>NC_140584.1:552406217-555256217 GCF_964204655.1 Triturus cristatus
TATGAGTCTCTCAGTGGGTGTATGAGTGTCTGAGTAGATTTGCAAGTGGGTGTGAGAGAGTATCAGTTGGGCTGTAAGTCGATATATGAGTGCCTGAGTGAGTCTGTGAGTGGGTGTGTGAGTCTCTGATAAGGATGTGCGGTAAACCCTGCTCCACTGGTGGAGTTTGCAGAGTTGTGCTACTTCGCACTTGGAATACGGTGTTTGACAAAAAACTCTGCCTGATGATTGGAGTTTACCAGTACACTCACCCCTAGACTTCATCCCCAAACAGTAGTGCACCAGGAGGCCCCTTTCAAGAGTAGTTGAGAAAGGGGGCGGGGCCTCTGATGTGGTTTCAGTAATCCTGCTGTGGTGGACTAATTTGTGGCAACAATAAGGGTTCTTGGCCCCAACGACCCTCAGCAGCCAAGGGGACTTCATCCCCCAACCAGTAGTGTCCCAGGAAGCTCCTTTTCAGAGTGGTTTAGAAAGGGGGCGGGACTTCCAACAAGGTCTCAGCAGTCCCACTGTGGGGGACTTCCTTGTGGCAACCATATAGGTTCTTGGCCTCCAAGACCCTCAGTTGCCAAGGGGATTCCATCCTTCAACCAGTAGCGCACCAGGATGCCCCTCTGCAGAGTGGTTGAGAAAAGGAGTGGGGCCTCCAATGAGGTCTGAGCAGTCCCGGCTCTGGGGTCTTACTTGTGGCAACAATAGTGGTTCTTGGCCCCAAACGACCCTCAGCAGCCAAGGAGACTTCATCCCCCAACCATTACTGTGCCAGGAGGCCCGTTTGCATAGTGGTTGACAAAGGGGGCAGAGCAATCCAATGAGATCGCAGCAATCCTGTTGTTGGGGATTTACTTGTTTGCAACAATGGGGGTTCTTGGCCCTCAAGTATGCTCAGCAGCCAAGGGGACATCATCCCCAAACCAGTAGTGCACCAGGAGTCTCCTTTGCAGAGTGACTGAGAAAGGGGGGCGGGGCCTCCAATGAGAGCTGAGCAATTCCGTTGTGGGGGGGGCTTATTTGTGGGTGTTATTTAGCCCCGGGGAGGTGGCCCCAGGGCACGGAAGGTCCGAGCACCCCCCATTAATCTTTCTTTAGCCCCAGTGAGGTGGTGGCTTAATAAAACTCAGGAGGGGGGTCCCGTGCGCCCACCTCCTTTTGTCTAAAAAATGCCCTTGGGACCTGGCCCACTGAGGGCTCATTTCAAAACTAGTGCGGGAGACGGCACTTGTGTTTTTTTTCAATTTTGCTGTAAATCTGTGGATCCACCCTCACGTTCGTGGCACAATTGCATTTTTTTTTTTTAACCCTAGCGGGGTCCCTCTGGGTTTCCACCACCCCATTTCGGGGGTCAGGATATTCCTCCTTGCCCCCTTTTCTATATTTGTTATGTTTTTTGTGAGGCTTGGCTGAAGCTGAGTCCCAAGATGACTTGCCAACACTTCCTGGTTGAAGTGTTGGCAGCCAATCAGATTACAGCACGGGGACTGTTGGAATCCATGTCCCTAGATACACAAATTTGGATTTTGGTTAATATCTCTAAAACTACTAAACAGATTTACACTAAACTACCAAAAGACACAGCTGTGGACCAACAGCTACCTTTCTGTCGAATCTGGTGTAATTCCGTCCAGCGGTTCGGGCTGTAGTCGTGTCTAAAGTACCTATTGGGAATTAACATGGGGAAAACGCATTTTGGGATGCCTCTTTTTCTCAGACCCCACTTGATGGATCACCCTGAAACTTTCAAGACAGGAGCTGGAGTGACTGGCAAATTAGTTTGGGAAATTCAGTGATGATTCCTCAAGCGGTGCCAAACGTATTAGCAAAACAAAAAAACGTTTTTCCTACGGAAACTAGGTCCTAACTATAACTACCTACTGGTGACCACCAGTAGTCAGTCAGTCTATCTATCTATCTATCTATCTATCTATCTATCTATCTATCTATCTATCTATCTATCTATCTATCTATCTATCTATCTATCTATCTATCTATCTATCTATCTATCTATCTATCTATCTATCTATCTATCTATCTATCTATCTATCTATCTATCTATCTATCTATCTATCTATCTATATCTATATATATATTCACTATATATATATATATATTCACTGAAAAAACCATAGGTTTCACACACGTTATAGTTAGGAATTAGCATTTAAAAAACCTTGCAAATTCACTTAAAAAACCATAGGTTTCACACATGTTATAGTTAGCTGGACATTTCCCTCGTGAAAAACCATTGAAATTCCCCCGTTATAGTTAGTGCAGGCAACTATAACTCACGCGACCGCAATCCTCTGCTGATGACGTCAGATATTACATCACTGTATTTCGACACTTATTTACCCATGTCTTCTTCCATTAATTTTTAGCTATACATATATTACAAATATTTTTTTTTCAGAAAGACACATATGTCATCAGTGATGTAATATCTGACGTCATCAGCAGAGGATTGCGGTCGCGTGAGTTATAGTTGCCTGCACTAACTATAACGGGGGAGTTTCAATGGTTTTTCACGAGTGAAATGTCCAGCTAACTATAACATGTGTGAAACCTATGGTTTTTTAAGTGAATTTGCAAGGTTTTTTAAATGCTAATTCCTAACTATAACGTGTGTGAAACCTATGGTTTTTTCAGTGAATTTGTACATTTTTTTAAATGCTAAGTTATGTATTTTTTTTTTTTAAGGTTTTTCACCGTGCGCGTACCGTACGTGCACGGTGCGCGCTTACAGATATATATATGCTTTTAAATGCTATTTTCTCAGGAAATACTGAACAAATATACACCAGACCTGCAAAAGGCACATCCCGGACCTGAGGACTACCTCTCTGCCAAATTTCAAGTAATTCTGTTCAGCCGTTCGGGCTGTAGCTTGGACTAAAGGTCCTATGGAAAAATGCATGGGGAAAACGCGTTTTTGGACTCCCCCTTTTTCTCAGCCCCCGCTTGACGAATCCCCCCGAGACTTTCAGGGAAGGAGCGGAGCGGAGCGCCCCACCTATTTTTAAAATTTCGCGAGGATTCGTCAATCGGTGCCAAAGTTATTCCAAATAGAATGTTGCGGATTTCCTATGGAAACACAATCCTAACTATAACTATCTACTGGCGACCGCCAGTAGATAATATATATATATATATATATATATACATTCACTGAAAAAACCATAGGTTTCAGGCCTGATATAGTTAGGAATTAGCATTTAAAAAACCTTAGAAATTCACTGAAAAAATAATAGGTTTTAGGGGTGTTATAGTTAGCTGGACATTTCACTCGAACAAAACCATTGAAATTCCTCTGATATAGTTAGTTGTACTAACTACATCTTGCGCGCCCGCAATCCACTGCTGATGATGTCACATATTACATCATTCATGACATGGTCAGTGACATCACTGATGACATCTCAAATGACATCACTGATGCCATCATCCACATGACAATCAGATACACCTCATCATACACTAGTATAACATTTCATCACTCACTGTAAAATACACCCACTCAGTGATTCCTAGATCTATACACACATCTAATCACTTACCTATAGATTCACTCATACATGCTGTCAATGATCAATAGAACACTATCACTTATACACCTATATTGACATTACACACCAGCACACATCCTAATCACTTATGAAGTCATCCTACTCAATTATGCAAACAATGGATCATACTTACTTTTACTTAGCTATACACTTATAAAAACACCACTTAATCTATTCATATAGATAATAACTCATACTTAGGGGCCGATTCCGATCCTGGAGAAATATTTCCGTATGAATCATATCCGGATTTTTTTACATACGAATCGTACAAGTCCCGTACAAACTGGCAAGTACGATTCGAATGTAAAAAACACCATACGAATCGCATTGGGAATATACCCCGACACGTCCTCGGGTTGGAAAAAGTGTCCGACACGTCCCCGGACGGTTTTACGTACGACTCGGTAAACCGACGTCCGAACGCTCAAGTACGATCCGTCCCGTCCGTCCGAATCCACAACCGTATGGTAAAAACACCGTACGGAGCGAACCTCCATAGCAACCATGGAGACGTCCAAACATGTGCCCGCATATGGCCGAACGCCCCCCCATGTCCGTGCCGTACCCCCAGCCCCCTCATGTCTGTGCCGTACCCCCAGCCCCCCGTATGTCTGCGACGTACCCGCACCCCACCCGTGTATGTCCGCGACGTACCCGCACCCCACCCGTGTATGTCCGCGACATACCTGCACCCCACCCATGTATGTCCGCGACGTACCCGCACCCCACCCGTGTATGTCCGCGACGTACCCCCACCCCACCCCCGTATGTACGGTGCGGACCCCCACCCCACCCCCATATGTACGGTGCAAACCCCCACCCCCGTATGTACGGTGCGGACCCCCAGCGTATAGCGCTGGGGGTCTGCACCGTACATATGGGGGTGGGGGTCCGCACCGTACATTCTGGGGTGGGGTGGGGGTCCGCACCGTACATACGGGGATGGGGTGGGGGTCCGCACCGTATATACGGGGGTGGGGTGGGGGTCCGCACCGTACATACACGGGTGGGGTGCTGGTACGTCGCGGACATACGTGGGGGGACTGGGGGGGTGTTCAGCGCATCCCGGGCCCCCTTTTTCTCACGCTTCGTGGCGTACTTAGCTTTTCCGGCACTTTTTGTGTGCCGTAAAAATATAGCCGTCCGGAGTGCTGTCGGTACGAATCGTACTTGCTGGTACGTAAAAAGCTGCCTGACTCCGTCCGCATGTCGCGTACGCGCCGTCCCGGATCACATTTGGATGTGTTTTTGTGTCGGTCGGTGTTTTGTACAAATCGTACGGAAATGGTGTTTCCGTACAAATCGTACGTGCATGTTTGTATGGTGTTTTTACCGGGTACGAGTTGGACGGAGAAAACGCTCCGACCGACGGTTCGTACCCGGTTTCTCCAGGATCGGAATTGGCCCCTGTGTGTGTTATAAAAACACTATTACAAGAATACAGTTATCCATACAGTCACTCATACACTCACTGAGTCTTATGTATACTTATTTATATACAACAACTGACATATAGACTGGCTTTTATTTTCCTAGTTTGTTGGACATGTACCATTGAGACATATATTGGCTCATCGCCACACCCATAAAGATATTCACTCACCCAAACAACTGTTATAACATGTAGTTTTAACTTCATACACCTACTGAATCAACAATTCACACATCTTTGGCAAGTCACACACCCCCCACCGAACCACACACACATTCACTCTCCCATACAAATACTCAGTTAACTAATTAATAAATAATATAGACTTTCACGTAGCTAGTAACCAACTGGTGCAGCAGTTTACACAACAACTGACAAAGTGATACAGATATTCACACAGTTTAGTCACTATCCGATATATTTAGTGAGACACTATAAATTAGTCAAGTAAACAGTCAATCAACTGCTACTAAATCCTCCATCCAGATATTTATATTTATACATCCACTCATTCTTCAATGCAAATTGAAATATATATATAATACATATTTAAATAAACAAAACCACATTCACTGGATGATGGCATCAGTGATGTCATCAATGATGTTATTTGAGATGTCATCAGTGATGTCACTGACCATGTCATGAATGATGTAATATGTGACATCATCAGCAGTGGATTGCGGGCGCGCGAGATGTAGTTAGTACAACTAACTATATCGGAGGAATTTCAATGGTTTTGTTCAAGTGAAATGTCCAGCTAACTATAACACCCCTAAAACCTATTGTTTTTTTCAGTGAATTTCTAAGGTTTTTTAAATGCTAATTCCTAACTATATCAGGCCTGAAACCTATGGTTTTTTCAGTGAATTTCAAAGGTTTTTTAAATGATAATTCCTAACTATATCAGGCCCAAAACCTATGGTTTTTTCAGTGAATTTCAAAGGTTTTGTAAATGACAATTTTGAATGTATAAATTGTTATACTGATTATTTTGATACTGATTTACTACATTTTGTAAACTGTATATTTTTAGATATTTTATTTTTTTAATTACATTATACTTCACAATACTTAATATACTTTCTCAGAATGAATTACTTTAGTTTAAATACTTTGCAAATAGGCAATAGACTTTTAAGTACAGTAGTTACAGTTGTTGCAATGGGCAACACAATTTCAAACACAATGCAACATTGAGCTCAATGTGAATTTCTAGTCAAATGCAATTAGTTACTTTATGGATTACTTTTCTAACCACAGGACTGGATCCTAGATTCAGTCCTTGGACATCTCCTGTAAACAGTTGAGTAAAAGCGTTTTGGTTACATTAGTTATTTTCATTGTATTTTAAAAGTTGACACTTAGAAATGTTGTCACATAGAATCACCAATGTTATCCTATGGCAGAAAATTCACTTAGCAGGTAAGTAGTGTTATCGTTACTTTTTCTTACTCAGTGGTGGAACCTGGATCCAGCAGTGGCCAACCTCCTGTAAACAGTTGAAAGAATGTGTTATAGTCATACAGACGATTTTTTAGGAATATTTTTAGTTTGTGAAAATAGACACTTAGAAACTTTTCTGCTGAAAACCACACAATGGATTTCTATGCAAGGAAATACAAGTTACTGGTAAGTACGCTTAGAATTACTTTTCAGGGTCAGTGCTGGGCTAAAAGATGCAGCACTGGGTTCTCTCCTGATTACAGGTGAGTAAATAGGAATTTGTAGTTCGGCTGATTTTAGAGGAATATTTGTACGTTTCAAAAATGGACACAGAGAAAATGTTCTGCTTAAAACCACACAATGGATTCCTATGGAAGGAAATACAAGTTACTGGTAAGTACGATTAGAATTACTTCAGTCAGTCAGTCAGTCAAATCCTCTTTATTCGAATCGTTAGAATCATAAAAGACATTAAAAACAACAGTACAAAATCACAATCACAAAATACACATATAAACACTCAATTTCAATTTTACATAAAAACGGGACAAACCCTAAAAAGTTCTGGGCGAGTTATTTGATTATTATTAAAAACTATTTAAAACCTCACATATTTCATTAATTCCATTGAGGGGGGTTTGCTTTTTAATCCTGAAGGCTGCCACTAAAAAGCTAGCCACACAAAAAATAATACGAGTAGACCCCAGATGCTGGAGGTAGACCAGAGCGGGCCTAACCTGTATGAAGCCAGCCTCTTTCAATAATGGTAACAAATAACTTTTCCTTATATCCCTGAAAGTCTCACAGAACATAATAAAATGTAAAGTGTCTTGTTGCGAGAATTTATCACAATTACAGGGGGGACCTAGTTCAGGTTTTATCCAGGAGGGGTGACTACCTAGGATCTGGTGAATCAAATTAAACCTAAATTTGGTCAACAGAAACCTGTGTAAAGGTTTAGTGACGATTTTAAGGTAGGGCTCCAAAGAGGGGGAAGAGGTTAACATAAAATGTGCCCTAACCGCAGGTTTCTCCAGTTCCTTTTCCTCCCGATCCAATCTGGCCCTCTCCATGAATTTGGTTTTAATCCAGTTGACATCCTCCTTCTTGATGGAAGCTGGCAATTTAAAAAGGTCTATACGGCCTATTTGGTAAAAAGTTTTTTCCAGGTAGGACATCCATGGAATTTTGTGGGCTCGGCCCAAACCCCTGACATCAGACAAAATAGCATGGTTTAATGTTAACTCTGGGTTGAGCCAGGTTTTTAACCAAAAAATCAGAGGGGCCAGTTTCAACCTATCTGTAAGATAATCCAAGCCCACCTCCGAGTGTATGGCGAAGGTCGGGGAAGATTTAGGGAGAGAGAGGAGTTGTCTAATAAAGCCATTCTCCACTCTTTGGATCCTATCCACATGTACATAACCCCACAAGGATGCGCCATAAGAGGCGATCGATAGGCACTTAGTGTTATAAATTTTCAGAAGGGCCTCCATGGGCCTAGACCCTAGTCTCCTTGAAAAGCCCATGAGAGCTGATGAAGAGCGAGCCATAGATACGCTCTTCACCTTAATCTGGGGGCCCCAAGATCCCTTATCGTCAAAAAGGACGCCCAGATAAGGGAAGACCGCAACTCTAGAGACTAGTTCCCCTTCACAAAAAAAGGTCTTAAGTTTTTTTCTGCTTCTGCAGTTGCCTACCACCATCGTGTGTGACTTTTTGGCATTAATTTTTAAATCTAACTTGCCCATAAACGCCCCGAATTGATCCAAAAGTCTTTGGAGCCCAACTCCCGTTCGTGCTAATAAAACTGCGTCGTCCGCGTATAGGAGTGCTGGTACCAGCATAGCTCCCACACGCGGAACGTCCGCCCCCACATTCGCCAGACAATTTCCCAGTCCATTAATATAAATGGTAAAAAGGAGGGGGGCCAAGATACAACCTTGGCGGACCCCCCTCTCGGACTTGAAACGATTTGTGCACCTGCCCTCCCTGGTAACCCTAACCACTGCAAACAACTCCTGATGAAGAGAAGCCATAAAATGAACGAGAGCTGGATCAACACCAAACTCCAATAAAATACCCCATAGCTTGGACCTGTTGACCATGTCGAAGGCCGAGGAGAGGTCCATAAAGGCCAAAAATATGGACCCCTCCTTGGCCACCGTATACTTCGAAATCAGCAGATGGAGGTTTAGGCATTGGTCAACAGTGCCTCTTTTTTCTCTGAAGCCGTACTGGATATTTGCAAGACCCCCCTTGCGCTCGATATTTTCCCTTAGTCTTTTCAGTAAGACTCTGCCCAGGATCTTGATCGCGGAGTCGAGCAAAGAGATGGGTCTGTAGCACCCCGGGTCATCTCTCTGCCCCTTCTTAAAAATCGGCACTATAATTGAAGTAACCCAGGTAGAAGGAAGGGTGTTGCCATTAGCAGCACAAAAAATATTTGTTAGGATCCTAGCCCAAAATTTCGGAAAGTGAGAGTACA
This sequence comes from Triturus cristatus, assembly GCF_964204655.1. Classification (NCBI taxonomy): domain Eukaryota; kingdom Metazoa; phylum Chordata; class Amphibia; order Caudata; family Salamandridae; genus Triturus; species Triturus cristatus. Next base: position 552,415,144 of record NC_140584.1, read on the forward strand.
AATCTGCGGGCACTCCATCGGGACCAGGAGCTTTGTTTCTAGAAGACTCCAGAATTGCTTTCTCCACTTCCGTACAAGTGAAAACAAGAGGGGCACACGCAACAGCCACTGTGGAATTATGTGGTGAATCGGAGGCTGGATTTCCATAGACTCCCTGGAAGTGGAGCATCCATTTCGAGTCACAGATTACATTATCCATGACCGTGTTCTCAGATTCGGAGAAAAAAGGATGGTTAATAATAGTCCAAAAGTGACTGCTATCACGCAGGACATCCACATTAAGAAGAATCTCCCATGCCTCTTGTTTAATAGCATTCTTCCTACTGGTTGTGGTTGACTTGTACTCCTTCCTGAGTTTGGCAATAAGGACCCTATCTCTTGGGGTAGTTAAAAGTGCCTTCTTTAGGGCCCTATGGGCTTTAGAGCAGTTAGAATCAAACCATTTACAATGGTTGGTACCATGCCTATGTGATGTGGTTGACAAATCATGAGATATTTGGGCACATATGCTTTCAAAGGCCCCCATCTTGTCTAGATTAGCAGCTGCTGGGTCCTGACAGATGGCTACATTGGCCTCAATTTTAGGCAAGAGATTGTCAAAAAAGTTTTCCGGGACAACCTTTGCCCACTTAAGTCTTCTGCCTTGGTCCTTAGGTAACAGGACATTTTCCCCTCCCAGTGGTCTCGCACTATTGACCTTGAGGTCACTCCAGATTAACTCGAGTAGCACCGGATTGTGGTCACTATAGGGGGAGCTAATTACTCTGTAAGTCACAGCCCTATGTAAAATACCAGGGGTCAGAAATATGTAATCGATTATTGAGCCATGGTCGTGCCCCTTATATGTACATATGCGCACCCCCCCTCTGTGTTCATAAATTCCATCATGTTGAAATTGGCCAGCAAGACTTCAAGAGCCTCCCCTGCTTTTGTGTGTTCGAAGTGGGGAGCCAGGGAACCTGATGGACCCTCGAATTCCTCAAAGAAGCAAAGATCACCACAAGGATGTATATTAAAATCGCCCATTAAGATTAGATCGAATTGAGTATGATTATTTAGGCTGAAACTATACAAATTTTTTTCCAGAAGGGCAATATGGTCAGTACCATGTTCCCTATCCCATGCGTTGTAAAAATTAATCAGTAACAACTTGTGGGATGTAGAAACTGCCCATTCCACAATTAAGAGGTTAGGAGAACCCGACTTAATCATTTTAATATCACCTTTCAATGATAGTGAGAAAAGAGAAATAAGGCCTCCTTTAGCTCTCCCCATACTACTAGAGATTGCTGGCACGACAAAGCTAGTATAACCATCCATCCAAAACGTGGGGGAGGAGTCCCACGACTCCTGCAGGGCTATAATATCATGGTTAGTAACAAAGTCCACCCAGGATGGATCTGATCTTTTTGCTCTAATACCGGCTATATTCCAGGTAATAAATTTACAGGGAGGTAGAGTGTCGTTCTTAGGGGTGCCCTTTAATTCTGGTAATGGTGCTAAAGCCAACCGTCAATCAAGTTCCTCGATATCTGAGAGGGGGGAGAAACGGTTACTCGTGACCAGCCTCGGGCCCGCAAGCTCTGTTTGTACGGGCCTCAATGAGGGGCTAGTAATAGAAGCATTTTGGGCCCCTTGAGCAAAGTGTGAGAGACTACTTTTGGCCAAACCACTCACTCCTAGCAGTATTTTTTGAGCCCCACCCACCTTATCTGTTAAATGCAGAGCCTGCTGAGATAGAAAAGGGGGATATGGTGTAACAGGGGGAGGGTAAAAGAATCCCAGCGGAACTGGCCTCATGCAGCTTTGGTCTAAAATTGGGGACCCATCCCAAAACAATCTGTCAGCCAGATCAACGGCGTTAAAATTAACAATAACGCAATCCCCCTGAATATGTTTAGTAGAGTTACCGATCCACCCCACCCGTCTTGCCATAATTAGTCTGTCTGAAATATTCAACCCACCACTGGAGCCTTCAGTACACCACAGTTTTGCCTTATGTATTAAATCTGTGGTGTATTCTGGTTCTCCCGGGCTAAGTGGGGGAACTCCTATAAAAATGCCAACGAGGGGCGCAGCTTCCGGTGGCAGGTTTATAGACAATTGGCAGCCTAACGGTGGGAAGCTAGCCGAAGGGGGCTTGGGTTTTAATGATTTATTCGGGTGACCTGGAATAGGGTAGATAGGGTCCATATGATTAGCTAATGAACAAAGAGCCCTCGACTCTAAAGACTTTGGAATTACATCCCTGTTGGTCAACGTAGCGCTAACCTGGCTTGCTGGTGCAGTAACTTTATTTCCCAGAACCTCCCCGGAGACTATGTAAGGATCCTTAGTCAGCGCGAGTTTGTTAGCCACAGATTCAATAAGTGCACACTTCTTCAATAAGCTCGCTAAGCAAGTATTCAATGTGTCCACAATGTCTTTAGCAACATCCATTAGTAAGGGTTCTATACGGTCAATAAAGAGTTTTTCTAAATAATCCTCCACATTATTTTCCTGGGAATGAGAAGCAGTGATTTGCGCCCCCACGACCTTCTTCTTCTTGCTTTTGGTGGTCGGCCTTGGCTTGCTAATGGGGACCTGAACCTGCTGTAACGTAGAATGCGCATCAATTAATACAACAGGTGGGACAGTAGCATCTGCCGTGCTGGTCTTATGGGGCACAACCACAATCTCAGGAACCAGCGGCACGTGATGAGTTTTAAAAGGGTCACTGGTAATCAGTGGGGAGTCTATAGAAGGGGATACAATACCCAGCTCATGTTCCGCATTGGCAATTTCTTTGGACAAAGCTCCCACAGCAGAAGACAAATAAGATATTATGGAGTCAGATTTCCTGGGGACTTTAGGTTTTTTCCCTCCATCCATGTTTGACACACTTTTACGCTTACCTATTGTATGATGTTATGGAGTGGGCCCAGCCCTGCCTCCTCCTGCCCCGGACAGCCACAGACGGCCCGCCCTCTGCCCGGGCTCAGCCCGGCATCGCCCGCGCGCGTCCCGCGACGCGGAGGGAGTTGTCGTTTATCAAGCGCCTCCGGGCGCGCTGGCGGCGGAAGTGACGTCAGGAGGAGCAGGGGCTGATGGGGATTGTAGTCTCCTCTCGTGGCTACGGCTTGAATGGTCCGCCGGCGAGGGAGACACCCGGCAAGAGTGCCCCGGTCAGCTGTCCCCCTGCGAATGGTGTCGCTGGTCTCTGCGGCTTGGTGAGAGTTCGAATGTGCCCCCCGCTCCACCGAGGGAGCCGTCGTTTATCAAGCGCCTCCGGGCGCGCTGGCGGCGGAAGTGACGTCAGGAGGAGCAGGGGCTGATGGGGATTGTAGTCTCCTCTCGCGGCTACGGCTTGGATGGTCCGCCGGCGAGGGAGACACCCGGCAAGAGTGCCCCGGTCAGCTGTCCCCCTGCGAGTGGTGTCGCTGGCCTCTGCGGCTTGGTGAGAGTTCGAATGTGCCCCCCGCTCCACCGAGGGAGCCGTCGTTTATCAAGCGCCTCCGGGCGCGCTGGCGGCGGAAGTGACGTCAGGAGGAGCAGGGGCTGATGGGGATTGTAGTCTCCTCTCGCGGCTACGGCTTGGATGGTCCGCCGGCGAGGGAGACACCCGGCAAGAGTGCCCCGGTCAGCTGTCCCCCTGCGAGTGGTGTCGCTGGTCTCTGCGGCTTGGTGAGAGTTCGAATGTGCCCCCCGCTCCACCGAGGGAGCTGTCGTTTATCAAGCGCCAATGGATTCCTATGGAAGGAAATACAAGTTACTGGTAAGTACGCTTAGAATTACTTTTCAGGGTCAGTGCTGGGCTAAGAGATGCAGCACTGGGTTCTCTCCTGATTACAGATGAGTAAATTGGAATTCGTAGTTCGGCTGATTTTAAAGGAATATTTGTACGTTTCAAAAATGAACACAGAGAACATTTTTTGCTTAAAACCACACAATGGATTCCTATGGAAGGAAATACAAGTTACTGGTAAGTACGCTTAGAATTACTTTTCAGGGTCAGTGCTGGGCTAAAAGATGCAGCACTGGGTTCTCTCCTGATTACAGGTGAGTAAATCGGAATTCGTAGTTCGGCTGATTTTACAGGAATATTTGTACGTTTCAAAAATGGATACTTAGAACGTTTTCTGCTGAAAACCACACAATGGATTCCTATGGAAGGAAATACAAGTTACTGGTAAGTACGCTTAGAATTACTTTTCAGGGTCAGTGCTGGGCTAAATGATGCAGCACTGGGTTCTCTCCTGATTACAGGTGAGTGAATCAGAATTCGCAGTTCGGCTGATTTTACAGGAATATTTGTACGTTTCAAAAATGGATACTTAGAACATTTTCTGCTGAAAACCACACAATGGATTCCTATGGAAGGAAATACAAGTTACTGGTAAGTACGCTTAGAATTACTTTTCAGGGTCAGTGCTGGGTTAAAAGATGCAGCACTGGGTTCTCTCCTGATAACAGGTGAGTAAATCGGAATTCGTAGTTCGGCTGATTTTAGAGGAATATTTGTACAATGGTGAAGGAAGGAGGCGGGGCCTGAGGTGACGTGTGCAAACACGCCCTGTGGAGCGTTTTAAGTTGGGGAATTAATTCCTCTTCAATCCTGAGGTCCCCTGCGGGCCAACTAGCCCACCAGGTACCTCCAGTATTCGCCAGGAAGCAGTATTGCAGAGAGGTGTTCAGAGGCCATGCCCCTTTTTACAACACTCTGCAACGCAGCTCCGTGGCGCTTACTGGAGGTACCTGGTGGGCTAGTTGGTCCCCAGGGACCCTCAGAATTAAAGAGGTATTAATTCCCCAACTTAAAACACGCCACAGGGCGTGTTTGCACACATATCACCTCAGGCCCCGCCCCCTACCTTCACCACTGTGCAAACGCGCCCGGTGGGGTGTTTTAAGTTGGGAGATTAAGTCCCCTTGAATCCTGAGGTCCCCTGGGGTCCAACTAGCCCACAAGGTACCTCCATTAAGCGCCACAGAGCTGCGTTGCAGAGAGGTGTAAAAAGGGGCGTGGCCTCAGAACACCTCTCTGCAATGCAGCCCCCTGGTGCATACTGGAGGTTCCTGGTGGGCTAGTTGGCCCCCAGGGACCCCCAGTTTTGAAGGGGAATTCGTTCCCCCTCTGCAAACGCGCCACGGGGCGCGTTTGCAGAGTGATGAAAGGATGGGGCGTGGCCTCCTCCCCATCCCGTTTAAAAAAAAAAATCTTTTTAAGAAGGGGGGCTGTGTAGCCCCCCTTCTTTTACTTATTTTTTGGCCCTGGGGACCCCATCCCCCAGGGCCTGCCCCCTAATTTTTATTTTTATTTTTAAACTGTGGAGAGGGGCCGGTGGCCCCCCTCCCCAGGCCGTAATCTGCCCCAGGGACCCCATCCCCGGGGCATGGGCCTTTTTAAAAAAAAGATATATATTTTTAGGGAGGGGGGCTGCGTAGCCCCCTTCTCGGGCCACTTATGGCCCCGGGGACCCCATCCCCCGGGGCCTGGCCACCTTTTTGGGGACCGTGGGGGTGTCCCAATCCCCCCACGGTCCCAGCCGTCTCCCGCTGCCTGCGGGAGCCGGCATTGCTTTTCCACATGGGGAGCAGCTAACATGCTGCTCCCCATGTGGAAAAGCAATCTGCTTTGCTTCAATGAAGCAAAGCAGTTTGCAATGGCAGGGTGGGAGCCGTGAGGCTCCCGCCCTGTCATTGCAAACTACTGTGTCCCGGGGGTGGGCACTCCGGGACACTGCAGCAGCCAGCCCTGTGGGGTGGCTGTCCCCAGGGTCATCATTGGCTCCGGGGGGGCCGCGCTGCCCCCTCCCGCATAATTGAAAGCCCCGGGGGGGGGGGTGGTCTCCGGGGCTTGGGGGTCCGTAACAGACCCCCTATTTTAAATAATTAGTGCCCCTGGGAGGTGGCAGTCCCCGGGGCATGTGGGGGGGCCTCGAGCCCCCCAACACAGTTCTTTTTTGGTTTTTTTAAAAGCATACAAGCCCCGGGGGTGGCGGTCCACGGGGCTTGGGAGGGCCTTTGAGCCCCCCCTCCCAACTATAATGAAGCCCCGGGGGGTGGCAGTCCCCGGGGCTGGGGGGCTGAGAGCTCACCCCACATATTTCTCAAAAGCCCCGGGGGGTGGCTGTCCCCGGGGCTAGGCGCCCCCAGGACTTGGCCCCCCCCAGGGGCTAATTGTAAACAAAGCGCGGGGGCCCGCGCTTCGTTTTTTTTTTCGTCAGCGGGATACGCGCATCCCGCGATTTAAAAAAAGGTGGGACCTCCTGAGCAGGCCTAGGGGGTCTGGGTGTTTCTACCCTGCCCCCTTGTCGCGTTTTGCGCTTTTTTTTCGGTTGCCCACACTTCCTGATTCAGAGTGTTGGCAGCCAATTAGCATTCAGCTCGTGCTCGGGAGGGTTCGGGGAGGGTGCGGGGAGGGTGCGCGGATCCTCCGAGGCCATAGATATATATGTACTTTTAACTCTAATTTTCTCAGGAACTACTGAACGGATTTACACCATTTAATCATAAGGCACGAGTCTGAACTGAGGACTACCTCTTTGCCAAATTTGGTGTAATTCCGTTCAGCAGTTCGGGCTGTAGCTGCGTCAACAGGTCCTATGGGAAAATGCATGGGGAAAACGCGTTTTGGGATCCCCTTTTTTCTCCGCCCCCGCTTGACGAATCACAATGAAAATTTCAGGATAGGAGCGAACCGGAGCTGGCCAAAAGTTTGGAGAATTTCGCGAAGATTCGTCAATCGGCGCCAACGTTATTCAAAATAGAATGTTGCGGATTTTCTATGGAAAATAGGTCCTAACTATATCTACCTACTGGCGACTGCCAGTAGGTAATATATATATATATATATATATATATATATATATATATATATATATATATATATACATGCTGCTTGTGATGATTAGCTTAGTACAACATAGATAACTATAACAATAAGATATACTGGATTAGCTTTCATGATGCTAGAATACTTTTGTTTGACTACTAGCTGTTGAACCTTGGTCCCATGCATGGCACATTACTACAGTAGTAGAAAAATGGACCATATCTTTTGGTGCTCATGAAGCACGGAAGCAAGCTCTTCGATGTGATTAGTGCCTGAAACTGTCATTAATAATCAAGCAGAAAGGGCAGTTATCCAAGCAATATTCAGGGTAACCATTCTGTTAACAGCTGGTTCACATTTCCTGTCTATATATCTCTCAGTGACCATTCGTATGACATCAGAGTTAATTTCTCAACTGCATTTACCTTCATCCTCCATGCTAGCCAGTTATTTCAAGTATTTCTTCTCTTTCCTGGTCCCTCATACTGAGAGCTCCCCCACTTACCATTTTGATTGTGAATTAACTTAAAAGGAAGTTTTCCAATAATTGGGAAGTTTTATGTATCCCATACAGTTTAGAGAGTTATATTTCGGCCTCCAAGGAACAGCAGTGACTTGAAGATTTATCATAAAGTGTCAACATCCTAGTTATTGCTGAAGCAAGCAAAGCACTTTCTTTGCAAGTCACTAAGACGGACAAGTGGACCTCCATTGTGACAGAGCCGACCTCATCTGCATCGTATTTCATGACATGTTGTCCTGAGAACAAATTCATGATGTATGCTTGACCTACGCTTTTTCACGACAAAGAACCCCATTTGTTTAAATTTGAAACTCTTTGCAATTGCTGTGGCTAAAGGATTGTCATTGAAGTAAGAGCCGCTTAGCCCAAGATGCACACACTACTCATCATCCCTGACTGGGGAAAACTTCATTTACACATGTGAAATATGAAATATTTGAAATAATATTCTTCAGGGAATTAAAAGAGGAAAATTACATTTCAATGACATAAAGATAAAATTACAATACAGATAACAGGGTTTCATTTTGACAATGTTTCTCCCTTTTGTTTTTAGCACAAAGCCTTGATGAAATTGTGATTATGCCACTTCCTCCCTACAGACAATGAAAACTAAACACTCAATGCACATGAGCATTAGATGGGACAGTGGGGTAGTAAGGACACTTCTACAGGCAGACTACAGCGCGTTTCCTTATAATTATTAAATATAATGATAAATAAGGCACAAATACAGAACCCACAGTTTGGAAACAGTAAATCATTTAGAGTCAGCATGCACATATAGAACTGTCCAGTACACAGATGCGCTGCCATGTGATCCTTGATACCTGTGAGGGAAGAGGGGCCGAGGGAAGTGCACAGAGAGGAGTGGCATAAGACAAGAGGCAGGGTGAAAGGACATGTGATGTGGTCAAGCAGCTGTCATTCGCCATTGTTTTTAGGGTGATGGTTTGGAGTGTTTTTGCAGGAAGTCTTTATTTAGAGCAGTCTGTGTTTTTAAGCTGGTTTTCTGGCGCTTTTTATCGTCTCCGGTTACGTTTGTTAAATGTCACAGTCCCTGGGGGTGTCCTTGCTCGTAGAGACGGACTGTGAACACAGTCCATGAGTACAGACCTGTCACAGGGAACAATATGTGTAAGCCTGGCTGTAGCGTTAATCACCTGACTCAACCTTAAAAAACACGAGAAGAGAGACGGAAGGGGCGACTAACAGGCAGTAGCAGTGATCCGTGACAGGAAACGTTCATACAGACACAGCCCTGTCTGGGAGAATTCATTCGACTTGGTTGGATTCTAACATAGGAAGTGCCGAGGATCTGATGCACCAGGAAACTATGCCATTGTGCGGTCGCTTTGTAACTCGAAAGGTGCAGAAATGGTGCAGACCGAGTTTTAGATTTTACATCCTTAAGGTTGTTCTCTTTGAATGCTAACTAGCCCCATTAAGATGTTTCCCATTTTAAAAATGATGGCCAACATGTCTGCAGAAAAACTTTGTATTGCAACAGTGTAAGGTGAAGATGTTCACAATTGTTTACGCCACTAACAGCACTGTCACTAAGTTAATGGGGGCTGTAGGTCTGTCTCTTCCTATGCTTGATGGTCAAGTTTTGGAAGTTTCAGTGGCTGAACGGAAAGAATGTTCGCACTCATGCCACTCTTCGGCACCTCTAGAGACGGGCCAGCCATTCATTCAAGGTTCACACCCTATCACAGTGCACATTAGGAGTTGTGCAAAGATTGTATTTTGCAAGCACAGTCTAAAGTAGATTTTGACTGTTTACATGCATGACATTTCTTGCTTTTCCTGTGTTTATTTTGATTTCAATGTGACAAGCCACTTACAAATGAAGCGATTTGCACGGAGCAGCCTGACTTGCACACACCTGTAGTTTCAGGACTGAGGCCTACTCTCTTTATAGAGAGTCTCCACTCCTGTCACATCGTTAATCTTTTACCGACTTAAAACTCAGTGTTCAAATAGAATAAAACATATTTTTCATATATTTACAATGCTACCCACAACTTCCAACTAAAAGATATACTGTTGAGATCTTAAAAAAGAAATAAAATGAAATAGCAAGATAAGGGGCATATCAGCAACAACCGGCGATATTTATCGCTAAGCGCACTTAGCGCAAGGATAATTATCGCCAGCTAGCGTGGATTTTTATCGCTGAGATAGCGTGCTATTAGCAACGCTTATCTCAAAAGCGATAAAATTCCTAGCGCTAACTGCCTAACGTGAGATTATTGCTGGAAACCCAGCGATACTTTCACGAAATGTGGCGTTAGCTTGTTGATAGGGCTTCACAAACTTAGCCATGATATCCACCTTCCATAGGATATCATGGCTAAGTCAGTCCTGAAACAGACGTAAGGAAAGTAGCGAAAACAGGGGTTATCGCTACTTTTCTTGCCGCTATGCTTCATAGCTTGGGGCTTGATGATAGGAGAAATGTCGCTTAGCGACATTTCTCCTGTCATGTCATGTCAGGAACGCCCACTTTGCATCTCATTAGATATGCAAAGCTGGGCGTTAAGAATACTTGCGCTAATGCAAGGTTTCACGCGTTAGCGTGACCTTCCTAATTACACGATAAAATTATCGCCGCTTTTCGGCCGAATACGGCCGCAAAAGCGGCGATAATTTTCTATCGCCGCCTTGTAAATATGCCCCTTAGCGCTATATAAATACAACTTACATTTAGAATTACATACGGCGTTTCTATTTGTGGCACTATCGGGGGTATGGAAACATTTTCCGGACCCCAAAGGACAACTCATGGGCAGAAACCTCCAACCAAAGAAAGGTGTGGGAGATACGTGTTTAACAAGGAACAGGGAAAATTAACCCTAAGGGCGCTTAGCGTTAATTTTTTTAACGCCCGCTATCGCTGGATAATATCGCCTGGTTATCGTGTTATTAACAACGCTAACCACCTAGGCGATAAAAAATCCAGCGATAGTGGCATTTTGGGAGGTTATCGCTGGTAATGCAGCGATAAAACTACAAGGATAGGAATATCCTTGTTGATAGCCCATGGTGGACTTAGCCATGTAATCCACCTCCCATTGGATTACATGGCTAAATCTGAAAATTAGCAGACGTAAAAAAGCAGCGTTAACCGTGGTTAACGCTGCTTTTTTTGTCTTTAACAGTGCTAGCGTGAAGCTTGATAATAGGAGAAATGTCGCTTAGCAACATTTCTCCTAATATTTTGCTCTGGAATGCCCACTTTGCATCTCATTAGAGATGTAAAGGGAAGCGTAGTGAAAAAGGGTGCTAACATGCAAAATCGCATGTTGTTGATAAGGCGATATTTTTATCTCCGCTTCTTTGGCGTTTAAAGCCAAAAAAGGGGAGATAAAGCCCTTGTTAATATGCCCCTAGTGTCCACCTTTCTACGAATCCTACATTTTCTTCAGGTGTATCCACTCACCTTCAAGATCACAGTCAGGTATCGGGCACCCACCCATGTCAAAGTGTGCTATTTTTCAGGGTTTCTAATAAATCATCATTTCCTATAGTTTTCCATACTAAATAGTTTATTTCTAATCAATGACTCAAACCTGAGCTCCAAAATGCCTTCAGATTTATCAGGGGACTACATTGTGGCAAGGTACAGTTCTGGGAATGGGGATAACGTTATTACACATGCTGTGAACATTCTTGGGAGCACCGTCTAGAGGATTATTAATAACTAGAAGGTCTACAACTCCACCAAGAAGCTCCAAACTGGACAACAGAGCAAAAAGGAGAGGATACCAATAAGCTTTGGGCAACTTTGAAAGAGCAGGTTACACTCTGCATGTGACAGCATTATCCACGCACTCCAGGGGTGTGGCCTGCATAGTGGATTTTTAAGAAGGAATCCCCTACTCAAAGAGGTCCACCTTGAATCCCATTAGAAGTGGGGGGAAAAAAAACACACACAAAATTCTGTGGCCATGTGGCAAAATGTTTCGAGCTCTGGTAAAACTAAAATAGATATCAACGGCATGAACACACAACCAGAGGTAGACTGAAGTGACTAAGAAACACAAGGTAAATGCCATTCAGTGACCAAGACAAAGTGTGATCTACATATGAAATAAAAATAGTGGCATGATTTGAAGATTATCGCCCAACTGTTCTGCAAAGAAGAATGGCAAATCAGCACCAAATGCAGGCGGGTAAAGGTGGAATAAGGCTATCCGACAGATTCACAGTTGTGACTCCTATCAAAAGTACACCCTGAAAGCATTATTTAGGTTAGTGCAGATCTATCCAGTCATGATATTTCAGGTTTTGAATTTAAATTCCCCAGTGAATCAGGAATGTAATGGTTTCACTGGGCCATTCAACAGCAATTCACCTACTAAATCAACTCATTCTGCTCAACTTGCTAGGCACGGCGATATATTAGAAAGCAGCAGCTGAATGGTTGTGATGTTTCCTTTCTAACCAAAATTACCATGGAAAAATGTAAAAAACATGATGTTAGTCAATTCCTCACCCAAATGGGTTTTTCTTGTCAGCACAGTAATTTTGGCCATCGGCTACGGATAATACTATAAGACGCTCGGTTGTGCTATTCCACGTCTGGGTGTACTTAGCGGCTAGTATCCTCCATTAGCTGAAGAGCTGTCATGACTGCTGGTGTTATCACTAGAAGGAAATGGCCTCCAGAATAGTAGTGAAAGACCCATGACACTGCCCCAGGAACCTTGACCCTAATGCACATCTTTAGGCACATGTGAATTGCTTGCTGTAATATTGTGCTGAATACTAAAGTAGCAAAGACTGGACATTGTGGTGTCAGCCTCTCTCAGTGAGGAGTGAACCAAAGAAATGCAAAAGTAAAACACCTGAATTGCAGGGAAAATCTTTCCATTGACCCAAGTGTAAGTTGTCACATCTGTTCATCTAGCTGGCGGGTTGATCGAAATTTTACTTAAGTACTTTGCATGATTCTCAACCCTGAGCAGCATCAGTTACCACGCGGAGCCTTTTATCTCTGCAGGGGCTTGAGAGTGAATCTTAGCTACTGAAGGAATCTTTGATATGAGAGACCTACATTTTGAAAAATGACATGGAGAATCCCAGTGCATGAATTTGGTAGTGGTAACCCGTGGCTCACCTACCGTGGCACCACCCCCCCAGTGTTTAATTTGTAAGAACATAGGTGCCAGGGCTCTTGTAAGGAGGCCACTGCAGCTTGCATTACACATTGTCCCTGCCAGTACTACCAAAGATATTAACAATACACCAGTTAACCATCACACTCCAACAGGTGTGACAATTCAAACTATTTCATGTCCCTTGAGCTATAAGAATAGCTTGGGCAGCAGAGAACAGTTATTTTTAATGTATATTGAATTAATAATTGACTGTTGTTGTGGTCATCTCTAAATTAGCCAGACAGTGTCATCTTGTGGCAGACTGTCACAAGCGCCGGTGTTAACAATTAAGTGCTGGTGCCGAGCACCAGAAACCACTCGCTCCAATTAAGCACTGCACCTCCCACCTGGGGATTTTTTCATCTTGTCCCTGCTCCACAAAGACCAGACTCTTCAAGGAAATCTGAGGCTTTGGTTTTGGTTTAGATGTCGCCTGTGACCAGCCTGCCTGGGGGATGTGAACAGTAACGTAACCTCTAAGTCCTTAGCAAAGTTTATCCACAAGTCTGATTGACCACCCACAAGCTGACTTGCTCCATATATGGCATGTTCTGCTTTTGATCCAAGTCCCACTGAAAAGACTCAGAGATACAGAAGAAAAAGGCAAATGTTATTTAATCCTCCCAAAAACATACCTGGATACCCTAGAAAATTATTATAACAAAGCACCAATGAACATTGCCATACTAATTTTGCCTGTTTGTATTTCTCGGTGTATGATCCTTGACCTTTTAGTGCATGCTTTTCACTATTATTATGCCAAGCTTGGAGATATTTCGACCTCCTTTAGACGTATGCCGTCCACCAGCCATTGAAGGACAATCATTGTAAAAGAGCTAGTCTATTCATACTTGTATTTCTACACTTTTAACTCGTAATCCTATATTAGTTTTTAGTTAAAAAAAGATCATTTTTTTTAGAACAAGCACACTGACAGACTGAATCCCAAATTTAAAAAAGTTTCCCAAAACACAGCACAGCACCCAAAAGTGTGTTGTTTGAGAGGGAGAGAGAAGGACAGCTCTTTTTCTACAGAGATATGACACTCTCCTCCCCTCTTCCTAGCGCCAGCGCACAATCAGACTGCCGGATGCCACACACACACACCTTTGAGCCATAGTGCAAGGGTCTGTGCGTGAGTCTAGCATAGGTTTTTTACTGGAAGGGTACCCTTTCAGTACAAAATTCTATGCTTGGAGACTAACTTTAAAACGTGTCCCATGTCGTATGTGTGCTGTAAAGTATAGCACACATGCACAGTGGGATGCATTAGAAGAAATAAAAGCATTTCTCCTTTTTAACGCCTTCTTCAAAGTGGTATTACGTTTTTGGCACAAATTCTTGCCTACTAATATTAGTAGATATGGTTTTGCATCAAAAAGCATGGGTGGTTGCAGTGGAATGCCATGAACCACCGTTGTAACATCCACTTCACGCTAAGTAATGCAGTGCTGCTTTGCATTACGTTTGGGTGGCTTTCCAGCATAAAACAAGTTTTGTGCTGGAAATTAAATTGAAAAAAACACGTTTGGGGCTGGTTTGCATCACTTATTTTACACAAACACACCACAAAATGTTTGCAAATCTGGGTCTGAGTATCTTCCAGTGAAGTTTGTTTTCCCTGATGTGACCTGTGAGGTCCAAGTAGGCACCAAAAGTGACTAGTGTTTAGACTAGGAGAGACTTATCGATGCCTTAGTGTAGTTGCTATAAGGAAACAAGCCTTTCTGAGTGTGAATCTGTGGTGGAACTGCTTATTAGCTTCCAGCTCTTCGTGAGTAAACATCCATCTCATTTTCTCTATCCTGACCTATTAACCCTTTTATACCCAAGGCATATATTGTGAGTGCCTTCATGTATATTTTGAGAGTGTGGTTGAGTATGAGGCTTGTGAGTGTGTTTGACTCTGTGAACAGCAGAGTCCATATACCTTCCCATGTGTGGATACTGACAAAATGGTGGATGGATTTGTGCGATGTTCCTAAGGTGTTGCTGAACTTGGGATCCTCCATATTTTGCATTTCTTTTTAACCTGCCGTAATTACAGTCTCCATGTTGGTGGGAGAGGTAGCACTTAGCCTCCTCAAAGCAGCTGCAGTTCCCTGCTAGAGTAATATCATCTCCAGCCCCATTCCTGGGCAACGAGCTTCCTACTTGACAATGGTATACAGTTCCTACTTGCTCCAGCTTGGTCCAATTGCCGCCTTTTGACCAAGTGACACCACAGCCGCCTGGATTTTCCCACTCAATGTTCTTACTACGAATAGAAGCCCCACCCACCCCAAGACCTAATTAATGCAGGCCACAGCGCGACCACCTCAGTAGGCACCTGAGCACCTAGTTTGCCACTTGCCAGTTGCCCCCAGTTCCTGCTTGTTCCAGCCTGATCCAGTTCCCTCTTTTTGACCAAGTGACTTGGCCAATGCCTTGGTTTTCCTGCTCATCATTCATCCAGCCAACAGAAGCCCTGCCTACCCCAGGACCTACTTAATGCAGGCCACAGTGTGACCACACAGTGGACATGCACAGCAGATGTTCACATAGGGTGCGCCACTGGCACATTGAAGGGGCACCAAAGGTAAGCCTGTCTGCACTCGGACCACACCCAGCACCAGAAACTCTGCTGCATGACCATTCAATGCAACACCACAACCACACCCACCATCAGAGCCAATAAACACCTCCTCTACTCCTCCGCCATCCTTCTCGACCTCAACAACACACACCAACAAACACACTGCTGCTGCAAATCTACACCAGCACCATGGTAGGACCTTTCTCCTGCACCCATTGAGATTTCACCAGTGACACCTCAGACACCACCACTTCCAAACAACCAACACATGCAACCCCCACCACCCCACACCAACTGTCTGCCATGCTCCTCAATGTCCGATCCCGTTGGAAACACTCCACTGAAATGTGGGACCTCTTCAACAGCAACACACTCAACCTCCTCTTCCTGTCTGAAACATGGCTCAATCCAGCCTCCAACCCCGACATCGCCGCAGCCATCCCGTCTTCCTACAAAATCACACAACCCACAAACACACAATTGACTGCACGAACACCAACCTCATTAAACACCTCCACTAATATGAATGGACTACAACACTACCCTTAAGGGAACCCTCTCCAACCGTCCCTCGAGTGGAATTCTGCAACCACATTACAGACTTCTTCCATCCCCTCTCCATCAGATCAACCAACTATATCCTCCTCAGGAAACTCAATTTCCAACTGGAGTACACCAAAGACCCTAACTCCATGACCCTCCTCAACAGCCACAGCAACCTCAGACTCACCCAGCTCATCCAAGGACCAACCAACAAAGCAGGCCCCACTGTCGACCCTACTTTCTCCTCCAACAGCATGATCACCACCACTCACATGACCCCACTCACATGGTCCAATCACTACATCATACATTTCAAGATACCCACCCACCAAGCCACCCCACCAGAAAAAACTCAAAGCACCATCCAAAATATGGGACAAAAAATCCAAAGAAAACTAGACCAAGACCCTACTAGAACGCCCACCAAACCACATAGGGAACCTCGATGTCGACATCAAGCTCTTCAATAAATGGCTTGCCAAAAGCGCCAACCTCATTGCTCCCACTAGAAACAAGACCTACAAAAACAACAAACAACCTAGATGGTACACAAATGATCTCAGGGAAGTAAAGCGCCACTGCAAACAACTTGAGAGTAAATGGAGACTTGACAAAAACAACACAGCAACATTCACATAAAAACAGCCCTGAACCTCTACCACCACACAACTATGAGACCCAAAGAAAAAGGCCCTAACTCTCAGACTAAAAGCCAACTCCAACAATGGCAAAGAGATCTTCACCATTGTCAAGGAGTTTTCCAATCCCACAGCTGCCAACAACATCATCCAATCTCAAGCACTCTGCAACTACCTCTCAAACTTTTTCGAACAGAAGATTGCCAAGATCTACCACACATTAGATCCAAAGAATACCAATACGAACTTCCCAGACCAGCCGGACACCTCCTTCATTGCCAAACATCAGCTAAGCAACTGGAAACCCCTCTCGAATGAAGAAATCACTGCCTTGATGATTGCCATCCACTCAGGAGCCCCCTCAGACCCATGACCCCTCTTCATATACATCCGTGCAGTAACCATCATCTCCCCTGTGCTCAAAGCTATCATCAACACCGCCATAACCACCGGCACCTTCCTATCTTGCTGAAAAATGCAGAAGTCAACACCCTATTGAAGAAAACAACAGCGGACCCCAACACCCTCAGCCGCTACAGACCCATCTCTCTCCTGCCTTTTCCAGCTAAAGTCATTGAGAAACCTATCGATGGCCAACTCGCAGCCCACCCAGAACTCTATCAACTCCTAGACAGCTCTCAGTCAGGCTTTTGCACCAACCACAGCACAGAGACAGCCCTGATTGCGGCTACCAATGACATCAGAAGCATCCTTGACCGAGGAGAAACGGCCTTTTGGACATGGCCTTCTTAGGGGAAATTACCCCCAAACCTTTTGCTTTTTCCTCCTAGTCTTTGCTGATTCTCTTCGCCTAACCTTAGGAATCTGGGCACCTTCCCACTGTACTGCAGGGGGAAGGTACGTGCACCTGCCTCACTCGCATTTGGGCTTGGGGTCCATATGTGAAGAGTTTAGGTGCTGTACCTTTGTGTGCCCGGGAACGGGTGCATGACATACCCAGGGTGGGGATGGCAATGGCTAGTAGCGGGACATCCCACTGATTGTGCCACCCACCAGATAGATTGTCAACCCTGTATTGCATCTGCGATTGCAAGCCTGTGAGGCGCCATTGCACCCCTGCCTAGGCATCACTTATGCCTCAGCCAGCCCGATGGGTGCCAGTGGGGTGGTAGGGCGAAGGCTAGGTTGGTGCCCATGGATGTTCCTGGCCCAGATAAAGAGGAACCCCCCCTAAAGGGGACTTCCCCAGCCTTGGAGCTCACCTCTTCCCATGGGATCCTTCTGGGGTATTACCGAATCTCTTGTGAGGCCTCCAGGCCATGAGCACATCCTCACTGTCAAGGCACTGTGGAAGTGTGTGCGCCTTCCTACACAGATATGGAAGAGGCACTGACACAACGTCCCGAAACTTGGGCTGGTCTGCCAACGCAGACCAGGGTGTGCGCACAGGCCCCCGGGTTGTTTTGAATGTGTGTCCCGCCTGTTGTTGCAGGCTGACGGATGTGCCCTGCCAACCATGGCATTGTGGATAGGTACCCAGCCTACCATCACCGGCTGGTGAGCGTATAACTGCCTCCCCTGTGTTCTAACCTCCGGGACAGGCCTGCCGGTGAAGCCCTGTGTCTGCATGCTTAAATTCAAGGTGCTAGGGCCGGGGGTGAGCCATATCTTGGGCCTGTCCTGGCCAGTGTGAAAGTGCACGTGCCCTTCCTATCCATGTTAGGAAGTGGTGCTAATTCAGTGTTCTGGAACACGGGCTGATCTGTCTTTGCAGACTGGTGGTTGCGCACTGGCATCTATTGTAAGTAAACTCATGAGCAGTTTGCCTTTGAAGGCTGCTGGTGCCTGTGATTGCATGTGCCGCCTGCCAACGCAGGCTTGTGCATGTGCACAGACACATGTATTAGTTAAACCTGTGTCCAGTCTGCTGTGCAGATTCGGGCTGGCACACTTGCACCCCTGGTGCTTGGCACTATGTTTCCCACCTGCCATCGCAGGTCCATGTGCTCACTAGCACATGTGCACTGAGGTAGTGAGGCATGCCTATGTGTGTTTTCACTTCCTATGAGGCCTGCTCTTTCCATAGGTTAACATGGGAAGGTGGTTGACATGAAAAGCATTCACTCTGGGGCCCCCACGACCCCTGCCCCCCTCACATCTACCACAGAGCCGCGGCTGCCATCACACCCAAACTACAACGCACCATCAATACCACCTTTAAAACAGGCACCTTCCCAGACAACTGGAAGCGCCCAAAAGTCAGACCTCTGCTCAAGAAGCCCACAGCTGACCCCACCAACCTCAAGAACTATCGGCCCATCTCGCTCCTCCCCTTCGCAGCCAAGGTTGAAGAGAAAACAGTCAAAAGGAAACTGACACGATTCATTGAAGAGAACGCCGTCCTCGACCCATCCCAATACGGATTCCGAAGCAACCACAGCACAGAGACCGCCTTACTCGCCGCCACAGATGACATCCGCATCCTCCTGGATCAAGGCCACTCCGCAGCCCTCATCCTACTCAACCTATCAGCGGCCTTCGACACCGTTTCCCACCGCACATTAGTCGCCAGACTACACGACACAGGCATACAGGGAACAGCCCTGGACTCGATCCGATCATTCCTCACCGGAAGAAGTCAAATGATCAGACTCCCACCCTTTCTCTCCGACCCCACTAAAATCACCTGCGGAGTCCAACAGGGTTCATCCCTGAGCCCCACCCTCTTCAACATCTACATGACCCCCCTCGCAGCCATCGTCCGACAACACGGCCTCAACATCGTATCCTACCCCAACGACACCCAGCTCATCTTCTCCCTCACCAAAGACTCCACCACTGCCAAACTCAACTTCCAGAAAGGAATGCAAGACGTCGCAGTCTGGATGACCAACAGCTGCCTGAAGCTCAACGCCGAGAAGACAGACGTTCTCGTCCACAGTACCACCCCTTCTGCATGGGACAGCACCTGGTGGCCGACTGCCCTCGGAAGCCCACCTACCCCCTCAGACCACGCCAAGAACCTCGGCATTGTACTCGAACTGACAAGCCAACACCGTCACCTCCAGCTGCTTCAACACCCTCCACATCCTCCGCAAGACCTTCAAGTGGATCCTTCCTGAGTCAAGGAAGACAGTCACCCACGCACTCATCACCAGCAGACTAGACTATGGAAACACGCTCTACACCGGCATCAACAAGTCCCTACTCCGCAAAACTCCAGACAATACAGAACACCGCCACCAGAATCGTCCTCGGCATCCCCCGATCAGTCAACACCTACGAAGTCTCCACTGGCTGCCCGTGGAGAAAAGAGTCACTTTCAAAATCCTCACTCACGCCTACAAATGCCTACACAACAACAGACCCAAATACCTCAACGACAGAATCAACTTCCACGTACCCAAAAGAAACCACCGATCTTCCAACCTCGCACTGGCCAAAACCCCAGGCATCCACAGAGCCAGAGCAGGTTGAAGATCCTTCTCTCACATTACAGCCAAGACCTGGAACGAGCTACCGGCAGACATCAGACACGCCCCCTCCCTGAACACCTTCAGGAAGACCCTCAAGACCTGGCTCTTTGGCTAACCAGATCCGCGGCCCCCCCCCTCCTCCTCAGTGCCTTGAGACACTCACGGGTGATGAGCACGCTTACAATTCCCTGATTGATTGATTGATTGTTGACATTTCTTCAGACTGCAATAGTGGATTGCAGTGGAGCAGCCTCGTGATGTTTCATATCAATGGATTTGAAGTGCCAAACCTTTTCCATTGGTGAAGGGGGTTTTTGGTGTAACTCGCTTAGAAATGCCACTTTGGTATATGGACATTTCTACGCTCCAAGAGTCTCGGGTATGTGGTTCCTGGCTCCAGTGGATGCCATGAGTTGGGAAAGAACATCTGTGCATTCTCCAAGTGACAGCCATAAACCATTTGGCATCCCACAGGAATGGCAGACCTCTGCCATTTGGGGGTCAGATGGGATAGATTGAAGATAGAGATTTGACACTTAGCTTCTAGAGGCCGTATCATGGGCCCACTAAAGATCACAGCCCCATGGCAGACAGCCTACAATTTAGGGGAGACATTTTGGCTCAAAGGGAAACCCCATAAACCACCCCAAACTATAAAGACACACAACAGTATAATTACAGGTTCCATCCTTCAGCCAGAGGTGAGATACGCTTGTGGGAACATGGGACCGGAGACTTGGACTGCATAGTTCTAACTATCTAAAGATTACTCTCTGAAGAGTGGCTGTCCTGGGCCGAGGACTTGCTGAAATGTGGTTCCCTGAAGTGTGCTCACCAAGGGCCTGACCACTGGCTTCCTTTTCTCACGGAGATCTCAGGGACATCAAAGATCTCCTGGGAGGGACCTACACCATTTACCTGTGACAGCTGGAGAGTTGTGCCCTCTCAAGTGCCCACCTTGGCTACTGAATCCCAACTGGTAGCGTGCTGTGAGGGTTGAATTAAGACTTGTGCCTGGATACTGGATTCCCTAGTGCAAAGCCCCAGAAATCTTGCCTGCATCTAAGGCATGTGGTTCCCATACTGCAGGGACCCTGACACACATAAGCGTCTAGTTGGTGGTGAGCAGATTCCCTGGTTGTGGGACCCTGTGTGGCCCACTTCATCGATCGTGCGACACGCTGACTGCAAGCTTATTGCGCACCTTGTCCGATTCACAGGGTGTGACGCTCAGAGGCGGGGTGTACCAGTAGTAGTGCCTTATTCTACCTCATGTGGCTTTACTGAACTTGAGCCAGTGTGTGTGTGACCAGACTGGTCTGGTGCAACCTGTATCATTGTCCACTGGACTTAGTGCATCATTTCAAGGGAGGTACGAAATTACATCTCTTTGCATTTTGTGACCAGAATGGACTGGTGCAACCGATATCAACATGCACCTGTCGTTGTGCCTCTTTTCCAGGGCGGTGCGGAATTTGCAACTCATCATGCTTAAAAATGAAAGTGCCTAGTGCAACTCATATTAACGTGCATCAGGTGTGCTCGGATTGCCTGGGCATGACCCGGATCATCGTGTACCTATTGGGGCACCTCGTCCTATCGAGAGGCTTCCCTGTATTACTCCCCATTCATTGGTTGTTCGCTTGTTGACCCTCATTGTGGTGGACCAACTGCCCTCTCGACACTTGTCCCCTTCCAAAGACATCTTGGCACCAGATAGTAGCGAGAGAGATTGACTGGGCTGAAAGAACGCTTCTGAGACAGTTCAGAGGTGGATCAAGAGACTGCGTGACTCCTTTCTGTTTTAAGACCTGGGGTTAACTTCCAGAGTGGCTGCTAACCTCCCCATGTTTATGTCTGCCTCCTAAATAAAACTGCTACATAGTCCCACCTGCTTCCCGAGGACCCAGACTTAGTGTCACTACAGCTGCGTGCGGCCCAGTGTCCGAATATGGTATCCTATGCTGATAATACACAGGTCAGCCAAAGCAAACTTCGCTAACTGTTTGAGAAACGTTGCTGCTTGGATGGAAAACAACTGCCTCCAGACTTATCACAGACAAAGCCAAAGTTCTAATCTTTGGCAAAAACCACTCCCACTGGGATTGCACTTGTTGGCCCTCTGAATTTAGCCTCTCACCCACCCCTGCGGATCATGCTAAGAACCTCAGGAACAGCCTGGATACCAACCTCTCTATGAGCAGACAGATCAACTACGTCTCCTCATCATGCTTCCTCATCCTGTGAATGCTATGCAAGATTTTCAAGTGGATCTCACTGAACACCAGACAAATGTTCACCCCGGCTCTTATCACAAGTAGACTTGATTATGGAAACACACTCTACATTGGAATCCCAGTCTGTGTCTTATGCCTACACCAAACCACCCAGATCGCCGCCGCCAGACTCATCCTGAACATCCTGTGAAATAACCACATCTCTCCACACCTCAACAATCTCCCCTGGCTTTCCATTCAGAAAGATGTTAGTTCAAGCTACTCACTCATGCCTACAAAGCTCTCTACAATACCGGTCCAGCTTACCTCAACCACTGGCTCAACTTCTACCAACCCACCAGACACCAGTCAAGAGCACACCTCCTTTGCATCAAGAAGACCAGACGTGGAGGACTCTCTTTCTCATACCTCGCAGCTAAGAACTGGAACAACCTTCCGAAACACCTCAGAACCTTCTCCTCTCTCATTAAATTCAGTAGGAACCTCAAGATATGGCACTTCAAGATGAAACAGACCTGATCTCCTCCTACCCCTCAGGCCTGCCCTGCCCAGTGCATGGATACCCTCAAGGGTGATTAGCCACGTTCTACAAATTCACATAACATGGCATAACATTCCATGATCGGCATCCCAGTAATCTGACTTTGTGTCTGAGACCAATACTTCCTCTAGTTCCCTGGACTGGCTCAAAGTCACTCAGGAGAAGCTATAGGGAGCCATATCTGCATACACTGATCTCAGTGCTTTTTTAGGATTAGCAGGATCTCCTAAAATTCGAATTGTGCAGGTGATTTGATTAGTAAAGTGTGATCATAAGTGCTGGGTCCCTTCATCAGCACATCCAAGGAATTGCTGTGGACAATGTAGCCAAGAAGACTTGAGTTCCAGGAATAGTATACTGCTAGTTCCTATCACCATTCAAGACTAACATTCTTTAGCAGATGCAGGAAATGTGCCATACATTTTCCACTTTGCCATACTAAGGGCCAGATTTACTAAAAATTCATGCAACACAATACAGCAAAGCAACTTGCTACTCTGCATTGTGTGACAGTGAGAGAGCAGGAATGCACCATATCTACTAAGGTATAACACATTCCTGCTTTCTCCCTGCGCTAGTGCACCGAGTGCAGCGTAGCACCAATGCAGGCACCTTTGTGACATGGTGGAAGGGTGACTGCATTACAGACAGGATTGTTTTTGTGCAAGAAGGGACACCTTCCTGCAGAAAAATAATTCTCAAAGACATTTTCCTCTTTCTCTGTGTGCTGCAGAATGCTGCACATGTAGAAAGAGGAAATAACAAGGAGAAATAAAAATATTTCTCCTTGTTAAGCGCAGCATTTTGATGAATTCCCAGGATTACTAGTGTTATTGAATGGGGAATTGCGCCAAAATCCATTGGTGCTTGCGTGGGAACACCCAAGTTCCACTCATGGAATGCCTTCCCAGCACAGAGTAACACAAGGCAGCGACCTTCTCTGCCTTGCAATACCCAGGATTTACTATGCCACGCAGAGCTACTCAAGGTGGCTCTGTATTCCATATTAAATCTGATTTAAGAGCTTGCTGTGTATTTCATCACCTTGCAACACAATCCCTTGATAAATCTAGCTCTAAGAGTTCATAAGTAATAAGGACAGTCAGCAGTTTGACAGCCACAATTTTTTTTCAGATGTCATGCTTGTAGTAAGGTGGAATCTGACTGCATGGTTACCCCCACTTTTTGCCGGGTGTTTTGCTGGTTTTCGACTTAGTTTGACTGGGATCCTGCTAATCAGGACCCCAGTCTATCGGCTTTCTCCCTAAATTGGTTGGTCATGTACTTTAGGTACATTCCAGATTGGACTCTGGGGTACCCTTATCAGTACCTATAATATGGTATACTATGTACCCAGGCCTCTCTGGGGCTGCAGCATGTATTATGCCACCCCTGGGAGGCCATTCAAAATGACACAACAGGTCTGCTACAGCAGCCTGTGTAAGGTGGTGCATGCACCCCTTACTTAGATTTAGGTTCACTATATCTATCCTTAACACTGCACATATAAACCTATCAGTCACCCCTATGGCAGGTCTTATCAATCCTGAAGGCAGGGTGCTGGGTTTTATGTGAGAGGGTGCCCATGCATGAGCAGATCCCCTCTGCAGCCTTCGGAACCTATATTCCGGGGTTGTTTGTGATGCAGCCAAACCATATATACTTAAGTGCATTATAAACTCGCGGTAAATGCTAACTTTAAAACGGCTGCATGGAAACATGTTGTGTTTGGTGTCAAACACCTTGGAATCATACCTCCACACCAGTAACTGGTGTGAAGGTGTGATTCCACCCTATTAGAGGGAGAAATATGACAGCACCGGTACACACGGTACCAACTACACAGACCCTGGAATCACAAAATGGATGCTGCCAGACACAAGTCTGCCCTCCTGCTGCTGGATGAAACTCCAGCAGGGGAGGCTGGACAATAGGTTTCCTGTCACAGGGAGGTGTAACTACCTCCCAGACAGGCTTTAGTGTATTGGGGCTGGGTGGGTGCACTCTGAGAGTGCTTTGATGTCTGCACGTGGGGTACATTTTTTGTCCCTGTGCATAGTCCAGCTCAAACCGGTTGCAGGGGCTATTAGCCCCTGCTCTGGTGTGAAACTGGACAAAGGACATGGGTGTAGCCACCCCTCTGTCCTGACCCTCCCATAGGTGGGTCCCCAGAGTTTGTCCCACCCCTTCCTTGGGTATAAAGTAGGAACCCCTGGCTAGAGGACTTTAGATTTACCTGGACGAAACTCTGCTACAGAAACCAAGTACTTTGATTATCTACATGACGTTGGATGACTGAAGAATCTTCTTTGGAGTAAAGGAGTTACTCCCCTGCAAGGCAGGGACCTGAAATGCATCTGACCGGTTTGCATCTACGCAGCTCCTGAAGGACTCCGAAGATTTTTGCAACACAGGAGGTGGGTTACTGTGGTCTCTGAGGTTGATCCGTGCTCTCAACAATTCTGAGATCCGCATACCTTGTGGGGACCGTGCAACCCGAACTCCTGGGCACCGTGTACATTTGCAGCAGCATATGCTTTTTGGCAATACCTGAGGCTGTGCTTTGGGCTACTTGTAGTCCAGACCCCGAGCAGTGTTTCCACTGAAGATTACCGGCCTACACTCCACGAGTGTTCCGTGGGCTGGTATTTTGTGATTTCTCTCGAGGTCCCTTCGCGATCCCTGGTCCGTTGATCTGTGGGTCCCTGAGGAGGGAACTTTAACTTTAAGTGGGCTTTCCTGGTTGCTCCAGACGTGCCCTAACTCTCTATTTCTTGGGGAGTCCCCAGGACCTTGCTGGTCCACACCAAAGCATCTTTTCTCTAACCGCATGGGTTGCAGTTGCCAAGGCTTGTTGGTCTCCAATCCAGACACTGACCCCCAGCACTCGACATCCTTTGTGGGACAGCTCGCCTGCGGACTTTGGTTGTCATCGTGGCTGCAAAGTAAAGCTTCACCTCATCTCACCTGAAACACCCGATATTGGTGGGCATCCGTCTATCGTGCCCCTGGTCACTGTGAAGTGACCCAGACTCTGTCCCCTCTGTTTTCAGGTTCTTCTCAGCTCCGATCCAGGCTTGGATCACACCGGACACTTCTCATCTTCCTGGCAGCAGCACTTCTTTGCATCACGCCGTTGAAATCAATGAGCGTTTCCGACACCACCTGACCTCTCCTGTGATAGGTAACACGGGTACCTCGGTACTCTCAAGGGTGCTGGCCTTAGAACCTTCTATGTTCCAAAGGCTTTGCTTAAAGTCCTCTCCTAAGTGTCCTTAATCTTTAAAATTCTCACACTGCACGCGTCCCCTGTGGGTCCCCTGTGTCACTACCATGGGTGGTTCCTTGGGGTCCCAGCGATTCTACGTGCTCTAGGCACTGTGTCTAGTCAAGTCATGGTTGTTATACCACTTTCTTAGTATATGGTTTGGTCTCCCCCTGGAGCCCACTGTGTATTGTGCTATTAACTGTTGTTCTAGTGCTTTAATATTGTGTATCTTGTGCTCTAAACTCATAAAGAGGTTAGTAGAGAGTGTTTAGTAATAAATACATATATTTTATATATATCTTGTGTGGTTCTCCTTTCATTTAGTCATTCAGGAGGTTATAATCTGGTAAACCAAGCTGCTTTACATTCCTTCGAGACTTAGCCTGAAGGCTGCTCTCCATAGCTACCACTAGGATAGCTTTCAATAAAGTTTGTCTTTAACCTAATCATCAATAAGGGTCGTTTGGACTGGTGCAAGGTGCCCACTATAACTAGTGAACAGCATATACCAGGCCAACTTCTCACAATGCCCATCAAACTCTGTAAAAGTCCTTACTCCTGGGTCATGCTTGAAGGAACCTCTGTGGGCTGTACAAGGAGGAAGACCTGCTTGCCTGAAGGTGCTGGATATCATCTTTTTAGAAGTATAAGCCAAGGGCAGGGCCTTACTGACCGCAAGAACCTATAAAAGACAACTGTTCGGCTACACCCACCCCAGTAACATCAATGAGCTGCTCTGGAGTGATTATGGATGTCACAATCAGAGTGAAGGTGTCATGATTGACAGTGTACCTCAACTTTGACCCCTGTGCTGCTAGTAGCATGCGTGCACCTTCCAGTTGAACACAAAGATATTGATAATTGCAGATCTTGTGAGCACAATCAGAGTACATATAAATGACTATTCAATTGTTCTCTGATAGTGCTCACAAGATTTGTAATAACGTCTTTGCAGAATCATACTTGTTTCCAACTTCCTTGAGGCTATGGTTCTATGAAGTTGGAAACAACTATGGGGCATATTATCAAGCACAGCGTTAAAATTAGCGCCGCTTTAGTGGCAGAAAATTGCTGCTAAAGCAGCGATAATGGGCTTGATAGGATGCCGCAGAGAATTTCCATAGAAGCCCATGTTGACACCAGAACATGGACTTCTATGGGAATTCTCGAGGGCATATTATCAAGCCCATTATCGCCGCTTTAGCGGCAGTGTTCTGCCGCTAAAGCAGCGATAATTTTAACGCTGTGTCTTGATAATATGCCCCTTAGATTCTGTGAAGTTGTAAACAGATGAGAAGGAAGACTTTTCTCTGCGGATTTGAATAAAGGATATTATACTTGGTATACGGTATAGACTATTCAAGTGTTCTCTGATTGGACTGACAAAATCTGAGATCAAAATTGAGGTTTACTTTGTATTGAAGAGCAAGGTGTGGCTGTTCTTCCTATTAGATGTAGCACATTGGGGACACAATTATGACTGGAAATAATTGACTTTGTGGGATACAGTGCGCCATTAATTCCCTGACCACCAATTATCATGATGATTACCTCAACTTCACTCAATGATCTGGGCATTCAGTGGGATAGTTACAGTACAACACTTTTATCCCAGAACCATTTGAATGTTATTCTTGTTCAAGTCTTTCCAGAGGTATTGTCATTTGAATCTCCATGGCTTGGATTATCTCGGGCTTGCCCTTGTGAGTCCTGTGCCCAGTGGTTGATGGTGGGCCCCCACCAGAATTTTTTTTACTATGATTGATGTATTCAGAGATACTGGAGATCCCCAACTTTTAGGGCAATCTGAGAGGGTTTTAAGGTGTACATAAATCTTGACCGACAATTGCCCCAAACGATTTACCCCAGTGCCTAGAGTTGAGGAGTGTGAAAGTTGTGTAATTTGCTTTCGCGTAATTATGCACAATTTGGGGAAAATTACCAAGCCTGGGCAGAGCTTGTCCAGTTGTACTCCATGAAACTTCATGGAGTTACTGGAAAACTTGAAGAAATTCTGCGGCCTAGCGAAGTCACACATGGTCCCCTTTTTTTCCCCCCCACCACTCCTGCGAAACCCCTGGCCCCCCACCCCCCTCCAGCTAAACCCCCATCCCCCCTCCCATGTAGAAAGGCCTGCTGGGAGACTTATCTTTCTCCCAAATCGGTGTCCTGCTCCTGCTGCTGGCTCCACTGCTCCGGTTCAATTAACAGGAAGAACTGCAATGTGCATGGCGTACTGCGTGAAGGCATGCCTGACCCTATCATGGGATTTCAAAGGGTCAGGCATGCCTTCACGCAGTACGCCATGCACACTGCAGTTCTTCCTGTTAATTGAACCGGAGCAGCGGAAGCCGAGTGGAGCCAACAGCAGGAGCAGGACACCGATTTGGGAGGAAGGTAAGGCTCCCAGCAGCAACGGTAAACTCCACTACACTGTGACTGCGGAGTTTTGGAAAACTTCACACTCCAAACGGAGTGGGGAGTTCTAAAACTCCGCAAATTTAGCTGGTGGAGCGGAGTCAACTACCCAGCCTTAAAAAATACATAAACATATACGTAACTACGCAAAATAGAAATCCTTTAGTGCTAAATTTTTGCAAGGAATGAATCTTGTGTCAATTTTTGACAGGAGAATGCATTTCAAGCTAACAAATGGCACAAAAAACACAATTACCATTAACAGTAGCCACTCTAACTCTGGCTGTTCCTGAACTCCTGTGGTATAGTTTTGTCACGAACAGTGACATAATTATGTGGTCTTAAGGCATAATTTTGACAATTTTTCCTTAACAACAATAAAGAACAATTCCTGAAATTATGCTGGTGTAATTTAGATTTTGCCTGGGCCAAACCTAGAGTGACTTCACTAGACAGTGCCCTTGCCAAGGCACCAAAAACGGGACTACTTACGGTGTCTTACTGTTTCTGCTTTCATTGATTTGTTGCACACTTTGCTGTTTGGTTTGGGTCCTCAGTCAGTTGCGAGGGTTCGAAAGTGTTATATTACAGGTGCATTGAAACACCAGTATATTTCACCCACCAACAACTTAAGTTAAATCTATGTAAGTTAAACACCAAACTGATACATTTTTTTTGCAACGTAGAGTATCTTTGAGAGAGTCCTACTGATCAACTTTGTCACCCTCTTGCCCTTTGGAGTCACAAATTTGGCTTTATAAATACCTTTTCTTATATAAAAAGGCCCCCATACTAAATGATTTGATGGGATTTTAGCTCCGTACCCTATAGTAGAGTTTGGAATCATATCTCTGGCTAGGAAGGTGCTATGATAACCTGGCTGCTTTCTCTATCACCAGTTTATACTTAGCTTAATATGTGTATGCTTATTAAAGTACTTTTCTAAAGTAATGCAATGACTCGAGTGGTGATTGAATTGATCAGTATTGCTGTGTTCGGTGCATTCTGAGTATCTAGCCCCTTACCCCCATCACCTCCTTGAGTAAACCTTGGAGTGCTGTCCACGTGGCATTGGAGCATCAATATTTAAAAGGCAGCACTTTGTCACTCAATTTGGCTTCAACAGAATTGTGGTCCAATAATTCTTACTGCCTTGGGACTTTGGGAAAAGGTTCTCACAGATATTCTAACAAATTCTAACTACACTTTTATCAAAACCTGTTCTCGTTTTGGGACAGACAGAAAAGAGGTATTTGCCTTCGAAATAAATGTTTAACAACAGACACATATGCTTATCACCACTATTAACATGCCATATCATGAACATCCATTATTAGCTATAGGAACTGTAGAAAAAGAAAAGTCCTTCTTCCAGGTTAGATCAGGATTTCTATGGCAGATAACGAGAAATGGATTTTACAGCCTTACATTTACAAAACATTGGCAGAGGTGTCACTGAATGAAAAATTAACAAAAGGTTTCCTTATTTTGCAATGTATGAGGGTAAAACGTTAATTATCAAGCGTCCTCTTTGTACTGCAAATGAAGTCACTGGTGGAGATGATATAAAGAAAGGAGTGCTTCAAAGGTTTTGAAATTAATTTACTTCGGTACAAAATGTAACTATTTGCTGAATTTATCCTCCTGCCCTAACAAAAGAAGAAAAATCCAATCTGGATTTTAAAGTAGTAGGATTGTGAATGAGTGCTGTTTTTTTCACCTTAACAGGCAAAATACGGTGTATTTCCTAGAACTGTAATATAACGGGATTAAAATAGGAATACTATGGGAACCTAGGGATACCTTTGATGAAAGAAAGCCTATTAATTGTCAGATGTATGACGATGAACATTAAACTAATTGAGAGACGGAGTCTCATTAACAGACACGCTCAATCTACGTATGGATTTTTATCTCACATTTTTTAGTTATGCCAGTCCCTACTTAGTTGAAATTCCTAAAACATTTACAACACTACAAGAAAAGATTGCTGAGAGTATACTGTATTCTTGGATGACATGGAAAAAAATGTGCCATGAGAAATTTAAAGGTGCTAGGATCTTCAAACTATTAGTATGAAGAATTGCTCATCCTTTCACATCTGTTATAACAGATATAGATAACCCTATAAGATTTATTTAGATTGTTTAATATCAAATCAATACAAAACATGCTGTTCATTCGTATGCCTCCCGAATAGTTTTAGAAGGTAAACTTGAAAGTGTGAAAAATTAACATTCGGTTGTATCTGTACACTGAGGGAAATTCATAGCCAGCTAGAAATCTTTAATCAAGAATTAGTATGAAGAATGATGAAGTAAGGTACATTAAGTTAAAGAAATAAGGAAGCGTAGATAGCATAAGGGCATCATAAGAAATGCAATTAGAAATGTAATGTAATTTTTTAGGCCATGGCAGTGAAAATAATTGTTGTATAATATGCTATTTTGACCAAGTAATAAACACAGATTCAAACATTTATTGCAACAGTGCAAACTTCAAGTCCCAAGTCCCATTACCAGAAATGAGACGGTCCAAATGACCATATTCTTAATGTTTATTTCTTTACACTACGGACTTGTGGAATAACATTGTACAACAGAGTGTGATACGCTATTCATTATTAGGGATGGGTGGAATTTGCGTAGTCGCGCTATGCAAAGCTCCGCGAAACGGTAAAAAATCCCCACGAGCACGCAGAAATTCAGTGAACACACGGAATTGCTTGTTCCGCCCGTTTGCGATGCTTTTTTCCTGTTCGCGAACGCTGTTTGTGTGCTTGGGGGGAAATATCTTGCGAACACGCATTTTGAAAGTGCGAACAAGCAAACAATTCCTCGAAGCCGCGGATCGGCAGAATTTTTGGCAATTCCGCGTTCTCCGCGGAACTTGAAATTAACCAAATTCCGCAAAGTCCGCGAGTGGAACGGAATTTACCGCCCAGGCCTATTCATTATCATGTTTGGGGGATTTATTCAAGGCTTTCTATATTGTGCAGATAATCTATTCTTTTTTAATTGTGAAGTGGCAGAAATTCACATACTGTGCACAAAAACTATCATTTAAATAAGTATATCATATATATATATTTTTTTTACAATAGTTGGAAATCCTTAGTGGTGAGGAAGGATGATTGGAAAGATTCCATTTAGTAGTTGTGCTGGAAGGCGCTTTTTTATCAAGTTCTAAAAGTACAGTATTCCATTTTAGGTTAACTCTACTAGTCTGCAGAAATGACAGCCACGTTTAAGAAGGTGCCTTCAAACTGAGTGTGAAGTTGTTGGTGACGAAAAAGAACCAGCCTTCAGTGGTACAACTCTTCATATAGTGAACTAATTGATAGAAGGCAGATACTTCACTAATGTAGTTACAGCATGACATTTTTGAAAAGGCAACAGTTTAGAAAACCACTGGGGCACCAGTCGGAAAAGGATGGCTTTAGCGAATGTGGAGCATTTGAAGTTTGGCTACATCCATTTACATTGAATAAGATTAAGTAGCAGACTACAGGAGATTTGAGGTCCCTCGTAAAGGACGGAAAAGTAAACAAAGTAACGCACCTGTTTATTTAACAAATGCAATGCAGGACACAAAATAATTAACTCTTGCAATTTCAGGGTTTTTGTCGAAAATCTTTTAACAGGAATTGGCAATGCCAATTTGTCTAGCAGCTTATAACTGAAAGTGCCTCATGATTCATGCTTCCAGTCACTCATTCCATTAATCCTCCCACTGACTCTTGCTAGCATTTCACCACTCACTCATCTGCTATAAGATACACACACAACCTCATCGACCATTTGCCAGAAAAATAGAAGTAGAAAAGTGAGAAATTTAAAAAAAGCTACTGCTTAAATGTGACTAGCATATGTTTGCCATAAAACAAATGAGTAAAAAATAAATAAATATAGCAGCAGTAGGCTGCCTTTGAATTGTGCTGTGCATTTTGTATAGACAGCGTAACAACAATCCACATTTAAAGGTTTATTGAGTTTAACGTATGTTCTTCACAATAAATAGCAGGCCTGCTGCCTTTTTTATGACGTTTTTTAATAAATCAACCAGATTGATGGTATCCAATATAACTTTTGCCAATAAGCCAATTAGGTGTTTGAACTTTATCATTGGCTTGTCCACATAACCAATTCCAGCCTACTGTATGGGGCACACGGCAGCTATCCAGATACAATAAAAACAAGCATTGGTAATGCATCTGTTTCGCCTATGTAATGAATAAACCCTTGTTTTAATCAATCATTGTCCAGGAGAATGAAAGAGCTCCCTGACAGATAATACAGGAGTGGAGAGGATGTGGCGCCATGGCCAGATCTGCTGACTCGATAGTTGAGGTTCTCGGCGGCGCTGCAGAACATCCTGTGATTCTAAATAAATAATTCAATCTCTCCGGGTGATAAATTGTTATATAAATGATCTGCAATAGTAAAAGGCAAAACTATGAAAATATACGCCCACATGCATCAAGGAAAAAACAGGTCGCAAACGGGCAGATTCTCAGAATCTGCCCCTTTGCGACCCGTAATTTTTGCATTTGGAATGCATCATCCCAAATGCAAAAATTGCGATTGCATTTATGGAATCGCAAATTGCGATGCCGTGAATTAAATGCAAAATGCCATTTAAAATAGCAATTTTGCTATTAGGGTCCGCTAATTACCGGAAAATTATACCTGATGGTAATTAACGGACACTTTGAAAAATGCCTTAAAGTGCATTTTTCAAAGTCACATGTTACACACACACACACCCTTGGGGCATATGTGTGCGCAACATGTGTTCCCATTACAATTTCAGGGGTGCAGCAGGGTGTTCTTTTGACACCCTTGCACCCGTGAAATTGCATACGCAATTTGCGAGTACCTAATGGGTACTCGCAAATTGCGCATGCAATTCCCATTCATTCCTATGGGCCTGTAGGAACGAATGGAAAGAAATTCCTTAATTGCGACTCGCAATTTGCAACTATTAAGGAGTTTGTAGGAATCGCTATTTTTTTAGCGATTCCTACATGCATAGGCTTTTGCAATTCCTCATTAGCAAATCCTTATTTTTCGATTATAAATGCCATTTTTGATGCATGTGCCAGATAGTTCCACCAAAGTGGATGTTAACAGTATTTCGGCTGCACGAAACTGATAAGAGAAGCAGATGAGGAACAAGCATTGGTATATGCAGGGAAATATGCTACAGCCACTAGAAATGGAGGAAAGGTAAGTGGTACACACAGGAACTAATGAAAAGCAAGGAAAGAGAGGCGGCAGGATGTAAGTCCCTTTTAAGTTTATATTAAAAGCAATAGATTTCTCAAGCACAGTGCAAGCAAAACCTAATAAGTGCTCCACAATAGTGGTCCTGTGGGAGAACGCCTCTTATTGTTGTTGCTTTGATATCCGTATCTTGAGTGTTTTTTTATTTTTATCTCTGGCATGAATGTGCATGATTGTGTATGATCAATGATTTTTTAATGTGTAAGTGTTACTGGTTGGTAGGCTATTGGAGGTTTTCCTTGTGTGTTTTATGTATGTTAAAATTATATGTATCAGACTGTTATACCATATTGATCTAATATGTGTAAAATATATCAATAGCTTGATATAACAATGACATTTGCAATTTAGGGCCTCGTTACAATGTCGGTCGGAAAGGCTTCGAATGGCATTCGGACTTTCCTAACCCATGTCGGAACCCATGTTTCCGACCGACTCGGAAACATTTCTGACCAACCGAATACGATAGAAGTTAACCATTCAGTATTTCTGACTTGGATCCGACCGGCATTTGGACACTCCCAGTCGTTCAGAGCTGAATCGCACAGCTCTACGGACCGCGCTTCCGACCGACGTATCACGATGTCAGATTCGGATTCGGACAGCCTTTCTGAATCCGTCTGTCTGACACTGAACGGCTGTCGGAAACTGATTTTGGGGGCACATAGCATGCCCCCCTTCACCCCTAGGCCGCCAGTCATGGTCAGTGGAGGTACCCATAGGACCCCTCTTTACAACCATGCACAGTTTGGCAGGCACCATGGGATGCCCACCACAAGGTGCAAGGTTTTCCGCAACCACCCCTTTTTTAAATGGGAGCCTGTGTTGTCGGTCGGCACACAGGCTCCCATGGAAGTCAATGGGAGTCCGACAAACAGAGTCGGTCGGATTGCTTTATGACTGACATCGTAATGAGGCCCAAATTATTATAAAATGTATATGATTCTGTGTCCTCAGTTTCCTGTGATTTTCAACTCCCCTTGAATGGATTTTTCTCCAGGAATCTCCAAAATTATTTATTACTGTAGGAACAGCTCAGTGCTCACTTCACCTTTACATTCTAATGATGACCCTGTAAATTGTTTTGGGTTAAAATACTTTTGAAACTTTGTGGCAAAAATGTTTCCCTAGAAAATTGCTGCCTTGGAGCATTAGAACTGTTTACCTTTAAAACCCTACAAAGAATGTTCTACTGGACGTTTCGAAGAAATTATGGTATTTTCCCTACTGCCATTTGAATTTGATCTCTTTTACAGGTTATTTTATGTTTTTAATTCTCACATGCACCATGTGATCACCTCTTACTTTTGAGACCTTTTTTTCAAATTACGAGAACATTATTGCTATCCCTCATGTTTTATTACATAGTATGTCATAAACATATAGAAAACAACACGTCTGTTTTATGTACAGTCACCCTGAGTTCGTTTGTACATATTCACAGAACTGTAAAATATATAGTCTTGTGCATAGACCAAATGGTTGCTTTACATTTGATTGTATAACTATATTAAAATTGCGTTTCACTGTGTTATTGATACGTGGTTGGACATTGTTGCATATACTTAGGTTAAGGAAGGCAGCCACTCAGTACAATGAATAGCCAGAGAAGGATTATGCGCCCTTAACCCGGATTAGGGCACGTTGTTTGACGGACTAGCATTGCACCGCTTTAAATCTGAAGTCTTGATGATATGAGAATTGATTAATCAAGTACAATGCTTGAAGTGGTGGTGGTGGTGGTGGAGGGGTTATTTCTAGCTTGACTTTGTTCTGGTGCATTTTGCACTAGCACCTGAACTGGATGACCGGTGCAAAAGTATATGAATTGTACCATCGCAGGTACAATCTATGTATTCTAGGTAACGCTGAGTATAATAATGGGGGAAAACTGTAACTCGGTAAAAGAGATCATTTTACCTGAAAATCGATACCTCACTTTCATCTTATGTAGCTCATCAGAGATATTCCCACAGAAGCATCAATTTTTTAAGTTGTGCTCTGTTTGTCTCCCTTCTGCCTCTTCCCTTGAAATGCTTGTCTCTGTTTGTCAGACACGTGTGAGAGATGTCAGCCTCTGGCTGAAATAATCAGATTTGAAGCGGCACCATCTATAAACCACGATGTCATTCTCACAATTTGCTTGGAATCACTGAAAGTACTTCGGCATTTACCACCGAGAATTAACGTTTGCATTGTAAGAGACCTCTACCCCCTGTCTCATCTCGCGCACAAAACAGCTCCTTAATTTTTAGGAGTCTCTTTGTTAGTGTCCTTTCAATAGGCTGCCATGGTCTCTTGAAAGCTTTCCAGTGCAATATTGCACACAGGGGAGCACCAAAGGGGCCTTTCAGTGAGCACAAGGTTGATTTCAGTCGTGGGCCCTGTTTCTATTCAGAAGCAACTGAAGTGCTCCGGCGCCTGAAGTGCTTGTCCGACAAAGGAACACCCCACACTCCATGGACATATTGTGTGTCTGCTGCCACTTCACGGACGGTAATGGGCTCTCTCTAAAAGACATTGCTCCGGGCATGCCAGGGGTAGACCACTCAGGGGGGCAAATAAATACAGCGCAGTTCATTCGTAACATTTCTTTCGGGACAAAGGCCAATGTATTGCAGACCACTATAGTCCGCCATTTTGTGTCGCTGGCTGTTTGTTTTCAACAAGAGGTGTCCCTTAATAGGGCACTTCATTTAATATAATACGCTGCCAACCTCTCTCTGAAGTAGCGCGTTCCTTAACACTTCGTACATGTAGTTAAGTGCCTTGCATAAAACAACCCTGGTTTAAGGTAGAAACAAGTGTGAAAGTATATGCAGAGAAGATTATAAACTAAGAGGTCACTACTCGAAAGATAAACTGTGCTTATTTTGTAATAACTCGGGGGCATATCAACAACAACCGGCGATAATTATCTCTAAGCGCACTTAGTGCTAGGATAATTATCGCCGGCTAGCGTGAATTTTTATCGCTGAGATAGCGTGCTATTACCAACGCTTATCTCAATAGCGATAAAAATCCTCACGCTAAGTGGCTAACGTGAGATTATCGTTGGAAACCCAGCGATAATCTCACGTTACCTTGTTGATAGGGACAGGCAAACTTAGCCATGATATCCTCCTTTCATAGGATATCATGGCTAAGTCAGAAAAATACCAGACGTAAAAAAGCAGCGTTAACCGCGGTTAGCGCTGCTTTTTTTGTCTCTAACAGGGTTAGCGACATTCTTGATAATAGGAGAAATGTCGCTTAGCGACATTTCTCCTATTATTTTACTCTAGAACAACCCCTTTGCATCTCATTAGAGATGCAAGGGGAAGCGTAGAGTAAAAGGGTGCTAACATGCAAATGTGCATGTTAGCACCCTGTTGTTGATAGGGCGCTAGTTTTATCTCTCCTTTTTTGGCTTTTAAAGCCAAAAAAGCAGAGATAAAGCCCTTGTTGATATGCCCCTCAGTGTCTTTTGTCTCTGAATGGAGGAATGTAAGCGCTGCATTTGCTTACCTTGAAATCCAGACCGTCGTTTGAATACTCGTAACACTGCATGATCAGGATTCATGAAAAAGATGACCATTACATCCCAAAATCATTTCTACTTGCCAATCCCAGTTTCAATTGAATGTTTTAAATACATTTAAACTCCCGTTTTCACATTGCGACACTTAAAAAAGAAATGTTGAGCTAGGAAGTACGCGTCTTTCTGTTTATTTCATGCTCAGTTAGTTGTATGAATTAAATTAGTACCAATCAGTCAGCTTCCTTCTCACAAGTTATTTTTCAAGTATTGCTTGTGGCTGTAGACATTGAAGTCTGGGCACTCTGGCAGCACCTGTGTCTACTCATATTTTAAAGATACCTCAGGATCCATACTTAAAACAGAGCTTCAATTTGTTGAACCCGACTAGCCTTTAATTGAAAATGTGAAAATGTGAGCAGGACAATATATTTCAAAGAAGTAAATCAACGGAGCAAGGCAGCTACATTGTTGGACCTACAGCAGGCCTCACATGAATCGCTGCCGCCATCTAGTGGAAATTAAAGGAATTTCCAATTAATATTTCCACACTTATTTCCTTTGAATTTTCCCGTGTTATAAAGTTAATGACACAGGGCAAAGATATACAGATTGCATTGGTGCAACTTTGCATTAACATTGTCGAGAACACATAAATGATACCAGTGTCAGTACACGTTGGCAAAATATTCTGCATTACATATATTGCATTGATGCTTGACAAGTGAAAATGCGGTATTTACGCCAGCACCACTACTAACCCAAAAGTGGATCAGTACTACCACAGAATGTAACACCAGTTGGTGACTCTAAGTGTTGATGCAAAAGTTAGTCGATCATTGGACTTCAAGGGGAGGAGTCTACCTATCCAGAACCATAATGTGGTGTGTGCTATTTGATGACTTCAGAAGAAAATATATAGAGGCAGATTTACCAAGTACTTGCTTTTTCCTTGCGTGACACGTTGTCGCAAGGCAAAGCAAGTCCTTCACTGGGATTTACTAAGCCACGCAAAGCCACTTTTTGTGGTTTAGTAAAAACAAAGTAACACAATTAGCGCATGGCACTGCCTTGCATTTCTTTGCGTCAGGTAGATGTTACATTGGAGGAACATGGGTGTTTCCATACATCCACTCATGCACTTTGATGCAAACTCAGATTTATAATGACTTGAAAACCTTGGTTTGAGCCAAAATAGTGTGCCTACTCAAGAGAGGCAGGTGCGTGCATTGGTGCTAGGCAGCACAGAGTGTGCCAGCGAAATGAGAAAGCAGAAATCCTGATCTTTGTACATGCAGAGAGCACTTCTGCCCTCACCCTTTCATGAAACGCAGTGCAGCAAGCTGCCTTGCAGCATTGCATTGCATGAAAGAATGCTAAAACGTGCCCTGTACTATCTGGTAAAGAACATACAACTCTAACCTATACCAAGATCATTTTTATGAGGTCCTTCTGAAAATATTTATAAACATAACATATCAAAACAACAAACAAACATTCACAACAAGGCGATTTTTTACCATGATGTAGTATGAATTGTTTACTTGCTTCTGTGTGAAATACCCTAACTGAGCAGGTCTTTTGTGTGTCTCTTTGAAATCTATCAATTGGCTAACGAGTGAGTTAGTGAGCTTGGTGGTTATGGAACAGTTATGAGAGACAAGGGAACCCGAAGGTAATACACTAGGGACCTTGGGCGTTAACTTATTACAAAAAACAGTGGACACTAGTAGTTGGGGGATTAAGATAAGGATAGACACAAACTAAATAGTATTTATGTCCTTTGTCCAGCCGGACAGGAATTTATTTGGCGATGCACAAAATCAGAAAGTAATGTCAAGGGGGCACAGCCTGTGACCTACAGTGAACAAGACAAAACAACAAATATAGGCAACAGCGAACAAATCGGTCTGTATACTTATAATCAGTGAACAGACTTGATTATAATTTGAGTGACCATTGTACATAGCATTCACAAGCATATTCAGTACATATGATCCTATTGTATCGACGACGTTTCGATGCCGAAAAACAAAATAAATGGCATCATCTTCAGGAGAAGGCAGAAAGACAATGATTACTATGGATGCCAGCTCAAAACGATTAAGTGCGGTCTTGACGCAAATGGGAGAAGAAGGGAAGGAAACCATAGCTTTCGCATCTCGCAGAGTTCAATTATTCAGTGATAGAAAAAGAAGCCTTAGCTGCACATTGGGCCATCCTAAAGTTTAGAGAATTTGTGTGGGGAATGAAGTTCGACCTGAGGATCGACCACAAGCCTCTTGTTGAAGTTTTTACTAAGAAAAGGCTAGACTCCATCTCAAGCCGAATCAGGCGGTGGGTGGTGAGCCTACAAGAATATACATTTGGGGTCGAGTATATACCCGGTGTGAGGAACTTTGCAGCTGACTGTCTTTCTCGCCTGGTGGGACAAGAGCGTGAAGAAACTGACGATAGTCATAGGCAAGACGAGGAAGACAATGAGATGCAGCTCGAGAAAGTATGCGTCATCACCCAAGGAGCAGTATAGGAAGAACATTGGAAAAATGACTTGAGAGCAGATGTGCTTCTGCAGAGAGTGTGTGAGAAGACGAAGGGTGGTTGGGTGGACCAGGACAAGCTTGGAGAGAAACTTAGGCCATTGTGGATGGTCAAAGATTAACTATCTTTTGCGGATGATTGTCTCTTCCGGGGTAGCAGGTTGGTTCCTCCCGAGACCTTGAGAGGTCAACTTGGCCCATGAGGGGCATCTGGGGGTTACCAAGACCAAACAGAGGCTATGCCTAGGGTATTGGTGTCCCAGTATGGATCTAGAGTTCGAGAGGAAAATAAGAGAGTGTGTACCATGCTCCTCCAGCGACAAGGTTCTCAAACAACACACACCTCCCATGCACTGTAGGCCACCACCTGAAGGGCCCGTGGGTGGATGTGGCTCTAGACATAGTAGATCCCTTGACAGGGGAAAATCGTACACCTTACATACTGGTGCTCATAGATCTTTATTCAAGGTGGCCTGAGTTAAAGTTTGTGTCAGAGATCACTACAAAAACTGTCATAGATTTCCTACTAGAAGTCTTCATTAGGGAGGTTTCGCCAAGCAGCATACTGAAAGATAACGGGGTACAGCTATGCTCAAAAGAAATGAGGGAATTCCTAGAGTGTAATGGAATAAGGCACAAGTTATGTGCCACCCAGAGACCAATGGGATGGTCGAAAGATTTAACAGGACCATCAAGGAAGGTATCCAACTAGCAAGAGCAAGTGGGTTGTGCTGGAGAGACGAGGTTTTGAAACATTTAGAGGCATACAGACTGACCCCTCATCAAACCACTAACGTGACACCCTTTGAACTTTTGAAAGCTAAAAAGTCTAATTCGAGATTAGTACCAGGCTGGATGAAGTGGTACAAAGGTTGGACAGGTCTCTCAGAGGAGGCACAGGGGCACAGCAAAGAACGGAAAGCCATAGAGGATAGGAAGGGCAGGTTTGATAAATCACATGCAGTCCAGAACATGCGATTCAAGGTGGGCGATCTGATAAAAGTACCCACAAGTAGAGCAAACTGGTCTGAATTTACTGTGCCTAAAAAAATTGTAAAGTTATTCAGGAATGCTCTTATTGAGAAATGTTCAAGAAGAGAACATTTGGAACCTGGGAAGGGTGGTGTGGTACACTGCCCCTGCTGTGGTCACGAACAGTTCAGAAGAAAGTGAGCGTAGCATCCCTGGTAATGTCAGCTCGACTAAGACTGTTTGTGCAGGGCAGACCAACACTTGCCCTAGGGTGAGCGGCAGGAAGGTTTGTCGCCCAAAGTATTTGGAGCACTATGTTGATAGATAATCTTTGTCTAACTGTTCTCCTTTTCCTTTGTTGTTACTTGTTAATTGCAAAGGAGGGGGATGTGTGGTATCCTCCGTTATGGGGAAGACATTCACTATTATCTTAACCCCCCTCCTTCTTGATTCCACTGGTATGTGCCCCGCGACATGCCTTAGAATCTTGTAGCGCTGAACGTTCTAGGTGAAGCTCCCTACAAGGAGTTTGTGAGTGACTCGATGGGTGTCCAGCTGTGGCTGGGATCCGCTTGCTGTACTTGAAGCAATAAACTACATCTGTTTGTACTATATCGTTTCCTGTGATTATACCCTGAGAGCTGAGCGCTTCAAATTTGACACTTTGTTTAAAACTGCAGACCTTATTCATTGTCCAAACTTAAAGAACCCATACACACATATACTGGCTGTCGGTGCTAAATCCATTAAACGATTTAACTATATTACAGCCTTTACTTACATAAAAATAAAAACTTGCTCTTGTGACACATCTTATGACCAGGGCAGCTTAAATTATTACCAGCCTCACTTGGAGCCTGGCAGACCGCCCGCCCTGTTTGGAGGTCGCCACCTGCCTGGTAGAGATCGCTAAAGCCCTAACTACATCTGCCAGTGCTGTAACGGCTGTAACTTTGCTTGCTAAGCAAATTATATTTTTTCCAGATACAAACCAGAAATCGGGGTTGTGTTGCTGTCAAACAAAAGCCTAACGACTCTGGCAAGCAGGGAGTTTTCTCCCTGCACATGGCCACCATTGCACACTTTCCCTTTCAGCACAGTGCCTCACATGACAGTCCTAGGCAGGCCAATCTAGTGAATGTGGTCTCACCCTGAACAGTCTCCTCCACTGAACTCTAAATTGCCCCTTACTTGTTTGCTTTTCACGCCTCAGAAACAGGTAGATTAGTTCCTGCACAAGGCAGGCAGAAGCTTCTTTCACCCTTCGCTTGCTGTTGACCACAGGTACCAGTCATCTTGAATATTGCCCACAGACAGCATTTTCCCAATATCTTATTTCCAAGAGCAAGATGTTGATATGGAATTGGGATTTTTTTGTGATAGGGAAACTCTTGAGGAGGGAATTCAGTTTCCTGCTTACCCTTGCATATGAATCTGCAACCTGAACAATTTTAGATACTGTTTCTTTAGTTGAAAGAGTAACAATTTTTTTTTATGGAGCACTAAATACTAAGTGCAGTAAATAAAAAAGTGCAATATTTGGTACTCAGTTTACCCATCTTGCTAGAAGGGATAGGCAAAAATTTGGCAGAATTCAGACTCATGACCTCCAGAAAACCGCATTTGTCAGCAGAGCGTTCAGCACAAAAAGCCATTCTGCTCTCTACTGGCAGGTGCTGTTCACGTCATATGTACAGCTGTGAGTAGCAGCCTGCTGCTCCCGTAATCTGTGCAATGTCTAGCTTACCATTTCTTTAACTTAATCAAATGGCCCTTTGTATACAGCGTTGCAAGAGTTATCTAGATATTTGTAATTGCTTCATAGACAGTCCAAGTGATGTTTGTCAACACATAGGGAGGGGAAAGTTCACAAGTGGACACACATGGTGCTCGGACACCTCAATAATATGAATTACTGGAGGGTCATTTTTGTGACGTACCTCACAGAAAGCATGTAGAGGTGAATTATAGGGGATTTTCACAATTTACTTGATTAGTCCAACGTGATAAAACTTATGGGGGGAAATCAAATATAAAAATGTATTGAGAACACCTGAATCTTATGCAAATGCCACCCAAGCCCTTTGGGTGTATGTCAACTACAGGGAGATCGAACACAATATATGAAGGGCGCTTAATAATATTTTGAGAAGAGAACTTTTGAGACTTGCACCAAAAACTTTGGGGTTCCTACTGTACATTATTCCTTACTTAGAACCTGAGAGCAGAGCCTAGAGGCTATCTAAGTGGTTCAATGGACTCAGGGCATGGCCAGTGGTACAGTTCACTCCCAATACCAGTTGTATTTATCCAGTCCACCCACATGTAAGAAATTGGGTAACTGGTGGGGGTGGGAGGGGTGAAACCCTACTCAAGCAGGACCCATAATCCTTGTCAGGGTGAAGTCACAAGCAAACCCTAAATTTACTTAATCTAAACCATCGGGTATGCCAGCACAGAGCAGCCTGGCTTAAGTTAGAGCAAATGTGTAAAGCATTTTGTACAACACTTCAAACAGCAACACAGTGAAAACACACCACAAAAGGGTCCCACACCAGTAAGAATAATAGAGTAATTTTTTAATGAATGAAACTTAAATAAAACAACAAGAATCCAATCAGTAGAGCTGGAAATACTCATCTTTAAGATTTGAGTAAAAAGTGCACCAAAAAGCACTAAGCGCTAACAGTGGATATCTGGTCACGCGGAAGCGAGAAAAAGTCTCATGTTCAGGCCGACAACGATGGAGCGTGGACGGGCTACAGGGACCCACTAAGGCCCACTGAAAAAGTACCTTTAATCTTGGTTTGCGAAGCTTTGTGAAGGTCCACTTCTAAGAGGCACCGCGCAGCGGAATCGCTACTTTAGTTCCTAGATGTGTTGAGACTGCGCTGCAAGGTCCTATGTCATAGTCAAGGATGCCATCATTGAGGGCTTGCAATGTGAAGTCCGGTGTCGAGGATGCGCCACGCAGTCGGGGTGATATGCTAGATCCTAAGAGCTGCGATGTGGAGTCTGATATCATTGGAGTTGCCATAGATGCACGTTGCGAGGGCCTGTGCTGAGGATACATTGTGCTGTGGAAATTCCGATGAGGGGGCAAGCTACAATGCAATACAGGTCTTTGTGAAGGAGCCAAAGCACGCAGCAGTTGTGATGCATCAGTTCTGCACAGGGTTGTGCTGCACAGCAGAGGCGATGCGTTGGTTCTGCTGGATCCACGGAGGCTGGCAGAGCACCTTAGGCCCACTTCCAAGGTGTCAGGACTGGGGTGGCACCATTTGGCAGAGTAGACTCACAAGTGGCAGAGTCCAGGTGCTGGCAAAAAGGTTCATCTTCTCGGGTCAAAACGGCAGTTTAAAAAGCACACACAGGCTCAATGTCGGCCTTAGACATGTTCAAAGAGCTACGTAAGTGGGTGGCACAATAAGTGCTGCAGTGCCACTTGTAGTATTTAATTTACAGGCCCTCGGTACATGTAGTACCTCGTTACTAGGGACTTATGTGTACATTAAGTAAGTCAATTGGGGATAAGCCATTGGTATTATGTTTTAAGCAGTGAGCACATGCACTTTAGCACTGGTCAGCTGTGGCAAAGTGCGCAGAGCATGAAGGAGGAAGACAAAAAGTTCAGGGGAAGACCACCCTTAAGCTGACAGGTATAACACAAGTGAATGGAAAGATGAATTAGTTGGGAAAATTTAAATTAAAGCTTTGACTTTGCCAACAAAGTGTAGAGCAGGCAGTAGCGCCTAAATCATCATGACACTATTTCTAATCAACTCAACAATCTATCTTGGCTATCCCTTCATAGGCAGTTACTTTTCAAGGGCCTGGTTATATGGCACACATCTTTGTATGGCCAGGGCCCAGCTTTCTTATGCCACCA
The DNA here is from genome assembly GCF_964204655.1 of Triturus cristatus. Taxonomy (NCBI): domain Eukaryota; kingdom Metazoa; phylum Chordata; class Amphibia; order Caudata; family Salamandridae; genus Triturus; species Triturus cristatus. The sequence goes on from NC_140584.1 coordinate 552,459,506, forward strand.
CTTTCCATAACATCATCGTCTCAAGCCCTTCATTCTGCATCTGCTCTGCTGTTTCCTAAAGATGTGTTGTTGTTGTTCGGAGGCACCCTAGGCCCTTAATCATCTGACCAACAATCTTCAGTTTTGGAAGATGCTCAAAACCTGAATGGCTGTAAAAATATTCATATTTTCCTACTGTGTGGGATTACAGGGACCCATTTAATGTCCAATTCATTCATTCATTTATTCAATATATCCCAGACGTATTTCTTTAATAAAAAAGCTTGAACATTCAGAGAAACGGTGTTAACGTGCGATAGGTTAGATATTTGCACAATTTAAAATATATATTGAATTGTCACAGGCATTGCTGATGCCAGGTCTGACGTAAAAATACACATCCCAAAAGAATTAACCCCTTACTGAGCATCCTATCTTGGCCTTTACATCACAGCCCAAGAATTCACGAAGGGTGACTTTACGTGGCCTTGTAAATATGGGCAAGCCCATTACGTTGCCGGTGCATAAAAGAAAGTGATGCACCGGTGGCACAAAGGGCTTGTAAATGAGGCCATAGTTGTTTGGACAATTATGATTTGTGACTGCACATGTAAGAGAATGTTCAGGATGTCTCTGTTTTGAGGCCCTGTACATGTTATGGCATACATGCTGGGGAGCAAAAACTGGGGGTGAGCCATGACTAAGGCAGCCATCCTTCCAATATGAAATAAAACGCATGGATATAGAATCATGGAGGCAGTCTCTTGCAAACTCATTTGCCATTGTTGTTCATTTGGGCCACTGGAGAGCAAATTGAATTTGCAAATGAGTCTAGCACCATCTAATGTAGTTAGTCTAGAATTTCAGACTGTGTTTCACCTTTTTGTGTGGTGCCAGACGTATGCAAATAGAATTCTTTGCTAAATGTCACAGAGGAGGGAAAAGGCACATGCAATTTTCAGTTAATGTTTCTCACATTATTCGTGTGGTCTTTAGGATTTCTTGCAGCGTCCCTGCAGGGCGTTCATATTCAAACTTGTTTGGACCCTCCAAATCTTTACACAAACAGATATTACTTCCTGTAAGTACTTGGGATGCAGCTGAGCAAATCCTAGGTGTGGAATCAAAGATCTCTGTGCAAGTACTATGAAGTGATGACTAACATGTTTTCATTTATGAATGTTGATGTATTTTTTGCAGTTTGTTCGTCTGTATAAACCAGAAAAAGCATACATATATATTATCCTGAGCGTAATACATAAAGATGGGAGCATGGTCTCCATTTTGTGTTTCACTAATACCTTTGAGTAAAGGCAGGCTGATATGCAAAATTATTTCCTTTGCAACGAATATTTGGAAAAAATTGTAAGTGAAATTTAGGTGGGCTGTTTTCAATAGTTGAAATAAATGTTCTTTATTTTGTTATGTGGTTCATAAAATAATGTTTGGTTGATAAGATAATGCACAGTTTTAGCACGTAGATATAATTGTTAGGATCAATATACTGTGTCTGCGGATTGTGGGTGGTTACCATGGCCCATCTCTGCCATTTTTCAATCAATGCTCAACATCCGCTGGCCAGAAAATAAAAACATTGATGAACTGCAGAGGGTCATTTCACGCACCGCTGAGAAATGACCGTCCTGCACAACTATAGGGCATTTAGCATATTCTTCTATCGGATTAGGTTTCATTAGACGATTAGAAAAGAATTAACACATGGCCCTAGTGTTGCTGATGGAAAATGTCCATGCATTAGGGCTACTCTAATTGGCTCCTGGTAGCCAATCATGAATCCAAATTTGCAGTACACACTACCTCAGGTCACAATTTGCAGTTCAGGTGTGAATGGACAGCCTGAAAGCATACTTTTTCCTGTTCCCAGAAATATTTCCTCCCACTTTTTTTCTATTTTGCTTACGGAGTGGATGCAGATGTTTTATGAACCACTATTACAGGTCTCAGGTGAACTTAAGAAAAGAGGCAGATTTCACTTAATTCTATTTTTTTGAAACTATTGAGACAGTTTTATTCTTCATAATACAAACAGAAAAACGTTTGCGAACAATACAAACAATAGAATAACATTCTTCCACAGGACATGTTAAAGTCTGTCTGAGAACTTTGTCATGGATTGGTCCAATGCTGGTGTTTAGATAAATGACTTCTCCATATCATTTGTCTTTCCAGATGGGCTATAAAGCATGAATGCACAGCAAAGCCAGGACAGTGGAAGCATTCCAAGGTGGAGAACCCTGTGTGGAATAAACACACCTACATGTGGCCTGTCCTTCCGAATGGAGAACTTAATCAGGTATTAAAGGGAAACTCAAATCAAACTGTGATCAGGATTTTGTATAATATTGGGGTCTAAGTCGGAAATCAGTTAGACAATATTGTTTTTCATATGTCAGAGTCAGGGTGCAACTGGACCCAAGCCTTGGGGGGGGGGGGGGGGCTCTAATGGGTCAGCCAATCAAGTCGGGGCTAACACCTCAAGACATGGGTTGGAGCCATCCTTGGTGCCTATACAAGAGTGATACAGTGTGCATTTTAAACTTTGGTCAAACCTGATACTATTACAGCAAACATGTTTCAGCGGATTTGACAATGATTATAGGCTACTTACATATCTTTTAAAATAAGAATTAGTGATCTGACAAAGTACTTTAGAACCAGTTTTTGTAAAGTTATTTCAAGACGATGACCTTTTTTGCCAATTCTCCTAAAATTCCTTATGTGAACTGACAAGGAGCTCATAAAACATTTTTAATTCCATCTTCAAAAAGACCCTACTGTCTGACTGATGACCAAAGGGACATTTTCAGTCTGCTTACCGAGACGTTGCAATATAAGCGTGTTGGAGGCCACACACAGCTACACATGATTCTGAAATGGTTGACTGACAAGTCTTTGGTTTGATTCCTAATATAGTCTTAGAGCCTGATGTAGCTGGCCCTTTTGGCCATTAAACGCCCACACCAGCGTTCGGCCCAGGCCTTCAACATGGGAGCGGGCCTTTAATGGCCAGTAGAGCCTGTTACGGAGGGCTCTAAGGCAATTAGAACATTCTGCCTCTACAGGGCAGAATGTTCTAATTTATAAAAACAAAGGCCTGTGAGAGCCCGAGTGGGTTTAAATCTCCTCGGGCTCCGGAAGGCCTTTGTTCACAGCAACAGCTGTGAAATGAAAAAAACATTGGAATGTTGTTCGCTGGGCTTCTACCAGCCAGTAGAAGCCCAAAGCACTCCTTTGTCTTCAATGGAACGCTCAACATTCCAATGTTCTAATACATCTTCCATTCCTCATGAGATTGAATACTTGAGTGCCAATTACTTGGCAGTATATAAAACCTGTTAATTACTCTGCCAGGTATCTGCGTTATCTAAATCAAAATGCAATCTTTCTTGTCAGCACCCCATATTGAGCAGGTCTCTAATGAGGTGACCCACCAGGCCTAAAGAAGTGGCAAAAAGGTATTTGCCTTGAAATAACTTTCCTATGAATGGTGTTCTACCATGCAAAGAATACAAGGATCACTTCAATCTCTAGAGCACATAGAATGTGTGAGTGATGGGCAAAGTCTGCAAAGAAAGAGTGCCTCTTAACAGCATATGTTATAATAGCAACAATCATACTTTTAGTTCTGTTCTGAATCCCCCAGTACAAAATATGAAATCCACTAAAATATTTTTAAAAAAATAAATCCTGCAAGGACAATGTGCAGTATAAAATGAAATATTTCTTTCAAATTTCTACAAACTTCCTTTGAGAGGAATCACCATAGTCAATTATATGCTTGTTCTAAATGTCCACACTATTGTTCTAAATGTCCACACTATTTACATCAATTATCACCTTGGTAGAGAAAAGGACAACCTTAAATAGAGCACAAGAGAGACACCAGTCAGGAAACATGGTTGCCAGTTTTTCATTGTAACACTAGGGCAAGTAGTACACAAAGAATAGTTTACATTGCCAATGCTTTTGCAATAATAACCTATTATACATACCATCAGATGTGTGCTGCTTTTGACAGAGCATGGCTTCATTTGATAGCAGAAGAAGGTTTCACAAGCATTTTGCTGCCAAACTGCAGTAGGTGGAAGACAGGAAACAGGGATGCAATGCCTACATAAGGGGCAAGAGGGTGTACTGTGTCTTCATATACACTATTTCGGCGAAAAGACACACAGGGCATACACTAACACACATTCTACATCCATCTTACAATGCACTCTGAGAACCTGATCATGGAGGTGTTAGCCTTAGGTGAAAGAGATATGCCTCTGGTTAGACATAAATTATATTTTCAGGCTTCATATGGTTGAGCTATCCCTCCGTCCAGCCACAGGTCAGGTGGCAGACACCTTTACTATGCCTCAGGTGACAATGCTCCATCACCAAAGAGCAAGAGCCACAACTCATCATTTCGGTCTATTTTTTTCTAAAGTTGCCACCATCTCTATGTTTCGGGCCTAATGACATCCACTAAATATATTGAAAACCTACACATGGAAGATGTGAGTTGAGTGGTTACTTATAAAGTGCAATTAATGCCCTAAGGCATATTGGCACAGAACTGACTAATGACATTAGAAAAGATGTGAAGATAATCCATATAACAAACTAATTTTTTATTGCCTTCCTAAACATATAATAGCTGTCAATTTTGTGCAGAGCAAGCTGGAGTACATTCCAGGCCAAGGAAGCAACAAAAGAGAGGGAGCACATCCCTTCTAGCTCTGCACTCAGCCTTTCTAAATCAGGGGAATGATGCAGGAGGGAAGAGCCACAATGTGGGGGAATTGTTTAGACTTGGAAGTAAACACTTAGGCAGCATGAGGATTGTTTTATAGTAGGCTCTATTGGCAAAGCAGAGTGCCTTATAATGGATCCTATGTTTCTGTATGGATACATTCATGAAAGAAGCACAAAGACATATTTGCAGACCGAGGTCAGGATTTCAAGATATATATAGTATTTGGGTTATAAATAGTGCACATGGTAATTACCACTAACCTAGTGCAGGATATTTAATGGAGAACACCATTAACTTCTCCTGAGTTCCCCACCCCAGAATGAAGCCTAACACTTGAAATCTGTGTTTACCACACAGATTTTTGCATATTTTACATTTGCATTTTAGCAATCTATCTTGATAGATTTCTTCAGCCTTTTTCTAGGGAAATATGTCAGTAGAAAATTGCAGAATGTGGTAACTGATGCATGACTCAGAATTCCGACCGTTGTGCAAACAGTCCTCTGTGCCTGGATCAAAATTTAAACATAACTTTAAATCAGGGTCTAAGTAAAAATGTATATTAATAAAAGCCAGAGATAGGCCATGTTAATAGCTCTGTATTGTCATTACAAGAGACTTGCAGTGCTGTAGGGTTGAGTATGATGTTGTATTGTCCTGTCCTTGTGTTTATACACTGCTTCGTACTCTTAATGAGGTGCCACAGTGTGTTTTCAGTCAGGAGTGCCATAGATGGAACAGTGTGAGTTTGTTGCGTAACTTATATGGGGAGATTTTTGATGTCAGGCGTTAGGACCAGAGTTATGCACCTAATAGGTTTTGTTTCTATGCCTCTAAATTAATTTGAAGAGCAAATGAGTGACAAATAGGTTTCAGTCATTTTGCCTGCTGGATTTTCCAGCCAGTAAAATCTGGCTTGTTGGTCCAGCAGCTAGTAAATCCCAAAGGAGTTCTTATTATTGTGCGGTACGAATTCCACACAGGAAATCCACTCTACACAGTTTTCAATCAGGGCCCACGTGCACCTTGCAAGTGAATTGATTAGGCAGAGAAAGCACAACGCTGGGAGGCACGAGAAGCAATGAAAAAAAAAACAAAGCCTCAGTGGTTGAAGTGGGCGGGATTTATTAGGAATGACATTACCAGACTTCAAAATATTTTTACAATGACACTTGGCATGTTTAAAAAAATCCAGAATGGAAAATGCTGACCTTAAGGTGCCATAGGCCTAAAAGGAATAGAGGTTGTCTCCTGTTCTGTGAAGCCAAGGTAGAGACAGACAACTCAAGAAGAAAAACCCATTTTGCAAGGGTGCCTGCTACCTGAAATAAAAGTAAATGTGTGCATTTGGTTAATCAGCAGATCTCAAGCTCACTTGAGAACCAGTTTATAGCTTTAAGTGATGGAGGCATTTGAGGCTTCATGGTGACAAAAGTTTCTTCTTTTTGAAAGGTAATGTAAAAATGTTATCATCTGCATTCTGGAGTGTGTCCTTCTGGTGGAAACCTATTAAAAAGGTTTGCACAATGCATAGTATGAGTGTGTATTGCTACAAATATACATTTGTATCACACTTGTTTTATCTTGAACTCTAAGGTCCTCACGTACCAAATATCCATTGGCAAAAAGTGACTGCAAATTGTGCACTGACTTTTTGTGAATGAAAGACAAAATGCGAACCAACCTATTCGTTAACAGGTCTATTAACAGAATTGGTAATTGTAGTGGGCCACAATCAGACCTATTTTATCACTATTCAAGAGGTAGTGAGCAAATTACAACTCACTATCTTTGAAAGCAATCATATGGATGGATGGTGGCATGCTGGGAGCATCTGTGATCACATTTACATAATTTTAACTTTTTTAATTTACAGCCTGTTTTTCTTAAGGAAGGAGGGCTGCATTTGAAAAACAAAAGTTTTCTTTTAAGTTTGTTTGAAAGTACTGGTGGTCCCTTGGACCGCTACCTACTTCCAAACAAACTTTGTTCTTTACATTCACATTTGCTAATGTGTTACCATTCCAACCCAGAAGTTAGTAACCTTTCAATGTTTTGTGACTGGATTTCGGTTGCGAAACATTGATGTATACCAAAACAAATCATCATTTAGAAGGCTCGACATAAAGGCAACTCTTCCAAATAGTGATTCATTATGCCTTTCTAAACCCATTTTGAGATTTGTTAACCTGATACTGATTTCAAAATGGGTTTAATACATTAAAAAAGTCATTTAGTGGTCACAAACCCTGTGAGTTTTCGAATCGCTGATTGTATGACCGCAGAATGGCTCTGTACATCAGGCCCACACTCTCTTTGTGCAGTCGATCTTATACTGTGTGTAATACAATTTTAAAATAATGACCTGCATATCAACAGTGCTTTCAGTTGCAGGCTGGGTCCTCATAGCACTATAAATACATGCCGTGTCCATGGTGCACCAACCAGGGTGAGTTGTGTGACTGGCTACACAAACGTCGTCTATGATCACATAACCAATTGAGCTTTCAAAACATAAAAAATGCATTTTACACTGCTTACTTTAAATTACATTTATTTTCCATTGAAGGCGCGTCATTGTATTTGCTCAAGAATGTTGCCTGTCCCGGAAGCTGCAGCAGCCTGCGCTAGGAAGCATGACAGGGGGCGACAGGGACGGGGGTGGGTAGCAGGGTGTGGGCTGCTGAAGTTCTTTTATCCCAATGGTCGTTGCGCCCCTGGCCAGAGCAGAGTGTCATGTAATAGGTTTCTTAAGGTGAACACCAAGCTAGGCTATGTGCTTGCGGTACTAGGCTCCATTGATGATATAACACGCCATAATCAATGACATCATAGATGCATCACTGACATGTCATGAGATTGCCCTTTTGCACGCAGTAATAATGCACTTTGTGTGCATGAGGCATTTAAATAGCATATGATATGATGGCAATCTGGGAATATATTATGATGCATACATCCCCATTACAAATGGACTGAAAGCTGGCTGAATTTCCCCCCACTCCAAGTTACTGATACCAGAGCTACCACTGTCTTCGTGGGTGGGGAAAATCATGCCCATTATAAGCTGGTTCTAATGGTTCATTTAGAAATTATGGATTACCGGATAATCAATAATTCCACATCCAGTTCTTTAGGTAATTCCTCATTTCCCCCCGACTATCACATGGTAATTTCAACTGTCTTCAGCAAACAAAATCTCTGAGCGAAAGTAAAGAACTTATAATGCTGATAGGGCCAGTAACAGGCCTTATCTAAATTAAGAGGACATTAGTAATGTGGACCTTAGGGGGTAATTAGGATGGCGGGCGCACCCTATCGGACAACGGGACCGCCCGACTTGCTATTGGTGGTCCCCTCAGTGTGATTACAATGCGACCGCCTCCAAGGCAGTTGCACTGTCTTTGTTTGCTATTTCGGCGGGTGCTGTACAGGATATAGACAGGAAACATATCCCTGAACTACATGGCAGGCACCATGCGGTGCCTGCCCCATGGTGCAGGGATATGTGTGCCCCCCAACACCCACATCCAAGTGCCAGGGGCTGAAGGGGGCCCCCAATGTCCCTTTCCACCAGCTATTTCATGGCAGATAAACCGCCATTAAACAGGTGGCGAGAGGAACATCATAATCCCTACGGGACTATGGCTCCAACGCACCGAAGGGCTCCTTGAGCCCATCTGATGCGTGGTGGTCGGGCTTTCCAACCACCATCCTTCCGCCCGCCATTATTATATGGCGGACGGAAAACATGCACACGATGGCGGTGAGAGCTTTACCGACAGGCTGTCGGTGGCAGTCTCACCATCATTGTAATCTGCCCCTAAATCCCTCATTTCAATGAGGCTGGTAATCCAGATACAGACACAAACAGGCCTTTGCATGTCAACTGGGATTCAAATTTTTGTTATATTCCACACTTTTTCTGCAACATTAATTTCGTCAAGTTAAACCTGAAAGAATATAAGCACTGCATATTCTGAGTTTTGCAGCTTTAAATTAAAGAATGCATGTGATTATATAATGTTACAATTACTGTGGCCCGTGGAGATAATGCTGCACCTTTTAAATAATGCACCCACCAATAATGCATGCACCCAGTGCTTTATTGTCAAGACAAGGGACAAGGGACAAGATAGCATTAAAGGTTCAGGCTGTATCACATAAAGTTAACACTTGTTTTGGGCTGACTGTTGTATTAAATAATCCAACAGCTAGAGCAGGTAAATTTCACCTTCTTAGACAGCGGTAAATGTTTGCCTGTCACAGGATTTTAAAAGCATGTTCTGCTTTTGGCCAGAAGTGTTGCAGCATTTATTGACACACCTAAAGTAAACAGCAGACCATAACGTATTAACATACAAAAAGCAACATAACAACACAAGCTGGATGAGGCACCACAGTTCAGTGCAACATCGAATTGCAATACTTCCCCACAAAATCACAGTAGCATTAAAAACAACAGAAAGCATCACCATCACAACAAAATGCCACACCAAAAATACATACAATCTTGTCACGCATTATGGCCTCCAGAATGTTGCTTCATAATACAGCATTAAAGGGTGTTTGCACCAAACACTGTCTTAACTTGCCACCCAGGGCACATGGTGGCACCAGTCAAAATTGTTTTGTGATCTGGCTCCAGGTGTTTTAGCTGAGGACATTATTTTATGGAGTTCATAAGCCACAAGACCTACTGAAGAGAAGGGTGAGGCGTTCATTGCCCTAGTCAAATGTTTATTGTGCTTCTACATAATTTTCGCCTCTGAAGTACGTGTCTAACAATTAATATTGCTAGATGCATTCTGGCACAGTGAGCTAGGAGTGGCACCATAGGTAGGAACATAGAATTGCCTTGCTCAAGAAGCAATCCATTTTTCCTTCAATCAATTAATTAAAAGAGGGCTACCCAGCACTCCCCATGTGGCAGTGGACTGATGCTGAAGCAGAGACTTCGTTCATAACGAAAACCTGCTCAAGCCACCCAGCAAATTGCCACTCTAACCATTTTCCTACCAACCAGCTAATTTTAAAAAGTGCTCATCAGTTCACAGTAAAGCAAGTACCCCAGGAATCACCACTCTCCTCACCTGATGTCAGCCCAAGCCCTCCCAACAAGTCAGTTATGCATGAACTCTACTCCTCTCTGATTCCCATGACATCCACTGGCTCGGTCGTCCCTAGCTAAAAACAGAATCTTGCATGTGTGTCACCTGTTTGGGCCTATGAGGGCCAGGAAGAACCCAGTGCTAGAACCACTGTCCATTATTAGCTTTACTATCAGATGTCTCGTGGACTTTGCATCAGTCCACTCCCATCTAGACCATGAAACACATTTAAAACTAAATAATTGATGGGAGGAAAACCTGAAATAGTCTAACCACTGGCAATTGCTTGAGTAGTATTCCAACCCATCATTTTTTGCCCACCCTGCCATCCCAGATCTAAACCAGCTGTTTACAAATCGGCCATGGTCCCACTGTAATAGGAACAGTTCAGTCCAAATTGCCTATCAAGGTCGTCTCTGAACTGGAACACAACCAACTCAAGACTGGTTTCAGCCTATATATGCCTCCTCAGTTGGATGTAGCTTGGTTCCAGTGGCACAGTGAGCAAACACATTTACCATTCGTACCGTTGAACAGAAACCACAAGTTATCTACATATCACTCACTGGCACACACAGATCACCCTCTTGCTCTTACTTATCAGTGCAAACTCTGCAGGGAATTATGTGCCTTACACTGCAGACATCATTATACAGTGGGACCTGGGTGCACTCTCCATCACAGAAACAAGGCCCACACATACCTCTACACATATGCTAGACAACCTTATCCCCACAGGCCTCAATATCTAAAAAATCGATCACACACACAAAATGGAGAATTATTGTCATTCACAAGACTACTTGACCTGCATGACCCAGTCATACCCACAGCATACAAACGCAAGACCTCGCTGTGATCACTAGCACCATTCCACCATCATCAATTTAATCTAAAGAACCCTCCATTCCCAACTAGCACTTCATAGAGAAAATCTGTAACCTGATCGCTGCTACCTACATCTAGCCTCTAAAACTTCAAATTCTAGTTAATCCCAATAGAAACACAATGAACGAGTCCCACTGCATACTCCTTAACACTCTGGACATCAAGAATCAGACCAGCATTCAAACCCACCCAAAAGGCAATAGCTTTAACACTGTTGCACTCCTATTAGAATGATATTTCTTAATTAAGTGCATTGTAGACCTTTTGGTCCTCTAAATCAGTGCAGGTTTGTATCTATCTAAAATGGAGTAAATTCCCTCGTTCAAACTATTTCCTTTTAAATATTATTAAAAAGTTCACAAATGTATTACTTCTTTTCGTACTTTAGGTCATTGTTTTCGAAAATGGATATGTGTTCCTGAAATGGTCCAGAAATTTGTGATGAACGCAGTATGTTTCAAGGCTATAGTCCCATCATCAAGGATATTTGTTTTTAGTTGTGTCCCATACGCAATCAAAAACATTCACTATTTACAAATCAACACTGTGTATCATTTAAATAAAACTCTTCATCTAGACTCTTAAATAAAAGAACAGAAATTTACATCTAATATATATCTCTTATACCAGAAAAAAGATTCTTCTTGTGTTTACCGGCTGGCGCTCCTCCCAGTGCATATCACATGATTTCGGTTACAGCGTCAAAAATGGTGCCTTGGCATTCTCATCTCTTTTGCATCTTAATAAGGTCATGTGATTTAGTCTTTTTAAAAAGTAATCTTAGAATCCCCATTTAATATATTATTGTTGGACATGGCATCCTTGGCATGGATTTCCCCCTAACGTATTGTCTTCAGACCTCTTGTGTTTGCTGACTTTGTTTTTGCTGGCCTATGGACTCTGCGCAGTTTACCACTGCTAACCAGTGCTAAAGTGCTGGTGCTCTCTTCTTAATACATGTTTGATTGGCTTATTCCTAATTGGCATGTTTAAGTTTACGTGTAAGTCTCTAGTAACGTGGCACTACCTAAGAAATGCTGCTAGTGGACCTGCAGCACTGTTTGTGCCACCCACTTAAGTAGCACTTTAAAAATTTCTCAGGCCTTCCATTGCAGACTGTGTGTGTAAAGTTTTTAACTGCCATTTTGACCTGGAAAAGTAAACCTTTTGCCAGGCCCATACCTTCCTTTTTGTAACGCCCTGAACGTCTCAGGATCGTTTAACAGACACGACAATGAGGACGCAACCACTTGTGAAGGGTTAGTTCTTTTAATGAAGGCAAATAAAATACAAAGAACAAACAAAAGTTATAGTCACTGGAATCCTCCAGGCTAAGTACGTTACCAGCCCACAGCACGGATGGTCCTAACCGTCCTCTGCATATACGCCGATCCCGGCGTATGCCAACAGAGGGCAGAAATGAAATGGCCGACAATGCCAATCGGTAGGCTGTGAGGGGCACGAAGAGTGTTGGGGAGAATCGAGGAGTCAGGGAAACACCCAGCCGGGGTCTCTACCTGAAGGGAGCAGCCGCTCAACCTCTTCCTCAGACTGCACCGGGACGCGGAGTCACCTCCTGGTGATGCGTCACCGATACCCCAATCACAAGCAAGAAGACTGAACCGAGAGCAGCCGCTCGATTGATCCTGTGGACTTCCGAGTCTGTAACGCGGCAAACACCTCCTGGTGTGCGTTACAGCTGGCAGTCCCTGTGTCTCTGGTCGGGCTGGGAGTTACGACTCCAACCAGCAAAAGCGCCACTGCGCTTGGACTCAGCCGAGTCAAAAAGCGAAGCTCAATGGTTGACCGGTAGAGCTTCCGGGTCCTTCACAGGTGACGATGGGGCAAGACACGGCCCAGGGAGTAACGACTCGACCTACCTCCGTTCTTGCCTTACTGGAGCACCACTCCGGAACACTGCTCTTCACGAAGCAGGTACGTCGGTGTAAACACAATATCCGACAGCCTTGTACCTCCCGGTTCCTCCCTTTATAGGGCGTGTTTTCCTTGAGTTATGTAACAGCTCTCCTGTTTACATAAGGGCGTGTTTCCCTTGAGTTATGTAACAGCTCTCCTGTTTACATAAGGGCGTGTTTCCCTTGAGTTATGTAACAGCTCTCCTGTTTACATAAGGGCGTGTTTCCCTTGAGTTATGTAACAGCTCTCCTGTTTACATAAGGGCGTGTTTCCCTTGTATGACAGGAATTCTTGACACTTTTACATTCATATGTCACCCCTACGGTAGGCCCTGGACAGCCCAGAGGGTAGGGTGCAATGCATTTGAAAAAGTAGAACATGTACCTGTAAGTTTTACATGTACTGGCAGCGTAAAACTCTTAAATTCATTTTTTCATACTGCAAGGCCTATCTTTTCCATAGTATGACATTGGTGTTACCTTATTACATTTTATAAGTGTGGTTTCTAAATGGGAACAGGTCACCAGTTCTTGTTTGGTGTCTCCGGAATTGTAAAGAAAAATCCTAACTTATGGTGAAGTAAGATTTTAAATTACAATTTTGAAAATGCCACTTTTAGATATTTGGCATTTTCTTGCTTCAGTCATATGGTCCCTGCAGCCTGTCTCTCGGTCATATGATTGGGTGTAGTTGGCAGCTGGTCTTTGTCTATTTCTTCTAGGCAGCCACACAATGGGGATCTTAGGTGTGACTAGATACACTGGGTAGTTAGTCTGAAGCCAGAGCCAGGCAGGCAGGGAACTTCAAAAGAACACCTACAGAAGCTTCTCTCCACTTCAGAGGCACAGCTGGGTATAAATACTGGACCTCAGACACCACACCTTCAATATACTTCTGGACTTGTGGATACTCTGCCAGGATGAATCACTGCTGTGCTGCTGAAAGGACTGCCACTCTGCTGGACTGCTTCTCTGAAGGATTGCTGCCCTGCTGTACTGACCTGCTGCCCTCTTGTCTGGGTGCGAAGGACTGGATCTGCATCTCTTGAACCCAGAGTGACAGTAAGGGCTACTTGGCTGGCCTCCTGATCTGCAATCTCAGGAACAAAATAGGTTTCCAATAACCTTGTACCTGGACTCTGCCATCTGTGAGTCTACCCTGTCAAGTGATGCTACCCCAGTCCTGGACCCTTTGAACAGGCTTAAGGAGCTGTGCCAGCCTCTGTGGATCCAGCACAACTCGCATTTCTTCAGCACGTCACGCAAACCTGAGCATAACCAATGCATTGCTGCTGCTGTGTGGAATGGACCCATTGCAAAGGCCCGCATCATATTACGGGTCGATTGGAACCACTGCTGTGGGATGCATCCTCGGGGCAGGCCCTCACATCCCTCCCTGACGGGATCCTCGATGATGATGCAGGCCCTTGCATTACAGTCTCGACGCATTTTGGAAGTGATGCATTGCTACGGCTAGACAATGTATTTTCGACGAAGATACTGGCAATGCTCCTCATACCAGGATTTAAGGTACTCTGTTTAGGGGCCTCACTGGCTCCCTGTCACTGTTCCATGCTCCATTGCGGTCGAACTGAACTTGTGACTTTTCCCTGGTCCAGTGCAACCAGATATCCACAGTTGGCGTTTTGTGTTTTTTGGCGCTATTTTCACTAAGCACTTTAAAATTGCATATGTCCAGTTCTACTGATCGAACTTTTGTTGTTTTGGTCTTGTATTATTTATTAAAGAAAACTCAATTTTTCTAACTCGATGTGGGTTTCTTTTTGTATGGTCTTTTTCACTTTATGAAGTGTTGCACACATCATTTACAAATTGCCTCTAAGTTAAGCCTGGCTGCTCTGTGCCAAGCTACAAGAGGGTTGAGCACAGGTTAATTTAGGGTTAGCTTGTGCCTTACCCTGACAAGGATTGTGGTTCCTGCTTGACCTGGGCTTTTCACTTGTACAAAACCATTGAAATTCCCCCGTTATAGTTAGTTCAGCTAACTATAACTCGCGCGCCCGCAATGCACTGCTGATGACGTCACATATTACATCACTCATGACATGGTCAGTGACATCACTCATGACATCACTGATGACATCTCAAATGACATCACTGATGACATCACTGATGACATCATCCTTGTGATAGAGTGGCAGACCTCCTCTCACCCTAATATAACCTTTGATACACACATTCAAAAATAGAGACTAAAATTTTCAAAACAATGGACATACCAATACCAGTTACAACAACCTCTTCAGTAATTCTAAGATCCACATACACATCCACTCATTCACCAACAGTCCTATACAGTCACTCATACATGTACTCACTCATCATATGTACTCATACACCTATACATCCTGTTACACAATGCCACTCATCCATAGAGTTACTCACACACATAGTCACTCATGCTAATAAAGAATCAAACATACATTTACTTGCATATACAGTTATACACACACCACCACACTTACTTGTACGGAAACTTACACATACTTAGTCTTTTAAACAATCACTTATAGAAACACATACTTATTCATACAGGAACTCTTTCAATCTCTCACTCTCACATATACTCACATATATACACCAATAGTCACATATACTAGTTTAAAACATATGTAGTTACTCATAAAGACACTATTGAGACAGTCATTCACTCACTAACACACCCATACACACACTCATCCACCCATACAGTCCTGCACACATGCTGTGTTCAACACATACAAACAGTGAGTCACTCATACATGCACCTATGCACTACGTAATACCCCCCACCGAACCATGCAGACACTCAGACTGATACTCAAAAAACCAACTAATAACCTATATAGACACCCATGTAGCTACTCACCAACCCATGCAGCCACTTATACACAAAGTGAGAGACTGATACAGATATTTACATATTTAAACATTACTCACTAAGCCATGTATTCACTATGATACACTTAATCAGTCAGTTACACAATCAATTTTTCAAAAACAAATCATCCATTTAGACACTTATATACCCATTTATTCTTCCATCGACCTTGAGATATACATATATAAAACATATTTAATTTTCAGAAAAACACACATTCACTGGATGATGTCATCAGTGATGTCATCAGTGATGTCATTTGAGATGTCATCAGTGATGTCATGAGTGATGTCACTGACCATGTCATGAGTGATGTAATATGTGACGTTATCAGCAGTGCATTGCGGGCGCGCGAGTTATAGTTAGCTGAACTAACTATAACGGGGGAATTTCAATGGTTTTGTACAAGTGAAAAGTCCAGCTAACTATAACACCCCTGAAACCTATGGTTTTTTCAGTGAATATATATATATATTCACTTAAAAAACCATAGGTTTCACACATGTTATAGTTAGGTGGATATTTCAACCGTAAAAAAACAATGAAATTCCCCCGTTATAGTTAGTTGAGATAACTATAACTCGCGCGCCCGCAATCCTCTGCTCATGACGTCACATATTACATCACTCATGACATGGTCAGTGGCATCACTCATGACATCACTGATGACATCATCCTTGTGATAGAGTGGCGGTCGCGCGAGTTATAGTTATCTCAACTAACTATAACGGGGGAATTTCATTGGTTTTTTACAAGTGAAATATCCACCTAACTATAACATGTGTGAAACCTATGGTTTTTTAAGCGAATTTGCAAGGTTTTTTAAATGCTAATTCCTAAATATAACGTGTGTGAAACCTATGGTTTTTTCATTGAATTTGTACGGTTTTTTAATTGCTAAGTTATGTTTGTATTATAATTTTTTTTATATATTTATTTTTCAATAAACTACTTATTAATTATTTTTTTTAATGGTTTTTCACCGTGCGCGCACCTCCGCAATTTTTTTAAAAACAAATTTAAATGTTTTTTTCTGCCTTCGGGGTCCTTCAGGGACCCCCTGACCAAGGCTAGGGGGTCAGGAACTCTCTACCCTGCCCCCTTTTCACGTTCGCCACCTTCCTTTTCCACTCTCGCACTGAAAACAAACAAAATGGCGGCCGACACTTCCTGATTTCGACCGATTCGAACGTTGACTGACATGTAACCAATCAGAATTACGCTTGCGCACGTTAGGGTGCGCGCACGGTGCGCGCATGGTGCGCGGCTATAGATATGTATGTGCTTTTAACTGCAATTTTCTCAGGAACTACTGAACAGATTGACTCCATATATGCAAAAGGCACATCCCTGACCTGAGGACTACCTCTCTGCCAAATTTCAAGTAATTCTGTTCAGCCGTTCGGGCTGTACCTAAGACTAAATGTCCTATGGGAAAATGCATGTGGAAAACGCGTTTTGGGACCCCCCTTTTTTCTCGGCCCCCGCTTGACGAATCCCCCCAAGACTTTCAGGGTAGAAGCTGAGCGGAGCGCCCCATTAGTTTTGAAAATTTTGCAAAGATTCGTCAACCAGCGCCAAAGTTATTCAAAATAGAATTTTGAGATTTCCTATGGAAACACGGTCCTAACTATAACTATCTACTGGCGACTGCCAGTAGATAATATACATATATATATATATATATTCACTGAAAAAACCATAGGTTTCAGACATGTTATAGTTAGCGGAAATTTTACTGATAAAAAACCAATGAAATTCCCCCGTTATAGTTAGTGCAGGCAACTATAACTCACGCGACCGCAATCCTCTGCTGATGCTAATACTGTATTTAGACACTTATTTGCCCATGTCTTCTTCCATAAATTTTTAGCTATACATATATTACAAATATTTTTTTTTCATAAAGACACATATGTCATCAGCAGAAGATTGCGGTCGCGTGAGTTATAGTTGCCTGCACTAACTATAACGGGGGAATTTCATCGGTTTTTTATCAGTAAAATTTCCGCTAACTATAACATGTCTGAAACCTATGGTTTTTTCAGTGAATTTGCAAGGTTTTTTAAATGCTAATTCCTAACTATAACGTGTGTGAAACCTATGGTTTTTTCAGTGAATTTGTACGGTTTTTTAAATGCTAAGTTACTTTACGCCATTCGTGGCGTGCACGCCCACTTAACGCAGTTCGTTCCATGCGCGCACGGTGCGCTTCGCGCACCGTGCGCGCACAGTGAGCACGCGGTGCGCTTCGCGCACCGCGCGCCCACTTTACGCAGTTAGTGCCGTACACGCAAGGTGGGCACGCAGTGCGCTACGCGCACCGCGTGCCCACGTTACGCACCGTGCGCACATGGAGGACATATTATGCGCTTCCTTGTGATAGGTAATCTGTTAAATTTAATTTGTAAGTGATGACAATAATATGCCATGCACAGAGAGTGGTTTTTTTTTTTTATTAAAATTTTTAGCGTAAGCGCACCGTACGCGTACGGTAAGCGTAATCGGCGAAATTTTCAAAAAATAAAAATGTACCGTTTTTGGCCTTGGGGGATCTTTGAGGACTCAACTAACATGGCTATGTGCATGGGCGCTGTCTAAACAGCCCCTTTATATGTTTTTTGCCTTTGTTTACAGCCCCCCCCCTCAGAGTGCGAGAGAGAAAATGGCGGCCGCCGCTTCCTAGTTTCGACCGATTCGAATGTTTACTTAGATGTAACAGCCAATCAGAATCGCGCTTGCGCACGCCACCGTACGCGTACGGTAAGCTTACGGTAAGCGTACCGTAAGCTGGCTCAGATATATATATTGATTTAAAGGCTATTTTCTCAGAATCTACTGAACAGATTTACACCAAACCTACAAAAGGCACTTCCTTGACCTGAGGACTACCTCTCTGCCAAATTTCTAATAATTCTGTTCAGCCATTCGGGCTGTAGCCCTGTCTAAAGGTCCTATGGAAAAATGCATGGGAAAAACGCGTTTTGGGACCCCCCTTTTATCTCAGCCCCCGCTTGACGAATCCCCCCGAGACTTTCAGGGTAGGAGCGGAGCGTAGCGCCCCACCTATTTTGAGAAATTCGCGAGGATTCGTCGACCGGCGCCAAAGTTATTCAAAATAGAATGTTGCGGATTTCCTATGGAAACAGGGTCCTAACTATAACTACCTACTGGCGACCGCCAGTAGGTAATATATGTATATATATATATATATATATATATATATATATATATATATATATTCACTGAAAAAAACATAGGTTTCACACACGTTATAGTTAGCTGGACATTTCTCTTGTGAAAAACCAATGAAATTCTTCCGTTATAGTTAGTTCAGATAACTATAACTCGCGCGCCCGCAATCCACTGCTCATGACGTCACATATTACATCACTCATGACATGGTCAGTGGCATCACTCATGACATCACTGATGACATCATCCTTGTGATAGAGTGGCAGTCGCGCGAGTTATAGTTATCTGAACTAACTATAACGAGGGAATTTCATTGGTTTTTTACGAGAGAAATGTCCAGCTAACTATAACGTGTGTGAAACCTATGGTTTTTTCAGTGAATATATATATATATATATATATATATATATATACGTAGTAGAGAAAATGTAGGACTTCAGAAGGGCTAAATATATTATTACCACTCCAAACAGTGCAACAGTGGGGAAAACGTTGGACTTAAAAGAGGTTAAATTTACTTTCCCCACTCTAGTCTGTGCAACAGCAGGGTAAGCGCTGGACTTCAGAGGGGTTAAATTTACTGTTCCCACTCCAGTCCGTGCAACAGTTGGGAAAGCGTAGGATGTCGGAGGTGTAAGATTTACTGTTCACACTCCAGTCTGTGAAACAGTAGGGAAACTACTTCACTTAAAACACATTACATACTTGAATACCTTATTAGTTTAGAAAAAATAAAAACTCTAAGTATAAACATTATTGCTTAACATAAAACATAGAAGAAAAGAAATAAACAACATTAATCCAATTTACAAAATTCATAAAACATTTAATAATTAATTTTCATTTAAAACATAATTTCATTAGTACTTAACTTTCCACCCTATACTCATACAAACCTAACAACAAATACCTAAAATATAGTTAAAATAAATAAGTATAACAGAATTTGCTTAATTTGTAAATACTTACATCATTATTTAACAATTAGGTGCCGATTCCGATCCGGCAAAAAAAATTCCCGTACGAATCGTATCCGTATTTTTTTACGTATGAATTGTACAAGTCCCGTACAAACGAGCAAGTACGATTCGTACGTGGAAAATACATACGAATGACATCGGGAAAAGTCTACGACACGTCCCCGGACAGTTTTACGTACGATTCGTAAAACTGAAGTCCGAGCGCACAAGTACGATCCGTACCGTCCGTCCGAACATACAAACGCATGTAATACGCTCCGTCCGAATATACAACCGCATGTAAAACGTCCCGTACGGAGCGAACTGTGTACCACCCCTACCCCGGGCACACCTGGGCGAGGGGTACGAGTCGTACGGCTCCCGCGTACATCTGCACCGTACCCCCAGCCCCCCCTGTCCGCGCCGTACCCCAGCACCCATACCTGTACGCACCGTACCCCCACCCCCGTATGTACGGTGCGTACCCCCACCCCCGTATGTACGGTGCGTAACCCCGTATGTACGGTGCATACCCCCACCCCCGTATGTACGATGCGTACCCCCACCATCCATATGTACGGTGCATACCCCCACCCCCGTATGTATGGTGCGTACCCCCCGTATGTACGGTGCGTACCCCCCGTATGTACGGTGCATACCCCCACCCCCCGTATGTACGGTGCGTACCCCCAGCGCGTACGGGGGGTACACACCGTACATACGGGGGTGGGGGTACGCACCGTAAATACAGGGGGTACGCACCATACATACGGGGGGTACGCTCCGTACATACGGGGGGTGGGGGTACGCACCGTACATACGGGGGGTACGCACCATACATACGGGGGGTACGCACTGTGCATACGGGGGTGGGGGTACGCACCGTACATACGGGGGGTACACACTGTACATACGGGGGGTGGGGGTACGCACCGTACATACGGGGGGTACATACGGGGGGTATGCACCGTACATACCGGGGTACGCACCGTACATACAGGGGTTACGCACCGTACATACGGGGGGTGGGGGTACACACCGTACATACGGGGGGTACGCACAGTACATATGGGGGGTACACACCGTACATACGGGGGTGGGGGTACGGTGCGTACAGGTATGGGTGCTGGGGTACGGCGCAGACATAGGGGGGCTGGGGGTACGGTGCGGATGTGTAGGGATGGGGGTACGGTGTGTACCGGGCCCCCTTTTCGCCGTGCATTGTGGCGTACTTAGCTTTTCCGGCACTTTTTGGGTCCCGTAAAAATATTGCCGTGCGAAGTGCTGTGGGTACGAATCGTACTTGCTGGTCCGTAAAACGCTGCCTGACTCCGTCTGGACGTCGCATATGCGCCGTCCAGAATCAGATTTGTATGTATTTTTTTGCCGGTCGGTGTTTTTTACGACTCGCACGGAAATGGTATTTCTGTGCGAATCGTACTTGCGAGTTTGTAAGGTGTTTTTTCCGGGTACGAGTCGGACGGAGAAAATGCTCCGTACGACCATTTGTACCCGGGTTTTATCGGATCGGAATCGGCACCTTAATAGTTAATTAATTATTACTTAAATAGCTTATGACCTCAAACCCTAAAAAGCCAGCAGCTCGCGCCTAAAATAGAGTACTTACTACACAATTTACATAATTATTATTCAATTAAATATTTAATGATACAATAATAATTATTATGATTTAATTAACTCCCCACCATATATTCCTAAAAACCTAGCAACGGCAACTAAACTGAAATAAACAAATATTACATAATGTACATAATTAATAAGCAATTCAATAAATAATAATAAATGATTCATTAATTGTTAATTAATTATTACTTAATTATCTTCCCACCCTATACCCCTACTAACCCAGCAACCAACACCAAAATATAACTAAAATATATGATTATTACACAGCATATATTTAGCAACCAACTAAATAATTCATAATAAATAATAAATTATAAATCAATTGTTAATCATTGCCTAATTACTTCCCATACTATACCCCTACAAACGTAGCAGCCACATCTAAAATATAAGTATAATAAGTCAATATTTCATAATATACATAATGCATATCAATAACACAACTTAAAATATATTAATTAATTAATTATTTATTATTTAATTAACTTGCCACCCTATCCCCCTACAAACCAAACCACCCATTATGACACAATGAATTACTATTAACAACTGAATAAAAAAGTTGAACAACTAATATATTAACTAAAACACTTTTAATTAATAAAAAAGTGAGATACTTTACAACTTTATTATTGATAATGATATTTACAGCAATGATATTCTTAACAACGATGTTGCTTTCATAAAAACTATATTTTTATCAACTATATTTCTACATCACAATATTTTTCTTCTTCGATATTTCTGTCTCTTCTATGTACCCCTTGTACATTTCAATAACAACATCATTCTAGTCCATCCAAACCGAAGTAAACAGGTAAATTAAATTGCAACAATATCCTTCATGTCAAACAAACCATGAGATTTAAGCACTAAAGGCCTTTGCAGAAAGTTATATGTTGGACAAAGAAAGAGCCAAATTATAACAAGAATACCAACCCATAAATATGACATTAGAAGTCAATACACATCATAGAGTGTGGATAGACATTACATATAATTGAAACACAGTGTAACACAATTACAATTTCAAGTATGTGAAGAGTTGAAAAAACAAAAATAAGGAGAAGATATAAAAAGGAAATTTAATCAGATAGGTCAATGGGTCTTATTGAAGCATGTAGAAATACTGCACTTTTATAACATAGAAAAGTCAATCAATATTATCTAAATGTAAGTGTGTGAGATTGGGTTGTTGGTTGACTGGAGCATGGTTCGGTGGGGGGTATTACGTAGTGCATAGGTGCATGTATGAGTGACTCACTGTTTGTATGTGTTGAACACAGCATGTGTGCAGGACTGTATGGGTGGATGAGTGTGTGTATGGGTGTGTTAGTGAGTGAATGATTGTCTCAATAGTGTCTTTATGAGTAACTACATATGTTTTAAACTAGTATATGTGACTATTGGTGTATATATGTGAGTATATGTGAGAGTGAGAGATTGAAAGAGTTCCTGTATGAATAAGTATGTGTTTCTATAAGTGATTGTTTAAAAGACTAAGTATGTGTAAGTTTCCGTACAAGTAAGTGTGGTGGTGTGTGTATAACTGTATATGCAAGTAAATGTATGTTTGATTCTTTATTAGCATGAGTGACTATGTGTGTGAGTAACTCTATGGATGAGTGGCATTGTGTAACAGGATGTATAGGTGTATGAGTACATATGATGAGTGAGTACATGTATGAGTGACTGTATAGGACTGTTGGTGAATGAGTGGATGTGTATGTGGATCTTAGAATTACTGAAGAGGTTGTTGTAACTGGTATTGGTATGTCCATTGTTTTGAAAATTTTAGTCTCTATTTTTGAATGTGTGTATCAAAGGTTATATTAGGGTGAGAGGAGGTCTGCCACTCTATCACAAGGATGATGTCATCAGTGATGTCATCAGTGATGTCATTTGAGATGTCATCAGTGATGTCATGAGTGATGTCACTGACCATGTCATGAGTGATGTAATATGTGACGTCATCAGCAGTGCATTGCGGGCGCGCGAGTTATAGTTAGCTGAACTAACTATAACGGGGGAATTTCAATGGTTTTGTACAAGTGAAAAGTCCAGCTAACTATAACACCCCTGAAACCTATGGTTTTTTCAGTGAATTTCTGAGGTTTTTTAAATGCTAATTCCTAACTATAACGTGCCTGAAACCTATGGTTTTTTCTGTGAATTTCAAAGGTTTTTTAAATGCTAATTTCTAACTATGCCTACAGAGATAGGACATGTGAAGAAAGAAGAAAAAATGCACAGAAAGAAACAAAAAAAGAAGTGCAGAAAGAAGCAACAGAAGTCCTCAAATACGAAGATAAGTGCAGGAAGAAGGTTAACGTGCAATAAGAACAAAAAGAAGAGCAGAAAGAAGCCTTGTTGCAAAATCATCCTGTACCCTCAACTTTTACGGATACTGGTGGTAACTGAGTCTGACTAACCAGTCCTAGAGCCAGTGCTATGTTAAAAGACACTTAGAATACAGTGAAAACACCTACATACACTAGGGAACATTATGCATTGGGGTCCCCCTGTGATTAGCATGACCTCCTCTGTAAGCCCCTAGTATATAATAGGGCATGGGGATTAAAACTACCTCTTAAAACAGGCCACAGGGCGTTTTTGCACACTTTAACTCAGGCCCCGTCCCCTCCCTTCACCACTGTGTAAACACGCCCTGTGTCCGTTTTTAGTTGGGAGATTAAGTTCATTTGAATCCTGAGGGTCCCTAGGGTCCAACTAGCCCACTAGGTACCTCCAGTAAGTGCCACAGAGCTGCGTTGCAGAGAGGTGTAAAAAGTGGCACGGCCTGGACCACCTCTCTGCAATGCAGCTCAGTGGCGCTTACTGGAAGCACTTGGTGGGCTAGTTAGCCCCCAGGGGCCCTCAGTATTGAAGGGAAATTATATCCCCAATTTAAAACGTGCCATAGTGCGTGTTTGCACACGTCACCTCAGGCCCCGTCCCCTCCCTTCACCACTGTGTAAACGCGCCCTGTGGCTGTTCTAAGTTGAGAGATTAAGTCCCCTTGAATCCTAAGGGTCCCTAGGGTCAAACTAGACCACTAGGTACCTCCAGTAAGCGCCACAGAGCTGCGTTGCAGAGAGGTGTAAAAAGGGGCTTGGCCTCAGAACACCTGTCTGCAGCGCAGCTCCCTGGCGCATACTGGAGATGCCTGTTGGGGGCGCGTTTGCAGAGTGCTGCACGGAGGGGGCATGGCCTCCGGCACGATGCCAGTCTTTTATTTATTTTATTTTTTTAATAAGGGGGGCTGTGTGGTTCCCCTTCCTATTCTAATTTATTGGCCCTGATGACCCCATCCCCCAGGGCCTGTCTCCTAATTATATTTTTTTGACCCCAATCCCCAGGGCCGGCCACTGTTTTTTATTATTTTAAAAAAATATATATTTATAGACACACCTAGGACATGCTGGACAAGCCGTACGTACCTATCACCATGACGATTTGCGTGATATTCATTAAAAGGCGACTATGCATGCAATGAATCCACGTGGAATGTATTTACACCACTAGTGAAGCTCTGACATGTCTGATGCCCTACCGTGCCTAATCCCGGTAGACACCCTTGTCGTTTATTTATACAAACATGGATAGCTATTGATGGGCACATTTAATTAAGGGTGGGCGTAGTGGGCGTAGTGGGGCTACGTGAAGCAGCACGTAGTGTGCCCGAATCTACGCACACTACGCGCTTCGCGTAGCCCCACTACGCGCCACCCGCCACCCACCCACCCTACTTTTAAAAGATAAAATTAATTTGTAATAAAGCAAATTAAAGGCACTTACGTGACGCGCGGCGTCTCCTGGGGCTCCCTCTTCCTGGTTTTCAATTTTCCTGACAAATGCGCATGCGCGGACACCCGCGCATGCGCATTTCTTGCGAGAAATGCGCGGGCGTCCGCGCATGCGCCTTTGTCAGGAAAATTGAAAACCAGGAAGAGGGAGCCCCGGGAGACGCCGCGCGTCAGGTAAGTGCCTTTAATTTGCTTTATTACAAATTTATTTTAGCTTTTAAAAGTAGGGCGGGCGGGAGGAGGGTGGTGGGTGGCAGGCAGCTACGCTTCGCCCTCGCGTGTGCGTAGGCGCTGCCTGCTTCGCCTACTTCGAAAACTGCGAAGCAGGCAGCGCTACGTACACTACGTGGGCGAAGCGTAGTGTCGCGCCCAGGGTTACATTTAATACACATGCACACCAAGCCATTCAAAGGGGATTCGACAAAAATTCGACCAAAACTATGCAAGAAACCCCCCTCACGGTTAATAAAACACACATCCACTGCCGGATGTGTAATACTTTTTATTTTACTCTCTGGAAAGGGGACGAACATCACTTGAGAGTCACAGCGCGCTCCTGACAGAGCCCAATGCTGTGTTACACCCACCATTGCCTGCCGAGTGCCACACACCTCTGTGTTGTATTCCACTAGCTAGTGCATATGCTATGACACTCTCTAGCCCATGTGCACTGTAACGCCACCCCGTAAATATGTCATGCCACACTTGTCTTCGCACGGGTTATATTGCCCCATCTAACGTGCCTTCCTCGATGCCTATGTTATAACGCACAGTGCTATGCCATACATATTACAATCTGGGATCCATATCTTTGTCACAGTGCATATGCAACGTTACACTCCCCAGCACATATTTTATATTACAACTTTAGAGACTAGTTAGGTTACACAACACTGCCCTGTGCATATTACACTCCAAGGCGCATATCGCATAGCACGCGCTAGTGCCTGTGCTATCTCGCGCTCTCCAATGAATCTGTCATTGCGCACAATGTATTGCATATTATATTTCATGCCCGGTTCTTCTTATATCACAGTTTTTGGTGCATAGTTTATACCATACACTATATCTAGTTTTCATTTTCAATCGTGCTCTCAGGACTATGTTCTATATAACACTGTGTTCACCTACCCTTTTCATGGGCATTACATTTTGCGATAGGGGGTGGAGGGTCAGGGGGTGTTTCTGCCAAGTGAGCCCGGAGTCACAGTCACAAACGTTCTCTTCTTCCTGAATAAAAGTGAGATTATGCTGCATACTTGTTCATATTTTAAGTAGTTCGCACAGACACAATGTTTTAAAAACAATAAAGTTCCTAATACCCGCCTTCTCTGAACAGTTAGCTTGCTGCCCCATCCCCCTCTTCCCTATCCTCTGTTGTGTGAATCCATGGACTAGCCTCCTCCCTCCTGCCGTGCATGGTCTGATGTGCTGCCACTGCCCTCAATTTAGTATGATGTACCAGTCCACTCCTCCTGCCCTCCATTGCCCAATTCTATGCCCCATCTTTGACCTCCTGCTTAAACTCTGTGCTTAGCTTGCTGCCCATATTCTCCTTCCCCCTGCCCTCCGATGTCTTTGAACATGCCCCTGCTCCATTCTTTTTGCCCACCATGTCCCATGGACCTGCCACTCCTATCTACTCTGAGTGTTCTGTTGAGCTGCCACTCCCCTCCCACCTGCCTAGCATTGTCAGATGACTGTAACCTGTCCCTGCCACCTCCACCCTGCCTGTCCACATGCCATGCCCCTATCCTCTTCCTCCTGTCCTACATGGTCCATTGTACTGCCACACCCTTCTGCCCTCCCTGGTATGTTGTGCTGCAACTGCTTCTCCTGCCTCTCCCGTGTGGTCTGTTGTGAGGCCCCTTCCCATGAACTTTCTTGTCTGTGCACAGGTCCTGACCCTCCCTTCTATCCTCCATCGTCCTTTGTGCATGTCCCTGCACCCTCCTTCTTGCCCATCATAGCCATTGTGCTGCCACTAACCCTCCCACTTGCCATGCATGGTCTTCTGTGCTGCCATGGCCCCTCCCACCTTCCCTGTGTGGTCAGTTAGCTGCCCCTGACCCCCTCCCACCTTCCCTCCATGGTCTGTGTGTATGCCATCACAGTCTCACTGTTGCTCTTCATGGTGTGTCTTGCTTCTAGTGCCCATCCTGCCTGACCTCCATGGCTATCTTGCTGCTCCTGCCCTGCCCCTTGCCCCCAGCCCTCTGTTTACATGTGCAGACCCCTACTCCCTCCCTCCTGGCTTGTCTGTTCCATTGTAATGCCACTGATCCATCCCCCCTGCCCTTTATGGTCTGTTATGCTGCAGCTTTCTCTCCTGTCTGTCCATTATGGTCAGCTAGCTACCATTGCCTCTTGCCCCTCTGTTCTCTGTTGTCCATGTGCATGGTCCTGTCCCCTCCCTCTTGCTTTCTATGGATTGTTGTGCTGCACTCCCGTCCTGCATGCCCTGTGTGGTGTATTGTGCTGCTGCAAACCCTGATGCCTACCCTGCAGGGTCAGTTTGGTGCACCTCTCCATGTCCCTCCTGTCCTCTGTTATCCAAGTCCATGTCCCTATCCCATTTCCTTCCATGATCCAATGTACCATACTTGCGAACATTTTGAACTTGGTAAGAGGGAGATTTTGAAAAAGAACTGGGGTATTGATTTTCCCCTTTGAGTTACATTGAAAAAGAGGATATTGTAGACAGGAGACAGATCAAATAAAGCCCATTTGAGCTTAAAAACATTGGACGTTTCCTGGCTGAATCGGGTCTGTTGGCATGTATGGTTGTACTACCATTGCCTCTTCCTTCTGCCCACAATGGTCTATTACATTGCCACAGCCTCTCTTGCAAGTCCTGTATTGTTGGTTTGTTGCCCCTGCCCCCCTTTCCACTGCCCTCCATAGTCTGTTGTGCTTCCACGGCCCTTCCTGCCTGCTCAGTGTGGTTGAATTGTTGCCTTTGCACCCTCCTACCTGCCTTCAATTTTCAGAGTCCGTGCCCCTGGCCTCTGCCTCTCAACAGTATCCTAATGAACAACTAGGTTGCTAACATTCTATATTTATTACAAAAGTGTGGAACGTCTGACATCATCTTGATGTAATCAAAACTGTAATACCCAGAGCATTTCCTTTAGAAATTACATATATGAGAGGGTCTTATTGGCATCAAAATTATGGTTAGTGCTCTAAAAGACTAAAATAAGGACATATTTTCTGAGTTTTCAAATAGCGACAAAGCACTTTTAAATTATTTGTTATCTTTATGTTTTTTTATCCAGTTGACCACTTGATTAAATGTTGCACTTAGGGGAGAGGATGTGGTGTTACTTCCAGAACTGCAGACTTTGCAACTGGGGAACCAGGTTGAATTTTCTGCTTCAGCTCGACATTCTGTGATTCTGGTCAAATCACTTAGTCTCCCCATGTCTACAACCAAAATGAATTTGTTCTTGTGTGATGTAACCAATGCTCATGTAAAGCACTCCAATACCTGACAAGTCTGCACTATATAACACTGCAAAAACACAAAATAATAAGTGTTTTGCACACTTCTGTCATTGGGCTATATTTGGGCTACATCTGGGTGATTTTGGGCTACATTTGGGCTCTTTTGTCTCCGGTGGCCATCTTGGAAGATTTATTTGTTATGAAGTTTCCTAATTTCCTCATGTACTGCAGTCTCCTCAGTAGGAAATGCTTTCAGTTTTTTACTTTGATTCCATCATGAAGGTATTCAGATATGTCACACATTTGCCATAAATTCTGAATGTTAGCACTCTAGTTGCTCATTAGATCACTGTAGTAAAACTACTGTTCACCATGGAAGTCTGCTCCTGGTATTAAAAGTGCATGTTTCAGTCTGCATGTCAGAATTTTTTAATGAAATAGAAGAGGAGTTGAGAAGTCACTCAAAATGTGCCCTCATTTTCTTTCTTCAGCATTAATCATAATTTCTATGGCAAAATGAACCCCCTCATTGTGTTCCTTTTTAAATTAAATGTTTTAAGTGTTACCAGTTTATTCCAATCAAGATGGATTCAGGTGTGCCATACTTTTGTCATAATGAAGACAGTAAGCGCTCTAGTTGTTTTTAAGAACATTCTGGGACATTCTGTCATTGGGCTATACTTGGGCTACATCTGGGTGATATTTGGGCTACATTTGGGCTCTTTTGTCTCTGGTGGCCATCTTGGGAGACTTATTTGTTATGATGTTTCCTAATTTCCTCATTTACTGCAGTCTCCTCAGTAGGAAATACTTTCAGTTTTTTACTTTGATTCCATCAAGAAGGCATTCAGATGTGTCACACATTTGCCATAAATTCAGAATGTTAGCACTCTTTTTGCTCATTAGATCACTGTATTAAAGCTACTGCTCACCAGGGAAAACTGCTTCTGGTATTGAAAGTGCATGATTCAGTCTGCATGTCGGAATTTTTTAATGAAATAGAAGAGGATTTGAGAAGTCACTCAAAATGTGCCCTAATTTTTCTTTCTGCAACACTAATCATACTTTTTATGGAAAAATGAACCCCCTCATTTTGTTCCTTTTTAAATTAAATGTTTTAAGAGTTACCACTTTAATCCAAGCAAGATGGCTTCAGGTGTGCCATACGTTTATCATAAGTAGGACTGTTAGCGCTCTAGTAGTTCTTTGGAACACTCTGGGAAGCTGCAGTAGAACACAAAGGAATCAACTGACAGTCTCTGCCCTTGTTGGATGTACATGTTTTACTGAGAATGTCAGACTTCATTCTCACATGACTGAGAAAGATAATGTGAATTTACAGAAAATAAGCTCTCAGTTTAGCTTATAGATCACCTTCCAAACCTCTGTGGTAAAAGCATGAGAAAATATTTTTCTCTCAATCATGATATCCCACAGGATAGTTTTTTCACATGGTGAAATCACCTTAGAACATACCACAATTCCTAAAATGAGTATGGTACCATCAACAAATGATTTATAATGTAACTAAAGTCTTAAAACCTTCTATTAACTGCAATGCTTTTTAATGAGGTGCTATCATGTATATTGGTCCCAAGATGGCTACCAACACTTCTTGGATGAAGTGCTGACAGCAATCAGATCTCAGTATGAGATGTGTGGTTAGGCTCCGCCCACATATATATATGCTTTTAAATGCTATTTTCTCAGGAAATACTGAACAGATTTACACCAGACCTGCAAAAGGCACTTCCTTGACCTTATGGCTACCTCTCTGCCAAATTTCAAGTAATTCTGTTCAGCCGTTCGGGCTGTAGCTGTGTCTAAAGGTCCTATGGAAAAATGCATGGGGAAAACGCGTTTTGGGACCACCCTTTTTTCTCGGCCCCTGCTTGACGAATCACCCCGAGACTTTCAGGGTAGGAGCTGAACGGAGCGCCCCATTAGTTTTGAAAATTTCGCGAGGACTCGTCAACCGGCGCCTAAGTTATTCAAAATACTTCCTGGTTTGGAGTGTTGACAGCCAATTAGCATACAGCTCGTGATCGGGAGGGTTTGCGGATCCACCGTGGCCATAGATATCACTATATTTATTTCTTAATTTCTCAAAAACTACTGAACGGATTTACACAATTTTTAAAAAGGTCGGTTTCTGAGCCATGCAGTACCTTTTTGCCAAATTTGGTGTAATTCCGTTCAGCAGTTTTTGCTATAACCGTGTCTAAACTTTCCTACGGAAAATTGATTTTGACCAGTATTTTTTGATTTTCTCAGGAACTACTGAACGGATTTACACCATTTAAAAAAAATGTCTCTTTCTGAGCCAAGTGCTACCTTTTTGCAAAATTCAGTGTAATTCCGTTCAGCAGTTTGGGCTGTAGCCTGTTCCAAAATTTCCTATGGGAAATAACATGGAGAAAACACATTTTGGGACCCCCGTTTTTCTCGGCCTCCGCTTGACGAAACACTCCCAAACTTTCAGGATAGAAGCGCCCCACCAGTTTTGAAATTTTTGCGAAGAATCATCATCTTGTGCCAAAGTTAATGGGAAAAGAATGTGATGAATTTCCTATGGATAATAGGTCCTAACTATAACTACCTACTGGCGACCGCCATTAGGTAATATATATATGCATACATACATATCTATAAATATATATATATATTGTGTTTTTCATGTTAGTTAATTTAAAGAATTAAACAAAAAATATAATGTAGAATATACATTTTTAACAAATGTGTTACATTATATTACCTACCGGCAGTCAGCAGTAGGTAGTTATAGTTAGGACCTAGTGTCCATAGAAAAAGTGTTTTTGACTTGCTTGTGACTATGGCGCCGTTTGACAAAGCTTCACAAAATTTCCCCCAAAAAGTGTCCTTCTGATTCTAGATGTGCATGGAAAGTTTCTGGGTGATCGGTCAAGCGGGAATTACACAAAATTGATCTAGAAACAGCCCTTTTTGTTATTTGGTGTAAATCTGTTCAGTTGTTTAGGAGATATTAAAGGAAAAACAAATTTGTATATCTAGAGGCGTGACCCCTTCGAGAATCCTCCTGATCTCATGCAGAGATTTGATTGGCTTCCAGCACTTCCTACAAAAATGATTAAAGAAAGAGAAGGCGGCATGCTAGGAATTCCATGACTCCCTAAGCATTTTTGGGAGATTTTTGCTGTGAAAATCGCGACGGATTCATGAATTCATGGCAAAAATGAAAAAAAGCTTGTTCTCCTGTGCTTGTTTAAACATGCCCCCCCGGTGGGCCTCGGCCCGGGGGCTCATTTATATTTTCAATAAGGGGAGTAGGCGCACAAGGTCCCCCTCCTCATCGCCAATCTTGGTCCCAGTGACTTCCACCTTCCTAGGCCAGGCTGATGAAAAAAATAAGCAGAGGAGGGCCGCATGGCCCTCCTCCTGAAGCTCTTATGAGCCTCAGGGACCACAACCTCCACTGGGCTTTATTAAAAAAAGGAGGGGGGCCAAGCTGACCCACCACCATTGCCCGTAAGTGCCCACCACCTCCCCAGGGCCACAGATATAACAGAGGGAGTGTGGACATACATACCCCCCTCTGGGGCCATGTACGGCCCTCACGATCACAACGTCCCCAGGACTTTCTTACTTTTTTTGAAAGGGGGCAGCATGCCTCCTTCTCTACCGGGCTGTCCCAAGCCTGGGGACTACCCGCTCCCTAGGGCAGGTCCTTGAAAATGAAAGGAGGGGGACAGAGGCAATAATGGCTCCTCCTGGAGCCATTAATGGTTCTGGGGACCACCACCCTCAGGCCTGGCTCCCTATCTCCCAAGGTGCCCACTAACGGGAGTTACCAGCTTGCTTTCACTTGGTGGGAGCTTTGACAGATCCCGCCAAGTGAGAGTAAACTGTAAGTCTGCTCCCAGGGGGCATGAGCAGGAAAAGTGCTCACGCTCACTGGGAGCGAACATTTCATCTGTTTTCCAGGCTGCTGGGATGAAAAAATTCCTTCCACATTCAGGAAGCAGTATTTTCTGCTGCCCCCTATGTGTGGGAGCAATGCTGGCTTCCACTGGAGGCGGGTAGCTGACAGGGACTGCGGGGGCATTGAGTCTCCCCCACGATCCCAATCACATCATACTAGGTGTCCCCGGTGGATCCAGGGCACTCAGCATATTGAGGCTGGGCCCTGGGGGATGGGGTCCCCATTGCCAAAATCAGCCCAGTGAGGGGGGCATGTGGCCTCCCTCCCCCATTAAGTTGTGGTCAGGCCCGGGTGATGAGGCCCTTGGGGTCAAATCAACCCGGGGAGGGGGGCCTCAGTGCCCCTTTCCCCATGTAGAATGTAAAAAAGAGAGAGCATGGTTCTCCCTTTTAATTACCCTAAGTATGCAAATGCCCAAAATGGTCTGCAAGCTCTGATCATTTGATCCAGCTCATTTCCCTTAGTAGTAGGAAAGTTCTTCTGCCCTTTTCCCATGTTGATGGACAGTTTAAGAAAAGGCCCCAAAGCTAATTTCTTGCCGATTTTGGTGATGCGTTCTTGATGCAGAGGAATACGAGGACATCTGCACCAAACAAAGAAGCACTTTTTGTCATGTTCTCTTGATGAGGATTCATGTTATCACAGATTTGTGAATGAAGACGCTGCAGTAGCAATCACAGTGCTGAAATTACATGCACACAAGGTCACTGGAGACATTACCTTGTGGCCCTTTACACAACTGTAGTGTAGATTATACACAATTTGCCTAATGAGGTAGCACTTACTAATTAACCAGTAGCAAGTACTCCAGTTGGGTAGACATTTTCTGCAAAACTGTGGACTCTTCTTGAAAAAAATGAGTTTCTATTCTGGCGCTGATCCTCATTTTTCTTAAATTAAACCCTAACAGGAAGCACTTGCAATTATAAACACAGCAGGTGCCCAAGAAGTTGAAGCTCCACGTCTGTAAAGCACAAATGATCCTTCCTTCTTGGGCTTGGTGAAGGCAAAGGAAATGTGTTTCCTCTAGTATTCCACGTTGAAAAACAATCTGAAATCCTTAATAGGGGCAAATGTATTGTTGATCTTTTAGAGTATAATCTGTTCTGTAGTGACTGTGATGAGTGTTTTTTTCTTGTTTTGAGAGCAGAGTTCATGGTTCTCCCTTTTAAGTATCCCTGAGTATGCAAATGCTCAAAATAATCTGTAAGGTCTGCCCGTTTGGCCCAGCCCAATTTTCCTAGTAGTATGCGTAGGTCTTCCCGCCTTTTCCCACGTTGATGGACAGCTTGCAAAAAGGCCTCCTTGAGCGTATTTAATGCAGAGGAATTTTGAGGACAAGCACTTACATCATGTAGTTAGGAGGAAGTACCCAGGTTTCATAGAGATTCCCCATTTTGTAGTCTTGTCCTGTTCTCTAGACGAGGATTCATGTTATCACAGATTTGTTGATCAAGACACTTGAAGAACGATCACATTGCTGAAATTACATGCACACAGGGTCAGTGGAGACATTTTATTGTGGTCCATTATGCAGCTGTAGTGTAGAATATGTACTAGCTAATACCCAACGAGGTAGTACTTTCTAATTAACTAGTAGAAAGTACTCCAGTTGGGTAGATATTTTGTGCAAAACTGTGGACTCTTGTTGGATAAAGAGGCAATTGATGGTCCGGACCCAGTCACTCACACAGCTACTGGCACACCTAAACAGACACTCAGATACCCAATCACACACTCATTCAGTCATTCTTGTATACACTCAGACCTGCACAGGCCCACACACCCATACAGCCAGTCACACACCCAGAAAACCACTAACACAGCCACTCACAGACCCATACAGGCACTCACACACCCACATAACCACTCGCACACCCACTCACATACCCATGCAGCCACTCACACACACACTCTCATACCTAGAAATGTACTCACACACCCATACAGCCACTCACACACCTTCTTCCAGATCCATACAGCCACTCACCTACTCACTAACAGATCCATATAGTCACTCACAGACTCATATGGCCACTCATAAAACCAGTCGCACACCCAAGCAGCTACTCACACACCCATTCACAGACCCATACAGCCACTCACACACCCAGTCACCGACCCTTACAGTACTCACACACCCACTAACAGATCCATAAAACCAACAACACACCCACACACAGACCCATACAGACACTCACACACCCACTTACCTACCCATACAGCCACTCACAAGCTCACTCACATACGTACAAAACCACTCACATACCCACTCACAGACACATACAGCCACTCGCACCCACTCACTAAGGTTACATGTTACAGTTAGGAAATACATGTTTAAAAAAACCTTAGAAATTCACTAAAGAAAACAAAAGTTACAGGGACATTATAGTTAGGAAATAGCGTTAAAAAAATAGAAATTTACTAAAAAACCAAAGGTTACAAGGAGGTTATAGTTAGAAAATAACATTAGAAAACTGTTGAAATTCACTGAATAAAATCAAAGGTTACAGGGATGTTACCCATGAGTACATTGTCCAATGCAGCCTGAGGCCCCTCGTGCGGGAGCTGATCAGTCAATGGTATGCAGCAATGCTAGGGAACTTCCAATCAGAGAATCGCCTCTCTACAATTGAAGAAGGCGATTCCCCAAAGACTTCTTTGAGTATCTTTACATTTTATCCTGACACATTGGTGAATCCTACATTTAGGCAAGTGCCTCCACCACTTATAGTGGCCCTGGGTATTCTCCTTTGTCTCATCCTTGCCGCTGTCTCTGTGGTTTTGAAGCAACCTCCGCAAACAGGCTCTACTTTCTTGTAGAGCCATCCCAGAGGTCATCTAGAGCCCTAATGAGACCTTCAAACCCCATATAGGGTCGAAACGCCTCTAACACCACCCTTTGTCTCAAAATTATACACTATGGATATTACCCAGTGCTGTTTTATGTATCGAACATTGTTCGATACATAATTGTTTTGGGGTTTTTTCACTTGGGGCTTTCTTGAAAACCTTTTTCACCACTCACCCGATTGTGTAATTCTGAGCTTTTCATTTTTTATGTATATTCAAATACATTTCCTTTCAGATGAATTGAACATTGCAATAGCATACTGGTTGGTTTGCATATGCTGTATTATGATTTCTTCATGACATATATTTTCTGTCTCACTAGAAATGTTTTGATTACGATTGATTACTGACAGAAATTCCTGCTTTATTATATTGTGTTTTCAACATAAGGTCCATGTGAGCACTTGTTCCAAGTTCATTCCTGCTATTTCACAGCATACCAGATCGTGTCCATTTGAAACATTGTTATCCTCTTTTTACCTAATTGTAACATAGCTGATTTCAGAATGTGAATCCACTTTATCAGGCTTTTTGTTTAAGTTTATATTTCTGGTGAATACGACCAAGGCTTTTCTGTGTTTGATTTTCATAAGTCCTTCATCACGCTGCATAATATTCCAATGTTTTTAGATGTGTTGACAATCTTGTAGCTTTATCCCATATTAGGAATTATTAGTGTTGTTTGTTTGCTTGCATTCTATTAGACTGTTTGTTTCAGAACCTCTTCTTGGGGAATGTAATGTATTTTATATTTGATTTATCACTGTTTCTGTGATATCCTCTTTTGAGAAAATGTACATTTCTTCTCTCGTTATTCTCAGAATTAATCAATTTCAGTCTTTGAAATGTACTGCATACAAGTTCTAAAATATTATTGTGGAATGAAAACTATTTGGATGTAAAATGTTTTTTCTATAGTTTTTGCATGAAGATCTTTAATGAATTTCATTCCATTCCAATGCATCTTATTGTTAGTAAAAGTGATCTACAGATCTCCTTTTTGTAGAGTAAATTTTATTTTTTTGTAGAATTTTGTAAGGAATTTTGTAAAGTGTTGTAGTTCCTCTGGGAAACCTCTCCGGACTCCAAAGGCATCATCAGTGCAGCACCACCAAATTTTGAAGTGATTTCTCCAGCTATTGTTTCCTGTTAGAAATTGAGTTGTTGGTTCACTGGGGTGTGAGCCCTGGTTAAACAACAGCCACAATCCCTTGCAGGGTGAACCACAAACAGTCACTAAATTAACCTTTGCCTAACCCTGGGTAGCTTGGCACAAAAAGCAGTCAGCCTGAACTTAGAGGCAATGTGTGAAGTATTTATGCAACACTCAAACAGTAATAAAGTGAATACACAGCATAAGAAAAATCACAAACCAGTATAATAATGAGAGTATATTTTAATATATTATTTGACATCAAAATGACAAACATATAATCAGTAGAACCAAAGTTAAGAATTTATAAAGATTTTAGTGAAACTAGTGCCAAAAAGTACAAAGCGCCAACTATGGATATCTGATTGTGCTGGACTGGGTCAAAGTCACAAATTCAGGCTGAACGCGATGGAGCACAAGTTGGCTTCAGTCATCAAGTTTGGCCAGCTGAAGTGTTACATTCTCAAACCCATCCCAAGAGTCCTGTCAAGATGGAGGGGGCCAAGAGGAACAGGGAGAGTGTCACGGGAGGCTGCCAGTGTAGTGCCATGGGTAGGACAGGTGTCGCGGATGGGTGTTGCTGGAGCTTCTCGTTGGTGGTCCCTGCGAGCGTGAATGCTTTTGTGCAAAGGGTCGGGCTGATGGAGCTTCACGTTAAATTTAGGTGCATCCTGTGAGGTCTCAGTCTGAACAGGCCCCTTTACAATCACAAAGATCCCAAAAGCTTGATTACAGCTCTCTAAGTCACGCCAAGGATCCAGAACCTGAAAGGCACCACTTGGAGGGTCAGGAACCCACTTCAGCTGTGTCCAGGTGCTGGTGTAGGAGCTGTTGGGGAACCTTTTATGAACCTTAGGAAAAGATCAGGAGGCCAACAGACTAGCCCTTGGAGTCACTCTGGTGTCCTGGGTTTAAAGGTGAAGCTGCAGGTCGAGTTCTCTTCTTACCCAGGCAGGAGGGTAGCAGGCAGCAGGTCAGCACAGTAGGGCAGCATTTCCTTAGGAGCAGCATTCCAGCAGATTTGCAGTCCTTTCAGCAGCAGCACAGCAGTCCGCCCTCCTGGCAGAGTATCCATGGTTCCAGAAGTGTACTGAAGAGGTGTCTGAGGACCTACTTTATACACTGGTGCCCTGGTTCTGGAAGGTGGGAGAAGCTTCTAAACAGTAACTTTGGAACTTAAATTTCCTGACTCCCTTGTCCTGGCTCAGAGCTGGCTGCAGTGACAATGTGAGGTTGTTAGGCCCTTCGGGTGAAGGTAGAGTACAGGTTATTCATTTGCAAGTTGGGCTGTGCTCAGCTTCGCCCCCCCCCCATTCTGCCAGCAGATGGCCCATTCAGGCACACCTAATTCCTCTATTGTGTGACTGTCTGGGAGGAATTCACAAAATTTAACTGTCAGTTACACCCAGTCATGTGATCCAATACATGCTGCAGGCACAAAAGGATAAAGGGGAGGAAAATGCCAACTTTCTAAGAGTGTCATTTGCAAAATGTTAATAACAAATCTGACCTTACCATTTATAGGGTATTCCTCTACAATTCCAAAGACACCAAACATGCCAATGCTACCAGCTACCAGCTCCCAATTGGAAATTTCAGCTTGTTAAATGGAATGAGGAATCTCCAGTGTTATCCTATGGGAGGGGTAGGCCTCACAGTAGTGAAAAATGAATCTGGGGGTTTTCTCTACCATGACATGTAAAACTTATAAGTACATGTCCAACCTTTTTATTACACAGAATCTTGCCCTATGGGCTACCAATTACCTACCTTAGGGGCGACTTATATGTAATACAAGGGGAGTTTGAGTCTTGTCAAGGGGGTTTCAATGCTATGGCGACATGGCAGTTTAAAACTGCATTCAAGCTGCAGTAGCAGGCCAGGAACTTGTTTTAAGGTTCTACTTAAGTGGGTGGCACAATAAGTGCTGCAGGCCCACTGGTAACATTTCATTCACAGGTCCTGGGTACATGGTATGCCGTTCTACAAGGGAATTACAAGTATATTAAATATGCCAATTGGGTATAGGCCAATTTAACCATGTTTTAGTAAGAGCACAAGCCAACAAAACAAATTCATCAAGCAGTGGAGGGAAAAAAGACAAAAGCTTTTGGGCTGACCCTGCAGAGAGCGCCAGGTCCAACATTTCCCAATAGTAATTCTTGTTCAGTCTTATTCATGTATTGGCAGAGGTCAGTGCCATATTACTGCCCATTGAAACTCCAATGGTTTAAATTGTAATGGTCCCCAAATGTAAAATATGAGTGATTAGGATTTAGTGCCTAGATGTTCTAACATTGGGAATACCGATTTCATAATTGCGATTTGATCGAATCGCAATTAGGAAATCAGTATTCCTAATGTATGAGACTCTTTCGAGATTCATTAGCGATTCCTAGTGGGTTGAAAATAGACCTATCTAATGCATATTAATGAGGTAGGTTGCAATTTGCAACCCATTAGGAATCACAGGCATCACAGGGATAGTGGCCTGCGGAAGCCAGCAGACCACCATGTCTGTGATTACTTTTTAATAAAGCAATCTTTTTTTTGTTTTTTAACAGGAGCCCATTTTCCTTAAAGGAAAATGGATGAATTGAAAAAAAATTGACTTTGCTGTTTCATATTTTGTAAGAGTAGGCAGTGGTCAGTGGGGCCAATGCTTGCTCTTAAATAATACTTTTATTTACATTCTCAAAGGGGAAGGGGTCCCCTGGGGACTCCTTCCCTTTGCAAATAGGTTACCACCAGTTTTAAACCGGTGGTAAAGTATTACTGTTTTGCTACCGGAATTCGGTCCCAAAACATACCAATTTGGTAATTAGAAGGGAAGCCTTAAACACTTCTTCTGCAAAATACCGAATCGCGAATGCAATTCCATAACAAGTTTTTACTAAATAGCCCGGGGGTTAGAGGCCAAATAGGCTTCAAGCCTAAATAGTAGGGAGGGTTCCCTGGGGGAGGGTTAGGGGGTGTGATGGGGGGTTGGTAGTGGGGTGCACGGGGGGGCTGCAGTGGGAAAAAATAAAAAAAATATCCTTAATCTCTACTTAATATGTGACCGCCTGCATATGCTTATGATCACATGTCTGGGAGATTTGTTCTATCCCAGTGAGTTGTGAGGTAAAGTTTATCTCATGGAACGTTAACGGGTTGAGATGTCCACGTAGACAAAGATTGGTCATGAAATATTTAGAGCTATTCCGGGCCCAAGTTTGTCTTATCCAGGAGACACATTTAAGTCATTTGGAGTGTCGTGTTGCCTTTGCTAAATACCACTGAGTAACATATTTCTGCTCTTCCGAGCAGACAGTACATAACAAAGGGGTGGCTATTCTGTTAAAACAGGGGGCAGGTTGTACTATTAAATCCATTCAAACTGACCAGACAGTGAGATAGATTGTGGCTCTGTTGGATTTTAGAGGCTCGGAGTTAACCGTTGCCTCCTTTTATGGCCCAAATGTTGATGATCCGAGACATCTTTGCAATCTACAGTCTAAACTAATGGAAGTCCCATTGCCTATAATTATCGGTGGTGACTTTAACATTCTTTTTGACCCTTCAAGAGATAGATCAAATCAGAGCCATTATGTAGGAGCCCCCCGTATTTTTCGGGCCTTGGGCAACATGATACACGATCTGGGACTTGCTGATGTCTGGAGGGCAAAGATGGGCAATAAACAGGGGTTTACTTTTTTCAGTAAGAAGCATCGACACTCGTCCAGAATTGTTTATGTTTTAGTTGATAGGCCTAGTCTGGAAAATGTATCCTCTATCTCAATCGTACCCAGCCACTTATCAGATCATGCCCCTATCCTGTTTGCACATCTAGGGAAGAGGTATAGTTTTAGGTCTAGATGGACGCTAAAAAGGTCAATGCTGTCGGATGTAAATATAATTAGGGCTCTTAGAATTGCCACCCTAGACTATTTCTCTGCTAATATAGGTTCAACTTCCATGGTCTTTGTATGAGATGCTTTTAAAGACCACCTAAGGGGTCTGTTACACAGCTTGATCTGTTTCAAGAATAGGGTGGAGGCACAGGAGTTACGAAACTTGGAAGGGAATATTCTTATGCTAGAGGATGAGAGGACTCATTGTATCCAGGGGAATCCAGAAAGGTTGATACAAGTCCTTAGCGATCTGGATTGTGCTCGCCAGGATTACAGGGGTAGTCTAGACCAGAAGGTGAGGGCTCAGTGGGCGACCCAGAATATGCTGAATTTTGAGTACGGAGAGAAGGCGGGTGCCCTCCTGGCAGGGAAAGTAAGAGTAGATCGTGCCAAAAACAACATTAATGAATTAATAATAAATGATAGTAGGGCAACATCGAGTAGAGTGGAGGACATGCAAACCCGCCTCCTCTCCCTATTCTCAGAGCTATATAGGGAGGAGATAGCACCTAGCTCTGAAACTCTTCAAAAATGGTTGCGGGGTAAAGCCCTATCAGAATTAACAGAAGGTAGTCGAGATAGCCTAGACGCTCCTTTCATCAAGAGCGAGATTAGAATACAGTTAAACAAATGTAAGAAGAATAAGGCAGCGGGCATGGATGTGCTCCCCAGTGAGGTTTACAAACTCCTCCAGGACGAATTGGTCCAGATGTTGAGTGTACTATTTAATTCTGTTTACAGTCCTGAAGGTCAAATTCCCTGGTCCTGGAAGGAGGCTACAATTGTGCTTATTAAGAAGCTTGGTAAGGACCCTCTTAAAGCGGATTCTTACAGGCCAATCTCCCTGCTGAATGCTCATTATAAGATCTTTATGAGTATTCTTGCAGGGAGATTGGTTAAGTTAGCCCCGCAGCTGATCAACTTGGACCAAAAAGGCTTTATCCCAGGGGGATATATTCAGGAGCAGACGCTTCAACTTATCAACAATATAGACCTGGCTGTAGCTCGGTCGGAACCCTTGGTTGTAGTGGGACTTGATGAAGCCAAGCCTTTCGACAGAGTATGTTGGGCATTCTTCTGGGAGGTACTTAGGACGATGGGCTTTGGACATCTCTTCATTCAGACCTTGATTAACTGTGATCAAGGGGCTTCTGCAGTAATTCTGTTAAATGGTATGTTAACAGCAAGTTTTAAAATTCAAAGGGGAACAAGACAGGGCTGTCCCATCTCGCCCCTGTTATTTAATCTATATATAGAGCCCCTCGCCCAAGTTATAAGATTAGACGAACGGATTACTCCTTTTAGGTCACATCAATACTGTAGTAAATTGGCTCTCTATGCCGATGATTTGCTATTGTATACCAATGACCCAGTTGAGGTAATACCAAGGGTTGAAGCCCTATTGACAGAATTTGGCTCATACTCTGGCTATTCAGCCAATACGTCCAAAACCGAGGTGATGTGTTGGAACATCAATAATTGGGAGGGCAGAGTAAGCAAAAAGTTTAAATACTTGTGAATTACTATAGTTAATGACTTAGATAAAATTCCACAGACCAATTTAAAAAGACCATCAAAGAAGTGTATTGTCTATTTTCTAGATGGAAAAATTTCCCCTTGACAATTTTTGGTAGGGTCAACCTAGTTAAAATGGTCATCCTCCCCAAGCTGACATACTTGTTTAATGCTATCCCCCTTAAATTCCCCAGTAAGGATATTGGCAAAATTCAAAGCAAGATTGGAAGTTTTATTTGGGCAAATAAGAGTGCTAGACTGTCATGGAAGAAGTTGAGACGCAAACTCCTGAAAGGGGGTCTTGCTCTCCCGGATATTGCCTGGTACTCCATTGCCTTTCAATTTAAAAAATAACCAGATGCTCCTTGTTAAAACAGAGGAAACAAATTGGGGCAGGTTATTGGGAGAAATGGCCAAAGTGGAGGGTGAGAGAGACTGCTTCCTTTATAAATTTGGGGCACCAAGGTACGTTAAAAAGGTACGCCTGAAAGTCCTAAGGGCTGCTCTCAGTTTATGGTACAATGTCAGATGTGGATGGGGGATTGGTTATTACTCTGATTTTGCCCCGATCTGGGACTCCCCCAGGACTCCGGCCTCTTTGAAAGATAACCTTGCGACACCAGTAAAGAGGGCTGGTATTCTCATATGGTCAGAACTTTTATCATCAGAAGGTGTCCATCCTTGGGAAGTGTTAAGATCTAAAATTGGATGCGGTTTTTCCAAATTCAAATATTTACAATTGGTCTCCTGGTTTTCAGCAGAAAAGGAGTCCATTAGTGGTGATTGGGAAACTGAGCGTATCTTTTAAAACCCCAATTCTAAGAGAAAGGAAGTCACATTATGGTACAAGAAGCTTTTGGAGGCCGATGAGGTGGAATATTCCCCACAGTATGCAGTTTGGAATCAGTCTTCCCTAGATTCAAATTTTGAAGATCTATTTGACTTGTCATTGAAATCACTATATGAGTTTGTCAAGCCGGCATGTTTAAAATAGAACCACTTTTATGTTATCAACAGGTTGTATTATACCCCAGAGAAAATACCTAAATTTGCCCCTCAATCCTCCCCTAAATGCCCAAGATGTGATTTTCCTAAAGCCGACGATATTCATACATTTTTTGAGTGCTCTAAATTAAGTGCCTTTTGGAAGAATGTGGAGCTCTTTTTATGCAGCATTTTTAAAGTTAAGCTGAAAGTTGATTCCACCATAGTGCTCCTCGGCATGGATAGCAACTCTGTCAATCTTTTACAGCCATCACAAAGAGGTTTACTGTTATATCTAATTCTTATTGCCCGAAGGGAAATTTGTAAGCTATGGAAGGATCCTTGGCCCCCACTGTGTGAGTATAGGTTAAAAGCCACATTTATATCAGGGGGTTTCAAATGAGCACGGCTAATATCTGGCTGGACTTTATATCCTGGGGAAGAGAGGTGAGACGGGTTGATTGCACCCGGGTCCTATGATTACACCAAGCTTCGAAAAAGGAGCTGGCCTGGCCAGGCCTAAAGCAAATGCAGTAGCCGTGGGGTGCATAGTTCAGAAGGACGGCTTATTGTCAGAAATTGCAGATGCTAAATGGTGAGATGAGGACATTTTTTTTTTTAAAGATATCAAGTTACTGAATTGCATTTTGCATTTTGTACATATGAAAAAAACATTTTTCCAGTCACAAATGGCCCAATTCTGTGAATTTGGCTGTTTGTGACCAGAAAAATGCTTTGTACATCTGGCCCCAGACGTATTCGTTTCATTTATAAGATTTGGTTACCTTCAAGGATATCATTTGTTAATATGATTTCTACAA
The DNA here is from genome assembly GCF_964204655.1 of Triturus cristatus. Taxonomy (NCBI): domain Eukaryota; kingdom Metazoa; phylum Chordata; class Amphibia; order Caudata; family Salamandridae; genus Triturus; species Triturus cristatus. The sequence goes on from NC_140584.1 coordinate 552,503,280, forward strand.
TAGCTTCCATGCTTTTCCATTACATATTTTACAGTACAAATTGACAACATTACAATGGAATTTAATTTCAGTTCTTTCCAGCTTGATGTCCTCTAGTTTTGTCAAAAAATCTGTGGTGTCTTTTAATATATTAAGCAAAAGAAAATGTAGCAAATATTTGTCTAAATATTTTGTAAAAGGAAACAAAATAACACTATGTGGCGCATCAGAGAGCTTGTCAAATGTTTCAGAATTTTTGATAGACTATATAGTATTATGTTTGTTTGAGATAGCGCTTTTCCACTTCACGTGTCCCTGGATGTTCACTTGCTTCCTTTAGAAATGTATTGATTTATTTTTGTCTTTTGAATTTCAGATCTGTGACTAGTTTAAGATATTGTTGATATACATACATTTTCTCCACTTTTTGGCCATTCTGTATTTTGTCCATAATTACTGTCTGTTTTTAGATGTGAATTCACTTGTTTTTTGTAAATATGATTCTGGCTGATTAAGGAAGAATACTTTCCGGTGTAATTTTCCAATGTGTATAGATATTTGCACCTTACTTTGAAATTTGGTTGAATCTTAAGTTGGTGAAGAGTATAACGCTTATTAGTAGGGATTTTATAACCTTATGTGATATATTAGTAACAGATGATTTTACCACTCATTTTTCTTGATTTGACTGGTAGTCCTCTGAAATTTAGTAGTTGTCTTGTATCTGTTCCTCCTCCGGGTCCTTCTTAGGAACTTTATCTAAAAAGATACATTCTTAGTGCTAAGCCTTTGGATCCATAACCAGTTCTTCTGTAGAATCTTAGGGCCTGATTACGAGTCTGGCGGTCCAAGGACCACCAGACTTGTGGTTGCGCGGCAGTGGCAGTCTTGCGACCACCACATTGCGACCTTAGTGGTCGTGCCACACTAGGACTGCCGACTCCGCCAGGGAACTGCTGTTCCTTGGCAGTGGTGCGGCGGTCCAAAGTAATCTACATGCTTGGCGGGACAGCCCCGGTCTCGCCAGGCATATTACGACTTTCATCACTGCCACTGATTTCATGGAGGTCTTACCTAGGGGTGGGCGGAATTTGCGAAAGTGACTTTCGCAAATTATCGCGAAAATGTTAAAAATCTCCGCAAACACGCGGAAATATCGCGAAGATGCGGAAGTTTTTTCCCGCCCGTAAGTGGTTTTTTCTGCGTGGTCGCGGCTCGCCAACTTACCCATGCGGTTGCTCGCGGGCGCGGCCATCTTGTTTTCACTCTTCTCGCGGTTCATGATCGCGAGAAGAAAGACGTGATCGCGCAACCAATGACATTACTGCGGGCGTGAACTGTCGCGAGACAGCGCAAATGGCTACCAACAATCCAACATCTCGTGGAGAACGCGACCGGATCGCGAAAAACTCGTCGGCGAACGCGGGGATTCAGGTAAGGCGATCGCGCGCGCGCGAGAATGTATTATTTTACAGCGCGAGCACGAAACAAATTATCGCTAAGCTGCGGAATGCGGAAATTTTGACATTTTCGCGCTCTCCGCGGAACGCGAAAATGTCAAATTATCGCAATATCCGCGAGCGGAACGGAAATTTAGCCCAGGCCTAGTCTTACCTCCATTGAAACAGTGGTGGTGAGGAGAGAAAGGGGGCCCTGCAGGGCCCCATGTGCCTCACACCTTGATGATGCACACAGGGGGGCATGGCATGGACTTTTCAGTACATGCCGTGCTGGAATTTCCTTTGACATTCTCCATTGCCGTGCCTATTTCATAGGTACCACTGTAGGAACAGCAAAGGAAATGCCCGCCAATAACAAAAAAAGTAATTTTAGGGCGGGTGGTACCCACGCTGGTTTGGCGGTGCGGTGGCAGGACGGTCCTACCGCCGCACCGTTGAATTCGTAATCAGCCCTTAGTCTTCCCCTCTGAATCGGTAAATCAGAATGTTTGTGTATCCTAACTATTTTTCCTATGTTCTAAATCCTTTTAGCGATTCGGAAAACTGTTTGTGAATTGAGACATGTTAAGAAATATATAACAATTCAGAATTTGGAAGGGTTGTGTTGTAGATATGTCTGCTATGTATCAATGTTTTAGGACTGAATTCTGGTCACAAAACATTGATATTTTACTGACACCTCAAAGGATGTGGTAACAGATTTGCAAGATGGAGCAGGTCTCCGTGGATCCCTTTCCCTTCGTGAATCTATACAAAATAATTTGTTTAAGTGAAGGCAGTGGTCTATGGTACCACTGCCTCCTCTTAAACAAACAAAAAAAATAAACCTTTCTTCTTATACTCAGTCCTGGACTGTAGTTGAAAAATCGTTTGCTTTATTAAAAAACAATCACAGACATGGTGGTCTGCTTAGACCAGCAGACCACCAGTCCTGTAACGGCCTCCAATCATATTGGGTCCCAATTTGGAAACACCTCATTAATTTTCATGAGGCAAGTCAACTTGCAATGCACTACAATTTGGTATATTGAAAACCAACCTATTAGCACCTACTTTAATTTGAAAAAATACCACACTGGTCACAAAAGTTCTGGTTGCATATTGCAACAAGTATTGTGCAACCAGTTTTAGTACACGTGTCCCATGGTTCACTGACAAGTTATTCATCTTGAGAAAACAAGTCAAGAAATTAGAGAGCACCTGGCGTCTCAACAAAATATCCTTTGTCAAAATCAAATTTGATCAAAATAAGCGACCCATTGAACAGAGCTGGAAAAATATTTTAATGGCTAACAATGACCGTTGTTAACCAGAAGCAACAAAAATATCCCAAATTGTCATGACAGTATTTAATTCCTATACTTTTTTCACCTATAAAATCTCAACTACTAGGTATTTAGTATTAGCTATAGAACATCCTCTGCAATAAATTCTTCTTGTGCCACAGTCTACCAGGACATGGTCTCAATTCTCCCTAATATCTAAAGACACTCTTGAAAGCACCAATTGTGATATAAAATCAACATGTCATCTTGATGATTTAGATCTTAAATACCTGACTGGTCTCTAAGAGAGAGAATCTTTCCAGACTTACTCAAACCTGACATAGCATAGTCATATTACCCCTAGGAAACCTCAAGCCAATCAATCAATCAATCAATCAATCAATCAATCAATCAATCAATCAATCAATCAGGGGTTTGTTGAAGCGCTACTACTTACCGGTAAGGGTCTCAAGGCACTAGGGGTGGGGGTGCAGGTTCCATTCCATCAAGGAGGGGGGGTCTGTCAAAGAGCCAGGTTGTGAGGTTTCTTGCGACGATGGGGAGCGATGTTGTCTGTCTGAGGTGGAGCGGAAGGACGTTCCATGCTTTGGCCGCGAAGAAGGAGAAGGAGCGGCTTCCTGATCTGGTCTTTTTGGTGCGGGGGATAACGGCGTAAGAGAGCTGGGCTGATCGCAGGGTCATTTGGGGTGCGTGGAATTTGAGCCGCCTGTGCACGTATGCTGGTCCGGTGCTGTGGAGGGCCTTGTGTGCGTGGGTAAGTATATTGAAAGTGATTCCCGCCTCGACGGGGAGCCAGTGGAGTGTGCGCAGGTGCTGGGAGATGTGGCAGTGTTTTGGCAGGTTGAGGACTAGTCTTGCGGCGGCGTTCTGGATGTTCTGTAGCTTGCGGGTGAAGTTTTTGTTTATTCCGGGGTAGAGTGTGTTGCCATAGTCGAGTCTGCTGTTGACCAGGGCATGAGTCACGGTCTTTCGGTGTTCGAGGGGGATCCATTTGAAGGTCTTACGGAGGAGGCGGAGGGTGTGGAAGCAGGAAGACGAGACGGAGTTGATTTGGCAGTCCATTTTGAGCTCGGAGTCCAGGATGATTCCCAGGTTGCGTGCATTGTCCGTGGGGGTTGGCGGGTTTCTGAGGGCGGGGGGCCACCAGGTGTCGCTCCAGGCATCGGGGTATGGGTCCATGATGAGTACTTCTTTTCTGTTGGTGTTTAGTTGTAAGCAGCTGTTTTTCATCCATTTGGCAATGGCTTCCATGCCTTCTCTAAAGTTGTGTCTGGTGGTGTTGGGCTCATTGGATAGGGAGAGGATGAGTTGGGTGTCGTCTGTGTATGACACGATGTTGAGTCCATAGGTTCTGACGATGGGGGCGAGTGAAGCCATGTAGATGTTAAAAAGCGTCAGGCTGAGGGAGGAGCCCTGGGAGACTCCGCAGGTGGTAGGTGTAGGTACCGGGAGGAAAGGGGGTAGTCTGACCTGCTGCGTCCTGCCGGAGAGGAAGGAGCGGATCCAGTCGAGGGCCTTGTCCTGGATTCCTGCATCGTAGAGTCTGTGTATTAGGGTGCGGTGGGAGACTGTGTCGAATGCCGCTGAGAGGTCGAGCAGGATGAGGGCTACTGTCTCACCTTTGTCCAGTAGGGTGTGGATGTCGTCTGTTGCGGCGAGGAGGGCGGTTCCCGTGGTGTGGTTTTTTCTGAAGCCGGACTGGGAGGAGTCGAGGATGTTGTGTTCTTCAATGAATGTGGCGAGTTGGCTGTTGATGGCTTTCTCGATGACTTTCACTGGGAACGGGAGCAGGGAGATGGGTCTGTAGTTTTTGAGGCCGGTTGGGTCCGCCGAGGGTTTCTTCAGGAGGGGGTTGACCTTGGCGTGCCAAACAGACAAATCTTTCACATTTTCATCTATTAACAAACAATTCAGCTAAATAGACGTATAAATGACAACAATCTCCGTGCCTCTCATCAATCTGTATTCTGAACAGCACTGACATTGTCATCTTCAAAATTCTTGACAGCACCAGCTGCAAATTAGAGGATGATCATGCCTGCTTGCTGATCCTTCCAAATCAATCTACGAGGATCATCACAAGTTCTTACAGACATGATACCACTGTATATGCTTTAAAGATCAAATGTAGCAGTGTAGAAGATACTTCTCCTGTTTCAAAAGGGACCTGAAAATCCATCTCCTTAACAAATACTTTCGTGACCAACGTCAACTAACCTAGACTTTAATATCCGAGTTTACTCCTCACTGTTGACATTCAGGGATAGTTGGTGACCGGACTGTGTTAACCACCTTATCTTCCATGCTGTATTTTTTCTATCCCTGGTTTTGCTTCCTTACTGCCTGCCTACTTTGTAATGCAATTTCCGTCTGTTTTTCTTTACAGTATGTATGTAAAGCGCTCTGATACCTACCGGTCAAGCTAGCACTATATAAAACTTTTAAAATAAATAGCACTGGTTCAGCTCATTCCGAACCAACAAAATGGTCATAATTGAGAACAGTGCTTTCAAAATGACCTAAATGTTCTGTGGTTTCCCTCATGGTTCGGTTTTAGCCCTCTTCAGCGTGTGTGTGGAACTATTGAGGCTCATAATTAACAAGCTTGGGGTGAATATCCACAGATATGCTGATGATACCCAAACTTACACGAAGATCTAAACTGCAATCAGCAAGATAATTCTTTCCAAAAAGTTTGACCACAGAATTTTCCTGCTGATCCTTCTGCTGCCAATCATGTTACTCTCACTTTCCTATTTCTTCTTTCACTTTAAGGATTTTATATTGTAGCCTTTTATGGTTGACTATTTCTAATTACCTTTGTATGTTAGTTACTAATTTATATGCAAGTTGAAGCCACAGCTTTCATTCTGTATGCACAGGACACTTAATACCCAGGGTGGAGTGCACATACTAAGAATACATACATAAATGAATAAATATCTCCCAGCTCATGATGTTCATAGCAAACCTAAAAGCTCATGATGTTCATAGCAAACCTAAAAGCAATGATGTTCCTGTCTGGTGAAGGAGATAGTTCACTATGACTGTTGTGGTTCACAGACACTTATGGATATGCCAATAGGTCTTTCAAACAAAAAAAAATATTAAACACCTGTTTAAATTTGACTGCTTCAAAAATGTGGGTCTCTTAATGTGTTATTGGCTGTAATGGTCTGTACCCTTCCCTAAAACTTAGAAAATTAGTTTCAATTTCCAGAGACAAATATTTCGCCCTTACTTTTTGATGTTATGTAATACCGAAGTTCATATGTTTCAGATCTCCTTTGAACCACTTCTTATTAATCTTTTTACATTTGCACTTTTTACATTTTTATGGCACAATTACATCCACAGCAAAGCTTATACGTTTGGGGCTGAATTCTCACTAGTTGCAGGGGGGCTGCCCTTTAAAATAAAAACACAATGACTTGAACAGTTAAGAGATGCCATCCAAATATAAAAGAGTAGGGTATTGATTTCAAAATTTCCCAATCTCATATATTCCTGTTGATATGACTACTAAACACACTAAAATATGTACTCTAATATGATCTAAAGGGGTGCCAAACTTCAGATCACAATCATCTTCGGCTTCCTCCCACAACCCCTGGTTTACGTGGTCCAAAACACCTCCTCCAGCTTAGAGGTAGTGGACTCATTAATCTTTGCAACCTCTGCAAGGGAAGCGGCAAGATCTCCATGATTCACAATCTCTGACATGGCCTCAAAGTTGGGAATAATGGCTTCAAATTGGAGGGCCATTTTTTCGTGCGATTTTTCAAGCCATGCCCACCTGAATTTCCGCCTGTTGTTTGTTAGAGTCAGTCTTTGGCCAGCAGCAGATGATTCTGCTGGTTTATCGCCGTTCAATGGCAGAGTGAGTGCAAGTATTAGGGCATTATGGTCACTGTCATGGCGCTGCCAGACGGTACAGTCCTTGGCCAGAGCCCAAACCTTGTTTCAATTAAAATATAATCCAAAATGGATGAGTGACCAACTCTATTGAAGGGAGTCTAAGCTGAAGCGACCATTACAGGCTCGCAAGGAATGCTTTAAAGTTAGCGCTTTAATTTGGAGTGCCAGAGGTGTCCAAGCCCTAATCGGAGAGATGTTGGTCCCAGGAATGGCCCACAGCTCCTCCTCCTCTGTGACAGGTGCATCAGTTAGGTCTTTCAATGGTTCAAATTGGCAGTTTAGATCGCCACCCATCACTACTAGAACGTTATTTGAGAGGCTGGATAACAGATTATCAAGGTAGTCTAGAGTTGTTGATTCTTGGCCAGTCTTCACCGGCCTCGAATAGATATTAATTAGGGCGACTTTAAACTCTGATGTCAAAGTCAATACTAGGCACAATATGTCTGGGGAATTGGGTGCCACTGGAGTAATCGTACAACCTAAATGACACCCGACCCACGTGCAGAGCCCGCCTGAGGGTCTACCTCGTCCCCTGGTTACAACAGGTATGTAAAATGGAGCAAAGCCCATGCGTGTTGGTTTCTCTGTTGACCAGGATTCCTGGAACATACAGTTGTCACAGGTATCTACGAACCCCCCGATTCAGGGCAATCTAGTTTGCTTTTGATACCTGCCACATTCCAAAATACAACCTTGAGATCTTTCGGTGCACTACGATTGACTTGACGGTCCCCATGATCTTGCTTCACTGAATGAACTTCTGTATCTAGTAACGTTGCGTGGCACTTATTCAAAGAATCAATGGTTAGCACTGTATTTTCCCCCCTGTCTAAGTTACGAGGATTTTCCGGGTTGCCATGGAAACTATTAGAAACATGGGGATGTGTGGGGGAAAGAAGATGTGCATCCTGTGTGGTTATGGTAAATTTAGGACTAGGGGTTCCTAGTAGAACTTTGAGCAGTTTGGGGAGGGCAATTAAACGGGGATGGACAGTTAGTGTTCATGGTGAGGTCATTATCTGGAGAACTAATTGACTTGTTCTTGCGGTCCGGGGCCCTTTACACTATGGTATCTCTCACACATATCGACAGGGGTGCCCGCTCGGCCAAAAGTCAGTCAACCTCTTCCAAGGCCCCAAATCTATTTGCCAGGGATAGATTAAAGACGTGGGGTCGCAGTTGTGGAGCACCCTGTCCTACCAATGGCTGTATCTGGTGCCAGTCATTTTGTCTGTCTGGGGTCGACCCTGCTGTCGTAAGTGGATACAAAGGTATAAAAGTGGGTGAGTGGAAGAAGTCTGATAGCGGAACCTGTGGTTGAGAGACAGTGGCTCAGATGCAAAAGATGTTGTAGAATGCATGGGTTCCTAAAATTAACTATAACACAGTCCCAACTGACATCTTTGGGTCTGTTACCTACCCAACTCACCCTGCTGTCATAAGTATTTCGACAGCATTAGCATAGTTAAATTGACAATGTCTGGCAAACAAATGCAAGCATTTGTTTTTTAACTCAAATTGAGTTTCATTCTGACCTTCTTTTAAGACTGGAACTCCAGTAAGGACAATAACATAAGGGGTTGAGGCTGGTAGAAGGTTAATTGTTGGTAGGTCTGTCCCTGCCCAGCCTCTCATTCTCGTCAGCCCCACATTGTCAGTGTTTTTCCCAGATATACCCTCATTTGCAGGTGCCCTGTCTCCGGCTTTGTGACCCATGTCACGCCGTGTGCTTGGCTCAGTCGGGGTGACAGTAGGAGCCCCACAAGGTGCGTTAGTCCTTTCTCTGTTCTCAGCAGTTCTGGGCTCTGTGGGGTCTACAGACTCCGTTCTGCTCTCTCCGTCCGATGTTAAAGGATTAGGCATTTTCCCAGCAATCCAGGTACATGAATTAGAGAGTTGATCCACACGTGCATGTACGTGGGCAAGCTCCTCTCTCAAAATATCTCTGATTTGGCCTCGTAATATTTACAGCATGGGAGCAACCCAAGCTGGTGGTGTCATGTCCGCATGCTGATTAAGCCCCTCGAGCGCAGTCTGATCTGACCCATCTCCCGTATACTCCGGGGTTCCATCATTTGTCTTCTTTCCGTTTGACCCCTACCTTCATAAACTTCTTGGGCTGTTTTGTATTAGAGGACTTAACTCTACCCTTGGTGACAACCCTTCTCCTTGTAACCACTTTGGGGATTGTTCCAGTGCCAACCTCTGGTGTAAGAATCTGTATTGAAGATTCAGGTGATCGTTCTAATCCGCTTTGTGTGGTAGGCGGGACCGTGATGGTGCGGATTTGTGGGAGGTCCGTGGGTCAGTGACAGTCTGCATTCTGTAAGTTCTATCTCGGTGGCCACCACTCCTATGGCCCTTTGGAGCATACTGTCAATAGATGTTTGTGGTAGGGAAGAGGGTGCAAGCTGTGGAGGAGTGTGGCATATTGTATTTGCTGTATGCTTCCCCATTACTAACTGGGTTTTCTAGACACGTGACGGGAACCCCTGGGATCACTCTTAATAACAACCGGCTGAACTAATATATGCCCCACTTGATTTTTATACGAGGGTTACAGGGGAAGAAGTCACGCAAAATTATATAAAACACAGAGGCAACTAGAAGTTACAAATTAGGTAGCACTTACGATTTGTCCCAGTGGCAGCCTCACTATAGCAGATGGTAGTCCACCCTTGAGTGTTTCTTGTGCTTCTGTGTGGTTTTTTTGCAAAACACGGCCACCTAGAAAAGTACAGTCCAGGGAACTTGAAAATAAAAACCAAGAGAAGGGGCCCAGCCCAGCCTTGTCCGGCCTCGGACGGGCGCAGATTGGCCTGCCCTTGGCCCGGGCACGCCCGCACACGTCTTGTGCTGCGGGAGGCCAGCGGTGCTTTTATCGCACCTCCAGGCGCAAGTGCAGCGTCAGTGGCACGGGGCTGTTGGGAGCTGTAGTTTTGCGTTGTTGACCGTTTCCTTCATGGCTTGGAAGTGGTGGCGTTGGCCGTTCCCCTAACGACAGCGATGAAGCCTGACCTCGAGTGTCCCACGCTGTGGGAGGTCGGCGGTGCTTTTAGCGCCTCGGGTGTGGGTGCAGCATCAGTAGCACGGGCTGCTGGGAGCTGTAGTTTTGCGTTGTTGACCGTTCCCCTCATGGCTTGGAAGTGGCGGCGTTGGCCGTTCCCCTCACGGCGGTGATGGATCCTGACCTCGAGCGTCCTTTCTTCATTTCTGGTTTCCCCAATCCTCTGTGTTTCCTGTCATGAAATGGTTGATGTAATTTCATTTTCCTCTTCTTTTACTGTGTAAAGGCTTCAGTCTGGTTTCAGGGTGTGTTCCAACAAAGCAATGTTCTTTCGCTTATTTCCTTGCTGTCTCCACTTGCTGATCCTAAATACTTGCTCATGAAGAATGACGTCTGGTTTTCTTGAATCCTCTGAAGTTGTCATCCAACAATGAGGGTTTTGACGCCTTTTGTCTCCTGAGAGGGTGACCACTTCTCAAGGGCATTTGCCGAACGCACATGTTAGTGTGTGTGGTGACATCGTGGCCTCCAAAAACAGGCACCCAAACATTGGACTGTGGAAGACTCAGACCCGATTATGGACAAGCCTCCAGAACTGAACAGTTTAATTATCTGGGGTTGAACCCTCTGAATGAGAACAGTTGGCATAGCATTCATTAGGAGGACAAATACATTCTTCTCGTTCCTGCTCCTCACTGTCGACAGTAACCTTCTGAAAACCACTGTGACACACCCCCCAACACTATTTAACTTTTTAAGGACCATCATCAATATTTGGTACTCCCCTACTAGTAACCAGTTCAGAAAAAGGGTACCTGCCTAGAATGGACAAAGGGGAAGCTCTTGGAGGTAGTTATCTCATTATAGGAAACCATGCAAGTTGAATATCAAAACATGCTGGGCCTAGTTACTGACTTATTTAAATGTTGTGTAAACAATTCTGCAAATGCCAGCTGCTGTGCAATCATTAAAAAAGAATGCTCAAAAGGCCAGGATCTTCCTGATCATATTTAGCTAATGTTTTATTTCTCACCACCGCATTTGTGAGTTGAAAAGAAGAAACTCAGGTTCTTCACAGTTTGCGCTGATGTAGGAAGGATGATGAGACATTCGGGCCAAGAAAGGGGAATTGTAATCTGTTGCCTAACCTCAATCAGTATGATCTCAGTTTTGAGTCCTTTAAAGCATAGGAGTCTCTCTGTGTTATCCTCCATCCTTTTGACTAGAATTTTAGCCATACGTTTGCTGGCGTTTTCCATCAATTTTTGCAAGGGGATAGAGCTGGCTTATCATATAGAGCTTATCTTATTTCTTCATAAACCAATCTGAGCCCTGTGTTACCAAGTACATGTTTGTCTTGCAGGTATTATCCACTTAAAATCCTCTTAAAGCAACACAATCCTAAATCTGTATGGGTCAGTACATCCTTCTACAGCTGTGAAATATATGGTGTTCATTGTTTACACACGACTAGGATAGAAATGTGCACACACTATTCTTTTAAGATCTTATTTTGCAAGGCAATATAATAAAGTCATGTAATTGTGTTTTTTTTTAATGAAGGAGTTTAAGTGGCCGATTCAAGGATTATTGATTCCAAACAGTCCATCGATGAGGAAGCCATCTTGCAAGACATCAGATTCGCACACACCTGCAAGACTCAAAGTCTTAAGAAATGGTGACTGTGGTGAAAGTCAGCTGTACACCATTGTTGGACCTAATATTACAAACATGCTGAAAAAACAGTAAGCCTATACCGCTTAATTTTCATGGGTGTTGTTTATTTGTAATTGAATAAACACTAAAGGGTATATCTACAAGAAAACGGTGCAGCGTGGTGGTAAATTTTGCAGCGCTGTGTCATGTCAAAAACACAGGGATGCGAAGTATCAACAATACCGCACACCCATGTGTTCTCCATTTTGCTAGTGCTGAAAATAGCTGCCTATTGCCAACACAGACACCCTTGTGCCATAGTGCAAGGGTGCCTGCGTTGCAGGGAATTATTGTTTATGTGCAGGAAGGTGCACCTTCCTGTACATAAACAAAAATGGTGATTTGCTACTTCTATGAGTTCTGCATTCTGCAGCATACATAGAAGTAGCAAATCACAATTATTTAATCATTGTTTATTTGCAGGAAGGGACACCTTCCTGCACATAAACAATCGTTAAAGGCATTTGCTGTTTGTATGTGTGCTGCAGAAGGCTAGAAATATGCAGAGATCAATACGCTTTTGCTGGTAAGAGAACTTATTGTCATCCAGGTAGCAACCGATTGAGGTGTAGAGTGAAAGAGATGAGCCACAAAACCGGCGTTCAACCGACCCAACTGACCACCTCTTTTATAACAATGTGCAAGACTTTATTAACCCCTTCAGTGCCCGCCCCTTTCCCCGCCCTGTGCCGGCCATTGTATTAGCGGGCGGGGTTTATGACGAGCTGGTCTCGTCATGGGCACAGCGCAACCGCGGCCCATGACGAGACCAGCTCGTCATAGGCATTGAAGAGGTTAAGAAAGAAAGGCAAACACCTAGAGGGCGATCTGGTGAGTGTGACATGTAATCTAATATCTACTGTTACCCACCTCAAGGGTATTTATTTATTTTATCGATCTCAGCAGGAGGTCAGGCTGATGGGTCCCGGTAGTTTCAAACTAGTACCCATTAGGTGAAATACAGTAGTAGTAGTAATAAAATATGTATTTATGATCATAGTGTTTTAAACAAAAACACAAGATTTCATATACACTCATTTGATAAAAGCTATACAAAGCTGCCAAATCCTTTACAACAATTAAAAATCTTCCCACAACACAAATCACATCTACAAATTGGTGAAATATAGATTCCTCTGCAATAGTGATTATAGTGATTAAGTATTTTGTACTTTAATCAACTGTCCTTATGGAGTTTTCATAGCTGCATGAGCCTTAGAATAATAAGTCTACAATAAGGAGCTAAAGGGGCAGAGAACAGGTCATCCCCCACTCAATACACTGTATACAACAAAGACCTGTTCACACTGTGAACAATTGTTTTATACATCCGTTTCAGTTGTCATAGATTTTAGACACTCTTTACAGCTTGCGAATATTTCGTCTAAGCTATTCAACGGTGTGGTTCACAAACAAGAAAGAGAGAATGAGAAGTTTTGCGTACGAGGTGAGTCAAACTGACTATCAATGTGTCTTAACCTTATGTCTCCAACACCCAAATATGGTGAAAAAAGAGTGAGAAGGAGTGTTGGTGCCTCACGGTAGCGCCACCAGGGAGGGTTAAGCAGAATGGTACTCGCCTGCTACCTCAAATTCTCATCATCAGCTACCAACACTCCAAAAGCAAGAAAATTGTGTAAGGAACCAATGATTAACTGTACAGGTGCTAAGGTGTGTAGTTAAAGAAAAAGGAGAGAAACAAAGAGCTGTGCTAAAATGTGTGCACCGTATCAAACCCCTTAGTGATATACACTGATATCGAAAAATGAGCTAAATCACACTGGCTTGCATATTTTATTCTAAGCTGCGTGATGGCTCATGTGTTAAAATGCCGACATGTTTCATTGCCACTGGACAAAACTCACGGCAACTTCTTCAGGGCGTGGGGTCTGTTCATTTCACCCTGCACCTCTAGTTGTCAATTAAAAACAGTTCTGTAGGAGACAAAAGAGAACATACACAAACATAACAACACAGGACAGACTTGGTTGGTAACCTGTTATCTCAGGACAAATGTCCTATGTATTGTATTTCGGAACACCCTATAACATATTTACCAGGATATCGCCCACCATGGGCATACCTTTACCCTTGAGTCCTTGCGGCTATGTATGCGCGTTCAAGGCTCCGCTTATTCCACTCCACTCGTGAGTCTGTAATATATAATATACAGTGAGCATAGCATGATTGATAATGTTTGATGTCTCATTCATAATTAGTGCGGGTGTATCTCCCTCCCGTCTCAGGAGGTTCCCCCACATCTAGGGATTTGATTAATAAAATGCCTCATGTTTGGCGTCCCATTAAAAAATGTTAACCTAGACATGGCGAACCCTTTATAAAGTTGTAACCTAGCCCATCAAACTTCCAGGTCTCCCGTTCCGACCTTGGTGTCCCTAAGCCCCATCTCTTTGGCCTTTTTCAAATATACCACACCGTTGAATAGCTTAGACGAAATATTCGCAAGCTGTAAAGAGTGTCTAAAATCTATGACAACTGAAACGGATGTATAAAACAATTGTTCACAGTGTGAACAGGTCTTTGTTGTATACACCTTAGAATAATAAGCCATACAAGGCTTGGAAGAGTGAACTCTCTGCAGATGATAACGGGGATATATTAACCGGGCCAATGTAGGAAGATTTCCCTTCCAGTCTTTTAAAGGCATTGCAAGATAGGTGAGGGGACTTAAAATGTAATTTAAATATCAAGTTTAAAAGTAACGCAATTGTGCAGTGACACAATAATAGCTAGATGAAATCAGGCTGACAGATCGTGTGAATAACAGCGTTATTGCATTGGGAGTTTTCTGCTACCTGCCCTCTTTGCAGAGCATCTCCATGAAGACACTGCAGCTGCATGACCTCTCCCCACCCGGCTCCTTAGACATACCACCCACCACTAGGTTTCCCAGCCCAATTGCTCCACTCCTCACCTCAGCGTTTGTCCATGGCAACCAGGCGGAGCGCGGCGACTCCCTGAAACCTCACCAAGGGAAAATTTGTTAGGTGAAGCACACTTTGACGATCTTGCAAGCAGATGACATATTATGCTTAGAGTCGATGTTTCGCGGAATATTATGTTATTGTTTTTTGCTGTGAAGAATCACAGCTCCGTTGCCGAGAAGGGAAGAAACCAACTGCTATTGCTAACACCCAAAACACTTGAAAATGGAGCGGGGTGCTGACAGTTGGAAAAAGGAACTTTGTTGAAATAAATAAAAACAAAAGAACTTACCGACGACGTCAGGTAACACTCCGGAGACACGGGACGGTGTTGGTGTCTTCAGAGAAGGAAGACACTTCACAGAAACCACAAGCCTGACTGGTAAGTGAAGAGCCGACAAACAAACCAGTAATGGAGCTGCTCTCATGACATTTTCAGCTTGACAGCAGCACCATGATTGGTCTGAGCAGACTAACACAGAGCACCTTTTTAGACTAGGAGCCTGTGCCTGCAGATTGCCTGGCTGTTACACAGCTGATACAGGTGGTGTCTGAAGTGCGCATGTAGGGCTGGCCGTAGCAAGACAGCAAACCAATCCGACTTGTGCACTTATGGCTTAAAGCAAGTCATTTCTGGCTGCCAATCAGCAGCAGGAATGCTCCGCCACCATATCTTGAGAGACACAGTCCACTTCAAATAGTCCTGTCCATTGACCATTTTATTAAAATCATGTTTACTGCAGCTGCTGTGCTCACAGCAGACCGGGTGGTGCTCCTCCGCCCTATGGGAGGAACCGCCCCGTAAAACAATGGTGTAAGCATGCACATTTTCTGAAAGGCTTAATTAAAACAAAATTGTTTTACTGAAGTAATCATTTATATCATCACAAACCTTAGTGTAACTGTAAAGCTTTTCTGACATATTACATTTTCAGTTTTTTATCCCTTGACACCGAGCAGTTTATTTGTCCATTCGCTTTTATAGGTCTTTACAGCATGTGAGGCTTCTGACAACAGTTCAGTTGTACTTTCCTTCAGATTGATTTCATGCACTTAAAATATCACTTAGCACCATCCAAGTCGTCTGTCCACTATACTGTTGAAGGAGTTACGTTTTAATCTACAAGGTAAAGTCAAGACTGAAACTGAAATATTTGGTGCTTAGATTCATAATTAGTCCACTTCACTAGCTCTAAAATTAATGTTGCCCTCGTGAAACTTAAATAATACCTTTTTTGCAGACTGACAGGAAGTCTAAGATGTTCTTTTCTTTGCATTCATTTAAGGACCCTTAAATTGCAAAATATTCTAGGAATTTAGAGCCACATGTATCAAAAAAGTATGTTGCAATTACCAAATAATGATTTTTACCAAACGCTATTTGGTAATCGCAGAATGCTATGTATATAAGTAATCACCAGTGATTTAGCGATTCCTTAATATTACCTAATAGCGATTCGGTACATAGGTAATCGCTATTAGGTAATACTTCTCCCTCATTCCTGTGGGCATGAAGGCCTTTAGGGGCGAATGGTTTTGCATTAACTAATTTGTGATTACCTAATTGGTAATCGCAAATTAGATAATGCAAAGCCAAGGGTGCCTGGGGGTCTAAAGCCTCACCAAAACACAAATAGTGCACATGTAAAGCAAATAGTGCTATATGGCAATTAGAAAAATGCATTTGTTTTCAAAAATTGCACATGGTAACTATCGATTCAGCCGTTTGCAACCAGTAAAATGCATTTTGCCATGAATAGACAGCAAAATGTGATTCAGTAACTTGATACCGAATTGCCTTTTGCGATTTGGTAATATGAAGGGGAGTGTTTAGGGCATCCCTTCTTAATTCTGAATAGCATTGGTATGTATGAATGTTTCAGGGACGTCATAGTTAGAAATTAGCATTTAAAAAACCATAGAAATTCACTGAAAAATCCATAGGTTTCAGGGACGTTATAGTTAGTTGGACATTTCACTCATACAAAACCAGAGAAATTCGTCCGTTATAGTTAGTTGAGATAACTATAACTCGCGCCCCCGCAATGCATTGCTGATGTCTTCACATATTACATCATTCATGACATGATTAGTGACATCACTGATGACATCTCAAATGACATCGCCCAGAATCACAGGATGTTCAGCATTATTGCTGAGACTCGAACCCAGTTCCCCAGATTCGAGGTCGACCACCCTAGCCGTTAGGCCAACTCTTTTCCCCTTCAGGAGTAAAGTGGACTTCATCCGCCATCCTGTAGTCTGCCAGGAGGTACGTTTGCAGAGTGGTGGAGAAAGGGGGGCATTGTCTCCGAAGACTTCTTAGCAATCTCACTGTGTGGGACTTAATGGAGGTAACAAGTGGGGTACTTGGCCCCCAAGGACATCCTTGGGGGCCAACTACCCCTCCTATTACCTCCAGTAAGTACCCCACAGCAGGATTGCTAAGTTCATGCCCCCTTTGTCCACCACTCTGCAAACACGCTCCCTGGCGCACTCTTGGATAGGGATTGAAGTCCCCTTCGCTGCTGGGGGTCATTTAGGGGCCAACCAGCCTACCTCTTACCTCCAATAAGCCCCACACAGTGGGATTGCTGAGAGATGGACACAGGCCACGCCTCCTTTCTCCACCACTCTGCAAATGCACCTCCTGGTGCGTTCTAAGTTGGGGGATTAAGTTCCCTTGAATCCTGGGGGTCCCTGGGGGCCAACTAGCCCACCAGGTACCTCCAGTAAGCGCCACACAGCTGGATTGCAGAAGGTGGTCTGATGCAACGTCCCCTTTTTACACCACTCTGCAAACGTGCCTCTTGGCACACTGCTGCTTGGGGGATGAAGTCCACTTGTGTCCTGAGGTCCTCAGTACACAAGAGAACCTCATCGCCCCACCATGGCCTCTTCTTTTTTTAAATATTTTCAGGGAAGGGTGGCCGCATGGCCTCCCTTCCCTGGGCCACTATTGGCCCCAGGGACCCCATCCCCCGGGGCTTGGCCATTATTTTAATTATTTATTTTAAGGAGGGGGCCCCCTCCCCAGGCCGATTTTGGCCCCGGGGACCCCATCCCCTGGGACCCAGCCATTCCTTTTTTTTAACTAAAGTGACGTGGGCCTGCTTGGCCCCACTCCCTGGCCACTCCTGGCCCTGTGGACCCCATCCTCCAGGGCCGGCCCTTAGTGTTGGGGACCGTGGGGGGAGCCCCAATGCCCCCACGGTCCCAGTCAGTTCCCAGCCTCCTGCGGGAGCCGGCATTGCTTTTGCACAAGGGGACATATTGGCAAAAGAAAAAACACTTTTCCTATGGAAACTAGGTTGTAACTATAACTACCTACTGGCGACTGCCAGTAGGTAATATATATATGTGCCTAAGCTACTCGCCCTACACGATCTCAACAATGAGGGCAATACAAGGCTACAAGATCAAGGTGGGACTACAACAGGGGAATATAAGACAACGAGGAGCGGACATTAATCCTTTTAAACCTAAGTCTAAGTTTGTTCCAACAATGCCGAAAGATGCGATCGATATCTTTCATGAGGTAGTGACTGAAGATATAAAAAGTTGCATCATTTAACCAAACATAGGAAACGGTACAAGAGCCAATGTGAAGTGGAGTATACCAAATTGATAAAAAAACTAAGCAGCAACCATGAGATCATTGTGGCCAAATTAGACAAAGGGGGAAATGTGGTCATTTGGCCACAAAGTGACTATATAACGGAGGCACGCAGACATCTAAACGATTTGGAATGTTATGAGAAGACCAATCACAGCAAATACAATTTGGCCAGAGAAAATCTGAAGAAAGATCTACTTGGGTGCAAACAAGAAGGGGTGACTTCCCCTGAAGAGTTCAAGTTTTTAAATGTAGAACACCCAGTGTTACCAAGATTGTATTTCATCCCAAAAGTCCACCTGTCCCGGGCAGGCCCATAATTTCGGCCATTAACAGTGTGGGGGAGAAAATAAAACAATATGTGGATTTCTTTCTTCAAGAGTATGTGAAGCAGCTGCCAAGTTACGTAAAAGATACTGGCGACTTCCTGAATAAAGTTCAAGCGATCACATGGTCAGAAGATTTGTTGTTCATCACTTTGGACATTGAATCTTTATATACAAGCATTGAGCATACTACAGGGTTAAATGCAATTAAGTATTTTTTGTACTCAAGACCCATTGAAGATTACCATCACAACAAAATGCTCTTAAGTTTGCTCTCATGGTGTTTGCATAATAACTACTTTTAATTTGGTAATGACATCTTTTCACAAAAGAGAGGAGTTGCTATGGGGGCCTGCTTCTACCCCAGTTACGCAGGTTTGCATGTAGGATGGTGGGAGGAGCAGGTCCTCAAAAAAGCTCATGCCAATGATTTTAATGATCATGTTTGGTACTGGTTAAGATACATCGATGATGTTTTTATTGTTTGGCAAGGAAATGAAATGAGTGCAACTAATGTTATCAGTCAGATTAACAACAATACTGCCAATCTTAAATTCACCTCCCATGTGAATAAGAACTACATTGAATTCCTTGATGTAAAGGTTTACCAGAAACAGGAGCAATTAGCGATGACACTATTTAGGAAGGCCACTGCTGGCAATTTAACACTCCATGCCAGCAGTGCTCACCCTAAACATTTGATTAGGAACATCCCCTATGGGGGATTGTTGCGTCTAAAAAGGATATGCAGAACAGAAGGGGATTTGGAAAGATGTACAGAAGAAGCTCTTTTCAGATTCAGGCAAAGGGGATATAGTAACGACATCTTGAGAGAGGCAGTCAACAAAACAAAGGAGAGAACCAGGGAATCCTTGCTTAGTACAAGTACAAACAAGGAAACGTGCAAGGACGCAAACAAAGCCCCTAGGTTAATCACTACCTTCACCAAGCAAGAGAGAAAGATTCGGTCCATCATCACGCGCAATTGGCCAATTATCTTCACAGATGGGGTACTGTCTCCCAGATTACCTACCCAACCGGTCGTCACTTACAGAAAAGGTACATCTATGCACACGCAAATTGCTAAATCAAGTCCTGAGTTGTCCGCTGCTAAAATGTGGTTGCAACCCAAACAAGGTTTTACCAAGTTCTCTACTTGTAGAGCATGTACGTTTGGGATAAACACTACACACTACTCCACACCTTTTAGCCCAGAGAAAATAGCAATTCGGGGCACCCTCAATTGCAAGACGGAATTTGCGGAATACATTCTGACATGCACCTGCGGCCTAAAATATGTGATACCAAAGGGGATGATGGACGGAGCGCTTGAGCAAATCAAACACTCACCCCCAGTCAACTGATCTGGGTTTAATCCATCATCATTCTTTAGCTCACTCCACCACCCCAGTTCAGACATTGCCATATGCAAATCAGTCTGACCCTGTGCCTCATGGGAACAGTCCAGCCCGAACTGCCAAGCCATGTCTTCCCTGGACCGGAAACAAGCATCCTTAAAGCCTAAGATATGTGGGCAGCACCAAGTTGCAGGTGCATGTCAAAAACTTACAGCATTTGCGGGCCATCGTGAACAATGACTCGACCCATCCGGTGGCTCGCCATTTCAAGCAGGTACATAATAATGATCTTAACTGCTTGAGTTATTTTGTAGTGGCGATCGTATAGGGGGAGACAGAGAAAGAGTTCTAAGGCAGATGGAGTCCAGAATGATTGTAGAGCTTGATAGTAAGTTCCCATATGGTCTTAACAACATGGAGAACTTGCATAATTTCTTTAAAAAATTAGTTGGTATAAACCAAAACCGAGCATATAAAGTTCTTCTGGATGTTTGGTATTTTGGTTTCCCATGACTCCTGTATTTACTACTAACCAGGTTTTGTAAATAAGTATCAGTTTTCACTGTGGCCCTTCTTTAATTGATTTGAATTTTAATTGAATTTAACGGATTTTTTTTCAATTTTAATTGGATCTAATTATTTAAGACTCGCATTGTTCATACATGCTTTTTTGTGATATAGATTTTAACGGTGGTATATATTTTGCACTTGCTCTTTGATAATGTTAATAATGTTTGTCATATGCACACAGGGTAGCATTTTAGCACTCAGCACTTTTTGAATAAATTCTGAAGGTTTTTGATTGTGCCTATTTTTGGCATTTATCCCAAAAATATGGAGAAGAGGTGACTCAGTATGGATTTATCCTATTGTATCAGCATTTAAAGCAGGAATATATATCAAAAGATATAATATATTTGGTCTATTGTTTACACAGTGTGTTTATATAAATATATTTTATCGTGATGTATTTTACATGGTGGTGTTTTAAATCAATTTATCATCTTGTGTATATATCATCTAATTGAGGCATGTGTGAACTCATACTGTTTATTCCATTTTAATTTTGTGTATTTCATTGCCATTAACAAAACTGCTTTTGATTATTGTTAAGCCACTACGATCGAGGTTATGAAAACAGACTTTATAACCAGAAGAATAATGTGCAAGTTTGTTTTCTTTGTTTATTACTTTTGTTTTACCACGTGGTTTGAGTTCACTGCATTTAAAAAAGATGACGTGCAGCTCTCTCGAATATGTGATCAAGTGGTGCCCGAAACGTGCCATTTGAGGATAATAAAAGATTAATTGCCTATATCTCCGGGGGTTCGTGGCTCTCTGTTCGCCGAAAGCGACTGTGCCGAAAAACGGAGAATCTTGATGGTCTTGATATATATATATATATATATATATATATATATATATATATACATACATACATACACACACATATATAGATAGATTTTTATATATATATATATATATGATGCAACTTCGATCAGACAACCGAAAAGGCAGCGGAGACTAAAGGTAGCGTGTTAAATAGGCCTTTATTCTCTAATTCTAACACACTGACGTGTTTCAGCAAAAGCCTATATATATAAATATATCACCCAAAGTTTGCCCTGCATCTGAGCCCGCACTCCACAACAGGTAAAATTGGAACACCAATATTTATTCAAAAGCAAAGCAGGCTTTTCAGTCTGAAGCTTTTCCAGTTCACTGCTAGTCTCTTGCCTGACGCGTTTCAGAGAACCTTTCTCCGTTTTCAAAGGCATGTGAAGTTTTCAGCTTTCAAAGCACCACAGTTACCTTCCTGCTTTTATTCAATTAATGAGCATCTGGTGTGCTGCTGCCTCCGGTGTGCTTTTTTTCAAAGTCCTGTTGGTCTCTGTAGTGCTTGCAAAATCGTTTTTTTAAAAAAATTTTTAAACAGGGAAACACAGACTGAAAGTCCTGCTTTCACTTCACTTTTAAATTACCTGCTTTGGGTGATATATAAATATATATATTACCTACTGGCAGTCGCTAATAGGTAGTTATAGTTAGGACCTAGTTTCCATAGGAAAAGCATTTTTTGATTTGCCAATATCTTTGGCGACATATGACAAATCATCGCAAAATTTTCAAAACTAATGGGGCGCACTGGTCAGCTCCTGTCTTGAACGTTTCGGGGTGATTTGTCAAACGGGCGCCAAGAAAAAAAGGGGGTACCAAAATGAATTTTCCCAATGTTAATTTTCATAGGAAACTTTAGACACAGCTACAGCCCGAACTGCTGAATGGAATTACACCAAATTTAGCGAAAAGGTA
Source organism: Triturus cristatus (assembly GCF_964204655.1). Classification (NCBI taxonomy): domain Eukaryota; kingdom Metazoa; phylum Chordata; class Amphibia; order Caudata; family Salamandridae; genus Triturus; species Triturus cristatus. Next base: position 552,525,207 of record NC_140584.1, read on the forward strand.
GCTCTTGGTTCAGAAAGTGACCTTTTTTTAAATGGTGTAAATCCGTTCAGCAGTTTTTTTTAATAATAAAGGAAAAAGGAAGTATCGATATCTGGGTGTAGTCTAACCACACATCTCATCCTGAGATCTGGCAGCACTTTATCCAAGAAGTGATGGCAGCCATCTTGGGACCAATATACATGATCGCACCCCATTGAAATGAACAACATATGAAGGTTTTGAGGGTCACCAAAAGGAAAACATATAAAGGGTGATAACAGACTTTAGTTACATTATAATTCATTTGTTGGTGGTACCATACTCATTTTAGGAATTGTGGTGTGTTCTAAGGTGATTTTACCCTGTGAAAAGCCTTCTGCTGGGATATCATGAATCATGTTTGAGAGAAAACTATTTTCTCATGCTTGTCCCATAGAGGTTTGGAAGGTGATCCAGAAGCTAAAATGAGAGAATATTTTCTGTAAATACACATTATCTTTCTCAGTCATATGAGAATGAAGTCTGGCATTCTCAGTAAAACATGTACATCCAACATAGGTAGAGACTGTCAGTTGATTCCTTTGTGCTAACAGCCTTACTTATGACAAAAGTATGGCATGCCTGAATCCATCTTGATTGGAATAAACTGATAACACTTAAAACATTTAATTTAAAAAGGTACACAATTAGGGGGTTCATTTTTTCATAGACATTATGGTTAGTGCTGTAGAAAGAAAAATTAGGGCACATTTTCCATGACTTCTCAAATCCTCTTCTATTTCATTAAAACTTTCTGCCATGCAGACTAAAACATGCACTTTGAATACCAGCAGCAGACTTCCAGTTAACTCCCTGGTGAGCAGTAGCTTTACTACAGTGATCTAATGAGCAAATAGAGTGCTAACATTCTGAATTTATGGCAAATGTGTGACACATCTGAATGCCTTATTGATGCAATCAAAGTAAAAAACTGAAAGCATTTCCTACTGCGAAGACTGCAGTAAATGAGGAAATGAGGAAAATTAGGAAAGTTCATAACAAATAAGTCTCCCAAGATGGCCACCAGAGAAAAAAGAGCCCAAATGTAGCACAAATATCACCCAGATGTATCCCACATATAGCCCAATGACAGAAGTGTACAAAACACTTTTTATTTTTTGTCTTTTTGCAGTTTGATATAGTGCAGACTGATCAGGTATTGGAGCGTTGCATCTTACCTGGACCCCTTATTGCTTATTTTGCATGAAGTACTTGAGATTGATCTTGCGAAACATTGAACTTTACTATTCAGTTCACCTGAAGTTGCTCTGAGCCGGGCTTTGTGACACCCATTTTTACCTACTGGTTTTAATTCATTCTCATTGTATTGTATTAAGAAAGAGGATTTACTGTTTTTATGTACACTTTTATGATCTATGTTTCTAAATCAGGTCGAATAAAGTTTATTGAATTTAACTGAAGTCTCCCAAGATGGCCACCAGGGAGAAAGGAGCCCAAATGTAGCACAAATATCACCCAGATGTAACCCACATATAGCCCAATTACAGAAGTGTGGAAAACACATTTTTTTTTGTATTGGAGTGCTTTACATGAGCATTTGTTACATCATACAAGGATAAACTCATTTTGGTTGTAGGCATGGGGAGATTAGGGGGCATATTTGCAACAGACAGCCACTGACCTTGTATACCGCATTTTTTTCTATCGCTGGAATATTTCGCCAGGCTAGCGTTGTATTAACAACGCTTAGCGCCATGGCGATGTATATTCCAGCGATAGCACCCTTTTCCATGTAACATCGCTGGTTTTCCAGCGATGTTCCATGTAAAACGGCGATATGCTTGATGATACGACCCTGTGGTCGTATCACTTGAATCCACCTCCCATGTTAGGTATGCCTTAGTCAGGAATTTAACAGACGTTAAATTCCTGCGTTAAGGCATACTTAGCGCGATTAAAATAATCGCTTCCCCGCATTGTAAATATCGCGAAGCTGCCTTCGCGATATTCACCCATGTTGTTTCCACAGACACGCCTACTTTGCATCTCATTAGCGATGCCAAGTTAGGTGTGCTGGAAACGGGAGCAAAATCAGCAAAACACGCGATAGCGTGTCTTTGCTGATAAGGCGATAAAATTGTCGCCGCTTTTCGGCCGAAAACGGCCGCAAAAGCGGTGATAATTTTTTATCGCCGCATTGTTAATATGCCACTTAGTGATTTGACCAGAATCACAGAATGTCGAGCTGAAGCAGAAGCTCCAACCTGGTTCCCCAATTGCAAAGTCTGCAGCTCTGGAAGTAACACCACCTCCTCTCCCCTAAGCATAACATTTAATCAAGTGGTCAACTGGATAAAAAACAATAAAGATAACAAATAATTTAAGAGTGCTTTGTCGCTATTTGAGAACTCAGAAAATATGTCCTCATTTTAGTTTTTTAGAGCACTAACCATAATTTCTATGCAAATAAGACACTCTCATTTCTATAATTTCTAAAGGAAATGCTTTGGGTATTAGAGTTTTGATTACATCAAGATGACGTCAGGCGTGCCACACTTTTGTAATAAATATAGAATGTTAGCAATCTAGTTGTTCATTAGTATACTGTTGGAAGGCCATACATGCCAGTAGACCCGATTCAGGTGGGAGACTACCGATTTTTCAAGCCAAAAATTGCTTTATTTTTGCTGTCTCCCATCTGAAATCGCATTTTCTATAATAGAAGTCAATGGGGAATTTTCATTCTCCCAATTTTTTATTTTAAATCTCCCACGTCCCTGTTCTAAAATGTTGGCATGTATGGGAGGCAGAGGTTAGGGGCACAGACTCGGAAAATTGAAGGCCGGTAGGAGGGTGCAGAGGCAACAATTTTCACCACACTGGGCAGGCAGGAAGGGCAGTGGCAGCACAACATGGAGAGCAGTGGAAAGGGGGGCACGGGCAACAAACCAACAATGCAGGATAGGTAACAGAGGCTGTGGCAATAATAGACCATTGAGGGCAGAAAGAAGAGGCAGTGGTAGTACAACCATACATGCCAACAGAGCTGAATCAGGCAAGAAACGCCCAATGTTTTTAAACCCAAAACTGCTTTATTTTATCTATCTCTTGTCTACAATCTCCCATTTTTCAATGTAAGTCAATGGGGAACATCAATTCCCCAGTTTTTTTCCAAAATCTCCCTCTTACCAAGTTCAAAAATGTTAACAAGTATGGTACATTGGATCATGGAAGGCAGGAGGAATTGGGGTAGGGACATGGACAGATAACAGAGGACAGGAGGGGCATGGACAGGTGCACCAATCTGACCTTACAGTACAGGCATCAGGGTTTGCAGCAGCACAATACACCACACAGGGCAAGCGGGACAGCAGTGCAGCACAACAAACCATAGAAAGCAATAGGGAGGGGACAGGACCATGCACATGGACAACAGAGAACAGAGGGGAAAGAGAAATGGCAGCAAGCTGACCATACTGGACAGACAGGAGATAAAGCTGCAGCATAATGGACCATAAAGGGCAGGAGGGAGGGATCAAGGGCATGACAATGAAACAGACAAACCAGGAGGCAGGGGATAGGGGTCTGCACATGGAAGACGGAGAGCAGGGGTCAAGGGGGCAGGGCAGGAGCAGCAAGATGACCATGGAGGTCAGGCAGGATGGGCACTAGAAGCACAACACACCATGGAGGGCAACAGTGAGACTATAACGGCATACACACAGACCATGGAGGAAAGGTGGGAGGGGGGCTGGGGCAGCTAGCTAACCACACAGGGAAGGTAGGAGGGGCCATGGTAGCACAGAAGACCATGCATGGCAAGTGAGAGGGTTAGTGGCAGCACAATGGCCATGATGGGCAAGAAGGAGGGGCAGGGGCATGCCCAAAGGACCATGGAGGATAGAAGGGAGGGGTAGGAACTGGGCACAGACAAGAGAGTTCAAGGGAAGGTGCCTCACAGCAGACCATGTGGGGCAGGCAGGAGGAGCAGTTGCAGCACAACAGACCAGGGAGGGCAGAAGGGTGTGACAGTAAAATGGACCATGGAGGACAGGAGGAAGGGGATAGGAGGAATGGAACATGGGCAGGCATGGTGGAGGTGTCAGGGAGAGGTTGCAGTCATCTGACAATGCTAGGCTGGTGGGAGGGGAGTGGCAGCTCAACAGAACACTCAGAGTAGATAGGAGGGGCAAGTCCATGGAACATGGTGGGCAAAAAGGATGGATCAGGGGCATGCACACAGACATCAGAGGGTGGGGGAAGGAGAGTAGGGGCAGCAAGCTAAGCACAGAGGCTAAGCAGGAGGACAATGATGGGGAATAGAATTGGGCAGTGGAGGGCTGGAGGAGTGGACTGGGACATCATGCTAAATGGACGGCAGTGGCAGCACATCAGACCATGCATGGCAGGAGTGAGGAAGCTAGTGCATGGATTCAAACAAACAGGGGATAGGTAGGGAGTGGATGGGGCAGCAAGTTAACTGTTCAGAGAAGGCGAGAAGGCCAGTGGCAGAACAACGGCCACACAGGGCTGTAATGAAGGAGGAGGGGCATGGACTTGGACAATGGATGGCAAGGCGGAGGGGAAGCAGGAGCAGCAGCTTGCGTAGGGACAGCACAATGCCAGGCAAGGCCCTGCTTCCAACCCCCCACCATCCATTGTAATTGGCATCTTACTTAACATAAAACAACTAGAAATTCGCTGAAAAAAAACAAAGATTACAGGGACGTTATAGTTATACTCAGATTTTACTTGTACAAAACCAGTGAAATTCAGCAGTTATCTGAGCTAACTATAACTTACGCCCCCGCAATGCACTGCTTATGACCTCAGACATTACATCATTCATGACATAGTCAGTGACATCACTCATTTATTTATTTATTTCAGATTTATAACGCGCAAGGCTGCCTCAGCGACGAGGCGTCCCAGCGTGACCAAGGACCAAAAACGAGAGCCTAGGAGAGAGACAGAGTGATTAGACAGCAGAGGTAGGAAAGAGCCATGTCTTCAAGGCCTTGCGAAATGCCAAATGAGTCGAAATAATTCTGATAGGAGTCGGGAGCGAGTTACAGAGTTTCGCCGCCATACAGCGGAAGGAGCGCCCCCCTGCCCTTGCTCTCCAGACTCGAGGAATACAAACCAGTGCAAGGTCAGCGGATCGCAGCGAACGCCTAGGCACATAGGGCTCCATCAAATGGGATAACCCCGATGGAGCCGGCCGTGAGAAGATCTTATGTGAAATACACAGCGCCTTGTACTGAATACTCTTGTCAACCGGTAGCCAGTGGAGTTTGGGGAGAACATGCGCCACTGAGCAAGATCTAGGCAATGCAACCAGAATCCGTGCTGCCACGTTCTGAACCCTCTGCAGGCACTTAATACTAGCCTTGTTAGCACCCAAATAAAGGGAATTTCCGTAGTCCAATCTTGACAGAAAGGAAGCCTGGACAATGGTCTGGCGCACCTTGGGAGGGAAGAACCGAGCAAAGGTTTTAGGCGCGCAGGAGCCCGAAACAGACCTCCGCAACGGCTTTTGTTTGTTTATCGAAAGTCAAGCCATTATCAAACCACACACCCAGATTTTTTACAGTCTCCTAAGGGAGTGGGGTGGGTTTGAGGCGGTCCGGCCAACATTGCTCAGACCATAGATCCCGGTCCTTCCCAAACAACAGAATCTCCGATTTACTGGCATTTAGCTGTAAACAGTTTACTGCCATCCAATCGGAGATAGCCAGAAGATCATCCCTAAACTTGTCAGGTTGGTGTTGCATTTCTTCGCGAGAGAGCTATCACCAATTGGGTGTCTTTAGCATACGACACCAAGGACAACCCCCTACCCTTAGCCAACTCCGCCTGGGGGCTGACATATAGATTGAACAAAAGTGGGCTTAGTATGGAGCCCTGTGGCACCCCCTGATGCAACGCAAACTTCTGAGAGGAAAAAGGAGCTACTAAAACCTGAAAAGACCTTTTGTCTAGAAAAGACCAAATCCAAACCAAAGCCAAATCCCTGATCCCAATGTCCTGTAGGCGTTTGAGAAGTATCTTATGGGACACAGTGTAAAACTGCGGCACCAAGGACCAAGGCCGCAGAATCCCCTGCATCCAAACTGCCCCTAATGGCTTCCGACACGACCAATAGTGCTGACTCAGTACTGTGCCTAGGACGGAAGCTATGTTGTGATGGATCAAGGATGGCCCGCTGCTCAATGAATTTGGACATAGTGGAGTTCACATGACCTTCAACCACCTTAGACAAGAAAGGCAGCTGGGAAATGGGCCGATAATTACTAGGTTCGGCCGGATCCAGGGAGGACTTTTTTAACAATGGGATAGCTTTCGTGTGTTTCCACACCCGTGGTACCGAGGCTGACATCAGAGACAAATTTGCCAAATCTAAGCTCACATCGGAGATCAGTGGGTAGAACTGGTGAAAATCGGTGTGGGTCACAGGTTCGGCCAGGGAGCCAGATTTGATTTTTAAGCACAAGGCCTCAAATTCCAGGGGCGTTAAAGGAGGAAATGAAGCCAAGCTGTTGCCCCCCGATATATCACCCCCTCCTGGCATCACTCATGACATCTCAAATGAGCTGTGAATGGAATGGAATATAATCGCTAGAACTTTATTTAGGACTAGGGTGTGTATATTAACACCCCTTTTTTTTTCCTTTCATTTAAGAACCAAGATAATACGCAACGTGCCCAGATCAATATGGCTGATAGCCTTTCACTTTAAAGTAATGTGTAGTCCATTGTTTATGCTGATGTTTGTAATTGTAAGTATGGTTACTATTAACAAGTCACGTTGACGAAAATACATGTACGGCGGTCACGGGGCAAGATATGCTGAACTGACATTGTGTGCATATTAACACTTGTTTTCTTTTCTTTATTGTATGAATTACTGAATGTTCGCATCGTGACCAGGCCAGTAAGCCCAACAGCTTTTTGGTTTAATGTAATATGTAGTCCTTTGTTAATGTTGGAAAGTGGAGGCATTTGTACATTTAAATATGGAAGCTACAAAGACGTCTTGTATCGTGATCAAGGTTTGAATGATCTAAAATGCGTGGATTACATCCTTTTTAGATTAAATACTTCCAAACTACAACCCGAGGGCTGATTCCTTCCTTGTAAGAGTGAGAGGAGATTGAATATATACATATGTATATCTCTCTTTCTGTAGCTCTTTTGCCTCTTTCTGCACCTCTCTTCCCTCGTTCTGCACTTCTCTTGCCTTTTTCTGCACCTCTATTGCCTCTTTCTGCACCTCTCTTGCCTCTTTCTGCATTTCTCTTGCTTTTTTCTGCGCCTTTCTTCCTGTTTATGCACCTCTCTTGCTGCACTTTTCTTTCTCTTTCTGCACCTCCCTTGCCTCTTTCTGCACCTCACTTGCCTCTTTCTGTGCCTTTCTTTCTCTTTCTGCCACTCCCTTGCCTCTTTCTGTACCCCACTTGCCTCTTTCTGCGCCTTTTTTTCTCTTTCTGCACCTCTCTTGCCTTTTTCTGTATTTCTCTTACCTCTTTCTGTACCTCTCTTGCCTCTTTCTGCACATCTCTTACCTCTTTCTGCACTTCGATTGCTTCTTTCTGTGCCTTTCCTCCTGTTTCTGCACCTTTCTTGCCTCTTTCTGCACTTTTCTTCATCTTTCAGCACATCACTTGCCTCTTTCTGCACCTCTCTTGCCTCCTTCTATGCCACTCCTGCCTCTTTTTGCACCTCTCTTGCCTCTTTCTGCACCTCACTCTCTTCTTACTCTCTTCTTTTTGCACTTCTCTTGCCTCTTTATGCACCTCTCATGCCTCTTTCTACACCTCTCTTGCCTCCTTCTGCACCTCTCTTGCCTTTCTACTCCACTCTTGCCTCTTTCTGCACCTTTCTTGCTTCTTTCTGTACCTCTCTTGCTTCTTTCTGCACTTCTCTTGCTTCTTTCTGTGCCTTTCTTCCTCTTTCTGCATTTCTCTTGCCTCTTTCTGTACCTTTTTTCCTCTTTCTGCACCTCTCGTGCCTCTTTCTGCACCTCTCTTGTCTCTTTTTGCACCACTCTTGCCTTTTTCTGTACCACACTTGCCTCTTTCTATGCCTTTCTACCTCTTTCTGCACCTCACTCTCTTCTTTTTGCAACTCTCTAGCTTCTTTCTGCGCCTCTCTTGCTTCTTTCCGCACTTCTCTTGCTTCTTTCTGTACCTCTCTTACCTCTTTCATCACTTCTCCTACTTCTTTCTGCACCTATCTTCCTCTTTTTGCACCTCTCTTACTTCTTTCTGTACTTTTCTTTCCTCTTTCTGCACTTCTCTTGCTTCTTTCTGCACTTTTCTTGTTTCTTTCTGTGCCTTTCTTTCTCTTTCTGCACATGTCTTACCTATCTAGGTGTAGTTAGAAATTAGAATTTAAAAAACCTTAGAAATTCACTGAAAAAACCACAGGTTTCAGGGACGTTATAGATAGAAATTAGCATTTAAAAAACCTTAGAAATTCACTGAAAAAACCACAGGTTTCAGGGACGTTGTAGTTAGAAAATAGCCTTTACAAAACCTCAAATATTCACTGAAACAAACACAGGTTTCAGGGACGTTATAGTTAGAAAATAGCATTTATAAAACCTCAAATATTTACTGAAACAAACACAGGTTTCAGGGAGGTTATGTTTAGGCTAACATTTCACTCATACTAAACCAGAGAAATTCAGCCGTTATAGTTAGCTGAGCTAACTATAACTCACGCCCCCGCAATGCACTGCTGATGACGTCACATATTACATCACTCATGACATGGTCAGTGACCTCACTGATGACATCTCAAATGACATCACTGATGGCATCATCCACTTAATATCTGATGCACCTACACACATATTATTATAACCTTTCATATACCCACTCTAAAATATAGACTACCGTTCTCAAAACCATATACACACCAATACCAGTTAGTACATACCCACTCACTGCATCATAGGTCTACACACACATCCACTCACTCACTCATATAGTCTCTCATACATGCAGTCACTCATCAATGCAGCCACTATTATATGCACTCATACACCCATACACCCATGCAGACACTCACACACCGCCACTCACCCATAGAGTTACTCACGCACCTTGTCAGTCACCCAAAGAGTCAATCACACTGCCATTTACTCACCTATACAGTTATACACACACCACCTCACTTACCCATACAGATACTAACACAAACTTTCTTATACAATCACTGACACAAGCACACACTTATCCATACATCCACTCTCACAATCACTCACTCTCACATACAGTCACTTATATACCCCAACACTCACATATACTGCCATTCACATATGCAGTTACTCACACGTGTACCACTGAGACATCTATTCATTCACCAACACAGCCAAATGCACTCTCACCCACCCATACAGCCAATCACAGATGCACTCTTGAATCCATACACCCAGTGAATCACCCACTCACACATCTATGCACAGAGTCACACCCGCCCACCCACACAAACACTCAGGCACCCATACAGGTACTCAGTCAACCAATCAATAACCCATATAGACACCCATGCAGCCGCTTACACACCAACAGACAGACTGATACATTCACCCAATTTAGTCACTAACCCATGCATTCAGTAAGATATGTTTAATCACTCACTTATAGAGTCAGTCATGCACCTACTAAATCATCCATTCAGACACTTATACACCCACTCATTCTTCAATACACCTTGGCCTATATATATTAAACATATTTAAACTTTACAGAAACACACATTCACTGGCTGATGTCATCAGTGATGTCATTTGAGATGTCATCAGTGATGTCACTGACCATGTCATGAGTGATGTAATATGTGACGTCATCAGCAGTGCATTGCAGGGGCGTGAGTTATAGTTAGCTGAACTAACTACAACAGACGAATTTCACTGGTTTTGTACGAGTGAAATGTCCAACTAACCATAACGTCCCTGAAACCTGTGGATTTTTCAGTGAGTATATATACATATATATATATATATTTTTTTATATTATCTACTGACGGTCGCCAGTAGATAGTTATAGTTAGGACCGAGTTTCCATAGGAAATCTGAAAATTCTATTTTGAATAACTTTGGCGCTGGTTGACGAATCCTCGCGCAAATTTCAAAACTAATGGGGCGCTCCGCTCAGCACCTACCCTGAAAGTCTCGGGGTGATTTGTCAAGCGGGGGCTGAGACAAAAGGGGGGTCCCAAAACGCGTTTTCCCCATGCATTTTCCCATAGGACCTTTAGTCGAAGGTACAGCCCGAACGGCTGAACAGAATTACTTGAAATTTGGCAGAGAGGTAGTCCTCATGTCAGGCATGTGCCTTTTGCATATATGGTGTCAATCTGTTCAGTAGTTCCTGAGAAAATTGCAGTTAAAAGTACATAAATATCCATAAGCGCGCACCGTGCGCGCACCCTAACGTGCGCGAGCGTAATTCTGATTGGTGGTTACATGTCAGTCAACATTCGAATCGGTCGTAATCAGGAAGTGTCGGCCGCCATTTTGTGTGTTTTGTGTGTGACAGTGAAAAAGAAAGGTGGAGAACATGAAGGACCCCAAAGGATGAAAAAAACATTTTCTTTTTTTTTCAAAAAATCGCGGAGTGCGCGCACGGTGAAAAACCTTTAAAAAACATTTTAAACGAGCCATTCCATATTACAGGATACAGTCAATCTATAACTATATACATAGGTAGTTTATTGTAAAATAAATATATAAAAAATATAATAATACATACATAACTTAGCATTTAAAAAACCTTACAAATTCACTTAAAAAACCATAGGTTTCACACATGTTATAGTTAGCTGGACATTTCACTCGTAAAAAACCATTGAAATTCCCCCGTTATAGTTAGTTCAGATAACTATAACTCGCGCGACCGCCACTCTATCACAAGGATGATGTCATGAGTGATGTCATGAGTGATACCACTGACCATGTCATGAGTGATGTAATATGTGATGTCATGAGCAGTGGATTGCGGGCGCGCGAGTTATAGTTATCTGAACTAACTATAACGGGGGAATTTCAATGGTTTTTTACGAGTGAAATGTCCAGCTAACTATAACATGTGTGAAACCTATGGTTCTTTAAGTGAATATATATATATATATATATATATATATATATATATATATATATATATATATATATATATATATATATATGGTTTATACTTACCTGTAAAATACTTATATTTACTGGAGAAACCTTTACCCACGTCACTTTTCTCAACGTTGTGGTGGCGATAGGGGCTTCGCCTTATTCACAAGGCGGTATTAAGCCACTTAACGTGGCATAACGCCGCCTTGTATATAAGGCACACTTTCACGCTATACTTAGTGCAAAATGGGCAGGCAATGGGTGTTGTGGAGGGCGTTTCACTGCAAACACCCCTTTATTTTGACGCTGCCCCATATTTACAAGGGTGGCATAAATATGTGGCAGTGCCAAAATTAAGTCTAGGGAAAACCTGGTCTTACCCTGGTGAAATGAGGAGGAATGTCTAATTTCTCCTCGTTTTTGCTGTTTCCATGTGCGCTGCATTGTGCAGCACACATAGAAACAGCAAAATGCCATTGATTGTTTATATACAGGAAGGTGCCCCTTCCTGCACATAAACAATCATTAAAAAAATGATGTTTTACAACTTCTATGTGTGCTGCATTAAGCAGCACACATAGAAGTTTCAGAACGCCATTTCAGATTGTTTATGTGCAGGAACACAGGCACCCTTGCACTATGGTGCAAGAGTGCCTGCATTGGCGCTAGGAAGCTAAATTAGCACCAGCGCAGGGGGAAACACAAGGCTGTATTTTGTATTCTTGTAAATTCGGTGCAGCCCTGCTTTTCAGAAGTGGCAGAGCGTGGTGTTAAGTCAAGGAGGCTAACGCTGCCCTCAGCAACTTCCTTGTAAATATGCCCCTAAATTTGTTGTACAGATGTGCGTGGTAAAGGCATATGCAGTATAAAAAAATGTGTGGCAAAGTTTATGCGTGGTAATGGCATTCACGTTGTAACAGCTAAGTAGTAACAGCATGCGTTACAACAGAATGCGTGGTTCCATTATGCATCCTCTAATAGCGTCACCACTGCAGAGGCTCAGGGATCTTTCCTCTTTTCTGTTCTCTTTAATTTCATTAAGATCATTTCTACAGCATAATGGAGTTATCTTATCACACAAACTTCTGTATTCACAGGCCACGACAGAAAAAAGCAAAGTGCTCGCACCTCTGTCTTTTCTGAACACCTATTGATAATGCCTGGTTATTCAAGACCAGTAAATTGTTTAGGGGTAGTCATAAACAGTCATAATAAGAATACATGGATGCTATAATTTCTGAAGTATAAACAACAGAACTTTCAACAAGGACTGAGAACTCGTCAGTCTTCATTTCTCAAATACATTCTGTGTGTTGGTCACATTGTCGCTAGCTATGAACTGGTAATCAGTCTACGAATATGACAGTATGCCATGATGCCTCCAAATAAGTAGTCTTGCAAGCAAGAATATATATGCACCCACAAATACATATTTTTCTGGGTAGGTGTTTTAATGGAGCATCAAAAAATGAAAATGTATAGTACATAGAAGTAAAATATATTTCCCCCAACAACAAAATTGAAATCCTAGTCTTTAGACTTTTTGCTAAATGAAATCCCGACTATAGCCCATCGACTAGCAAATAATCAAACAATTAAATCTAAGCTCCAGGAATAGCTGTATGTCTGATCTCAATGCTAGACCTTAGACCATGTGAGCCTAGATGATCATCCTTTATACTGACTGGCTTTCCTTGTCCTGGGTAAGAGGCTTTGTCTCTTTAACTACAATCAGCATGCTGCATTTAAAAATCAGCTCTGGTGTGAATCTAATATTGATCCACTCCATGGCATCAACCATTTCTCCATGTATTCAGATGACGAGAATCTACATGAATCCTTGACTGCAAGAACATGCACTACTCTTTAGCTTTCCAAAAGGACCAACAAATGCACTCTAGATCTTAAAATCATTGTTTAATAACAATGCTCTTCATTGAAAAGTTTATTTATTTAAGCTATTCGAGGATGAAATCAAAATCAACTTTGCATATTCTGTGAATCATGAATTGGTGTTTTGGATCATAGCTATTTTTGCCCACCTAAAGTTCACTTAAAGGAACAAAAACATTTGAGAATCTTGCCAGTCGTGTTTTCTTATTTGACAATAATTGTGCATAATTAAAAAATAAACTTTGTGTTTGAATGTTTTTTTTGATTTCTAAAAAGAAGATTTCTTTAATCACAACTTAATAATTTTCTCAGAAATGTGGCTCTCGGCCAGAAGAATGGAACCAAGAAGACAACAATGACCCAACTAGAAAAGGAGGCCGAAAGAAAAGCATACAATGTTGAATTTCTGCAGTTCTTAGAACGGTGAAAACCAGCTCTATTTTTACTATTTTTCTTTATTTTGTTTCACTTTTTTGTCAGTGTCCAGAAAAATATTATGCTGATTAATTTGGTGTACTTTGGCCTAACTGTGAGGTAATGAAGTCTAAAAAAGCCAAGTAAGAACTCTGCGCTTTGAGAATTTTTAATTTAATAATGCCAATTTGATAATAACAAGTAACCTTTTTGTAGTGGTAAATGAACTCTGAATTAATGAAACTGATGTTTCCATGAGGCGTAAATCCCAAATAGCCACATTGGCCTGATTCTCAAAACTAGTTATGTATGTTAGTTTAACCTACAAGTGCAAATAGGCTTACTTACAAGTTCAAAGCAGTTTAGTTTTATAGTCGTAAAACCAGTTGTAGATCTCCTTCCTGTAATGCAGCGGCGAGGGAAACACCCTCGAATTGATTAGGATATGTGAATAGGTTTTTCTCCGTGGATAAAACAAACGAAAAAACGCAACAAGTACATTTCTATTTTTTCCTCCATGTGAAAAGTACAATGATATATTTTTGTATGTGAAAACATAATTCATATAGTTTTTCTAGGAATACCCCTGAAAACCTGTGACTTGCACAGGGCTCTGTTTGTTACTTGGAAAGCCTTTGTGACATGTAAAAAGGTGTACATCTGCACCAATGTAAGGTTGGAAACCCATGGCAGTAGATTTCCAAGTTTTTGCAAGAATTAGGTCCATGTTGTTTATGTCCTAATTTTAGACTTCTTTATTTGAATATATGTCCAATCAGACGACTCTTTGAGTTTTCATTTCAATATTGTATTTTCAAAAGGCTCTTTCAATTATCTCTCTAATTAACACTTTCAATTAGCTATAGCTACTTGGAAAATATATATTTTACTCTGAGATTTCCATTATTTGTGGAAATTACAAGATAGTAGACTCTACAAGGCATGGCTGTCCTATTGTGTCATAAGAAAAAATAAAATATCATTAGAATCATTTGTGCTAAACGCAATGCATTCTTGAAAGCTTTAATATAATGTTAAATATTCGGTGTTTATCACATAAGCAGATAGATTACTAGTGCAAATTTGATTAATTGAGGAGCTTTCTCTCTCTCTGGATGTATTGCAATGTGGCACTCTTCCTTGTCAAACAAAATATATATATATATATTTTTTTTTTTTCTTTTTTTGTTTCCTGCAGTAGCGCAATATCTACTTTGCGTCTCGTCAAGTATGCCAGGACCTTACGTAGCTTCCTGTAGTCATTAAGACCCCTCACATTCCATGTTAGTGCTCGAAGCTTACCATGCGTTGCAGCACTATGGGAGCTACTGCGAGCTGTCATGTAGTCATGTGCTATCAATCTATCTGTGCCTGCCATTGGAACATACAATTTGTGCAATTGTCATGCATAAAATGTAGTGATCAGAAAAAGTGTCCTGCCATCTGAGTCTCCATCCCCTCCCGCCCCCGCATCCACGCCAGGCCATCCCCAACTGTGCCTCGGCGAAATATCAGCAAACATTCCCCTTGTTCCTTCTTAAAGTACAGCAAGCGAACCCAATTCAACTTTAAACCAAGGGATCTCCCCCCTCACCCCCCAAGGCACAATACCCCAGGTCTGTGCTTCACTCGTGGGCGGATGTTGCTCGCCTAACAAGGTTGAACTTCGAAACCTAATCAGGTATCCGCTCCGCACACCATCAAATAAATATAATGCATCTGCAAAAATGATGGAATCTCCAACCCCCTCCACTCCTTCATGTCATTAGGTCAATTAAACATCATTACTTAACCCCCTCCCAGAACTGACTCCAACGTTGCCAGAGCGCTCTCATTATATATCCCCCATATTGCCTTCCGTGTATCAAGAACTCAGTCAATCATGTTTATACGCGGTAACCCAATGTATTTTAACGTTAGATCTCCCCAAACCACCCCAAAAATAGCATTCTTATCTGCAGGTAGAATAGTCCAGAGTTCAGTCCTGTTAGTCTAATCGGCCACCTTCCGCTCCTTCCAAGGAGCCTCGCTCCAGGCTGCGACACTTTTCTTTAGACCATTCCTTCAGGGCTTTCTGTAAGACTTTTGGATCAGTGAAGATTAACGAATGGCCCTGCCGATTGACTCGGAGTCTCGCTAGGTACAGCATGGCATAGTCTATGTTGTGCTCTCTTAATTGCTTCTTCAATGGAGCAAACTGTCTGCGCGCCTCTTGCACTCTTCGTGTGAAGTCTGGGAACAAACATATGGTGGATCCTTCATAGTGCAGTGACTGCTTTTCCCTGGCCTCCTTCAATGCTGAATCCCTGTGGCGGTAGTTCAGTAACTTCGTAATTATCGGTCTTGGGGGAGCACCAGGCACCGGGCAAGGGCCCAGGGAGCGATGCGCCCTCACAACCACAAATATGGGAGAAAAAGTTTCACTACCGAGGAGCGTTACCAATAATTTCTGGACAAAGTGTTCCATGTTGCCAGTCTGGGTCGACTCCGGAAGGCCCGTGATCCCCAGGTTACTGCGACGGGAACGCGCTTCAAGGTCCTCTGCTTTATCCTGTAAAACCTGCATCACTCTACCTAGTTGTTTATGATCGGCGTGCAACGTTGTCTGTGCTTCTTCTACCTCCGTGACCCGGCGCTCCGTCATGTCCAACTGTTCTGCGTGCTTGTACAGTCTCTCATACATTCTATCCATCTGGTATGAGAGGGAGTCCATCTTAGTTCCTAGAACAGAGAGACTGCTCTGCAAGCCTTTTTCCATTGCAGCCAGCATGGTACAACTGTCGCTGCCCGCCTCCTCCTGGGGTTGTTCCTGCACAGTGTCCCCATCTTCAGTAGCTATGTTTCGCACCTTAGACTTCCTTTGGTCGAACGTTAGTTTCGGCTGAGTCTTATCAACTCTGCCCATCTCGGCAGGTCCGCCGCAATCGCTCGGGTCTAAAATCTGCAAGCACCCAAGTCGGTAACCACTGCCATGGTGCACTCTTCAAGGAATATGTGGCGGTGCTCCAACGATCACTTCTCTGAGCAACGGCCAGAGCAAGACTTTATCGCAGTGGTTCCACAATCGAGTCCTCTCGTAGGGCACCCGCCTCAGGTCACCTGACCAGAGACGCCACTCAAGCGCTTACCTCACTTCGACCGCGCAGGGAGTTGTGGCCACCATGACTTGTCAGGGGCAATGTCCCCTCTACGAAGGGTACCGTCTGGTTATCACTGCACCAGGTGCAACCTCCCCACGGCTTATCTAGGGACTGAGCGCCTCGCGGTCACTCATTGTACAGTATATCTCAGCTGGGGGAACAGTGCTGCGCAAAGTCAGTGGTCCCTACACTGTGGTGTAATCAGAGGCAGCCTCACTGTTAATCTCGCCAGACGCCCACACAGAAAGCGCCAGCCCACATTTCTTCACAAAAGATGGCATCCAAGCCCTGCAGGCTCTCCCTAGGCTCCACGTGGGTGGTGGGTCACTTCCAGGCATTCACTGTTCCTCTCTTGTCAACGGGGCTTACAGATGCAGGGAATAGCGCGGGACTACATTCACCCTCAGGGTATGGACCTCCGCCAGACAACAGTAGAGCAGATTGGTCGTATGAACCAGGCTATTCGGCCGGAGACTCCCACACCTCCAGATTTCAAAATGGCGGGCCTTGCCCACCACACCTCTCAGTGCACAGGGGTCTGTGGCCCAGCTCTCTGCTCCCCGGGACCGTAGGCAGCTCTCTCCCTTCTGGATGGCGTCCCGGAGGGGCCGCAGCAGGCGTTTCACATCACCCCGTTGTCACTGCTTCAGAGGACCGCTGCTCTCATCACCATCCGGCGGTAGGCACGCATCAGCCTTCCGGTGCTTCGCGTCTGGGCCTCTTCTGCTCTTCTGCCCCGCAGGTCACAAGTTGCCCCGATCTCCTCACCGTTCAAGGGGGGAGGTCCCCTCGCAGATCGCATCAACATCAGCCAGCTACACGGCTCTCACATCGGTCTCAGGAGCGCCGCTCTCAGCGGAGCCGCGGGGCATCGGGCCGCCACACCTCTCCACGTCAGCTTGGGGATCGCGGCCTATGCAGGTCGTGCACCGGCAGAGTTCACTCACTCAGCTATACAGGTGAGTACAGGGATCAGAGGCAGCTTTTTGAACTCCGTGGCTCCACCAGAACCGATATCGGCTCTAGTTAAGCCATATTAAACATGCAGATGCTGGATAAGTAATGAATTATGCGATGGCAGCGCAGAGCTTTCCACTCAGGTGGCCATCTTCTTATCATGCAAGCTCCGCCCCCCTGTCAAACAAAATATATATTATGTAAAAGAAACCTCTTGAAATAACTTTGAGGTAGATGTAAATTAAGGTATACTCAAGAGCATGGGGAAAGCCTCTAATTTGAGTAAGTTAATGTAATCGTCTTCAATCAGATACATTTCAGTCGACTTATCGTAAGTTTCTATTGTTAACGCGAGACCATTAGCGCCTCTTAGATCCTTGGCGTCATAACTTGTAGTAACGTCCCTATTTACATAGTACGATACCTATTTTAGCGAAATGCGCAATATGGGAGGATCAATAGTCTTGACCTAATAAAGTTTCTCCAAAATGTTCACAAATGTTTCAATAAAGTATAACTTACAGCATCACAAAAAACAGATAGAAATTTGTACATATTCCTTTTTTCGCTGTGCTTGCTATTACAGGTACTACTGACCTATTTATCAGAGTGGACAAACGTTAACCCACTCTTAATTGCTGCACAAATAGTGACAGCAAACTATCACCGGTCCTGAAGAAAGCCCTCCAGACCTGGCTGTGCATAATGGGGCTGAAACATGTCGACCTCACGTATGGATTACACTAGTGTGTTGGATTTAGTAACACAATCTAAATACGCACACCTATTTATAATTTCTTCAACATCCCTTCACCAATAAATAATTGCACTCAAATGAGGTTGTAAAAAGAATTTTAACCTCACTCCACATTGGGCACTTCACTTTTTTAACATTGTGTGGTCTCTGGACACTACTGCAATACCAGTGGTTCACCTCCAGGTGGAGGGCAGCATACCGAAAAATAAACCTTATGATGATGCTGTCACGTTACGAATAGGCGGAGAATCAAGATATACCGCCTTTCCACCTACATACGTGTATGAGGGTTTTTATGAAAGGCACCAATAACTAACGACCCTGGTAACGTAGGTACAAGTGGTCCATTCCCCCCTCCTTTTGATCTTTGTAAGTTAATGCAATGTCACATATACATATGCTTGTTGTAGATGCTTCCAGGTGAGAGTTTAGGAACAAACTGTCCCCCACAGCCAGTGCTTGACTAGACTGCAGATGCAATCCATTGGTTAAAAACTAGACAAACATGAACCTGCATCAACTGCCTGTGTGTCCACCCCCTTTGTGCTGGGCCTTTGGGCACTTGCAGGAGGAGTTAGTTGGCCAGAAAACAGGCCTTGGTCCCAATGACCTGTGTTGGAATACACAGGGCAGGATAGGGTATCTGCTTCCTTTTATTATGCCATATTCAATACCTATTGCTGTAGTAGGTAGAAAACTAGCAGTTGTACTTAGGGTTTTTCATATCCATTTTGGTGATTAACAATGCTGGTCAATAAGAGTTGTTTAGCTGTGAAGAGAGTAGCTTTACTTTATAACTAATCTTCATAAAGTTGCACCTGTTGCAAATCATGTCGCAAAGTTTTGTACTCTCTGTGGGCTCTTGCGGCATGTGTTTGCCCATTTTCTTCTTCCCCTGAGGAATGCTCCTCAGGCTCAGCCACCTGTACTCAAGGCACTGAGCTTGCTGATCACTCATCACGGTATCCCTTTCTTTAGGTTGCTCCTGCTCTGCCTGGATTCCAAAACCTTCTATTGAATCAGATTGATTTTGTAAAAGCTCAGAAAAGGTGCCCAGGGTTATTACAGCTAGGATTATGTTGGCTGCGTCCATGAACTTCAAAGATATAAGAACCAGGCTCAGTTCACTCCTGGATATGCTAATGTTTTCCTAAGACTGTTGGTGACATTAATCCTTCTAAGTGAAAGTAGGCAGCTATTTCTACACTGAAATGTTTTTATTGTTGGTAACACTTCAGTTGATCGTTGGTTCACAATAGAATGAACGCTTTAATGACGGAGCCTGGGTGCTCAATCATTCAGATGCATTGGGCTGTCTTCTACCTACATCTTCTACTTCTCATGTTGCAGCCAAACGAATGAGATGTGACCTTGCTTGCTGCAGCTAAAACACAGAGGTCCAGCTCCAACAGATGTTGAGATCATGCTGTTTCTCCTGCTCGAATAGGGCACTCTCTCTGTCCTTGATTTTTTAACTGCTCAGGGTTACAGAATTTGGATTGATTGTTACATCAGCACCAAAATGGTAAAAATCATCTTCCTGTTGGTAGTTCAGTTTTATATTGCATATGTCCTTGTAACACCAGACACCTTCTTCTGAGTTGGAGAAACATAGGGAGCGGGAGAGATATATTGTAGGACAGCCACACATAGAAGAAGCTGCAGAATGCAGATACAGGCTTAATAGTGTCACAGCAGAGGATGACTAAATTGATTGACACATTTGCAGTGACGTCACAGCTGTGGTA
The DNA here is from genome assembly GCF_964204655.1 of Triturus cristatus. NCBI lineage: Eukaryota > Metazoa > Chordata > Amphibia > Caudata > Salamandridae > Triturus > Triturus cristatus. The sequence goes on from NC_140584.1 coordinate 552,545,223, forward strand.
AATGTTTGCTTTTTACAGTGGCTTGTATATGGTAGTCCAAAATTTCAAATCATTTAACAAGTAATGAACCGTTTTGACGCCAGGAATCTATGTTTCAAGAATATGAACCTCTACACAAAATTCTGGAAATGGCTCATTTGAAAAATTTGGTGTGCTCCAGTTATACAGTGTTGCTCTATTTAATTTAATTTATTGTGTGCTTCAAATTTATGTGGTTGCAGATGCACTTCAATATTGAACTTACCATTTGCTGCTAGGAGACTTTTTGATGAGAAGGGTGCAGAACTATTCACTTTGAATGGCCTTGAAAGAGATCAACTGGTAAGAAAGTCTGTTAGAATTAATACTTTGAAAAATATGATAAGTTCTAGGGAAGGCTGCAGTGTAGATTCCCAACCTAATTTCCTTTTACCTGTTTCACCCTACAAGATGTAACCGATTAGATTGAAGTAACCAATAATAAATGTACTCTGCTCATCCGCTTATATATGGGTAACATTTCTTCAAATTAGACTTTGATGAAAAGGGTCTTCTGTGATCCTGTGTGATCCTCTGTGTGTGTGTGCCTCTTGGTTATACATGCTTGGGACTGCAATTGAGTCCTGTGTACAAGAAATGCTGTACTCCCTGGTGACAGCCTATTGACCATGCAGAAGACATGAATTTGTATTTCTTTGCTCCAGAGCCATTTTTCTGCTGTGTATAGCTTTCGCGCCATTATTGAAGTATAAAAGATACATCTTGGTACTCAGAACCATGAGTGTGACATTTATTGGGTCCATACATAAGGTGGTGTTTGAGATAATAACCAACAGTATAGCAGATTCAGGAAACAACTGAAAGTGTTATGTAATGTAGAAGAACATTACCCCATTAAAAAGTTGAGATGCCATGCACATGTATCCATTATTAGGTCATCCTAAAGTCAAGCAGGCCTATTCTAGCCTAAATAGGTTTAGAGTGGGCTTTTGGCCACCTCTTATTCACGATTCAATGGCTTTCTTGTCTATCTCATTTCCCTATCCTAGATTTAATGGCTTTTCCTCCCTATTATGTTTTTTCTCTTCTAAGTAGCATTTTGGTTTCACCATGTTTTGAATGGCTGAATGTTCTCTTCCACGAATTACGCCAGATATTGTATTGAAAACATGAGTGACTATTTTCTCTCATTCTTTCTTTCTGCGCTCCCTCGTTGTAAGAAATGTTATTTTAGTTGAGGGGAATGGGAACACACAATAATCTCAATCTGTCAGGGTGAACCACTAAAGTCACAAAATAAACCTGTGCTTAATCCTCTGGTAGCTTGGCACAAAACAATCAGGTTTAATTTAGCGGCAATGATTAAAGTATTTATGCAGTCCTCAAACAGTAAGAAAGTGAAAATACAACACAAACAAAAATCCCAAACCAATTTAGAAAAATAGAGTACAATGTAATGAATAAAATGACACCAAAACAACAACAAAATCCAATAAGTAAAACCAGAAATATACATTTTTAAAATTTGAATGAAAAATAGTGTCAAAAAGCAGTGTTCCCACCGCTGTTATCTTATAATGCTATACTGGGTCAAACTCAAAAGTTATGGCTAACTGTGATGAATGGTGGGTCAGATACAGGAACCAGGTTCATCCCAATTAAATGTTTACCTTCAGACTTAGAAACCTTTTGTGGAGAAAAAGTGTCCATAAACGAGTCTTTGGTGAGGCAGGCTGCAAGCTAGATCTGAAGCAGGGCTCGATGATGATAGGTTACTGACGAGCGAGGTCATGGTGCAGTTGACAATGAAGTCTGGAAAGAGGAGTCCAAAGCCATTGCTGGGTTGATGAAGCCCTCTATGTCCGAACTTCTAAATATTTCCGGAAGTCAGAGCTCCTTCAGCAGGGCAAACCAACACAGCTGAGGCTGACTAACGATTCAATGTCGACAAGCTGTACTTTGTCGTCGGTCCCAGTTTACAATGTTTCTCCATGCAGAAAGTTGACTAAACATTTCTAAGTCCTACTTCTTGCTGTTTGGGGACCGGAAGGGTACACTTTAACACCAGCAAAGGGTCTAGGATCTAGGGGTCACCACTTGGAGGTTAGGACTCACTCCAGCAGAGTTAAGCAGGAGGCCAGGGCAGGTTCAGATGGTACTGGTCAGCTACACAGTTGCAGGAAAAGGGCTCAAACAGGAGGTCGGCCGACTGACCTTTGGAGTCACAGCTGAGGTCTTGGGTTCAAGGCAAGCAGGCCCCATCTTACACAAGGCTTCAGACATCAGAGCAGCCCTTTTTCTGATCTTCACAGGTCCAGGAGTGTTCTGAGGAGAGGCTTCTTGGGTCCACTTTTCTGTCCAGTGCTAGCCTAATAGAGGAGGGCAAACCTTTATCCAACCCCTAAACACGTTCTGGTCAGTTTTTCTACCTCCACTAGGTTGTGTGCTATCCTGACTAGAGAGAAAAAAGTGGGCAAAGACGTATGTGTGAGCTCCATTTGTCAGTGACAAGATAGTCATCATTTGAAGCTCAGGAAGGGGCTGGGCACACCCTCCATTTGGAGTCCCCTTATGCCCAGGGCCCTTTGTCTTAACACAGTGAAATATTGCTTTGTAGGTTTTCCACTGTCTGGGAGCACTACACATACCACCACAGGGGAGCCTTCAGGGGTCAGGTTGCAGCTGGACACTGGCAGGACGGAAGCTGTAAGAAATTGGATTGTTGGTTGAGGGGGTGGAAGTCACACTCAGTCAGCAACCACAATCCTTGTTGGGGTGAACCACAAGTCATTAAATCAACCTGTGCTTATTATCCCTCTAGTAGATTAGCACAAAGCAGTCAGGCTTAGCTTGGAGGCAATGTGTGAAGTATTTATGCTATACATAAACAATAATAAAGTGAAAACACAACACCAGACAGATCCCAAACTAATTTAGAAAATAAAGTACATTTTAATAAAGAAAATAATACCAGAATGACCCAAAAAAAACTCAATCAGTAAAGCCAGAGTTGTTTAATTTCGTCGTTTTAAGTAAATATAGCGCCTAAAAGTACAAAGCACCACTTGCTGTAATCTAGTCATGCTAGACCGGGGGAAAGTCAGAAGTTCAGGACGACTGCGATGGAGCACGGGTCGGATACAGGCACCAGGCTAGTCCTGCTGAAAGGGTTACCTTCTGAAAGTATGTCATGAAGAGTTCCATTATCAGTGGAGGAAGTTGTGAGGAGCAGGGAGAGAGTTGCGGATGGCCATCGCTTTAACCAGAAGAGCAGGTCGGCTGGCATGGTCTGTTGTCACTGTAGCCCAAAGAGTCTGTCAGACGTCATTGACGGTTGATGATGGAGCTTCTCATTGGCGGTCACTGGGGGCTGTTGTTGCTGTAGAGCAAAGTACAGATCTCACGTTACTGATTGTTGCTTGCGGTCACTTTTGCATGAAGAGCAGGTCTTTACCAGAGTTTCACATTGGCGACCATCGCGGATGGCAGAGTCACAGCATGAAGGGGCCCATTCCTGGTCATGAAGAGTTCAACATTTCACATTTTATTTGCTGTGTTTCACCTTTTCATCTTGAGAGGAGCTTCAACGATGCCAGCCAAAGGTCCAAGACCTGGAGATGCACCTCTTGTAGATCAGGATCTCACTCCAGTAGAGGCCAGCAGGGCTCAGGTAGGCCCACTTGCAGGTCCAGACTGGTCCAGTGCAGCAGGGCAGCTGTGTAGGTGCAGGGAAGCAGCTGGAACTTGTTATATACCTGTAGCTTAAACAGGAGATCAGCCAACTGACCCTTGGAGTCACCCAAGGAAGCCCTGTATGAAGGTAAGCAGGCCCAGTCTTCCTTCTCAGAAAGCAAGGCAATCCTCAGCAGCAGCAGTCCTTTAACAACAGGGCAATCCTTCTTCTATATGATCCAGCATTTAAAAGTAAGGAGGCCTCTTCGGTTATTAGGGAAAAGCGGGCTGCTTATAAGATCCTTTTGAAAATGCCAAAATAGATTGGGACTGGGAGAATTGGTCAGAAATGACATCTGCACTCAAAGTCAGAGACCCCAGGAAATTCTGGCAAATAGTCAAACATGGCACAGTCGAGCCTGTTATGGCTATAGAGGGAAACATCGCGCCTGAAGTGTGGGAGGAACATTTTTCATCGCTCTACAGCGTAGCTGGGCTGGATCACCTAGGAACTCAGGTTGGGGCAATAGCTTCCCTAACCACTGATAACTCTCCCGCGATGGAAGACTTCAATTTGGAGGAATTGGAAATGGCAATTACTCGCCTTTCCTCGGGTAAAGTGCCAGGTCTTGATAAGCTCCCAGGCGACCTTCTAAAGCACGATGTTAGAATCTGGGCCCCCTACCTCCTGGTATTGTTTAATGCCATCGCCCACGGTATGGCGGTCCCCCCCACTTGGCTTGGGGCGGAGATCGTCCCTATTTTCAAAAGGGGCTCACCTCTTCTCCTGTCTAATTACAGACCGATCAGTCTGATAAACGTCCCTCAGAAGCTTTTCGCGAGGCTTCTGTTGGATCGTCTCTTGGACTGGATTGAAGATGGGGACATCTTGAGCCCCCTCCAGGCTGGGTTTCGGCAAAAGATTTCTACCATAGACCAGGTCTTCAGGCTGTCCCTTTTACATTGGAAAACAATACAGTTGGAGGGTGGCAGCCTCTATACTGTATTTGTGGTCCTAAGGGTGGCCTTCGACCTGGTTCCACGTGGTAAGTTGTGGGAAGTGCTGGCTAGAGCCGGGGTGCCAGGTGATCTTCTGTCAATGATCATCCGCCTCCATACCAACACCTATGCTCAAGTGAGGTGTGGTAGGCATGGCACCTTATCAAACAAGTTTCCCGTTGGCAGAGGGGTAAGACAGGGGTGTGTACTTGCACCGACCCTGTTCTGCCTCTTTGTCAACGGGGTCATTGACCACCTTAACGAGGTCCCCAATTCCGACGTCCCAAAGCTGGCGGGAAGGAGGGTTCCAGCAATTATGTTTGCGGACGATACCCTCCTTCTCTCCAAGTCGCCGATGGGAATTCAGCGTGTGTTAGATGGCTTTGGGGACTTCTGTAGAGAGCACGGATTGGAGATTAACACTCTAAAGACCAAATTTATGGCCTTCAATCCGCCACCTAGGTTTCACCGCATCCCACGCATAGGGAATAATATGCTAGAACGAGTCAACACCTTTGAATATCTTGGTGTAACCCTAAATGAGAAATTGGGGTGGGGTCCGCACCAGGAGAAAGCAAGGCTGAAACTAGCGCAACACGTGGGTGGGATACTAAGGTTGGCGGGGAAGAATAGGTCGACCCTCAAGCCCATAGGCCCTCTGCTCCACATTTATAGGGTGCAAGCCAGAGGAGCCGTTATCTATGGCAGCGAACTATGGGGTCATAAAGTCCTGCCAAGCCTGACAAAAGAGGAGAATAGGTTCCTTAGGTGCCTAGTAGCCCTCCCTTCAAGCACACCCCTAGTGCCGTTAAGACTCGACCTAGGCATCAGACCCCTGGAAGAAGAATTGGCGCTCCGCCCTCTGATCTACTGGCGTAGATTGTGGGCGGTGCCCGAATTGATTCACTATAGACAGGGCCTGCAGGAAGTCCTTAGTCTTCCAAACTCGGGGAACATTGCCTGGCTTAAATTTGTAAGGAATAGTCTGGTGGGTTTAGGCCTTGAAGCTCTCTGGAACGACCCCCTGGATGCTTGCCCCAGGCTCCCAAAAAAGGTTTTAACTAAATTGTATTATAACTCTAAGGCTCCCACATCCCGTCCTTCTATAACCCTAGGGACTCTAACGGACCAATTTCTCTGTATCAAAAATGCCTACAGTTTGGAACCAACCCTGGACAATATTTACCCTGTACTAATCAGGAAGCTTTATCTACAATGGAGGCACGGGTCCTTGCCAATACGTGCACTTACTAGCCATTGGTCTGAGTCTGCACACAGCACTTGCCCGGCATGCAGAGTAAGTGACGAAACCAAGCTGCACATTATATTTTTTTGTCCGGGCTATAGTGAGGCGCGCAGAAAATGGATCATTCCCATTTGTAGGAATTTGGGTTTTATTAGGTGTCATGAAGCCTTCAGAATCCTTAAGAGTGAAATGGCTGCTCACATCGTGTTTGCTGTGGCCAAATTTCTGGGGGCTTTCTGGCATACGAGAAAATCGTACCTGAAAATGCTTACCTGATTAAAACTTGCACTGGGTTAAATTGTACATGATTTTTGTATTTAGCGGACATATAGATGTCCTGGTGTTTTTAATGTTGCAATCATTTTTAACTATTTTTTAATTACCCGATGTATGTTTTTAAATGTTCTTTTATATTCTTATCTTATGTACCTTTTATGGAGACTCTCTCCGAAATAAAGTTATTTTGACTGACTGACTGATATCAAAAATAAGTATTCTTTATATAGACTTATCACAAGACCACAAACGACAAAAATCCACAATACTGTACTTAAAATGGTAGAATTAGCTTAGTGTTCTTTAGATGTTAACCCCTTGTGTGGCACGCCCTTTCCCTGCCCTGTGCCGGCCGTTACATTAGCGGGCGGGGTTCATGACGAGCTGGACTCGTCATGGGCACAGCGCAACCGCGGCCCATGACGAGTCCAGCTCGTCATGGGCACACAAGGGGTTAAAAAGCGACATTTGGAGTTCAATGTACCTTAAGATACGTAAAGCAATACAACAAAAGGGTTGCAGGGAAGGTGATGCGTCGGTTCCTTACACGCAGGAACGGTGATGTGTCAGGTCCCTACTGCTGCGTAGGGGATGTGTCGGTTCTTCTCTGTGAGGGGAGGCGATGCGTCGGTTTCTTACTGCGCTTCCGTGGTGATGCGGCACGCAATGCCGTGATGCGATGCAGATCCGGTGCAAAGAAACAAAGATGGCGTCTTTTCTTGATGCAACATGATGCGGACCGCAACAGGCCCTGCGACACACTTCTCGGTGATGTGGCGGCTTCTGCTGCGATGTTAATTCTCTTCTCCGATGGTGCGAGACGCTTCGGCATCAATGCAAGCCACGACAGGCCCTGCGACACGCTTCCCGGTGGTGCGGCGGCTTCGGATGCGACGTCGATCCTCTTCTCTGGCGATGCGAGTTGCTTCGACAATGATGCGAGCCACGGCAGGCCCTGCGATACGCTTCCCGGTGATGCGGTGGTGTCTGCTGCGACATCAATCTTCTTCTCCGGCGATGCGAGGCGCTTCGGGGACCCTGCAATGAGTCAACGGTTCTTCTGGGCCACGACAGGCCCTGCGACACGCTTCCCGGTGTTGCGGCAGCATCTGATGCGACGTCGATCCTCTTCTCCGGTGATGCGAGGCACTTTCTCGTTGTGAAGCAACAGTGGCAGTGCGGCGACACGCATCTTGTTCGTGAGTCGCGCTTCCAGATCCTTGCAACACGCAGTCTCTCAGAAAGCCTCGCAAAACAGCAGGCACTTCCAAAGAATTCTTGGGGAGCTGGTGGGTGAAGTCTGTTGTCCCTGAGACTTCAGCAGGAGGCAAGCTCTTTTCTCAAGCCCTTGGAGATCCTTCACAAGTTGAATAAAGTACACAAAGTTCCTTCTCCTCTCTTTGGCAGTCAGGCAACCACTACAGGCCAATCCCTCAAGCTTAGGGATAGTCTCTCCTCAGTCTCTCTGGTTCCACTCCTCAGCAAAGGTGTCTTCTTGTTTCCCAAAGTGATCTTAAGTTCTTGGGTTTGGGTCCCAATATTTATACCCAGTTTCTCTTTGTTCTCTGAAGGCAGAGAGGACTTTGCCTAGTCCAAACCAGTTCTGTTCAGTCCTGGAGCACTTTATTGACAAGTCTCCTTATTTCCTTTCAGAGTGCAGGATAGAGACATCCGATGCACCACAGGAGGGAAGGCACAGCACTATTCAGGTCCCAGGTGCAACTCCTCCCACCCATCTAGATGCAGATCTCCCAATTCAGCCCTGTGCTGACTCACCCTGTCTCCTGGAATCCCCCAGCCCCTGTCACTCAAACTCCATACAAGGAATACACAACCTAGCAGAGGCAGGTTTGGATGGTTAGGCAAGAAAATACCTACTTTCTAAAAGTGGTATTTTCAAACACAGAATGTTAAAACCAACTTCACTAAAAGATGCATGTTATCATTTTGAGTTCAGGCATACTAAACTTGAATTTCTACCATGTTCCCTGAGTCAGTTAGGATTATAAGATGTAATAATCAAACTGCCCATTCTGGCCTATGGGGAATAGGTAGCCTTGCAATAGTGAACATCGAAAATGGCTGCAATTCACTATTAGGACATGCCACACACACCAGGGCATGTCCTACCTTATACTTACAATGCACCCTGCCCTTGGGCCTACCATAGGGGTGTCTGATATGAAGAAAAGGGAAAGTTTAGGGACTGGCAAGTGGGTGCACTTGCCCAGTCAGCAGCATTGCAGTACCAGACTGCACACAGGCTCTGCAATAGCAAGCCTTAGACACACTTTAACAGGCTGGTTCTGTGGGTGGCACAACCAGTGCTGCAAGCCCACCAGCAGCATTTGGATTACCAGCCCTGGGCACTCCTGGTACACTGTACTAGGGTCTGACAGGTAAACCAAACCAGCCAATCATGGAATCACTAATCCATACATCAATTTACAACATGGAGCACTTGCACTGTGGCACTGGATAGCAGTGGCACAGTGCCCAAAGCATCTAACACCAGCAAAAACACATGAGACAACCGCACAAAATGGAAGGGAGACCCACGCCAAGGTGCCAGGTCTAACAGTGTCATTTTCAGAATTGTGACTTAAAATCTGACATTGCCATTTACAAACATTTGAAACTACTTTAGGAGTTTTTCACTGCCAGAACATGTAAAACTTAAGCCGATCTATCCTACGTTTTAAATACTATGCTCCCTGCCTTCTGGTTGGTTAGGTTCTACCTTACCGGTGGCTTATAAGTTTTAAAGACAAATGTTTATGCCTGGCAATTTTTTTGTTGTGTCTGGTTGAAATGACAGTCTGAAAAAGCACACCCAGGGTCTATTTGCAATGTGGTTTAAGCGATGCAAACTTTACGTCAGATTTATGAAGCCAAGCAAGGCAATTTTCCTTGGCCCTGAGTGGCTCCATAAATCTGGAGTAAGGCAACACAGTGCAAATCGCTGCATTGCCTTACTCTGCCATGGGAAGGCATTCCACGGGTGTTGCTTGGTTGTTCACACACAACTCCCATGGTTTTATGATGCATTCCCAGATTTACCAGAACTGGTAAAACTGGGAAAGCGCTGAAAAGATATGCCTTCCCAGGAGTGCCGTGACGGGGAGAAATATCTTTATATCTCCTCATTACTTCATCTTTCTATATATGCTGCATTCCGCAGCACACATAGAAGAATATGACACTCAGGATCGTTTTTGTACAGGAAGGTGCCTCTTCCTGCACAAGAACACTCCTGCATGCAACAGAGGCACCCTTGCACCATGGTGCAAGGGTGCTTACATTTGCGTTAGGCTGCCAAATGGGCTCTGGCACAGAGGAAAAGGCAGAAATGTACCCTATTGCCTTAAATAAGAGCATTCCTGTCCTTTCCCTGTCATGCAGTGCAGCGCACCAAGGTGACTTGCTGCGCTGTATTGCATGACAATTTCATAAATAGGCCCACCAGTTTGCAATGGAAGGCCTGGAGACAGGTTTTACAGGGCACCATTATTGGGTGGCACAGTGAGTGCTGCAACACAATAGTAGCATTTATTTTACTGACCCTGGGTACATGAGGCACCATATAATAGGGATGTATAAATAAATTAGTTGTGCTAACTGGCTATATGCCAAGTTTTACCATGTTTACCACTGGTTAGCAGGAGTAAAGTGTAACTATGGCCAACAAAAACGGGTTCAGCAGAAGAAGGCAAAATCTGGGGGAATGCCACAGAAATGATAGTCATTTCCAACCCTGGTCTTTTCCTGCCCATGCTCGGTTTATTAAAAAATGTGTGCACTCTCAGCATCCACTTGCCTTCCTTGCGCCCTTACGGTGTCCCCTCTTGTATAGGTCGGTGACTATTTTAAATTGTTTATTAAGCATTTCAACTGGCCACCCTCTTTATGTGTGCATGCATTGCACCCACCTTGAAATTATCTTTTTTACACTAAAAAGAAAAACCAGTACAAGATGGCCACCACACATGCTTCCTCTCAAGTTGCCACCCAGGGATGATTTTTCTTAAAGCAAACGGAACACCATCACCTGACATCTGTGATGCATGTGTGCATGTGGAGGCCATCTTGGTAAGAAAAGCATTATCAAAGCCAACAGACCTATTGGCTTTGTCGGTGTTCGTTGTTATAATTATATCAGTTACCCCTTACATAGTGAAGGGGAAGATAGTGATGGGACCAGTCTGCATAAGGGTCGGAATCTGCAACGTATCACACACTAGGACAGATTACCCACCACTCAGGTGCGGTGTCTGCTGAAATAGACCCTCTCCTGTGCCAACATTGGAGCGCTCTTATTTTTGCTTGGCAACCGATATTTATACATATTCTAGAAAGTGATTAAATAACAGGACTGTTTATGGGAAGTAGTTCAAAGTTATTATTTTAATGGAGGTTTTCAAGTCTGTTGAAACCTCTTTGGTACCGGTCAATCAAACGTGTACATTGCTTGGAGTCCCTTTAGCCCTCCTGCTGGTCAGTCTTTGGCCTTGGAAGTGGTCAAGCCCCCCCTGAAAATATGTCTTCTCACAATCAAAAATGTGAAATATGTTTCTATTTGTCAGGACTGCTTTTCTTTGCCTCTTCCCCATCCCTGGCTCCCCAGTCTCACGGCTGCTGCTTTGTGTGCTGCATCGTGCATTGGAAAAATATCTGACAGAAACTTTTGTATCAGGTTTACGTTTCATGCGGGAATCCATGGATTGATCCTCCTTTGACTGCGGCAGAACGGAAGAAGCAGCTCTTAATCAATACCTTGTCTTCGGATGTCGCCATGGTCCGGGCGTTTTGCGCCATGCGCAATCCTGAAAGTAAGCAACGCTATTTTACCATGATTGTTTGCTTTTGAGGTTCCAGAGCAGTGGAGAGGTTGCACGTTATTTATTTCCACAACTGCACTTCATTGACTATTGACCCAGATTTCTTTTTAAAAGTTTAGGAATCACTATTTATCCTATGATCTTCCTAACATCACCAGGGGTGTACCTGGGTGTTCTGTGATTTAATTGCACAGATACCAGCTAAATGTGCTGCACCCTAAACTGACCTTTAAGTCATCGACTAAAAGATAGCGTGCCACTAAGGCTTGAGAATGCAAAAGATGATTATACAGACACCGACTTCTGTGTGAAAATCAGGTCACTTGTTTCCAGTGCAACTTAATAGGCTGTAGGAAGAAGCCACTGTGACTACCCAGACTAGGGGCATGTACATCGTGCTTGAAAGATACACTTTCTCTCTGGGATAATCGTTTCTGAGGTGAACCCAAGGAGAGCTTAAACTCCATAGATCCCCATTCTCATAGCAGCTCAATCAACACAGGAATAGAAAATAATTAATCTGGAAATGTTTCATATTTATATGATAAGATTTCCAGCCCAACCAGAACCTCCAGACACACATATGCATAGAGTGATTCTTTTCTTTCCACCTTTTGGTTTAAAGGGATCCCCATCCAATCAGAGCCCTTGCTCAATGAGGCCTACTTCACGCAAGGATGGTAACACACCTTCGAGACTTATTTTTCAAACAAAATACATTATCGCCCCCTCCAACGTTTCTAAATACAGTACCTCCTCAGACCTTCTATTGCAGCTGTGTTTTTGTGTTTTAGGTGGATATGGGCCCTGCTCTCCTTACATATGATATGCTATTTGTTTTTAGGCATGGTTGTATGATATAGCTATTGCAGGTCTGGAAATATGTGTTAAAAAAAAATAAGGAGTAATTTTAAGACTTGAACAATTCATTAATAAAAATGCCATTTTATCCAGATCTTGTTTTAGAGGTGTGTGGTGACATTGTTGCTGGAGCGAAGTTGATTGTCAATCAAAGTGTCGCAGTTTACGAAGAACCAGATTTGTTAACATCAGAGGGAATACGTGAAATAGATGAAAGTTATGGGAGAGACGACATTACAAATAAACATTTTTTGTAAGTATTGAAAAAAAGTCACATTGCACCTGTAGACTAATCAAATACATGTTTGCCTTCTTAATAAAGAAACTACATTATCGTAGTAAAGTAATGATGGTTCATTCCGAAAGTTGAGATTCAGCGGTGTAGCTTGCAAAAAACACACGCTTTGTTTATCCTCCTTCACATTTAAGAGTAAATCGCGAGCATAAAAATACCCAAGTGTAATTATGCATGTGCTGGGTGGGCTCAGTTGTTATGCGTACCCAAATTACTGCCGAGTTCACAGAAATGCCAATTACTTTTCATTAGTATTCTTCTTCCTTCCTTATCACGTGAGAATGAGGCCTGAAACGCGACACTGGCAATTCGCATTTGGGGATGCCGTGCGCGCAACGAAATGCGTTTTATTTATATGTGTACTTACCTGAAAACCTCCGTAATCCATAGTTTACTACCCCCACCCTGCCCCTCCCCACGTCACCGCCCGGCAGCTACTTCCACTACTTACCGTGGCTGATCTGGAACACAAATAAAATGTGCTAACAGTGAAAAGAAAATGTTGTTCAAGATAATACAGAGAAAATATTATTTACATGTTAAACCACACACAACATGGACATGTTAAACTACTGCAAGTTTAGATCTTATTAGAATAATAGAATGTTGAGAGCTCTATTGAAGACAATGTAGAAGCTCCAAGCTTATAACTGCTTGTATAAGCCCGGAGCTCCAACATTCCAATGTCTGCCTTCATGTTTCTCCCTTTTTAATTTAGAACATTCAACCCTTAGTGGATGGAATGTCCTAGTAGCCTTATAGCCCTTCTGGCTCAGGCTTACCGGTTGTTAAAGGATCTCAGCAGCAGGCTATAAGGCTAAAATAGTGCCAAGTGCACAAATTGGAACTATGTTGTAGAAACGGCCCTCAATTCGTTTTTAAGTGGGGCATTAAACTGCTTCCAAAGCTGCTCATTATGGATGTTCAAAGTAGGGCAAGCTGCTCCGGGTCCATGCCAGAGCGTCAGGGATACTCCTGACCATGCAAATCAGTTCCAGTGAGTTTCACTGTATCCCAGTCTCCTCTGTTGTGGGTCTGTCCCTCCTGAAGCCACATTGAATACCACTGATGCACAGCTAAATAACTTTAATGTTGATCGCCATGATTTATACCAACAAATGTTGATTGTGCTTTTTTGGCCGGAGAGTGTAACTTAGTCATTGTGCACTGTGTTTTCCCAAATATATTTGTGTTCTATATGCAATGTTTAATTTGTAAAAAAAAATAGGTGCCATGGCTCTCATCAGGAGGCCACTGCAGCTTGCACCAACACCTTGCCCCGGCCAGGGCTACTGGTAACAGTGCAAACTCACAGAGTAGCCATCACACTACTACAAGTGTGACAATTCAGACAATTCAAGGGCCCAAAGCTATAAGAATGGTTTGGGTGGAAGGTATTAGTCATTTTAGATGTTTATTGGATTTATAAACAACTGTTTTTGTGCTCATCTCTAAATAAAACAAACAGCGCCATCATGTGGTACCTAGCACCGGAAACCACCGGCTCAAATAAAGCACAGTTTACATGACCTTAGGTGACTTGTAACAAGCGAACTGCATGCATAAATTGCTTCTAGATGCAAGATGGAGGGTGGAGAAGTGGGAGTGAAAAATAGGTCTGCAAAGTTATAAAAGGTAGGTTTTCGCTGGTTTCCTAAAAGTAAGGAGTTTGCTGGGAGCCCTGAAATATAGCGGATAACTGTTCAACAGGCAGGGCTTTTTCGCTCTTTCTATTTGCCCCTGTCCATATGTCCAAGGCGCTGTAACGTTATAGAAAAGTTGAATTACATTGGTTCGGGTTGTACTTACAGTTGTTTTAAGTTGTTTGAATGCTTAACGTTACCACTGTATAGGCTGGTGCTGCAACTCAGACAGTTAATGCACCATTGTGAAATCTTGGAGTCAAATTCTCGAATGCTGGTTGGTGCTGTTGAAACCCCAATAGGTGACACTGGTATTCTCTAAACAATAATATAGTTATCTGATGTGCTCTAAAGGGAGAAAGCATGTATCAGGAACGGCTTTTACTTTATTCCCCGTGTCTTAACTGGGGTTTATTAATGCAACTGCTTCAAAAGTTTGTCTTAATTTGCAAATATTTACTGGTTCGGATTATATATATTGCTAATACAGTACTTAATTGTTGGGAGATTGGTGCGAATTTTATGCACCGTTCTAATATTTCCGAGTGCTTTATTTGCACTTATACTGCATTTATCTTTGAAAAAATCCCCTAACGAATTCCCGCATTGAATTTGTCATGTCTATCATTGTTGAAAGTAAATCAAGTGGATTTAATTACTACCTTCACAGATGTCTGCCAGTACATCTCCTCTCCCGTTTCCTTTAGCCCATTGTTCTGCACATCCTAAAGCAAGAAGAGATGTGCCTTCTTTAGCAAGGTATATACTTTCTGTCTCATCGAACCCTCACAAACAACTCTCGAAGCCTACCTTCCTGCCTGCCCTCATAGTTTTGAAATACATTAAACAAGAATCAAAATTGATGATCTACTTCTGACACTAGATGGCGCTGTTGCATGCTATTGATACTACATTGGCGACGTAGAATTTGCGGCTTCAAAATTCGATCAGTGGATTTTGTTTCGGAAATATTACAGCTGAGAAATCTTTATATTGTTGCTTGAAAGGCGAACATATCTGATCATTGTTTATTGCTGATGATATTCATTGCATTGCCCCTAATTTGGAATTAGAAAGAGTAGGTAACAAAATAGGACCAGTAATGATCTTTTTATGTTTCGTTCAATCTGATGCCCACTGACTGAGTACAATGTTAACAAGAATTGGTAATGCATCGGTTTTGTCTATGTAATGATTAAATAGCTGTTTTCATCAATTATCGTCTGAGAAAGAAAAGAGCTGCCTGACAGGTAGCAGGGAATGGAGAGTATGTGGCGCAGCGGGCAGAGCTGCTGTCTCCCAAGCAGGGGATCCCGGTCCAAAACTCATCAGAGCTGCTCAACATCCTGTGATTCTATACAACAATTTAATCTCTCCGGGTGATAGATTGTTATATATATATATGCTGCAATTGTTAAAGGCAAACCTTATGAAAATATAGTTCCAACAAAGCGGATGTTAATAGTATTTTGCCGGTGGAAAACTGATAAGAGAAGCTGACTAGGAACAAGCATTGGTAAATGGAGGAAAATATGCTTCAGCCGATACAAATGGAGGAAAGGTAAGTGGCATGCACAGGAACCAATGAGAAGCCAGGAAAGAGAGGAGGCGGGATGTAAGCTCCTTTTAAGTTTCTATTAAAAACAATAGATTTCTCAAGCACAGCGCAAGCGCTATGCAGGCGAAACCTAAAAATGTGTTATAAGAGACATAAACATTATGTGATAACACCGCTAAAGTTAAGAAGATTGAGTTAATTCTAAGTATATGATCGAATATTCTTATATCCTAAATAAATAATTCAACAGAGCAGCTTATTTTGTATTGTTTTGTTGCATCAAAATAGCGCTTCATTACCCAGTGTAGGGCTCTGAAGTGCATTTTCAGATGGGTGGCACGCTACACCTCGGGGAGTGGGCAGCTGGCGGAGAATTGTATTTGTTATGTTGCAGTTTAGTGCAGTGCATGAGTGGACAAAGAGGTGCTCTCATCTTTTACTGTGGCGCAACGCAAATGCGTGTAATGGAGAAAGAGTTGTGAGAGATAGGAGCACAAATTATAATTGTAATTAGAAACTTAAAGATAAAGGCAGCTACCATCACCATCCTAGCCTCAAGGGCAGGAGGGTGCTGCGTGCAGGTGTACCAAAAAAGGAGAGGGTATTTTATAAAGGCTCTTTCATCCATATAGCAATGTTGGCTAGGCAGGGAGGCTGTAAAATGAGTATAGTGATGCCAAATCAGCTCGAATGGGAGTTGGTTGCCTGAGCAACAGCCATGCACCTTTCTTAAAGACAGGAGCAGTGCCTATTAATGTACAAATACACCGCATGAGCGAGGAGAGAAGTAGAAGAGGAGTTAAGCCACCCCTCCTCGGCTGAAGGAGGTCAATATTTTGAGCAGGGGTTCGTGTCCATGCACCCTCTAATTTTACCGAGCTCTCTAAGAAGGGAGAGCACCAGTCGACTGTAATCCTTCACTTGCGTGGTTGGGAGAAAAAGGACCTAATTTTTGACAATTTGGTATAGGGCAGCGCAGCAAGGCACCTTGCTGGTCTGCCCTCTGCCTAAGTGAAAGGACAGGAATGCACTGTATATAAGCTATACAATGCATTTCTGTCCTTTCTGCCTGCACTGGCGCGGTTTTGGCAGCCTAGCGTTAACGTAGGTACCCTTGCACCTTTACGCACAAAAACAATCCTACAAGGCATTTTCCTTTTTCTATGTGTTCTGCAGCACACATGAAAATAGGAAAAAACGAGGAGAAATGAACATATTTTTCCTTGTTACGCCTAACTTCAGGAAGCATACGGATCTGACGCTTCCCCAGGGTTACATCATCTAGTAAATCCGGGGCAGTGACAAATTCCATGGGTGTCGTGTGGGAAAACCCACCGCAATGTCCATGGAACAACTCCCAGGCACAAAGATTTGCGCTGCATCACCTTACTCATGATTTATGAGGCCACACAAAGCCATGCAGGGTGGCTTTGCATCACTTCATCAATCTTTATGAGAGCCCTGCGTCACACATGTACCCCTTTACGTGGTACAAAAGTGACAGAGGGCGCTCTTAAATAAGCCCCTTTTCAACAGTGTTAGAGGTATGCATGCATACCAAACTAATTTAGTAAATAAAGAAGGAAAAATAGAAATGGATGAATAATGCTGCAGAACACGTTTCACATCAGAACTGTTTGTGTGAGGGCCAAGTTACAAAACAATATTTACAGACATGCTATATGTGTCAGGCAGGTTTGTGGATCTAATTTCAACCTCCCGTGAAACTGACATCTTTGCGCCATGTATAAAAGCCCATTTGATGCAAAAATTGGGCTGGAATTGAAGTTAAAGGCCAGATATTTAGAAAACATGGCAACCTTAATGAAGTAGCATGGTTTTTCAAAACACGTTCAAAGGTTTCTGTTGGAAAATCATCCTGTTCCCTGGGCACCCTCTAACTTTTTGCTGACTGGTACTGGTGGTAACTGACTCTGACTGACCCTGGGTTCTGTCTAACCAGGCCCAGGACCAGTGCTATGCTGAAAGTGACACATTTATAATACAGTAAAAACACCTACATACACTATGATACACTATGGGTTGGTATACCCCTGTGATTGGCATGACCTACCCTCTAAGGCCCTAGTACATAATAGGGCAGGGGGATTGAAACTACCTACCAGTCCCTGGTATATAATAGGGCATGGCAATTTAGAGGCCAGCAGCCCTTTCTGCACTTGCATGTGTGCACTGCTGAAGCATGAGGTCAGTTTAAAAGTAGCCCTGTGTTGCAGGACTGCTTTTAGAAAGTAAATTGTGCTCAAACTCGACTTTTGTGTTTGGGACACTTAAAAATGGTTAACCTACAATATTTGGGCATATTAGGTACCCCCATGGTCTCCCCTAGGTGTCCCAGGGGTGGGGGATCAGGTATTTATAAGGAGGACCCTTATAAAATGAGTGATATATTCCCTGGGTTAAGTGAAATGGCACATTTCACTCCCCACATTGTGATAAAGTGGTGCCCAAAATCGGCTTTGGTAGTAGGAGCACTGTGGAGGGAGGATCAGCAATATTTTTACATATTCAGAACCCCTAAATTCTACCCTAGGTGTTTCTGGGGTGGGGGCCCTGTAACTATATGTAGAGTACTTATAAATATGTTTTTATAAGCACTGGTGCTGGAAAAATGGCCCAAGTAATTTTTCCCATTGCAAATCCTATACCACATAGGTTAACATTGTATAAAGTTATTAACTAATAACTCTTGATAGGAGAAGGCTAAAAGTCCCATTCAAAGACTTCCCAGAATGGTACTAATAAACTCAACAATATTATATTACTGAAATTCTCCTAAAAGGTACATACAAGAAGTTATAAGACTTTCTTGTTTGTAAGCCCAGATTCAGCCTTCCAGTGGTCTGTCCTAGTTGGTCAGAGTTAAGTGGATTAGCCAGGCTTCTTTGAAGAGGTGATAAAGAGCCCCTGGGGTTGAACAGCTCTGCTGGGAGGGCAGTGTCCTGTTGCACAGAAATGCCAGAGCAGGGGGAGGAGTCGTAAACAATAGACTCCAAGGGAAGGGGAAGACATCAGTGTCATTTACAACTCCACTCTTTTGACCCTAAGCCAGATGCTAGGATTAAGGAAGACATGAACAGATGCAAGGGGGAGAGTCTATGGAGATTAGCCATCCTAGGGGTGTGTTAAGCCAGCTCTTCTCTCCCTGCTGGAAAATTAAACATTATGAATTTGGAAGAATTGGTGCACTCTAGGACAAAATAGTGCCACACTCTGCAGGAAGTGGTCACACCATTCGGTGGTACCCTGCAGCCCCTTGTGACACGAATGACCTCTCTGCTTGCCCCAGAGAAGTTGGAATAAGTATCTGAGAAGGGCAGAGCCCCTCAGTTCTGCTGCTTGAAACTTAAGAAAGCAAGATGGGCCATGCTGGAAGTTGGATGTGCATTTCCTAAGGCCTGCACTCTCAAGACTGCACCTTCTGCACAATCTGAATCTACAGCCTGTGGATTACCTTGGTGTAAAAAGGACTAAAGAGTGGACTCCCTGGAAGCTAGAGATTAACAGAGCTCACCTGGAACATCACCACCAAGACTCCTCAACCTGGAGAACTACCAGTGGATTTGTAAGGGTTTTGTCCAAGTGGATTGTGGGAACTGAAGTCCTCAACTTTCAAGGACCATCTTGGAGCTTCCAGAACCTTGGAGTGAGTTTGAGACACTTTGGGACCCTTTGGGGAACTTCAAGAAGAAGTTCCAGAAGTTTGGAGAAGTTTGAAGCAACTTTGGAAAAAAGCTCCATAAGGGGACCGACTGCCTTCAAACGCGAGTCAGCCTTCCGTCCAGGTTTGCCCCACCGAAAAAGCTCTGTAGGTCCTACTTCCAGAGTTTGACCAGGAGTAGTTGAGCTCCGAGGCTGGCGAATCCTCACCGAATCTGGCCTGGTGAAGGGCATCGAGGGACCCCGTGAGAAAAAGCTCCTTAAAAGTTTCTACGTCCGAACCAAGAAAAGGTGTCCGGGACCAACCGCGAAAGCCAAGCCGCCTGCCTTCAACCGCATGTTGGCCTGGTTCCTTGGTTTTCTCCGCTGGAATGCTGTGGAGGTCAGACTTCCATAAGTTTGACTGGGAGCTCGTCGCAAGGCAATCTGGCAAACCCTCCCCAAATCCGGACTGGCTGAGAGCTTCGACAGACCCCGAGAAGAAAAGCTCAAGAAAAGTTTCCAAGTCCGAAGGTAAAAACTTTGACCCAGACCTACCGCAAGGGGTAGCCGCCTAGGGTTCCATTGCGGTTAGCCTGAAACTCTGACTTTGACCAGGTTTATCGTGACCAGATGTCCCGATAAGGCGCTATAGGTTTCTATGTGCTAGAAAGTGCTAAATCTTTGAAAATTCATATCTCCGATTCCCTACAATGGATTTTTGTCGTTCTGGTGTCATTTTAAAGAGACGAATATTTCCTATGTTCATAAATTGATATTGGATTTGTATTGTGTATTGTGTCTTAATTATTTACTGAAATTGTGTTTTTGAATGCTTTACATACCTGTCTTTGAAGTGAAGCCTGCCTGCTCGCAGCCAAGCTACCAAGGGTTGAGCATAGGAATAATTTTCTGAGACCTATTTTGACCCCAAAACTGTGTTAGTGGCTCTTATGCCAGTGGCAGATATACATTTGCCCCTACTAATATTCGATTTTCGAACAGTTTCCTAAAAAGAATCTGCGATTTTGCAGACACTTGACAAAAGCCTGTTACGTTTCCAGAAGAAGTTTCTGCCTCAACAACGAGGAACCTCGTTTCTTTGAGACAGACACTGGCCTCTATGGTTGTCCATCAGGCCCAAGGGGATGAGATGTTATTTTACACTTTATGCTACTACTAAGAAATGAAGGCAGGGAGGAAGCCAGCAGGGAAAAAGTCACTGACAAGAGTATGTTAACTGTAAGAAATCATTAAGCTATCATTGTTATCAAACCTAGGCTCCATAGGACAGTCAATTAAACCATCTTGGACATAACATTAGCAATGTTCAAATATACAATTCAAGTGCAAGAAAAATCAAATAATGGGAGAATGCAAAATGTGTAATGATTACTTAATCTACCTGTCCTCGAAAAAAGGAACTGATGCTTTAATAAGAGGGGGTGAAACATTTAGAAGATGGACTATTTCTGTTTTCTCACAAAGGGCAAACGTGGAGCCGACTGAGACCAACCTGTGACAGCAGTCTCTCAAGTGAGTTATGTTATGTTAAATTGTAGTTATAGAGTGACAATCACCAGTAGGTCTCTAAGCGCTGTAACATAAATCAGAAGATCGCAAATCCTTCCGCGCAGCTATACTCAACACACAGTGGAGTAAACTTATCCAAACGCCTCGGTGAACAGAAGGGTCTTAAGTCTCCTCCGGAACGGTAGTAACCTGGCTTCCTTACACGTACCATCCGGTAGCTTGTTCCAGATCTGGGGGATAGTAACTGAAAATGCCTGGCCCCCTAGAGTCGGAGACAGCGTCCAGGCGCATAGGGCCTCAGGCGGTCTTTGATGTATTTGGGTGCCTCTCCATACTGAGACTTTTGTGCAATGCTTTGCTTAATGGGAAGCCAGTGTAACTGTTGCAGCAGAGGGGTGGCATGGGCTCTTCTTGGCAATTTATAAATCAACCTTGCCGCATTGTTCATAACCACTTGGAGCTTCCCCAGGAGTTTTTCGGGAAGCCCAGGTTAGACTGCATTGCCATAGTCTAAGCGTGACAGGATTAATGCCGTCATGACCGTAGAGAAAGACAGCAGGGACACCAGTTTCCGAAGTTGCCGCATCAAGCCAATACAGCTCTCCACAACAGCAGATACCTGGCTATTTAGGGTCAGTCCAGTGTCCAACTTAATACCCACGCTCTTCACTGCAGGCACCGGTATCGGGGTGGTGCCCAGCTCTTGAGGCCAAAAAACACTGGACCAGTGCGAGACCCCCGACGTAAGAGCAAGCACTTCTGTTTCATCTGGATTTACCTGCAATGAATTAGATGTCATCCAATTCATAGCAAACCTGAGAATATTCTGGACGTTACGCTGTGAGTCGGGGGAGTTGTCAATTCGCACAATTAACTGGGTGTCATCAGCGTAGTTAAACACCTGGCAATCTGTTTTTGCCAGTGCATCTATCAGAGGCTGAAGGTAAGTATTAAAAAGCATAGGGGACAGCGCGGAGCCCTGTGGGACCCCCCATCGTAGGCTGCCCTTCCTAGACGTGCAATCTCCTAGTTGGACTCTTTGAGACCCATCCTCCAGGAAGGAAGTAATCCCAGTGACTCCCAGCCGCCGGACATGGGCTAACAACTGTACGTGGTTCACCTTGTCAAATGTGGCTGAGAGACCTAATAAAATTAGAGCTGAGGGGGTCTTCTTATCAGCTGCAAGCCGCAGGTCGTCCAGCACTGAAAGCATCACCAACTCTGTGCTGTTGTGAGCCCTCAACCCGGCTTATCGAGTGTGTAGCAACTGATGTTGTTCAACGAAGGACGAGAGGACTCTGAGTACGTGTTGTTTGAGAACTTTAGCCTGGAAGGGGAGTCTGGAAATGGGTCGGAAGTTTTTAAGCATCCTGGTGTCCGCCCCTGCCATTTTCAGCAACGGGATCACCAAGGCTTCCTTAAATTTCTGTGGTACCTTTCCTGTCGCCAAATAAAGATTTAGTAGGGACAACACCTCAGCCTCTATCACTGGGATGATCATTTGAACAACTTCGGTGGACAAGGGTCCTCAGGTGACCCCTGAGTTTACTTTGGCCACAATGTGAGCTAAATCATGTGGTTCAAGCACAAGGAACACAGAGAGAGCAGTGCCCTGAAAGTCAGGCGGGTCCCCCACTAACAGGGGACAGGGGGTGAGGCACATGTTACCTATATCTATGATAATGTCTTCAACTTAGTTAAAAAGAAATCCTGTATCTTGTCACAGTCAGCTTGACTGGTAACCGTCCTTGGCTCTTTCAGATGACTCAGCTCCCTGAGTACGTTAAAAGTCTCTTTCTGAGTATCTGTCGCCTTGCTGATCCTTGCTTCATAATGCGCAGATTTGGTTCAGATAATTGAAGCTTTATAGAGGGCCAATTTTTGTTTGTATGCCTCCTTCGGCTCAGGATCGCTCACATTGATGGAGAGCTTGTTTTTCCCCTCTAAGTTCTTGCGTGTACCATGGGGCCCCCTTCATTCAATTTGTTATTCTTTCCCTGCAGGCAGGGGCTACCTCGTCAATGGCTAGCCTCAGCCGATGTAAGAATTCTTCATACTTCAAATCCGGGTCCAGGACTGAGATCCAAGATGTATTGTCTCATTCAATACTTCCCTCAGCTTGGCGTCTTCTATCTTATGCCAATTCCGTACCACCCTCCACGCTGGGGATAAATGTTTGGGGCGGCTGTCTACAGGGAGTGAGAGGTTGACAAAATAGTGATCAGACCAGCTACATGGTCTGCAATCAGTATGTAGTTTAGCTGATGACATGAGTGTAAGAAAGACTAACAAGAGTGTGGAAAAAATATCCAGACCAAGGGGCTCATTAAGGGATTTGGAGGGTGAGAGCTCATCGCTGCCAAACTTGCAGTTCAACTATCTTATTTAGCGGTGGGGACACTGCTGGTTTGCATTGGTGGGGCCCCACCTGTTGTCACTGTTCCCACCGCTGCTTGCTGCATGTTGTCTCCACCCTGGCTCTTGTTGCCAGTTCATCTACTGCACTCCCCGCTTCTCCTGCAACTTGTCCTCACCCTCAGAATGGCGAACAACCTGATCCAAAACGAGTAACACTACGTCTACCTACTCCTAGCTGCTCTCAACTCTCCTAGTGATTCCCCTTCTCTAAGGAGAGGTTGTGAGGGGAGACAGTGATACTGTAGACATTTACGGGGTCTTGTGAAGACCACAGATAATCAGTGGTTGTTGTTGGTGAAGCGGAGGGAGTTTATTAGGTGACTACAGTGCTGGTAGCCCAGGGAGAGGAAGTGGTCATTCTGGTAGTTTGGTGCAGCTTGTGCCCTGTGGACTTGCTGACCCCATCTGACTTCCAATTCCACCTTTTCGTGACCTCTGTGCTTCCCGGTGTCTCCGGTATCTTCTGTATTGTTTATTACGACAGATTGGATTATAGGACAGCCAGCCACTGCTACCATACAAGTTAACTGTTTGGGATTAGTGCCCCAATTGGTCTCCAAGGAAGCTCTAGACAAAAACTTCTGCCCTCTTATTCACTATTTACAACCCAACACAACCCCAAGCTTAAGCTGTGGTAATAAGTAGAGCTCTGGCAGGGTGTGTGCTGCGGTCCAGCGGGAAAGGAGTTCGAAATGGAAGTGGAAGCGGCACTGATTGAATCTACGAGGAGTGGAAAAAAGCACAGCAAAAGAGCTGACAGGTGCTGGGGGAAAAGCTCTGCTAGGCACAGGGGGGCTGGTCCCCGGCAACGTAGGATCTGCTTCCGCCCCAAGGACACCAAGGAGCCCACCATGCTAACGAAGGTGCTGGCGATATGAATATTTCGAGTTTAACTTCTCAAGTCTCCCTCACCAGCAGTGGAGGGGTCCATTTAAAAGCGCTGTTATAAGTGGTGTTATGGTAAGAGGTCAGCAAGAGGGAGAGGTGGCTTGTGCCGCTGGGGTGCAGTCAAGCCCCCAAGAGGGACCCAGCGATGATTCCCTGCCTCTGCCAGTTCGAGGTCACCCTGATAAATCAGTAGTCCATGAGATGGATCTTGGGTTGCAAATGTCCTTAGTTTCGCCAGTATGTACCCTCTCGCCTGAGCCTGTTATGCCTGTTACTATCTCTGGCACTTCCCCGACAGAAGCAGAGAAGATCTAGACTTTGGGTCGAAGACAGAAGTCAGTTAGGCTGCTTGCCAGTCTACCTTCTTCTCTGGGGGATTTTGTTGCAAGACATTTTAAAGTTAGAAGCCCCAGCCTAAGACCTGGCACTAATGAAAATGGGGAGGAGATTATTTTGGTCAAAAGTAAAATTAAATCTGATGTTGATCCTGAAAGTGAAAATGGAAATATTACCATGAATAGTATTACGAGAATGGAGGAGCCCTGCACCTCAGGAGCCAAAGAAGGTGGTGTTATGGGGTATGACGTCCCCTTTTCTGAGTTTCCACCCCTAGGTGCTTTAGTGAAAACCCAATTTGTGGGAAATGTTTACCCACAGAGTTTTTTTTCACTATAATGAAAAAGTATGTGCGTGCTCAGAATGCTTCTCTGCCTTCATCACTTCTGCCATGATGAAGTGTGCTCAGAAGCCAGTGAGATCTCTGCCAGGCAGGTGGGTCTCCACAAGCCGCGTGGAGACCATGGCCTCGCTGACCTGCAGTACATGTGTGCTGCTCATGGGCTGACCCTGTTAGTCTAAGGTGTGCTCAAAGGTGTGGAGCGCCCTGACATCACATTCAAACTCTGTGAATCTGAAGCTGGTTGGAAGAGCTTATTAGACACTTGTTTGGTACCTACCTATGACTGCACAAATCTTGTGGTAGTCAACTAAGTGCTGCTTGTGCTCGATATTCCCTCTGCAAAATCTCCAGCCACTCTGGACTTTGTGCGTGCAAGCTCGAAGGCCATTCAGGACTAAATGCTCTATTTACACATGACATTAATAAAATAATAATAAAACAAGCTGTTGTTAGTCTTTCAACTTGAAGAAGGGAATGACAGTGAGACTCGAGGCACAACAGTTGTGTGCTGAGAAAATATTTTCATTGTGGATACATTTTAATGAAAGTTTTTTAAGTTGGCTTCACCCTGACTCTCCCCCAAAAATGATATGTTTTATGCGTGTTAATTAGTGACATCTATTTGTACATTATTTGCATCTTGTAAGTCATGCAGTGACTAGTGCGCACCAGGAACATATGTGTTGGGCATTTACAGAATGCTGTTCTCTTTCAGGGATTCCCATGCAAGGTCACATGATAGAATGGATGCCCAGCCAGCAAATCCCAAATATCCCTGGATGCACAACTCCGAATCTTTTGAAGCGGATGAAAGTTTTGTTGCAGAAAAGAATGGACAGTTTTTTACCAATGCGGAACTATACAACAATTACAGGTTTGTGTTCTAGGAATGGCATAATTGGGGTCGGGTGTAATAAGTAATGACTGATACTAGAAAGTGAAAAGAAAACTTACCACTGTTGTCAATGTAGATGTAAAGAATGAGAGCGTCAAAGGCTGTGCATTGGCTATTTCTTTAGACAATTTTTTCTACAAATTCTTCTTTTTTCAGCTATTTGTCCAAGTTCAGAACTTGTTCCACGTCTTAAATTGCATGCTTGTATATTTTTTCTAGGAGTGGGCGACAATTTCGGTTCCGCTCGCGGAAATTGCGACATTTAGACATTTTCGCGTTCCGCGCGGAACGCGAAAATGTCGAAACTTCCACGATCGGAACGGACATATGAAGGTGCAGGACAGGATTCATTCTGGCACGATGCTCCTGTCACTAAAATTAAACCTCAACAGGAAGCACTTACAGATATAAATAAAGCAGGGGACTTAGTTGAAGCTCAAATTCAGTAACGCATTAATCAGCACAAAACATTCGGGAGCTAGGTCGAGGCTGGGCAGGTGTGCTTTTCTCCCCACATCTACCGTCAAAAATTAGCTGTGATCCTTGATGGAGCTCTGTGCATCCACGACTTTCTCGAGCTCAATCCCCGTGTAGCTCCTGACGCCAGGAGGTTCTGTCTCCTCATCTGCTGCTCTGATCGGTCTCTGGCCCTTTATAAACAAGAGGCATGTGAACTGCGATGGACAGCTGACTCGAGGGACCCGGGGCCCGTCGGCGTGGTGGCAACGTTAGAGACACACATGGTCACCGTTTACCGTAGACAACTCTTCTGGCCCTTTATGCAGCTGTAGTGTGGGAAAAGCACTATACATTTACCCAACGAGGTAGCACTTACTGATTAGCCAGTAGAAAGTACTCCAGTTGAGGAGAGGTATTGCACAAAACGGTGGCATCTTCTTGGGTAAATATGCAGGGCAGGATTCATTCTGGCACGATGCTCCTGTCACAAAAATAAAACCCCAACAGGAATTCAGTAACGCTGTAATTCAGCACCCAAAAATCTCCACGATCACGCAAAATTTCGCGTGATCGCTGAGAATTTTTGCCGTCTCACGATAATTTGCGAAAGGCACTTTCGCAAATTCCGCCCACCCCTAATTTTTTCCTCCAAGCTTACTTTAGTTTCCCAACTTTGCTGTGGCGGTGTGGCCATTTGAATTTAAGGTCCTGTATATTACTTGCTTTTCCTCCCTTAGGCCCTTATTGGCAACACCCCCCGCTTAAGTGTTGCCATCCACTTTGAAGTAGCTCTCAAGAATGTATCTGTGAGAAGAGACTGATATAGCATGCCAGCACAAACGGAATTGTCATGAAGGAAAAAAAAATGTCCTCAGCTTGCACTGTTTTCGAAGAATAGTACAAAGAAAAAAGGGGACTTTCACCATAGCATTTATAAGTACAAGCAGCAGTAGTACAAGAGTACTCATTTACATACCCTTACATGCCTTTGTGAATTGGCCCTGAAATCCTCAACTCCCTATTAGTAAAAGTGCAAAAATGGCACAGTCATTTCTATATCTGCTAATTGTATATGAACATTTCCTGAATATTCCCATTTTATTTCAATTGTAGATGTTTTGAAAGCAATTGACAAAGGCATGTAGGTGTATGAAAAAGAGCACTGAAGGTGGATTACTGTATGTACTCCAAAATGCCTTTGTGAAAAGGCCCCAGCGTTTTGCTGCCACTACACAAGCTGTGTAGGTAGTTTTTCATTTGAGACGGGGCGGATGGCACCCTGTTAGGAATAATACTTGACCAGTGCCCTTCCTTTGACGGTCTACATTTATGAGCCACACCGATTATAACCTCAATATTAATGTCTATATTAGGCCTCTTAGAGCATACAGACATCAAAACAATAAGGTTTTGTGACAAAAACAGCAAAGTGCCACATCTTCCCTAAGCACCCTGTTTCAAGTCAATCAATCAATCAATTCATGTTTATTCGATCAAGTTAAAAATGATCATAAAAGCACACATAAATACATCATCATAAAATTAATACAGAATTCTATTTTTAAAATTACATATATTTTAGCACAATTCTAGAATAAAGACAAAAATGCATTAAACACGTTAAAAATTATTTCATATGCTGAGTCTAAGTACTTGTGTTGTTATTTAGCGGTCTCAATGGTCTATACGCCATCCCTTCCTCTTCCTCATGCAGGTCCATAAGAATGACGCAACTGCATAACAAACCAAGGGGTCAGGTAGTGTTTTTAGAAAATGTAGTGCTACCCAGCACTACTTAAAATTCCTTTTCTTTAAGTTTTAAGTCAGTTTTCATAGCTTCCTGGTCAGCACTGCACGAACTCTGAAATGCAAAATATTACGGTCCTGTTCCTCATCAATGTTGGACCACTAACATTAATTTCAAAACAATTGTTTAGTTGTAGACAGGTCTGTACACTTCTTCTGGGGGTGAAATATCAAGTTTGCTATGATGCGTAAAGGCTGCACCGACCAGCGGCCCATTGCAATATCTTCAGTCAGACTCATTGCTACTTAAACTGTGAAAGAAGAATGACCCCCCTCATCTAAGCATCTTACTCATCTGACTCTGAACCATTGGCACTTACTGGCAGTCTGCAGTAAAAAAATGTACACCTTGCATACATTCTGCTTTGAACGTTTACTGCTGTATGTAGGTAATCCTCCTAAAAATCCTCTGAGGGGATTTACCAAACTCTATTCAAGTAAACCACTCCGTGAGCCAATTGCCTGCACAAATGTGTGGGGTTGCTTAACTGCTCACACCACCGCAATCACATCTTTCTTAAGAAGTGACTATTAAACGTAAATTGATACTTGTATAGCGCACTACTCACCCGCAAGGGTCTCAAGGCGCTTGTACGAATACCGCTGTGGAACCCATCCTGGCTTTCCCTGTGAGGCATCCACTCCTGGGCACCCCCAAGGTGGAGGCCAGGCATCCTTAGCGTTGTGGGGGCCGTTGTGGAGATTAAGCAAGCTATTGCCCAGAGTTGCAGAGTGGGACTCCATGATTGGAATGGCACCGAGGCGAGAATTATCAGGTCCGTGGAATTTTTGAGCCCAAGACCCGCCGAGGCAGGGAATTGAAACCCGGTCCCGGGCTAGACCTCTGCATCCAGGTCTGCCGCTCTAATCATTGAGCCACACTTCTCACACGTAAGCCTCCTGTAAGAACCTAGAAGTAAGGCAGAGTTACCGCACATGGGGGCATATTATCAAGAACCGGCGATAATGGGCTTGATAATATGCCGCAGAGAATTCCAGTAGAAGCCCATGTTCTGATGTCAACCTGGGCTTCTATTGGAATTCTCACAGGCATATTATCAAGCCCATTATCGCCGCATTAGCGGCCGTTTTCTGCCGCTAAAGCGGCGATAATTTTAACGCCATGCTTGATAATATGCCCCATGTATTTTAGTCTATGTCAAACCATCTCCACCCCAGTACTAACTCATAACTCTGGAAGCCTGCATAGGAAAGTACTACACCCTTGGAGCAGGCCCAGTTTCACCACTGATACCATTGCCTTCTTCTCTGTACTGCTGCTCCCTTCTTGAACATCTTTGTAGAAAACAGAGCCTCCATCAACTTTCCTTACAAACTTTGCTCTGACTAATTTTTTTTATTTAGAGTGTGCACCTACTATTCTGATTTTATGCTGTTTGTGCTCTGTGAAATGTCTGCTGAACTTAAATTTTTTCTTCCTTTGGTCGTCAGCAATGCTCGTTTTACACGTTAAATACATTTTCAGCCTCTCAGTAGATTCAGAATAATCTTTGCAAATGCTGTCTTTGAAGGAATTCCTCTGCTTTTGCTTTGAAAAACAAATGATGCACCATCATTCGGAATAAAGAGCCATTTTTAACCGTCATGTGCATTTTGTTGAACAAATAAAAAAAATAATCGAAGTTTACACTAGGATCAATGCAAATACATAGAGAGCAATAGCAATATATTTTTAACATCGTAACATTATTTTCGTTTTTTTTTACAGATTAGATCTTTAGGGATAAGATATCACTATTCTCACAGTACAAGATTTTACATCTTATGTCATTCATATTGGTGGAAAGTGATATATTGAACTATTAGTTTATCACATACCCATCTCTTTACTTTCTGGACACTGAGTTTACCTCCAGTATAAGGTGTGTCAAAGAGACACTTCGTCAAAGAACCACGTTCTGTATTGGTATGTGTAGTGAATGCATTTGTAATGAAGAGCACGGGATCTCCAAAATAAATGTCTCACGATAGCGAACTGTATTTTTAATTCTGCATTGTTATTTTATGTATGCATGCTTGCTCATTTGCTGCTATGCATTGTAGCGTCCTGCTGGACACGTTCGAGTGTCTCAGCAGGCACAAGTTTACCAGGCATTTCCTTGAGGGCTGGCCACACACACATCCCACACCCATCCACCCCAGGCATCACAACTGATGTTGGCCTGCTAATAAAATGGCCTGAGTGCACGTGCTTGAGGCCAATTAAGTAAGCATCATCACTGTGTTGTGATTCACTGAGCATGTGGGCCTAGGGCTGGCAACTTTACAATGACAATGAGGGGTTCTGACCCCATGCCGTGCGCCTTGCAGGTCTCCGCATTTGAGGTGGACATTTCAATCAGCATCATCACTCCTGTCTGCCCAAAGACGTGGGCCCCGTGGCCCATAGCAGAGCGTGAACCCGTTCCTCATGAGAAAGGAGAAAATATAGAGATAAGTCTTCTCAGGAAACAACCTGAACAACGCGGTCATTACATCGCGTTACCTTTACAACGTGGTCGTTACAATGAACGCGTTGTAACATCGTAGTACATTACAACGCTT
Organism: Triturus cristatus; assembly: GCF_964204655.1. Taxonomy (NCBI): domain Eukaryota; kingdom Metazoa; phylum Chordata; class Amphibia; order Caudata; family Salamandridae; genus Triturus; species Triturus cristatus. The sequence goes on from NC_140584.1 coordinate 552,575,493, forward strand.
GTCGTTTCAACGACTTGCTCTAGATGGCGCTCTAAACTAAGGAATAGTGTAATTTACTATTCCAACACATTCCCTACTGTTGCACACACTGGAGTGGGAATAGTAAATTATACTATTCCTAAGTCCAGCGCGCTATCTAGAGCAAGTCGTTGTAACAACTTGCGTTGTGATGTACTGCAATGTAACAACGCGGTCATTGTAACAATCTTGTTGTAAAAGCATGTGTTGCAAACGTATGCGATGTTATGGTATATATTCGTCCTCTCCAACACCTTGCTTCACCTTCTGTCTGTCTGCTTCCCACACCTTCCGGTAGAGCTGCTCTCTGACGGCTGGGAGGTAGAAATTCCAGCAAGAGGCACCTCATGAATCCTCAAGGTGGGAAAGAGTATGTGACAGCCAGCGGAGCTGCCTGACGAACTCTGCCCAGGCTGTAGGTAGTAAGTGGGGCAGTGCGCCTGCAGTTGTGTTACATTGGTAAGCACTGCTGGCGCCAAATGTAAGAGGTTGTCCTCGTCCCCCCTTCCTCACAGCAAGCACCGATCCTGCAGAGTTCCTGGAAAGCACCAAACAGCGGCCTGCTGTCACCGAGGGGAAAGAGGAGGTTGATCCCTGCACCTCCTCCCATGTCCACACCCAGCTCAAGCCACGCATGCCATAACCCCGCAAGACCCACAAACCAGCCCTCTCATGGAGCAGCTGCCACCCTGCTAGGAGGCTTCAGAACTCCTTCACCTCCTTCACCTCACTTGCCAGTTGTGCACTACATGGTGTAATGAGGACATATGGCAGTCTGGGGAGCGGTGCTCTGCAGTCTGCCCGCTGAGTGACCGCGTAGGATCTACAAGCAACACTAGCAGTGGGACGCCAGTGACAGATGCTCGTGGCCCATCAAGGAATGCCAGAGCCTAAGAAAAGACCCCACCTGAGAAGCACTAGCAAGCTGACCCCACATTCTGCCATCTGTCAAGAGGTGAGAGGAGCGCCCTCCCAATGAGGCAGTCTGCACCCAGTGTGCCGCTGGAGCTCCCCAAAAAAATATTAGGAACTGCACTGCTCTTCACCTCTCTCAGCAAGACTGGAAGCCAAACATGAGAGAAACATCCAGGTCAGGCGCTGAGAGCACCACACACCCCTGGCGGTCACCTGTTTGCCAGGAGAGATCTCCTGCAGCAGCCTGTCTAGCCAGGAACAGGGATCCGCATGCAATAGTAAAAGAGGCCGCTCCTGCAATGAGCAAACCCCCGCACCTGCATATCCGGAGTCCATGAGCCCTGCAGCATCAGCAAAACTGCTGCGGCCTCCTGAAGTCATTGTAGCACCAACTAGCGGTCGCTTGTGGCACAGCTCCCGCCCCCGACCGAGCTAAATGTTTGAAAAGGTAACACCACGTGGCATCACAAGGAGCCTGGTGTGCCCCTGCGGCCAATAGCCTCGGTGAGAGTGCAGCTGCTTACCAGCCTATGCAAAGCAGGAGTGCTGCAGTCCCTCACAGCAACTTCCACAGGGCAAAGCAATTGCTGATGCATTGCACCCTGCATATTGGCTACTAAAAATGTTTTTAAAAACGTTAGAAAAATCTGAGAGAGACCTGCTAGGTGCCGAGAACAGTGCACGCTGAGCCCAGTGAGAGGATGTACCAGGCCTGTTGTATACCGGTGCCACCTGGTGGCCATCAGCTGCCACAGCAGGAGGAGAGAGAAGTGCCTAGGGCACCCGCACATGTCCACCAGAGGGAGCCCTTTGTGGACTGCACCAAGTGCCATAGTGCATCTCTGCCAAGTAACACATGAAGCACCAACACCCATCACAAAAGGGGAAGACTCTGGAGGCTAACACCACGCTGGCAAAGGAGCAATAGAGATGGCCAGGCCCAGAGAAGCAAAGCATAACAAGGCAAGTGACCTTCGCTGAGCCTGACTCAGCATCACCCCAGCAAGAGTAGACACAGGCATACAGGGAACCAGTAGAGCGTACCCTTAAGTACAGAGATCTCACATATGGACTAACTAGTGCTTAAGATCAGTAACGCGATCCACACACGCACACCTTTGTTTTAACCTTTTCACATCTCCATACAATAAATGATTTTACAAAAATGAGGATGTAGGGAATTTTAACCTCACTCCACTTGAGCACTTCACTTTTTCAATTTTCTGGTCTCTGGACACTACTGTAGTACCAGTGGGTCTACCTCCTGGTGGAGGTCAGCATACTAAAAATAACCCTATGTTGATGCTGTCACGTTACAAATAGGCGGAGAACCAAGATATACCACCTGTCCACCTGAGTACGTGTAAGAGGGTTTTTATGAAAGGTACCAACAACCCATGACCCTGGTCACACAGGTACAAGTGGTCCATTCCCTTTTGATCTTTGTACATTATTTGGAAGCTGAATGGACCACTGCTTCTCCCTCCCTCCCCCTCTTTTGATTATATACGGTACCCTTAAGTAACCCTGGGCAGAGCAGGCGTAGTGCCTCTACGTGAAGTTCCACGGAGTTGGAAAACAACTCTGTGGAACTTCACTCCACGCCCTCCCACCTCCCATTCGTAAGACGTACAATGTAGGGGTTACCACTGAAAAAGGACGGCGAGGAGGAGCAGGAGAGTGACCATGGCAAGGAGGAGGCAGCTACGGGGCAGGTAAGTGCCTTTTTATTACTTTTACTGAGTTTGGGAGGGTGGAGGGGCCGGCTAACTACGCTCCGCCACGGAGTCGTAGTTTTGCCTGAACTCTGCGTTCGCAATGGAACGCGGAGTAGGCAAAACTACGTAAACTCCGCGTAGTTATCCGCCCTGGCTTACCCTTGAGGAGACAGTGCCAGCTACAGTAAGTGCCTGGTTGCCCGCCAGGTGCCCGTAAAAGAGATGCTGCACATGCCTAGCGCTCCCCAGAGAAAAGAGGGGAGTAAAGGTCTAGCATGGCCGAATGCAGAAAGACAGCATCTACACACCTCAGCTGCACTAGCACTACCCAGCAGTGGGCCAAAGACTGTTCAGGGAGTGCCCCAAACACCGCCTTAAGCCTTAAAACTGTGTCGCACATTTGCCCATTACAGGCAGGAAGAGAACCGCACATCCCCATGTGGCAAGCTGCCACCACCATCACGCAAATAAAAGAATTTGACACAACACCACATCATGAAGAAAAAGAGTGACAATCCTGTCACTCTGAAGAACCAGATGACCACAGGTGCGCTGGAGACATCAACAAGGGGATAAGAACGAGGACTCGCACCACTACAAGAGTGCACCTTCAGACACAAGCTAGCCACAGAGGTGGAGGGACTTTACTGGAGACAGCTCAATGGGAGAACCACATGTAAGCCACACGTATGCGCAAACTGCCTCTCTCCCCTTACGCATCCCAGTGCGATTGTCAGTTCCGGAGCGCTGGCTCCTTGAGACAGGTGGCATCCCTGCTCGCGATCGCACATGCCATGGAAGAAGAACAGCACCAGCAAAGACATGAGCCACATGGCTGCGAAGTCCCCCCAGTCATCCTCCCCCAGGCGAGTCATCACTACCTGTTGTCCAAGTCCTCCATATGGCAAACACATCCATCAGTGCCATGGGCTTCACCATAACCACCGAAGGATTATCTCAACACCCAAGTGGAGCCAAACCCCTACAAACCACCAAGACACCACAGGAGAACGCTCTACAGCAGATATCACTGATTCTCCTGATGCCCAAAGTTTGAACTTTTAACCCCTTCGACGCGCTTGACGGAACGGTTCCGTCATGCACGTCGGTTGGGCTGTGCTTATGACGGAACCGTTCCGTCATGGCCCCGCCCGCGCACGGAATCTTCAGCGTGGCGCGGAAATCCGCGCCGCGCTGAAGGGGTTAACACCAATTGCATCACAGCAAGAGCATGCCGGACTGGTCACCATCACATAGGTGGACTGTCACTCAACTAACGTGAAGCCAAAGGATCCGGATTTCATCAGCACAGAGTTCATGTCCAGAGGTGTCCTAGTTAAACTATGGATGCCTGCCGAGGTGCCCGGGTGCTCCCAGCTGCACCTGTCTACTACTGTGTTTCAGACTGCCTCTTGAGGTTGTGAGAATGTGTTGTTGTAGTTGTTTTCATTGTTTCCCACATGTTGGACTTTGTTTTTCAATAAAGTTTGGGAGGAGTGTAGTGTCCTGCTGGACACGTTCTAGAGTCTTAGCAGGCACAAGTTTACCAGTCACTCTCTTGAGTGCTGGCCACACACACACACCCCACACCCATCCACCACAGACATCATGAGTGATGTGGGCCTGCTAATAAAAGGGCCCAAGTGCATGTGCTTGTGGCCAGTTAAGTAGGCATCACCACTGTGTCTGTGTCGTAATTCACTGAGCATGTGGGTCTAGGGCCCACGACTTTACATGCATGTTGTTAAAAAGTGCTTGAATTAAAACTGAACCTGCAGTGGTGTAACTCAAAATGACGACGCCCCCCAGCAGATTGAGATTAGGGCCACTGAGTCTCATACATTTTACAGATATTCATTGGCCTTCCGCTGAATAGGGATTCCCCGACAGGTTGGGTGCTCCCACGAGGCACAACAGGGATTACAGGGGGCTGCATTACACCCCTTAGAACCTATAGTATTAGGCACCTTTAAAACTATGTATACTGCATAGTACTCTTAGAAGTATATATAAAACATTTAATACATCAGATCTTTTAATGACAGGAACTCTAATTCACAACCATTTGAGGTTCTTTAAAAGTATATATTAGTCGTTTCTCAAAATTGGAATGTATTCTTGTCACATGGTCAATGTGGCCATTGTCATTTTCCCTATGTTAGCATGAGCCCGTGGCAGACTGTCTTCTGCTTTGTGCATGTTACTATACAAACATATTTTGCTTTGTACCACACTGCAACTTTCCCACAGAACATGCTGTTGTTTTTGTGTTCTGTTCTTTTCTGGGATTTAGTCTGAACATTGTAGACAAAGTTGAACAACACTGCCCCTTGTTATTCTGTTCTGGTCAGGCGCTACCACCTGGAAAAAACACGCAGATGCAGCTGTTACCACGCGTGGCTTTACATCGCAAGTCGTTTCTACGACATGCACTAGATGGCGTGCTGGATTTAGGAATAGTATAAATTACTAATCCTACTCCATTTAGCGCAACAGCAGGGAATGCGTTGGATTTGAAATCCAACACATTCCCTGGTGTTGCACGCCACCTAGTGCAAGTCGTAGAAACGACTTGCGATGTAAAGCCACGCGTGGTAACAACGCGGTTGTTGTAACGACCGCGTTGTTACCAACCTGCGTGGTAACAACAGCGTTGTAACCGCTGTTTTCCCCTGGACGGGTGGGTAACACACATTTGGAGAGGGATCTTCCCAGAGAAGGAAGAGTAACAGCACCTATGATGTAGATCTTTCATCTATAGACTGAGGTATGAGATCTGCTGCAAACACCCAGAGATCTTCTGATATAAAATAATTTTGCTTCTATAGAAAGGGAGGGAGGTTTGGTTACGCTGTTGTATACAATAACAGCACCTTTTATGATTTACGGACTACTTGCTATGCTAACAGTATTTGTGTTAAGCATTTTTCTAATTGTTGTGGCACGCATACTAGGGCACAATAGTTAAAATAAACATTTTAAACTTTCCTCGTGTCTCTGTTAGACTTATTGTGGACTGGTACGAGAGTGTGAGTGAAAGAGCGTGTCCTGCAACCGCGATTCCTGAGAGGGTCGGGATTGTTGTGTTCTCGGGTATCTAATCACTCGTTCCTCTGTGAGTGAGTAGGTAGTATAGCTAGTCGGTCCTTTGGCTCATGGATACTTGGGTGGTTGGATGACAGTCCCTGCCTACTGAGGTTCCATGATCCCAAGCATAGTTCTGTGACTCCGCAGAATCACTGCAACATTTTACTGTTTGAGCACCCTGAAGCTACCTCAGTACCATCCACCTGCCATATATATCATGCATGCTGTGTTTTACTATAACATAACTGCACACATAATTTTCTGATTAAGTTTATTTAAATCTGTGTACTTTATTGCACTCTTAACACATTTATTTATAACAGAAGTAAACCAAAGCCAGCAAAAGTGCAGAAGATTCACCGTCAGCAGTTCCAGTTCCAAGATGCCCAGATCACCAGCTGCAGGTTTCCAGACCTAGCTCTCGGACTGGAAAATCCAGACGCGTCTGCGGGAATGGAGGTGGTTTTAGTAGAAAGAAAACCAGACGACACGAATCAGCGCTGGATACACAAAGCAGATGACAGGTACTGCTCGCTAATATACTCATATGGTACTCTTATGTACTGCAGCAGTGAGCATCACAGTATTTCCTTACTATACCATTAAAGTCACTTGACATGTCCAATTATGTTTTTTCTGAATCACATTGACCTATATCCGAAGCTCTATTTTTGGATGGGTTAATATTATATACATTGAAATCTCTAGTAGCTGTATAAAAAAGAGCCTGTCACTAGTTCTTCATTCCATTCTAGTTGTGACATCCATGCCCTGTAAGAGTAGAAAAATACTAAGGGCCACAGCCAATAAGCATGTGAAAAGCAGGCCACTGAGCAGAAATACAAATAGTGTATAAACATTGACAGCGATATCTAGCTTTTCAGCTCCTTCTACTAAACTGTTTCATCTTAGCCAATGAGTAGACCCATATGGTAAATATTTGCTTCTCACGCTGCTGTAGTTTATCATTCTTTAGCTGAATGTCAGCACACATTCCAAACTACAGCCTTTTTTGAGAGAGATTTATATTAAACTAGATTTAGTACAAAATAAACTGTATACCAGCGTATTATTATCACTGTACACTTTCCATGTTCACTCTAACTAGCTTCAACCAATAGATCTCGTTCATGTCGCGATGTGTAAAGTTGTGAGAAGTCCTCCAAGTCATAACTTGGCATTTTTTGTTAGATTCTCTGCGAGCTTTTTCGAAGATTGCAAAGTAAAAAGAAAAAGGCAATATTGTCGGCACTTGGGAGGAGCTAGACATCACTCCTGTGGCTGTGAGGAGCACCGCGAGGGCTTCTTTGCTTTGCGCCAGTCTCATCTGAACCCCCTCAACTATCACTTCTGCTGCCCCACTAACCACTGAGCCCCAGGCTGGAGCTGCTTTTTATCCTCCTATCTCTTCATTTTATTCCGGCATACAGAATGTGATGTCACACCCTTTAAGGGCAGGACATCCTGCATGCTGGGAAGCAACCCATTGGTGCGGCATAAGCTGGGAAGCATGCCTTAGCGAAGGCAGGAAAACCTCTCCCATCTTCGATGAGCCGTAGGAGCTAAACTACACATGGATTTGCGGGCAAAGGTTTTCCTCATTAACTCACCACTAATCCAATTGACCACGGACCTAAAGAAGGGTGGGAAAGGAAGTGATTCAGTTAACATGAATAGTAAGCAAGAGGATGGAAAATGTTTTGCCACAATGTAAATAAAGTGAGCTATTTCCCTTTTTTAATCTCTCTTGCTGGGTAAGTTTTAATTAAAAAATCATTAGAGGGTCTAGACATGAGCTGTCCCCAGAACTGGTTTTGAGTGACCACAAAGGAGAGTTTGCCATTATCATAGCCACACCTATGGGGGGGCTCAGGGAGCTCTGACCACTCTGCCATGTTAGATTTAGGTAGAGAATGGCACTTCGGGATAGCTTACAGTAAAACACACAGGTTTATGGTTGCCCCAGGGAATTTTTACCCTATTGGTTACGGAGTGGCTAGGAGATGACCCCACCCAGGGGATGGCACAGGGCATACATGTGACACACCTAGTGTCCTCATCAGAACATCTCTTGGCCTGTGGAAGAGAGTAAAAATACGTTGCTTGCTGTTGTTACTTGTGAGGAGAACCCTGAGGGCTGAACTTGCTCCCACTTGTACCCGGGACTAAGAAGTGGACTACACGGGTCAGTTGGCTGACCTCCTCTTAAGTTACAGGGACTCAAAAGCTGCATGAAGCCCACTTTCATGAAGAGACCAGCTCAACAGTTCTAACTGAAGCTGGTGGCTTCTACTAGAGTGAGACCTGAACTCAAAGTGGTGTTCCTAAGGTCATATGGCCCTTAGATAAGTGTCAGAGTGTACTCATCCTACCTAACCCTGAAAACTGGGACTTAAAAACTTTTTCAATGGATTTTTACTTGGAGACCCAACAGAAGACCGGCACTAACCTGTCAATCTGATCCACTGAGGATGCATCGCTGGTTGGCCTGACTTCTCTGTAGCTTAACCATAGCAGCAAATTTGATTCAGGAGGTCAAATGTTGACTAAGATCCAATGATGTCGAACCCTACTAGCTGCAGTCTGCAGTCTTGCCCTACTGAAGGAATATGACTTCCAGAAAATAGACTATGTCCAACGGAAGAAATCTTCACTGGACCAGATGCCGAGCAGCCTCCGATCGACGTTTACAGCTTCCTGGAGGCGAACTCCAGACTTTTCCCATGCAGTGCTTTTCCCACCTTCATTGCCGACTTCACTGAGACCTTGTTCTCTGCCAAAACCATTGTTGAAGACCTTGTTTCTGGAACCAGCTTACTGCCATGCCCTGCTGAGGACTCTACGTTCTCAAAAATCTTCTAAGTCACATGTTAACTCTTTGATCGGGACCTGCTTGGGCCTTGTATCCAACCTGGAGTCCATCGAGGTTGGCTTTAAACCTTACCTTTTGTCCCAGTTTTGTATGACCAGTTGCCTGCGATTGGCAGTTTGCACTTTTTAGCACTAAAATTTCATTCATATTGCTAGTTACCCTTATTGGATGTTTTGCTGGTATTGACTAATCTTGTTCATTAAAATATGCTCTATTTTTATAAATGGGAGTGGGATTTTTATTGTGTTATTCTTTGACGTATAAACTGTTTTGAAACTTGTAAGTGCTCCCAACAGTGAGATTGGGCATGAGGAACAATAACCCAACCAGAACTGCTGATGGGCTGGGCTTGTTCAGCTGTTCCCCTTACCTCTCTGGACGGGCTGGAAGCTTGCATAAGGAAGGTGGACTGGAGACGTTTATGCTACAGGACTGGCAGCAGTCCAACATTCTAGCATTTTCGCACCTAGTCATTGTAGTTTTGCGCAGGGGCATTACAAATGTCACCACTTCACTGGTAGTGTGGCTATCCTTTAAATCTCCCTAGGGTTTGCACTTCATGCAGTGCCTGCTGCTTCATTGTTTGACCCTCAACTGGGCCCTATTTCTCACCTTCATTGTCAGGGTGTGTGGAGCAAAACAATGCCACACATACAGTCTAGAAAAATGTTGGGCTTATTTACAAGCCCCTTGTGCCTCATCATTATTTTTGACGCACCGGCGGTGCAGTGTTCTGGCCCATATTTACAAGCCAACCAAAGCCACCCTGCATGACTTTTCATGGCCTTGAAAATATGGCTCTTTTTCAATCATTACTTTGCGTGAAAGGGACATGCCATGGGTGGTGATGTGAGTGTTCTCACTCAGCACCCATGATTTCTGTCGCATTCCCATATTTACAACGTTTCGTAAACCTGGGTATGCGTGAGAATCCTATGCCTCCTCAGGGGAGGCGTAGGAGTGGCGCAATTAGGAGAAATACTTTTATTTCTCCTCTTTTTTTCTCTTTCTAAGTGTGCTGCATCCTGCAGCACACATAGAAAGAGGAAAACACCATCAGATTGTTTTTGTGCAGGAAGGTGTCACTTACTGCACAACAGCAATCATTCATGCAACGTAGGCACCCTTGCACCATGGCGATACCAAAGGGGATGATGGACGGAGCGTTTGAGCAAATCAAACACTCACCCCCAGTCAACTGATCTGGGTTTAATCCATCATCATTCTTTAGCTCACTCCACCACCCCAGTTCAGACATGGCCATATGCAAATCAGTCTGACCCTGTGCCTCATGGGAACAGTCCAGCCCGAACTGCCAAGCCATGTCTTCCCTGGACCGGAAACAAGCATCCTGGGACCGGTTTCGGGTTCATAACAATCATCAGCCAGGCTATCTTGAATCCAGTGGCAAAGTGAGCAAGGGACCCACGTCTGGGCATACCCTGCCAACTTAGGGCGAACATAGCGATATCAAAGGGGATGATGGACGGAGCGTTTGAGCAAATCAAGAGATAGGAGGATAATCTCTGTACTGGGGTGCATGTATGACATTGTTCTGCATTCTGCATTCTGTCCATCAACTGTTGTTTTTGCATTTGTCACCCCAAGTGGGACGGGTATGCTCAGACGTGAGTCCTGTGCTCTCCGTGCCACTGGAATCAAGCTATCCTGGCTGAAGAGGGGTGAAACCCAGAAACCGGTCCTAGGATGCTTGGTTCCAGTCCAGGGAGGACCTGGCTTGGCAGTTCGGGCTGGACTGTTCCCATGAGGCACAGGGTCAAGACTGATTTGCATATGGCTGGGTTCAAACTGGAGTGGCATGGTGAGCAAAAAAACAATGGATTTAGGACCAGATCTCTGTACTGGGGTGAATGTATGACATTGTTCTGCATTCTGTCCATCAGCTGTTGTTTTTGCATTTGTCTCCCCGAGTGGGATGGGTATGCTCAGACGTGAGTCCCGTGCTCTCCGTGCCACTGGAATAAAGCTATTCTGGCTGAAGAGGGGTGAAACCCCGAAAACGGTCCTAGGACGCTTGGTTCCAGTCCGGGGAGGACCTGGCTAGGCAGTTCGGGCTGGACTGTTCCCATGAGGCACAGGGTCAAGACTGATTTGCATATGGCTGGGTTCAAACTGGAATGGCATGGTGAGCAAAAAAACGATGGATTTAAGCTCAGATCTCTGTACTGGGTGAATGTATGACATTGTTCTGCATTCTGTCCATCAACTGTTGTTTTTGCATTTGTCACCCAGAGTGGGACGGGTATGCTCAGACGTGAGTCCCGTGCTCTCCGTGCCACTGGAATCAAGCTATCCTGGCTGAAGAGGGGTGAAACTCTGAAATCGGTCCTAGGATGCTTGGTTCCAGTCCAGGGAGGACCTGGCTTGGCAGTTCGGGCTGGACTGTTCCCATGAGGCACAGGGTCAAGACTGATTTGCATATGGCTGGGTTCAAACTGGAATGGCATGGTGAGCAAAAAAACAATGGATTTAGGCCCAGATATCTGTACTGGGGTGAATGTATGACATTGTTCTGCATTCTGTCCATCAACTGTTGTTTTTGCATTTGTCACCCCGAGTGGGACGGGTATGCTCAGACGTGAGTCCAGTGCTCTCCGTGCCACTGGAATCAAGCTATCCTGGCTGAAGAGGGGTGAAACCCCGAAACCGGTCCTAGGATGCTTGGTTCCAGTCCAGGGAGGACCTGGCTTGGCAGTTCGGGCTGGACTGTTCCCATGAGGCACAGGGTTAAGACTGATTTGTATATGGCTGGGTTCAAACTGGAATGGCATGGTGAGCAAAAAAACAATGGATTTAGGCCCAGATCTCTGTACTGAGGTGAATGTATGACATTGTTCTGCATTCTGTCCATCAACTGTTGTTTTTGCATTTGTCACCTCGAGTGGGACGGGTATGCTCAGACGTGAGTCCCGTGCTCTCCGTGCCACTGGAATCAAGCTATCCTGGCTGAAGAGGGGTGAAACCAGTCCTAGGATGCTTAGTTCCAGTCCACAAGGACCTGGCTTGGCAGTTAGGGCCGGACTGTTCCCATGAGGCACAGGGTCAAGACTGATTTGCATATGGCTGGGTTCAAACTGGAATGGCATGGTGAGCAAAAAAACTATGGATTTAGGCCCAGATCTCTGTACTGGGGTGAATGTATGACATTGTTCTGCATTCTGTCCATCAACTGTTGTTTTTGCCCTTGCACCATGGTGCAAGGGTGTCTGTTTTGATGCACGGCTACAGTGTTAGTGATGTGCATGGGAGAGCACAGGGATGCTTCGTATGGCTGTAAATATGGCGCATCCCCGTGGTTTTAAAATGACACAACTTGGCGCAGCAAAATATCTTGCAGCGGCGCTCTGTCATTTCCTTGTTGATGAGGCCCTATTTTTCTAAACGTTTTTTTGCATACAGCAAGTGACCCAACATTCAAGCCTTATACTGTGCACCAGAATACTGCAGCACCGAGTTCAATCTCAGGGAGGTTTGTTCTGTATTAACTCAAGGACGGTGCTTTAACACAAAATAAACACCATAAAAATGTCCCTTAAATTGCAGTGTACTGGAAAATGTTAGATAGATTTGAAATGGCTGAATAAGGATTAAAGGAAGGGATGGCTGAGAAGAAGCATCTCAAACAAAGTATTCAACTCTTCCAAAAAAACTCATGATACCTGCCCCAGAGAGCTGAGGATTCTAGAAGGATGGTCCTAAAGGAACAACATTAGATTAATAGTCATTCCCAATCAGGCTCTGAATCCCAACTTGGAGTTTTTCATTAAAGGCTGGATCCAGTTAGTCCTGAAGCCAGAAGGTCTATCACTTTTCGTTTCTGCTTTTTGAAGGCTCGTTAAAGCCAAATGCTTTTTTCCATGTTGAGAGATCATAATGCAAGAGATTTGTCTAAAACAGACAATGATAAATTCTATGGAGATTCAGTGATGTAGGCATGCAGAGCATAAATACCAACTGTTCAGAGTCAATCACAGCAGAAATAGATGGTAGAGAACTATTTGCCAATATTCAGCTAAAGTTTTGCACCCCACTAAAAGGAGAAATACCAGATAATATGACACAGTTTGCAGACTTGCTCATGTTTTAATCCAATAATTGTGTTTATCTAGTGGTGGCAGGCAACATTAATTAATGGTACGGCACTCACAATAAATGATGCCGGCTGCTGGGCACTCCAAACAGATGCTCCTCTCCCGCACCGATCCTGGGGGTGATGAGGAGCAGGAAGGAAAGGTAAGGGATTCTCTCTTTGTGCACTGTGAATCCAACCAATCCTGGAGCTGCAGAGAACTAGAGATTCCCTTTGAAGTGCTTGGAATTTCTGGCCTCCTGGCCTCTCTTCAGCCTGTCTGCAGGCACAATGGACTAGTGTGAAGTTCTTTGTATGACGACAGGACAGAGCCTATTGATTTGCAAGTGGGGCTGTGCCCAGCTCTGCCCACCCATCTTGCCAGTGATGGCCCATACAGGCACACCTAATCCCTCTATCGTGTGGCTGTTTGGGAGGAATATACAAAGACCAGCTGCCAACTACACCCAGCCATGTGAAACAGAAACAGCCTTCAGGCACTAAATAGGGCAGGATTGAGACTTAGTTTCTGACTTTACCATTAAAGAGGATTTTAAGTTACAGTTTCTCAGACACCAAACATAAAGTTCCCACCTACAATCAAAAGTTAGCACTTATTAACTGTAATAAGTCAACCCAATGGCATCCTATGGGAGAGATAGGCCTCACAGAAGTTATTAATGAATTTTTGGGTGTTTCTATACCACGACATGTAAAACTTAAAAGTACATACCTATACTTTTAATAATAGTGCACCCTTCCCTTTGGGCTGCCTAGGGCCTTAGGGGTGACTTATATGGTATAAAAGGGGAGTTGAAAGCTTGGTAATGGGTTTATTTTGCCAAGTTGAGCAAGCAGTTTTAAACTGCATACAGGCTGCTGTGGCAGACCTGGAAAATGGTTTAAAGGGGTACCTTAGTGGATGGCACAATAAGTGCTGCAGGCCCATTAGTAGCATTTAATTTACAGGCCACAGGAATATGGCATAGCACTTTACTAGGGACTTATAAGTAAATTACATATGTCAATCAGGTCTAAGCCAATTTTACCTTGTTTTAGGGATTGATCACTAACACTTTATCACTGGTTAGCAGTGGTAAAGTTCACAGAGTTCTAAGGCCAGCAAAAACAAATTCAGAAAAATAGGAGGCTGAAGGAAAAACGTTTGTGGAAAGACCACCCTATCAGATAATTTCAGGTAGGAGTACAGACAGAGTCTGCTGTGGTCAATACTAAACTCACAATGGCTATATTAGGTCTAAATGGAGAGATACATTTCACAGATTATAGATTGATCCTCTACACTTAAATATTGATGGTACCCAATGGAGAAAATGGGTTAATGATAAATGCCAGATATGGAAACATAGAGGAAGAATTTGGACTGGTACACAACCTTGAAACAATCCACATAAAAGATGGACCTGGGTGTCCCAGGAATCGGAAAAGATTTGGGCCCTATGTTATGTTATGTTATGCAATGCACATTTGTAAAGCTCACTGACACCTAAGAAGGTATCCTGGCACACAGCAGTTGTGAGCCTAGCTATACCTAGGGCTTAGTGGGGCGCCTCAAAAAGCTAGGTCTTCAGCTTCTTGTAGAATTCAAGTGAAGAGGAGGCTTCATGCTTTAGGTGCGATGTAGGAGAAGACTCAACCATCAGATCTGGTTTTCAATATGCACGAGATGTGTGCAAGTAGGAGTTTTAACAAGCAGAGGTGTCTGAAAGGTTTGTGAAAGCAGATGTTATTGTTGCCGTATGCAGGGGTTTTTGCCCTGCCAGAGTACCGAAGTGGACACTTGAATGCACTCTGTCAAGGGTATGGTTTTGGGCAAATCGTGGGGTGGATAGAGAAAGGAAAAGAGAGACACAAATTCCACTCATCTGCTACTTTGGAACACCAAGGAATTCGGCAGACTCAGCATGAATTTTGGTCTTTTATACGGATAAACACATGACATTCAGGTGAATATATACACAGATAACTTTAAACAATAAAATTATCATTTTTCATTGCTTTCCAAACTCCTAAGCAGATGGATCAGTAATGAGTTCCACACCAACGAGGATACAGGTGTGGAACCCCAGGACATGAAGAAGTGACAGAACTTAAATTAGACTGTACAAGCAAGCAAAAAAACAAGAACTTTCCCTAAACCCTGCTAACATGAGGGGATGGAAAAAGGAAGAAAAGAATAAAAGTGAGGGAATTGGAATACGGTGCATAACTAGACAGGGCAGGAAGTCATAAAACACAACCAAACATTGCCAGGTAGCTAATGCAAACACTCTTGCTGCTTGGATTGCCCCCGAAGTGGTTTTCCTAAGAGTGGTTAGTGCTCTAGTTCTTGACGTCCACTTCCATTGCCTTGTCTTATATAGCTTCTAGATGACCCTACAGCCAAATCTCCTATTATGTGGCATATCCTGTTTACCCATCCATGCTTTCCATGTTCTCCCACAAGGCTTGTGTGATCGCTAACAGTAATGTCAGCTAGCTGCTTCCTAGAATTTTAGACAAATTATTGCAATCCATCATTGTTATGTCACTGAAAGATATTATTATAATCAAATACACCAAGCAAAACACAGACTTGCAGCTAAATACCAACATACACAAATGAAACAGTAGAGTGAAGGCAGGCAGGAAGACGATGAGGCAATGTTAAGATGCAATGTTTTTTTTCCTGTGCAGATAGGGATGGCCTGACCCCAAAATATAATTCGCAAAATCTTGAGAGATAGTAACTCTTGTTTTTAATATATAGAGATTATCTGGACGCACATCATAGGGTTAGATCATCCCTATGTGCAAAACGAAAATCCATAGGGGGACATTTTAGTTGAAACAAACATTTTATTAACATTGATAGATCAACTCTGTGGTGAGCAGATAAACCATTGCATTGTAAAACAGGCAGTCCCTAGAAAGCTGACTGACAAATCAGCAAAGAGCACAAAGATATGAGGCAAATGGCCCTCTAAAGCCTGTACTTTGTAAATTTGTTTCCTCAAATATTTTAGAAAAGTAGTGACTAAAGCTCACACAATCATATCAAGATGTTTATAGCCCAAACAAAAAAAGTGACCTGATGCCCAGTTATGTACAGAATAGCAGCTTTCCATCTGTTTGCAGGATGTATGCATGTTAGGTAGAGGCCTCTTTAGAATGTAACTATTTGAAACACACACCCATTCTGGCATCACCACTGATTCCAGGATCGCAGTCTAATTAATTCTGGTCTATTTATAGCCCTGCCTGTGCATGTAATGTCCTTGCCATACCAGATTATGGCCAGACATAGTGGCTTTTTTGTTTGCTTTAAGTTAAATTCATTATTTAGTATTTCATAAAAGTGATAAAAACCTATATAAAAAAGACGGAAAGTAGGTATTTGCTTTGTCATAAGTAGCCTGCAATAAGAAAATTAAATTAAAAGTGTATCACAGTGGCAAAAGACAAAATTCTCCCCCCCTCCCCCCAAAAAGGGAAACATGTTCACCCAATATCCATAAATGTGTTGAGGGTGCCTCATCTGTTTCATGCGTGCTCAATTTTGTTGAGAGTTTGCTTAGCACACATTGGTAAGAGAAGGATTTTACAGTGTGTGGTTGTGTTTGTAGTGGCTTTAAATTGGGAATTACCTGCATTGTTAAACAAGAACTGAAAGTGTGAATTTGATCAGTCTTGACCCAAGGAAATTGTGAGCTGCTCCTTTCCCTCTCTGTGCACAAAAGTTGTAGGCTAAGTGATTGAGCCTGGGCCCAGAGTCACCTGAACAGCACTTCCTCCTCCCCTTGCACCTTAACTTTTTAGGTCACCTAATCTACTAAACAAGTTTTCCTGCTGCTTGGCAAATTTAGGACTTGGTCACCTATTGTTCCACAGGGCTTGCGTTTCTATTGGTTGAGTGAATAGTGCTTGGTTTCTTATTGTTCTGAAGGCTAGGGTTTCTATTGGCTCTAAAGTTTAGGGCTAACCTCCTGTTGATCCATAGGGCTTGTGTTCCTATTGGTTGAGGACTTAGAGCTTGGCCTCCTGTTGGTTGCAAGGGGTAGGCATCCTGTTGGTTTTAGGGCTCGGTTTTCTATTGCTTTCTATGGCTAGGGTTCTATAGGCTTTCAGGATTTAGGCTTTAGAGTGTGATTCCCTGTACTAGAGTTCTTATTCATTCATAGGGCTATGTTTCCAATTAGCCTACATCATATGATCACTAGCGCTATTGGTGTTCAGCCCGGACACCCTGACAAAGGGTGACAGATCAAGGGTGCTGTCTGTTTGGGGCTGTTAAGGCTTGGAACATGTCTATTAACCAGAAACACTGCATCTCCACCATAAGAACTTCAGTTAAGCAACCACTGATTTGCAACATCTTTATCTGTTACTACTTCCTAAATGCTACATACAATAGGCACATACCCCTCAGATACTTTCACTGAGAGACCATAACTACTGGCAAACTACCCCTATCATTATTATAACCTCTTCAACAGCAAAAAACGTAACATCTAAACCACAACGCATTAACTGACAAACACAATGGCACTTGCCAGAAGGAAACTAAAAACCAATGGACAGTGCAAGCATATGATCACTATGTTCACTGATCATACTGCCCCACAAAACCGCCCATACCTAATTCAAATTATCACACAACACAGCAATTACAACACCACTACCCTCCACAAAAAGTCCTCCCACACACACATCCCAAACGTTTGAATTCTCTAACCAAACAACATTTCTTCCACCATAATCTGCAACCAGACTACCCACACCAAAATGCCCATTTGCCCCTGTTCCTTCTCCCATAATACATCACACAGTCTTAACAAACTGTGACATAAAAAGAAAAGAAGCTAAACAACTACAGTGCTTAGAGTTCAATTCAAGATCCAGAAATCACTCCAGTCCTAAGCTTCTTTGCAGAAACATGGCCCAGTGAAGACTTTGACCACACATGTTATGAAGCCATCCCGCCAGTTTTTCACATTAACAAAAATCATACTGTGAAAATTGGATGAGGCTTGTCAGTCATCCATAAAAAACATCACAAAAAATTATATGAATTGAAAAGCAAACCATGGACAGCTGCAAATCCTTGCAGATAAGATGCCACTCAGCTCCAGCTGCTAACACTTATTCTCTCTCTTAATATCAACCACCACCCAACCGTGCTTACTTTAGAGATGTCTGTCTAGATACAATCATCAAGACTCATCTGGAGCACCCAAACCTATACATTCCAAGAGACCTGAACATATGGTTTGACAAGAAAAATCTTGAAGCATTCAACCTCCAATAAATTATTTCTGGACTAACTTACTTTACTGGATACACACTAGATGTCATATTTGCACGCATTTGACAAGCCACCATTAAGACAACTCCCGTGTAAGCTAAAGAGACCACAACTTCATCAGCTTCATTATCAACACACCTATCAATGACAACACTTCAAAGACACAGAAAAAACACCAGCAACATACACTCATACAGACAATGATAAAAAAAATAGAGGCCTTATTTATGAGGCCTTGCGTCACATTTACGCTGCTGGTGCGTCACTTTTTTGTGAAGCACCAGCAGTGTAAAAAATGCACTATGTTGTGTCATATTTACAAAGCGACGCATCTAGGTAGATGCGCCAATTTGTAAACCTCTGCGCCACATTATACCTGCACCAGGTACAGTGGCATCTCACCGAGGGAGTGCTGCAGGGCAGTGGGGTGGCGTGTGGCGGGGAGGGGTTGGGCAGGGGGTAGTGGACTCGGACATACGACGGACAGGAGTAAAGTTATTTAATTTAAATAAATAAAACTATTTACCTTGTTCTCGCTGCATCGCCAACTCGGCAATGCAGCGAGCTCAAGGTAAATAGTTTTAATTATTTAATTACTCCAGTAATTAGTCCACTATCCCCCAATCCTGCCCCAGCCCGCCCCGTCCCGCCGCCCCGCAGCACTCCCTCAGCACTCCCTCAGCGAGCTGCCACTGTCCAGGTATAATGTATGCAGGGGTGGCATTCTGACGCAAGAAAGGGTCGTAGAAGTGATGCAGTGAAATATATGAGATTTCACTGCGCCACTTCTAGGACGCAAATGCGTCAATATCTTACACCTGCCTCATGGGACTTGACCATGTGTAATGACCCATTGCTGGAGTTAGTTGCATCTCTTTTGTGACACACTCCAGCAATGCGCCATTTTTATGCCTACAGATACATCAGAAATACTGACGTATCTGTAACTCCTTGCGACGTGATACGTAATACTGTAAATATGACGCATCATTGGTGTCGCAAGGAGGGAGCAATGAAAAGTGACCCATCGCTGCTTTCTCGCAGCAATGCATCACTTTTCATAAATGAGTCCCTAGGCATCCACAAACTCAACTCTCATCTTGAAAGAATCCCAATAAACATGCACCCACATTTAAACTCAGCTCCCATCTTGATAGAACCCCAAGAAACATGCAACCAAAATACATACATACTTCCTACAACTGGATCTCCAATGCACTGGACAAACAGGTACCAGTAAAGATTACATCCAGAGTTGACCATAAAAAGAACACCATATGGATTAAAAGCAACATCAAAAGAATGACAACATCACTCAAATTACTACAAAAGTGGAAAAAATCAAGGACTGAAACTGACAAAGGCACACTACACCACTATAACAGAGCCTACATAATCACAAAAAGGAAACACTACTCAACATGCATAACTGAGCCGACTGCCTTTTTAAAGAACTCCACAAGAATGTAGCAGAATTCTGCAATTAAAAGGCCCAAAACATGGCAACATCACAATCCTGAGACTTCTCTGACAACATCTCCACTGAATTCATCTAAAAAAATAGAATATTACCCTAAGGAGAAGATGGATAACACCACACCAACACATGACTCATGTAATATAAAAATAGACAAAAGCAGTCTTTCATCACTGTATACTTTGAATACCCTCTCAGAAGATGATTTTATCATCATTATCATCACCATCAGACCATCAGTTTCACTTTCAGACCCAGCACCTACAAAAACCTTTAAAGATATCCTTTCCACAACTTGTGCAGGGAATATAGCTAAATGTTTACCCAATAAGTCCCTGGAACTAAGTTTATTTTCACCCGAGCTGAAAATCTCAAATCTTAGACCCCTCTGGAAAAAGAAAAACCTTGATTCATCAAACCTAGCAACCTAAAGCCCATATCAAATTGACCATTCTTAGAATTTTCTTTTGAAGGAGCAATGTTTAATGGACATTCACATTTTAAGGAAAAAAATTAGTTAAAGTCAGACCAACAGCACGGCATCAGATCAGCAACATGCACACAGCAGCCACCACATCTATTTGGGAGGATCTAAAACTAACATTAGACAAGAATTGTGTGGCTCGCCTATTACTTCTGGATTTATCAGCTGCATATGACACTGTTCACCACAACCACATGCTACTATAAAGGCTTCATCATCTTAGAGTATGTGAACATGCTCTAAAATGGATTTCATATCTTGTCAAAGACAAATTGTAGTTTACTTACCAGCTTTCACATCAGTGCCTCACAACAAACACTGTGGCATCCATCAAGGGTCTTTCATATCCCTTTTTACTCTACCTAGCCCCTTTATTAAGCCTGATTCAACCCCACCTGTTACAACTATGAAGATGACATTCAAATCACACTAAAAATGGATGGCCCAGAATATCTCTACAACTCAAAACCTGATGACTGCCTTTGAACCATAAACACATGGATGATGAATAACCATCTAACAATCAACACCACAAAGACATGTGAACAATGGCAAAAATACAAGCCGAGCACCATATGGCCCAAGGATATTGAGGTCCTTCCAACAACATCAAAAGAAATCAGAAATCTAGGGATAACCATCAATTCAGACCTATCCCTAATCCCATGTTAATATCTTGGCCTGGGAAGAATTTTAATTACCCTTGGTAATTGGTGTAATTTTGGTAATTTTGCACAATGAAATTTGCACAAACCTACTGAGAAAATGCCTTTATGCCATGTTGGGTAATGAGACTTCCATTCAGAAAGAAATTATGATGCACAGGTTAGGTAATGTTTTAGCATGCGTCGCAGTGTTTTGAACCATAAGCAGCAATTTCTTTAATGTAAGTAGTCAAAAAACATTGCAGGTAGATTTATTACTCGAGCGGACTGCTTGGGAAATTTTTAAGCACAAAATAACAAATCCAAACAACAGCTTCAGTGTTTTTAAAGGGAGCAGCAGTTTCTTTAATGCAGGCAGTCAACTAACATGTCAGTTACAGTTTTTACTGAAGCTGATCATTTGGGCACTTTTTAAGCATGAAACTACAAATCCAAATGTGAGCGGTAGTTTTTTGACTGAACAACCAGAAATCAAATTTACATTTTGGAGATGAGTTTTACCCAAGCAGACGGTTTGGGAAATTTTTTGAGTGCAAGATGCATTTCACCTAAATATGTGTAGTTATGCGTAATTTTGCAGTAATTTCCTGTATTTAAGCAACTGTAAATTATGCAAATTGTTCACACCCCTGTTGACAACGACACAATGCAAACATTGTGTCTCATCTTCCCACAGGAACTATAAGCTACACTCGTAATCTCCAAGCTTGATTATGCCAACATCCTGTGTCTTGTTGCTCCAGCATTCATCATGACCAAAATATATCACTGTGCATTTTCCACAGATTCTCCCAATAAAAAGGACCGCTATACCTACAAGCTGAATTTTAGCAAAAAAACAAACAGGACCCTGTACTCCAGCCTAGCACCACTTATCATTATAACCCCTTGCCATAAGAAATCCATAGGATACACCACTTTCTCAGTACAAGCCACCAAGCTCTGGAACTCACTACCAACCAACATTCAAAGCATCCAGGAGCATATACACTTTAGAAGACAGTTAAAACATGGCTGTTACAAATATAACTACATCATCCCACAACCTTGGGATGGATCCTGATAAGACAACTGCCTGTTCAAATTCAAACTTCAGCCTACAGCCCACAAATAGGGAGCTACCCAATCAGCAAATACCAATCTATATGCGGTTTAGTTAAAAAGAAAACCTATGGTTTGCCTGGTTATTTTATAGTTATGTCAATTCATATATAACATTTCAGGTCGACACTAATAGTAATACCATAACACTCAGAGGTTGGCAGTCAACTGTAACTGTAAGGGGTGACAATATTATATGGGATTGCTAAGGCCTTTTCTGATTGTTCATGAACTTGGGGTAGTTAGACTGGTAGTTTGGTCAAGACCTGTTTGGTTTTGTACCATGAGACTATCCTTTGCAAATAGATGGGGCCTTGTGCATTGTACATAGAAATTTGAAGTGCGTAATTTTCTGTACTGGGAACATGTGGAAGGATAACACACTGTGCACGATGTGCTATTCTCTCTTTAGGTTTAAGCACAATCTGGTAGCCTGATTCAGAATATTCAAAGTTTTTGCATTTGTGATGTTTGTAACACAGTATAAAGGTTCTCCAGCTGCAGCGGCCCCTGCAGGTAGGAGCGGTGGGGCCAGGTTGGGGGGGGGGGGGGTGGAGGTGGATTCGTCAAACGACCAGGAGGGAAAATTAAATAAATAATACATTTCCCTCGTTATTGTCTGTCGAAATCTCCCCCACCCGGCTCCACCGCTCTTACCTGCACGGGCCATTCCTGTACTCCAGTAAACCAATCGTGATAGTACTACTGCTGTTGTGTGTTCATCATGTCCGAAGAAGTGGACACATCTTAGCATATGGGCTGTGTTTATGACCATGTACATTTGAGGAGCAAAAGACTGATTTGTGTCAAATGAGGATTCACTGATTCTTTTGCTTTACATGTAGGGCTTGGAGCTTGTACAAATGTATATGGCCATATGTGAAGGGGGAAAGGGGTTCAGACACATGAAGCTTTCCTCATCCATAAAAATACGTGATCCATATACCTAATCATATTGATTTGAAAATCTGAATCTCTCTCAAGCCATTGGAAAATATGTGAGCCAACAGCGTACATCTGAATCTCGAAGTATTAGAGGTCCATGATTGGGATTAAAGGGTAAAATAAATCATTAAATGGGAGCAGGAATAGTAAAGAGCCCTGGGGAAAGCTACATGTGACTGGTCTCCAGTTTCATTCAAATGTACCTATGCCGATCTCCTGGCATCGGCTAGAAAACAATAAGCAATTTCATTTGAAAGCTGTGTGCACTACTCTGTCATATCCTTCATATGAATTTGTAGGATCTGGTGATCATCAACCATTCTGCTTGATCACTCTGCAAAGAAGGTAAGATTAAAAAGCAAAGAAATAACGAAATATCGAAAGCAAGAAGGAAAAAAAGAAAGAATTAAATAAATGTAGGAAAGTAATGCAAGCAAGACAGGAATGCTAGAGGAAAGTAAAGAGGAAAGGAAAAGACGAAGGAGAGAATGGAAGAAAGAAAGAAAGAAGGAAAGAAAGAAAGAAAGAAAGAAAGAAAGAAAGAAAGAAAGAAAGAAAGAAAGAAAGAAAGAAAGAAATAATAAAGGAAAAGCAAAACAAAGCAATAAAGAAAGAAGGAATGAAGGAATGAAGAAAAGAAAGAAAGAAACAAACAAACAAACAAATAAACAAACAAACAAAGAAACAAAAAGAAGACAAGAAATAAAGAATAAAAAATAAAACAAAAAGAAAGAAGGAAAGATAAACAAACAGGAAAGGAAAGGAGGAAAGATGAAAGAAAGAAAACAAGACAAGAAATAATGAAGAAAGGAAAGATAGAAACAAACAAACCAAGACACAAATAAAGAAAAAAGGCAAGAAAAAGAGATAATGACAGGAGAAAAGAAAGAAGGGTAGACAGCAAAAAAAGTAGGGAACATGAAACATCTAGGAAATAAAGAGCAAAAAAACAGAAAGAAGCAAAGAATGAAAAAGGAAGGAAAGAAAAAAGAAAATAAGATAGAATGAAAGAAAAAGAAAATAAATAGTGAAAGGAAAGAAAAGAGACAAGAGATAAAGAAAGCAAGAAAGCAAGAAAGAAGGAAAGAGATAAACAAAGAAGGGAGGTGAAGGGAAGGGCGAAACAAAGGGAAGGAAAAAGGATGTACAGAAAGAAAGAAGAAAAAAGAGAAAGAGAAGCAAACAAGAAGGAATGAAGAAAGGAAAGGAAAAAGGAAACAAAGAGAACTAGAAAGAACGATGGCAAGAAAATAAGAAAGAAAATAGATAAATGAAAAGAAGGCAGGAACAAAGGGAAAAGGGCAAGCGAGTAGGAAAGCAAGAAAGAAAGAAAGAAAAAAAGGAAAAGAAAAGAAAAATAGAAAGAAACAAAGAAAGAAAAAAAGAAAAGAAACAAAGAAAAAGAAAATGGAAAGGAGGAAGGAAGAAAACACAAAAGGCAAGAGAGAAGGAAAAGTAGAAAGCTTGAAAGAAGGAAAGTAAAAACAGAAGGAAGGAGAAAAAGAAAGAAAGAAAATAAATGAAAAGAGAGAAAAAATAAGACAAGACAGCATGAAAGCAAGAAACGAGAGAACAAAAGCAAGAGAGAAGAAAAAAGAAGGCAAAAAGGCAGGAAAGAAGGAAAGAATGAAGGCAAATAGGAAAAGTAGGCAGGAGAAAGAAAGCAAGATAGAGGTAAATAAAGAAACAAATAATGGAGAAAAAAACAATGAAGGGAGGAAAGAAAAAATAAGGAAAGAGCAAGAAAGAAAAAAGGCAAGAAACAAAGAATATGAAAGGAGGAAAAAAGAGAGCATGACAATCAAGAAAGCAGGAAAAACGAAAGAAAGAAAGAATGAAAGAAAGAAAGAAAGAGAAAGAAAGAAAGAAGGATTAAAGGAAAGAAAGGATGAAAGAATGAAAATGGAAGGAAAGAAAGGAAGGCAGGTTGTAAAAGAAAGAAAGAAAGAGAAAAAAAGAAAGAAAATGGACAAGCGAGAAAGCAATTAAAAATGCAAGAACGAAAGAAGTGAAGAGAGGAAAATACAAAGAAGTAAGGAAAGAAAATAAGTAAGACAGCACGAAAATTCAAGGAAAGAAAGTAAATTAAAGGAGGAAAGAAAGAAGGCAAAACAGCAAGAAAGTAGAGAAACAGATATAAATAATTCAATTAAGTAAGGTAGAATGAAAGCAGGAAAAAAGAAGGAAAAGGGAAAGAAAAGGAAAGAATGAAAGGATAAAGACAAGTAGTAAAAGAAGCACAGATAGTAATGAGCCCCAGTGAACTCCGCATGTGTCTGGTCTCCACTCTGTGTGTACTACTCTGTCATATCCTTCATATGATGTTGTAGGATCTAGTGATCGTCAACCATTTTGTTTGATCTCTCTGCAAAGAAGAAAAGAATGAAAAAAGCAAAGAAAGAAGGAAAGAACACAAGCAAGAAGGACAAAGAAAGAAAGAAAGGAAGGAAGAAGGGAAAGAAAGGAGGAAAGAGTTAAAGATACAAGGCCCAGGCCTGGTTGTCCAATACTTTACTTTGCAATCACTTTTTTGTTTATATTTTGTAAACTTTTAAATTTTTTTGTCATCTTTTTGTGTTTAGCTATATCCTTAGGTTACTTTACCTTTTTTTTGCACCAGTATTTTTGCCTGTGATGTTCATTAAACTAAAAAGGGTTTCATGGAACCTCTGTTTAGTTTGAAGTAGCCTAAGTATGTCTGCATCCTAGAGAACACCTATGCTGTTATTCTAAAATTATATGCAATAGTTGTATTTTTTATTTTACATTTCATAGCAAGAATATGGCCACCATGTTTAAATGGTAGAATGTTTCTTATTTAGTCTTTGCTTTTATTTTTTGGGCATACAAATGTAATTTTTAAAAAATGGAAACTTATCTAGCGGATCAGCTTGCTAAGGCTATACCTAATGGCTTTGCCAGTAAATTTTTTTACTTTATTAATTAGATAACTTTCATATTTAAAAAAAAACCTGAATATGAGCTATGGTTTAAAAAGTGCTTATGACAATAATTTTTAAATAGTTTCAGAAATAGTAACATGCAACAATTAGTTAAAAGTACGCACTGCTTCAAAATGATCGTAAATACATAAGGTGACAAAAAGTATGCTTTTCTCCCTTTAGGACATTTCATCTAGCGAGCAATCCAAGCCTCGTGCTTGCTGTGTCAATGCCAACAGTCTATTCTGGAGCGGCAGTCGGTTCAGCTGAAATTTCCGGACGTCCCATCATTCTACAGGTGAGAGTTTATGGTCGTGGACTTGATTTATCATCCTCCAATACCTTCTGCAAATTTCTTCCATAATGTGATGCGTATTTTGCCATCTTTTTAAATGAATTTCCATCCAAGATGAAATATTTGAAGGAGCAATACTTTTATTGTGCCATGTTTAAAAAAAAAAAAGTATTCCATGCAACCACATAGTAACTTCTCGACCATAACCACGCACCATACTTTTATTTTCATTATAGAGTAATTTTCTTTTTGTTGATGGGTTTTGTCACTTCAAGATTGATTACAGTGGGGTTCTGGTCTGCTGCAGCTGTCATAATGGCTGCATAGTGTGTGTTTGACCCCTTGTGGGCTTCAAATCATCATTGGTTAGTAGAAACTGATGTGGATTGCACCCATCAATCTATCTATCGCCATCTATCAGTCTCATTGAACAACAGAATTGATTTGGCTCTGCATGTGTCTCCTTCCGGTCTCCCTTCTCTCGCTTTACCTCTCTGGTCCTCTCTGCTTGGTTTGCAAAAGGGGGTTTTCACAATAACGCATTAGAGCACTTTGGCCATTGTTTCAAACATTTCTTTTATTACCGAAAAGTAAACTTTCTTCTGTTATGTACATGAATACACTATACATTTTACAGCTAAATTGACCCTTCAAGTCTCTGAATTAGATTTCTCCAGCCCTATCAATAAAGGCAAACAGAAGGTATTTGAAACCATTTAGCAAAGCATCTACATTTTAAATATTACTTTTTTTAATGGCCAGCAGGTGTATTTTATATAAAATGAATACATACAGTTTAATATGGAAACCCATTTTCTGCCTTCTACAGGATTGGAATCATTGCTACTTCACAAGGCAATTAAATTAAGACGTGCTCTGTCAACTATCAAAACACTTATTCGTACTGGCAGAAATAAACAGAGGTATTGAGGAAAGAAAATCGTGAGACAAAACTAAGCCAAAACTTTTATGCAATTTCTTTAATTTGATGTAAGATCTATACAAAATCACTATTGCCCAGGGCATCATTTTAGAACATTACATACTCAAAATTATAATCCAGTCGGTTATGGACGGCTGGTCCCGTCATGGTCTAAAAATAACATCAGGTCTATTATCTAATGGAAGCAAGACAGACCAGTTCACTTTTTCATAGTTAGCCACCAAGTAAGAGGGTTGTTGTTGAAAAATTTACAAATCAATGTCCCTGATGGGGTTGGAATTGTTAATTTCCCATATATTGTTTTCCTGGACCACCATGCCACGCACAGTAATACTGGTCTATACCGAATGGTCCTCCCAGTGTTAAAGATCTGATAGTTCTGTAGCAGAAGCTGGCTTTTTGTACCAGAGTTTTCATTTCAATGTACCTGCCCCTTATGTAAATTATGTGGTGGCAACGATTGTCCATATGATCTGTTCAGAGAAGTGTTTGGTGGGATCAAAGTGGATCACCTGTGGAGCAGTTCATGTTTTGCATCTCACCTTGACTTTTTTTTTGCTTTATTCATGTTTTTATTACTTGGATTGCCATACGCATATAGAACATATTGAATAGACAGAGGATCCTAACGGCTAAGCTTTATACACTGCACTTTAACAAGTCATTCAGGAATTTGATTATCTTGTGGATAAATGAATTTCCACAAAAGATTTCACATGCTACAAAAGCACCACAGCAGAGATGTCATTTTAATTACAGTTACCCGCAGAGTGAGTAGGGTATCTTTTATGCATATGTAGCTCTATACAACTCTATTTATAGCCATTCTCTGTTGGAAGCAAACTCTAGCCATTCCAATTCGGAGGTGACAACTGCATGTCAACTTGTTTGTATGATCCCTGTTATTTCATTGCCTTTATTCCAAATATAGTTATGCAAACAAGTAATTTTTGACCATGTCTCCTTCTGTTAATTAGAATACTTTCTTGTGGGATATGCATCTTCTCTTGAGCATATGTTTCATTAGATGTTTATCGTAAACTCGCTGCATATTGCAATTCAGACGAATAGTATTTGTCCAGAAGGTAAACTGTCTCTCAACACTCTGGCATGTGCATGTAGTACTACAGCTATTTGTATTGGCCACGTTTTCGTTTTTGATGAAGATCCAGAAAAAAATTTATTGGCTAAAGATGCTTGTAAAAATGGGGCTTAGGTGCTGATATCTACCTTATTGTGAAACAATGCAAGTTGCTCTGCTGGTCACCCCCAGACCATGGAAATCTTGTCAGTATATCTGAATCATTTGATTATGTTGTCCTAGTAGTGGTTATCACTACAGTAGACCAATTTTGCTAGGAGAGGTCCATAAAGAAGTGGGCACGCTCCAGTTCGAAAGAACAGCCATTAGACATCCCTTACTATAAGGGTAAATACACCTGACTTTCCAAACACACAGATCAGACACCTGGTTACTGGGTAAGCTCAAGCCATCAACACTGAAAATAAGCTGACACTGGATGCCTGCCTCTTAACTATGGCATATTCAAGGCAATTAGACCTGTAAACCAGACCCTTCCCTCTGAAAGCTCAGGCTCATGAAGCTCCCTGCATCTTCCATCAGCCAAGTGACTTCTGGTATCTTCTAGGAAGGCCTGAAGAAGCTGGATATTTCATGCACACAGACTTCTGTTCAACAGAGCCTAATAGGAGTAGTGTCACCATGCTATCTGTGCCTGGTGGCCTCAGGTATCATCAGGCCATTGTTCAAACAGGGGATAATACAAAGAAGAAGGGAGAGGAGTGAGGGACACAGTTTTAGTGACGAACACCATTTTATCCAATAGAACTTGTTAGGGTTACTTTAAGGGGGAGCAATAAATAACTCTTCTGGGTGTATGGGGATGTTCTGTATAGACTGACTGAAGAATTTCCTTCAGTCATTCTTGTCACTTTGGAAGGGTGCACTAAAAGAGCAATGTAAGACTCTCAACCCCATGTGCTTGAAGAAATATAGACGCATTTGCCTTAAGCTGAATAAGCAACCTCTCTCTGTTGCCCTTACCAGATAGGGGCGTTTACTGTAATGGGGGTCCACACAAAATGACTTCCTTCACAACAGAGAGGATTACTGTGAGAGCACTAATGAAGCTGACACCTAATTGTTGGAGTACACAATAGCATCCACACTTTGGGCAATGAAGAAAAAAACCTTGATTAGTTTTCTGTGGTTAAACAGGATGGTGACTGTAACAGACCACTGAGTAGAAGCAGTTAATTCCATTCAAATCTGATATATTGGGCTTTGCATACTCCTAAAGCAAAAACCCATAAAAACATTGTGCATAGCAAGCTGTTTTGTAAAGTCACAATCTTACCATGCCTCGAAAGGACTCTAAGGGCAGTATGGCTCTCTTGTGACACTGCACTGCAGCCGCAATTCAGGTCCATTGGTAAATCTGGTTTGTATTTTGTCTGTGCAAAAATGTATTACCACCCTCAAATAAGGGCAGATATAGTGTGCAACTTTCAAAATCAGTGCTCAGAACAGCATTAATCCAAATTTGTAGGAGAACAGTTTGACCATCTTAATAACCATATCAGTGTGGCTTGTCACTACTTTATGAGTATGAGTGTAGACCAAGCAATATACACAACCTTTTCTTCTCTTCACCCTCCTCTAACAGAATGTGGCAGGAAGCTGCATTTTGTTTGCTGTAGTGTGTTTTCCAAAGTTATGGTTCTTATAAGTTAGCTTTTTCTGGTCAACTCTTGCATCACTTAAAAACGGACCTTGTAGTCTAGCACGATTTTGTTCTTTCCCTGGAGTGGCTTTCACTTATGTAACAGCTATTAATTGCTTTGCTTTCCTAACAACACCCAAACTGATAATCCCACAGTGAACTGACAGGGAAACATATGAGGAGTAGGTAAATTGTTTTATTTTTGATATGATGTCTTGTTGTTTTCTCTAGCTAGTCGCAAAATGGTATCACTATATCAGTACTGCAGTACCCTGGCCCTCATGCTTCCCAGCTCCGTGCATAAGTAGCTCATACAATTCATTCTTCATACACTTAGATTTGTGGTTCTTTTGATCTTTTTATAAAATCAGGACTGCAAGTCCCAGATACCAAAGAAAAAATGAACTATTCAGCCATGGATCTGGAAAACTTTTAGAGTGCAGAGATTTATACCTCTAGTTCTATGTTACTCGTCACTCTCAAATGTCAGCCCCTCCTACATTGAAAGTGTATAGACTTGTTTCCTACACAGGTCCTTGAAAGGACAATGTCCTCCCATAACCTTCTAAAATATTTTTTTCAATCTTTTTTGAGAATTGCTTACTTATGGTTTCCCGGATTTGTGTAGGCTGCTTTACGTTTCTTTGTTGGTTTTTTTTGTCCTCATTGTGCAATAAATTGGTAAGAAGATCGCAGGTTCCCTCTTTCGAAACTTTACCAACTAGGTCTTTCCCCCAACTCTCAATTAGAGTAGAGGTGAATCCACCTTCTCATGAGGGCCCATCTTTCTAATTCCAATTCCAGCGGGAAGATTTGCTTGTGGAGCATCCACAGCAAATCCCCTGGATTATGCCTTATTGCCATGGTACATAATCATTGGACTTCCCATCCCTCTTGAACCTCTAAATTAAGAATGTAATTCCTTGGTTCTATTCCAGTTCCATATGTACCAGAAGCCAGCTCTCGTACTTTGCCCTATACTACAATCCAACTGATTGATCCTCTACACTGATAATAACCATTCATGCAGTGTTGGGGGGCTACCATGTATCCATTTTATACATATCTCTTGCCTAGCTGGTCAAATTAATACAATTAGTAATCTTTTTTGTCTATTTTTTAAGTGTGGTAACATGGCTTCTCCAGTATTTCTACTAACAACCCCAAAGATAATCAGCTCTATGCTTACCTCAATATCCTGACCAATGACTTCATGTATGACCTTACCCACATTGGACCAGAACAGCTGGAGTTGGAGACACTGCCAAAACATGTGGATGTTGTTTGCTCTTTCTTCTCCATGTTTCAGATGGACCTTCACCACCTGACTGTTGATCTTCGTAAGCTTTTTCGGAGTCCAATATGCTCCATGTAATGTGAAGAGTTGATTTTTTTCTGAGAGGTGCCGACTTTATTGTATACCATAATGTAGCCATAGATACTTGCCATAAGTATTACGTCAGCAGGTCTCTTCCCCAGAGCTCAGTGGGCAGTGTGAAGTTCTCCTCTCCAGCATGAATCATATATACCAGTACCACTTGGACTCTTCTTTCTTTAATGGGCCTCTTTGTAGTTCTGCCTCTAATTCAAAGTTTCCCACCCTGTCTTTCCCCAAGTCCTTCACCCAACTTGTCAGTTGATAGTATTTAAATTTAGACAGATTACCTCTGATTCTTAACAACAAGTATTCCCACTTCAGTATTCCTGCCTCTTTCAGGGGAGTTAATAGTTTGCCTCTGATGCATGCTGGAGTTCCTGGAGATTCCCAGATTGGGGCATAGGTGCTGTAATATGGGATCCTTAAAATTCTCCTGATTTGGTAAAACAATTTAAAAGCTGAAAATAGCGTCTTCAGCCTGACTTTTTATAAGTATTTAGGATGTCCAAACTTATAGAGAAAGAAACTTCCTTCAGTCATTGCTTCGTGGTATAATACGTAAGAGGAGTGTTCCTTAAGTAACAACCTAACATTTTTTAACTGAAATGCCCAACAGTATATCAGGAGGTCTGGGTATGCATTCCCTCCATTTTCTTTATTCCTTCTCAAATTTTTCCATGCTATTCTCACCCCCTGGCGGCCCAAATGAAGCTGACCAATTCCCCCTGTAGCTTTTGAGCCAGACCGATTTGAATTCTAGGGGTATGGTGTTAAAGATGTAGGTGAATTTGGGTAGCATTGACATCTTTATCACGTTAGATCTCCCCATGAAAGATAATGGTAAACCAACCCATACTTTTAATAGCTTCCTCGTCTCTGCCATCTTCATATTAACATTTCTGAGCTAATTAATCGAGTTTTCTGTCACCAATGCCCCTAGGTATCTTATCCTTTCTCTTGACTTGGGATTAGGGTTTGGGGAGTTCCACTCCATAATTTCTTTTTTTAAATGATTAATTTGATACCCTGAAACTTCCCCAAATCTTTCCAAAATGTCAATAATCTTTGGTAGTGACATTAGTAAATCACTTCTAAAAATCATTAGGTCATCTGCATATAGTGCTACTTTATTGTGACTCCCTTGGGAACTGGAAGGGAATAAGCTCTTAAGAAGCTCTAATTACGTTAGCTAGGGGTTCTATATATAAATTAAAGAGCAACAGTGAAAGTGGGCATCCCTGATGAAAACCTCTTTTAAATGCTTATCTCCTTTGTAAGGTTTCCGTTTGCCAGAATCTTAGCAGTAGGGCTTGTATACAGACTGCTCACCACCTTTGAGAATTTTTCTCCTTGCCCATAATAATTAATAGCTTTGTGCAAAAAGAACCAATTGAACCGGTCAAAATGCTTTAGCTGCGTCAAAAGTAAGCACCGAAAGGGAATTGTTTTCTTGCGTGGCCACGTCTATTGCTCCAATTAGTTCTTGGCTCAATTCATACAATTGTCTTCCTCTAATAAACCCTTTCTGGTCCCCGTGTACCAGATGGCCTATCACTTTACCAAGTCATCTAGCCAGTATCTGGGTATATATTTTATATAGTCACTGTTTGATACTGATATAGATCTGTATGATTCGCAGCACTTCGGGTCCTACCCTGGCTTCAATATTATACTGATAGTGGCCTCAGTCCAAGAATTTGGTAAAACCTGTATCTCTAAAAATAACTGTGTTCAACACCTTAGTTAAAATGGGGGCTAGAACTTCCTTTAGGGTCATATAAAACTCATTGGGGAGCGCATCTGGACCTGCTGCCTTCCCTTTCTTTAGCTTCCTTATCACCTCCATCACTTCTTCTATAGTTATTCCAGAATTAAGCTCCTCTCTGCATTCATTTTGTAACATTGGGGTATCTGATTTCTTTAAGTAACAATCAATTTGTTCTTCTGATGACTGTACATATACTGAGTATAAATTTTGAACAAGTTAATAAAGGCTCCCTCAAACTCTAGATCATCCATAATAACATTAGCTTGATCCCCCCTTCGAATAGCCAAGATCTTGTTTCTATTTTGTTCAGTCTTCAGCTTCCAGGCTAAAGTTTTCCACTACATTCTCTGTATTCATAATTCGACAGCTTATTAGCTTCCCATTTACTTCTAACTCTGGCCTCTAAGATGTTTACGAGGTCATTCTTCTCTTTCATACCTTCTTCCATTTTCTCTTGTTCTTGGTGAGAATCCTCACCCTTTAATGTCCAAATAACTCTTGGATTTCAGGTTCTGGCTGGTTGATTATATTCCTGGTGTTACAATTCTTGAAGTAGGCCAAGCTAGACAAAGTACTCGTAATTACTGCCTCATATGCATCCCCGACTATCTGAATGGGGGCTGCACTTCTATTTATTGAGAAATATTCCTCTGTCTCTATTCTCAACTTGTCCACAGCCTGTTGTTCTAGAAGAAGGGTACGATCTAGCGTCCATCTAGAAGTTACCTGGGGATTCCCTGTCTGTAATGTCATAGAAACTGCTGAATGATCAGACAAGTGGGCTGGTACATGTTCCACTTTTTTAACATTATTACTTAGACCTATAGCTACCAAAAAATTCTATTCTGGAAGCATGGCCATAGTTTTCATTTTTATTAGTAAACCTATTTCCCTTATTCCCTTTGTTTTTCCAAACGTCCACCAACCCCAGATCCACTATATATCTTTTCAACCACATCCTCATTTTAGCTACATTAGAAATTTTGCTAGGAGAAAACCTATCTTCTTTATGATCTAGTAACAAGTTGAAATCCCCACCTGGAATTATGGGCTATGTGGTATCCAGTCGCTGACTGTATAGGGCCTGTAGTGGAGTAGGGTCATCTAGGTTTGGGCCATAAAACCCTGCCATGGGATACATTTTACCAAACATCTTCACCTTAGCTATAGCCCAGCTTCCCTTCGAGTCTGTAATGGTCTCCACTATTAATGCTTTAGCTGTTTTTTTCAAATAGAATAGCCCTCCTTTAATACAGCAGTAGGCTGCTTCACATTGTTGCTGTGTCTTCTTTCAGGGGAATGCTGCATATGAGAGTCATGCGTTTTTCTACATTTTTTGCGTTCCTATATTCAGTGCAAATAATGTTTCACGAACCAGCACCAGTATTTTGTGTTGCCTCATGGCTAAGTATGCCTCCAGTTCAAAGTTTTTCAATTTCTTACCAAACTCTCAGGAGAAAACGTGCCTCCAGCATCACTTGACCACCAGAAATCCAGTATTTGAATGTTTGTGAATTGTTATACTTGATTGTACAAATAAGACTGTTCTTTATTTTTTGAGACTATTCAACATGGTAGGAAGAAAATATTATTGTTTCTGTATACTCTTTCAGAAATTCAAAGACTGCCTCAATGGCCATGCCAATCAGAAATGGGATTATGTGGAACAAATCAAAGCAATGGGTGCTTTCTATAGCACAGTGCTGGACTGGGAAATCACAGCAGCAAATCAGGCAGCCATTTGCACTGCCTCAGTTACAGGAACCGAGGAGATTACCCAGCCAGTAAGTATTGAAGTTACATACTATTTTAATGAAATTCACTTGAAAAAAATGCGAAAAGCAAGTACTGCCTTGAAAAATACAGGTTCTTAGCAGCTACGGCTACGTATAAGTTATATTTGTTTTGAATACTCTGTTTCATTTTACTTTACACTTCTTTTTTTCTCATCTTTCATAGTTTTTTCTCTTTCTACGTGCCTTTTTCTCTGTTATATCTCTTCGCAGCTGTTGTTCCTATGATGGGTGGATAAGCAGTTTCCTGGGAATTGTTCAACGTAAGGCTAGGAACTTCTATACATGATAACCATTTAAATTAAAGGAATATTATGATGCATGAGTGCAGTTTATCTCATCTTGCTATGGCCAGAGGATAATTCTCTCCTTTTGGCTCTTAGATCATCAGGAGATGATAGGCTAATGAAGTGATATTGCTCGAAACTCAACCTTTATCACACAATAGCTATGTGGGCTAATCGATATTTTTGCCAATAGCTGAAATGCTGTATCTTTTTGCCATCTGAGCTTCAAGAAATATGTTTACTGCCCATCACTAGAATGATCACGCCGCTATCACTTATTTACCGATCAATTATTAAATATACAGTTGCTTTGCTAATTATGTGCCACTGTTTACTGTCATTTAAACATTAACCTGCATATTTTAACAGATTAGGGAAAAAACTGTTCATTTGCTTCCTGACTTCAAACCTTCAAAGATATCAATGTTCTCTACATGTTCTCTGAAAGTGAAGGCTGTGTTTTGCTGGCTTTTAATGCAGGATATTGCCCGTGTGATGCAAGCTTTCTCTCAGTATTCTCTTTTGTTCTCTGTTGTTCGTCATTAAATGTGTTTCCGAATGAACTATACACATGGCTTTGACATGGTGTTTTGTTCTTGTTATCGTCCAGGTCCATCGTGCTGGGCAGCCCCGTGAATGCCCATAGCTGTTGCTTAAGCAGCTCATCAAGTTTGCACCTCACTTTTTAATTGTGGCTTTGTTTTACAACATTCTATTGACTATTTCGATAGTTAAGACAAAAAGATTTTTTAAAGGAGTTATTGGCTGTATAGTGAAGAACATGCCAGGCAGGAACAACTTTTCCTTTCTGCTGTAATAGGAAACTGATCCCAGTATGCATTTGTAAACCTTTGCTAACCATCCGCCTGCCTGTCTGAAAAGCAAGGTTAGGGCGGCTGGTGATGGCGTGGTGAACCACAAACAGAGCGGTTCACAGGCGGCTCGTGCTCTTCAAGCGGTTCCTCTTAGACCGGGGGCCTCCAAACTGTTCTGTAATAGGAGCGACTTTGCTTCAATGGAAATAATCACATGCTACTAATATTATTAGTGCTGTAATAGCAACCGTAACTGACAAGATTATGTTAGTGCCCACCATATACAAGATTACCAGCAGTCATCTCCTCCCTTCATCAGGCACTGCTGCTAGCATTAATATAGATAATGCTTTGTTAATGTGGAATGCCTCTCTGTGGTAATACATACCAGCTATGCACACATTTTCATATCAAATATGTGCTTTTAATTTTTTTTATACACAGCACTTGTTGATAGTAGGTCTTCACTGGTGAGAGTAGAATAGAACAGATAGTGTGTTTTTTAAAGTCTTTTTATCAAACAGTTATTTGACAACAAACTTTGATGTACGAAACCATTCAGCAAGTAATAGTGGGAGGATCAGTTACATTGCTCGTGAACAATATAATCATTTCAATACAGAATATATTTAATATGTTCCATCCCCCAATATTCCATTGCTATTTTGAGACTCTACCCAACCCTCCTCTTCATATTATCCTACACCAGGTGAACGTTTCAGGTCCCTCTGTAGTCCATCCACCTGCCCCATATCTTGCCCTACTTCCTCGGGCATCCCCATCCTTGGTACACAATTTTTTCTACTGCACAGCACCAGTGAAGGTCCGTCTGCCTCTCTGCCACCCTGGGAGGTTGAACCGTCCCCCATATTCTTGCAATATTTCTTTTTGCCACGATATCCTCCACCATTAACCATATTCGAGTGTATTTTGGACACCGGTCCTCCCCTGTCATGCATAGAATATGCCACCGGGCTTCCAAACCAACTTCCTGACCCGCCACAGTGGACATGACTTACACAATACCCCTCCAGTATTGCTGAATTCTAGGGCAGGTCCACAATATATGAAAGAAAGTGCCAACCTCCCCACAGCCCCTTGTGCAGTGTGCATTATCAATGCAACCCTGTCTGTGTAGCAGCGCCCTTGAGGTATATGATCTGTGTAGCAAACGGAGTTGCATGAGGCAGAACAGTGCCCTTATGGCCACCTCCCAGGGACTCGGGATTGCATCCGTCCAATCGTCATCCTCTAGTGTGCCTACCTCAGCCTCCCATGTTTCTCGTAATATCCTGAGGGGTCTGGGGTGTTATTCGTTATTTGTTTTATATATCAGGAATATGGCCTTATCTTGGGTATAGCAATACCCTAACGTCAAGTGGCGTATATTCAGGTAGTTGTTCCCCACCGGAATGTGTGTTCGCAATGCATATTTCAATAGCAAATATCGCAACCTTTCAGATTCAGGCATCTTGTATTCTACCTGTAAGTCCGCAAACTCCACCATCATTTGTCCTCTCCTGACATCCCGTAGGTGGTCTATCTCAAGTACCCCCATGTCAGAAAACCCTTCAGATCTCCAACCTCTCTCAGAACATCACGGCCCCACAAGGGAGTCTTTTCGGGCAGTCTCACTTCCTAGGCCAGGAATTTAGTCGCTTCTCTCACTATGCATAGCACTGTTTGTGTGTGCAGGAAGACGTCTTTCTAATTTTCTTCCATATAGAGCAGCGGTGTAACCCCCCATCCTATTGCATGATGATCCACTCTATAGGCCAGTTCCTCCTGTCCTACAAACACCTAGGCTTTGACAGTGCCTTACTGTGTTGTCCAGTAGTATTTCCTTCTGTCTAGAATTGCTAACCCACCCTCAAACACTCCCCTCTGTAGCTGACGATCTCTAACTTCTCCTACTATCTCTTCCACAGTTAGATCTTTATCTAACGCCACCCTGTACTCTGTTGTTAATGTGGAAAAAAGAGCCTCCCGGAGGAAGTCAGTGCAGTCCAACCCTATTCTACTTGATGCGGAGGTTTATAAATTCTCATAATAGTCTGCAAATACTGTGGCTATCTCTTCTCCCGTTGTAAAGGTTTCTCCCTGAGAAGACCTTATCTCTAGCACCCAGATCCGTGCCCTGTCCCACTTCTCAAGTCATAACAGCAATTAGTTTGCTTTGTCACCCACCTTGTATAGTCTTCTCTGGGTCGCCCTAGCATGCGCCCTGGCTTTTTCCTCAGTTATGCATTACTCGTTGTAGGATCTGTATTTGATGCCTAATTTGTGCATTTGGAGACCCAGATTCCCTTGTGGTAATTTCTAATCAACTAATATCCTTCTCTAGGGTGTCATACTGCAGTCCTTGTTCCTTTCTTTCCCCCCCTGCCAAGGCCCATACATAGCCACAAATCACCGTCTTATATGCCTCCCAGAGCACATCGCTGATTCCACTGTACCCAGGTTATCATGGTAACACTGCTCTGTTTGTTCCCGTATTTTCTCTCAAATTTGTTTGTCTTTAAAGACAAATGGGCCCAGTCGGGGCGGTAGTATGTTCGAATTAGTGGGTCTCTGTACCCGCACCTCCACTGATTCAGATATGCCCGTGCCTTATGAGTAGCTCTTCTAAACCACCGTGCATCTATCGCACTCATCATTAAATAATCTAGCTGGGAACACCCTTCGTGCGGCGATGAGTAAAATGTGCACTGCTGTGACATAGGGTTATGTTCCTGATAACAGATAGTATTGCTCTTGGGGTACTAGAAGTATAAAGATCAGTAATTCATCCTGTTTCTACAGTGACACCACACTGTTGGTTCATGTTGAACCTGGCCCTTTCTGCAGGATTTACCCCAAACATTTTGCCTTCCTCCTCCCCTTTTTGGTGAATTTTCTTTTGTTGGCTTTAGGACTCTGGGCATTTTACCACTGCTAACCAGTTATAATATGCATATGCTCTCTCTCTAAAATGTGGTAAAATTGTCTTTTCCACACTTAGCTTATTTAATTTACTTATCCTTCCCTAGTGAAGTGCACTACATGTGCCCATGGCCTGCAAAATAAATGCTACTAGTGGGCCTGCAGCACAGATTGATAGTGATTTGGAGTTTGGTGTATCTGTATTCACAATTTAAAATCACAATTTATGATGAACTCGGATTTTAAATTGTTAATCTAAAATTGCCACTTTCTTTACTTTCACCATTCTGTGCCTTTGCCTGTCTCTGAATACACATCTGGGTTGGGTGACAGCTGGGCTTTGTGCATCCCATCTTGACATTCACACAAAGGGAGGTGAAGTGTGACATTTGCAATCTGATGGCCCATTACCAGGCTGATAAGCCTTCCTAAGGTAGATTGAGAGGGAGGAGCTGACTCTAATCCCCACACAAAGTGCTGCCTACCACCCTGTAGTGAGTCTAGAGCCAGGGAAGGAAAGGCAGGAACTTGGTGATCTTCAAAGGCCTCTTTGATTTCTCCCCCACTTCAAAGGCACTTCTGGACATAAGGACTGGACCCCGACACCACAAAATCTGAACTTTGCTGGAACTGAGGACATTCTGCCTGGAAGAAGAGCTGCTGTGCTGTAGAAGGGACTGCCACCTTGATACCTGCATTTCTGTGTTGGCATGCTGACTGGTAATTGCTGTGCTGTAGGAGGGACTGCCACTTTGGTACCTACTCTTCTGTGTTGGCCTGCTACCTGCTGCTTCTTGCCTGAGAGTGAGAAGGACTGGACCTGTTCCCTAAAATCCTTGTATCAAAGTTGCTCCAAGGGCTTGTTGGCTTGCCTCCTCCTATTCTTTGAGGTCTCAGGGACCCGAAAAGACTTCTTGCAACTCTGCTGGTGCTGCTGGACTCTGCCATCTGTGAGTACGACCATTGCCTGAGGTGCCCCCTCCAGTCCAGGGCTTCAGAAGCGGGTTATTGCAGCTTTTTCTACATCGATGTCAATGCTTATGCGACTTTGCGCCAATCTGCGCTAATGCATAGCCCTTTAACACTAACAGAGTGTCTGCTTGACGGCAGCATTTCCAGCACTAACATGGCTCAACGACAGCAGTGATCCAACTGCTGAAACTGCTCGAAAACGATGACACCGCGTCAGCAGTTCAACAGAACTCGACGATGATGCCGGACCTATCAGGCTCTCGACGTCGACACTTGCTACATCCAAGGTATTTCTTCAGCGGGACATGTCTTAATCCCATAGCCTGCCTAGCCTGCCTGCCCTCCATCGTGTCCACCTGAATTTTGGATTCACCCCCGGGCTAGCGTGACCTCAAGTAACCTTTTAGCGCTATTGACTTCTAAGCACTATTTTTGGATATGATCAATAAAATTCATATCTTGACTTCTACGGATTGGATTCTCTTAGTTTTGGTCTTGTTTTACTTAGATAAATATTCTCTATTTTTCAGAACTGGTAATGAGTCTTTTTGTGGTGTTTTCACTGTGTTACTCTAATTTAGGTGTTGCAAAAATACTTTACACATTGCCTCATAGGTTAAGCCTGACTGCTTTTTGTCAAGCTACCAGAGGGCGAGCACAGGTTAATTTAGGTTATGTATATGACTTACCCTGACTAGAATTGTGGCTCCTGCTTGGACATGGTGTAAACACTTCCAACCAGGAACCTCAGTTTCTAACAGTTCATTGCATTAATTACTTTTTTAATCCTACAGTAAAAGAATTCAAACATTTATCAGAACAGTAACTGATTTACCACACGTTCGTTTTGCTTCTTGAATATTTTCCTACCCTGTGTGTTTGGGCATATCATTGAAGAGTGTAACCTGTGTTTCTATCTCAGAGATCCTCTGGGATAGTTATAGCTGTTGGTCTGTGTGCTTTCAGACCAGATTTGATTTTAGAATAGTTGCAAATTGTACAATGAATGAATCTTCGACCAGTCCAAAGACTAAAAGTAAGATGTTGCTGGTCACACATGTGCACAAGAATGCAATAAAGGAGAGCAGCCTCCCAGACATTCAAAAGGACTATCAGAAAGTGTAGTTTTGCTAGAGGGAAAAACTAGGATCCCTATATTTTATGCTATGTCATGTGTATTGATGTGGCGCTTTTCATTCCTATTTTGTAGCATAGCCACCTTTCATGGATGGACCCTCTTGATGAAAAATTGGAACATATATAAAGATTGATTTAAGAAGTAAGGAATAGCAGATGGCCTGTGATAGGAGAAAAATCAATAGCAATTTTTAAGAAAAATGACTCCTGATGGATTTTGTGAACAAACCCTTCAGGGTAACTCAGGAAAGATAGCCAATGCCACCTGAAAACACTACAAAATCAAAAGATGTTCTACACGGACCTTGTTGTCAACCTTTTTTATCAACTCTGCAAGGTTGCACATTCTCTACATGCCGACAATATCAACAGTATCATTTCCCTGCTTAACTTTCCACCGAGCCCTGCAAGAATGGGAAAGGTCTTTCCTTAACAGTTAAAAATACCAAAGGCTTCCTGTGTTCTCAAACAAATTAACCCCTTCTACTTATTTGTCCCCAGACTCTGATACAATGACCCATGGGAGAACCAACATCCCAAAATCTCAGAATAATTTTTGACAAAGACCTGTTGATCGTGCCTCCACTCAATGAGGTCACAGAAGGTGGAAATGGAGAAAAAGAACCTGCTCTAGAAATAGATTATCAGCACAACGTCACTATGGTACATAGAAGCAAATCATTATTCAAGAATATCAGCTTTAGCTGTGAACGGATGAAATAAGTAATTCCAGCAAATGGCAGGATAATCAGCATATGTTTCTTAATAAGTTGATCCCAAAGTGAAAACGACTTGAATCATAACTACAGAAGAAACCTGTCATCAAATTGTACAGGAAAATCCAATGAATCCTCATTTACTCGAAATTCTGAAGAAGGCCTATATGCTGCTCTTTGATGAAACCCACAGTAAAGGTTGAGAGACAAATCATTAGCTAGTATTGAGGAGGGATAAAAAAATAGGAGATCTATGAAAGGCTTTTTATCCAAAAAGAAGAAGAGGATCTTTGAGGTTGTCCAATGAAGGGCATCTGCAAAAAATTTGAGATGCCCCATAAGCCAACCTTATAGTCAGCCCTCCACATTCAGAATTGGGAGAGCCATTTGGTTTCTGTCAGTGGAGCCTTAGCCGGTGGTATGCAGTTATTTGCCATGGGAGTAGAGACCACAGCGTCCGCTGATCAGGGAGGCTTGCAAATAGTCCATAGAGCAAACAATGTAGGTACAACAGTTTATAAAACTGCAATTTTGTGAATTGAAGTACTATACCCATCACATGAAAGCTCTGATAAAGTAGCCACCTGCTTGAGCACAACAGCTATTCAGAACCTCAGAAATAGCAATGGATGATCTTAAAGATTTTGTTCGCTATTATTGTTACAACTTCTCACTTGGAAATTGTGGTCTTTGTCTATTGACATCATTGTTCACAAGGTAAAAGACCTTCGCTTTCACTCTATTGAGTGGGTTCAATCCATATGTACCTGACAATGGAGTTTCTGGGGAAATGGGGCTGCTGTCATTTGCGTGAATTGCGATTGAGCTGGATAAAACACCAGAGGACAGAGTGCACACTATTTGTGTAATTAATGGTGGAAAGAGGCCCTCCCTTTTGGAGGAGGGACAAACAAGGCATTAGGAAAACATGCATCTGATGGTTTTGCTTTAGAAGAACATAGCTTGGCTGTAGATTGACCAGGAACAAGCTGTAGATTTTATTTAAAACAACATATTTTGTTGAGATAAATCAGAAATATTTAAATAGTATTGTTAGAGCGCGATTGTGCTCTTTCATTTGTAGGGGTGCATCATAATCACGAGTAGTTTGCACCACATTTATTTTTGTTGTGTTAACATTTGGTCATTAGGATATGAAATGTAATAACATGTAAAGGTTAAAAGATAGAAATATTTTGTGCAGTGTGAAGAAATTAACATGGCAGTTGTGTTTATAACTAACTAATGAAGTTCAATTATTGAAATGGAATGCATTGATTAAAATATGCACCATAATAATGTCCGCGCATAGGCATGTTAACCGGAATTTGAAAGTGAAGAATTTGTGTAGGTTGATTACAATTATTCATGTATTTGATGTGTTTATGGAATGTGGTGATTTAGGAATGCTTGATAAAATGGTTATTCATAAGTGGCTTCATAAAACCTTCGTGTTATTTCCTTATGTTGGCTGATTTCTGCAGGCCTGAAATGCATTTTCTCTGGAAGCTCTCATATTTGACTTGGTAGTTGAATTTCATGTGCACTTTTTCTTTCTCACACTTTTGTTGCAGGTGGAGAAATTAATCTTTGTTAGTTAGAATAATGCTTTTGTTTTAGGAATTAGGCTCAATGAGGAGAGGATATATTTGTACAAGGAGTGCTGATAATGTGGGGCGGTGTTATTTCTCACCGGAGAAGGCCTGGGAACCAAGGTCATCGAGCCAGGAGCTAGGAGTATTGAAACTAAATGGAAAATCACCTATGAAAATCTGCCCAGCAGCATGAGACAATCAGATGATGTAAATTTGGCGTGTCTTATCATTTTGGTGCTGGAATTAGGGACAGTGCCCCGGGGGTTGAGTTAGGAGAGGAGAAGAGATCGATGGAGAGAGAAGGAGCATCTTAGAACAAGCTCCGTAGCTTGATGGTACTTGACCCATACAACGTGAGTGCACTTCTTAGGACGTCTTCACGAGCTGACACCTTTTCCTGAACTTGCCTAGGGAATGCTACGTAGGGATGTCACGTAAGTAGTAGTGTAATGCTTTTTACCCACGGGCCTCATATAAAGTCTAATCCTGGTGTGGGGGCACTCATTGCCATTGTTCTGATTTTGGAATTTGTCATTCTTTCCATGCTTCAAAGATTGAGAATTGCACGCAGGTTTTAATGCTGATGTATTTCTACAAACTCGTATTGAGGTGCCTGAATGTCCAGTTATTTTTGGCTTTGTAATAAACCCACTAACCTAGAACCTGGTGTCTGTGATTCTTCGGAGTCATGATTCTTGAATTTATGAGTCTAACCTAATAAGTTATTTCACCCCTCTACACTTCCAACGGTCCTTTGACAGAAGGTTCCAGAGTACAGTGACAAAAGGGAACCCTGACCCTTCAGTATTACACATATATACATGGATCCAAAGTTAGGAGTTTTAGAGCAATTCAGTAGTTTATGACTGTGCTTCATACATATCTAGTTAGAGCATTGGCCATAGCAGACAAATTTAAAGCTAGAGAATAGTCTTACTAAATGCACAACTATTTAATTATTCAGTAGTTGGCCTAACAATTTAAAGATGAGTGAGAGTGGCAGGTAAATTTGAAAGGGGCGGTTGTAATGTGATCACTGGGGTTGTTGGTGACAAGTGTCATTTCAGCATTGAGAGATGTTGTAAAGTTTTATATTCCAAACAAATGTGGATATTGGCGAGACATTTGCACCACATTTTGCCCCACCAAAGGTTTACATTGTGAAGCCTATGTTGAATAATAATATTTTTTAATATCTAAAATGCATTGCTTTCATTGCCTTTCTGCTTTTCTCAACTATTTGAATTCCTTACTATGCTCCTTATGTTTGTTTCCTCTTTTAGCACCTGTCAGACTATGTTGAGTTGTGGTAACTCAATTTTACTCTGAAGGTGCACTTCTTCCCTTTTCCTAG
Organism: Triturus cristatus; assembly: GCF_964204655.1. Lineage (NCBI taxonomy): Eukaryota > Metazoa > Chordata > Amphibia > Caudata > Salamandridae > Triturus > Triturus cristatus. The sequence continues at coordinate 552,619,831 of NC_140584.1, forward strand.
TTGAGTTGGTGTCACCTTAACAAGGTGTGGATTTACCTGCTGATCAGACCTGTTATTTTTGATGAATATAGCTACTACCTAAAGCAATAGTGTTCATACCCATGTAGGTATTTTCAAGAAATACATTCTCAAAAGAGTAAAAAAAAAATTTTCTACTTCTCTAGGGCTATTATTTTCAATCTGACACTACCAAACAGAAAATAAAGGTTTGCATGGCTTGTGCTCGGTCCACGAGGGGCACAATAAAAATGGAAAAGTTACGATCAGATGCTGTTTTCTTCTGTGCTTCTGCCTCCAAGGAATCAGGACTTAGCACGTGCGGACCTTTTAAGTACCTGAATGTGATGAAGGTAAGTAGTTGACAACCCAATGCTATGTAACCCAGTTTTGGCTACAGCTGATGACTTTTGATTTTTGAAAGATTTTGTTACGTTATCTGTGCTCGCAAGGAAACACAGCCTTTGTTAAAAAAATGTGTGCAATGTACAGCAACAACTGTATCTTTACATTTTGGGCGAATATATGTAGAAGTTTAAATGTTCAAACATAAAGGGCTGTGGTTCCTTTTGGTTCATAAGGTGAATCAGATTTTAGGTGTTTTCTTTTGTCCTAGCCAATCACAGCCTGTTCTATATTAAGGTAATGGTAGTTAGCCACCTAGGGTGTCGCCAGGAAGAGGACACCAAACTGACCTTAGACGCAACGAGGGCCTCATTTAGAGTGAGCAGAGGAAGAACTTCAGGCAGATTGGCACAGTTCCTACACTTCCAACCTTAAGTTTGCCCACTGCATTTATAGGTGGGCAGAGCGCCAGCCTCCAGTTGGCTCCACTGTTGAAAACCTTTGACCGGTGGCTCAACCACAAAAGGGTTGTTGGCCAATGTATGTCGGCAGGCCCACCATACATAGGGCAGTGCTACTGGAATACATATTTCCTGTTCCTGAATAAAAAACAACACAGTAGATCTCAGAGCACCAGGGCCATTTGTTTTTTATTTTCAAGTAACATCATGGCAGCCATTCATCAAACTTATCTGCTCTCAGACAAGCTTCTACACTGCTGGTTGCTCTCAAGGCAGTGAGATGATCAGCAGCCAAGTAAAATCCCCAATCTTGGTGATCATCCCCTCCATTAGGATAGCGGAAACCAAAGCCTTGCATGTATCAGGGAGGGGGCAGAAACATGCAACAACAATCCTTCCTCTAGCACTGCTCATCTCTAAACACAGATGCCATTGTTTTAACATCATTGAGTAAATATAACAATTATGTTAATTGCTAATAATGCATCAAAACCAAAAAGGAATGTTTGGCTGGTTTAACAACTTGAGCTAACCCTCCAAATAAAATACTACAATTTCACCTCAGATGCTCTATCTAAGATTTTTTAAATCAAAGCCACTTTCCACAAATCTTGCTAAATGCAATATATCTAAATATGCTCTTTGTAGGCCACAATTTCACCACTGGTATTCAAAGGGTATGTGTATGTAGAGGGAGAAAGGATTAGTTAAGGTCTGTCACACTTCCTCCCAAATTAACACCAATTCAAAAAATGTTGTGATGTTCCGGAAGGTAAACGTATGAGTTTGTGCCCTACTAGCTAGGTGCTGAGTAGTTTTGGGGGCCGAAGCCTGGATCAGGGCATATGATATTGATCCCAAAGAATGACATTGACCTGTAGGGGTGGTGGGGCAAGAAACGTTGACCGTGATCACTTTTGGACTTATTGGGTGACTGTTTGATGTTCGGTCCTACCTTTTATTATAATCTTATCATGACCAGGGATAAAAATAAAAAATGTTATTGTCTATCGTGTAACGTTTCCACAGGAGATTCTATAACCGCATTTTTTTTTTGAAAGTACCCGATCAAAAAATGAAATAAAAACACACAAAAGGATTCAGGGGTACCAAAATCTTTGGGGTTCCTTGATCAAAAAAGATCTCCAAAAAGAGCTCCTTACATTGTCCATGATCCGATAATGAAGCATGACACCTTGGTGGGTGAGGGTCATTGTATCTTATAAAAGATGCTCTTTGAACCACTGAGATTCAGCAGCATTAAAATTACCTTCTTTGGTCATACCTTCCGGACGATCATACAATTTTTAGGTCAAGCATCAGTGCACATAAGACCTGGTGTCATGAATAATATCTCTCTATTCCCTCCTGCTACTCACCATTGGTCAGGCTCTCGCGTCGCTCTTCTTTACTGCCTAATAGTTGGTACAGCTCGCGATACCTCACTTCCCTTATTAAGCAGAGGAGCACCGGCTAAGTACGGTATTGTTACCCTTGCAGTGCTTTTCTGTTACTTTAAGAGCACTACTTATTCTTTCCGCCCGGGGCTGCTTTTCGCTTGGTTTATTTAGCAACACTTTTCAGAGGGACTCCTTAATTTATAATTATTTTTAGGCATGGGGAAATTAAGTAATTTGTCAGCAATCACAGGATGTTTGAGCCTCCCGTCTGACAGGAACCTAGTTCTCCAACTTCAAAGTCGTCTGCTTTTGCCATTAAGCCACATCCTTGCTAACGCTCTAAACAAGCATCTGCAATGCAATAGGTGTCGCATTTGCGAGAGTTTGAGCTATTAGCATTTTAAATGACAATACCTTTTATTTGTTTCAAAAACCAAAACGTAAATAAAAGGCATTGTCATTTACAATGAGAATAGCTCAAACTCGCGTAAATGCGAGATCTATTGCATTCCAAATTATGTTCTTTCATGGCACCGCCTTGGTTTTCTTCATGTTTTTTGTTCCGGGCTCTGGATTGTGTCTGCTATGTGCCTGTGTAAATTAACAATATAAGGCGTTTCTCTGTCCCATTAAAAAAACAAACAGACTGAGCAGCTGACCAATGTTGGTTGGAGGGTGGGTGAGGGGTGGACACCCGTGACACAGCTCAGATGAGAGCTCACAATAGTTCATCGATCGTAGAAGATTAATTAATGACCCTGTTATTGATTACATCCAAGTGAAAGAAGGGGCCCCACAGAGGCCCTTTCCCGTTGCACCAGCAGATGCTACGTTCCTTGTGCCTGCGCACCTCCCCTTTGACCCAATTTACGTACCCACCTTGCATAGGGTGGCCATGTACCGCTTTTGTGTTTCCAAGTCTCAGGCTCATTCAACAAGCAAAGACATTCGGGGATTCATAGTAAAATGGTAAATATATATGAGATGTAAAGTGATAGTGTGGGTTTCTGAATATCAGAGTGAAAATCGCTAGACGTTTCTCAAGGATACTACTTTATTGCTGTAGAATGAAGGGGTGGCTAAAGTTAGAGTCAGGGTGCCTAGAAGCGCTATACCAAATGAGAAAAAACAAGGACCCCCTGAACAATGGATAGTTCAATTCCTAGGATAGGGACTTGAATAGTAATGACAAAAACTCCTAGGCAATATAATAAAGTAAATAAATTACACAATATCTACGACAATAAGAAGACCAAGGAAGACGGAAAAAATATGTTCAAATTTGTTACTATTTTAATAATTTCTTCTCATATTATTTAAACAAATGAAATTTATACAAAAAATCTAAAAAATTAAACAATATTTAACACATTACATTTAATCAATATGTATTAATAAAAAGTTAAAAAGTGGCAATATCTTTATTAACTCTGAGTTAATAAAGATATTGCCTAAGAGTTTTTGTCATTACTATAGAAGCGCTATACCTCCTTCATCATATAGGTCAACATGTTCCTGCTAATGGTGATAAATAGCACATTATACTCCGCTCTATCTGCATGTATGCTTTATCCCATGGAATGTTTCTTGAATATATGTTTTATAAAAAATAAAAAAAACTATTTAACAAAGACCAGGGTGCAATGGGTTAAATGTGCATAAGGTACATGCAGACCGGTCTGGTAGAAGGAGCTATATAAATGTAGCAAATCACTAAACCTTCTTCGAAGTACACGAGCAGCAGTTCAGGATCTTAGTAAGCAACACAAAGAGCACGCGCTCTTCGCCCATCCCCCTTCAAGCAGGACTAACGACCAGAGAGAACCTCGAAGCTCTTTACTTTACACTCGCTGCTCAAGAACAACTGCATTTTTTTCAGATAAGATAGTAGGCAGATGCATCACACCTCGCCCCGCAGTACCCCGCTGGCAGGGGGTACAGGTACAGTCATGACCCACAATCACAAAACAACAAGCATTTGCAATGCAATAGGTCTCGCATTTACCCCAGTTTAAGCTATTGGCATTGTAAATGAGAATGCTTTTTATTTATGTTTTAAAAAGCAAAACATAAATAAAAGGCATTGTCATTTACAATGCCAATAGCTCAAACTCGCGTAAATGGGAGACCTATTGATTTACAAATGCTTGTTTGAATTGCTTTTAAAATATAACCAATGATAGGTATACATTGTGATGAAATCAAGAAAGTGTCTTACTGTTCTCCTGCAAGAGGGTTCCAAATTGCTACTGTAAGCCTCTGACATGTCCCTGTTTCTAAACGTGTAGGCAAAGGAAAATGCCACTTAGCAAAGTGGAGCATAATTCATTGCATCAAAGCTGCAAAGTGCAGATGTATATTGTAACATATCTTGAGGGTGCTCAATTTATGAGTGTGCAAACCTTGCATAAGTTGATTTTGTGTAATTGCATGAAAGTGTGAGTAAAGTACACACAATTAAGCCTAACTACTCAAAATGCAAATTGGTCATATTTAGCACAAAATGCGTCCTCTTGCTAAAATATAGCATAAAAACACAATTACTGCGATCAACAGTCACTTGTATTCTGATTGTTCGCGTTGTCCTCGTGCTGCATGCAGTGGATTGGAGCTTATGTAACCATCCTAGAAAGGACAGCATTTAATGTGAGCCTGCTGGCCATAAATCAATGACCTTGGGGTCAAAGTAAGAGCCCTGCACTATTTACATATTCATAATTGTGATGTTTTTTATTTTTTTTATTAAGCCAGTAGACAATTACAGAAAGCATAAAAAAATAGCAAACATAAGGCAGAAAAAACACAAGCGAGAGATAGTCAAATGGGAAGATATGCAAGAAAAATAACATTTGTACAATCAGAGATAATAAACATATATACGTGTATAGGACCCAACCTTAGAGTTTAATCCCCTTACACATTAATTAAATTCTAGGTACCAACAGGCAAGTATCAAACGGATAGACTAAAGCAAATACATAGTGATTTACAAATAGCCTACAACTACATTTACAGAGGGAGCATGAGACTTTAACAACCAGGCAGATTAGGATCCCTCCGAAAAGCGGGGTCTACATATGATCTTATATTGCAGGTGCCATAAATTCAGATAAAGCCCCCCAGATTTTAGCGCCCAGTCTTCGCTTCTGTAGCCCTTTGATAGCATAAAGGTTAGTTTCTAGTTTGCATATAGCAAATAGCCTTCCTCTCCACATCTCAAACATAGGGGGTTCCTTCTGGCGCCACAGTGAGGCTATACATAATCTTGCCACGGCGACAGCAATATATATTAGATATCTGATTGTATACATTCCCTCTGCAGACATATCATCCTCTAGCATCCCCAGCAAAATAACTGTTGGGGTTATCTCAATCTGCACCCTGTGACTTCTGTTAGAAAGGTCTGCCTCCTATTAATCAATGTTTTTAGATCTGGACATGTGGCAAACATGTGAACTATATCTGCCTGATCCTTCCCGCACCGGGTACATTTATCCTCATTTATTACCCCCCAACCCATACTGCTGTGTTTTTAGGTTGGAAGATATTAGAAGTTTGTCAGCTAATGTAATAGATTCTTGTAAAATATTGCCCTCTACAGACAGCCTGGCATTCCATTTAGCATTTTGTACCACCACATCATCCTTTTGTATTTCCGTAAGTGCTTGATACATGTTACCGATTTTTCCCCGACCCTTCACAAATTCTATTAGATAATTGTTTTGTGCTAGGCGTGAGGCATCCCCTCTTTTGCTCAAATAGTCCAGAATCTGTGAATATTTAAAGAAGTCTGCTTTGGGAAGCTCGTAATTAGCCATTAATGAAGTATATGTCCTAGTACCACTACTGTCTACTAGATTTCCTAAAGTCAAAATTCCTTTGCTTCTCCATCTATTCATAATGCCATCCAAAAAAAATAGCTGGCAATAAAGTTGTGGCATCCGTAGGGGTATAATAATGAATCCTGCCGATCTTCAGATGTCGCTTAATCTGAAGCCAGGCCTTATGGGCGGCCTGAAACACCTTAAAACAGTTTTTTTTATAGTAAATAGGCTCAAGGATTTTAAAGAAAGTTCTCTCTGCCGTAGAGCCTAGTAGCAGCTGAAAAATATGAGGAGTGTCCTCTATATTTTCCTCATTTGCCCCAACCAATAAAATTCCCACATACTGAAGTTGGCAAGCCCAATAATAATACTGGAAGTTAGGAACTGCCCAGCCTCCTCGTTAACGGGGAAGGGTCATAAATTTCCACGCTCGGCGTGGTTTTCCCTGTGCCCACAGAAAATTACTGCAGATAGACTGCAGTCTCTGAATCTGCTTTCTTGTAATTTCAAGTGGGACTACCCCAAAAAAATAAAGAACCTTTGGTAAAATGTTCATTTTTAGAACATTACATCTCCCCAACATTGATAAGTGAAGACCTTCCATCCTATCCAATTCCTTTTCAATGTTGCATAGCAGAGGCTCCCAATTAGACATGACCATTGAGTCAAGACATGCATTCAAGCGGACTCCCAAATATGTTGCCTCTTCCATGGCTCTTAGGTCATTAAAATGTGCTTGATCAGTACATATAACCTGTGTCTCCGCTAGGTTTAGTTTGTACCCAGAACTCCTCCCATAAATTGATGCAAGTTTTTCGGTCTCTACCAATGTGGTGGCGGGATCCGTTGAGGCTATCGCTATATCATCTGCATATGCAAATATTTTAACCCCTTCTTGCCTAGGGCCTAGTAGTGATATGTTTAGCCTTTGTTCCAATAGGTTTAAGATCGGGTTAATATATAGCGCAAATAGCAAGGGAGAGCAAGGGCAACCCTGCCGGGTACCTCTTGATATGGATACAGGGTTCGACTCTAGCCTCACGCACACACTTGCGCGTTTGATGATCTGTACATTGTTTTAATTGCCTGAATAAATCCTGCACCAAACCCATACCACCTCATTGTTACCCATAAAAACTCCCAGGAGACACGGTCAAACGCTTTTTCTGCATCCAATAGTATCACCTCACATGGCAATTTACGTGTGTTGGCGATATCCAGCATTGTCGTAACTCTACTTATATGGTTGACCGTGCCTCTACGTGTTGGTGGACCGAAACTAAGGGTGTAATCACATGAGAGAGTCGTGATGCTAATATCTTTGCATCGATTTTCCCATCGCAGTTTATAAACGATATTGGTCTGAATGACCCTGGAAGTGTGGGAGGTTTATCTTTTTTGAGAAAAATGATAATACTAGCTTCATCCCAGGATGCAGGGGCAGCGCCCTCTTGTGCTTCCCGAAAAACAGCTAACATGTCTATTTGTATTTCTGGCAATAGAAGATTGTATAGTTCTAATGGAAGCCTATCAGGACCAGCAGCTTTCCCTGTAGCTAGTGAACCTATGGCATCTATAAGCTCTTGCATTGAAATTGGGTCCTCTAGCATTCTCTGGTCTTCTTCAGTCACAATTTTCCTATGAGGATCCCTATATAAATCTTCCCCTCCTCTTTGAGTGTCACTGTCCTCTGAGTACAATCCCTCATAGAAAACCCTAAATACCTCTAAAATCCCCTCCGATGTTTCTACTGTGTTCCCTGCTGAATCCTTGATTGCCGCAATAGAGTTTTTCACCTCTTTACATCTGATCTACCTGTTGCTCCCCCAAACTCGTAGCACTCTCTCTTAAAAAGATGATATTTCTTTGTAATATCTTTGGCCCATTCCTCATTTATCCTAGCTTTGCACCATGCCACCTCTGTTTGTGCCTGTGCAATATCTAGCTTTCTCTGTACTGCTTCTATCAAATTGCACTCGAAGTGGCGTAGTTCCTCATATAGCGCCGTTTGGTGCTGTCTAAGTAGTTTCTGCACATGTAATCCGAAACTTAGTATCTCTTCCCTCAGTCCTGCTTTCATTGCATCCCAGACTTTACCGTACTTAGTAGAGTTGCGATTTATGGCCAGAAATTTTGTTACCCATTTTCGTATATGACTAATAAACTCTTCATTCAGTAGTAACTTCCTGTCAATGGAAAATGAATTTCTGGGTCGTATTAAGCCATGCATTACGAGTTTCAGCAGGACTGGGTTATGGTCCGAGGTTATTCAAGGAAAAATCTGTATGTGTGCATCTTTTAAATACGTTTTTGTCGCAAAAAAATAATCTAATCTAGTTAGCTTTTGATGAGGGCAGGAATAGTGCGTGTACCCTGGTTCTGGATGTTTTAACCTGGGCCATACATCGACTAGGCCATGTTCATCAAGAAGCTGCTGTAGGGCTTTATATACCTTAGGTTTCTTGCCATCGTATCTATCTCCCCCCAACCCACGAGTCACTTCTCCTAATTGGATATTAAAATCCCCCGTAAATATTAGAGGGGTTACCCAGTTGGCCAATTCTGTATTCAAATATTCAATAACTTGCGTTTCATCATGATTAGAGCATATACAGAACATATTGTAAATTTCTCGTTAGCTGTGATACATTCACTCATGGCCCATCGCCCATGTTTATCTGCTAAACTTTTCGTCATTTTTAAAAGGCCTTTTTTTGCAAGTATAGCGACGCCTCTAGTGGTAGTCCCTTGGGTAGTAAACACCTGCAACTCATATCCTAGCTCCTTCAATTTAATATGTTTGTTCCAAGGGCTATGTGTCTCTTGGATACAGACTACATCGGGTGACATATTTCTTATTTCATGTGCCACTCTTTGCCGTTTCCCCCTCTCATTAAGTCCCAGCACATTAAATGTACACACAGTTAAAAATGCCATTTTGTCCTGGTTTAAAAAGGCAAATATCGATTCCTGTCTCTATCAACATCATCTCTCTTTCCTTCATAAGTCCTGTAATTACTGCTGGCTTTTTTATACTTTTTGCCCTACAAATCCCACCCCCCTTGGTAGCCACCCTCCTCCCTGCATCAGAGCACCACCCCTCCTCCCCACTTCTGCCTCCTCTACCAAAGAAATATAATAAAAAAATATTACCTCTGACACCATTGAAAAGTTACTAAGTGCTCAAAAGTTAGTTACTTTTCAAATTGTACCAACGACATGAAGAAAATAGTACGAAAAAACTGGTCCCCCGTAAAAGCCTTGGAACCTCTACAAAACCCTCCGATTTTTGCACTCAAGAAAATCAAAAGTTTAAAAGATAAACTATTGCATGCCGACACAGCTAAGAAAAAAAATCACCCAACCAATTTGAAACTTGCTCACCCTACCACCAATCAGAGGTCATCGAAGATGCGGCAATTGTTCGTCTTGTGAAAGCCCAATAGAAGGTTCAATTTTCACCTATGGAAAAAAGTTTGTAAAACATGAGTTGTTCACAAACTGTAACACGCATAATGTAATCTACTTTGCAGTGTGTCCATGTCCCAAAGTGTATGTTGGCAAAACAACTCAAGCTATCAAGACACGTATGACCCAACACCGTTCCAGAATTCGATGCAAGATTATCAGTGCACCAATGGTTACACACTGCCTTGAACGCCAGCACAGTCCTAATGATATAAAATGGACCGTGCTCAAACATGTTTCTGGAAGGAATGTTGATACTCTCCTATCTAGATTTTTAGCAAAAACTATTATGTACTTAAATACAATCGATAATGGCCTGAATGAACTTAGCGAGATAAATCACTGGGTATGAGCAAGCTTCTATACAGCTCCTCTTTCCTCCTTTTCCTCTTGATCCTTTAATGACGTTGAAAGGCTAGGCCAAAATGTAGGCATTTTACCCATGATTGTATCGTAAGTGTGGCAGTTATAACAGTAGGAGTGCCGATGTGATTGGCCCTCCAGAGTCTAAATTACAAGTTCCTCTAATTCTTTTAAACCTGCAGCCGCTAAGCGAAGTTCGTAGTAGCTTATCCTTATGAATCTTAATTTCCAAAGTGATGTAAATAGCAAGTACGGAGGTCTGCACGCTCTTTGACATGTTGAAAAAACAAGGTTTACTTTAAGAGCGTTCAGCTCCATGGCAACTTACAGGAACTACGTCATAGTGGAGCCGCCCCCTTTTTCGTCCCAGAACCCGGAAATACTCCGTTGGCTATCCCGGCTTGATGGCAGGAATGATTCTGAATGTCCCGAGCACAAATATTTTTAAAAGATTTCCCAGGCGTTTTTGAAATTGTCTCCACGTTAGAACACTTGAGAGCAAAAAATAGCAAAGCTGCGCCTCATCCGGAAAAAGCCCGGGATCGTTTGGCAGCTTGACCGCTGGGGCTCGCTCCTAGACATTGTACAAGTCTCCCGCCGGTAATAAAAGGTAAAGACTATGCGTTTTAACAAGGGTTATCACACCAGGGTGTAAAGGGCAGTTATGATGCCTGTCCGTACGCACGCTGGAGCGGTGGTCTGTTTAACACTTCCCTGACACTTAAAGGAAACAGCGGTTTAGATTTCTCACGACGCGCAGAAAACGAGCGTTCTTCACTGCGCGTCTCTTAAATCACTTCGATACCCCTTGATACCCACTGCCACGCTCTTTTTTAGATTTTTTCTATCGTACACACTCGTTGGTGCAACACTGAGAGGCATTTTATAACAAACTAATCTAGGGCTATCAATGAGAATAGTACTGAGACCCATGATAGTTACCATGCTTTTGCCTACCTTTCTCCCCTAGCCTAAAGATTCTTCTCCATGAAGAGAGTCACGAACCTTGAAACTCACTAAAGACAGATGTGGTACGTAATGCTCCTAGTTAAAAATACATTTTCACTTGTAAATACTTCTTATATTTTAATAAGTCCTGACTAGTTTTCGTCTTTTTTATAATTAGACACCACCAGTCCCTCGTACAAACACTTCCACCCTGATGAAGACCTCTGATATAAGAAGCGCCACGCAGAAGGTCGAAACGCGTTGGTTATTTTTCCTGTGAGGCGAGCCTAAAGAACCCAGGATAAATTGATGTCAAGACATTTTGACTACATATAGCCCATTCAATATGTTTTTTCTGACCTGGTTTCTAGACTTAGAGGCGACCTCCCTTTGGCATTAAAAAGACCATTGTACCGTGAGGACATTATGAAAAGGAGTCCCCATACCTTTATTTAAAGAAGAGAGTAGGACTTTTTTCTGCACATAAACTTGCAGCGTTTGATGTTTGTAAATTGTATAATAATTTTTCATGTATATATTGTATAATCTGTTTTCTTGCTATATGTACAGATGCAAGCTCTAGGCAGTTCTTTGCCTATACATTCTTTCTTGTGATTTTTTCTTTGAATTTATTGTACACTGTTTTGAGCACTTAGTTACTTTTCAAATAGGCTTTGCATAGGAACAACATGTCTTCATGAAAAACATAAACAGATTTATTATGCATCAAATTGCAATCCAGGGATAAATAAAAAATCCATCTAGCAAGCAAAGCTGCGTATTATCAATGGTGTCAGAGGTAATATTTTTTTGATTATATTATTGAGATTCCAACCTCTGTACTCCTCAATAGAATCACTCACCTGTTTTTTTATAGCTCCTCTACCAAAGAGGGCACCCCCCTACTCTCCCCAACAAAGAGACTGATAGACCCAACGGTCGACAGTGATGGAGAGCCTCGTACCCACCCCTGTGTCCCCCAGTGTGCATAGTACCCCTAGCTCAAGCAGAAACAATGTTTTAGCGATAAGGAAAAAAAGGAATTCACTAACATGCGGATCAGCATAAATCTACAAAAATCTACAGGGATAACACACATTACTCCTGCCGGCGTTTAGCTAGCGTTCCCCTCACTTATGTGTTATCTTCCCTAGGGCTTGATCTCTTGTAGATATTCTTTTGCTTTCAGCTCAGATGTAAAAAATCTTGTTTTCTCTTTATATATTATCTTCAGTTTAGCTGGGCTTAGGAGGAATGCTTGTGCACTCTTATCCTGAAATGGCTTGATTAGCTGCCGTAGTTGCCATCTTTTTCCCACAGTAGTGGGACAGAAATCAGGGCGAACAAAGAACTCTACTCCAGCCGCTTTTCTCTGTCTATCTGGCCTCACTAAATCGTACAATGCCTGCCTGGACAAAAAATTAGACAAGCATATCAGTATAGCTCTGGGCCTCATATTAGTTTGATTCTGTTTTACATAAAAGGGAAATCTGTGGGCTCGTTGTATCTCAATATCCCATGTCCACTGGACCAGCTCCGGGAAAGCCTTTGTAAAAAGTTTCACGACAAATTTCCGGGGTCTGAGCCTTTGATGCCCTCAAGAAGGCCAAGAATTCTTAAATTATTCCACCGTAGGCAATTTTCCATGTCCTCAATCTTCCAGGATAGGTCATCCCTGTTTGTTGTCAATGCGTCAGTGGCTATTTTCTGTGCTACCATCTCATCCTCAAGAGTAGAAATTCGATTCTCGGCTTCGGATATCCTTTCCACAATTTCTGAACAGGATTTAGCCACCCGCTGAATCGAATTCTGCAATTTCCTACATGCACCTTGAGTTTTTTGACTTTCCGCCCAGCTTTCTTCTCTATGTGCCATCATTGTCTCATATATGACTGTCAGTGAACTGCCCTCTGGGCGTTCTGATGGATTTTGTTGGTCTTGCTCCCCCGGTAAAGGCTCATTATTGGGACCATTACCCAGTTTTTCCTTTGGGATTTGACCTGGAGCGGCCTGCCTATCATTCCGCTGTGGTGCGTGTGGTATAGTTTTCTTACGTACAGTCCCAGAGCTAGACACCCTGTTATCTTTCCCAGGGGTCTCCTCCTCCTGGCATATACTGCTGGTTTCGCTCAACCACCCACTGGTTAGACTGAGAGGGTCCTCAGATATCTGTAGGGATTCGTCGCCAGATGTACTAGAATGATCCGAGAGTGAGAAAAAGAGCCCTTCTGCATCTGTCTCCAGCATAAATACACCCTCAGTGTCTACATCATCATTGGAACCATCTATTTTGTTTGCAAACACCCTATTGCTTGATGGCAACAAAACTTCTGTTTCCAGGCTTATGGGTGCTACAGAGGTCACCACTGATGGCGAAGCCTCCCTTCTAACATCAGGCTGTGAGATCTGTTTTGGCATTACAGGACTGGACCACATCTCAAAGTCCCCCTCTCTCCCTAACATTGTATTAGTCACAGCAGATCCTGTAGTCCCACCATCTCCCTCGCTTGGCAGAGTTTCCCAATGCGGCAGCTGCCTCGGAAGTGTCCTGTCCCTGAGTTCGCTTTTTGCCTTTCCTGGCTGCCATGAAGATTGCAGGAGTCACTCTCTTCCTGCTATCAGTATTACTGACCAGGCTGTTGTTGCCATCTTCAGCTGCTCCACATCGTAGTTTGTTTTGGGCGGTTTCTGGGGGCTTACTCAGCGCGACGTTTCCTCCTGCTCCGCGGGTCTTTCCGCTACTTGCACTCTTCAGCGGCATCCCGGCCCGGCTAACAATCCTGTCTCGTCCCGTAGGCACCCACCAGAAAACTCCACCACAGCCACGGAAACGTAACACTCGCGAGCAGCCCAGTGCTAAGGGTTTTGACAAAAGTAAGTCCCACAGCATTCCCGGGGGTAGTTAGTAATTCACTGGTAGTTCCTTCCGTTGTGCATGCCGATCCACCGTCTCACACCGGGGGGATCAGGGAGGTCAGGTTACGAGCGCTCACTCGGCTGAGCGACCAGCCGCCATCTTGCCTTGGAATTGAGATGGGATTTAAATGTAGGGTTTGGATCCCTTCGAAAGAATAAGTAACCTCTAAAAATGTATCAATAACTGATTTACCCTAACCGGCATAAACCAGGCTCCAGAAAATTCCTTTAGAGAAAATCTGGAGTTTTATCTATGATTCTAATGCCAAACAGAACATTTTCTGTCTTGTACAGAGGTATTTCAAGCTAGTTCATAATGCTAACTGACTATTACTAGAGACTTTTTTCTTAAAAATCACCACAAAAAGAATTGTTCAATACTCTTGCTTAATTGAAAAACTCAGAAGAAGTTCATTCTCATGCAATACATCTGAAACACTATGCATGTTACTGTAGTCCACACAAAATCAAAAGCATTCATGAATATTTTATTTGTAAACTATTGCTCTGTACCTACAGTTTGGCATGTCGATGGCTACGCTACAGAATCATCCTTAATATTCTTTATCCTTTGAAAATATCACTTGATGACATTCTTCATATTAAGCCTTTGACAATATCTTCTAACTGAGTAGGGATTATAGTTCTCACCAGCCAACACCCACGGCCCCTACAGCTGTCACCGCTACCGGCACACCTGCAGCACCGCCAAGAACATGGACCCAGTACAAACCTCCCTCAAGAACACAACCAAACAGAAGACCCTGCAATGCATCCTCCTCAACGTCCAATCCTTCCACAAACACGCCACCAAAATCTGGGACCTCCTCGACAGCACCACCCATGACATGGCGTTCTTCGCCAAAACCTGGACCAACACCACCTCGGGACTGGACATCGCCATCACCATCCCTCAAGAATACAAGATCTCCAGGGAGGACCGCCCCACCTGCCTGGGAGGATGAATTGCCATTGTCCTCAAATCCACCCTCTGCCTGAGCACACTCCCCGACGAGCTCACAGACCTGATGGAAAACCTTCACTTCAAGATACTGGCCAGCCCCACTGCCACCCTCGAAGGAACCGACCCCCTGGACACCACAGACCTTACGCCAACTCCATCATGGACATCATCTCCCCGCAGGCCATTGCATCCACCAACTGCACCCTGCTGGGAGACCTCAGCTTCCACCGCGACAACCAACTGGACCCCAACATCAGATCCCTCCTGGACAACCTCCACAACATTGGACTCCGCCAGATCGTGACCGAGCCCATGCACTCAGCACGACACACCCTCAACCCCCTCTTCACTACAGGAAACTCCATCACCATCAGCCACACCACCGAACTCCCATGGACTGACCATCGTTGCATCCACTTCACCTTCAGAACACCCACCATCCACAGACACCAGCACCTGCTGCCACGTAGAAACTGGACCAAAATCACTGACGACCAGCTCACTCCTCAGTCAATAATTCCACCCCAACCATCACGGAAAACAATGACCCCAAAACTGAAGCCCGAACCCTGCATAGATGGATCTCAGACAGCGCCAACACCCTAGCCCCCCTCAAGAAAAACAATACCCGCACCAAGAAAGCCAGATGGTTTGCCACCGAACTTCGAGAGTCCAGACGCACTTGTTACCGCCTTGAAAAGGCCTGGAGGAAGACCAAATCCACAGAAGCACAACAACTTCAGAGCCGCCAACTCATCAGAGAAAAGAGGAAAAAAGCTATTGAAGACAGAATCTCCACACACGCGTAGAACAGCATTGAACTCTTCAACATCATCAAGGAGTTCGTCCAACCCACCAGCGAGTCTACTGACATCCCTCCCTCATAAGACCTCTGCGACAAACTCAGCACCTTTTTCCATCACAAAATCAAGAGCATCTATTACAACTTCGACGAAGACAACCAACACACCGAACCCTCACCAACCACCCCCAACACCCGGAAACCAGCGATTAACAACTGGACAGCCCCCACCACTGAAGACAGACTGAAGAAAATAAAGTCAATCCACTCAGGGACCCCCACGGACCCCTGCCCCCACCACATCTTCAACATAGCCGCCGACACATCACACCCATGCTCCGCCACACCATCAACCACTCCCTGGCGACCGCCTCATTCCCCGACGACTGGAAACACGCTGAGGTCAACCTCCTCCTGAAGAAACCCACGGCGGACCACACCGACCTCAAAAACTACAGACCCATCTCCCTGCTCCTGTTACCAGCAAAAGTCATGGAGAAAGCCATCAACAGCCAACTCGCCACATTCATCGAAGAGCACAACATCCTCGACTCCTCCCAATCTGGCTTCCGAAAAAACCACAGTACGGAAACCGCCCTCCGCGTCGCAACAGATGACATCCGCACCCTACTGGACAAAGGAGAAACAGTAGCCCTCATCCTCCTTGACCTCTCAGTGGCGTTCGACACAGTCTCCCACTGCACCCTAATACGCAGACTCCAGGACGCAGGAATCCAGGACAAGGCCCTCGACTGGATCCGCTCCTTCCTCTCTGGCAGAACGCAACGGGTCAGACTCCCCCCTTTCCTCTCAGACCCTACACCTACCACCTGCGGAGTCCCCCAGGGTTCCTCCCTCAGCCCGACGCTCTTCAACGTCTACATGGCTCCACTCGCCCCCATCATCAGAACCTACGGACTCAACATTGTGTCATATGCAGACGACACCCAACTCATCCTCTCCCTATCCAACGAACCCAACACCTCCAAGCACAACTATCGAGCAGGCATAAAAGCCGTCGGCAAATGGATGAAAAACAGCTGCCTACAACTAAACACCAACAAAACAGAAATACTCATCATGGGCCCAAACCCCAATGCCTGGAGGGAAACCTGGTGGCCCCCCACCCTCGGAAACCTGCCAACCCCAACAAACCACGCACGCAACCTGGGAATCATCCTGGACTCCGAGCTCAAAATGGACCACCAGATCAACTCCGTCTCGTCTTCCTGCTTCCACTCCCTCTGCCTCCTACGTAAGATGTTCAAATGGATCCCCCTCGAGCACAGAAAGACCGTCACTCACGCCCTGGTCACCAGCAGACTCGACTACGGCAACGCACTCTACGCCGGAATAAACAAAAACCTCACCTGCAAGCTACAGAGCATCCAAAACACTGCCGCAAGACTAATCCTTAACCTCCCAAAACACTGCCACATCTCCCAGCACCTGCGCACACTCCACTGGCTCACCGTTGAGGCTAGAATCATCTTCAAGATACTCACCCATGCACACAAAGCCCTCCACGACACCGGACCAGCATACCTGAACAGCCAACTCAAATTCCACGCACCCCAAAGGACCCTATGATCAGCCCAGCTCTCCTACTCTGTGGTCCCCTGCACCAGAAAGACCAGATTGGGAGGCCGCTCCTTCTCCTTCCTCGCGGCCAGAGCCTGGAACACCCTTCCGCACCACCTCAGACAGACAACATCGCTTCCCATCTTTGCAAGAAACATCAAAACCTGGCTCTTCGACAGACCCCCTCCTTGATGGACTAGAACCTGCACCCCCCCCCACCCCTAATGCCTTGAGACCCTTACGGGTGACTAGTCGCGCTTAACAATTGCCTGATTTATTGATTGATTGATTGATTGATTGATTGATTGATTTGATTGATTGAATCACCTGCCCATGTTCAATAATTGTCTGCTTTTTGTAAGTTTGAAATTGTGATCATAACATCCTGAAAACGGTATATTTTCAGACAATATAAAATCCTTTTTTGTAGAGGAGGCTAGTATGCAATTTTATCCAAGGGCTATAAAAATCAGACCCTATTTTACACGTTGGAAATTTAGCTGGCAAACTCCTTTGAGGCTTGGTTTACAATATCAGCATGGCATTGGAGCCTGGCACCCCACCCTCCAACTGTTGTTTCCCTGCCCTGAAGCACCCCCTCCTGGAATCGGGACACAACAGGAGGATTTGGATCTGTTAAATACGGGCTGCATTTTATTTCCTATTTTGGGAACAAATACTCATTATAAATAAATGTATGTTCTGGGATACTATCCAGAAATTTTACTTCTGGCTGCAAGGTACACTGCCACATACATCTGTACACTTTGTAATCGTAGCCAAAAGCTTTGATTTCTTAATATTTCTCTGAGTATGTGTTATCTTACTTTCCACATGGGCTGGCAATCAAAGTGTTAAAGTTATCAAGTAGTCTATGCTAGAGCTCCAACTTGTTCCGAACAATTTTCGACAATTATCGCATTGAAGTGGGATCCCTACCAGAAGTGAGTAATTTTCTATTAGTAATTTAATTATTAAGACTTCCTGTAGGCCATTAATCAGTAATTTGACCTATACCTAGTGGAACTCTGGTTGTTTATTTTATGATGCTGAATAGTTTCTTGGCTTTTTTTTCTATGTTACTTTGGGATTTTGGATACTGTTACCTTGTAAGTAGAATGTTGATCTTGTAAACTTTACTTTGGATTATCCAGTCAAGAAGGTCATCATTTACTGTAAAATGTGCTTTCAGAGGCAACAATATTTGGCATTTAGATTAGTGATGAACCAAGGGCCCAGGAACTTAATTAACTTGCTAAGGGCCTACCTTTTATTCCCACAGCCAGATTGGCTCCAAATCCACACAGTGGGAGATAAACTACCCCAAAAAACAGTTTTGATTGACAACAAAGGAGTGTGCTTCTTATTTCCCTTGGCATTACTCTGGGCAGACACAGAGGCCCTGCACAAGCAACAATGGGTTTCCCCATCTTAGATTTTATGAGTAGAGTGCTCTGTGGGATTACTGGCAGTAAGGCAAATAGGAACTGCTGAAAAAAGGCCCAGGGTTGCCTCTGGGAACGTTAACTCTATTGATTATGGAGGGACCCCCATTCACTAGCTAGTGCCAACCATAAATGTTTCACCTCAAGGCACCCTCATAAGAACACTTGTTGGATCTACAGAAGATCAGAAGATGGCTAAGCCCTGCTTGCTGTACCCTATCAAGAGCTCTGAAGTACTGGACCTGCTCCCTTCCGTACCTAGGACAAAGAAGTGGGCTGATCTCCTGTGTGGCCACAGGGACAAAACAAGGTGAAGTGGTTACTTGTTGCTGGATGACCATTTGTCCCGTCACAACTGGAACTGCATCAACCCTCCACAAGACCTTTATTGAACAAAGCCTTAAAGTCCTAATGGCCACTTGAAGCCGGGGAGCTATAAATGAAGAGCTGAGGAAAGAGGGACTTACCACTACAAAGTTCTAGGACTTCTGGAGTACTGAAGCCAACCACTAGAGTCAATCCAATAACAGTGCAAGTTTGCTGGGCTGAAGAGAAAGGTTTTCCCTGATTGGACCTTTTCCGCAGCAGTACATCTATTTCAATGACACCTCAGAAAGAAGGTATCTGACCCCGTAGAGCCATTTTGGGAGACAGCCTTCCTCCCTGTATTGTTGGAGAATTCTAGATCCATTTCAGAGAATAAGTGCCTGATTTAAAGTGTAGCAGACGGTATTTACTTCTTAGGGCAATGGAGTAAATTACTCCACTGCCCTAATGGAGTGCCTGCCTGCTGAAATTAAGGATGTCTGCTGGCCCAGTGGACATTTCTCGCATTGGCAGGAACCACCATCACAGCAGTTCCTGTCAATGTATTGAAAGTTTGATTGAAGTAAAGAAAACATTCAATATTTCTTTGTTTTCAAAAACAAAATCCCATGACGTGGGGTTCATTTACAAGTTTTCAATGCCCCTTACTGCCATGATGGGCAGTGAAAACTGGTATTTTGACTGGCCACTCTAAATTGGGTGTGTGGTATAATGGCCAAACATCCAATGGCCCTTACTCTGTCAGAGTTGTAGGTCACCGTTGGAGAGGGAGTAGCCTCCACTGCTGACATAATGAAGGTTCACCCATCACTAACTGAGGTGGGTGGACATTCAGAATGACAGAAAGAATAAGTCTCAAGGAGAGCTGTGTTCACATAGAGAAGAGATGGTGCAAGCCTAGTGCCTCTTTAAGGTCCTGCAACTAGAAGATGATTTGCAATATGCATTTCATGTTTATGGATATTCTTTTTCTTACACTATGTGGCCCTGATATCTCACCTGCCATTTTCTCTGCAATTGCTCACATAGTTTTCAGTTGAGCCTATGTAATGTTTGATGCATTTAGGTTAGTCATTGATATTTAGCTGAGCATTTTGCATGATGAGTTTTTTAAGTTGTGTTACAACTAAGGGAAGGTCTATAGAGTACTCATGCCTTAAAAGGTGTCTAGGCACCAATGATCTAATGTAACTAATGAAGAGGAGTACTCATGCCTTAAAGGGCTTCTAGACACCGAAGATCTAACATGACTAATGAAGAGGCAATTGCCTCTGGTAGTAAGTTTAGATTTTAAGGTGCAGTTGAGATTACTCTTGGCTCTTCAGAGAGGGCTAGGAGCACTACACTGAGTAATCCTTTTTGGCAAGAGGACCAGGACTAGAGCTTTCAAGGATCTAAATATAAGGTTGATGATCTTAAATTCAATCCAAATATAGTGAGATTGGTCCCATACATTATTGGCCTCCTTAAGGTGTTTAATCCATCCGGCTTCCGAACTGCTTCCCACCTTTTTGTAAATGTTTTTAGTCTTTGGAAAACCAAGGTGTTGAGTGTGTTTGATTTCTGCTTATTGTAAATAGGGCATAACTTCCAAGGATATCAGATGTCAAGGTTGAATAGATGGAGTCAGCAAATTCCATAGAACGTGAACAAGAAGCTTGCAAAGATACAACATTTATTAGAGTGTCAATAGCTTGATGGAGGTCAGTGGTTGTAAATGATGGACACCAGTACTCACTTTTGGGACTGAGACTTACATTTACCATTAGACTTTGACCAAGAACAAGAGAGAGAAGGGCAAAAAATGAGAACAAAGGAGGAAAGAACGATAGGGAAACAAAGACAAAGAGGAAAAGCATGGCCAGAAGTGTTGTATGGTAGAAAAAGAGGTATGAGTCGGAATCAAGACTAGCCAATCTTGGTATCTGAAAGCCTCAGTTTTTGATAAAACTGGCAGAGGGCTTCTAAAAATTCTTTGGCCCCTGCAGTTGGCTTTTTTAATTAAGCATCTTTTAAGCATCACTGAGATCAACTCAGCCAAGGTTTGGAACGTAACAATCTAACCATCATTCAGCAGAATATCACATTTTGGTAATTGTTATTTAATTTCAAATGTTGGCACACTGTCAGATCTGTGTGGTGCATCTATCTGTTAATACAAGGAGGAGCTTATGGTGCTTTGTTAGTGCTCTTCGTCAAGAGAGGTATCCATGGTTACAGCAGTTACTGGCAAGGGGCAGAGACAAGAGAAGTATGCATCCTCTCCCCTCAGAATTTATCAGGGAGATAACTGACACTGGAACAAAGTCTTTGCTTCAGGAGAAGTAGGAGAATGCATTTCTATGTACGTATAGCACAGAGAGCTAGACGGTGTGCACCTTCGTCCCTCGCAGATTCTGAGGGACAATGGCTGCCATGAAGTATAGAAAAGTGGCACATAGCTGCTCACTTGCAATAACGTATTAACAGGAAATGGCAATGCCAATATGTGTGGTCTATAACTGAAAGTGCCTCTTCAATCACTAATCAGTTTAGGCAATGAGTCACCATGCATGCACCCTTTTCACTCATCCTTGCACTCATACATTCATTTATCCATCCACTGACTCCTGCATTCACCCACTTACCAATCCACAAAAGAGTAGACAAACATACTCCCACACACAAAAGGAAGTTAAATTGAACGTATAACAGTAGTAGGAGAACAGAAATAATATCAAAATAAATTTAAACATAGTAGTGGGCGGCCATCTAAGAATGGTATTGTACGAAGTGTATCATTGTTTTAAAGTTCCACCATAGTTAGCCCAAGAGCCCTCTATGTATGCACAAGCATTTTGAGAATGTTTATATATTTTTTATTTTTGTTACAAGGGCCTGGCAGACAACTACAGCTGCTGGTATCTGTTTCCCAAAATTGTTCAACAGATTTCGGAATCAATTATTTAATTTATCTCGAAGAATCGTATGCAACAGATGTTGTCCTAATACATAACCATTGTAGATGTTAGGATATCCAAAGATATTGGTGAAGACGCCTCACTCACTAATAGTGACATGCTTCATCATTGGCGTCTTTCCACACCCAGGTAAGATGGTACTACCTGGGCGGACTCAACCAAAAGATGTTATGGGAGTTCTTATATAAATGTTTTCTGGTTATGCAGGGAACCAGGTAGATGATATATTTAGAAATACCTACAGGTATACCCCAATGCTTTGCTTTATTCGTAGGGTACCTGGGGTATGAAATAAAATCAGTGTGTTTAATGGGGTGCTTTTGATTTTATTTGGTTCAAATGTACCCACTTTAAAGTGCCAACATGTTTCGGCCCTCAAAGTGAGCCCTTTCGGGTCTGGGGCCTTCTTCAGGGCTGTAAATTCTACTCTTCAGTGTCCCTGGCTATTGTTTGGCAATATATTCAATACAAACATAAACAAGTATCAGGCCTATTGCACTCACCTATTTTCCTTAAAGTTCCAGTAGTATTTCTGGAAAAAAGAAAACAAAATCATATGCACAAATAAATTTCTGCGATAGGATCTAACATTAGTAAAATATACAAATGCTTAATCTACTGTGATCTATTCCACAGACCAAGTGCTAATGGTGATCAGTGTCTACCACTGCTTAGTGTCTATGTATTGTTGCTTCACCCATGCTACTATCTTACAACCTATTTCCTTATTTCTACTTACAATTACCCTTTGTGATCTCTATGTTTTTTTAAATATATTTTTATAGAAGTGATTCTATATTTAAAATCACGTTGTTCTGCAGCAACAAACGATGCCGTGTGTTATTATCTAAGTGACATGCTCAGTGATGTTATCAACCATGTCCCATCTATATACATGCTCTGGTCTTAATGTTAAGTTGTTCTAGGTGATACATGGTACCCCTGAAGTTCACTGTTCTCACCTACTGGGTGGTGCTACTATGCACCATGCGGGTCTTGTGAATCAGGGTGCCGTCTTGTAGTCACACACTAGGAATAAAGCATATACATGTCTCTCACACAATGATGTTGTTTGGTGTTAATTTAACTCCACCCAAGCATTTCTCAAGGCGATATTGATATTTCTTCTACTTCGCATTAGAGAACTTAAAAGTGATCTATTCTTTTCCCCACGTTCTTATTTATGAACTTTATTCAATCAATTGTTAAGTTTTGTTTCTCATGAATTTATACCGTAACTTTGTCTAATAGAGACATATCCTACAATATACTAATTGTCACTTGCACAGACCAATGGTTCCTCCAGGTGCTCTTTGTCTAAGGAACATTCAGTCGACTCATGCCCAGATCACCGTTGTTAAAACATACGGAAAAACTCGTCCCGACTCACAATTATGTTCAAGTATAGTACGTGTATATTTCTACATAGAGCAAGGCTTCTAATGTTGCCGCGTCCTGTTCATTTTCAGATCCACTGAACCCTCATTCCCAAATCATCCTAGTGCTTTTATATAACCCGTGCATAGTTATACTTCGAGCGAGGTTTCTAAAGTTTTGTTCGTTGTCAAATATACTAAGCCAATTGTTGTACAAGGGTTATTCTGGGTGTTTACACTCGTTTTCAAAGTCTACTCATCATCCATATGTTTGTACCATTATTTATACGCGCTAGGATCACCCCTTCGTGTCCGCCATTCACACACACCCGACTTACTTCATCAAAGATCGGTCACCACGATACCACCTAACCTCTTGAATATAAAAGTAGGATGTTACAACGTGTGGTATAAAACAACGCTGTCTTGATTTCCCCTTAAACTATGAATCCCAGAGGCGCAATTGACTTTCAAGCGCCGACGACGGGCTATGTCGTCACAAACATTCCACCAATGGGAGAACACGTACGAAACAGAGCTGACATCAAGTTTGAAAAGAAATTAACTACTTAAGACACCGCCCGATTACCGAAGTTACACGGCGGCGGGCGGTGAAGCTTAGGTAGTACCGCGGTGACCGATCTTTGATGAAGTAAGTCGGGTGTGTATGAATGGCGGACACGAAGGGGTGATCCTAGCGTGTATAAATAATGGTACAAACATATGGATAATGAGTAGACTTTGAAAATGAGTGTAAACACCCAGAATAACCCTCGTACAACAATTGGCTTAGTATATTTGACAACGAACAAAACTTTAGAAACCTTGCTCGAAGTATAACTATGCACGGGTTATATGAAAGAACTAGGGTGATTTGGGAATGAGGGTTCAGTGGATCTGAAAATGAACAGGACGCGGCAACATGAGAAGCCTTGCTCTATGTAGAAATATACACGTACTATACTTAAACATAATTGTGAGTCGGGATGAGTTTTTCCGTATATTTTAACAACGGTGATCTGGGCATGAGTCGACTGAATGTTCCTTAGACAAAGAGCACCTGGAGGAACCATTGGTCTGTGCAAGTGACAATTAGTAAATTGTAGGATATGTCTCTATTAGACAAAGTTACGGTATAAATTCATGAGAAACAAAACTTAACAATTGATTGAATAAAGTTCATAAATTAGAATGTGGGAAAAAGAATAGATCGCTTTTAAGTTCTCTAGTGTGAAGTAGAAGAAATATCAATATCGCCTTGTGAAATGATCGGGTGGAGTTAAATTAACACCAAACAACATCATTGTGTAAGAGACATGTATATGCTTTATTCCTAGTGTGTGACTACAAGACGGCACCCTGATTCACAAGACCCGCATGGTGCATAATAGCACCACCCAGTAGGTGAGAACAGTGAACTGCAGGGGTACCATATATCACCTAGAACAACTTAACATTAAGACCAGAGCATGTATATAGAAGGGACATGGTTGATAACATCACTGAGCATGTCACTTAGATAATAACACACAGTATCGTTGGTTGTTGCAGAACCACGTGATTTTAAATATAGAATCACTTCTATAAAAATATATATAAAAAAACATAGAGATCACAAAGGGTAATTGTAAGTAGAAATAAGGAAATAGGTTGTAAGATAGTAGCATGGGTGAAGCAACAATACATAGACACTAAGCAGTGGTAGACACTGATCACCATTAGCACTTGGTCTGTGGAGTAGATCACAGTAGATTAAGCATTTGTATATTTTACTAATGTTAGATCCTATCGCAGAAATGTATTTGTGCATACAATTTTGTTTTCTTTTTTCCAGAAATACTACTGGAACTTTAAGGAAAATAGGTGAGTGCAATAGGCCTGTTACTTGTTTAGGTTTGCATTAAATATATTGTCAAACAATAGCCAGGGACACCGAAGAGTAGATATTACAGCCCTGAAGAAAGCCCCAGACCCGGAAGGGCTCACGTTGAGGGCCGAAACATGTTGGCACTTTAAAGTGGGTACATTTTAACCAAATAAGATCAAAAGAACCCCATTAAACACACTGATTTTATTTCATACCCCAGGTACCCTACGAATAAAGCAAAGCATTGGGGTATACCTGCAGGTATTTTTAAATATATCACCTACCTGGTTCCCTGCATAACCAGAAAAAAATTATATAAGAACTCCCATAACATCTTTTGGTTGAGTCCGCCCAGGTAGTACCATCTTACCTGGGCGTGGGAAGACGCCAATGATGAAGCATGTCACTATTAGTGAGTGAGGCGTCTTCTCCAATATCTTTGGATATCCTAACATCTACAATGGTTATGTATTAGGACAACATCTGTTGCATAGGATTCTTCTAGATAAATTAAATAATTGATTCCGGAAATCTGTTGAACAAATTTGGAAAACAGATACCAGCAGTTGCGCTGTGTGAGAACATAATACTCCGGAAACCGGAACTGAACTGCTTCTCTCACTCTCTCTAGTGATACAAGACAACTACAGCTGCCAGACATTCCTAAGAAGATGTAGCAATGATTATCATAGTGCAAATTTTTACTCCAATGTGTTTGTCAAAGGAAGCAACCAAGACAAAACTCCTTGCTTATTACAGTAATCTGTGATCTTCCATTTAAAAAAATGCCCTTCTACAGGTATTAATACAATGTAATATCAATTGACCCTTAAAGGTCCGACTTTTTTCACATATGATTTTCACAATGCACAAGACTGGTCTACTACCTATTTTTTCATAATAAATTAAGGCATCTTGCATAACATTTCCCAAATAATCAGTCAGGTCTATACCCTTTATAATTGGCTCATCATCATACCCAACTCTGGCCTACTGTATTGAGTACATGCTTGACCACAACGCCACATTTGGTAACAGTAATAAAATTTCAACCATGTACATAACTAGAGCTTGCAAAGCAATATACTGTCCTCTTACAAGACATAGCAAGGATTCTCAAAGAACAAATCTACCTGCAGGGTTTGTCACAGGGGATAGCCATCACCAAATGCCTAGCCTCCTATGGTATTCTCTGAGATTTCATGTAGCAAAATACATGTCTGCTGTCTTTAACTCAGTGTAATGACAGTCCCTCAGTAGGCTTTTCGTGATATATAGGTTGGCATAATGTCTTTGTCATAACCTTCATAATAATAGACAGTCCTATGTCATAACTTTCTCAAATTAACTAACTAACTTTTCGTGGGTGTGTCACCTTCACCATCTCGGGCTTACTATATTGAAAATAAGCTTTCTTAAAATTCAGCCGTCAGGGAAACAATCAGCAAAATTACAAATACTTATAAAGTTACAAATCGTAAAACAACTTATAACCCCTTTTAAAAAGTTCAAACAAGGATTCAAAGGGGTAACCAGCACTAAAATTGGTGCTGAAGTTAATCTTTGAAAGTCTATTTAGCAAAATACCAACTACAGCCTTCAACACAGTGTAATAATAGCCCACCCTTATATGAATATTGGCTTTAATAATTGCATTTCACAATAAGTAAGTGATGTCTACTACCTTTGACATAACCTTTCACAATAAAGAGATCCGATATATGGTATCCGACAAAACATTTCCCAATTAACCAAACAAGCCTTTAACCCTCATCATTGGCTTGCAAATATGATGAACTGAGACCTCCTGTATTGCACATCTGCTGGCAACCATGAGTTACAGTGATGAAACTACAAATATGTGCAAAACAATATACAACCACTTCTGAAAAGGGCCTAACAAGGATTACCATGTTTCAAATTGTCAACTCCAAGTGTTTGTCAGGGGGGGGGTAAACAAATGTCTTGCCTACTGTGTTAATCTGTGAGATTTCATGTAACAAAATATCTATCTACAGCCTTTACCACAGTGTAATGCCCTTAACACTTATAATCCTATTGGCATCAACAAAAGCTTTTCACAATAAATTGGCCAGGATTACTATCTTTGTCATAATTTGTAATAATAAAGATATGAGACCTCCCACCTCCGACATTAATTTTCCAAAAGAAACAATCATTCCAATGGCCTGAAGAGAGCAGAACCAGGCAGACACAGGCAATATGGAGGAGATGAATGCTACAGACACATTCTTGATACCAAGTCAGTATCGGCTACATGATAATGATGACGACACCCGGGCCATAGACTCATACGCCACCAAAGTTCAACAAGAGAGTGTCCATGAATTTCGGTGCACAGAGTTAGTGGCAACAGAGCTGAAAGGGGATGCAGTCTGCGATGAGGCTTGTACAATGGTAGCAACTCTGCCATGCACAAATCAAGACTCAGTTCCACATGTGTGACCTACTTGACCGCAGTGTAAGCCGGAGGCAGCGGTCAGCGTGGGCCAACCGCTGTTCAGCCAGCTACTCCTGGAAGTCTAACACACGATGTTGGAATGGCATGTGGCGATGATTTGTCGCTGACAGAGGTAGAAGCACCAGAGCTGTGCATGTGTGCCGCCTGCGACGATGCCGTGTCCTGCCTGGTCCGGACTGAATTGGGTTGTTGTGAGGCCTGCAGGTCCGCAGTGTAGGCAGTACACAGGTGACCCCGCCGTGCTGGACAGCAGTGTAGGTCGGTGGCAGCGGTGGAGTACGTCAATGAGAAAGGAGTAATGGGGGCCTGTGTCGTGGGCCTCGGGCTTGGAGCTTGCACCGGCACGTGGTGGCCCCTCTTTGACACACGCCAGTGTCGGCAGGTGAGCAGTGAGGCCTGGGTGTGCAGGGACGGGCAAGACAGGTCTGGGGACCAGCAGCCTGGAGTGCAGCATGCGCACAGGATCGCAGGCACCACCATTCATGGTGTTGGCCTCATTGCGGCGGGAGAGGCGCCACCCTGGCAGACACATTGGCAATTCCGGAAGAGAACCACGCCCAGAGCAATGGGCCTTTTATTCACACCCCTACGTTGGCCTGGTGTACGCCGGACCAGTCCACTACGCTCACGTTTACAGGGGGGACGTAACAAGCTACTCTTCCGTGATCTGCCCCACTGGCTGAGCTGAAATGGTTGCGTCAACTGTCCAGTACACTCCAAACACCAGCAGTGTGTGTCGACATGGAAATGTCCGTGGTCTGCATACTAAATGCTGTTCGGCACATCCACGCCACACTTGGCATTGTGTACATTCACATTCATAGGTCACTTGCCCTCTTCACACATGCCTGGTTCCCACCTCTCCCCACATTCTGCTATTGTGTGGCTGAGGTGCCATGCCGTTAATGGCTTGTGTACATGGCTAGCCCAGGTTGCCCCAGTAAGTTGTGTTGTCGTGTCTGGTATGTGGGCATGTTGGTTGTCATGCTGTATGTGATTTTGTAACATGTGCATTCCCAGAGTTGTGAGTTGTATATTGGTGGAGTTGAGGTGTGTGGTGTGTTCAGTTGTTACTTACTGACATGCAGTGCACTTCCATCGGTGCCAGCATCAAAGCACTGGTTGATAATGGACTGTCGGAAGATGAAGGAATCATGCACAATGCCTGGGTAGTTGGCGATGACATTGGTGAAGAGTCCCCGGTGGTCCACTATTGTTTTTTCATTGATGGACTGCGTGTGCTTCCTGTTGCGGTAGTTGTGTGCATTGGCGGCAGGGGGCACGAGGAGTACATGTGTGCAGTTGATTGCCCCCAACACGTGCGTGAAGCCAGCTATGGCTTAGAAGCCTTGCTTGGTCTCAACCTGTTCCTGCGCAGTGTGTGGAAAGTGCAGGTGCTGGAGTACCAAGCTAATGATGGCATCCAAAACAGGTGTGAGGAACTTTGATAGGGCTGGCTGTAAGACTCCTCCGACTCTGGTAGTTGTTGGTTGGAAGGTACCAGAGGCCAACAAGTGCAGTACAGCCAGCAGCTTTGTCTGCGGAGGGATGTTGGTTGTCCGCTGTGTTGGTACAGTCAGCCTGTGGGCAAATTGGGTCGGGATGCGGAGGATGGTTGTCCTT
This sequence comes from Triturus cristatus, assembly GCF_964204655.1. Classification (NCBI taxonomy): domain Eukaryota; kingdom Metazoa; phylum Chordata; class Amphibia; order Caudata; family Salamandridae; genus Triturus; species Triturus cristatus. Next base: position 552,648,980 of record NC_140584.1, read on the forward strand.
TTGAGCCTGTATTGGGCAATGACATCCTCTGGTGTTAAGTCTGTGAGGCTGGTGCATTTTCTGAAGGTCCGCTGTCTTTGTGTCTGCGCTGACTCCATGTTAGTTTGGGGAGGTCCGGGAGGCGGGCCTGTGGGTGGTGGTGGTGAGTGTTGTGGCCCTTTTGGGTGTCCGAGGTGCATGATCAGTAGCTCCATGGCATCTGTTGTCCTTCAGGTGGGCCTGTGGACTGGGCTCCCTTTCAGGGTGCAGGTTGACGTCTGACTTTATACCAGGTCAGAGCAGGTTTAAATCCCTGCTGCTAACGTGCCTTATCGCATGTTTTGTGTTCTTATCGCCGATCTGGCTGGTCTTTGAGAATGTTGCGAAGTGGTGTTGTCTCGGCTTTTTGCGCGGAAACGCCTACTCTGCATCTCATTAGCGTTAGTTGCTGGTGTCATCTGTGGCGATGTTTTTTGTGTCTGCTATCACAGGAAATATGGTGAAATCAGCTGTTAGCACCAGCTTGTGAATGGTGCGATGAATTTATCGCCACTTTGGCGGCGATAAAGTGCCGCTAACTCAGAGATAGGTCCTTGAAAATATGCCCCTCTCAGTACTACTTCTTATTGTATTTTTAGTAGAATTAATAACATATGGATTTAAAACAGAAAATATATTTGTAGCCAGACCTAAAAGTAGTATATTGCTGTTCAAACATCAGTAAACATGTCATTTACATAAAGAGAATATTCACACAATTATATCAATAAAGCCTATTATGTTGCAAGAACGCTTAAAAATGAAAATATAATGCTTTTTAGGTATAAAGTGTTTGTTTATCTTAATTTTCTAGATTGATTTATCTACTTCTGAAGCACAAAATACTCTGAAGTATTTTGATAATATGGTTTCTTCTTTGCTCTCTGAAACATCCATACAAACCATCTCACAAGAAATTTCTGCTGCCAGCACCCAGCGAGCAGTCAAAATCAATGCATTCAAAAATGGAGCAGGATACAGAAATGGACAGTTAATTGTCGCGAAATCATTCACAATGGTAAGTAACAACTGCAAAGTAAAATAATTATTTCATTGCTCGGAGATGGAAAGGGCTAGGCAAATGGAAGGGCAAGAATATATTATAATTGCTTGGGCATTGGGCACATTTCCAAATGTAGACTATATAGTCCTGTTTATGATTAATCTGTGTATGTGACATCCAAGTGTGTGTGTATGTGTGTGTGTGTGTATGTGTGTGTGTGTGTGTGCGTGTCTGTGTGTGTGTGTGTGTGAAGTCTTTTTACACATAACGTCACATTATCATTGCCTGATTCCAGAGCAGAAACTAATAAGTGATTAATGTTTCACTGTGTCTCCAAATGAATACACCTACTTACAGAGAGGACTGGCCAGGGAATTCAAGTGCTACTCTCTACCACCACCCAGAAAAAGTTAGTGGTGCACATGCATCCAACCCTTAGTCATTTATTAGTTTCTAACATCTCCATGGAGAAGGAGACGGGGAAACTTTTGATATCATCATGTCTATCATCCTGCACGCAATTGAGTGAGAGCAGCCCATGTCAGAGGAAGGTACTTAAACCTTCTATCTGCTGAAATTGAATTCACTGTATCCATCTGCAAGTAAACACTGAAACAGGAAACATATATGAGTATTGTATGCGTACTCCATACTTTAAATTCCCCCCGATAGCACTGATTGGACAGACTCTAGAATAAAACGCACTCTCGGGGCATTGACAGAACATTCCTTCATTTTATTATAAAACTCCATATGCCTGCGTAGGAATGGATGACTCAAGCAAGCAGGTAAGGTTTACGTCAAAGATGCTAATCACAAATGGCCTAATCAATTATGCATTTTAGCACGTTTGCTAATTGGGTTCCTCGTAAATATGAAATCAGGTAGAAAAGGTATCCCCTAGTCTGGGGAACATTAGGCTGACACAATTGACATACATAGGTGATTTGATCCAGCTATCTATGACCCCAGTTGGACTGAAAATATTATTGAATAAGATTCAGTTATCCACTCAAGAAAACTGTTTAAAATGAAACTTGTCTAAAACAAAAATGATGTATTTTGCATGCATCGAAGTGTTTATTGATAACCTCCCGACTGAACAAGTTAGAGGCTAAGGGTGTCATTTAGAGTACAGCACAGTAAATCGATGATGCTCCCTCCCAGCCAAACTTGCCAACCCCTCTTTCTCTGTAGTAGCGGCTCGCATAGGGCATGCTGCGGAGCCGTGGGGCAAGGCGGGGGAGGGGCAGGGTGGGGGGTAGCAAACACGGACATAGGACGGAACGGAGGAACGTAATACATACATGCCAACATTTCAGAAGAGCAAAGTGGGAGATTTTTTAAAAAATTCGGGAGAATGGGGCCTTGAATCGGGTTACTGTCATGTATCGGCTTTGGAAGTGTGCTGCTGCAGGACTGGACATTTGAAACGCAAATGCACGTTTTTTGCTTACATTTCAGAATCATGGAGCGCAATGGCAGGAAGAGAGAGGGTGATGCAAGTGTTGTGCACTGGCCTGGCAGGTTGCTGGCAATGCATACACCCCCCCATGGTGTGTGGCAGCCGGGGCTGAAACAGCTTCCCGGGCACACACACAGCCGCCCGAGTATTTCACAGGTCTTTAAAAGACCATTCGCTTGTTAATGGGGCTTTATTGGTTTTTCACCCCTTCTAGAACCCCTGCATCCCCACTCAGACTATTCCTGGAAGAATTAGCACGTTACACAATACCAAGCCCTGTCAGCTGAAACACCAGAGGAATCGGGTTTTTGCTTGCAGGAATCGGGAGGCGGGAGGCTAGCCTTGAAATCGGTAGTCTCCCGCCTGAATCGGGAGGGTTGGCATGTCTGGTAATAATTACTTTCCTCCGTTCCGTCCTATGTCCGTATTTGCTACCCCCTCAACCTGACCCTCCCCCGCCCCACAGCACGCCCTATGCGAGCTGCTACTGCGTGAAGTGCTGGATTAACACTTGCAGAACCTCAGCTGGTGTTGCGGGCGTAAGCACTTAACCAAGTGCCCATCTGCCACAGGGTAGTCAGGTCACAGTGGCACTTACCCACCCTGTAGAAAGCAGGGTGACTAGCACTAATTTTCTCTACCCAAGATCGTCACGTCAGGCAAAGTGGTGCCTGGTAGAGACAATGCAAAATCAGAGCCAGACTGGGATCGGAAACCAGCTTTGGCATATTACATGCGACCGGCCCCTGGAAGGGGGAGGGGGCGGGGGGGGTCATACGTAATTGTCAGGACTGGAACATTGCTGCTGCGCTTTTGCTACAATGGGCCAATTTTGCAGCACTGTTGCAAAACCGGCCCCCAGTAACAAAAACGGACCTCACCAGTACAAAACAGGCCCCCACTCTTGCTGCCCACTGAGGAAATGCCCAGAGCCCGCTACGGCTAGTTCGGCTCTGTGCACAATGACAACCACGCACAGGGAGAAAACTCCCTGCATGTGAGGTCCATTGTTTGTAGACTTTCTGGAAACAAGCTCCCTCTTCGGAAGTTTGTTTGCAGAAAACAAACCTTGCTGAACAGGTGGTTCAAAAATGAGGTCTGCTCAGCAAAGAATCAGTGCCTTCAGTCTACCTGCTGACGTTATAAATATACTGAAGGCATAGATATCAATGCAGGGGCTGGTGGGGATCTGTAAACATGGAGGGAGGTACTTCCAGGATGTAAACAAGCATCTACACATATTTGAGTTTTGTGATGGATTACAAATTGAAGTGGAATGTACATCAACAGAAACATTGCACCATTGTATGGGAATTGTGTTCATCACAAACAAATGTATGTTTATATATGGTTTTAGTTGAATGCAGTAATGGCCTGAAAGTGTCAAATAAACCCTATTCTATTGTATTGGTCAAATGAATTTACTGGTGGCATTCCTCTGTAAATTTGGAAGGTACTATGATATGCAACTGTCGTGAACCATTAACAACCTCCCTCCTTCCTGAATAAACATGCTCGCCTTTACCCATGCCTATTTGCATGCATGATTTTAACTGAACATATGCACATGCTCTCTCACCACACTACCCTCAACTGCTGCACCCACAGTTCAAACACAACAGTTGTATCACTACACCACACAACTTCATTCACATAAACACACACAGCAAACTCTAATATTCCAACCCATGACTCTTGCTAATCAGCGCTCACTTAGGCCACACACATGCAGCCAACATTGATGATAACTTCACAGATAAAAAAGAGTTATAGCTTACCAAACCTTTTCTGTCATCAATAACAAGCGCATCATAGATGATTGCACAATTAGCCACCAGACAAACATTCACAAAACCAATGGCGACTTAACTACAATTAAAAAATCAACTCTACAAATCACAAGACTTACCTCTCAAAACTGCAGTTTACTTACTTAGATCACAGAGCAAACCAGCTTTTCACCCTTCTCCATCTTCTGAAGAGATCAGAGAGGCCCTGGATGCTGAAGGCAAAGCTGCTCGATCTATCCTCAGCTTTTGGTACGGTCAATCATGACCTTCTTTTTGACCATCTTCCTAAGATTGGAGGGAATGGGACAGCACTGACCATGTTGCTTTCCTTCCTCTCGGAGTGTGTACAATTAGTAGCACGTGACTCCCATGTTTCGGAACCTTTTTCATTGCTTTGCGGGGTCCCTCAGGGGTCCTCGCTTAGCCCCACGCTGTTTAATGTGTATGTATCTTCACTAGCCTCGTTGATAAGATCCTTCCGCTTTTCACCCACTTCTTATGCTGATGACATGAAAAGTGTTGCGTCATGATCTAATCATGATATAGACACAGGACCCAGGACCCAGTCTCCCTGACTAAATGTTGGCCATCAGTAAATGGATGGGTAATAATTGCTTAAAACTTAATTCAGGGAAGACGGAAGTCATCCTCTTTTGAAATCAGATATCCTTCTGGTCACCATCCTGGTGGTCAGGAGAACTAGGCACCCTCCCAGCACCGGTGCAGAAGGCCAGAAACTTAGGAGTCCAAATGGACAGTAAACTCACCTTTGGTGACCAAGTTAATGCAGTCACCTCATCCACTTTTGTTACCTTGAGGATGATTTAAAAAATTCTCCATTAGATGCCCCCTGATTCACAAAAAAACAGTTGCCTCCTCATATAAACTTTATTGTTGTTATGGGCTGTACCTAAATATACATCACCAGTGCCTGAACAAGCTGCAAATGCTACAAAATGCAGTTGCCAGGCTATTATCTGGAATCACAACATTTAAATCGATAAGTACTGCCATTTAGAATCTTGACTGGCTGCCTGTTAGGTGTTGCATTAAGTTTAAGGCTCTTTGTACCACCTATAAGACACTCCAAGACACAGGTCCCCACCACCTGAAGCAAAATTTTAAATTGTATGAGCCCAATGGAAACCTTAGTGTTTTTCTGGTGCTACAACCCTGGTTGTTCCTAGATTCAAGTGAGTCAGCATTCTTACTTGCACAGCCAACGCTTGGTACCACCTGCCCTTCTACTTTAGATCCTCTCATAGCTTGTATCCTTCAGGAAAGAGCTAAAAACCTGTCTCTTTAGGAATTAGGCCTCGTCATTTCCTTGTGTAAACCAGAACTGGTGCCAGGACACCTCTGGATAATTGAGCACTCTATAAATATATTTAACATAACATAACATTTAGCAATCACCTACCAGTACCACAAACATTCTCGCAGTATTCTGCGAGCTCATGTCAAAGGTTGCCATCACCAAGTCCACTTATAATGGGAATACAGTCTCCCAGGGGAACTCACCAAAAAATCAATGAAAAAAATATATAATACGTATCTTCTCAGCATTTTCTGCCCTCTTTGCTAATCAGGAATGGCCTGACCACCATGCTTTTCTTATTAGCATAACCATCCGCAAACCAATACATAGGTGGCAGCCAAACCAACAAAAATCACAATGTTTCTTTTATGGATTTCAGTAAAAATATTAATTTCTCTCCCACTCAGCACACACCGTTACTCATCCCCATACAATAAAAAAATAAACACAAACCATCTTCACCTTTGTACACCTCACAGCTTAACCCCAGCAAAAGACTCACCCTTATTCATGAAAAGAAGACATTGAAAAATCCGTCTCCCAGTCTCCACCCAACCGCACAGTTCTGAACATTGCAAACAAATACCAAACATTATAACAGCATATCATGAATTGCACTCCTTGATACCAAACATTATAACAGCATATCACGAATTGCATTCCTTTTACTAACAAAGAGGGACATCTCTATTTAAGGTGGTCAACCAGTGCATCAATCTTCTAGCATCACCACATATCTCCAACTCAATAGAAAATTCCTTTGACATCAACTATGACATCAACGACTATAATGTAAAAAACATTTGCAAAATTGATGCCAGAATACCCTTACCAAAATACTCACTATGGTCAGCTTCATTGACTCACTGAAAGTCCTAATATCCTCTCACTTTCCATCATTGAAACAATGGCCCATCATTGATTCACTAGAAGCCCTAACATCCTCCCACTTGCCAGAATCAAAATACTAGTCTTCCTCCATCCTCTCTCACTTTAAAAGAAAACCTCCTCACCTTGAACAAACTCTCCAATGATCATCCCATCACCAAACTTCCTTACCTATGAAAATATTGCATAGAGCAGGTGCGATGCAACCCCTGCAGCCTATGTTGAACTCCAGCAGCTTCTTCTGGTTCACCAGATCACTTACACCCCATGACAGCACTGAAAAACAATTAGCTAGGTAGCAAGTGATGGTCTCTGGGTCACTAACACAAGAGATGCTTGCCTCCTCGTTCTCTTAAACTTGTCAGCAAACTTCAACATCACTGATAATAATTTCTCATCTCTCAACCCTCTCTTGTCGCCTCAGTTTCAATGAAGAATTCGTGGCCTGGCTCACCTTTCGTCAATCGTATCTACTTAGCATGAGTAGTGGCATAAATTGCATCAAACCATGGCTTAAAACTAACAAAGCATAAATACATACCTTACACATGGAAATCAATCAAACCAGACCATGTTTGCACTGCTCAGAGGCATTCCTTGCAAAAATTATCTTCATCCATTGCTATAATTTGACTACATAAGATGCAGTAGACCAGACCCTGCTACAGTCACACATACCCATCTTCCTCCTACTTAACCACTATAGCAGCTGCCAAATAAATATGCATGATTAGCCCATTTATCTTCAAAGGGGTTCAGACCTACCCCTGTCACATATGCACACTCTCATATTGGTGTCATTGACTCAGATGTTCTGTGCCGATTTGAGCAAACACTGGTTGTTGCCCCCTGTGTGTTGAGTCTTAAAGCATGTTTTTCACAATGACTTCTTCTGTGTCTATATGTTAGGATTATTGCATCCATTGGTGTGCCACTTTATAAGAGAAAAGAGAGGCTGCTTAACCACTGGTGACCTAGACAGCATTGGTTTGATCTTGACTGTCACATTATGTTTGATGTTACTTTGATCATATCACCAGCTTATGGAGATCTTACCCTTGTCACACAAATATGTGTTACTTGAGACACTCTGTGAATATTGCAGCTTTTGTGACAACTTCTAGGGCCCGATTCACAGAACAAGCTGAAGACAAAATCCTAAACTTAGTACCATTTTGGTATTCACAGAATGCACTTACTACTTCTGGTATTCACAGAATGAACTTACTACTTTTGCGATTCACAGAATAAACTTACTACTTTTGCTATTCACAGAATGGATTTACGACTACTAACTTTACGTCCGCACTCGGGCTAGAAATTCCGGCCCGGAGGCGGAGCATCTGGCCCGGAGGCGGGGCTTCTGGGCCGGAGGCGGGGCTTCCGGGCCGGAGGCGGAGCTTCTGGCCCAGAGGTGGGGATTCCGGCCAAAATCTCCACCTCTGGGCCGGAAGCTCCGCCTCCGGCCCGGAAGCTCCGCCTCCGGCCCGGATGATCTGCATCTGGCCCGGAAGCTCCGCCTCCGGCCCGGATGATCCGCCTCCGGGCCGGAATTTCCGGCCCGAGTGCGGACGTAAAGTTAGTAGTCGTAAATCCATTCTGTGAATAGCAAAAGTAGTAAACTTATTCTGTGAATCGCAAAAGTAGTAAGTTCATTCTGTGAATACCAGAAGTAGTAAGTGCATTCTGTGAATACCAAAATGGTACTAAGTTTAGGATTTTGTCTTAAGTTTGTTCTGTGAATCGGGCCCCTAGCCTTTAGAGTTCAAAGGTGAAGAATATTTAATTACTTATTGAATTGCTCCTTGACCAAGAATGCATGGACAATAAACATATTAGTAAAGATTTAGTGCAATGGCAAAAAATGTCTGCTCTCTGTTAGAAACTGAACTCTGTTGCAGTACCCAGCCACTTTTTGCGTGATATCTGATGCAACTTTTACTGAAAGTGTACTGGGTTCCTGCTATCCATGTCCCCAGTAACAGTGTTTTTTCCCTTAACTGCACCTTAGTTCCACAATTGGCACCCCGTTAGGATCCCTGTAGGTCCCTAGTAAATGGTACCAATGGTTCCTAGGGCCTTGGAACTAAGGAGGGTTCCTAATGGCTGCAGCACGAATTGTGCCACCCTAAGGGACCTCTCGCCAAGCTCATGCATACTGCCATTGCAGCCTGTTTGTCTTCTAGTGCAGAGAAAAAAGCAGAGTCAACATGACACACATACCTGTGTGTCATGCCTACCCAGCACTGCATGTGGCACAGGTAGGTCACCCCTGCAGCAGGCCTAAGAGCCCTAAGGCAGGGTGCACTATACCAATGTGTGGGCATATATGCAAGTCCACCCTTAGATACTACCACTGCTCAGGGAAGCCATACTGAGTACATGGGCAGGTTACTCATCATTACGAGTTTCCCAGCTACATGAAGGCTTCACTGTACCAAACACCTGGTCATAATAATCCCACACTGATGTCAGTGCTGGATGTATTAATAAATGCACCCAGAGAGCACCTTAGAGGTGCTCCCTGAAAACCTACAGACTGCTAGTGTGTTGAAGGACCGGTCTCGACCAGCCACCCAGCCTAGACAGGTTTTTGACGTCCTGAGGTGAGAGCCTTCGCTCTCGGACGCCAGGCACAAAGCCTGCTCTGGAAAGTGGTATTCACAGCTCTTCCACGCAGGATGTGCTTTCCAGGGAGGGAAGCTTCAAAGGGCGTGCTGCCTTTGCTATGAGACCTAGGCCTCTCCAGATAGTGGAGATGCCCACCACCCTATCCAGACCCCACTTTTTGGTGGCAAGACAGGAGGGAAAATTAGTAAGATTAGGAGCCCACATTCAGCCAGCACCACCTCTAGGGCGGTCCATCTGATGTGGATTCCTCTTTTCAAATTCCTCTATCTTGTTTTGGATGGAATGAGCATTCTAGGGTTAGGGTTATGCCCACTTCCCACAGGAAGTGGTCATATAGCGGGTGTAGACACCCTGAAGGTAGCAAGCCTATTGGCTACTACCTTTCACTCCCTTTAACGCCCCTAAATTGAATATTTAGGTGGGATCCCTGAACCCAAGAACTCAGATTCGATGGATCAAAAGAAGAAGGACGAAGAAGGTCACTGCCTGGCAAGAACTGCAGCAGACCTGTGGACTTTGGAGTGAAACCCTGCCTGTCCTCAGCCCTCTCTCAACAATGGCAACAGTGACTCGTCCTGTAAGCTGGAGAACTACCAAAGCCTTAGGTAGCCTACCAGCACCTTGAAAATCAACTACAGTCACCCTTGGAGTAGAGGAGCTACTCCCCTGCAGTCCACAGGCACCCATAAGCAGAGTTTGGTCCACCGCCTTGAAGCCCCCTGGCCCGACCAATGCCACAGCTGACCAGGAGAAAGTACTTATGTTCTGGAAGGTCAGATCCGTCTCCTCAATGAACGTGAAGACACCAACACCAATCAGAATCAGGCAGCACCAACCCTGAGGGTACTGGATGCCCTGCCCCACACACCAACAGTGAGAGTCCAGTCTGGCTTCTTACTGCACCAGGCCCAAACAGCCGTCGAGGCACATCAGCATTGCTGAGACCTGCTTCGTGAGTGGTCCAGCTGCATTGATTTTGCCCTCTGCCAGCTGTTTGTCCCTGACTGTGAGGACATCTTTGCGCACACAGCCTAGCTGACCTAACCCCTCTGCACCAGATCCGCTGGGCCCGGGTCCTGATGAACCGGCTGTTCCCCCTTGCTCCAAGACCCCTTGCAAACCAAGACCCCATTTGGGAGCTGTTGGGTTTGACCTCAAGTACCCCTGTGAAGCATGTTTTTGGGTAGCCCCCCTTTCATCGAAGCCCCAGCTACCAATCTTACCAGCACCTTGCTCCAGGTAGAACCCGCGTAGTTCCAGGAGAACTGCTGGTAGTACTTTGGACCTTGGCTCACTACATTTCTGAACTCCAAAGGTGAATCCCTGAAACCGACTGTACCTACCTATATACATCTTATAGGATTGCATTGTGCATTAAATCGTTTGCAAGTTTACTTACCTGTGAATATGGCTATTGTAAACAGTACTTACCTTTGAATGAAGTTCTTGGTTTTGAAATATCAATAAAAGAAGTCTTATTTTTCTAATTTGGTTTCAGATTTATTCTTTGAGTGTGTGTCTAATTCAGTGCCTCTGTGAGTACAACAAATGCTTAGCACTACACTCTGGTAAGCCTAACTGCTCGCCCACAATATCACAAAAGGGAGCACTCGTATTATCTGCTTTAGCCTCTGTAAACAAATTTGGGACCCACTGGACTCTCTGCACAGTGTACTTTTTTTAGTACACTATATAGAGACCCAGTTTCCTACACTCTTGTTTTGACAACATTGTATGCCCTTTCGTTTAATTTATAGTGTTCCCACAAGGGAGAATCAGTCTGGCGCTGTGCATCATAACTAGCTAGGGAACTAGATCACGATTTTGTTCAAATAACTGGCGGTGGTGAAGGAGGCTGCAGGAAGTTTTCACCGTTTTGACTGGGAGCATAAGGAGCTGACAGTTCCTTGTCATTATATGGGTACGGTGCTCCTTGAAGGGGTGGTTCATCAGCTTTTGTCTGAAGTACTGAACCAGCGTTGTGAGTATATTTTGCTTGGATACTGGGTCCATATCCTGAGAAGAAGTACAGGAGTGAGACAGCATTGTGAGTATTTGCTGCTTAGATCTTGGGTCCATAGCTTGAGAAGGCCTGTCATCTGATCCCTTCCTCTTTTTGATATTAGGTCTGAAGATGTTCAAGATTATGCCTGCATGCAGAACAAACAGGGTGGGGATTGTTTAGTGCTAGTTCTTAATCAGAAAACAATTGTGAATGTGTTTGAAGTGCAGAAGCACTTGTGTTTCTTTTCCATCATTAAAAATGTATCATGATGAAGAAAATTATTGGTCTTCCCATGTTGCTTCAGTAAAGTTCAATTTCTTAGCTACTTGACATATGTACACTTTTGTATGTTACTCTTTTCCTAGCTGCTCGACATGTGCACACATCAGCTTAAACTTCATTGGCCAGCTCGCAAACTCTACACTATTGATGGCTCTCAAATGCTTCGTTTGAGTGATATTGAAGCCTGGGCAGTGAATGAGTGCTTCAAGCAAAGTGACTTGGAAGAAAATGGCACAGACGAAAGTGTCCTCCCTGGAAATGAAGAAGGTAACATTCAATATCTTCCCTTTCAGATAGAGGAACACAAAGATCATACCTGCACACATTAAGCACATCCCAACCTACATTTGAAATCTTCAGCAATCAAGAGTCTAGAGATGGTAAAGTTGCAGCCTGATATAACTACATGAGTGCTTCATGAGGCGATTATTTTGATAGAGGATTTATTAATAGTAAATTTTAAAGAATGTGGTTTTGACTCCTCAAAGTTTCTCGGATTGCTTTTTTCTATCAGTCCCCTATGTATCACATGTCCGACTAGACCATTCAGATCTAATGATGCTTTTCTGTTGAGGAGCATCATCTAAAATTGTTACATTGATATTTCAAGAGTAGGTTTCTCGAAAGTGAGGTAATAATGTTCATCATTACAATGTGATAAAGTTACATAAAATCACTTTTCATGCTGAGTATGCAATGACGAGCTTTTGGTAGTGCATTCACTTTCTAATTTTTAAGCTTTGCTTTGTATAATTTGCAACCTGGTATTGTATGGGTTTTGACAAAGGAATGAGTTTTAACCCCTTCGCTGGTAGACCTTCCCCCCCTGTGCTACGCCTTTTTTTTGGGCTGTTTGGGATAGTTCGTGCTTCGGCCCCTGTAACTTTTTCACCACATAAGGTATACAAGCCAAATTTGCGTCCTTTTTTTCCAAACATCATAGGGATCCAAAGGTACCCAGGGTTTGTGGATTCCCCTGGAGGGGACCCAGAAATTAGCCAAAATATAGCTACATTTTGTTTTTTTGGGGGGGGAAATGGGAAAAAAGGACTACATATGAAAGCCTCTGATTTTTTCCCCACAAATGGTATCAAAAAAGGGGTTGTGGTGCTGAAATCACCATCTTCCCAGCTTTTAAGGACAAGCAGACTTTTGCCAGTAAACCAAATTTCTTTACACAGTTTTGGTATTTTTCCTGGACATAGCCTATTTTTGCTATTTTATGTGCTTTCAACCTCTTTCCAGTTAATGGTAGAAAGGGACATAAAATCAATAATGGATCCTGAAAAGCTATACATTTTAGAAAAGTAGGCAAAATTCTGAATTCAGCAAGGGGTCATTTGTGTAGATCCTTCAAGGTTTCTTTATAGAAACTAACCATTGAATATAGGAAAAATGTTAAATTAGTTGAAAAAAACAGCCATTTGTGTCAACGTTTTCACCTGTAACTTATTCTTATTATGACAGCTGTTTGAAAGCAATATACCATTACATTTTTTGTACCTTTCTGGTTGTGGGGATATATAGGACTTGTAGGTTCATCAAGAACCAGACAAACCCAGAGCCAATAATTGAGCAGCGTCTTGCAATGGTTTTTTATTATGTGCCGCGTATATAGCAATTAATTTGGGAAAATATACAGATGGAAAAAAATGGTATGAAAGACACCTATGTATTTCTGAAATTGGAACAAAATATAGAGTTTAGAAACAGTAGATATTTACACATTTCCAAAATTATGAGTACCCATACTAGCATGAGAATTATAGGTCATTTTTCAAAATGACTTCTTTTTTACACATTGTCTTTCATTTGGAAGGCAGAAATGCATCAAAAGTCAATAGGTAATAACAGTTGCTCTACAATTCTGTGTTACCCTAAATCTCCCAATAAAAATAGTACCACACTTGTGTGGGTAGGCCTAATGCCTGCAACAGGAAATGGATCAAAACGCATCGTGGACACACTTTATTTTTACAGTGAAAACTGACCCTTTTTTTGTAAAGTGCCTAGCTGTAGATTTTGAACACTAGCTCTGCCGGCACCTAGGGAAACCTATCAAACCTATACATTTTTGAAAACTAGACACCCAGCGAAATCCAGGATGGGGTGACTTGACTGGTTCCCACCAGGTTCTGTTACCCAGAATCCCTTGCAAACCTAAAAACGTGTCAAAAAAACACATTTTTCTCACATTTCTGTGGTGGAGAGTTCTGGAATCTACGTAGATCCACAAAATTCCACCCACTTGGTGTTCCCCAATCTCTTCTGAGAAAAATGGTACCCCACTTGTGTGGGTAGGCCTGCTGCCCGTGGCAGGAAACGGCCCAAAACGCAATGTGGACACACCACATTTTCGAAGTGAAAAGGGACCCTTTTTTGCAAAGTGCCTAGCTGCAGATTTTGAACCCTAGCTCTGCCGGCACCTAATGAAACCTAGCAAACCTATACATTTTGAAAATGCAGGATGGGATGACTTGACGGGCTCTCACCAGGTTCTGTTACCCAGAATCCCTTGCAAACCTAAACATCTGTCCAAATAAAACATTTTCCTCACATTTCTGTGGTGGAAAGTTCTGGAATCTGCGTGGATCCACACAATTTCACCCACCCCGTGTTCCCCCAATGTTTTCTGAGAAAAATGGAACCTCACTTGTGTGGGTAGGCCTAGTGCCAGCGACAGGAAACGGCCCAAAATGCAACGTGGACACACCACATTTTCCATGACCTTGACCTACTAGGTCTCCCTTTACCGGAGTGACCTTGCGCAGTAGGCCTGTGTGCCCACCAGATTCTGTGGGTGCCCCCCACGCCCTTCCATTGTACCACCCAGGGGCTGAGGTTATGCCAGGTTGGCGCCCAGTGCGCCTGCACAGGGGTTGGCCCAAGCGGCGACTGGTAGCGGAACTTCCTACCCCCGTGCCCATCAGTCTACCGCCCCCCTGGAGTGTGATGAGGGACCACTGTCCCCCCCAGGCGTCCCCGTTAAACAATGGGATGCATACTAAGAGAAGTAAATATTTCCTAGCAATCATGACCTTACCGCCACAGGCCAGCATAGTTGACTGACTATCTGGCCTCCCCATCCCCTAACGGCCTCGAGGTCATGCCCTGTGACTTGCCGCTACCAGCCAGGCTAGCATATTCTCTAAGAATATTTAATTACCTATTTTTGAGAGGTGAACCCCATCCTGTAGATAACAATGTTCTCCCCGGATGCACCCATGCGGAATTGTCCTAAATTTTGGAGTCCTGAAAAGTCGGTCGATCCTATTATTGATCCTCTTTTCAGAATGATTTAATGCCCAAACAGACTCCCCCCCTCGCCATTGGAGTCTCGGGATCATTTGAGACCATACTAAGGTTGCTAGGGGACACTGCTTGGCCAAACATCCTATTTCTGTCATTAGAGCCTCCACCACCCCCTTTCTGCCCATGTGTGCCAAGTCATTCCCTCCCAGGTGTATTATTATTGCATCGGGTGTCACCAGGGACCTAAGTAACAAAGGACCAATGAGCTTCTGGAACTGTCCCAGTATCAAACCCCCTTGACCATGCATTGATAGATTCCAACCCTCTTGGTGGGCCCTGTCCACGAAGCTGCTTGTGCAGAATTGTTGCTTCAAGTTGTTGATATATGAATGTCCTATGATCCAAACTTCTCTGCGGCCCGGCACCCCGGCGGGCACCTGGAGCGGGCGGGGCGCATTTGAAACAGCATTGATGACAAGTTCCCCTCCTGCGGGACAGGATGTGAAAACTGCAGAGAGATGGAAACAAGGCCAACGTTAGTGATGATACTTACAGCAAATGCAACCGGACATAGCGCTTGTAGTAGTCTGAAGACCAACACCCTATTCTTTGACCCTCTTGACCAGTTAGTCCCCGGGCCGTGGCCTCTGTGGCTGCCCCAATCCTAAAAGATTGGGTCCCAAAATTGGAGGCGTCTAAGCCTGCTGCACCTAAAGCTTGAGCAAGGAACCTCCCAAACTGGAACTTTGTCAGGGGGGAACTGTCTTGGTGGATCGTGCCCTGAGGCCTGCATGCCATATATGACTTTAGGTGGCCCACTGGACAACATGGGCTCCCTGGCGCTCTCTGCAGGATGACATGGTCCCCCTTCCCATTCTGATACATCTTTGATCTGGGAATTGATAGTGACATTTCACCATCCTGCTTTTTAACATGGGCAAATGGCATCCCCCCCTGCCAGTCCATCTTGTTACGTGATACCAGCTCTCCCACCCTGAAAGCACCATAGAAGGCAAGGGAAAAAGCACACCGGAATAAATGGATCTCATGGCTGGAACTAAATATTTTTTCCAACGCTGCCATGACAGCTGTGAGTCCCTCAATACTAATCGGGTGTCTAACGTCCGACTGCGTGCCCTGCAACCGCTGCCAACCTTCCAGAGCCCTTTGGACCAAGAATGCACCCGTGGGATCCCGATGCCACATCATTTATGCAAAAAATGCCACTGCGGTCATGTGGCACTTTGCACAAGCCACCAACCGCCCTCCGTCCTTTAGTTCCCTTAAAAATGATAAGATGGAGGCTGGGTTATGCCTAAATTCTTTCCCAGTGCTGTCCTAGGGATGCACAGTATGCGGTAAATGCCCCCTCACAGGCCCGCCTAGTCCTGGGCGCTAAGCTAGCTGCCACAGATGCTCCGGAAAAGGTGTGGGACAGTCCGCTGCTTCCGGATGATGAGACCTGAAAACCTGTCTCTCGAAACAAGACAATGCATCAGCCACATGGTTGAGAATGCCCGGGACATGCCTAGCTCTAAACAGCACATTTAGCTTCATACATTGCAGCACAATTCCCTTAAGTAGGCGAAGCAAAATTTTACATTTTGCAGACTGTAGGTTGATGCATTCCACCACTGCCATGTTGTCTGAGCAGAAAACAACTGACTTATCGTGGAACTGTTGCGGCCAGATTGTCACAGCCACCAAAATGGGGAATAGCTCTAGAAATGAAACGTTACCTGTGAAACCACTCTCAACCCACCAATTGGGCCAATGTCCTGCCGCCCAGTGGGGACCCAGGATGGCCCCAAACCCCTCACTCCCTGCCGTGTCTGTCATCAGCCCAAGTTCTAGACTGGACCTGGCTGGGCCACACTAACGCACCATTGAAGTCGCGCAGAAATGCCAACCAAATCCGCATATCCTGCTTAACCTCGCTAGACAATAAAGTGTGGTGATGCTTGCTCTTTAGCCCTGACATTGCTTGGGCAATGGACCGGGAAAAAGGGCAGGCCATGGGGATAATTCTTGAAGCAAATTTGAGCATGCTCACCGTTTTTTGTAACAGGTGTAGAGTGACTTTTTCTTTCTGTAGACAGTCCGCTAATGCCAGCGAGAAAGCTTTGACCTTGCTCATGGGTAAGCGTGACACACCCTCAACAGAATCTAGTTCAATGCCCAAGAATTCAAATTTTGTTGCTGGCCCAACTGTCTTACCCTGCGCCAGGGGGACCCCTAGTTCCCCCATCAGTGTGCAAAATGTGTACAATGCCCTGCGACACTCTTCTGACTGTGGTGCACCCTACAACAAGAAATCATCTGGATAGTGCAGTACACAATGGTGCCCTGAGACTTGCCTAAAAACCAATTCCAAAAAGGAGCTGAATTTCTCAAAATATGAGTAAGAGACAGAGCACCCCATTGGCATGCACTTGTCCATGTAGAACTTCCCCACGAAATGAAAACCCGGTTGGTGGAAGTCCTGTGGATGCACAGGTAGTAACCAAAATGCAGATTCAATGTCTGACTTTGCTAATAAGGTGCCTGGGCCAAACGATCGCAGCATAGCAATCGCCTGGTCCAATGATGCATATTTCACGGAGCACAGGGCTCCATCAATTGCCTCATTCAAGGACTGGCCCCTAGGAGCAGATAGGTTATGGATGAGGCGGAAATCCCCTGGATCTTTTTTGGGAACTACCCCCAGAGGTGAGCAGAAAAAATTATCGACAGGCATTGAGTCAAACGGACCTCCCCAATCGCAGTTCTTTCAGTAGTTTTCCCCTTGCCACAGTTATGTTGTCTCTCACAGACTGCTGATTGCGGCAATAAGACACCCCTGAGTAACCTGGGGCTGGGATCCGGAAACCGTCCCTAAAACCTTCCAACAAAATCCGAGCTGTGCTTGGGCATGAGTATTTTTTCAACCAGGGTATCATGGCCATAATGTCAATAGGTGAGTGCGCCTTTACAAACAATTGAACCTCATTCTTGTTTCTTGGCCCCCTTGTCTTTTGATTTTTTTAAAACACTTAGATTCTGGGTGTGAGGAGAGTCCACAGAATGAGCAGGCATGCTTGAACTTACAGGAACCATTGGGTCTGGTGCATGTCTTTCTATTGCAATCCCAACATAATCCCTTTTTGTTGCCCACCCCTGCCCCCCCACTTTGGGGTGTAGCTGGCCGAAAGGACTGCACCTTTGGCGCGTCCATGCCTTGGTAATTCATGTGTCTTAACCTTAAAATCATATCAAACTGGTCCCATGTGAGAGCTGAATCAGATGCCTTTACCCTTCTAAAAGCTTTGCCATATTCCTTCCAGCACATCCCACCATACTCATCATGCGCACATGTAATTCTGTTCTGGTAGCACACCAACTCCGCGCTTAGCCCTGGACACTTCTCTATCAGTACCGCATGGAAATTCCCAAATGCTTTTATCCAAATAATCAGTTTTTCTTCAACCTTTTTCCTAGATGGCCAATTGGCCCATTCCCATGGGTGGGCCCATTCCCTTGCTTTCTTGGCCTCCCCCTTCTCATCTTTGTCTACCAGTAAGGAAAACATGTTTACATATTCACCCCTCAAATCTGTTCTTTTACATCCTGTGCAATGTGCCTAGCCAAACGCTCTCTGTTGGAGCACACATCCCCCAAACCTAAAATTGGCGGCAATTTCACTGTACCTACCAATGTGCCCTCTTGCGTCTTGGTGTCTTCATGTCCCGCAGCTGCAGCTTTCCCTGGGGGTTCCGAGTCAGTTGTGATGCTCCCTGCCTTTTGGGGAACCTCAACGTGTGGCGGCACAACATGTGCTGCTTTCTCAACTCATGCTACTAAGCTCCTCGCCTCCTCTAAGGTATTACCTTCTGCTGACAGGACCCCGCCACCTGTAGATGGAATCAGTGCTCTCGCTTTTGCCAGCCATGGTAGCAATGCTGCTAGGTTTGCCACTATGTCCTGCTGACCCGGCGCTACATTGGGAGCTGCTGCAACTAAAGGCTGCGCTGGGATCTCAGTAGTATTTGGTGGAGTCGCCCCCCCTGCAGGGACCACATGTACTGGGAGCGCAGGCCCCGTAATGGCTGGTACTGCTGGGACTGGTGCTTCTGGACCTGGGATGGCAGGTATAATAAGAACGGGTATGGCTAGTGGTAATGGGGCCACTGGCACTGGGATGGCTGGTGCTACCGGCTCTATGGCTTGTGGCACTAGTGGTATTATTACCATCTCAGGGACAACCCCCCTTTTCCCCGCTTGTCCTTTGAGTTCTGCTGTACTTCAGCAAAAGCTGCCCTGGGCGCCACATTAGAGCGTCTGGGCCTGTCCTCTGTGTCTTCCTGCCCTTCTACCCTTCTGGTTAGGTCTACCACTGTTTGATTTAAATCTCTCATGGAGCGCATCATGTTCGACATCTACTCTTCCATACTGGATGGAACCTGCTATCACTTGCTCCCTGTAAACAAAACACCCTCAGTGTTCCTGTACACTTTCCCAAATACGAGCACTTGTTTGCCTATGCGCCAGCATCACCTTGTTAGCAAAATACACAAGCCAATGCTAGCACCAACCCACTGCACTGCTACCCCATCTGTGTGATCACAAACTTTCAGTGCTCACCAACCCCTAGGAGCAGTGTGCAAATGCAAACATCAAGCCACATGTTCTAAAAATGCCCCATGCAAAATCACGGCTCCCCCCCAACACCCCCTTACCTTCCTATAATGGCAGGACCCCGAACCGCAGCTACAGCCAGAGCCACTCCCACACGTTCAAGAATGTGGGGCAAGTGAGGATATCCTCCAACCCGCGTGGCTCCTGGTCTGTGCTTGCTGGTCCCGGTCGTGCAGAAGGATGGGGTGACTTGACTGGCTCTCACCAGGCTCTGTTACCCAGAATCCCTTGCAAACCTAAAAATTCGTAAAAATAAAACATGTTTTCCTCAAATATCTGTGGTGGAAAGTTCTGGAATCTGCGTGGATCCACAAAATTCCACCCACCCCACGTTCCCCAAAATCTTCCAAGAAAAATGGTACCACACTTGTGTGGGTAGGCCAAGTGCCCGTGACAGGAAACGGCCCAAAACGCATTGTGGACACACCACATTTTCACAGTGAAAAGGGACCCTTTTTTTGTAAAGTGCCTAGCTGCAGATTTTGAACCCTAGCTCTGCCGGCACCTATGGAAACATAGCAAACCTATACATTGTTTAAAACTAGACACCCAGTGGAATCGAGGATGGTGTGACTTGACTGGCTCTCTCTAGGTTCTGTTACCCAGAATCCCTTGCAAACCTCTACATTTGTAAAACAAAACACATTTTCCTCACATTTCTGTGGGGGAAAGTTCCGGAATCTGCATGGATCCACAAAATTCCATCTACCCCACATTCCCCAAAGTCTTCCGAGAAAAATGTTACCTCACTTGTACGGGTAGACCTAGTGCCCGCAACAGGAAATAGCCCAAAATGCAACGTGGACACAGCATATTTTCACAGTGAAAACGGACCCTTTTTTTGCAAAGTGCCTAGATGTAGATTTCGAACCCTAGCTCTGCCGGCACCTAGGGAAACCTGGCAAACATATACATTTTTTGAAATTAGAGACCCAGGGGAATCCAGGATGGGGTGACTTGTCTGGCTCTCACCAGGTTGTGTTACCCAGAATCCCTTGAAAACCTAAAAATTTGTGAAAAAAAACACATTTACCTCAGATATCTGTGGTGGAAAGTTCTGGAATCTGTGTGGATCCTCAAAATTCCACCCAGCCCGCATTCCCCAAAGTCTTCCGAGAAAAATGGTACCTCACTTGTGTGGGTGAGTCAAGTATTTGCGACAGGCAAGGGCCCAAAACCTATTAAGGCGACTTCAAAATTACCTATCACATTACAACCTGGTTTTTCAAGGGGGGAGTCCAATGTGTTTTTGGCCCCGGGCTCAGCGGGCACCTAGGGAAACCTACCAGAACCACACATTTCTGAAAACTAGACACCCTGGGGAGTCCAGCAAGGTATGGCTTGCATGGGTCCCACAGCATTTCCCTACCGAGAATCCCTTTCAAACCTCAAATATAGATGAAAAAAATCACTTTTTTCTCACATTTCTGTGTGGGGAAGTTCTGGAATCTGCGTGGATCTACAAATTTCCTTCTACACAACATTCCCCCAGGTCCCCTGATAAAAATGGTACCTCACTCGTGTGGGTGGGTCAAGTACCCGCGACAGGCAAGGACCCAAAACCTATTGAGGCGACATCAAAATTACCTTATCAGAATACAACCTGGTTTTGCAAGGGGGGTCCCATGAGTTTTTGGACCCGGGCTCGGCGGCCACCTAGGGAAACCTACCAGACCCACACATTTCTGAAAACTATACGCCCAGGGGAGTCCAGAAAGGTATGGCTTGCCTGGGCCCCCCAACATTTCCCTACCCAGAATCCCCTGCAAACCTCATATTTTGTTGAAAAAGTCTAGCTTTTCTCACATTTCTGTGTGGGAAAGTGGTAGGATCACCGTGCTGACACATATTTGCTACCACCCAGCGTTCCCCCAGTTCTTCCGATAAAAATGGTACCTCACTTGTGTGGGTAGGTATAGTGGCTGCAACAGAAAATGGCCCAAATCGTACTGTGGAGACTTCAAAATTACCTATAACAAAACTATCTGGTTTTGGGGGGGACACCTGGGTTTTTGGCCGTGGGCTCGCCGCCATCTAGGAAAACCTACCAAACCCACACATTTCTGAAAACTAGACACCCTGAGGAGCCCAATGAGGTATGGCTTGTGTGGATCCCCCAATGTTTCCCTACCCAGAATCCCCTGCAAACCTCACATATAGCTGAAAAAAACACATTTTCCACATATTTTTGTGTGGAATCACCATGGCGGCACGAAAGTCATACCCAACAGCATTGTCCTTAGTGTCCCGAGTAATATGATACCTTTTACCAAGATAGCCACCAAGCCCAAGGCCAAAAACCCAGGTGACCCCAGGGACCACTGACTGCCCTTAAAAAACTTAAACGAAAACGTTTCATTTTCATTTTCTTTTTCTTAAATGCATCCCGTTTTCCTTTAAGGAAAATGGGCTGCATTTAAAAAGAACTGCTTTATTTAAAAGCAGTCCCAGACATGGTGGTGTGCTTAGCCCAGTAGGCCACCATCCCTGGGATGGCCTGTCATTCCCAATGGGCTCGCAAATTGCGAGAGGCTCATTAATATTCATGAGCATCGCAATTTGCGACCCCATTGGGAATCTCAAACAGTGTTAAACACACTGTTGTACATGCCAAATAGCGCCTCTCAAATTGCGATTCGCAAATGCGACCCAATTTGCAAGGCGTTATTTGGCAGGTCGTATATCTGGCCCTATATGGTTTCATTGGACTGATAAGCCCACTCATAAGGGGACCCTAAGAATCTAGTATTCCTGAGGGCAGATTTACAAGCCACTTGCGCCACTTTTGCGTCACTTTTCCCATGTTAAAAGTGACGCAAAAGTGGCGCAAGGGGCTTGTAAATCTGCCCCCTAGTTTTTAGTTAGACCGCCACAGTCGTACACAGGCAAAATAGCAAGCCCTGGCCAGCCACGTCAGCCCAAAGTCCGCACTTAAGCTAAGAGCTGCTGGCCAGCAGATATTACATAATGTACTTTCTCAGTGATAACTTCCGCAGTTAAGAACCGGTTTGACCCAATTGGTGGTGAATGTCCCCAGTGGTATCCTAGCAGCACTTGGAGCTAATGAACCAGGATTCTAATTCTGTTAAGTGCATGCACAATAAAACGTTGCAAATCTGGCAGACAATATTGGTATATCCTTGTTTTGCATTGACACGTAACTATACTACATGTGGCCAGGTACTATATGGGTATGAACTATTTTCTAACATTGGTGGTTTATATGTGCACCACCGTGTGAATTCCCATTGTATGTAAAAAAAATTATGATGAATATTTTAAGTAAAATACATCATATATTATGAAATCTAACTATTACCTTTGTTTAAATATGTAGTTGTTCCCCTCGCAGCATCATTCATAAATATGTTAGGTATTGTTACTTTTCAGAACACTCTGAACTAAACTGACGATGGGTTCAGAATTACCTTGTTTTATTGGTCTAGGAAAGTAATTTAAAAAAAAGTAAAATACCCTAATTTAAGATAACTGTAAAAAAAACATTATATTAGATTTAGAACCTAAAAGTTAATCACTACTCTTCATATTCTAATGATTCAAGAATGCATATGAATACAAAAGTGACATGAGTGTAATTGCATTTTTTCCCATTCCAGTCAAGCAGTCGAGCAAAGTAGGAAACAAATCAACTCCTCACTCAAAAGTCACGGCACAAGACTTGGAAAGTATGGACGATGCTCTGCTAACGCTAATACTCAGAAACCCAGTTGATGTCTGGGTTTCCTGTGGAGAGCCTTTTCTGTCTTTGGATGGTAAGGAGATGCTACCAGAGTGATAGATTTTAGGAAAATAATGTGTCGCATATTTTATGTGAAGGGTAACATGGTCTTTCATTTAATATAATCGGGGAAAAAGCGGTTGCCTCAGGCTGACTTTAATTTCTGGGGAATATCTTTTTTATGGCGGTCTTGGTTAACAAGTGTATCTTTATGCACCTAGAGCAGCGTGAAACGGATAAGATATTGATTTATTTATTTACTGGCAATCTCCATTGTTCTGAATGTTTTCTTCCTCAGTAGAGCAGATACTTGTCTGATATACGTTGTAAATCCGTATTTGTAAAGCGTTAACTACTCACCCTTACGGGACTCAAGGCGCTGGGGGCCGTTGTGGAAATTAAGTGAGCTATTGCCCAGAGTCACATGGTGCTGAGCTGAGCTGCCGCCGGAGCAGGGGAGCAAACCGTGAGCCCTGTGCTTCCGAAGTCAGCTGCCCTGGCCGCTGCACCACACCTCTCCACCTACCTAGATATGCATCTCATTAACATATTTACAGACACTGGAAGCCTCCTCCTAAAAAGTAGTATACATTTGCACCTGCAGAATAACTACCATGCTTGGGTGCAGAGTTATAGCTTTTTTCAGATTATGGATGGAATCCTGCAGCAGTCGCAGTTTCAAGTTTACATTTTGGAAACGTTTTGAGAATTCTCTTTTTGAATGCAGGAGTACACACACGTATATTAATATAGGCAAAATTAAAACGAAGCAAATGCACTTACTAATTATTTATCTCGTTTTTCCAGTAGGGAAAATGTTTAATCCTTTACTTTATCCTTTATTCCATACACAGTGTTCCTTTCCTCTTCCCACTCAGGATAAGCATTTACTCCTGTCCTTGACGAGAGTAAATATCCAGTCATTTCTATGATGGGAAAACATATTGAAAATCGTTTGTGCATACCCGAAAATGTGTAGGTTTATGTATTCAAAAACAGCATTTGATGGATGGAATGCTTAAAAATGTTAAACATTCTCCCCCAATACAGAGATCTGGACCTAATTCCATCCAGTTTAGACCCAGCCATATACAAATCAGTCTTGAACCTGCTCCCCATGGGAACAGTCCAGCTCGAATTACAAGGCCAGGTCCTCCCTGGACCAGAAACAATCATCCTGGGACCGGCTTCGTTGGGGCGACAACTGATGGGCGGAATCCTGAACAATGTCAAACATTCCCCCGAAACAGAGATCTGGGCCTAAACCCATTGTTGTTTTTTGCACACTATGCCATTCTAGTTTAGACCCAGCCATATGCAAATCAGTCTTGACCCTGCTCTCCATGGGAGCAGTCCAGCCCGAATTGCCAGGCCAGGTCCTCCCTGGACCGGACACAAGCATCCTGAGACCGGTTTTTAGTGATATCACTACTCATCAGCCAGGCTAACTTTAAAAAAAATATATTTATTTATGGATTTTTTAATGTTCCAGTACATTAATACAAGTAGTAAAATATAGAACATACAAAAAGAACAGAAGAGCATCAGTCACGTATAATATAGTCTGCACCATACTGTTCATCATGTACATCTGCCAAGTTCTATACAGTAGATATTTTCCCATCTTATCATACAATCACATAGGTGCGCACATCATTACCTGTACCTTATTACAATTACCATGCTTTGGCTCCCCGCAGTAATACAATACAAATGTATCTGCTACCACAGTGACAGTGTTCTCCAAGGATCCTAGTCAGGGTCATTCTGGATTGTCCCATTCGGGTGTATCTGGGTCGGGCCGCTGCACTGTCAAATAGTTTCGCTAGGGAGCCCATATATATCTTGGCCGGGAAGTAAGAGCATTAACTCAGCATATGCTGATAACTGATCATGACAATACACAAGATCCTGCAACCAATCCCTAAATTTAGGAGCTCACCCTCTTCCCCATTTACAGGCTATTTTACGCTTGGCCAGTAGCAGTCCCAATGACGCATATTTCCTCTAGGCTACCTCGATGTCTGCTGTGTAACCTAGCACCGCTAACAATGGTGTGTTTGGGATAGGGGCACCTATCATCTGCCCCAAAGCCTCCAGCACTTCTTTCCAGTATTGCTGAACAGCCTCGCTCGCCCAGGCCAGATGCAAGAACCCTGCTCCTCCCCTGCCGCGTCTATCACAGCAATCAGTGTCACGAAGGTGGAAGCGATGCAGTGTGGTTGGGGTGTAATATATTCTATGCAAATATTTGAAGTGGATGATGCATAATCTGCTACTTGCCGACACACTCCCAGTTTGCTGGCAGCAGTAAAGACACTGATCATCACTTATAGGGAACCCCAATTCAGCCTACCACGAACTCTCGCGCTCCGACTCCCCTCTGGGCTATGTGCTTGGGTGGAGCGATAAAACATGGATACCACATGCGTAGGCGTGGTTCTTTGTAATAATTGATGGAGCGGGGTCATTATCTCAGGTTCAGCAGGGAAATCCGGAGTGGTAGTTCTTACATCTTCTTGCAAGCGAACTTACACAAAGAGATCAATAGGGGTTGGCTAGTGTTCCCCAAAGAATTTCTCCCGTGTGCAGAAGTTGCAATTTTCATATAAATCTCCCCATGTCAATTTCCTAGCGCTGCGCAACATTTGTTTACATCCCCGCTCGTGTGTAACTGGTACATTTGGATGATGCTTCGTGCTTAGTTTGGGGGAGTACAGCTTTGGCGCCCGTATGCGCTTTGCGAGGTTATGCCACACTTTGTTTGTGCAATCTACTGTTGTTGGGCTCGCACCTCCATAACGCCTGGAAGAGGATCCCAAACACGCCGTTACTGGGACAGGGGCGATATATCCCTGTTCCACCGCCAAGTGGGACATGTAAGGTGACGGGTTCAACCAATATGCTGCAAAGTGCGCTTGAGCGCATTGGAAATAGAGTTCCATATCTGGTGCCTCAAACCCTCCCCTATTGAATGGCTGAGTCAAGATTTCCCACTTCACCTGTGGCTGCTTATCTCCCCCATGCTAACCTGCTTAACTCGGTCCTAAGGATTTTGAAGAAGTGTTTGCTAGGTGCATATGGAATGTTTGTAAATAAATAAAGCAATTTTGGAAGAATTATCATTTTGGTCAGGGAGATACGTCCCGCCAATGACAGGGGCATGGCAATCCACCTAGTGTTGGAGTCTGTTATGGTTTCCAGCACGCGGCAGTAATTGCATCGCATCAGCTCCTCCTTATCTATTTTTATATTGACACCCACGTATTTTATTGTGTTTTTGCACCACTTTAGTGGGTAATCTGAGATAAACTGTCGGGTGCTCGCTGTGAGAGGGAAAATCTGGGATTTCTCCCAATTAATATTAATGCCTGAGATCCCTCCAAAAAGTATAAATACTCTAAGCAATGGATTGAGACTGACACTGGGGTCTCGCAGGTATTGTGTCATATCATCAGCGTAAAGTGATATGAGAATATGTCTGCTAGGGTATGGCAGCGCATATTCCCTGTGATGCTGTCTGAGCCTGGCTGCCAGCTGCTCCACAGCCAGTGCAAACAGCAGCAGAGAGAGCAGGCAGCCCTGGTGTGTCCCTCTTTTTATTTGGAAGGGGGAATACAACCCATTGATAATTATCCGCCTATACAACCCATTGATCATTATCCGCCTGTGGCTGATTGTACAGCAGCTGGACACAGGTCAAGATCGGGGCAGGGAAACCCATTTGACGCAGCACGCTCAGGAGATAGTCCCATTCCAGGGAATCAAATGCCTTGGTGGCATCTAAGAACGCTGCCACTGCCTACAAGTCCTGATCCATATCCTGCAGCACAGCAAATGATGTATGAAGATTATGGGATGTCGCCCTCCCAGGTATGAACCCTGACAGTACATTCATGAGCAGGGTCAATCTGTTTGCTAGCACTTTCGTTAGTATTTTCGCGGCACAGTTTATGAGCGGCAAAGGCCGGTACGAGTCACATTGCTCAGCCGGCTTCCCTGGCTTAGGTATAGATATTATAAGTGCCTCTCTTAAAGTCTTTGGATGTTTCCCCATTTCCAGGGCTTCCTCGTGTAACTTCTTTAGAATTGGGACGAGACTGTCACTGTACGTCTTATAAAACTCTGTAGTGAGCCAGGGGCGCGACCAGATTCCAGCTACATAATCGCAGCTCGGATTTCATCTTCCTCCAGTTTGGCAGAGAAGAACTCTCTTTGGACGTCCTCTAGCCAGGCTAGTGCAGTGTCCTCAAAATACGGTTCTATCTCTATGGGATGTGCCCGTTGTGTAGTATATAAGGTTTTATAGAAAGCAGCTCTGCTAGCGCCTTGCCCAGTCGTTCTCCCTCCCCAAATTGCCTAGCCGGATGGTATTTTCTGCAAAAGAGGCATTCCCTCTCGGCTGTCTCCTGATACTCCGCCACTGCGTCCCGTATTTTGGCACGCATGTCCTCGCTCGGGATCGCGCCCCCCTGGCCTTCCATGCAACGAATGTCTGTTTCTAATTTTCATAGTGTTCTGCGGATATCCCTTAGTACTCCCTACTCTTTGTGATGCATATCCCTTGAACAGTTACATTAAAAGCTTCCCACACCATAGCGAGTGTAGAGGTCGTACCTATATTCTGTTCAAAGAAGTCTGCAATTTCTTGTTGCAGTTCTAGCCGAAAGGGGGCATTCAGAAGGATGTAAGGGGGCAACCTCCAACTCTGATACAGTGTGGTTAAAACCGGGGGGGCCATTGTCATTATCACTGGGGAGTGGTCAGAGTATGTACGGGGTAAGTGACTCACCTGCGATGTCCATGCTCGTATCTCTTTTGAAATAAGCTAATAATCGATGTGGGACCATGAGGAGTGTGCTGAGGAGTAACATGTACTCTCCGTTAAACCCCTGTGTAGATCTCGCCAAGCATCAAACAGCTCGTGACTATGCATTATGTCGTTTAGTTGTCACTGGGCGTTAGTGTAGTGTTGGGCCTGAGGGTGCGACCTGTCCACCAGTGGATCCAGTGTTACATTCAGATCCCCCCCCCCATAAAATGTGGGTTGATCCTATGTCTAAAATTTTTCCCATCAGCGTTCTGAAAAATTCAGGATCGTCTGAGTTAGGCCCGTAGCAGCAGGCTAGAGTAATGGATTGTGATGATAATGTGCTCCACATTAAACAGTATCTTCCTTGCGGATCTTGCATGGATCCTATCGCTACATGAGGGATTGTTGGGGTAGTGGGGTTTAAGTGAGTCTCCTGCAGCATGTGCAGTGAATGTGATGTCTGTCTAAATAAGCCAATATGTGCCGCCGCTTTCGTGGATTGCCCAGTCCTCGAACATTCCATGTTAGGAAGTTTTATGGGGGCGAGCCTGGATTGTCTGTCATTGTCGTGCAATGCGCTCAGTATGGATAACTGGATCTCTAACATTACTTATTTTGATGTATAATGACTGTGCTTCTATCATGTTCTGTCGTGATATATCAGCTCTCAACTGAAGTCCCCCCGTCCTTCCTCCCTCCCACAACAGCATCCCAAACTTGCCGTGAACCCTTTTCCCACCCATCCCACCCCAGAAAATGAACCAAACTGTAGTCCTGTGGCTGGCTATAATGGTGGCATATAGTTGAACGAAAGCCCAATAAGCTGGCCAAGTTTCTTGAAAGGATACAAGTGGTAACCTGCTCAGGGCGAACTGTCATGGCCATGCATGCATCTCTTACGCAACTCAAATCAAATAGGCATAGCCGCACTAGGACTAAGCAAAAATTGCTTCGTAACCAAACCATCTTGGATTAACAATACCCAATGAAGCGAGGGATGTCCTGCAAGGGGTTTTGCGAAAGGGCCCATAGGCACCACCATGGCAGGGCGAGGCTGCCTAGAGTCATCTGTTGTGGTCCCGGCAGTTCATGAGTCCGTACATATTTTTTTTTCCTAAATTTCTTTATTAACATTTTCTTCAATTCAACATTAATACAATTAACGTTTGCAGGTAATGTAAGCAAATTCTTAGGGACTTTCATGGAGAGGCATCGATAATTGCAGCAGTGATACATAGGTCAAAGTTTTATACTTCTCAAATACCTCTAGTCACCGTTCCCACCCCCGGCATCCTTCTATGTTTGGGTGACTGTTTGCAAAATTTCCATCTCCAGGCCATAGTTGAGTCCATACATAGATGAACCATCACAAACAGTTACGTTATGAGTTTTTTGCCTCTGCAACCCATATTTCCTACTCAGTCTTTCTGACATAGATGAGGGAGATAGTGATCTTTCGTCAGGCGTCTGGGGTTGAGGGTCACCTGGTGTGCCACTTGAAGAAGTGATCAGTTTGCTCAGGATTGGTGCAGAAGAATTGTTTGCCCTGATGCGTGATGCGAAGGCGAGCCAGGTACAGCATGGCATAAGTTATATTGCTTGTTGCAGTTTCCTTTTGACCTGTTAACATTTCTTGCGGGCTTCCTGCAAGCCTATAGTAAAATTAGGATATATTGCGATTGTTGATCCTTTGAATGTCAGTTCTTTCTTCTCTCTAGCTAGTCGTAAAGCAGTGTCGCGATATCGATAATTTAAAATCCTGGCGATTATTGGTCTCGGTGGGGTACCGGGCGGCAGGCGGGCAGCAAGCGACCAATGCACCCGTTCTACTATGAGCATGGAAGAGAATGCAGTCCTGCCAAAGACTGTGCTTAGTAGGCACTCAACATATTCCTCCATTCTCCCTGTGTTGGCTGATTCTGCCACTCCGAGGATTCTGATGTTGTTGTGGTAGGAGCGCTCCTCGAGGTCCTCATTTTTGGCTGCTATGGCTCTCAGTAGTTTGTCCATCTCCGAGAGTTGGGGTTTCCAACTCTTTTCTATATCTCCGATCACAGAAATGCGATGTTCTGTTTCTTTCAGTCTCTCGTCATGCTGCTCTATTTTACGAGTGATTGTTTCCATCCGTGCGTTCATACTATCCATCTAAGTTTCAATAGAGACAATGCTGCTTTTCACAGTGAAGAGCAAGTCTTTCAGATCGCTTGTCGAGGGCTGGACTTCATCAGATGGGTTATCTGCCATATTTTTGCCTGGTTTTCCACTTTGCCTTCGAGTGCCCCTCCGGGCCTCAAATGGCATTTTAGTTTGATTGGCGTCACTTTTGCCCACTGCTGAGCACAATCCTGCGTAATATACTCACAGATTTGCTTCTGCAAGCATCTAAAGGGATCATGAGTGGAGGTGAGGTGAGGGACCTCTCCTACCGTCCAGTCTTCCAGGCAATGGGATCAGGCTACTATAGTAGACTTGCCAGCTCAGCGCCCTCTCTCGCGCTCATAGGGATGATGTTCGCCTTCTCAATTAAGAGTTTGCACTTTCTATTCCGTGTGCTTCAACCAACAGTGTGTGCTGTCCCTCGTTAGCCCCGCTGCTTACCAGCCGCAACCAGGGATATCAGTGCAATCCTTACAATGAAGCAAGTTGATGCCTTTATTTGTTCCCAACTGGGCCCCGTTCAGGTCCCCTGCCGACAACGCACCTCCCGCTAGCAAATGCGGGTGTCTTGCTGGCCACAATGCGCCATGTGGTGTCCACTTTGGGCAGTACAAGGTCTTCCCATAACCGAGAGGCCCACCTCCACACCACCCTCAGCGTCACTGCCATAATCGCGGTGCAACACTAGGCCCTGTCAGCAGCACCCCAGGGCGGCGGGCACCGGGTTCTCCCTGGCCCTCTTTACTGCCTTACTCCCTGCCAAGTGGGACCACAGGGGGACTGTGTTTATTCAATAGCACAGGGCTCGTTTCAGCTCAGTGTACAAGGGGGGGCAGCACACTCATGCGTGTCTCCTCTTTTAATGGTGGTCCCTTTTTTATATTTATTTACTGTTTCTCTGCAGTTAATTGCCTTAATGTCGCCACTGATCTCCACTCGCCCCCCCACATAAGCCTGGTCACATCTTCCTGTCCGCTGTGAGTTAACGGGGATGCCATAATTTCTGCAGCACGTGGCCTGCAGACCAGCGCCCCTCTCAGTGGGGTCCTCCACTAACGTATTCCCACCTGCACCGCCGCCCACACGGAGCAGCACTCTGTAGGTCCCAGGTGGTAGGCACATCTTTCTATGTTGTGGCAAGTTCTGCAGTCACTCCTCACCTCCTGTAGAGGCTGTGGGAGGGGGACAAGCATGATGTATTGTCTGAGCACGAGCTTGCGCCAAATGAGAGGCCAGCTGATTTACTCACCGCAGTCTTGGTTCCTCTGGTCAGGCGGCTCACTGTTGCCCCCCGCTCACCTCCAGACACAGCGCCGCAAGCAAGCGGGGACGGATCTCCTGAGTCATCAGTCACAGCCACCAGCAGCGCCTCTCTCCAAGGCAGGGAGCTTGCTCAGCCGCAGCCCATCAGTGGCTTCCAGTTCCCCAGTCATCCGCCATTTTGGGATACACTTTGCTGCCGCCAGGCACAGATCTCTGTTAACAGCACAAAATTCACCTCATCGCAGCCATCAAGTCAGCCACGCCGCTCCAGCAGCTAAGTTACAGCACTGAATCGGTCTTTGGGCACCGTCTCGGTTCTCCTGGGACAAGGATGTTTATTCACTCCGGGCTGCAAGAGCCTCACGTAAGTGCGGCCATCTTGCTTGTGCGTCATCTAGCGCCCCGGATTAGCCAGGCTAACTTGACTCCAGAGGCATGGTGAACATGGGGCCCACATCTGGGCATACCCTTTCCACTTAGGGCTACAAATGCAAAAACAGCAATTGATGGATAGGATGCTGAACAATGTCAAACATTCACCCCAGTACAGAGATTGCGCCTAAATCCATTGTTTCTTTGCACACCATGCCATTCCAGTTTAAACCCAGCCATACGCAAATCAGTCTTGACCCTGCTCCCCGTGGGAACAGTCCAGCCCGAATTGCCAGGTACTCCCTGGACCGGAAACAAGCATTCTGGGACCGGCTTCAGGGTATCACCTTCATCAGCCAGTATTGTGTTGCTAGGTTTGTGAATGGTCCTAAATTTCTAGGGCAGCCCTCCAGTGGAATGCCCACTCCCCACCACAAGATTACATTTACTCACTCTGAAATATCTGCAAGATGAAGAGCAAAATCAACTTTCCTGATTGGCAAAAGCCTTTATGCGCTCGTATATATAGCTACATGAACTGCAAAGCCTGAGTTAGTTGCACAAAAACTTTACGAAAGAGGCCGACATCTTTAACTAGATAAAAGTTAAACCCCTCTCTTCTTCTGATAGGGACTATACATGCTTACCCCTAAATCACCCCAAATTGTCACTGGGCCACAACCACAAGGACAGTGTACTTGCTCATCTGGAAGACTGTTGTAGGAGTTTATGACTGCAATGAGTGGTGCCGAAAAGTAACCAAATAATTATCTCTTCACCCACCTTATCATTTCACCACTACCTATATGAAAAGAGCCCAGGCAGCCCACCTGTAGAGACCTGATTGATCCTTATTGAGTATATAACAGAATACCATAAATCATTAAGTTCATTAGTCCGAAACAAATGTGAAAGACACCTATACAACAATAGAAAAGAACAAGCAATGAACATAGGTGCCTTGAGGTTGGTTCCTCGCATAGCAGTCTCTTCTATAGAATGAATTTGAAGAAGTTGTTTATGTAGCCATCATAAAAATCCCCACTAACTAGTTAGCAAATCGAGAATGGGGGGAATCAGAAAACAGTAAGGGAAGACGAAAATATTTTAGGTGTCAGTGGAGGCATTCATGTACAAACATAGAATCTGGCCTCAAGATCACCCTCTCAATGAAGGAACAAAGAAAAGCAGCCTGCAGGAAAGGGAACCCAGCTCCCCTAAGCACCAATCAGATAACAAAGCCACCAGAAAAAATGCATTTGTTCTGTCTTCACTACCCCCTTCACCCTAGGCTACCTGTGTAATCTGAACACAGATCATTGCAGACACACAGTACATAATGCCATCCCCGTATCCTGGGACTGTCAATCAATCAATCAATCAGGGGTTGTTAAGCACGCTACTCACACATGAGGGTCTCAGAGAGCGAAGGGGGGCGTTCGCAGGTTTGTTAGCCGAAGAGCCATGTCTTGAGAGCCTTCCTGAAGCTGTTCTGGGAGGGTGCGAGACTGATGTCTACCGGGAGCTCGTTCCAGGTTTTGGCCGCAGTGTGAGAGAAGGATCTTCCTCCTGCTCTGGCTCTGCGAATGCGTGAAGTTCTGGCCAGTGCGAGGTTGGAAGATCGTAGGCTTCTTTTGGGTACGTGGAAGTTGATTCTGTCACGGGGAGCCAGTGGAGTCTTCGTAAGTGTTGGCTGATGTGTTTGTTCCAGTGGATGCCGAGGACGAGTCTGGCAGTGGTGTTCTGTATCGTCTGGAGTTTTCAGAGTAGGGACTTATGCTGGCAAGAGAGCGTTTCCATAGTCCAGTCTGCTGGGGATGAGTGCGTGGGTGACTGTCTTCCTTGACTCTGGGGGGATCCATTTGAAGGTCTTGCAGAGGATGCGGAGGGTGTTGAAGCAACTGGAGATGACGGCGTTGATCTGTGGGTTCATGGTGAGGGATGAGTCGAGTACGATGCCGAGGTTTCTGGCATGGTCCGAGGGGGTCGGTAGGCTTCTGAGGGCTGCCGGCTACCAGGTATTGTCCCATGCTGAAGGGGTGGTTCAGAGGACGAGGATTTCTGTCTTCTCGGCATTAAGCTGAAGGCAGCTGTTAGTCATCCAGACTGCGACCTCCTGTATTCCTTTCTGGAAGTTGAGTCTGGCCGTGGCAGGGTCTTTGGTGAAGCAGAGGATGAGCTGAGTGTCATCGGCATAGGAGACGATGTTGAGGCCATGTTGACGGATGATGGCGGCGAGGGGGCCATGTAGATGTTGAAGAGGGTCGGGCTCAGTGATGATCCCTTTGGGACTCCACAGGTGATTTCAGTGGGATCAGAGAGGAAGGGTGGCAGTCTGATTCTTTGGCTTCTTCCGGTGAGGAATGATCGGATCCAGTCTAGGGCTGTTCCTTGTATGCCGGCATGGTGTAGGCTGGTGATTAGTGTGCGGTGAGAGACTGTAAATGGTTGATCCTTGTGCATACACATGGGAGGCACCAGTGGTTCTGGGTAGGTGAGTAAGCTCATTCTTAGATGCACCTGAGCAATTTCCAAAGTTCATTCTAGAAGAATGAAATCCAGCTTTCCATCTTAAACAAGCTCTTTAAATATGTTTGAACACAGCAATAATTTGGATTCTTCGTGATTTCAGAAAAATAACATCTATTCTTGCCCTCTGATTTATGCATATTGTGAACAATGTTCTGTTCTATTCTAGCCGTACAACAAATGGAAGAACGTAAGAAGGAGAAATGGCTACAGAAAGGAAATATTTTGGCTGATCTGAATGCCATGAAACATAAAGTTCGACATCTGCAAGGTCAGTATATTTGAAAAGTGATAGAGAAATATAATCTCAAATTTGCTTTGGTTGTTCATAAATTATGAAAACAAACCTATCCTGAAAAAAATCAAAATATCTGTCCTAGCAATAAACAATTGAGACTATGAACATTTGTGCTTTTATGTTTGTAAAGATGTGGTTTCTAATTTTGATTAACTAAATATTAATTTCAGGGGTGTGTGGCTAAGCTGCCAAGATAGTGGGCTCTGGCTAGACTAGCTTTGGACCGCACCCAGGATAATCCTCTTTAAATCCTGAAGTGAATGCAAGATCTTCTCTCTGCAAGCTGTGTGGAATTGCTGTGAGTAACTTTGATGCAACTGGGGAATGTGAGCACCCGTTATCCTTAGAAACCCCACGGCATAGCAGACCGTATGGTGCGTGGCCTAGCTCTAAAGGGATCTCCTAACATAAGTGGGGATCTTAGGAGCAATCTCTGCTGTGGCCAAGCTCCAGCTTGCATATCAGTGACACTGGAACCCTTTGGTCTGAGGAACCCTGCTGAGGACTGAAGGAGAGCAGTGGTGGGACAGCTGCCTAAGCACTGGTGGCGTTGGGAGGCGGCTGAGCCCACATGAAAGAGCCTAATGGTGTGTGGACATTTCTGCCTATGGCCTAGTAGGTAGGCACAAGCCACACTGGAGATTAGTGATTTCCCACAAACCCTCCCCCATCCCCAGCACACGAGAAACAGTCTACAGTGGTCTGGTGGGGGAGGAGGGGGTGGATTCTGAGATAGTCCCTAATGAGGGTGGTGGCTCGCTGTGGACCTTATTATGTGGGAGGGCCTCAAGTGAAGATCTCAGCCCCCCACTTCCATTCCTTGATGGCCTTCGTTGAATTGATTGATTTCACTGCCTCACATATTTTTGTTTCCCCCTGGCTTATGGTGTCTCCTAGGTTCCTGCAGAGGAGAAGTATATGCTTGCAGGGTGAGGTGGGTCACGCTTCCCTTTAGCAGTGAAAGACCATTCCTAGCCCCCTCAAGTCCTTTGAGTGTGGAACCCTTTAGCACATCACAGGGCAACACATTGAAGAGAGCATACATATGGAGACTTTCAGTTCCATACGGAGTAGACCTCTGAAGCAGAGGCTTTACACACTCTGTGAAAAGGTCTAACTTGCACAACAGTTGTGGAGCCTGAGACCACATCCAAACTCAGGTGGCTTGGTTGTAGGGCACTGCCTCATACCTTGGCCGAGTCATAAGCTGAGGACCGACCTCATTCAATACGAATAGGGTTCCCTGTTTGATTGGATTAATTTTTCACAATGATGACACAGTGGGCAGAGACTGACAACATCAACAGCCTCAAAATGGAAAACTTGACAGGTTCACCAAACCGGCCAGGGACTAGTTGTATTCCTAAGAAGAAGTGACTGGATCAGGAGCCAATTGATGTTTTCTGCAGATATCAGATAAGAGACCTACAGGGCACAGTCCAAGAAGTACAGACAGAGCTTCAAAAGGTGAAAGACTCTCCCAAAATTCCACACAAGAGGGTGGAAGACATGGAGGGGTAAGCCCACTGGAATACCCTGCACCTGGTGGGCTTTCCCAGAGGAGTGGAAGGAAATCACCCTGAACAATTTATTCATTAGTGGCTCCGCTCCTGGATTTCTGAGACTGACTTGTTTCATCATAGAAAGTGCTCATCGAGCCCTATCACATAGACCCCCCACCCGGGGCTCCACTGTGTTCACTCATTGCGTGTGTTCTAAATCGTATGGCCAGAGACATAATTCTGCAAATAGCCCATATGAAGCACTTAATTATGACTCTGCGCGAACCCTTATATTCCCATACTATTCAAACCTTGTGCAACAGCTGTGGAAATACTGTGAAGATATAAAGCACAAGATTACATCAATGCACATGGGCTACCGATTGATTTACCCAGCTAAAGTGAAGGTGCTTTTCAAGTCTCAGTCCTAGAGAAAAGGGAGCTCAAGATTATTCTGAAAAAGGGAAATCTGGCATGTTGAGACCTGGAGATGGGGAAGAGGTCAGTGATAGGCACTGGACAGGTAGCTGAAGGTAGACATGATTGAGGTCATTGGATACATAAAGGAACTAACATCTGGAGAGGGACTCCTTAGTGGACTGCAAACCAGATATGGTATAATCACAACTTCCGTACTGTCAGCTGGCTTGCTAGTTTTCAAATCCTTGTTAAATGAGCCTTTTCATGTGCTCGGGTTGTCTCGTAATGAAAAAATGGATATCAGAACACAGGCAGAGGAGCCGCACCGTCTTGAAACAAATTGATATATAAACTGCCCTGTTACGAGACAACCCGAGCACATGAAAAGGCTCATTTAACAAGGATTTGAAAACTAGCAAGCCAGCTAAAAGTAAAGAAGTTGTGATTATAAGCATACTTCCGAGCACGTTTCAAATAGTGTCTTCTGTCTTGATTCTGAATTAATAATTGGATGTTAATTACATTTAATTAATTGGTAATTAATTATGGTAATTGTGTAATTAGTTTTAGGTGTTCGTTTTGGTGTTTATAGGAGTGAAGGGTGGGAAGTAATTTGTAATTAATTAATTAATATATAGTTGTTGATTAATGTTAATTATTTGATATGTATTTTGGGTAATTGTTTAATTTTTTGTCTGTTGCTTTTACTTTTAAAGGCGTAAAGGGTGGGTATTAAATACATTTTAATTACTTTATTATTAGTTGTTAATAGTAATAGTTTTTAATTTATAAATAAGTTTTAATTGTGTTTTATTATTTTATAGTTTAATTTATGTCGCGT
The DNA here is from genome assembly GCF_964204655.1 of Triturus cristatus. Taxonomy (NCBI): domain Eukaryota; kingdom Metazoa; phylum Chordata; class Amphibia; order Caudata; family Salamandridae; genus Triturus; species Triturus cristatus. Next base: position 552,686,240 of record NC_140584.1, read on the forward strand.
TGTAGATATCATAGTGTTTAAATGTCTGTAGTCAATTAATGTTTCTTTTTTTATATGTTTTAATGCATAATTAATTATTTTTATTTTTCAAAAAAGATTTATGAGAAATATTGAATTGTTTTGTTATTGGTAAGGTGTTATCAGGTAGGAAATACAATAAATACATTTATGTATGAATTAATTTATTGGTTTGTAAATATTTTCTAGTTTAAGAGAGTTTTATTTTATAGATGTATTTATTATTTTATATTATTTGTAGATTTTTTATATGTAATTAATATTACAATTTTTTAATCCTTATATATTTTATATATTTGATTTTTATTTCTAAATATTGTTTATTTTTTATGATTTCCTTATAATTTTAATGTTTTTTATTTTTGTTTTAACTGTTTGAGTTTGAATGGTAATTTACGTCTCTTCGCTATCCAACACTTTCTCTAGTGTTGCACTCACTGGAGTGGAATTGTAATTTTTACCCCTCCTCTATCCAAGCCTCTCCCTACTGTTGCACTTACTGGAGTGGGAATAGTAATTTTTACCTCTCCGCTATCCAACACTTTCCTTACTGTTGCTCTCACTGCAGTGGGAATAGTAATTTTTACCCCTCTGCTATCCAACAGTTATTCTACTGTTGCATTCACTGGAGTGGGAATAGTAATTTTTACCCTTCCACTATCCAACACTTTCCCTACTGTTGCATTCACTGGAGTGGGAATAGTAATTTTTTCCCTACGCTACCCAACACTTTCCCTACTTTTGCACTCTTTGGAGAGGGAATAGTAATTTTTACTCATCCACTATCCAATACTTTCCCTACTGTTGCATTCTTTTGAGTGGGAATAGTAAAAAATTCAAAGATTCAAAATTACTTTATTCGGATAGGGCCATATCCATAAAAGCACGATCACATTACAACAAATTAAAAATGCACAACTTCACATTCAGAATAAAACAACTTTGATAAAACATTAGTCACAAGTGCTAGATATATTAAAAACACATACAACAAGGTTCTAAAAGGAGCCCACGAATTCCATAATAACCATTTAGAAACTAGTGCAAAAACGCATTCTTCATAAGGTGCACATCGCATTGTGAGCCTGTACAGCAGTTCTCAAAAAAGTGCCAATTCGAAAAACTAATTCATCATCTTTCAGTTTAAGTATGTTCTTATATGCATCTTCTAAATGAATAGGAAGGTTTTTAAAAAAAAAAACTGTAATAAAAGCCATTTTGCATAGTTTATATAAAAAAAACAGAAAAATAAAATATGTAATATCGTTTGACACCTCAGACCGTCGCACAGGCATGGCAAGGAGTATAAGTTAGCGTTGAGCCCAAGGGGAAAACAGAGCAGGATTTTCCTGTGCCAGCCCTTAAACGGAAGAGGAGTCCCCTCTCCCAGCAATGTATAGGTTTTGTAAGATAACTAGGTGGCGAGTACAAAGTGTGCTCGATGGTCATAAAGTTTGCTACAGTGGGTTTCCTAGACTCCCTATCCAGTCTTGCCTTGCTATAGAGTGTAAATAATGCCGTCCTAATGGCTTTTTTATGTACAGTATCAGTTTCATTTGGGCTTGAAAAGAGACGCCCATAATTAACTCTACTTAGACTCTGGCTCACCGTGGCAATCCGCGGAATGTCCATTCCCTTCTCACAATTGAGGCAGTCTCCTATTATCTCTCTTGTCAGGGACGCTGCTGGGTTTTTCCATATATCTAGCCAAAATAAAGCAGGGCAAGCTTTTATAAAATCTTCAATGTAGTGTAGTTTCAGTTTACTGTGGCAAATATAATGAGCGGTAGAGATTGGTACACTGAATAGTTTCCGGCAAAAACGGTTTTCCTCACACTGGATATAGTAGCTTTTTGCAATGCCCCAAACCTCTGCCCCATAGGTAGCTGTATGTATGCACTGGGATTTTAAAATTGCTAAATTGGCCCCTGTCCTCTTTGGCCAGGGGAGGCTGAGGATCGAATTGGTAGCCTTTGGGAACTTGTTCTTACAAAACACCACACCATCAAACCAAGTAATGTTCGCAGCAAAGACCAACCCTAAGTAAGGAAAAGTGCTAGTGCATTGTAACTTTTGGTGACCCACAGATATAGAGTTTAAGGGATGTTTCCTCAGCCCACAAGGCATTATAAAAGATTTTTTTTAATTGGTGCACAGGTCTAGGCTGGCCATAAAATCGACAAACCCCTGCACTAGGATACGTAAAGCACTGGGTGTTCGGCCCATTAAAACCACGTCATCAGTGTATAATAACACAGGGACTATGTGTCATTAACTCTGGGGAACATCATTCATGAGCGTGGTCAATGTTTTATGCAAATTGTTAATATATATGATTAAAAGGAGAGGGGCCAGGACACATCCCTGCCTGACCCCTCTACGGACATTATTGTCATTGGAAACCTCGCCTCCATTGTTGATCCTAATTCTATATATTTTATCCGATATTTTTAATATCAATGTTTTTGTCACCAGTATTCTATCAGTGAACCATTTGCTTGCTGTGCTAGCCTGCTGGGCTTCTGGAAGGACCATCACTTTGGTAAGCAACGTTATGTGCTGGCCTGCTGCCTGTTTTCCAGCCTTACGTGCCCTCCAGTGCTCTCCAGGGGCTTGTGGGCTTGCTTCCCCCCACCCTGTAATGTTGGAATCCCAGCGACCTGGAGGATCCCATTGCATACTGCTGGTTTGTGAAGAGCGCAGTGAGCCCTACATTTTGCCCTTATCTCCTACCAAGGATTGGCGTGTGGTGGGAACTTTATTTATGTGAGAAGTGAGGGGTTCCTCCTTTAAGATTTAAGCATTTTGTATGGTAGCGTGGTCGGGCGCTCTGTCTCTGATTCGTCAGCTGTTCTTGCATAGGCTGCACCGAGGAGGGAAGACCAAACCAATGCGCCCATCAGACACATTGCTGGGGCAACAGAGAAGTCACCAGCGACGTCTGTGCCACCGTAAAGCAACAAGAGCGTTATCAAGTAGCCAGGGGAGGACCAGGCACACAAAGCCCGTCAGTCTGGCCCCATCCACAGAGCAGAACCGTGTGAGTCCGGCCCGGTGCTCCACAACTTGCTGCAAGAGTGGGTCCCCAAGGATGCAAGGACCGCTCTCGTCACCCCAGGAGCACTGAGGGTGAGTTCCGCCCAGGGGGGAGTTTGTCCCACATTTCCTCTCAGGCAGCCTGGGCTATATCGGAAGGCTAGCTGGTGTGCTCAGCAGCTGCACCGTGCTCGCGGGCAGCTGCATGTGCCTAACCTGCACATGGGAGGGAGCCAGCAAGGCCTCCCCATGGCATTTGGCAGTGTGTGCCTCCCCACAGTGGTGATACCTACCTTGGGGCATTTCGATCTTTGCTTGTCCGAATTACGGGGAAGAGTCCTCGACAGAGGCCCTCCAATCAGGAGTTTGTCAGAGTTAGGGAGCCAGCCTGACAATATTGTAATAACACCAAAAGGATCGCAGGAGCTCCCAAATTACTGTAATACCGGTAACAGTTGGGCAGGCGCTTCTGTGCCCTGCATGGGGAAGTTCAATGACCATATAGAATGTAATAGGAGTGCAGACCGACTGCATCCTATGGGCTTCTGATGTTATTTGGTGATATATGGTAAGTCTTTCCTTCTAACTAATCTGCTGCATTTCACGACCTGATGTTTTTGATGTATTTCGTTTTGATTCTTGCACTGTCAGGATAATGAGTACTATTCCAGAATTTCTATAGTATGCACAGTATCTATGATTTATGTGGTTTTGGTCTATGTTTATATGTAATACAGAAACGTATTTTTACATATTATTTGTGGAGTCTCTTTTGTGGCGTATTTACTGTGTCACTGGTGTGCGTGTTGGGCAAACTTTTTACCCATTGCCTCTGGGATAAGCCTAACTGCTCTTGCCAAGCTACCATGGGGATGAGCAGGGGTTATCTTGGGTGTATAAATTCCCTTACCCTGACTAGAGTGGTGGGTTCTGCCTGGCTTAGTTGCATACCCTAGCCAGCCAGACACCCCATTTCTAAGAGACCCAATTAAAGAAATGCTATACTATTCATTGAAAAAGGGTAAGTTGCCACCAGACCGCCACACAGATGATATGGTAATGATACATAAGATCGGCAGACCACCTGACGACTGCTCCTCATACAGGCCAATCTAGATTCTGAACTTAGAGGTAAAGATGTTGGCTAAGGCTGTAGATAACTGGTTGACAGGAGGGATTTGATCATTGGTGGAACTGGACAACAGCAGGATCATGACTAGGAGAACAACTTAGCATAATATCAGATGATTAAATAGTGGTTTGACCGTAGCGGATAGATTGCAGGTACTGATAGTGCTTTTAATGGTGAACTGTGAGAAGGCCTTTCATTCTGTAGGGAGAGACTAAGGGGCATATTATCAAGGACGGCGTTAAAATTATCACCGGTTTAGCGGCAGAAAACTGCCGCTAAAGCGGCGATAAAGGGCTTGATAATATGCCGCAGAGAACTCCAATAGAAGCCCATGTTGACACCAGAACATGGGCTTCTATGGGAATTCTCAAGGATATATTATCAAGCCCATTATCGCCGCTTTAGCGGCAGTTTTCTGCTGCTAAAGCGGCAATAATTTTAACGCCGTTTCTTGATAATATGCCCCCATATGTTTTATTCTTGTGAATGCAGATAATAATCCCATATTATGAAAATGGATCACTGCCCTAGCGGTCAGCGATGGTGTGCCCTATCGCTTTTTTTCTAACGATCAGCCATGTTTTGTACAATATGGGAAAAAGCAATTTACAAAGCCAATAAAGTAAAACAAATTGACAAAGCCAATAGCTCTCCCATAGGCAAGACCAGTTGGCTTTGCCATTGCTTGGTAATAAATATGTCTCGTGCGGTTTTCTCCCCCTTGCGCAATGCAGCGGGCTCTGTTACGCTGAATAATAATGTTACTGGGCCAGGATCCAATCAGAAGCAAGAGCTCAGGAGAGCTGAGCTGCACGTGTTGGGGCCTCATTCTGCCATCACAGTTCACTTTGATGTCCTTGTGGGTACTCCTGCGAACTGGAAAACATTCAAGCCTATTGCTTTGCATGTAAATCGATCACACATTCTACACGTCCTTATTGCAGCGTGTTCATAATCTTGTTGCTGTAAGTGTGTACAGATTTGTTGCTAGTCGGTGACAGAAGTGAGCTAATTTCACAGAAAAGGGCTTTAACATTCTGACAGGACAGAATATTAACGTTTTTCTGTCTCCACTCTTTATTGCAAAGTGCTTGCATTTAGATATGAACGTGTATTCAATTATATAAATCACACATCTGCCCAAAACACAGCATTTGGTGATGCTCTCGCTAAACATTTGCATGCCTTTTCTGAAACTAAAAGATAAGACACATTATTGCAGAAAACATGTTTTCATGCTGCAGCCATTGGTGAAACTTGTGTAACAACTACAGATCATTAACTGCTGAGGTAATTGTGCTGATATGATAGCAAAGACCTCTGCACACTTAATACAGGTCATTTATACTCAAAATTACGTGTGTGTGTATGTGTGTGTGCCCCCCGCTGTGAGGACCCGATCCGTCCTCGTAGAGAGGGTAAACCCTGACAGAACCAGACAAACACTATCTTAGTGAGTACTGGTCCCAGTGTTTTGGAAACTTTCGAGTGAGTGTGTCAAATATTTTTCACTGTCCCCTTTATAACCTACCCTAGTATCAAAGCCCCTGTGGAGTTAGATTAGTAAATGCAAAATATTTTTTGTTAACACTAAAATTCTCAATAATTTCTATAAATGTATGTTATCATTTTTGTTAAAATTGTGACAACAAATTTACCCTGAAAAAATGGAAATATCTTCCCCTAACAATAAACACCTACCGTTATGAACATTCACACTTTCGTGTTCGTAATGATGCAATATCTCGTTTAAATTCACTCTATCTTATATGTCATTGACACTATCTGACAGTGCCTAGAATGATTTGATTGTAGTTTTAGGCATCATTCTTTAGAGATCACCGATGTTTTCTAAGTGATTCCACAGGTTAGGAAGATGACGTGACATTTTGGTACATCATTGTTGTGCTCGTCCGCAGAAACAAACCTGTGCTACAGGACACGGCCAGGAAAGGTGAAGCGTCACTCACTCTCCTTTCTAAGTTACAACGTCTCGCGATGCTTCAGCTAAGAATCTCCAAAATATTTTCATGAGGTACTTAATTTTCTTGAATGGCAGATCAATCACTATCCATTCCAATTCGTACTTCTCTCTTGTTCCAAATCCAATACACACTGTTAGCACCTGTACAAAGGATAATATGTTCTTAGCGATGCTGTAGACTGCAACGTCTGACAATCTTTAAAAAATAGATTGTATGTTTTGTTGGACATCTGATGTTCTTATGTCCGCTTTCGTACAGGCTTGTGTTTTTTAGTAAGTCATATAAACAGAAAATTCGGCAACGTTATAAGAAATCGCCACCGTGTGGCAGTATTGCCTCACAACTGAATTGCTGAGAGCCAATTACAAATTGATGTCGAAGAGCCAGGTTTTTAAGTCACTTAGTAAACTGCAGATATATAATCTGATTTTTTGGTTTACAGTCGTAAGGTTCCACAATTTTCTTCTTTGCAGTCTAAACGCTGAGCCTCCCTATCTGGTTTATTTATTCTAAGGAACCGCAAAGAGATGGTTTGTGAAAGAGACTTCCTGTCTTTTTATCGCACTCACAAGTTCTTTCTCATAATTTCTGCGTTTCCCCATTGTCACTTTTTAGGTCGAGGGACCATCCGGTCTGCCGAAGGCAGAACCGGAAGTCCGGAGATCTTATGTTTCTTAGAGTGGCTATTTAGCCCGCCTCTCTTTTTGGCTCTCCTCCATTGGCTGGCTTCCTAAACGGTGGCCAGCCATTGGAGGAGAGAGCCGTCCCTCCAAATAGGTGCCGCTCGCAGGCGTGGACTTTGGTTTTAGCCGCATTTCACTTCTGGAGGAGCTGTTGGGACATTCTACATAGCGCTACCTACCCCTGAAGCCTGCTATCGTCGCTGGGACTGCGAGGTCCAGGGTGCCCTGCAACGCACTCGTACACCGCACCTGGTGCCTCTTCCCGGCCCCTCCTCTCATTATCTTTGCCTTCATAATGCCTCGCAGCCCCCGCTTCGCGGGAGCCGCTCGCAGGCGTGGACTTTGGTTTTAGCCGCATTTCACTTCTGGAGGAGCTGTTGGGACATTCTATATAGCGCTACCTACCCCTGAAGCCTGCTATCGTCGCTGGGACTGCGAGGTCAAGGGTGCCCTGCAACGCACTCGTACACCGCACCTGGTGCCTCTTCCCGGCCCCTCCTCTCATTATCTTTGCCTTCATAACGCCTCGCAGCCCCCGCTTTGCGGGAGCCGCTCGCAGGCGTGGACTTTGGTTTTAGCCGCATTTCACTTCTGGAGGAGCTGTTGGGACATTCTACATAGCGCTACCTACCCCTGAAGCATGCTATCGTCGCTGGGACTGCGAGGTCCAGGGTGCCCTGCAACGCACTCGTACACCGCACCTGGTGCCTCTTCCCGGCCCCTCCTCTCATTATCTTTGCCTTCATAACGCCTCGCAGCCCCCGCTTCGCGGGAGCCGCTCGCAGGCGTGGACTTTGGTTTTAGCCGCATTTCACTTCTGGAGGAGCTGTTGGGACATTCTACATAGCGCTACCTACTCCTGAAGCCTGCTATCGTCGCTGGGACTGCGAGGTCCAGGGTGCCCTGCAACGCACTCGTACACCGCACCTGGTGCCTCTTCCCGGCCCCTCCTCTCATTATCTTTGCCTTCATAACGCCTCGCGGCCCCCGCTTCGCGGGGGCTGCTCGCAGGCGTGGACTTTGGTTTTAGCCGCATTTCACTTCTGGAGGAGCTGTTGGGACATTCTACATAGCGCTACCTACCCCTGAAGCCTGCTATCGTCGCTGGGACTGCGAGGTCAAGGGTGCCCTGCAACGCACTCGTACACCGCACCTGGTGCCTCTTCCCGGCCCCTCCTCCTCTCACTACAAAACTCACGCCTACTATCGCGTGAGCGGGACGCGAGCGGGGAGCAGACCGGGGCGAAGCCCGGGCAAAGGGCAGGCCCGTTTGAGCCCGTTCGAGACCGGCGGAGGCCGGGCCCCCCCCCCTTATGTTCGACGTCCCACTTGCAAAACGAGGAAGCTGCACCTGCTATTTGGTAAGAGTTTCAACCTCTTTGCAACATCACTAAACTTCAACTCGGGACTGAGTGGTCTGATCCATTTGTTAGTCAACCACTTCCACTGGGAAGATGAGTAAAGGTGGCAGCATGGCCGAGACCTTAGGGAATTTCATTACCCGAGCCAGTAATGTTCTGGCATATGAAATAGCTGCCACTGAACGTCGGCTATCATTAGAGCCACTACCAGGAAAACATTCCTCCTTAGGAGGCATTATGTCAGCTTGCTCTCCAAATAAAGGTCCAATCGTTCTTAATGGGGCTAATCACACCGAGGCACCCCCCCGATGTAACAGCAACACAACAGGTGTTAGTGGTATCAAGGCCAATCGAGCCAGGGCTAAATGAGTCACCAGCCCAAAGCAGAGAGCCATTGCCACCCGCCCCCATCTTTATCAATACTGTTACAACAAGGTCAAAGACGGAGCAGTCTGTGAGGAGTAAAGGGCAAGGACAAATTCATCGAAGGGGAAGAAGCACGAGGGAGGACCGACGAGCCATAGCAACAATAAAAAATCTAAAAACATTCGCAATTTGAATAATGGACATAGTGATCCACCTGAGCAGGAAGGTTTATCTATAACTTCAGGATTGGAGATCATACCGCCTATGTCACCTGAACTTATTTTGAAAGAGCCCCCTAAATGCTCTAAATGTTCAATTGATGATGCTTTTTGGGTAAAGATGGAGTCATTGATTTCAGGGAACTTATCTCCACTATTCAAGCGATTAGCCATTGTAGAAGAAAAATTAAGGCTGATTCTCAGTGCTGCCGACCCAAATTGCAGCGAGTTGGCTCACCAAACTAAGAAGGGTCCTTGTCTATTAACAACTCTACAAAAAGCTCCCTTGCCGGTTGCAAGTGAGAATGAGATAGATCCATCTAGTAATCCAATGGTATCCGGTAGGGACCAACTGCTAAGTAGTGAGAGAATTGTTGCCCCCACCCATCCACTCCAAGTCACCCAGGCCTCTACTGATGCTAGGGTGGATAGGAACTTTCCCCAATTGCACAAAATAGCGCCTCCCGCTGATTGTAGCAACAATCATCATCTTGGTCTTAAAATAAAATCACCAAGACCAGATCTTCCCCCAGCGTGTAGCCCTCATGTAGTGGTTTTAAATGGTGTCCCTGAACTACCTGCTGATAAAATTGAACCATACATGGCCCTGAAGAATAAGGTCATGTATTGGCTCCGTGTAAATAGACCCCTGCCACCATATCTTGACGGGGAAATTATGATGGTCCGTAGAGTGGAATGGGTGGGCAGGAGTCTGAAAAATTTAAGGGGTGATTGCATCCTCGTAACCTTCAGGGATAAAGGGGTGGCTAAGTTTCTGGGGGATGGAGGATGGGCTAACCCCTCGGACGGAATCCAATCTCTTCCCCTCTCTTTTTTTTATCCAATCAAAGTACCCAACCTTGTATTAGGTCCTGTCGACCAAATTGGGGTCATGAGGGAAAGGGGTAGGGGCCCCTTTGGGACTAGAGTGGCCCCTCATCATGATGCATGCCCCCCTATCCATTGTCAAAACAGGTTCAGTACCCTCGACCTTGTTGATTGACTGCATCCTGTAGAAGAGGCCACTAAAAACATTGGACTTCAGGGGGTGGGTCACACTCAGGTGGGAAGACAGGAAACTTTTTCTGGACAGAGAAAGGCACATGATAAACAAGTATGCTTAAGGGTAGCACCCAGTGCTTCACAGGGGCTATTTCAGCAATCTGATTTGGCTATGGAATGTGCTCAAGATCCTAATAGAACTGAGACTAGTATCGCTCCCACTCAATTAATGACTGTTAGCCTCCCCCTATCTGCAGAGATAACAGAGATTGGGGGGAACACACCCTGTCAATCCACACAGCCCCACATGGGCCCACAAATAAGAGCTAACAATACCCAAAAACCAGAGCATGGTGCGGGCCTAAAAATCCTATCCTGGAATTTGGCACGTAATGGCCCATTGCTGGACTCCCCGGACTGGGGAGAGTTCATAGATGGTCACGACATATACCTTTTTCAAGAAACCTGGGCAACGAAAGCATGTCATCGCCTTGGGTTTGTTACGTACTGGGTTTCGGCAGTAAGGGCCCTAAGGGGGAGACCATCAGGTGGATTGTGCATCTGGGTAAAAACACACTTGGGGTGCGCAATCAGAGTAATTGATACTGGCTCACTGGATATTATGTGCATAGCCTTAATATTTGGGGATCACCCCGAGCTGAATCTAATTAATATTTATTCTCGCCCTGTGAAGTATGGTCAAAAATCTAGTACCTTGTCAAAACTAGAAGATTTCCTGTGTATATTGCCCACGCAGCAACATCTGCTTATAGGCGGTGACTTCAATTGCCATTTCGAACCATTGAATGGTGTGTCCAGTCCAGTTACTCAAGAAGAGGATCAAGTATGGGTAATTCCCCCTTGTAACTCATATCCTAAGAAGGGATGGACACCCCTGGTCCTTCAACTCACCACACTAATCCTTACCCATTCCCTGCGGGCATGTAATGGTAGGCACCCAGCTGATAACCCTGGTAAATTCACATTCCAACGGAATAGTTATGCCTCCATCATAGATTACATAATGATTAAATTGGTTATGTGGTCGAGGGTTTTGGATTTTCAAGTAGTAAATCGCAGTGAAAGCGATCATAATCCCCTTGTATCTACCCTGGAAGGTTATAATAATTCCCTATATCATCCTAGGGATACTAATCATTTACCCCCTCTGGTTACATCATGTGGAGGTCGGAGAGTTAGATGGGAAAAGATTGCCCAATCCCAAACTGAGCTTGGAGATATGTACAGGGAAATTTATCCGCTTTTAGAGCGTGCTCTGGACCCTGCTGCAGTGGGACGTACCCCTTTTCATCAGGGTAATATAGGCTCTACTCATACAGACCTATGCGCAACCCTAGAGGGGTACTTTTATCGGGGAACAAGGAGGAACTCCCAAAATTTGACAGAGAGATCTTTATGGTATACCAAAACCTGCAGAGAGGCTAAGTCATCACTCCTAGCAAAACTAAAAAGGGGGAATAAGGTATTGATTAAGGAGGCGAGGGGTCACTATAAGAAAGTGATCACAGACGCAAAAAAAGAATGGGAGTATAATAGATGGGAGGAAATCTCTAACACATTAAGGAAAAAGGATTCTAGGGCTTTCTAGAATTTGGTTAAAACTGGGTCCTCTGCTTCCCAAGTAGCAGTCCAACCTAATTTGGGGGAGGACGTTTGGCGCCGGCACTATCAAGCCCTTTATGCCAGTAATCCAATAGCCCCAGAACCCCATGAATCACTATCTAGGCAAGCCCCTTCTTTGATTATGTCTGATGACGATCTATGCTCACTGGAAGAGGTTAAATTGGCCCTGAAAAAAGTCCTCCCTAATAAAGCACCCGGACTAGACAGGATACCGGGCGACCTGTATAAGAGCGAACAGGTTGTATGGGCTCCTTATCTGCAAAATCTTTTTAATGCAATCTTTTTAGGAATGCCACTGCCTCATACATGGGCCGGTGCTGAGATTATCCCGATACATAAAAAGGGTTCGCCCCTGGACCCGGCAAATTACAGGCCGATTAGCCTAATAGACGTGGCACAGAAGATCTTTGCACGCGTTCTATTGGGGAGGCTCCAAGCATGGATGGACGAGTTTAACATCCTGACCCCTTTACAGGTGGGCTTTAGATCAAAAATGTCAACAATAGATCAACTGTTTAGATTGCAGATGATCTATTGGAAAGTTATCAAACTGGAAGGAGGTAGTCTTTACCTTTCCTTTGTTGATCTAAAGTCTGCCTTTGACATGGTAGACCGACGACAGCTGTGGGACCTTTTGAAGGGAATGGGTGTCCCCCCATACCTATGTTATCTCTTGGAAACTTTACATAAAGAAACCTTTGCCAGGGTAAGGTATGGCCAAAATGGCGAATTAACATCCCCCTTCCCCGTTGAAAGAGGTGTGAGGCAGGGTTGTGTGCTCGCACCGACCCTCTTCTCTCTTTTCTTAAACGGTCTTGTGGAAGAATTGCTAGCTTTAACAGACATTGATGCACCCAGGCTAGCTGGAAGGAAAATACCTGCACTAATGTTCGCAGACGATACTCTGCTCCTGTCCAAGACCGCCATGGGGTTGAAAAGAGTCTTGGAGGGCTTCGCTACATTCTGCAGAAATAGGAACCTGGTTATTAATGTTAACAAGACCAAATATATGGTTCTGCATGCGGACACAACAAATTGTCCTATTCCAAAACTGGACAATCTGCCGCTGGAGCGAGTAACGGTCTTTGATTATTTGGGGTTAACACTAAGCAATAAAATGGATTGGGGAGCCCAGATATCGAAGGCCAATCTGAAATTGGCACAAGTTTCTGGGGGTATCCTGAAGATGTATAGGGACAGCCCATTAAAGTTAATCAGCCCGCTTGTAGAGGTTTATAAGGTCCAGGCAAGAGGTGTGGCGACCTATGGCGCTGAACTTTGGGGCCATAGTGCAGTTCAGCTTTTAGCAAAGTCAGAAAACCATTTTATGAGGCAACTTTTAGCATTACCTAAGAGTACTCCTCTTCAGCCTCTTAGGATGGATCTTGGCATCCAGCCAATTGTAGATCTGGTTGCCTCACGCCCGGTGATGTACTGGCGCCGGCTGTGGTGTACACCAGAACTTATCTATTTCAGGGAGGAATTAAAATCAATTATGACACTCTCAAGGGCTGGCACCATTCCGTGGCTTGCATATATTAAAAAGTTCCTAGGCGATATTGGAAGGGAAGACCTTTGGCTTAACCCAGAGGAGACATGCGCTGCCCTACAAAAACAATTGCTGGCCAAAGAGATAGAGGATCATAAATTGACCCAAATATTACGTTTAGAGTCCAGTTCTAATTTGACCTCTGTATTTCTTGAAATGAAAATAAGTTACAGCTTTGAGCCAGCGCTGGACTTGATCCAACCATTGCTTGCCAAGAAACTTTATATACAGTTTAGGCATGGATCTCTTCCCCTATTTTGCAGGACGAACAAATGGGAAGGTTCTATAGTTCGATCCTGTCCAGGGTGTAGCTTGTATGAAGAATCTGAGGTCCATGTATTATTTTTTTGTAAGGCTTATACAAATCCACGCAAGAAATGGATCATCCAACTAGCTAAAAACCTTGGTGTAAGCAACTATAGAGACCTACACAGGCTAATGAAATATGACACCTCTCCCCTTTTTGTCACAGTTACTGCTAAATACTTATTCTCAATGTGGGTCAAAAGAAAACACCTAATACTGTAATGTTTTTCTCTTTTTCTTTGCAAGCCAAGTCTCTCTTAATTTTATCTTTATGTCAAACATTATTTAATTTTTATGAATAAAAATTGAACTAAATTATTCTTATATGAGAGGTTTTTAGATTATTGCTTATAAATGTATATCGTTTTTAAAGTTGATGTTTGTATTTTTATGGCATTTTCGCCGAAATAAAGTTTTCTGACTGACTGAAGTCATATAAACAGAAAATTCGGCAACGTTATAAGAAATCGCCACCGTGTGGCAGTATTGCCTCACAACTGAATTGCCGAGAGCCAATTACAAATTGATGTCGAAGAGCCAGGTTTTGAAGTCACTTAGTAAACTGCAGATATATAATCTGATTTTTTGGTTTACAGTCGTAAGGTTCCACAATTTTCTTCTTTGCAGTCTAAACGCTGAGCCTCCCTATCTGGTTTATTTATTCTAAGGAACCGCAAAGAGATGGTTTGTGAAAGAGACTTCCTGTCTTTTTATCGCACTCACAAGTTCTTTCTCATAATTTCTGCGTTTCCCCATTGTCACTTTTTAGGTCGAGGGACCATCCGGTCTGCCGAAGGCAGAACCGGAAGTCCGGAGATCTTATGTTTCTTAGAGTGGCTATTTAGCCCGCCTCTCCTTTTGGCTCTCCTCCATTGGCTGGCTTCCTAAACGGAGGCCAGCCATTGGAGGAGAGAGCCGTCCCTCCAAATAGGCTCCGTCTTTTTCAGATTCGGGGGCGTGTTCCGTGCTGTTCTTTCCACTTTTTAGGCACGCCATTTTTAGAACAGCAGGAACACGCCCTCGAATCCGAAAAAGTTTGGAAGCTCCCATCCGCCATTTTTTATCTATCGTCTGGCCGTGAGGATCTTCTTGCTGTTGCTCTCGCGCGCTGCCCGCCTAGTTAGGCCCTGTATCTTAATCAGTAACCACGGCCGGGACCCGCCATGACTGGGTGACACATGCAGTGGCTCCGAGGCTGAGGCCCCGCACCAGGTGGAAGCGGAGCGCGGTTTTCTCGTTTCACATTTCCATCTACTACTCGTGTGTCGCCCCAGCGCTGGGTCCTCCTCGCTGCCCTGCACACCGGGTTTTCACGCCGTGCCTTTTGTTTGCGGTGAGTCTAGTTTCTTTGGGCAGCAGAGTTTATTGAGTCGGTCAGTTTTGTGGACAGCGGCGAGAGGCGTTTTCGCGGGCTGTGCTGGGCGGAGGGCGAGGAAGGCGGACCGTGTAGCAGGAGAGCCTGGTTCGAGTCCAGTCGCTAGGAGTGACGGCTCGGTGTCCGATCTTGGCTAATTTTAAGGACGCGCTAAGATTGGAGGCACTGTGGCATAATGGTTAAGGTCTGAGGCTCTTACTCTCAAGGTTACAGGTTTCAAATCCCGTTGATCGTTGCAGGTAGATTTCTGTGAATAACCGTTTATTAGCCGAGCGCGTTAATGTATTATGCCAATGCCGTAGCCACTGTAAATACGGAGCGAAGTAAGGCGCCCCATTGTCGTCGGGTCGAGTACGCGCTATATAAATATAAAAAGGTTAACCACTGTAACTGTTAAGCCAATGCCTCCGGTTTCAAATACGTAGCCCTCCGATTTCATTGACGATACCCACGCAGCGATGGGTGGCTGTGGGGAGGTTGGATGAAGAGAGGTGCGAGCGGCGCTGGTTGTTTTACGGTGCTCCGGTGCCCCCGGTTTCGCGACCGCTCGTCGAGCTTTGGTGGTGCAGTTGTGGGGCATAGAGGCGCTGTAGTGACGTCATCCACCTTGGGCCTCCCCGTGCCTGGGTTTGTGACATAGATGGTGGTGAGTGCTTACAGCGCTCCGAGAGCACGTGCGTGCAGCATATCAATTACCGCACCGTGCCTAGATGACCAGCGCTACTAAGGTGCGTGCGCTGTATTTCCAGGTTGCAATTATTGCAATCCCAATAAGATTTGCTAGCGGTTTCATCTGTGACGTTGGGGGGGCATGTTGTATGCTCATTCTAATATCCAGGGCTCCTGTGTAGCCTCGAGAAATGGACGTTGAGCTTCGGCGCATGGCAAGCAGTGTTCGGTTCCCGACGCTGCATGTTTTAAAGTGATTAAGGCCTCCGTGTAATTATTTCAGGGCCTCGGAGCAAAGGAGCCTTTTATCTATCGTACCGCAGCGTTTCTCTCGTACGTCGTGTGTTGGGCGAAAATGCAACATGGCGTGCGTCGGTCACTTGCAAGTGCCCCCGCATGGGGGGCGGCAGGGTGGAGAGCGCGAGGGGGCCAGCTGTTGGTAACGCTTTAGCACTAATGCGTCTCAAAGGAGGCCTCCTTCTCTAATTTGAATGAGGGTGTGATGTATGGGAATGAAGTTAGGGGGTTGCCCCTCCGGTCGGGTAGTAATTCTGAGGAAGGCTCAGGGACTAGTCACCAGTGCTTCCAACCCGATGTATGTCCGACACAGGGTCACCACTTTATTTATGCTGCGCCCGGAAGCACCGCGAACCTCGCCCCACCTCCCTGCTACCTCCAACTTGCCGCCTGGCTGTAGGGTTTTGTGGCCATCCCAGGTGCTGTTCTTCCCCCCCTTCCCCTCAGCAGTGAGTTGGGCTCCAGGCAGGCGCCGATTTTTGAACGGGGTGGGGGCCTTTGTGTGGCCGCGAGCTTACCTCGGCTTGTATTGGTTGGGTGGTGCACCATGTCGCTGTTGCTGTCCCCGGGCGGCGTTTGTGCTTCTGCGCCCCTAAGTGCCGTGATTTCCCATTGCCACCCGCAGCTAGGCCAGGCTCTGGTTTCCGCGCACACACTATCTAGAACGGGTTGATTTCTCTATGCGCTGGATGGTTTGTTTTGGTCAAAGCGCTTCCCACAGTGCTTTGTACCGGCAGGCACTGTTGCTTTGAAGGGAAATGTAGAGATATGGCACACTTTAAAGCCCATTCTGTTGATTCAGGCAAATGTGTTAATTTTGCAATAATTTCTCCTTTGACAGTGCTCTTTGAAAACATACAGACAGAGTGCCATTTTGGACAGGCAAGGTGTTCAGCTGTTGGGGGAGAGAATGTGGCCTAACGGCTAGTGCGGTCGACCTCCGAGCTGGGGAACCGGGTTCGAGTCTTGACAGATACGCTCAACATTCTGTGATCGTGCCGCGGAGTGGCACGGTAGCTCAGGGCGCGCTGCTCGCGACACCCCTTTGTCCCCCCAGACAGTATGCGCTTCTCCAGACATGCCAACCCTCCCCTAGCGGAGGTTCCGGAGTCCGCGGGGTGTGTTTTGCTTGTGGGACAGGGGGTGGGGCGTGCGTCCTGCATGCTAATAACCTGGGCTGGTCATGGGCGAAATAGTGAGACGTGCCTTGCCCCGCTCTAAGAGCTTTACGCAGAGGTTGACTGTCGGACTATAAGGGGAAGGACACCAGGTGTCCAGGGCATAGGTTGGCTCTTTCATCCGTCACAGGGAGGCTGTCCCCATGTCACGTTGAGTGGATGGTGTGCCCCACAGAGAGACATGGGGGTGATCAATGTTGGCTTGTATTCTGACTTGTCTGCAGTCCACCAGAAGGTGTTAGTGGGGCAAGTGTGCCTTTGTGAGGCTGGGCGCCAGATTACCGCCGGTTTGCAGGGCCCCAGCATACTGGGGAAAGAGCAACAGAAGGTGTGTGGCTGTAGCGATGTGTATCGATGGTGGCTCGTGTTTGGGTGCGCACTGGAGTAACGCAGCGACAAAGTTGTAGTTGTAGACATTTGTGACGGGGATGTAACCACAGCATGTTCAACACCCTTTTAACGGAGCCATAGTTATCGCTATTTACCGATGCAACTAGCACCATATAGCCTGGCTTGGGGCTGTAGCGTCACCTTTACAGTATGTTGCTCGAGGCAATGTCAGATTTCAGCTGGATTGATGCTCATTAGGAGCACAAAGCCCCATCATATCCCCCGTCTGGCTAGCATGTCTAGTTAACAACAGTCCCACAGTGTCGACGTCAGCACAGTTTACTGGACGTGTTTGTGCAGCCACGACATGAACCATGCATCGCAGACGCTTAGAGTGGCTATTTAGCCCGCCTCTCTTTTTGGCTCTCCTCCATTGGCTGGCTTCCTCAACGGAGGCCAGCCATTGGAGGAGAGAGCCGTCCCTCCAAATAGGCTCCGTCTTTTTCAGATTCGGGGCGTGTTCCGTGCTGTTCTTTCCACTTTTTAGCCACGCCCTTTTTAGAACAGCAGGAACACGCCCTCGAATCCGTAAAAGTGTTGAAGCTTCCATCCACCATTTTTTAGCTATCGTCTGCCCGTGAGGATCTTCTTGCTGTTGCTCTCGCGCGCTGCCTGCCTAGTTAGGCCCTGTATCTTAATCAGTAACCATGGCCGGGACCTGCCATGACTGGGTGACACATGCAGCGGCTCCGAGGCTGAGGCCCCGCACCAGGTGGAAGCGGAGCGCGGTTTTCTCGCACCACTGAAGCAAAGGATTAGCCCGTCAGAGGCAGCGTTAATAGAAGCCCAGTCCCTGCAGATGCCGCCCCGTCCGCCCTCGGCCGCGGAGGCCCCTGGGAATCGGCGGCTCCACTCGATTTCCGAGCAGGCGGCCAGAAACACATCTGTGGATGTGATCTCCATCAACGGGGGACTAAAGGGCTGGAAATGTGCGGCTGTGTGCCGCGAGCATGCCCACTCGGCGCGCCGTTTGACCGCTGACACATTGTATTCTAAACAAAATGCTTCACTGAGGGTCTGTGTAGTTTAATTACTGCACCGTAAAACGCAGGGCTGACCCACTTTCAAAGTTGTCATAATACGAACTTGGTAACTGATTTACTTTCTTAGAAACCGACTTGGGGTCGTTTTTTTTTAACACTGCTCATACATTTAAACCCCACTTTTTTTTCTATTCAGCATCTTGTTATGGAGCTTGGACATTCTTTAAGCCTTTCTGTGTTTTTTTCTTTTTTTACACAGATATGGATAAGGGAGAAACCTGACTGACAGTAAGAAGCCTTTGGCCTTGTAAAGGGGCCTAAAAGTCGAAAAACTCTCTCTCTAACTCACTACATCACTCACTCTCTATCTCTCTACCTCACTCTTTCTATCTCACTAACTCACTTTCACTGTCTCTTTCACTACCTCTCTCTATCTCACTACATCACAACACCACTCTGCTTACATCTCACTACCTCACAACATCCCTCTCCCTCACTACATCACTGTTTCACTACCTCACTCTCTCTCACTACATAACTCTCTCTACCTCACTACTCCACTCTATCTCACTACCTCACTATCTCACAACTTCTCTCTATCAAAACATCACTACCTCACTCTCTAGCTCACAACCTCACAACTTCACTCTCTCTCACTCACTACCTCAATCACTCTCTATCTCACTACCTCACTCTTTCTATCTCACTAACTCACTTTCACTCTCTCTTTCACTACCTCTCTGTATCTCACTACATCACAACATCACTCTATGCTGATATATCACTACCTCACAACATCCCTCTCCCTCACTACCTCACTCTCTCTATCTCACTACCTCACTCTCTATCTACCTCACTCTCCCTCACTACCTCACTCTCTCTATCTCACTACCTCACTCTCTATCTACCTCACTCTCTCTCACTACCCCACTCTCTCTCTGCTTTTGCAATAGGTATCACATATGCAAAAAAAAGCTAATGCCAATAGAAATGACAATGCCATTTATTTAGGGATACAAAAATGATAAAAAAATAATGAGCAATACCAATAGCTCTACCTATAATATTGCCGAGACCATTGCATTGTAAATGCTTGGTTTTTTTAGCTTTCTCTTCCTCTTCTTTCACTTGCTCAAAGCCTGATGACGAAAAATAAGTCCCATCCCCAGTAAAAATGAGGGTTGATGTCGACCACCTCCAAACACCTGCACATTTTAAACATTGGGTGCTTAACTCTCATTTTCGCGTTAAGTAGAGTGCTTGTTTAATTCAGTAGTTTTCAGATGTTTCCTAGAAAGTTGGATACTTTGACATAGCATTAGGCAAGCCAGACAGGAAGAGCCTTACCAGAGCTGAACCATTGTTCTTGATTGGCTCTATGAGCCATAACATGAACCGAGTCATTAACGTATTTAGGGGCATATTTACAAACTTATTATGACGTTCCTGTGGTGATAAACCCTTCGTCTTAATTTGTGCAACACATAGAAACAGCAAACTGCCATGAATGATTGTTCATGTGCAGGAAGGCGTCCCTGGGCATAAAAAAAAAATGACGATTTGCAAATTCACACAATGCAGCGCACATAGAAGTTACAATTCACCATCCTGGATTGTTTATGTGCAGGAAGGGGCACCTTCATAAACAATCATTCCCCCAACGCCGACACCCTTGCACTATGGTGAATGGGTGCTAGCGTTGGCTCTAGGCAGCTAGATATAGCAGCTGCGCTAGGGGAAACACAGGAGTGCGCCGCATTCTTGTGAATATGGCACATACCTGCATTTTTAGTGTTTGCTTAATGGCACGCTCCGCCATTCCCATGTGACTATGCCCCTTGGCATGTAAATTTGGCAGCAAACATCATGTAAAAAATATGAGAAATCTTCAAAGTTTTAAAAAGTGTAGTTCTTTATTATGCAGAACCCTTTCATTTTTGCACTTTAATTAGGGTCTTGGTATTGAGTGGTATTTATTAGAAGTGATTGTTTCCAAGCTTGAGCTTAGGAACCTTCATGCTTCTCCCCCCACCTCCGACAAACTACAAAGCCAATAGTGAACCAAGAGGAAAGTCTGATGTCATGTGTTCCCTAAATGCTGCCTAAGTGTTAACAGAGATTGAGCAAAGTTACTGTCTATTAAAACCTTTAAAAGGGGAGATTTGATTTTTTACAGCACACGCCCTGGACAGATGTATTTAACAGTGCCGTCATATCTGATGAGGAAGGAAAAATAGGCGATGTGAAATAAGGAAATAGCTTACGATCTCACATGCGGTTAAGTAAGGAAATTGAAATTGCATCCAGGTTCCATAGATTTGCATTGTGCAATTCTGCCACCAGACAAAAGTTAATACGTTATTCTTAATTCGTTAAGAAGCAACACTGTGTTAAATTAATACACCCACTACATGTTAAATCAAGTTGAACAAAGAAGTCTTTTTAGGAGTTAATACAAAGGTACGTTAAGGGAAAGCAGGGTCGTCTATTTTAATGTGATATCCTTTGCTTTCCCTGACTGAGTCAGTAGATAGATTTTAGGAGCGGCTCAACACTTTCAGTGAAATCAGTTACATGCATAAGCAAAGCAACGGTCTAGTCAAGCCACATAGTTTGCATGACATACGTGACTAACGGAGATCGGACGCTGGCAGACTTTCACGCTGAGCTGACACCGTCCTGGCTTTTTGCATTTTTCTTAATCACTGGGGTGTGGCAGCATTTCATTTGAACTCCCCCTAAAGACTATGCAGGATGCAGTGGAAGTCATCAGAGAAGTATCATTAGCATAGCATTAATCTCCACGCATTTAAACAGCACTCTGCACGGGCTTCACTATCTGCTCATCTGCAAAACAAACTCAGCCCAGCACTGGGTAGCACCTCCCCCACGGTATGAGTTGCAGAGGGACTGGGAGTAGGGAAGTTGGCGTGAAAATGTGGGAGACAGAAGCCGCAGAGAAGCTCAGATTGTTTTTGGCTCGAGATTGCATGTGGACCTCATGCTGACCCAGAGTCAGGCTAGGCTTCTGGATCGAACTTTCAGTGATTTGCTCGCCCTTAATTCGGCAGCCATCTTATGGCTGAGTCAGTGTCATTCTAGAATTTAACAGCCTGTGCTTGGCTAGTCAGAGGTTCCTCCCCTGGATGTCCTTCAGCAAACCTCTGTTTGGGCACTTCTGCTTTAGTGTCTCATATATAGTGCACCGGGTTCAATGTAATCCTGGCTTCAGCTCGGGAACAGGGGAAGGTTTAATTTGGCTGTGTTTAGGGCCAATCTTGCTTCCGTATTTGCAGCTGTAGTCTGTCATCTAGCTTTTCTGGGAAGGCCCTTCTAGGTCACATTGCAGTTATCCAATCAACAAGTTCAGTGCCCATTTTTTTGCATGATCACCCCAATTTTTGCTCACAGGTTTTGCTGGGTTTTGAACTCATGGGGGCACTGCTGTGCGCTCCTGAGTGTATATACTTTCACCCTAAAACATGATAAAATTGGCTACTCTGGGTATTCAACAAATGACTTATTTAACATTCCAAGAAGGCCATAGTACATGGTCCAGGAAAATAGACCAATGGCATGTAAATGTAAATGTCACCTGTGACGTGCAGCACATATCGTGCCAAAAACCAAGCTGACAAAGAATACATGGCTTCAGATCTACATGTGGAACCTGACAGTTGCAGCTTTTAAACCCACATGCAAACCTGCCAAAATATCCCTTTTTGACAGAAGGGAACCCTACTAATAGGTATTAGGTAACCTACCTCTATTTAGGCTTTATAGCCCAAAAGGTAGGGTGCTTAGTTTTTAAATGTGGTACGTGCAACAATGTCCTGTTTGCATGTGCGTACAGTAACTAGCCCACAAAAACGAATTTTACTGTAAAGGACTGTAGCTGACCCTATGAGGAAAACTAAAGCGCAATTCAAATATTATTTTTGATAACTTTACAGTCTGAGATAAGCAGCAGAAATTGTCAAATCACTTTTAAATGATTATTACAAATTCAATTTAATAATGACATTGGATTTTTGCTAAATATACAGGAAAAGTAATCTTTAAAAATGTTGTACTTTGCTTGCCGAAACTCCAGTGGGCTCAATAGCATTAGCCTACCAGCAGCTGCCCCCTATCAGTACTTCCCCTGAATGAGGTTTGAAATATGTTCCCACATCAGAACCAATGGCTGAGGCCTTTTGGCAGGAAGAACTGAGTGTGAGGTGTATGACATCTCAGCTAAGGATGGGCAGTAGGGGAGTGTTCAGTAGCTTCATTAACTTGAAAGGGACCAGGTAGAGAATTGCCATTTCATAGATAAGTGTAAGGGAGGCCTGGGGAACAGAAGCCCCTTGATTACAGAGTATAGTAAAGTATCTAGGCAACCTCCCAGTGGGTGCAGGGAGCTTGTTCCAGAACCCGTTAAGTGTGGTTGAGGGCCTGCATGGCCTCTTTCCCCTCTATAGACAGAAGGGTTCTCCCATGTTGAATTTTACTCCAAATAGTGTACTGCGGGATAATCTGCACAAAAGCAAACAGGCTGTGCTACATCAATGGAAAGGTTTCCAGTGGGGAACTTTCATATAATTTGTTAGGGAATGTCCAGGAGCCACCCCCACTCACTGGCTAGTAATTACTATCAAATTGACACCTCACCTTCAGCTCATCATCACACTTTATGGACCTGGGGAAGAACAGAAGAGAGCTGAACCTACTTTCTGTGACCTGCATGGTGCACTGAGGGGCTGGACAGACTCCCACTTGTATCCAGGACCGAGGGGTGGACTCCAAGGCTCAGTTGGCTGACCACATGCATGACTATATTGCCACAACACGTTCCAATAGGCCGTTTTCCTTAAATTACCAGTTGACCAGTAACCTCTGGACCTGGGCTGTATTCTGCTTGTTGTGTCTGTTGGAGTGAGTAATGACCCTTAAGTGCTGTCCCTGGGGTCGTAGGAGCCTTAGAAGAGGTGGAGAGGAATTGCCCCAGAAGGTTTGAAAGTGTGGACTTCAGGAACTTCAGAGCTTAAGCAGTATCCTGCGGCAAAGGTCTGATTTTGAGAGTTATTAATCATGTATAGCTTTCAGGTTTTGCCCATTGGAGGATTTTGAACTCCAAAAAGAGAGTAAGTTTGAAGATAGAAATCTTGATCGATCGAAGGCGTGGAAGTATTCCATTGATGAGAGTACTTTGGCGGGTACAAAATTAGAATTTTCCTGAACTGAGCTTTTTACACCAAAACCAACTGCTTCAGTGGGACCTTTTCCAATGGCTATCTGACTTTGAGAGGACATATCCAGATGCAACCTTGCCCCGCTGGACGATTTCAACTTCCATTTCAGAAAGTAATAATATTGACCAGGACAAGCTGCTTGATATATGCGACCTCCACTCTATTGCGTTTTGCCTTAAATTGCACTTAGGTCCCAGTCAACTGCAAACAGTGACTTTTGATTGGTTCTGTAATTTTTCCTTTTGCTTTTTGTCTTACAACTTTAAAAATTCACATCATTGGTTCCCCCTATTGGATTTTAATTCTTTCCATGTAATGCTCCAAATTAAAAACATATTTATTGTGAGAAATTGGTTTTGGGATTTTTAGTCTGTTGTGTTTTTACATTTTAATTGGTTATTCACTTTTACTTTAACTTTTGAACTTATTACTGGGAAGGGCTCCAATCATCCCCAATTTATAACTAATATCCTTATACATAATCATTAATGGTTATTAATAATAATATAAATGTGAACTCATTTTAAATATTTAGTTTTAAGCTCAAACTAATCAAATAACATGTTTAGGTACATTAACTAAAAAAACTGAATTAGAATTACATTATTAATTCATTTATTTCCATTAATTAAATTTTTAAATTGTAATTTAATACAATTTTAAATAGAAGTTTAAAAGTGTAATTACGTTTTTATTATGGTGATAATTACTTTTAATATAATTAATCCTATATAATTATACATACACACACATACCCACCCACACATACTCTCACACATATATAATTCAAATGTTGAAGTCATTTATTTGTTATAACATTAGTTCATACCGGGTGTTATTTTCTTTCCTTACCTTCATTATTTACAATGGGAATGCAGTGTTGTATCTGTGAACGGCCATGTGTGGTGCTTGATCTACTCCAAAGTCAGGCTGGAGAAAATGTACTTCTAGTTTGACACCTTTAATTCTGCAATAACATTAGAAGAGTAGTTTGTGTATAGCACTGGTTTACTGTCCTGTGGATGTGTGGATGTATTGGCATACGTATAGGTCCCTCTAGTGTCAGGACTTCTAAGGATCAAAACTTCTCTGTCTGTTCAATATGCCAACAACAGGCAATACCACGCACACCGAAGGTTAAGCTTATTACCTGAAAGGAAGCTTGGAGATTGAACAACTCCAAGATGGCCGACAATGCACGAAGAGTGCAGTTCTAGTCTTCCTCTGCATGCTGAGCTCTACTTGGGGCGCTCGCAATAGAACGTTGATGCATTTCACCTGAGTTCTTAACGGAAGCGCACGCATACCAAGTTTCTCGTGAAAGTTAGTTAGTTAGTGTAGTCAGGTTAACGCCGAGTCCGTCGGGCTTTCGGTTGTGAGTTTAAGTTATTAATGGACAATTCCAAACTTCGAGTTCAGTGCAGTAATTTCCACTTCGTCTGAGTGCCTTTCTTCAGAATCCATGCGCACACCACTGTTAAGGAGAACGCTACTTCCAGTGTCCTGCGCAATAGAGGGAAGATGCTACACAACCAAGAGAATAGTGCCTGAGGCGCGGAATACACGCGAGGTTTCCGTTTCTCCACAGCTCAACAGAAACAAATGCAGTAATTATGAGGCAGTGTTCGAGTTCCTCGTACAAGACAAGAAGCCTATCGAAGAGAGACTAACCAGAGCTAAGTACTAAACAATGTCATAAGAATTTTAATAATACAACTACAGATATTCAAAAGAAAAGACGTAATTGGAGTCTTATACTTACCAAACTCATTCCTCTCGCTGTATTGGTCGCCTGAGGAAACAACAGAAATAGAAGGAGATTAAAACTAGATATGCAGGTTAGTACACATAATTAACAAGAAATATAGACAAGCAGAGTAGGTAGAAAAACACAAGATAACACAGTGGATATTTCTTGATTATACAGAAGTTCTTCATTCAAGAAAGAACGGGCTATTAAACAATAGCAGGCAGACACGAAGACACGTAGAAGAGAAGCAAGGTCTAAGGTTATCCTGGTACGTGGGTTGGATTTAGAAGGGAAAGCTAGGTTATATAACAATTGTGTTAAGATTGTTGTTTTGGGTTTTCAGAATCAACAGCCGAGATTGTAACATAACATGATGAAGAAACAGAAGGCTGGAACCAGATAACCGCAGGCAGTCTTTTTGTCTTCTTATTTATTTTATCCACTCCCCCTTCCCCCCCTTGGGAGATTCTGCTTGTTATTGATATAATTGTACGTGGAGATCTCCTTGGAGGGGCATTGGGAAAAGACATCTCTGTTCCCGCGCAAGTTCTGGAAGCACCTGACAGAGTGAAGTGAAGTGCCCAAGTATTGAAACTTGCGCCTGAGCAGAAATGGCTGAAGGCTTAGATTTAAAAAACTTGGGAGCAGTCCTTGGTTTAATTCAAAAGGAAATGACGGCAGTCAGAGAAGAGAATAGAGGGTTGAGGCAAGAAATGGTGGATGCAAGAAGAGAAACTGTAGAGTTAGCGACTAGATTAGCCAACATGACTCAAACTTCAAGTCAGAGATTTTTAGAAACAGAAGGAGAAACCTTGGGTTCCACGTCCAGGTTAGCAACGCATGTAGTGCATTCCCTTTCCCCAGTGATTCCGTTAGCACCACCAGAACGATTTAGTGGGGATCCGCAGAAGGCCCAGATGTTTTTGACTCAATGTTCTTTGCACTTTATGTGTCGTCCTTCGATTTTTCCAGATGCACAGTCCCGCGTGGCCTTCATTTTGTCTTACCTCAGTGGCGATGCCACCAGCTGGTCAATGCCTTTAGTCTCGAGAGATGACGCTCTATTATATAATTTTGAAGACTTTAAAAAAGAATTTCTTCGGATCTTTGATCAACGGAAAATATCACAGGCTACAGATAACGAGTTGCTAGAATTAAAACAAGGTAATAAGGACCTAGTAGCATACCTAAACCCAGTTTAATAAGCTGGTTGTGGAAACTGACTGGCCAGAAAGCAAAAGAGTAGCCGTCTTTTACCGAGGACTTAAAGATGAGTTGAAAGACATTTTAGCCCAAATCGTCCCACAGACATATCGGCCTTTATAGATTTGGTGTTAGAGATTGACTTTAGACAAACTGAGAGGAAAGGAGAAAAAGAAAGGAATTCAGGTTCAACACTCCAAGATTTGACAGAGCTAAGATAGAATCAACGAGAACAACCGAGGGTCAACCAGGGGTGGAGTCAATGCAAATTGGAGTAATTCGTGGTCCGTTGACTAAAGAAGAAAAAGAACAAAGACAACAAAATAATGTATGCATGTATTGCGGAGGTAATGGACATTTTGTGAAGATGTGCCCAAAGAAGCCCAAGATGTTTTCAAAGGAGAAGGAAAACTTCAAGCACCACCAGTTAATGGAGTTGGACTGGTGGTTGCAGAGAATAATTCAACTCCAGAAGAGCATCTTTTGGCAAATACCTTACAGTCATTTTCCCCCCATTTAGTAATATCCATGACATTGAAATTCAGAAATTTTACCTTGACAGAAGTTTCGGCCATGCTAGACTCAGGTGCAACTGGTAACTTTTGTGATTTAAGGTACGCCAAGAAAATTGGTTTGAGAGCAATTCAAAAGGCGACGAGTGAACCAGTGAGAGCGGTGGATGGGACAAACCTTTCCTCCGGGCCCATCACCAGTCATACAGAACAAATTAAAATGATCCTCCAAGAAGGCCATCAAGAAATCATACAATTTAATCTCATAAACGCCCATCAATTTTCAGATTATATTAGGATTACCATGGCTCACAGAACACAACCCAAGTATCAATTGGGAAACAAGAACAGTGGAGATGAATTCTGGCTTTTGTAAAGAAAATTGTTTTGATTCCTCAACAAGATCAAGAGAACCAGGACTCGCCTCACTTTTGTGTAAGCAAGACAAATCTGTTGCGTGATTCTCACAACAGAAGTTCCACCAGAATACAAGGAGTTTGAGGACGTCTTTGATGAAATTGAGGCTGAAAGATTGCCACCTCACCGATCATTTGATTGCCAAATAGAATTGGAGCCAGGAGCAAATCTACCATGTAGTAGAGTCTACGCTCTTACAGAAAAAGAAAACGAACATCTGAAAAAGTACATTGAAAGATATTTGTCTAATGGGTTTATCCGCCCCTCCCAATCCCCAGTCTCCTCACCATTGTTCATCGTCCCTAAGAAAGGAGGCAAGCTCAGAACTTGTATCGACTATCGAGCTATTAATAAGGTCACCATTAAGGACAAGGACCCCTTACCGCTCATATCAGTGCTCTTGGACCAGGTGAAAGAAGCACAGATATATACCAAACTGGATCTTCGAGGTGCTTACCACTTGGTTAGAGTGAAAGAAGGGGACGAGTGGAAGACGGCTTTCAGGACTAATTTGGGATTGTATGAATACCAAGTGATGCCTTACGGATTATGTAATGCTCCATCTGCTTTTCAGCACTTTATAAACAGTGTTTTGAGAGAATACATAGACCAATCCGTTATTGTATATATAGATGACATTTTAATTTACTCAAAATCAGAAGAAGATCATCCGAATCAAGTGAGAAAGGTATTACAAAGATTAAGGGAAAACAATCTGTATGTAAAACTGGAAAATGTGTATTCCATACCAAAGAAGTTGAGGTCCTTGGATTTGTCCTCACGCCATCTGGAATAACGATGGATACTAAGAAGGTGATGGCTGTCCTGGATTGGAAATCCCCAAAGAATATAAAAGAGCTACAAAGCTTCATTGGGTTCGCCAATTTCTATAGAAGATTTGTGAATGAATTTTCACATAAACTCATACCCCTTACTCGGCTCCTTAGGAAGGGTGTTCCTTTTAATTGGACAGAAGAAGCAGAAAAGGCTTTTCGACACCTGAAACAAGAGTTCACCACCGCGCCTGTTTTATTGCATGCCGACCCTGCAGAACCTTTTTATCTGGAAACAGATGCTTCAGATTTGGCAATTGGCGGAGTTCTCTCTCAGAAAAATAAGAGAACAGGACAACTCCATCTGGTGGCTTATAGATCTAGAAAATTAACCCCAGCAGAGATCAACTATACAATTACGGAGAAAGAATTATTAGCCATCAAAGATGCATTTAAGGAGCGGATGCACTACCTGATGGGAGCTAGACATACCGTGACAGTGTTCACAGACCATAGCAACCTGAAATGTTTGAAATCGGCTAAAACCCTTACTCCACGTCAACTTAGGTGGTCACTATATTTCGCAGACTACGATTTTGTGATCACCTACCGACCAGGAACTCAGAATGGAAAGGCTGGCGCCTTGTCAAGATTGGATGTGGAAAAAATGGAAAAACCTCCAGAACAACAGACGATCATTCCAGAAGATAAGATTGTGGCGACTGTGAATCAAGAGACCATAGAGGAAAAGATAATGAAGTCCATGTCATCTGAAGAGTTGGTAGAGTGGACAAAACAAGAAGTTGAGAGAGAAATAAGACACGGATTACCATTTCGCGCAGGAAAATTGTACCTGCCAAATCAAGAGTTGCGACAATTGATCCTAGAGGAAAAACACGGCAACAAGCTGGCTGGTCACAAAGGAACTCTGAAAACTGATGAATTGATTAAAAGGAATTTTTGGTGGCCACAAATGTCTAAAGATATAGATTTTTATGTGAGGACATGCGAGGTCTGTGCACGGGGAAAATCGGAGAGACAATCTCCCAAGGGTTTGCTTCAACCCATGCCCACTCCCCCATATCCGTGGCATACGATCACGATGGATCTATTAGTGGACTTACCTTCAGACCAGGGTTACAACACTATATTAGTGTTTGTTGATGCCTTTACCAAAATGGCCCATTTTATTGCCTTAAGGAAAACCCTAACAGCCAAAGAATTAGCCATTCTTTTCAACACTCACATAGTACGAGCTCATGGCGTACCCAGGGTGATAGTCTCAGACAGGGGTTCCCAATTTCTATCCCATTTTTGGAGGGCGTTCATGGAGGGACTAGGTGTAGAAACTAGATACTCCACTAGCTTTCATCCAGAGACAGATGGGCAAACAGAGAGAGTGAATCAAGAATTAGAACAGTATTTAAGGTTGTACTTACTTGATCAAGAAGGGGATTGGCCAGAGTATATTTGGGCAGCTGAGTTTGCGTATAATAATGCAAAAAATGTCTCCACAGGGTTCTCGCCATTCTATCTAAATTATGGGAGACACCCAAATTCCTCTGCGAATGAGAGAGAAATCTCAGTTCCTGCAGTAAAGGATCTGATTAAAAATCTGACACAAATTCATCAGACAGCTACTGAAAACCTGCTTAGAGCTAAAGACAAATATAAGAGATATGCAGATAAAAAGAGAAGAGTAGGCCCAACCTTACAAATTAGTGACAAGGTATGGTTGAACGCCAAAAACCTTACATTAAAAGGGGTTCACAAATTTCAGCCTAGGTTTGTAGGCCCTTACCAAATCGAAAAAATAATTAACCCAGTA
The DNA here is from genome assembly GCF_964204655.1 of Triturus cristatus. Taxonomy (NCBI): domain Eukaryota; kingdom Metazoa; phylum Chordata; class Amphibia; order Caudata; family Salamandridae; genus Triturus; species Triturus cristatus. Next base: position 552,716,149 of record NC_140584.1, read on the forward strand.
ACTTATCGTTTAAGATTACCCAAAAGAATGAAGATTCACCCAGTTTTTCATGTTTCTCTGTAAAAGAAAACCTCACCAGATTTGAGATTAACACTTCCTCCTAGAGCTGTACAAATAGAGTCCGGAGAAGAATTTGAAGTAAAAAGAATACTAGATTCTACGAAACGTAAGGGAAAAATCTATTATTTGATTGACTGGAAAGGTTATGGCCCAGAGGAGCGATCCTGGGAACTAAATACTGATGTAAATGCTCCCCGTTTGGTGAAGGCCCTCCATAAGAAATTTCCAAGAAAACCCAGACCGGAAGAGCCTCCCTTGTGAGGGGGTACTGTCAGGACTTCTAAGGATCAAAACTTCTCTGTCTGTTCAATATGCCAACAACAGGCAATACCACGCATACCGAAGGTTAAGCTTATTACCTGGAAGGAAGCTTGGAGATTGAACAACTCCAAGATGGCCGACAATGCACGAAGAGTGCAGTTCTAGTCTTCCTCTGCATGCTGAGTTCTACTTGGGGCGCTGCCAATAGAACGTTGATGCGCTTCACCTGAGTTCTTAACGGAAGCGCACGCATACCAAGTTTCTCGTGAAAGTTAGTTAGTTAGTTTAGTCAGGTTAACGCCGAGTCCGTTGGGCTTTCGCTTGTGAGTTTAAGTTATTAATGGACAATTCCAAACTTCGAGTTCAGTGCTGTCATTTCCACTTCGTCTGAGTGAAGGGAAGACGCTACACAACCAAGAGAATAGTGCCAGAGGCGCGGAATACACGCAAGGTTTCCGTTTCTCCACAGCTCAACAGAAACAAATGCAGTAATTATGAGGCAGTGTTCGAGTTCCTCGTACAAGACAAGAAGCCTATCGAAGAGAGACTAACCAGAGCTAAGTACTAAACAATGTTATAAGAATTTTAATAATACAACTACAGATATTCAAAAGAAAAGACGTAATTGGAGTCTTATACTTACCAAGCTCATTCCTCTCGCTGTATTGGTCGCCTGAGGAAACAACAGAAATAGAAGGAGATTAAAAATAGATATGCAGGTTAGTACACATAATTAACAAGAAATATAGACAAGCAGAGTAGGTAGAAAAACACAAGATAACACAGTGGATATTTCTTGATTATACAGAAGTTCTTCATTCAAGAAAGAACGGGCTATTAAACAATAGCAGGCAGGCACGAAGACACGTAGAAGAGAAGCAAGGTCTAAGGTTATCCTGGTACGTGGGTTGGATTTAGAAGGGAAAGCTAGGTTATATAACACTTGTGTTAAGATTGTTGTTTTGGGTTTTCAGAATCAACAGCCGAGATTGTAACATAACATGATGAAGAAACAGAAGGCTGGAACCAGATAACCGCAGGCAGTCTCTTTGTCTTCTTATTTATTTTATCCACTCCCCCTTCCCCCCTTGGGAGATTCTGCTTGGTATTGATATAATTGTACCTGGAGATCTCCTTGGAGGGGCATTGGGAAAAGGCATCTCTGTTCCCGCGCAAGTTCTGGAAGCACCTGACACTCTACTAAGTAGCCCCTATTTTTCAGCCATCTCATCTTGCTCCTCCTACATTTACTGCTAAAACATGTACTTGCATGTGCTGTGATTTCCACCACCAAGGTTAAGATCCCTGCACAGAAAAGCTAGAAGAGGCAGACGGGGAGGTTTCTGGCCATGGATTTGTAAATAGCATTCTGTAGTACTTGAGAAGTGCTGCTATAGTACTACTTTATATTGTACCAATTGTGGTCTGTGAATATTCCCCTTATTGTCTACCCTGAAACATGATGCGTTTACATGTCAGCACCAAGCCTTGAGATCACTGAGCCTTGTGGGTGAATGCCAAGCCTTGTAATTTCTGTTAGGCTGAGCCTTGTGGGTGAAGGTCAAGCAGTGTGATTTCTAGTAGGCAAAGCTTTTTGGATGAATGCTGAGCCCTGAAGGTGAATGCAGAGCCTCAAGATTTCTGATATGCTTAGCCTTGAGATTTTACATTCTACAATCCTGTGTTTATTATCACCTGTTCCTCTACTATTCAAAGAAGGGTAATCCTTTCTTTCTGCCAAGTGCTGCTAAGAGACTGCTAAGTCTCTAGGCAATATGTCTGCTCAGGCCATCTGAGAAGTGGGTAGGCGTTTCAAAACATTTCTTTATTCTAGAAATCCCCCAAACAGGAGTTTATTTCTATCCTCATTGTCTTTATTTCTTCCCAACCTTCCCAGCCTGTTCTGCGACACACCTTTTCCTCATTGTTTACCATCTCTGTGCACAATTGTTGTTTGATGGACATGCCACGCTTTGTCCACTGTCTAGCGGTTGTGATGCATGGCCTGCACTCTACCTTGTTGGAGGCGTGTGGGTATTTTGGGACTGTAGTGGGGAGGGCAAGTGGTAGCCCTTTTCCTGATCACTAAATGAGTGTGTGATGTTTTGCTTTGCTACTAAATTTCTGCTTCTGTAGGAGTGCTGCACTTGATTTCATTCTCTGTGGCCATGTTAGTCCAGTGGCTGAGAGACACAGCCTTTGCTACCATCAATTTAAAAATGGAGTATTTCTAGTGGGAGTTTCAAATCCTTGAAAAGTCTGAAATGTACTCCAAATATAGGACTAATCAGATTGCAAAACATGTCCAACTGCCCTCCCTCTGACTGTGTTTGTGAATTGGCAGAGAGTTAGCAATTACAGAATCTATGCAAAACCATAGTCTGACCTCTTCATGTGACAACTTATTATCAAGACTGGGGACACTCATTCTGGCAGTTTCTCTGCCCACATCAGCCCCACCTGCATTCTTACCTGCAAGAGACCCTTGCTGGGGTTGGTATCCATCCCTTGTTATGGTGGGGCTTCATCCCCCAGCATTCCCCTTGAGTTAAGTCAGGGCCACAGACTCCTGAAGCTCTAACAGTGCCGCTAGACTCTTGCAGAGTGGGTTGCTAATTCTGGCGGTTTCTGTGCCCACATCAACAACATTTGTATTCTTACCTGCAAAGAGGCCCTTGCTAGGGGGACATTGTCCCTGAGTTAAGGAGGGGCCACACCATCCTGATGCTGTAAAAGCACTGCTGGACTCCCGCAGCACAGGACGCTTATTTTTACGGTTTCTCTGCTCGTATCAACACGGCCCACTTTCTTACCTGCAAAGAGGCGCTTATTGGGGTAGGACTTCGTCCCCCATCATTCCCCCTGAGTTAAGGAGGGGCCACAGATTCCTGACACTATAAAAGCGCCACTGGACTCCTGCAGCGTGGACACGCCCGGACGAAGACCGGGCCAAGAGCAAGCCTGTCTGCACTTGTCTGCAGCCGGACAAGGCGGACTGGGTCCACTCTCTTGGTCCCCCGTCATTTTGCAGTCCTGCGAAAGTAGGACCCTCTTTGCTTATATTGGCTCTCCTCAACTATACTCATTCGTCAACTATGGTGAAGAAGCCACCCCCCCATGGCCCCCTCTGATGGGTCCAAAAGGAGCTGCCTCATCTCCCCTTCTCACCCCCTATTTATCCGTTGCCCTGTGTGGCATCTCCATGGAACTTGTACTGGTTTAAACACATATTAATGCAGTCTAAAAAATGAACAATGTCTCGCTCCCCCCCATTACTACCATCACCAGACTGAGGCACTCTCTCCTCAAGCAACACCTTGAAAATGGAACAAGTGGGTTCTGCCCTTGTTGGAAACCCCTGTGTTGTGCATAGCTCTGCTGAGGACACCATCATTGATTGCCCCACCAGATCCCCTATAAATGCCTCTAAGTCGTTCCTTCTTCAAATGAAAACACAATACAGGTAAAATCAGAAAGATAAAACCAAGAGCAACAAACTGTGTGCCTAAGTAGTCATGCCATCCACCTTACCCACTTCTAACAGAGCCTCTGATTACAATTTCAGTACTGTCATTCACAGTGTGAACCCTATTTTGATAAGGTGGAATCTCTGCTGAAAAAACTTCAACATTCAATTTTGTCTCATTTGAATCAACTAAATCACAAAGTGCAAGGCCTACGTGATCACCACCAGAAGTGTTTTATCAGCCACACCCTTTTGAGCCACAACAACCTAAATCCTGACACACTTCCATCTCCTCTGCATCTAGTATTCAGCTACTGGTCAACATTCCTAACCGTCCTGGGCTGGCCCACCCAATCCAACAGACGGCTTCCTTAAATTAAGCCAATAACCCGCTGGGTGGCTGCCCCAATGAAAATACACTGCAAGTGAATTTTAGGGGTCCTGAATTCACCATCCCTTGCCATTTTGATTGCTTACAATTGCCTCCTGAAAGCACGTCTTAAGTTATCGTTCTTTTAGGCGTGACCCCATTGTGCAATGACAGTTCGGAAGATTGGTTTTCTCTTAAATGCTCAGTAGCCCACTGGCTTGTGTCTAAATCCGGATGGGGTTCTGACTTGATGCATGACATCATTATGGCACACAGGGTTGGTTGGGTCTGCTATGCCCCAAAGTCACTCCATGGTGACTTTTTAGTAATTAACTTTAGATGGAGCACTTGGACTTTTCACTTTCTGGATACACCAAGATTCTTGCTTTACCTCTTGGTTACTTTTATTGCCCATTCCCTCAACTCGGGCAAGCCAGAAGCATGATTGAGTGTGAGCCTGCGCAAAAGAGCAACCCTACAGTCTCTTTTGCTCATGAGAATCAGTTTGTTCCACTGTCCAGTCTTTCAGGCAATGATTGGCTCACTTCTTCAACATCCCTGTCAGTTCGCAGCACCATAACTCTTGATCCAGCCCTTCCAGCCGATGCTATCAAATCTGCCTCTACCCACTCCACTCCTGCCAAGGTGCCCAGGCCAGGCAGGATACGTTTACTTTCCTGGAATATTGCTGGTATTAACAAGAATTGTATAATGTGTACTGGTTAAAAACCATTAAACATTTTGATGTAGTGTACTCCCAAGGAACTTGGACTTTAAGCAATTTCCATGTAAATGGTGATTAAACTTTCTGTGTTTCTGCTATGCCCTCGCTGTCCGTCCACCCTAAGTGTGGGTTAGGGTTAATTATTTCCCTAAAGTTAAGAACCACAAATACTGTCACATTACAGTCCACTCCTAGTATCAGATTCTGTCATTGAGCCTCCTTGGCTCTCTTAACTTTCTTTTGATAAATTGTTTATTTTAACTTCTTTTCAAACCACGTGTCAAAATACCGTGGGAATTGGATAGTCTTATCTCTGATTTCCTTGTGAGCCAACTGGAAAGGGCCACCATTATTTTGCTAGGAGATTTTAATATCCTAAAATGCTCTCTCCCAGGGGACAGACAATGTGGCTTTACGGATTGGTGGGGTGATCATCTATCCCTCTTCCTGCATAACCCCGAGGGGGAAGTTTTGAATCAGATTACCCTTAAGCACAATTTACTTTTTAATGTTAACTTTGTTAAGGACAGCTTGGCGCCTCACCCCACCTTTACTGGTAGTGGCGGTGGTTCAACCATCCATTTTATTCTGTTTTCTGTTCATTTATCTCCTTTAGTGATGGATTCCTCAATCCTGTCTTCCATTCTTTGTGACCACAATCCAGTAACTATTTGTGTTTCTTCCTCTGTTTCTGATATTGTCCCTCCTGCTCCTGCCAGCTCAGTAGACCTACAATATAGTAAAAACAAGTGGATACGTATGAATTGGAAAAATGTAAATCCTGAGAAGTGTTTTGCTGATCTAGTAAATGAAAGGAGTAAGGATGTGCTGTGTTGTCTCTCTGATGCCTTATGCACATCCATGTCTAGCTTGATGACTGGCAAGAAATCCAATACTGCTCCTTCTCTCCACCGATGGTTTAACAATACCTGCTCAGTCCCCTCAAAAATCTGAAAATTTCAACATTTCGTCCCCCAGAAATATTGAGGACATTAGGCATGCCAGGAGGGCCTATGAGGAGACACTTGATGCAAGGAAGAGGGAAATCCGAGAGAAGGCCTGGGAGGCCATACTAATGCTACCAAACTTAGGGACGCCAAGGTTTTTTGGGACGTGATCAGTCATCTTATTGTTCAGATGACAATACCCCAAAAAGCACTTACCACGCTTCCCCAGAAAACTGGCTGTCCCATTTTTCTCTTATCTTTGAGGACATGACCAATGATACCCCAGTTACAGGCCTTCTAACATTCCCTTACCTGGTTCACAGCATTCTGCTTTCCCCGAGTCTGCTAGTACTTACTTTTAGTTCCCCAATGACATGAGGGATGTATCCTCTGCCATGTTAAAGAGTACCCCCGGCAAGACCCTTGGACCGGACGGGGTCTCAACTAATGTATTTAGACATAACACATCCTTCTGGGCCCCGCTGTTGACAAATGTCTTCTGCACCCTTGTTCATGTAGAAATCCTGAGTTCCTGGAAACAATTGCACCATTGTCCTGATCTACATGAAGGGTAACAGAGGAAATGCTTCATGTTATCAACCAATCTCTCTGTTGCACTCATGTTGAAAACCTGAGTAAAGTGATCCTCAAGAAGCTGAAGGCATGGGAGGAAGATATGAGCTTCCTTTCTGAAAATCAGTTTGACTTCTGACTGAGTGGGCATAGTGGAACAGTCTCTCAACCTGCTTCTGATCATGGGGAAGTACACCCAGGCCAAAGGAGGATCAATGCATCGTGCCTCATGGATCTACCTAGTGCATTCGACATTGTGGACAGGGGCAGGTTGTGGGACCTAATGCAGCAATCTGGGTCGACACATGGTTGATCAAACTCCTCAAGCACCTACACTGGGATACTTTAGTCCAGATGCGATTTGTTTCTGATGGGGAGTGTACGTCCACCTTTAAGGTAGAGAAGGGGGTTAGGCAAGGGTACATATTAGCTCCTTTCCTCTTCCTTTTTTATTTTAATTTCTTAGTGTTACCCTTCAGAACAAGTGAAAGGATTTGCCCAGGGTAGGGGATCGTCCTGTGCCCAAACTCCTCTATGCCGATGATGCTGTGCTATTGTCGAATACTGCCATCAGGGTACAGCTTTTGCTGGATTCCTTAAATGGTTTTATGTCAGACCTGAAGCTAAGGGTCAACCATAAAAAATCATTTATTATGACCATTGGTCCGAGAAATACTTGTTCACGGAGGTTTACTATTGATGATATTTCCATCACAAAAGTCTCAAATTTGAACCACGTAGGGATCTTGTTGGATGTTAACTTTAAATAGGGAAAATTCCTGACACGTAGAGGGGTTAAAATGGAAAGTGCAGCTGAGGCACTTTTTAGATTTGCCATGAACTTTAAACAAAAGTGTATCTCCCTTTGCAAAGCAAAATGCTTCTCCTGGAGCACTTATGGGTTGCGTGTTTTGCGGTACACAAATTGAGGCCGCTTACAAGCAGCTGAAAACAAATTTCTATCCCAATTGCTGGCAGTTCCTAAAAGCACTGCTAACATCATCACCAGCATTGAAGTTGGCCTTCCTTATATCGAAGATTCAAATAAACTGGCACCATTAAAATCTGGAGCTCCCCTTTCACTAACTTCTCCGGCCTAATTGTAGTCGACTGTATTAATCTAGATCATGGAAACAACATCACTTGGTTAGCGTAATTATTAGCAAATCTTTCTAAGATCTGGGTGCCCCACAACTCTTTCATTCCCCCAGCATGATCAATATCAGCTCAAATACCTTGATACACTCCCTCTTTTATGCAAATAGTTACCTATAAAGGTCTAACAAATCCCAGGTGATGGCCACTGTTCATTACCACATGGAGAATACTTCACCTGAGCGGGTCAAACCATATTTTGCTTGGATCCTTAACCAGGAGCACAGATTTTATGTCACACGTTTTAGGTTGTAGAAGTCCACTTCCTGGTTGTTTTTCTACAGCAGGGCAGCTTCTTTTTGTCCTTGCCCTGCTGTCCTTGCAATAACATTAGTCAGCAATCTGCTTTACACTTTATGATTTTTTGCAGGTTTTTACACTGTGCCCTATTTTACGCTCCACAAATTGTAGATCGGCTAGCCAAAACGTCAAAATCCTGCAGTGTCAGATCTCTGGACATGTTTGTCATTCTACTATTGGCATTATTTGTCACTCCCGTAGGATTAAACAGCCACAAGGATATTGACCAACTATTAGCCTTGACCTGTTTTATTGTATCCTGTTCTGTTTTTAACTATATGTCTACTGCTGCTATTTTGATGATCAATTCTGTTATCTGACGGGCACAAACTATAAAGACACAGGTGAATTGCCAGCCATGCTTTGTTTCTATTGTACCGTATTTTTATTATGTTTTTATCTGCTTGTTTATTGCTGCTGCTCTTTTATGACCATACCGGCCGAATGCCGTTTATACTGACTGACTTATCAGAATATCAGAATACGTATTATTTCAGATTTCACCTTTTGTTGCCTAAAATCAAATCCTGCAATTGTTATTGTTGGACTTGGCTCTTTCTGCAGGGCCATCCCCAAATGTTTGCCTTTTCCATGCTGTTTCTGAACCAGTTTTTGTTGGCTTTTAGGACTATGCACCCTTTAATGCTGCTAACCAGTGCTAAAGTGCTTGTGTTCTCTCCTTTAAACATGGTGAAATTGTCTTACAACCAATTGGCACATATAATTTACTTGTAAGTCCCTAGTAAAGTGGTACTACATGTATATCCAATGCCTGTAAATTAAATGCTACAAGTGGGCCTGCAGCACTGATTGTGCCACCCACCCATGTAGCCTTTTAAGTATGTTTCAGACCTTCCATTGCAGCTTGTGTGTACAATTTAAAATGCCATGTTAACCTGGCAAAATATACCTTTTAATACGCCTATAAATTTAAATTTTTAATACATATACGCTACCCCTATGGTAGGCCCTAACAAAGACATGTACTTTTAACTTTTACCTGTCCTGTTAGTGAAAAGCTCTTAAATTAGTTTTTCTCTACTGCAAAGCCGCCTTTCCCATAGGATAACATTGGATTAACTTATTACATTTAACAAGGGATGCCTTTTAATTGGGAGCATAAACAAATGTGTAGTTTGATGTCTAAACAATTGTAAGTTAGAATCCCTCTTTAATGGTAAAGTTGGGTTTTAAATCACAATTCTGAAAATGCCACATTTAAAAGTTGGTATTTTCTTGTCCCAACCATTTGGTGCCTGCAGTCTGTTTCGTTGGTCACATGGCTAGGTGTAGCTACCAGTTGGTCTTTGTGTATTGCTCCCAGACAGTAAGACAAAGGACCATAGGTGTTGGCAGGATGGGCCATCTCTGACTTTATGAAGGGGAGATTCTTTCACCTACCACACTTGCACATCTCAAGACTCTGCCTGAGCACACTCACAAAGGGTATGACATTAGTCTATCGTGACCCCAGGCCGCAAGGCACTCTGCCAGTGGAGCAATCGTCCTGGGAAGCAGAACCGATGCAGCACAAACTTATCTCCTCCCAGCCGCATCAGAACCTTCACAGCCCGATGCATCCCCGATACCAGACCTCGCATCACAGCTTGTTGTCTCCACGCAACCACCATTGCGGGATGCATCCTCGAAGCAGGACTTTGCATTCCTCTTGTCGACGGCATCCTTGACTACAACACAGGATGCCTCAGCGCAGCCCCACGGATCTTCAGAACCGCCGGTGCATGACGCATCTTCAGCACAAGACTTGGCTTTACAAGTCCCTCATTGGCAGCATTCTTGATGAAGATTTAGAACTCTGCACCGCAGCTCCTCAGAACTGCTGCTTGGTGATGCAACCTCGACACAGGATCTTACAACTCTCTGCAAACTGGATTTAAGGTACCTTTGATCAGCAGGCCTAACTTGGTCCCTCTATCCACACAACTCTCCATTGTGGTCAGCCTGAGCTTGTGACATTGTACAGGCCCGGTGCGACCAGCTAACTACAATTGGAGCTTTGTGCTTCTGGGCAATATTTTTACCTAAAACTTTGAAATACATTTCTTCAGTTCTACTGTTTGGATTTTTGTTGCTTTGGTGCCAAATAATTTATATAATTTTAATCTATTTTTCTAAATTGGTGTGTTATTTTTCTTGTGTGTGTTTTCACTTTATTACTGTTTGAAGTGCCTCATGCATATGTTACACATTGCCTCTAAGTTAAGCCTGACTGATTTTGTGCCAAGCTAACGAAGGGTTAAGCACAGGTTAATTTGGGGTTGCCTGTGTTGACAGAGATTGTGGTTGCTGCTTGGGTGGGATTTCACCCCCATCAACCAGTAACCCAATTTTCGACAGCTATTAAAACTGCTAATGTTTGTACGTATTGTCAAGTGTTAAAGAAAACAGACATGAAAAACAATCTTAAGTCACTTTGACATACAATATTATATCTAAAATCATCCGACACCTATGCAAAAGATTTTGGCTATCCTCTTCATTTCTACCACAAAAACATTATTTACTTTTTTTTCATACTTAAGAAATGCACAATGACTAAAGGTGTTCACTTGTTCATTATTAGAACTAAATGATAAATTACATAATCTTGTATTAATGCATTTAACTGATGGGAAGTCTGCATGCAAAAAAACGGTATGCTACAATTCAAAATGCATGAATCCACTCTGGCGGGAATTAAGAAACTATCACTATGCATGCAAATGGGTATAAGCACGATACCCACCGTCTCCAAGTCTCGTTGAAAACATCAACGTTTTTTAAAGGTAATTTTATGATTTACTTTGATTAAGGGCAAAGGGTGAAAGCTCTCAAGCCAGCCAGCATGGTGCCAACGAAGAATCCAATACAGCCAGTGGTTGTAGAAGGTGGCTGGACTGAGAAAACTCCAGACGAAATGAAACTCAGCGAAAATATACAGCACCTTGAGGTAAGGGTCAGCTCTTGTATTATTCTGTCTACAGTCAAATATGTAAAAAATCCCATTGTGTCCAAAAAGTATGACAAGTCATGGAATCCATCACAGAAATGTCCAATGATAGAAAAAAACTATAAATAAAAATATTTCCATGGCTTACAAAAAAATTGAAATTTGGAGCTATCAAGAAAGGTAAATTACACTTGTGAGTGGGTTAGATATATACGTTAATTCATACACTATTGAGTAAGTTTACAACTTTTGGCTATTCCCTACTCATAAGTGTAAAGTTACTAAGAATTGTAGAATTACATGTCCACTCTCTGAATCAGGGAGCATAGCCAAATTAGTACTGCCAAAAGCGAGCAATAGTAAGTCCAGCTCCACTCATGGCCAAACACTGATACTGTAACATTCACCACTAGAATGACAAAGTATAGGGAAAGGTAAAAAAAAGTTTATAAATCTTGAAAAAAAGCTAATAAAAATATTTTACATTAAATATGAATGTAAATGAATGTTATATATTTATTTTAAATACAGAACAATATAGAGAAATGGTACAGCACTCTTAACTTATTTTTTTATTTAAAATTTTATTATTTTCAATTGATTAAATCAGCTTCAAAATATTTTTGTGACATTAGCATTTAAAAACATCTATTGTAAAACAAAAACATTTTTATTATGTTTTAAAACACATTAAACGTGTTAAATATAATTAATAAAAAGCAGTTTAATAATAAATAATATTACATTGAATGTTAAATTTAAAAAAGGTCATTAAATTATTTATTTTAATTTAACATTAATTACTATGGAGGTTTATTTTTAGCACCTATCTCCTTTCTCTTCTATGGGAGGTGTTTCAGAACACTAAGGGCCCGATTTCGACAGCTAGTCGATATAGATGGTTTCCCTCTGACCACTGTATTATAATGCAGGCGGTCAGAGGGAAACCGGTGGGGAGGATCCGCTTCGGTTCCGCGGGAGCAATGATAATACCATAATGACAGCGGAGCCAGCCTCAGCTCTGCCAGCGGGATTTATTTATTTATTTGTGTATTTTATAAAGCGCACAGCTGCCCCAACGGGGCGTCCAGGCGCTGGAAACTCAGAACACAGAGAGCATAGGGTTTAGCAGGCCTGATTAAGAAGAAAAGAGAAATGTCTTCAGGGATTTACGGAATGCTGATTCAGTTTGGCAAGTGCGTAAAGCTAGTGGGAGCTTGTTCCAACACTGAGTAGCACAAACCTCAAAGGTTTTTCCACCTGCACGAGCTCGTTTGAATCGTGGGGTGTTCAGAAAAAATAGGGAGTTGGAACGTAAAGTTCTGGAGTTGACATACGGTCGCAGAATGTTTTTCAAATGGGCCGACCCATTGCCTTTAGACGCAATGGGTAGCCAATGCAGTTTACGGAGGTATGGGGACATGTAATGTCTGGCAGGGACTTTCTCCACCAGCCTTGCGGCGGCGTTTTGGACCGTCTGAAGTTTATGACAGAGGCCTGCTGTGATGCCGAGATAGAGGGCATTGGCGTAGTCAAGATGGGAAGTTATCAATGCCTGGATCACAGTCTTACGGCAGTCCGCTGGCAGGTAATTAATAAGCTGTTTAATAGTCCTGATCTTTGCGAAGCAGGAGGCTACAACTGTTTGTACCTGGGTGTTAAAACTGAGGTGGCTATCCCAACGTACTCCTAGATTTCTAATCGAGTCTTTGGGGATGGGGGCTTGGCTCAGATCGACTGGCCACCACAGGCTGGAATCCAGAGGGGATGGAGAGTTAAAGAACAAAATCTCCGTTTTATCTGCATTGAGTCGGAGGGAGTTGGCATTCATCCAACTAGAAATGTCTCGAAGGCAGGATTTCAGCGGATCGAAAGCAGAAACGGAGAGGGTATCAAAAGTGAAAAGTAGCTGAATATCGTCGGCATAAGAGGTGGGCGATCAGCTTGGCCAAGGGGGTGAAATAAACATTAAATAGGAGCGGGCTCAAGGAAGAGCCCTGTGGAACTCACCATTTAAGAGGTCTGGGGGAAGAAATGTAGGGAGGGGTGAAAATCTGCTGTGAGCGGTCCGAAAGGTAGGATGAGAGCCATTTCAACACAGCACCACCCAATCCCAAGTCCTCCAGCCTCCCCAGCAGGATCCTATGAGAGACGGTGTCAAATGCCGCTGAAAGATCCAGCAGCACTAACACCGCCCTCGACCCCCGGTCAAGCGTCCACCTCACCGAGTCTGCCATTTCAATAAGGGCCGACTCCGTGCTGTGGCCCGACCTGAAGCCGTGCTGGGAATCATGGAGAAGGCCGTTAGACTCGATGTAATTAGCCAGCTGGGAGTGCACCATCTTCTCCAGGATCTTAGCAGGAGCAGGCAGAAGAGAGATAGGCCTATAGTTGCTGGGAAGATCCGGATCCAAATTGGGCTTCTTAAGGATGGGGGCCAGAGAGGCAAGTTTCCATTTAGCAGGAAAGCTGCCTGTTCTGAGGGAATCGTTCCAGATGAGGTTAAGGTAGGGATTAAGTAGAGGTGCAAGTTTTTTATATTGCTTGGCTGGCCATGGGTCATTTGGGGAGCCTGATTTGCATTTAAATAGTTCAGCCAGGGACTCTGCCTCTGGGACTGCTGCAAATTCGAGGAAAGTGGACAACGGTGGCAAAGAAGTTGTAGGTTCCTCTTCCCGTTCTTCTATGGTGGAGGTGGGGAAGGAGGAATAAATGGTCTCGATTTTATCCTCGAAAAATTGTGAAAGTTTATCGCAGAGCGACTGAGAGGCAGGTTGAGTGCGAGTCAACGCGTTAGGGTCTGTAAAAGATCTCACTATATTGAAAATCTCCCTAGCGCCATTGCTGGCGAGTTTGATTCTAGAGGCCAGATAATCCCGTTTGTGCTCCTCAATCATTCGCCGATATTCTTTAAGGGCTGTTTTGTAGGTGATTTTACTGTCCAAGGTATAGTTCTGTCTCCAGTGGCGTTCAAGAGATTTACAAGAGGTCTTTTTCTGTCGGAGCTCATCGGAGTACCAAGGTGCTGAAGGTACAGCCCTGTGGGTTTTAATAGGTTTGAGAGGGGCCAGAGCGTCTAAGGCCTGACCGATCCATGCATCCAAGTGGTCGATCTGTAGGTTGAGGTCAGATGACATGCCTGGTTGGGTGTTTTTTAGGTAATCCAGGAGTGATTCAGGGGTAATGCGGCTCCAATTTCTGCCTAATAATTTGGGGGTAATGGTGGGTCTAATGTGGCAGGGAATGCCAATCTCAAAAGAAATGAGGAAATGGTCCGACCAAATAACCGGGGTAGGGGGGGTCGCCTGAATAAAAGGTAGATTGGAACAGATCAGATCCAGTGTGTGACCCGCTTTATGCGTGGGTAGGCTTATGATTTGGGCTAGGTTGCAGTCCGCTAACATGGAAATGAAATATTTGCTATGCGGACAAGATTCGTTATCGACATGAAGGTTAAAATCACCTAGAGCGGTGAAGTTGGCATAACGTGTGCTGAGCTGGATGATATAATCCGCCAGAGCCGGTAGGTGAGCAGTGTTAGAGTGGGGGGGCGGTAAATTAGAATTCCCGAGCAGGAAGAAGACGGGGAGGTTAGAATACTGAAAGGCATACCTTCTATACATTCAATTTGGTCATATGGGGGGAGGGAGACCATCCATTTGGAATTATGGATTAAAGCGATACCACCTCCTGGAGAGCCGCTGGGCCTGTTGGCACAGATAATACTGTAACCTTCCTGTAAGGCAAGGGTGATAGCAGGGTTAGTGGTATCGTTCAGCCAAGTTTCGGTGAGAAAGAGCAGATCCCAGTTGTTGTCACGGAGGGACTGCCAGATGTCGATGGCATGTTTGCCCAATGATCTACAATTGATGTCGGTTTATGCCTACCCTTTCATGGCGATCCGCCTGCCATTAAAAGGCAGAAGGAAAGTGACTTTGGAGGCCCCTAGCAGGGTCCCCTTCCTCCTGGCCCTCCGCATGGTACCTGCCACCATGTGCAGGGACATTTACAAACATCCATTTTTCAATGGCATCTTGTGCTGTGGCCCTTTTCCGCCTACCGCACAAGCTGCCATCAAAAATGGATGTTTTCAACCACCGATAAAGCGGTCACATCCTAATACAGTGGGTGGAACCTTCGACCTATGGTCAGGCAGTTCCATTCCACAAAGGTGTTGGTCGGACGCAAGTCCGACCGACATCGTAATTAGGCCCTTGGATGGCCATTTGTGGTGCTGGACTTATTCTAGGTCTCAGCTGGACCACATGTACTGCTCATTTGTTTCCTTTTTGGCTCTAGTAGCTTTCAAAGTATAGGGCCCCATTACGATGGCGGGCGGACACCGTAACGGAAAACGGGACTGACCGCCAGAGTTGCGGGGGTCCCGCAAGGCCAATTGGGATGTGCCCACCACAGTGGCAGGCGCATTCTGGAATTTAACATTGCAGCGGGCGGTACTATAAGTAGCACCCGCCGCAATGTTAAATAGGCATGTTGTGCATTGCAATGCACAACGTGACAGGCACCGCGTGGTGCCTGCTGCTTGTGTATGGCAATGAAGGGGGGTACCATAGGTACCCCCCAGTGCAGCCAGCCACCCCCCCACCCCGCCCCGGGGGCCCCCAATGGGCCCCCAATGTCATTCTCACTATGCCTTTCCATGGTGGAGTCTCCGCCATGGAAAGGCATGCCCACCGCAATCATCGTAATGTGCACCGCCACCATATTGTGGACCTTTTCCGCCCAGTAGGCAATCGTGACGATTGCCTGCCACCGGGTTAGTGGCGGACGGTCTTTCAGTCCACCGCGGTACCCCCACCATGGTAATATGGCAGGGGGTAAATGGCAGGTGGGCAGGGAGTTAATCCGGGTGGATCGCCACCGCCGGTCGGGCGGTGGCAATCCGCTTGCCATCATCATGGCACCCTTAGTTTGGGAAAAGCAATGGGCTTACTATATCCTCCCTAAACTCTTTCCTAATTCTGCCTAAACCTCTCTCTGAGCCCCTCCTTTCTCCTCCCTAAACTGTTCCCATTTACAAGTAAGTATGCTCATTTTTACAGCCACTCCCTGAAGTGGAGGTGGAGATTTACACTTTTAGATTTGTAAATTGCAAATGGTACTACAGTAGTACTACTTTACGTACTACAAAATGCAGTTTGTGAATCAGCTCCATCATGCTTCATATGTAAGCATTTCAATAATTTGTTGTGTTTTCTTATATACAGAGCATGCATTCTCTTACGGCCACTTAGTAAAACTATTAATGAACAGAATTGATAAATACATTAAAAAATACGCATGACAGGTGACAATGAAAACAAAAAAGGTGCAGCTAAAATCTATTTTACTAGACAGAAGAATGGTCATTTCACCCAGAGGGATATGAGAGGCACTAATGACAAAGAGTGAGTACGCAAAGTACATGGACAACTGTCTGTAACACATATTATGCCACAGTCTTTTAACCATTTCTGTTTGTAGCCACAGCAAATGAACTAGTGCCTAGTTTACAGCCTGTAGAAAGTTAGCCTTTTTATTGTGCTTCTATCCTGTAAGAATAATACAATGATTGCTCTTTGTGATGCAACAGATGGCTGCTACTTTGAGAGAATTAAACACTTATGTTCATGCCTAAGAAAGGAATTCCTATTGTGTTTTAAAAGCAACACTGTGCAATAGAGGGACTTTCCTTGACTGTTAAGGCAAGTGATACATCGAGATACCTTCTCGCAACTCAAAATGTTACCAGAGGGTGCCACATTGCTAAAATTACATTTAAAGGCTCTGGTGATAGTGAAAAACATGCACCTTTAGTGACAAAATACAATTATACCTGCTTCAGGGCTTCAAACTACATAGCATTACAACTTTCTAAAAAAATGATTCACTACCCTGAGGGGACGTTCCCTTTCTCTCATTGTTAGAAAATTTACTTCCACAATATATCCCCAGGTTTTTCGGATACACATCACAGTGTGTTTTTTTGGGAAATCCAGAATACTGCCATGTTTCCATAACACAGTCTTCCATCTTTCCTTAATAAAGGATGCAATTTGACATCTTCACCTATAAATCTGAATTTGAGAAACAGGTCCCTTGGGTAAAAGGTTGTTCCGGGAAGTGAGTTTTAATTATCAACATCACTTATCAACATTGTCCACATAAAATAAGGCCACCGTGTGTCTGAATGTTCTACCCTTAGTGGCTGGAATTTCTAATAGCCTTGTAGCCCTTATGCCTTAGGCTATACCTGTTGGTAAATGCCCTCATCCTTGTGATAGACCATCAACTATGGTAAAAGTACCAGTTATGAAGCACTCTCACCTGCAACTGCAGTGGTTGCTGTCTGTAACACATATATACAGCTTGAGCTGAAAGGTAGTGTTGACGCTCTAATTAACTTATTAAGAGGGTCAATGTGCAAGATCGGAACTGTCTGAGTCTCAGTAACACCTTGTAAGTTTCTGTAATTCATTGTAGTCTGCTAGGTGGGTGCATCAGCATCATCTTTGGAATTTCATGATTTGCCCTCATTTCAAAGCCCCCAATTCTACACATGAAAGCCGGCCAGTGATGCAGTATACCAGGAAGTCAAGTTCCACTGTAAACGCCCTTCTTTGTCTTTCACTCTGTCTATTGGATTTTGTCAACACAGCGGATCTTGTGACACAAATTCTCTATGTAGGGCTGTATCTCTACTTTTCTTTTGTTCCCTTGTCTTTCATTTGGTGTCTTAGGTACTCATTTTTATTTGTCCCCACTTCTAGACCTTTTCTTCTAAGTTTCTACATTTTTTATTTTTCTCTGTATTGCTACCCTTACAAAACATTCTTACATTTTTCATCTCAATATGTTCTTCTACCTTTTTCACTCTTTTTTTACTTCTTGTGCAATTGTTCTTGTTACGGCCATCTTTCTCTGCTTTTCATTTAAGAAATTCACCTTACTTCTTTAATTGTATTCTTCCCCTACCCATACAATATTTCTACTATCTTACTCTCCCACTCTCTTTGTATTCTTACCCTTTATGTTCCACCCTTAATTGGTTTAATTGCAAGCTACTTACCGCAAGATGCCTAACACTCCTTTTCCTACCATGCATGCTTAATATGTTCCTCTGTTTGCTATCTACATTCTTGTAAAGAAACTTGCTCAATAAAACAGCAAGAACAGGTATATGCACGGTCTTGATGGTAACCAACAGCCTAGAGTCAAGCTTTGATCCATGCCTTTTATCCTTCAGAAGCATTTTGTGCTTGTAGAGTGTAGGTTTGTAGACACTCCGGTCACTTTTGTTTGTTAGCTCTACAAAGCATAAGATGAAAGCATAATGGAGTTCTCTTTATGGACCCCAATACATTAGGGAGGATAGTGTTTGAAAATGCATAGTGTAAGAAGCAGCCTATTTGTCTAATTGCTGAATGGCATCTCATTGTAAAGGGAACTGATTAACTCTTAGTTCACATTTTGCAAAACATTTTAGTGTGCCAAAATGCAGTTTATTGTTCCTCTGCAAAAGACCTTGAATTTTATCCAAGTGCGTCCTGCTCTCATGTATCTGCAGTTGATCCCTAATGACCATGTACTATATGCTGTTACCTGTTTTTACGGGCGTCATTGACATTCTAGGCCTGATTGATTTGCATTGCTGCTAATGGGAGGTTTTTATCTTGTTTTATTGATGTTTGGTAATAAACTATAATTTATTTAAATCTTACACATATGTTTTATATTTGCACTGTAGCATTTGCTGTGTTATCTTGTTCTTTTATCTTTGTTTTTACATACCGAATAATGATTTTATGAAGATGACTAGGTGGGGTAGGTAGGCTTGATGGTCTTTATTCATCACCTATTTCTATGTGCATAAGTTTGACAATTTTGTGATTTAGAGTTTAGTGGCCGTAAAATGGATAGGCCAACCACTCTGATTTGAGTCGGATAGACAGTCATGTAGCCAATGGCCACGCCCCCGCTGGCTCCACTGTCACAATGCCAAGATCTTTGGCCAAACGAAGTTGGGGCTATTGGCATAAGTACATCAGACCATCCGCCCCATATAGGGCTTTGGGATCACCATTGGTAGTCCCAAACAGAAAAAAATAAAAATGACACAAGACAGTGTGAGAAACCTCCAGTGTGTCAGATTTATTAGTATTTTATTTCTCAAAATCATACTCTTACTTTATGAATAAAGAACAGAAAAGTTTGTGTTTGTCCGCATGCAACAATTCAGCCACTCAGCAGAACTTTAGTGTCTTCAGAGGAGCTGCTAGGGCAGAAGCTCCTTTGAAGGCATAAGTATTTTGTGATGTTTTCACTGTGTTACTGTTTGAAGTGTTACACAAATACTTTACACATTGCCTCTTAAATTAAGCCTGCCTGCTCCATGCCAAGCTACCAGATTTGATTTGATTTGATTTGAATGGGATTTATAAAGCGCATGGCTGCCCGAGAGCGTCCCAGCGCTGAGGAAAATCAAATAAGTCAGGCGAAAGCGAAGGGAGGTTAAGGGAACAGCCACGTCTTTAGAGATTTACGAAAGGATAGAAGGTTGGGTTGGGCGCGGAGGTCCGGAGGAAGGGCATTCCAAATTTTAGACGCCTGATAGGAAAACCGCCGGCCTCCGGAGCGAGCTTTCTTGAACCTGGGTATTTGGGTGAGGTGGGCATTAGAGGAACGAAGAGTTCTACTCGTGGTGTGATAGGCACGGGTTAATTTATGGTGTGTATCTGACTTACCCTGACTAGGATTGTTGTTCCTGCTTGGACAGGGTGCATACCTCTACCAATCAGACACCCAATTTCTAACAGTGATTTACCCTGACAATGATTGTAGTTGTTGCTTAAAAGGAGTTTTCACTCCCCTCAGTCAACAAAACAATTTCTAACAGCACATTAGTCACAGCACAAAATAAAGGGTGGGATAATAGAACAATCAGTGTACAAAAGACACAAACCGCTTTGCTGTCCCACTGTAGTATATTCAGCTGTTGTTCCTTACTTATTTTTTTTCTTTTACTTAGTTTTATATAGCGCAAACTTGAGCCGAAGGTATCTATTATCAGAGCGCTTTACATAGCACCAGTTGCGTTACATGAGGCCACATTCACTTTTGCTAGCCACGGGGAGATTAAGGGGCATATGAATCAACATCACCATTTGCGATTCTCAAATAGCGATTTTTAAAGAATCGCTATTTGAGAATTGCAAAACGGGATGTATTTAAAAAATCGCAAACTTTTTGCGATTTCTTAAAATTCCTTAATTGCGATTAGCAAATTGCGAAATCGCAATTAAGGAATACCTGCCCATTCATTTCTATGGGCCAGGAGACCCATAGGAATGAATGGGAAGTAATTCTCAAATAGCGAATTCGCAATTTGCTAATCGCTATTTGAGAATAATTTCAAAGGTGCAAGGGTGTCATGATGACACCCTGATGCACCCCTGAAATGAGCATGTGTGTGCATATGGCGCACATACATGCCCTAAGGGCATGTATGAGCGTCACGTGGCACTTTGCAAAATTAAAAATAGTGCATTTTGAAAGGAAATCGCAAATTACCACCAACTGGAAGTTGGTGGTAATTTGCAATTTCTTAAGGATAATTCGCACAACTTGGGTGCTTTTTACATTTCATTCAAGAAATCGCAATTTGCGATTTCTTAAATGCTTACGCAAAATTAAGAAATCGCTAAATTAGCAATTCCTTAATTTTGCGATGGGATTTTGCCTAATACATCCCGTTTTGCGAATTTTTAATCGCAAACGCTGTATTTTGCGAATCGCAGCGTTTGCGATTAAAAATTTGCTTGATACATATGCCCCTCAGTGATTTGCCCAGAATCAAAGCATGTTCAGCATCATTGCTGAGACACGAACCCAGGTACCCAAATGCGAGATCGACCGCCGTAGCCGTTATGCCAACTTCTCTCCCCTCATGTGTTTGAAAGTGAAAATCACATGCAGTCATAAAAAACAAATGAGGCTAATACTATTTAGGGCGTATCCATAAATTACCAGAGTGTGTGCAATACCTCAACTTTTCGAGAGGCATCTGACTTCTTCATCGCTAACCAATAGCACTTTTGCTCCGGCCCATTTTAGTATCTGGCAATTATCTACTAGAACCCACTCTGGTCGGATGGAACTTTTTACTTGCCCAATAGCGTAGAGGGAATAAACACAATTATCAAAATTACTGTCCACTAATTGCCATAATCAAGGACTCGAGACTTAATCTCTTGGCTCTCTGGTTTTTATTATCAGCATAAAGATTTGGAGATACAAAGTCCTCAGTACGAGGCACAACAAGTGCATAGGCACTAACACAAATGCTACTCTACGAAGAATCCGCATACGGCTAAAAATAACTAAAAGTACAATCTCTAAAAGCATGAGGTAGAAAACCACCAAGCAAATGTCGATACTAGGGACACTGAACCATACCATCTCTGTCCCTACTCTGCACTAGATGACATCCCTACTTAGCAATCCCATGAGACCCTCAATCGAATAAAAGGTGTCAGAGTGAAACTTCCTAAGAAGTCTTCACTTAGAGAGCTTGGTCTAAGTTGCCCCCTCTATCTCTTCGACTAGCCTTCCTCTGCTCTGGGCTGCTCTGATCTGCCTCCACCCTCGGGGCGCTGTCCCTAATACAGAACCCCAAATCTCAGAACACGCCCTTTGCGCCTCCTCTTCTGCGGGGTCGACTTTCAGTAATTTTCCACAGAGCGCTGTCCAGTTCCATCGTCCATCGCTTGGCCTTGAGTCCCAGACGCCATCCGCACTAGGAGTTACGATTGGCACATTCCAATGCACTCCCATGTCTGGCTTTTACTACATAAGTCAATTTGCGAACAAAGAGCTTCTCTACTAACGAGCAACTGTCCTTGCACCTGGGGTGAGATCATGCAAGGCAGACATACTTCACATCTTTTAACTTGCAATTTACTACAGCCTAAAACCTCTACTGGAATAAATCCTTTTTGGCCTATTGCCCTTGGCTAACATAAGAAAATACCAGGCCTTTCGCCTCAACGATATATGCGAATTCTGGCCACTACTTCGGTTACACAAGCAGGTTTAAATCACAGTATTGACATTTACGTCTTTCTTTCATGTGTGGTCAAACTAAACAGTCTACAGACACGAATTCTAATCTACACGTTTTAACATCACATTTGTTCAAAAGAACTAAGCTCTATGCATTGCTTCAATATACACACAATATGCTTGTACATAGCTAACACGTCTATTGAAATCGACATGGGTTATACAATTTCTAATATATTGCACACAAAATACCTGAGTACACATTTGATTATATGCGGGTGCCGACTAACAGTGAATATAACGCACCCCTACGATTTTCAACCTTCTAAGCGCTACATCAATTCCCCCCTTTGATGACATCTGTCATCACACCATTACAATCCCCTCTTTCTGAACTGATTTAAACCGTACTAGTCATGGCTCCGCCATGTCGAATTCCCTCCATTCTTTTAAGACTCTCATATTGCTGCTCCTGGAGCTTCGCCATCCTCTTCTCGTTTGCCCTAAGAGCTCTCTCAACCTTGCCTCCTTGATACCACTTTCATGCTTTCACACATCCCCACAAGCAAATCACGCAAACTACAGCAATGATAATTGGCTTCAGCACTGATCCAAGAAATCCTCTTCCCAAATTCGCAAACCACGTTCCCACTCTTCCAAATCCTTTTCCAATCTTCTCCCATACATTCTCCTCCGTCAAGTCCATAATCTCCTTGTGAATAGTTGTGATGTTATCTATGTACTTCCCTATCTCCTTTGTGTTGTCTGGAATGTATGTGCAGCATTCCTGAACCTTCAATAATTTGCAGACTCCGCCTTCTTTGGCTAATAACACGTCTAACGCAAGGCGATTCTGCATAACCATATTTCGTATCGACAACATCTCTCCAGCCACCAACAACAAGGACCTCGCCGTGTTCATAGACAACTCATCAACTACAGTCGCCAACCTCCTAATCTTCACATCATTCAACACCACACCCATACTAGGTATCATTGCTCCGTATATGTCCCCAATCACTGCACCTGCATTTGCAGCCCTCCGTCTTCTAGAATGTCGCTTCGTCTCTAACAACTCCAAGTCCTCTGTGTGATAAATCTTCGGGAATATGATAGCCAAATAGCATATGCCATACCAATTCGCGGGTAGCCTGACATAAGCATTCTTCCCACAGACATAATACACTGTCGGAATCACTTCTACTGGACCTTGCATAAAGCCCTTAACAGAAGCGTCCAGAGTGAAAGTCTGTGAACAGGTGCTATGTCCTACCGCAACCTTCTCTGTGGCCGATTGAGGCCGTCCAATACACAAATTCCCTCTTTGCACTTCGTCTAACGCTATTGGTCCATAACTTCCTTTTGACCTGTGAGCCCTCTCCTCCTCTGTCCAATCTACTGGACTATCTCCGGTGTGTCGTGTCTGGGTCAACTTTCTATACCTGTCCTCTACTTGATCAATGAATTTTTTCTCCGTCTCAGATAACGCACATGTCAGGTTATTCCGGTGAGCATGTGCCGTATCCAACTTCACAGTCGGTCTAAAATACTTCAGGAGTCTGTCCTCTTTCTTATAATAATCGTATTTGTTCAAATGCTTTATTGCTGGAACTTCAGGAAGTACTGTGTCAAAATTTGAAAAGAAATACTCGAACTGCCTCCTGTCATAAAATAGACTGAGCAATAAACTACAAGAAATCCCATATGTCAATGGGAGATGATGATATTTGATACCTTCATCCACTGAAGCAGGCAACTGCATACACACATAGCAATCCTTCACATCCATCGCATCAACATACTCATACAGCAGCTTTGCATACGCGTTAAGCTTAAAATCACCCCTCGACAAATCCATGTGGAGTCTGGGATCATCCCTCAACTTTGATATTCCCTGCTCCCTGATACTGACACCTCTCTGTTCTGGGGTAATCGGTGTGGGTGCTCCCTGAACCTTTCCCTCTTGCCTGTGAGCCACCATGTACGAACTTATCACTACTGCAAATATGGTGACTATCATAACTCCTATCAATGTGCCTATTATCAATTTAGCCCTACGATGTGGGTTTGCAGGATCTGCCATCTTCGGAATATACTCAGTGTCCAATACAGTCTCTGGAAAGGTATGTCTCTTTCTCATTAATGTCTCTTTCGTGAACTTAGGCAAACCTCCCTAACTTTTCTTCGTTCTATAACGGAAAAATCCCTAAATTTGTTCTTCTTCCGCTCGGGTCTAGGTTATCTTCTTCTCTGCTTGCAACCCTCTCAAATCAATCCAACATAACCGCTGGTCCCAACAGCTCCAGGACTCCCTGCAATATTTCGAGCTTAAGAATGATCAGTTCTTGTGGGTCTGGCACAGTCGTGAACGTCGGGAACTCCAAATTGTCCAAGATCATACCTCGAATGACACTCAGGAAGGGTGGACTCGGAATATGAATTGTCAGAATTCCTTCGATCTCCAATCCCGGAACTTTCAACAACACTTCCACTCTCTGGAGCGGGACACTGTTGACCAATGTCATCGACCTCAATCTTCCCGTGCTCGGTAACCCTGGCATCAGTCACTTGATATGCCCACTCTGGTGAAGCGTACTTCTGACTTGGCACTTTTGTTCTCCTTGATCTTCTCACACCTTGAGGATTCTCCTCGTCGCCTGATTCTTCTTCTGGCTCCTCCGAAACTGGTGCAAGATCTGTGTCCGGTACCGCCCTCAGGTTTACCCGGTTCTGTCTTGCGGGCCAAACCCTTTCTGCTTCGGTGGCACCTCCGGTCTTCCCTTCGATACC
Source organism: Triturus cristatus (assembly GCF_964204655.1). Classification (NCBI taxonomy): domain Eukaryota; kingdom Metazoa; phylum Chordata; class Amphibia; order Caudata; family Salamandridae; genus Triturus; species Triturus cristatus. Next base: position 552,740,806 of record NC_140584.1, read on the forward strand.
CTGTGCACTGATCTCCTCCTCTTCAGCAGAACTCGTTTCCGTACTGCCCACTGCACCTCTTGCTCCTTCGCCTGTTTCTGGGTCAGTACTTCTTTCACGTCCTTCCCCAACTCGATTCAGTGCACCATCAGCCGCTTCAGCAACCCTTACAGCTTGACTGGCCCTCTCAGGTGATTCTATCGGCTCAGCTGGACTTTCGTTCTCGAGAGGGGCTGTATCTTCTAAGGGTGCTGGAACTCTACGGGTATGGGAAGCATGCATCCAGTTCGGTAAACCTCCACACTTAACTGCTGTGTTCGTGATGAGGATCACTTGAAAGGGGCCGCGCCACCTTGCGTCCAAGCAACTCTTCCTCACGTGCTTGCGAACTAGGACCCAGTCCCCTGGACACAGGTCGTGGCACAAGTCACTCGCAGCTGGAGCCGTTGCTGTCTGCACCTGCTGAGACACAGAACGGACCACGTCAGCAAGGCCTTTACAATAGTCCAGGATCATATCATCAGTGATATTAATCAGAGCAGTAGCAGGTATTGCAGGCAAACGCATCGCTCTTCCCATGAGGATTTCATGGGGTGACAACCCAGTCCTTCTATCAGGCACACTTCGAAGGCTCATGAGGACCAAGGGTAAGGCATCAGGCCATTTCAAAGACGTAGACGAACACACTTTCGCCATTCGAGCCTTCAGAGTTCCATTCACCTGCTCCACTATCCCTGAAGCTTCGGGCCTATAGCTACAATGTAACCTCTGATCTATATTTAAGGCAGCACAAAGCAACTTCATAACTTCGCTGTGGAAGTGAGTTCCTCTGTCCGATTCAAAGGACGTCGGGAACCCGTACCTTGGAATGAGTTCTCTCAAGAGTAGTTTTGCTACCGTGAGTGTGTCACATCTGCGTGTAGGGTATGCCTCCACCCACCTGGAAAAGACACATACTATCACTAATATGTACCTCAACCCATTACACTTCGGCATTTCGACAAAATCCAGCTGCATACTATTAAAAGGTCCCCCTGACCTCCCTATGTGACTCAATGTCACAGCTGTCCTCTTCCCTACATTCATCTGTTGGCAAGTGACACACCTCTGGCACACAGTTTCAGCCACTGCCCGAAACTTCGGGTTATACCAAGTCTGACGAAACACTCTCATCATTGCGTCTCTCCCAAGGTGCACAGCACCATGTATCAGCCTCGCCATGGGGTTCAACAAACTCTCCGGCAACACTGCTCGTCCATCACTCGAAACCCATATATCCACATCTCCCTTCTCACATCCAGCTCGTATCCAACTGTCTCGCTCCTGATCAGAAACCCCTTCCTGCAGCTGTTTCAGTTCCTCCCAAGAGTCTGCCATTGCTAACATTTGATCATACTCCAATTCCTTCTCAGGTTCTTCAATGTGAGTCCCCGTAAAATTGCATCCCTGCTCTGCACAAAACCGAGCTACTTCATCAGCATAGTTGTTACCCAATGAAACAAAATCATTCCCCTTCGTATGTGCAGCACATTTAACAACGGCAATTTCATCAGGGCCTTGCAATGCTTCAAGCAATTTTCGTACGTGGTCACCATTTCTTATGGGTGAACCTGACAACGTCATAAACCCTCTCTGGGACCATAGCTGTCCGAAGTCATGAACCACACCAAACCCATATTGGCTGTCCATGTAAATCGTTACACGAATCTTCTCAGCTGCCAAACAGGCACGAGTCAAAGCAATGAGCTCGGCCACCTGCGCGGAGTGTACTCCTTCTAGACAAGCGGCTTCAACCACACCCGTGATGGTGCATACAGAAAACGCTGCTCTCAATCGACCGACACTGTCTCTTAAACATGAACCGTCCACAAAGAAAATCTCATCTGAAACTGGGAGTGGTTCATCGACAATGTCAGGTCTCGGTTTGGTGCATAGTTCCGTAACGTCGAGACAATCATGGTCCTCACAATCTCCATTATCATCTATATTTGGAACAGGTAACAGTGTAGCAGGATTTAAAACAGCACACCTCTTCACTGTCACATTATCAGCTGCAAGGATAACTTGCTCATACCGAGTCAGCCTATTATTCGTGAGGTGCTGTGTTTTAGTCCTAGTCATCAACAATTCAATAGAATGTGGCACATGTACAGTAAGAGGATGACCCATCACAATGCTCTCACATCTCTCGATGCTGACACCTGTTGCCGCAACGGATCTGAGACATCCGGGCAACGCAGAAGCTACTGGATCTAAAGTAGCTGAGAAATAGGCAACTGGTCTACGGACACCTCCATGATTCTGAGTTAACACTGCTAATGCGCAACCTTCTCTTTCGCAGCAGAACAATGCAAATGCCTTGTTGTAATCCGGCATTCCCAACGCAGGAGCGCTACATAAGGCTTCTCTCAGCCTCAGAAATGATTTCAAACAGTCGTCGTCCCATGGTACCGGATCACTTACATCCTTTCGCGTCAGCCGCTGTAAAGGCTTCGCTTCAAAGGAAAAGTTTGGGATCCACTGGCGACAATAGCCCACCATTCCCAAAAACATTCTAACTTCCCTCTGGGTCGAGGGAACTGGCATTCTTAGGATCGCATCAATGTGATCTGGAGATACCTTCCTTTTACCCTTTTTGATTCTGTGCCCCAAATACTGTACCTCAGGTAAACAGTATTGCAACTTGCTTGGAGACACCTTGTGACCATTTTCTCCCAAGAAGTTCAGCAACGCAATGGTATCAGTCCTGCAAGCGTCTTCTGTCTCTGACGCGACAAGCAGATCGTCAATGTATTGCACCAAAACAGAGTTTCGCGGCAACACAAGACTTTCGAGATTCTTCTTTAAGAGTTGATTAAAAATCGATGGGCTCTCCGTATACCCCTGTGGGATACGACACCACGTTAATATCCGATTTTCTAGTCTAAATGCAAAAAGAAATCTGCTCTCTTCGTGTAGGGGAATCGAAAAAAATGCTTGACACAAGTCAATCACCGTGAACCATCCAGCTTCACATGGGATCTGAAACAGTATCACAGATGGATTCGGTACCACTGGACAACATGGAACGACTATGTCGTTTATTTTCCGCAGGTCTTGTACTATTCTGAACTTTCCACTTGGTTTCTGCAGTCCCATAATGGGCGATTTACATGGACTACCCATGATCTCCACCAGTATTCCCTGTCTAATCATGGACTCGATCACAGGTTTAATCCCTGCAATCGTTTCAGGGGATAATTTATACTGAGGTGTTCTCGGGAATTCCACATTTGTCTTAACTTGTATCTTCACTGGTTCCATTCCCCTGACTAAGCCTATCTCCTCTCCACTTAGGTCCCACACGTCAGCCGATACTGATTCCCTCAAATCCTGTGGAAGCTCCTCCACTGTCAAAGCAGGGTACATTTCCACACACACCCGCTGATTTGCAACCTTAAAGGTCGCATCCTCATCTCTTGTCTGCACCTCTACTCCTTTCGGGGTACAGTAAATTGTGCAATTGAGCTTGCACAATAAGTCTCTCCCCAACAAGCAAACAGGACTAGAATCGCACACCACGAACTGATGTCGATCCCTAAAGTTTCCTATCCTGACTGGAATCGGTTCTGTCAAAAGGCTAACTAGCCTTTTGTTCGCTACTCCAACCACTTGTATGCTTTCTCCAGAAAGGGCTACCCCCGGAACTACTGCTGATCTTATAGTTGACCTGGTAGCCCCCGTATCTACCAGAAAGGTAGTAGGGTGTCCATCAAGTTCTGCTTCCACAAAGGGTCCTCTCTGATCCACCTCTAGAATGGCCCTAAGTATGCAATCATCATCCTGGCCTAAACTTACCTGGGCCAGCAAATCCACATCTTTCTCCTCGGTTACTTCAAACATGGGCATCTGTAAATAAGTTCGAGCTCCCTGCTGTATGTTCTGTATTCTAGGTGGCTGGGGAACCTGCACTCGCGAGATGCCGGTCCCCCCTTGCATCATTCTCGGTTCAGTCACCGTCTGTACCTGTGTCGCCCCAGGGACCTGACCCATTCCTCCCTCCATCTGTGGCTGATTATAGGGGTTCAAGGGACACTCGCGCCTCCAGTGCCCCACCTGATGACACTGGTGACAAGCTGTCGTCTTTTTCAATATTGCTACATCTATGCCTGTCCTAGGGTGTACGGGCCTCGGCCTTCCTTGACCCTGCACGTTCTAATTCCCCGTCTGGTAGTTTCCCTGTCTCCTTACCACTGGACCCCCATTCGGCGGTCCCTGAGCCGCTTGCATCTGAATGAGCAATAGGTTATCCTTCATCTTCTTGTGTTTCGACTCAATCTCATCCGTGCAGTACCTGGCGTACCGCAAGATTTCATCTACGGGCTTATTCTGCCAACAAATTAAGTGCTGCTGTATCATGAGACTAACCTCGGGCTTCAAACGCAACACGAACTTAGACACAAACTGTCCCATATCCTTCGTTTCCAGCTCATCTAGGCCACTGTACTGCTTAAAAGCCTTCAAAAGTCTCTCATAAAACTCATGTACTGTCTCCTTAGGCTCCTGCACCGTCCTGTCTATTTTCACCCAATCAATGTCTTGGGGTGAAACCTTCGATTTCAACCAGGTAATTACTTTCTCATACAGCCTCATCACCGCAGGCGACGGACCATTTGTAATCATATTCCTCTCAGGCTCATAGTCCGGCCAATCAACAGCAATTTTACATGCGTTCCACAGATCTCCTGGAACCACAATATCAAATAAGGTGTTCAGGTCTATCCACAATACCTTTGAAATCTTAACAAAACGCTCAACTTGCTTGTACCACTCTGCAGGCTTCTCCCTGAGCCTGGGAAAATCATTCGTAAATGATGCCAAATCCCCCCTGCTCCATGGTACATGCACATACCCTCCATTCGCCACTTCCCTCAGGGGAAAGGTCTTTGCTAGTAACAACCCTTCAGCCGGTGTCCCTCCTTCCGCTCCCCTAGAGGTCTTTTTCTTTGACCATTTCTCTTCCCATTTATCCAGCGTCAGCCATGGCCGCATGGCTAGGACCAGTTCTCTGGCATGTGACCTCAATCCAACAACCCTCTTCTCCTCCAACTCTCGCTCAGTATAATGCATCCTATGACTTCCTTGCAACACCCTAGTCTTGGATAAATCCACATCATATTCCTTCGCCAATCCCCTCAATTTCTCGTGTGCCATTCGTGCCTTCCGCGTCACATCTTTCGCCACGAAAAACAGCTCATCCGGATTGTTAGATACTATCCTCTCAAGAGGTAGACTTCCATATATAATTTCATCCACCTCTGCCTTGAGCCTTACTATGTCTATCATCCCTGCCTTCAAGGCTCCTTTCAACACCTGACAACTTGCTCCACGTCCCTCATCATATTCGCATTCTGGTTCCTTCTCTCTCCTCTCTTCTGGTGTTTCTATAGGAGCAGAACGACTCTTAAAGCCGTCTTGAGCTTTCCCCGCTTGGCCCATATTCCAGCTCCGGTGCCTCTCTGGCGGTACCCATGACCTTAAATCTGATCTCGACTCCATCAGAGTCCTCGGCCTCTCCGATCTCTGGCCCTCTTCGCCCCTAGATGTATCTGACACCGCTGCTAATGGTGTACTCCATTGAAAAGGGCTTGGAGGTCGGGCCGTTGCCCCTTCCAACCCACTTTCTCCGCTTTCTCTCCTCGTTCTTTCTGCCACTCGTTCTGACCTCTCTCTTTCCTCTGATTCCGGACTGTATATCGACACAATCGGTCCAATGGAGACCGGTACCCTCAATGCATCCGGTAACCTCATCTATCTTTCAATCCTCCCACTAGCCTCAGACTGACCCTGTGAACTCGCTGTTTCAAACGAAACCAACCCTTCTACTCGGGTCTCAGGTTGTATCGTTACCCTTCTAGCTTCTCCCCTCTCACCCCACCTATCATCCTCTCCGTCTGGATTATAAGGAGGTGGTCTCTCGTCTAACAGTCTTTGCAATACCCCATCATCGGAGTCACTCTCCTCTTCCTGTGCTTTCACATGCCTTATCCCCGTCGAGTCTATCAGCAAGGGATACAATTTCTCTTCCTCAATTGTCTGCACTCTCCATCTTTTCTCCGCTGCGTCCCACTTGGCATCCTGAAATGCTCTAATCGACTTCCTCATCCTCTCCTGACTTCTTCCCTTTTCCTTATCATGCGCTGCTCTAATCCACGCATGTAATGCTTCGAACTGCGCCGGTCTTGGCAAGGGTCTTAAGGACCCCATCACCGTCTTCAGTTGGTACAGCACTGCTAGTCTAAATGAGCCATACCTCGGGAAAGCTAATTCCCCTTCACCTTGTGTAATCTTGTGCCAATTCTCAATCCAAACTATAGTATGTAACCCCACATTCTTTGCCATGTAATGTGCCGGGGTATCCTCGGGAGGGGCTTCTTCTCCCCCATGAACAACCACATGCTTATCGCCTCTACACAACTCTCGCAAAGCCCTAAGACACTTCATGATGAGCGAATTCGATCTCGCACTCTATTTACTTCTTGTTCTCAAATCCTCCAATAACAGCGCGACTCACACCAACCGGCCTATCACAGCGCGACACCCTCTGACGTCACCTTCCTCCGTTCGCAGCAGTTCCCTTCTCCAAACACGTTTCACGCTTGCTCTCGTCCCATTCATACACTGAAATAACCAATTAAGTTACTTCTCTGGCTGTCCGTCCACAGCCTCTGACTGTTCGTCCACAGTCTCTCGACCTTGTTGACCTCGTTTGGCGCCCGTCTGCCCCCGTCCGGCCAGACAGATCGCCACTGATAGGTTACTAACACTCCGATCCGCACACAGCAGCCCACGACCAGCGTTAAGTTGCCATACACACACACGTTCGCTCCCCCTATCTCGGTCCAGGTGATCGATGGTACCTCACGATCTCCTTTGAGTGGTCAACAAAATCTATCTCAGGTGTCTTCTACACCACAATTCCCGGGCTGCGCGCGCTCACAGCCTGATCTCACAATCACACGACATACACATCAACTCCGCAAGACATCACACAACAAATCAACACCGCAATCTACAACATCTCATTTTCATACTCACTCCTGGAACTGCTGCTTTCGGCCGCGCTGCTACTCGCCGTCGATGCTCATCCGCTGCCGTCTGCTGCACGCCATCTGATGATTCAGCATCACTTATCGTCTCTTGGGCCTCGAGGATCTCTTATCCTTATATAATCTAATCGTCCCTCGCTATCGGAAGTAACCATCCGTTTCTGCTACCAACTGCTCCGGCCCATTTTAGTATCTGGCAATTATCTACTAGAACCCACTCTGGTCGGATGGAACTTTTTACTTGCCCAATAGCGTAGAGGGAATAAACACAATTATCAAAATTACTGTCCACTAATTGCCATAATCAAGGACTCGAGACTTAATCTCTTGGCTCTCTGGTTTTTATTATCAGCATAAAGATTTGGAGATACAAAGTCCTCAGTACGAGGCACAACAAGTACATAGGCACTAACACAAATGCTACTCTACGAAGAATCCGCATACGGCTAAAAATAACTAAAAGTACAATCTCTAAAAGCATGAGGTAGAAAACCACCAAGCAAATGTCGATACTAGGGACACTGAACCATACCATCTCTGTCCCTACTCTGCACTAGATGACATCCCTACTTAGCAATCCCATGAGACCCTCAATCGAATAAAAGGTGTCAGAGTGAAACTTCCTAAGAAGTCTTCACTTAGAGAGCTTGGTCTAAGTTGCCCCCTCTATCTCTTCGCCTAGCCTTCCTCTGCTCTGGGCTGCTCTGATCTGCCTCCACCCTCGGGGCGCTGTCCCTAATACAGAACCCCAAATCTCAGAACACGCCCTTTGCGCCTCCTCTTCTGCGGGGTCGACTTTCAGTAATTTTCCACAGAGCGCTGTCCAGTTCCATCGTCCATCGCTTGGCCTTGAGTTCCAGACGCCATCCGCACTAGGAGTTACGATTGGCACATTCCAATGCACTCCCATGTCTGGCATTTACTACATAAGTCAATTTGCGAACAAAGAGCTTCTCTACTAACGAGCAACTGTCCTTGCACCTGGGGTGAGATCATGCAAGGCAGACATACTTCACATCTTTTAACTTGCAATTTACTACAGCCTAAAACCTCTACTGGAATAAATCCTTTTTGGCCTATTGCCCTTGGCTAACATAAGAAAATACCAGGCCTTTCGCCTCAACGATATATACGAATTCTGGCCACTACTTCGGTTACACAAGCAGGTTTAAATCACAGTATTGACATTTACGTCTTTCTTTCATGTGTGGTCAAACTAAACAGTCTACAGACACGAATTCTAATCTACACGTTTTAACATCACATTTGTTCAAAAGAACTAAGCTCTATGCATTGCTTCAATATACACACAATATGCTTGTACATAGCTAACACGTCTATTGAAATCGACGTGGGTTAGACAATTTCTAATATATTGCACACAAAATACCTGAGTACACATTTGATTATATGCGGGTGCCGACTAACAGTGAATATAACGCACCCCTACGATTTTCAACCTTCTAAGCGCTACATCACTTTCAAAGAAGATGTAAGGGCCAGAGCAGGACGACACTTTCAAAACATGTTGCTCACTTTCAAAACATGTTGCTATGCGGGCAAGGAGTCCAGTAAAATATGAAGCTGTGTATAGATATAGCTCAACAAGTGCATAACTTTTAATTTTTGCAGAATGTTACCGGTGGCTAAACATTTTTGCTAACGATGTTTTGCTGAAGATTTTTTCTGCAAACCTTTTTTTGCAAGGACGTTCTCCGGTGCACAGCTAAGGAGTCTGCAGGAAGATGCACAATAATCTAGCTTTGCATGATCGTTTTCTCGTTTTTAAAAAGGTGTTGTAACCTTCCTGATATTAAAGAAAATTTCGAAGAAGAAAATAATCATTTAGGAACTTTTCAGAGTGATTCTGTGCCCCAAATACTGTACCTCAGGTAAACAGTATTGCAACTTGCTTGGAGACACCTTGTGACCATTTTCTCCCAAGAAGTTCAGCAACGCAATGGTATCAGTCCTGCAAGCGTCTTCTGTCTCTGACGCGACAAGCAGATCGTCAATGTATTGCACCAAAACAGAGTTTCGCGGCAACACAAGACTTTCGAGATTCTTCTTTAAGAGTTGATTAAAAATCGATGGGCTCTCCGTATACCCCTGTGGGATACGACACCACGTTAATATCCGATTTTCTAGTCTAAATGCAAAAAGAAATCTGCTCTCTTCGTGTAGGGGAATCGAAAAAAATGCTTGACACAAGTCAATCACCGTGAACCATCCAGCTTCACATGGGATCTGAAACAGTATCACAGATGGATTCGGTACCACTGGACAACATGGAACGACTATGTCGTTTATTTTCCGCAGGTCTTGTACTATTCTGAACTTTCCACTTGGTTTCTGCAGTCCCATAATGGGCGATTTACATGGACTACCCATGATCTCCACCAGTATTCCCTGTCTAATCATGGACTCGATCACAGGTTTAATCCCTGCAATCGTTTCAGGGGATAATTTATACTGAGGTGTTCTCGGGAATTCCACATTTGTCTTAACTTGTATCTTCACTGGTTCCATTCCCCTGACTAAGCCTATCTCCTCTCCACTTAGGTCCCACACGTCAGCCGATACTGATTCCCTCAAATCCTGTGGAAGCTCCTCCACTGTCAAAGCAGGGTACATTTCCACACACACCCGCTGATTTGCAACCTTAAAGGTCGCATCCTCATCTCTTGTCTGCACCTCTACTCCTTTCGGGGTACAGTAAATTGTGCAATTGAGCTTGCACAATAAGTCTCTCCCCAACAAGCAAACAGGACTAGAATCGCACACCACGAACTGATGTCGATCCCTAAAGTTTCCTATCCTGACTGGAATCGGTTCTGTCAAAAGGCTAACTAGCCTTTTGTTCGCTACTCCAACCACTTGTATGCTTTCTCCAGAAAGGGCTACCCCCGGAACTACTGCTGATCTTATAGTTGACCTGGTAGCCCCCGTATCTACCAGAAAGGTAGTAGGGTGTCCATCAAGTTCTGCTTCCACAAAGGGTCCTCTCTGATCCACCTCTAGAATGGCCCTAAGTATGCAATCATCATCCTGGCCTAAACTTACCTGGGCCAGCAAATCCACATCTTTCTCCTCGGTTACTTCAAACATGGGCATCTGTAAATAAGTTCGAGCTCCCTGCTGTATGTTCTGTATTCTAGGTGGCTGGGGAACCTGCACTCGCGAGATGCCGGTCCCCCCTTGCATCATTCTCGGTACAGTCACCGTCTGTACCTGTGTCGCCCCAGGGACCTGACCCATTCCTCCCTCCATCTGTGGCTGATTATAGGGGTTCAAGGGACACTCGCGCCTCCAGTGCCCCACCTGATGACACTGGTGACAAGCTGTCGTCTTTTTCAATATTGCTACATCTATGCCTGTCCTAGGGTGTACGGGCCTCGGCCTTCCTTGACCCTGCACGTTCTAATTCCCCGTCTGGTAGTTTCCCTGTCTCCTTACCACTGGACCCCCATTCGGCGGTCCCTGAGCCGCTTGCATCTGAATGAGCAATAGGTTATCCTTCATCTTCTTGTGTTTCGACTCAATCTCATCCGTGCAGTACCTGGCGTACCGCAAGATTTCATCTACGGGCTTATTCTGCCAACAAATTAAGTGCTGCTGTATCATGAGACTAACCTCGGGCTTCAAACGCAACACGAACTTAGACACAAACTGTCCCATATCCTTCGTTTCCAGCTCATCTAGGCCACTGTACTGCTTAAAAGCCTTCAAAAGTCTCTCATAAAACTCATGTACTGTCTCCTTAGGCTCCTGCACCGTCCTGTCTATTTTCACCCAATCAATGTCTTGGGGTGAAACCTTCGATTTCAACCAGGTAATTACTTTCTCATACAGCCTCATCACCGCAGGCGACGGACCATTTGTAATCATATTCCTCTCAGGCTCATAGTCCGGCCAATCAACAGCAATTTTACATGCGTTCCACAGATCTCCTGGAACCACAATATCAAATAAGGTGTTCAGGTCTATCCACAATACCTTTGAAATCTTAACAAAACGCTCAACTTGCTTGTACCACTCTGCAGGCTTCTCCCTGAGCCTGGGAAAATCATTCGTAAATGATGCCAAATCCCCCCTGCTCCATGGTACATGCACATACCCTCCATTCGCCACTTCCCTCAGGGGAAAGGTCTTTGCTAGTAACAACCCTTCAGCCGGTGTCCCTCCTTCCGCTCCCCTAGAGGTCTTTTTCTTTGACCATTTCTCTTCCCATTTATCCAGCGTCAGCCATGGCCGCATGGCTAGGACCAGTTCTCTGGCATGTGACCTCAATCCAACAACCCTCTTCTCCTCCAACTCTCGCTCAGTATAATGCATCCTATGACTTCCTTGCAACACCCTAGTCTTGGATAAATCCACATCATATTCCTTCGCCAATCCCCTCAATTTCTCGTGTGCCATTCGTGCCTTCCGCGTCACATCTTTCGCCACGAAAAACAGCTCATCCGGATTGTTAGATACTATCCTCTCAAGAGGTAGACTTCCATATATAATTTCATCCACCTCTGCCTTGAGCCTTACTATGTCTATCATCCCTGCCTTCAAGGCTCCTTTCAACACCTGACAACTTGCTCCACGTCCCTCATCATATTCGCATTCTGGTTCCTTCTCTCTCCTCTCTTCTGGTGTTTCTATAGGAGCAGAACGACTCTTAAAGCCGTCTTGAGCTTTCCCCGCTTGGCCCATATTCCAGCTCCGGTGCCTCTCTGGCGGTACCCATGACCTTAAATCTGATCTCGACTCCATCAGAGTCCTCGGCCTCTCCGATCTCTGGCCCTCTTCGCCCCTAGATGTATCTGACACCGCTGCTAATGGTGTACTCCATTGAAAAGGGCTTGGAGGTCGGGCCGTTGCCCCTTCCAACCCACTTTCTCCGCTTTCTCTCCTCGTTCTTTCTGCCACTCGTTCTGACCTCTCTCTTTCCTCTGATTCCGGACTGTATATCGACACAATCGGTCCAATGGAGACCGGTACCCTCAATGCATCCGGTAACCTCATCTATCTTTCAATCCTCCCACTAGCCTCAGACTGACCCTGTGAACTCGCTGTTTCAAACGAAACCAACCCTTCTACTCGGGTCTCAGGTTGTATCGTTACCCTTCTAGCTTCTCCCCTCTCACCCCACCTATCATCCTCTCCGTCTGGATTATAAGGAGGTGGTCTCTCGTCTAACAGTCTTTGCAATACCCCATCATCGGAGTCACTCTCCTCTTCCTGTGCTTTCACATGCCTTATCCCCGTCGAGTCTATCAGCAAGGGATACAATTTCTCTTCCTCAATTGTCTGCACTCTCCATCTTTTCTCCGCTGCGTCCCACTTGGCATCCTGAAATGCTCTAATCGACTTCCTCATCCTCTCCTGACTTCTTCCCTTTTCCTTATCATGCGCTGCTCTAATCCACGCATGTAATGCTTCGAACTGCGCCGGTCTTGGCAAGGGTCTTAAGGACCCCATCACCGTCTTCAGTTGGTACAGCACTGCTAGTCTAAATGAGCCATACCTCGGGAAAGCTAATTCCCCTTCACCTTGTGTAATCTTGTGCCAATTCTCAATCCAAACTATAGTATGTAACCCCACATTCTTTGCCATGTAATGTGCCGGGGTATCCTCGGGAGGGGCTTCTTCTCCCCCATGAACAACCACATGCTTATCGCCTCTACACAACTCTCGCAAAGCCCTAAGACACTTCATGATGAGCGAATTCGATCTCGCACTCTATTTACTTCTTGTTCTCAAATCCTCCAATAACAGCGCGACTCACACCAACCGGCCTATCACAGCGCGACACCCTCTGACGTCACCTTCCTCCGTTCGCAGCAGTTCCCTTCTCCAAACACGTTTCACGCTTGCTCTCGTCCCATTCATACACTGAAATAACCAATTAAGTTACTTCTCTGGCTGTCCGTCCACAGCCTCTGACTGTTCGTCCACAGTCTCTCGACCTTGTTGACCTCGTTTGGCGCCCGTCTGCCCCCGTCCGGCCAGACAGATCGCCACTGATAGGTTACTAACACTCCGATCCGCACACAGCAGCCCACGACCAGCGTTAAGTTGCCATACACACACACGTTCGCTCCCCCTATCTCGGTCCAGGTGATCGATGGTACCTCACGATCTCCTTTGAGTGGTCAACAAAATCTATCTCAGGTGTCTTCTACACCACAATTCCCGGGCTGCGCGCGCTCACAGCCTGATCTCACAATCACACGACATACACATCAACTCCGCAAGACATCACACAACAAATCAACACCGCAATCTACAACATCTCATTTTCATACTCACTCCTGGAACTGCTGCTTTCGGCCGCGCTGCTACTCGCCGTCGATGCTCATCCGCTGCCGTCTGCTGCACGCCATCTGATGATTCAGCATCACTTATCGTCTCTTGGGCCTCGAGGATCTCTTATCCTTATATAATCTAATCGTCCCTCGCTATCGGAAGTAACCATCCGTTTCTGCTACCAACTGCTCCGGCCCATTTTAGTATCTGGCAATTATCTACTAGAACCCACTCTGGTCGGATGGAACTTTTTACTTGCCCAATAGCGTAGAGGGAATAAACACAATTATCAAAATTACTGTCCACTAATTGCCATAATCAAGGACTCGAGACTTAATCTCTTGGCTCTCTGGTTTTTATTATCAGCATAAAGATTTGGAGATACAAAGTCCTCAGTACGAGGCACAACAAGTACATAGGCACTAACACAAATGCTACTCTACGAAGAATCCGCATACGGCTAAAAATAACTAAAAGTACAATCTCTAAAAGCATGAGGTAGAAAACCACCAAGCAAATGTCGATACTAGGGACACTGAACCATACCATCTCTGTCCCTACTCTGCACTAGATGACATCCCTACTTAGCAATCCCATGAGACCCTCAATCGAATAAAAGGTGTCAGAGTGAAACTTCCTAAGAAGTCTTCACTTAGAGAGCTTGGTCTAAGTTGCCCCCTCTATCTCTTCGCCTAGCCTTCCTCTGCTCTGGGCTGCTCTGATCTGCCTCCACCCTCGGGGCGCTGTCCCTAATACAGAACCCCAAATCTCAGAACACGCCCTTTGCGCCTCCTCTTCTGCGGGGTCGACTTTCAGTAATTTTCCACAGAGCGCTGTCCAGTTCCATCGTCCATCGCTTGGCCTTGAGTTCCAGACGCCATCCGCACTAGGAGTTACGATTGGCACATTCCAATGCACTCCCATGTCTGGCATTTACTACATAAGTCAATTTGCGAACAAAGAGCTTCTCTACTAACGAGCAACTGTCCTTGCACCTGGGGTGAGATCATGCAAGGCAGACATACTTCACATCTTTTAACTTGCAATTTACTACAGCCTAAAACCTCTACTGGAATAAATCCTTTTTGGCCTATTGCCCTTGGCTAACATAAGAAAATACCAGGCCTTTCGCCTCAACGATATATACGAATTCTGGCCACTACTTCGGTTACACAAGCAGGTTTAAATCACAGTATTGACATTTACGTCTTTCTTTCATGTGTGGTCAAACTAAACAGTCTACAGACACGAATTCTAATCTACACGTTTTAACATCACATTTGTTCAAAAGAACTAAGCTCTATGCATTGCTTCAATATACACACAATATGCTTGTACATAGCTAACACGTCTATTGAAATCGACGTGGGTTAGACAATTTCTAATATATTGCACACAAAATACCTGAGTACACATTTGATTATATGCGGGTGCCGACTAACAGTGAATATAACGCACCCCTACGATTTTCAACCTTCTAAGCGCTACATCACTTTCAAAGAAGATGTAAGGGCCAGAGCAGGACGACACTTTCAAAACATGTTGCTCACTTTCAAAACATGTTGCTATGCGGGCAAGGAGTCCAGTAAAATATGAAGCTGTGTATAGATATAGCTCAACAAGTGCATAACTTTTAATTTTTGCAGAATGTTACCGGTGGCTAAACATTTTTGCTAACGATGTTTTGCTGAAGATTTTTTCTGCAAACCTTTTTTTGCAAGGACGTTCTCCGGTGCACAGCTAAGGAGTCTGCAGGAAGATGCACAATAATCTAGCTTTGCATGATCGTTTTCTCGTTTTTAAAAAGGTGTTGTAACCTTCCTGATATTAAAGAAAATTTCGAAGAAGAAAATAATCATTTAGGAACTTTTCAGAGTGAAACGTTTGCAAAGTAACATACCATGAAGTCTAACTTATACCTCAAGAATTATCATCAAAAACATTGAATTCTGCACATTCTCTACCAGTGACACCAAGGAAAATGAAAACATAGTACTCTCTTGCTACATCGGTAATGCTCTGAAAATGGTAATTTTCCTTCTTTGTATTTCTTTCAGAACCACCTGACAGAAGTTGAGTCACAACTCAAGGCTCATCCACAGCATCTAGAAATGAAGACAACCGATGCAAAAGCACTATACAGCCAGCCAGCAACTAAACGAGTGGTCGTGTACGCGAATGGCGGCAAAACGGGTCAAGGAATCTATGCCTGGGGCCAAACTCTGGACGAGGTGAGAGAAAACAGGCATTGCACGATAAAAACTGATTGCCTGGTTCAAATTCATTCCATAGCTTATTTTCCAACAAAGCTTGTGAAGATTTCAAAACAAGATGCGAAGTCAGCTGGGGGCATGAGTCTTTAAAATGTTTGATCTGACATTAATATTGAAAGCTCTCACTTGAAGATACATAAGGCAGAGGGCGTGCTGTCAGGTTAGTTGTATATCCAAGGGCGCCAGGATGCAGGAGTCTGAGGATGTTGTGAATCACTTTTGCTTGATTTACTATATAGCAGTGTGCGCATGGGGCAGCCAGATGCCCTGCTGAGCTCAACTCGTTTGTCCTTCCATCTCATCTCTCTGCTGCTTAGGGTTCCCATGCCATGCGGTGATCTGTTCGGCTGAGCTCCCGGAGGGAACCAGTGCTTCAGGTCGTCATTCTATGTGACATTAATCACATATTGCTTTTGTATACTTTTGTGAGACCACATACTATATGCACTGTTCCATTCTACTAGCCATGTGTTTCTAAAATATATACTGTCTGCCATCCTTTCAGCTATGTGTAGCAGTATGTTTTTCAGCACTTCCGCTGACTTGCTATCTCTGTAGTATGGTGTGTTTAGCAATGCCCCAAAGACATGCTAAATGATCTTTGTTATCTGAAGAAAAACCTGTAGTGCTTGACTATTAAGATACCAAGTTATACCATATGGCGTTTGTATTCCTGTATACAAAACATTATGCAAGCTGACATAATATACAACTCTTTACAATTTTTCTGAATATTTTAGTTCATGTAAATGGCACGTTGACCATTTCTACAATTGGATTGACAATTGTGAGTGTTATGTTAAAATGTTAAAAGAGCTTATATAGCATATACGTATCACACCTGAGTGAGTATCATGGCGTTCCACGGAACAAAACGGAAAGGGAATGATTCAGATCAGCCAGATTTTCAGCAGTTTTTTAAACCTTCCACAACCAGAATGAGATCAGATATGGGGAGGAAGGCTGTTGCAAAGATCAGGGGCTAGGTAGGAAAAAGAATGACCTCCAAACCTGAAGGTTCGGATGCAGCAAGGACTTAACAAAGCTTTATCCTTGGACCTCAGATTTCTGCTCGACGATACCGAATGAGCATAGCTCAACAAATCATAGGTAGGAGGGGCCATTCCCCACCAAGGATTTGTGTGTAAGACATAGGAGCTTAAACAAATTGTGCTGTCTGACTGGTAACCAGTGTAATGCTCTCAAGGTGGGTACAGAAGGGAAGCGGTGAGTAAGTTAACAGATAAGATGGGCCACCATATTTTGTACTGTCTTTCCTTTCGAAAAAAGGGTCTCGTTGGGCACTAACAGAAGAGTATTTCCGTAATCCAGGTGACTCATAATGAGGGCCTTGATCAAAGCGCTCGTGGACCTCATCTGAAGCCTCTGGAATCCTTTTTTTAGTAACCGCAGAGTGCTAAACAAGTACCACAAATAGAGGTAACCTTTTCTTTCATGGACAAGTTATTATCCACCAAAAAAACAAGATTTTTAACTACGCCCCTGGGGCACGGAACTGGACCTAATTCAATTGACCAACAGTCCTCAGAAAAAGTGCCCGAGCTTTTTCAAACAGCAGAATTTCCATCTTATCGTCCACTCAATTGTAACCAATTGAGAGTCATCGAAGCGACCGCATTCCTCATTTAGTCAGATTCATCGACTGTATGAGGAATGTGGTCACTTGGATGACTCTCAATTGTCAATGAATCTGACTTTGGAAATCTCTGAATCTTGCCCAAAGAGATTATCAATTGGGTGTCATCCGCATAAGATATTATTTCAAAGCCCCAAGCTTTGACAGTCTTGGCAAGTGTATCAACATAGATATTGAAGAGGGTGGGACTCAGGGAAAAACTCCGAGGGACCCCCTTATCCACGGTCATAGTTTGAGATTTCAAAGGGTGTAATGAAACCACTTAGGTTCTGTCTCCCAGAAAGTCTTTGAACCAGTCTGGAGCTTTCCCATAAATGCATATCTCATACGGTGTCTGAATAAGAATAGAATGGGAGACAGTATTGAAGGCAGC
Source organism: Triturus cristatus (assembly GCF_964204655.1). Taxonomy (NCBI): domain Eukaryota; kingdom Metazoa; phylum Chordata; class Amphibia; order Caudata; family Salamandridae; genus Triturus; species Triturus cristatus. The sequence continues at coordinate 552,758,476 of NC_140584.1, forward strand.
AGACAAGTCAGGAAGTACCAACATAGCTGGAGCGCTTGCATCCACCAGTAGTCTAGTCGAATCAGGATGGTCTCTATGCTGTGAGAAGCTCTGAAACTAGATTGAGAAGAGTCCAATACATGATTCTCCAGGTATTCAGAAATTTGTTTATTAACTAGGACCTCCAAGACCTTACGAAGAATCAAGATGGGCCAGTGATTTGAAAGTTTGTTGGGGTCGGCATTAATTTTTTTAAGCTAGGGATTACATAGGAAGACTTCCAATCCTGCAGCAGTTTAGCTGAGTCTAAAGATAAGTTAAGTAGGTCTGTAACAGCAGATGACAGGGAGAAGACTATATAATTTGGGCAGACATTGGAAGGGTAGGTAGATTTAACCTCCCCCAGCATGTCTTGAACCTGTTCTTGAGAGATGGCATCAACTTTTCCAACAGTGCAGGAGCATTTGATGGAGCTAGATTGAGGTTGATCGAGTCATCTGGTCTCACTATCAACTGCAAAACTCTTAGAGATTTTCCCCTCAAAATAGTCAACAAGTGAGTCGCAAATCTCTTGTGATGCCGGTATTGCAAGCTTACAGGCAGCGGGCTTGGAGAATTCATTAAGCACTTTAGATAGTTCTGTTGCAGAGCTGCCAGCCAGCTCAATCCTATTAATAGTATGACATCTATGTGCCTCTCTGATCTTCATTCATTGATTATAATTTCCCTCTGTATGATATTATTGTTAAACACAATGGTGATATAATTGATTCTGTCAAGTATTCATCATGAGAAATGCTCAATATTATTGTACTCGAATAAAAAGGACAGTGATTTATAGTCAGCTATTATTTACATTGTAATGTTTTACAAAAATGCATGGTGTTGCAATGATAACGTGGCATTGGTTTACTTTGAGTATTATGATTGATTTAATTAGTAAAATTACACTGATGTTTACATGTATGCAAGGCATTTTCACTGTCACAGAGATTTATGGAAGATGGTCAGCGTTGTGTTGTTAACAGCACTCAAGAGAACGTGTTTAGTAGTTTGCAGCGCGCCAGGAGATTGTGTTAGAGAGCATTTTTTTTATGCTTTGATATCATTATTATGGGTTTTGAAATGTTCATCTAAAAGAGAAATGAAATTTTCGATATATATATATAAAATATTACACTTTTGTGCCCAAGCTAACATATTTAAATATTTGTGGTTTGGGAGACGTCCCACAGAGAAACAAAATCAGAACTGCAGCTAATTAGGCGTTTCTCGCATATGATACCTGACACTATGTTTTAAGATATCTAATAAATCTGATGCAAGTTTATTCCTGAAGAAAAGTGCCCATGTACAACAAAATGGACGATACTGCATCTCCGTTTTCTGTTTTGTAATATGTTAACAATGTTATCTTTTATTGCATTCTGCAATAAGAATATATATATATTTTTAAATATTCTCTTTGGTTTTCTTTTTTTGCTTCCCTGGAATTTAAGAGTAAGTTAGAGACATATTTTGCTTCAGTTTAAATACTAAAATGTTGTATTAGCAATGCTCGAGTTAAAATGTCCTTGCCATTGACAAGGTACTCAATTGTATCATTGTGGTCTATTCGCTCAATTTAGAAAGATATATATAATATTATTGATTTACTTTTACAGATATTGCTCCACACCACTGTTTTATGTGCTTTAGTACAGTGTGGCCGTATAACCCATCTTTGTTCATGTTTTCCTAAAGATTGTGCACTAGTTGTTTATGGATATTTTTCAAACAATCGCCATCTTTATGTTCATTGTTTGGCGCTATCAACTAAAAAAGTAGAGGAGGTCACAGTTATTGATCCATTGCATATGTGTGTTTCATTATTTCAATTCACATATTTTTACACCAACCAATAGGACAATGGTACAAGTATGAAGAGCAAAACTAAATGTCTAAAATACAAAAAAAGAAGTAAAATTAAAAAAGCATGATCCAGAAATCTAAACTGTTCCCAATTTTACAGCTTTTGGATAACTGTACATCTAGACTGCTGATGCACCAGCATCCTGTCACAGCACTCTACACTCCTGAGGGAAGACCTGTCACATCATGGGATGAAATAGAGAAAGACATGCTTCTGTGTGCCTCTGCAGGGGAGCCGTTCATGAACAGAAAAGGTGAGTGCTTAAAAACTTTCACTTAATCCTTCTCACAACATGGCTTCTTGCCTGATTTGGCTGCAGCAGAGGGATTGGGTAACAGTCAAGGGTTTCCAAGAAAATACAACCTGGGGATTAGAGGGGTGTCTGAACAGAATGAGCCGCTATCAAAATGGGGTTGACACAGTATGGAAGCCAGGTGCAGACAGATCTACAAGCAGTTTGTAAAACGAAGAGATGGCTTGAAGGAGTTGCAAAGCAAAATGGGGCAGATGGTAGAGCTGGGAGAGGAAGAGGAGGGGCGCACAAGCAGGCGTTAAGTCTGAAAGGAGAGAAGGAGAGATGCAGGGATTAAGCAGGATAATAGAGGTATCTCAACATGTACCTTACTATGGGGAGATTGGAGGAAGGATTTACATTAAAAGTAAAACAGGACTTTAAGCACTAACATTTGCAGTTATAGTTGTACCTTTTTCATTTTAATGTTATTATTTATTTCCATTACTTTTGTTTCTATATCCCAGTCTCGTTTTCACCAAAGTGACTGCCTGCTGTGTAGGTGATTTTACTCTGACAATAACAGAAAAGGCAAGAAAACTGAATCATGTTAATGCAGCTCCTAGAAACACAAGTAGACGTGCATCACAGGTTAATAGGTCTAGATATTAAGAATGTGTCCCACAGAAAAAATGTTTTACTAATGTTTCTGGGATACTCTGCAAGAGCCAGTTCACAACGGAGTGGACAGATTATTCTTCAATATGATATTATAGGGCCATAAATTAGATACTACGGCCCCTATTTCTAAAGTTCATGCTGATGCTTGGGTAAACCATTTTATACATACAAAGATTACAAAGCTTTAGACGCCGCATGTGAATTACACCCCAGTGGTGAATTTCTCTATTTAATTAAGTATGTAGCTCTAATTACCTCGCATGCAGGATTGCTAGCCATAAATATCGAAAAATACTAAATGCACCACGGATCGCCAGTTTTGTCTCTGCTAATGCATAAAAAATTACTTTCTTTCTCCAGACCAGGGCCGAATTACCCATATGACACATTTTCCTTGAGTGCGCCGGGTGCACTTTCTAAAGTGTGTGCCCGGCGCAATCAAGGAAAATACGCCGTATTAGGGTGAATGTACTGCCCCAGGACAGTCGCAAACTCACATTCACATGAAAAACAGAGCAGTTGCTTTGAAGCCGCTCCGTGGTTTCTCAGTGCAGGTGGCAACATGCCTGCACTTTCAAAGGGGATGTGACCCGCCTGCAAGGGGATGTCTGGAGAGTCCATGGGACCTCCTTTCCCCCCGCCAGAAGTCTGTAAGCAGAGGGTGCACTAAAAGTGCGCCACCTTTTAGGTGGCTCACTTTTAGTGTGCATCCTGAGAGCTTCTTTTCCTCTGCGCCCGCATCTGTAAGAAGGCGCGGATGCTGAAACAAAGGGATTCCCTCATTTACATGGGGCCACACCCCCATGCAAATGAGGGAACACCCTCTTGAGGAAGCACTTGCGCTGTATGTACGCCAGCACTTTCAGTATTACAGAAGGAGACGCACAAGTGCCTGCAGCCCCTTCTGTATTACCAAAGCTCCCCCGGTGGTGCAAACACCCATTGTGCCCCCGGGGCACTTCTATAATACAGCCCCTTGTCTTAGTCATCCCTATCCAGGACCCAGTAAATAGTCAAATTTCCGCCCTCAGGTTAAAGACAGTCCAGCACTATAAAGTGCACAGTCAAAGGTATCCTTTTTTTACGATTCCGACAATGATTGGACTTGACCAGTTATTTAAATATAGTAAGATCCTTTTTACCTAGATTACTTTGCTTTTGCAACAATAACTTTCTCACCTTTAAAACCCCTCTATAAAGTATGTATATATAACCAATGAAAGAACATTTTCCGTGACAATCGAACCTCTGGTTTTCTGGTGTGGGATTCCAACAGGACAGCCGCAAAGGACAGATCTTTTTAGTCTCTGTTACTCAAAAGTCTACGAAGTTAAAACGAAAATGGAAGGGGTGATGGAAATTATGGAAAGGAGAAACAGCAACCTTTTTATTACATGGTAGGATACCTGTCTAACTTCAAACTGAAGCAAATGGGTGATGAAGATCCGGTGGCAGTGGAAGTGGAATTATAGACAAGGAAATCAAGAGGGAGGTGGGTGTGTTGAAGATTGAGCAAGATTTGCGGTCAACTAGCTGGTTGTGTAGACCTACAAGAGTTTCAAAGATTCCTTAAAACTAATTTCGAAAAAAATGTTTAATTATGGGGTAGAGACAGACACGTCGGAATAGTAGTAAGTGAGATGCTCAAAATGGAAAACCCACGAGGAGAGGGTTGGTTCAACCTGAATAGCATGTAGACATTGTACATGAGAAGGCATTCACGGGTGGGAGGGTGAATGCATCCACTCCTACACTTGATTCGCAAGCATTCTTACCATGTGCAGCAGCCATGAAAAGTGGGGAACCACGAAGCACATGTTGGCCGAGCATTACGAGTTTGCATCATTTGCGCATGAAGGCATCAAGTTTGGCTTTCATTTGACTGTTATTTAATTGATGTTTTTGACTGGTGCCTCGTCTTTGTTATTCTGACATGTTGTTTATTAGGATTCTGACGTTCCAAGAGAAGTAGAAAGTTTTAGATTTCATTCAGTCACCCAGAAAGGATATATCTTAATACGAAAATATTTGTATATACTCAGGTTTGATGTCACTAGTTCAAAAAAAGTCACTTGTTCATTTTGTCTGCACTTATAGTAAAAACATGATTAGAATATAGAGAGGGTTTCTCTGTGTATAAAAAAATTACGCTTAGTGTCATGTTTTTTAATGTAGGAAAGTTCATCTGCAGCTAAAGATTTCCGAGATAAGAAACTGGTGGGATGGAAACTTCCATTGTCTTTCCTGCCACTTGTGTAAGTCATGCCTTTACTAGATGCACAGGTTAATCGACTTTCTGGAGGGGAATGTTACTGCCAGGCTAACATATGAATAAGACAATGGAGCTAAGAGCAGCCCTGACACTTGTACACTTGTATAAAATGTTGTGAGATTCCTGGTGTTGGCCGAGCCAGTCTGCTTCGCCCATAGTGCATTTTGACAAAAGAAGGCAGTGGCAGCAAACGTCTCCCAGATCTTGCTCAAAAGCACATGGCAATATTAAAATTAGGTTTTGACCGTATTTTCGCCAATCAACCATAAATTAAAAGGTCTGCCCGTCCTGAATAATATTGATTCCGGTTATGAGCCTGGAAACGCATGAAAGATGTTTCAATGAGGCATTCTGAAGGTTTCCTAACCCAGCCTTCTTGGCGTATTTTGGTGCACTGGACTCATTAGAGGGCCAAGAGTTTAGAAAAGGCCACATCTCACGGTCCACGGGCGTAAAACTGAGTGAATTAATTCCCTTACAATTGAACGCACTTCTACTGGCATGCGTATAAGGAGATATAGTGAAATAGAATGTACATTTGGAGTAATGGCTGACACATGAGAAAACCGGTGTCATCAGGACTTTTTTTTGTATGTCCTCATTTCACCTCAGATGAGCCTACTCCCATCTTTAGACCGCCCCTCGTGCACTGTGCCGGGCTCAAATTCAGCCAGTTGTCTGGGCTGTGACTCTGTATCTTGACCTCCTCAGCCACGACTCACTTGAGAGGTTTAAATATTGGACACAATCTTACGCACCCCGCTTTCAGCAGATTCCCGAACCATTCTTCCTCTACCCGTGTCTGACTCTTCTTATCCAGCTCCTCACTGACCTCCACTAGTTGCACCATGTTGGGGCTGAAGGTGACACCAGTTTTTACTGATCTCACTCCTTGTCAGAAGACTCGGGTAACTGGAAACTGGTGCTAATCCCGCCTCCTGTTGTGCCCTTCCAAATATTATTGTAGCAAGTTTGACCTCCATCGTCATTCTCAGGGCATCCGAGATCGTCTTACCCACACTTAACCAGTAGCCCTTCGGACTTGGGCCCCTGGCAAACATATAGACGTCACCCACATCTTGAGTAGCACACCTTCTGCACTGGGGTTCGTCACTCTCTCTTATCTTAGCCAGCTTCATTGGGGTACGGTAAGCTCTGTGGAGGATGAAAACGTGTTTTCTCCTTAGTGCAGCAAATTTAATCACAGAGCAAAGCATATTCATCAATACTTGCCATAACTCCTCCAACTCTGTGCTCAGCAAGCATCCATCTCAAACTTGATGTGGGGTTTTCATGTTCTCCTCTGCTTCTTTAAGGAGGTGCAGATATTAGTGTGACACTTCCTTCTTCCATGCCTTGAGTTCCTGAAGGCCCCTTTCCATTGAAATTGTCGGAAGCTCAGCCCACCCCTGAGTTCAGAGCCACACATTCATTGGGTAATATTTAAACCTTGAAAGTGCTTGTTTTGTCATTCTCTTCCAAATGTCCTAAGATAAGCCTCTGACTCTTCCACCAGCTGTCCCCAGTTGGTTATATCACACTCCCTCAAGGGCTTTGCTAGGTGGTGCAAAAGGCCCTTTGGAGTCCCTGGTGACTTCCATACTGGTGACAACTTGCTATAAGATAGGATCCCCAAGAGTGACCTTATCCCATATCACACTTTGGCAGCTGTCTGTAAGCACTTTAACCTTATCTTCTTGAAGTATTTAGGCACCCCAAACGTATAAGAGAAGCCTTCCTCAGATGAGTCAGCTAGCAAAGTGCTATACATGACATCCAAAAGTGATTCATTCGGGCGACGAAGAAGCATCCTGCTATTCTTCAGCTGGAAGGCCCAGCTGTACAATTGAATATCGGAGAACCTTAAACCCCCTTTCTACACCTTCCTCCTCAGTTTTTTTGAAGACAATCTCATGCCCTTACTCGCCCAAACAACAGAGGTGATTTTCCCCCTGTATTTTCATGAGGGCTTTCTTGTCGAAATTTAGCCGAATGTCATCAAGCCGATGGGTAAGTCTGCGAAGGATAGACATCTTGACTACGTTTATGCAGCTGTGTATAGTGAGGGGCAGACCTACCATTTCTTCATTGTCCTGTCCACCTCGTTGCTAACCCCCCCGGAATGCAAGATTAGTAATTGATTTACTCTGTAACAAGGCAGCATGGTCCTAAACGTATGTTTTGTACTGTTAATGGGTCCTATTAAATTCTTTATCAAAGATGTTCTATTAAATTACTGTATGTGTCTCATTGGTTTTGTGTTGCGATTCTTTGCTATGGTTCTCACTCATTTTAAAATGAAAAGAATCAAAACATGTCTATTTTGCATGTATCTGAAGTAACTATCGACTATATAACCGCCACTGTATGGATCTTTAATTTTAATTCAAATTTTCTATCCAATAAACCAAGGATTTTCAGTGGTTACAGCTACCCAATTTACTAAATAAGTGCCCGCACTAAATAAGAACAATGTTTTGTCCTGGGAGTTAGGTGTCAGAGCACACTCGTATTCTAATATGAACTATAAAACTTATGAAAAGTATTGATACTTCCTGTCCCTAGACAGGCAACAAATGTGGAACTAGTGAAGAAGAATTGCCATGAGCTGGATTATAAAACTGCAATTAACATATGACGTCAACACCTTGACCCCATGATTAATCCAGGAATGTACATGTATAGCCTTTCCCATCGATATTCATCCTCTCTAGATAAGTAAGAGGAATAAAGGTTAAGGGTTCCAAATAATGCCACATTAATAGTATGTACAACATTCAGCCAAAGATGGTACTCAATTTCACTTAAATTACATTGCCATGAAACTGAATCTTTCATTAAATGTTTTCAAAATACAAGTGTTCAATAATTTCATTTTCAGCTATTAAGCAGAAGGTGGAGGTGAGAGCACAATTTGCCAGAATTCGAAAACAACAGGGGCCGCATGCAACAGACATTGTAATCCGTCCTTCAGAATTACCCCCAAAACAGGTTCGTACAAATGATTAGGAATATGCAATATTTAGTCTGATGTTTGCCATGGTTGGTAGATAATTTGAAGACACTATTAATATACCTCTCTTTATTATAGAACATGAACTTTTAGAGGGAGTGATTTTCAGAGAGTGGTGACTAAACTGTGATCTCTAGGAATGGTGTGGCAGAGAGGCTCATTGTCACTCAGAGAAATCACTTTGCCTCAGTCACATCACATAAATCTGATTGGTTGTGTTACAATCCATTGTTTGAGACTCCAACAGTACTTCTGGTTTTCTTTGATGTATGACTCCACTTCAGTCTGCTTTACTATATTTAAACCTATTCAGAGTACTGATGCTAAATGCATTTATTTTCCATACAATGTGCCACTCTTTCACCTTCCTGATACCTGAAAAAAGCTTATTTTCCAAGTGAAATGATTACAATCAACAATCGTAAGGTCATCAAATTTACTATTGTATTGTATTTGTTTATTGTTTCAATTAACTAAAATTGTAAACAAAAGAAAAAAGGCTAGTTGGAGCACACTCCGTTCAGACACTTTTTTGAGTTTAGATAAAACATGGTCATTTCATTTAACAAAACTGTTAATCATATATCAGACATAATGATTTCTTTAAAACATTCTAGTAGTTCCTACTTTAAGAAAAGGTGGGACCGCAAGATCAAGACTACAGTTTGTCTCTAGTCTTTAACTGAGTCGTTATGTAACAAAACTTTCACCTTGTAGGCAAATTTCGCTAATCTTGCTAGTTCCATTGGGATCTCCAGCTTCAAAAGAAGTTTCATGGCGTCTGTGCAGGTGCGTATCCCATATTTTAAAAATAAGGGTTTCAATAAAGTGCGACGTGCATGATTCAAACGGTGACATGTGCAGACCATGTGGGCCATGGATTCCTCATGCTGGTGGCACAATTTGCAAGTAGTGACTACCTCTAATCTTTTCTAATGGCTGTTGATGTCTTTTATCGGTAGTACCATCAATCTCACAGAGAGGATTTGCTTTAAAATTGACTTGTTCAAGGCGGAGTCAAGGTATGGCTGGCTCAGTTTATCGTGGAAGGAACTAGCTAATAGCCTGATGTTGCTGCTGGAGGACTCTAGTTCCTTCAAGTCCTCTTCCTTGGATAGCAATCTAACTTGTTTCTTTAAAATGTTTTTTAAAATTCCGGGTTGATAAATAAAATCCTGCCAATTGGACAAGTCAAGGTGCAATTCAGTGCAAGCAGTTAGAAGGCCATTTGCCCACGGGTTGTCATTTTTCATGAAAATTTCCTTTAAAATTGCCTTCATTGTGTTGGGGGGGTAGAGCACAAACCCCTCGATAATATCGAACAAACGATGCCCAATGTTCATAGCGCTGTTTATTTAGCCCAAATTCAAGATGTACCAAGTTGTTCCGAGCATGGGCGGGGATATGAAAGATCTGTTTAAATGCCCGGCAATTGGCACGTTCCATGATGTTGATTGATGCCGCGGGAAATGCTAGTTGGCCGTATGTAATTGACGGGAGTAGCTTGGCTCTTATAACCTTTCTAATGGGTCCAGTTGTCGGACTACTTAGTTTGGAGTTTAGTTTGCACAGGGCGTACGTCATTGATTTAGCTTTTGATTCAATAGATGCAGTGTGTGCTGCAGACTTCCTACTGTTCATAATCCAAACCCCTAAGTAACTGTATTTAGTTGTTGTTGCTACTTTCAGGTTACCCATTTGCCATTGTTTTTTTTGTTTGTTCGCATACTTCCCAAAAATGACTACTTTTGTTTTCCCGACATTTACTCTCAGGTCATTTTCATTATTATAGATGTTTATTGCATCCAGTATTCGTTGCATACCCATTTTGGTATGGTCCATGAGCACCATGTCGTCTGCATACTGCATTAAGAACAGTCTGATAGACCCAATTTTCGGGGGTAACAGATTGGCTTTGGAAATTGTTTTGCCAAGGTCTGCAGTGTAGAGATTGAAAAGCAAGGGTGCCAGTACACACCCTTGTTTTAGACCACGGTCTGTGTAGATTTCTTTGGTCGCAGAGTTCGTCGTTACTTTCACTCGTACCCAGGTTCCGGTGTAGAGAGCAGTAACTGCTTTCAACAGTGTAGTCGGAATCCCCCAGTCTTGTAATTTCCTCTACAGCAAATTCCTATTGACGCCATCGAATGCTGCAGAATAATCCACAAAGTATGCGAAGAGTGGGGGCTGTTTTTCCTTAATAGACTGTGCTACCAGGTAGGCAAGGGCTACAATGTTATCTAGTGTCGAAACTCCCGGCCTAAAGCCGGACTGGTATGTTGGAAGAATTTCATTATCATTAGCCCAATTTTGCAGATCTTGCAGAAGGAGATTTGCATATCCTTTTGCCTCAATATCCAAAAGGGCTATCAGCCTGTAATTGGTTGGATCTCCAGTGTCGCCCTTTTATGAATCGGTTGAAGCAAGGAGCCTTTCCAGGCTTCAGGCACCATTGAGTTATCCAGGCAGAACTGATAAAGTGGAGTAAATAAGGTTCCCCAGAAATCGCTGTCTTTGAAGAGGCTTCCAGGCAGGCCATTGGGTCCGGGGGCCCCATCCTTTCTGATGTTTTTTATTATTGGCGTTACCCAATTTCCTACTTCAGAAGTTTCAGATGGTTCTTCCGTGCTACTTATACAAGAATTGATCGATCTGGAATTAGTGGAAACTATTGGATGGTGTACTGGTCTATGGTCTGAAGCACTGCAGTACAGTGTAGTCACATGGGAGACTCATGTGTGGCTGGCGACCCCATTGCGCCGGGCATGGCCGTGGCCGGACAGCCTGTTGATATATGCCCAAAATTCAGCCTGTCTATTTGACGTCAGCAGGCTGAAAATATGAGACCATTGCGAATCTTGCAGTTGCCTTTTGTGGTGCCATAGGTTTTTCCTGTGAGCTTTTCTTGCTAGCAACCGATTTTGTAGTGTTTTGTTGTTGCCCTCTCTTGTATGTTCACGATTGGCTTGTCTCAGAGCCCGTTTGCTTTGTGCGATTTTTTCACATCTCAGTTGAATTTGGCAGCACTCCCTTTCTCCACAATCTTGCTGATGGTGTGCTCTTTTGCCTGACAAAAGGCGATACAGCTCCGGCGCCAGGTTAGTCCAGTTCTCAGCCATGTTGCCAGCTGCGAAGTCTTTCGCAAATGCGGGCCAATTACTTTTCCAGTTTGACAGGCTAGTTGTGTCTATTTTATTCCATTTTAGCCTTCTCAGAAGTACGTGAATTTCCTCTCCATTGGAATGGCCTAAGAGGGTAATGTACGGGAGACTGTCTGTTTGCAATGAGATGGCTCTGGCTAATGGAAGATGATCACTAGTCTGCAGCACTGAGTTTTGAAGTGGTGCTGCTTGATCATGCAGGCGATTGCACATGAAGATGTAATCAATTGGGGGTTTAATTTTTCCCTGTGAAGCATTGTTCATGGCGTGGTTGGTGAGTGGTGGGTCTTGTATTGGCCGCAAGCTGTACGTGTTTAAAAATGTATTTAGTAGGATCCCAGCCCAATCCTTGTGCACTAATGCATCATTTGCAGTCCCCAGATTCTGGGTGTTAAAGTCCCCGGCCAATATAATCCCACTATTTGAGTGCTTACTGAGCAAATCTTCAAGTGTGGCTACCAAGACCCTCATCTCAGAGTGTCTTGGTTTGTCTTTGCAATTAAAATAGACATTCAAAAGGAGAATTGTTAATGGGCGGCCATTCAGTTTGAATCCCTGCAGGTAAATAGCTTGATCTGTGTCCATGACTAACACGGTTTCAGTTTTTATATTGCGGCCAATTCGTATATTTATGGATAAGCCCCCAGATGGCCTAACAAATATATTATACTTTTTTGCTGGCTGTTTTCTACAAAGCCTGGCATGACCACTGGAGCGAGTAACCAGGTTTCTTGGAGACACAACAGGTCCCCAGACTGTAAGAATTCGAATGCGGCTCTGTTTTGCAGCGTGGTTTTTAGACCGTTCACATTCCATGAGATGACTTTCATAATGGTGGTCATTCGACTCCCCCGACAGTAGTTCCTTGTTGTGCTAGGAGCAAGTTGGTTTTATGCATGATCTGGTCATTACAGCTCCCTTTTGGGGGTTTCTAGATTGATCAAGTTGTCCTCTTTCTGTTAGGTTGGAGTTTGGTGAGAGATGTATTTTTAAATTAAGAAACGCTGACATGCGAGGAACTGGCTTTGTCCCTCTTAAGATGGTCTTTCTCGGGGTTAGTGTCTTTTTATCAATAGGTCCACCTCCTAACATGTGTGGGTACCTTTCCTCTTTTGGTATATGTACACTGATCCCCCATTTCGCAATTTGATCTCTTTCTTGCACGATCTTGTGGACTATTAAATTGTCTTTCCTTTTTTATTTATTTTTATTTTTTTATTTCCGCTTGACATAGGGAAAACCAAAAAAGAAAGAAAAAAAATACATAACATAGACAATCATGGCAGTCAGGACAAAGTATAGATTTGCAAACAAAAACACAAATAGTCTCAACAACAGTGACACAAAGCCCAAAAGCTGTTACTTATTATACCAAGCCGAAAAGGGCGCCCAGATCCTTAAACCCTTCTCCCGCCTCCTTTTCCCGCTTTTTAAGAATACAGCTGATTCCAAATTATAAAGGGTGAGAATTCTTACCCTCCCATTCAAAAAAGTCGGAGGTGAGGGGTAATCCATTCGGAGGTTATACATAATCGAATTAAGGACATTACAATACAAAGAAAAGCTGATTCAAAGAATGGTCTATCCAGGCATGGATCCGTCACACACCCCATAATTACTAATTCGGAAGAGAGTTCTGTCTGAATGTTAAGTGAGTTATTAATAAACAATTGAATATCATAAAGAAATGTATGCAACTTAACACATAAAAAAAACATATGCACATCATTGGCTGCCACCAGCCCGCATCTAGGACACCCCTGAACACCACTCCCTCCCCATTTTGAGATTTTGGCTGGGGTAAAATATAAGTCAAACATAGCCATATAGCTTTGCGAACTTAAGCTCCCAGAGATCAATACAGAATTAGACAGATCAAGTGCATAGATAATATCTATATCTGCCTTACCAAATTTACCTTCTAATTTTGCCTTCTGAGCAGAAAGATCGTCAGGAAGTCCTTTTAATAGGGTTTGATAAAGGGCACTCAAACAGGCCTTCCTCAAAATTAACTCCATAAGAGTATTAGGGGAATGAATGGCAAGGCGATCTATATAGCTACGTAGCTGCATATTTATCTTTTAAAGATGCAAAAGAGGCCATCTTACCCTCATAAAGTAAATCCCCCAACGTAAGGATGCAGTAAGACTCCCACCTGATTGTAACTGAGTCTTGAAATATTGGAGGTAAAAGCCTAGCCGCTACCAAGGGAGTGTAAAAATGTACTTTTGGTATCGACCATTTCCGACAAACCTTCCTCCAAACAGAATACATAGCTGCGATGACCTTAAATTTAGTTTTCTTATAATAACTCGGCTCAAGAACCTTAAGAAGCAACCCCTTAGCCTCTTGTCCTAAACTAATCTCAAAAATAGAGGGACTACAGGATAAAGGAAGTGTACCACGCAAGCCGAAAAGTGGGGGAGCCAAATGCTGAAGTAAAGCAGCCCAGTTATATAAGAAAAGACTAGGGACTGACCACACTCCTCTATCCAATGTAAGAACCATCCATTTAGCGGCTCTACGAGGCATACGATAGCTCCACATAAATCTATTGCAGCATCTTTCTGCACTACTAAGACTAGCCTGTGAAAATTCCAGAGGAACAGTCCTAAAAATGTACAAAAATTTCGGCAGAATCAACATCTTTAGGACATTCCTTCTACCAAATAAAGAGAAATGTAAATTATCTAACCTACGTAAGGTAGAATTGATGGCATCTATAATAGGTAGAATATTCATATCGGGTATCTGTTCTACTGCTGCCGAGATTTTGACCCCCAGATACGATGCAGTTTGTACCACCGGAATTTCCGTAGATACCATAGTTGACGACTGAATAATCTGGGTTTTCTGAACATTAAGTTTGTACCCTGAAAGCCGCCCAAAAGAATGCGCTAGGGTCTTAATGGCCGAAAACGACAATGTCCCGTTCCTAGTTATAACTATGATATCATCGGCATAAGCTAACGCCTTAAAATCAACCACGTTGATCTCAACAGGTAAAATCTTACAAGAAAGCTCTATTTTACTTAGGAAAGGATCAATATAGAGAGCAAACAACAGGGGCGAGCAGGGACAACCCTGTCTGGTGCCCCTGTTTATTGCAAATGGTCTTGAAAGATTCCCTGAAATTGACAAAAATGCTTGGGGGGCGATATAAAGTGATTGAAGGGCATGAACAAAATTCGGGGAAAGCCCCTTCCACAGAAGAACCCTCCCCAGGAAATCCCAGGCAACCATGTCGAACGCCTTTTCGGCGTCCAACAGGATTCCTCCGAGAGGGGAATTAGTGACCTGCGCCCAATCCAGAAGAGCAATAACACGGCGGACATGATCCGCCGTGTCCCTTCCGGGAATGAATCCATGTTGGCGAATGGAGACTAAAGGGGATATAACCAAAGCAAATCTAGCCGCCAGGATCTTTGAGTAGATTTTACTGTCCGTATTTATTAACGAAATCGGACGAAATGAGGCGGGATCCAGCTCGGGTTTGTCCTTTTTGTTAAACAAAATAATAGATGTAAAACGCCAGGAATCCGGAATAGTCCAGAGTTGGGCGTCTCTCAGGATCCGTAAGAGATCCTCCTGTATTTCTGATCGAAATGTGCAGTAAAACTCCAAAGGAATAAGGCCGGGTCCCGCTGCCTTCCCACTAGCCAATGAATTCAATGCTAATTCCACTTCATCCCACTGAATTAGGGCCGCCAAGACCGTGTTCTGATGATCCGAGATTTTAACTGTGTCGAGTCCCTCAATAAAAGCAGCAAATTCATGATCCATTGTATAAGAAGTAGCTTCCTCAGTATAGAGGGAACGATAGAATTCAGAGAAAACTGATAGGATCCCTTCCGGGGTCTCATGAATAACCCCCAAAGGATCCTGAATCCTAATGATGCGATTAGCTAATCCACGCTGCTGAAGCCGCTTAGCAAGGACCCGCCCTGACTTCTCGCCTTACTCAAACATTGTCGAGCGAAACTGCAAATATTTGGCCGCAAGGTCCTGCCCAAAGAACTCCTGTACTGAGACTTTAATTCGTGCTACCTGAGTCTGAATTAGCGTTATGTCCCCGCCCTCCCTGATTGTAGTAGTAAGTAAGATTTCAGCTCTACTTAGTTCATCAAGCCGATCCTTAGTTTGATCCTTTATTTGCTTTTGCCGAAAAAAAGAAAAGCTTTTAGTCTCCCCACGGATAGCAGCCTTGAATGAATCCCAAACTATATTATTGGGGGCCGAGCCTCTGTTAATATTCAAGAATTCAGTTACCCAAGGTCTCATATGATCAATATATTTTAAATCTAAGAGCAGTTTACGCTCAAAAGTCCATGTCCTTAGAGTGCTCCTATCAGCTGACATAGTGCATTTAATAACCAAAGGATTATGGTCTGACAATATTCTAGGGAAGATTGAGATTGATGAACAAGGTGCCAACTGATCCGAAACAAAAAAATAATCCAGTCGAACCGTTTTTTTGTGGGGAGCAGAGAAATAGGTAGAGCCATCTTCATCTTTACAGTGATAAAACCATAAGTCAGTCATGAAGTGTTCTTGGACGAGGGCTTGCAGAACTCTATATACTCTAGGTTTTTGACCAAAGTAGATCTGCCCTCCAAATATATTAAAATTAGCTGACAGATTAATATTGAAGTCCCCACAGAGGCAAATAGGTTGGGGCCATAAAGCCAATTCGATATTTAGAAAGTCTAATAATTCAGGATCGTCCAAGTTTGAATTATACACAGTGCACACTGTCAAGGTTGAACCGTTAATCAAAAGCTGCGCGATTGCCCAGCGGCCCCCAGCATCTTGACTATATCTTAGACATGATCCTATCCCACGCTTCATTAGAATGGCCACCCCCCTTATCATGGAGGTCTGTCGAGAACATACTATCAGATCAAACCCTGGGATTTTAAGACACTCTCTATTGTTCCAAGGAACATGGGTTTCCTGCAGACAGAGTACCTCTAAATGAAAAGATTGAATAACCTGTGCAAATAAAGCTCACGTCCTCCCGTTGTTGAGATCACAAACATTCCATGAGGCAATAGAGATTTTATCCATTACCCATTATCTTGAGAGAATCTAAAGAAAAGCAACACACTTTTAATTCACTGATTTAAACCAAGATTGTCATAGAAAAAAAAAAAAATGTCAAGCTTATTTTTTAAATGTGCCCTGTACCCACCCTCCCTCCCCCCCGCACACCTACTGGCCCACCCCCCCACCCAAACCCTAACCTCCCCCCAAACAGGGCAGGGATCGAAATCCCGATGATGTAGAAGCCGATATAAGCAGAGACCCCCCCAGGAGTCACTGTACAGAAAAAAAAACCATGAAGCTAGAGAAAACAAGACCAGTTGTTATTACAGGATTCAAAATAACTCCCTTTATATTGTGCAATCATTATAGCGTATCCAAGTATGCCTTAGCCTGTATCTCGGACTCAAAAAATCTTGTCTGGCCTTGAAGATTAGTTTTAAGTTTAGAAGGGAATAACAAAAAAACTTGTGCCCCCTTCGACTGAAATGGAGCAATCAGCTGGCGGAGCTGACACCTCCGCTCTACTGTAGCTGGACAGAAGTCCGGTCTAACAAAAAACTGACAGCCCTTCCCGGACCTTTGCCTGTCGGGCCTTGCCAGATCGAAAAGCCTTTCTCTTGCCAAAAAATTGTGCAAACATATTAAAATAGCACGCGGTCTATTGTCAGACTGAGCAGAGCGGTATTTTACTTTAAAGTGAAAACGATGGGCAAGCTGGATCTCGTGCCGCCAGTCCCACTCCTTCACCTCTGGAAATGCTTCCATAAATAAGTCTATGACAAACTGGCGCGTATCTTGACCCTCCAAACCTTCGGGAACCCCCACAATTCTAAGGTTGTTCCTCCGTGCACGATTCTCCATGTCGATCAGGTTCCCTTGAATGTCACCCCTCTGTGACTGGATTGCGTCAATAGTGGCTTTATGAGAAACTAAATCATCCTCGAGAGTGGAAATCCGAGATTCAGCTTCCGTAACCCTAGAGGCAATATCCGTGCAGGTCTTAATGACTCTATGCAGGGAGTTCTGGACCCTGCGACACGCCCCCTGCGCGCGAGCTCTCTCCTGTCGCGTCTCCTCGCGATGTGCCATAATTATTTGGTAGATTGTGGCTAATGAAATTTCCCCAGGAGGGGGGCCGGATTCAGGTTCCAGAGGGTGAGGCACTGGATCTTGAGAAGTGCCTTGGGGAGCAGATTGCACAGAGAAAGAGTAGTCTTATGCCAATGATCCAGTGTCAGAAGCGAGATCCGTAGCAGCCTTGCGAACTGTGGAAGGTCCACTAAGAGCGCATACGGAATTCAAAACATCATTGGTTCGCCAGTCGCCAGTATCACTACCCTCATCTCCTGTCCAATCCTTATCTAATCCGCCATCTTCACCTGATGAGCCAGTATGTTCAGAAAGTGAGAAGAAGTTATCCACATCTGTTTCAACGTCAGCAGCTGGAGGAAGGGTAGAAATTTGTAAGAAAGCAGTGTGGGGAGCATGGGGGTCGCCAAGGGGATCAGCCAATTGCGAGCTGGGCAGACGAGCCGGGGAAACTACATCTCCCAGCATCCCCTGTATTTGTGATTCCTGGTCTAAACCCTGCCTGGACTCTGAACAGGGAGCTGATGCTGCCAAAGCGCCGACCGGCTGCTTCCCTCCAAAGAAAACCTCAACCCAAGGTGAACCCCCTTCAACACTTCCTAGCAACACAACGGGAGAAAGAGAAGCAGCATCGTCCGCAACCTGAGCTCCAAGTGCATGAGAGACAGAAGAAGGATCAGAGGATCCGGCGGCAGGAGGGCTCAAGACCCCCCCGCCAGCTGAACTCCCCCGGGGCTTGAACATCGCTGGAACCGAGGCTGGGGGTCTGGAGACTCTGCCAGATGAGGTAGTGGCTGCCTGGGTCCTCCCAGCCGCAGGAGCTGATGTCGAAGGTAAACGACAGACCGAAGCCGCCGTCTGTGCTCCTGCCGCGGGCTTCACAATGCCCCGGACCGACCCCTGCGTATGGCCTTTAGGCGGCATTCCGGATACTGACCCAAGCCGGTACGACTGGGAGCTCCACACAGGGCAGCCTGCGAGCGGACCTGTGCCGAGAACACGGCACGCCTGGGTCCAGGAACGAAGACTGCGACTCGAGCACCAGAGCAGCCACAGCAACATCCGACAGAAACAGGTACAGCCCAAAGCATCCAGATAGACTGCTCCTAGGGAGGAGAGAACACCAACACCAGCTTACTCGGCCACGACTGCGGCCGCCATCTTGCCCCCCTGTTTTTAGATTTCAAGCCCTTTTCATGCAGGCGATTGCACATGAAGATGTAATCAATTGGGGGTTTAATTTTTCCCTGTGAAGCATTGTTCATGGCGTGGTTGGTGAGTGGTGGGTCTTGTATTGGCCGCAAGCTGTACGTGTTTAAAAATGTATTTAGTAGGATCCCAGCCCGATCCTTGTGCACTAATGCATCATTTGCAGTCCCCAGATTCTGGGTGTTAAAGTCCCCGGCCAATATAATCCCACTATTTGAGTGCTTACTGAGCAAATCTTCAAGTGTGGCTACCAAGACCCTCATCTCAGAGTGTCTTGGTTTGTCTTTGCAATTAAAATAGACATTCAAAAGGAGAATTGTTAATGGGCGGCCATTCAGTTTGAATCCCTGCAGGTAAATAGCTTGATCTGTGTCCATGACTAACACGGTTTCAGTTTTTATATTGCGGCCAATTCGTATATTTATGGATAAGCCCCCAGATGGCCTACCAAATATATTATACTTTTTTGCTGGCTGTTTTCTACAAAGCCTGGCATGACCACTGGAGCGAGTAACCAGGTTTCTTGGAGACACAACAGGTCCCCAGACTGTAAGAATTCGAATGCGGCTCTGTTTTGCAGCGTGGTTTTTAGACCGTTCACATTCCATGAGATGACTTTCATAATGGTGGCCATTCGACTCCCCCGACAGTAGTTCCTTGTTGTGCTAGGAGCAAGTTGGTTTTATGCATGATCTGGTCATTACAGCTCCCTTTTGGGGGTTTCTAGATTGATCAAGTTGTCCTCTTTCTGTTAGGTTGGAGTTTGGTGAGAGATGTATTTTTAAATTAAGAAACGCTGACATGCGAGGAACTGGCTTTGTCCCTCTTAAGATGGTCTTTCTCGGGGTTAGTGTCTTTTTATCAATAGGTCCACCTCCTAACATGTGTGGGTACCTTTCCTCTTTTGGTATATGTACACTGATCCCCCATTTCGCAATTTGATCTCTTTCTTGCATGATCTTGTGGACTATTAAATTGTCTTTCCTTTTTTATTTTTTTTTATTTTTTTATTTCCGCTTGACATAGGGAAAACCAAAAAAGAAAGAAAAAAAATACATAACATAGACAATCATGGCAGTCAGGACAAAGTATAGATTTGCAAACAAAAACACAAATAGTCTCAACAACAGTGACACAAAGCCCAAAAGATGTTACTTATTATACCAAGCCGAAAAGGGCGCCCAGATCCTTAAACCCTTCTCCCGCCTCCTTTTCCCGCTTTTTAAGAATACAGCTGATTCCAAATTATAAACGGTGAGAATTCTTACCCTCCAATTCAAAAAAGTCGGAGGTGAGGGGTAGTCCATTCGGAGGTTATACATAATCGAATTAAGGACATTACAATACAAAGAAAAGCTGATTCAAAGAATGGTCTATCCAGGCATGGATCCGTCACACACCCCATAATTACTAATTCGGAAGAGAGTTCTGTCTGAATGTTAAGTGAGTTATTAATAAGCAATTGAATATCATAAAGAAATGTATGCAACTTAACACATAAAAAAAACATATGCACATCATTGGCTGCCACCAGCCCGCATCTAGGACACCCCTGAACACCACTCCCTCCCCATTTTGAGATTTTGGCTGGGGTAAAATATAAGTCAAACATAGCCATATAGCTTTGCGAACGTAAGCTCCCAGAGATCAATACAGAATTAGACAGATCAAGTGCATAGATAATATCTATATCTGCCTTACCAAATTTACCTTCTAATTTTGCCTTCTGAGCAGAAAGATCGTCAGGAAGTCCTTTTAATAGGGTTTGATAAAGGGCACTCAAACAGGCCTTCCTCAAAATTAACTCCATAAGAGTATTAGGGGAATGAATGGCAAGGCGATCTATATAGCTAAGGAGCTGCATATTTATCTTTTAAAGATGCAAAAGAGGCCATCTTACCCACATAAAGTAAATCCCCCAACGTAAGGATGCCGTAAGATCCCCACCTGATTGTAACTGAGTCTTGAAATATTGGAGGTAAAAGCCTAGCCGCTACCAAGGGAGTGTAAAAATGTATTTTTGGTATCGACCATTTCCGACAAACCTTCCTCCAAACAGAATACATAGCTGCGATGACCTTAAATTTAGTTTTCTTATAATAACTCGGCTCAAGAACCTTAAGAAGCAACCCCTTAGCCTCTTGTCCTAAACTAATCTCAAAAATAGAGGGACTACAGGATAAAGGAAGTGCACCACGCAAGCCGAAAAGTGGGGGAGCCAAATGCTGAAGTAAAGCAGCCCAGTTATATAAGAAAAGACTAGGGACTGACCACCCTCCTCTATCCAATGTAAGAACCATCCATTTAGCGGCTCTACGAGGCATACGATAGCTCCACATAAATCTATTGCAGCATCTTTCTGCACCACTAAGGCTAGCCTGTGAAAATTCCAGAGGAACAGTCCTAAAAATGTACAAAAATTTCGGCAGGATCAACATCTTTAGGACATTCCTTCTACCAAATAAAGAGAAATGTAAATTATCTAACCTACGTAAGGTAGAATTGATGGCATCTATAATAGGTAGAATATTCATATCGGGTATCTGTTCTACTGCTGCCGAGATTTTGACCCCCAGATACGATGCAGTTTGTACCACCGGAATTTCCGTAGATACCATAGTTGACGACTGAATAATCTGGGTTTTCTGAACATTAAGTTTGTACCCTGAAAGCCGCCCAAAAGAATGCGCTAGGGTCTTAATGGCCGAAAACGACAATGTCCCGTTCCTAGTTATAACTATGATATCATCGGCATAAGCTAACGCCTTAAAATCAACCGCGTTGATCTCAACAGGTAAAATATTACTAGAAAGCTCTATTTTACTTAGGAAAGGATCAATATAGAGAGCAAACAACAGGGGCGAGCAGGGACAACCCTGTCTGGTGCCCCTGTTTATTGCAAATGGTCTTGAAAGATTCCCTGAAATTGACACTGGAGCGAGTAACCAGGTTTCTTGGAGACACAACAGGTCCCCAGACTGTAAGAATTCGAATGCGGCTCTGTTTTGCAGCGTGGTTTTTAGACCGTTCACATTCCATGAGATGACTTTCATAATGGTGGTCATTCGACACCCCCGACAGTAGTTCCTTGTTGTGCTAGGAGCAAGTTGGTTTTATGCATGATCTGGTCTTTACAGCTCCCTTTTGGGGGTTTCTAGATTGATCAAGTTGTCCTCTTTCTGTTAGGTTGGGGTTTGGTGAGAGATGTGTTTTTAAATTAAGAAACGCTGACATGCGAGGAACTGGCTTTGTCCCTCTTAAGATGGTCTTTCTCGGGGTTAGTGTCTTTTTATCAATAGGTCCACCTCCTAACATGTGTGGGTACCTTTCCTCTTTTGGTATATGTACACTGATCCCCCATTTCGCAATTTGATCTCTTTCTTGCATGATCTTGTGGACTATTAAATTGTCTTTCCATTTTAATATTGTTGACTCTCTTAATGTGTTACTCCCCAATGTCTTAAATTGAACTTGAGTAAGGTCTTCGGTCACAATGGAAGAGAGCTCTGGGAAGTGTTGAAAGATTTGTAAAATATTGGACCTGTTTAATGTGTCAGAGTTTTCACGAGATATATATTCGGGTGTAAAAATTATGATATTATTCTCCGATTCCCTGTACACTTGGGCCCTTTGACCGACAGCGAGGGGTTGTATTTCCAGGCTTTGGGCCATTGTTGTGGTTACTCTGTTGTCATCGTGGGCAGCCTTATTCCCCCTTAACCCAAGGTTTTCAACTTAGGGGAGAAGTGTCCTTTCTCTGCCCCTAGCCTGTGGAGATGCAACCAACTCTTGATTTTCTGTGCTCTTTTCTATTAAGTGGCACCCTCGGCGGTCTATTTTTTGTGGAGGTTCGGGCTCATGTGGGGCTCTAGTAAGCTGCTTATTGTTCTCGGTAATATGACCAGCTTCAAAATTTGTGCTTGTGGTTAATTTGATTGCTGGTAATTTGTTTGACTGGTTAACCTCACAGTTTGAATTTATGATTGATAATGATGATGTTTGGCTCATCATTTACTGGTCTATACTTTTGAAATATAGAATAACATTTCTGAGACTCCGGGCGGCTTTGTGCATGGGCCTTCTTTGAGATAGATTTTTGACTCTGGTTACCGTGTAATGAGGCCAGGCCCAGTTGTAATTCCTTTGCACGCCCACGTTGTTTATTATTTTTTGCTTGCTTCTGCAAGCGTTTTTTTGCTCTCCTTGTCAATGCTTTAACAGGTTCCATGGCTTCTTACGGGTTGTCTAAATGGCTAGTATTGCTATGGGGTGTCTTGGCCATCACTGGTTCCTCGTCGTAGGGGGTGTTTTCACATGTTACTGATGCTAGCTGCGTCGATGACGGGGGGGTGTCCGGCTCTGGAGTGGATTTACTATCTTGAGTCTTATTGTGCGTGAAGGGCTTGACTTCTCGTTTTGGGGTGTAGTTCACGCTCTTCGCTGTTATCTGATGTGGCAAAATGAGGGAGCTGTCAGCCCCTTTAGTGGCATTAATACCATTGTGTTTTACATGATTTGATGTTCTTTCAGCTGAGTTTTGATTTGATTGATCTATGAGCTTTAATTGTCTTTACTTTAGCTCTGAAATTATTGATGTTAAGATTTCGGTGAACAAGAGCACCCAACTGTTGTCTGCAATTTCAACAACTCCAGATTTCCTGCTAAAATGTCAATTTTACCTTCTATGTTAATCATAGCTGTTGCTATTGCCTGCATTGTGTCCATTTGAATTTCCAGTTTTTGTGTTTGCCAGGTAAGCGCCTTGATGTCCGTCGTCAGTGTAGAATTTATTGAGGATAGCAGAGTGTTTTGATGGTGGGAGTCGCTTTGCATTGTACTCTTTGTTTCTGCGGTTAGTCGATGGGGGTTTTGTTCCCCCAAGTGGCTGTTCTCTCTCAACTTCGATCCCTGCGAGAGTAAACTTTGGTTGAAGGTGAGGAGTTTGATCGCTGACAGATATGGTGACTGGGACAGTTCGTGCTGAGTTCTTCTGTCACCTGCCTGTGGGGTCACCAAGCTGTCCCCATACATCCGCAGATTGACCTTGGTTGTGGACTCCAAAGCTGATGATATCTCCAGGACTTCTGGAACTGGGCTCTCCCCATCCATCTGCTGTTTGACCTTGATGGGGGACTCCAGGGCTGATGATATTTCCAGGATTTCTGGATTTCCCTGCCCCGGTGCATCTTGCCCCCTTTCATGGAGCTCCAATGCTGAAGGAGTTTCAAAAGCCTCCAGGTTTTCTTGCCCTAACGTGTCTTTTCTCCCTTCCGGGGGCATACAAGGGGACTGCTCCATTGTTCCAGGAAACAGAATGTTTCCCAGCGTCCGATTTTTCAATGCTCTGTATATTTAATTCCTGGCACGGGCCATCTTCAGCTTGTTGCTTCTCCTGTTTTGGTGTATTGACGCAGGACTCTCCCTTCCCCGATGTTCTTTGTCCGGACAATTTTGGGATAAAATATTTACAGATTCCCATGCTATTTAGATTGTTATTTGGATTTAAAATTTTGTGTGCTATAGGGGTAGACTCTAAATGCGCACTGATCTCCTTGACCGACTTTTTCTTGGTGCCGGTGCCAGCTCTAGTTTTGAGCATTTTGGAGCCTGGCCTGCTCTTTATCATTTCCCTCCCCTGTTGTGCAGATGCTTGTTTTTGGTGTCCTCATGGAATCCAATCCTTAAGTTTATATGGTAGTCTGTAGATCGATTTCTAGCTATCTACCAGATGTTTGTGCACTTTGGGTGCCGAGGTTATACGTGCTTTATAAGTAATAGCACTACGCTTAGTTGCTCCTTCTTGTCTAATTTTCCTATTGTCCTGGAGACTGTTTGGTGTCATTTGAGGGAAGCTAAGTAAATGATACCAAAAAAATAAAATATAAAAAATAAAAAAAATCTGAGGTCGTGCGGAGCTGGAATCCGCCTCCTCTTGTACCTTGCTCACTGCTTGCTGCTCCCACGACTGGCAGTTGGGGTAGATGCAAGACACGGCCTGGACCGGCAAGTCAAAGACTGTACTTGGAGCAATACCTCTGTGTTTTCTGTGTTTCTGGCAGGGCAAGCGGAGTGAGCTCAGGGGCGAGCAGGGCACGCTGGTGAGCCACAAGCTACACCAACCCAGTTGGGCTACCACCGTGGAACCACCTGGCTCGCACTCCGCGGCCGCTACTGATTGCGGCCCCGCTTGCACCTTGGCATCCTCCAGTCTCTCGCTCTCTGCATGCCGCTGATGGAGTTGCTGTCGTGGCGGGTCTGAGGTAGGCGTTTACGCGCTGTCTGCGTTGTCTGGGGTTTCACTGAATGGGCTGAGGAAGTTTGGCAGCCGTGTTGTCCCCCCCCCCCCTGCCCGCCGCTATTTTTCCTTTTTTTTCGGGGGAGCAAACGGGTCGAGTCGCGGTAGATTCTGAGGCCGCCCGCTGACTCCGCCGCTGCTCTCGCTACTCTCTCTTCTCTCGCCTCCGCCTCTGCTGCTGCTCTACTGACCGCTTCTTGCGCACTTTATTCACTTTTGAATTTGCCTTTCTTTACTATAAATATTAATGACGTAGACCAAAGGAGCAACCCAGGACATCAGATTTCTATTCTCTCAAACCTTTCCCCATGCTCCAGCCTATAGTTCTCTACCCATCCACAATGTCATCTTCCTCCCATAGCTTTTCCTACTCCCCCAATTGTTTCCTCTCTTCCTCATCCTTATCATCTCCAATACAAATCTACATTTCTCCATGTCGTTCTTTTGATGTTTTCTGTTTATCCACCCTGTTTTGTCATATCTCTCTTGTTGCATTGTGCAATGTTTTCACGCACCCTCGCATTCCATGATGGCACCCTTTCTTTCTTTAAACAATAACAGGGGCTCTAGTCCTACAAGAATTATACTGTTTCTCACCATGCTATCTTTCTGTCAGTCTTTTGCTAGTCTCTCAGCACTGGTTCGCATATGATGGGACCCCTCAAATCTAATGTTATCTGGGAAGCAGGGTTTTGATGCAGCTTTACCCTAGATGTGTTGACTCATGGTGGCCTTGAATAGCAAAGAAAGCCTCTGTGTTTCTACAATTAATGCTGTACAAAATGTGTAATAAGCTTTATGCATGGTCTAAAATATACTTATGTTTTTTGAGACACAATTTACCATCTGCCAAAAAATAATTCTCTCTCAGGACATAAACATATACATTGGCTGCCTGGTGAACACCATCAAACCTATTCCTAGAAGAATATGAAGTAATACTATTGGAGTACTACTACACATAATCATAAATGCCTTTGTTAGTTGGCCCCAAATAGTCCAACTTCCTATTAGTAAAAGTACACAGACGGCACCGTCCTTTTAACTTGTACTAATTGTACATGAGCTAAACATTTCCCCGTTATTCCCATTTCAGATGTTACAGAGCCAACTAACAATTTGAGGGGCAAAAGAACAGAGTACCCATACAAAACTTAGTGTATAGAACACCAAGAGGCAATTAAATGAACAGATCCTTTGGTTGTTTCTGTGACTCTTTAATCAATTTATTTTTCACTGACTACAGATTAGTGCAGCCAATGCGTTTTGTCTCGTTACATGCTTCCTTAGGGCAAAATCATGCATCAGGTTAAATATGCAGTTTTAAACAGACACTGCATCACAATTGACACACAAGTATTCCACGAAGGCTCTTAAAACAGCAATAAACTTGGAAATTATGTCGGCCGCTGGTAAACAAAGATAACAGGCTTGTAAGCCAGTCGAGTAGTCCATGACATCCATCTATATAGGGCCGTGTTCGGCAAGAAGTGTTCCAACAGCCAGCATTTGGAGTTTGTAATATGCGATCGTGGAATACTTGCAATGCCGAATCTGTTTAAAACTGCGTACCTGGTGAAGAAGAAACTGATTAAAGAGTCACAGAAACAACCAAAGGATCTATTCCTTTCATTGCCTCTTGGTGTTCTATGCGCTAATTTATATATGGGTACTCTGTTCTGTTGCCTCTCAACTGTTTTCAAACGTATTTAATTGATGGCCAGTAGGTAGCTGGCCATCAGAGGTGGGCAACATTTGCTCAAATCATAAAAAATAATTAACACTTCTGGTTGTGCAGTAAATGGGTCCCTAGCTGCCAATATTTGTTCAACTTCCAATTCACAAATAGTTACAAAGTGGCCTTCAGTAGTTGCTTTTAGTAATAAATTAATTGGATTGCCCATTTAATGCTGTTACGGATAGGGTAATACACAATTGAGCAAAAATATGTTCTCCAAATATCCATCAATCAATATACACCACCTTATACAATCAGGATGATGCTTGGGCATCGTTCTTGTGCCAGCTTTCCATTTCTGTACTCACTTTTTATCATTAAATTCCATACACCATCTTTTTACACCATTAAAAGAACCATCTAAAATAGACATTGTTCAGATCAATATACCCAATACCCTAGTGCCACTAGTTACATGTTAAAATAGAAAGATTAGTTACAGTATTGATTGCTTTGAGACAAACTTAAAATATTTGTGAATTATTAATATTTATTTAGTGCCAATCATTCCAATCTATTCTTCATTCACTTCCAAGTTAAAAGTTTGAAATGAGGTGACCTTAGGCCAAGCATGACACAGCTTGTCCCAAATCATGCAAATAAAAGTGCTCTCGATGCCCTATGTGTTACAGACACACATATCATATGCAAATTAAAGAAGGCTCTATCTTTAAAAGAATTATGACGGAATTAAAAACCTAAAGTTTTCAGGATGCCATGCCCCTGTGAGATGGAACAAATGCATGCCTCTTGTCATTCTATGGTATTGTTTGCTCAATAAAACTATTGAAAGGTTTTAATAAAACTTGCATTATGTGGAAGTCCAGATACATTTAGGGTGTTTGACCAAAATATTAAATCAAAAATATTGTGGGACTTAAAATCAAAGGTAATAATATCCCTTATTAGGTATTTAATATTGTTTTTTAAATATAGGCATGCATTTTGTCATGGTATTTATTCCATTTGTATAAAGTCTCACTATTGATTTGATTACTAAATATTAGTTATTTTAGTATTATAAGTTATTAATGTGATAATATTTGTATTCAATTTGTTTTAGCACAGTTTGAACATTTTTATGCTAAATGCATTGTTTTGAATTTTTGAAATTGTTCATTTAGTATGGATGTGGAGGATATTAGGATGGGAAGGGTTTAAAAATGTAAATGATAGTTTTACATTTGTAATTATCATTTAGGTATTTTTAGGTAATTTAATGTTTTAATTACGTAGATTGATGAATTGATTTTTTAAACTATCCGTTGATTGATTATCATGAATTGGCTTGGAAGTTTAATTAATTATCAAACTCTGGTAAATTCACACACACACATATGCATAAATATATGTATCGTAATTGTTTTATTTAATTAATTTACTATTCTTTTATTTTTATAATACTTATTTTTATTAATTGTAATTGTTGGTGTTTTAATTCAAAATATTTCTCCCAATTTTTTTATTTGTAATATAAAAATTGCATTTTAAAATGTTATTTTATTTGTTTTATATTTAATGCATACATTTATTATTTTCTATATATTTAACATTTTTTTTGTCTCAATTTTAATGTTTTCTTTTGAAAAACAAAAATTCAAAATGGTATTCGTAAATCTGACCCCCCTTCAAAGTCCAACACTGTTGCTACTGTTGTTCAGTTTTGGAGAAGCAATAATTCACCTGACTACTCCATACTCCTATACGTTCAATACTTTTGTTCAGATTGGAGTGAAAATAGTAAATCTAACCTCTCCAAAGTTCCACACTGTCCCCACTTTTGCCTGTGTTGGAGTAAATCTGACTCCTCCCAAGTGCTACTGTTAGACTTGGCATACTTGGCGTAGTTTCCCCTGACTTTTTGCCTCTACCTGCTGCATTTGTTCACTCTGTGCTGGATCTCGTTTTGCTGGCTTAGATGCTTTGCGCAATTTGCCACTGCTGATCAGTGTCAAAGTGCAAGTGCTCGCTGTGTAAATTGTAACTATGATTGGGTATCCATGATAGGCATATTTAATTTACTGGTAAGTCCCTGGTAAAGTGCACTGTGTGTGCCCAGGGCCTGTAAATCAAATGTTACTAGTGGGCCTGCAGCACTGATTGTGCCACCCACACTAGAAGCCTTTCAAATGTGTCTCAGACCTGCCACAGCAGTGTATGTGCACGCAGTTTTTATTGCCAAGTCGACCTGGCAAGTGCACCCACTTGTGTGGAATTGATCAAGCGTGATAGCCTGAAAAGAACCATGTGCAAAGCTGATGAATGTTTTGCTGAATTCACAAAGTTTGTGCCAAGCAAATTTCAAACTTTCATAAGAAATGTAACAAAACCAACAATATTCTCATATGGTGTCTCAATCATTTTTCATTAGAATCATGAAACATTGAAGTTTATAAACAACTCATTAAATCACTGACAATATGATTATATCATAATTGCTGATACATCAATAACAATTGCATGAACTCAAACAACATTGCAATAGTCTTAATTAACGTTGCGTTTGATGACACCGTGCCCAATGCATTTCGGGACCTTAAGTCCCTTCTTCAGGGGCCACTGAAATATAAACATTAACAATTTTTTATTTTTATGGTTGTTGGAACATTGAACGGTAGTGCAAATAAAGCCATTTCATCCAGCAACACCCACGACAGTGGAAAGAGTAGAGAGTGAACCTAACACGTGCTGTCAAGAAATAAAGATGAAAGTCAAGAACGACAATAACTGTCCAAGAATGGAACAATCCATCACAATAGGTCCTTTCAATCGCACTAGTTCAAACTGGAAAATCTGCTGTTAAACAGAAATGCAGCCATAGAGCAAGTCGATGTAGCAAAAAGCACCGGTGCAAGTGCACCCACTTTGCCTTTTCTTTCATGTACGTCACCCCTAAGGTAGGCCTAAGGTACCACCATGGGCAGGGTGCAGTGTATGGACATGTACTGGTGAGTTTTACATGTCTTGATAATGAAATGCTGTGCATTTCGTTTTTCCTATTGGAAGGCTGTCTTGCCCATAGGTGATCATTGGAGCTGCATTGTAACATTTTACAAGTGTAACTTTCAGCTGAAAAAAACTAGAGATTTGGGGCCCGATTCACAGAACTAACTTAAGACAAAATCCTAAACTTACTACCATTTTGGTATTCACAGAATGCACTTACTTCTTTTGGTATTCACAGAATGCACTTACTACTTTTGGTATTCACAGAATGGATTTACGACTACTAACTTTACGTCCGCATTCGGGCCGGAAATTCCGGCCCGGAGGCGGGGCTTCCAGGCCGGAGGCGGGGCTTCCGGGCCGGATGCGGAGCTTCCGGCCCAGAGGTGGAGATTTTGGCCATGGCTAAATCTCCGCCACTGGCCGGAATCCCCACCTCCGGCCCGGAAGCTCTGCCTCTGGCCTGGAAGCCCCACCTTCGGGCTGTAAGCTCCGCCTCCGGGCCGGAAGCTCCACCTCCGGGCCGGAAGCTCCGCCTCCGGGCCGGAATTTCCGGCCAGAGTGCGGACGTAAAGTTAGTAGTCGTAAATCCATTCTGTGAATACCAAAAGTAGTAAGTGCCTTCTGTGAATACCAAAAGTAGTAAGTGCATTCTGTGAATACCAAAAGTAGTAAGTTTAGGATTTCGTCTTAAGTTAATTCTGTGAATCGGGCCCTTGGAGTTTAGGCTCTCTGAACTCAGAATTTAATAACACACATTTTGGTAAAGGTGGTTTTTAAATGGTGTGTTTGAAAAGGCCACTTTTAGAAAGTGGGCTTTTTCTTGTTGAACCATCCTGTCTACTTCTGCCTGTTTGTGTATTCATCGTCTGGTTTTGGAGTGACAGGAGCTGGGGATGTGCATTCATTCTAGACAGTCACCAGGGGAGTTCAAGTGTGTCGTGCCTTTCCTGGGTGACTCATAGCCAGGCTGAATAGACCTTTCTGCATTTAGAGTAGTGTATGGAGTTTTCACTAGCACTTGAAAAGTCTGTATCCGCTCTGCAAAATGCTGTCTCCACCTCCTGTAGTGAAGCAGGGCCAGGGAGAACAGAACTGGTTTTTACTGAGTGCAGAGACTCTTGGAACAAAGACTACAAAGAGAAAATGGGGTACACGAAGTAGACCTTAAACACCAGAACTTGAGATCACTTTTGCAACTAAGAGGACCCTGCCAAGAAGAAGAGCTGAAGAGCTGCCAGGAGTAGTACTGCCCCTTTGCTGTGTGTTTTTTTTTTTGGGTTGGCCTGCAGTGGCTGCTTCTGTCTGCGGCCAGTGGAAAGGACTGAAGCGTTTTCCCTGCTGTGGTATCATGTGTAAAGAAGATCTCCAAGGGCTTGATGTAGAGCTTGCTGTGTTTTCCAATGCTTCCCTCCTCTGCAGCTGTTTTTCCTTGTGGATTTTGATGCATTTGAGGTACTTGTAAAAATTTCTATGGACAGAAATGCTCGAAACCTTTTAAAAGTCATATTTTGAATTGTGTATGTTGGATTTTTGTCATTTTCGTCTTGTTTGGTTTAGAGTAGTTAATGCCACCAGAATGTCACTTTTTCAGACGTTCTGGTGGCCTGAAGTCCATCGCCTTTTTACAAGGCAGCATTAAGCCACTTAAGTGGCTTAAAGCCGCATTGTAAATAATGCCCCTGTTCATGCAGCAGTTAGCGTGAAAGGAGCGTGGAATGGGGTTGCAGCGGGCGTTTCCCCGTAACACTTATTGTTTTTAGATGTTACCCCATATTTACAAGGTATTGGGCAACACCAAAAAGATTTCCAGGGAATACCTGGTCTTAAGCAGGTCATATCAGGAGAAACACATAGAAACAGAAAATTGCCTGTAAAGATTGTTTATGTGCAGGAAGGTGCTCCTTCCTGCACATAATGAATCACCCATGCAGCGCAGACACCCTTGCAGCATGATACCAGGGTGCCTGCTCTGGCGATTGGCAGCTTCTGTAGTGCCAGCACTAGGGGAAACGCAGTGATGCGTCGCATTCTTGTAAATACAGCACATCCCTGACTTTTGAAATTTTGGCGTAACTCTGCGCTCTGCCAGTTTCTATTAAATCTGCCCCTTTATTTTTCCAAACTGGTGTAGTGTCCATTTGTAATGTCTTTACTGAGATAATGTGTGTGTTTGGGTATAAATACTTTACGCATTGCCTCTGTGATACGCCTGTCTGCTCGTGCCAAGCAATCAAGGGGGTGAGCAAGGTTTATCTAGGTGTTATATATCTCATCCTGACTAGAAGCAAGGGTCCTTACTTGGACAGCATGCAAGCCACTTTCCCTACTGTTATTGGATTGGAGGGGGACTTACGATAGAGTGGGAATAGTGAATCTGATCCCTCCAAACTTCAAACGTTTGCTTATGTGGGAGTGGGAATAGTAATTGTAACCCCTCCACAGTCCAATACTTATCCTACTTTTGGTTATGTTGGAGTGGAAATAGAAAATCTAACCCTTCTAAAGTCCAACATTTTCCCAACTATTTCCTACGCTGAAGTGGGAATAGCAAACCTGGCCTTTGCAAAGTCCAACACATTCCCTACTTTTGCTTACATTGTAGAGGAAATAGTGTGTTTGACCCCTCCAAAGAGCAATACATTCCCTCCTTGCTCAGATTGAGGTGGAAATAGAAATTCTGAACCCTACAGAGTCAAACAGTTTCCCTGCTTTCCCTTATGTTGGAGTGTGAATAGTAGATTTTACCTCTCCAAAGTACAACACTTTCTACTGCCTAGTTCAAATTGTTAATATTTTTTAAATAATTTTAAAATTACGTATAAAATGTAATTTGAAATGTTCATTTTATATTAGATTTTTTGTAATATTTATTTATACACAGACACACACACACACCAAGGTGCCGATTCCGATCCGGGTAAAAAATTTTGCGTACGACTCGTATCCGTATATTTTCACGTACGAATCGTACAAGTACCGTACAAACTGCGAAGTACGATTCGTACGTGAAAAATACATACGAATTGCGTCGGATAAATGGTCCGAGAGGGAGCCGTACATTTTTACGTACGAATAGCGTCGGGAAAAGTGTCTGATAGAGAGCTGGACATTTTTACGCGCAAATCGTAAAACAGAAGTCCGAGCGCGCAAGTACGATCCGTACTGCCTGTCCGAATACACAACCGCATGTAAAAGGCCCGTACGGAGCGAACGCTGTAGCACACATGTACACGGGTAAACTTGTGCCCGGATACGAGTCATACAGCCCCCCCTCACCCCGCACATGTCAGCACCGTACCCCCGTATCTCAGCACCGTACCCCCCCTCCGCACCGTACCCCAACACCGTAGCACAGCCCCGCACCTGTATGCGCCGCACCCCAGGCCCGTCTCCCAGCCCCGCACTTGTACGCCCCGTACCCCAGGACCGTGCCCCAGCCCCCCACCTGTACGCGCCGCACCCTAGGCCCGTCTCCCAGCCCCGTACCTGTACGCACCGTACCCCAACACCGTAGCCCAGCCCCGTACCTGTATGCACCTTCCCCCAACACCCTAGCACATCCCAACACCTGTACGCACCGTACCCCAACACCATAGCACAGCCCCGCACCTGTACGCACCGTACCCCAACACCCTAGCACATCCTTGCACCTGTACGCACCACACCCCAACACCGTAGCACATCCCCGCACCAGTACGCACCGTACCCCAACACCGTAGCACAGCCCGCACCTGTACGCACCGTACCCCAACACTGTAGCACAGCCCCGCACCTGTACGCACCATACCCCAACACCGTAGCACAGCCCCCCACCTGTACGCGACACACCCCAGGCTCGTACCCCAGCCCCGTACCTGTACGCACCGTACCCCAACACCGTACCCCAGCACCCTCACCCAGCATCGCGTATGTACGGACCTTACCTACGTGATAAATACTCGTACAGAACCAGGACACTGTAAAACAGCACAAGGAGGGTCAATTCCACTCGCACAACACCACAAAACACGTCAACATGACAAAATACATCTCTATGACTGACCTGGCACATCCAAACAGGCAAACAGAGGCCCTAAATCACAACCACCTCTTATAACACACCCACCACAAATTCAAACCCAGCCACACCCACAAATGGACCAATAAAAAGGGCCCACACACACAACCCATGAGCCTTTACAACAGACCCACTGCTGACAGACCCCACAGACAAACAACTGCACCTTACTTACACCTTAACTACACCTTAACTTACACACCTTCACACAACCTCATTCACAAACACCCCCTCTTCACATTCACACACATCCCTCAGGGGTCCCATAGACCCGATGTGCCCACAATGGCAGACAAGGCTTGTGTGGGCAGGGGTGGTGGAAATGGAGGCAGGTGGAGGCGAGAACCTGACCAGCCAGCTGAGGGAACCGGTATGTCACACATACCCCACATCCTGGACAACTACCGGCGTGACACCAGGCACCAGCCAGGTAGTGTCGAGCCTCACAGAGATGAAGGGGACCCTCGACGTGATGAACAACCTGCAGGCCGAGCAACATGCCAGTTAACAACAACACCAAGGACGGATGGAGGCAAGACTGGCTGAGCTCCTGGCGGTGCAAACGGACATGAGCCGTTCACTCCGTCGGATCGCCGACAACATGGGCAACACTCCCTGTGCCACCAGGCGAAGACCAGCACCAGCCACAGGGAGGGAGGAGGAGGAGGATTCATCCGACGGAGCGCCCCAAGCATCGTCAAGGCCTGCATCTGAGGGTCCCGCAAGGAAGGTGGGTCATCCACGGAAAAGACCGTGAGAGTCAGCGGACCATCCACATCTCCCAGGTCACCTGGCCTGGCACCTGGCCCACTGGCGTAACAGCAGCACCTCACCCAATGACATTCTCTGCCACATGGACTTGCTGGTCACAGTCTGACCAATGATGACCAACACTGTGGTCTGGACTCTGATGACTCCAACTGACAAGGATGCCATCTCCCCCTGTGAACTTTGGATTCTATGCACCCGGTAGAGCACCTTAGTACATCTACCAAAAGACTTACCCCATCAAAAATTAAAATTATTTTTTTTCATGAGATGTTGCTGTCATTTGGCATTAGTCCACAACATATGTGTGTGTAAATGTAAAACTATGCCTGAGTGTTCAACTAACTCCAGCCATCCATACCCTGGGATCTGAGTCTGGTACAGGACACACATGGGTCACAATTTATCAGTCAATGCAGACATGGAGCACACTACTCACCTGTGATGGTCTCAAGCTGCTGAGGGGTTGCTTGCAATACTGTGCGGACTGATCTATTTGGAAGAGTATCATTAAGGCGTAGAGGTCATGCCTCATTTGGAGGTTCCCGGGGAGGGAGTCCCAGGTATGTGTTCCCAGGTGGGAGAACTATGTCCTGCATGCTGGAGTACGGTGGATCTGAAGAATGGGGGCCAGGTCAAGGTTGGATGCACGGAGATGGCACTACGGGTTCTCGGATGACAGTGGTACAAGGTTGGTGTTGGGTCGGGGTTGTGGCCTGCCTCCTGAGTGTGGGTGGGGAGTCTGAAGGTCATCCTGCAGCACACAGTGATCCATTGCAGCTATCTCTGCTGGACGGTGATGTGGCTGGGGCGCGGGATGTGGCAGCTGAGGTGTGCTGATGCAGCCTGGATGTGGACAAGTGTCCTGGGAGTTTGGATGTGGCTGCCCCGTAGAGGGCAGGGCAGTTTTTGACACGGATGTTGTTGTGGACCTGGGGGATGGTCCGTCTTTCCTTGGAGTGGATCTATCTGGAGATCATGTGCATAATGCAGAGGGTGTTGCAGTCTGAGGCACAGATGCTGGTGATTACCATGGCAAATGTGAGCAAGCAATCCATGATGCACACCATCTTGTGTGCATGGACACTGGATGCTTGTGCGGGGCTTCTGCAGGTGGGACACAAGCAGTTGACCCAGCTTTAAGGGGACAATCCTCAGATGTTGACCTCAGTCCTGTACAAGTCCAGCCTCAGGTGGCTGCTGTTCTGCCATTCATCAATGGATCTCATGCAATCTAGAATATTGGGACTGGCAATGTCTGCGTCCTTGGTGAGGGTGAGGAGCACTTGGCTGTCAATGGCATACGAGTTGATGATGAGGTTGTGTGCGCATGTGATGGTGGAGAGGGGGGTCCTGGACACATTGTAGATTGACACGCTGAGAGATTATACCTATGCCATGTGCCTCACAACGACAGCATACTCCATGCAGAAGCCTTGAGTCCCACTCCCATGGCCTTGCCGGGGTACAGAGCCGGTGGGGAGTAGGAGGGACATGACCTGGTGGATGTGACAGGGCCTGGAAGGCGTGGCAGCGCTGTGTAGGCAGTCGGAGTTGCACACTCATCATGCAAAGGTGTTGTGTGTGCGCTTAGTGTATGCCTGAGAGCTGGCGGCAGATGTGTGGATGGACATTGCTTGGAGGGTGGCTGCAACATCAGACTGTAGTGTGATGTGGGTCATGCAAGGACATGAGGCTCGTGCAATGTGCACGTTGCATGTGCAGACGGTCCAGCCTTTGGCACCGCATGGCCGCAACTGTGGCACAGACAAGCTGATGACAGCCAAATGAATGGGTTGATGGAGGAAGGGAGGAGCATCTTTGATGTGTGTGTGTTGCCAAATCAGGAAACTTCGTGTGCCCTTGCTGCAGTGGCTGCAACAGCAGGCAGCATGTCCTGGGAACTATGCCACAATTTCCACACAAAGACTAGGATGTCAGAAAGGACTACTGCTACAGGTGTATGTCAAGGAAGGAGTGACCGGTTTTCAATGGCACACCCAGAGACAAAGGATGCACAATCCCCAAAGATGACTGACACTGGATCATGAAACTGAAGGCCAAGCTGCGCACAGGAAACACACCCCAGAAGGTGTTGACGGCCCGTTGTGGGGACCAACATACCAAAACACATACACAGCCATGGACTTCATGCACAATAGAGAATCAAATACATGTAGAACAGCATGCAGGTTGCTAATCTACACATAGACTCATATGCACAATCCTTGACAACCATGCCAGAGATGGCGCATGCACAGTGGCAAGAGACCTGCATTGACAGAGATGAGGCACCTTGGAGGCTGAGGAACACCTTTATTACTCAGGCTCACACCTATGGAAATGCATCAATATTAACAGACTCACAGGTCTTTTGTATTAACATGTGGGACCTACACTGGACACCCCCTTCGCACCACAGATGCTGTAAATCCATGGGAGTGGCACACAAGTGAAGGGGGTGAGCCAAACATCCCCTGCTGCACACAGAGAGGCTGCAATTCCCCATTGAGCCTCTTATGGGGATGTCCCGCAATATGTCCACCCGTAGCCTCCCGTATGTTTCCGAGGGAAGTTGTACACACATTGATGCCGTCATCAAAAACCACAATCCCATAATAGATGACTGTCACGAAGTGTGACTATCAATTCATGTGAGTCATGCTACATGTCATGTGCCCCATGGTGAGTCGACATGTATGCATGGTAACAAAACCTGCACAGGAGCAGTGCCCACACATTACGAACAACTACCACACCCAAAATGCCTTGCTGCAATCCTTACCCAAAGGAGACTTTTCACCATGTCCGTGCATGTAACGCTGATTCAGCACACGTTGCATTACTCATGAGGAATAGCAGGAGCACAACGATGCCACGAGCAGACAGAATGCGCAACTACCTGGGGATGAGAGACACACAAAAAGTCAGGAAAAACATAGTCATCCGCATGCATGGTCATGTACTCTACGTGAATAAGGTTGACACCATGCTAGTTGTCAATTGAGTGTGTCAGCTAAAATGTGTGGAATGACATCAGCACTCGAGTGACACAATAGCACACACCTCAAAGTCACTTAGCATACAGTCAGCTGGACACACACATTGCAACACATGCCACACAAGGCTCCAAGCGTGCACACTCAGACCCAGGGACTCACCATTATGAGAAGAAGTTGCGTATGAGCTGACTCCGGATGTGCTCCTCCTCCTCCTCCTCCTCCTCCTCCTCCTCCTCCTCCTCACTTGCCCCGTGACCAAGGCGGATGTTCCTGCTCATCGGGATCCAGGATGAGTGGCACAGCTTTCTCCACTGCCATGTTGTGCAGCATGCAGCACACGAGGAAGATTTTGCAGACCTTCACCGGTGCATATGGGAGGGACCGCCGGTCTTGTGGAGGCAACGGAATTGGCTCTTCAGGAGGCCAAACGTCCTCTCAATCACTCGCCTGGTCTGCCCATGGGCATTGTTGTAACGGTGATCTGCAGCTGTTCTCGGGTTGCAGAGAGGCGTCACCAGCCATGGCATGTTGGGATAGCCAGAGTCCCCTACATGGAAACATCATGTAAAGAAGTGGGTCAGGAGATGCCGTCACATACTAAGATACCGCTGAATACTGGACAAACAGAGTCTACCCACCAACAAGACATGCTCGTTCGTTGTGCAGCTGCAGCATCATTTCTGGCACCCTGCTACGCCTCATGATGTAGGCATCGTGTGCTGGCCCTGGAAAACGTGCACAGACATGGGAAATCACCATGTTAGCAAGACACACCACAAGGGCATTAATGGAGTGATAATGTTTACGGTTTCGATAGGCTACCTCCTGTGCCTGTGGTGGTACCAAAGCCACATGTGTCCCATCAATGGACCCAATTACATGGGGCATCTCTCCCAATCATATAACTCACCCTTGATACCTGTCAACTGCTCAGGAGTTGGAAAATGGATGAATTAATCCAGGTGCTCCAACATGGCTTCTAAAACATCATGCAGGACATGGCTGAACATGGTCTGGGACATGCCACCCACATCAGCTATGGTGAATTGAACTCCTGTAATGTGTCTGGCTGTTCACTCACACTGGCCCACAGCTACTTTCATGGCATGTCATGTAGACCTTGACAATCCACGTTTGTAGCTGGCTCTTGGTAGGAGTATCACCTGGCTGGCATACGTGTGCAGGATGTATTGCACAGGCCAGACTCTGTATGTAGCATATGTGTACTAGCTGTTGAACATGTGCTCAGTTCATTGACATTGGTGTAGTAATGTACTCAATCTTGGTTATTCCTTCCAAATTTCTGCAGGGCACCGCCTCTCCCCCGACCAATGCCAGACTTGGCTGCCATGAGGGAACGTGACTGCATACGCCGCTACAGATTCCCCCAACAATTAATTGAGGACCTGACAAACAGGCTGGCACCACACCTCCAACCGCGACACAGGACTGCGCTGTCCCCCAAGATGAAGGTGATGTCAGCCCTACATTTCTTTGCCACCGGTACGTTTCCTGTGCGCCTCCTATCACCAGTGTAAGCTGTGAAATGCACCGTACACACGCTCTGAGGGCGTGTGTATGGTCGTATCACTATATGGGGTTTGGGTAGGGGTACGCGTGTGTGTACGGACCGTACACACGTACGTGTACACACTGGTCCTATCCCTATGGGAGTGTCGCCGTAGGCGTACGCCATAGAGATACAGCCCGTACACACATGTGTAGGGCCCGTAGCACTATGGTAGTGTTGGCGTAGGCGTATGCCATAGTGCTACGGGCCGTACCCGCGTGTGTACGGGCCGTAGCACTATGGTGTACGCCTACGCCAACACTACCATAGTGCTACGGGCCGTACACACGCGGGTACGGCCCGTAGCACTATGGCGTAAGCCTACACCAACACTACCATAGTGCTACGGGCCGTACCCACGCGGGTACGGCCCGTAGCACTATGGTAGTGTTGGCGTAGGTGTACGCCATAGTGCTACGGGCCGTACCCACGTGTGTATGGCCCATAGCACTATGGTAGTGTTGGCGTAGGCGTACGCCATAGTGCTACGGGCCGTACACATGCGGGTACGGGCCGTATCACTAGAGTAGTGGTGCCCTAGGGGTACGTGTGAAACGCACCGTACCTGTGTGGGGATTTGAAAATTACAATGGGGACACATAAGGGACAAGTATTAGGGCCTACATGCATGCTGGTTGTCATGGAAACCCAGTTTAAAGATCACATTTTTCCATCATGTGGCCTGGAAAAAGCAGTTGGCCACATTATACATTGTTGCAAAGTGGTTGTTGACTTGACATGATGTTGCAAATTTGAAAAAATGCTAATGCTGTCACTGGTGTATGTTTAAAGGGATTGGAGGAAACGTAGGATGCAAATGAGTCTGACCAATCACTCTGTACTCCTGTTACTGAAATAGCCCAGCAAGGCAGATATAAGTCAGCCAGAACCCATGAGAGGGCACTTGCCTGCACAACCTTTGATTCAACACCACTGCTGCTGCTTGTGATTCCTCTGGCACCATGTCGCGGACTGTGGAAAGGGCCCAGCCATTCACACAGGAAGAGAATGAGGCGTTGCTGGACGTCATCCTCCCACAGTTCCCCAGCCTCTAGGGTAGACCAGGGGTGCAGGTGAGTGCTGACTCCGCTACCTTTGACTGTGCCCCTTCTTTTTGTGACTGGCACTTTTGGCATTGTGTCCAGGTGTGACAGACATGAAATGTTGTTTAGAGTGGGTCCCGGGGGGGAATGGCTCATGTCTGTCATGCAGAGCATGATGTGGTTCATGTGTGCACTCCTCACTTGCATTGTGCTTACTGTGACATTCACTGCATGCTGCATGGCACATTCAGCATAGCTAATCTTCTTGACCCTTCTTGTTCTATAGTCCTGAGGTGATTCAGTGTTCCCCCCGTGTGACAGGTGACTGTACCCACAGATGTGTGTGAGTTGAGTGGAGCTGTGGTGAGAGTGTCCAAATGATCTGGACATTGATGTGTGTGAATGTTCCTTGTCATGTGGGTGAGTGTCTATGTGGAGTGTTGCACCACAGCTGCATGGAGGAGGCAACAGCTCTACCCATCTGATGTGAGAAGTGATCCGTGCTGTGTGTCTGACTTGCTGGGCTAGCCCCACGCCTGTGACACCCCCAGGCAAGTGGCACATGTGCAGAGTGAGGTTTGTATTGGCTGATGCCACTGGCAGGTGAATGATCTGTGCCTGTGTGTGTCTGTGTAGTCTGCTGATGTTGGGTCAGTGGCCTGGGGCATGTGACTGCTTGGAGGTGCTGGCCATCAGCTTTGTGTTGCTTGTGATGTACAGTGTGTGCCATGATCAGGGAGTGTGTCGCACACCTCATGCCACCTGTGTACTTCCAATGCCATGTAGTGCATTGGGCCTTACACAGAGGCCAATGTCCCTATGACAAAGGTGCGATTATTTTGCAGCATACTATGCCCTGTTCAACAAATCAAAGATGTTCTAATGTGTGTCTCTGTGACATGGAGCAGGTGTAGTGATCTATTCTCACTTTGGCATCCTCACAGGTAACCGCCTACGAGAAGGGGAAGATATGGAAGCGGGCCGTCAGGGCCGTGATCTCCGTGGAGGGTCGCAGTCGGCACCTGGCACAGGTGAGGAAACGCTGGCAGGACATCCGGTGCTGGACCAGGAGGATCGCCCGGGTCCTGCTGGGGGAGTCACCAGAAGGCAAGAACAGCGGGCGCCGGCGCCTGACCCACCAAATGAAGCGTGTCCTGGCAGTGGTCTTCCCTGACATGGATAGGCGGTTACAGGCGAAGCAGCAAGGGGGTAGGTACATGTGTGTTTATTGTGTGTCACCAGCTTTGGGAAGTGCTCAGTCGCATGGATAGACTGCCAGGGTTAATATGTGCATTGCATTTTCTGTTCCCCAAAGTCATCCGCTGCTGTTCTTCCTCCTTTCCCCTCCTTGACATGTGTTCCCTGGTCTGTTTGTAATCACTATTGCACATGGTCATCTAGGCTGGCAGTTAATCCAAGTGCACATTGCTGTCTGCATCATGTGGGGGTGGGGTCGGAGACATGTGTTGTTACCTTGCCTGTGCCCTGTCCTGTTCAGTCATTTGGGGGTCCATATCAGTTGGCACTGATGCTGAGTCTCAACATAGGAGTGTGAGTGTTCAAATGAACAGACTTGCAGCATGCATGACCGATGTTGTGGCCTCAGACATGATGTGCATGAGTGGGAGATATGCATAGTGCCGGGACGGTAGCTCATGTTACAGTCAGATAATTCCAGGACCATGGAGCAGTGTGCCCACTACAGTACCCTAAGACACCCTTGCCTCGGTATCATGTGTGTCATCCAACACTGTGCCCATTCTCAATGTGTTCAGCATAGTTTTGCCTCTGTGGCATTGTTCCCTGGCTTCATTTGTATTTATCTAAAGTGTGCTACATGTGCCCATTGTACAGGCTGACCCCATTTTGCTTCTGCATCCTCACACTGGCCAGTACCTGTGTGTCTATGTACAACAATCTGTTGAGGTTTTGTGTCACAAATATGTGTTGGCAGCCTCACGAGGTGATGTGGAGTACATTTAGGATTTCCTGATGCACTTTTTAGTAAACCCAGATTGAGAGGTGTCACTTCTTGAACTGTCTCAATCACATTGCCTCAGGTATGGGGTGTTTTTGCGGGCAAGGACTACATGTCCAAACCTTATGTCTCTTTTCCAGGTCTGACGAGTGTGTGATGATTGTCTGGGCAGGCACTCAACGTGCAGTGACCCAGGCATGTTGTGCAGGGTGTCATGTTTGTGCTTTGCAGCATGTGTCACAAGTTAAAAAACATGTTTCCTGCTCATCCATT
This sequence comes from Triturus cristatus, assembly GCF_964204655.1. NCBI lineage: Eukaryota > Metazoa > Chordata > Amphibia > Caudata > Salamandridae > Triturus > Triturus cristatus. Next base: position 552,800,743 of record NC_140584.1, read on the forward strand.
ATTGGCACAGGTGTGTGCTCCAGATGCTATGTGGTTTGGTCTGTGTGTGCTGACATCTGTGTGGACATTCTTCGTGCACATCAGGGTGTCTCCTCAGTGCAGGTGCTCCTTATTCCAACACAATTTCAGGGCCATTTGCTAATACATTGTCCTGTGTCTGGACATGTGTGCCACTCCACATGACAGGTAGTGTGTCAGATGTGTTGCCAACTGTGTCATCATGGTACGGATGGCCAAGTGACAGGTGGCATGTTTTAAGTTGTTATTCAAGAAGTCATGTGCCCTGGCACTCACTACACTTGTCAACATGTCCCAATAGTTTATATGCTTCACTTTGATTTTGTGAAGGACAATGATGTGCCTGCATGACAGATGTCTCCCAAGGGAGTACACAAGTATCACTTTTACACGTTTGTGGAACACGCTGGCACAATTAGAACATGGGCACATTTCTGTCCAAAATTTGTTTAGGAATTATACATATCCATGTTCCCACAGTGTGTTAGCATTTGGGTTAGTCCTTGGTTGTTGCTGATGCCAACTTACCGGTGTCAAGTCATCCCGACCACGTGGTGCCATGTATATGTACTTCCTGATACCACATTTCTTCTTAACATTGGCTTCTTGGCATTAGGCGGGCAGCTCATACAATGACTGTGTAAATGTAGTTTTGTGTGCACCTCCTTGTGTGACTTCTGATATTCATGCACATGTGTGTTCTGTTCCACAGGTGGGACATTCACACATTCCAAGTATGTCAATTGTGTAAAGTTTTGTGCTTCCCAATGGATCAGATAGTATTACTTTTGCTTTTCTACAGTACTCACAGGTCTATGAGTGTGGGGACCCCTTCAGCATTGGCGTCTGTTATTTGGCATTGGGTGCACCAATACTATTTCGTTCACAGTGACCAGGAGGTGGCATGCCGTCATGGTCTGCCTGTGCTCCACTGTTCACAGACACTAGCTTCTCTGTATAATTGGATATCCAGTTATTTGCTGTGGTGTCCTGATTTTCATTATTTCAGGGGCATGTTGGGTGAACCAACTGGGGAGTGCAGGGCTTACATTTGTACTGGGTATTCTAGATGTTCCTCATGATGCTTTTCATGATATGCACTGTGACCTATTTAGTTTGGACTCATGTGTCAGATGTACACAGGTGACTGATTATTTCCTGTCTCTTCACCTTGCCCACAGCATCATCGGGGGACACCGAGGGAGACACCTGCACGGACGTGGAGGAGGGATCCAGCACCAGTGCCACCACTCCTGGCGAGTCGGCAGCATCAAGTGGCACGGAGGGCAAGGGGAGTGCGGCGGAGGACCTGGGTAGTACCACCACCGACTACTACGCAGACGGGTCCGAGGCTGAACTCCCTGAGGGGGCGGAGGCTGCTCCAACAGCTGGCAGCAGCACTACAACTGTCACCGCCCCCTCCATTCCCATCACCGCCCTCCCAGTTGCTCCGGTCCCTTCTGTCCGTGTAGGGCAACAACGTGTCTCCTTCGTGCCAGGCACCGCACCCCCTGCCTCCCCTGCTGCCCTCACTGCCGAGTCTGTGGACATTCAGCGGCAGTTGCAGGTTGGGTAGACATCGATCCTGACTGTCCTCCATGGCCACACCAGACTGCTGACACAGATGGTGTCGTACATGGAGGGCATGTCATCAGGGATGTCTGACCAACGGATGTTGCTGAGGTCCATGGACTCGTCACTGACGGCAGCAGTGAGTGTCCTGCAGCGCTTGCTCCCCCCACCTACCCCTGCGCCATCCACACTTCCCACTCCCATTCCTGTCCCAAGCACACACACACCTTCCCAGGCAGGCACCACACCAGACACAGGCAACACACCAACAGGGAAGGACAAGCGCACACCTCCTGTCACGCACACTCAGGGGGAAGAAGGCACACCCACTGGGTCTAGGGCACACAGGCAGACACGCAGCCACAGTCGGAGTCCGCATGCCTCACTCCCCAGTCCCTCCAATGTCACTCCCCTCGGCTCCCCTGCCCCACAGTCTGAGAAGGAGACCTACTTGGCTGTGCTGGGCCTCAGCCCCACTGTTTCACCTGCGCGCAAACGGGCAAGGCACTCCACGGGTAGGGGAGTTGAGCCCCTCCTGTCCACCACCTCCCCCAGTAGCGCTGCAACCCATCCCTCCGACCCCCCCCTCCTTGAGGCCTGTGGTTCCTTCGGGTGCAGGGGAGACGCTGCAAGAGCTTGCAGACGTGTGCAGCGCAATACTGACCTCCACCCTTGGCGCTGCCCTACCCCCTGTGGTGGAGTCGTCCGTCCCTGCACCCCCAAAACCTGCCCTACCCCCTCTTGTCCCTGCGGTGCCTGGTCCTTCCCCACATGGTGCCCCCACCCCAGTCGATCAACCAGAGGTATCTAATGTGCAGGCAAGCTAGGGGAGACGCGTAGCCATGTGTCCCCCCCCCCCAGGACTTCGTGTCTGGACTGGCGTATGGCCTTTGTAAATAGTGTCCTTTTCTACTTTTTGTTTTCATGCTCAATAAAGCATTTTGTTTTTACTTTGCACACGATTGCTTTTCAGGTATTGATGTTGGTGCTGATGCTCCATGAGTTGGGGTGGTGATCATGTGTTGGGTATCTGGGAAATGTAGTAGTCTGCTGCTCATGGGTGGACCCTGGTATCTGCGTGGCATCACAAGGTCTCTGAAATGATTCTTTGGTCGTGTATGCTCTTTGTGTTTTGAGACATTGTCCCAAGGAGTGTTCCTTCCTCTGTGGCACCTGACATCTTCCCTGCAGGGAGTTGCACCATTGTTGTGCTGACCTGTGTCTACATTCCCTTGGTGGCTGATGGATCCCTTCAGCTATGTCCCTGCCTGCTCAGCAATGTGTCCGGCTGCATCGTCTGTGCCATCCTTGGTAGTCACTGTACTTGTGTATAGAGTATGTTGCCATGCCTCCATGGGGAAATGGTCCCTTTTACGCACTATGCATGTGTGTACTCACAGCCTAGCACACATATGGTACTTGTTCTGCAGGGTATTTGGTCACCTGACTGACAATCGTGGGCATTGTATCTGTGGGAAGTCCACCCTATTCCTTCCATGGGAGACAACAACTTGGTGGCTGTGCCAGCACCTGTACATTCCTATCAGTCCTGGAATGTGCGTGGCAGTGTGTGTTCCCTTTGGCTCTCTTAGTTTAGTGGTTTTCACATAGCTATACAGTCTTGTGACATGATCTCAGTGTGTGTATTGTGCTGAATCCGCCATGTGTCATTTGTCATCGCACCCACATGTGGTGTGTCATGCAGTGGGGGAATGACATCCATCCTCATGGGAGTGGGACACTGCTGTCAGTGATGTGTTGATATGGCACTCTCAACATAGTCGTACATTGGGGATGCGTTAATGGACCCATGGGGTTGTGGTCATCTGAGGATGATGCACCCACCCCTCATATGTCAGGCCACTGCTGGGAGTGATATGCACCCACCCCTCATATGTCTGGGCACTGCTGGGAGTGATATGCACCCACCCCTCATATGTCTGGGCACTGCTGGGAGGCCTCTGCACCCACCCCTCATATGTCTGGGCACTGCTGGGAGTGATATGCACCCACCCCTCATATGTCTGGGCACTGCTGGGAGGCCTCTGCACCCACCCCTCATATGACTGGGCACTGCTGGGAGTGATATGCACCCACCCCTCATATGTCTGGGCACTGCTGGGAGTGATATGCACCCACCCCTCATATGTCTGGGCACTGCTGGGAGGCCTCTGCACCCACCCCTCATATGTCTGGGCACTGCTGGGAGTGATATGCACCCACCCCTCATATGTCTGGGCACTGCTGGGAGTGATATGCACCCACCCCTCATATGTTTGGGCACTGCTGGGAGGCCTCTGCACCCACCCCTCATATGTCTGGGCACTGCTGGGAGTGATATGCACCCACCCCTCAAATGTCTGGGCACTGCTGGGAGGCCTCTGCACCCACCCCTCATATGGCTGGGCACTGCTGGGAGTGATATGCACCCACCCCTCATATGTCTGGGCACTGCTGGGAGTGATATGCACCCACCCCTCATATGTCTGGGCACTGCTGGGAGGTCTCTGCACCCTCCCCCATGTCTCTGTCCACTGCTGGGAGTCCTGGGCACCCACCCCCATGTCTCTGTCCACTGCTGGGAGTCCTCTGCAGCCACCCACCCACCCACCCGCCCCCTTGGTGCAGTACACTGCTGTCCTGTGCATACACACACACCAATATACTGCTTATATGCTGCACCAGACCCTAAGCCAACATTCGTGGCGTGTGTACGCCTTGTATCCATTCTGTACTGGTGCCGTAGGGGTACGGGTGGGACGGACCCTAACCACGCATTCATAGGGTGTACGGGCCGTACCCATGCTCTGAGGGCATGGGTACGGCGCGTACCCCTCCATCACCACTCCAATGGTGGTACGAGCTGCACCCACGCTGTGGGGGTGTGGGTACGGCGCGTACACCTCCATCACCACAACAATGGTGGTACGGGCCGTACCCACGCCCCCACAGCGTGGGTACGGTCTGTACCACCATTGTCGTGGTGACGGGTACGCGTCCACGTCCACTTCCGTTGTGACGGTACGTAGGGAGTGGTGGACACGCCCCCCCCGAAGTGACCAGAGCCAGGAGGTCATGTATGTACAGGACATATTTACATTTTAACTTAGGTGGGGGTTATGTTTCCTGCCCCTGGCCCCCTCCCTTTGCCCCTGGTTGTTGTTCTGACCTTCTGCGGCATCTGCGTGGGTTTCTGTGCACCAGGTCGTAGGCTAGGAGGGCCGGGATGACACGTAGGATGGGGTCCATGGCTGTCCGTCGGGTACCGGTGCCCCTTCTTCGCTTCGTCCTCAATTTCCCGGCAGTTTTTGGCTGCCGTAAAAAGTGGTCCGTGCGGAGTGACGTAGGCACGAATCGTACTTGCTGGTCCATATAGCGCTGCCTGACTCCGTCCGGACGTCACGTACGCGATGTCCCGGATCGGAATTGTGGGTATTTTTTCGCCGCACGTACTTTTGTACGAATCGTACGGAAATGGTATTTCTGTACGATTCGTACTTGCTGGTTTGTAAGGAGGATTTCCCGGGTACGAGTCGTATAGAGAAAACGCTCCGTACGACCATTCGTACCCGGGTTTTACAGGATCGGAATCGGCACCCAAATGTACAGAAACTTTTGGACCCTATGTGCATGAGTGCCTGGCTTCTTCAGGTACAGTTTATATGAGATGGTTGATATCATGTTATGGGCCCACATTAACCCAACATGTTGTTTTTTATGCTTCTGGAAATGATATTATATTCTTTTAAACTTTAATTTATAAATGAACATAAACAAAAAACAATGCTTGTTGTGAAAAAGTGTAACCGACTAAGTGATTTATAAAAACATTTTCATTCAGTTATCTCACAAGCTCATTAGAGACCAAAATTACAATAATACATCCATAATGATATCTAACAAATTAGACCATTCTAATTTATAAAGGAATACAAAAATGAATCTGAGGAAACTGTCTCTAATGAGCTTATCATATGTTTTTAAATTAGTGATCACGAAACTCTTTTAACAATTAGGGCATGTGTGTGCGCCATATGTGCATACATACCTTTTTGGGGGGGTGCATCGGGGGGCCCTAGTCCCCCTGGCACCCTTGGAATTGCATTTGCAATTTGCAATTCACAATTTGGTAAGCTCAATTTGCAAATGCATTCCCATTCATTCTTATGGGACTACAGGCCCATAGGAATAAATTGAGTGACATTACCTGATAGCGATTCGCAATTTGCGAATCAGTATTAGGTAATGTTTAGGAATCGCAATTTATTCTGTGATTCCTACATGCATAAGGAATTGCAATTCCTAAATAGCAATTCCTTAAAAGGGGATCGCAATTTCCTATGTTGATGCATGTGGCAGTAAACATCTTTCTATGAATTTATCTGTTGAGGACAAAACAAGTATGACATTTCATTCTGCTGTCAGCCACTTGATAGGCAAATCTAGCCAGACATAACTCAGAATGACAGTGGAAAACGTCTAGCTGATAGGACTCAGCAGTCTGACTAGTACTTGTCTCACTACCACAAAGTTAGTGCAATACTGAGCTTTAAAAGACAAGAGGAGTTGTATAGAACTTAGCACTCAAGGTCCAACCTGAAATCTCTTCTTTTTATTGATCATCACAATCATTCAAACACCAATAAAGGCTCAAAATATTAGTTCCATCAAGTAGATTATTAAACTAGATGATAAAGAAAGGAAAGAAAAGTGAAATGGATGAGGAAGCACGTTTCTGTTCACAAAATGATCCTTCAACCTTAGACATTCAAATATTTAACTAGTCTATCCTACCTGAAAAAATGATGATTTACCTTAAGACATGCCTCGCTTTTAACAAAAGTACTAGTTGATATTCAGACACCCAAGTAGCAGTGACCATTTCCTGGAACATAGAGTAGATTAACTGCCACTCCTGCAGGTACCACCTTTGGGTCAAAACCCACTAATCAACCTGAAATTTCAATGAAATATTTCACAACCATCCAGATCATCCAGTTCTGCAGTCTCCCAAGTGTATACCTTTGGACACTGCGAGAACATGTGGGAAAATAATTCCAGCCATCCCACTCGCAAATCGCAAATCTGGAGTCCGTTTGTGCAAAGTCTGGGTTTAGCCCATGAATAATCAAATATGTAATGAGCTCTGTGCATGTAGATCAAATTAAAATGCAAATTTTGAGATCATAGTTTTCCTATTATTTGTAGAACAAAGCAGGTCACAATTCCTATTTCCATCCTCCATATACTCTCCTAAATAGACCTGTTTGAAGAGCTAATCCTGCCTAATATTTGTAGATGTCTCCAAAACATCTAGTCCCTAATTACGATGTTGATCAGAAAGCCTCTGACCACAGGTCGAAGGCTTTCCGACCGACATTTTTGGTTTGAATTCCGACTGCCGTATTTTTACGGTGGTTGGAATTCAAACTGGCCGGTCATTTTGTCTGGCTTCAGACGGGCTCAAGGAGCCCGTCGGCCAGTCTGCACCGTCACCATAATCCCATACAGATGGCATTTCTGCCGTCGGGATTATGATGTCAGTTTCCAACAGGCTTTCCATGTTGGGCTTTCCGACATGGAAAGCCTGTCATAAAGTGACTTTGGGGGCCCCCAGCAGAGCCCCCCTTCTTCAGGCCTTCGGTTGGGGGCCGAGGGGGCATCTATGGTACCCCCCTCTAAATCCCTGCACCGTGTGGCAGGCACCGTGCAGGTGGCTGCCACCCAGTGCAGGGATTCACAGCGACTCCCAAATCAGATTTGTAATTTGAAAATGTATTACCACCACATCAATAAATCAATAATAGAATATTAAATGCTGTCTTCAGTACCAGGTTTCATGAAATATATATTTATTCTCTGCTTGTGAACCATACTCTTGTAAAGAATATAGTATATTCTGTACTTTTTCACAACTTTTGAATTATCTCTTTATTATGAACCCATACCCCTGAACTACATACCACAGAAAACATATATAAATATTAGTCAACCATAGTTCACATTCTACAAACATTATGCATTTAATTTATAAACGGAGTGCAAAATAGTGTTACTACTAAAAACGTATCCAAGTGTGAGAGTCAGTCAGTCAAACAAGCTTTATTCGACAATTAGTCATAAAAGTGAGATACAAAACACGTTATTACAAAGGTATTTCATTATGATTGTGCAAAAGAGCGAAACATGATTGTAGGGCTTGTTTAAAAAATGCAATTAAATCATCATGACATTTAAAAAATCCATGAAATAATGTTAAAAAAGCGTTAATAGCTATCACTAAGAACAACCACTAAAAACAAGCGCAATTAAAATTCTCTACTGCGAGGTGCTAAACTTTGGTCGTGATGAATAGGGCCAGCATTACTAGACTAAATACATTTTGACCAAAGTGTAACTATGGGTCTCCAAGTACAGGTACAAAATAGCATATGTCAGATGGATAGGGAGTGTGACCTTATGGCCCATGCCCAACCTGGAATTTTTGCTACAGCTGTAATAATTGGAATAGAGGTGTTTGTATGTAGAATTCTTCCAGCTTCTTCGCTCCTTCTGGTGCCGAGTAGTTTACAAATTGGCACAAGCCATGCCCAACGAGGAGCGGCATAAGCTGGGCAGACAAACAGCAAATGCGCCACCGACTCCTCTTGGGTCTGGCATAGAGGACACATATTATCGCATGACTTAGACCATCTAGCTGTAAACGCTCTAGTGGGCAATGAGCCCACCCTAAACTGAAAATATAGTTTTCTATCATGTGGTTTAGCTATTATGTCCCAATATGGTTCTAGGCTCGGGGTCAGCTTGGCTTCCAGAAAGTTTCCTGTGACTGTTGATGACTCACTGTTTTTGAGTGTTTTGTGCGTGTTCATCTCCCAATATTTTTCTTTCAGAATCTTTTTCGAGGGAAAGCAAGCTGTGTCTGGTTCTTCCCATAGTGTCTTCATACCTATGCTTATTAGGGCATCTCTAATTTCTCTTAACCATCTTATTTTGTGAAATGTGTCAGCCCTTATTATGTCCATGAAGCCCGCAGCATAATGGTTCAATTCTGGTGTGGTCCAAAGTCTACGCCAGTATAGTAAAGGGCGTAGTTTAGCGACCTCAGCCAGAGGCTTTCTTCCTAGATTATACAGGAGGGGATGCACTGGGGTGCTTTGGGGGAGGGTTGTGATGTTACGCAAAAACCTATTTTCTGCAATTGTAAGGTTAGACAGGTTTTCATACCACCAAAGCTCTGTTCCATAAAGTGCAGAGTTGACCACCTTCATGTTGTATACCTGGAGCACTGGGCTAATTGGTTTAGTCAGTGAGGTATTATACTCCCGGTTTAACACTCCCGACAATTGGCAATGCTTGAGTGTAGCCAGGACAATTTGCTGCTTCCATTTTAGGTCACTTTGAATATTGACCCCCAGATAAGTAAATGATTTTACTTGCTCCAAAGGGCGGTTGTACATTAATATTTTACTTTTAAAAGCTCTGTGAGGGTTCAAAGACATGAATTTCGTTTTTGACATATTGACTTCCAGACCACGAGAGGTACAGAATTCTTCAAAAATGTTCAGGGCCCGCTGTAGACCACTCGGGGTCTTTGAAATGATCAATGTGTCGTCCGCGAACATTAAAATCTGTATTTTATTGCCAGCAAGTGATGGAGAGTCAGTGTTTTCCACTTCCATATAATTTACTATACCATTGATAAATAAGGAGACTAGGGTCGGTGCCAACACACAGTCCTGTCATACACCACTCTCTTCTGGGAAGGAGCTGGTAACCATGCCCTGGGAGCCCCAACAAATTTTGGCATAGTTGTCTTCATGCAATCTCACAACTAGTGTGAGTAATTTGTGAGGGATTCCCATTTCACGCAAGATTGCCCATAGTTTGGAATGGGAGACAAGATCAAATGCTGATTTTAAGTCAACAAAGGCAGCATACAAGCTGCCTTTGCCCAGGGCCACCATCTTCCAATACAGCAGAGTAAAGCGAAACACCTGGTTAATAGTGCTGGTGTATGCCCGAAAGCCTGCTTGCAGGGGGGATACATGCTATTCTCATCAATCCACTCCTGGATCTTGTTAAGGATTAACCTACCCATTATCTTTTGTAGGGAGTCTATCAGGCTAATGGGCCAATAGTTACCTGGAAGTATTTTTTCTCCCTTCTTATAAATTGGGATTATTTCTGCCCCTTTCCACGAATCTGGTATAGAGGCTCCTTTCGCAACAGAGATAGCCAGCAACAGGATGTACCTGCTCCATCTTAATTTATCATATAGGAACATATCTGCAGGAACGTCATCGGGGCCAGGCGCTATCCCTCCTACTACAGTTTCCAGTGCTGCATTGACATTAGTACTATTAAATGCCTCTTCTTGGTATAGCACGTAGATGGGATCCTCTGAGTTTGGCTGACTGAAGGTACGGGCATACAGTGGTTTAACATTTTTTACCCAGTCTTCCTGTGCTACATGGCTGTATGTGTGTTCCGGCTAACCTCCTCTGTCCCACTTTACTATGTTCCAGAAGGTTTTGCTATCGCTCCGGGAACACGCCTCCTTGAGGTCCTGCCATCTTTTCTCATCCCAGGATTGTTTAGCCTTTTTCTGGGTGCTCTTATAAACCTGTCTGGCTACTCGCATTGTAGCGGGCTCCCCCCTTTTTAATTGTGTCCCCAAGTGATTCTCCAGCCTGCCTACGTTCCTTATTGAACCAAGAGCTGGCTTTTTTCTTTGTTGTTTTGTTAGGCTTGCAACGCTTAAAAAAATATGTGTGCTAATTAATAAGGAATTCATTGTGGATCAGGGTGGTAGACTCTAGTGCTTCGTTTGTGGCCGGAATAGACTCTAGCTCTATCAAAGCATTATCTATTTCCTTGGTAATGTTAGCTATAGATACAGGCTTTTCTGCTAATCTTGTCCACTTTAGGCACCTCATGTTATTGATGGGAACTACCTCACAAGGATATAAGTCGCACCTATTCTGTGAAGATATCTGCTGTCGCCATAAACCCAAGGTTGCACACAAGGTGTTGTGGTCACTCTCTAACCGATCCTTAACTACCATGTCACCAAGGGTATGCCATAATTTCAGACAGATTAGTATATAGTCAATGCGACTGGCCGTGGTTCCGTTACTAAAGGTATTTGCCCCTAGTCTATCTAGTGGGGTCCTGCCATTGGCTGCCCGAAAGCCCTTTCCTAAGCAGATGTGTGAGAGTGGGCGTAGTTCGCGAAGTAGCGCTATGCGAAGATACGCAAAGTGCACTTCGCACTACGCGTAGCACTTCGCGAACTGCGTAGTACCCTGTTCGCACTGTGCAAAATGCCATTTTCAATGATTGCACAGTGCGGACAAGCCTCCGGCACTGTGCAATCATTGAAAACGGCATCTTGCACAGTGCGAGCTGTAGTTTTCTGCCGCTCGAGTAGATTTTTACTCGAGCGGCAGCTTTCTCAACGCGGACTGGTAGTTTCTCATCGCGAGCGGTCGCGAGCATGCGCGACCACTCGCAATGAGAAACCTGACCTCCCCGCGTTGAGAATCTCGCCGGGAGGTTTATTTTCCAAGCTCGCGATCGCCAACTTGATGTTGCTGATCGCGAACGAGGAAAAAGTCTCACCGGGATGTCATTTTGCTTGCTCGCGGTTGCCAACTTGACGTTGAGGACCGCGAGCAAGCAAAAAATGACCGCTGCACTACGCAACGCTACGCAACGCTACGCTACGCGTGTTTGCACTGTGCTACGTGCAATTCGCGTAGTGCGAAGTAGCACAAACTTCGCAAACTACGCGAGCGTAGCGTAGTGCTTTGCCCAGGCTTAGTAATTATGTACAAATCCGGTACAAATCCAGTCCTTTCTTACATTACCAACTCTAAAATATTTTTCGCGGCGGTGTGGCTAAGATAGACGCCCTGTGGAGCATGCCACTCTACCCCTCCTGTTGTCAGATGCAGAATGCAGTGCCAGAGCCGGTCCCAGGTTCTGGGATCACAGTGGCGGGAGTAGAGAACCTCCGCAGCACAGCCCACAGATGGGGGGCCAACCACGTAATCTCCTTGCACCCCATAGGCTGCCTCCCAGATAGCAATCACCAAACCTCGCAGGCCAAAATGGCCACAATGGCGTGACGCAGCCTGAACCCAGCATAGAGAGCAGTATTGGATTGCTGCCAGTCTCATCAATTACAATGCCTATGGGCGAGGGAGATGTGGAGGCCCCACTGACATGGTAATTTATGGAAATGCCGTTCGCCTCCTTGTGCAAAGACAGTCACTCAGTGAAATGCAAAGTCTCCAAGGACCTCAAAGTTGTCAAAAGATTCCTGACACAGGTGGACAACAGGGTTTCCACATTCGAAGAAGGCAAAACAGCACGTAGAGAAGAGGTCAAACATCTAAGGTAGGAAGTTCTGCACCTACAAGAGCAACAAGCAACCCTACAGGCTCACACTGAGGACATTAAGAATCACTCCAGCAGAAACACCATATGCATACGTGGGGTGCCACTGGGACCTGAGGGAGCAGACATCACTAACTATTTGCAGTTCCTTTGTCAACCCATCTTAGACCCAACAACAGAGACTGAAATACAGCTGGACAAAGTCCACAGGGTGGGATGGCCCGGGGCGGGTGCTGCCCTAGTATCCAGGCATGCGTCCACGACTTCCAAAGCAAAGAGACTATCCTGTGCAGGGTGCGAGACACCAACCCAGTTCCGTTTCATGGCCAAAACTTGCACTCTACCAAGATTTCTCAGCACTGACCTTCCAAAAGCTCAGATCCTTCCACCCCATCACAGGCTTTCTTAGGAATAAGGGGTCTCCTAAATTTGGGGCATATTGTTTCTCCTTGTCTTCCACTGGGATAATGCGCACATCAGCTTATTAAAACTTTAGCTGAGGCTCTCTGGCTCCTGAGCATCCCAGTTAACACTGAGGACAGCACATCTCTGTGAGCCAATAAACCCTGCAGGGGACAACTGTACCAAGGGTGCCGAACTATGCAGTCCATTATGGGACACAGCCCAGATACCGTGACAGTGGCATTGGAGAAACAAATATTTTTGGTCAGCTTGGCTGGAGAAGTGGGCCGCCAAGACGGTGGTTAAGGGGGGCCGCCAGATATTGCTTTGGAAGCCGCTGCCACATTGTGGCCAGAGATACCAGTGGTGGGAGGCTGGTGAGGCAGAGACACTGCACGTAGACACCTGAAGTGGAGCACCACAACCTCAGGCTTGGAGACATAATGGAATGTCTGATAGTACAGTCTGGACAAGTTCGTTTGTTAAAGTTATGGTTGGGGTTTTCCAAAGGGTTGCTGCTTGCTTGCTTGACTTGGAAGATTCACACAAACACACATTTTTGTTCCTACTTGAACACGTCACACTACATGCTGGACTTATACACCATCTGCCAGTTACAAATCATTACCCGAAGGCAGACACACATGTACTGAAGTAGACCCCTACACACGTGGACCTGAAGGTCCTATCCCTCAATGTACGAGGGCTTACGGTGTGACATATATCAATTTCAAGGGATGCATCTGTTGTCCAGAGACTGACAGAAACTGGAATCCTTCAGCCACTTACATCAACATCTCTCTTCCAACCCAACAAAGACTTGGGGTGTTGCCATCTTTTTCTCCCGCTCATTTGGGGGGGCGGTGGGGGTTGCCAAGATATGGGGAAGGTTCTGGCATTCCATGCCTGGGTGGGGGTGGGGCTTTCCATTGCGATTGCCTTCATTATTGCCTCAAATGACAACCAGGATCAGTTTCTAAAATGAGTGCTACCGGAAACTCACCAGACCAAGCTGTTCTTGTCGGAGGGGACATTACTTTAGAAATGAATAACAAATAACAAACTTGATTGGTCAGACAGGTTCGCTCATGGAGGTGGACATGTGATGGCTGCAGAAGGTGGGACTCCTGGACCTGTGGAGGACAGCCCACACTTGCACTAGGGACTACACTTACTATTCCCCACCTATCAAAACTTAGACACTTATTGACTATTTTCTGGGGACACAAACAGTGCAGACCAGGGTAGGGAGGTCGATACTGAACCCAGGGCATTATCCTATGATGCAGTTTTGGACCTAAAACCGTGGGTGGATGCTCCACTATGACACTTAGGCCCTTGGTGGAGCAGCAACTTCATTCTCCAGTGACCAGACACGTGCTCACTGACTTCTTAGTGATCAATAACAGCACAGACATCTCAATAGCTAAGCTCTGGGAGACACCTAAGTCCATTCAGAGAAGGAAGTTCATTGCAACTAAGTCCATTTAGAGAAGGAAGTTCATTGCAACATCAGCTGCAGTAAACAACTAACACAAAGATAAGAGGAGGGATCTGGAGGAACAGGAGAAAGAGCTGGAGCCTATCCATGCTTGTATCAGGGCCCCACATATCTAGTGTAAGCCGGAGTCCACGTGATCCTAATTGCACAGCTTGGAGACGGAAAGGGTGGAGTATGCACTGTTTTACCTCCAAGACACTTTCTATGTGGGGGAAGACAAGTGCAGCTGATGGCTTGCCCACAAGCCATGAGCTAAACTCTGTGCAGATAGAATTGAGTCCATCTGCACTCCTAACAGAATGAAAGCCCCCAAAGATGCCACCACAGCATCAGCTTTTTGGTCATTTATGCATCCCTCTATGTCACACAGAATCTTCAGGTAACCAACATACACGAGTCCCTAGACAAACCTTTTCACATTGAGAAGGTGATGCATTGAAAAGCCTTTTGCGGGGGAGGCAAGATGGCGGCGGCCTGTTAGACCGCTACGAGGCAGCTCCCAAGCCAGCGCTTTAAAAGAAGACTAAATTAAATTAAATAACGATGAAAATCAAAGGACTCACCCCATTTCTCGCTCCCATTTAAATCCTAGTTGCGATCCTGGAGTGATGTCCGGGAACAGACTGGAAGACCGACTTCTGAACTCTGCACCGGACCCGAGTGCATTACAGTTACGTTTTTCGTTCTGCACCTCCTTGATTGGGGTACTTGTGTTGCGTTTAATTGCCCGTATACAGACTGCTGGGGCAGCTACGCGAGTGAAGCAAGACGGACTTTTGGAGTCGGATCAATCGACTCTGCTCTCAGACACAGCTTCGCCCTCACGGAGTGTCTTCTGTGTCCCTGGAGGCATGGCGCCAAAAAACGCCGCTGCGATAGCCGCTGCTGCAGCCAAGACTAGAGCAGCGAAGCAGGCTCTCCGAGACAAAGAGCTGGCTGTGAAACGAGGCGGCACACGTTTGGAGGACTGTGGGGATGTTACTGATCGCGATGCAGGAGCTGGGAAATCAGCAAGGGGATCGAGACAACAGCCGAGTACACCCGCAGCTGGTCCATCTGTGATTGAATTGCTTCGGAAAACTCCCGCTTCAGTACTTGCTCCGGTCTCTTCAGTACTGAAATCAACCGTTTCTCCATTAGCCGTGGATATCCCTGAGTCTACAGTGACACCTTGTGGACAAACTCAGAATGGCAGAATCGAGGATAGGGAAATAATGAATACCAGCACAAATACTTCTACAACTATGAGAAAGGACAGCCCTACGATATGCGAGGAGCCTTCAGCTGCACTGGCAGGAACAACAGATTCTAAGTTTGGGACAGACCCTAATGCTGGAACACAAGGTACGGAGAATTTTCCCTTATATGATACTCCTGTACTTTCTACTGTGTTGTCACCCTCTTCAACATTATTGACACAGACACAGACACAGACCACTTCAGTTATACCATTGGTTAGTAAAGCCCCAGTGATTCTGGCTGTGCAGGAAGATCAAATATTGCAAGAACAGCCCATATGTAATGGGCTAGGAGGTGATCAGGGGACTGCAGATCCTAGAGCCATCTCAAAAAATCTGGGAGACTTGTTGGAGACCTCCGACGGCAAGGAAGAAATCGATGGAGACGAGATAACCCCCGACCCTACCGACACCGACAGGGACCCTTCAGAATTCTATTCAATATCGGAAGGGATAGAAGACGAAAGATGGTCAGATGACTCTGAACCTGATATTGAATCTAGCAGTGGTTCCGAGACGGAGAGTGACCATGTGGTGAGAACGGCAGAGTCTAGGGAAAATAAAAGAGCTACTCTACGGAAGAAAAGGACCCAGGGGCTGACTTGGGATTACTCGCCTTCTACTGTGTTGGGGTCCCAAGAACATGCCATCGGCTCTAGACCGACGCAGCGGTGCTCTCCACATCAACAGGATGCTACGCTCTCCACGGTGATGGATACAGTCCTCCAGGCTATTGCCTCCCATCGAGAAGAAACATCTAGGGATGGACGCAAAGCACAAATAGCTTTACAGAAGGTCCAGGGCGTAGTTCGTAAACTGTCAAGATCAGTTAACACCTTCAATACCAGAATGACAGAAATGGAAGATCGTATAGTCATTAATGAGGCAGAGGCTACGGTCACACAGGAACAAGTTAAATTACATGAAGCAGAACTAACTGACGTCAGATGGAAGCTCGAGGACATGGAAAACCGCTTACGACGCAACAACCTACGCGTCCTCGGAATTCCGGAAAATATTGAAGGTACTGATATTCGAGCCTTCATCATCCAACTCTTTAAAGACACACTTCCTGAGCTCTCTTCATGGAACTGGGAGCTTGAGGTGCAACGGGTGCACAGAATTCCAATCACAATGAAAGGCGCTAGGAAACAAGGAAATTATCCTCGAGCAGTCCTAGTATTTTTTGGAAACTTTCTTCTCCGACAAGCTGTCTCAGATAAAGCCATGCCAGAAGCTCGGCGGACTCGGGACTCTATTTCCTATTTTGTTAGACCGGATTTTTGTCAGACTACGGTCGAAAGGAGGTGGCGCCTGCGACAACTTATCAAACCTTTTATGGAGAAGAAGGCACAAGTATACCTTAATAACCCAGCTAAACTGAAAGTTCTATATAATGGCCAAACCAAATTCTTTACTTCAGAAGTAAAAGCCAAGGAATATTTAGATAGCCTCACTTAAAGGCCTATTAGTGATGTTTAGGAATAGAGAGATCAAAGGACTTGGATGCTGGACTTGATGAATAGGGAGAGGTGAACAGAGACCATATTGGACATTACTGAGACTTTATATAGTAACAAAGATATATTAGATCAAGTTGTCTTTATGTGCCTCTATATGCCTCTCTATACCTTCTTTATTATTTTCTTTTTCCTTCTGTTCTTTTTTCTTCTTCTTCAATAGTTTATCTTTTTTTTTTTCAGTCTAGATTTGGCTTGGGAGCGTCTCTCCATCACTAAAGACTCTCATAGAGTCCAATTGCCTCACATTACGGGTGGGGGAGGGTGGGTCGCAGGGGTTTGTAGGGAGTGGGATGGGGAGGGGGTGTGGGAAGGGGGGTGGGGAGGGGAGGGGATACGGGGGGAAAAAAATGCAGAAATGAATTTGATCTGTAATATAAGAAATCTTAAAAGCTCTTTGGATACGCTAATCTCTTTTAGCGAATGGAGACTTACATTAAATATGACTAATGAGAACGGAGTGAGGAAAATCAGTGTAATTATCGAATTTAATGTTGGCTGGTGGTGGTGCAAATTATGTAATACTGATGGTACTGGGTTAAAGGGAAATAGGTCTGAATGGGGAGAGTAAAATTGCGATGCTGGAACGTGTCGGGTCTCAATGACGGGAGAAAAAGAGCCCAGCTTTTTCAATTGTTACGACAGGATTCTGTCGATATTCTCTGTATTCAGGAGACCCACATAGCTGGATGTGATAAAAATCTATTAAAAATCCCCGGATTCAATTTGATAGCAGCAACATCTCAAACGTCTAAAACACGGGGGGTCGCCATTCTGGCAAAACCTAGTTTGGGTAGTCCTAGACGCCGCCTTGTCGATAAAAATGGTAGGTGGGCTGTCGTTCAATTAGAGTCGGATATAACTATCTGCTCACTCTACGGCTCCAACCTGGACGACCCACAACTCTTTATCGAACTTGAATTAGAACTGGCTTCTTGGGCCGGTCCACTTATCTTGTGTGGGGATTTTAACATAAAAATTGAAAAACTAGTGAACAACAGACTCCCACAGAAGTATAGTGGTCGGAAACCTAAAGTTTATAGGGCTATATCCCATTTGATGGATAGTTATGATTTAAGGGATACGTGGGACAGTTTAAGACAGAAGGATAATGGCTTCACCTATTATTCTTATCCCCACAACAAGTATATACGACTAGACTACATTATGACATCAATACACAGGACAGCTTTAATAGATATAATTAAATCCCCCAAAACCATCTCTGATCACAACGCACTTACGTTAACTTTTGAACTGGATAACTTTAATAGACCTAACACTCAATGGACGTTTGACCGAAAGCTTTTTTTTAATCCAGATTATATTAACTATATTACATCATGTGCTCAATCTTTCTTTGATAGTAATCAATATAGTGCACCCAGATTCAGCGTATGGGACTGTTTTAAGGCAGTAATTAGAGGAGAGACTATAGCCTTTGTAGCTAACCGTAAGAAAACTCAGAATAGCATTAATAAACAATTTAATGCGGAATTTATTAATCTGGAAATAACGCATGCTAAACAAATTCAGCAAGGAATATCAACCTCTGACACATTGCAAAAATTACTGATCTTAAAAACAGAAATTAATAGCTCGCTAACACAAAAAGCAGCAGAAATTTATCAAGCCAACAGAGACAGAATTTATGAAGCAGGGGAAAAAGCAGGGAGGCAATTAGCTCTTAAAACTAGACAAAAAGAAACATACAAAAAGATAGAGAATATTGAATACGAGGGTCAACAGTACACCTTCCCTCGAGACATTGTGGAAGTCTTTCGTAAATACTACCAAAAATTATACCAAAATGATAATGAACATCTATCTGCAAGAGACATAAAAACTTTTCTCAGTGAGTGGCTATCGGAACCAGAGGTATCTAGAATACTGGATCAAGGAGATAGAGAAGAATTGGAGAAAGAAATTACAATGGTAGAACTAGAGACCGCACTATCGGACCTAGCTAACGGGAAGGCGGCTGGCCCTGATAGGATCCCCCTAGAGCTATATATGGTATTGGGTAAACAGATACTACCCTATCTATTAGATCTGTTTCTTGGAATACAACATCACTCAGCTACACCAGAGTCCTGGAAACACACTAATATAGCGATATTCCCAAAAAAGGGGAAACCCCCCCAGCTTCCATCTTCATACAGACCTATATCACTTATAAACTCTGACTCAAAGCTATACTCCAAGATACTTGCAAACCGAGTGAGGGGGGTCATTGAACATCTGGTATCCCCTTGGCAGCATGGCTTCATCCCCGGGAGAGGAATAACTGACCATACCCGTAGAGCCATTGCCTTATTCGACATCATGGCTGCCAGGGGGGGAGAAATGTCGATGGTCCTACTCGATGCCGAAAAGGCATTTGATCGAGTGTCTTGGCGGTTTTTATGGGAAATTATGGAATTTAACAACTTTGGCCCAGGCTTCATCAAAGCCTTAAAAGCCCTTTACATCAGCCCAAGGGCTAAACTATCCATTGAAGGCTTTGAGTCAGAGTTTGAGGAGGTACTAGGCAGGGCTGTCCTTGTTCCCCGATATTATTTGCCCTAGTAATTAATCCTTTAATTTTAAAGCTCCTTAACTCCCCTCAAATACAACCAGTTAAGGTGGGCTCATATTCTACCAAAATATTGGCATATGCCGACGACATTGCTGTGCTTACAACCAAACCGGCTGACGCAGTGGCAGAAATAGAACAAATAACCCAGGTTTTTGGATTCTATTCTGGCTACTCACTTAATAGAGACAAAACCATGGTTTTATGTACTAACAACACTATATATGACAGCCCCTATAAAGTCAAAAATGCTACCTATCTAGGTGTGATTATTTCTCCTGAGGTAAAAGAAATTAACTGGCTTAATTATGATCCCTTGATTAAAGCAGTAAAAACAGATCTCAAGAGGGTAGATAACTTACATCTATCAATAATAGGGAGAGCGAACTACATCAAAATGAGTATATTTCCTAGAATACTCTATCTATTCCGGGCTATCCCATTGATGGCCGACGGTAGTATTGTTAAAATCTTTGACTCCACAATATCTAAATTCATATGGAATTATGGTAAAATAAGGAGAGCATTACCACTATTAACCCTCCCCCTACATAGAGGCGGCCTTGGTATCCCGAACTTGACGTTCTATCTCTGGGCGACATTACTTCAACAAATGGGCCTGCTCTTTAGAGTAAAATCGTCTAATTTACCCAACATAGACTCTTATATTCCTTCTATTTTTGAACTTGGACTAGGTGATAAATGTCAAGGGCTATTTCTGAAACAACTCGAAACGTCCTATTACAAAAAGACTAAGTTTAAGGTGATGGGAGATGCATGGAAAATTTGGAAACTTGCCTCCAAACAACTAGGAATACCTAAAATAACAAGATACACCTCTCTTTGGTACAGTAAGATTATTTCAGCATCTCTGATAGACAATGTCTCTAAGAGATGGGAGAATAAGGGCATATATACACTCGGTCATTTTTTTTGACAGAATATTACTCCATCTTTTGAGGGGTTACAACAGAGATTTGATATTCCATCTACAGATTATCTAAAATATTTTCAAGTCTTTACCAACATCCGTAATTCTAAACTTAATAATCAATTTAGGTAGTTTCAATTTTTTCTCTATTATTGAGGAACGAGCAACTAGGATAGGTACCCTATATGATATTTTTTCTCAATCCTCTAATGATGACCTAGATCGTGTTGAGAGTTCCTGGGCACAAAAACTCGGAAATCCGGATGTAGATATTGATTATTCCCTAACCCTTTATACAACATTATTTCTAGCATCTAACCTTAAAGCACAATACTTTAAAACTATTTACGACCTTTATTGTACGCCGGCTAAACTCTTTACTTGGGGACTACGAGTAGACGATTGTTGCCCTAGATGTAGACAAGGACAGGCAAATTTAATTCACATGTTTGCCGAATGTCCAAAACTAGACAATTTACAAATACTGATTGGAGGATTCTGGACTCAAGTATTTGGGCGGAATCTTAGATATTCCGCTACCCTATATCTTTTAGGTTACGATGAATCCTTAGGGTACAGTCTGGAGGAACAGAGGATTGTTTTCTTGGGCACTGCCGTCTTTCGTATTATTCTGGCGGCTTCCTGGAAAGACACCAATATACCCACCTATCAGATGTGGCTCAGTCGATTCCTCGCCATATACAAGCAGGAGACAGCTATATATAGTACAAGAGGTAGGAAAGCTAGAGCCCGGGGTACTCAGATTTGGGCCCCAATCTCCAACTGGTACTCGAAAGTAAGATCTTCCCCCTGATAAGAAAAGGATTGACACTTTTATTTTATATTTCTTATCTCCCATTTCAGCTGTTCATATGCACTGGGCTGTAATGATTCTGTTCTCTTCTTTGATATATTTTCTTTCTTGTTGTTTTATTAAGAATTTATCATGTTTCTAAAGAAATTGTTTGAATGAATGTAACAGATCATATTCAATAAAAAAAAAAAAAAAGAGAAGGTGATCTCTGTTATTTCACGCCTCAACCCACTTAAATCCCCACGCCTGGATGAGTTCTCTGCCCTGTTTTAAGAAACCTTTTGCCAGACGCTTGCACCAGTTCTCACCAGACACTTTAATTCTTTTATAGAAACTGGTACCCTACGGCCGTCTATGCCAGAGGCTCGATATCCATGATTCTCAAACCTGGAAAAGACAAACACAACTGTGGCTCCTACTGCCCCATCTCAATGATAAACATAGATGCCAAACTCTTCACAAGAATTCTTGCGATGAGTCTTAATCCCCTCATTCCCAGATTGATGGACCCTGATAAGTTCTGATTTATCCCCCATTGACAATGTGGGGACAACACAAACATAATTTTACATTTAGTAGACAAAGCCAAGCACTCACAAGTGATGCTGAACAGGCATTTCATAGGGTCCACTGGCCATATCTGGAAGCCACCCTGGAACACTTTAGTTTGGGCCCAAATCCCCAAATGGGTACTCAGCACATATAGTGACTCCAGGGCAGCGGTCTGGGCCAACAACCGGCTATCAAACCCATTTTCTATAAGAAGAGGGATGCGTCAAGGTTGTCCCCTCTCCCTCCTTCTGTTTGCTATTTACATGGAGCCTATGGTGCAGAGTCAGGGATGACCCATACATTTCTAGGGTGAGATTTGGGGTGCAGGAACATACTAACAGCCTTTATGCAGATGACATCCTGGTAGCCCTAGATGAGACCCTACATTCTCTGCCATCCTTCTTACAAGATGTCAGTCTTCAGTATCAATTTCCAGAACTCCCAGACCCTCAACCTGTCCATACCCCCAACACAAGAATAATTCACCACGAGTACTCTTTCACATGGGCCTACACCTTGATCTCATATCTCAGAGTACAGCTAGTCTCCACTGGGGGTCCCTATCAAAGAAATGGTGTATCTTAATTATCATATCACAGCTGACCTTGCAGAGTGGAAACACTTCCGACTGTCCTGGTTGTGGCACTTAGCAGCTCTAAAAATGTCGGCACTTCCAACAACCTTCTTTATATTCCATTCTCTACCATTGAGTCTGTCGACAGGTAGGCTTCATCTATGCTGAACTAAATTAATCACTTGGTCTGGTAAGGCAGCCACCCTTCAATGCATTGCAACCAGATCCACCAGCCCTAGTTGGAGGGTGGTCTGGGAGTACCTGACCTGGCGCTCTACTAAC
Organism: Triturus cristatus; assembly: GCF_964204655.1. Lineage (NCBI taxonomy): Eukaryota > Metazoa > Chordata > Amphibia > Caudata > Salamandridae > Triturus > Triturus cristatus. The sequence goes on from NC_140584.1 coordinate 552,823,126, forward strand.
AGCTTCACTTCTTGGTAGAATGGAACCATCCGAAAACCACAAAAAAAAACACAGGTGTTTTATGGACAGGGTCATAGTGGAAGAAAACCTCGGGAAAATCCTGTGGTTGCAATGCAAGCACAAAGCTTGAGGTCTCTAATCCTCACCAGTCATTAGAGCTACCCTTGCTGTCTGGGACAAAGTGGTGGTGTGAAGGGGGTTAACCATGCTTCCATTGCCCCTGATGCCCTTAATGGGAAATCCAGAATTCACACTGGGCCTACATCCCGTGGTTTTTTCGGCATGACAATGCACCAGATTCAAATTGTTTGGACACCTTTATGACGCTTACCGGCCCATACACTTAGGGCACCAAAAGCCGACTATGGCCTCCTAGAGACTGAGCGCCTCTAGTATCTGCTGATTAGACATTGAGTCACTCACCCTGAAATGCGATGGGGGGGCACAGCAGACTTTCACTCCCTTCGAGAAATGGCTCCTTCTTGAGGACAGGGTCAAGCAGAGCATCATCGAATGATACACTTTTTTGCTCCAATCAAGACCCGAGTAGAATGTACTGGAGCAGACATGATGGGATCTGGAATTGGGACGGCCCCTAACACACAAAGAGTGGGGGGGTGTATAAAAGAACACAACACATAGCATGTAACACAGCAGTGTGGAGACAGTTTGAACCATGAAATATTCTCCAGTGCCCAGTAATTTTAATATACTCCGCAAATGTATATGTGTATGCTTATCCAAAGTTTACAATGTGAGAACCTTAGCCCTTATAGTTGTTTATACACCACACTTTTATTCTTCCAGCTGAAATAATGCTAATTTCCTTTCTAAGTTCTTATTTTGTGTACTTGAATAGAAAATGTCACATCCTAAGGCCCAACCTCTAAAGTAAGTTAGCCAACTATTTTATTTCCTTCATCTCCATGTGTCTTCTCCTACAAACATATCACTGTCAGAGTCTCAATTGCAGTGTTCTGGCAGAGAGAGAACATGGGGTAGAGTTATAACATAACTTGTTCCTAGAAACATGGCAGGTGAGTGTAAATTCGAGGAAGTGAAAGTACTCTGATTTTCTCAATCATCAACTTTATGCTATCCCATGTGATAATTATTTAACTTGTTTAATATCTGTAGGAGGAAATCAATCGCATTAATATCCAACTCATTTAATAATTAGTACTAGTGAGAAAAAGTTTGTCCTTTCAAATTATATGTGTCTTGTAGTGGGAAACCAAGTTCTTCTACCTGGATAGTGTTTGACTGAATTCCTCAGGGGAGAGTTGTGTGATGGAACCACGCATGCATTTACCACACATTTCAGTTCCACACAGTCTTAACAACGCAAGCCTTAACCACGAATATGGCTTTACCACTCATGCCTTTACAACAAATTATGCATTGTTTAGGCATGTATGGTAAAGACATATCCGTGGTTAAGACTTGACAGGTAAGTCTTAACCCCCCTACCCATGCCCCCACCCAGAGTCTTAAAACGAACCCCCACCAACTGAAAACCAACCCCAGCCCTAAAAACGTCCCTGTCCCCAGTCTTAAAAACTACTGCGCCCTCCCCTAAGCCCTAAAATTTACCGACCCCCCCGAAGCCCTAAAAAGTACCCGTTCTCTCAATTTTACATTTTCAGTTCCACAAAAATTGTATGCAGACAAGAATAAAGGAGGACAAAGCAGCCGTAAAACTGAGATTGCACATCCACAAAGCCAATCTGGATATGTTTATGACTAAGCCCAGGGTAACCTGTTTCTCAGAAGGGTACCATGTCTAGTATGGTGCCCTTATGAAGTAATGGGGATCCGAAATAATCTAACTCATACAGTGATACTGTTAATGGGGCGCAAAGTAAACAATAATATTTATTGGATAACTGCCATTTGTATTCTAACAATCCTTCATTCCTGTTTGATCATGTACAGCTTAATTACAGAGTCCAGTTAATAATAGGGCAGCTGATAAGGTGTTCACCACATTTTACTTTTTCAAGGCAGTACAAATAATTTGGATTCATCAGTACAGGATTGGTTCATCATTAAGCAACATGTTTTCCATAATGAATCTCCCTAAAGTTAACTTCTCACCCAGTACCCAAGAGGTCATGTGCGCCAATAAAATACCAATAAAAACTATTAAAATGCTGATTCAAGAAGCATTAAACCGAGGTGTTGGAAATACATGGGCTCATGAAATTATATTAAACATCTCATAGAAAGTGAATGTAAAGAAAGAAGCCAGGCATGCAGTGTTCAGTAGCTTCTCTACATTGGGGGAGGAGGGGGTTGTGTGTCTGTGTGATCGCTCATACATTCAATAACTCTGCAGCATTTTATCAATTAAATATCCAGTTATATAAGGTATTCATGCTCCTCCTCAATATAATTGTGTTCAGGGATCCAATTTGTTTAGATTATTTTTATTTAATTTTTTTTAGAGTTTTATATAGCGCGAACTAGACCCGAGACATCGGGTATCGATACTATCAGAGCGCTTTACATGAGCACCAGTTTCCTTACGGATGAGCACATTCATTTTTGTTAGGCACGGGGGATTAAATGATTTGCCCTTAATCACAGGATATTGAGCGTCGTTGCCGAGACTCGAACCCAGTGCCCCAGGTCCGAGGTCGACTGCTCTAGCCTTAAGGCTACATCCTCTCCCCATTATTGTTACTGTTGTCTGTCATATGGATGTTGTGGTGGCTTTGCTGTAGTTGCTGAAGGCTGCAGAACAGCAGTTGATGCTGCTATTCAGGTTAAACATTTAATTTCATATTGACTGTTACAATTTCAGAGACTATCATCGTATTAGGCATACACTCCACATAATCTATAATTTAAATACTTTCTCTTCCCACAACGAACTCAGTGAACTCATTCCAGTACATATTCACAGTAGTCTATGTACAAAAGTCATGTAAGCAAATTGATGAGTTCCATAGATTTATACATTGATGGAAGTATCTGCCTTCCCAGCCCCTTTTGTATGTTTTGATGCTGTTTTAATATGGAAGAGACAATCTCTGCTTCCGTTGAGGCAAAAAATACATTGGATGCTCATTTGCAACAAAGCCGCCAAAATTGAAACAATCCTAATCCTTGCACCAAAAAGGACTCCTGCTGATCTACCAGCACCACAGATCCCGCAGCCTTCACACAGAGCTTCTCAAGCAATGAATATCTCGCTTCACAGTTTCTTCAGTATTCCTGAACCTCCCAGGACACCTTACCACTTCTGTTTTTAATGACAATGTGAAACTGCATGCTGAATCTCTCTAGCAAAAATGAATAAAATCTAACAACTTGGTAAATTGTTGAAAAAATAGGAAATTGTGAATGCATGGACGTCATAATGATGTGTGTTTGTTGCTCAGAATCTTTATAATACCACTAACCAAGACTAATAGCTTTTCTTGGCTTTAGGTTGAGGCTTCACATACAGGATTGGCTTTGCCTTCAACTATGGATCAGCAAGATGACTAAGTGAGTAAACATGACAATGCTATGAGTAACACTGAATTGACTAACTATGCTAAGAGAAGTAAACTGTGAGTTCAAGTGACAATTTACCAGAAGAGTCTCTAGAAGGGTCACATTGAACAGCCAACTTTCCTTCTAAAAGATGCAAATTTATATTTCCTTTGGGAACAAGACCACCATGTTTAACTCTAGGCCTGGGCTAAAATTCCGTTCCGCTCGCGGAAATTGCGATAATTTGACATTTTCGCGTTCTGCGGAGAGCGCGAAAATGTAAAAATTTCTGCAATCCGCATTTTACCGGAAATTTTTTGCTTGCTCGCGCTGTAAAATAATAAATTCTCGTGCGCGCGTGCGATCCCCTTACCTGAATCCCCGCGTTCGCCGACAAGTTTTGCCCGATCCGGTCGCGTTCTCCACGAGATGTTGGATTGTTGGGAGCCATTTGCACTGTCTCGCGACAGTTCGCGCCCGCAGTAACGTCATTCGTCGCGCGATCACGTCTTTCTTCTCGCGATCATGCACCACGAGATAAGTGAAAACAAGATGGCCGCGCCCGCGAGCAACCGCATGGGTAAGTTGGCGAGCCGCGACCACGCAGAAAATACCGCTAACGGGCGGGAAAAAAACTTCCGCATCTTCGCGATATTTACACGTGTTTGCGGAGATTTTTAACATTTTCGCGATAATTTGCCAAAGTGAATTTCGCAAATTCCGCCCACCCCTATTTAACTCTTGAATGCACCTAAACTCATTGTCAACTCAGCCACAACAGCAATTTTCAACTACTGAATGTACTGAATACACAGAGAGACACTCATCTACTCACTTGTCCTTAGTGAATTTGATTTCTATCACTCCCTGCCAGTAGGTCTTTTCCTATGTTCTATTACCCGATGGATAAACTACAACATTTTGCTACCAGAGCTTTCCTCAATCTCCTCAGACGCACACCCACCTCACGGCACTGACATCAAGCCGAATGGAGATGGTAGTGAGATGAAGCCGAGCGGTGACAGTACTGACACCAAGCCAACTCATTGTCAGCTAAAACATGCTTTGTTCAAAAAAGCCACACTATGTTAACTATAACCCTACAATGCACTGTGTTCTCACAAATTATGTGATTTGTGATGTCATAATTGTTTTTATCTATGCTATGATTTCAGATACTATAAGTGAAAGGGTATAAGCAGTGCATAGAGAAGGCACGAGTTATAATTAATGTAGTGTGGCTACTGAGTTCACTACAGTGTGTATGGAGGTGGTACGTAAAATAGAAATTTAAGGTGTAACTTTAACTTTTAAATTTATAATGCTTGTCTCGTTTAAGTTTGGTTTGTATAGAAAGAATAAATAAAGTTGTAGTAATTTAAAGGTGCTGTATAAATTATAAATTTAAGGTATAACTAAGTTTGGTTTGTATAGAAATATTAACTAAAGTTGTCCTAAATATAACTAAGCTTTAACAATCATTTTTGTCATTGAATTTCAATGGTTTTTATTTTTTATTAAAAAGTGATTTCAAATCCTATGGTGTAGTATTGTTAAATGGAGACTCATTACCATGCAAAATTATATAATGGATTGTGCTCCATTCTTTCACAAATTGCTGACCAGGAGCTGCATCCCAAATTAATTATGGATATACATTCTAAGTGGTTCTACCAGAGCCGCCTATAAAATTATACAAAAGCAAGCTAAAACTAGCTGGGATACTAATATCTGGTGTGATATTGTGGCAGCAGTGCATTCCAAAAATCAGTCAGCTTTATGTCATTTTTTTTCTCATGGCGTGACAACATCCAGGACAAAACCAGAATTTCTTATATCTAAACAGGAATGAAAATCTATATAGTGTTCCCCTTAACAAAACCACACAGAAGCCCTTACTAACTATGCTTTGAGTTGGCTGGCTGATATTTCTAATTAAATTCCTACCTATCCCGTTTTCCATCTTCTGTTTGTTTTTCTGTAACAGAAGTTAAACTTGCCATCACTTCTCAGAAAGCTGGAAAAGCTACTCGGATGGATTGAATTCTGGTAGATCTCTTTTCTTCTGAACCTGACATTTGGGACCCATATCTTACTCGGGTGGCAAATGCATGCACTAATGGCAGGAGCTGATATCCCTACATCATGGAAGGGTGCTGAAGTAATTCCTATCCATAAAAAAGGCTCTAAAGCTGATCCTACTAACTATTGGCCAATTAGCTTTCTAGATTCTAGACAGAAAATATTCTGCAAATTGGTACTGGATTGTCTCATGACATAGGTTACTGAAAATAGGATTTTGATTATATTTCAAGAAGGATTTCAAGATCAGGTTTTTAGGTTCCAGTTAATAAGGTGAAAGGAATTTGACCTTAAGAGGGGGAACCTCTACACTGCCCTTGTGGACCTAAAATCAGCCTTTGATATGGTACCTAGGAATCAATTCTGAAGCACCCTTAGAGAACTAGGGCTCCCAGGCCCCCTTCTTGTCATCATTGTTCGGCTTCATTCTGACTCTTCTGCTCAAGTCTGCTTGGGCTCTAATGGGGAAATTACTGACCCCCATTGGAGTAAAAAAGGAGGTTAGGCAGGGTTGTGTACTTTCCCCAACATTGTTTTTTTTGTTTATTAACAAGTTTATAGATTATTTAACTGATTGTGACAATGCCTCTCCGGTACTTGGAGGTTTTAGGGTCCCGGCCTTATTATTTGCTGACTACACCTTCCTATTATCAAAGAGCACGAGAGGCCTTAAAAGCCTCTTGAAGAAATTCAATACATGTTAAAACAAGGCACATGGCCATTCATCTCTATAGAGGCTTTAGGGGATTTTTTACCTTTGACGGGGAGACTTTGGAGAAAGTGCCCAGTTTTGACTACCTTGGTATCCGTTTATCTTGCTCTAATTCCTGATCTGACCAAGTTACAAAAAGTGCTCTCATATTAAGCTATAGGGCTGTTACTATCTTAAAATTTGCCTCTGAGACCTCTTTCCATCCTATCTCTCCCCTGCTTGAAGTCTGGAGGGCTAAAGCCATTGCTGCTGCTGAGTATGGTGCTGAACTGTGGGGTCACACTAAAGTTATTGGCTTGGAGGTTGAGGAAAATCAATTTCTGAGATCAGTACTCAAACTTACCTTAAGTTCCCCATTGGTTTTTAGGCAAGATTTGGGATTTCGATCAATAGTTCCCTAAATTCACCATAAACCAATCTTATTCTGGTTGTGACTTTGGTGTACCCCCGAACTAACCCATTACAGGGAAGGCCTGATAAATGTTCTAAGAAGGCAGTAAGGCTGGGAGCTGTTACAGTGGTTGAAATATGTAAAAAAAACATTTTATTCTTTAGGCTTTCAAGAATATTGGCTTGATCCGGGCACCATCACACCCACCGCAGCAAAAAACGTGAAGGTGATCTATTGGAAAGAGGAGGAGGAAAGATCACTTAGTGGGCCAGATTTGGGCATATGATAGAACGGTTTTTAGAGTTTTAGCCATTTTTCTCTCTAGAGCTGTATATGGATGAAATAGATACTCCTCACACAAAGTCTCTTTATATCGGTTTCAGGTTGGGTACCCTCCCACTTGCGATGTTTACCTCCAAATGGAATGGTGGAATGCGGGGTAGTAAGACCTATTTAGCCTGTGGTGGGGGTGAAGAAACCAACAGCCATTTATTGTTTTTTTGTCTTATTTATCTTAAATAGCGAAAACAATGGGTTATTCCATTGTGCTTACTGTTGGGTGTTTGCCAACATAAAGTAGCTCTAAGGATTTGTAGATCTTATATGTCATCCACAATAGTTTTTTCTGTTGCAAAGTTTCTTGAAAGTTTTTGGCCTATACTTTGTAACATTATGTTGGCCCTGAATCAAGGGAAAACAATTGTTGCCCCTTCTTAGAGTGTTTTATGAACTTTTGCTTTTATTTAGTATGTATTGTTTGGTTTTTATACTTTAATTACGATTTAATCTTAATGTTGTCACTAGAGATTTTTATAATAATTTTAATGATGTTTTATTTATGTGCATGGAAAATCTGTTTGTGTATTACTTTAATGGTCTTTGACCAAAATAAAATACATAAAATAAATTGAAATGATTCATTAAGTTGAGGATCATGGAGAATAGTGGAGGAGAGTGTCTTAGAATTTTGTGTCGAAGAGTAAAGTAGAGTGGAGTGGCGTACAGTGGAGTGGTCTAAAGTAGAATATTGTAGAGTGGATTGGGGTAGAGTGGCATACATTGAGTATTGTAGAGTCAAATAGTATAAACTGGGCTGGCATACAATGCAGTGGTACAGAGTGGAATGGTGTAGAGTGGAATAGCATAGAGTGAAGTGGCACAGAGTGGAGTGGCATAGAGTGGAATAGCATAGAGTGGAGTGGCTTACAGTGGAGTGGCATAGAGTGAAATATCGTAGAGTGGAGTGGCATACAGTGGTGTACAGTGGAATAGCATCGAGTAGTGTGACATACAATGGAGTAGCATACATAGAGAATGAGTGTGGAGGTGTAGAGTGGAGTGGAGTACAGTAGAGTGGCATATATTGGAGTGGCATATATTGGAGTGGTGGAGAGTGGAGTGGCATACAGTGGAAAAGTGTTCAATGGAATGGCGTGGAATAGAATGGAATAGGGTAAAGTGTAGTAGTGTAGTATGGAGTGGTGTACAGTGGAGTGGCATACAGTAGAATATCAGTGAGTGGAATGGTGTACAGTGGGTTGTATGACAGAACCACGCATGGTTAAACCATGCGTGACTTAACAACATGGTCGGAGCAACAAATGTGTCTTAACCACGTATTTGTTTACCATGCAAGACTTTATAATGACTTGCCTTAGGGAAAGTGCTCGACTTTCGAACAGTATGATTTACTATTTCAACTCCAGTCTGCACAACAGTAGGGAAAGCGGTAGACTTTCAAGTCCAATGCCGCTTTACCTGAGGCATTTTTTTGCAATGACATATGTGGTAAAGGAATGCATGATTAAGGCGCATTCATTGCTCAGCCATCTTTGTTATTGCTGTTTCCCCGCACAGTGTAGTGGCATAAAATGAAGATGCATAGAGTAGAGTAGCATACAGTAGAATACCATAGAGTAGAGTGGTGTAGAATGGAGTTGCGTAGAGTGGAGGTGCGTATAGTCAAATAGCATACAGTAAAGTGGCATAGTTTGGAGTGGAGTACAGTAGAGTGGCATTTTATACAGTGAAATATGGTGTACTATAGTGTATTTTTTTTCATATTTAATGTTTGTACAATTTATATTAGGTACAGCAGTACTTTCTAGGTAGTACCACGGGAATTCATAAGTATTATAAACCATACATGGAAAACTATAAATATTTTTCCCTACCTATTAACACTTTATTCCAGTGGTAAAAGGAAGGGGAAAATATTAAACCTTCTAATTACCTAGAGCTAAGTTCCTAACCCAGAAAATAGCAAAAGTTGCTTAAAACAACATGTCTGCGTTTAACTTTTGTTAAGTCAGTCATTGGCCAATTACATAATGCCTTATCATCGCCAAGTACGCCGGCCTGAGATATTACTACATTTTAGTGCCTTAAAAGTCCAAAACAGCTGCATGTATTTTCATGAAACCCAAAAATGGATCCTTGTCAGATTTCATGAAAATATGTTAGAGTGTTTTGGTTCTATGTTTGTCTAAATCAGCCCAAAAACTCCATTGAAAATGCATTGGGAGAAAAATGTGTTTTGGGATGCCCCTTTTTTCTTTGCATCCTCTTGAAAAATCACTGCAGAAAAAGCAATAGGTCTTCAAATTTTCATGGAGATTCATCAAACTGGGGCAAAGCTGTCAGCAAGCAAAAATAAGAGGAATTCCTATCTCTTGGAATCCTAACTATAACTACAGAGAGGCTGCCGCCACTCTGTAAACTAACTATAACTTATATCCCAGCAATACACTGCTTATGATCTCACATATTACTTCTCTCTTGACATGGTCAGGGACATCACTGATGACATCTAAAATAACATCACTGATGACACCATCCCATAACTGTAAGTGTTTCAGAAACGTTTCTGAGACGTAAAGATACATACTAAGCTATTACATAAGGTAAATTACTATTCTTCTGTACTAGTAATTAGTCCTACTGAGTGGCTGTGTGACTGACTGTTTCAGTGTGTGAATGAATGTCTGAGTGGCTGTATGGGTGTGTAAGTAAGTGTAAGGCTGTGTTAGTCGGTATGTGAGTAGCTGTATGGTGAGTCAGTAGCTGTGTGAGTGGCTATATTGGAGAGCAAATGGGTGTGTGAGTGGCTGTATGGGTGACTGAGTGGCTGTGTGAACGGCTGTATGGGTAAGGGAGTGGGTGTGTGAGTGGATGTATGGGTGAGTGAGCAGCTGTTTGAGTGTGTATAGGTTAAGTGCGTTGATGTGAGCGGCTGTATTGGAGAGTGAATGTCTGTGTGAGTGGCTGTAAGGGTGAGTGGTTGGGTGTGTAGTTGTAGGGAGGTGTGAATGGGAATGTAAGTGGTTCTGTGGGTGTGCGAGTGGATGTATGGGTGAGTGAGTGGCTATGTCAGTGGCTGTATGGGTAAGTGAGTGGGTGTGTGAGTAGCTGTATTGGTGAGTGAGTAGCAGTGGGAGTGGGTGTATGGGTGAGTATGTGGGTGTGTGAATACCTGTATGGGTGAGTGAGTGGCTGTGTGAATACTGGTATGGTTTTGTGAATGGGGATATGAGGGGTTGTGTGGTAGTGGGAGTAGGAGTATGAAAGGCTCTAATGGGTGTGAGTAGGTGTGTGAGTGGTTCTGTGGATGATATCACAAGTGATGTCATCAGTGATGTCATTTGAGATGTCCTCGATGAATGATGTAATATGTGAGGTCATAAGTCGTGCATTGCGAGAGCGTAAGTTATAATTAGGTCAGGCAACTATACCTGCTGAATTTCACTTCCTTTGTACAAGCGGAATCTGAGCCTAACTATAATGTCCCTGTAATCTTGTTTTTTTCAGTTAATTTTAATGGTTTTTGAAAATTCTATTTCCTAACTATATTATCCTTATAACCTTCGTTTTTTAAGTGAATTTCTAAGGTTTTATTAACTCTATTTCCTAACTATAACGGCTCTGTAACCTTTGTGTTTTACAAAAAAAAAATATGTTTTAATTTACTTTGGCACTTACACAAATACATTACAATAACATAAAACAAAATACCAAGATTGGGACATAGTCAGAATACAGGATGCATAGGTGGAGCAGAGTTATACAAATGAATAACCAAAAATAAATACATAGAGAAAAAAATAAAAACATTAATAATTAATCCCACTGGAGCCCAGACCTTCTTGAGCTTAAGCCAGGATCTCGGGCCTCTAGCCTTGGCAAGTGCCAGTTCCATTTCATAAATCTTCCTTAGTAAAGACCAGAATTCATACATATTGGGGCTCAGTTTCTGTGTCCAAAACCGTGCAATACATAGGCGGGCACTTACTAAAATAATTGACATAAGTGGGTTCATAAGACAGCGCGTCCCCAAAGAGGCCCCTTGTGCAATTTCCTTTTCTGTCTGAAGTTCTTGACCGGCAAGTGTTACAAGCGCCAAATTAATATTATTCCAAAAAGGAGTCAGCATTGGACATGTGACAAACATATGCCGCAAATCTGCAGCATACGCTTGGCACTTTGGACAATATGTCTTGACAGTCGGCTGATTATTTGCCCACTACGAGATTCGCTCTGGAGTGTAGTAAAGCACAAAAATTGTTCTAAACTGTTGAATATTTAAATTAACTGAAGTGACTACCGAGTCTGTATTTTCCAGGGACTCCTGCACCTCATCTTTGGTAGTTTTGCAATTAAACATCCGGCTCAACTTCTCAGCTATCAACAAGCCGTCATCACTGGCCGTAGATATACATTTGTGATACGCCTTACGTATAGTTCCTGTGTCAGTAACAAGAAAAAAAACAGAGAGTACCTCTGATGTGTCGGGCAGCTTTAGCAGACCCCGACCACGAATGAAAAAATCCATCACTTGTAAGTATTTAAAAAAAATGGGTTTTGCAACAACCCGTATTCCTCTCTTAAAGATGCAAAGGTTCGGAATCCCTGCTCGTCGTACAAATGACCAAGTCGAACAATACCCTTATACTGCCACTGCTTCCCAATAGAATCCTGAAAAATACTGGGCAACATAGTGTTCTTTGCAAATGTCGCGACAGATCCGAAAAATATCCTTAACTACCTTAAAGTGAACCCGCTTAAAGTAGTTTGGGTCAAACGCCTTATATAGTAAGAACCCAGTCTGCACTCCACAGGCCAACTGATATGAAGGCCAACTATTGCTAATGTCTAGCCCCCTAAGCAAGCTCTGAATTCTGTTAGCAAATGCCGCCCAAAAATTAAATTGAAAATCAGCCTCCTTGCTTATAAGATAATTTAAAATGCTGATTAGCTCTCCTTGCGCACCTATATCCCCATATAAAACTACAGACAGCACCATCTAACTTTAAAAAAAATAGCCGCGTCACTTTAACAGGGATGGTATGAAATAGATACAAAAACTTTGGGAGAACGTTCATTTTAACAACATTACACCTCCCATATATGCTTAGAGGAAGCTGATGCCAAGACCGCACAAGAACTTTGGTTCATAGTTGAGTGCCAAGACCTCAGAGACATTGCTACTTATACAGACACCTAGATAGATGGCTGTTCTTGTAACCTCGAGCGAAACTGGTGATGTTGCCAACTGAAACTTCAAGATCGTCTGCGTTTTGTTCAAATTAAGTTTATACCTCGAAAAGGAGCCAAACTGAAGAGCCTCCTGAGTAATTTGAGCTAGAGCTACTACAGGGTTAGTAGAAAATACAGCTATATCGTCCGCATAAGCGGTAAGTTTTAAATCTATCCCATTAAGGGAAACCGGAACAATTGCTGTATTATACAACAAATGCCTAATGAAAGGCTCTATATAAAGGGCAAACAATTGGGGAGACAATGGGCAACCCTGCCGCACGCCCCTCCGAACCGTAAAATAGGATGAAGAGAGGCCGTTGAGCTTAACAGACGCTCTGGGGCCAACATACAGCTTCTGCACAGCCAAGATAAACCTTTGACCGAGTCCAGCTGATGACATTGGTGCCCATAAGGCCCCCCAAGCGACCCGGTCAAAGGCCTTCTCGGCGTCCAACATCATCATCTCCATCTTCTGGTTTAGCTCCCCCGATACATCAAAAGCAGCAATCGCTGTATTTATATGTAAAGCCGTATCCCGACCAGGGATGAAACCATGCTGTTGCTCCGAGACTAGGAGGTGGATAGTCAGAGCCAGTCTGGAAGCAAGAATTTTAGAAAAAAGTTTTGCATCAGCGTTTATCAATGATATGGGCCTATACGAGCTCATATCATCAATGGGCTTCCCTTTTTTCGGAAAAACAACAATATTAGTAGTCTTCCAGGATACTGGAACCTCCCCACCCAGAATAATTCCGTTATATAGCACTAGAAATACTGGACTCAATAAGTCTTTAAGATTTTATAAAATTCTAACGGGATCTTATCATCACCAGCCGCCTTGCCCACTGGGAGGGCAAGGAGGCCCAGTGGGCAAGGCGGCTCGTGAGGATAGTGAATTTCTAAGGTTTTTTAAATGTTATTTCCTAACTATTTTGAACCCTGTAACCTTTGGATTTTGTACTGAATTTCTAAGGTTTTTTAAAATTTTATTTCCTAACCACAAACTGTAATCTGTGTGATGCAAGCCTCTCACAAATAAGCCCCTTATTTTCTACATTTTAAGGAGCTGTGGCTTATTTTTACACTGAGGAACGTCTTTTCGGTGAATTATCAAAAAATTATTTCATGAGTCCCCTGATACATTTTCTCCAAGGGGAGGAGGGCACAGCTTATACTTCTGCCCTTACAGTCAGGCCGGACCCCTTGGCTAGACTCTAACTCGGTTGTTCCCATGAATTGCCCAGCTCTAGAGCTAACTCTATTAGATTTTGACCAACCAGATGTCCTCATTTCAAATGTCAAAGTATTTGTACATAGTGATCAGTGTAGAGCATTCACTCATCCTCCATGCCCCCTGAATAGTAGCAATTGAACGTCAAGGAAACACATCTCAATGTACTAACCAGTCTGTGCTAGTTTCCGACTTCATCAGGACATGTGTATTTGGACATTCATTTTAAAGCCCACAGTGCCATCTTCTGATCAAACATATAATATCTGTATTGTGCAAACCCCAAAAAAATATCCATAGATCCCATTTCACTCTTGTTATTAGTGAGGTTAACTATCTCTATCCCAATGTCTTATATGTGGCAAAGCTCAGTAATTACATAAATTCCAAATCCCTATTTGTTTACATTGTGTTCTGAAACAAAGTGCACTGCAGTGTGAAATCAATTTTATCAATTGCTCGAGTATGTTTTAGCATACATAATGTGGGAGCATGTACAGTAATATGAAGAGTCCTTGCTCTGCCGGCGCTGTGGATTTATTTCCAAACATCCAAAATAAAAAGATCGCATGAGTTGATACACATGACATAGCTGCCAGTTTTTCGGTGCGCTTATATGTGATGTGTCCATGTTTTCAGGAGGCTTATGTGTGACACTTCAATTCCTTTTGTGTGATATTTTCTCACTTGTAAAACAAAGCTGTCATTTCAATTTAATGAAGTGTATTTCAGGAATTACCACCTCATATGCAATAGTATGGTCTAGAAAGAACCCTTCAAATAGCGTTATGAGCCTACTTTTGCATTGAAATGTAATGGGAGAGGGTAGGTGGAGACCCCATCCCAGGGGCCCAGCCATTATCCAATGGGAGGTGGGCCGTTTGACTCTACAGAGGATTGATGTTTTTGAAACACGGATAGATGTTTTTAAATTAGTGAGAAAAGGAAACCTTAAGAAATGGTATTCAATTAAACCAAATATGTCTACCTATAAATAAAATTGTGGATGCAGGTGTAAGGAACCCTGGGTTGATATGCTTATCACTCTTCACAATTAGAACAAGGGAACACTTTAGGCAATTGTGTTGGCAGTGTTGAACATTTTCTAGAAAGTCAAGGCATTGTGTATGACTCTGTGGCGCCCAGCAAATTTTTCCCCGGGCCTCTTGTCTCTCCCCAATTGCGTTATAATGCTATAGATTAGGGGTGGGCGGAATTTGCGTAGTCGCGCTGCGCAAAGCTCCACGAAACGGTAAAAAATCTCTCCGAGCACGCAGAAACTCCACGAACAAGCGGAATTGCTTGTTCGCGATGCTTTTTTCCTGTTCGCGAACGCTGTTTGCGTGCTCGGGGGGAAATATCTTGCGGACACGCATTTTGAGAACGCAAAGAAGCAAAAAAATCCACGAAGCCGCGGAACACAGTATTTTGGGCAATTATGCGTTCTCCGCGGAACGCAACATTACCCAAATTCTGCAAATTCCGTGAGCGGAACGGAATTTACCGCCCAGGCCTACTATAGATGTGTTTTATGATAGTAAGATACAGGGTCTTAAAAGACTTAGGAATACAAAAAGCAAAGAGCCCTGGAATTTGACATACAATGAAATGCAAGCATTAAATGGTCTTTCCAATATCATCAGCTGCCCGGCTGATAAAGGGCGGAATGTGGTGATCATACCTTGTGTGATGTACATTAAAGGAGCCCATAGGCAACTGAATGATAGAAACTGTTATGATAATATTGATATGGACAGATATAAGCATGTAGTTATGTTTGTATGGGAACAGTTAGAGAGGTATAAAGATTTGGGCATATTAGAATTAGAAGGATGCCTATATTTGAAGACAAAATACCCCGCCTGCTAGCATTTTAACTCTTGCCTAAGATACACAAAAACCCTAGTAACCCACCTAGAAGACCGATTGTTTCATGCAGAGGGAGTGTACTAGAGAGTACATCGAAGTACATCGATTTTTTCCTTACAGACCTTGTCACTGCCCTTACTTTGTAACTTTGTATCTCCATGATACTAAAGACTTCCTTAAGAAGCTTGGGGGGATAGAATGAGTGAATACTTATCTCATCATGACCTTGGATGTTTGCTCTCTTTACACTAGAATAGATCATGAACAAAGGATTGATGCTTGCAGACATTTTTGAGGATCAGGCCTATACATTTGCCGTGCTATACCAACATGCTCCTTGAGATGATTTGTATCTGTCTTCAAAATTACATCTTCTGTTTAATGGAGAACTGTACAGGCAGACGACTGGTGCTGTGATGGGTACCTGCTTCACCCCCAGCTTTGCAAACCTCTTCATGGGCTGGTGGGAGGAGCAGGTGTCCACCGCACCCGAGATCTCAGAAGGTATGGAGAAAGCCATCATCTGGCTACGATATATCGACAACCAATTAATTGTATGGGAGGGCATGAAAAGTTTAGCCAGAGAGCCTATTTCCAAGTTTGAAAATCAACAATGAAAACTTTAGATTTACCCACACCATTAGTAGTAAGAAACTTTAATTTCTGGATAGTGTAGTGGAAATTAAGGAAGGAGCTCTAACCATATGTCTACATAGAAAATCCACTGCAGGCAATAATATCCTTCATGACCTGCGTACTCACCCAGAAGCAATCAAGTGGAATATTCCCTTTGTGGAACTGCTCAGGGCCAATCACAATTGTAGCAATGAAGAGGCATGTCTTAGAGAAGAGAAGATTATGTTTGAAAAGTTTAGGGAAATAGGATACCCCCAACTGGGTCCATGAGAAAGAATTGGGCACACAACATCTCTAGGGTCACTATTCTCTTTCAACAGTCTCCCCTTTCTGATAACACTGAGGAGTTGGAGATCAGACTCACCACTACTTTCAATAATCAAACGAGCACAGTAGCCAAAATAGTTAAAAGAAATTGAGGGACTTATCCACTGATTCACCATTGGTCTCATTCCACAGCCTAAGCCCAGTTTTACATACAGAAGAGGCGGCAGCATCAAGGGCTTATTAGTAAATAGCGATTCTACAGTAAAAAATGAACTAACTATGAATTTAAGGGCTCCATCCCTGTTTGAACTACAAAGCTTGCAAAAACAGTTCCACTATAACGATCTATAAGGGTCCATTGTGTAAAAAAGATCAAACCATTTCTTACCTGTAGTTTTTTCTATGTTATCTACATCCTAGCAATAAATGGTATGTAGGAAGTACTGTCCATCCTGTAAGAAAAAGAATTTTTGAGCACATGCGTGTTATCGATAAGTGTGACACACAGTACATTATCCAATGGCTAGACACTTTGAGGAATGTCACTACAGTGATAGAAAAACAAAATTAAATATTTTGCAATTGAACAAATTCCATACAATATGTGTGAAGTGATAGAGAATTACATCTATGACTGAGAGAATCTAAATATATATAAGATCTGGATACTAAGCTCTGGGGTGGATGGAATGCAGAGGACAAACTCAAAGTTCGTTTATACATCGGATACATCTTTTTGTTTGTTAGTTTCTGTTTCTAGATCCTCTAGGCTTAGAGTGTTTTATTGTTTTTAATTGTTTGCTTATTGCTATGTAGTTTTTAACACACTCTTTTCTCTACTCTGCTCTTCTGTCATATTATTTTTCCCAGGAGGACAGGAAGGAAATCTCTCCTGAGATGTGTTGGTGCCCAACTGGGCAGGAGCCCCCTGCCTTTTACTTTACACATACTCGGGTGTTTGGTGTTTTTCGGATAAGGATGAAGATTCTATGTTCTTTTGAATAATATATACATAGTATTACAATGGGAGTTCAGATATTACTTTGACTCATTTTCTTTTTGTCTGTGAGTAACTTCATGACTGGTGGTTGATTGGTTTGAGATTTTGTGTACATGCCTTATTATTATTTCTGTCACTAGCCCACTTGTCAGTGTTGGCATAGTTTTACCTATATTCTGTTAAGAACAGTATGTTATATGGACAGTAGCCCACTGGGGTCCCCTTATGTTTTATGCTATATGCTGGATTTCTGTTTTGTACATTTTACATCATTTGTATTGTCTTCATAATGTATTTAATTTGTATTGTAAGGCATAGGCCTGTTTGAATTGAGATATTATGCTCTGCATATCTTTTTTACCGTCTGGATATTTTTTCAAGATGGCTCTAGTGTTTTCAGAACTTATTTTGTCCTTTTGCATGTTTATGATGTGCTTTCACGACAGCTCCAGTTCATTGTGAATTTTTTTTTCCTTTCAGTATGTTTTGCATTTGAAAATGTATAAGGAGGGGATTGGTAATCTGCGGGATATGTGATCAATGCTGTTAAGCCGAAACATGTCTTGGATTGTCTATTGTGGTGAATAAACTTCTAATTGTGTATCCTATCACTTCCCTATGTTGAATGGCTTTTATTGGTGCCTACGGGAAATGCACATTTTTCTACTAAGTTCTCTCCCTCGGCAGCCATCCAACCTCTCACAAGGATAGGGTTTTCTTTGTCCATTTCAGTGATTGAGATATATATATATAAATATATATATTACCTAATGGCCGTTGTAGGTCATTATAGAGAGGAGCAAAATCCAAATTTGTTCATGTAGGGATACGGATACTCTGAGGATCTGACAGTCTGTGTGCTCAAATCTGATTGGCTGCCATCACTCCAGCCAGGAAGTGTTGACAGCCATCTTGGGACTCGGCTTAAGCTGAGTCTCAGTAACTACATTAAAAAAAAGAAGCCAAGGGGCAGGGAGCAAATACCCTGACCGCTAGGCCTCTGGGGGTGGGGGTGGGGGTCCCACAGGGACCCCATTGGGAAAACAAAACATGTTGTAAAAATATTTTCAGCAGGAATCAAGCTGGAACTTCAGCTCCCACTGATTTTTTTTAAATTAGAAAACTCTTTTCTAATCTTAAGCCCCGAGTGGGCTAGGTCGCAGGGCCATTAGGAAATGTACATAGCGGGGAGTGCCAATGCAGCACTCCTCATGCCCCGGGGGCTGCCACCTCCCTGGTACACATGCTTAAATAAATATCGGGGGCCCATGCACCTCCTGCACCTCCTGCACCCCAGTAGACCTCTATGAGGCACTGAAAAAATATAAATGAGGGTGGGCCCGTAGGCCCATCTGTGCCCTGGGGACCGACACCGCCCTGGGGCAAATGTTAAAAATAAACGCGGGGGCCTGCATGGCCAACTCGTAGCCCCAGGGACTGCCACCTCTCCAGGGCAAAACATGACATCAATGTGGGGAGCCCTCGTGGATGGGCTCACTGCTCTCACCAAGCCAAAGCAGATATAACTCCGCTTTCTGCAAGCCGGAGCTGTCAAACAGCTCTGGCTTCCAGAAAGCAGAGTTTTTGTCTGATGAAAACCTTTGCTCTGACAGACAGGGAGCTTCCTTTCAGCAACCCCCTGTCTGTCAGAACAATGCCGGCTCCCGCAGGAGGAGGGGACCCGGCTGGGACCGATTGGGCCTTGAGGCTCCCCCCGCGATCCCATTGCACACTGGGTGCCCTGGGGACACCCAGGTAACATAGCTGGGCCCGGAGGGATGGGGTCCTTGAGGCTGAAATGAGCCTGAGGAGGGTGGCCGCATGCACCCACCCCATAGTAAAAATAAAAATCATTCAAGTGTGTTTTCGCTGCAATTCCACTTGGTAAAGATATCTGTTGAATACCCTCACGCAACAATCACATTTGCAAAGTTACAGACACACAAGGTCACTGGAGACATTTCCTCGGTGTCCTTTATGCAACTGTAATGTAGGAGATGCCCTATAGATTTACCCAAGAGGTGTCACTTACTAATTAGCCAGTAAATAGTACTCCAGCTGGGTAGAGGTGTTGCGCAAAAAAGTGGCATTTTTGGATAAATACGCAGGGCAGGATTCATTCGGGCACGATACTCATTTAACAGAAATGAAACAGGAAGCACTTACAGATATAAATGGAGCAGGTACCCACGTTGAAGCTCCACTTATGTAAAGTACTAATCATTCTATCTTCATATGCATGGCCAAGGCAAAGCCTTGCTTTACTCGATCGCAATATCTCATGTAGTCTCTGTGATTAGGGGGTTCTTTCTTGTCATCTGCTGCTGAGACCAGAGATAGTGTTCTAAACTTCTAAAAACTAGAAGTATGCACCGTACCTAGAAGCCCCGCCCATTTGGTCCTGCTCCGTATACATTAGTGGTATGTAACGTCTTCTTGCCCTTTTCCCAGATGATGGACAGCTTACTAAAAGGCCCCCAAGCATGTTTTCTGCTGATTTTGAAGACGGGGTCTTGATGCCTAGGAATACGATTGCATCTCCACCAAACAAAGAAGCACTTACTTCTGTAAAGTACAAATCATCCAAGTGTGTTTTCTCTGCAGTTCTACCTTGTAAAGCTATCTTTTGTAGATGTTCCATCAACAATAACATTGGCAAAGTTACAGACACACAAGGTCACTGGAGACATTTTATCTGCATTCTTTACACAGCTGTAGTGTGGGAGATGCACTATATATTTACCCAACAAGGAAGCATGTACTAATTAGTCAGTAGAAAGTACTTCAGTTGGGTAGAGATGTTGCACAAAATGGTGGCCTGTCCTTGAATAAATACACAGGTCAGGATTCATTCTGGCACGATGCTCATTTCACAAAAATTAAACATCAACAGGTTACAGTTAGGAAATAGAGTTTAAAAAACTGTTGAAATTCCATGAAAAACCAAAGGTTACAGGGATGTTATAGTTAGGAAATACATTTTTTTTAAACATAGAAATTCACTGACAGGACCAAAGGTTACAGGGAAGTTATACTTAGTTAACACAATTTAGAAAAAACACTGAAATTCACTGCAAAAACCAAAGGTTACAAGGACGTCATAGTTAGGCTCAGATTTCACTCGTACAAAACCAGAGAAATTCAGCAGTTATAGTTACCTGAGCTAACTATAACTTATACCTAAGGCTCCCTGTTTTCTGTTTTTACTGATTTCTACAGATAAATAAAGACAGCAAACATTCATTTTCTTGTCTGTATTTATTTTATATGTGGATAAAAATGGAAATTGGGTTGCTTTTTTGAGTAATTCTAAATACTGTCTGCCATGACTGCCAGGCCAATAGATGTGTGGATTGATAGATAAGGGGGTTAAAATAGAAATGAATTTAAGTAAAGCGGCTTTAACAGCAGTAGATATGCACAAGGTTGATACTGAAATTTGCATATTTTCATATAAGTTCAGTGATTTATCTTCTGCGGGTGTTCACAGCACTGAAATCTGGCAGACATTCAAGCATGAGTGCATATTTATCGGTTAAATAAATGTGGAAATATACTAATCTCAGCTTAATTTTTCCACAAAACCCAAAATAAGTATGGATAAATACAGATAAAATTAGCAAAAAATAAATATGGATAAATACAGACGGAAATGGCAAAAAAATAAATACCATAAAACCGGGAGCCCTATTTATACTCCTGCAATGCACTGCTTCTGACCTCACATATTACATCACTCATGACATGGTCAGTGACATCACTGATGACATCTCATATGACATCACTTATGACATCATCCAGTGATTCTGAGTGTTTTCTAAAAGTTACTGAGTGTTAAATATATATACTAAGGTAAGTCACTGTGTGAGTGCCTGTATGGATGAATGAATTGGTGTCAATGTCTTTTGGGAGTCCCCTTTTTCTTGGCCCCACTTGATGAATCACTCCTTCACTTTCCAGACAACAGCTGAAGTAAATCGTGAAATTGTTTTGAAAATTTCGTGAAGATTTGCCAAACTGTGCTAAATTTATTAGCAAAACAAGATCCGGAGACCCGGGGCTCCACGTTGTGGCATTCCTGGTCAGGCTCTGGAAGCTTTAATTTCAATGTCCCTTTTTCCCAAGTTTAGAGAATACCACAACACTCCGGGATGCTTGAAATGTTTATCCATAAATGATGCCTCTTCACCAACGCGTTTCAGCTTTCGCCTTGTTCACGGTGTTAAGGCGGAAGCTGACGAGGCATCGTTGTACAAACAAACATTTCAAGCATCCCGGACTGTCTTGGTATATATATATTTCCTTTAACACACAAAAAGGGGGGAAGGGGGGTCCAAGGGAACAAATTTTAAGACCTGCGAGAAGCTTTTAACCCCAGTACGTACTATACAACACACAAATCAACTCTCGGGTCTGAGCAACTTTAAAACTTAAGCATGAAAGGAGGAATACTATGTTAGAGCTGTGTCTGAAATGACAGTACCCAAAAACAGAAAAGGAAAGGGATCCCTTTCAGGACGAATGCCCTCACTCACCAGAAGGTGACATGCTTCATCATTTGGGCTTTCTCCTCTCAGTGGGAAAACCTAGTCCCACTGAGGGCTACAACCACCGCACTGAGAGGTGGGAGCTCAGGGATGTTTTAGGATTTAGGATACTCAGATCATCCTAAATCCTAAAACATCCCTGAGCTCCCACCTCTCAGTGCAGTGGTTGTAGCCCTCAGTGGGACTAGGTTTTCCCACTGAGAGGAGAAAGCCCAAATGATGAAGCATGTCACCTTCTGGTGAGTGAGGGCATTCGTCCTGAAAGGGATCCCTTTCCTTTTCTGTTTTTGGGTACTGTCATTTCAGACACAGCTCTAACATAGTATTCCTCCTTTCATGCTTAAGTTTTAAAGTTGCTCAGACCCGAGAGTTGATTTGTGTGTTGTATATATATATTTTGCACACCATGTGCTGTCAGGAAACGCCGTTCGCCTGCCCTTAAGTGCTGGTGCCAGCCGTGGTGACAGCTGCCACAATATAACAAAGGTTCAATTCCACAAAGTAGGAAAGAGGCGGCACACCAAATTCCATTCGGGTAAGATTTAATTACCTAACAACAGCGTGTTTCAGCCGCAGAACGGCCTTTGTCAAGTTGTTTACGGTACCCCACAATCACCTTTTTGTATTCATGACGTCATGACAAACATAGAGGAAATACTGCGGTCCGCCATTGCAGAATTCATAAATCAAATAAGAATCATATAATTTCCTTTGTACATAATTGTGTCTCAATAAATCATTATAAATCCTTATTGAAATGTTGTTGTATGTATTTACAGTATTAGGTACCGCAATACCAATAACCATCATACCTCGTTTTCTTCACAATTTAAATAGAAATAGAAGAAAGACAAATGGACAAAATTGCCGATATTTATAGGAAAGTAAAGGAAACATAGGAAAGGTTATACCTAAGTTACCGCTTTATCAATATCACATGCCCATTAGATTTCTGGTGTGAATTGCGGGATTAAACAAACATATTTCACATGATATAATACTTGACTATATAAGGGATTCCCATTAGTGTACATTTAGAATTATGGGCCATTTGGAATTAATTCAACATGTGTATAACCAAGTATCTAATCAATTGAATGAACTAACGTGTCACAATAATATTATGCAAAATATTATTGTGACACGTTAGTTCATTCAATTGATTAGATACTTGGTTATACACATGTTGAATCAATTCCAAATGGCTCATAATTCTAAATGTACACTAATGGGAATCCCTTATATAGTCAAGTATTGAATCATGTGAAATATGTTTGTTAGAAAGCTTCCTCTAAAGCAACCATGAAAATGACTGGTGAGGGGTGAGGAAATACGAACGGTGTTTAGAAATTTAGTTCTTTTTTAGTGCAGGTGTATATGTGAGACAATATGTGTTATGAAAATATATAATTAAATAAGAACAAGTAGAAAGAACGAGGGAAATTACTATACCTAATTGGGTAAGCAATTGGCCGGAACTTAATTCATAAGTGAAATGTAACTACCCCAATATGCAAGTGCGGACAAGCAAACGAAAATTAGAATGCCTGTTCCGTTCCAACCAAGCCACATCATGTTGGTGCAGCAACGAAGCATATGCCTCCTAATCCAGCATTCTAAATTACTGTCTTATGTGAATGAAAGTGCACCCTCAATTAAATTGTTAAAATCACAACAAAAAAGGAGAGAGTTGATACAATACTAATTCTAGAGGAGTGAAATCCCACATTAGCACACCACCTAAAAGTGAAAATAAAAGAAAAAAATCTCACTTAGACACAATTAAAAGGACCAAAGTCCTAGATTGCTGTTCGTAAATTACAGACAAGGTAACAAGAATTAATGGTATATTATAAGCCAATATGTGTACACAATTCCTCCTTCGTATTGAGACAATATGGAGATCTGGTATTAAGATCAATTATGTACTTAGATTCCAAAATCCGTAGCTCTTTCTCATGGTCTCCTCCTCTGATGTGTTTATAGATCCTATCAATGCCAAAAAAAATCATGTTTTCTATCGCTTTTGTGTGCATCATAGAAATGCCTCGCCACTGGGTAATTTAAAGTCCATGTTGGTAATGGCTCTTTGATGTTCCAAGATACTTTGTTTAGGGCTAGTTTGGTACTACTAGTGTAATGTATTCCGCACAGGCATTCCAATAGGTACACCACAAACTCAGTAGTACATGTGATGAACTTATTGATGCACTTTTCTCTTCCATTGTGCATTTTGTAGGTCTTGCAGCTGGAGTTGGATTTACAAGCCTTACAGGCATTGCATTTATAAAATCCCTGTGTGTTTTGGATCCAAGTAGATTTAGGTTCAGCATTCAGTTAGCTCTGGACCAATTTATCCTTTAAAGATTTTGGTCTGCGATATGTGATGACAGGAAAATTACCAATAGTTTTACCTATTGTAGTGTCTGTTTGTATTAGACCCCAGTTTTTGCGCATTAGTCTTTTCAGATTGTTTGATCTTTTTATTATATGTCATCCACGCATGATCAGTTTTTGTCTGTAACTTTTGGGCATCTTTAGCTGTAAAAAGGGCATCTGTGTGTGTGAAATTAAGAAGTTTCACATGTGCCTGATTTAAAACCTTTTCTGAATAAACACGTTTCCTAAAGCGTTATTTCATATTAGACGCTTCTCTAAGGAATGTGTCATTGCTACTACAATTCCTGTGTGTACGCAGTAGTTCCCCATATGGAATACTATTTAACAGGGATGCGGGGTGATGACTATGAGCATGCAGGGTTGTATTACCTGCTGTTTCTTTCCGAAAGAGGGTGGTTGTCAATTTGTTGTCCTGCACAAGTACCTTTATGTCAAGAAAGTCACAGGTCTTATTGCTGATGGTATGGGTGAAACTTAGGTTAAGATTGTTCCTGCCTAAGATGCTAATGAATTCATTGGCCTGATCTCTATCACCATCCCAGAGATCATCTATATAACGGAGCCAAAGTGGCACATGTTCTGTGTACTGCTCATTGGGTTCACTCCATACTACTTGCTCCTCCCACCACCCCAGAAATAAATATGCCAGGCTGGGGGCGAAGCAAGTACCCATTGCCGTGCCCGATCTTTGTCTGTGCTCCCAGCATGCACTAGATGGAGTAAGTACAGCAGCAGGAACGGATACTGTTCATGTGAGAGCCGGGATTGCTTAGCAAAAGGGGGGCCGTGTAGCAGCTGGTGTATAGTCATCTCAACATCCAGAACTGCACTGACAGAAGCGTTTCGGCGCTCAGCCTTTATCGAGATATATATATATATCTCGATAAAGGCTGAACGCTGACACGCGTCTGTCAGTGCAGGAGGATTGCACATTAAAAAGCTTTTTACTTAGAAAATTCCATTAGTGCGCCCATTCTTGGCTGATTCAGACTATGTTGCCATTGAGGATGTATATATAATTATACATATATATATATATATATAAAATAACAATACTGAGATGTTTCTAAAATCACACAATGAACATTCCTTCGAAGATTTCTTTATATTCTTTCTTTATTTTATCACGTGTGTCTCTTTGTACAGAATATACAGCCTACAGACAACACCTGTTTTGCGCATACCACGCTTCTTCAGGGTTTTGAAAAGTACTAGTTTCAAGGAAAAAAGATACATTTTCTGGACTGGAAATGTAACTGCCTTATTGAATTATACTCTAATGTGAAGTTTGGTTATAATTCATGTATCGTAAATGTGAAGGCGAGAGGACGTTTTTGACAGGAGAGACGCGTATCCTGTATCATGTGGAATATGCAAACCCAAACAGAGATTCAACTGTGAGGCATGCTGGGACACACAGTTTTTGCACTGTTTCAATACAATAAGGCATGTTGACAACTATGAAGGTGGTGATTAGTTATATGGCAGGATCATGCAGGAGGCAGGATTATAACCAAACTTCACATTAGAGTATAATTCAATAAAGCAGTTACATTTCGAGTGGAAGATTCGACTGTTGCAGCCTGAAGTGGCCTGGAACTTCTATTGCACCCTGTGAAACTCTGTGCTGGGAAATGTGGTAGCCTTCTGGGTGATGGTGAACTTATGTCTATTACAATGTATCTCTCATACCGATGCAACAATGAAACTGAAAGAATACTCAGTGAGTTGGGTCTGGAGACTCTATGTTTTACTTTGGTGAAAGCGCACTGACAAGTGCTTGAAAGTAAAGGACTGGGAACTTTTATAACATTGTATCTTTGAAAGTATAAGCAATTTCTTGCTATCTATTAAAAGGCTGGAAACTAAATGGTTGATGTGGATGGAGGCAATAGAATGTGGAAAAGGTGCAGATAATTAACCTGTTTAAAATATCAGCAGTGGGCTATTTGGATATACTTGTGCACCCCCATGTGTAATGTCCCAGTATGTCCCTTAGGGTATAAAAGACACAAGCACGTATTGAAACTTTAAAAAGACTACTGCGAACAAGGCTGTAATGGCTGAAAGGCGTTGGTGGTGTTCTTGTAATAGTGAATTTGAAATTCTGAGCCCCCAGGAAAACCTTTTTGCTTCTGGAATACTTCAGGGATAATGTTCATATCCCAATGACTGAACCAGCAGCTAGTTCATGCCGTGTATATATATATATGTATATATATATCTATATATCTATATAGCAACAATCTGAATCTGCTTACCTCTACCCTTTCTGGCAGAGTTTTTAAGCATAATATAAGCTAGTGCCATCCACAAGACACTAAAAAATGTCAAAAGCCTTTTACCACTCCAGGCACTCAACTGAGAGGTATAGTTTTGTCCAGACGATAGGGAGCACCCAGTACAAGTAAAGACAATACAAAGCTCTCTTCAATCTCCCCAAGCACTGCTGCATACATTATGCAAAAAAGGAAGCAGGGAACTCTGGGTAGTTGGTACTTAAAAAGAGGAGGAACAGGGGCTGTTTATGACAGGTCCAGCATACATAGCCCAGATGTACTCGAATAAATAAGAAAGTATGCTGTTCCTAGAGAGAATTATTGCTGAGTAAAGAGATAAATGTGTCCCCGAGGTCAGGAGGAGAATCCTCCTTTAGGAAAAAGACCCTCACACACCCGGCAGACTAGCTGTCATATGTCGTCAGCATGTGGCCCAGATGTTAAGTGTCATCATCGGGTCTGCTCCGAATCGGGGCGGCGCTGCAATCCCCGATCGGCGACCCCAATGGCGCCTTTTAGTGGAGATCTTTATTCCATAGTTGCCGGTGGGTGAATGCAGGTGAGGGTCTTCAAGTGAGAAAGTGTGTGGTGAAGGGAGTGTATTAAAAATAAGTAGTGGGGAACCTGAATAGTGTTTATTAAATGACTGGGGTCCCACTCTTATAATATGACCAATCTTCTCCAGAGGGGGTACCAGAACCGGGACATCCAGAGATCCTACAAACGTGCCCGTAACAATAACAGGGAAGGGTTACTTGAACCAAGAGAGAAAAAAACTGACGACTGCCTCACCTGTGTGATTACCTACACTCCTAACTCTTCACAACTCAAGAAAATCATTAACAAACATTGGGGTATCCTCCACACCGGGGAACTTACAATACCGAACCCCCGTTTTGCCTTCAAACGCACCACCAATTTGAAGGAGAGATTGATACATACTAGACCCAAACCCAAACCACCAGTGAATACCACTCAATCGACTTTATGGAACCTTCCTCCTGTCAGGGGCCACTACCCTTGCGGTTCCTGTGTGGTGTGTCCTCAAACTAAAATAACCAAGGACATCGTCTTTCCTAACGGGACCACGTGGGAATGCAGAACGCACACTAACTGTAACACTGCCTACTGCGTGTATCTGATAACCTGCCCGTGTAATCTACCCTACATAGGGATGACGACTAGATCAGTGAAGACGAGAATCATTGAGCATCGGAGTAATTTCCGATGCAAAAAAATGAACACTAGGATGACCAAGCACTTCTGTGAAAATAACCACTCCCCTGACTCTTTCAAGTGGGTAGTTCTCCAGTCCCCTAAAAATGTCACCAAAACAAAACTATTCACCCTGGAGCAGAGGTGGGTGATGAGACTGTCTTCTAATACCGATGGATTGAACGAGGACATCCCGTGGAGCAGCCTTACAAACATTTGACGTGACAGAACTAGCTGTCTCCAATAGACGTTCTATACCTGTTTGGGTCCACCCTCGTTTGAGCTTGTGACGCTTAGACACCATAGCATATTAATACATGTACCTATAGGCATCCTCTGATACATTTATGTCAGTTTCCCAAACATGCGAGTTGGCAACACAATGATTACTTTACATCAGATACCTATAGATATCCTATGATACATGCATGTCAGTTTCCCTAACATTCGAGCTGGCAACGCAACACATGCGAGTTGGCAACACAATGATTACATTACATCAGGTGCCAACAATACGCATTTGTCATATATATAGATATGTTTTCTCGGCTCGAATCGTGGAATTACGTCCATACCAAGCATTCCGGACTGACACGACATCACATGGTTACCACAGCAACCCCAGCTCTAGCAACCAATAAGGGCTCCTCACGTAACACTGTTGTTGTTACATGTGACCCCGCGTCATCACTTCCTGTTGTTTACGCGGCACGTCCTGCTACACGCCCTTATCCATCTCTCTTCCTCTACCGGAAGTAAACCTCGCGCTCTAGTCTTTCCGCCAGCACCTCTCTGACGTACCAATTGGCACGCGGATCAGATTATCTACCGGCCTTATATTTTTGTTGTGTTATACATACCCTTCCCCTGATCTTGGGTATATTGGCTGCCCCTCCATCTTAGACTAACCTTATACTCAACCATGGATGATTGCCAAGGTTTGAGTTTTGGCGATGACATAGCTGCAGAAATTCTACGAACTCCGTCTCTTTTGGGGCCTGATAACAGTTCCACTTCTGGAGCCCAATCAGACGACCTCATGACCCTTACCACACTGAAACGGGAATGGCTTAAAATCACATTGCATGGAGCGATGATGACAGAATACCTGAGGGCCAACATCGCCCCGAATGGGTTAATTGTAAAAAATGTTCCCCGCCTCTTTCTTGACGATATGATCTTCAAAAAGGAATGGTCCCTGGTGTCATGGAAATGCACCAGGGATTGGTTGATTCTAATAATTAATACATCCAAGAGACTAGCTGATGCTCTACTGATCAGAATTCAGAATGCGGAGGGGGCTGTTAAAGTCACCTTAACCACGGCAATTTTTAAAACTAAATTGTCTGAAATCAACTATGAAATAGCGGAGAACAAAGAGTTTCTAATGAAACAGAAAATTACCAAACTACAGAAAGATAGAAACAAGTTTGATAAGGAAAAGGTTTACCCCTACCTTAAGGCGGATTATACATCAACGCTTAACAGCTACTCTTCTGAAGAGGAGTCTAGTGGTTCCAGACGCAACTCCAATACGAGTAGCGATTCTAGTGGGGGCAGCTTCTCTAACAATCGGAATAGAAAGAGACAACAGAACTATTCCCACTACCCAATGATCCCGTTCCAGGGACAATATCAGCCGACCCCACCATTCTGGCACTTTCCCAACTTCCAATCTGGTCCCCCTCCGCCTCCTCCCTTCTACCAACAAGGCCCCCCTTTTTTAGGCAGAGGCTGGGGCAGAGGAAGAGGGCGGAGAAGAGGAGACGACAAGAAAGTGCACTGGCAGGATCAACCCTCAACATCTATGGAGACCAGGAGCCAAGCCCAGAACAAGAGACGCTAGTTGTTAACCTCTCTTCCCGCACTCTAGATGACACAGAAAGGCGGGTACTTGAGAAGGGTCTGGGCTTCGTACCTACACCTAAGGTCGATTACTTTAAAGAAATGTGTGAAATTCAGGCCTTTTTTCGCAAAGTACGTCTTAGAGCTTACTTTCAGGATGGACCAGAGGGTCAATGTGAAGACTCTGGCCTCCATAAACCCTCTACCTTTACACCACATAGCGGGATGGTCCCTAACGAGGTGCTAACTTATGAACAGGCCGTTCTTAAAGATTGGAAGCAAGTTAAACCTACACATGCGAGTTGGCAACACAATGATTACATTACATCAGGTGCCAACAATACGCATTTGTCATATATATAGATATGTTTTCTCGGCTCGAATCGTGGAATTACGTCCATACCAAGCATTCCGGACTGACACGACATCACATGGTTACCACAGCAACCCCAGCTCTAGCAACCAATAAGGGCTCCTCACGTAACACTGTTGTTGTTACATGTGACCCCGCGTCATCACTTCCTGTTGTTTACGCGGCACGTCCTGCTACACGCCCTTATCCATCTCTCTTCCTCTACCGGAAGTAAACCTCGCGCTCTAGTCTTTCCGCCAGCACCTCTCTGACGTACCAATTGGCACGCGGATCAGATTGGCTGGTCTACGCTAGATAATCCCTTCGGGAGTTCTGAGATTCGTCCCCCGAGTCGGCGTGGATCAAGGGTAGGTGGATAGGCGTCCTGTACTACGGACTTCTGTAAGTATTCTCTCGTGGGTCCCAGTGCCTGGGTCCTCATCTTGTGCGGATTTCCATGCTATATGATTAAGCTACTAAGTGAACAGCTCTCAATTCTATCTTCTTGCGGCTGCACTTTCTGCCCTCCCCTCCGGTCGCCGCTTTTTGTACCATTAGGACACTGTACTATCCGGTGTCTGCCTCCAGCGCCAGCTCGTTGGATCTCGCAGCCCTGCAGTTAAGGGTGAGTGGTTGAACCAAATTAACTGATATCTCTGCCCTGATGCCACTAAATACCTCCCGCATCCGGCGTTCTTAAATTTCTGCCCTAGCACCAGTCACAGTGGGAATTGGTCAATTTTTAAATACTCTCGTTTTAGTCCACTTCTAAAGGGTGTTCACAACTAGTACCACCTTATAGCTGAACACTTGGCAGTAGTGAAATTGCATGACAACTGATTATCGTAGTTGTTAAGAGATAAGATCTATAATGTTTGTCGCAATGCGATTGTTATTTACATGTATGTTTGTGTCCCTGTATATTTTTCTCTTTCAGGCATTTTACCTAACCTGCACTAGTCACCACTTATTAGGGTGCTGTATGTGTGGTAAGTGCCACAGTAGCCACTACCACTACCAATAAGTGTGTGAATCACCTGGTCCTGAAGAATTGCGGTTACTTTACTTAAGCAAGAAACATGTTGACCATCTATGACCACAGCGTAATACAGTCAATCTAACTGTAATATTACGCACTCTATTGTTCTTATTATAAGAGTGGGACCCCAGTCATTTAATAAACACTATTCAGGTTCCCCACTACTTATTTTTAATACACTCCCTTCACCACACACTTTCTCACTTGAAGACCCTCACCTGCATTCACCCACCGGCAACTATGGAATAAAGATCTCCACTAAAAGGCGCCATTGGGGTCGCCGATCGGGGATTGCAGCGCCGCCCCGATTCGGAGCAGACCCGATGATGACACTTAACATCTGGGCCACATGCTGACGACATATGACAGCTAGTCTGCCGGGTGTGTGAGGGTCTTTTTCCTAAAGGAGGATTCTCCTCCTGACCTCGGGGACACATTTATCTCTTTACTCAGCAATAATTCTCTCTAGGAACAGCATACTTTCTTATTTATTCGAGTAACTCTGGGTAGTTCCCAAGTTTAGGTAGAGAGCAGCTCCTTTATATTGAGCCCCCACAACACCACACCACCGACACTCTAAATCCCGGCCACTCAAATATCTGTTTTTCTTGTGGAGTTTTTAAACCTTTGGCTGTAAAACTCTAAAAAAAGACTTTCACTTTCTAGCTAGGCGTGCATGGCACTGTGCTAATCCTATGGTTAAAAACTTTGCTGGCAAATTCATATGTTGTGGTTTGGAGTACAATCCATAAGTGGAAAGGCTGTCTTTTTAGCAGTTACCTGAAGAGTAAGTAACTTTGTTGAACTCTAATGAATGATTTGTGTATGTTGGCTTTGAATTTTTTTTTTTTTAATACTGACAGCTTCACATCTTTACAAAGTCAGGGGCATATGTGGAAGGACTTAATGCCACCGTAGCGTCAAATTTTTGACGTTACGGCAGCAATTTTTGATCGCCTTATTTACAAGTTGCCACTTGGAGTTAGCTGCACTTTTCCGGTGAAAACATGAATTTTAAAGATCGCCACTTCTCTTAGTGAGAGTTACAGAAAATTAGATGCAAGGTGGGTGTTCCCGTGCAAAAACTGCCTCTAACCCCACTTCGTGATATTCCTTGTATGGTGCAAAACCCAAAGAACTGCCTCTAAGTTCAGTTAGAGGCAGTTTTTTAAGACCAGAAAATAGCTGGTCTTAAAATTGGTGCAAAAACTTGGGGCCTCATTTCAGAGGTTTTGGTGCTGGACAGCGCAGCAAAAAATATTGTTGCTCTGCCCTGCACCAAAACAATATCTCTGGAATAGGCCCCACAATAAGATAGGGCGCAGTCCTGGGCCTCATTCATGAAAAGTGTTGCATCGCTGAGACAAAACAGCATTGCAACACTTTTCACTGCGCCCTCCTTGTGACACCAAGGATGCACCGTATTTAATGTACGGCACTTCATTTTGCAAGGATTTATAGATGTGTCAGTATTTCTGACGTATCTGTCAGCGCTAAAGTCACGTATTGATGCATTTTTGTCACAATCATGATGCAACTCCAGCAATGCATGGGGCAGGCTTATCCCTATGGCACTGCATCACCCTTATGCCCGCCATGAGGCAGGTATAAGGTTTTAACACAGTGGTGTCCAGGAATTGTCGCAGTGATATCTCATAGATTTTACTGCACTACTCCTACAAGGCTTTGTTGCATGGGAATGCCCACCCTGCATACATCATACCTGACACAGGTATAATGTGGGATAGGGGTTCACAAGGTCACGCATATGCCCAGATGCATCTCTTTGTACAGAGTCTAGTTTGGCGTCCAGGGTGTCTGCTGACACTTTCCCCGGTGGCCAGTGACCCCAGATGCTCGGTCCACTAACACGGAGGAGCTGCCATGTTTTCGGCGTAGTTGGAGCTCCATCGCTGCAGTTTGCGCACTGCGTTGTTGGCATCCGTAAGCGTTGGCGGAGTGGTGGTGCTGAGGGTGTTGCTGAAAATTTATTTGATGGCCTTGATCCAGCTGCGGCTGGGGGGGCGATGATGGCGCTGGTGTACGGTGGGTGTGATGAAGGCATGATGTATACTATGATGGTCGGTCCAGGAGAGCTTGGGGGTGTGGCTGTTGTTGAATTTCCCGCTGGCAGAGAAGATGGGGTCGAGCGTGTGTCCGGCTATGTGAGTTGGCGTGGTGACTAGCTGCTTGAGTCTGATGTTGGTGAGGTTCGCCAGGAGGTTGGTGGTGTTCTGGTAACTGGGATTGTCCAGGTGGAAGTTGAGGTGTCTGAGTAGGATGTAGTCAGTGGATGGCAGAGCATGGGGTGCAATGAGGTCTACAATGGCATTGGAGAATGGGGGTTCATTGGCCAGGGAGCTTGTAGACGAGGGTGCCATGGAGGGTGGGGTTGGGGTTGGTCCGGATCTGGAGGTGGAGGTGTTCCGTGGTAGCTGTCGGGTCAATAGAGTGCGTGGTCTGTCGGAGTGTGCTTTTTTAGACAATGGCAATGCCTCCTCCTGGGTGCTTGGGGTGGTCAGTGCGGGTGAATTTGTACCCGTCATGGATGGTGATGGCAATGTCCAGTCCGGAACAGTGGTTGGTTCAGGTTTCTGTGAACAAGGGGTTGTCTGAAGAGGTGGTGTTGAGGAGGTCACAGATTTCTGTTATGTGTTTGTGGAGGGACCGCACATTGAGGAGGATGCAGTTGAGCCATTCTGCTGAGCTGTTAGTCGGTTGGGCGCCAGGAGGTGCTCGTGTGCTGATGTGGCAGAAGGTGCGTTTGCAGTTTTGGCAGGCACAGAATGCAAGGGAAGTCTAGAGTGATGCTGGATGGCAGGCGGTGTGGCATCCAAGGCTGATGGCGAGGAGGGTGCAGGTGTCGCAGAGGTGGAGTGTCTGAGAGGAAGGGACCTTGGTGCTGGACGCAGTCCAGGGGCGGACGGACTTAGACAGGCTTTCCTTTGGGTTGCCTTTGGCGAGCCAGTGGTACACACCCGCTGCACATGGCCGCACAGTGGCCACCATTAAGTAGTGCTGTGGGGGGGACTGGTACACACCCGCTGCACATGGCCGCACAGTGGCCACCATTAAGTAGTGCTGTGGGGGGGACTGGACAGCTGGGAGGCAGGAAACATGGGAAAGGGCACTGGAGGAGGCGGAGACGTGGGGGAGCGGAGTTGTAAATATATATATATATATTTAAATCTTACCTGGAGGCCGAGTTCCACTTCTTCTGTGCTCCTGCTCTCATGAGACTGCTTCCAGGAACAGGAAGGAGGCAGCCATGCTCCCTCTCTTAAGCCAATCACAATGCTGCAATGCTGTGTTGTTCTTGAGCGCTGTGCCAAGGCGTTCAGCCAGGGGCTGGAGGGGTGGGCATGTTCTCCATGCAGGCTGTAATGCAGCCTGCATTACGAACAGAGAAGTGTGTATGACTGCTTTGGGCAGGGTGAGAAGGCCGGCCGTACAGTTATTGTGCACTTGAGTGGACATACCACTCCGCCCCTGCTCTGCTCCGTGAGTAGAGCAGCCCCACCCACCCACCAACCCGCAAAGGAAACATAGTATGAGAATATCAGAAAGTTATCATTATATTATGTTTCCTCTTCTTGCACTGCTTGAAAGCAGTGGGGTGACACAATTCTGCCATAGCGGAGGAGTTGCCACTGGGGGTGCATCACCCAAAGGTGCTAGGCTCGGACCCGACTCGACACCCGGGCCTCCTCCGCTACGTGTCCACCAATCCGTTGCACTCGCTCCAAATCTATGACTCAGCCACCAGGAGCATCAGCTAGGCAGGATTTCCCAAGCCTGGGTACGGCAGTTGCCACCAAGTCCGCTGGGGAACCTTCCAATGCAGGTGATGCAACAGGGCCCCCTTATGCGTGAAGTTGCAGCACTCCCGCAACATAAGTTCGGTGCAGCTCAGGGGCCTCACCCTCTACAGCGTCCGGCCAGCACAGCATCCTCCGACCTGTGATGCAGAGATTTGAGGCCCATCATTGGTAAATCTCCTCCATGCACCCCGGTGTAGTGGTGGCGCATGGTATGCGATGCAGACCTACCTACGTTGGTGTGCAGGAGCGCCTGTACCGTTCACAGCTCCAAAGTGGACCAGGTGGTCTTCTCACACAGGTCTGCAACGTGTCTCAATGTGACCTGGCAGACTTCACCACCAGGTAAGGGCGATCGCCGAAGCCTCAATGTGTACTGGCATGGCCCAGCAACTCCACAGCACCTCCGCATCCAACTCCGGGTCCTAGACGCAGGCACAGCGAGGTCTCCGGGCCCCAGGGACTGTCCGCGCTTTCAAGGGTATGGCTGCCATGGTGTTGCAAGGAGGGCGCTATGAAAAGTGATGCATCACAGGTTTTTCCCAGCGATGCGCCTCTTTTCATATATGTAGCCCTGATTCTGCATTTCCTCTTCCCCTGGGACTCTGGCTGGTCATCCTGGCTGTTGGGGGTTTTGGGGAGGTTGTTGATCTGTGCTCAACTTGTCCCTGCCTGCTCCATTATGCGTTCCATTGTTTTTCTTTTCTTTTTTTAATTGGAGGTGAACTTATTGCTATTTTTACCTCTAGAGGCAAAAAAAGTGAAGTTCTGCTAACTAAAGTGAATTTTTTGCCCGGAAATTTGCCTTTTGTTAATTTTTGCCCACTAACGTCAGAATTTGTATCGCCTTCACACTAGTGTTAGCTGCAGTTTTCACCATGGCTACCTGCAACTATCGCCATGTAGCGACGTATTGTAAATACATCTCTCACAGGGCATAGTTTTTGGTGATAGGCTGCATTAAGAAAACTGCTGCTAACTAATGCTAACACTAGTTAGTGGCAGTTCTTGTACATATACACCTGCTGTATAAATGTAGCAGAGTAAAAAGAGGCTGTGTGTGACAGCTCGAAATATTGTTGCTGTTTCTTTAAGCTGCAAGAGTGCACCACCACATGGCTACCTTCAGCTTTTGACTCTCTGAGCTTAGTTTCAGTACTATACTGACAGACAAAAGTAGTACATGAAAGGGAAGCTGCATGTTAATAGAAATATTTCAGCTGATACGCAGAGCCGGAGGTGTCACATTGCCTTTGGGTAGCCACTTCATGTCATTTCCTAACTCCTTGATCTTCTTACACTCCATTACCCTTTTCTGGATGTTTCAATTTAAGACTTCAAGCAAATGGAAAACGATGTACATGTCTACCACCTGGTGGCATTAGTGTTGCCCTGCTGAAACTCAAGGCAGATTTGATAGGCTATGAGGTAAAGTCCAAGAGAGTAGCCAACACCGAAGAACCTGAATTTCCATTCCTCTCAGCCCAAACATCTGAATGCGGGAATTGGGGGCAGAAAAACTCAACTTCACCTTGGTGAAAATCCAGATGAAATCCACAAAGTGGAGAAACATTGCACACCTTCTCAAGTGGCAAACTTTATTGTATGTATATGTGAAATTCTGATTTTGTCAGTCCACTTTAAACACACTACAAATATTAGGCCCCTACATTCGTAGGAATATACCCATATAATGAGATAAGTGATGCTGGGAATGTAGCATTTCTGAGCGGTCAGCCAAGATTTTGTTGCCTTTTTGGGGACCCTAATTTTGCTAGTGATATGACTGTGTAATATGAAAGTGCTGTTCTGTTTCACAGGATGTGCTCTGCCTCTAACACTGTAATGTAAAATTGATTTTACTTAATTGATATATTTTACGTTTCAGTAAGGCCATTGTAGTCTGGCTCAGAAAACGCAACAGTGACTTAGAGTTACATGTCATATGTGAGCTACAATGTGTTTACACTGCCCACACATATAAGACACACATATTTGGCTGCAGAGACCACCACTGTGTTTGGCTGAATTGTAGTTTTAAAGTACTGGAGTGGCAGATGGCAAAGAAAAGTGAATTTTCCATGTTGAAAAAATGAATGTATATATTTTCTGTGGCGAAAGTGTGGGAGAAGGCAGTTTATAAACAACTTCCCAACTTTGTTGAGTCATCTGGTGCCCTCCACCCAGCCCAGTTGGGATTTCAGGGCCACCTACAGCACAAAGACTGCCCTTGTTGAGATGTAGGAGGCAGATGTATGACGTTACAGCGCATGCTGTTACAACGCATGCTGTTACAACGAAAGTTTTACAACGCGAGTGCATTGACAACGCAGGACATTACAACGCAAGTCTTTACATCGACTTGCACTAGATGGCGTGCTAACATTAAAAAAGTGTAATTTACTATTCCAACTCCAGTCCACGTAACAGTAGGGAAGGTGTTGGGATAGTAAACTACACTATTTTTAATGTTAGCACGCCATCTAGTGCAAGTCGATGTAAAGACTTGCGTTGTAATGTCCTGCGTTGTCAATGCACTCGCGTTGTAACAGTTTCGTTGTAATGGTAGTGCGTTGTAAAAGTTGCGTTGTAAAGGTTGTTCCCCGTAGGAGGCTATAGGAGAATGTTTAGATGAAGGTGGCAGACGGCCTTGATTTTACTGGATCTCTCTGCCGCCTTTGATACGGTGCCCCATCACCAACTCTTGGCCCGTCTCTCAAGCATTGGAATGTTAGGATTAGCTTGGGACTGGCTTAAATCATTTTTAGAGGACAGAACACAGCAGGTATGGCTGCCCCCGTTTTCCTCTGCTCCAAGAAAGGTGACCAAGGGAGTTCCGCTGGGCACCACTCTGAGCCCCCTTCTCTTCAATTTATAAGTTTCACCATTAATCTATCTGGCGGAGGAGCTGGGAGTTAAGATCATAGCTTACGCAGATGACACTCAGCTCCTCATTACGTGGAAGGAAAACGATTTGTCCCTGGATGTAGCCAAAAATTGTCTTTCAGCGTTTTTAACTGGCTTGCAAGGGCACAGCTCAAATGCAATGTGGACAAGTCTGAGGTTCTTCTGTATGGGTCTTTTCCCCCCCAATTCAGGGAAGATCTTTCGCCTGCAGATTATCCCAGGCCTAACTCAGTTGGCATCCCGGTTAAGAATCTGGGTTCTGGTTTAGTGAGGACCTCCGGTTCTCTATGGAGATAAAAAAAACTGGCCGAAGTGCGCTTTGGCACACTGAAATCACTTAGGAAGTTCCTACCATTGCTTCCCAGATCGGCCAAGGAACTGGTGACTCATGCCCTCATTTTATCATGTATTGACTACGCTAATGCATTATATATTGGCCTTCCTGGATACCAGCTGAAAAAGCTGCAAACTATTCAAAACGTAGCAGCAAGAGTGCTGCTTGGTATCCCTGGCAGATCAGTCACAAAGCAACATCTTCGAGATCTGCATTGGCTCCCCGTGGTGCAACGTGTCCAGTTCAAGGCCCTCACTCTTGCCCACGGTGCTCTATATAAATCCGGGCCGCCATATCTCAGGAGACGCTTTGATTTCTACGTTACCCGAAGACAACTGCGATCAGCTGCATTACGTCTTGCAGTTATTCCCCGATATCGCCTTACACGAACACGGCATCTCTATCTCTTTTAAGGCAGCCAAAGCCTAACACGCCCTTCCTTTTGAATTGCGAAACACTCAGGATCTCAGGCTGTTTAAAAAGCAGTTTAAGAACTTGCTTTTTAACTAACCCACAGCTCCTCCTAGCTCCTTGCTTCTTGTTTTCTGCAGTTGGCTTTCGCGCCGGGACATTCTTGAGTATCTGTGCACGTTATAAGTGTTTTATAAGATAACATATTTGCTAAGTCAACTCTTATGTGTGTCATGTAAACCCCCAGGGCTGTGTGCTTAATATGTAAAAATGGGAATAAAAGACATTGGTAAAAGTATACCATTACAGTGAACAGTTACAAAAAGCTGATTTTACTGTGTAGGTAAAGCTGCAGTATTATTCATCTCATGATATACTGCCCTCATTATGAATTGCTGAGAGCAAATTAGATCAAATACATCCCATCCAGAGAGCAGTTAGAGACTGACAAGGACATTCTTTTGTACTTATTAAGTGATCTGTCAGAAGTAACCATAATATTTGCGGGTCAGTACATTGTCAAAATCCGAAACAGAAAAGGGCAAGAACTGAAGACAAGCACTATTATGATAATACTGCCAAATCAATGTACATTGGTCATGACTGGCTCAATGGAAATCCGGAAATGATGTTTCATGTGAAATTAAATGAAATGAAAAGTGGATTTATAAAGCGCAATTGCTGCCCGGAGGCGTCCAAGCATTACTTGTATTTCCATTTTGTCTCTTTTCTTTCTTGCTCTCTCATGAACTCATGAATTAACTTTTAACTAACCTCTTAATATTTGGGCTATTTATGTTTCACCTTTTGAAATGTTTTTTGAAAAACATCAGGCCTGTCCCACTCAGAACTTTTGCTGTACTAGAATGTGTTCAGTGGACCTCAAAGCATAGGACCTCTGGACTTGTGGAGCCCTGCTGGGCTATAGCATCCATCCATGCACAGCTTGTGGATTTTGAGAACCAAAAACCTGACTGATCCCAAACATAAAACTTTGGAGTGTTGCGAGGTGGCAAATCTATCCCAGCAGCAATGCAACCTCAGCAGCTGTGAAATCTAGCTGTTTTAAAGCTCTGTGTGGCGAAACCAACAATTTCAGTGGTAGCTTGGCAGAAACACCTTTGCCTTTGAGGGACCCTTGCTGGCTTCAGATTCTTGCTTTACTAGACTGAAGCATTCGCAGTTCCAGAAAATAAGTTGTGTCCTAAGGTAGAAAGTTTGAACAATGGGACCCAGTTGGCCTACCCATTTCCCAGTCCATCTTTGTCAGCATGCAATCATGCTTAGGTCCCAGTGAACTGTGAACTGTATTGGAACTTTGTATTTTCTTGGTGTTTTTGCCTTAAATTATTATAATTTCATATTTCCATGTTCCCCCATCTGTTTTTATTCGGTTTGGTGTTTTATCGCTCTTTTTTCTGTTGTGTTAGCAATGTTGCTTTTGAAATGTTATTGTGGTATTTTGTCACTTTCAAATTGTTGCTACTGCTTGATCTCTACACACATTTCTATGGGAAATTACCTGTTGCTTAGGGGTTAAGCAGATATTCTATTAGAATTGTACTGTTAGCTAAGAAAACTATGTTTATTAGGTTGGTGGCTTTTCCCACACTCAATTAATAGCCCAGTTTCTGACATCTGGCGTGTAAATTCACTGGATTAATGCATCCAGTGCAGAAATGTGTATGTAAGTAGAAGGCTTAAAGTTCAAATGTTGCTAGGTCGACTCAGCCTCTCATGCTTAAGCAATCAAATGACCACAATTCAGGTGTGCAACAGTTAATTACTAGTAGCAACCTGTCACCAAAACAATTTTAGACTTGCATCATAAAAGCATTGAGTTACAACATTTATGTCATTATCTTAGCTTCACATTTTGCAAATATCGTTTAATACAGAATGTAGCCAAGATGTTGTGGGCCATCAAATGGTTAATTGTATATCAATGGCAGCCTTTCACTTGGAAGATGACATTATGAGAATTAATATAATTTTTAGAATCAATTTAAATATGGCCTTAATTGTTTTATTTGTTCATTCTTATACCCTATGATGGCTTTGTGGATAATAGATAGAAATTATAAAATATTTGCGGACTAGTTTTACCAAAGTTAATGAAAATCAATAAAGAATGATTGCAATAGAACTTCATTTCTGACACTTCTATGGAAATGCATGTGTGTGCCAAGATATAGTTGAAAGCTCTACATTGTTTTTGGAAAATATACTCTATATGGCCACGGGGGGATCCTCCGCAATGGCGGAGGATCATCGCCTCACTGGGGCAGAGCCAGCAGGTGAATAATAAAATGTTTACCTATAATTGTTTACTTTTTCATTTGCAGGCTCTGAGCCAGTGTGTGCAGAGAGGGGCGGGATGGGGCATGGAAGAGGGGAGGATGAGTGCTATGTGCACTTTTAAGTGCACATGTGTGTTTGGCCGGCTGTCTCAGGCCAGATAAACACACATGTGCACTTGGGTTGTATTGAATGGCTGAGCTTTAGAAACAGCACAAACTCCCTGGTCTGTGCGGAGCATCTTTTCAGCCCAATCATGCCAATCCAGCGCTGCTCTCATAGCATAGGAGCAGCCCTGGGATTGAACAGGGAATCCAATGCTGCCCCAGAGCCTCCTGGGACCAGGAAGCTCCAGGTAAGTGTTTTTTTTATTATTAAACCCCGCCAGCGTGATCCATCTCCTGCACCCTCCCGGCCCCCACCACCTCTCCATTGTGTTTTCAGCCACTGTATAAGCCTAATATTTACGTAAAAATGAAAAGCATCTGGAATATCCCATCACAGTTTACAGTTCTAAGCTGTGCAGGAAGATTTGAATTTCCATAGGCTATTAAGTAGTGCCTAATTTGTAAAAAAATAAGTGCCAGGGCCCTTGTCAGGAGGCCACTGCAGGATGCACCACCAGTGTCCCTGCCACTGCTTCCAATTGCAGTACCTACACAACTATTAAGCATTACACCCCCAAAAATATGAGAATTCAGACCATTCCATGTCCCCAAAGCTATAAGAATGGCTTGGGTGGAAGTTCTTAGTCATTTTAATGTATATTAAATTAATAAACAACTGTGATGTGCTCATCCCTAAATTAGACAAGCATGCCACCATCTGGCAGACTATCATAAGTGATGGTGTTGATAATCAAGTGTCAGTGCTGAGCACCGCAAACCACCGGCTCAAATGAAGTACTGCTTCAATACACACTCTCAGATTTATATTTACTTCCCAATGTAGATTTACAACGCTGTGGCATTCACACATTCTCTATGGAGTATGCCCAGAAATCTGAGCCTGGGGACGTTTTTCATGTGGATTCCTTGGAAAAACATGATTTCCCAATCAGAATCCCCTTTCCTCAATATTCAGATTTCCTGGGGCGGCTCCTCCATTAGGGCAGAGGAGCGTCGCCCTACTAACCAAATTGCATCCAAATATGGAAAAATTAAATGGTAATAAATGTAATTTATTGCCATTTTATTTTTCCAAACCTCGTCCTGAGCTGAGCGTCAGGACAGGGGGTGGTCTTTCTGGTTTCTGCTGCTGCCAGTCAGTCAGCAGCAGGGCACTTAGGTTTAAACTATGCATTTCTTTTTGGCCGGCCGTCTTGCTATGGCCTGCCAGACATGTGCAGTTTAAACTTCCCTAACCCAGCTGTCTTCAGAAAGCTGCGTTAGAGACCGCATAGGGCTCCAGTGCCCTCGGGAGTGGCGAGAGAGGTCGCTCCCTCTAATCCTGGTTCTGTTTCATGCTGCATGAAAGTAGCGCCAGGATTGGATACTGCAGCTTCCTGGTCCCACTGTGATGGAGCCTGCTTGCCTGCCTGGACCGAGCGAGGAGGACATAATGCCAGGATCAATGGTAAGTGGTTTTTTTTTATTTGTTAACTTATTTTGTTTTTCTTACACCCCTCTA
Source organism: Triturus cristatus (assembly GCF_964204655.1). Classification (NCBI taxonomy): domain Eukaryota; kingdom Metazoa; phylum Chordata; class Amphibia; order Caudata; family Salamandridae; genus Triturus; species Triturus cristatus. Next base: position 552,865,406 of record NC_140584.1, read on the forward strand.
CCCTCCTTACATGCCAGCCGCCACTGCAGATTTCTGTGTTTAACAACTCTGCACAAGAGAATGGAATCCAATATACAAATGCACTTTGTTTTTACATTTATGTACTCCTTAGTGAAGAAACCCCTTCCCCTAATCCTCAACAAATTTGGAAAGGAGTTTAGGTAAGCGGATGACTGTAGGAAAAATGCAATCCTTTCTGGGAAAGGGAAATGTGAGAAGCTTGTGAAAACTAACAAACAAAGTTGTTTGTGGGTGTTCACAAACATCCAAGGCTAACCATGACTAACCATGACTTGAAAGAGCATGAACACCCTACCTTCTGTCTCTTGAGTGGGATGTACAGGTGTGAAGCTCTTTTCACCAGTAAAAGGGCTTACATCTGCAAGGAATCCCTTTGTGAGTTGTTGATAGGTATAAAGCATTTTAAGTTTGGTTGTCAAATTACGTGTACAACAGAATTGACCTGTCTGAATAGACTCTTCAGCTCGCCGTAGTGGGCTTTACTGGCCATTAAAGGCCCAAGTTGAAAGCGAGGGCCTTTAACATGGGAGAGGGCCATCAATGGTCGGTAGAGCCCGCTACAGAGGGCTCTAAGGCTATTATAACATTCTGCCCCTAGTTCTAATTTGTAAAACAAAGGCATCACAGAGCCCGAGGGGGTTGAAATTACCTCGGGCTCTGTGAGGCCTTTGTTAAACATTGGAATGGTAATGCTGCAGGCTTTACCAGTTATTAGAAGCCGGGCGCACTCCATTGTTTTCAAGGGAGCGCTCAACATTCCAATGTTCTAATATTACGTATATAATTTACTTCGGCTTTCTGGGACCTTGATTGAATTTCTGTATAAGGTAACTTAAGGTGGTGAATAATACATGAGCTTAATTTCTAGGATTTGAAAGAGCTGCATATATGTATGTCTCCTTGTACAGGCTAAAGTGAAACATGTGAATAAAAGCATTTATCAAGCAAGGAAAGCAAGGACATTTTCTTGATTCTAGTAATTATGAATTAAGTAGTAAGAGCTTGATTATGGCTTGTCAATAGTTAATCTTTGAAAATGCACTCAACAAAACATGATGAAAATTTTAACTATAATTATAACATTACTACTGCTAATGAATGACCTTTGAACGTAGGAGCAAGATAATTTGAATGAAGTCGCTAACAGATGAGCCAGAAGAGAATGGACCAAAAATACTTTTGATCACCTTTGCTTACAGGACATTCTTTTGAATAAAATGATTGGTTTTATAAATAGATCTAACTCAAGATCTTTGAAGATTTCTTAAATATATATTTTGCAAATATATGTATAAAATGCTTACAATACAGGGAAAAAGTATTGGATATAGGTGATAAAATATCAGGTGCTTGCATTAAGATTATATTAAGTGCCAGGCAAGTATGGTGACCTTATAACTTTTCTTCCAAATAAACTATACCAAATTATATTGTTGTAACTGTTCAATCTGGTTGCAGATTTCTACATGGCGGCAAATCATTCGCAATGTTTGCAAATGTTATGTTTGTAAAGTACTTTTTTGCAGAAGAAAGGCTGCAATGATGAAACTAAACCTGAAACTGCACTGCTCTACTACCAAAGGCCTGAAAGATCCACACTTACTGCGTGTCAGCACTCCCATAACATTTAAGACTTACGAAGCATATGTGCCAAATCATAATTGTGTGACTATTCAATACTGTTCTTCATCAGTTTGCAGTGGAGCAAATTTTACGGTTCCAAAAGATTTTTTTTGTGAAACAAAGGCTTCAAGAATAAAAGTCAACCTGAAACTGCATAGCTCTACTACGTGCAGTTCTGAAAGATCCATACTGATCGCAGGCCTACGCGGATGTAAAGTTTAAGGCAAACTGAATGACCAACGAAGCTTTACAAAGAAGAGGATCTACATCCTTTCAATTTAGCATCTGCAAACACGGACCATCAACACAGCCTTGATCACCAGATGCTGCCTATCTGAACAATCACATTGCTTATCTAGGCATCTGTCATGTGGCAAACCTTGTGTTCTCTAATCTTGTGTGGTCTAAAGTGAAACGTTGGTGGGCTTTTTCAGCCATTGCAAACGATTATTGGTTCCTAAAATTAAAAACTTTCCACCTTTTGGTTTATTTAATGATGGATTGAACATCCTAATTTCCTATCAGCTTGGATAAATTCAGATAACACAATTAATCCTATTTTTAAATGAATTAACCTGATAAAATCTGGAAACATTTAATTATTTGAAGATCTCCTGTTAGGCTAACACACTCAGGGCACAGTTATCAAGGTTTTGCTTCAGCCTTGCACCACCAATGGGCCACGCAAAGCCTAAATGAGATTTATCAAGCCATCATGGGCTACCATGCATGGCCCTGAGTGACTTGCTAAATCTAGATTAACGCATGACTGCGCAAATAGCTCCCTTGCGTTACTCTGCAGCAGGGAGGAGAGCCATGGGTGGAATGTGGGTGGTCCCACTTATTCACCCATCGATCCTGACACATTCTTAGATTTACCAACATTGGTAGATATGGGAATGTGTCAAAATTGTACTTCTGCCCACCAGAGGACCAACGGGGAGATATACGTTATTTCTTCTTGTTGTTTCCTCTAAGTGTGCTGCATTCCGCAACACTCTTAGAAAGAGGAAAATACCTCTGAGGATTGTTTTTTGCAGGAAGGTGACTCTTCCTGCACAAAAACAATCCGGCCTGCAATGCAGGCATCCTTGCAATATGACGCAAGGGTGCCTGCATTGGTGCTAGGCAGCCAAAACTGCATCGGGCGCTAGGAAAAGACAGAATGCGCTGCATACTAGTAAATATAGAGCATTCCTGCCCTGTGACGCAGCACAGTGCAGCAAGGTGTTTTGCTGCATTGCGTGAAATAATGATAACTATGGCCCGCATGTAGCCGTGGGACACTGGGCACCTATTTTAGAATGTGATGCTTCTGTTGCCCCACTGGAAGAAGCCACAAGGTGAGGTATAAATAATTAGTGCACGTGAAAAACAAGTTACTAACCACAGAATGCCATTGAGGAAGGGAAAGGATTCCCGAAACCGGTCTGGCAGCTTGAACTTTTATGATTGTTCCCTCCGTTATTCTCAGAATGCAGCTGCCCTGAAATAAATGGTGGATTATTTGTACTCACCTTGTGGCTTCTTCCAGTGGGGCAACCTTTGTAAGTGGATATTGAGCGGCTATGCCTGCCGCGGGAGAAGCCCGCTGCAGTAGCAGACCCTGATGGTGCCACGAAGGTGTCATCACGTACGGGAGGTGATTTCTGAAGGCAGCTGAATAAGACATTTGTGTTTAAACAAGAGCGAACATCTAACCCACAGGGGCTTTTATATGTGTTGATTTTCTGGGATGTGTAACGGACTCACTAGAGTAAGATCACGGAGCACTACAGGAACCAGAAGGCTGTGAATACAGCCACGCCCACTTGGGCAGGCTCGGTATAAATAATTAGTGAACGTGAAAAACAAGTTACTAACCACAGAATGCCATTGAGGAAGGGAAAGGATTCCCGAAACCGGTCTGGTAGTTTGAACTTTTATGATTGTTCCCTCCGTTATTCACAGAATGCAGCTGCCCTGAAATAAATGGTGGATTATTTGTACTCACCTTGTGGCTTCTTCCAGTGGGACAACCTTTGTAAGTGGATATTGAGCGGCTATGCCTGGCCGCGGGAGAAGCCCGCTGCAGTAGCAGACCATGATGGCGCCACGAAGGTGTCATCACGTACGGGAGGTGATTTCCGAAGGCAGCTGAATAAGACATTTGTGTTTAAACAAGAGCGAACATTTAACCCACAGGGACTTTTATATGTGTTGATTTTCTGGGATGTGAAAGGGACTCACTAGAGTAAGATCACGGAGCACTACAGGAACCAGAAGGCTGTGAATACAGCCACGCCCACTTGGGCAGGCTCTGTATAAATAATTAGTGAACGTGAAAAACAAGTTACTAACCACAGAATGCCATTGAGGAAGGGAAAGGATTCCCGAAACCGGTCTGGTAGTTTGAACTTTTATGATTGTTCCCTCCGTTATTCACAGAATGCAGCTGCCCTGAAATAAATGGTGGATTATTTGTACTCACCTTGTGGCTTCTTCCAGTGGGACAACCTTTGTAAGTGGATATTGAGCGGCTATGCCTGGCCGCGGGAGAAGCCCGCTGCAGTAGCAGACCCTGATGGTGCCACGAAGGTGTCATCACGTACGGGAGGTGATTTCTGAAGGCAGCTGAATAAGACATTTGTGTTTAAACAAGAGCGAACATTTAACCCACAGGGACTTTTATATGTGTTGATTTTCTGGGATGTGAAAGGGACTCACTAGAGTAAGATCACGGAGCACTACAGGAACCAGAAGGCTGTGAATACAGCCACGCCCACTTGGGCAGGCTCTGTATAAATAATTAGTGAACGTGAAAAACAAGTTACTAACCACAGAATGCCATTGAGGAAGGGAAAGGATTCCCGAAACCGGTCTGGTAGTTTGAACTTTTATGATTGTTCCCTCCGTTATTCACAGAATGCAGCTGCCCTGAAATAAATGGTGGATTATTTGTACTCACCTTATGGCTTCTTCCAGTGGGGCAACCTTTGTAAGTGGATATTGAACGGCTATGCCTGGCCGCGGGAGAAGCCCGCTGCAGTAGCAGACCCTGATGACGACACGAAGGTGTCATCACGTACGGGAGGGGATTTCCGAAGGCAGCTGAATAAGACATTTGTGTTTAAACAAGAGTGAACATCTAACCCACAGGGGCTTTTATATGTGTTGATTTTCTGGGATGTGTAACGGACTCACTAGAGTAAGATGAATACAGCCACGCCCACTTGGGCAGGCTCTGTATAAATAATTAGTGCACGTGAAAAACAAGTTACTAACCACAGAATGCCATTGAGGAAGGGAAAGGATTCCCGAAACCGGTCTGGCAGTTTGAACTTTTATGATTGTTCCCTCCGTTATTCACAGAATGCAGCTGCCCTGAAATAAGTGGTGGATTATTTGTACTCACCTTGTAGCTTCTTCCAATGGGGCAACCTTTGTAAGTGTATATATAACTATAACTCGCGCGCCCGCAATCTTCTGCTCATGACATTACATATTACATCACTCATGACATGGTCAGAGGCATCACTCATGACATCATCCTTGTGATAGAGTGGCGGTCGCGCGAGTTATAGTTATCTCAACTAACTATAACGGGGGAATTTCATTGGTTTTTTACGAGTGAAATATCCACCTAACTATAACATGTGTGAAACCTATGGTTTTTTAAGTTAATTTGCAAGGTTTTTTAAATGCTAATTCCTAACAATAACGTGTGTGAAACCTATGGTCTTTTCAGTGAATTTGTACGTTTTTTTAAATGCTAAGTTATGTATGTATTATAATTTTTTTTATATATTTATTTTTCAATAAACTACGTATTCAATTTTTTTTTTTTTAATGGTTTTTTACCGTGCGCGCATGGTGCACGCACCCCCACGATTTAAAAAAACCAAAATTTAAATGTTTTTTTCTGCCTTCGGGGTCCTTCAGGGACCCCCTGACCAAGGCTAGGGGGTCAGGAACTCTCTACCCTGCCCCTTTTCACGTTCGCCACCTTCCTTTTCCACTCTCGCACTAAAAACAAACAAAATGGCGGCCAACACTTCCTGATTTCGACCGATTCAAACGTTGACTGACATGTAACAACCAATCAGAGTTACACTCGCGCACGTTAGGGTGCGCGCACGGTGCGTGCAAGGTGCGCGGCTATAGATATGTATGTGCTTTTAACTGCAATTTTCTCAGGAACTACTGAACAGATTGACTCCATATATGCAAAAGGCACATCCCTGACCTGAGGACTACCTCTCTGCCAAATTTCAAGTAATTCTGTTTAGCCGTTCGGGCTGTACCTTCGACTAAAGGTCCTATGGGCAAATGCATGGGGAAAATGCATTTTGGGACCCCCCTTTTTTCTCGGCCCCCGCTTGACGAATCCCCCCAAGACTTTCAGGGTAGGAACTGAGCGGAGCGCCCCATTAGTTTTGAAAATTTCGCGAAGATTCGTCAACCGGCGCCAAAGTTATTCAAAATAGAATTTTCAGATTTCCTATGGAAACACGGTCCTAACTATAACTATCTACTGGCGACCGCCAGTAGATAATATATATATATATATATATATATTATATATATGTGAACAAGGCTCTTGAGGAGCCGAAACGTTATGGCGACTACTATGCGAGCAAGCGAATAAATTGCACTAAAGAATAACTGGTCCGTGTCTGTGATCTCTGGGTGTGAGGCTTCAACGATTCAGCCGCGCCGAGTTAGCACTACCTGTTGGATATATATATATATATATATATGTTACCATGTGTTTGGCCATAAACGAAAGAGCACTCCACAGCAGACCGCTTCTTGACAAGCTTTATTCGTATGCAGGAGCAAGACACTGCTTGAGGTTGTACAGATTTTAGTGCCTAACGCGTTTCGAGTCTCCTGACTCTTGATCACAGGCTATCAGCGGCATCACGGGGCAAGCAGCAAATCACGGAGATTGTATCCCTCAGGTGGGACCGCACAGGTGAGTGACATTTGACGCCGTGCACTATGGGATATGTAGTGCTGCTGCAGTTGTTGTTACCCATCAGTGGGTTTGCTCCGCTTGGCCACATTTCAACTTTTAACACGACCCTCCAGTGGGTTTCTGACAACCAGGCAGTTCAATCAGACATCCGCTGTGACCGCGATGAGGCTGCGAACAGTTCGGCGCCGTGAAAGCAGCACCGCCATTACAATGCAAAATGGAGCCGCCGAGGCACAGAACTGTTCGCAGCCTCATCGCGGTCACAGCGGATGTCTGATTGAACTGCCTGGTTGTCAGATGGGTAACAACAACTGCAGCAGCACTACATATCCCATAGTGCACGGCGTCAAATGTCACTCACCTGTGCGTGCCCCGTGATGCCGCTGATAGCCTGTGATCAAGAGTCAGGAGACTCGAAACGCGTTAGGCACTAAAATCTGTACAACCTCAAGCAGTGTCTTGCTCCTGCATACGAATAAAGCTTGTCAAGAAGCGGTCTGCTGTGGAGTGCTCTTTCGTTTATGGACAAACATATGGTAACATTATGACGGCTGTCCCGCCGTGAAAGCAGCACCGCCATTACAATGCAAAATGGAGCCGCCGAGGCACAGAACTGTTCGCAGCCTCATCGCGGTCACAGCGGATGTCTGATTGAACTGCCTGGTTGTCAGAAACCCACTGGAGGGTCGTGTTAAAAGTTGAAATGTGGCCAAGCGGAGCAAACCCACTGATGGGTAACAACAACTGCAGCAGCACTACATATCCCATAGTGCACGGCGTCAAATGTCACTCACCTGTGCGGTCCCACCTGAGGGATACAATCTCCGTGATTTGCTGCTTGCCCCGTGATGCCGCTGATAGCCTGTGATCAAGAGTCAGGAGACTCGAAACGCGTTAGGCACTAAAATCTGTACAACCTCAAGCAGTGTCTTGCTCCTGCATACGAATAAAGCTTGTCAAGAAGCGGTCTGCTGTGGAGTGCTCTTTCGTTTATGGACAAACATATGGTAACATTATGACGGCTGTCCCGCCGTGAAAGCAGCACCGCCATTACAATGCAAAATGGAGCCGCCGAGGCACAGAACTGTTCGCAGCCTCATCGCGGTCACAGCGGATGTCTGATTGAACTGCCTGGTTGTCAGAAACCCACTGGAGGGTCGTGTTAAAAGTTGAAATGTGGCCAAGCGGAGCAAACCCACTGATGGGTAACAACAACTGCAGCAGCACTACATATCCCATAGTGCACGGCGTCAAATGTCACTCACCTGTGCGGTCCCACCTGAGGGATACAATCTCCGTGATTTGCTGCTTGCCCCGTGATGCCGCTGATAGCCTGTGATCAAGAGTCAGGAGACTCGAAACGCGTTAGGCACTAAAATCTGTACAACCTCAAGCACTGTCTTGCTCCTGCATACGAATAAAGCTTGTCAAGAAGCGGTCTGCTGTGGAGTGCTCTTTCGTTTATGGACAAACATATGGTAACATATATATATATATATATATATATATATATATATATATATATATATATATATATATATATATATATATATATATATATATATCCAACGTAACAGGTTGCCCCATATGAAGACGCCACTAACCAGGGAGTAATAACACCTTTAATTGCAGACTTCAGCTTCACAGAGTAATAAATTAATAAATTAGTGACATTAACTTCAGCCCACCAGCGGGCAATTGAGCACCATACAATGGAAAACACATAGGTTTTCAAAATCGACCGTCGGATGAATTTTAAATAAAATCACGAGATTGAGACAAAAGTTCCCCTAGAACTATTACTCTATGATGCAAAATTGCTAATGAGAACTATCACTAATTAATAAACCATAACACACTTTGTGCACTACAAGGCCCACAATGCAAGGCAGGATATAATGTAATATCATGTGACCAATATATATAAAAAAAGAAAAGAAAAAAATGTCCGTTACCCGTGAACAAGGTCTGAGAAGACTGAAACGCGTTGGGTTAACCTGCTTGCCATGCCATGTTATGGAATTGATTAAATTGAATTGATAATCACACCAGGGAGTGCATGTGGATTTTTCCTGTTGAAGGAACTGGTTCGATATTTACAACGGCTGACTCCGCCGTCTCCACGCTGCTCGCACCGCCTAGAGCACCGAATGCCGAAAACTTGAGTCATCGCTGTGAGATTGAAAACTAACTCGGCAGAGGTGAACGCCGGCAATATCCAAAGAAAGCAGATAACAACACGCGGAAACCGAAAGGAGAAAAACGTCCCGAACTGAAAGCCGGAGGGCAGCAGGGAAGGCGGAATCCTCTGATTAGGTGAGTGCGTGATACAAAGTTGCTTATTGAAAGAAAAACAAACTATGTAAGCCGGTTGAGTTCCCCATTGGTAACGCACGAACTGATCTGGATAGGCATTTACCTTTATGCTGCAGACTTTCTGTCATAAAATAGAAGAACGTGGTTACAAAAAGGGATCTGGGAGTTCATCATTATTTAAAAAGCAATAACAGAATGGCAACATCAGCAGGTTTAACAATGGAAAAAAGAGAGGCCAAACGTAATGAGATAATGGGCTCTTTCTTTGAGGAACAAACAGCCACGAGCGGTGGCAATGGAGCCCAGGTTACACCAAGAAACATCGATATTAAAACTAAAATAAGACTGTGGGAGAGATTGTCCAAAAAAGAAATCAATAAATGGTGGGAGGTAACCTCATTGAAAAAGTACCTGGAGGTCAAAAGAGTACCAAGGGGGCTCAGGATCAATCTTATGCCAAACCACCAAGACACAAGTAATGACCTGCTTCATGAATGGGGAGAACACATCCTCGGTTCATCTATGGGCTTGATGGAAATTCTGATAAAACATATAACGATAGCATTGGAACAAACAACAGCGCAATTAAAGGAACTAGAAACAGAATTGGATAAAATTGAATTAAACACAGAACTGCTTAAATTTAAACAAGACCTGGAACGTGAAATTGAAAAACACGAAGAAACAGTACAACTGCGCAAACAGAGTAAATTCCAAAGGGATAAAGAAGATTACGCGGAAGGACGGATCTTCACTTATGCAAGAAAATACGATATCTTAAAACAACAGGATAAGTTGGACCTGGTGACAAACATGTCCAGCAGTGGGTCATCTCTCACATCAACTGATGTGAGTGAAAACGAAGGAGAAGCAGTCGGCGCACGCCCCAAAGGTAATTTTTATGGGGAAATGAGACTGGCACTGCAACAGCAGAACTGGGAGAAAAACATGGGGGTACAACCAGGAATCACCAGAGGAAGGGGTCGGGGAAGAGGCCGCCCAAAGACAAACAAACCAGAAGAGGGAAGCGCGCCAATAGGCCCCAAAAAAACAGGAACTTGGACAAGAAGCATGAGACAGAAAAAGAACTAGAAATAGACCAAATACAGGAAGAATCTCAGGAACTTGAAGTAATAAATCTGTCTAAAACAACAATAACAGAATTAGAATGTCAGATCCTAAAAAGAGGTCTCTCCTTCTGTCCTACGAATGAAATAGACATACCCCAAACAAGAATTGATATATACAAATATATCAGAAAACTAAAACTTGCTAAAACCTTTGATGAAAATCTAAAAATAACAGAAAACTAACAACAACCTGAGTTACCAACAATGGAACTGAAAGCAGCTGATGCCCATCATTTCATCACGTTGATGGAACTAGAAAGGGCAACAGCGAACCATCGAATAATCTGGATGTATACTGCGCACAATTGGGTGAAGGGAGCAGCGGAAAGAAATCTAAATCTAAATACAATCCACAATTCCCAACCGGAAATAAAATAGATATTTTTCACGAAGCAGTAGTCAAAGATCTATACCAATTGAACATCAAAAAACACAAATATAATATAACGCTGGAAGAACGTAAGGCCTTGGAAAAACTGAAATCAAATGAGGAAATTGTGATCAAGATGGCCGATAAGGGCGGAAATATTATAATACAGGATAAAAATCTTTATGTAGAGGAAGCCCATGCACAACTTAACAACACAAAGTATTATGAAAGACTGAAGGAGAACCCCACGACCCACATAAAACATGAATTGGACACAAAACTGAAAGAGTGGAGAGAGAAAAAATTAATAGATCAAGATGAATTTAAATATCTCACAATTGAAAATCCTATAATGGCAACGATCTACTTTCTCCCCCAAATTCATAAAAATCCCCCTAAACCACCAGGGAGACCAATTGTATCTGCTAAAGGATCGCTACTTGAACCAATTGCAAATTTTGTGGGCAAATTTCTGTTCCCATATGTTAAAGGATTAACATCATATCTACGAGATACAAAAGACCTTTTAAGAATACCACAGGACACTAATGGGAACCTACATACAAATTGATAACAATGGATGTTATCTCTTTAGACACCAACATCAACAACAAAATTGGTCTAACAGCATGTAAATATTTCCTCAAAGAACGGAATATCCATTTCACACATCACAACACCATGATTACAGATATGATTGAGTTATGTCTTACAAAAAACGTATTCATGTCTGGAGAAGAAATATATCGGCAAAAGGATGGCACTGCAATGGGATTTTCCTTCAGTCCAAGCTACGCATGCCTCACAATGGGCTGGTGGGAACAAAAAGTGGCGTGGGAAACAGAGAATGACCAACATGTGGAGAAAATAGTATCCTGGATGAGATACATAGACGATCTATTAATAATTTGGAATGGATCAGAGGAAGAATTCGACTCATACTTCAACATTCTCAATAACACGGATACCAACCTACACTTTGCGTACAACATCAGTAACAACAGAATAGTGTTCCTGGACACAGAGATTTATATCAAGGATGAAAAAATACACACAACATTACATCGTAAAAGCACAGCAAGCAATGCAACGTTACATGCTGAGAGTTTCCACCAACCAACCCTAATAAAAAATATTCCCTACGGGGAACTGTTAAGAATACGACGCATTTGCTCAGAAGAAGATGAATGGAAAAAGCACAGTGAACAATCCATACTGAGATTCAAAAAACGAAAATACAGTACAAGAATATTGACAGATTGTCTAAAAAGAACAGAAAAACAAAAGAGAGAGGATATCATTAAAGACAAAAATCCCAGTGATAAACAAGAAGAAAATGTCATCCGGTTGATCACGACACTGTCTGCACAATCCAAACAAATTGAACAAATATTACGGAAACATTGGAAGATATTGACCTTAGATCCCACGATGACCAAAATAGTTGGTAATCATCCTAAAATAACATACAGAAGAGCAAAGAATCTGAAGGACGAACTCGTCCACAGTCACTTTGAAATGAAGAAACAACAACAATCCTGGTTACAATCAAGGGGATTTTACAAGTGCTCTAAATGCATAGTATGTCAAATCGCACGAAATACAAAAGAGATCACAATGGCTAACCAAAAAAAATGGAAAATTAACCAAATGATCAACTGCAAAAGCCAATATGTAATCTACATCATCGAATGCCCATGTAAACTGAAATACGTGGGGAGTACAATTTGTGAACTCAAGAAACGCATTTTAGAACACGTAAGGGCTACAATCAATAAAGACCGCAGCTATGCCGTTGCGGAACACATGGAAAAATACCATGCAAGTGACTGGAAAAAACTAAGCTTCTATGCTATTGAAACGGTCGGTTGCCATGTGAGAGGTGGCAACCGGGAAAGGACTCTCCGACAAAAAGAATCGCGACACATTCTTGCTTTTAGAACACTGATTCCGTATGGATTAAATAAAGACGAGGAGATGTACTCACATCTATGAAACAGGACAAAAAACATATGTAACATCAAATGTAATGCACCCCAGTCTTATCTACAAGGTTGCCTCTCAAACATCCAGATAGGACAAAGGATATTGTAAATTATTTGTAGAGATTACAAATTTTTAAACACACTTCATGTAAAATTGTATTCACATAATAGCTCTTGGGGAACTCAGACGGTCAGTGTAAGATTAATACCCACTGGAGGGTCAAATATTAATAAATTAATAAATTAGTGACATTAACTTCAGCCCACCAGCGGGCAATTGAGCACCATACAATGGAAAACACATAGGTTTTCAAAATCGACCGTCGGATGAATTTTAAATAAAATCACGAGATTGAGACAAAAGTTCCCTTAGAACTATTACTCTATGATGCAAAATTGCTAATGAGAACTATCACTAATTAATAAACCATAACACACTTTGTGCACTACAAGGCCCACAATGCAAGGCAGGATATGTTGTAATATCATGTGACCAATATATATAAAAAAAGAAAAGAAAAAAATGTCCGTTACCCGTGAACAAGGTCTGAGAAGACTGAAACGCGTTGGGTTAACCTGCTTGCCATGCCATGTTATGGAATTGATTAAATTGAATTGATAATCACACCAGGGAGTGCGTGTGGATTTTCCTGTTGAAGGAACTGGTTCGATATATATATATATATATATATATATATATTACCTACTGGCAGTCGCCAGTAGGTAGTTATAGTTAGGACCCTGTTTCCATAGGAAAACCGCAACATTCTATTTGGAATAACTTTGGCGCCGGTCGACGAATCCTCGCGAAATTTTCAAAACTAATGGGGCGCTACGCTCCGCTCCTACCCTGAAAGTCTCGGGGGGATTCGTCAAGCGGGGGCTGAGATAAAAGGGGGGTCCCAAAACGCGTTTTTCCCATGCATTTTTCCATAGGACCTTTAGACACAGCTACAGCCCGAACGGCTGAACAGAGTTCCTTGAAATTTGGCAGAGAGGTAATCTACAGGTCAAGGAAGTGCCTTTTGTAGGTTTGGTGTAAATCTGTTCAGTAGATTCTGAGAAAATAGCCTTTAAATCAATATATATATCTGAGCCAGCTTACGGTGCGCTTACGGTGCGCTGACCGTACGCGCACGCCGCCGTGCGCGAGCGCGATTCTGATTGGCTGCTAGATCTTAGTAAACATTCGAATCGGTCGAAACCAGGAAGCGGCGGCCGCCATTTTCTCTCTCGCAGTCTGAGAGGGGGTTAAAAAACAAAGGCCAAAAACATGTAAAGGGGCTGTTTAGACAGCTCCTAAGCACCCAGCCATGTTGAGGGAGTCCTCAAAGACCCCCCAAGACCAAAAACGGAATTTACATTTTTTCGATAATTTCGCCGATTACGCTTACCGTACGCGTACGGTAAAAATTAATAACAAAAAAAAAATAACCATACTCACCCCACCCCATGTGCAAATGGTGACCGAAGGGCACCATTTGTGCATGGCATGTAACAGATGTGAAAAATTAAAATATTACCTTTCACAACGAAGCGCATCATATGTCCTCCATGTGCGCACGGTGCGCGAAGCGCATCGTGCGTACATGGCCCATCTAGCGTAATGTGGGCACGCGGTGCGCGTAGCGCACCGCGTGCCCACCGTGCGTGCACGGCACTAACTGCGTAAAGTGGGCGCGCGGTGCACGAAGCGCACCGCGTGCTCACTGTGCGCGCACGGTGCGCGAAGCGCACCGTGCGCGCACGGAACGAACTGCGTTAAGTGGGAGCGCACACCACGAATGGCGTAAAGTAACTTAGCATTTAAAAAACCGTACAAATTCACTGAAAAAACCATAGGTTTCACACACGTTATAGTTAGGAATTAGCATTTAAAAAACCTTGCAAATTCAGTGAAAAAACCATAGGTTTCACACATGTTATAGTTAGCTGGAAATTTTACTGATAAAAAACCAATGAAATTCCCCCGTTATAGTTAGTGCAGGCAACTATAACTCACGCGACCGCAATCTTCTGCTGATGCTAATACTGTATTTAGACACTTATTTGCCCATGTCTTCTTCCATTAAATTTTAGCTATACATATATTACAAATATTTTTTTTTCATAAAGACACATATGTCATCAGCAGAGGATTGCGGTCGCGTGAGTTATAGTTGCCTGCACTAACTATAACGGGGGAATGTCATTGGTTTTTTATCAGTAAAATTTCCAGCTAACTATGACATGTGTGAAACCTATGGTTTTTTCACTGAATATATATATATATATATATATATATATATATATATATATATATATATATATATATATATATAGTACAAACACATCTGGGAGCAGTATAAATCAACAAATTCAATAATACCGAGATGATTAGTCTTGTATCTCAAAAAGTGCCAACACGTGTTTCGCGCCAACTGCGCTTCTTCAGGGCTGTCATATAAACAGAATAATACACTTAGAATTTATGTATACATACTTATTTCTTTACAAATATACATACATTCTTTAATATTCTTAACTCAAGTTAGTACACTCTAACAGTATCCTCCCCTACAAGTTATAATGTACTTATAAAAGCAAAAAAGAAGAAAGAGGGAAAAAAAGAGGAAAATAATACTAACAAATGGGGAAATGAAAGAGAAAAGGAAAGCTAGGCTGATACATTATTAAACTACCTTAAATCTTTAGTTCACCACTCTACGTATCTAATATCCATGTACATTTATAGCATGGTTAGCGCAGGAGCAGAGTTATACCTTATCTTCCATTATTAGTCACTTTTCTACAGAGCTCGAAAGAATCTTCCAAAATGATATGGTATCCCTATATTTTGAAGCGGTTCCTAAAATAAAATTAATTAGTTATTTATTTACTTTCCAATTTTAAGCCCTAATATCTTCAATCTTCTACCTATTATTAGCACCAAAGTGCCTAAGAAAGTAATCTCACCTGATATATTCCACACAGAAATCTTGTCATTTAAATTTTGTTTATAGATGAATTTTATTAGCGTTCCATGATACGATCTACAAAAATAACAATAAAATCTATTTAGTCCCACTATGCTCACTGATATAATAGAAATGTAATGCATGAATCAAATGTCTTACAGAGTCCATTTTAAACACTATACTATCTTTTAAACTTAAATGGCAGAATATAATGAAAATGTGTTGCGTTAATCAAATGTCTTGCAGAATCCATTTAAGCACTATACTATCTTTTAAATTTTGATATTTATATTTTTTATATATATATATATATATATATATATATATATATATATATATATATATATATATATATATATATATATATATCCAAACAAAAGGTTGCCCCTCGTGGGATTCATGCCTTCAGGTAAGTATCAGCTCATATTGGAGGCAGTAAACACAGGCATTATTTCGTTTTTCCATTCAATTAAGATCACCAGTCCTACTCGTTTCAGGCCACCGCCCTTCATCATGGTCTGCATAGAAGAAAGACACGACAAGCACACTTACTAGCGTGTTCCCTTTGTATTTTCAAATGGTCACATGTCATTCAAAGACCATTGCATTCTGGGGCAAGTAGTGTTAATATTCAATCCCATGTGGGACGCTGTAGTGAATTTCAATAAAACATATTTTCCAGGAAACTGAATGTCTCTGATTATTGCTCACCCGTGAAAAAGCTCTTCCTGCTCCATACAAAATCCGCTACTGTGAGCAGACTCGGACCCGCAGGAAGAGCTCTTTCACGGGTGAGCAATAATCAAAGACATGCAGTTTCCTGGAAAATATATGTTTTTTTAAATGGTGTAAATCCGTTCAGTAGTTGCTGAGAAAATCAAAAAGTAAAAGTTTCGATATATAGAGGCACGGTGGATCCGCGCACCCTCCCGACCACAAGCTTTATTCTAATTGGCTGTCAACACTTCAAACCAGGAAGTGTTGGCAGCCATCTTGTGCCTCGGAACCGAAGCACAAGAAACCAGGGAAACAAACGCATAAAACAAGAAAAGGGGGCAGGGTAGAAACACCCTGACCTCCTTGGCCTGCTGAAGGGGTCCCCAAGGACCCCCAGGGCCAAAAAAAGCATTTTATTTTTTTAAATCGCCGAGATGCGTGGAGGATCAACAGATCCGGCCGCGAAAAAAAAAAAAAAATGTAGCGCGGGCTTCCACTCTTCGTTATTAATTAGCCCCCTGGTGGACCAAGTCCCGGGGGCATGTAAACAAGGTGTGGGGGGCCAATCCCCCCACACTGCCCCGGGGGACCGTCACCTCCTGAGGCTTTGCACAAATATTTGCGTGGGGGGCACATGGCCCCCCCGCAGCCCCGGGGACCTCCACTCCCAGGGCTTTTTTTTATGTGTGGGGGGGTCTCCAAGCCCCCCCAAGCCCCAGGGACCACCACCCCTGGGGCTTTCATTAATAAATTTGCGGGGGCACACAGCCCCGTCCCGCTGCCCCGGGGACCGCCACCCCCTGGGGCTCTTATTTTTTTTGATAATACCTGTGTGGGGGGCTCGAGCCCCCCCACACGCCCCAGGGACCGCCACCTCCCCGGGGTTCTAATTATTCAAATTTGGGGGTCTGTGACGGACCCTCAAGCCCCAGGGACCACCACCTCCCTGTGGCTTTGCCAATGGTGGGAGGGGGGCTACGCGGCCCCCCTCCTGGAGCCAGTGATGGCCCTGGGGACCGCTACCCCCAAGGGCCGGCTCCTACAGTGTCCCAGGGGTGCCCACCCCTGGGACACTGCTGTTTGCAATGACAGAGCGAGAGCCTCGTGGCTCCCGCCCTGTCACTGCAAACTGCTTTGCTTCATTGAAGCAAGAGCAGGGAAACCTGCTCTCGCTTCAATGAAGCAAAGCAGAATTGCTTTTCCACATGGGGAGCTGCATGTCAGCAGCTCCCCATGTGGAAAAGCAATGCCGGCTCCAGCAGGACGCAGGGAGCCGGCGGGACCGTGGGGGTATTGAGGACCCCCCATGGTCCCCAACGGATAGGACCGGCCCCGGGGGATGGGGTCCCTTGGGCCAGAAGTGGCCCGGGAGGGAGTCACGCAGCCCCCCTCCCCAACAAAACAATAAAAATGCAGGCAGGCCCTGGGGGATGGGGTGCCTGGGGCCATAACAGCCTCAGGAGGGGGCCACGCAGCCCCCCTCTGCATAATAAAAAAAAAATATTTGGCCATGCCCCGGGGGATGGGGTCCCCGGTGCCGGAATTAGCACTGGCCCACCCAGCCCCCTTTCCGTTAAGATATATATATATTTTAAAAAGTGGGTCAGACCCTGGGGGATGGGGTCCCCAGGGCCCAAAAAAGTTAAAAGAAGGGGGGCCACACAGCCCCCCCTTCCCAAAGAAAAACAAAAAAAACACTTGATCGTGCCGGAGGCCCCGACCCCTCCCAGCAACACACTGCAAACGCGCCCTGTGGTGCGTTTTAAGTTGGGGAATTAATTCCCCTGCAATACTGGGGGTCCCTGGGGGCCAACTAGCCCGCCAGGTACCTTCAGTAAGCGCCACAGGGCTGCATTGAAGAGAGGTGGTCCAGGCCACGCCCCTTTTTTACCTCTCTGCAACACAGCTCTGTGGCGCTTACTGGAGGTACCTGGTGGGCTAGTTGGACCCTCAGGATTCAAGGGGACTTAATCCCCCAACTTAAAACGTGCCACGGTGCGTGTTTGCACAGTGGTGAAGGGAGGGGGCGGGCCTGAGGTAACATGTGTGCAAACGCGCCCTGTGGCGTGTTTTAAGTTGGGGAATTAATTCCTCTTCAATCCTGAGGGTCCCTGGGGGCCAACTTGCCCACCAGGTACCTCCAGTAAGCACCACAGAGCTGTGTTGCAGAGAGGTGTAAAAAGGGGCGTGGCCTCTGAACAACCTCTCTGCAGCGCAGCTCCCTGATGCATAATGGAGGTACCTGGTGGGCTAGTTGGCCCCCAGGGACCCTTAGTATTCAAGGGGAATTAATCCCCCAACTTAAAACGCACCACGGGGCGCGTTTGCACAGTGGTGAAGGGAGGAGGCTGGGCCTGAGGTGACATGTGTGCAAACACGCCCTGTGGCACATTTTAAGTTGGGGAATTAATTCCTCTTCAATCCTGAGGGTCCCTGGGGGCCAACTAGTCCATCAGGTACCTCCAGTAAGCGCCACAAAGCTGTGTTGCAGAGAGGTGGCCCAGGCCATGCCCCTTTTTACACCTCTCTGCAATGGAGCTCTGTGGCGCTTACTGGAGGTACCGAGTGGGCTAGTTGGACCCCAGGGACCCTGAAGATTCAAGGGGACTTAATCCCCCAACTTAAAACGGGCCACAGACGTGTTTCCACAGTGGTGAAGGGAGGGGGCGGGGCCTGAGGTGACATGTGTGCAAACACGCCCTGTGGCACATTTTAGGTTGGGGAATTAATTCCCCTTGAATCCTGAGGGCCCGTGGGGGCCAACTAGCCCACCAGGTACCTCCAGTAAGTGCCAGAGGCCTGCATTGCAGAGAGGTGGTCCAGACCACACCCCTTTTTACACCTCTCTACAATGCAGCTCTGTGGCGCTTACTGGAGGTACCTGGTTGGCTAGTTGGACCCCAGGGACCGTCAGGATTCAAGGGGACTTAATCTCCCAACTTAAAACGGCCACAGGGTGTGTTTGTACACATGTCACCTGAGGCCCGCCTCCCTCACCACTCTGCAAACGTGCCCTGTAGCGTGTTTTAAGAGGTAGTTTTAATCCCCCTGCCCTATTATGTACTAGGGCCTTAGAGAGGAGGTCATGCTAATCACAGGGGTACCCCAACGCATAGTGTTCCCTAGTGTATGTAAGTGTCTTTTAGCATACCACTGGCTGTAGGCCTGGTTAGTCAGAGTCAGTTACCAACAGTACCCGTCTGAAAAAGTTGTGGGCACAGGATGATTTTGTAACAAGGCCTCTTTCTGCTCCTCTGTTGGTTCTTTCTGCACAGGTCTTGCTTCTTACTGCACTTTTCTTCATCTTTGTGGACTTCTGCTGCTTCTTTCTGCATTTCTTTTGCTTCTTTCTGTGCGTTTTTTCTTCTTTCTTCACATGTCCTTCTTCTGTAGGCATAGTTAGAAACTAGCATTTGAAAAACCTTTGAAAGTCACTGAAAAAACCATAGGTTTCAGCACGTTATAGTTAGAAATTAGCATTTAAAAAACCTTAGAAATTCACTGAAAAAACCATAGGTTTTAGGGAAAGTTATAGTTAGTTGCACTCGTACAAAACCCGTGAAATTTCCCCGTTATAGTTAGTTCAGCTAACTATAACTCGCGCCCCCGCAATGCACTGCTGATGACTTCACCTATTACATCACTCATGACATGGTCCGTGACATCACTGATGACATCACTGATGACATCTCAAATGACATCATCCATGTGATAATTTCATGCATCTTCTTACACCCTAATATAACTTTAGATACACCCACTCTAAATTACAGACTGCCATTCTCAAAACCATAGACACTCCAACACCGATAACTACATACCCACTCACTGATTCTTAGGTCTACACTCACTCACCCGTACAGTCACTCAAACTTATGGTCACTCAGTACAGGACTATCATATGCACTCATACACCTATATAGAAACTCACACACCGCCACTCATCAATAGATGTACTCACACACCTAGTCAGTCATGCAAATAATTAATCACACTCTCATTTACTCACCTATACAGTTATACACACACCAGCTCACTGACTCATACAAATACTAGCACATTCTTACGTTCTTATACAATCACACTCATCCATGCAGCCACTCTCACAATCACACACTCTCACTTATAGCCATTTATATACTCTAACACACATATATACTGCCTTTCATATATGTAGTTACTCACACATGTACCAATGAGATATACATTCACTCACTAACACACCCCTACACACACTCTCCCACCCATACAGTCCATCACAGATGCACACTTCAAACTATGCACCCAGTGAATCACCCACTCACACATCTATGTACAGTCACATACACCCTACCCACACAAACACTCAGGCAACCATACAGATGCTCAGACAACCAATCAATAACTCATATAGAAACTTATGTAGTTATTCACAAACCCATGCAGTCGCTTACACACCAACAGACAGACGGATACAGAGATTCACACAGTTTAATCACTAACCCATGCATTCAGTAAGATATGTTTAAGCACTCACTTATAGAGTCAGTCACGCACCTAGTAAAACATCAATTCAGACACTTATACATCCACTCATTCTTCAATATGCCTTTCCCTATATATATTAAACATATTTAAACGGTAAACAACCTTTACCCCGAAACTTTTTCAACGAAGGGAATCACAACGCGGTTGTTACAACGACCGTGTTGTTATTCCGCATACCATTACTCCGCAAGTCGGAAGAACGACTTGCGGAGGGGGGGAGGTGTTGGATTTAAAATCCAACACCTTCCCTAGTGTCCGCACAGACTGGAGTTGGAATAGTAAATTATACTATTCCAACATCCAGTGACCCCCCTCCGCAAGTCGCTGTTCCGACTTGCGGAGTAATAGTATGCGGCATCACAACGAGGTCGTTGTAACAACCGCGTTGTGATTCCCTGCGGGGAAAAAGGCTGCGGAATAACGTTGTAGATTCTTTTTAAACTTTATAGAAACACACAGTCACTGGATGATGTCATCAGTGATGTCATTTGAGATGTCATGAGTGATGTCACTGACCATGTCATGAGTGATGTAATATGTGACGTCATCAGCAGTGCATTGCGGGGGCGCGAGTTATAGTTAGCTGAACTAACTATAATAGGGGAATTTCATGGGTTTTGTACGAGTGCAATGTCCAACTAACTATAACTTTCCCTAAACCCTATGGTTTTTTCAGTGAATTTCTAAGGTTTTTTAAATGCTAATTTCTAACTATAACGTGCCTGAAACCTATGGTTTTTTCAGTGAAAAAAATAATATATATATATATATATATATATATATATATATATATATATATATATATATATATATATATATATATATATATATATATATATCGCACAGCGCCGCTTGTATGCTTTCCTTCCTCCGGAAAAAACGGACAGCGAGACCACAGCTTTGTGCTTCAATTATTATTTATTCAGCCACCTTGTCCACCATGACGCGTTTCGGCCTTGCGGCCTTGTTCACATAATGCGCTACGGGGTTGCCATGTTGTATTTAAAGTGACATTGTTACGACACGTGATTTCATCATAGACATCAACGACATACTATGTGTATACTTTCGCAATGACAGTGTGCAAAATTGCTTTCATAAATAAGGATAAAACTTGTTAAATTCCAAGTTTAGAATAAATAGAATAATTTAGATATAGATATATATATATTTAGATAATATATATATATATTTTTTTTTACGAGGTTTCCTGTGCCCTTTGTGTGACACAGGAAAGATGAAGCTCTTGTGATTAAATTGTTACTGCAGTAATTCTTGGAAGTGAAAGTCATCTTTCCTGTGCACACGAAGGACACAGGACACCTGGTTAATGTAAAGTGGGTCCTGCTCCTACTGCCTCACATCAACTCAGCGAGGTGTGGATATGGTAGGAGGGTGGCTGGAATTTAGTATTTATGTATATATGTGTATATATATATATATATATATATATATATATATATATATATATATATATATATATATATATATTCACTGAAAAAACCATAGGTTTCACCCACGTTATAGTTAGGAATTAGCATTTAAAAAACCTTGCAAATTCACTTAAAAAACCATAGGTTTCACACATGTTATAGTTAGGTGGACATTTCACTCGTAAAAAACCAATGAAATTCCCGCGAGTTATAGTTATCTCAACTAACTATAACAGGGGAATTTCATTGGTTTTTTACGAGTGAAATATCCACCTAACTTTAACATGTGTGAAACCTATGGTTTTTTAAGTGAATTTGCAAGGTTTTTTAAATGCTAATTCCTAACTATAACGTGTGTGAAACCTATGGTTTTTTCAGTGAATTTGTACGTTTTTTTAAATGCTAATTTATGTATGTATTATTATTTTTTTATATATTTATTTTACAATAAACTACGTATTAAAATGTATTTTTTTTTTTTTTTGGTTTTTCACTGTGCGCGCACAGATGTGCGCACCACCACGATTTAAAAAAAAAATTAAAATGTTTTTGTCTGCCTTCGGGGTCTTTCAGGGACCCCCTGACAAAGGCTAGGGAGTCAGGAACTCTCTACCCTGCCCCCTTTTCACGTTCGCCACCTTCCTTTTTCACTCTCGCACTGAAAACAAACAAAATGGCGGCCGACACTTCCTGATTTTGAACGATTCGAACGTTGACTAACATGTAACCACCAATCAGAATTACGCTCGCGCAAGTCAGGGTGCGCGCACGGTGCGCGCACGGTGCGCGGCTATAGATATGTATGTGCTTTTAACTGCAATTTTCTCAGGAACTACTGAACAGATTGACTCCATATATGCAAAAGGCACATCCCTGACCTGAGGACTACCTCTCTGCCAAATTTCAAGTAATTCTGTTCAGCCGTTCGGGCTGTACCTTCGATTAATGGTCCTATGGGAAAATGCATGGGGAAAACGCATTTTGGGACCCCCCTTTTTTCTCGGCCCCCGCTTGACGAATCCCCCCGAGACTTTCAGGGTAGGAGCTGAGCGGAGCGCCCCATTAGTTTTGAAAAATTCGCGAAGATTCGTCAACCGGCGCAAAAGTTATTCAAAATATTCAGATTTCCTATGGAAACACGGTCCTAACTATAACTATCTACTGGCGACCGCCAGTAGATAATATATATATATATATATATATCCAACGTAACAGGTTGCCCCATATGAAGACGCCACTAACCAGGGAGTAATAACACCTTTAATTGCAGACTTCAGCTTCACAGAGTCACAGTCTCCCACCAACTTCATCACCAGCCCAACGCGTTTCAAGCACTCCTGTGCTCTTGTTCACTGGCGAAATGGAGAAGGGAAATAGAAGTCCTTCAATAGGGAACACCTGATAACCACACCAAGTCCCGCCCCAGTGGGCGTATGCATACAAAGCATGCTGGTACTTGGAGTTCCCCATGCGTTTAACCCCCGTAGGTGCTGCCACATCTCTCCCAGTAATCCAAATGGTGATGAAGTTGGTGGGAGACTGTGACTCTGTGAAGCTGAAGTCTGCAATTAAAGGTGTTATTACTCCCTGGTTAGTGGCGTCTTCATATGGGGCAACCTGTTATGTTGGATATATATATATATATATACACATATATATATACATACATATATATACATACATATATGCATATAAATATATATTATCTACTGGCGGTCGCCAGTAGATAGTTATAGTTAGGACCGTGTTTCCATAGGAAATCCGCAACATTCTATTTGGAATAACTTTGGCGCCGGTTGACGAATCCTCGCAAAATTTTCAAAACTAATGGGGCGCTACGCTCCGCTCCTACCCTGAAAGTCTCGGGGGGATTCGTCAAGCGGGGGCTGAGAAAAAAGGGGGGTCCCAAAACGTGTTTTCCCCATGCATTTTCCCATAGGACCTTTAGTCCGAGCTACAGCCCGAACGGCTGAACAGAATTACTTGAAATTTGGCAGAGAGGTAGTCCTCAGGTCAAGGATGTGCCTTTTGTAGGTCTGGTGTAAATCTGTTCAGTAGGTCCTGAGAAAATAGCATTTAAATCAATATATATATCTGTAAGCGCGCTCCGTGCACTTACCGTAAGCTTACCGTACGCGTACGGTGCCGTGCGCGAGCTCAAATCTGATTGGTTGTCACATGACTGTAAACATTCGAATCGGACAAAATCAGGAAGTGTCGGCCGCCATTTCGTGTGTTTCACACAGAAAAAAAAAGGGAGATAACGTGAAAAGGGGGCAAGGAAGAGAGTTACAGACCCCCTAACATTTGAAAGGGGGTCAAAGAAGGACACAAAAGTACGAAAAATACATTTATTAATTTTTTTTTAAAAACGCGGAGTACGCGTACGGTAAGCTTACCGTACGCGTACGGCAGAAAAAAAAAATAAAAAAAAAATAAAAAATCAGATTTAAGTGTTTAGATATTAGGGGGCTCTAAAAAGAGCCGTTGTGTTTATGAAGTGATTTTTTAGTGGTACCTACAAGTAAGTACCGATGCAGAGTCTAAGGTTCAAGAGGAAGACTCTGTTCCCTTCATCAGTGAAGTGTACACCATCTCCTCTATAAATGTCTTGCATGTTGTAACGCAAGTTGTTGTGGTAAATGGAACCCATACCATAGTCTCGGAGGAAAGCAGAAACAGATTTGTTGATGTGCTTTCTTGCTTTGTCAATCTGTGGACAAAATTGATTGGACCAGTTCCATTTTTGCCTTTGGCATATGTTAGAATACGTAAAGGCAGTTTTAGGGAAAAGTGAAAACAGTTGTGCAAAGGTCTCCTTCATAAGCATTTCCAGATCTACCCCAGTCAAAGTGCCTAGGTCATTGCCACCACAGTGCACAATTATGAGGTCAGGGTGTTGGATTTGCATGAAGGATTTCACCAATGGCATCAATTGGTGCCACTTTAACCCTCTCTGACCAATGCATTTAATGTCTACATTTGGCAAAGCAAGGTCTCTCACCATACCTGTTTTCTCTGCATACTTTTCACTCCAGAAGACATAGCTGTGCCCTACAATCCACACTGTGAACATCTTCCAAGGAGATCTGGATGCACTCAGGAGGTGTATTTCAGTAGAATGGGAAAAAAGAAATGAAAGACAGTTTGGAAATGGAGGCATACATATTTTTTTTAAATAAAAAGAACTCATTGGCTGTTTCATACCATTCTACACTAAAAACTAGGCTGTATGTGTAAATTTATAGAAGCATGTTTTGTATTGGTTCAGAAAAATGTGTTACCAAAGAACATTACTATGGATTTGCTGTTAGGTTAGAAAAGTCAAGCACTCTTGCTCTTTGGAAATGAAACTTTCTGTGGTGAACTTCTGACCTGACTCCACACAGCAGTGTTCCATGAGCTGTTGCTATGGTAGCAGGCAGAAGTCAAGTTGAGGGAAGGGTACTTTTGGAAAAGGGTTGGTTTTCAACTAATAGAAATGTGTGATTACATTTGAAAAAAAGGGGGAAGCACTGAGATTTGAAATTAACATGTATATGTGTGGAAAAAGAGAGGGAAACATTGCCATTATCTGGTTCTGCTGAGAGGAGAGAGGTGTACAGAACAGAGACCCTGGCTCTGATAATCTGCTGTTTGAGTGCCACATTTCTTTCAGAACTAACTAGAACATTACTATGGATTTGCTGTTAGGTTAGAAAAGTCAAGAACTCTTGCTCTTTGGAAATGAAACGTGTGGTGAACTTCTGACCTGACTCCACACAGCAGTGTTCCATGAGCTGTTGCTATGGTAGCAGGCAGAAGTCAAGTTGGGGGAAGGGTACTTTTGGAAAAGGGTTGGTTTTCAACCAATAGAAATGTGTGATTACATTTGAAAAAAAGGGGGAAGCACTGAGATTTGAAATTAACATGTATATGTGTGGAAAAAGAGAGGGAAACATTGCCATTATCTGGTTCTGCTGAGAGGAGAGAGGTGTACAGAACAGAGATCCTGGCTCTGATAATCTGCTGTTTGAGTGCCACATTTCTTTCACAACTAACTAATTTTAAAGGTGAGTTATGAGTTTGAGAGGGGATGTATGTGGTAAATTTAGAAATGAATAATAGAATTGGAATTCCTTTTGTTGAAGTTGTGTTTTTCATTTTGTGTTTTGGGAGAAATTTAAATGTAAGGAACATGTAAAATATTATGGACTATGTTTTCACCATAAATTAAGGTGTACTGGTATAAATGAGGAATACTGTTTTCTGCATAGAATCAGAAGATGACTCTGTGTGCAAAGAGGAATTGTTGTCAGAGATTTATTGCGTATTACTCTGGTAATTTTAGATTTGCATTAGTAGGAAAGGGGCAGCTATTTTTCTGCAGAAGCAGACTCTTAGCACACACCCAGCTGCTTATCCTGTAGAATCATGCATAGTATTCACAACCGAGTGGTGTTTGAGGTTGCAGTGAGTAATGCAAATACATTCAACATCACTAAGGCTGGTTGCCTTTGCTGGAGTGTAGTCATTATTAATCCCTCAAGGACCTTGTAATGTGGTAATTGTTTTTTAGTGTTTTAAAAAAAAAAAAAAAAATACGCTTACCGTACGCGTACGGTAAAAAAAAAAAAAAAGTTTTTAAGAATTTTTTTTAATAAGTTGAAAGGTAAGGTTGGCTCTTAAAAGAGCCGTTGTGTTCATGCAGGGACAGAGGAAAGAAAGAATGGGAATATTAGCTGGTAGGACAAATGTGCTGGTCTATTCTGTTGTTAATTAGGGGAACACTGGTCTCCCCACGAACAATTAGACCATGGCAATTTGAGCACCGCATTGTAACCCTCGCAAATCGATGGTTAGTTTCCAGAGGACCAGAAAAAGGTGAATCTCCCCCCACAGATGAAGGGCTCAGCTGAGCTGCCGAAGATGGACTCGGCTGAGCTGCTGTGGATGTGCTCGGTCGACTTACTGAAGGGTTTCCTCCAGTATGTCAAGCATTTGTCCTAGGGTGTACATCCTCAAGGTGTCTTAACATAGTGTGATTCCCGAAGGAATACTTCTTGTTAGGATTACCTCTAGAAAGTACACGCTGGCAAAGCTTGCAAGTCACTAAAGCAGCATTTACTTTTTTCTGGCCCTCAGGAAACGTAAAATACTCCCATATAAAAGAGCTCTTTTGTTTCCTCCTTCTCTGCCTGATGGTGGTGCTGCTAGCCTCACTCTCAGAAGAGGAGTGCTGGTCTGCCATCGTATCCCAAAGACAACTCAGCTCCTTCTCCTAAGGGATCACAAGCAGAAATGAGGGGAATGGGTGTGGTGTAGGAGAGTTCTAGAACTGAAAGTACTTTAAACCAATCAAAAGTGTTGTTTCTTGATCACATGACCCACCGTGCGCGTACGCAACGCTTACGTTACGCTTACGGAGCGCTTACGGAGCGCTTACGGTAAAAGTACGCATGCGCGTATAAAAGACACGAGCACGCGCGCATGCGCATAACAGGCACGCCCCAACACTTCCCCGTAACGTATGCACTTACGAGCCGCGTACGCAGCACGCACGTCTACGTAAATTGCGTAACCATACGCAAAAAGAGTAGAAATATTACGTACATTACGCAAAACGTACGCTTACCGTAAGCTTACCGTACGCGCACGTAAAAAAAAAAAAAAAAAAAATTGGAAAAAAAGAATCACTATGTTATACTAATATATCTTACCTGTTTGGTAAAAAAAAAAGGTGAAAAAATTATATATTGCAGAATTATTAAAATTTAAACATAGAGTATAAAGAGAATATAAAGTAAAAAAAAAAGAAGTAAAAAACCTTGCAAAAAAAAAAAAAAATCACACACGTTAAATATAAGAATTAGCATTTAAAAAACTATACAAATTCACTGAAAAAACCATGGGTTTCACACACGTTATAGTTAGGAATTAGCATTTAAAAAACCATACAAATTCACTGAAAAAACCATGGGTTTCACACACGTTATAGTTAGGAATTAGCATTTAAAAAACCTTGCAAATTCAGTGAAAAAACCATAGGTTTCACACACGTTATAGTTAGCTGGACATTTCACTCGTAAAAAACCAATGAAATTCCCCCGTTATAGTTAGTTAAGCTAACTATAACTCGCGCACCCGCAATCCACTGCTGATGACGTCACATATAACATCACTCATGACATGGTCACTGACATCACTCATGACATCACTGATGAGATCTCAAATGACATCACTGATGACATCACTGATGACATCATCCTTGTGAAAAAGTGGCAGACCTCCTCTCACCCTAATATAACCTTTGATACACACATTCAAAAATAGAGACTACAAAATAAAAAATTTATGGAAATTCCAATACCAGTTTCAACAAACTCTTCTGTAATTCTAAGAACCACATACACATCTACTCATTTACCAACAGTCCTAGACAGTCACTCATACATGTACTCACTCATATGTACTCATACACCTGTACATCCTGGTACACAATGCCACTCATCCATAGAGTTACTCACACACATAGTGACTCATGGTAATAAAGAATCAAACATCCATTTACCTTCATATACAGTTATACACACACCACCACACTTACTTCTACGGAAACTTACACATACTTGGTCTTTTAAACAATCACTTATAGAAACACATACTTATTGATACAGGAAGTCTTCCAATCTCTCACTCTCACATATACTCACTTATATACCCCAATAGTCACATATACTAGTTGAAAACATATGTAGATACTCATAAAGACACTATTGAGACAGTCATTCACTCACTAACACACCCATGCACACACTCATCCACCCATACAGTCCTGCACACATGCTGTCTTCAACACATACAAACAGTGAGTCACTCATTCATGCACCTATGCACTACGTAATACCCCCCCACCGAACCATGCAGACACTCAGACTGATACTCAAAAAAACAACTAATAACCTATATAGACACCCATGTAGCCATTCACCAACCCATGCAGCCACTTATACACAAAGTGAGAGACTGATACAGATATTTACATATTTAAACATTACTCACTAAGCCATGTATTCACTATGATACACTTAATCAGTCAGTTAAACAATCAATTTTTCAAAAACAAATCATCCATTTAGACACTTATATACCCATTTATTCTTCCATCGACCTTGAGATATACATATATAAAACATATTTAATTTTCAGAAAAACACACATTCACTGGATGATGTCATCAGTGATGTCATCAGTGATGTCATTTGAGATGTCATCAGTGATGTCATGAGTGATGTCAGTGACCATGTCATGAGTGATGTTATATGTGACGTCATCAGCAGTGGATTGCGGGTGTGCGAGTTATAGTTAGCTTAACTAACTATAACGGGGGAATTTCATTGGTTTTTTACGAGTGAAATGTCCAGCTAACTATAACGTGTGTGAAACCTATGGTTTTTTCACTGAATTTGCAAGGTTTTTTAAATGCTAATTCCTAACTATAACGTGTGTGAAACCCATGGCTTTTTCACTGAATTTGCAAGGTTTTTTAAATGCTAATTCCTAACTATAACGTGTGTGAAACCCATGGTTTTTTCAGTGAATATATATATATATATATCTATATATATAAATATAGTTATAGATTGACTGAAAAAATAAAGGTTACAGGGACGTTATAGTTAGGCTCAGATTTCACTCGTACAATACCATAGAATTTCAGCAGTTGTAGTTACATGAGTAATGCACTGCTTATTTGCTTATGACCTCACATAATACATTACTCATGACATGGTCAGTCACATCACTGATGAAATCTCAAATTGCATCACTGATGACATCATTCAGTGAGTGTGTTTCTTAAACATTTCTGAGACTTACAGATATATACTAAGCTACAGCATAAGTTAAATTACTATTCTTTCTGTGCTAGTAATTACTCGTAACATTTCTAACTTATCTCATCTGAGTGGCTGTGTGACTTTCTGTGTCAGTGTGGGAGTGTATGTCTGAGCAGCGTTATGGGTGTGTGCGTTGGTGTGTGAGTGGCTGTATGGGTGACTTAGTGGTTGGGTGAGTGACTCCGTAGGTGTGTGAATGTGTGTGTGTGTGGCTTTATGGGTGACTGAGTAGCTGTGAGAGTGGCTGCATAGGTGAGTGACTAGCTGTGTGAGTTGCTGCAGTGGAGAGTGAGTGGCTTTGTGAGTAGCTGCATGGGTGAGTTAGTGGCTGTGTGAGTGACTACATAGGTGTGTGTGTGAGTGGCTGTATGGGTGAGTAAGTGGCAGTGAGAGTGGCTGTATGGGTGAGGGAGTGGGTGTGTGAGTGTTTGTATGGGTGAGTGAGTATCTGTTTGAGTGCGTGTACAGGTAAATGAGTAGGGTTGAATGGCTGTATTGGAGAGTGTATGACTGTAATGGTCAGCGAGTGGGAGTGTGAGTGGTTGTATGAATGTGTGAGTAGCTGTGTCAGTGCCTGTATGGGTAAGTGAGTGGGTGTATGAGTAGCTGTATTGGTGAGTGAGTGGCAGTATGAGTAACTGTTTGGGTGAGTGTGTGGGTGTGTGAGTACCTGCAAGGGTGAGTGAGTGGCTGTGTGAATTTCTGTATGAGTGATTGAGTGGGTGTGTGAGTGGCTGTAAGGGTGTATGAGTGGGTGTGTAAGTGTCTGTGTGTCTATGACTGGATATGTGAGTGGCTGTGTTGGTGAATGAGTGGGTGCACCAGTGGCTGTATGGGTGCGTTAGTGGGTGTGTGAGTAGCAGTATGAGTGAGTAGATGCATGAGTGGCTCTGTGGATGAGTGATTGGTTGTGTGAATACTGGTATAGGTCTGTGAATGGGTATATGAGTGTTGCCCTGGGAATGGAAGTGGGTATATGAGATGTTCTATGGAGATATGAGTAGTGGTGTGAGTTGTTTTTGTGGATAATGTCATCATACCTGTCATTTGAGATGTCATCAGTGATGTCACTGACCATATCGTACGTGATATAATATGTGAGTTCATAGGCAGTGAATTGCGAGGGTGTAAGTTATATTTGGCTCAGGTAACTATAACTGCTGAATTTCCATAGTCTTGTATGAGTGAAATTCAAGCCTTACTATAATGTCCCTGAAACCTTTGTTTTTTCAGGTTTTTTTAAAATTTTATTTCCTAATTGTAACGTCCTGGTAACCTTTGATTTTTGCAGTGAATTGCTAAAAAAATTTAAAATTCTATTTCCAAACTATAATGTCCCTGTAACCTTTGTTTTTTTTAAGTGAATATCTAAGGATTTTTTTTAATTTCCTAACAGTAACCTGTAATTTTTTAGAGTGAGTGTGAGAGTGATTGAATGGAGTGTCTCAGGGGGTGTGTGAGTGCCTCAATGGATTTGAGAGTGGGTGTGTGAGTATCTGAGTGGACCTGGGAGTGCCTGCACAAGTGCCTCACTGGGTGTGTTGGTGTGTGTGTCTGAGTGTCTATGAGTGCGTGTGTGAATGTCTGAGTGGGTGCAGGAGTGCCTGAGTGAGTGTCTAAGTAGGTCTGTGAGTGGGTGTGAGAGTATCTGAGTGGGTTTGCAAGTGCCACCGTGTGTGTGAGTCAGTTTGGGAGTGAGGGCATGAGTGTCTGAGTGGGTCTGTAAGTGGGTATGTGAGTCTCTAAGTGAGCCTGTGAGTGGGTCTCTGAGTGAGTACATGAGTCTCTGAGGAGGTCTGTAAGTGAGTGCATAAGTATCTGAGTGGGTCTGTGAGTGAGTGCATGAGTCTCTGAGTGGGTCTGTGAGTGTGTGTGTAGGTCTCTGAATGGGTCTGTGGGTGAGTGTATGAGTTTCTCAGTGGGTCTGTGAAAGGGATTTTTTTTAAACGTTGTCCCTTTATAACTTTGCACCCGTTTGACGAATGTTCGTAAAAATTTGCAAGCCTGTTGCACCCATTTTACTGTCAGAGGACATGAAGTTTTGTGCCATTTGGTCCAAGGGGTGCAAAGAATAAAGGTGAATCCCAAAACAGGCTTGAAATCCAATTTTACATAGACTTTTGTATTTCGTATAGAGCGAAAACGGCCAACCGGATTGCTGAAATTTGGCAGCATTACATATTAGGGTGGACAGATCGCTCTTTTGGATCCTGCAGGAAAGAACAGTAAGCATGTTACAAGGTTTTTCAACTTAGTGATATTTCGTAGCACAATACTACTAAAACTAGCATGGAAGCCCAAAAAACAAACTAGAATACATATACAAAGTTTCTGATTTACTATATGAACAGCTGAAAGATCCATTTATGGTCACATGCTAATAGAACCTATAAAGAAATACATAACAAATAGAATACATCTTAATCTACAATAGTTTGCTTTGCATGCTCTCTGGGTCACAAAATAAAACATCTTTGTTATGTACTCATGTGCAAAACAATGGAATAGTGACCTATCAGTGAACCACATAAACTACTATTAGGAGGACATAATAATTGGGCACTAGGAAAAACATTCAAAAAATTTATAACAAGAACAATGATTGTCTTTCATTAATTTTGACCTTCATATGTAGCACAATCCTACTAAAAGTAGCACGGATTCACAAATAATAAACTAGACTGCATATGCAAAGTTTCAGATTTACTACATGAACAACTGAAAGACCCATTTATGGTCACATGCTAATGGAAATCTATAAACCAATACATAACAAATAGAATATTCTTAATCTACATATGTTTTCTTTGCAAGCTCTCTGGCACACAAAATAAAACTGTGCCAAACATCCCAAACAAAAACCATCTTCCGTATGTACTCCTGTGCAACAAAATGGAAATGTGACCTAGCAGTGAGCTATGCAAAGTACTGTAGGGAGAACATGATGTGACATTCAATAATGGCCGACTAGACAGGAGCACTCTCTATGAGCTCCTGAGGGCTGGGATCACTATCGGTGTAAATCCCTGCTTTGCCCTTGCCATCCGCCCACCACTAACTACGGATCTTATCTCGGTATTGCAGTACATCGAAAACTGTCTTTGATGACCATTACACTATTGCCATTACCTTGCTGATTGGGATCTGCTCCGCCACTGGGACTGCCTGGGACTCCCGTTGCCCAGCTGTGCGTTCCTGTGGTGGGCCGCTGCAGATCGTCGACAGGACGCATTTGGACTCCGGAGCTGGTTGCCTCGTCGTGCTGAGATTCCGTGGGGACCAGGGACTGCCCGCTGACTCCATTTCCTGGTGGGTTTGGGATGGAGTCTTCCAATGTCCAGGATGACTGCAGGCGATGGTGAGCTGCTGAGCGTTCCCTGCAGAACTCCATTGCCTGGTGGGGTGTGTGTTGGACCCTGCTTGCAGCCTCTGGACGCACGCCACCCTGCTGTGTACTCCTGCTGTGGGCTGCTGCGTGCCATTGGCGGGACACTTATGAGGGATTGGGGGTCTGGCGCTGGTTGTCTTATCCTGCTGGGCTCCGCTCCCCGACATGAACTGCCCGCCGACTCCACTGCCCGGTGAGCTGGTGGTTGAGGCTGCGGTCCGTCTGCGGGATGCAGTGCTAGTTGACTCGTACTGCAGGGCTTGCCGTGAGGACCGGGGTCCGCTCCCTGACATGAGCTTCCCACTGACTTCAATGCCCGGTAAGCTGGTGATAGAGGCTCCGCCCCGTCTGCGGGATGCGGTGTTGGATGTTGCATTGTTACGCTGTGGTACCCTTCTAGTCACTTCTGAGGGGTCTCCATAGGTGCTGGGCACCCATTTTGAATTTTGAATCTCCCAGTTACTGAAATCCATTGTGTGTAGCCTCTACAAATAATAGAAACTGAAGAGGAACGCACACTTTGCTCTGAGCCTCGCACCAATATCTATGGAAATAGAAAGAGGAATGGTCTCTCCTCAATCTATGGTGGCCATCTTGGTTTGGTCTACCTACTTCATCCCCACATACTAGATTATTGCGATCTCCTTAATGGACAAAATCACCTAATATCATCTGACACTTGGGACCGGTGTTTCCTTCCTGCCTCCATAACCTTTCTGTCCAGTCTTATGATGTGTGAACAGGGTTTAGGGGCTTCTGGACGAACGTCACACACTGCTACAACACCGCTAATACTACAGCACTAGCTTTCATACTGGAGTCGCCTGATGCTCCTGATCTACCTACCTGATCGCTGCTGACATTACATACTGTGCTGGCTTACATACAGGAGTCGCCTGATGCCCCTGATCTACCTACCTGCTGACATGCGAGCCCGGCCCATACTTTGACTCTTGCCGGGATTTTATTTCCTTCAAAACCTCAAAAGGTTTGCCTGAACCGCATCCCATATAAAGATGTATTCCCCTCTAAAGCTCTACCTCCAAGTAATCGCTGCCTAACTTCCTGTCTTTTAATCCTGGATTGTCATGTCGCTTGGATCTTGATATTCCCCAATGAATCTGAGGTCACGTTACTAACTAAACTGATTCTGCTACTCACCCTGACCTCACCCCAGGACTCTCTTCGTCTGATTTTACACTATACCCCCACAATAAATCCCCTACCTGTGTCCTAATTCCTGGCATACCTCTCGCCCCTGGGCTGGAGCCAGCACCTGACTTGAAGTCGGGCTTACCTACGCTTTCATACGCATCCTTTGCGTGAAATCATGATGTGTGTAGCTTATTAACCCTAAAACTCCTTATGCTCCTGAATTGCCCTACCACATCACAATGTCATATTGTATTGAATTTTTACTCCGGATGCATGCTCCTGTATTGTTGCTGAGCTGTTTAATGAATTGTTATCCTTGTTGTGCTACATACACTGTTAACTGTACTGCCTCTTTGGGATCACCTAATATTCACCATTTGACACCACCCACAGCTAGACATTATGCGTTATAGCACATTGCACTTCTGTCTCTTTGTACGCTAGGAAACTGCTCGGGCTTGTGGTTTATTTTTCTACCATTCTCGCTGCATCTTTATGTTACCTCGCCCCATCGTTTTAGTTTCTTTAACAGGTTTAATGCTCCCGCACACCATTTATAACTTCTTCCTAGCAGAGACCTCTCCAGGGGTTTACTCTAGTCACTGACTTTCCCGCCTCAAATGGAATAACTATGCCCCCCTCACTCACACCCTCACTTCACTGGATGCACCTATCCCTAGACACGGCCCAAACTCTTGGACCATCATTTATCCCCCCAACCTCTCCAAAAATGCTAAGAAAAACTTTAAACACAAACTACTAATTCGTCACCAAGAAGCGTTATTTGTAGATAACTACCGCAGTCTCACCTCGATTGTAAAAACCAACTACATCTTCTACTCCAAGCGCCCCTCTAAAATGGAAAAGCACCTTCCTCCACCACCTCCCTATCATGAAGTCATGCAAAATCCCATATGGTTTGTAACTCCCTACCACCCCTTTCCCTACTTTTCTTGGTGAAATTGACATCTCCATTTTCAAATCTGGAAACAGCCTCATTCAAGCCTCTGAAAAATATCTCACCATCTTTGAACACCATTTCAACACCTTATCCTACCTACTCTCGATACCTTCCTCTGACCCATCAGCCTCCCAATCACTGCCTGACCCTATAACTCCTCTTTCACCTACTCCAACCCCTCCTCGTACAGACTTTGAAAACACCACGGAAGTCTCCCAAACACAAATTCTCAATCTCCCCCCGCCTTAACAACTTTCCCTCCTATTGATTCACCAACGGCCTACTCAACCACCCAAACTCTCTCTCCTCCTCTTGAGGCTCCAACAACTCTCATCAGTTCCTTCCTTCTATCTTCTTCTTCCTCACAGTCCCCTCAATTTGACCTCCCTACGACTCAATCTCTTACTCCAACTTCTCCCCCCCTAATTGACCTTCCCCTCCTTAACCAGGAGGTTAACCCTCCTCACTCTCCCGAGCACCCTTTCCTTCTACTGACTCTCTTCAGTCTCCAGTGACTGCCCTGTCCCACCTCACCTCCCTCCCTTCGGCCAGTAATCGAAACTCCCCTCTCCATCCTCCACCTGGGCTTCCACCCCTCCCTCACCCCAGACCTCCTGTCTTGACTAACGCAGAACATACTCCAAGTCCCTACGAACTCCCTGCCTCCTTCTCCTTCTCCCTTATTCCTCAGATGCTTTTTAATATTGAACTCCATCTCGCTAACCTATCGTTTGAACTCACCTCTCTCAGAAAGGATGTCAACTCTCTCTCCTCACTTAATCGCCCCAATCATTCTATTCCCCTGTGTACTGAATTAAACAGCACTACTTTCCCCAAGCAAGGGGATACGACCCCCTCTGTAACGATATACTTAGAACATTCTGCCCCTCGAACCTCCTCCACGCCTCTGACCTCCCTGACCTCTGTAATCCTTACCCACCTTGCTCTTTGACTACTGACCCTCTGATCCCACAGGCGCCTATCCCTGTGATCCTTGGGACTGGCAGAATTCCAACCTCTCCAGCATCACCAAGACTTCCCCCTCAATTTACCACTATACAATCCTGCCCCCCTACAACCGACCCTATACCCCTGACTTGCATGCTGGTTAGCTGTTGCTTGGCTGTCCAACATGCGATTGAAATTTCGGAAACCATCTTTAGTGAATCCATTGACATCGCCTTTCTTACTGAAACTTGGCTTAAAGATCACTCTTCTTCCATCCTGGATATGCTCTCTCCCCCTGGCTACTCCATCCTCAGAAAAGATAGACCTGTCAAAATTGGAGGCGGTCTAGCAATAATCTACAAAAACGAACTCCGACTCTCCCCTGTGCTAAACTCCGATCATTCTACTTCTGAATACCTCAGAGCAGAACTTAAAGTGCGGGGCTCCCCTCCAATTCGACTTCACAATATCTATCACCCTCCCGGCGACCCTCTTCCTTTTGTAGAAGAATTGTCTGACCTTCTAACCCAAATCCTCACTTTCCAACTCTAAAAACCTCTTCCTCAGAGATTTTAACCTTGATTGGAACAAAAAGAACGATCCTATGGTTAACCTCCTCACTGATCTGCTCAACATCAATGACCTAAAACAACTATGCCACTCTCCTACTCACTCCAAAGGAGCCACACTCGATGCTATCATTACTAGAAATGAGCTGGCCTCCTTTTCCTCCATCGTTCCCATCGACTGGTCCGACCACCACCTCATCCTTTTCTCGATCACTAACTCTGCACTACCCCCGCCACCCAAAACCATCAAACAGATAAAACTGACCAGGAATCTTCATCTCATCCCCCCAGGCGAACTTGAGACCAAAATCAAAGCTCAACTTCGACTCTCTCCTCCCTCCCAAAATACCAATGACCTCACCGAACAGTTTAATAAATCCATAGTTGAGGTCCTTGACCAAATTGCCCCAGTCAGACTAAAACGACAGAAAAACTCCTCCTCCAAATCCTGGTTCAATCCAGATCTCAACAATGAGAGGCGCGCACTTAGATCGACTGAACGCGTATGGAGGCAAAATCCTTCCCCCGTTCATCTCTCTCTCCTCAGAGCCGCTAGATCCAACTATAAAAAACACATCTTCAATGCTAAAACTTCCTTCTTCCGCTCCCAACTCGACTGGACCAAAAACAGACCTAGAGAACTCTTCAGCATTGTTAAAAAACCAAACATCCTCTGCACCCCCCAAGGTGACTGCCACCAATGGGAGATGCAAAGAAATAGCCAGCTACTTCTCAGAAAAAATCTCCAAAATTGACCTATCCTTCGCCCTAACTCCCCTCCCTCTTAACCTACTTCCCTCACCGGACATTTCCTCCAATTCTCCTTCACTCTCTACACTTCCTCACGACTCCTCTTCGTTCCCTCCTATTGTCCCTTTTCCTGAACCTGGCCCCATCATACTTGAGCAAAAAAATAATGCTTCTTGGCACGACTTCCAACCAGTCACTGAACTTGATATCCTTAACGTCATTTCCAGACTCAAACCGTCATCTCACACTAAAGACCCCCTCCCTTCCAACCTTATCCAAGATCTAAAACATATCATTGCCCCCTATTGGACCTCTATCATCAACTCCTCTTTTACCTCGGGTTGTGTCCCTGCTTCCATCCAATTGGGACAAATCACTCCCATCTTCAAAAATCATGCTGGTGACCCTAATGACCTTAATAACCTTCGTCCTATCTCTAACCTTCCTCTTCTCTCAAAAGCCCTTGAAAACTGCGCCTTGCTCCAACTAGATAGACACATCGACTCATTCAATCTTCTAGACTCTATCCAATCTGGCTTCAGAAAGGGCTGCAGTACAGAAACGGCAATGCTAAACATAATTGATGACATCCATCATGTAGTAAGGACTCCCTTAATACGTACATACATTGTTAAGTTAGCATAACCACGTCAGAAGTTAGAAAGCCATATTGCTGCTTTTGCACACGACACTGCGTTCACATGTTATTGCTTAAACGAACTGCTGACTCGAGTTTTGCCTCACACGAGAGCAATCTGTTGTTACCATCCCGAGCTCTGCGAAGCGACCTTGGTCTGCACACGATGTGACAAACAGTCTGAGTTGTTAGACAATGCATGTTTTCCACTCTAGGTTGATCGACCCACTATTTAGTCATAACACACGAGCAGCTGCACATACCTGAAAGTTGGTGCTTTTAATATCACGGACATCATGTTTATTATTCAGACCGAAGACGAGCCTTCCTGCGAGAAGACTCCTGATGCTCCTGTGATGTGATTTCACTAAGCTGATCTTTGAGGTATGGGGTCCCCTATTCAAGCCTAAGAGACCTTCTGTTAGTCTAATAATAATATTAGCTTCTTAGTAAAGGGAAGGTGGTAGTATCCACTGTCATTATAACATGATCACCCCTTTTATATTCTATGGAATTGTAACTATGTTGATGGTTTTGATTTTAATCATTTGTCTGCTTGTATTAGCCAAAGTACTGCATATTAGGACACGTGGTCTATAAAAATAAACTCTTTTTATTTTCACCGTGTCTCTGTTGATTCTTGTTGTGGACTGATGTGAGAATAATATACGAACAGGTATTTCCGATTCCCACCATTCCTGAGTATGTACTGAGTCGCGTGTTCTGGGTTGTCTTTTCATTGGGACCGCCGAGCTAAATCTCGGATAACGAATGGGACACTTATGCTAGCCGGATACTGGGTTCTGGGTTCTGAGGTGAGTTTCTGGTACACCACAACTCACTGAGGTCCTGGGGTTCTACGCATAGTTCTGTGTATAAGCAGCATCCCTGCAACATGGCGCACCTAACGTTTGGTCTATGAGTTGAAACGCCTTAGTAGTGCTCGCGTTTGTCCACAACACCCTCATTCTTGTTTCTGGATAACAAGTCTGACGGATTTAAAACCTACCTAGGTCTATTGATATAGGTTCTTTCAAGCTTGATAATTAAAAAGGTTATTGAACCCTTGTGCTACTGATAGTTTCAAGTGTGTGTTGTCCTAATGTCGGTGGAAATTGCGGCGCACAGCCGTGCAGCTGTGAAACGTCATTTGACGCAGTATGGGGTACCGGACACTGGTATGAACGTCATCTTTGTAGTGGGAGCCGATGCGGCTCATCCCTATGAGTTGTTCTACTCTTGGGTGACGATTCCAGCGGTGGGGGATGATGACACCTTTCATTCTTACACTGCTGCTGCAGTGCCGGCGAACTATACGCCGTATAGGACACAGGAAATACCAATATCTGCTTGGCAGCACCATATTTGGTTTAATGGCGCCCTTCCCCATGTGGTTATACCGCCGAGAATGGGCCCTTTATCAATTGCAGGGGCCACTTGGCCGGTACTAGCCGGATTTACGCCTCATCCCCGTTACCTCACGGTGACGGTGGCTGAGTTGCGTGTACTACACACTGCCCTCATTACGGTATATAGGGCGTTAGTGAAGTATGTGTCGCGCAATATGCAGGCGGGGGCACCTGCTGTTGCGGGACAGCCTACTGATCATCACGCGGTGGTCATTAGTCCTGTTATGGTTAATTCTGTTATGGGCAAGCGCCCCCAAAATAGGGATGATTTCCCCTTTTTCTTGCTGAAAAATTTGACCAAATAGAAGCGGTTTACCCGAATACTACTCCTGTGGAGAAACACAGGATCCTCACCATTAGTTTGCCTAAAGACTTGGTCCCCCACATAGATGATTGTGTAAATTGGGGCAAGGTCTTTGCAGCGACGTACGCGCAGTGCTTTGGCACTCCGTCTATGTTGCAGCTGCCCTCCGTTATCAAAAGAGTTCAAGAGAACCATGGTGCGGAGTCTGCGATAGAGTTAGGGATGCGGCTCCTCGGGCAATTTGACCTGGTGGCTACCATGATAAATGGTAACCTGAAGGGTGATGCTTTGCATTTCCAGGTTCGTAATGAACTGAAACGAGTTGCTGAGGAGGACAAACCGCAGGAATTTGCGAAAATAATCGCAGAGGCATATCGGGATTTGGGTCGTAGCTCTTTAGGAGTTAAGCCTGTAATAAAGAATCCCGATCTAAAACAGCAGGGTAAGGCAGAAACGTCTGGTAAGGACGAACGGCCCTTTTTTCCTAAACAAAAATGGCAGGTTAAACAACAGGGAAAGCAGCAGCAACAGAAACAGGGCTCTCGGCCTGCCTCTCCCGTACAGTCTAGTAGTGAACGCACTTATGATCTGCGCGATCGTGCTGCTATAAAGTCTCCTGATAGATTTCAGGTTTCTGAACAGCGCTCTCCTCGTTCTTCACAGGAAACATCGGCTACACAGTCCGGTGGCGGAGGCGGTGGCAAAGGTCGGGGTGCTCCACAACAGCGTGACCAGCCCCGACAGACTGAGGGTAAAGGCAAGCAGGACGAATTTGCACGTCAAAGACCCCCGTTTCAGAAGAAGAAAGTGGCGGCTCTGACGGCAAGGTATGGCTCAGATAGTGCGGACACAGCTTCGGAACCGGACATGGGCGCTGACGCTCCTGGACAGCGCAGCGGAAATTACCATAGTCCGTCAAGCTCTGCGTCCATTTCTGGCGGGTACAGCAACTGATATATCGGTTACTGTTGAAACAGCTGACACCAGAGTGGCTCCCCCTGACAGACTTTATGAAATAGTCTTATTAATAGAGGGTGACATACAACGTACAATAAAAGGGATTTTTTGGGATAATCTGACCACCACCTATGATATCCTCCTAGCGGAGGCAGATTGGCCCCCAGCTTTCATTTTAGAGGCTCCTAGAGGGGAGGAAGTAATCCTCCCGTCCTTTGCGCACACAGTGCCTAAGGACCAAGCTGAAGTGTATGCTGAGGAGTGGGCGCTTGCGCTTGCGCCGGCGGTGTATCGTACTCAGGTGGGATGGGACAGATTGTCCCCCTGCCATGAGATTCCATTGCGGTCTATGCCCCAGCCCCAACCTCAATATCCTATGCGTCGTGATGCGAGACCCCACGTCGCGGCAATCCTTGAACAATTGGAATATCAGGGTGTTATTGAAACATGTGTGTCCCCTATGAATAACCCTTTATTCACTGTAACGAAGCCTGACGGCTCGTACCGTTTAGTTTTGGATTACCGGCACCTAAACTCCCATTGCCGGACCTGCGCGGTACAAAATACACATAGCTCGGCTTTGGTCGACAGTCTCGTGCGTAAAAGATTTAAAACGACACTTGACATTTCCAATGGCTTTTTTAGCCACAACCTGTCCACACTGAGTAGCCAGTGGACAGCGTTTACTTCAGGCGGAAAACAAAAACAGTTTACAAGATTAGCCATGGGTTACAAAAATAGCCCTGGCGTCTTTTCTGCTCGCGTGGTTTCTCTTTTAGAAAGAATAGACCCCGAAGCATACTCCTATGTTGACGATATCTATCTTACGGATGATGAGCTGATGCCGCATCTGTCTCGGGTTGACAATATTATCGTGAGTTTTGCTGACTATGGCTACAAATTCAATTTTGCGAAGTCACACATCGCAGAATATACAGTGTTGTTTTTGGGCTACGAGCTCAACAATGAAGGTAAGGGGTTAGCCCCCCACTTTCTGGAAAAGTGTGCACGCTTAAGTGCTCCTACGACACTGAAGAAATTACAATCTCTGCTGGGTTTTCTGAATTTCGGCCGTACGTACATTCCTGATTATGCCCAGCGTATCAAGCCGCTTTACGCCTTGGTACAGCCTTCGTTTTCGAAATCTAGCTGGCAGCTAGAACACTCTGCAATTTTACAGTCTTTACAGGCTGACCTTCTTGCTACACAATACTTGCTGACACGTAATAACCGCACTAACCTGGTACTAAGAATAGTACCAGGCGCCGTGGGGTTCACGTATTTGACGTTTAATGAGGGCGACACAGTCCCCATTGCGTACAAATCCCACTTGTACACCTCTGCTGAATTACGTTTTTCCACGGTCGAAAAAGTTCTGACTGCTGTGCAGATGGCGATCCTCAAGGAACGCGCACTGTCGCATGGGAAACAGATTCTGGTTGTAACTCCATATCCTGCTTTAGAGGCAGTGACTAAAGCAAGTGTACCAAATTCTAAAGCTTTGCATCCACGGTGGATACAATGGGCCACAACACTGACGTCGCCAGACGTCACTTACATCTTTGATGCCTCATTACAGACTCAAGAGTACTTGCAGTATGAATTCGTTCATCCGGCACCTCTGTCTTTGCGCCCGCTCGAAGAATACCATTGTGTCATATACACTGACGGGTCTGCGCAACCCGCAATTGGATCGAAGCACGCTTATTCAGCGGCTTGCGCAATTGTCGTAGGTACATTCGTAAATGGTGAATTCCAATCTGATACAGTGCATACGCAGTCATTGGGTGATTGTACCGCGCAATTGGCGGAGCTCCGGGCTCTGGTGCTTGCACTGGAGTTTGCTGCTCCCAAAGTCACTACTCTTATAGTGAGTGACTCCTTCTACTGTGTCCAGTCCTACAATGACAATTTACACTTCTGGTCTCAGAATGATTACCGCGACACTAAAGGTAGCACAATTAAGCATAAAACGCTTTGGGTTCGGGTGGCAGACTTTAAAGAACGTCTCCCTCTCGTGAGTGTTATTCACACTCTTGGTCACCAGCGGCTTGGTGTCCATGCTGTTGGCAACAGCTTAGCTGACGGGGCAGCAAAAACAGCAGTGGCTACATACTTAGTGGCAGCAGTTACAAGATCCAAAAGTAAGATTGAGGATGACATCTTGGCAGCTATTGCTGCTACAGAGAAGGGAGGAGATTACCCGAAGGGTTTTTCCTCTCGGTATATTTATCATTTAAGTCCTGATAACGTCCCATTAGTGAGGATTAACGACGTTGGTGATAGAATTATTCCCAACGCGGACTGCAGACCAGCACTGATCTTGGCTGCGCACGAGGGGTTGGCGTCAGCCCACGCCGGTGTGTCAGCTACAATATCTCTGCTACAACAACGTTACTGGTGGTTTGGTTTATATAAACAAGCGCGCGCTTATGTTCTTGATTGTGACATTTGCCAACAGATTAAACCTTCTACTGTTGCGCGCCCACCACAGACACAGCTGTACATCTCTAATAAGCCATTTGGTTGTGTTTATTTAGATCACTGCGGTCCTTTTTCTTCTGATACTGCGTACAAGTACATCTTGGTTGCAGTGGATTCGTGCACACGTTTTCTATGGGTATGGCCACAAAGGAGTGCTGACTCGCGAACTGTCATCAGGGATTTGCGTGTCTTTGTGGGAACTTTTGCGTGTGGTACCTTCCATTCTGATCAGGGCCCTGCGTTCGCCTCTAAGGCTTACAAGGAGGCTATGAAAAATGTGGGGGTCCTTGTCAAATTTTCGTCTCCCTACCGACCTGAGGGTAATAGTGTGGTGGAGCGAATGAACCGTGACTTAAAGCAATCTTTGACAGCACGTGTTTTAGGCACAGGCCGGAACTGGCTAGCCCATTTGTATAACGTCCAACGTGCACTTAATAATCTCCCTAGAAGGTCTCTGGGTGGGCGGACCCCGTACATGATGCTCTTCGGAATCAGAATGTTTGTTCCAGACCTTGATGGTCTAGACATTGCGGCGTCGACCGCACCCTTTGACGTAGATGATCACTGTGCTGTTTTGCAGACTCTACAAGAAGCCAGAGACTCTCTTTCGAAAGAACATTTGCCCTCCACGTCTGAAACTGAGGTTCAGATTCCGGTAGTCGGCTGGCTACCCCGAGTTGGAGATCTGGTCCGTGAGAAGGTGGAGAACAAGAAGGAGTTTGGCCCCTCTTATCGTGCACCAGTACCAGTGCTTGGAGTGCAGGGTACAAGAACAGTCATTTTACCTCCACTTCCTGGTCGCAAAGAAAACAGGTACATCTCTATTGACAATGTCAAACTTCAGCGAGTGGCCGATACTTCTTAGTATGACTCCGGCAGTTTCATGCCAGACGATGCAAAGACATTCAATGTTGGTTCCTGCTTCTACCACCTTGTCTGATGTTGCCATCGAGATGCATTCAGTTACTGATCCCTTGCTGATACCACCGGCTGGTGGTTTGCCCGAAGAGACTGAGTATGCTTATCCTACACGTGGACCCTCGCCTGTCTTACAATCTACAGCGCTTGGCCAGTCCCGTTTTTCCTTTGACACTAACTCTTTGCCCTCAACTCCCCCATCAAA
Organism: Triturus cristatus; assembly: GCF_964204655.1. NCBI lineage: Eukaryota > Metazoa > Chordata > Amphibia > Caudata > Salamandridae > Triturus > Triturus cristatus. The sequence continues at coordinate 552,910,007 of NC_140584.1, forward strand.
CATTGCTGTTTTTGTAAGTTGGTTTAAGAAACATTTTTTGATAGCCCCTTGGACATACATCTGGTTGATGCTTTTTGGTATTTTTTTGTTCATGTCCATTGGATTTGTTGTAGTTTTCTTTCGTTTGGTGGATGGCCATTATCTCAAAGAGAGATCAACAATTAGACTTATAAATGGAACTTTGGCCCCCCACTCCTCATCCCACATCATGAAAAGGGACCAGACTTTTGTGAATATTACTGCCTGGCCCGTCATGGATGGAATCGCATGGGATGCAGTTAAATTTCAAATTCATGGGCCTACAGAGGTCATTAATGTGCCTAATGTATTTCGTGTTTCTATGGGTGATGTAGTTAAACAGAACATACGTTCTGATGATTGGGATGTACACGCCATTGAAGCACTGTTTTCGGATTTGAAATATTATGCCGCCTTTGATGCTGAGGATTTGTATGACAATGCGGCTAATTATGCAGAACAGTATTGTTTTCAACATTATGGCAATCACTTCTTGCATAAAGCAAATACGTTTAGAAATTTTGTAAATTTTACACAGTGGGAACACTGTCCCACCCCCTCGTTTGGCAGTTCACATACATTAGTTGATAAGTTTACTTATTTTACTGATTTCGGTGTTTCAGCCCCGGCATCCTTTTATTTTAAAGTTAAGCCTGAGTCTGCCTCCAAGGTTAGACTGACACACACCAAATTGCTATATTCTAAGTCCTTTATGGATGAGTTGTCAATCAAAGGTTTTGATCTATGGAAGGCTACTATTGATCTTAAGTCGGTTTGGGGTTCCAAACCGTGGCAGGTTCAGGGAACTGAAGCTTTACACCGTGCCTGTCTAGTACCAAATCATATGTTGTTTTTAAATGCAACCATCTTCCAAACCACCTGTTTCGGATTGGCCACTTCTAAAAAACTAAATTCGCCTTCTGTGCCGGATGTGGGTGCTTACCCAAATTGGTATAATCACACAGATCTGTCCGTTCCTGCTTTGCAGTTATTGGTTTCTAATTCGTCTTTCAATATTTCGAAATTTAATACTGAGGGATGGTTAATTTGGCAAAGCAGTTCTGATACTTGTCAACGTCGTTTTCTAGGACTCAAACCGGGGTATACTCAAGATCGCGTGGACCCCCGGTTTGAGTCGTTACATACAGTAACTACATACTCTGTAGGGAAATTATGTCAGTCCTGGCTGCGACATTCCACCTTGGCATCTGTCAAAGTTCATTTATCAAAGTTACATGACAAAATAGATTTGAATGATTTTGTTAAAGGTCCTGTGGGTGGCAGATCCAAGAGATGGGCGTATGCTATTTACAACGAAGTATGGAAACTGTCGCAAATTGAGGCAGCTTCAAGATTGAGAGCTATTGATCAGGCTAATATGGAAAAAGTATTAGCAGTTATTGATAACAGCATTAACACTCTTTCTTCTCGCATTTATACATTAGATAATATTGTTTCTTCAATTGTGGATGTTGTGCAGGATGATATGTCTGTGTTGTATCATGGTCAAAACCAGTTGCGTTCTGTTATGCAGTTTGCATGGACATTACAAACATTGAAGGCAGGGAAGGTCCCTTGGGACTATCTGAATACAACATCGTTATTTCTTCCCTTTAACCTTACTGACAAACAGCAGTTCATGTCCATGAAGGATGCTACATATTCCTTGCTCCATATTGAGAAATTGGAGCCGTTACCTTTTTCTGTTGCGGAAGTCGACTCCGCTGTGTGGCTCTTACACGGATTGATAACTCTACCGTTTGCGCTTTTTAAGTTTACCTCTTGTATGAAACACTATGCTCTGGGTAGATATGAACAGCTGGGTACCGCTTTCATACATGAAGTCTGGTCCCTCCCCTTTACGTATAGATGTAAAAGGGACGGTACTGAGGTTTATCTGAAGGGTGAAGAATGGACAACGTCACCTGATCATTCTGTTGTCTGTAGGCACATTCAATTGCACGGTGCTTGTAACGTACACGCTCCGAAATTGGCCTGCGTCCTCAAAGGTATCCCGGTACCAGTGATTACGCCATCTTTCACGCTGCTTGCAAACGGTAGTTATTTAATTTTAAACTATGAAGCTTGCTGCGGGATGTTAGTAGGGATCCCGTATATAGTAACTGTAACACAGAGGGTTGTCTGCTGCAATAACGTCCTGTTTCCACCCCCGCATGGGAGGCTGGATGCTTCCATCTGGCCTTCGATTCCAACCTTGAAAGCAGAGTTCAACAAGATGAGCAGAATAAGAGCGCTATTGTCCCAAAAGGAGGTGCCATTGACTTCCTCCCGGGAAACATTTGTCCTTCACGTAGCAAATACGCGCACCGAGGTACAGGCGCTTTTGAATACTGACCTCCCCCTGCATTTTGGAGCTTTGATCCAAACAATTTTCAATGCCTCGTCCACGACTGGCCTGGCTCATTTTTTTAAACTTGTGGGCTCGGGCCTCGTGACCTCTTTCCAAACTATTTTTGGTGTGATTCCGGCATTTTTTCATTCTATTTTCTCCAGCGTCTTTGGAGGTGTCCCGTTAATTCTGGCTCTAGTGGCAGGTGTGCTACTTTTACTTTTCATCTTGCGGAATGGCTGCTCTTTCTGTGCCACACGGCAGCCTGTCCCGTCTGCAGCTTCTTCGTGACAGGATGCTTGATTACTATGGTGTCCTGCCGTTGGCGACTTTGAGCCTGGCATATGGATTATCCTTCCGGTATTCCTACTTCACCTGCGTGCAACCTGTCTTCCACTGCCTAGATTGTCCCTTTGAATGGCCTATGGATTTGTGCTTAACCAACATGGTGTCCCCGGACCCGGATTTTGATCGACTGATGAGGCCCTTAGTGTCTCACGAGTCTGCCTGTTCTGGTGTTCGGATTATGGCCTGCGGTGCGGCGCATGGTATCCTGGGTAATTGGGACATCGTGAGAGCGGCATATGACTTCTTGGATATGAGTTATTTGGAAGTACACGCTGGTTGCCCTCTGATGGTGCTAGAGGCTCCGCTAATAGAAGAACACGTATGTTCCTTTTCTTTACTTAACTGGATGGCTGAAACCTTCAGTGGCCGTGCCAATGATTTTCTGCTGGAAGCAGTGGCCACATATGCTGCATATACTTTCATGGATTGAGTGAACTTTCGTCCACTATGTTTTCCTCACGTGTCTTGAACTGTCCCTGTACGTCTGCACTTCTGCCCGGTGAGGCGTTTTTTCATTTTTTCACCCCCCACGGCACGTTTGAGGTTTTTTGTTTTTTCTTTCCACTTTTGGTTTTTTCCTATTCGAACTTTGCCTGAACTGACCAGTGTTTTTTAAATTGGATACGCCTTGTTCTGCTCTGTCGCGCTTGAACTCTGCGTTCTCTCTTTTCTTGCATACTAAGTAGTGCTTCGATCAAGGGGGCATGTAGTAAGGACTCCCTTAATACGTACATACATTGTTAAGTTAGCATAACCACGTCAGAAGTTAGAAAGCCATCTTGCTGCTTTTGCACACGACACTGCGTTCACATGTTATTGCTTAAACGAACTGCTGACTCGAGTTTTGCCTCACACGAGAGCAATCTGTTGTTACCATCCCGAGCTCTGCGAAGCGACCTTGGTCTGCACACGATGTGACAAACAGTCTGAGTTGTTAGACAATGCATGTTTTCCACTCTAGGTTGATCGACCCACTATTTAGTCATAACACACGAGCAGCTGCACATACCTGAAAGTTGGTGCTTTTAATATCACGGACATCATGTTTATTATTCAGACCGAAGACGAGCCTTCCTGCGAGAAGACTCCTGATGCTCCTGTGATGTGATTTCACTAAGCTGATCTTTGAGGTATGGGGTCCCCTATTCAAGCCTAAGAGACCTTCTGTTAGTCTAATAATAATATTAGCTTCTTAGTAAAGGGAAGGTGGTAGTATCCACTGACATTATAACATGATCACCCCTTTTATATACTATGGAATTGTAACTATGTTGATGGTTTTGATTTTAATCATTTGTCTGCTTGTATTAGCCAAAGTACTGCATATTAGGACACGTGGTCTATAAAAATAAACTCTTTTTATTTTCACCGTGTCTCTGTTGATTCTTGTTGTGGACTGATGTGAGAATAATATACGAACAGGTATTTCCGATTCCCACCATTCCTGAGTATGTACTGAGTCGCGTGTTCTGGGTTGTCTTTTCATTGGGACCGCCGAGCTAAATCTCGGATAACGAATGGGACACTTATGCTAGCCGGATACTGGGTTCTGGGTTCTGAGGTGAGTTTCTGGTACACCACAACTCACTGAGGTCCTGGGGTTCTATGCATAGTTCTGTGTATAAGCAGAATCCCTGCAACAATCACGCCCTTGACAATGGCGAATCCTCCCTTCTCATTCTCCTTGTTCTCTCCGCTGCTTTCGACACTGTTAACCACTCTACTCTACTTAACACACTTAAGGATCGGTTTGGCCTTAACGGTTTAGTCCTCAAATGGTTCACCTCCTTTTTCCAACACAGAACCCAGCAAATTAAAATCTGTGACTGCCTTTCCAAACCTATGCCCGTCTCCCTAGGGGTCCCACAGGGCTCTATCCTCTCCCCCTCTATATTTAATCTCTTCATGGAACCCCTCACCCTTATCATTAAAGAAGCGGGAATCAATTACCCCCTATACGCCGATGACACCCAACTTTATTATAAGATTCAATCCCGCTCGGATGTTCTTCACCTCAATGATGCCTTGAAGAAGATTCAATCCTGGTTCCACTACAACCACCTCAAACTCAACCAAAAAAGACCGAAATCATTCTTTTCTCCCCTAAGAACAACTCTCTCCCCATTCTATCCTGGATCTCTGACCTTACCGCACTCAACTGCTCACTCACTATATCTAACTCAGTTAAATCCCTCAGTTTTAACATTGACCAGAACCTTACCCTCATCCCCCACATAAAAAATTTGGCCAAAAGCGCTCTCTTCACACTCCATCACTTGAAGAAAATAAAACCCTTCATTCCTGCAGACGACTTTAAATTAGTCGTCCAATCGCTGGTCTTGTCGAAAATCGACTATGGTAACGCCATCCTTGTTGGAACCCCTAAAGTCCACCTAGCCCAATCAAATCTGTTCTGAACCTGGCCGCTAGGCTCATTACCGACCTCAAACAGTTCGATCACATCTCCCCTGCCCTTAAAGCCCTCAAGTGGCTTCCCGTTGAAGGAAGAGCTTCCTACAAGACAGCTTGCATTACATACAAAGCCCTGCATCTACGCTCCCCGCAGTACCTCTCAGACAAACTTCACAACGCTGGCTGCTCTAGATCATTGAGGAGCTCCAACACCATCGCTCTTGTACCTCCTCTGTTAAACAAGAAATCCACACAATCTCGCTCCTTCTCCGGAAACGCGCCTAATATCTGGATCTCCCTCCCTAAAGATCTTCGTTGCAACCCCACCTACATCAGTTTCAAAAAGACCTCAAACTTCTCCTGCTCAATAAATACTGGGGTCCTTAATCCCTACCCTGGGCACTAATCCCACCCCGACCTCCTAATGTTCTCCCCCCCTCTCCCATCTTCCTTCGCCCACTTACTCCTCCCACCGGCCTTTCCCTTTAGACCTGCTTCGTCCCACTTGGTATTGCCTTAACCTTCCCCCCTCATCAGCCTCTCCCCATTCCCATACCCTTCCCCCCTCTTCTCCATCCTTTCCCTACCACGCTAGGCTAATCTCTCAGGACTTGCTATAGCCCATTGCAATTCATGTAATTTGATCATGTAAAACTGGAGTCGTTTTTTTTTCCTCATTGTAATTCTGTTACACTACAATTATTATCCATGTATAGCGGTATGATATTGCTTTAACCTACCCCCTCCCCAGCCTCCCCCATTCCTATACTCTACCTCCCTCTTTTCCATCCTCTCCCTCTCTCACTAGCCCAATCGCTCAGAATTTGCTGTAGCCCATTGCAATTTGTGTAATTAGATTGTGTAATATTTAAGCTGCTTTCTACCATTTTGTATTGGTTTTGGAATACTACCTCATTGTAAATTTTGATATATTGCAAAGAATTACCCATGTAAAGCGCTCTGATACCCTCGGGTCCAGCCAGCGCTATATAAAACATTTAAAAATAAAAAAATAAAACAATTTTTAAAAAAATGATAATTGGCTATTAGGGGAAAAAACGATAATATTCTTTCTTTTTAAAACAATACTGGTTTGCATTCATTCACTTTGTGTTTCAGATGTAGCACAATACTATTAAAAGACACATTTATGGTCACATGATTATGTAAACTAGTAAACAGAATACATAACAAATACTATAGATAAAAAGATAAAATCACATTAATTCTGATTGCCTCTGTGGTTATAGTTAGTATTCCCAAAGATAGGAGTTCCTCGGTTAGTAGCACCCTAATATCCTCTTCCTAATTGGGGAGAGGATGTGGCCTAACAGCTAGGGCGGTCGACCTCGAAACTGGGAAACCGGGTTCGAGCCTCGACAGGGACGCTCAACATCCGGTGATTCTGGGCAAATCACTTAATCGCCCCATGTCTAGTAAAAAATGAATGTGTCCATCTGTAACGCAACTGGGGCTCATGGAAAGTGCTCCAATACCTTTGGGTTGAGATTGCGCTATATAAAACACCCCCCTCCCCAAAAAAAACTTTACACCAGTTTGACCAGTCACCACAAAACGTTCCAAACCTTTAGGATGTTCTACATTTTGAGATGATGTACATTTTTGTGGTGAATCATTAAGGGGGTAAAAAGATAAAAGAAAGAGGATCCCAAAATGCATTTTTCCACCAATGCATTTTCCAAAGACTGTTGTATTATACATTGTGGTGCAAAGAGGATGCTTTTTGGGTACTGCAGTTAAGTAGGTTAAGTATTTTTTTAAGTTATAAGCCATTTAAACCTAGTGATAAGTGTTACCATAGATTTTTGTGGAATTTCACTAAATGTAAAACTACTGTGGTATGTGGCTATACATTTATTTAAAACTATATAAAAACATATAAATACATTTCTCTACCTATTAACACTTTAATAGAGTGGTAATCAGTAGGGACCTACTCCTTGCCTATATCTAAGGCTCTAACAATGAACACAGTAAAAACAATATGGCTGCCTTTTCATTCTCTATAAACAGCCATTACCCAATTATATACTGGCTTGTCATTCCCATGTACCACAATATACTGCAATGGCTTTCCTGTTTTCAGTTTCTATTTTTGGTATATTCTGGTGGGGGTTTTTCAGTGTTTTCAATACCTGAAAAAACAGTGTTATCAGTGGTTACACATTTTCGGACATTAAAAACATCAGAAACAGTGTTTTTCTGCTGTTTATGGAATGTTTTGCTTTTATTATTGCTTGCTTTCTGCAAGGATAGTGCATGTGTATAGACAGTGTGTGATCAGGGTATATGAGGTCAAAATACATTTTTACAAATCAAACTTATTGTAGTGCACCATACAATACTTCTTTAGTGAGTTGTTGGTCATGCGCACTTGCTCTTTTCTTCCCATGTAAACGCTTATCTGTGAAAAGGCCCTCTCAACATTGGCACTTGAGACGGGTAATGACATAACAGCCAGTACACAATTTACTAACTTTGGCCACTGACGTAGCTTTCCATGCCAATATTAGCGCACCTGAAGATTGTGATTCTCTGGGGCAGGTTCTGCAACATATGTGTTGAACTGAGCGCATATGCCCTCAGTTATTGAAGTGATCAAAAATGAAGCAGCACTTTTCAAAGTCTGGAGAAACTTCCCCTTTATGGAAAGGATCTAGAGCTTGTGCAGAGTACCTCAGTAAGGCTTCATTGACTTCAAATGCCATGGTTGGTGAAGGGACATTTCCATGCATCATTGCATGCCATTTCTCATGCACTGTAAAATAAAATTTCCTGAATTGCTCCTCAACATTTCTTTGCTTACCAAGTGACAAGAATTCCTAACATGGAACATGTTGCAGTGCTAAAGCCACTTAAAGTGTAGCCAAGCCTACTCTCAAGGAGATGTTTCACATCTACACAAATTATGCTAAACACTTGGTAGACAAGGGTGTTTTCAGACTCTAGTGTTTTTATTATGTCTACTACAGCAGTCATGTTTTCCTATAAAAATCTAAGAATGCAGCAGAGTGTACTTTTTTCACGACACTTTCAATATGCGACTAAAGATCCTCACATTTCTTGCCTTTGGCATTATCACTAAGCAACAATTCTGTAAACAGTTGTCACATGGATAATATAGCATTCACGGCCTCTAGGACTGGAAACCACTGGCTAAATGACACAGTTGGAATGACTCTTTCTTTGATGCCACACAGGCACAAAATAAGAAATATTTGCATTTTAGTTCCCACGCATAATGAAACAGTGGACCAGAATGGACTACAAAGTCATTAACATTCTTCATTAACTCTGAAGATTGTAAAGATGCTTTCAGCAAACCATCTATCAAGCGGCAAAGATGTCTTACAGGGAAGCACTTCAGCTCAGGTATCGAATTTGACAGGTCTTCACACAACTTTTTCAAATACGTAGCTGAATTACTGCAAATACAAACAATATAACTCCAATCCCCCCACCTATGACAGAGTATAGTTAATTTAAGAACCTCAATCCCATGCTCTACAAAAGGGCAGGTAGATAGAATAAATAAATATACTAAGGTTCTCAGTTGGAATATAGCGGGTTTAAGAGACAAAAGAGATGACTCAAGGTGGTCTGATATTTCAAGGGAGTATGATGTGGTCGGCCTACAAGAGAATTGGGAAACTGATAATACTCTCTAGGTGGATGGATATACAACCTACTCTGAACCTGCACGGCCTTCCCCAGCTGGTAGAGCAAAGGGTGGCCTAATAACTCTAATTTATCTTAATGTTTTAGGCACCCACTGTAAATTGGATTCTGGTTCTTGCAATTGCCTAGTGGTCCAAATAATGCCAAAATTACTTACTGTTAATTTTTATAATTATTTTGAAAGATACTCTGTGAATGAACATTTATGTAGTTGAAAATGTTTTTTGAGAATCACATAGGGAGAGGCAAACTACTCTTTATTCTTTTATTATTTTAGAGGATTTTAATATAGATTTGTGTACAAGGAATTGCCATGTGACTGATAATCTTGGTCCTGAAAATTGCTCAAGCTTGCACTTTGAACACACACAGCAAGGAGGGTTCCTAGAGGATATTTTGAGCAAATTCGGCCTATCATATCCAAATATCATCATTTAAGGGAATGGGCTCAAATTCTATAATTGATTATATTTTCATCACCACAGCCATGTTATCCCAGGTTGTATCCTATGCGGTCCAATGGTCACATTTTAGCGATCATAATCCCATATATGTTATACTAGACGGGCGTACCAGGGTAATCCCAAATCTGGGGGATGCCATTATTGATCCAAATGTAAAGGTAAAGGATCAGGGCAGTCGACTCAAATGGAGTAAGGTAGTCCCAGATATTTTATAATTGATTTATTTGAAACAGTGGGGGAAGAGATTGAATTCTGTCTAGATAGCACAAAAAAGGACGTAGAAACCCCGATTGCCTACGCAAGGATTGGCAAAGAGGTGGCTCGAGCTCTGTCACAGCCAACAAGGAACATTATGAAAGGAGGAGAGAGGTGGTTTGACCTTAATTGCACTGTTGCCCACCAAAAGCAAATTTTAACCGTAAAGCAAAAACCCAAAGTTAAAGTTTTAATAGCTGTAGTTAGGAAAATGTATAAGCATGCTGTAGGAATACGTAAACCAGAAATAAAAATGATGGTTGGAACGACTTACTGTCGGTGGATGTTACTAAGAATAGTGCTAGGTTCTGGAAGATTGTTAATAAACCATTCTTATTTGGAGTCAGTAATTGTACACTGGATTGTAATATACCGGAGGAGCAGTGGTTAATTCATTTGAAATATATATATAGTGGCCAGAATGACAAGGCAAGCCTAGGTATCCGGTCTTCGGATGTGGGTGTGGATGTATATAGTTTGGTTTTTAATGAAGAGGAAGTGGGTGAGGCAATAACACAAATGACAAGTAATAAAGCCCCTAGACCGGACAGTGTCCCGGCCGACCTTTTAAAGTGAAATGTGTCACTGTGGTCTAAAATATTAACACATGTATGGTCTGCCAAGATCCAGGTGCCAGTCTAGTATTATACCAGTTTTTAGGAAGGGGCAGAGAGGAGCCCCACAATGCTTCAGGCCTATATCTCTGATTGACTCAGCAGTTAATGTATTAGGGAGAGTAATCCTCAGTAACTTAACAGGTTGGCTGGAAGAGTGCAGTGTACTATCAAACCTGCGGTATGGCTTCAGGAAAGGTAGGGGTACCACGGATCAGTGCCTAAACTTGCATTTGCTAGTTGGGAAAAACACTACTGCCAAGAAGGGGGTCACAACATCTGGCCTTCATGGATCTCCTCCTCTGCTTTTGACTGAGTAAACAGATCAAAACTATGGGTTTTACTACTTGAATTGGGAATGGACCTGAACATTGTCAACATTCCGTCCGATTTGCATAGAGAGCTCACTGCCATGGTGAGATACGATCAAAGGGTATTCACACGCAGTGTATTCGTATCTCAAGAGGAGTCAGACAGGGATGCATTATGGCTTCCTTATTGTTTACTTTATATATTCATAATTTAGACTCCGCTTTGTGTATAGCCTGCAAAGATATTCCTCGAGTGGAGGAGTAGCTAATCCCAGCACTTTTATATGCGGATGATGTTGTTTTATTAGCACACACAGCGGTTGGGCTTCAGTGTCTCCTAAGTTCCTTTACAGATTTTATGAGTGTTAATTTTTCTAAATCTCATATTATGGGCTCCAGGCCCAAAACATTTAAAAACCTATTGCTGTGAAGAAACTAAATATTGAGGGTGACTACATTTTCATATTTAGGGGTCTTGTTTGATGAAAGGGGCACATGGGCACTACAAAAGAAAGCAAAAAAAGAAACGCTATGGTAAGATCAACAGTAGCAGTTCTTGATTTTGCACGCAGGTTAGGGGCTAAGCCGGTTCAAGCCATGTTCAACACATACAGAGCAAAATGCATTGCTATCTCTAACTATGGCTCTGAAATTTGGGGATATAAGGAGGCTAAGGACCTCCAAATAATAGAAACATTCATTTCTTAAAAGTTTGTTATCAGTCCCGCAAACAACACCTTCCTATATCATTCATCAAGAATTGGGTATTGGTTTTGTGTCAGATCTGATCGGAATGGCTCTGCTACTCAAATGGATAATGATCTGGACTAACCCCAAATTAGAGCTGAATCATGAGATTGTCCAGAAATGTTTATCCCTGAATAGAGTAAGCAGTATTTCTTAGTTATGTTATGTCAAGAAGTTTGATTTACCAAATAAGCTGTAAAAGGAGGATTTATCATGGGTTAAGAAACATTTTTTATGTATGATACAAGCTGAAAGAGAGGTTGGAGAGATGATGAAACCAACGGTACCAGCCCATTTAGGCCTGAAAACAAACCCAGCAATAGAACCCTACTTAAACAAAGTAACAAAGCCCTATCTAGACTTCCTTCTAATAAGATTTAGATTTCACTAATTGCACTTTCTACTGGCAGAACCACAGGAGTGGCATAGGGTGGAGGATTTGGGTCCCTGCTCCTGTGCTAATTTTTCCATTTTTGCACTTTATCATGTTTTGCGACCACTATCTGCATATCCGCAAACGTTTTTTAGTACCTATTTTGAAGAGTAAAGGTTTTATGCAGGTAAGGCCTGCTTTAGTAGCTTTGTATATTTACAGATTTTGAATAATGTGTGGGAAACTTTTAACATTGTTAGTTTTTTAGTTGCAGTGGTCAGAGAAAGGAAAAAAAGGGACCTCATGATATGAAATATCTTACGTTTTTTATAATTACAAGGTAATGAATGATATTTGGTTGTTCTATGTGTATAAGATAATTTTTTATTGGAATTGCTACAAGATCACTTTTTTTTATATCATAAAGATGGAGCTGTTCTTATTCTCATATTTTATGGTGTATCAGAATATGCTGAGTTAATTTTGCTTCCTTTTTATTTTAGTTTTTATATGATTTTTGTAGTGTACTTTTGTGGTTTTAATTAACCGAATAAAGTGATTATGACTGACTGATTGTTACTCCAATCTTTGTTGAACTTTGTAAGAACTTGTTGCAGCAGCATTCCAAGTGATACTGCGTCCATGTTTTTCAAACATCTTGCGTTGTGTTTTCACCACTATCCCAGATGCTTTGTGAGAGCACTCCTGTCACTGCACCTTGCATTAAAAGTTTAAAGCCTGGGGTGTTTGGCCATTCACCTACTATCAATACAGGCCTCACTAGAAAAGGGAACTGATATATCAAAGGGTTTCACCCATACTCTGTCTATGGGTAAATGTGATGGTACATATTGGGAAAGATTCTTATGAAACCAGCCATTTTACCTATCAGTGAAAGAATCAAATATAGCCAAAATATGAAATATAATTTTGATATTTCCTGATTCTCCACAGTTTATAAAATAATAAAATAAAACCTAAAACATGCTTCTAAACCCTGCACCTTTAGACCAAAGACCACAAAACTGAAAAAAAGCAAAAGGAAGAAGAAACAATATCTTAGTGACATCCCTAAACAACAAAACTCAAGCAGATTAATCTTAGCCCAATCTTTCTTGCTGCTGCCTTGTATAACAAACATTGAATTGCCCCTTTCAGTGTTTATATGCTTACACTGGAGAGAGATATTTTTCCTTCAGAAGGGGTTTTATCAGTTATTTTAGGTTTAAACCTAAAACAGGATAGCCTAGGTATACCATAGCCCAAAATATGACTAAGGCCTAACCTTATTATTGGGATTGTAGTACCCTTGCATCACTCATGATGTTGCTTGGGCAATGCAATACCTAAGTCAGATTTACAAAGGAATGCCAGGCCACTATATGTGGCCCTAGTTGATGGGTAAATCTGGAGAAATGCAAGGCTGCGCAATTCGCTGTTTTGTGTTACTCTGCACACCATAATCTACAGGCCTGGTAAATTTCAAATACATCTGTATGCTATGCCACTGTAGCCACTCCACTTTACTCTATTCCATTCTTTGCCATTCCACGCTATACCTCTCCACTGTTTGAGACTTCACTCTACAGCACTCCACTCTACGCTATTACACTGTAAGCAACACCACTGTACAGCACTCCAGTCTATGTCTCTCCACTGTACGCCACTACACTGGATGCTACTTCAACATTAGCTATTCCACTCTATGCCATTCTATTGTACGCCATTCCACTGTACTCTATTTCACTTTATGCCACTCCACTCCACAACTCTCCACTGTATGCTATTCCACTGTATGCAAATCCACTGCACGCTACTCCACTCCAGTGTATGGCACTCCACTCTGTGCCACTTCATTCTCCGCAATTCGATTAGACCCTACTCCAATGTATGCCAATTCACTGTATGCTATCACACTCTACCCCACACCACTGTAAGTCACTCCAGTCTACATCACTCCATTATATGCCACTCCACTGTGCAGTACTCCACTTTTACACTATTACATTCTACGCCACTCCACTTTACAACACTCTGCTCAATTCCACTTCACTCTATGCTATTACACTGTATAAAACTCCACTATATGCCTCTTCAGTGTACACCACTCCACTGTGTGCTACTCCGCTAAATGCTACTCAAGTATATACTATTCCACTCTATGCTATTCCACTGTATGCCACTCCAGTGTATGCTACTCCAATCTACACCATTCCAGTGTATGGTACTCCACTCTACAACACTTCATTCTAAACAATTCGATTAGACCCCATTACAATGTACATTAGCCACTCCAGTCTACACCACTTCGCTGTATGTCAATGCTACTCTACTATATGCTATTACAGTCTATTCCACTCTACTGTACACTCTACTATACACTACTCCACACTATGCTATTCCACTGTATAATACTCCACTATTTCACTGCACCCCACTCCACGGTACACTACTCCAGTCTACACCATTGCACTGTATGCCACTCCACTCTATACTATTCTACTCTATGTTATTTTACTCTATGCCACTCCACTGTACTCCACTCTACGCTATTCCACTTCATTTTATGCTACTACACTCTACGCAACTTTAATCTTTGTCCTTCTACTGTATGGTATTCCACTCTATCCCACTCCACTGTATGCTATTGCACTCTATCCCATCCCACTAAGCACCATTCCAGTCTAAACCACTTCACTGCACGATACTTCACTATACAATATTATACTTTATACCACTCCACTGTATGCTACTACAGTATATGCTATTACATTCTAGACCATTCCACTGCAGGCAACTCCAGTCTACACTGCTTCACAATTCACTGTATGCTACTCCACTCCACTGCTACTCCACTCCATGCCACTCCGGTGTACTCTCTTCCACTCTATACAACTCCACTCTTCAAAACTCTACTACACTCTATGCCACTCTACTAGACTCTACTCCACTCTGTCCCCATACACTCCACTGTCCAAAATTGCACTTGACTCTATGCCCGTACACTCTATTGTACAAGACTCTACTCCACTCTGCGACAGTTTCCAACAACGTACAACACAGCACTCTACGCTGCGCCACTTCAATGTATGCCATCCCACTCTATATTATTCCACTGTAACCTACTCCACTCTATGTCACTCCACTGTACAGCACAACAGTCTATCTTATTCCACCCTATGCCACTCCACTCGTCTCTACTCTACAGTATTCCACTGTACGCTTTCCATTGTATTCTACTCCACTTTATTGTAATCCACTCTATACCACTACAGTGTACGCCACTCCACTCTACGCTGTTCCATTGTATGAGACTCTCCTCCACTCTACTAACTCCACTCTATGAAAGACTACCACACTTCGGGGCCGATTCACAGAACTAATCTGAGACAAAATCCTAAACTTACTACTTTTGGTATTCACAGAAGGCATTTAGTAGTAGTAAAGTTAGTATTTTGTCTAAAGGTAGTATTTTGTCTTAATTAAGTTAGGAGTTTGTCTTAAGTTTTGGTCTTAAGACAAAATACTAACTTAAGACAAAATACTAACAAGACAAAATCCTATCTTAAGACAAAATACTAATTTAGGATTAGTGGTGAAATAGTATAGTGAAAATATGATAGTAATTGAGTGGTGGATATGTTAGTCAGATTATTTGGATTGAGAAGGATAGTGGAGGGATGGAGAAGGGAACAATATTAGCATTTATATAGCACTTTCTACCCCTGATGGGGGGGTTTTGAAGTGTTATTTTTCCCAGTGAGTAGCACGCTACTTCAGAACCCATAAGGGATTAGTGGTGAATTAGTAAAGTGAAAAATATGAAAGTAATTTGAGTGGTGGATATGTTAGTCAGGTTATTTGGATTGATAAGGATAGTGGAGGGATAGAGAAGGGAAAACATTTTTGCATTTATATAGCACTTGCTACCCCTGATGGGGGGGTTGAAGTGTTTAATGAGCAAGTAGCACGTTACTCTGGAACCCATACTGTGTTAATGGTGAATTAGTATAGTGAAATATGAAAGTAATTTGAGTGGTGGCTATGTTAGTCAGTTGTTTGGCTTGAGAAGGATAGCAAAGGGTGGAAGAGAGAAAAAGGTTTGCATTTCTTTAGCGCTTGCTACCCCTGATGATGTGTTAAAGTGCTTTTTTGGCGAGTAGCACGCTACTCCCGAACCCATAATGGATTATTAGTTAATTAGTTTAGTGAAATATGTAATTAATTTGAGTTGTGGAGGACATGTTAGTCTGTTATTTGGATTGAAAAGGATAGTGGAGGGATAGAAGGGAAGGATTTAGATATTTTTTGTTTTGTTTTGGAGCTCATAGAAGTAGGAGGAGGCTTGGGATGAATAAAAGGGAGGTGGGAGGGGATGAGTAAAAGGGAGGTGGAGGAGTCAGAGGGAGGTAAACATTATGAGATGATGCAAGGAGGTGTGGAGTAGGGAAGAGTCTCGAATGGGATATTTTGGGGATCATAATAGTGGTATGTCGTTTGGGATGAATGAGAGTGGACGTCATGGATATTTTGATAGAGGTATAGGGTGAGAAATAGGCTAGTGCATTGGAACGAGTAGTAGAAAGAAGTTTGATATGAGTCAGAGAGTTGAGCTAGTGGATATATTGAGAGCAGTATAGGCTACAAAATAGGGTAGGGCATTGGATATGCTGAATTAGAAGAAAAGTAATAAAGAAGTAAAAGTAACAAATATGTAGAATCAAAAGTAATAAAGATACAGATCCATAAATATATGGAAGGTATATGGATGCATAAAGGGAGGTAGAATATGTAGATGAAAGATGCATTAAGTAAACTCTAGCTTTCAAGTGTTAAACTTTAAATTTGTTTTATTTATGTATATGTATATATATATATATATATATTTATCAATAGTGAAGCAATTGTAGACAGTTATGATAAAAACATTTACTTTTTATGCAGTCACTTATATACATGTTAAGAACATAGAATAATGTAACTATCAGTAGTATTTACATTTGTTAAGCAGAACTAATGAACATCTATATATCATACATTTTTTTTGAACATACGTATTCTACACACTTATACAAAGCAATACACATATATAGGTACATATCTATAGTACAAATAAATGCTTATATACAGAGAGATATGCTGTATATTTCTATCCGTTTGTGTATTGTGGTTATGTGGAGAAGAACCAATTCTTTTCTGACGATAAGGTGGTTATCTGTGGATCTTATGTTGGGGTCTAGAGAGTTCCATGGTTTGGCTGCTTGAACAGAGAATGAAGTGCCACTCATTATTTTTTCTTGTATCTTGGTATTTTGAGGCGAGGTGCCACTCTAGAGAGGTGGTTCCATTATTGAATGTGTTTGGTGAATTTATTCCTGATGAAGAGCAGTCCCATTCCATGTATCACTTTGTGGGTTATACAAAGCAGCTTGAATGTGGATCTTCTGGCAACTGGTAACCAATGCAGGGCTTTCAAGACAGGGAAGATGTGGTCTCGAGGTTTTATATGTAAGAGTAATCTTGCAGCCGAGTTCTGAATCCATTTTAGTCTTTTCAAGGCCTTTAATGGTGATCCATGCTAGAGGCTATTGGCATAATTGAGTTTGGACAAAGCAAGGGAGATGGTAGCCTGGACCTTGTGTGGAAATCCCAAATGGAGGAAAATTTGTTGCAGCGTGTTTATAGTAACAAAGCTTGATCTTGCTAGTTTGTCCACTTGGACATTCATTGATAGCTTGGAGTCCATGGTCATTCCAAGGTTTCTTACTTCCTTTTTTGGCAGTGTTTCCAGATCATCAGGCCACCTGGAGAGCGGGTTATAATGCTTCCAATTGCCACACGTGAGTATTTCTGTTTTGGAAGCATTCAATCAGCTGCATAGTTAAGGCACGTGAGGTGAAATTGATTGATCAGTGAGGGTAATGACTTCATGTAGATGTTGAAAAGCATGGGCGAGATAATAGAGCCTTGAGGGGCCCCTGCTTTTGTGAAGTACTGCTTGGACGAGAAAGGTGGGGTATGGATGACATTAGTTCTGTTGCAAAGGTAGGATGCAACCCAGTCGAGTGCAGTCCCCTCTATGCCGGCTTCATGGAGTCTTGTATCAGAGTGTCATGGTCAACCGTGTCAAAGGCAGCCGAGAGTTCCAAGAGAAGTAGCGCAGCAACCCCATTGCAGTCAACTGTGTTCTTCAGGTCATCCCAGATAGCAAGGAGGGCAGATTCTGTGCCTCTTCCTGGACAGAATCCCATTTGGAAGTCTGAAAGTATGGCATTCTCTTCAATGAATTCTGACATCTGGGCAAAAGCTGCTCTTTCTATCAGTTTGCAAAGGAAAGGTCCATTTGAAATCGGTCTGTAGTTGTTAGGGTTCAGCTGGTCTAAGCCAGTTTTCTTCATTAGTGGGCGTATGTACAACTTTTTGTGTTCTTCTGGAAATATTCCGGTAGTTAAGAAGTTGTTGATGATTCTCCTTACTGGAGTGGCAGCAGAGGTTGTTAGAAGAAAAGTCTTGAATGTTTGTGGTGGACACTGGTCAGAAGGGCTGCCGGCAGGCCTGCTTACTTTGACCAGGTCCATAAATTCATTGTGTGAAATGTGTTTGAAGGAACGGAGAGGCTGTGTTAGAGTATTCTTGGATTTTAGCTCTGTAAAAGGGTTAGTGCTGATGCTTTGTCTCTGTTTTAAGTATGAGTCCAACATGTCCGCTTTGTCCGTGTAATGATTTGCCAGTTTGTCTGTGAACTCTTGAGTAACAGGATGAGCTGCTTCTAGGCAATTTGGTTTACGAAATTCATCGAGAATTTTATAGAATTCTTTATTTGCACATTAATCATTTTGAATTCTGTCTGAATAGTATTTTTTCTTTGCTTTTTAGATAGCTGACTGTACAATCAGTTAATTTTCTGTAGTAGACGTTTGTCTTGGTTGCCGTTTGTTTTGAGCCAAGCATGTTGCAGCTTTCTAATTTGTTGTTTTATCTCTTTTATCTCTGTATTTCTCCGAGGTGCTTGTTTTCGTTCGAAATTCTTCTAACAAAAACTTCACTTAGATGATACCTGCCTTCTTTCCTGATTGGGAGACTCCAAGTCCATCCTGCAGCATGCCGCTGCGGCCTCCTGTATGCTGAATCAGTGTAATTTGCTTCAATGTGGAAGAGCGTGGTATAAAAGAGGATGCGCTATGTTTTTGTGTGCGCTTATGACCTTCAAAATGTAAGCTTTATTGATACAGAAACAATTACTTGAAAAACACAATTTGTGTTTTAAAAAGGGAGTGCAGTGTAGTCCAATCTATGGGCCCGATTCACAGAACTAACTTAAGACAAAATCCTAAACTTACTACCATTTTGGTATTCACGGAAGGCACTTACTCATTTTGGTATTCACAGAAGGCACTTACTCATTTCGGTATTCACAGAAGTTAGGAGTCCTAACTTTAGGACTTCTAAATGCCTTCTGTGAATACCGAAAGTCTTAAAATTAGGATTTTTCGCAGTTTAGTAGTAGTATAGTTAGGACTCCTAACTTTAGGGGCCCGATTCACAGAACAAACTTAAGACAAAATCCTAAACTTAGTACCATTTTGGTATTCACAGAATGCACTTACTACTTCTGGTATTCACAGAATGAACTTACTACTTTTGCGATTCACAGAATAAACTTACTACTTTTGCTATTCACAGAATGGATTTACGACTCCTAACTTTACGTCCGCACTCGGGCCGGAAATTCCGGCCCGGGGGCGGAGCTTCCGGCCCGGAGGCGGGGCTTCCGGCCCGGAGGCGGGGCTTCCGGGCTGGAGGCGGAGCTTCCGGGCCGGAGGTGGGGATTCCGGCCAGTGGCGGATCTCCGCAACTGGCTGGAATCCCCACCTCCGGGCCGGAAGCTCCGCCTCCGGCCCGGAAGCTCCGCCTCCGGCACGGAAGCTCCGCCTCCGGCCCGGAAGCCCCGCCTCCAGGCCGGAAGCTCCGCCTCCGGGCCGGAATTTCCGGCCCGAGTGCGGACGTAAAGTTAGGAGTCGTAAATCCATTCTGTGAATAGCAAAAGTAGTAAGTTTATTCTGTGAATCGCAAAAGTAGTAAGTTCATTCTGTGAATACCAGAAGTAGTAAGTGCATTCTGTGAATACCAAATTGGTACTAAGTTTAGGATTTTGTCTTAAGTTTGTTCTGTGAATCGGGCCCTAGGACTCCTAAATGCCTTCTGTGAATACCGAAAGTCTTAAAATTAGGATTTTTCTCAATTTAGTAGTCCTAAGTTTAGACTTAGGACTACTAAATTGAGAAAAATCCTAATTTTAAGACTTTCGGTATTCACAGAAGGCATTTAGGAGTCCTAAAGTTAGGAGTCCTAACTATACTACTACTAAACTGAGAAAAATCCTAATTTTAAGGCTTTCGGTAGTCACAGAAAGCATTTAGGAGTCCTAAAGTTAGGAGTCCTAAATTTAGGACTACTAAATTGAGAAAAATCCTAATTTTAAGACTTTCGGTATTCACAGAAGGCATTTAGGAGTCCTAAAGTTAGGAGTCCTAACTATACTACTACTAAACTGCGAAAAATCCTAATTTTAAGACTTTCGGTATTCACAGAAGGCATTTAGGAGTCCTAAAGTTAGGACTCCTAACTTCTGTGAATACCGAAATGAGTAAGTGCCTTCTGTGAATACCAAAATGAGTAAGTGCCTTCTGTGAATACCAAAATGGTAGTAAGTTTAGGATTTTGTCTTAAGTTAGTTCTGTGAATCAGGCCCAACGTTTTTTGGTCTGGTGTTAGCCAGTGGCAGCCGGTGACCCTCAAAACTGGAGAGTCGTCGAGCCAGTGCCAACCCCAGTGGCAGGCACTGTGATGAATCACAATACCTTTAGGTTCACTTTCCAAAGTTCTCAATCATGGCTCTTTAGCAGATATTATAATGGGCCATGACTGGTAGCTCTGGAATTAAGGCTGAAGGCAATGTGAGTTTCTCACAATGCCTGTCAGTGGGCCAAAAAATAAAATTTAAAAACATACTTACCTACGCTTCCTCATCACCTTGAATCCTCCTAGAGCCTCAGCCAACCCTCTCAAAATCCCATCTTTGCTCTCATGCTGTAAAGGAGCAGCATGAAGGCAGTACCAGGATTGGCTGGAGCGAGCTGCCTCGACATTCCAGCAGGCACAGGCGGCCTGTGTCTGCTGTCCTCCCAGCTGTCTAAGACAGCTAGGTGGAGAGGTTTACACTGAGCACGTCAGTCTGACTGTCATAAGACAGCTGGCCAAAGAGACAGGCGCAGTGTAAACTGGTGGAGTGAGCACCACTTCCCTGCTGCCAGTCGCAGCAACCCTGCCCCCAAACACTGCTCGGGTTTTGAGCAGTGAAAAATAAAATCGTAATTCATTTTCTTATCTTTTTATTTTTCACTGTTGCTGCACTGGCAGATGGGGGGGAAATGCTCCTTTGCCCTATGCGGGGGAAGGGGGAGCTACCGCTGGTGTTAGCCAAGAGCCCAAGACCTTTTGATTTTACTAAAATAATATGTAAAATCTATTTACTTAAAGGGGCTTTTATCCAGCTCTCTTCATTCATTGGTCTGTGTTATGTAATTCACATTTTGATTTTCTCACACTACAGCATACATAGTAGTTCAATGGGTCAGCCTACTTAAGCCACTGGTTAACTCCACTTTGAGTGACTTAATTTTGCTCTTTCACAATGAGTGCATCTGCACACAAGAGGGCTCTTTCGGTGCCAGTGTTTTTTAAAACATTTATTATTACTTTAGTGTTGCTTTTGTGATAGCAGGATGCTTTATATCAGCTATTCTTGTGAGCACAGGGCACATATCAGTTCCTGTCTCCTTCCAATACTATTGCAAATTCCTTTGGAAGTGACCTTAGTTTATCTGATTGCTGCTATTTCACAGTATAACATGTTCTGTTCCTGGGATCAGTTTAACCAATGGTTATTCTGTCATTTTTTCTGTGTTCTTTCCTTTTTCTATTACAACTTTTATCCTTTCTTTCATTCTTTCCTCCTTTCCTTCCTTCGTTCTTTTGTGCCTTCTTTCATTTTAACTTTCTTTCTTTCTTCTTTTCTTTCAACTTTTCTTCTTTCCTTCTTTGTTGCCTCCTTTCTGTTTCTTTCTTTCTTGTTTGCCTTCTTTCATTTTTTCTTCTTTCCTTCTTTCATTTATTCTTTCTTTTTTTACGTTTTCCTTTTTCTCTTTCGTTTTTCCATTCTCTCTTTCTTTCATCTTTCTTTCCTTCATTCCTTCTTTCTTCCTGCTTTCTTTCCTTCATTCCTTCTTTTTTCCTTCTTTTTTTCCATTGTGCCTTCTTGCATATTTTCTTTCCTTCTTTTTTTTTTACTTATTTCTTACTTCTTTCCTTATTTCATTCATTCTTTCTTTTTGCCTTCTTTCTTTTTTATTTCCTTCTTTCTTTCTCCCTGTCTTCTTACCTTTCATTCTTTCTTTTCTGCTTTCTTTCTGATAGTTTTTTGCCTTTTATATTTTTTCTTTCCTTTCATATTTTTTCTTCCTTCCTTCTTCTTTTCTTTCCTTCTTTCTTCCTTTTGCCTTCTTTTCCATTTTTCTTTCCTACCTTCCAGTTTTGCCTTCCTTCCATTTTGCTTTCCTACCTTCTATTTTTGCCTTCCTTCCTTTTTTGCCTTCCATCTTCCTGCCTTTCTTTTTTGCCTTCCTTCCTTTTTTGCCTTCCATCTTCCTGCCTTTCCTCTTTGCCTTCTTTCCTTTTTTTGCCTTCCATCTTCCTGCGTTTCTCTTGTCTTGCATTCATTCATTTCTTTTTGCTTGTCCTCCCTCCCTCCCTCCCTCTCTCCCTCCATTCCATCCTTCCTCCCTCCCTCCCCTACTGGCTTTTTTTGGTATGTGTTTTCCAAGACCTTTTGATTTTACTTGAAGTTTGTATTATATAGTTATTCATAGGGGTTTTCAGATAGACTTTATCCATTATTATGAGATTGTATGAGATTGTATTATTCAGAATTTTCTTCAACTGACTCTTCAACCGACTCCAGAATGCATCAAGGGGCAATGTGTCAGGCCACTCCACTATGAATTACAGCATGCTGCCTTTCAAAATGTGCTTTTCCACACACAAAGTAGTTCCTTTTAGTGCCAATGATTAATATAGTAATGTATACTTTTTGGAGACAAAAATACATTTTTGTTTTAGCCAAAGTGTTTTTTAGGTTTGATGAGAGTCCAGCTTTGCCAATGCTTGTCCTCTATTGCCCTTTAAAATCCAAGGTGTGCTGTCTTAATACCTCCAACACACTTTTAGGCCTCCAATCATGTTGCTATTGCACTGTTTAAATTGTGGCCACAAAATGGTGGCCAAAGTCAGTGCTCACATGTAATACTGTGACAGACGTTGAGCTGGAGGGTAAGGAGAAAGTAATTTAAAAAAAGAACATTTGTGCTGACTTTCTAAGTAATTGGCTAGACTTTAGACTTCCTTAGCTATTAGAGAGGTAGGAAATATTGCCCTGAAAGTAATGAATGGGATGAAACTAAAGCGGAGTTGATGCTCTTTATTGCTGAATTCGGACTAGGATGATGCTCACAGGCAATTAAGGGACATAACATTGATGAAGTGCTAAGATCATGGATTGATCTGCACCCACCCAAGGTTAGTGATTGGTGGGCTTCACTACGACAAATAAATGAGTGTGAACGAGCAGTTGCTAAAGGGAGGGGTCTGCGTTCAGTTAAGAAAATCGAAAAGATGTGGACTAGATTTCAATGGAATGACTAGGTCATGCCGTAATTGTAATTATTACTAACATGGGCTTCATTTATTTAGTATTGTTATTAATTATTTGGTTGCTGTCCCCTTCTCCTATACCCCGCAGATATGATATGATGTTCTTGTCTTTTTTCTCTTTTGTTAATTATGTATGTATTATGAATCGGATTTCTGTGTTAAATAAACGGTTTAACAATTTTTTTTTAAAAGTGCTAAGATCTAATTTCCGAATTGAAAAGTGCAAAAATGATCTTAATAATGTCTTGGTTCCTTCTCCTCCTACAGCGCAGTCACTATATTAACCATGTATCTATCTACTTATATCTATTTAACAGTATAACATATTGTGTTCCTCGAATCAGTTTAACCAACGGTTTTTCTGTCCTTTTTTCTGTGTTCTTTCCTTTTTTTGTTCCATCTTTTATTATTTATTTCCTTAATTCCTTCTTCCTTTTTTTGCCTTCTTTCATTTTAACTTTCCTTCTTTCTTTCTTTCTTCCTTTTATCTTTCCTTCTTTGTTGCCGTCAGTCTGTTTCTTTTTCTTCTTTGCCTTTGTTCCCCTTTCCTTCTTTCATTTATTCCTTCAACCTTTCTTTTTTGTCATTTTCCTTTTTTCTTTCCTTTTTTCCTTCTCTTTTCTTTTTACCATCTTTTTTCCTTCATTCCTTCTTGTTCCTGCTTTCTTTCTGTTGTGCCTTCTTACATGTTTTCTTTCCTTCTTTCTATGTGTGTCCCTTATTTCTTCTTTCATTTTTTCCTTCATTCTTTCTTTTTTGCCTTCTTTCTTTCCTTTTTGTATTCTGTCTTTCTTTTATACCTTCTTTCCTTTTTATTTCCTTCTTTCTTTCTTTTCTGCTTTTTTCCTTCTTTCTTTACACTTTCATAGGAACATCCCTTTCTGTTTAAAGTTTGCAGAACCTTTTCATGCTGGCTCACCTTAAGGCAAATGGATGCTGTCAGCCTTGAAATTAAAATAACATGTGCAACCCTGAAGCAGGAGTCAGTTGATATCAGTTGACAAACGGACATGGATGTTCCTATGAGAACTCCTTATTCATGGCTGATTTAATCCTTATATTTCCATGATTAATTCAACTACTACATAGAAGCCAGGTGGCCTCCATCAATTGCATCATCAGTTCTGCAGTCTTTACATTGGATGAGTTTCATGGTGAGGATGTGTGAATCCATCTCCCACCTCGCCGCCAAGACATCGACAATCCTCCCCATCCACCTGCGACAGACACAGGACCTGCTGACCTTCAGGAGACTTCTCAAGACCTGGTTGTTCGAACAGTAGCAGCTCTCCACCCCTCCCCTCCCCCTCTCAGCGCCTTGAGACCCTCACAGGTGAGTAGTGCGCTCTACAAATGTCTGATTGATTTACTAGGGAGATATTTACATGCTCTCACAAAATATCACTTTGTTTTTAACAAGCGAGACATATGTCCTTTTCTTTAATAGGTTGCTCCCCATTTTAAAATGGTTATCCAGTCCTGAGGAGGAGCCGCTTTTGAGGCTTTGATTGGCCCTCATACCTCCACTTCTTGCGAGGTCGAAACGGCAAAATTTCCCACAGCCAGGATTGTCAATTGGTTCCACAAAGGGGCAATTATAAATATTACAATTACCTCTGTCTGCATGTGGCCATACTTATGTTGAGTAATAAGTATACACGAATATGTTATTGTGTAAATAATATAATCTATATAACAGATCTAACTTTTCTCTCCTAAAACTAAACACACAATCACTTCTTTCCTGAGCACCCCTTCACGTATCTCTTTGGAGCAACCATATATGTGTATAATGTACCTATATTTGGTATTTCTCAAAATATAAAAAATATACATTCAAATGTGTTTCCTTTGTGTCCGATGTTATAATTTGACAATAATGTAAGCAAGCTCTCATTACAGTTAGAAAGAGTACCTACCTCCATCCTTTTGTTATATGGGTTGGAGCTATTGAAAAATAGTTAGGATACGTTTATTCATTAAAACTTTATCCGCATAGTGGATCTTTCCATTTGGACCACTGTTATCACGTATCATTAACTACCCAGGTCCTTCAGATTATTTATGGATCAACCCGTTGTTATCTAATGGATGCTATAACTGAGGCAAATCTTAGGGGGGAATCTGTGTTTAGAAGTCCCACTACTCAGGAGGTCTTCTAGAGGGAACCCTAGTGAGGGGTGCGAGGACAAAACTGGTGTTTGACTGAATACAGGTAAACGTCGACAACAGCTGAAGATTTAGAGGGAACGTGTGAGCTGTGAATACTAACGAGGAAAGGGATACAGAGTTCATTAACAAATGTGCGGGCCTTGGGGATGCCGAAATAGATGTTCATTCAGCTATAACAGTGGATTCATGGCACTTGGTGTTAGCATCATTGGCGTGTTCATGACATTCAACGCTGTTAACTCAACAGACAAGCAAATAAGGGGAGAGGGATACGTTTTAAACTCTATATCTATTGTGCAATATTTACGTCAGCAGTGAATTTTTTCTCTGAAGTATGGAATTATATAATAGAAATGAAAATCTACCTATATAAATTAACTGTCCTTCATACTGGAGCTATGCTTAAAATTAAACTTGCTGGCAGTTGCTTCTTCTCTTCCTACTCTTGCCGATGCTTGGGTGTTGAAACAAGCTGGGAGCAAATAACACTTGGATGGTTCTTTCTGCCTTTTCCGCGAGATTACAATAACATTGCAAAACGTGTTTCTTAATTATCTGTCTGATAGTGTTTTAGCGAGGAACTGTCTAGGGCTGTCAGCAACTTGCACGGCGAACGTATCCCTTCCAGCTCCCAAAAACTTGAGGGACATTGGGTTGAATTACAGCCACCCTTCTCAATTACAGCAACGTGAAACGGAATAACTGTGGTAGCAGGCACAATATTAAAACATTCTGATATATCAAAAAGTTTTATAGAATTTCAGGAGAAAAACAGTCATTATAACAACCACAAATGAAAAGTTTTTCCTTTATCATATATAAATCTTTCACAATGAGATGAGATGGCAGAGGAAACACTGAAAAAGTACATGACAGATAAATGGGACCTGGGTAAAATATTATACTTTTTTACATTTCCTTGAGGGTAGTAGTGGCTGTTTAAAGGAAAAAGTCATTATAAAACTATTACGCTATGAGGCAAGAGTAAATGCACTCAAATGTAAAAAAAAGACTTATGGATCAATTCCCACTTAAACTTTGCTCTTGTGACACTTACCAGGAGAGAAATGTGCCTTCATGATATGCCCAGACAGATCAGTTTTCCGGTCATTCAAAGTAAAGACCCTTTTTATAACATTTGTAAAATTATATTACAGCGCCAGGAGAGCAGAATTAGATTTTATGGCACACATCAGACCTTGAATATGAATGTAACCAATAAATTTTAAAAAACATTATTGGACTTAATGTCCACATTTTATCATTTGGTGGATTTTTATATTTGACTGTGACATTAATTTAGATGATCATTTTTCACAGGCAGAAGCCCCGTTCTACATCCCTCAATAAATGATGTCATTCCAAGAAGAAATGAGCATTTTGGGATAATCGTATCTCTGGATATCATGAGGAATTCATGGGCAGACTTCTTTTCATATGCTCACAATGCAGAAGACCATTTGAGTCCAATGTCTTCTAACAATTTGCAGGAACAGTTCATTTAGAAGGTGGCCATTTCAAGAATCTCTGTTGTCATGCGCTTCAGAGAGATCTGGACAGTGAATACAGCAAACACGTACAAGACTCCTTTTACGGCGCTACTGATGTTCACATGCACCACCCAGTCACAATTATCGTGTTTTTAAGTGTTGGTTCGCTGATGTTCCTCTCTTTTTTCCCCTCATTGATAAAAAACGGATGCTGTCCTTCTTGTACGTTTTATAAAAAAACACTGCACAGCTTCATTTAATTCAAACACAATGATTTAAATGAAATATTTGTCTACAGACATGTGTGTGGCATTTTTGGTTCACAGATGCCTCAAATCTTGCTTCAGCTAGAGGCCTATAATTATCGTTCCCTAAGGCCCTCATATGAATGCCCAGGAATTAAGAGAGCCCAGAAACTACCTAGCCTATCGGAATGATATTTTTTGTGTGCTTCTCACAGAGATTTATGATGTGTTTAATTCGGGAGAAAAAAAAAGGGAATTTACTCACAAACACCGGCTGACCAATGTTACTTTTCAACGTCATATATTGTCTGTTATTTCCCACCCCCTTTTTGGCACCTGAGAACACCAAAAAAATATGCGTGCAGATTTATTTTACGTGGTACACAAATAGCGCATTTGTACATAATCACTTTCATAATATGATAAAACATTTCCCCTTCTTCTCTTTTCCTTCACCCCATATAGTATCTGTTCTCACAAGAAGTTCACTCTTCGCTTACATTCATTTGATGTCTTCATTGTTTGAAGATTCTGACACAGAAGATGAGCTCAGTCTACATATGCTAGATGTATGTATTATCATGAAGCGCTTTATGTGACGCCCTATGTTTTTCCATGTTTTTTCGAATGTATTCCTTCTGTTTCTCACTATGGCTGTCAATTTTTCCATGGCAGAGGCTAACCATAGCTTAGCCCACAACTCTCTCTAGTATGCTTTTCCAGAACTCTTGTATATAATTGTATGGCTAGCACATATGTCCCATCTGCCCTTCCCCCCACACCCCTTCCAGCAAAGACTATCCCATCCAAATACTGCACTCAGACTGGCTGGGTCAAATACCACCTGAGCAAAATGTTATAGCTGTTTTCTTTGTGTTGGCTGCATATTGCTGCTTTTCCAGCCCCAGACCATATTTACATACATGATCGGGAACATATACTCAACATTTATCAAAATGTACCATACAGTATGTTCAACAACAAAACTTGTTGGGTCTTTCAGGTGATTGCAAAAGGCGAGGGCCTTCAATACTCAGTCAGTAATAGCAAATATATAATAGAAAAAGGATTTAAGATTTAACACAAGGTGAAGTGACTAATGTGCCTTGTAAAATGTATTACAACTAGGTTCAATTCAATATAATGCTCTCCCAATCAAAATGATACTACATGTATTACCCTCCATGTTCTATATTCTGGGGAGAAATCTTAGATCTCCTTTATTTTTTCTACTCTTTGCTCCCAAATTCTGGAATGTCCGTGGAGGCAGTTGAAGCTTCCCCACCTTAACCTCTTCTATGTGAAACCCTCTTACCTCCTTCACTTCTCTTTTGAAAATCTCTTTAAACGTTGCCTATCACCAAGGGCTGCCAATTGAACTGGTTGTTATATTCCCGTCTCAGTGTTGAGAAATGGTTCTGTATACCTGCGCTCTACAATAAATATTTAATATGACTTAAAGTGGCATATAAGGTCTAATCTCACATTGGTGAATTCAAAAGAAATAGGTTTCCCTAATGGTGGAGATCACTCTAACAACACACTCATTATCTTTAGGAGCTGTCTGGAAGTGGAGCCTTCAATGACTGAAATCTTGCTGGGCACCCCTAAAACATATGATCTGACGCAATAAGATGACAACGAATGGGATTGCCCTTCAGTTGTATAAATGGCTACTTCTACTGTAGAGGTATACATCTTCAAAGCTATAACACTGGATGCATAGTTTTTCTTGTGGCCAGGTGGCCTGGGGTAGGGAGATCCACTCTCTTTCCCTACATTTGCCCTGAGCTCTCTAGCAATGATGAATAGAAACTAGTGCGCTGTACAATTAGTTTTAGTAGAAGAGATATCAACATAAAAATGTCATGGCAGAAATTACATTTTTATGTACAAAATAGTTAAGCTCTCCTGTTGTAGTTATCAAAGATTCCATATCTTTGAAACAGAGTTAAAACATAGCATGACTGTAGGAAGTTGGATAATTATGTGGTGATGCTTGTTAGCCTTCACCATGCAATTCTCTCACAATACCCCAAATATGGCCCTGGGATTCACAATAATAAATCCTTAGCTTAGTATTGGTAGAGTGGCAAAGAGCAGTCAGGCTTCGCTAGAGGAACATGTGTTAAGCATTTCAGAGTACCATATTGGACGATAGGTATTTCACACGACTCAATATCCAACACCAATTTATAAAAATAAAGCACATTTTCTATATTAATTTAGACACCAAAATGAATCAGATCAGATACAAATAACCGGAATTATGGATTTTTGAAGAAAACATAAATCACAGTCATTCGCTCAAGCCTACGTCATACGTCTTGAGTATGCGCATGCGCAAGACCTACAAATTAGGAGATTTTTTATAGAAAAAGTAAGGCCAGGAGCAGGAAAGATAGCGGCCAAGCAGAGGAGGAGGCAGACAAGCAGGTAAGTGCCTTCTTTTCAAATTTTTTATTAACTTGCGAGGGAGGAGGGAGTATATCGGAGCATAGTTCCACTGAGTTTTTTTCAATCTCCATGGAACTACGCATTGAAGCACTACGCCAGCTCGACCCACCCCTGTTCTTGACATGAAAATCATGTCAGGGGAGTTGAGGCATGCTATTTGATACCATACACAACATATTTAGGCGGTATCATAATGGAGCTGCCATCCTCAGGTTTGCCCATGTCCAAGCTATGTTATTCTATGAACCATGTTATGTTATGTTATGTTAGGAGAAATTTATAAAGCGCATGCACACCCGGAGGTTTCATGGTGCTGAGTGTCTCAGATAAGCGCAGCTGGTGAACTAATTGTATGAAAGTGCAAACAGATGTGTTTTCAGAGCCTTTCTGAATCTCAGAAGATTTTCCTGCCTTCGGATGTCCAAGGGCAGCGAGTTCCAGAGGCCAGGGGCGAGATACGAAAAGCTGCGCCCTCCCAGGAGTTTCCTTTTAATGGCCGGGGTAGCTAAAAGCATAAGGTGACCAGACCGAAGGGGGCGGCGAGGTATGTATTTTGTGATTAGGTTGCTGAGAAACTTAGGGCTCTTGCAGTGCAGTGCTTTAAAAAGGAGGCAGCCAATCTTAAAAGCTGCGCGTTGTGCAATAGGGAGCCAATGTAGTTTCGCCAAAAGAGGGCTGGCAGAATGTCATTTGGGTTGCCTAAGTATCAGTCTGGTTGCCTGGTTCTGTACCATTTGGAGACGTTTGAGAAGGAGCATAGGCAAGCCAAAATAGATAGAATTACTAAAGTCCAGACACGAAAGTACAAGGGCCATCACTGCCAGAGTAAGAGCTGAGTTGGTGAGTAGATGAGCAATTTTTTTGAGTTTCCTCAACTGAAAGATACAGGAGGAGACTATCGACCCCACTTGTCCCCTGAGTGAAAGGTCGGCGTTCAAAACCACTCCTAGGCTTTTTACAGAGGGAGAAGGGGAGGGAGGCGGGCCAAGGTCAGCAGGCCAAAAATGAGGGCCCCACATGGCAGCGCCGGTCCCCGGCAAGATAAACTCAGTCTTGCCAGGATTGAGTTTAAGATGGTTAACATTCATCCAGCGCTGGATGTGTAGCATGGTGGATTGGAATTCAGCTGCTGAGTTGGGCCCATCCAGTGTAAAAATAAGTTGAAGGTCATCAGCGTAATTAAAAGTTGTGACCTTCAAGTTTTTTAAAGAACTGATAAGGGGTCTAAGATAAAGATTAAATAGTAGAGGAGAAAGTGAGGAACCTTGAGGGACTCCACAGGGGAGAGCCAACCTAGGGGCGGTGAAAGTTCCTAGCCGGACTGCCTGCGTTCTATCTTGAAGGAAAGATTTGATCCAGTTGTAAGCAGGACCTTGTATACCTGCTTGTTCGACACGGGATAATAGGATGTGATGATCCACCGTGTCGAACGCGGCCGACAGATCCAAAAGGATGAGGGCCTGACTAATGCCTTTATCCGCATTAGCTCGCAGTGTGTCTAGTACACTGAGGATAACCGTCTCAGTGGGACTTGGTAACGTGGGCCTCAAGGATCTTTGCCAGAAAGGGAAGCAAAGAAATGGGACGATAATTGGAGAGAATCAGAGGATCAGCTCCAGGTTTTTTTAATAGTGGGACCACTATTGCATTCTTAAAGGCAGAGGGGACCTTGCCCTGGGTTAGGGATTCATTTAAAAGAGGAAGTGCAACATGAGAGAGGGCAGACAAGACCTCTTTCAAGATGTGAGGGGGACAACAGTCGTTGGGTGATCCAGATTTAACTCAGACCAGCAGCTCAGAAAAGAGCTGGGGACATAAGACTGGGAAATGATCCAGGGTAACAGGGTTGATCGTCATCAGACCAGTGTGGTCTGTGCCGCACGTAGCGGGGATACTGGCCTTAATCGTAGAGATCTTGTCTAAAAAGAAAGAATTCAGGGAGTTACGGAGCTCCTGAGTGGGTGGCTGATCAGGGTGTATCCTGTCGGAGTTACATAGGTCGTTGACGATAGAGAAAATCTCTTTCGATTTGTTTTGGGCGTTAAGGATTCTAGCAGAGAAGTAAGTGGCCTTAGCTTTGTGAATGTTCTTTTTGTAGTCATTGCGAGCAGAGGAAAACAGGAGTTTATCCTCCAACGAGTAGTGAGATCTCCATTTCCTTTCTTTTTGTCTGAGCTCCAGCTTCTGTTGTTTGAGCTCAGTGGAGAACCACTTATGGGCGTCAGAGTGTCGAGAATGAGTAAATTTCGTGAAAGGGGCATAAGAGTCGCAAGCTTTAAGTAGCCAGTTGGAGATGGTAGTGTTCAGAACGTCAACATCTGTGTTGGAGGGTGGACTGGATGTGGCTAAAGCCTTGAGAAAGGCGGGTTTGTCCATAGAGCTCCATTTCCTTGCGAAGCCACCACCTTTAGAGGCAGTCTTAGGAATACTGAACACAGTGAGCGTGAAATCAATAAGGTGGTGATCAGACCAGATGCAGGGTGTGACAGTAGGCGTAGAAAGGGTGAGATTTGAGGACCATATTTGGTCCAAAATATGTCCTTTAACATGAGTGGGAGAGGAAACGTTTTGAATAAAATTTAAGCTGACAAGCAATTCTGTTAATTCTGCGGCATGAGGACCACCACGAATATCGTTGAACCAATAATTCAGATCGCCTATTAGCATAGTACTGGCGTAATTGGTGGATAAATTGGCCAGTTGTTCACTAAGAATTACGGGAAAGTTGGGCATGGCAAGAGGAGGTCGATATAATAGCACCAGGGCGATAGAGCCAATGGTGGACTCTAACTTTATCACTAAATTCTCCACATCAGGGAGAATCAGAGAAATAAGGGCAGTGAAAGCATGTTTCTTATGAATAATAGCGGCCACTCCACTGCCGTGTTTGCCCTGAGGTCGATTATCGGTGAGAATGTAATATTCCGAGGGAAGGGCTGCTAATATATCAGGCGCGGAGTCCTGGGTGAGCCAGGTCTCCGTGAGCAGGAAAATATCCGGCAATTCGTAGCTGATTAGCAGAAAAATGTCCATTTGGTGTTTAACCAAAGAACGAGAGTTGAGGTATAGTATGCGTAACGAGGTAGATGTAGTAGAGATGGAGGAATCAGGGATCAGGGGTTGGGAGCTGCAGGCAGGGTGGATGCCATGGTCCAGGGAGTGAGCATAGATATTGTGTTCCCTAAGTCGGTGTAGAGTGGATTGATTAAGAGGTGAGCAGTGATTTGCTAGCGAGCGCAGGTAATGCGAAGACTACCTGGTGACATTTCGAGCATCTGTGGCCCCGGGGCCCGTCAGGGCGCGGACGGGCGCAGACGGGCTTGCCTTAGGCGCGCCTTTGGCGCACCGCCGGCGCTCCCGCGCTGCCACGCACATTTATGTGAGAGCCCCGCCCAAGGGAGGGGAGTGTCAGGGGGAGGCGAACAGATGATTTTCACAGAATGCCTTTAGCGTGAAGAAACGGCGAATAGAGATTTTCAAATTAAATTTCAGCAGTTTTAAAACGATATCAGCAAATTATGGGCACAGTTTTTTAAAACAAAGTTAAGCACACCAACATACAGGTAGCAATCTGCGCGCGTGAGAAGACAAATTCCCCGCTCCCACGTTGCCACACACTTTTATGTCAGAGCCCCGCCCTTCTTTCTGCTCCTCCTCCTCCTGCAAGCCAATTGGAAGTGGCCAAGGGAGGGGAGTGTCAGGGGGAGGCGAACAGATGATTTTCACAGAACGCCTTTAGCGTGAAGAAACGGCGAATAGAGATTTTCAAATTAAATTTTAGCAGTTTTAAAACGATATCAGCAAATTATGGGCGCAGTTTTTAAAAACAAAGTTAAGCACACCAACATACAGGTAGCAATCTGCGCGCGTGAGAAGACAAATTCCCCGCTCCCGCGTTGCCACACACTTTTATGTCAGAGCCCCGCCCACTTTCTGCTCCTCCTCCTCCTGCAAGCCAATTGGAAGTGGCCAAGGGAGGGGAGTGTCAGGGGGAGGCAAACAGATGATTTTCACAGAACGCCTTTAGCGTGAAGAAACGGCGAATAGAGATTTTCAAATTAAATTTTAGCAGTTTTAAAACGATATCAGCAAATTATGGGCATAGTTTTTAAAAACAAAGTTAAGCACACCAACATACAGGTAGCAATCTGCGCGCGTGAGAAGATAAATTCCCTGCTCCCGCGTTGCCACACACTTTAATGTCAGAGCCCCGCCCTCTTTCTGCTCCTCCTCCTCCTGCAAGCCAATTGGAAGTGGTCAAGGGAGGGGAGTGTCAGGGGGAGGCGAACAGATGATTTTCACAGAACGCCTTTAGCGGGAAGAAACGGCGAATAGAGATTTTCAAATTAAATTTCAGCAGTTTTAAAATGATATCAGCAAATTATGGGCACAGTTTTTAAAAACAAAGTTAAGCACACCAACATACAGGTCGCAATCTATATCACTTATAGTGCCTTTTAATGGTAAAGGCCACTTAAGGGACATATAAACTTGCACTTACATGTCCAAATCTTTAATAAAACGCACCCTGCCTTCTGAGCTTGGGAGGCCTTCCTTAGAAGTGCCTGGCTTATATTAAAAAGAGTGCCCTGCTCCTACATTCTGCAATGGTAGGCCTGCTGTCAGTAGTTTACTTGGGTCACTCAGGGTGGCACAAACAGTGCATCAGGCCCCGGTGACCCCTTTAACACGTATGCCCTGGGCACCACTGGTACCATAAACTAGGGACTTGTACTGGGGGTTAAAGTCCTTTGCCAATTGGGGTTACCAATTCACACATATCAGTTTTATGGAGAGAGCACTGACACTGGGGCCTGGGCAGCAGGCTCCAGTGCACTTTCAGAGTCGAGACCTTCAGCATTGGGGCAACAAGAGGGGGGTGACCATACAATAAGGACCCTTTCCTACATTGACATATGGTCAAACTGTACATCTGAATGACACTGCTTAAGTAATGTGTGATCCATGCCTTGATTTGAACCCTTAAGAGCAAAAATGCAAACTGTCAATGAATGTGCCTCAAAATGTATGCATATCTGAAAGAGAGTTCAAGAATGATTTAAGACATGATGCCATTGAGGACATGTCAGAAGAACGTGGTAGTAGACCATAAAATCCCATTAACTTCCTGTAATATGGCTTTTATAATGGATTGTGCTCTATTTAGAAGAGGGTTTTTACAGAAAAGGCTTATAACATATGCCCCCATTACTTTTGAATAAGAAGGTGCCAATAAACATGCCCATAAAACCACCACTATCATGAGTGAGCTGAAAGTTTTGGATATCTACCACTGTCATGCCATTGCCACTGCCATGCTGAACTATGTGATATAATGTGTGTTGACCTTAAGGACACTCTTTCTTCCACTATAGCTAAAGCTCAAGAAATAATGTATCTACCTATTCCACTGTCCTCCATTAACCATCAGATCACATAAGTGGCTACCAGAATCAGCTATTGAGAACATGCCTATGACTAGCATAACCAAGATACTACACTTGAGTTAGGTAGATGAACCAGAGTTATTGTCCTCAAGTCCTTTTTTGCCAACACATTTAGCCAGACTTCATTGCCTGAGCATGGGAGCAGGCCCTTGTCTGCTGGGTCACCCCAGATTTCTACCTTCCTTTGCTGAAGCCTTTTTTCTTGGCTGCTATGACTCTGTGCACGTTACCCCTGCTAACCAATGGAAAAATGCATGTACTCTCCTTTCTAAACATGGTAAATATGGCCTACAACTGATTGGTAGATTTAAATTACTTATAATTCCGTAGTAAATGGTACAACGTATACCCAGAGCATGTAAATTAAATGCTACTAGTCTGCAGCAGGACTCACTGTGCCACCCACTAAAGCAGTACTGTAGAACATTTCTCAGGTCTGACACTGCAGCATGTGGGGCAGTTTAAAATTGCCATTTCAACCTGGCAAAATAAACCTTTTGCCAAGTCTAAATCTTCTTTTTAAATACGTATTACGTATTACTCACCCCTAAAGTAGGCCCTAACCACTCATAAGGCTGGGTGTATGGTATTTAAAAAATAAGAGATGTTTGCTTGTTTTGCATATCCTGACAGAAAAATCCTCCTAAAGTCGTTATTCACTGCTGCAAGGTTATCTCTCCAAGACTAGATTAACCTTATTACACTTAACAAGTGATAACATCAGCATGGGAATAGATAGAGAAATGCTCCTTCCACTGATTTTAATCATATATTTATACTTTCTTTAACAGTAAAGTCAGCTTTTAAGTTACTATTTTGAAAATGTCACTTTTAGAAACTTGGCATTTTTCTGCCTAAACCAAATGTGCCTTTCTGCCAGTGTCCATGGACACATGACTGTTAATGGCTCTCCTGTGGTGTGTTGTGTACTCTTTGCAGGCCACGGGTACAAAAGAGCCTTGGATTCTGGGACAGGATTTCTCCCTTCTGTTCAGGATGTCCCAGGGGATTGTGCTCCCATCTTTAGCTTCAAAGTGTAGCCTCAGGGCTATGCCCACTCCATTCTTGACTTCTAAGAGCTACCTTCCATACCACTAATAATTGCAGCTCACCCCTATACCTGACTGCCCTTTACTAGCCTAGAAAGTTTGGAGCCAAACCTAGGAAAGGGGGAATGTTAGACAAAGCTGACACTGGTTTAAGAATAGCATTTCCGGAACTTCTCATATGAAAACTCCAGGACCTGTGGATGATTCAGAAGAAGGACTGCCCTGCTGTCAGAAAAAGAAAATTTGGACCGGCTTGCCTTGAACCCAGCCTCCCCAGAGGTGACTCCAACTGTCCGTTGGCTGAACTCCTGTTTGAGGTACAGGGATACCAAGCTTCCAGAGCCCTTCCCTGTAACTTCCAAGTTGACCAACACCAACTGAACCTGCCAGAACCCTGCTGTTGGCCTTTGCTGGAGTAAGCCCAGATCAGATACCCAAAAGGTGCCCCCAGGTCCTGGAACCTTGGCTGGCATCAGCGTTTACTCCTAAACGCGAGGTGAAAATCCAGGAGTTTTGGGGCTCTTGACAACTTGAACTGACCCATCGTGGTGAACTAAGACCATCCTTGGTTCCCACCAACATGAATCAGGCCCTATGACTACTCTTTGCATCTGACATGACAGTCCAAGTCAGCGGTGACATTCCACAATGACCGCTAAGATGAAGTACTAGTGATGTCTGGCTATTCGGTAGGGGTGGGCGGAATTTGCGTAGTCGCGATACGCAAAGCTCCGCGAAATGGTAAAAACTCTCCGCGAGCACGCAGTGTTCCGCGAACACGCAGAATTGCTTGTTCCGCACGCTCGTGATGCTTTTTTCCCATTTGCAAACGCTGTTTGCGTGCTCGGGGGGATATATCTTGCGAATAATCAATCAATTAATCCATTTGTAAAGCACGCTACTCACCCGTGAGGGTCTCAAGGCGCTGAGGGGGGGAAGCAGCTACTGATCGAACAGCCAGGTTTGTGGAGTCTCCTGAAGGTCAGCAGGTCCTGGGTCTGTCGTAGGTGGATGGGGAGGGTGTTCCATGTCTTGGTGGCAAGGTGGGAGAAGGATCTGTCACCGGTGGTCGTTCGGTGGATGCGAGGAATGGTGGCGAGGTCAGTGGAGCGGAGCCGGCGGTTGGGGGTGTAGAAGGTGAGTCGCTTGTTGAGGTATGCTGGTCCGGTGTCGTGGAGTGCTTTCTTAGCATGGGTGAGGAGCTTGAAGGTGATCCTCTTGTTGACGGGGAGCCAGCGCAGGTCCCTCAAGTGGGCGGTGATGTGGCTGTGGCGGGGGATGTCGAGGATGAGGCGTGCGGAGGTGTTCTGTATGCATTGGAGTCTCTTCTGGAGTTTGGCTGTGGTTCCCGCATAGAGGGCGTTGCCATAGTCCAGCCTGCTGGTGACGAGGGCCTGGGTGACCGTCCTTCTGGTTCCGGTGGGGATCCATAAGTAGATCTTGTGAAGCATGCGGAGGGTGTTGAAGGAGGAGGTGACGGCGTTGACTTGTTGGGTCATTGACAGAGATGAGTCCAGGATGAACCCCAGGTTGCATGCGTGGTCGGTGGGTGTCGGTGCAGTTCCCAGCGAGGCCGGCCACCAGGAGTCATCTCAGGTGGAGGGGGTGGAGCCGAGGATGAGGACCTCCGTCTTGTCCGAGTTCAGTTTCAGGCGACTGCTCTTCATCCATTCGGCAATGTCCTTCATCCCTTCGTGGAAGTTGGTTTTGGCGGGGTCTTTGGTGAGGGAGAGGATCAGCTGGGTGTCGTCGGCGTATGAGACTATGTTGAGGTCGTGCGATCAGACGATGTTGGCGAGCGGTGTCATGTAGACGTTGAAGAGGGTTGGCTGAGAGATGATCCTTGGGGTACGTCGCAAGTGATCTTGGTGGCTTTGGATCGGATTGGAGGGAGGCGGAATCTCTGGTTTCTGTCAGTGAGGAAGGAGGTGATCCAGTCCAGTGCTTTGTCACGGATCCCTGCGTTGTAGAGGTGTGTGCGAAGGGTGTGGTGGCAAACGGTGTCAAAGGCAGCTGAGAGGTTCAGGAGGATGAGGGCCGCGGTTTCGCCATTGTCCAGCAGGGTCCTGATGTCGTTGGTGGCGGCGATGAGGGCGGTTTTGGTGCTGTGGTTGCTGCGGAAACCGGATTGGGACGAGTCCAGGGTGTTGTTCTCTTCGAGGATTTGGGTCAGTTGTCTGTTGACGATCTTCTCGATTACTTTCGCCGGGAACAGGAGCAGGGAGATGGGCCGGAAGTTCTTGAGGTCCTTTGGATCTGCCTTGGGTTTCTTGAGTAGGGCGTTGATCTCTGCGTGTTTCCAGCTTTCTGGGAAGTTGGCGGTCTTGAATGAGCTGTTGAAGATTTTACGGAGTTGGGGTGCGATGATGGTGCTCGCTTTGTTGAAGATGTGGTGGGGGCAGGGGTCTGATGGTGAGCCAGAGTGGATGGTGTTCATGGTCTTGATGGTGTCTTCGTCGTTGATGTGGTTCCAGGAGATCAGGTGGCCGGTATGACTGGGGGGCGGTGAATCTGGGGTGTCGGTGGCTGTCGGAGAGGTCTGGGTGTTGAAGCTGTGTGGATGTCTGCGATCTTGCGGTGGAAGAAGGCAGCAAGAGAGTCGCAGAGGTCTTGTGACGGTGGGATATTGTTGGAGCTGGAGCTGGGGTTGACGAGTTCCTTCACGATGTTGAAGAGCTCTTTGCTGTTGTGTGCGCTGCTGTTGATGCGTTCCTTTAAGGAGGTCCTTTTGGACGTTCAAATGAGTTGGTGGTGTCGTCGGCTTGTGGCGCCATCTCTTCTCTAGTCTTCAGCAGGTCTTCTTGGAAGTCTGGAGGTCGGCGGTGAACCAGATGGCTCTTCTGTCCGTGTGTCTGTTTGAGGGTTTCTTGATCGGGGCAAGAGTGTTGGCGCAGTCATCGATCCATTGCCTGAGGTTGCAGGCGGCTGTGTCGGTGTCGGTATGGTCGGTTGGTGGTTTTCGGGCGAGGGTGGTGATTAGCTGATCTTCGGTGACCTTGTTCCAGCTGCGGTGGGGGATTGTTTGCTGGTGGTTGTGTGCAGTGGTTTTCATGAAAGAGAAGTGGAAGCAGCGGTCGTCGGTCCAGTGGAGTTCTGTGGTGTGGCCGATGGATACGTGGCTGCTGGCGGAAAAAATGGGGTCAAGCGTGTGTCCGGCAGAGTGGGTGGGTGTCGTGACGAGCCGTTTGAGGCCGAGGTTGGCGAGGTTGTCCAGTAGTGTGGTGGAGTTGCTGTCGTCGGTGTTCTCGAGGTGGAAGTCGATGAACTGAGGCTGGGATCCTGGGGGGTCTGTACCCGAGGGTTCCTCTAAGGGTGGTGTTGGGATCGATGTGGATCTGGAAGTATAGATGTTCGGCGGTGCTGTGGGTGTCTGCAATGGTGGTTGAGATTCTGAGGGTGTTTCTGTGGACGATGGCGATTCCTCCTCCTGGTCTGTTGGTGCGGTCCCTGCGGGTGATCTTGTAGCCATCTGGGATGGCTATGGCAATGTCGGGTGCCGATGAAGTGTTCATCCAGGTCTCCGTCAGGAAAGCGACATCCGGGGAGGATGAGTCGAGCAGGTCCCAAAGTATGACGGCGTGCCTGTGGACGGAGCGGGTGTTGAGCAGTATGCATCTGAGGTGGTAGTGGCCTGCCTTGATGGGGGGGCAGGACGTGCTGGTGTACGCTGGCTGGTGAAGCTGCAGTTTCGGCAGGCGAAGGGTCCGTGAGTGTGCTTTGGGGTGGCCTGGAAGCAGGCGAACACGCATTTTGAAAGCACGAACAAGCAAAAAATTCTGCGAAGCCGCAGATTGTGGAATGTTTGGCAATTCTGCGTTCTCCGTGGAACGCAAAATTACCCAAATTCCACAAATTCCGCGAGTGGAACAGAATTTACCGCCCAGGCCTACTATTCGCATGACAACAGCGATCGTTTGCAAACACCCAACCTGCTCCTTGCACTGACAACGACCTCCTTCGTTCCTTGTCAATGTAAAACTCCACCTGCCATTGTCTTGAGAAGTTAAAACTACATCAGCAGGATGAACCAGGTCCCTGTATTCGACCCAAGCTCCAGTTGGTCTGAAGATGTGACTTTGCCCTGGTCTAGCATGACCAGATAACCTTGAATGGTGTTTTCTGCTTTTTTGGTGCTATTTTCACCTCAATATTTAAAAGCTTATGCCCTGGTTCTACTTATTTTATTTTTATTTTTTGGTTGTCATTCTATTTATTAAAATTATTTAATTTTTTCTAGATTCCTGCGGGATTTTCTTTTTTTTGTGTTTTCACTAGGGGTGGGTGGTAAACTCTGTTCTACTGGTGGAGTTTGCAGTTCAGCAACAACTGCGCATGGCAGCGTTTACCAGTGCCCACAGCAGAGTTTACTCCGATTCGTGGAGTCCTGTCTTTTCTACTGTATAGTTTAATCAATAGAATCCCGAAGGTTGCTCATTGGCTAATGGTTGGCTGAGAGTTGATGCTTAGCCAATGAGCATGTGAACACCAAATAAGGGCACTCTCTCCCTGCAAGCTATCAACCAAAAGACAAATGGGTTTAGAACAGACTTAGTGTCCATCGGTCTGTCAGCTGCTTCTATCTCCGTGGTATACCGGTATCTGCCTTCCTCCCTGTCGCGGTCCAAGACTCTGGAAAGAGATTCCCGCCTCTACAACCTGTTGCCCTCTCCGCCAGTGGGCTCATATTAAAAACGAAAACTACAACTACAGCAGGGTGCAGCGGAGTCTCAGCATTCGGCTGCAGGAAGCAAAACGGCAGCTGAGAAACTTGTCCCTCCCCATGCTGGCCATTTCTTTCTGTTTGACACTGCTCCTAAGGACATGGGTTGTAAATAATGCTGTCATCTATGCTGTAATATTGTGCCCTATGCTGTAATACAAGGATCAGCACCTCCCTTTAATGCGTAGATCTGTGGTGTGATACAGTGGTCGTTGAGCTAATATTTGGGTAATGTTGGCAGCTACTTGTAGACAAGCAGGCAGCCTCGTTTTCTGTCACCGGAGCTGCTCACGCTGAGCTGGACTCATTAAATATTCAGTTCCAGGCCCAGGTTTGAGCTGCTCATTAGCTCTGCTGGAGAGGCGAGCCTTGCCTTCACTCCACATCACCATGCATGTGCTGCTGGGAGCCCTCAATTTGCTCCAGCTTAATGCCTTCTTTATGATGACCAGCCTTTGCTCTCTTCTTTGCTTTAAGTGCAGGTAAACTATTCCTGACCTCTTGAATATTTACTCTCCTGTTCGGTGTGCATGACTTATTCTGCTCCACCCACCCGAGGCCCAGCTATAGATATATTTGTTGTACCATGCCCTCTGTACTTTTGCAAACAGCCCTGCATCTAATAGAGCGGTGCATTTACATGCTAATGCAGTCATGTATCGACTATCGGAGCGGATTAGGAATGTGTTTCAAAGACCATAAAGCTGCCTGCTGCGTGCCTTTTGTGCTTATGTTTTTGTATTTGTTTACTTCTCTGTTTAATTGTGCATTCCAAGCTCCTGCAAAGAGTTGTGCTAAGCTGTCAAAACCCACCTGAATAACTAGGCAGGCATAATTGGATGTGTAGAATATTGGTGCCTGTTTAATTCTATATGGGGTGGCTAATTGTTGAGCATGCACATTTTTACATATTTGCATTATGAAGGTATTATTATTTAGAGAGACGTGCAGCATAGAAAAAAACTATATATTGTCACACAGTATGAATATTCCTGTATAGAAACCCAGGAAACTAAAATAGTTGACTGATGACAAATGAACAAGCTTGTTTCTAAACTGTGCTTTTAAATAGGAGTGGATGGAATCTCCAGAGTTTTTATGTAACTCTGCAGAACACTGCAGAGTAAAACTCAGTGAGTTTCGTCCACCCCTAATTTTGACTTTATTACTATTTGCGTGCTGCATACATACTTTACACATTGCCTCTATGTTAAGCCTGACTGCTCTGTGCCAAGCTACCAGGGCGATGAGCACAGGTTAATTTGGGGTTTCCTTGAGCCTTACCCTGATTAGGTTCGTGGTTGCTGCTTGACCAGGTCTCACACCCCAGTCAACCATTATCCCAATTTCTAACATTGGTGGTCAGTGGTGGGATAGGACTTGTGTTTGTGCAGTGACATACAGTGATTTTGTGTACACTACCATCCCATCACTAAGACCAACTTGAGTTTTAAATTCTCTATGGTTCGCCTTATTGCTTTTTCCATATTTAGCCTCATCCTACCTGACTGTCTGTGACCATACCTGCAGGAATGGCATTCAAGCTCATTAAACTGGAGAGCTACATGGTGGCTGAGCTCAAGGATTTCTGTGAGGAATGGGGTCTCTGAGGGCCTTAGGGGAGGTTCACCAATTGCTGGCAGCAACAGAGAATCAGGGTGAGGAAAAGTATATGGAGGAGCAAGGAAAGGGCCTGCAAGCAGGTGCTGAGATGTAGGACACAGGGGAGGGGGAGGTCTTGCCTCCAGAACCAGAGAACCCTCCCAGAATGGAAAGCATTGTGTCCTCCCAAGTTCTGTCCCCAGAGGAGCTGCCGGGCAGGGTAGCTGATCGGGAGTTTGGGCAGCAGATGGCCAAACTTGAGATGGAGGAGAGAAAATCCTGTTAGCTCATAAACTGAGTCTCAAAGAGATGGACCTGAAGGCCAAACAACTGTTACAGTCCAGCAGGAATGGTGGCAGCTAAACTACTGTGTCCAGTGCTGAAGGAAGGGTCCACATACCAAGAGACTTGGTGCCTGACTTCAAGGAGGGGGGTGTCATAGACAGATAGTTTGAGGCATATGAGGTAGCTCTAGAGATGCACATGATCCCTGAGGAGGATTGGGGAGCTGTCCTTTTGAGGCATATTCCTGGTGATGGTAGGAACACCCTACCTGCCTTGGAGAAGGGGGAAAGGATGAAGTATCTCACCATGAAGGAGACCCTTGTCAAGGGCCATGGATTTAACCCAGAAAAGTACAGGTTGAGATTCAGGGGCATCCAGAAACTGTCTCACCAGTCCTGGGGGGATTTTGTGGGTTACTTTTGTAAGGCACTGGATGGTTGGGTGAGAGGTAGTGAGGTGAACACCTACGAGTGGCTGTACAATTTGATTGCCAGAGAGCACATGTTCAGCCACTGTTTTCCATAGCTATGCCAACATCTAGTTGACTGCAAGCTTACTGACCCCAGGAAGCCTGCAAAGGAGGAATACCTCTGAGTGAGAACCAGAGTGCCTGGAAAGGCACTGGGGAGTGAGCCTAAGTAGGTTTGTTCAGGTTTCCCTCAACAGAGCGTGGGGGCGGTATGCAGTGACTCAGACAGGCCCCAGTGGGGGAAAGGGGTCACATGCCCTTTCTAAGGATATGAAGAGAGGTTTTGGTGGGCAGAGGCCCAGGGTGCACAATTTCCAGTCCCAGTGCTTGGGTTGCTCCCAGTGGGGCCACACCAGGTGCCCTACCAGTTCTGTTTTTGGGGGTACCACTCCACAGCAAATGGTATGAAGTACCAGATGTAGAGGCAGGAGGTGGAAACAGTTCAAAGTCAAAAGGCCAGTGGGTCAGAGTTTACCAGCTTTGAGAACAAAGCACCCCGAGACTGACCCTGGTGAGGCCACTGCTGACCAGGGTGGGCTCCATGCACTGTCACAGGGGCAAAGGGCTTGGGACCTACATCAGGCAGACTCTTGCATGACAACGACAGAGTGTGTCACCCTTGAGGGGTAGTGATTTCCTCTTGAAGTCCAGGCTTGCCAGACACATGTTCAGCTTAACAGTACAGACCGTGGGTAGGATGGCCAGTCTCAGGATGCCATGGTTGAATTGGTGGGAGGTAGAGTGGAAAAAGGGTGTAAGACACCTGGGGCTACTGTCCCCCCTCTGAGAAAACTCAGAGATCCAAGGGCGCTAGTTGGCTTTGGACCCGCCTCTGGATGTTGATAGCAATCTTTGTCCTCTGCTGGCTGTTGTCCTTATGAACAGAGCTTTCCATGGGCTGGGGAGAGAAGTATGATCCAAGGGGTGGAGCGGGCCACATCACTTTATTGGCAATAGTGCTACTGTCTACCTACTGGGATTCATCTGTGAGCAAGTTAAGGTTAAGGCTGCACAGATGGGGTCTACAGATGAGGAGAAGGGTTCCCCATGGTTCAGTTCAGTGGCTCAGGAAAGTATAGGCAGAGGGATCCAACTGAGTTCAGAGAGGCATAGAACTGATAAGTGTCCCTGCAGTAGAGGGTCATTGTGTATTTTCGATTGCCTAAGCAGGGACGTCCATTAATGTAATGATTCATCTATATTGGATTTAGACTGGAGGGGGGTTGTGTTGGACATGGCCTTTTCTGCAGAGTTAAACCTTTTGCCTTCCTCCTCCTAATTTTGCTGAAATTATTTTTGTTAGCGTTGGGGCTCTGTGCACTTTAACATTGCTAACTAGTGCTAAAGTGCTTGTGCTTTGTGCTTAAAAGATTGTATCATTGGCTTATACCCAATTGGCATGTTTAATTTACCTGAAAGTCCCTTGTAAAGTGGCACTGCATGGGCCAAGGGCCTGTAAGTCAAATGCTACTAGTGGACTGCAGCACTGATTATGCCACTCACTTAAGTAGCCCTGTAAACATGGCTCACTGCAGAGCTTGTGTGTGCAGTTTTGAACTGCCATTTTGACCTAGCAAAATAAACCTTTTTCCAGGCACAAATCTTCCTTTTTAATACATGGAAGTCACCCCTAGGGTAGGCCTTGGACAGCCCAGAGGGCAGAGGGCAGAGTGCAATGTA
Organism: Triturus cristatus; assembly: GCF_964204655.1. NCBI lineage: Eukaryota > Metazoa > Chordata > Amphibia > Caudata > Salamandridae > Triturus > Triturus cristatus. Next base: position 552,954,983 of record NC_140584.1, read on the forward strand.
TTTTGAAAAGTAGGATATGTACTTTTAAGTTTTACATTTCCTGGTAGTCAAAATCTCTTAAATTCGTTTTTCACTACTGCAAAGCGTATCTCTCTCATAGTATAACATTGGAGTTGCCTTTTTACATCTTATGAGTGTAATTTCCAAATGGAAAAAGATAAATGGTTCATGTTTGGTGTCTTTTGAATCCTAATTTAAAATCTAAATTTATGGTGAAGACAGATTTTAAATTACAATTCTGAAAATGCCACTTTTAGAAAATTGGCATTTTCTTTAACTTACTTAGCCATTTGGCACCTGCAGCCTGTCTGTGGTCACATGACTGGGTGTAGGTTGCAGTTGAGCTTTGTATATTCTTTCTCAACCCCCACACTCAATGGGAGCTTAGATGTGGCTGGATGTGCTATCACTGGCACGATGGGAGGGAGGTGCTGGGCACAGCCTCATTTACACCTAAATATGATGTGTCCTGCCTTCAAACAAAGGGTCTAACAACCCTGCATTGTCACTTCAGCCTCCTTAGAGCCAGGGGAGGGGAAGTAGGGAATTCAATGCACTTCAAAGACACTGTCTAGAAGCTTCTCCCACCTTTCAGAACCAAGGCACTAGTGTATAAAAGAAAGACATGTGACACTACACCTTCAGTACCCTTCTGGACCTGTGGATTCCTTGACAACTAGTAGGATTACTGTGCTACTGAAAGGACTGCCACTCTGCTAGACTGCTATTCTGTAGGAGCTGCTGCCTTGCTGTGCTGACCTGCTGACTTCTTACCTGCGGAGGAAGAACTGGAATGGCAACCCATCTTGAACCCAGGACCCCAGAGTAACTCAAAAAGCTAGTCTGCTGGCCTATTGATCTGAGCCTTAGGGACATAACAGGCTCCCCAGTAGCTCCTGGGCCTATCTACAGTGAGTACCTGACCCCCAATATGTGCCTCTCAGTTCCTGGACCCTTGGTGTGGCTCTTGAGCTCTTAAATGCAAGCTTTTGGATTCTTCACCACCACGAATTGGCCAATTTGCACCGTAACTATATTGCTCACACCGAAATTCAGCGTGATCCACTGACAGCCGGTCTCTGTGCACAGCAAGCATTGATCGCCCGCGTGGACTGCCAACACAAAGCGCCAGCCCCCTCTTCCACAATGCCTTGCCTGCTATTTTTGTCACGCCGACCACCACCAGCAATGCTTCTTGTTCCTGGTTACTTTCTACCATGTGAATAGGTCACTTGGTACAAAACTTGAGAAGGTAACGTTTTAGCGGGGCTAATCTGGGACTGTATCTGACCCTCGCTCCTTTGCGGTCTGCTTGAACTTTTGACTTTGACCCGGTCTAGCATGACCAGATAGCTCCAGTTGGCACTTTATGCTTTTAGGTGCTATAATGCAGTTTGTCCTTTATAAATTAGTATCTCCGGTTCTACTGATGTTTTTACTGTTTTACTGTTTGAAGTGTTGCACAAATGCTTTACAGATTGCCTGTAATTTATACCTCACTCTTCTGTGCCAAGCTACAAGGGGGTTAACCACAGGTCAATTTGGGGTTTTCTTGTGCCTTACCCTGACGAGGATTGTGGTTGCTGCTTGAATTATGTAGGGCACCTCTGAGCCTTGCACTATTGCTTCAAATGCACAAATGCATTATTTTTAGAAGCTTATGCATGTACCTTGAGGCCCTCTATGGTTTAGGCCCTCCATTTATCTGTGTACCTACATGATGTGGTAGTTTGAGGAAAAAAAGATGAGCTGCTGCGTTATGCACCAATTGCAGTTATTAAATAGTGTAAACAAGGACTCTTAAGTGCACTCATTAGGATAGTTGACCCAGGAACCTACCACCTCGCCGCCAAGACCTGGAACGCTCTCCCCATCCTACGACAGACCCAGGACCTGCTGGCCTTCAGAAGACTCCTCAAGACCTGGCTCTTTGACCAGTAACACCCCCCCCCCCGCCCTCTCCCCAGCGCCTTGAGACCCTCTCGGGTATGTAGCACGCTTTACAAATGCAGTGATTGATTGATTGATTGTATCTTCTCTGGTAGAAATTGGAGGAGTTTTCTTAGAACATTTACATGAAAGAAACAGGGTCATGTAACTTTGGCAGCCTGCACCTTAAATGAGAATTAGTCATCCAACACAACTCAGATTTTTCATAACCCTAGCTAGAGGTGAGCAGTGGCCTAGATCCAAATGAAATTAAGTACTAGCCCTGTCAATCCGACCCCAATACGCCGTGCTGCCAGTGTGGCATGGCTCATTGCAATCAAAGGCTGCGGAGTGGTCCAGGAAGATAAACGTTACAATCACGCCCTAGCTCACATGCAGGACAGCAAATAGTGCCACCTCCATTTCACCATTGGACCAGAAGCCTGCCTACAGTGGATTAGAGAGGAAGCTCATTGCAATGAACTCCATAAACTGGGTGTTTACTACTTTCTCAGCATGCTTTGTGCCAAAACTTAGCAAATAAATAGGGTGGTCGTTGTTTAGTACCGAAGCATCAAGGAAGGTTTCTTCAGTGAAGGGATGATACAGGTCCTCTTCTTAAAGTAGTAGGAGAGCCAGATGTGAGTGAAGTATTCACTAACTTACATACAGAAGAAACAACTGTGAAATACATTGTAAAAGGAACTGCTTGAGTCTTACGTAAAGATATTTCTATAGAAGACAGGACTAAATTGTTCATGACATCAGAAAAAAAAAGGAAGGATCTTCCTGAGCGAGCGCTCTTAAAAGCAAAAAGCAAAAAGCAAGTAGAAGCCACTTACTGAACGAGTTTGGAAAGTTAGACTTTTGAGTCAAAAATCACCCCTAGATTACAGATCAAGTCAACTGGAGAAAGAGCTGCGCCCAGCTCTGAAGGTCACCCCTTAAGACTCAAAAATAATGGCTTGCCAAATATCAGAATCCTTGTTTTAGATTAATTTAGTCAAAGAGAGTTAGTCCCCATGGAGGACGAAATGCCAAGCCACAATCTTAAAATTAGGTTTTAAAAGCAAGATCGCCATCCAGACCATTATCAAATGATTGTCGGCAGCAGAGGCAAAAGTCACACAGAACTGATGGAATAATGGAGGCCAAGGAGGCTACATAAAGGCTGAGAAGAGTGGAGGTGAGAGCGGTGCCCCATTGACAAACATCCGGTGATTGGGTAAAGGTGTTCACTGCCTGTATGTATACCCCCTACTGCACCCTACAGTCATATGAGTAGCGCTATACAACGAATGGAATGAATATGAGAGAGGCAATGGAGAGATGAGGGGCACTAGTAGAGGGTGGCAGTGAGGGAATCTGAGGAAGAGGTCATGGGGTGGGGGGAGCTACGGAAAGATGAGGGGCACTAGTGGAGGGTGGTAGTGAGGGAATCCGAGGAGGTTGTCACTGGGTGGAGGGAAACTACAGAGAGATGAGGGGCACTGGTGGAGGGCGGCAGTGAGGAAATCCAAGGAGGAAGTCATGGGGTGGGGGGGGTATGGAGAAATGAGGGGCACTTATGGAGGGTGGCAGTGAGAGAAACCGAGGAGGAGATCATGTGGTGGGGCTACTACAGAGAGATGAGGGGCACTGGTAGAGGGGGGTAGTTAGGGAATCTGAGGAGGAGGTCATGGGGTGGAGGAAACTATGGAGAGATAAGGGGCACTGGTGGAGGGTGGTAGATAGGGAGTCTGAGGAGGATGTCGTGAGGGGGAGTGGCTACAGGGAGATGAAGTGCACTGTTGGAGGGTGGTAGTTAAGTTATCTACAGAGAAAGAGGTCAAAAAAGAGGTCAAAAAGACTTTTGCACCAGCACTAAAGCCGGCCCTGTCATGGCCTTTTTGTTTCCGTTTATTTAATTAACAGTCAAGTGATTAGGACAACTGTGGAGCATACTTTAACATGCATGCTAATTACATTTACTGCTATATTAAATGTTTCAAGTTTGAAGGTGGTTTTCCTATTGTTTTTTACTGGGAATAATGAAAGTGGAACTTGGTGGTGGCTGATATGGGGCTGGGTCCCAAGGTCAGCTGTGAGATAAGGTGCAATGGAGAGGGGCGGTAGAAAAGTGGATAATCAAGCCTGTAAGGGAGTGTGCTGCAGAGTCAGGGGTCAGGTGGAGGTAGTAATGAAGAGGGTTTCTCCCTGAAGGCTCGCACAGAGGTAGCCCGAGTAGTGTCACTTGCTTTGATACTTCCACCTTGGAAATCTCCTCTTCCCATCAAAGGGACATTACATGGAAGAAAAGCACTTTTAACATTGAGAAAGTGACTTGGAAAAGAGTGCGTTTTAATGGGCCTTGTAAGACTAAGGAGAGATAAAGGAGGAACCTGAAGCAGGCCTGGCTAGAAATATAAGCGATAAATTGGGCCAGCGGTGTCCCACTCAGATTTACCCTTGGCCCACCCAAATAAAAATTCCTGGAGCCGGGCCTGACGCCCTGTGCTAAAAAGGCCACTCTTCGAAGCACCTATTTATACAGACATTGTGCAGACATGTTACTGCCAAGCAAGATATAGTTTTAAACCATTCCTGAACGATATATTAATTCATCCATCTTACATAAATAGCCGATGCGACCTCATAGGGTTTTTGAGAAACATTTTGATGCTTGGCAGGAACTGAAACCAATCTTCATTTAATAATCTTGTCTTTTATTTAGCACTATTCCTGCTTCCTAACAGGAAACTGTACTATTCTGTGACAAGGCAGTCGGGAAATTAAACGACAGCACTGCTAGGCCACAAAGGTGAACCCGCTCCTGTCCTTTAAAGACGCGCGGTCCAGTAATGGACAATGACATGCCTGGGTAGGCATGTGATGTATTTTTAAAGCTGCATGTTTGTACACACTTTCAACCAGGATACATCCTTTGTGCAGGGATTTTCTATTGTGCTGCTGCAGACAGTGTATCTAACAGTTAGCGCAAATATGATATACACAGTACCATCTGCTTTGTATTAGAAGCCATCGAGGTTAAGTATCTATAGAAATATTAGTTCCTATAGTTGCCAAAACGCAGGGAAAATAAAATGCTATTTTACCGTATATAGAACTGAACAGCAATTACAAGAGCGTGTTTTATACCACGTTACATAAAATAATGTTGATAAAATTGTGTCTTCCTTCAGTAGGTACAAATTGAAGGTACTTTTGTTTCATACCGCCACCACATGTTCAATAACATCATACATTACGATGTATCATACAATGGGGCATATGTACAAGCCCCTATTGCCACGGCAACGTTCCCGTGGCGATAGGGCCTTGCCTTATGTACAAGGCAGCGTTAAGCCACTTAACGTGGCTTAATGCTGCCATGTACATAAGGCACCCTTTCACGCTATGTTTAGCGTGAAATGGGCGTGCAGTGGGTGTTGTGGTGGGCGTTCCACCATAACACCCATTGTATTTGACGCTGCCCCCTATATACAAGGGTGGCGTAGAATTTTAGCGCAAAAATTAAGACCAGGAAAATCCTGGTCTTAAGTTGGCGAAACAAGGAGGAATGCATTATTTTTCCTCGTTTTTGCTTTTTCCATGTGTGCTGCATTGTGCAGCACACATGGAAAAAGCAAAATGCCATGGTTTGTTTATGTGTGGGAAGGTGTCCCATCCTGTACATAAACAAACCTTTTTAAAAAATGCCATTTTGTAACTTTCATGTGTGCTGCATGAAGCAGCACACAAGAAAGTTACAAAATAGCATTTTAGGATGTTTATGTGCAGGAAGGGACACCTTCCAACATATAATCAATCCTCCCCTGCACACAGACACCCTTGCACTCTGGTGCAAGGCTACCTGCGTTGGCGGTCAGTTGTTAAACTTAGCGCCACCGCAGGGGGAAAAGCAAGGCTGCAACACATTCTTCAAAATATGGTGCAGCCTTGCGTTTCTGAAGTGGCGCAGCGTGTCGTTAAGCCCAGGAGGCTAACGACATGCTCCGCCACTTCATTGTACATATCCCCCAATATATCTTACAACCGGCTTCCTTGCTATCGTTAGCAGTATATACAGCGTTGGACCTTGTATTAACTCTACTCTTCAGAGGATGTAATCTGGAGTCTCCGGTACATGGTAACCCTGTATTTCTCATGTCAACCAACCACTTTGTCCATGTGAGACATAGTGCCTGCTGCTTTTTCTAGACCTCTGGCATAGTTTTGTTTCATTGCAGTGATATGCGGAGGCATATTCTATGTTATGATATTATCCTTCATGTCAGTCATTGTTTAGCTTTTTGGTTCTACAGTTTGCCTGCAGAAAGGTATGCCAGGGTGTTTCTCATCTGTCTCTCAAGACTAGTCTGGCACGTCTTCTTGTCTAGTAATGTCCTGCTGTTTTTCTCCAATGCAATCTTATGACATGGTTCATTGCGATATGGATTACATATGTGGACCTTCCTAATTTAATGGTATTCCTCCTTTAATCCAATAAGCGATGATTTGCAAACACATTTAAAGGTATAGTCTATACACAAGGTAGTGGTGGATAATGAGTCGCACAATCACATGAACGAATTGAATCAGATAATGGGGCAGTTCAATACAATAGGTATATCCAACTATAAGACACTCTATAAGGAAGGTGCCAGTCGAGGTCAGGTATCCCACTACCAAGGATATCAATTGAACAGGTCACACATGGCCCGTAATAAAGACAAAACGAAAGACCCCGGCACTCTTCATCTAATTACAAACAATACACATTTGTTAGAAATTAATCACATACGCAGTACGATCCAAGTATTAGAGAGAAAAACCAATTGACATGAGGAATATCAGGAAACAAACAAATGTGTGCTGTGAGTTCAGTTTAATGATTTTTAGACACAGAGCACTTCATCTATCATATTGCATCATATATCAGACAAAACATCGGACAGAGAAGACTATCTTCTTCGTTAGTATGTACTGGATCCCAACACTCTCCAGGGTTTTGGAGGTTTGTTTCCTGATATTCCTCATGTCAATTGGTTTTTCTCTTTGGATCGTACTGCGTATGTGATTAATTTCTAACAAATGTGTATTGTTTGCAATTAGACGAAGAGTGCCGGGGTCTTTCTTTTTGTTTATTACATTTAAAGGATATATTTTCGTTCCTACATCGTGTACCAGATTTTGTCATTAATAGTTGCCTTGGGCATGTTCACTCGTAGAATATCGATGACATAAATATCGATTTTCAAAATATCGAGAAAAAAATATAGACTACAAAAATATTGACTCCCATACCTAAACAGGTAAGTGCAAAAATATTGAATGGAAAATATTGATGTAAAAAATATAGATGTAAAAAATATCGATTTAAATCTATATATATATATATATATTATCTACTGGCGGTCGCCAGTAGATAGTTATAGTTAGGACCGTGTTCCATAGGAAATCTGCAACATTCTATTTGGAATAACTTTGGCGCCGGTTGACGAATCCTCGCGAAATTTTCAAAATAGGTGGGGCGCTCCGCTCCACTCCTACCCTAAAAAGTCTCGATGGGATTCGTCAAGCGAGGGCTGAGAAAAAAGGGGGGTCCCAAAACGTGTTTTCCCCATGCAATTTTCCATAGGGACCTTTAGTCCAAGGTACAGCCCGAACGGCTGAACAGAATTACTTGAAATTTGGCAGAGATGTAGTCCTCAGCTCAGGGAAGTGCCTTTTGCAGGTCTGGTGTCAATCTGTTCAGTAGTTCCTGAGAAAATCAAAAGTAAAATCATATATATATATGTGGGCGGAGCCTAACCACACATCTCATCCTGAGATCTGATTGGCTGTCAGCACTTCATCCAAGAAGTGTTGGCAGCCATCTTGGGACCAATATACATGATAGCACCTCATTAAAAAGCCTTGCAGTTAATAGAAGGTTTTAAGACTTTAGTTACATTAGAAATCATTTGTTGATGGTACCATACTCATTTTAGGAATTGTGGTATGTTCTAAGGTGATTTCACCATGTGAAAAAGCCTTCTGCTGGGATATCATGATTGAGAAAAATATTTTCTCATGCTTTTCCCACAGAGGTTTGGAAGGTGATCTATAAGCTAAACTGAGAGCTTATTTTCTGTAAACTCACATTATCTTTCTCAGTCATGTGAGAATGAAGTCTGACATTCTCAGTAAACATGTACATCCAACAAGGGCAGAGACTGTCAGTTGATTCCTTTGTGTTCTACTGCAGCTTCCCAGAGTGTTCCAAAGAACAACTAGAGCGCTAACAGTCCTACTTCTGATAAACGTATGGCACACCTGAAGCCATCTTGCTTGGATTAAAGTGGTAACTCTTAAAACATTTAATTTAAAAAGGAACAAAATGAGGGGGTTCATTTTTCCATAACAAGTATGATTAGTGCTGCAGAAAGAAAAACTAGGGCACATTTTGACTTCTGAAATCCTCTTTTATTTCATTAAAAAATTCTGACATGCAGACTGAAACATGCACTTTCAATACCAGCAGCAGTTTTCCCTGGTGAGCAGTAGCTTTACTACAGTGATCTAATGAGCAAAAAGAGTGCTAACATTCTGAATTTATGGCAAATGTGTGACACATCTGAATGCCTTCTTGATGGAATCAAAGTAAAAAACTGAAAGTATTTCCTACTGAGGAGACTGCAGTAAATGAGGAAATTAGGAAACTTCATAACAAATAAGTCTCCCAAGATGGCCACCAGAGACAAAAGAGCCCAAATGTAGCCCAAATATCACCCACATGTAGCCCAAGTATAGCCCAATGACAGAATGTCCCAGAGTGTTCTTAAAAACAACTAGAGCGCCTACTGTCTTCATTATGACAAAAGTATGGCACACCTGAAGCCATCTTGATTGGAATAAACTGGTAACACTTAAAACATTTAATTTAAAAAGGAACACAATGAGGGGGTTCATTTTGCCATAGAAATTATGATTAATGCTGAAGAAAGAAAATGAGGGCACATTTTGAGTGACTTCTCAAATCCTCTTCTATTTCATTAAAAAATTCTGACATGCAGACTGAAACATGCACTTTTAATACCAGGAGCAGACTTCCATGGTGAACAGTAGTTTTACTACAGTGATCTAATGAGCAACTAGAGTGCTAACTTTCAGAATTTATGCCAAACGTGTAACATATCTGAATACCTTCATGATGGAATCAAAGTAAAAAACTGAAAGCATTTCCTACTGAGGAGACTGCAGTACATGAGGAAATTAGGAAACTTCATAACAAATAAATCTCCCAAGATGGCCACCGGAGACAAAAGAGCCCAAATGTAGCCCAAAATCACCCAGATGTAGCCCAAATATAGCCCAATGACAGAAGTGTGCAAAACACTTATTATTTTGTGTTTTTGCAGTGTTATATAGTGCAGATTTGTCAGGTATTGGAGTGCTTTACATGAGCATTGGTTACATCACACAAGAACAAATTCATTTTGGTTGTAGACATGGGGAGACTAAGTGATTTGACCAGAATCACAGAATGTCGAGCTGAAGCAGAAACTCCAACCTGGTTCCCCAGTTGCAAAGTCTGCAGTTCTGGAAGTAACACCACATCCTCTCCCCTAAGTGCAACATTTAATCAAGTGGTCAACTGGATAAAAAAACATAAAGATAACAAATAATTTAAAAGTGCTTTGTCGCTATTTGAAAACTCAGAAAATATGTCCTTATTTTAGTCTTTTAGAGCACTAACCATAATTTTGATGCCAATAAGACCCTTTCATATATGTAATTTCTAAAGGAAATGCTCTAGGTATTACAGTTTTGATTACATCAAGATGACGTCAGGCGTTCCACACTTTTGTGATAAATATAGAATGTTAGCAATCTAGTTGTTCATGAGGATACTGTTGAGAGGCAGAGGCCAGGGGCACGGACTCTGAAAATTGAAGGCAGGTAGGAGGGTGCAAAGGCAACAATTTAACCACACTGAGCAGGCAGGAAGGGCCGTGGCAGCACAACAGACTATGGAGGGCAGTGGAAAGGGGGGCAGGGGCAACAAACCAACAATACAGGACTTGCAAGAGAGGCTGTGGCAATGTAATAGACCATTGTGGGCAGAAGGAAGAGGCAATGGTAGTACAACCATACATGCCAACAGACCCGATTCAGCCAGGAAACGTCCAATGTTTTTAACCTCAAATGGGCTTTATTTGATCTTTCTCCTGTCTACAATCTCCTCTTTTTCAATGTAACTCAAAGGGGAAAATCAATACCCCAGTTTTTTTTCAAAATCTCCCTCTTACCAAGTTCAAAATGTTCGCAAGTATGGTACATTGGATCATGGAAGGAAATGGGATAGGGACATGGACTTGAATAACAGAGGACAGGAGGGACATGGAGAGGTGCACCAAACTGACCCTGCAGGGCAGGCATCAGGGTTTGCAGCAGCACAATACACCACACAGGGCATGTGGGACGGGAGTGCAGCACAACAATCCATAGAAAGCAAGAGGGAGGGGACAGGACCATGCACATGGACAACAGAGAACAGAGGGGCAAGAGGCAATGGTAGCTAGCTGACCATAATGGACAGACAGGAGAGAAAGCTGCAGCATAACAGACCATAAAGGACAGGAGGGACGGATCAGGGGCATTACAATGGAACAGACAAGCCAGGAGGGAGGGAGGAGGGGTCTGCACATGTAAACGGAGGGCTGGGGGCAAGGGGGCAGGGCAGGAGCAGCAAGATAGCCATGGAGGTCAGGCAGGATGGGCACTAGAAGCAAGACACACCATGAAGAGCAACAGTGAGACTGTGATGGCATACACACAGACCATGGAGGGAAGGTGGGAGGGGGTCAGGGGCAGCTAACTGACCACACAGGGAAGGTGGGAGGGGCCATGGCAGCACAGAAGACCATGCATGGCAAGTGGGAGGGTTAGTGGCAGCACAATGGCTATGATGGGCAAGAAGGAGGGTGCAGGGGCATGCACAAAGGATGATGGAGGATAGAAGGGAGGGTCAGGACCTGTGCACAGACAAGAGAGTTCAGGGGAAGGGGCCTCACAACAGACCGCACGGGGCAGGCAGGAGGAACAGTTGCAGCACAACAGACCAGGGAGGGCAGAAGGGTGTGGCAGTACAATGGACCATGTAGGACAGGAGGAAGAGGATAGGGGCATGGCATGTGGACAGGCAGGGTGGAGGTGGCAGGGTCAGGTTACAGTCATCCGACAATGCTAGGCAGGTGGGAGGGGAGTGGAAGCTCAACAGAACACTCAGAGTAGATAGGAGTGGCAGGTCCATGGAACATGGTGGGCAAAAAGGATGGAGCAGGGGCATGCACAAAGACATCGGAGGGCATGGGGAAGGAGAATAGGGGCAGCAAGCTAAGCACAGTTTAAGCAGGAGGTCAATGATGGGGCATAGAATTGGGCAATGGAGGGCAGGAGGAGGGGACTGGTACATCATACTAAACTGAGGGCAGTGGCAGCACATCAGACAATGCATGGCAGGAGGGAGGAGGCTAGTCCATGGATTCACACAACAGAGGATAGGGAGGAGGGGGATGGGACAGCAAGCTAACTGTTCAGAGAAGGCGGGTATTAGGAACTTTATTGTTTTTAAGACGTGTGTCTGTGCGAACTACTTAAAATATGAACAAGTATGCAGCATAATCTCACTTTTATTCAGGAAGGAGAGGACATTTGTGACTGTGACTCCGGGCTCACTTGGCAGAAACACCCCCTGACCCTCCACCCCCTATCGCAAAATGTAATGCCCGTGAAAAGGGTAGGTGAACACAGTGTTATATAGAACATAGTCCTGAGAACACGATTGAAAATGAAAACTAGATATAGTGTATGGTATAAACTATGCACCAAAAAGTGTGATATAAGATGAACCAGGCGTGAAATATAATATGCAATACATTGTGCGCAATGACAGATTCATTGGAGAGCGCGAGATAGCACAGGCACTAGCGCGTGCTATGCGATGTGTGCATTGGAGTGTAATATGCACAGGGCAGTGTTGTGTAACCAAACTAGTCTCTAAAGTTGTAATATAAAATATGTGCTGGGGAGTGTAACGTTGCATATGCACTGTGACAAAGATATGGATCCCAGATTGTAATATGTATGGCATAGCACTGTGCGTTATAACATAGGCATCGAGGAATGCACGTTAGATGGGGCAATATAACCCGTGCGAAGACAAGTGTGGCATGACATATTCACGGGGTGGTGTTACAGTGCACATGGGCTAGAGAGTGTCATAGCATATGCACTAGCTGGTGGAATACAACACAGAGGTGTGTGGCACTCGGCAGGCAATGGTGGGTGTAACACAGCATTGGGCTCTGCCAGGAGCGCGCTGTGACTCTCAAGTGATGTTCGTCCCCTTTCCAGAGAGTAAAAAAAAAAGTATTACACATCCGGCAGTGGATGTGTGTTTTATTAACCGTGAAGGGGTTTCTTACATAGTTTTGGTCGAATTTTTGTCGAATCCCCTTTGAATGGCTTGGTGTGCATGTGTATTAAATGTGCCCGTCAATAGCTACCCATGTTTGTATAGATAAACGACAAGGGTGTCTACCGGCATTAGGCACGGTAGGGCATCAGACATGTCAGAGCTTCACTAGTGGTGTAAATACATTCCACGTGGATTCATTGTATGCATAGTCGCCTTTTAATGAATATCACTCAAATCGTCATGGTGATAGGTACGTACGGTTTGTCCAGCATGTCCTAGGTGTGTCTATAAATATATATTTTTAAAAAATAATAAAAAAGGGTGGCCGGCCCTGGGGATTGGGGTCAAAAAAATATAATTAGGAGACAGGCCCTGGGGGATGGGGTCATCAGGGCCAATAAATTAGAATAAGAAGGGGAACCACACAGCCCCCCTTCTTAAAAAATTAAAATAAATAAAAGACTGGCATCATGCCGGAGGCCACGCCCCCTCCTTGCAGCACTCTGCAAACGCGCCCCCTGGCGAGTTGTAAGTTGGGGAATTAATTCCTCTTCAATACTGAGGGTCCCTGAGGGCCAACTAGTTCAACAGGCATCTCCAGTATGCGCCAGGGAGCTGCGCTGCAGACAGGTGTTCTGAGGCCAAGCCCCTTTTTACACCTCTCTGCAACGCAGCTCTGTGGCGCTTACTGGAGGTACCTAGTGACCCTTAGGATTCAAGGGGAATTAATCTCTCAACTTAGAACAGCCACAGGGCGCGTTTACACAGTGGTGAAGGAAGGGGACGGGGCCTGAGGTGACGTGTGCAAACACACACTATGGCACGTTTTAAATTGGGGATATAATTTCCCTTCAATACTGAGGGCCCCTGGGGGCTAACTAGCCCACCAAGTGCTTCCAGTAAGCGCCACTGAGCTGCATTGCAGAGAGGTGGTCCAGGCTGTGCCACTTTTTACACCTCTCTGCAACGCAGCTCTGTGGCACTTACTGGAGGTACCTAGTGGGCTAGTTGGACCCCAGGGACCCTCAGGATTCAAATTAACTTAATCTCCCAACTAAAAACGGACACAGGGCGTGTTTACACAGTGGTGAAGGGAGGGGACGGGGCCTGAGTTAACGTGTGCAAAAACGCCCTGTGGCCTGTTTTAAGAGGTAGTTTTAATCCCCCTGCCCTATTATATACTAGGGGCTTACAGAGGAGGTCATGCTAATCACAGGGGGACCCCAACGTATAATGTTCCCTAGTGTATGTAGGTGTTTTCACTGTATTCTAAGTGTCTTTTAACATAGCACTGGCTCTAGGACTAGTTAGTCAGACTCAGTTACCACCAGTATCCGTCTGAAAAAGTTGAGGGTACAGGATGATTTTGCAACAAGGATTCTTTCTGCTCTTCTTTTTGTTTTTTCTGCACGTTATCCTTCTTCCTGCACTTTTCTTCGTCTTTGAGGACTTCTGTTTCTTCTTTCTGCACTTTCTTTTTTTTCTTTCTGTGCGTTTTTTCTTCTTTCTTCACATGTCCTATCTCTGTAGGCATAGTTAGAAATTAGCATTTAAAAAACCTTTGAAATTCACAGAAAAAACCATAGGTTTCAGGCACGTTATAGTTAGGAATTAGCATTTAAAAAACCTCAGAAATTCACTGAAAAAACCATAGGTTTCAGGGGTGTTATAGTTAGCTGGACTTTTCACTTGTGCAAAACCATTGAAATTCCCCCGTTATAGTTAGTTCAGCTAACTATAACTCGCGCGCCCGCAATGCACTGCTGATGACGTCACATATTACATCACTCATGACATGGTCAGTGACATCACTGATGACATCTCAAATGACATCACTGATGACATCACTGATGACATCATCCTTGTGATAGAGTGGCAGACCTCCTCTCACCCTAATATAACCTTTGATACACACATTCAAAAATAGAGACTAAAATTTTCAAAACAATGGACATACCAATACCAGTTACAACAACCTCTTCAGTAATTCTAAGATCCACATACACATCCACTCATTCACCAACAGTCCTATACAGTCACTCATACATGTACTCACTCATCATATGTACTCATACACCTATACATCCTGTTACACAATGCCACTCATCCATAGAGTTACTCACACACATAGTCACTCATGCTAATAAAGAATCAAACATATATTTACTTGCATATACAGTTATACACACACCACCACACTTACTTCTACGGAAACTTACACATACTTAGTCTTTTACACAATCACTTATAGAAACACATACTTATTCATACAGGAACACTTTCAATCTCTCACTCTCACATATACTCACTTATATACACCAATAGTCACATATACTAGTTTGAAACATATGTAGTTACTCATAAAGACACTATTGAGACAGTCATTCACTCACTAACACACCCATACACACACTCATCCACCCATACAGTCCTGCACACATGCTGTCTTCAACACATACAAACAGTGAGTCACTCATTCATGCACCTATGCACTACGTAATACCCCCCACCGAACCATGCAGACACTCAGACTGATACTCAAAAAACCAACTAATAACCTATATAGACACCCATGTAGCTACTCACCAACCCATGCAGCCACTTATACACAAAGTGAGAGACTGATACAGATATTTACATATTTAAACATTACTCACTAAGCCATGTATTCACTATGATACACTTAATCAGTCAGTTACACAATCATTTTTTCAAAAACAAATCATCCATTTAGACACTTATATACCCATTTATTCTTCCATCGACCTTGAGATATACATATATAAAACATATTTAATTTTCAGAAAAACAGACATTCACTGGATGATGTCATCAGTGATGTCATCAGTGATGTCATTTGAGATGTCATCAGTGATGTCATGAGTGATGTCACTGACCATGTCATGAGTGATGTAATATGTGACGTCATCAGTAGTGCATTGCAGGCGCGTGAGTTATAGTTAGCTGAACTAACTATAACGGGGGAATTTCAATGGTTTTGTACAAGTGAAAAGTCCAGCTAACCATAACACCCCTGAAACCTATGTTTTTTCAGTGAATATATGTATACACACACACAATAAAATAATATATTAAATATATTAAATATTAATATTAACAAAATAAATTACATTTAATATTACTTTTTACAAAACATAAAAAAGATGAACACACAAAAATGTAAAATGATACAAAAATAAAAATATATATATATATATCAATAATTTCAAATATAAAATATAAAAAAATTCTATAAGAAATTAAAACATGAAACATGAAACTATTAAAAAATATTTAACTTACATTTGTCAATACAATCAGTGCAACAGTAGGGAAGGTGTTGGATAGCAAAATAATTAAATTTACTATTTCAACTCCAGTGAGTGCAACTGTAGGGGAACTGTTGGATAGTGGAGGGGGGAAAAATGACTATTCCCACTCCATTGACAGCTACAGTAGGGAAAGTGTTGAATAGCGGAGAGGAAAAATTACTATTCCCACTCCAAAAGAATGCAACAGTAGGGAAAGTGTTGGATAGCGGAGAGGTAAAAATTACAATCCCCACTCCAAAGAGTGCAACAGTAGGGAAAGTGTTGAATAGCAGAGGGGTAAAAAATGTTATTCCCACTCCAGTGAATGCAACAGTAGGGAAAGTGTTGGATAGCGGAGAGGTAAACATTTCTGTTTCCACTGTAGTGAGTGCAACAGTAGAGAAAGTATTTAATATAAAATAATAAATACATTTATTTAAAAAAATTATTTTAAACTAGAATATATTTACAAACAAATAAATATATTTATTATATTTCCTACCATATAAAACCACACCAATAACATAACACAAAATAAAACTACTGGGACAGAGACTCGGCGTTGAAAGTTGCCAGGGAGAAACGGTCACTGAAGTATGAAGGCTTCAACATCTCCTTGTACCTGGACTTCACATTTTGGGTGCAGGAGGCCCGCAAGCAGTTTGCCCCACTGAAGCGCCAACTACGTGACCTCCACCTGGACTATGCCATGCTGTACCCGGCCAGACTGCGAGTCAACAGACAGGGTCAATCGCGCATTTTTACTGATTCAAAGACACTGCAGAAGACCCTGAAGAGTGGACTAAGGAGAAAAGCAGCAGACCGGAACAAAGTCTCGAGGAGGGTGCAGTTGGAGGACAATTAGACAAGCAAGACTGAATGTGGAACTGCTCAAGCTACAGATAAGAGGCACCCATTGGGAGATGTTTGCTGGGAATAGAGTGGGAATTGTGGTAATGTTATTGTGATGCATTGTTGTTTAAGATATGGCAGTATTGGGACAAGTACAGGGGTGTGGTTTCGGGGTGGGGAACGCCTTTTCTATGATTTTTGTGCTTCCCGATGGCAGTGCCATGACGATTTGGGTGTGTGGGGACGAGGGGTGCTGGGGGGCAGTGGGACCAACTGCTGATGTTGTGTATTGGCTGCATGGCACGCAGGTGTGGACCTTGTTAGGTTTGGTACTAGATTCCTCCGTGTTGTGCAACATCCGCCCACGAGTGAAGCACACTTTTTGAGAACGTTTTATGGTGGGGGGAAGGGAGGGTTTAATTCCTTTTTTTGGATTCCTAGAGTTGTTGCAACGCATGTTTGATTGATGAAGTGGGAGGGGGTATTGCGGGGTATTATGGCCAGGCATAGATGGGGACTGCCTGATGTGGGAGGGGGAGGAAGGGGTTTGAGACTGCAGATATTAATCTATAGATGTGTCGCCACTAGGTGGAAGGTCGGTACACATGTTGATAACATAGTTGTAAGCAGTGACAGAGATTATGGACGCCACTTTCCCCCATGACAGGCCCTACTGATGTGGGACAGAATGTCCCCAATTGCACGATTAGAGCGCTCACGTGGAACGTGAGAGGCCTCAATGACCATAGAAAACTGAAGAAGGTCCTAGCCTATTTAATGAGATATAATATTGATGTTGCGACCTTGCAGGAGACACACCTGCCACAAGATAGCCCCATGCTGCGCCACAAGGGCTTGTTAGGCAATATACATGCAGCAGGTTTCACTACACATGCGTCAGGGGTGCTTATGTGGGTGAACCCCAGATCTTCTCTTAAGCTGGAGCTGCTATGCACTGATAGAGAAGGGCGCTGTGTGATTACTAGATGTAGAGGGAAGGAACTCTTACTAGTGAATGTCTATGGCCCGAATGATGACAATCCCACCTTTTATACTTTCTTATTGGAGACGATTCGTGGGTGTGGCATGGGAGAACAGCTCTGGGGTGGCGATTTCAATCTGGTGCTGAATCCACGGATAGATAGGTCGGGGGCCTGACAGACCACTTACATCATCTGCATGTACAGTCACAGACTTGATGATACAACTTGCCTTATCAGATACATGGAGACATGGGCGTGGAATTTCGTTCCACGCCCTGCATCGTAAAATGCGATGCCGCGCGCGCTATGAAATTCGTTTTATTTATTTTATTGTTTACTTACCTGCAATTATCCATATTCCGGTTTTTAGAACCCCCCACCCTGCCCCTCCCCCGCCCCGCTTTTCTGCCCCTCGGAACTCCCTCCACGGGCCGCGGCTGATTGCGAAGTACATCTCCGTACTCTTTCCGGCCACTCTCCATTGCTGCTGGTGTTCGACACCCCGCAGAAATCCATTTCCACCCTATTCGCTGATGGACGCGGTTTTTAAGGAAGAGTTGGCGGAAGCCATCGAAACATTTTTTACTACAAATATAGGATCGGTTGACAGTTTTCAGGTCGTTTAGGAAGCATTTAAGGTATATATTCGTGGAATTATGATGATCAAGCACGCTGGGGTCCTGAAAGCGATCTGCAAAAGGTTATTGGATCTTGAGCGCTCTCTGAAGATGCTTGAGAGCCAACTCAAGGAAGGAGCTGATGATGTTATTACGTCCGAGCTCAAAGCTCAGCTAGAGGAATATCAGGACACCCCGGATGAGGAAATTAAACATCTAGGTAAATATGCCACTGCACGTTCGTACGACGAGGGGGAGAGGCCGGGAACGGTTCTACCGCAGTTACTAAAAAAGAGGAGGGAAAAGATGATAGTGACAGAGATAAAATGTGCGGAGAGAAGAAATTCTCATGGCACTGTTGGGCATGAAGTCAGGGAGCACGCAGGGAGTAGATGGCCTAACTGTGGCTTTTTACAAGGCGTTCAAGGACTTATTGGTCCCTCATTTGGCAACGCTCTTTGACGATATGTGCATTACGGGCACTATGCCCCCATCAATGAACGAAGCAATAATCGTTGTTATTTTAAAACCTGACAAACCACCGAATGAGTGTTCATCCTACCGCCCGCTTTCCTTGCTCAATGTAGATACCCAACTCTGTGCAAAGATTTTGGCTAACCGATTGATCCCATTCGTCCTGCTATTGATAGCACCGGAACAAGCAGGTTTTGTTCCAAATAGGAACTTAACTTTTAAGAACGGTGTTCGGCACGATGCAACAAAACAGGCCGGAGATCCCGGTGGTGGCGGTATTCCTGGATATGGAAAAAGCGTTAGACTCCGTGGAGTGCCATTTATGCGCCAGGTCCTGCTGCGGATGGGGGTGGGGGTCGTATTCTTGCAGTTGATAGCGATATTATATAGTGCACCTACTGCGAGAGTGAAAATTGGTGACGGACCCTATACGCATAACTAGAGGTACGTGGCAGGGCTGGCCGTTGTCCCCTATCCTCTATGCGCTGGTAGCTGAACCCTTGGTCTGCGCACTTCGAGAATATCACAGATTTAGGGGCATTAGATTTCCGCAGTATGAGTTGATAGTCTCCCTTTACGCAGACGATACGTTGCTCTGTGAGTGACCCTGAACAGCACCTTTCTTCTGTGTTGCGTAAGGTGGTATGGTTCTGGGCCTTGTCGGGACTGAAGGTTAATTGGCCAAAATCCATGATATTTCCCATTACGCCCGTTACGGTCCCATTTGAGCCTGACTATCCCCTATAGTGGACTACAGAGGCTGTGAGGTATCTTGGGATCAAAATTCATACGAATTCGGAGGTGTTATCCAGGGAAAACTTTGGGGTAGCTATAGACAGGTTAGAGGATGACGTGGAGAATTGGATCCATCTGCCACAGTCCCTGTTAGGCAGAGTCTCCATAATGAACATGGTAGTCCTCCCCCATTTTTTATTCTATTCCATAATATTCCAGTGGTACTCCCGGATTCTTTCTTTCGCCGACTCAAATCTCTGATAATTAGGCTGGCTTGGGCAAGGAAGCAGGCGCAGGTCCGATGGGATATTCTCACACTTCCATAACATTTGGGGGGGTTGGGTGCTCTAGATTTGGATCTGTACTATCAGTCAGCCCAAAGTGCGCATGCTTTCCAATGGATGAATGGCCTGTTGGACACCCGTACTTGCGTATTGAGAAGGCCGTGGCTTCCTCTCAACCTCTGCCAGTTTAAATATTCCTTCCTCCAGATCGCAGAACTGGGTTACTAGACTCAGTGAATGCCACAACACATGCTTGGCATCATCTCCTGAAGTTGCAGGCGGGAAATATACTGTATTCTCCGCTTGCTCTGATTGAAATGTGCCACTGGCTGACCCCCTACAGGGAGAAAGGAGTTACGAGGGCGCTCAATTCAATAGGAGTCCGGACTGTCAGGGATTTATTCGAAGGGTGCACAGCAAAGAATTGGGAGGAGGTAGCGACGGGAGATATAGTTGTAACTCACCTTACTAAATTCCAGTTTCACAGAACACGGCACGCATTAACACATATCCTGGGTGAAGACCTGGGGAAACTGCTGGAATTACCCTCTTTATCCTATATAATCAAGGCCGAGTCGCCGCAGAGAATAGTCTCCAGGATTTATAGGCTGTCCATGGATGACAGGGCAAATCACTACACTAAAGCCCGATTGGAGTGGCAGGGAGACCTGGGCAGGGAGATAGACGATGCAATGTGGGCCTACTGCTGTACCAGTACAAACACATATCACTGAATGGTAGACACAGACTCATTCACTTCAAATACTTGAATAGGGTATATTACACCCCGGAGAGACTCAGTAGATATGGATTGAGGGATGGGGCTGAATGCGATAGATGTAATGAACAGAGAGCGGATTTTATACATTTGGCGTGGCTGTGTCCGGGGATAGCCACATTTTGGGACTTAATATTTAAGGAGCTGGAACGGATAGTGGAGCTGCCTCTCCCCCCTGATCCGCCACTGGCGTTATTGGGGTACTCCAAATTAATACCTAAAGGGGTACGTAGACTGGTGGATATGGGGCTTCTGTTGGCAAAGCATAGAGTGGCAATGTGCTGGCTGCGAATCCCAACCCCTACTATTGCCCAATGGTCGAATGATATGATGTACTGTAGTACGCAAACGGAAAGGTTTAGTGATCCACTGCCACCACATAGTCGACCCAAGAACTTTTGAGCTTTGTATAAGACATATATTGATATAAAGGGGAGTATAACAACCTCTGCGGCAGCTGAAAGTCAGGGAATACGTGAGATTGACTCAATGGTTTAAGGGATCTCAGGACTAAAAAGACACTGGCGGTTGTCTTCATGGAAGTGTGGCGATGTATAGTATTTGGCTGGGTGGGTGGGGGGTGTGTTTCCTCGCAACCAAAAGCTGCGAACTCTGTCATACTTGAAACATTTTGGTGATGATGTATAAAACACTATAGGATTATTATGCACAATTGTTAATGCTATATTACAAGATACAGTCTCATGTTGGTTTTTATATGTAAACCTTAATAAAATTCCAAAAACAAAAAGAAAAAAAAACTCTCGGCTGACATCGCTGACATGCTGGAAAATCTGCGTAAATATTGGGCAGTAAGAATCCTAGAGCCCTTCGGCCGTAATAGATGTCTAGCATTACTCCTGGGTATGTTCGGACATCTACTCCAAGCATATGAGCAAATGTATAGTAGAAACAGCAGTATAAAGCAGGGCTCTGTCAATCAGTCACGTTTACCTCAGGCAAATCTAAGATGCTATAAACCACTAGGTGGAGCTACAGACCTAATAAATTATTGCTTGTTTCAAGACACAAATTCCATGCCTTTCTGAGTTTGAACACTTAAAAAACATGGTGGAAAGCATTTTGACAATTAACATTGTAATTAGGAAACGTTTGATTACACCGTTTCCACGAGGAATGTAATCAGGCAGCAATGATTAGAATTTTCAATCAGAAAACGTGAAAATTCAATTAGATTTTGATACAGAGCAAATATATTTATTTAGAAAAATCGAAAATATCTACACCACTTCCATATTTGCAATATTAGGACATACTATGAGCTGTACGTTACAAACCAGCCTCCTGTTTGAAACTTGGGCATTGGAAATTGTCATTGTTAAAAATGTCATAAACATTTGACGCATCAAAGCAAGCAAATATCCAGGACCCAGGTCCGTGCACCGTCTTCCGTGATCCAATAAGAGTAAACTGACCGTGATGCTTCAGATGACTTTTTCTAGCTTAATCAAGGCCGAGTCGCCGCAGAGAATAGTCTCCAGGATTTATAGGCTGTCCATGGATGACAGGGCAAATCACTACACTAAAGCCCGATTGGAGTGGCAGGGAGACCTGGGCAGGGAGATAGACGATGCAATGTGGGCCTACTGCTGTACCAGTACAAACACATATCACTGAATGGTAGACACAGACTCATTCACTTCAAATACTTGAATAGGGTATATTACACCCCGGAGAGACTCAGTAGATATGGATTGAGGGATGGGGCTGAATGCGATAGATGTAATGAACAGAGAGCGGATTTTATACATTTGGCGTGGCTGTGTCCGGGGATAGCCACATTTTGGGACTTAATATTTAAGGAGCTGGAACGGATAGTGGAGCTGCCTCTCCCCCCTGATCCGCCACTGGCGTTATTGGGGTACTCCAAATTAATACCTAAAGGGGTACGTAGACTGGTGGATATGGGGCTTCTGTTGGCAAAGCATAGAGTGGCAATGTGCTGGCTGCGAATCCCAACCCCTACTATTGCCCAATGGTCGAATGATATGATGTACTGTAGTACGCAAACGGAAAGGTTTAGTGATCCACTGCCACCACATAGTCGACCCAAGAACTTTTGAGCTTTGTATAAGACATATATTGATATAAAGGGGAGTATAACAACCTCTGCGGCAGCTGAAAGTCAGGGAATACGTGAGATTGACTCAATGGTTTAAGGGATCTCAGGACTAAAAAGACACTGGCGGTTGTCTTCATGGAAGTGTGGCGATGTATAGTATTTGGCTGGGTGGGTGGGGGGTGTGTTTCCTCGCAACCAAAAGCTGCGAACTCTGTCATACTTGAAACATTTTGGTGATGATGTATAAAACACTATAGGATTATTATGCACAATTGTTAATGCTATATTACAAGATACAGTCTCATGTTGGTTTTTATATGTAAACCTTAATAAAATTCCAAAAACAAAAAGAAAAAAAAACTCTCGGCTGACATCGCTGAAGCCACTCTGACTAGACAGTTGTTTTCCTCTCAGAGGCATGACTCCGGCAGTGCAGGGCATGGATTGTTGGACATCATGGAACAAACTGTGGGTGTCTGTTAGGGAGTGTAAGTGGTACCTGATGTGACTTAGACACCCACATATGTCATCTAGTTTGGCTGCCATGTGGTCGAATCCCACCCCCACCTGTTCAGCCACCTCCTTCTGGCAGTCTAACACCTGGCCTTGGAATGCAATGTGTTCTTCGGTGAGGTGCTGGTAGCCAGCCGTGGTGGTCGGTGCTTCCTGCTGTGTGGTCTGTGCAGGGGGTGGGGTCTCCTCGATGCAGCTGGGCTGTCCTGCTCCTGGAGGTGGGTTGCCGTAGCTGTCCATGAGCTGTTATAGGGTGTCGGTGTCAAAGTTGTGGAGGTCCTCTTCATCATCACTGATTAGTTGTCTGGTCTGGTCTGCTCTGCAGGAGGTGTTCATTGTCCCTCTGCAATGTGATTGGGAGATGCATTTTGACATTGTATTGACATGTATGTTGACGCATTGTTCAAGTTTACATACAGACTGCATGACAATGTACATTGTGACTGTTTGGGAGGAGCTAACTATTTGATGCGGGACAGTGGACATTTGAACTACATCACGGATGTGAGGTACACGTACATTGTCATATCACAGTTTCCTGCTATGGCAGATGTGATTGGCCAGTTTCTACGCATAAGCAGCACCTGTTGTGTACTCTGTTCTGTGGTAGGAGTGTTGCACTTTGTGCCACATTGTCGTCAATGTTGATTTGCTGTTATTACTAGGTGTGTGTGCTGCATTGTGGGAGAGTCGCCCCGGCAGCTGTGAGTTTGCCTGCCCCTTATCCCTTTCATGCGGTGTGCCTTTGACTTCTGTGCTTCTACAGTGCTGAGATGTGGCAGACTTGGGTAATTTTGACTCTTGCGCTCTTGGGCATGGTTTATCCGCAGGTGTGTTGTTGATGTCAGGGGTTGTTTGTGCACGTGGATGTGTCAGAGTGTGACCCGCTCCTTTCCAGACGTGTTCCACACTCAGCCACCTCAGTGTCGTGGGGTGCACCATGTTATGATGAATGGACTGCAGCCATGCTATTTGTCATGCAGTGTCACTTGCATTGTCTGTGTGGCTCACAGACACGCAGCTTTGCTGGTTTTAACACGTCTGCATGGGTTGGTTGTGAGATTGGTGCTGTGTGGGGAGGGACCACTTTGTGCCCATAGTGGACGTGGGCCTACTTGCTGTTTGTATGTGTGCTGCTGTGTGCCAAGGGGATGAGGGACATTATCCAGAGTTATTGTGGGTGTGCAGTGTGCTCTACTTAATTGTGCATGTGTGCCATTGTGCCCATCTCCCCCGTCCCCCCAGTCCCTGTTAGGTATTCACCCTGGTGCTGTTGTGTCAGGTCATGCCGAGCACTGTCCAGACCCCCAACTCCTGCCACCGTCTCCCCACTGATGACTGTGGACACCATTTCCTCCATCTCATCCAGCTCCTGGTGTTCCGCTGGACTGCCACCTCCAGTCTGCATTGCTGCCTGATGGTTCTCAGCGAGTTTCTTCTTGGTTTTGTGCTTCGCGTCATTCCAGCGCCTCTTGACCTCTCCAATTGTCCTCCTCCTCACTGCGACTGCATTCACCTTGTCCAGGATGTCCTGCCATATTGCATTTTTATTTGCCAATGACACGTTGGAGGTTATGAACAGTTGTTGGTGGTGTTCTATCACCTCCGTGATGATGATCCTGATTTCCTGCGGACTGAACCTCGTCTTCCTCGTCTTCTTCTCCTTGACCTTCCATGACCCCGAGGTCCCAGGATGGTCCTCCTGGGGGTTTGTGGGGTTCTGGTCGTCCTCTGTACTTTCTCCGCCTTCCTCCACGGTGCTACGCAATTGAAATTATTTTGTTTGTGTTTTTCGGTGCTTTTATAGTGCATTTTCCGCATGACGCATGGGGACTGCAGGGATGTTGCTGGTTATCGCTGATTTTTGTATCGCGATTGGCCACATCGCAACTTTTTTCGCGTTCGTGTTTCGCATTTTTTCCGCCTCGCGGTAATTTTAACGCGCTCATTTGACGCGTTATTGTGAGACTATTGCATGGTACCACCGTGTTGAGAATACAACGTTAACACAGCATTATTTTCCCGCGATAGACTGCGATATGCAAAGTTGCGTTAAGCTAATTTTGCGATAATTAACACACGTTCTTGAGAATATCCCCCCATGTGTGTTAGAGTGGGTGTTATGAACAACGTCTGGAAAGTCCAGAAAATTCATAAATCTGTAAGTAATTGCAAACATTTTACATGGCTATTCTAACCCTGTAAATAAAATGTGCACATTTTTTATAGTATGCGGTTTAAGTGACTGTGCTGGAAAATCTGCGTAAATATTGGGCAGTAAGAATCCTAGAGCCCTTCGGCCGTAATAGATGTCTAGCATTACTCCTGGGTATGTTCGGACATCTACTCCAAGCATATGAGCAAATGTATAGTAGAAACAGCAGTATAAAGCAGGGCTCTGTCAATCAGTCACGTTTACCTCAGGCAAATCTAAGATGCTATAAACCACTAGGTGGAGCTACAGACCTAATAAATTATTGCTTGTTTCAAGACACAAATTCCATGCCTTTCTGAGTTTGAACACTTAAAAAACATGGTGGAAAGCATTTTGACAATTAACATTGTAATTAGGAAACGTTTGATTACACCGTTTCCACGAGGAATGTAATCAGGCAGCAATGATTAGAATTTTCAATCAGAAAACGTGAAAATTCAATTAGATTTTGATACAGAGCAAATATATTTATTTAGAAAAATCGAAAATATCTACACCACTTCCATATTTGCAATATTAGGACATACTATGAGCTGTACGTTACAAACCAGCCTCCTGTTTGAAACTTGGGCATTGGAAATTGTCATTGTTAAAAATGTCATAAACATTTGACGCATCAAAGCAAGCAAATATCCAGGACCCAGGTCCGTGCACCGTCTTCCGTGATCCAATAAGAGTAAACTGACCGTGATGCTTCAGATGACTTTTTCTAGCTTATTTTGGGTACTAAAACGTTGTACAGGGAGCCTTTGTCGTAGAAACACAACTTTTTAGGTGTGAAATTCGTAAATCACTTACCCTTTGCCATTTAGTTCATTATTTTCGTGCTGGGGTGAATTGAACACTGAAAATGTGCTTTTTCACAGTTCAACAGCGGATGCGCTGCCTTGTTGATGTCTCTTCCCCGGACCTCATGGCTTCTGGGAAGTCTTGTGAAATAATAAACACCATAACATCATGAAGAGTAAAAGGGAAATTTATTAGAACAGGGTTGTAAAACAGTAAACTTCATCAACATAACAAACATAGCATCAAACGTTTAGAACCATCATCCCTACTTCGCCCACACTTCTCACAATGTGCCAAGATTTGACCCCAGCGCCCCATACCGTGCCTCATTCTTCCCCATTCATTCACTGACCTCCTTTAATTCCCCAATCACACTCCCAGTTCCCCTACCACACACCCTCCAATGAAGCCTCCTTGTCCAGTTTGAAGAATCCCACATCCCATCTTCCTTAACCTGTGCTCCTGTAACACCCCCCACCCCCACATGGTCAGTGACTGGCTACCGCCCTCCCCCTATGACCTCACCACCCCCGGACACAGAACATAGACGTGGTATCTTTGGAAGGCGGGAGGTCGCGAGACCCCCCGGCCGTATTTATTAAGTTAAAAAACAATAAATTTTATAATTTGCATGATAAACAGTTATACAAAAATCAGCAGGACATTAGATACATTATTGTCAACAGGTGTGAGTGACTATCCTTAACAAAGACTCTTATACAGATTGTTTCCTAACCGAGTCTAACATCCTCCTCTGCATTTTTGTATACTAACATTTCTGGGCCATATGGCAAGGTCGCTAACCGGTGTCAGGTCCTACTAGCTGCGCCTCCCCTACAGGTGTGCGCATGCGCAGCCGGGCCCGGTAATTACCCGGTCCACGCCGTGAACTTCATTTACCCACTAAAGGAGGGCCCTTACTCTGCGCCATCCGGTGACGTCATGAGTATGCGCGCGCGGGGTGGCTACCAGCCTAAGGAAAGCGTGACTCCCCAACCCGCGCCCCTTTGAAGCACCAGTTACCTTGCCCCTGAAGTTCTAGGAGGGGCCAATGGCCCTTCCCCCTGGGCGGGCACCTCCGTAGGATGATGCCCGCCCCCTCAGACCTTCAAATAGTTGCTCACCGGTCATGACCTTACCGCATGCCCCATACCTAATAAATAAAACGACCTATGGGAAAAAATTCTAAAGGACAACTACACTGACTAAAATCACACATCATGTATAACACCATAAAGCTACAAGGGAAAGAAAGGCCTAAACACGACTGCACCAGTTACACATAATACAGTATCATTCACTACCTTGGGAGAAAAAGGCCTACGAGAAAGCATAGACAAGAACATAACTTCACGATACAATATTGATCACTACAATGGGAGAAAAAATGCTAAAAGAAAACCTCATCAGAAACTAACATTTCAGAACAGTTTACCGCGCCAAATGCCCGCTACTCGGACTAGTAACGCATCAACCGCGTACTCCAGGTATGGTGGGTGGGGAAAATTGAAACCCCGAACGCCGGGGCACGTCCGTTGTGGGGGAGCGTCCAGGCAACAAGGGGGTCACCTGGGCGCTCCCCGCCTCTTTATCCCACAGTGGCCCGCCCCCCTCCCCTCCGACCCGGACGTCGATTAACGACATCCGGGTCACAGTGGCAACCAATCGGTGGCAGGGCGCGCCCCAGTGGACACGCCCCACCACCGAGAAGTCCGGAAGGACGGGGGGTCGCCGCACCGCCAAACAGGCGGGGGGCCAAGAGCCCCCCCTTTCCATATGCTATTGCACAACAGTTCCCTACCACTCCCTCGAAATTTGTAGGGTGGGTAAATTGTGTTTTTGAAAACCCTCCTGATGGCCAAGTCATAGGAATGGTGAATTTTCAACCTGGGTGGGTGTGGTGCTTTGGACTAGGTCTTTTTTTAAATTTATTTTTTAGTGTTTTATATAGCACGAACTCGACCCAAAGATATCAGGTTGTAGAGCGCATGCCATTACATGAGCACCAGTTTCGTTACAGATGGACACTTTCATTTATGTTAGGATTAAGTGATTTGCACAGAATCACAGGATGTTGGGCTTCCCTGCCGAGACTCGAACCGGTACCCCAGCTTTGGTGCTGCAGAAGAGGGATACTTATGCAAACCGATGAATTTCGTAAGTTTTTACGTTTTCTCTTGGAGATTTTGTGACTCAGCATTATCAAAAACAAAAAGCAACTGTAACTGAAAACAAACAATTGTTAAGCGCTCATCCGAAGTGCATTTACTGAGGAACATTTTTAAGCAAGGTGGCTACGATTCATGCAGTGTTGTCCATCAATTTTAGAACACCAGACCGATATTAATATTGCTGAACCTAATGAATTTGTATAACTCATCAGTCTTATTTGCCTATTATGCTACCTTAATGATTAGTAAATATTTTACAATTTCATCTTAACCATATTTATTTCGTTCGTATCCTTCCATCTTTTCCTCTTGGTGTTAGTCCACCTTCAGCATTCCTCACCCTCCCAGCCTCCTGCTTAGCTCAACAGCATGGTTGCTTGTTGTCGACTAATTGGCCTCTGCAAGACTCTCAATTCCACAAGAGTAGCATGTTAGCCTCTAATCATTTGCTTTTGAATGCAGGTCACGGAATCTCTAGTTGGGCTGGGCTTGTTTCTGATTATGTGACCTTCAATACATCTTGCAGCCCCCTCAGTAAGAGGCACCCGCATTTATGTATCTTGAATGCCAACCTCCTCATTATGCGGCCCACTATTCAGCCGTTCAGCACCTGTCAGGCAACCAGTCAATTATCTTCTATCGTCCTGCCTGGGCGCGCTGGCATACTCACACCATAGAGACGAGCGCGTGCGTATTAAGCAGTCGTTTCTAGCAGGATTTAGTGGCGAAGCTCATAATCAGTTCCTAACTTCTAGAACAAGTCCCTCCCGGTCTGATTTCTTATGCAGCACGTTCTCTTAATGAGGTTACGGTTGCCCTTCTCAAAGCGGTGTGCGATTAAGTTAGTGCTGTGCTAATGAGAGAGACATGCATTAAATGTACTATTTATTTAAACTTGTGCTGAATGAATGAATTCATACTTGACACTGTCAAATCAAGTTAAGGTTAGTTTATTTTGGATAATAAAAACCCCTAAGACTTTATTTTTTTAAAGAATTGTAAATAAATCAACATACAAAACGCAAAAACAAATGCCTTACAATAAAGACTTTTACAAAATATACAAATATACGCATTGCCAACGTGGGAATTATCCACATTCAAAGTCACTAAGTGCAAAGTGCAAAAATTCAGAGTCAACGTTCTATATCCCATATACAAAAACCGTTATACAGATCACTCCAAATAGCACTACAGGAAAAAACCATGAAAGACCAACCATATAATTCATGCTGACACATACCCCCTCCTAACGGCAAACTATGGTTTAAAAAAATAAACAAAAATAAAATCTGTGCAAAATGTCCATTAACTGAATCAAATTGTCATTAACAAGGCCTTGACATGCCCAAATCCATTTTTTCAGTGCAAGTCAGACAGCTGAAGATATACATGGGAGTGCATTTATTATAGTACCTGATATAGGGAATTCAGGCTCATACTCTGGGTCATATCCGCATTGAACAATATAGATTTCAATGTTTTACAGCTTGACTCAGGTTTATAACACGATTGAAAAGAAAACGTGTTTTCACATTTAAAGTCCATAATATATTAGATCTTTTATCAATTTCTGCACTTCCATATCTAGTAGTCGAAAATGTAAATCCTACGATTTTATACTGATGTTTTCGTTTGGAAGAGGACTCGTGCATTTATTGCATTGTATCAAAAGTCACTTGGTTTCCAGATGGTATCATATAGTCTGTGGCTTGCTTTTAAGTTGTAGGTTTTTCAAGACGTGAAAACACCCTTTTTATACTACATTTTCGAGGTACAAAAACACATGTTCAGAGATTGATGTTAAAACTGAACCCAAAAATTCGCAAAAATTGCATTTGCATCTAGTTTTTGCCAAACTTTTGTATTCGATGTTCTACTCTATGGGCTTCGTTAAGAGAGCTCTTGTGCCTACCACCGAAAGTTATTGATATTGGGGGGACGGTTACCTCCGGGGCTCGGATAACACGTATTACAAGTAAAGTGGTATCCTTAGTTGTGTGTAATTACGAGGAACATCTGTAATTTTGCTCCTGATTCGTTTTGCTTTCCATCATTACTCGTGAGTATCTGGCTAGGACATTATAGATGCATTTTGCAGCCAAAAACACCATCTGTAATCCACAAGATTCGTGGATTTATCACAGATCCTGTAATGTCAATAGGTCTTGTAAGTAAGGTTCTTAGCTTCACTGGAGCTACTATGCCACTTATAATCAATCTTATTCGAAAACTTTGCATAATGCGGGTAAATGATTTCACTTCCTTGTTTGCTCTGTTGTTAATACATTTTCCTCCCTCAGCACTTGGTTTACTGAAATGTACTATTTACTATTATGTCATGGGGGCACTTGTGCGATGAAAGTCTCCATTCAACTTTCCATCCCAAAATATATTTTCCTTCAAATTTATTCAAGCAGGGTGAAAAATGGCTTTGCATCATATCATGCCAATCCTTTTATTATCCAGGCATATGAGATGTAATGGGACAAGCACAGAGTACATACACCTTTAGGTTTTTACTCAAAGCCAGAACTGCTAAAATAGTGAAACCTGGCTTTGCCTGAAATCTTAGTACCAAGTAAAAATTTGCACAAAAGAGGCAAGTGGAATGTTGTGTAATTTTCCCATGAGTAAGATGCCATCGGTGCATTATTTGAGCTCTCCTACCCCTGTTGCAGCTGCCTTAAACATCTCCCCAGTGTTAGCTGTGGTTATCTCAACAAGTGCCTATTGCAATTCAATATACCGCGGGCTATCAGCCAAGTCTAAGGGCACATTTCAAGGAGTGAAATATTAGGCAAACCTCCTTATACTGTGCGTGAAACCCAGAGAACTCACCAGTCCTGCAATGTTGTACATGCATTGGCTCCCAAGTAAAGGAAGCATTAAGTTCAAGGCTTTATGCCTTGTGTACAAGCTCAGCCTTACAAGCACTATCCAACCTTATAAAATTACTCTGTGGATAGGTCAACCAGAGGCCTAAATCTGACCTGCCAAAACAGACTCTGCAAACATCGGGCAAGATACAAATATTGTGGTGGGAGGTTATCATGCCATTACTCAAGTCTCCTCCCTCTGGAATTTGCTTGCTCGACACCTCAGCATAGACGGTAATTATCTAAAATTCACAAATACACTTTTGGCCGTTAAATTACATTCATGATGAAAACAACTCACTTATGCCTACTAGGAATTCACAAAGCGATTCCTGACAGGCGCAAATGCATTTATTGCTGCACATCTGTCCACCGCTACTCTTGAGAAATCTGTGTTCTGAAATCCAACTTTAGGAATAGGAAGTGGACATTCCAAGGCATGATTTGCCTTGAAAGTGTGGGAACCTCGACAAACATGTACAGTTTTGGACCTCCTCAATTTCCAATACAACCCTTGCCCCCATGGAAATGGTATGAGTTTAGATTAACTCCCGTTCCAGGATGGGGAGGGGAAGAAGAGTTTTCTCCACAGCCCAGCGGGTGTAGAGGAAGAGATTTATCCACAAGGCAAAATACTTGCAGCATGGAGAAAAAGAAATGTGCATTTGCACAAGGGGCTCCATTATTCCTTTGAGGAATTCTACACTTGGCAGGTTTCGCACAGGGACAACAGGACCACATACGAGATATCCGTAAGGTTCCCAGAAGAACACCTGGAAACCTGCACCTTGGTGCTGCTTTCCTGGTCAACCACCTGTACTGTGTGTGAACTGTTGAAAGTAATAACTCTGCATCCACATTAAGGTGAACCTCTATGGGGGCATATTTACTCCTTTGTATGTGTATCGGGCCCACAGACTTCGAACACCACATATTCCTTGTTTTTTACGCCTGCATACAATTCTTTTGCCTGTTCACTGTAATTCTTCTCCCAAAATATCTATCAAGCATCATCTTAGATGCACTCATACTATACAACAAAACATTAAAACAATGTCTGATTTTAGGGCTATAGTAGTATTCTGTATAAACATTTTCGGGTGAATTTAGTTTTCTCTGGGTTAATTTGCATTGTGGTGAGTGGCATCCATTCTACATATTTGTACGAGGTTTGCTGTTTGCCTTATTTTTTTAAAACGACCAGCAAAAACATTATTTGCATTTTGCCTCGTAGAACAAATAAAACATTAAATTGTGCCTTGCTTTGTTGTCAAGATAAGTTTATGCTTTAGTTTGCAGACAAATAGGATGTTTTTAAAAAACCAAAACAGTGTTAAAAGTTTGCGAACATCCATCCATTTGATGGTATCCTCCAGAAAAGTTTTAACCCATTGACAGGAACCACCATCACGTTGGTCGCTCAAAATGGCTACAGATGTCTGCAGTGGCGTCTCTAAATGTGGAGGACGGGTACTCCCTCACCGTGACTAGTACAAACCATGCTCTGCACTCCGAATCAGGTGCTTGTCCAGAATAGTCTTTCAGTTCCATTTCTGTGATTGGTAATAAGTTAGCTGTGTTATTATCTGAGAATAGAATACACCTGTGCCAATTACTACTGCTGACCTTACACATATTTCCACAAATCAGCTCGAGAACATATGTATCAATACGTGTTTTAAACAAGAATTTACGTGGTTTCCTATTGTATTCCCTAAAACAAATTCCTATTATCTTCATTGTAAGTATTTGATTTTTATCTGTGAGGTGTACATTTCCAATGAATATATTTTTCTTTAATGTATTATTACCCAGAAAATTAGCTATGCTTTGTGAACCATGAACAATTAGTACGCTCCTTATCTCTTCATTCGACTGTTCTTGAGCCTTGTCATGGTTTTCTGGGCACTAACTCTGTTATCAGGATATAATTATGCACCAATAAGATCCTCTACTTCTATTTCTGTAACATTATCTAGTCCCCTTCCTGTTTTAATATTTGGGTCTTCGTGCATAGGGGCGGAGGTGTTAGCTGTTATGATATTTCTATTTTGTTGTAGATTCTCATGTAATAGTTTCACCTTGTTTTAAAAAAAAATCGCCATCTGGTTACATCTTTCTATGGGAGAGGGTTGGTGGATTACTTCTTGGTTGGATGTTAAGGAGCGTACTACTTTGAATAGTTCTTTTGAGCAATTGTGTGCCGAGATAATTTTTTCTTCATAGAATTTGGTCTGCGCTTGGATCATCTCTCTATGATATTGTCTAATAGCTGCCTTATATTGACTTTGATGGTGGGATCATAATTGTATCTCCACAACCTTTCTATTCTTTTACATGATTTTTTTGTAAGAATTACTTGCTTATTGAACCATGGGGCCTTAATGGTTTTCTGTGGATGATGGCCTGCGACTTTGTTGAGCCAGTCATACCACATCTTATTGGCCTCTTCTATATCCTCTGTCAGGCTTGGTGCTTGGTCCTCTAATTCAATCCTAATATTTTCAGGTAGGGATTTTGGCCATTTATTCTTGATCCTAGTTACTTTATGACTGGTGTGTCGAGCCTGTTGGTTTTCAAGTATAAATGGGATAAAATAGTGATCTGACCATGCCATTGGTATTGGGATTTTTAGCTTAGGGTCATTTGAAAAAATGGCATCTAGTATGTGCCCCTTTACATGGGTGCTTGTGTTTATCCGTTGTTTTAGTTGCATTGCCTCCATATCATGAAGTAATCTAATCACTGTTGTGTCATCTGGTTCATCCAGATGGACGTTGAAGTCCCCCAATAGCGTAATGGAACTTTTACTGGCCGCCAAGTCTGCTATTAGGCCGGGAAATTCCTCTAGGAATGGTGTGGGAGGTCCTGGCGTCTATAAAGTAGTGTGACTGAGAATGAGTTATTAGCCGAGAGTTTTAGGCTGAATTGTATCATTTCACTGTTAGTGGTGGTGACAGGCAATATCATGCATTCATAGGTGTTTCTGTAAATGATTGCTACCCCGCCTCCTGTTTTTTCCTTCCTGTTTTGACTTCGGATAAGGAGATCTGGGGGTAGTGCTTGGATTATGTCAGGGGAGGACCAGTCTTTCAACCACGTTTCAGTAACGAAGAGAATGTCAAGTTCTTCATTCTCTATTAACATTCTGATTTCTGTGGTGTGTGCTGGCAGGGACCTACTGTTGATAAGTCCCATTTTCCATTGCTCAGTTTTTGTTGGCCTGTCTAGTTGTAATGGCCCTTCATTCTTGCCTGAGTAAAGCTTAGCCTGGCAGAGTGGGCATGACATCTCCTTCCCTGTCAGGCTTGTAGGCGCTAGAGTTATCCCACAATGGGTTTCACCAGAGTATCTCAATGAGAGTAAAACGTCTCTATCATGTGATGGGCTTACCGTTTTCTGGGACAAATCCGGCATGGTTCCTGGCCCTTGGCCGTGTCCGGACGCGAACGGGCACAGACGGGCTTGCCTTAGGCGCGCCTTCGGCGCACCAGTGGCTTCCCCGCTGCGCGCGTCCGCTGTGCATTCATGCTGCGTGCGCCATAAGTAGATTTTTGCTTAATTACTAGAGCGCTGACCTATCCCTTGCTCCCCAAGAGGGTGGTGCCTCTCAGCTGTGCTCACTTATCCTGCCCTGCCCTGCCCAGCTCCCTTTTAACTGTTCGGCTTGAGTCAAGATTCCCCACAGTGAGTAAGCATTCAATTCAACCTTCAATTTTAAAAACAAAATATTACAGTGCAAATAGTTTTAAAAGCGTTCTGAGTGATTTAAAAAGTGACAAGTTCAATCTTCTAAAATAATCTGGCTTTAAAAACGACTGTGCAAATAAGCACATTTGATGCATTTTCAGGTTACAAGTCATTGAAAATCTTGGAATGTGCAAAAAGTCCATGAATGGATGCATAGGAATGCCCAGGCTCCACCCATGGAACTCTTCCTAATTTGAAATGTAACATAACACAATGCAAGCAGCTGCCTTGTGTTACATTTCTTTACAAAAACACGCAATGCCACACAAATCAGGCCTTATGTAGCTTTGTAAATATTGCTAAAGCATTTGTGTTGTCCTTGCTTTGCCTTGAGTGACGCAAGAACAATGCAAAAGCTTCATAAATATGGGGCCAATTGTAGATCGAATTAACGTCCAAGTTGGTTCTAGCTGTTTCTGGTAATTCTATTTTAGAATGAACATGCTTTCTTTTCCTTCACTATTTGTGGGGTGTAGTTATGATGCACAACTATTTAAAAATTAATTTTCCCAAGAATTATTATTTTTGTTGATCAACTCATTAAACTCTCTGAGTACACCTATCAAAATGTTTGGTAGATTGTTCACGAAGGACTTCTGGTAATGTGCAAACTGATGATTGGTTATTATGAACCTCCAGAGATGTAGAAGTTTACCTTTACTTGCAGACATTTAAGATCACTCAATTCACAGAACTCCCAAGAGAAATTAAAAACTTCTTACTGTATATAAATATTTCTCACATATGTTTTTTCCAAATCTTAACAGGGCAGAAAATTCAAATATATCGAATTAGTAAATTGGAGAAAATATAAGATGATCTTATTTTCATTTTGTTGTTCATTGAAAAATATTTTAGAATTACAGCCTTTCTTTCTTCTAAACCTTGTGGAAGAATGGGGAACATTGGTGGACTTTATCACACCTTTTATGCCACTTACACCTCGGTCTTTCCAATGTATGTTTAGAAGTGCTATTAACTGTGCAAAAGCATAGTTGCAACTGTTTTGGTATCCTCTTATTCCTTGCATTTTCTTTACCATATACAGAACACTCACCTTGGAATGACCACAACTCCTCTTCTAAGAGCCTGATTCCGAGTCTGGTGGTCTGAAGACCACCTGACTCATGGGACATGAGTTTCCTCTCCACCATGGTTTTCATGTCCGATCCTACTCCATAAAAACCATGTCATAGAGGAAACCATTGGATGCATGGAGGAGAGTACTTGTTGTGCCCCCCCTGTGTGCATGCACCCCAGTGCCTGCACGGCATGGACTGCACCAGTACATGCTGTGCAGGTACTGTCTTTGACATTCCCATTGCGGTGCCTATTTCATAGGCACCACTGTGGGACCACCAAAGAACCGTCCACCAGTGACAAAAAAAGTCATAATCTGGCAGGCGGTGCATACACAGGTTTGGTGATGTGGGGCACCGGCATGGCGGTCCAGCACCGCCAAACTATCAGGCCCTAAAAGTGTCACCTGAGGATGCATAAAATCTGAAGGTAGAGTGGAATATGGATGTGATACCTCTGCAAGCTAAACTTGTTTGCTAATTATCTGCCAGTGTGCCTTTGACGTTTAAGATTCTGAAAATCTAGCTCGGATTTACACACAGAAAAGGGTTAGAGATTGAAGCCCTATTCCTCTCAATAGTTTCCTTTCCCCCTGCAGTCACACTTGCTTTTCACCCAGCGCACCATGCAAAAGGTCAGGTAACTTGGGCACATTTCTGGGGTTAGTATTGGTTTCCTGTGGTTATCCTTTTGCAACGAGAATGCACATACATACAAATATGCAGACAACAAAGGAAAAGAAACATATTGCTTCTAGTACCTAAACATACATAAAATGCAAAACAAACATTAAGCAATCGAGTAGGGATGTTGAGAAATGTTGAGATATTTGATGGTCACAGATCAGATGGGCTTATACTTTCAGAGAAGTGGACCCATTGTCATACGACGAGTGCAAGAGTGCCTGCGTTGGCGCTAGGCAGCACATTGTGCCCCATCACTGGGTAATGGTGGGAATGTGACACATTACATTTAAATATGGCACATTCCTACCCTTTCCCTGTCACTCAGCGCAGCAAGGTGGTTTGCTGCACTACACAGCGCTGCATGACATATTGATAAATATGCCCCCAATGGAGCTGTGGCATACCTCAACTGCACAATTGGATAATTTGGAGGTTCATTAGCCCTGTGCTCAGTACTACTTCTAGGGGGATAAATATTACCATAGCAACCTAGGATTTTTTTTTCCCTGTGCGTTGGTAGATTGTGCGAGCCTGGTCTGGGTCAGTCTGGTCTGCCTGCTGATGGATTATCTGATCACTGGTTTGACCAGTTTTAAAGTGGACATCATATCAAACAACTTCAGTTTTTCCCTGGCTAGCATTAATCCCAACTTCAGGCAGGCTATTTTGAGTTTCTGGGATTCTACTATCAACAGTAGATCGTTATGAAAAAAGATCTAGGGAATATTATGACCGGAAGAGCTGAGGTAACAGCCCAGTTTAGCTGTGAGTTACTCTTTTCAATTGAGGACTCCCTTTTTGACGCTGATCATTGGAGAGTGCTGCAGATGCTTTTGTCATTTAGCTTAGCCCATTATTTTAATAGCTTTTGGTGAGTCAGTGAGTGTTGGCAGATTCCAGAATGTCCTTGTCCGTCCTCTTGTTTTCAATACAAAATGAATTTAGTTTCTTCCTTTGTCGGCGGTCAGTGTGAAAGAAAAGTGAAGGGATGGCCTGCCAGCATCCTGGGGGAGAGTGTTGATCATACATTGTGATGAGGAAACTCCTTACTTATTAGATCCTTTGGAATTGGGCCTAAAGTGCGACTCCCCTTCTTTTTGCCCCCCAACCACCTTCTTCTGCTAATGTTCCTATCCAAGATTGCCCATCAGGGGAGAAGAATGGTTCCACGTGGTGCAAGTGAGGCCCTCAACTTCAATGACACAGAAGGTTTGAAGTGGTGGGAGTATTTTACTCTCTATTATAAGGTAGATATTTATTTTACCAGCTGGATCTATCTCTTCTCTTTTACTGCTCCAGTTGCTTCATTCGCCTTACCTCGCTGTAACTCCTGAGAGCAGGCATTAACACATTTGAGGCTGTGCTTCTCTATATAGATCTAATTTGCATGAACAGGTTGAAGGAAACAGCATATGCTTGCTGGCTGCTCTTGTAAATATTAAGGGAATCTTTTTCCGCCCCTTTGTAACAAGACCTGCGAGGATAACGTCAGGAGAAATAGCAAAAGGTCTGGCGCCACCCACTAAACTTGGAATTTATATTTTTCTCACTGCAGGAGCCCTGGAAAAGGAAGAAGTGGAGGGATAACTATAACCCTAGGCCCAAGGAAGAACACGGAAGGGCACAGAATGCCAACTGGATCATTACTGGCAACCTACCCTCGGGCACCCCACCCAACACCCAAGTGACATGCCAGCGACTACAAGTATGCTCTCATGCATGGCTGAATCTGTCAGTAGTAGCAAAGTAGTGAATATTGTATTAGGGCTGACATACTATAAAACCGATATCTTGGCAGACTCGAGACATGGCGCACTGGGTTTAATATGCGGCATGCCTCGAACAGAAAGGAAGGGTTCTCTCTTTCTCCAAACTTATTAATTACCTTTTGCCACTCCTGCTGCTTCAGAACTGCCCTTTGATGGTTCTTTGTGGAGCTAGGACTTACTTTTAATCAACAACCCCCTTTTCCTGTCCTGTCACCCCAAACACCATTCCATTAGCCAGGCATGCTTGAGCAGTATTTTGGGTTGACTGTGAAGTCTGCATTGGACACACAAGCATAGTTCTGTAATGATGAGATCCACTCTGTTAATATGCTTAAGCTCCTTTATTAACAGTCCCATACACCATGAAGGGAAGCCACATCCAAGTACATCCTGCTGCTGTAGATCTGCGCCACACACTGAGTCAGACCGTTCTGATACATCATTCAGTGACATCATAGGAATGCACATTCCCCAATGTTCTTACAATAGGTAATGGAGATGTCTCATTACCACACACCTTCCCACTTAATAATTAAACAAATAAAAAAGGGAGACAGAAAAAGACAATTCGCCTATGCAACACTATCCTATGTGCTATACTTACTAATAAACTAACCATAAAAATAAAACCACCTATTTCAACATTTGCAGACACAGTGGCCTTCTTACTTTTTTGAATACACCTTTGTGGAATGTCTTCATTGCTTTCTGAGTCCATAACCCCATTATTACAGTGTGGTGACACATTAATCTCTTCCATCCAATCATACATCCTTTGATCCAGATCCCTTTCTTCTTTTTTAAATTTAGCCAACCGACTTAAATGCCATACTTTACCACTGTTAAGAAGCGCTGAATTAAAAAACAGCTTACACTCTCTAATGAGATCTGAAAATCTGCTTTCACCTTTATGTACTTTACTCTCTTTTTTACTTTGACCCAAGAACCTATTTCAGTAGAAATTATTTTGACTCCCAGTTTCTTGTTGTACCAATCTTTGTATGCTTGTTTGGCTGCTTAAAGTTTCTTTTTACCCTCTGGAGACCACTCAGCTACTTTGTGTGTCAGCAATCATGCTAAATCTTTGCTAATAGGTTCACGTTCTGTCATTTCCACAAAAGGACATTTACCAGTACTGTGAATAGAAATTATTCTGTATGCCCATATTAGATTTTTCACTTCAGTTTTCCACTTCCAACCACCATTTACAACTAACTGTATCACACCTTTTATGACACGGTTAAAGCGTTCCACTAAACCATTCCTATTGGGATGATAAACTAAAGTGGTCTTATGAATAACATTTCTTTCCAAAAATGATTTGAATGCTTCAGCAACAAAGTGCGGGCAATCGTCAGATGCAATATATTTGGGAAGTCCTTCCTTCATGAAAATTTTGTCATGAAACCATATTACCCACTCATAATCAGCTTTGTCCACAATTTCTATCTCTGGCCATTTAGAAAAGTGGTCCATTACTACAATAATAAACGTTCTCTCACACGTTTCATCCTCTACAGGACCAATTATGTCAACACCAATTTTTTCCCATGGCATATTGGAACATGCTATCAGTGACAAGGATGGATGGAATGTTTTTTGAGTTGTATCTGATCTGTTGCAATCTACACACTCACATACCAATTTTTCAATACAACCATCCAATCCAGGCCACCAATATGTATACTTTGTTCTCCATTTGTTTTTGATATGCCTATGTGTCCTTCATGACACAATCGAAGGATTTTTTTTCGTAAGGCTACAGATGGAACACTATATCAACAAAGGAGGGGGGACGAGGAGCTGTTAGAAAAGGTCCTGTACCAGGGCTCCCAAATTAATTGCAATAGCAGTAAGATGGTAACAGTTCCTTAAGAATAGAGTAAGAGAGATTCAGACAGCCAATTAGGCCTTAGAAGAATGTGCAGTGTCTCCAAGAGGGTTAGAGTGTGCCGAGAAAGAGTGAAGGTACTCCTATATGGATCTAGAAGTGCCCTCACACACCCAAACAGGTGTATAGCATCATCATCGGGCTGGTGCTCCTCGTGGGGGTGGCGCTGCAGTCCCTCACGGGCCCGTTTGACGGGGCTCTTTGTCGGAGATCTTCAAGGAGTTTGCCGCATTTGTGCATGGGGGTGTGTGGGGCTAGATGGAAGTGGTGTAGTGAGTGAGGTCTAAAAAGAGCCCAAGGACACTTACAATTTATTAAGGATGTCCTAGGGGTCTGGATTAAAATATATCACGGGGATGGAGAAGCAATCTCAGTTGCCTGTGTGAGAGGGGAAAATGAAAAAAATACAATCCCTCTTCTCTCACCCGTGTAGTGGATAGTGTGAGTGTGTCAAGGGGTCGACATGTTTCGCGCCATAAATAGTCCCTAGTGGATCTGGGGGCGCTTCAACAGGACCAAAAGAGTAAAGTATGTCAAATGGGAGTCGGGAAAGAGACACCCTATAAACCCATGAGTCCTAAATGTAGGAGATATAGTTGAAAAGATAGAAAAGAGACACGTCGTCTTAGCGTGTCCCTTGTTGCGGCCTATAGAGGAGACAAAAAACACATAGGGGGTGGGGTGGGAGAGAAGGGAACAAGAACACAATACAAGGCCGTTAATAACAGTCTCAAGTAATGTGGATAATTAATCTCTGCATGCTGGTGTGTCGGAAAGTGCCCCGGTGGGGAACCTAACTAGACACATGCATACATATGGATGGAAAGGGGCAAGAATGTCCCTGGAATGCTTTGGACTCAAATAAGTGGCCCACGTGTAGGGCTAGACTAGGTGGTAAGAATGCTCACTAAAAAGTGACACCGCGGGTCTATGGTGTATCTAGTGTGCATACGGGAGTAGTGTCCAAATATCATTAATCATGAGTGTGACCATAAGTGATCTGCTGTGCTCCTTCCTAGCTACAAGTACTATGAGGGTGAGTACAGTGTAGGCAAGGACATACCAGAAAAATACACCGTAAAACACAATATTGCTGTGCCTACCCTCCCTAGTTCCAGGACAGGCCTCGTCAGCTTCGCCAAATACCAGTGAAGGCAGCTGTGAATAAAAACGGCATGGCTATGACAATTAGACTGCTCGGGATGGGGACGGCCCGAAAACCGGGACCGGTGCCGTTAATAGTGCAGTATGACAAAACAAAATAAAAACGGCATGGCTCGGATATTTAAGCCGCTCGGGATAGAGACGACTAGGCTATGATATTTATAGCCGCTCGGTGTAGAGACGGCTAGTAAACGGGACCGGTGCCGGTAATGGTACAAAAAAATGCTTAAAATACCAAGAACAAATACTGAGAACAATGACGGAGCCTAAGCCGCTCGAAATCGAGACGGTTAGAAAACGGGACCGGTGCCGATCATTGTGCAATTTGACAAATATTGTCATTCCAGTGTAGAAAAAGTACTCACTGCGTACTCTTCATCTGTGCTCCGGAACACCTACCCGGTAGCTTCGGCTGCTGGACGGCAACTCAGGGCAGCGGTATCCAAAATATACACACCCTACGGGATTGGAGCAGGGGAGTGCACGTGACACGTGTTGGAACGTAATGACGATATTGTCGTCTGGCGTTCTTTTGGGGCGGCCATTTTGGAACGGGATCAAATAGTGAGATTCCCAATGTAACCGAGATGGCAATGGGAGGGAAACATGAAGTATCAAAGCCCTAAGCCTGTACTGGAGCCAGACGCCGGTAAGGAGGTGGGACAATGTGAACTGACCATAAAGTGGCAAGAATATCTCTCATATATGTATATGAAGGAGACACAGAGATCCGTTGACTAAGATGTAAGCTGGAGACACGTGGGCCCATGTCTCCTGGTAGCCTTGTAAGGATCTAGTCTCAGTGGTGGAGTAGTACACAGAAGGAGATGGCGGAATGGAACCGTTATGTGAGAAGGCAACATTTTCTGTTGTATGTATTGTATGGTTATAGTAGTCTCAGGGAACATATTGTGTCATGTATGTAGTGACTGAGACAGATGATGTGTGATGCTCCCACTTAGTGGTTCATCTAGTGAGATCAACCCAGGGTATATTATCGTTGAGACCGCCACTGTCACTTTTAAGTCTGAAGACCCATCGTTGTTCACGTTCAAACAAAGTAGTTGTGGACCATTGAGGGTTGGATTCTATAATGGTCCACTTTAGGCTGTCTGGGGGATGATTTTTCTCCAGAAAGTGAGCCTGTAGTCTTGTTGCTGAGCGTTTGCGACGGATCGTACTTTTATGTTCTCCTATGCGTATCTTTATTGGTCGCGCTGTCATACCTATGTAATATGAACCACAGGGACACGTAATCAAGTAAACGCAGTTCTTGGTATTGCAATTAGTGTGGCGATTTTGATGCTATGGTCTCGAAAGTCCAAGTTCCAGTTCTTTGGTTGCCGTCGTCTGAGGACAGACTGTGCATGTACCGCATGGGTAGTGGCCCAACACGGGAGGCAGTGTCCAGAGGGTTGGTTGCGGATTGGTTTTTTTACTTTTTGGACGTGTATGTACCAAAATGTCCCTCAGATTCTCAGTTCTTTTGAATGCGAACAGTGGTATCGGTCCTGGTGATACATTGCCTGTTTCTAATATCTTCCAGTGTTTCTTGACAATTTTTTGAATTTTATTGGAGTAGGAGGTGAATGATGTCACACAGGTTAGTTTGTCAGTTTCCTTCTTCTCTTTTACTTCAAGTAGGGCTCCTCTGTGGTTGTTTCTTGCTCTCTTACGAGCCTGTCTTATGATGTTGGATGGGTAATTTCTTCTGATCAGGTTGACAGATAGGGTTTCGGCTTCTTTTTCGAATTCTATTCTGGTGTTGCAATTTCTCCGTAGACGGAGGAACTGGCCTACAGGTAGGTTCTCCCTGAGTGCTTTAGGATGGTGACTTTGAAATAGGAGCAAGCTGTTCCTATCTGTAGGTTTTTTGTAGTTGGTAGTTTTAAGAGTGCCCTTAACAATAAACCACATATTTCACTTAAATCATTACGAATTTTTCAAAACATGTGTTCTGTTTGGTTCATTTACCGCTACTCAGGCCATCCATTATTCTCATACAACAGTATATTTTGCAATTCCTTATCTATCTTTAATTGTTCTTTCCATTCATTCACATTGATACCAACCATTACCTCATTGAGTAATAAAGCCACACACCCCTTGTCCATACACACATCTTCAACACCATCAGAAAGTAGAGGCATGCGGCTTAAAAAATCAACCACTCAATTCCTGATCCCAGGAATGTGTTGTACCTCATAATTGATGTCTAACAGTTTAATGGACGATCTGGCAAACCTGGGTGAAGCTTTGTGTAAATCAGAAGTAGTAAGTAATTTGTTTAATGGCATATGATCAGTTCTTGCTGTCACATCGTAACCCCATACATACTGGCGAAAATAAACTAGACCCCATACGCATGCAAGGGTCTCACTTTCAATGACGGAATATG
Organism: Triturus cristatus; assembly: GCF_964204655.1. Classification (NCBI taxonomy): domain Eukaryota; kingdom Metazoa; phylum Chordata; class Amphibia; order Caudata; family Salamandridae; genus Triturus; species Triturus cristatus. Next base: position 552,998,778 of record NC_140584.1, read on the forward strand.
TTTTCTTCATGATACAAAACCAAACACTCATTCCGTACTCTTATCATCATATTGAGATAAGATAGCACCCAAACCTTTCTCACTTGCATCTTTTGTAATAAAAAATTCATAAACTGCATCAAATCCTTTTAAAAATGGTGCATTACTTATCTTTAAGTTTCACAAATTTGTTCTGCCACTCAAGTTACCATATACATCTTACTTTGTTCTTAAGAAGATACCTAATAGCATATGTTTTCTCAAAGAAATTTGGAACACATTTTGTGTAGAACTCTACAAGTCCTAAAAAAGCTCTAATGTCATCTTTGTTTTGAGGTACAGGTGAACTCTGAATAGCATCATCTAAAACCTTTTTGAGTTTTATTCCTTTCCCGCTTATGGTATGTCCTAAATAGTTTACCTCTCTCATTGCAAATTTGCATTTCCCATATTCCATCGTGAGTCCTTTGTTCTAAAAAAATTCCAATACTTGCCTCCATTTCACACCGTGCTCCTCTCTAGTTTTCCACATGATCAATACACCATCTTGTTAAAACATCACACATTTAATATCTTCAAATAAATTATTCATTAGTCTTTGGAATATCGCTTCAGCGAATGCCAAGCCTAATGGTACTAAAAAAAATTGAAAACAACCTATGAGTGTGATTAACGTTGTCAATTTTCTACTATCAGGATGCAACATCACTTGATGATGAGCCAATTTTAAATCTAATGTGGAAGACCAAATATTTTCTCTAGTATTAGCAATCATTTTGCTAATTTTTGGAATGGGATACTGATCAACCATAATGCATTAAATACATTCTTGTAAATCTACACGCAGCCTAAATTTGCGGTTGGCACGTCTCACTCTAGCCAATAGAGATAAACATTCAGCAGACTCCACCTGTTCAATAATCCCTTCCTGCACCAATTTTTTCAATTCTTGAGACACCTCATCTCTAATAGAAAATGGAACATGCCTAACTTTGTGAATACATGGTTTGGCACATTCTTTAAGTTACATTTTTTGGCAAAAATCACTTAGAAGTCGTACCTTTCCTGAAAGTACTTTGGGGTATTCCTCCAGCATGTGTTCCATATCCTTGCTAACATTATCACTATCTACAGAAATCACTAGCTCTGAGCTATTGGGATCCAGAATTATGCCTAGAACCCCTTGGTCAAACCATCGAAGCACAGCTGGGCCTTTTTTGTGACATTTAATTTGCACAAAGCCTTTCTTCCTTTGAAAACAAGCTCTAAATTAAGATAACTATTTAAATCAATAAGTTCACCATTATAACTTCTAGTATTACATGAGGGACCTCCAACTAAACGCCAAAATCCTGTGCAAATGTGTCATCCAAAATACTCTTATTAATAATAGTGAACAGTGATCCAGAAACCGCAACCACCTTCATCATAATACCACCCTTAGTTAACTCACACAAAGGTTTTTTCTTGTGATATGTTCAACATCAAGGATATCATATTCAATACAAAAACCTCATTACTATCTGCATCTTTATCCTGTTGATCTGAACTAGATTGAGACAAGTTTTTTTCTTGAATGTACTTTACCTTTCTGATCATTTTCTTTCTACCTACTTTTGCATAATGCCCTAAAATCCCACATCCCACATATAGAATACTTTTGGTTTTTAGCAGGGCATTTCTTAAAAATGCAAACTTTTCTAGACTGCCAGAATGATAACATTTCTTGTGCTCAACATAGTAATTAGTTTTGCTTTTAGAATTGCCATCACCCAAATTGTGTGTTACTTTAGTAGAGTAGTTACTTTTAACTTTCTTTCCTGCTTCAATTAAATTAATCTTTCATTCTTGTAACTCGTCAATCAAAGCCTTTGTGCATCTGCCCGTAAGTTCTATTTTCTTCACTAACGCCACAACTTCTTTCAGTGGAACCTCCCCATTCACCCACAATTTGTCTTGTATATTAGGGTTTCTTGCGCGCATTATGATTTGGTCACGGATGAGCTCTTGTTGTAAGACTCCAAATCTACAAGTTTTAGCTAAATGCCGAAGCGCTGACACATACTCTTTCACTGTTTCAGATTTTCCTTGTTTGCGCTCGAAAAATTTACATTGGACCACTGCTATGCACACCATTGGTTCCAATAGTTGTGTGAACACATCACCCACACCCTCTTGCCTAGTTTTCTTATCCATTTCCTTGTAAATTCTTAACCCAACCGGATCAATACAATGCAATAATAATTTCTTTTTCTTTTCCGGAAAATAATCTTCTTCCTAAAATGTGTTAATATAATTGCAAAAATACTCCTTCCTTCTCATGTTATAAGTTGAGGATTTAGCAAAAACCCAGACAATTCTTAATTATCAGTCTGAAATTTTGCCAGCATTTCTGTGGGTCATCGACAGCCATATATCTAGGTAACACTCCTAGTATCCGGGTAGAGGATCTAATCGCCCTGAATTATGAACCACTTCTCAAATATGTCACAGTTAAATTACGCAGCTGGCATCGGTTCCTCCTTAGTATCATAGGCAGGTGTCATATAATTAAAATGAACATCTTGCTTAAGTTCCTATAGCTTTTTTGCTTAATTCCCCTTTGGGTCCCAAATTCTCTTTTTAAGCATTTGGAAAGTGCTATAGGTAGCTTTGTATGGGGTTATAGACGTGCCAAAAGGGCTTTCAGCTTTATTAAATTGTCTTATAAACAAGGGAGCTTTAGGCTTCCAGACTTCAAGTTTTATTTTTGGGCTGCATTCGCTGGGCGGATATTGAGCCTGCTAAATGGGCTTGAAGCCGGATTATCTTCTCTGGCCTACCAATTAGCAGGTGGACCATCTATGAGATTCACCCTTTACAAGACCTTTGACCCTAACTACTACAAGCGGGTTAAATTTAAGGTAGTTAGGGACATAACCAGGATTTGGCACTAGATTTGCAAGAAATGTTCTTGACCTTCATTGCATTATCATACTGCCTATGGGGCAATCCAACTCTGACCGATATATTCCAGGATTATGTCGGAAGAATTTGGCAGACCTTGGGCATTAACAGACTAGGCCAACTATATGACAATCAGGGTTTCCACTTATTTATTGCAATTAGAGATGAGTTTGGGCTCCCACATAGTTCTTTTTTTAAATATCTTCAGATAAGAGACTATTTTTTAGATGGGCAAAGGTTGTCAACTGCACCATACACATCTAAAATATTGTCGGGCATATATGGGTATTCTGGTAGGGGCGCCATTGGCGCATTAGATCAGAAACTCAGCTCACGACAACATGCAAAATTAAGTCGGCTTTTGAATACTAATATCACTGCTGTAGATATTTTAGATCGAGCAGTTGCCTCAGTCAATCTAAAACTGCAACAACATAAGACTGTCTTTATGTTGTATTACACACCCAAGCTCATTTCTAAGTGGGTAACATCCCGATCCTCTAGTAAGTTGTACTGCCCTAAATGTAAATTTTTTGCGGCAGATCTAAAACACATGTTTTTGGACTGCACGATGCTTAGGTTATTCTGGAATGATGTATGTGCAACACTAGCAGTGCAAATTGGTCGCTAGTTCCAGCTCACAGAAAAGGAAATCCTCCTCAGGCTCAAGCATGAAGCTACTAATTCTAAGAGGGCATTAATCTCCATCATCATAGTGTGCACGCGCCTGTGTATTGCTAGAGCCTGGATAAATCCTATCAGTCCAAATGCTAACGAGTTTTGGGCACTGCTCAGACAGGTGTTCGAATCTGAGTTAGCCCTAGCTAAGGCCAGAGGACCCCGCGCCTGCCTCAGGTTCAAAAGGGTCTGGTCTAGTCTGCAATGGGTTTAGACATACACCTATTATTATTTGTTTGGTTTGCTGTTGTTATTCTATTATTTAGAAGCATTATTTATTGTAATCCTTCCGTGTTTGTACCCCCAGCTTCTTTCTCTTACCAACAATTGTATACATTTTACCAAGTGTAAAAAAAAACATCATTTTTTTCTTTGTTGTTTTGTAATGCATCTTACTAATGGCCATAGAAAATAAAAACAATTAAAAAAAATACTCCTTCCATCTCATCGTAGGTTCGTCCTTGTCAGGATGCACGAATTCACAGCACACATTTTGTTTTACTAAGATAACATGTTAAAGAGAACTATGTGGTGATTGGTGAACAGAGGTAGGTCCACTCCATGTAGTATCTTCAGATATGTTTATTTCAGGTTAAGATCTTGAGCAGAGCCCCACCAGGGGCAGCCTTCCTGCTGCTCAGCCCATTCTCCCAACTGACAATCTCAACTCACCCAACATTCCACAGCATCATCCACACCAACATTCTATACCACATTCACACTGGCTGAGCAGCAGGTACAACACTTCTCCCTTCCTCATATTAAACAAAACACAATGTAATGATACAAGTGAAAAGCACATCAAACAGAAAATAACATGCACGTAAATTTGAAAAGGTACCATTGCAAAGACATGAGAATGGTTGAGGGCAAACCCGTAGAATGAAAAGCAGAGAAAAAACAGTACAATGGGTTTACAAGTTAACATCCAAGAATGCAGGAAAGCACAGGAAAAATAGCTATTTGCATGAATGTCAACATAAGGAAAAGCAACAGTAAAACAACAATGCCCACCCACGTATCTAAAGATAAGAAACAAATCGTCAAACAGAAAGACAACACCTACACACATCCACTCCCCTTCCACACACAAACTAACCAGCAAACAACAACACTGCGCACAACCAACCCCTGAAGGCACAAACACCACAGCTGGCCAGGCCGAAAATGAATGTGAGCACCCAGGGAACCAAACAACAACGGTGCAAAAGACAACAGACCACAGCAAAACCCATACTCAACCCGGGACAAAGACCCGTGCCGTAAGAGAAGCAGGAAAGGGAGGACAAAAACACAATAAAATACTCCGCAGAAACGCCAAAGCTGAAGGTGAAGTGAAATTCACCTACCAACCACACAAAAGTGGTAGACAGGAGTGATTCAAAAACCTAATCAACTCTAACCAACACCCACAAGGGAGACAAACCTATGTCCACCCACGACCACAAAACAGTGGTAGGCCAGAGAGGCTCAGAACCTAAGTCAACTCATACACACACACCCAACAGAGAGATACACACACTCTCAGAACAACCACAAGGGGTTAACTACAAAACATTGCCCACAAAGGTAACAGACCAATGTCACCCACAACCCCAAAAATAGTGGTAGGCGAGAGAGACTTGGAACCCAAGAGCCTTCTCGTACACACACCCCCAAAGGTGAGAAGTACACACTCTCACAACAACGACAGGGGATGACCAGGAGTGACTTGCCGTGTAACAGTCAACTCAACAACACATACTCAGGTGGTAAGAAAGAGTGACCTAACACCAAGAATCAACTCAAACACACCACCCAGAGGGTGACGTACCCACGACACCCACGCCCACCAAAGAGGTAGGAGACCAAAGAAACATAAGACCAACAACCTTCTCACACGTAAGCCCCCAACAGAGAGGGAACAGACAACACCCACAACCACGCCAAGCTGGTAACCCAGGGCAACAGTACATAAAAAAGACAACAGAAACAACATAGCAACAGTAGATGAAACCACACACAAAAGGCAACACTGAGAGGCAAAGTGCGAACTTGTTAAAATGAATTAACATTTTGAAAATGCATGACACCCTTGCATGAAGTTAACAACACCTTATTAAGAAGTAATCCAACATTTGCATTATTCAAAATGAAACATTTCCCCCAAGAGTTAATTGAAATGATATAGAAACCCCTTTCACCAAAGGTCATCGTGGGCAGTATAAAAGAGAGACGCACGAAATGAGCAGGAAACGCTGGGAAGCTTCCAACCTGAACGTAGACGGAGTTCAGGAAACCCATTCTCCCAACTGACAATCTCCACTCACCCAACATTCCACAGCATTATCCACACCAACATTCCATACCACATTCACACTGGCTGAGCAGCAGGTACAACAAACTACCAGCAGTTTATACAGTGTCCTTATACAGTTGCTCCCGTATAGAACTGCTTGAGTGATGCAGTAATCCTTCAGATCGTGTGTCAAATAACATAGAGATCCAGGCCAGGTTTCATGGTTACACACGGGGGAAACGCCTTTGGAAAACACGTGGGAAGTGTGCCATAAATGCCAGAAGAGTCAGCGCACAGAAATAATGCCAGGAGAAGTAGCACATATCCCTAAAGTCAATAGTCGAATAGGTGCACGAAAAGTATACCACACTTGTGAACGTGTGCAGCTTTGACTTGCCTGTGACACTGGCTGCACAGAGCTAAAGCTAGACCAGGCCCTTTATACTCCTCTTTTGTCTCGGTGCGTACAGCGAATGTGCAAACATGCGAAAAACCCACGAAACAGGTAACTGCCAGATACGCGGCACTTCAACTGCAGTGTGCGGCACACTGAAGATTGCCTGACCCCAATTCGTAGTTGATAAGGTAAATCTGTTTAACAAATATGGCTGCGCGCAGCACTTAATGAGGTCACATATGTGACCTTTCAATAGGCAATCTTTCAAAGCAGGCAGTGTGTCAAGATTGCTGAATTAAGAGTAGCAGAATGTCAGCGCTGACTGCTCACGAGTGCCACGCACCGGAAGATGATTTCACCGATGAGAGGTGCTGTTACACAAAAACCATTGCTGATAAAAGTTTTATCAGTATTTGCAGAAAATCTTGCAGTGGAGCTGGCAGCCAGCAAGATACCTTGCCAGGTCATGGAGCGCTGTATGTAACTGGGGGTCTGATTTGTAGAGAAATCACCAACTCCAAATGTAAAATCTTCCCAAAGTCACATCGATGTCACTGGTGTTGGGGCTGTGAATATGACCTTTCAACTTGTCACCAATTCTATAATGATGAGATCGACTCTGTTAATATGCTTAAGCTCTGTTATTAGCAGCCTCATACACTATGAAGGGAAGCCACGACCAAGTACATCCTACTGCTGTAGATCTGCACCACAACTCAGAACGTTTTAAGACATCATAGAATGAAATCATAGACATGCACAGTCCCCAACGTTCTTAAAATAGGTAAAGGAGATGTCCCATTACCACAGGTTCTCTCCTTCAATACACTCTAGGATTATGTTTTGCTATTCCATTTCACCATTCTTGAAGTGAACGAAGCAGGGATAATGCAGTGGCACTGGTGTCAATGCTGTGTCACTGAATTAATAGAGTTTCATTGAAGTAACTGAGTTTTGGAAAAATGCAAGTATTACACAAAGACCAAGGGCCTGGTTACGTTGTCAGGTGGACTGCCACCCACAGGCCGTTAGTGGTGGTCCGCCTGACAGACAGGCCATCGGTCTGACCGCTGCATTACTGCAGTCGGTTGGACCACAGAGGTCGGGGGGGGAAGACCGCTGCTTCTGACAGGATCATCTGATCCCGATGGGGCGGTGGTCGGAATCATAGTCCCGACAAGAGACGGTGCCGAGGAAGGCAACACCGTCGGGATTACGATAATCCCTTTCCACCAGCCTTTTCATGGTGGTTCTTCTTTGGCTACTGTAAAGTGTCCCAGAGGGCACCTGTAGTGCCCCCACGAAACATCCATGCACCGTGTGCCATGCACCACATGGCACATGACACTCAGTGCATGGATGTGCACAAAGCGCCCATTTACACTCCTTTTCCTGGGCCGCAGCACAAGCTGCAGTGTAAAGGAGCTCCACAGCTGTCATATCGTGATTAGGCAGTCGGACTGCTGACTGCTTGTCAGGCGGTCTCCTGACCGCCACAAGAGTTGACGGCGGTCCGACTGCCCGATATAGTAATCATGCCCCAAGTGTAGTGAATGAGCAAGGCCCATTCAGCAGAAGAACAGTGGGGGAGCAGTATGAGTCCAGTGGTGCATTTTGTTCTGAATATAGAACTAAAGAATGGTGTGGTAATGTACTGCAGTTTACAGGAGTCGCATTTTCCAATTAAATGGCCTCTTGAAATGGCTACTAAATTTGCACCGGACATGCAGATTTTGTGCTAAACCTGTATGGCACAAAAACTTTATCAGTGGAAATTGGATTTTTGTGCATTTTCATCATTTGAGCATCACACAAGTAAAGTGTCTTTGTTTTGATGTTTGTTTCCATTAGACTTCGGAATTACAACAAAAACCATTGAGCCTCATATGTACTTACTTGCCGTGCTGCTGGTATATTTTCAAATAGTTTCAAAGTTCTTTTATAAGTATTTACGTTTTGATGTGCTAGAAAACATTTGCTATCTTATAGCCTTTCCTTTCACACTGTTCCCCAGTAAATTTGTCATTTGTTTCACATTACAAAATTGCTTTACGTTGCTACCAGCAAAATAAAAATAAACACTAATCTCTGTGTTAAATAAGAAGCAATTTGTTGGAAGACATTGTCTGATACTTGACATCTGCTGTTGAACTCACATCAAATGCGACACGATAAACATTAAGGGGCCGATTCCAATCCTGGAAAAAGGCATTACAAATCGTTGTACAAAGCGTTTTTCCCGTACGACTCGTACCCGGTTAACTTTTCTTACAACCTAGGAAGTACGATTCGTACAGAAAGCCTTTTTCCGTACGAATCGTACAAAAGACCATACGGCTAAAATAAACCAACGATTCTGATCCGGAACAGCTTGTACGCGACATCCGTACGTATTTAAGCAGCGGTTTCCGGGCCAGCAAGTACGATTCGTCCCTACGGCACTCCGTACGTCTCTTTTCTTACAGGTGCCAAAAACAGCCATAAAAGCAGAGTCCCCAGGGCTACGAGTCATACAGGCATACACCCCCGTGCGTTGTGTATGTACGGTGTGTACCCCCAACATCGCGTATGTACGGTGCGTACCCCCAACATCGCGTACCCCAACATCGCGTACCCAAACATCACGTACCCCAACATCGCGTATGTACGGTGCGTACCCCCAACATCGCATATGTACGCACCGTACATACGCGATGCTGGGGTACGCGATGTTGGGGTACGCGATGTTGGGGTACGCGATGTTGGGGGTACGTACCGTACATACGCGTTGTTGGGGGTACGCACAGTACATGTGCACTGGGGGTAGGCACAGTACATGTGCACTGGGGGTACGCACCGTACATACACAATGCACGGGGGTGTATGCCTGTATGACTCGTACCCCTGTACGACACGCACCCCGGGAACAACTTTTCCCGGGATACAAGTCATACAAAGTTCGCTTCGTAGCGGGTAATGGCATTCCCCGTGTACGGGACGTTTTCCGTACAAATCGTAAATCGGAAAGCCGGTCTGGATCGTATTAGTACGGTCGGACTGCATTTTTATAATTTGTACGGAAAAGTGTCCGGGTCCGTCTCGTACAACTTTTCCCAATCCGATTTGTACGGATCGGGCCGATCCGTATGTATTTTTCCCGTACTAATCGTACTTCACGGTTCGGACGGGACTTGTACAATTTGTATGGAAAAATTTACGGATACGAGTTGTACGGGAAAAAAACATACAGGATCGGAATCGGCCCCTAGATGCCTCTTTTCCTTCTGACCGCCTGCAAAAAGGGCTGTGGGTGCTCTGTAGCACCCCCTGCACCCCTACTTCCAGCAGCTTCCCAGGACTACTATAAACAAATCCATTGTATGACTCGTCCTAGATATGTTTTTTCAATGTTCTTTCGCTTCATGGTTGGTGGCTCTACTTTACTACTTGTGCATTATACAATAACGGTTCAGTGCTTAAGCAGTGGTTTGATTTCTCCCTTTAGTGCAGAAATCGTCAGGGTTCCCTTACATTACAGGTCAGATAGGCAAAGTAAGAGAATGGAACCCGGTTGTGTGTGGGTGCTGCATTTCTTCACATTTCTTCTATGTTGATCCTTTATAGCACTACGGTGCAAAGTAACAGAGACAAAGTAAAATAAAACTACTGTATTAGCATGTGTGATGACTGGTGTTTGACTGTTCGGACAAAATGTTGAGAAAAAATATTGAGGTGCAGAAATATCAAGTTGTAAATATCGTGAAGCACAAATATCGTGCAAAAATATGGTTGAAAAGAATATCGATTTTCTAAGGTAGGTAATATCGATGTTAAAAATACCTATGTTGCTAATTTCATTTACAAAATATTGTTAATAATATCGTTTTTTAATTATTTATATGTATTTTAGTATATATTTTAATTGTATATTTATAAATTGTTTGTATAATTATTGTTAATGTTTTTTTAATCTAGTTTGTAAAAAAAGAAATTTAAAATTTAATGTAATAGTTTAATGTAATTTTTTGTGCTTTGGCGGGTGTGGGGTTTAGAGGGGTGGAAGTAAATGAATTATAACTAATTAATAATGAATTATTAATACATTTTAATTATTTAATTGATAATTATGTTGTGGTTTTTGTAGGGGTAAAGGTTAGGTAAGAAATGAATTATAATCATTAATAATTAATGTTAATTACTAATAGTTATTTAATTGATAATTAATTTTATGAATAGCGCACTTAAGATATTTTTTAAGTTATATATCAGGTGCGGGTTGTTGGGTTTGTAGGGGTAAAGGATGGAAAGCTAATTGAATATAATTAATATCTTATTTGTTAGTTATTAATTTTTTTAAATTGATCATTTATTATGTCAATGATATATTTTAGGTGTGTGTTGTTTCGATTGTAGAGGTATAGGGTGGGAAGTTATTACATAATAATAAATGTAAAAATAGTTATTAATTCATAAAAAATTGTAATATTTATTATGTTATGTGCTAATTGTGTTACACTTTTCAATAGTGAATAACATTATATTTGTTGGTTGTTATGATTGTGAGAGTATTGTGTGGTATTCTAATGATATTAATATTATTTGTTTAATTTATAATATGTGTTAAACATTGTTATACATATGTAATTTGTTTCATTTAAAAAAGTTATATCTATAATTTTTATATTTAAATATTTATATTTCTTGTTTTCTAATATAGTTGTTCAAATATTTTATTTGCTTGAAGTGAACTACTCTCTCTCTACTGTTGCTGGAGTGGGTATAGTAAATGTCACCCCTCCGCAATTCAACCCTTTCCCTACTGTTGCACAGACGAGTGGGAAAAGTAAATGTTACCCCACCTGAATCCAACACTTTCCCTACCGTTGCACTGACTGAAAAGAGGAACAGTAACATTTACCCCTCCTGAGTCCAATACTTTCCCTACTGTTGCACAGTCTGGAGTGGGGATAGTAAATTTTACCCCTCCTGAGTCCAACTCTTTCCTTACTGTTGCACAGCCTGGAGTGGGAATAGTAACATTTAGCCCTCCTGGACTAAACCCTTTCCTTACTGTTGCACCAATTGGAGTGAGAATAGGAATGTGTACCCCTCTGTTTCACAGACAAGAGTGGAAATAGTAAATGTTACCCCTCTGTAATCCAACACTTTCCCTACTCTTGCACCAACTGGAGCGGGAATAGTAATTTGTCATTCTCGAGTTCAATGCTTTCCCTAGTGTTGCACCAACTGGAGTGGGACTAGTAAATTTAACCCTTCCTGAGTCTAATGCTTTCCCTATTGTTGCACAGACTGAAGTGGGAATAGTTATTTTTAACCCTCCTTATCCCAAACCGTTCCTCATTGCTGCACCGACTGGAGTGAGAATAGTAATTTATACCCCTCCTGAGTCCAACACTTTCTCTACTGTTTGCACAGAGTGGAATTCGAAAAGAAAATTGTACCCCTCCACAATCCAACACTTTCCTCACTGTTGCACTGACTGGAGTGGGAATAGTAATTTTTCCTTTTCCTGAGTCCAACACTTTCTCTACTGTTGCACACACTGGAGTGGGAATAGTATATATTAATTCAACAATTTTATAGTTTTGTTTATATTGTGCAAATGTAGATTATTATGATGTTTATGTGCATTTATTTGTAATTAGTAATGTTTGTAATAGGTGTTATATTTTTAGTAAAATAAAATCTATTATATTATTTACTTTAAGTAATTAAATTTGTATGAATTAAAAAACAATTCCAGTTAATTTGTTACGGTTTTTAATGTATTGTATATATGAGTGTGTGTGTGTGTGTGTGTGTGTGTGTGTATATATATATATATGTGTGTGTTACATTATTAAAGTTTGCAAACAATTAGTAAATTATAAGAATATACATTAAAATTATTATTTTAATAACAGTTTTATATTAAATATATATCTAAACGAATATAAACACAATATTTATAAATATTTTTTAATTATGTAAATATATTTACTTCACATTCTGTTACTGTTATATGTTAATATATTGAATGTTTACTTTTTTTAAATATATATTAAAAAAATTATATTTTTGCAATCGATATTAGTGCACAACGATATTTTTTTCTCAATATTTTTGTCATTCACATTGTAAGTATAGGAGTAGAATATTTTTGAGCTCGATATTTTGGACTCAATATTTACACACCACGATATTTTATCAGTGACTGTGATCACTAATTATGTCATTGGACTTGAGTGGTAACTTTTCCAAACGCACTAATTTAATTTTAATACATAATTATAATAATGGTACAAACATCCATATCTTTGGTTAATTTTTCACACTATTGAACATGAGTCTCACTCACTGTAAATCCTATGGGAATTAACTGAGAGTGCTAGCCGCTAGTGTCCACCTTTGAAAATAAGGCCACTGCTGCACTGCTGGGATAAGAGCCCTGGGCTCATAGTACACAAACACATGAAAAAATATGTGTGCACACATGTGTATGCTGAGTATGTGAGGCTTCCCACTAACTCAGTGGAGCATATGTACACATGAAGCGTGTTGCACAAGAGACTCTTCAGGGGTTGGTGCTGACCTGGTTTAATCCTTATAATGTGGTGGGTAATCATAATGTAGGTCTGTAGTGCATACTGAAAAGGTTGTGTGCTCATTGCATTATGCCTTATGGGTGAAACCTACATGATCGCAGCTTCATCATATTTAGGGCAAAGATATAGGTAAAGTATTAGTTTTAGGGTAAACATCTACACCAAGCACAAATCCACTGTCACTTTTTTTTATAACGGCACTCCTTATGCCACTCTACGAATTGTCATATATCCCTAGTTCAACCATAATCACATTACAGGCCTTGGTTCCCCTACTGTGCCAAGTTGACCACTCTGCTGGCCCGCAGGGGTATCGGAGGTCTCCCCATACAATAGAGTAATTGACAAGTGCTAGGCCCTGTTCCTGGTAAAGGAAGAGGTGAGGAGGAAATCTGCATGACTTACTAAGCCCTTCACTTTGCATCTGGCCTGGAAAAGCCCAAGCTCACAGAAACAAGGGAGGAAGGCCAAACCTCTGGAGGTAACCCCAGGAGGAGATTCCAATTGAAGATTTGATTGTAAGGGATCAGGCAGCAGTGTGAGTTGGGGGCAGCGCTGCAGTCCCCAGTTCAGTTCAGTTCAAGTTTATTAATGTTTAGACTCTTGTCTTTAAACATAAAAACATAAAACAGTTTAAAATTTTACATTAAAATTAACCCCCTCACAATCACCACCCACCAGTTCTTCTTATACAGACTCAATATTCTTTTCATACACCAGTACACAGAATGCTCCATACCAATACAAATCCTTCTTCCCTAGCCCCCTAAACTCTTGAATATCTGGCTAAATAATCTTAGATTGAGGCTCCCAACATCAACAGCCCAAGCATATTTTTAAAACTTTTGCCAAGGCACATCAACATCTAAAAATGTCATGTTCAACAAAAGTTCAAGTGTATTATTGAGATATTTTATATCATACTTGATAAAAAACGGTTGTAGAATGAAGCATCGGGTCCTATATAAATGACAATAAATCAATAAAAAAAAAATTAACATTACAATTTTGAGACCTCAATCCACATGTGCATTTATTCTCTGCATCCAAAACAGCGTTAAATTTCTCAGTCCTTAAATACTGGACATTCAAAGCTTCCTAGAATTTTGATAATATTAAACACAAATGGGCATCTGGAAGTGCTGATATGTACTGGAACACCCGCCTATTTTCCCAGGATTCTAACATATAATTTACAGAGGGTCTGTTCCCTACATACTCCATATCTGCCAATCTAGACTGCCTTCTACTTGCCTTATTTAATTTGCCTTTCAAAAGGTGGAAGGCCTCAGTCATCCTAAATGTCTTAATTTCTGGTTAATCCCCAATGGTCCCTAACCTATTTCTGACCTGCATCGCCCACCTTAACTCACTCCTTTCTATTTCAGAAGCACAAAGAACTGATACCTTCTGTACCTCCGAGGACCATAATTTCTCCAAAAATCGCAGAGTTGCTTTGTATACCAAGAAATTCCATGCCTGCAAATTCCCTTTTGGTCTTTTGCTGGTCCTATCACACTTTTTGGGAGACCTAGCAGTTTTTTCAGACACCTGTACTCTGAAGTCCCCAGGGTCAGTCTTTTTATGGAACACTTGAAGTGAAGCTACTATGTTTAAATTAGGGGTGGGCGGAATTTGCGGAATCGCGTTACGCAAATCTCCGCGAAACGGTAAAAAATCTCCGCGAACACGCAGAAATTCCGCGAACACGCGGAATTGCTTGTTCGCGATACTTTTTTCCTGTTCGCGATCGCTGTTTGCGTGCTCGGGGTGAAATATCTCGCGAACACGCATATTGAGAACGCGAACAAGCAAAAAATTTCGCGAAGTTGCGGAACGCAGATTTTTGGGCAATTTCGCATTCTCCGCGGAACGCGAAATTACCCAAATTCCGCAAATTCCGCGAACGGAACGGAATTTGCCGCCCAGGCCTAGTTTAAATGTCCTAGAATACAGTGCAGGAGGGTTGGGATAGTGATTGTGTAATGATGTACCACCTTAGGATTAGGCAGAGGTGCCTACCTTTCAGAACTTTCCACTCCCCCTTAAAAGCACCTTCACAAGGGAGAGACAGTTGAGAAGACACTGGACCTGACAGTGACGATAGCAACAGAATGTTCAGCTGGAAGAAGAAGCCACCTGATCCCAGTGAGAAGATGGACTGAAGTACTTTAGCTCCAACTGGCACCCAGGATTAAGATGGGTCTCTCAGGGCCCAGTGGAACTGGCACCCTTATGCATCCTAGGGAACAGTAGAGGGATGGACCTGGTGGAAGACCCTGGCGAGTTCCCCTGAGATTTTGTGACCTAGCCCTTTTCTCTGCTGACACGTAGGGACCATGCAAGTAGCCAAAGGATTCATGGACCTGGGGAATATGGAAGGCAGGATGTCGCACTTGTTGGCTTTGGAGGGGTTGAACAAGACATCCCCTAAGCAGTAAAGGCAGAGGACATGTTTGGCAGGGGGCCATTACAAAAATGGGGTGACCCAGTAAATTGAGGACCTGGGTGAAATCTTGATACAAAAGACAATGGTCCCAAATTAATAATTCAAGCAAAGTGGCAAAGGCACTTACATGAGTTGATTGATCTACTAAGTCATGAGCTCGAAAGAACCAATTATAGGAAGCTCACAGTGTACAATCTAGTCTTTGAATATGAACCACAACATCCAAAATTATAAATCACCAAATCTTTACTTAGTTTGGACAATTCAATAACAATTTTTATGCAGTGTTTAGACTCAAGGTTGCTCCAGAGGGAACGTGCAGTAGGTGTGAGTGATAAGAGGTGAATATAGAAGGAAAAGAGTAATAAAACAAGGTTGTGAGAGATATTCTTTGAATTCACAGAAATGAGCGGTGATTAATTCTCCGTCACTGGCAAAACCTGGTCACATACACGATTCACAACAATTCATAGTACATGATTATTTGGAGACAGTTCAATTGTCTGGCACGAGAAAATGGTGTGTCCCAGGTAGGAGGGGGGGGCGTCGACGTTTCGACCCGACTAGGGGGCCTGGAGGGAGATTTGAACCTCGCCCGTGCGGGTCTTCATCAGGACCAGAAGGGCAACCTGAGTGACTCCTAGACGCAGGAGGGTGCCTAGGGAATTAAAAACAAGGGGTGATCAGGATGTTGGGCAAATTGAGTTATTTAAAAAGCGGGGTTTTTAGGGCCTGAGAGGCCGCTTACCTGACTTAACAGGAGCCCGTCATCGTTAGGGGCATGTGCGGTGACAAGTTCCAGACGTCCCTTGTGATGTAGGGGTCGATCGTCTGCGAAAATTATATACATGGTATCATTGAGCAATATGTCACACGTTTGATTTTCCGATGGTCAGGTAAGGAGAAACCATAATTACCTGGTTTCTGATCTCAGCGGAGTGAAAACCTCTTCAATTAATCAGGTTCAGAGTATAAAATTGAGCTATTGGTGAGTAAGAGGATTCATTAGCTTTACAGAAACTGACATTCAAGGACTGGATGGGTTAGTCAGAATCAAAGGAATGAGTTTACCAAACGCCGAGTTAATCGGTGTACAAGATTTTCCAACGCGCGGGTGAATGACTCCGCGCTGAACCGCGAGGACGTCGGTTACCGGAGCAACCGGCAGCGTGATATTTAGATGCACCGGAGAAAGAGTAAAAAGACTAATTTACGGGCCACGGTTGGCGCTCCGTGGATAGTGCCACCGTGATGTACTGTTGGTTAACAATTTGTATAATTAATCTCAAATACAGAGTGTCAAGGGTAACACGTATAATTCTTGTTACAATGGACAAAAAAGCATAAGTACAATACATTAGTCAGTGTTAAAGTGATTGTACGGCGGACAGAACACATAAATTACAAAACATTGGAACAATACATTAATGGCATAAACAACTTTTGAAGCAATTATATATAAACATCCAGTTAGATAATATCCTATCCAGGATAACACGTACATCTAGTCATGCTAGTGATTCCAATAGTCATATATGGATACAGAATTGGGAAGGACTGAGTAGGGATGAATTATCTACTGTTGATAATGGCCACCTGTTTGGTGATCTCCTCAAATGAATTCAAACCTTTAGCAATTGTGTCCAAAGAATGTATCCACCTACATTCACGTTTGTTGAGGATAGCAGTGAAGTCGCCGCCTCTGGGATTAGGCTTGACTTTTTCAATAATCCACCACCTCAAACTATCAGCATTATGTTCAGCATTCGTGAAATGTTCAACCAAAGGGGCCCCAGGTGTCTTGCAACGGATACGACTGCAATGTTGCAGGATCCGGCATTTCACCCTCTGGATTGTCTGTCCGACATATAACAACTCACACGGGCACACAATCGCGTAGATCACTCCTGATGTGTTACAATTACTGTGCTCACTGAGGACATATGTGTGATTATCATGGGTAAATTCTTGAATGTTGCTGGTCAGAGGACAGGCTTTACATGAGCCGCATTTGTAGTGTCCCCTTACCGAAGGGAGTCCCCAAAGGGTGGTTTGAGTGGGGGTCTTAGAAAAGGGTAAGAGGGATTTTACCAGATGGTCCCTTATGTTCTTGCCTTTCTTAAAGGCATGAAGTGGAGTTGCTATACTGCCTAGTTCATCGGACACCAGGTGCCAGTGCTGATTAATGACCTTTTTAATGATGGTACTCTTAGTATTAAACGTGGTTACACATACCAGCCTTTCTTCCTTGGATTTGGCATTGGTCTTGGGGGTCAGAAGCAGATCTCGGTGGTTGTGCCAGGCCCGTTTACGTGCCTTTTTCAAAAGGCGCACAGGGTAGCCACGTTCGATTAGTCTAGCGAGAAGGCCCGCTGATTCAAAGAAAAAGTCCTCCTTTTTAGAGCAATTCCTCCGCAACCTCAGGAATTGGCCAAAGGGTAGGTTATCCCTGAGGTTGCGGGGATGGTGGCTAGAGTAACGCAATAAGGTGTTGCGTTCACTGCTCTTCCTGAAAAGGCTAGTATATAATTTGCCTGATTCAGATTTAATGGTGATGTCCAGGAAATTGATGGAAGCTCTATTGTGTTCAACGGTGAATTGAATATCTGTCGAGCATGTATTCAACCATGAATGGAAATTCTGAAGGTCCTCCTCGCTGCCTTGCCAGATTAAAACCACATCGTCGATATATCGACGCCACAACTCTATGTGATTCAAATAAGGGTTCATTTCACCTAGGACAAAACGATGTTCAAACTCGGTCATATAGATAATAGCCAGATTTGGGGCAAAGCTCGCCCCCATCGCTACACCTTTGGTTTGCATATAAAACTGGCCCTGAAAAATGAAAAAATTCTTAGTCATAGCGATTTCAAGTAGTGTAATAATGAAATCGGTCGGAACAGGGTGCGGTGCAGGTCTAGTATTGAGTGCTGTTTCCATGCATTTGAGTGCAGGCTGTTGGGGGATGTTAGTATAGAGGGCAGTTATATCCATGGTTGCAAGTACATGAGTCACAGGGTCAAAAGGGTATTCATCAATGAGTTGTATCGTTTGCAACGTATCCCTGAGGTAAGTTATGGTATCCTCAGCGATAGGTTTGAGAAATATATCAATGTATTTGCATAATGGTTCCAGGACAGAACCACAACCCGATACTATTGGTCTCCCTGGAGGGTCCTGCATGCGTTTGTGTATCTTGGGGAGGGTGTAGATCGTGGGCATTCTAGGGTTCTTGTTGTTCAAATAATCGCTATGACTAAGAATTTTTTCATTTTTCAGGGCCAGTTTTATATGCAAACCAAAGGTGTAGCGATGGGGGCGAGCTTTGCCCCAAATCTGGCTATTATCTATATGACCGAGTTTGAACATCGTTTTGTCCTAGGTGAAATGAACCCTTATTTGAATCACATAGAGTTGTGGCGTCGATATATCGACGATGTGGTTTTAATCTGGCAAGGCAGCGAGGAGGACCTTCAGAATTTCCATTCATGGTTGAATACATGCTCGACAGATATTCAATTCACCGTTGAACACAATAGAGCTTCCATCAATTTCCTGGACATCACCATTAAATCTGAATCAGGCAAATTATATACCAGCCTTTTCAGGAAGAGCAGTGAACGCAACACCTTATTGCGTTACTCTAGCCACCATCCCCGCAACCTCAGGGATAACCTACCCTTTGGCCAATTCCTGAGGTTGCGGAGGAATTGCTCTAAAAAGGAGGACTTTTTCTTTGAATCAGCGGGCCTTCTCGCTAGACTAATCGAACGTGGCTACCCTGTGCGCCTTTTGAAAAAGGCACGTAAACGGGCCTGGCACAACCACCGAGATCTGCTTCTGACCCCCAAGACCAATGCCAAATCCAAGGAAGAAAGGCTGGTATGTGTAACCACGTTTAATACTAAGAGTACCATCATTAAAAAGGTCATTAATCAGCACTGGCACCTGGTGTCCGATGAACTAGGCAGTATAGCAACTCCACTTCATGCCTTTAAGAAAGGCAAGAACATAAGGGACCATCTGGTAAAATCCCTCTTACCCTTTTCTAAGACCCCCACTCAAACCACCCTTTGGGGACTCCCTTCGGTAAGGGGACACTACAAATGCGGCTCATGTAAAGCCTGTCCTCTGACCAGCAACATTCAAGAATTTACCCATGATAATCACACATATGTCCTCAGTGAGCACAGTAATTGTAACACATCAGGAGTGATCTACGCGATTGTGTGCCCGTGTGAGTTGTTATATGTCGGACAGACAATCCAGAGGGTGAAATGCCGGATCCTGCAACATTGCAGTCGTATCCGTTGCAAGACACCTGGGGCCCCTTTGGTTGAACATTTCACGAATGCTGAACATAATGCTGATAGTTTGAGGTGGTGGATTATTGAAAAAGTCAAGCCTAATCCCAGAGGCGGCGACTTCACTGCTATCCTCAACAAACGTGAATGTAGGTGGATACATTCTTTGGACACAATTGCTAAAGGTTTGAATTCATTTGAGGAGATCACCAAACAGGTGGCCATTATCAACAGTAGATAATTCATCCCTACTCAGTCCTTCCCAATTCTGTATCCATATATGACTATTGGAATCACTAGCATGACTAGATGTACGTGTTATCCTGGATAGGATATTATCTAACTGGATGTTTATATATAATTGCTTCAAAAGTTGTTTATGCCATTAATGTATTGTTCCAATGTTTTGTAATTTATGTGTTCTGTCCGCCGTACAATCACTTTAACACTGACTAATGTATTGTACTTATGCTTTTTTGTCCATTGTAACAAGAATTATACGTGTTACCCTTGACACTCTGTATTTGAGATTAATTATACAAATTGTTAACCAACAGTACATCACGGTGGCACTATCCACGGAGCGCCAACCGTGGCCCGTAAATTAGTCTTTTTACTCTTTCTCCGGTGCATCTAAATATCACGCTGCCGGTTGCTCCGGTAACCGACGTCCTCGCGGTTCAGCGCGGAGTCAATCACCCGCGCGTTGGAAAATCTTGTACACCGATTAACTCGGCGTTTGGTAAACTCATTCCTTTGATTCTGACTAACCCATCCAGTCCTTGTATGTCAGTTTCTGTAAAGCTAATGAATCCTCTTACTCACCAATAGCTCAATTTTATACTCTGAACCTGATTAATTGAAGAGGTTTTCACTCCGCTGAGATCAGAAACCAGGTAATTATGGTTTCTCCTTACCTGACCATCGGAAAATCAAACGTGTGACATATTGCTCAATGATACCATGTATATAATTTTCGCAGACGATCGACCCCTACATCACAAGGGACGTCTGGAACTTGTCACCGCACATGCCCCTAACGATGACGGGCTCCTGTTAAGTCAGGTAAGCGGCCTCTCAGGCCCTAAAAACCCCGCTTTTTAAATAACTCAATTTGCCCAACATCCTGATCACCCCTTGTTTTTAATTCCCTAGGCACCCTCCTGCGTCTAGGAGTCACTCAGGTTGCCCTTCTGGTCCTGATGAAGACCCGCACGGGCGAGGTTCAAATCTCCCTCCAGGCCCCCTAGTCGGGTCGAAACGTCGACGCCCCCCCCTCCTACCTGGGACACACCATTTTCTCGTGCCAGACAATTGAACTGTCTCCAAATAATCATGTACTATGAATTGTTGTGAATCGTGTATGTGACCAGGTTTTGCCAGTGACGGAGAATTAATCACCGCTCATTTCTGTGAATTCAAAGAATATCTCTCACAACCTTGTTTTATTACTCTTTTCCTTCTATATTCACCTCTTATCACTCACACCTACTGCACGCTCCCTCTGGAGCAACCTTGAGTCTAAACACTGCATAAAAATTGTTATTGAATTGTCCAAACTAAGTAAAGATTTGGTGATTTATAATTTTGGATGTTGTGGTTCATATTCAAAGACTAGATTGTACACTGTGAGCTTCCTATAATTGGTTCTTTCGAGCTCATGACTTAGTAGATCAATCAACTCATGTAAGTGCCTTTGCCACTTTGCTTGAATTATTAATTTGGGACCATTGTCTTTTGTATCAAGATTTCACCCAGGTCCTCAATTTACTGGGTCACCCCATTTTTGTAATGGCTACCTTTGTGCAGGCAAGTCCTGCGAGGGTTTATATGTTATCTGTTGTGTAAATATGTCATTTGTTGTTCAGTTGTTTATAATTTGGTAATATTTTTGTATTGCTTTTGATACTTTATCTGGCCAATAATTGGCCATCATCCTGAACTTAATATCAACACCCATAGCATGTCTGATAAGGAGACATTGTCGTATAGTGAAGAGTACATTGAGAAACTCCTACAAGAACAAGGAGGTAGTAGTGTCCTGGGTGGAATCTCCACCAGTATAGATTTAACACTGAATGAGAAAATTTCCAGATTGGAACGTCTGGAAAAGAAACTCATTAGGACACGTTTACATGGACATACCCTAGCTAAGTATCTCCAAGCCAACGTAATCCCGGTAGGGCTACAGGTTAGGAATGAGCCGGCCATCTTTCTTGACAACCCCAAGTTTAAGGAAAACTTTAGTTTTGTGTCCAATAACTGCTCTAGACATTGGATGGTGTTGGGCATAGAAACTGCAGTGGAAGAGGTACACCGCCTTACAAAAGAAATCCTCGACCTTAAAAAAGAAATAGTTGAGGATAGAGCATTGCTCAACGCAAAGGAAGCCTTAGAGAGATTAGAGAGAACCATACAGGAGTTTGATGTCTACACACAGGCCACCAAGTTAGATAAATTGGCTAAGGATATCAAGTCTTACGACAAGAAGAAAACGTACCCATACCTCCAGGAAGGTTACTACACTAGGGAACAGCAAGGAACTTATGCAAGCAGAGGAAGGGGTGGCTTTAGGAGGTACACCACTTTCTCGGGATCTTCCTTAGGTAGTAGCTCAGAGAGTGAGACGGAACGACAAGGCCCCAGCGCAGCAACTCCCACGTTAGGAACTACCCATCCAAACCAACAGAACCAGCAGCCTTTTTTAGTGGAGGAACCATGGTGGGGTCAACAAGGACGAGGCCGCCCTTGGGGCAGACCCAGGGGCAACAGAGGGCGGACATGGAACCAGGGGAGAGGCCAAACACGGAAACAGGCACATTTCCAGCAGGAGCCACATGGGGAGATTCAGACACGACGCCAACACTACAGATGGTAACACATAAACCAGACAACCCCATAGTTAACCTGTCTGATTATACACTGACATCAAATGAGCAGGGAATTCTTGAGAGAGGTTTATCCTTTGTTCCGACCAACATGCCCAACGATTTCAACCTCAAAATTGAGCTACATCATTTTTTTCGGAAAATCCGTTTGAAGCATTTTTTTCTTAAAACACCGTTTAATCCGGTGTTCTCAGGCAGCGGACTTAGACCGCCCTCTAAATTTAACCCCCCTGTCCACCTCATGCCTCATAAAATCTTGGCATATGAGCAAGTGGTTACGAGAGACATTGAAAACATTCTGTCTAAACGCCAATATGTAAAATACAATGTCACCAAACAAGAACGTACTGCTTTACAGACTCTAAAGGACAATCCCAATATTGTGATCAAACCCGCGGACAAGGGTGGCGCAATTGTCATACAAAATTTAGAGGATTACAAGAAAGAGATACTGTCACAGCTTGCCGTAGAAGGCAACTACTGTAAATTAAGCAAAGACCCTACACAGGATATAAGTCATCTCATCAAAACAGTCACTGGTAGGGCCTTAGATGATGGGTATTTGAGCAAACTGGAACATGATTATTTGAACAACAAGAACCCTAGAATGCCCACGATCTACACCCTCCCCAAGATACACAAACGCATGCAGGACCCTCCAGGGAGACCAATAGTATCGGGTTGTGGTTCTGTCCTGGAACCATTATGCAAATACATTGATATATTTCTCAAACCTATCGCTGAGGATACCATAACTTACCTCAGGGATACGTTGCAAACGATACAACTCATTGATGAATACCCTTTTGACCCTGTGACTCATGTACTTGCAACCATGGATATAACTGCCCTCTATACTAACATCCCCCAACAGCCTGCACTCAAATGCATGGAAACAGCACTCAATACTAGACCTGCACCGCACCCTGTTCCGACCGATTTCATTATTACACTACTTGAAATCGCTATGACTAAGAATTTTTTCATTTTTCAGGGCCAGTTTTATATGCAAACCAAAGGTGTAGCGATGGGGGCGAGCTTTGCCCCAAATCTGGCTATTATCTATATGACCGAGTTTGAACATCGTTTTGTCCTAGGTGAAATGAACCCTTATTTGAATCACATAGAGTTGTGGCGTCGATATATCGACGATGTGGTTTTAATCTGGCAAGGCAGCGAGGAGGACCTTCAGAATTTCCATTCATGGTTGAATACATGCTCGACAGATATTCAATTCACCGTTGAACACAATAGAGCTTCCATCAATTTCCTGGACATCACCATTAAATCTGAATCAGGCAAATTATATACTAGCCTTTTCAGGAAGAGCAGTGAACGCAACACCTTATTGCGTTACTCTAGCCACCATGCCCGCAACCTCAGGGATAACCTACCCTTTGGCCAATTCCTGAGGTTGCGGAGGAATTGCTCTAAAAAGGAGGACTTTTTCTTTGAATCAGCGGGCCTTCTCGCTAGACTAATCGAACGTGGCTACCCTGTGCGCCTTTTGAAAAAGGCACGTAAACGGGCCTGGCACAACCACCGAGATCTGCTTCTGACCCCCAAGACCAATGCCAAATCCAAGGAAGAAAGGCTGGTATGTGTAACCACGTTTAATACTAAGAGTACCATCATTAAAAAGGTCATTAATCAGCACTGGCACCTGGTGTCCGATGAACTAGGCAGTATAGCAACTCCACTTCATGCCTTTAAGAAAGGCAAGAACATAAGGGACCATCTGGTAAAATCCCTCTTACCCTTTTCTAAGACCCCCACTCAAACCACCCTTTGGGGACTCCCTTCGGTAAGGGGACACTACAAATGCGGCTCATGTAAAGCCTGTCCTCTGACCAGCAACATTCAAGAATTTACCCATGATAATCACACATATGTCCTCAGTGAGCACAGTAATTGTAACACATCAGGAGTGATCTACGCGATTGTGTGCCCGTGTGAGTTGTTATATGTCGGACAGACAATCCAGAGGGTGAAATGCCGGATCCTGCAACATTGCAGTCGTATCCGTTGCAAGACACCTGGGGCCCCTTTGGTTGAACATTTCACGAATGCTGAACATAATGCTGATAGTTTGAGGTGGTGGATTATTGAAAAAGTCAAGCCTAATCCCAGAGGCGGCGACTTCACTGCTATCCTCAACAAACGTGAATGTAGGTGGATACATTCTTTGGACACAATTGCTAAAGGTTTGAATTCATTTGAGGAGATCACCAAACAGGTGGCCATTATCAACAGTAGATAATTCATCCCTACTCAGTCCTTCCCAATTCTGTATCCATATATGACTATTGGAATCACTAGCATGACTAGATGTACGTGTTATCCTGGATAGGATATTATCTAACTGGATGTTTATATATAATTGCTTCAAAAGTTGTTTATGCCATTAATGTATTGTTCCAATGTTTTGTAATTTATGTGTTCTGTCCGCCGTACAATCACTTTAACACTGACTAATGTATTGTACTTATGCTTTTTTGTCCATTGTAACAAGAATTATACGTGTTACCCTTGACACTCTGTATTTGAGATTAATTATACAAATTGTTAACCAACAGTACATCACGGTGGCACTATCCACGGAGCGCCAACCGTGGCCCGTAAATTAGTCTTTTTACTCTTTCTCCGGTGCATCTAAATATCACGCTGCCGGTTGCTCCGGTAACCAACGTCCTCGCGGTTCAGCGCGGAGTCATTCACCCGCGCGTTGGAAAATCTTGTACACCGATTAACTCGGCGTTTGGTAAACTCATTCCTTTGATTCTGACTAACCCATCCAGTCCTTGAATGTCAGTTTCTGTAAAGCTAATGAATCCTCTTACTCACCAATAGCTCAATTTTATACTCTGAACCTGATTAATTGAAGAGGTTTTCACTCCGCTGAGATCAGAAACCAGGTAATTATGGTTTCTCCTTACCTGACCATCGGAAAATCAAACGTGTGACATATTGCTCAATGATACCATGTATATAATTTTCGCAGACGATCGACCCCTACATCACAAGGGACGTCTGGAACTTGTCACCGCACATGCCCCTAACGATGACGGGCTCCTGTTAAGTCAGGTAAGCGGCCTCTCAGGCCCTAAAAACCCCGCTTTTTAAATAACTCAATTTGCCCAACATCCTGATCACCCCTTGTTTTTAATTCCCTAGGCACCCTCCTGCGTCTAGGAGTCACTCAGGTTGCCCTTCTGGTCCTGATGAAGACCCGCACGGGCGAGGTTCAAATCTCCCTCCAGGCCCCCTAGTCGGGTCGAAACGTCGACGCCCCCCCCTCCTACCTGGGACACACCATTTTCTCGTGCCAGACAATTGAACTGTCTCCAAATAATCATGTACTATGAATTGTTGTGAATCGTGTATGTGACCAGGTTTTGCCAGTGACGGAGAATTAATCACCGCTCATTTCTGTGAATTCAAAGAATATCTCTCACAACCTTGTTTTATTACTCTTTTCCTTCTATATTCACCTCTTATCACTCACACCTACTGCACGTTCCCTCTGGAGCAACCTTGAGTCTAAACACTGCATAAAAATTGTTATTGAATTGTCCAAACTAAGTAAAGATTTGGTGATTTATAATTTTGGATGTTGTGGTTCATATTCAAAGACTAGATTGTACACTGTGAGCTTCCTATAATTGGTTCTTTCGAGCTCATGACTTAGTAGATCAATCAACTCATGTAAGTGCCTTTGCCACTTTGCTTGAATTATTAATTTGGGACCATTGTCTTTTGTATCATGTTTGGCAGGGGAGCATCAAAAATCAAGCTCCCCAGCACAAATCCAAATAAGAGGCCAGAAAGCCTGAATAGAATACCCTTGTTGGCTAGGGAAAACAGCATTTAATACCTAGTACGGATAATAAGCACATAGATCTCCAACGTATTTTCTAAAATTACCCTCTGTGAGTGCCAAGCCCGGGGGTTGGTGCAATCTCGGAAATTGAGTTTTCAATGGGGAGGGAGTGTGTATGGGGCGCTCTTTATGAGATCTATCACGGCCCTGGTGACTCCATCTCCTGGAGCCTTGATGCAATCAAGTTGGTCCTGGAGACCCTCTCCTTGGGACCAAGGAGTAAGGTGGGTCCTCTACGGCCCCCGTATCACTATCAGGGAGGATGGTGAGTGCACCCAGCAGCAATAGAAACATGCTGAGTTTCACACCAGCAAAGAGTAGCGTTGGCCAGCCGGGAAGTTGGCCAGGCAGCATGTGAGTAGGCTCCCCACACTGCCCAGATGAAGAACACATCAGGTGCCCCATTTAAGGGGCAGAGGCACCACCAGCATTAAAAAAGAAAATGCAGCACAAACCCACTATTAATGGGGAACATATTACTAGCTGTGCTCAAAAAAGAATAATATTCAAGCCACAGCTCAAACAGCTGAGCAGACTCACCCCATAAGACCATGAGATAGGCCTAAAACATTGGATATGCATCTTTGTAGTACCCTAGACAGGGCAGGGGCACCATTAATGTGGTACTCAGTGTTAGGTTTTTTTTCCGGGGGGGGGAGAGGGTATGTCAGCAAGGCAGCAGCCCCTCCAAGGAAAGGTTTTACAGAAGTTTCCATAAGTCTCTTAGGAGGTTAAATCCCCGGCCCAGGGAGAGGCTTTTCATGTTTTAAAAATTCCTGGAGCCTTTACCTCTTTTATATGGACTCTGGAATGTGGAGACCTCTGTTGCTTGGACTTAAAACTGCAATAGCAGTACAGTAAAGGTAGAAATAAGACTCAGGGACATATTCAACACAATGCTTTATTGACAATGTTGATGATTGACAGTGCCAGGTTTTATATTACAGTGAACAGTATTGAATGTTGGTACTATCCTCATTGATTTCAGTTTTGTTGCAATGGTAGATTATAAAATGTTTCTACTTTCACTAATTTGGTGACACACTGACAAACTAGGTAGATCTGCCTTATTGATAATGACACCCCCTCATATTATGACATTCTGTCAAGTATAGGTAGGAGGATTGTGATGATGTATTCAGGGCTTCTTGGGGGTATGGACCAGAGGTAATCCATCTACCTGAATGTACATGTCTGTAAACAATGTGTGGTATTCAGTAGTGCTTGTAATAAAGTCTGTTTCCTTTTGTAAGAAAGAGCACTGACAAGACAATTATTATTATTATTTTTTTAATTTAATGAGCGTTGTTCTTGCATACCAGAGAGCTGGGGAATATCCCACAGCACTTCCCCTGGGTAGGTTGGCCTTGGCCTGCTCAGCTTTGCTTCCCTGAGAGAGTCAAGTGCTATAATCGGATGCTTGGGTCCCAACAAAGAAAAAGTTGTGAACTTTTTACTTAGAAAGAACTCACATCTGTTGCAATAAATAGCCCACTTACCTTTAGGTACACTTTCTAAATCATTTATAAGTTAACACATCTGTCATGTAAACTCCTACCCTGTACTAATTTTTTACATTTGGAAATACTTACAATGAAGTTCTTTCCTTTACGATAGTTTCCCATCGTTATGTATGAGGTAATGGAGGGGATTTCTAGCAATAATAATTAGTGGTGTATCATTTGAAAGAGTGGTGGAGGCACCATTAATCTTTCCACATGTGTTAATCTACATTGAGCAATGTGATATTGTGAAGTTGTTGATCAATAGATAGCATATCCTTGCGGTCAAAACACCCTCTTTCCTCACTCTGTATGAAAAATTAGGAAGTCAATTTGCCTTTATTTTTACATATATTTCTAGAATTTATTTTGAGGAGGAAATTTACAAATAAAAGTATCACAACAAATCTTTTAATTCTATAAATTATAACATTTAAAGTTGATGCAAGTGCTTCCTTACTACAAGTTAATTGTTCTTATATCCCTTCCATTAAATACACTTAAAGTATCTTGAAGTAAAGAACTAAATGTCAATCTCAGCTTCTATTTCCCTCCACACACAAATTGCTCATACAATGGAGACACGTTTTAGTCAAAAAGGGTTCAATTCTTCTTACACGCTGCAGTAGTCATCAGCATTATTTCAATCTTTCAAGTTTTACTGTTACATTCAACTCCGCTATGCCTTTGCTAGAAATTGAAAATAAAATTTGACAACAATAAGACTGGAAAGACTTTGTGAAACACAGAAGGTGGACACAGTTAGTAAAAACATTTTGGCGAAGCCCTTTTAGAGGCATATGCAATTATACAAGAATGCTGCTTGGACGAATACCTAGGACGGTAGATGGTTTGAGAATGCGGCAAGTGGTATCAGAGAAAGGGAGGCAGGCCTTTCTTCCAACATCACTCTAGGGACACAGAGACTACATCTGAGGGATGCAGAGACTTTGGGATGGAGGTAGGTGGGCATAGCCGAAAACAATGACACACACTATGCCCAGGAAGAAGTGGCATAAACCCTACCAAGCTATGAGCTGGGAGAGGCCTCCCTGTCATCACAACTAGAAGAGAAATTATTGAAATTACTTAAGATGGCAGATCATGGTAGGGCATTCGGTGGCCCTTAGCAGCTGAGATATCTGAGGACACTAAGGATTTTTGCTTCTGCAGTGGCCGGCAAGCCGGATGCCCGGAAAGAATTTGGGCAGTCCCACAGCAAGGGGTGGGTGGGACCAGCAGAGGTGAATGGATTGGTGGTTGCATATGTGGAGATGCCACCAGTGGCGGCTCCTCCACCATGGCAGAGGAGCGTCGCCACACTTCCTGGTGCAGAGCCAGCAAACGAAAAATAAAATGATGCTCTAGCATCGTTTTATTTGTCGTTTGCCAGCTCTGAGCCAGCTTGTGCATGGAGGGGAGGGCATGGAAGGGGGGAGGAGGAGTGCTTGCTTGTGCACTCCTTAAGTATGCATATGTTTTTGCCGGATGTCTCAGGCCAACCAAAACACACATGCACACTTAGGTTTCCCCAGCCTGGCTGCATTCAGCAGCCGGGCTGCAGAAACCCCCCAGACTCCATGACCTGAGTGAAGGGTATTTCCTACCCACTCAGGACAATCCCTGCGCTGCTCTGCAGCACGCGGATTGGATGGGAGACTGTCCCAGGGGCTGTTGGGACCAGGAAGAAGCCAGCAGGAGTGACACAACACGGGAGGCGGCCGGCAACTTCAGGTACGTTTTTTAAATTATTATTATGACGTCCCCATCCCCTATGCGCTTCCCCAAACCCCCCCCCGCTTCACCCCACCCACCCACCGCACCACCCTTTGTGAGTGGCGGCCGCCACTGGATGCCACAAATGGGACCAAGACCATAGTAATGAATCACTGCAAACAAGTGGGGGGTAACAGGGAGGTCACATTGCAAATTGGCAGGTCCTGTTGACTTGTTTCAGGCTGTTTCAAGGACGTCACAGACTATCATGGCCATAAGAAAGGGAGCTGATTATCATGGCAGAAGAGTGGATGTAGATGGGAAAACATCATACACATTGAAAGCATCTGTAGAAGCAGAAATTCATAGATGTAGAGCAGAAAGAGCAGATCTGGCTCAACGACAAGGTACATGCTCACACTAAAACTTTAGGTCCTCATTTGATATTAAGAGGAAAAGAAAAGATATAAAAGGGGATAATGGTCATGTTTTGAAGCCATTGTATAGAGAGATTTGGGAAAAGGAACGGTCCAAGAAGGAAGAGCGGTCTCCCTTCCTGCACAAAAACAATTCCGCATACAGCGCAGGCACCCTTGCACCATGGAGGCACCCTTGCAGATGTAAAAAAAATAGCATTGGCAAAGCCAATGGGTCCCAATTATGGGTGAGCTATTGGCTTTGGCAATCAGTGGGGCGTTTAATGGGACGTCAGGTGGAGATGGTGAACAGGAGGGTGGGTTGGGGTGGTGAATGGGAGGGTTGGTGGGGTGGTGAACAGGAGTATGGGTAGGGGTGGTGAACGGGAGGGTGGGTGGTGTTGCAGTGTGCTTCATATGGGGGAGCTGCTCTTAGACTAAAACCTGGGAACTACCCAGGGTACCCTACTTCTTTTTTTGCATAATTTATGTGGCACTCTAAGCCTGTAAGCATATTACTTTGACTTATACTGGGTGGTCCCTTGTGTCTGGACAAAGCTATACCTCTCTGGCAAGATCTAATGAGAGTGAAAAGCATGTGTCAAGGGCTGCTTATAAAACAATAAGGTATCCTACCACCCTTTTGACTTAGCATAGACTCAGTTGAAACTTCCTCCTTCTTGATGAAAAGGACCATCAACGGGTTTCTTAGGAACCCTCACACACCCTATTGAGGTCATGCTTCATAATTGGTTTTCACCTTGGCCCATGTAAACCTGCGTGGGCTCAATTGTTTTCTAGGAAGCACTTTGAATATTTATTCTGATGAGTATTTTAAGGAATAAAAGAACATACACCCTGGTTTCCCTTTATTCTTTGATGCCTATGGAATGATTGAATACCTACTATTCGGGTATATACAATGGAGGGTTACAACCACTGCACCCTGGTTTCTTGTTGACATGTTTCAGCCCTTAACCAAGGCTTTAATAGGTCACTGGTTTTCACTAAGAGTACTCCCTCTCAATGCGCTGTGATTTCTGACTAGATATTCTTTATATTGTATAATTAACTCTTTGTGTCTTAAGTCCTATGTCATCCAATGCATGCACATATGATGCAATATTCTTGAGGCAGTCCTACTTGCCTGTCCCCTGGTTGAAAGGGCATATACTAATGTCTGTTGCAAATAGGATCATGAGTGATCATGAGTGATTCAGAAGCAAAATGAAGGAGTTGAGTTCATTAGAATCAGTTACTTCATCATTAAACAGTCAATGGTCACACATAAAGGCATATTTATATCACAATTAAATGCTTGTACATACTGTTGTATGCTTACAAATGCAAACATTTCTCAAACAGAGGCCTCTTGCATGTATGGAAAGAATAATATTGAAACATACACATTGTGAGCTAGACTAATCCTCCAGATCGGAACAGTGCTCAGAATGGTTCACCTCTCGATAGCCCCAAGTCTGTTTGCTGTACTAGCACAGACTGTTGAGGTGATCATGCGAGGGAAGGATGGGAAGGAAACAGCAAGGCAGGAGATCTAAAGGAAAGACCATACAAAATCAGAGAGTCATTGATATCTAAGATACATAAATATATATATATATATATATATATATATATATATATATAACCATTTGCAGATATTCTCTTGACCTCTGCTCTTCGATAATGCTGAATGAGCAGGTCTTACATTACTGATCCTTTATGTAAGTGGAGGTGGTTGACATGATGTAGAAATGAAAAAATGAAAAAATGGGAGAAAAAAACTAGAATCAAATAAGGGTTTTCGTCATCAACATTTGCTACTTATCCCTGAAAAACTTAACATTTCAATAATTAGAATGAGGAAAAGGAATTATATGTCAACAGATTCCCACCAACTTAATGAAGAAGAAACAGATCAAATCTGAAAACTATTTCCACATTTATTTGGCCTATTTTGCACTAACACATATGCACTTTTCACGCATTGCACTTTTTTCGCTGATTTATTCACAAAGTAGCCTCAAATAAATATGATGTATAGGAAGACCAAACACAGCATCAAGGGATTTAACCCGTGATTGTATGCTCAAACACGTTTAACTAGAACAGAATAAATCGATTTAACAACATCATCTGTAGGTCACGATGTACACAAACAACTCGTGGCTCGAATGTTTTGATGTTTAAATTTATTTATTTATTCATCTATATGCTCAGGAATTAATTGTATATAATATTAATAATAACACAATGGCGATGAGAAAATCAAACTATATTTTCATTTTGAATAAGAATGTGTTTAGTCTGTCTTCCTGTTTTATTACAACATGGCACATGTGATGAGTTCCAAATACTAGCACTAGCACTTTAAATATTGCACTGTTTCGAACCTACCATGTCATGTGATCAAGGCTCAAGCGAGCCGAAACGTGTAATGGCGACTGGTGAGGAGCAATAAATCATTGTTTCTGCACCGATTTCGGGTCCGTGTCCGTCTTTTTGAAGAGGATTTTCACGAATGCACGGAAGAGTGCGATATATATATATATATATATATATATATATATATATATATATATATATATATACATACATATATATATTACCTACTGGCAGTCGCCAGTAGGTAGTTATAGTTACAACCTAGTTTCCATAGGAAAAGCATTTTTTGATTTGCTAATAACTTTGGCGTTGTTTAACGAATCTCTATGACATTTTCCAAAAAGTTGCACTTATTAGGTCAGCTCCTATCTTGAAAGTTTTGGTGTGATTCGTTAAGCGGGAGCTGAGAAAAAAGGGGGTCCCAAAACGCATTTTCCCCATGTTAATTTCAAAAGGAAATTTCGCGACCAGCTACAGCCCGAACTGCTGAACGGAATTACCCCAAATTTGGCAGAAAGGTAGTGCTTGGTTCATCAAGTGACTTTTTTTTAATTGGTGTAAATCCGTTCAGTTGTTTTTGAGAAATTCAAAAAATAAGAGTGAAAAAATCAATTTCCCATAGGAAACGTTGTGCAAGGCTACAGCTGAAACTACTGAACGGAATTACCTAAAATTTGGCACAAAGGTAGTGCGTGGGTCAGAAAGCAACCTTTTTTTTAAATGGTGTAAATCCGTTCAGTAGTTGCTGAGAAATTAGAAAAATAAAAGTTTTGATATCTGGGCGGAACCTAAGTCCTGTGCATGAGCTTCACTGTGATTAGCTGCTAACACTCCAAACCAGAAAGTGTTGACAGCCATCTTATGGCTCGGTAGAAGCGAGTCGCTAGAAAACAGAGAAAGAAAGGTAGAAAACAAGAGAAGGGGGCAGAGTAGAAACACCCTGAGCCCCTAGGCATGGTCAGGGGGTCCCAGAAGGACCCCCAGGGACCTGTGGAAATATGGATTTTTCTGGTCAGTTATGTCCCCTATCTTGGACCCCAACGGTTCTATGTGCATGTTACAAGTACATGTATGTTCCCTCCAGTTCTAGTTATGAAGACGCAAATACATGTGCGTCCATCGTTAACATGTCCTCTTTCAGATCCGCCATGAATGGGCCGGATATTCCATTCCTAAGTACAAAAGGCCACCGCCTTTATATGGTTCATTTATGCCATTTTACAGTCCAGGCAAGTAGGCCCTGATTCTGTCATCAAGCTTTTCTTGCTTTCTGTCTCTGAAGCTCCAGTCCGAGCCTGCATCTGTGACCATGAACTTTGTCTCATTCCCTGCGCGGCTCACGATGCCTGACATCAGCTTGCTGCCTGCCAAGAACTGTATTTCACCTTCGAAAATTATCTGCTCCGCTCCCTGCCCAATGCATTCCTGTCTAGTAGTTTGAGTAGGCATTCTGCCAGCTACCGAGCAAAGGCCCGGCTTCTCTGTCTTCATACAAGTAATTCATAGTCCTGTTACTATGGAAGATTCCTGCCCTCGCATCTAGTGTAGACACTTAGACGCTTGTACACGCACTAACAGTCAGTATAGTCAGTATAGAATAAGATTCTACTCCAAGAAGGCCTCTCTTTTGGATAACATAGTTCTTTAAACATAGGATGTTAGATATGATTTGGGATTAGGTTGACTTGACCCTCCAGACATCTGTCGCCACATGTAGAGCTAAATGTCAAGTCCCCTTCACCCCCTAGCTGCACGTCAATCACACGTCATGCTGCTGCGCGCGCATTTTTGCCAAGTATTTCTGCTGACATTGCGAAATTATTTCATAGATCCACCCATATGTGACATCACAACCAATGACGTTTTCTTGTTACGCCCAATCACGCCCATTTTTGATTACGCATGAATAATGTTATCTTCCTTATCAATTGTTACGCCTCTCGCATTTGCCTATTGTATAAAAGTGATTAATTATCAATAATATATGTACTTCACTTCCTGAACCTCCGTGGTGATGGAACTTGGAGGCCACGATTTCGAAATCGTCCATTAGAATAAAGCCCATTCTGAACCTCTAATACCACGGATTCTGCCTCTTATTTACTGAGCTATTTTTATTATGTTCTGTATCAAATTAAGTCCCGGTAATTAAATTATTTACCACATAAATGGCGCCCGAACAGGGACACTTTCTCATCTCACGCGCCGGCGGTGCGTTGCAGGCCCGGTCTCCTGCCACAGCTGGCCGGATAACAACGCGTACCAGCAGGATTTCCTGTATCTCCCTCCGGTCAAGCGGGGGCGACTGAGGCTGCGATCAACACCCAGACGAGGCGGTGAGAAGTGCGAAGTATCCCGACCAGAGCCTAGCTGAGAGAGCAAGATCCGAGGTATACAGAGGCCCACCAGGTTTCCGATGTCCTGAAGTGTCCGAAGTTGTCGAGTCGAGTCCAGTCCGGTCCAGTTCAGTTCAGTTCCGTTCCGAGGCCTTCCGTTCCGAGCTACCCGGTGAGTACCATTACTGGGGAGGCGTTCTGGCGTGCACATAAGTTGTGCCGGTCCAGACGGGTTTGGGTACACAAATCCGGTCTGCACTGTTCCAGCAGTGTATCTGTACTGTTTAGCAGTATATCTAGTATATCAAGTATATAATTTCAGAATAAATCAGTTAAATGCTGAGTATTATGTTTAGTGATTAAGTTTTCTTAGATCATCGTCATCATCATCGTTGCTCATGTAAATGTTAAATGTTAAATGTATTGATATGTCCTGCATGTGGTATGAATGACTGTTCATTATTGTGTTTTATTGTATTAAGTTTGTTCAAAACCAAGTATCAGACCAGTTCTCAATATGCCGCTCTTTTCAAAACTAAGACAGATCACAACTAGAAAAGGGGTACTCGAAGAAGCTGTTCCCATTCCTCCTAGGGACACTCCAGGGTACTTCATGTATCATAAACACGGCCTAGACGCTATATTATTTCTTGATCTATGGGTAGACTACACTAAGGAATTACCAGAAAGTCAGAGGTGGCCCGCAGCTGGGACCTGGGATGCAGAGTGCATCGTGAAAGTAGAGGAAGAATTATGGAAAAAGAAAGCTAGACAATCACAGAAGGACGCCATTGAATTATGGCGTAAAGAATCGTATAGACGCACAGAAAAAGCACGTAGACAGGAAGAGAAGAGTAAAGAGAATTCAAATAAAGTTCAAGAAAATCTATTAATTGAAGAAGGTACACGAGTAAAATCAGAACAAGTAGACAGACAAAGACATGCCCTTATGAAGGGTATGTATCCCCTTCTGGCCGAGGGATTACCTAAGGCTACTGCGGGGATACCAAAAGACTTGCCACCCCCATTATTTCCAATAAAGGTACATCCTAAGGGGCATCCTAGAACCGCAGAAGATGTTTTTCTTTCCTCATATTTAGATGACGCAGCTCCCGAGTATGCTAACCCCGCCCCACACAGACCGTCGGCCGGGGAGGTTCAACGCCAAGATCCTGTATCTGTACCTTTACAACAACAAATCCTGACACAAGTTCCGGCAAGCACGTCCGTTTCCACATCTGTTCCTACAGCTACTTCTATAGCTGTGTCCACACCTATAGTTGCTGTATCACGTTCTACGAATCCTTTCACGCCCGATACTCCAGACGGGGCTACCGGAGGTGCTACCAATATTTTTTCTACGCCACCCAGAATAAATAAACGTACCTTTCAAGAGTCAGCACACCCACGTACCCCCAAACTCATAAATTCCCGCACGCTTAAAGAACTTCTTGTAGATTGTAGATATGACCCTGTGCCCGGCAAAGAGGACGAAATGATCCTGGCATCATTACGTATCAGACGAGCCGCGGTGTATTTAGGGAAGTTACCAGGAATGACTATGCATCTAGATAATATATATCATTTTGTCCAGACAGGGCGAGATTCTGAATGTATTAACAGAGCTATGGAATACCAGAAAGTGGAGATACAAGGGGAACTGTTACGTTTCCTCATAAATTGTGTGATCAGAAATCAAGACCGACCGGGGGTAGACCCGGAAACAATGGAAACTCTTACCAGATGGAGCCAGAATATATCAGAAGGGAGACATGACAGGCAAAAATGTATAATAGCCATGTGCAGAAAGATCCGTAAAGAAATAGAACGCCTACACGAAGAGAGATTAGCGGTAGACCAGTTTGAACAAAACGAGGAGGAGGAAGGATCAGGACTGCCCACAGGACAGTCAGACACCATAGCCT
This sequence comes from Triturus cristatus, assembly GCF_964204655.1. Classification (NCBI taxonomy): domain Eukaryota; kingdom Metazoa; phylum Chordata; class Amphibia; order Caudata; family Salamandridae; genus Triturus; species Triturus cristatus. Next base: position 553,035,444 of record NC_140584.1, read on the forward strand.
ATGTAGGTAGAGGAAGATCTTGTAATAGTACTAGATGTTTTACTGATCCGATACGTCCGATATGTCCAGATAATAACAGGAATTTCCAAACACCTATAATAAATATAAGGTCCCCCGAGCATTCGTTCCAAGCCGCTGACAAATTACTGCGAGAACGAAGGGGTTATCATTTTCTCGATTCTATGGATGAACAAGAATTAGCCAGGTCAGCCGTTCATTGGGTTGACAGTCCCGGAAAGTATGATGATGATACAGTAGCACACACATTTTTGAATCTCACCCCAGATGAACAATGTTTAGCTGGGATTTATATGATTCAACAACTTCTTATACTATATAAAAGCCAACATTCAGATCCTGGTCCCTTACCTGATATATTGACTGAATTACTCACGTATAGATGGAAAGGTTCAGGTACTAAGTTAATTAAGGAAATACTAGAATCCAGAAGGCAGTACATTCTTTTTGTATGTCCAGAACATGTTTCACTGCCCATCAAGGAAAGACCGATGCATTACATGGACAGACAGAATCCCTTACGAGAAGTACACCCAATAAAGGGCGAGGACAATCAGTTTAAACGTGTATATGTATATACGCCCATATCGAAAATAGAATTGTTAGAAATGAAGAAAGTGGTACCCAGTCATGACAAAGACCCAGCGGGTTTCCACCGAGAAATTAAAGACATGTTACTCATGGGCGAGTATACCTATCCCGACATTATGACAATATTGAAGGTATTAATGCCTGCTGGCATTTATGAAAAACTCAAGGAAAAAGAGTGGGAGGTAGGAGACCAAAAGATAGATTGGACAGCATTAGAAAATGAAGAAAAGGCCGGAGGTCCAGGTTCGGGGCTTGGGGACAAAACTAAAGCACTACCAGGTTTACTAGTACAGGTACTGCCACGTTTATTAACCACGAAAAAGGAAGACTGGGGTGCAATCTCAGCCTGTAAACAAAAGCAAGATGAAGACACTAGTGATTTCTATGCCCGATTCGAAAAATGTTTTGGTATAAATAGTGGTATAAAAGCAAGTAGCGAGTCATACCCACATCTGTTTGTGACAAAATTAGTTGAAAATTCTTTGCCCCAAGTGAAGAATAGAGTATTAAAATTCGAGAGTACATGGCAAGGTAATACCCCATCACAAATGTTACAAATGTTACAGTACCATTACAATAGAATTAGAGAGGAACAAGAACATGAACAAAGACGCATGAAAGACACGAAAATGAAAATGCTAGTCTCTCAGACAGTTCCAGCTGAAGGTCATAAAAAGGGTACGACACATTCCGGTGATTCAGCAGGACCTATAAAAGGGACATGCAACTATTGTAAACAGCCAGGACATTACATACACGATTGCCCAGTCCTGAAGCGTAATATCGCCACAGGTATTACAAAAGAAAGACCACGGCCACCTAGAAAGGATCAGAATGAACAAGGAGCACCGCAGCCTGCACAGGCCATGCCAGCTCCACAACAGTCTATACAGTTTGTGCCAGCCGCACCAGCGTTGCCTGCTGCTGCCACACAAACCACGACACGACAGCTGTACCAGACCGCACAGTATGACTATCCTGATTACCAACGATATGCATGAACCAGCCTAGAGAGGGAAGTTGACTTACCCCTTATCGAGGTCCCTGTAGACCAAGAAGGACCTTATGTACATAGTGAATTATTAGGCCAAGATAGAAAATTTTTACTAGATACAGGGGCAAGTCGAACAACTATAAAACGTAGTGAAGTTCCAGGGGCACCCCTCTCAGGCTCACAGAATATATCCCTTGGTTTTTCAGGAAAACCTATTGTTAATGAAGTATCACAGCCTCTTCCACTTACGATAGGACCCTTGACCAGAACTACAGATTTATTGCTTACTAAATCATGTCCAGAAAACTTGTTAGGTATAAAAACACTGAAAGCTTTAGGAGCTATAATATGTTGTTCTCCGGAAGGAGTAAGATTGTTTTTACGTGATTTCAAAGGTCACTATGTGTCTCGAGATATGGATTCCCGACTGCAGACTTTACCGATACATTTATGGGCACAAGGCCCTACAGATGTTGGTTGCATGAACATTACACCATATCGAGTCACACTAAAGGCAGGAGTGGTACTACCACGAATGCGACAATACAAGTTACCCCCAGATGCTGTAATGGCTTTACTACAAATCATTGACGAGCTTATTGGCCAGGGAGTGGTTGTGGAAACCGACTCCAATGTATGTAATTCACCAATAATTCCGATTCTTAAACGAACTGATCCAAAGGCTCCCCCAGTATATCGATTGGTTATTGATCTGCGCGAATTAAATAAATGTATTGTACCACAATATCCCGTAGTTCCAGACATCTCTTCATTACTGACAGCTATTGATTCCGAAGCAACATTCTTTACTGTAATTGATCTCAAGAATGCCTTTTTCAGCGTCCCAATAGATCCGGAAAGCCAATACTTGTTCGGATTTAGTTTAAATGGACGTAGCTTTAAATTCACACGCGCACCTCAAGGATTTACAGAAAGCCCCAGCATCTATAGCCAAGCACTGAAACGAGAACTTGACAGTATCCACATGCCAGTCAACACTGCTCTGCTTCAATATGTCGATGATCTGTTGATCACCGCCCGAAGCGAACCTGAATGTGAAAAAGCATCACTGACGGTTTTACAATTTCTAGCCGAAAAGGGGCACAAGGTGTCCCCTTCTAAGCTGCAATTCTGTGTCCAGCGAGTTATTTACCTTGGTCACTCGCTGTCCAAGGAGGGAAGGCAGCTTACACCAGATCGTATCCAGCTAATTGCAAATATGCCAATACCCAAGACACAAAAGGAGGTGCGGGCTTTCATAGGCCTCACTTCATATTGTAGGCAGTGGATTCCTCAGTATGCGTTTCTAGCAAAACCACTCATTCAATTAACAACACAGGAGGCAGCCACATCGACTGTCCTCCCTTGGACTCAGGAACACACACTAGCTTTTGAAAGCTTAAAGAAAGCTCTATGCCAAGCACCTGTTTTAGCAACACCATGTTACAGAAAACATTTTACACTCTTTGTTACAGAACGAGAAGGTACTGCCTTATCAGTACTCACACAGGAACAAGCAGGATCACACAAACCGTGTGCTTATTTTTCCAGTACATTAGATCCCGTAGCTCAGGCTCTGCCTGCGTGCCTGAAATCAGTGGCAGCGACAGCTTTAGCAATCAGACAAAGCGATGCCATAGTGTTAGGACATCCATTGACAGTACAAGTACCACATGCAGTAGAGGTTCTTGTGAATCGAACGCAAACACAACACTTGACTATAGCGCGACTTACAGGTTACGAATTAACATTGTTTCAGCCACATATAGAAATCAGACGTTGTAACACATTGAATCCTGCCACACTTTTACCTGTAAATGGAACAGACCCACTAGCTCATGATTGTATTGATGTTATTACAATAACGACAAAACCTAGACAAGACTTGACAGACGTCCCATTGACAGATCCAGACCTGACGTTGTATGTAGATGGTTCATGTATGAGAACAGGTACAGGAGAGTTAGTGGCCGCTTACGCAGTCACAACAGACACTGAAATTATTGAAACCAAGTGTATAAATACCTTGTCCGCTCAAGCAGCAGAGCTCGTCGCTCTGACACAAGCCTGTATTCAAGCCACAAATAAAAGAGTCAACATATACACTGATTCACGTTATGCATTCGGAGTTGTACATGACTTCGGCGTGCTGTGGCGAGAGAGAGGTTATTTAACTTCTCACGGTGCCCACATTCAGCACGGACCCCTCATTCATGCCTTATTAGATGCAATACATTTACCCATTGCAATATCGATTATGAAATGTAAAGCTCATACGAAAATTACTGATATCATTTCTCAAGGCAATGATCTAGCTGACAGAACAGCTAAACAGACTGCTCAAACTCAAACATCCGACATGACAAAGACAATAGTCCAGACACCAACACATTGCATGATGGTTAAGGATCCCGCTCTTGATGTAATTGACATACAGACACATGCTACTCCAGACGAAATAAGGAAATGGACTGAATTAGGAGGGATCCAAACGGATCAAGGATGGATGACGAAGGAAAAATCTGTATGGTTCCTTCCTGATTCAATGGTCCAAATCATTATTAACACTGTCCATAGTCCAGCGCATCTAGGAGAGAAAGCTATGCTAGACAGCATTCAACACATTTGGTTCAACAAACATTTACGAGCAGCAGCGAAACAAAAAGTTCGTACCTGTATGATCTGTTGTCAGTTCAACCCAGGAAAAAGCATCCCCGTAGAGCAGGGTGGATTTCAGCCTCCTGATCACCCTTTTGAAATCCTCCAGATGGATTATATCCAGATGGAACGATGTCGAGGATTCAAATATGTTCTCGTAGTTGTCTGTGCTCTTTCCCGTTGGACAGAGGCATACCCGGTTTCAGATTACACTGCCCCGACTACTGCCAAACAGTTAGTTCGAGAATTCTTCCCACGATACGGTTTACCACGTGCTGTCTACTCAGATAACGGCCAGCCGTTCTCATCCGAACTAATGAAACACGTTTCACTTTTGTTAGGCTATCAGTGGAAATTCCACTGTGTCCGACACCCCGAGGCAGCAGGTCTCGTGGAAAGACATAATCAGACCCTGAAAATTAGATTGTCCAAAATATGCAGGGAGAAAGGTGTCGACTGGGTAGTAGCATTACCAGTTGCACTCTTTTACATGAGAATGGTAGCACACTCTCGAACAGGGCTATCTCCGTATGAGGTGATCTTTGGTAGACCACCAAATATGTGGGGGACGCCTATACCACGTAAAATAACTGATATTGACTGTAATATGCTGACAGATTATTTGGCTTCCTTGATGTCTGCACTACAATCTTGTCGTTCACAGGTAGCTGCAGCTTTTCCTGACAACACTGAAGTGAAACCCCATGACGTAATTCCGGGGGATCTCGTTTTAGTGAGGAACTTTGATCGAAAGACTCAGCTGGATCCTAGGTGGAGGTCGCCACAATTGGTCTTGCTCACCACAAGGACAGCCGTGAAGATCGAAGGCAGAAAAGGCTGGGTACATTCAAGTCATATCAAGAAATTTTATGGACTACCATCGGATATAAAAACTACACCTCGTGTGTCTTCACCCATTGACTCAAAACTTCCTTTGGTTGACTCGAGTAGTCACGGACATTATAAACTAAAACTCAGATCTAATCAGTCGGGAAATTTGATTGTTTAAGTCCTCTCCAAGGTGAAGCGGTTGAATTTGTCTCCGACATGTATCCCTTAGATCTGAATAGAGAAAAAACCCGAAAAATGTTGAAACGACATACATATTGTAAATCACTGCGTAGTCATTGCACAGTGACGTTATTAATTTTGTTTTTCTTAAGTTTTTTTATAATTATTGCAAGTATATTGTTGCACATATATTATCCTATTTCTAGACATGTTTATAATATTACTGCTGAACATTCTTTTAGTGAATTACCCCCGCATGAATTGTCATACAGATTTGCGCTGCGCAATAACACTTTTATTAGTATGTTACATCATTCCCATCAGGTTAGCAATGCTACAAATTGTTGGATATGTGGCCGACTCCCTCCCTATCAGAACTATAAAGGAATTCTACCCCTTTTTCCATACCCATTCACACACAACGGCTCCTGTGGAGCATGGTTTAGTTTAATTAATTCCTTAGATTCAAATTCTGCAGTTTATCAAGACAACTGGGTATGGGGAAATCTGAACTTATTTTTACTTAAAGTCTGCCACCCCAACAAGGAGGGACTTCCCAAAAGAACAGGAACTGATCTAGAAAATGAAGTATATGGATTAGGTAACTTTACGCTTAATCTTATGATCCTAAATATCGAATCCGAAGCTACTCCAATTTTGCCCGCCATGTCAGTATTTCCAGTAAAAGGTGAATTATGTGTAAGAAAGAATGGTTCCATACATATGGGCCATAGTAGATGCACCACTGTAATAGAATTCAGTGATCAAGGCAAGTCGACATTCAGAGCTTCCCGCCATTCCTATTTTATATGTGGTCAGACGGCATATGTACGTTTGCCTCTAGATTGGGATGGTACCTGCTACATTGGATTCCTTTTGCCACCTGTTTTCCTAGCTCCTCCTGATTATCACAGAAATACTCATTTAGTACACAATAGAGAAAGGAGAGATCTCCCAATAGTCGATTACACTGAAACAGCATGGGAAAAATACACAGATTTCAATAAAGGTCTCTTTCCCTATATAGGTACCGTTACTAATAGTAAGCTGATACGTAGATTGACTAGAACCCTTGAAGCAGTAGTGAACTAAACTATTTCCGCCTTAGGCAATTTAACAGAAGAGCAGTCTGCTATGCGGATTGTTGTGCTTCAAAATCGTCTTGTCCTTGACGTCATCCTGGCCGATAGGGGCGGAGCTTGTAGGGTCATCGGATCAAGCTGCTGCGTATTCATACCAGAAAATTCGCCATCTGTATATAAAGCTATAACACGCCTTCATAAGATTGTGAGCCAGATACACCAGAATCCAGGCACTTGGACTTGGTCCGGATGGTTTTGGAGCGTGTTATCAGCCTGGGGATGGAGAGTTCTATCCTTCCTAGGTATTGGCCTTCTCATACTATTCAGTTGCTGTTTATGCCTACAATGTGGACCAGCGATTTGTGGTCTGTGTGCCACATCGTGTATTCCACATCAAGATTTTCGTTCAAAATCCCGGAAGAAGAAAGAAGAACAAATGATGCTATATGAACAGATCAATGGATTGATGAAGATTGATATCTCTTGACGGGCAAGTAGGGGACAAGGAGGGAATGTGGAAATATGGATTTTTCTGGTCAGTTATGTCCCCTATCTTGGACCCCAACGGTTCTATGTGCATGTTACAAGTACATGTATGTTCCCTCCAGTTCTAGTTATGAAGACGCAAATACATGTGCGTCCATCGTTAACATGTCCTCTTTCAGATCCGCCATGAATGGGCCGGATATTCCATTCCTAAGTACAAAAGGCCACCGCCTTTATATGGTTCATTTATGCCATTTTACAGTCCAGGCAAGTAGGCCCTGATTCTGTCATCAAGCTTTTCTTGCTTTCTGTCTCTGAAGCTCCAGTCCGAGCCTGCATCTGTGACCATGAACTTTGTCTCATTCCCTGCGCAGCTCACGATGCCTGACATCAGCTTGCTGCCTGCCAAGAACTGTGTTTCACCTTCGAAAATTATCTGCTCCGCTCCCTGCCCAATGCATTCCTGTCTAGTAGTTTGAGTAGGCATTCTGCCAGCTACCGAGCAAAGGCCCGGCTTCTCTGTCTTCATACAAGTAATTCATAGTCCTGTTACTATGGAAGATTCCTGCCCTCGCATCTAGTGTAGACACTTAGACGCTTGTACACGCACTAACAGTCAGTATAGTCAGTATAGAATAAGATTCTACTCCAAGAAGGCCTCTCTTTTGGATAACATAGTTCTTTAAACATAGGATGTTAGATATGATTTGGGATTAGGTTGACTTGACCCTCCAGACATCTGTCGCCACATGTAGAGCTAAATGTCAAGTCCCCTTCACCCCCTAGCTGCACGTCAATCACACGTCATGCTGCTGCGCGCGCATTTTTGCCAAGTATTTCTGCTGACATTGCGAAATTATTTCATAGATCCACCCATATGTGACATCACAACCAATGACGTTTTCTTGTTACGCCCAATCACGCCCATTTTTGATTACGCATGAATAATGTTATCTTCCTTATCAATTGTTACGCCTCTCGCATTTGCCTCACTGTAATGCCTATTGTATAAAAGTGATTAATTATCAATAATATATGTACTTCACTTCCTGAACCTCCGTGGTGATGGAACTTGGAGGCCACGATTTCGAAATCGTCCATTAGAATAAAGCCCATTCTGAACCTCTAATACCACGGATTCTGCCTCTTATTTACTGAGCTATTTTTATTGTGTTCTGTATCAAATTAAGTCCCGGTAATTAAATTATTTACCACAGACCCATCCCAATTTTTTTTCTTTTTAAATGTGTGTAATTCGTGCTGGGGTCGCGGGTTCCCGTGTTTTATTTTAATGAGACCCCGGGGTGGGTAGGTCCCGGGGGCATTTCTTAAAAAATATTAGCGGGGGGTCGCTGGGGCTGCGGGTGCCCGCTGGGGTCCCCGTAGTCTCGGGGCTTCACTCATGTTGGGAGGGGGGTTGTGCGGCCCCCCTCCTGGAGCTCTCCATCTGCTTATAACTTTGGCATCGTTTGACGATTCTTTACTAAATTTTCCCAAAAGTTTCTATTTTTTGATCAACTCCTATCTTGAAAGTTTAGGGGTGATTGGTCAAGGGGGGGCTGAGAAAAAAGGGGGGGGGTGAAAACATGTTTTCTCAATGGATTTTCCATAGGAAACTTTAGACAGGGCTACAGATCAAACTCCTGAACGGAATTACGCCACATTTGCCAGGGAGAAAGGTCTAGGTCCAGAAAGCGAGGTTTTGTTGAAATGGTGTAAATCCGTTCAGTAGTTTTTGAGATATAAAAGGGAAAAAATATATATATATCTGGTCGGTGCCTTACTCCCAAGCACGAGCTTGCCTCTGATTAGCTGCTAACTCTTCAAAGCAGGAAGTGTCCTCTGATTGGCTGCTAACACTTGAAACCAGGAAGTGTTAGCAGCCATCTTGTGCCTCGCATCGAGTGAAAATATAAAAGAAAGGTTCCGGGGGCAATTTAATATAGCGGAGGTCTGTGTAATGATGATTTGGACGCAGTGAAGGTTTAAGATTTATTAACAATAAAGGAGAAACAGGTGAGCGCCAGGCAGCACGACTTCCACTCCATGACACTAGTAGGAAGATAAACCTTTCACGCTCCCTGTGCCAAACATCACCACTTCGGAGGTATGCCTTTAGAAGTCAGTCCGTCGGCTCGCCGCTGTCTACCTTTGTGAGCTAGTACGCTGCTGTGCCTGTACCTCTGCGGGCTACTACGCTGCTGTTCCTTTGGGAGCGTACGGCTCATAGTTCTGCCTCTGTGAGTCGAGCGGACGGGCCGCAGTTGTCCCTCTGTGAGCCTGGGTACGAACTGTTCATAAGTCTTACTATATGAGCATTGAAAAGCCATTTTGTGATTCAGTTCGTCAGCTGGCATCTGTCCAGAGCATTTCTGAAAACATACCGGAGCTCTGTTTGTGAGAGATACCCCTTTCACGCTGCCTCTCCCCACGTCAGCAGGTAACGCACCCTCTTCCCACATCACTATCATAGCGCCAACCACCTTCTTGGGCCTGCAAGGCTCCCTCTGCAAACCACTGGTGGGCTCGCAGCTCTTCCGGTGCGACTTCTCGGGCCCGCACTTTTAAGAGCCAGGCCGCCGGTTTGCAGGTCTCTGAGAAGAGATGCAATGGAGGCAACGATGATGCAGGTCAGACACCCAACAGTACTCCAACATCTCCCAGCAGCAGCTGCTTGTCCGCCATCCCTGCTCACCCCCCACAAACAAATGTGACAGGAACATTTTTAAATGTGGAGCCTAACAAATCGGCTGGTGTTGCAGTTTTAATAAAAAAAGATGCTTGTGAGGTTGGACAAATAAGATTGGATGGATTTACATATAAAACATTTTATTAAAACAAAACAACAACAAATAAAGCTATGTGTGTAAAATACTTTATTAAAAGAAAACAACAACAAATAAAGCTATGTACAACGATGGCATGTCATACCTCGACAATTTGTGAATCACAGCCTGCAAGACAAAAAGAAAAATAAGATGGTGCGTTATGCATCCAGCAAAGGAGAGAGAAAGAGAGGAAGAGTGAGATACAAGGAAGATAGAAAGAGAGAAACAGTGTGAGAGAGAGGAAGAGAGAGAAAGAGTGAAAGAGAGAGGAAGAGAGAGAGCGAAAGAGAAAGAGAGAGAGGAAGACAGAAACAAAGAGGGAGACAGAGAAAGAGTGAGAGAGAGAAAGAGAGAGATACAAGGAAGAGAGAAAGAGAGAAACAGTGTGAGAGAGAAGAGAGAGAGAGAGGAAGACAGAGAGAGAAAGAGAGGAGAGAGAGAAAGAGTGCGAGAGAGGAAGAGATAAAGAGTGAAACAGTTTGAGAGAAAGGAAGAGAGAGGGAGAAAGAGTGAGAGAGAGGAAGAGAGAGAGACAAAGAGTGAGAGAGCAGAAGAGAGAAATGTTAAGAAAGAAAGACAGAAAGAGTGACATACAAGGAAGAGAGAAAGAAACAGTGTGCGAGAGAGGAAAAGAGATACAAACAGTGTGAGAGAGGAAGTGAGAGAAAGAAAGAATGAGAGAGAGAGGACGGGACAGAGAAAGAGAGAAAGTGTGAGAGAGAGAGACAGGAAGAGATGGAGAGGGAGTGTTGACACTGGAGAAAATCTCCGCAGCTCACCTTTGTGTCACTGGTGTGTCTCCAACCACGTGCCAGGACATACTGCACCCTCAAGTTTAGTTATCTGAATAAAGTATAGAATTAGTAATTGCAGACTATAAAGAAGTGCACATGCATAATTCTCTGTTTCGGCTCTGCGCACCCAGGCTGCTGCATCCCATCCACTTCCACTGTCCAGAGGTGTCTCAGCCGCTGCGCACCCAGGGCCATATTATCAAGAACGGCGACAACATTATCGCCACGTTAGCGGCAGGAAACTGCCGCAAAAGTAGCGATAAGGGGCGTGATAATATGCCCTTGTGAATTCCCATAAAAGCCCAGGTTTGATGTCCTTTACACCAGAACCTGGGCTTCTATGGGAATTCACAAGGGCATATTATCAAGCCACTTATCGCTGCTTTAGCTGTAGTTTCCTGCCGTTAAAGCGGTGATAATGTTATCGCCGTTCTTGATACTATGGTCCCCAGTCTGCTGTAGCCCATACACTTGCACTGCCCAGAGGTGTATAACAGTCGCTGCGCACCCAGGCTGCTGCACCCCATGCACTCCCACTATCCGGAGCTGACTGCCTGCTGCTTTGCATCCAGGCTGCTGCACCCCATCCACTCCCACTGGCCGGAGGTGAGTGCCCGCTGCTGCCAAACAAGCCTCTCTGGTCACCTTCTGCCACCGGCGTGTGTCGAAGAGAGTCGACCACGTGCCGAAGGAACCTCCTCAGCCTCAGTACACGCGGTCAACAGAGCTCACAATTCAAAATAGGTGTTGATTGCCAGGATGGCCACGCATCATCGCAGGTTCTACACGTGCTCAGCTCTGGTGGTGTTGGGGGGGATGTCAATTTGTGAATCAGAGTCTGTTAGATAAAAAGCAAGATAAGATTGTGCATCATGCGTCCATCAAAGGAGAGAGGAAGAGAGAGAGAGAGAGAGAAAGAGTGAGAGAGTGACACTTGAGAAAATCTTCGCAGCTCACCTTTGTGTCACCAGTGTGTCTCCAACCATGTGCCGGGACATAGTGCACCCTCAAGCTCCCACATCTGAAAGATAGTACAGAATTAGTAATTGTAGGAAAGACCAGTATGCAGGAATGAATAGACAGAGATGGTAATTCTCTTGATGTGGTTTAATCCTCAGAACATGTTTTGTAAGCAGTAAGTATAAAGCAAGAATGACTGAACCCCCATTAACTTCTACCTCCCAACCTTCTCACATTCAAAATATAACATTCCCAAAGCAATGCGAGGCAGCCACGAGCTGTGAGAGGAATGTCACGCTCGTGTCTGCATGCTTCGATGCTCCCAACACACCTTACCTCTTAAAAAAAAAACAGAGAAAGGAAAGTTGGTCAACATTCGATGGTAAATTTAAGGGTACAAAGTATGAAAAAAGAAATACTCAACTACTTTGCTACAGATGTGGGAGTGACGTACATTTGGCCAACTTTAAAAACTGTCCTGCTATTGGCTATTGGAAAACTTGTTCAAAATGCAATAAGAAAGGGTAATGGCAGGGTATATACGACTGCGTACGCCTAAATTGCTGTGCAGCCTTTCTGCATCCAGGCTACTGCACCCCATCCACTCCCGCCGCCCAGAGGTATCTGCCCACCGTGAATGGTTGGTGGTGGCAACAAGTACAACAGTAATCATTGGATCAGACACAGAGATTCAATCATAAAGGGTCAATGATTTGTGCTGCACTAAGGTACGGGTACCAGATATGAAATCATACAGAAAAGATTCTATCGTAAAGGGTTTATGACTTGTGATACACTGAGGTAGGACAGCAGATGTGAAATTATGCACAAAATATTGTATCAGAAAGGGTGCATGAGTTGTGCTGCACTGAGGTATGGGTATCAGAAGCATTCAGCATGTGCGCAGTCAGCGATGATGCGTGGTCCAGGGGGCCGCACTGGGAGCAATGTCTCTTGTCTATTGGACTGGGTTATCTGCTATTGCGACTCAATGTGAATTGTCAGCCCTGCTGTTCGCAGTGTAGGTGGATGGAACAAAAGATGAAACATTTATGAAATACACTGTCGAAATATGTAGGTTTCAGGGACGTTATAGTTCAAATTGTGAGCTCTGCTGTCCGCAGTGTAGACTGCCATTCAGTGTTCGTTTGGACTTGCAAGATGATTTTATTCATTATAGTAAAGCTATAACTGACATAAAACAAGTTCCTGAAGCAAGGATACTAAAAGGATATTGTGTAGATTTGAGGGACGTTATACATAGTTGGGATTTTCACCATAAACTACTTTAAACTTTGTTATTTCTTTTAGAAACTTCACATCACTATTATCCTCCATCTCTTCTTCAACACATACACTTATCAAACTGTTATTTTCTGTAGACTTCTCTTGACTACCAAAGAAACATAACTCTATATCATCACAAACTTGTTTTATATCATTTATATTAAAACTCGACTATGTGCCGCAGCAAGACCTAGACTTATCCAGATGATTCCTCTTGACTTTGAATATAAACTTGCAGATGTCTATCGATCTGAACATTCGTAGGATTTAATTTCTCGATGTGAAAGCATCTTGAAGCTGAAGCTGTACAATTTTTTGCTAAGTGTCGTCTGTGAAATTTCTTCCCACATTTCTTTTAATTCTGTCTTCTCAGACTTGGTAATATATGACGTGACATAGAGAAAAACAGGAATTGAGTTATCTCATTGTATGTCCATATTTGCATTCGACATCTTCAAAATCACCGGATTGTAATCATTAATGTACTTTGATTGTTCTGTTCTTTTTATATTATAAGTATTTTTGGGTGATTTTCGAGTGATAGTATTCCTCACTGCTGACATAAAACTGTTCACTCTTTCTTGCGATGACTTACGGTGCACTGAGTTAGTAGTACCTTTGGCGCTTAGCGTGTACGTACCCTGTGATGATGCGTGGTCCAGGGGAGCCGCACTTGGACCAATGTCTTTTGTCTATTGAATTCTGCCTTAATAAGGCCACATCGTGATGAGTTATGGTGCACTGAGTTAGTAGTACCTTTGGCAATGATTGTGTACGTATCCTGCGATGATGCATGGTCCAGAGGGGCCGCACTCGGAGCTATGTTTTGTCTATTGAATTCTGCTTCAATACGGCCACGTGGTGATGACTTATAGTGCAGTGAGTTAGTAGTACCTTTGGCGCTCAACGTGTATGTACCCTGCGATGATGCATGGTCCGAGGGGGGCCACACTCGGACCAATGTCTTTTGTCTATTGAATTCTGCCTCAATTCGATTTTCGAGTGATAGTATGCCTCACTGCTGACATAAAACTGTTCACTCTTCCTTGCGATGGCTTATCGTGCACTGAGTTAGTAGTACCTTTGGTACTGAGCGTGTACGTAACCTGCGATGATGCGTGGTCCGGGGGGCCGCATTCGGAGCAATGTCTTTTGTCTATTGAATTCTGCCTTAATAAGGTCACGTGGCGATGAGTTATGGTTCATTGAGTTAGTAGTACCTTTGGCGCTCAGTGTGTACGTATCCTGCGATGATGCGTGGTCCGGTGGGCCGCACTCGGACCAATGTCTTTTGAATTCTGCTTTAATAAGGCCACGTGGCGATGACTTGTGGTACACTGAGTTAGTGGCACCTGAAGCACTCAGCGTGTGCGCACCCTGCGATGATGCGTGGTCTGAGAGGGCCACACTGGGAGCAATGTATCTTGCGTACTGCACTGCGTCATCTGCAATCGCTACTCCATCTAAATTGTGAGGCCTGCTGTCCGCAGTGTAGATCAAAGGAAGTAGTCTGTACAGACATATGTCTGCGGTGCTGTGCCGCTGGGTTTGCGGGGGCCTGTGTCGAGGCCCCCGGCCATGGCGGCTGCCACGTGGCAGGGTGATGACTGCCGCTCTGGCAGATGCGTTGGCCTTCACAGTTCACAAGTGAACCATGCCCAGAGCCCCGTCTTATTTATTTATACTCCTACGATGGAGTGGCGTACGTTGGATGAGCCCACTGCGCTTCCGCTTCCTGGGTAAGACAACACAGCTACATGTTCGAGATCTTCCCCACTGCCTGAGGTAACATGGTGCGTCTATTGTGCACAACAATACAAGCACCAGCAGTATATATACAGATGGAGAGGTTTATGATCTGTATAGTGAGGTCTGTCCAGCACATCACCGCTACACTTGGTATTGTGTGCATTATTATTATTGATGGATGAGTTGCGTCCTTCACACATATTTGCTTGCCATATCTGCCAACATTCAAGTATTGTGTGGCTGAGGGACCATGCCATTTTTGGAAGGTCTGCTGTCCTGTTCTGCCTCGGTGGTAGTAAGGAGGTGGGTGGTCCGGGGGACGTACTGAGGCTGGTGGCAGTGAGTGTTGTTGCCTTCATGGGTGTTTGAGCTGCGTGATCAGTAACTCTATGACATATGTTGCGCTTCAGATGTGATTCTGGGCTGCGATCCCTTTCACATTGTAGGTAGTCATCCTGGTTTACACCAGTAAAATGCAGATGTTAGATACCTACTGCATTTTTTTTTGTGGAAGCTATTGCTGGAAAACTGGAGATATTGGCTGTTTTCACTAGGTTAACAATAAAGTGATAATTTAAAATCACTGAAAAAACTATAGATTTAAAGAAGAAAATAATTAGAAATTAGCATTTAAAAAACCTTTGAAATTCACTGAAAAAACCATAGGTTTCAGGGACGTTATAGTTACAAATTAGCATTTAAAAAACCTTTGAAATTCACTGAAAAAACCATAGGTTTCAGGGACGTTATAGTTATAAATAAATAAAAATAAAAAATAATAATAATATAAATATATATATATATATATATATATATATATATATCAAGACAACAACTTTCAGGTTGTTGAGTAGGAAATAGCACGCACACTCCCAGCAGGTAATTGCAAATTCAGTTTAATTGAGCAGCACGCTCAGTAAAACTGAATTTGCAATTACCTGCTTTTCCCTACTCAACAGCCTGGAAGTTGCCATCTTGATATTACCGGGGGCCGATACCCGGACATGCACTACCGCTGGGTGCCATGAAAAAATATGTATATATTGCCTACCCTAGATGAATACATATAACAAAACCAAGATTACTTTATCATCCAACATCTTGTGTGGATCAACAGAAATTAAGAGGGTCATAACAAGATCCATAATATGGTATTCTGGAAAAACATTAAATAATGAATTTCTGATCTTTCTCTGATTGTAACACACAACAATGGATTCCAGATATTAGGGTTCAAACACCTACCAGCACATAGCACCCGCCTCACGTTACTGGGGAGGAAGAGCATACCCTGGAACTCTCAACGGAAGCCCTGTTCATGCAGCAAAACAAAACAAGCAGAAGTTCACATGCCTTCCAATACAGTACATATTAACATGAAATATAGAGTGGATTATGGAATAGCACAAAAGTCCCATAAAAACATAAATCCCAAATCCATTCTCTGTTGCCTTATCTTCTATTAGTATGTATTTCATATTTTGTGCCTGACTGTCAATGTTAATCGGCTAGTTAAGTCTCAGAATAAATGCACGTTTTGCTGTTGGAACACAGGCAAAACTTTCCACTTTATTGACTCCCTCAAACATAGCTGCCAGTAAAGCTCTCAGGGCCGGACTGGGACCCGAAACTGGCCCTGGCAAACTGTTCGGCCGCCCTCTGCTCCGGGGGGGGGGGGTTGCGGCCTAGCGGTTTGCTAAGGTCGGTTTCAGCCAATTTTGTTACAGGGGACCGGTATTGCTGGCCCCGGTAACAAAAATGGCCCCCGGGGGCCCCAAACCAGTCTCCATCCTGGCGGCCCATCGGGGAAATGCCCGGTGGCCGCTACGGCAAAACCAGCCCTGTCCAACATCACTGTTCCAAGCACAGCTTAAAATTGTAGGTTTTCCTATGTTTGAAACCATAAACACAGGCAGTACTATGAAATCCCAACTTGATTATTCATTCTTTTTGCACGAGTCTTCCAACGGAGGGAATGCAAGTGGGCAAAATAGAACCAGAAAGATGGTATCCCACCCGCTAGCAATGCAATAAATGAAGCTTGTGAAAAGAAGAGTCTTCACCCTGGGACCAGTGACATAAATGGCATGCAGGAAATGTGGACAGTCAAAGATCAGTGCACATCACCCTTACCCGACCGCAATACACCAACATAACTTCAGTGACTACTGCTCAAATAAATAGTGGGTAGCGTATAGGATTGCAAAAATGCTTTTATAGGCCAACTCCAACTCCTCATCCACATGACATGGGCACTGTGAACCATGAAAGTTCATGGGACGTGTAGTTCTATGTCTTCATCCTGATTAAGTAGGGGAAATCCCACATTGTTTATTGTGTTTTTTTAATTATACCACTCCTTTGGGGATGCGGCCCTTGCATCTATTTTATCCTCATTGGCTCTGTACCAACAAACTTTGAAACAGAGTTCCTGGCAGTGTTCTTGGCCACATACAAACCGCAATATCCACGGGCCTATTCATACAAACGCACTAAATGTCTGTGTGTGTGAGCCACATAAGATCTAAAGAAACCGCAACCTATATACCTTTTAACAGGCAACAAGAAAATATCTTTAATAAGGACAGATTCCCATCACCCACCATTGGTGACATGCTTTATCATCTGGTTCGCCTCCTAGTAACACGCTAGTGTCACTAAGGGCTGCAACCCTTTCAAAAGGAAAGGGGAGCTCATGGATGTTTTTATGATGTTTGGATTGTAGCGATATAACACGATATGGTAGATCCTACAGATGTGAGCAATTGGTTTGTGTTGGGGTGATGAGTGCAGTGCAACGTAGTGAAAATAGTGAGTTAAAATTGAACAGTGAGAGAAAAAAACTATAATTGGTATCTCTCAAAGCTCAAACTTAAAAACAGTGCAATGACAGTTTTCAACAAATAACTGTCTGTGAATAGAAACCAAGGGTCAACATGTTTCAGCCAAAGCGGAAGTGTTCATCGTCGGCCTTCTTCAGGACCACAGCGATATTGCTACTGCATTAGTGAAAAATGAATATAAGTAAGAAAAGGTTGGAACAGATACAATTTAATCACCTGTGTTCAGGGATATACAAGTCCTCTGCAAGTGACGGATTACTGTTAGCATCTGCAAAAGAGTGACAAAGTCGATACACATGTAAAGGTTGTCAACTTTCAATGGGACTCTTGAGCTCTAAATACCCACCAGATACATAGTGACCCATTTATTCGTCATCTATGATCGCTGATATTTCATAATTACATATTTTCATGCTTACCCATATTGCACGAAGAAAATACCTCATCTCACCTGGCAACGGCTCAGGAAAAGGAGGCACCGCTCTGTGAGAGAACATAGGAAAGAACAAGAAATGTTCATGGTAACCTTATTTTCTCTTTACCCTCATTTATCTACTGTTAAAAAGGAGCACCGCGCACACACACGGCAACTAATTTCAGGACTTAAAAATGCTGACTCTTACAATGTTAATCTACATCAGTACACTTCAATGCTGATCCACACTACTAAGTACTGTATTTGGAAGGAGACGCCATTCAACTGCTCTCCTAACCTTGTTGTTTCTATAATCCTTCACTAAATGATCATGATATTAAAAGCCTCCTTGTGCTTGTTAATGTCCCCAACTCCATACTAGACCATAACTGCAGTTTTTACAGCAAAAAGGGTGCTGAATGGCATTATAATATGCTTGTTAATGGAGAGGCAACAGGAAGACCAACACGCCCAAGCACTCCCTTGTGTGTTGTATTCATGCCAGACAAATCAACCTAGTCCGCTGACACATTCCTGTATATCTGAATGCCAAGCTTTCCAGGCAATGGAGCCCGGTCCAGAGTCATGCTACAATTATGTGAGATAGGCTGACGAGGAATTGTCAGAACACACTGTTCTGTTGCAGGGGATTACGGAAAAAAGATCCCGACAGCTGAAAAAGGAATTATCCTTACCACTAGTATTCATAGACGATACCAGCATCCAAACGCTAAAAACGCTAAAACACACACACAGCGTGCGTACAAACATGCCACTCACCTGTCCATCGGTACCTCTGATGGTTTGTTAAGCCGTAGGGGAGGTACCAAACATAGGGTGACACCATTTTTAAAAGCAGCAATCTCGGTACATCGCGCCCAGTGTATTGGACCAGCTCGGGACATGTGACTTACCTGGAACAGTAGCGCTAGAGGTCATGGGACTGGTAGTTAATAAATCAAGCGTCCTATGTGATATATGAACCCAGTCTGCAAGTCTCAGCCATGGTAGGCCTATGTCGATAGCAAGCAATAGTGCACCTTCAACTGAAAACAAAGGGTGTATAGTTTGCTGTTTCTTAAGATCTTATGTGGCTCACACGCACAGACATTTAGTGCGTTTGTATGACTAGACCCGTGGATATTGCGGTTTGTATGTAGCTTTGTAATTGGGGAATATATCCACTCCAGGTCTTTAAACATTCCCTCAGACCCTTTCTCTACGCTATAGTTTTTGTTGTTCTTGGCCCCCTCATGTGTTCATCTGGGGTGGGCTGTGACATTACATCCCTTCCATGGAGAACACTGGCTGGGACAAGACCTCTAAATATGAAAAACCTTAAGCGGGGGGGGAGTATGGACCCCGGTGGCTGGTTCCCAAGAATTCTCTTCAGGTCCGTACCCCTTCCATGCAATCAGATACAAAATCTTACTGCCTCATTTCTTAGAGTTCAGAATTCTTTTCAACTTGTGTTCAACCTCATTATTAACCCATATAGGAAACAGGTACCTTATTAACTGGAGTGTAAGAGGGCTTTAGCAATAACACATGAAATATGATATGCAACACAAATGGCATGCAGTAAATGTGGTTAGTCTAAGATTTGTGAACAGCACCCTTACCTGACCGCAACATACTGACGGAACGTCAGAGTCCGCTGCTCAAATAAGTAATCGGCAGTGTATAGGAATGCGGAAATGCTTTTATAGGCCAACTTAGCCTCCTCATCCACGTTACATGCAAGTTCATGGGATGTGTAGTTCTACGTCCTGATTAAGTAGCGTAAATCCCACGTTGTCTATGGTGGGTTCTTCATCATACCACTTCATTGGGGATATGGCCGCTGTATCTGTTTTATATTCAGGTTTGCCCCATTAGGACCCGCAGAGTTTGAAACAAAGTTCCTGTGAAGGTTCATGGACCCCCGCATGCGTTCCTCGGTGGTGGGCTGTGACACACATATGTCATTTCAATGTGGAAAGGTGATTTGCACTGCAAACTAGACATAAAGTCATCACTGCAAATGTGATCGTCATGGACAAATATAAAATGGCAGGTGTATAGTTGACTGTAGGACTTGGCCTTTTTTGGCTAAAGTTCCTTAATCTTTTTGCTTTCCTCCTAGACAGTTTTCCTGACCTAGAATAGCCAATTTAGATGCTTTGGGTACGTTGCTACTGCTGATCAGTGTCAAAGTACAAGAGTTCCCTGTTTAAAATGTAATGGTGATTGGTTGGCCATGATAGGTATGTTTGTCTTACTAGTAAAAGTCCCTGGTGATGTGCACTGTGTGTGCAAGGGCTAGTAATGCAAGGGCGCGCAGAGAAGGGAACTCAGTCCTTCAGTGTAGGGCCTGCACGTAGAATTTTAAGTTAGCATGTTGTCCTGAGAAGTGCAACCACTTGTAAGGCCTGACTTTCCCTGTTACATACACATTGGGCACCCCGGTGGTAGATCCCAGGTAACCCCTGGGCAGGGTGCAGTGTAGGTAGAAGGCAGAACATATACTGAGGTGTGTGCTATGTTCTGACAGTGAAAAACTCTCCATTTCGTTTTTCACTGCTGAAAGGCCATTCTGCCCATAGGACAGAATTGGGGAGGCTGGGTGTTGTGTTTGGTAGCCAAGTTTCCTGTCAGTTTATAATGGAGAGGTGAAGTTAAGTATGTATGAGTAATTTTTATTTATTATGTTTTGGCTCTCAAAGAGGGCCACATAAGCATGTACAAACAAAACAACACAGTCATCAACAATACAAAAATCATAAAACATAGTATTCAAATCGTAATAGGTACACTGCAAACCAGCAATCCCACATGGCCAGGCCGGCACTATCTTCCAGAGAATTTAATAAATATCTAAAAATCCTTTAAAAAAGTTAAAAACATAGGCACAAAACATTTCATTTGGTGGGCAATAAAGTGCATAAAGAAAATCTTGTAAAGTGACAATGCTAAGGCGAAGACAAATTACTTTAAGCCATCTCTTGCGCAAGCTTCGTAACATAGGACAAATCAAAAGTACATGTATGCAGTCCTGATTATTTAATTTACATAGGTTGCACAACGGTGAAGTGCCGTACCATTTAGACAACAACACATTAAGAGGGATTAAGTCATAACGTAATAAAAACCAAAACCTACGAATCCCATGTGGGAGATTCCACTGGGCATACGGTTGGGGCTGTTTCAACCTATAGGAGGAGACCAGCAGCTCCACATTCCTTTTATCTCCAACTGTTTTTATGTCGGATTGAAAACAATACTCCCACGAGGCCTCCCTAAGGACCTGCTTTAACTGCGTGGGAGAGTAGGAGAAAAGAGCGCTTTCATCCAATCTAAGGATATTCACAGCCCTTCTAAAATTGTTAACAAGTTTAGAGAACTCCTTAAAATTGCCCAAAAGTTCATTTTTGAGTAGGACTCGCAGGGTTCCTTCTCTCGCTCTGGCTAAGTTGGCGACCCACCTTATTAAGGCGCACAGCCCCTGAACCCAGGCACTTCTGAGTCCGAAATCCAGCCTACACGCAGCCAGTGAACAAGCATTATTAAAATTCGAGAGGGATCTTAGGAGTTTTCCCTCGGTCTTATTGCAAAAGTCCCAATATTTTATCTCAATTATTTCTATACCGTACAAGATGGTTGCGGGGATTTTAGCTCTAAATACTTCTAGAAGACTAGAGAAATGTCTTTTCCCCGTTGCCAGGTATAGGGACTTTAACCCATTACCTTGGGCAAGAGCTTTGCAGGAGCAATGCTCTATATGAGAATTCTCGCTCATGTTGGATGAGAATATTTTCCCTAAAAACGTATAACAAGTTACGACCTCCAATCTAAGCCCTCCGATGGCCCAACCGAAATTTGTAGAGCGACATTTCTTCCTACCCGCAATACACATCACTTTACTTTTATTAATATTGATCTTCATATAATGCTCGCCAGCAAAGTCCTGAAGAGCCTGAAGCCTGTTGGCCAGACCCGCAGGAGTTAAATCGAGCAATAAAACATCATCGGCATACATCAGACAGGCTATTGGCACCCCTCCTATCAACGGTGCGATCCCCTCACTACGGGACACAGCTGCAGGGAGGTCAGTTGTATATAGGGAGAACAACAGGGGCGCCAATAAGCAGCCCTGTTTAAGGCCATTCTGAGATGGTATTTTAGCCGACAACCCCCTTTCACCCCCCATTAAGACCCTACACCAGGTCTCAGTGTGTAGAGCCCGTACCAAGTCCAGTAGGGGAGGAGGGACACCCATCCCCATCAATTTTCTCCACAGCGTACCCCGATCCACTTTATCGAACGCTGTGGAGAAGTCTATGAAAGCGGCATATACAACACCCCCTCTAACCTGGACATATTTATCAGTAATAACCTGAAGGGCTGTAAGGTTATCCAGAGTGCCATGTTCCCTACGGAAGCCAGTCTGTTCCAGCGGCAAAATGTTGCGCTCCACGACCCAATCGGAGAGAGATCTCAGGAGACATTTCGCAAAGACCTTTCCGATGGAGTCGAGGAGCGCAATCATGCGATAGTTACTGGGATTGTCCCTTGCTCCCTTTTTGAAGATAGGGACCAGAATGCTTCCCCTCCACGATGCAGGGACACATTTAGAAAAATGGCATGCCCTAAACAGGGGATACAAGATTTTACTCCAGGTTGAAGGGTCTTGTTTTAGGACCGTCATCGGGAGCTCATCCGGTCCCATAGCCCCAGAGGATCTCATGTTTTTTATAGCCAACTCGATGTCCTTCTCAGAGGGAGAAAAGACTGAGGCCTCAGGTGCGACATGCATGAAATTATCCACACCCATGGTCCCAATTCCTGCATACAATTCTCGAATGTGAGAGGACCATAGATCTTCTGATATAGCTACGGGAGTAGGAGAGTGACGCGTACCACATCCTTTCCCGATTATTGCCCAAAAATCTTTACTGTTGCCTTGAGCAGCAGATTCCCTTAATTTGATCCATACTTCATCCTCCCTGTCCCTTTTAATTTTTCGCTTAAGTCTGCTTCTCTTTCTTTTTAACCTAGCAATATCTTTCCCACGTTCCAATATCCTTTCAAGGTACTGTGCCCGGCTAAGTTTGTTTAATTCCCTATTCAGCTTATGGAGAGTTAGAGGAACTACCTCTCCTTTTTTCTTAGGGGGAACAGTTTTATTAGCATTCAATAAAATTTTTGCCATGAGTTCCTCAAAACAAATTATTTCATTTCCGTTCCACTCTTCTAATTCCCTAAGGGTATCGGTCAGTAACTCCTGGACCCCATTAATGGCAGCGTTATTCCAGAAGCATCTTCCAGATGACGATTGGAAGGTAGCCTCCCTGCCCTTTAGCGACCAGGACGCCGTATTCATAGAGTTTAATGCAATTAATAATGACAGTATACTATGGTCGCTCAGGGTCGTGGGTATAATCTCTAAGTCAAGAATCTGGGGGAAAAGACTATAGCTGGCGATAGCATAATCCAAAATTGATGACCCCAAGGGGGATTTATGGGTATGGCTTGCGGGGGCGTCGGATGGAAATCTACCATTTAAGATAATGCCATCCCCGATCACTAATTCTTTTAACAAAATCTTCCCCCTTTTATTTGTCTTTAAATTTTCAGGGAAGAGCGTCTGGGGGATGCCATATGCTTCCTCCTTAGCTTTATCCCTGAAAAGGTTTAGACTTGCGTTTGAAACTTTACAATTCAAGTCACCGATAAGCAAAGTTACAGGAAAAGGAGGCGAATTTTTTATCTTATCCATGTACAGGAGAACCCGCTGCAAATTCTCATTAAAACATTCCTCAGGCGGAATATACACGTTAAAAATTACCATGGAATATTTTATATTGTCATAGAACAAATTTTCTAAAGTTATTGTGTGGAAGAGTCCACTGGGATCAATATAATGTGAAAATCTCCATTGAAACTTATTTGATAGTAAACAGGCAAGCCCCCCCCTAGCATGCCCTTTCTTTGAGGACGCAGCCGGAACTTCCAGAACGTAAAAATCTTTTAAAGGCGTTAACCTATCTGTGCACCATGTTTCCTGAATGCATAGTATATCCGCCTCCAGAGTAGATAAAAAAGTCATTTTCTCCGGGCTGCTATGGAATCCGGCCGCATTCCAGGAAATTATATTTAAGGCTGGGTTAAAGATGGTGGAACAATTTGGGGTTATCCTTATTTTTTGTTGAGAGTGCACTATGTAGCCAATTCCACCGATTATTATCATCATTGTGTATAGAATTCTCAATTAGTGGAAGAGGCTTCACGTGCGATACTATACGTTTTCCCCTGGATACCCAAATTTTCAGGTCTCTCAGAGGAGGAGAGGTTACCCCGTTTTGTTCACCACCCCTCAACCCCTGCTTATCGAAAAGATTTGGCTTGCCTGGGGTAGATATAGGTAGTATATCAATACCTAAGCGTTGAAAGTTTTCGGCCTGTTCTAGTATCAGATTTGTTATAATGGGAGAGTAAAATTTCACCCGAGTACTCAGAACCCGACTACTACCCAACAAGGTTACCAATTCAATGTCTCTAGACTGGATGTGATGGAGACATTCAATTTCACTAAAACATTTAAGGAGCCAGGCTCTATTCAATAAGAGGTCAGTATCAAATAATAGGACGAAATCTAATACACGCACATCCACAGGAGCCTTAGCCATACTTGCAGGCCGGGCCGGAGGGCAAGTCATTACAGAGTCAATAGTTACCACAAAGGGGGGGGCCAAAGGGTTTAAAAACCCAGATAAGTTAGAAGTTGGACCTTCACAAGCACTCCGAGAAGGAGAGCCAGGGAGAGAGCCCCCAATAAGTGGTAAATCCTCCAGGGGAGGCAGGCTGCTTTGTTCAAATTCCTCCTCCACCAAAGCTGAAGAGGATAAATTCACACCAATGTCCATTTTTAAAGCAGTAGAGAAGGATTCCCCCTTCCTTATTTCAATCTCCCTTGTCTCTGGGCTTTTTTGGAAAATGATCCTCCGTTGCTTCTTCTTTCTATACTTTCGTGTGGGTTTCCTCTTGCTGGCTTTGATACTTTTTTGTTTACCATATGTTCTCTTTTCTTTGTTGACCTCCAACTTATCGACCAGGAGGTCTTTTCCACCATCCGAGACAAAGATTGGGAATAGTTCCTGAACCGGTTTGGATCCTGGCAAAACTTCATCCTCCTCCTCTATCTCCAGGACTAAATTCTTGATACAGTTAGAGGCTGCAGTATAGGTCAACTCCTTATGAGGGACCATAGAAAACTCTTCATTTTTCTTATTTGGTTCGCTTCTAATGTCTTTAAGTTTCCTCTCAGATGCAGCTTGTTCAGACTTAAGGGGAACGACCTTACTCGCATCCGGCACTTTCAGCAGCAATACCTTTAAAATCTGGGTAACTGAATCAAGGATGCAGTCCGAGCTGCCAACAAACTTCCCCAGAAGCAGCAAGATTGAGGCAAGGAGTTGTTCCAGCGCGATCATAGACTCGGAGATCGGCTTTTCTCGTGCTTCTGCAGTACGGATGTTATCCAGGAGGTTGAGGTCAGGGCTCTTGGAAGAGTTTAACAAGTCAGAAATCTCATGGCTATTTAGCAACGGGGTGCTACTATACAGCATTAACCCTGATGGGGTGGCTCCCCCCTGACCTTTAAATTGCTCCAGGGATTCCACTTTGGCAGGGCTTACGTAACGTCCCCAAAGTTCCAAATCAATGGATAGTGCAGACAGGTCATCCCCCTGCCTGTCATTCATTGAGAACTGAGGGGTCGATGGTATGTGCACTGGGTCACTTATCTTTATCAACTTCCCATCTGTAAGGTCCCGCACGGGAGACCCTTCTGCCATAATTTGGGGGGCCCCCTGCTGGACCTGGAAAGATCGAGGCACAGAGGTAGTTGGAGCATAGACTTCCAAGGCTTTAGTATCAAGATTGTGTGGAGTTGCGCATTTTGGCTTTTTTATACCAGATGGCATCCAAAGTTCAGATAACAAACATTGTCTTTTTAAAGGTGGGATGTTTGCATCCTTGTCTTTTATATGGAAGGTAGTTGGAGTCTGGGCAGGATTTTCTCCCACTACTCTTCCTGAGCGTAAAGTTTTAGACATTTTCCACAGTAATTGGTAAGAGATGTAACAATGTAAAATAAATAAAATCTGGAGTTGATTCAGTCACTGGCGCAGCAGGAAGGGTGCAGTATAACTATCACAGTGTTTGCATCACATAACCCTACTACTCTATTGGGCACGATTGCAAACAAACACTCACAGAGTAACAAAGTACAGTAAATATAAGAAGTAAGGGACCGAGCCCGGCCCGGCCTACCTCGGTCACTGAGGGCCACAGAGGGCCCGCCCTTTGCCCGGGCTTAGCCCGGCGCCGCCCGCGCGCGTCCCGCGACGCGGAGGGAGCTTCAGCGTTTTAAGCGCCTCCGGGCGCGAATGCGGCAGGAAGTTGGCCGCTATGCAGCCTGGGAGCTGTAGTCTCCCCCCGTCTCAACCGCGATGCCAGGAAGCGGCGTCGGGGGAGACCCGCAGCGTCAGGGACCCAGGAGCGGCAAGAGCACCAACAGAGAAGTCAGCAGGAAGTCAGCGGGACCGCAGGTGAGTACAGGCTCCTCTCGCAAAGTTCACCCGCTCCTCCGAGGGAGCTTCAGCGTTTTAAGCGCCTCCGGGCGCGAATGCGGCAGGAAGTTGGCCGCTATGCAGCCTGGGAGCTGTAGTCTCCCCCCGTCTCAACCGCGATGCCAGGAAGCGGCGTCGGGGGAGACCCGCAGCGTCAGGGACCCAGGAGCGGCAAGAGCACCAACAGAGAAGTCAGCAGGAAGTCAGCGGGACCGCAGGTGAGTACAGGCTCCTCTCGCAAAGTTCACCCGCTCCTCCGAGGGAGCTTCAGCGTTTTAAGCGCCTCCGGGCGCGAATGCGGCAGGAAGTTGGCCGCTATGCAGCCTGGGAGCTGTAGTCTCCCCCCGTCTCAACCGCGATGCCAGGAAGCGGCGTCGGGGGAGACCCGCAGCGTCAGGGACCCAGGAGCGGCAAGAGCACCAACAGAGAAGTCAGCAGGAAGTCAGCGGGACCGCAGGTGAGTACAGGCTCCTCTCGCAAAGTTCACCCGCTCCTCCGAGGGAGCTTCAGCGTTTTAAGCGCCTCCGGGCGCGAATGCGGCAGGAAGTTGGCCGCTATGCAGCCTGGGAGCTGTAGTCTCCCCCCGTCTCAACCGCGATGCCAGGAAGCGGCGTCGGGGGAGACCCGCAGCGTCAGGGACCCAGGAGCGGCAAGAGCACCAACAGAGAAGTCAGCAGGAAGTCAGCGGGACCGCAGGTGAGTACAGGCTCCTCTCGCAAAGTTCACCCGCTCCTCCGAGGGAGCTTCAGCGTTTTAAGCGCCTCCGGGCGCGAATGCGGCAGGAAGTTGGCCGCTATGCAGCCTGGGAGCTGTAGTCTCCCCCCGTCTCAACCGCGATGCCAGGAAGCGGCGTCGGGGGAGACCCGCAGCGTCAGGGACCCAGGAGCGGCAAGAGCACCAACAGAGAAGTCAGCAGGAAGTCAGCGGGACCGCAGGTGAGTACAGGCTCCTCTCGCAAAGTATGTATGAACTCACAGTGTTATAACACATCTTTCTGTGAAGGTGGTTTTATCACTGTGTGTTCATAAACCACTCTTTTAAAAAGTGGCTGAGATTTGTGCTCTGAGCATTGTGTGTCTCTGAAATGTGGAATGTCTGTCTGGAACTGAAAGGTGAGAGGAGCTGGGAGAGGTCTTGACCCAGGGAGGGGTTAAGATGGCACCAGGTTGCCCTGCATCTGGAGAGTAGGGGGAGGAGAAGCCCGGAGGTGAAAAGGCCTGGGCTGGTGCTATAAACCAATTGACCAATTGACCCATCTCCTGCTGAGTGATTAAGGATCCAGACCCCCAGTATCAAAGGGACAGAGGTGACACTGGGAGGGAGACACCAGAACTGATTTAGGGAGGGTCAGGGACCCCTGAGCACATACGAACTTCAAAGACATTAAGGTGTATAACTAGGAGAGTTGAAACCCCTGAAAGGGGACTGAAACAGATATGGATTAAGACTGTAAAGGCTTGGACCCATACTGTGGTCAAGAGGAACCTTTGCTAAAGAAGGAGCAACTGAAGAGACTGCTGTGGATAGACCAATCCTTGCTTCGTTATCTGGGGCTGGTCTGCAGGTTGCTGTTCCAACTAAGGGAGAGGCTGTTGGGACTGTGCTTGAAGGCTTTGGGTCCCCCTGCTTGAAGAAGACTGTGCTATGTGCTGCGTCTTATAACCCCCAAGGGCCCGAGTTGAGTTGGCTCCCTGTTTGGAAATACAGGATCAAAACAAATTCCGGAGAAGTCCCAAGCAACGTGGTGTGCGCGAGCTTTTTGCAGCTTGAGACCCTCAGAAGTTTTGCCATGTGATCATGGGCACGCAGTAGTAAACTAAGTCTCGAACGAGCTGGGTGCCTGTCGAAGTGCAGGCCAAGGCGTTGGTGAGGAGTGCCTGGTCGTGGTGTGCACAGGGAGACAAGGTGAGGATCGGACGCGCAGTGTGCGTGTCGTGGTGCATCCTGGGTGTTGGTAAAGAGTGCTTCGGCCTCGTAGGCACCAAAAGAAGAAGTGAGTCTTGGACGCGCTGGGTGCATCTCGTGGTGCAGCCAGGATGTTGGTGAGGAGCGCCTGGACATCGTGTGCACCGGGAGAAGAGGTGAGACTCAGACGCACAGAGTGCATGTTGTGGTGCAGCCAGGGCATTGGTGATGAGCACCTGGACATCGTGTGCACAGAGAGGAAAGGAGAGACTCGAATTTGCAGGGTGTGTGGAGGTGCAAGCAGAGCATTGGTGAAGAGCGTTGGATCGTCGTGAGCACCAGAGAAGAGGCGTGTTCCGGATGCGCAGTGTGCATGTCGAAGTGCAACCTGAGGCACTGATGAGGAGTGCTGGAGTAAGGGGGTGCACCGAATTGGAAGTAAAGTCTCCACAGTGCTGAGGGCGGATCTCGGTGGAGACTGAAACTGCCGAAAGGAGGGCCAAGTCATTGGGCCCTCGGAGTCACCCGCAGCGGCCCAGACTGGCAGCCACAGAGGAGCTGAGCCACCGGCCTGAGTCCACTGCACCCCATGATAGATTTCTGGATCAAGGCCCAAGTCGCTGACGTCGGGGAGGAGAGTGAGGTCACGCCCCCCCAGGTAACATAGATCAACACCTGGGGTGGGTTAAGGGCCCGGAGGGACACTCTCTCGGCCTCCCGGTTCAGTCAGCTGCCTGAGCCGTTGCTTTGGCTCAGAACTCGGCCCGTGCTGACCCAAGGAGGGGCAATGCTGAAGCCGCAATGGGAAGCAGTACTTTTGTGTCATCATTCGATCCAAAACGGGGGCACTGTTAACAGAGTACGTAAAACTGTCGTATTACACTTTGCATTATTGCTGCTAACAAACTATCGAACTGTTGCCTGACCTCATTTGTGCCTGACGAACTACATGCTTGGTGCACTACGCACTGCGTTATTTTTCCCTTGCATATTACCTGACTGTAATGTGGTGCATTGCATTATTTCTTCAGTGCATAGTATCTAAGTATACCGTGGCGCAATGTATTATTTTTTCTTTGCACCATACAGGATTGTAGCGTGACGCATTGCTTTGTTTCTTCCTGGTGCAGGGCATGCTGGTGGCGATAAGCACTGCATTATTCCTTCAATTGCAAAGTACATGACTGTGGCGCTACATATGGCATTATTTCTCTGTTGCACAGTATAAGAGAATATTGTTATGCATTGCAGTATTTGTTTGCTTTTGCAACGTGTGTGATTCTAGCAATACGACTAGCCTAACCTTTTGGAAATAGTTAGAAGTGAGCTTAACTGTTGGTTAGAAGCGGTGGTTGGGATTAGAACCTACCAACCCACCAGAAAGAATACTACCCATTCTTATATGTTTATTTTGTATCGTGTGGTCATGTCGTATAATTGCTTATATAAAGATTATACTCATTTTATTAAAACTCCTGTGGAGTCTATTTGTGGTGACATCGAGGGGTTACTGTGAGCGTGGTTGCACATACTGAACACTCATACTTTGGAGATAAGCCTGGCTGCTCATGCCAAGCTACTAAGGAGGTGAGCAGGGCTATTTCAGATGGTGTCCTTACTTAGCCTAATGTTGAAGCGAGGGGTCGGGGACTCTCGCCTCCAGCATTTGGTGGTGGCGGTAAGTGATAAGCACCCCCCACTTCCAACATTTGGTGGCAGAGCGGTGGGATTCGATCCTAATATAAAGTAAACGCGTATGTGCAAAATCACTCACAGTAATTGGTGTTCATCATAAATTGATTGCAGACCAGGACGCAACAACATATTGTTTTTGATTTGGTGGTTCTATTGTTGAGTAAACTTTAATTCACACATCGTGTCTCAGGGGGAGAGCCAGATAGTCGGTGAGGCTGAGATTGCAGAATTAGAGTTTGACATTGAGCCACTGTTTACCTACAAGGTTGATCAGTTGAGGAAATTCTGCAGGGCTTTGGGATGTCCCATGAAGGGTAGCGCCAAGAAGGAGGAGCTGCAGGTGGCCTTGAGGGCCTGGTGGGAAGCCAAAGCGGCTCAGGAGACAGGTGATGGTGAGGTGGATGAGGATGACCCAGGGAATGTATTTGGTCCGCAGGATTTGCAGTGAAGGGACCAGCCGCAGGGGCTGGTAGTAGCCATTCAGGGAGGAGTTTTTCACCAGAGGAGTTGGAGGAAAACCAAAGGGTCAGGCTGCATGAGTTGGAGGTGTTAAAATTTAAAACTCAAGCAGAGGAGAGCAGGAACGCTCTCGCGTTGGAAGAGAAACGACTTCTCTTCGCTCATGAGTTAAGCATGAGGGAACTGGACATGAAGGGTAGACAAGCAGAGTTCAGTGTGATTGGTGGCAGCGCACAGCCAGTGCCAAGTGTGGATGATTACAAACGTGCACTGGAAGATTGGATAGTGGTCAGCATGGTAAATGATTTGGAGGGGTTATTAGATTTGGCCTCAGGGGAGCCTAGGCTCAGAAATTATTTTCTAGGGTTGTGCCACCCCGAGTTAGGGTGTGGGCTCCTTGCTTCCCAGGAGCCTGCACGAGAACCCGACCCCTGGTCATGGGTCCAGGGGCCTGAAGGGGCCCCAGAGAGGGAAGAAGGGCCAGGTGGCGCGAGGAGATCCCAGAGTAGGGAGGAGGGGTTGCTGGCTAGCCCCTTGTCTCCCAAGAGGGGGAGGCAGAGTGAGCAGCACCCCCAGGAATCAGCAGCACCACTCCGGAAACTAAAGGGGGTCATAGGAGAGCCCCCAGGTGGAGGCCTCGTGCCTGGTTGCCAGCAGTGTGGGGAAGAACACCTAGCGTCAGGAGGGCATGGGGAGTCTGGAGTCAGAGCTCCTGCCATCCTGAAGTTTGTGGGTTCCATTCCTAAGTGGCAGGCCCAGAAAAATAAATGGAAGGTTAAGAGAGGAGGGTGTTCCCCAGTGGGGACACCAGGGGGGCAGTGTCCAGCCAGTAGGGCTGGGTCCCCTAGGAGTGACCAAGGTAGACCCACTCTTAACCTAGAGGACAGGATGATTGGAGGTAGTATCCTGACCAATGGGTCCCCCCAGGGTACCACTACAGGGAGGGATTAGCATGGGTCCAGCACCCCTGGAGGGGTCCCCCTAGCAGGGAGGGGTCCATGGAACAGCATTGTTGGCTCAGGGGGTAGTGATCAAGAAGTCCCCCTGGGGGTAGGAAGGCGAGGAACAGGAGGGTGTCCCTGTTGTAGAGGGAGGGCCTGTGTCCTGTTTCTATTGCCTGAAGCTGGGATGTCCATCAAAGTAATGATTGGTCTACCCTTGCTTTTGTCTGGGAGGGGGTTGTGTAAGACTTCACCTTTTTTGGATAAAGCTCCCTAAACTTTTTGCTTTCTCCCTAGACCGTTTTCCAACCTAGAATAGCCCATTTAGATGCTTTGGGTACTTTGCCACTGCTGATCAGTGTCAAAGTACAAGAGTTCCCTTTTTAAAATGTAATGGTGATTGCTTGGCCATGATTGGTATTTTTGCCTTACTAGTAAACGTCCCTAGTGATGTGCACTGTGTGTGCAAGGGCTAGTAATGCAAAGGCGTGCAGAGAAGGGAACTCAGGCCTTCAGTGTAGGGCCTGCGTGCAGAATGCTAAGTTAGCATGTTGCCCTGACAAGTGCAACCAGGCCTGACTTTCTCTTTTGCATACACATTGGGCACCCCGGTGGTAGGTTCCAGGTAAACCCTGGGCAGGGTACAGTGTAAGCAAAAGGCAGAACATATACTGAGGTGTGTGCTATGTTCTGACAGTGAAAAACTCTCCATTTCGTTTTTCACTGCTGAAAGACCATTCTGCCCATAGGACAGAATGGGGGAGGCTGGGTGTTGTGTTTGGTAGCCAAGTTTCCTGTCAGTTTATAATGGAGAGGTGAAGTTAAGTATGTATGAACTCACAGTGTTATAACACATCTTTCTGTGAAGGTGGTTTTATCACTGTGTGTTCATAAACCACTCTTTTAAAAAGTGGCTGAGTTTTGTGCTCTGAGCATTTCTGTGTGTCTCTGAAATGTGGATTGTCTGTCTGGAACTGAAAGGTGAGAGGAGCTGGGAGAGGTCTTGACCCAGGGAGGGGTTAAGATGGCACCAGGTTGCCCTGTATCACGAGAGTAGGGGGAGGAGAAGCCCAGGAGGTGAAAAGGCCTGGGCTGGTGCTGTGAACCAATTGACCCATCTCCTGCTGAGTGATTAAGGATCCAGACCCCCAGTATCAAAGGGAGAGAGGTAACACTGGGAGGGAGACAACCTGTAATGATTTAGGGAGGGTTTAGGGACCCCTGAGCACATACGAACTTCAAAGACATTAAGGTGTATAACTAGGAGAGTTGAAACCCCTGAAGGGGGGACTGAAACAGATATGGATTCAGACTGTAAAGGCTTGGACCAATTCTGTGGTCAAGAGGAACCTCTGCTAAAGAAGGAGCAACTGAAGAGACTGCTGTGGATAGACCAATCCTTGCTTTGTGATCTTGGGCTGGTCTACAGTTTGCTGTTCTAACTAAGGGAGAGGCTGTTGGGACTGTCCTTGGAGGTGCTGGGTCCTCCTGCTTGATGAAGACTGTGCTTTGTGCTGTGTCTTGTAACCCTCAAGGGCCCGAGTTGAGCTGGCTCCCTGTTTGGAAAAACAGGATCATAAATGTTTCCAGAAAAGTCCCAAGCAATGCGGTGTGCGCGTGCTTTTATAGCTTGAGACCATCAGAAATTGTGCCATGTGATCGTGGGCACGCAGGAGTACACTAAGTCTTGAACGCGCTGGGTGCGTGTCGAAGTGCAGGCAAAGGCGTTGGTGAGGAGCGCCTGGTCGTGGTGTGCACCGGGAGGTGAGGTGAGGCTCAGACGTGCAGTATGCGTGTTGTGGTGCAGCCCTGGTGTTGGTGAAGAGCACCTGGGCCTCGTAGGCACCAAAAGAAGAAGTGAGTCTCGGACGCGCTGCGTGCGTGTTGTGGTGCAGCCAGGGCGTTGGTGAGGAGTGCCTGGACATAGTGTGCACCGGGAGAAGAGGTGAGACTTGCACGCACAGAGTGCGTGTCGTGGTGCAGCCAGGGCATTGTTGAAGAGCGCCTGGACATCGTGTGCTCCGGGAGGAAAGGAGAGACTCGAACGCGCAGGGTGTGTGTTTAGGTGCAAGCGGAGCATTGGTGAAGAGCGCTGGATCGTCGTGAGCACCAGAGAAGAGGCGAGTCTCGGACGCGCGGTGTCCATGTCGAAGTGCAACCTGAGGCACTGGTGAGGAGTGCCGGACTAAGGGGGTGCACCGAATTGGAAGTAAAGTCTTCACAGTGCTGAGGGCGGATCTCGGTGGGGACTGCGACCACTGGAAGGAGGGCCAAGTCATTGGGCCCTTTGAGTCACCTGCAGCGGCCTGGACAGGCAGCCACGGAAGAGCTGAGCCACCGGCCCGAGTCTGCTGTACCCTGTGACGGAGTTCTGGATCAAGGTCCAAGTCGCTGACGCCGTGGAGGAGAGTGGGATCGCCCCCCCAGGTAACTTGGATCAATACCTGGGGTGGGGTGCGGGACCGGAGGGACACTCTCTCGGCCTACTGGTTCAGTCAGCTGCGCGAGCCGTTGCATCGGCTCGGATCCCGGCCCGTGCTGACCCAAGGAGGGGCAGTGCAGGGGCCAGAGTGGGAAGCAGTACTTTTGTGTCATGATTTGATCCATAATGGGTGCACTGTTAACGGAGCACGTAACACTGTCATACTACAGTTTGCATTATTGTTGCTAACGAACTATCGAACTGTTGTATGACGCCTGACTTCATTTGAGCCTGACGAACTACATGCTTGGTGCGCTACGCACTGCGTTATTTTTCCCTTGCATATTACCTGATTGTAATGTGGCGCATTGCATTATTTCTTCAGTCCATAGTATCTGAGTATAACGTGGCGCAGTGTATTATTTCTTCATTGCTCCGTGCAGGATTGTAGTGTGACGCATTGCTTTGTTTCTTCCTGGTACAGGGCATGCTGGTGTTGATACACATTGCATTATTCCTTCAATTGCAAAGTACATGACTGTGGCGCTACATATGGCATTATTTCTCTGTTGCACTGTATAAGAGAATATCGTTACGCATTGCAGTATTTGTTTCCTTTTGCAGCGTGTGATTCTAGCAATACGACTGGCCTAATCTTTTGAAAACGGTTAGAAGTGAGCTTAACTGTTGGTTAGAAGCGGTGGTTGGGATTAGAAACTATCAACCCACCAGAAAGAATACTACCCATTCTTATCTGTTGATTTTGTATCGTGAGGGCATATCGTTTAATTGCTTATATGAAGATTATACTCATATTATTAAAACTAGTGTGGAGTCTATTTGTGGTGACATCGTGGGGTGACTGTGAGCGTGGTTGCACATACTGAACACACGTGCCTTGGAGAAAAGCCTGGCTGCTCGTGCCAAGCTACTAAGGGGGTGAGCAGGGCTATCTCAGACGGTGTCCTTACTTAGCCTAACGTTGAAGCGAGGGGTCAGGGACTCCCGCTTCCAGCATTTGGTGGTGGCGATAAGCGATAAGGACCCTCACTTCCAATATTGACTCAGGATCTCACCCTAACTGGTGCATACTAATACCATATACAGGCTGGTGGGTCACGTCCCTGTTGTCACACTCTAGTGAGTATCAAGTTCAGCAGTGAATATTATTGATGCCCCATTTTACTGTCGTACTAGTGAGTCATCCAAGCTTGTCATCTCTTACCACACAAAGGATATTGTGCCACTGTTGTTCCTATATTTTCCATCGCTCCACCAATGCTGATTTTACCATGTTCACATCATGCTGTATTTATGCATGTAAATCCATCAGCATTAGGAGCACTCTGGAGGCATGTGACGTATCACACATGGCTCACTAGAATTATGGGAATTGTAGTTCTCTTTTTGTGTTTCTTGGTTGTGAGGGCACCACTTTGTTGTCTCTGTTTTGCATTTACCAATAATATTGTTTCTGTTCCAAATATATACTAAAATAATTTAACATTTGTTTTCCTATTTCATACTTGCTTTTAAAACTTAAGAATACTTAACGAATTCTTTCAGAAATGAACATGTTGCATGAGTATTGTTTGATTAATGTCTGCTTTGCTCCCAGTTATTTTAAGTCAGACCTTTGTGTGTCATAACTGTCACCATGTTAACTATCATAGCTTGGAAATAGGTCTGGGGTGAGTTTCAATTATGCCAGAGTAATTGCAATAATTTCAGTAATTCTTCATTACTCTTTGACTTGGAAATACCAATATTTACGGGATTACTGCTCCTCACATACTTAAAAGTAATCTGATGGAAAATATCCTAATGTGAGAGCACACTTAACTAGCACGAGTAACAGCTCACATTTGGTATTCATTTTGTAATACATTTAGCACTGTTTCTTAGTGCAAAATGCATCCTTGTGTCCATTTTGGACATGAGAAGGCATTTTTGCACTAAGAAATAGCACTAAACGCAGAGTTACTCTACTCGCATAATTCAAGCGTAATCTCACAGAATATTTAGGCAATTACAAATGATTACGGTACACTGAATTATGTGAGTTACAGCCACCCCTATTTGGAACATAATATGATCTATGTTGCAATAAAAAGGCAAGACAATCATAATGACACTCATATGGATACCTACTGAACCCCAATGACTAATGGGTTACATCGATATTGTTTAGACCCATCAGTATACTAGATGATAAAGCAGAGCATATTCCTTTCCATTACACTCTTCCCTTCTGGGGACTGATAATTCCCACTGACTTATTTTTGTAGTGTGTTAATGAGATTCCAAGGAATCTCGTTGTTTAATCATTTGTATGGGTGTTCAGTGTACACACTCATCTTTGATCGCTCTCAGTCGAAGCTGTAGTTTTTGAATTTCTGTCACTTTTTCTATTATTGTTCACCTTATATCATTCTCACTGTGTAACCCACAGACAAAAAGTGATTTGTCATTCTTGTTGTATTGTGGCGACACCTGATCGTGTTATGATACTCCATATTTTCCTGATTATCATACCAATATACTTCAGACCACAAGAACATGTGGTCATGTAGATAACATTGTATAACTTCCCTGTTCTGGATCAACTATATCCAAAAGAGCCAAAAGAACCACCTCTTGAGCACTGTGAGAAGCAGAGGCCACTTTAGGGACAAAAGAGGAATCCTGTTTAAGTATAATGCCATCCTCAAAAAAGTTGAAAAAAGGCTCCTTAGCCATAAGATCTGCAATCTCTCCAATTCTCTGGGCTGATGTGACTGCCACCAAAGACACTAACTTCAAGGTCTCAAACCTAATGTCAGCCTGCTCCAGGAGCTCAAAAGGGAAAGAATTCAGAGCTTTCAAGACCAATGGTAAATCCCAAAGAGTTAACAATGGTTTTACCACAGACGAGAAACCAAATCATCTATGTCCTTCAGATTCCCCCATGGATCTCTGAAGGCCTTCACTGCTGCCCATTGAGAATGCAAAATGGAAACTGGCAGACAGACAAACAAATTAAAGAACATCAGGAAAGGAACAAGCAACTGGAGAGATAGAAAGCAGGGAACACCACTTCTGAAAATTAGACCAATGCCTTCCATAAGATCTCAATGTGGAAGGACGACTGCTAAACCCCTTGTGTTGACAACCCCTCCTCTCCTTTTCCAAGCCTACAAGCCTGAAGTTGCTGGGAGACAATCATGTAAGAAAATCTCAAAGAAGATGGAAGAAAAAGGACTAGCCGTGGCTTCTGAATTGCTAGGTACCTGTAAACCGCAAAACATGATCTTCTTGGCCGAAATGGAACTACTATCAGCATCACCCTGTCCTCCCCTTGAAGCCTTCTCCAGGAATTAGAGGGATGGTGGGAAAAGCATACAAAAGTTAGTTTGTCCATTACATTGTGAGAGCTTCTACCCATCCATGCACCCTAGTATGGGGACCTGGCAGAAAACCTCAGAATATGAGCATTGATCTGTGAGGGAAAAAGATCTGGGAGAAGAATCCCAAACCTCATGCACACTTTCTGAAAAATGGAGACTGACAAGGACATCACCAAACACGACGAGTAAACTCGACTCAGGGAATCCGGACCTCTTAAATGGACTGCTGCTAGAGAGAGTTTGTGACATTCTGCCCAGAGCAGTAATTTCAGTATCATCAGATTCAGAGAGCTTGACTTGGTTCCCCCCCTAAGTTTGTTCACATAGGCCACTTCCACCAGGTTGTCTGATCTGACCAATGGGTAGTGACCTCTGAGAGTCTCCTGAAAATGCATCACCGCCCTCATCACAGCAGTGAGCTCTCTCCTGTTAGAGGATCTCCTGCTCTCCAGAAGTGTCTGTTGGACTTGGCCCTTTTTGCAGGGTCATCCCTGAACTTTTTTGCCTTCCTCCTGGTCTTTTTTTCTGATGTGGTGTTGGTGGTTTTAGGACTCTGGACACTGTATCATGTGCTCTCTATGTTAAAATAGGGTAAGATTGGCCTACACCTGATTGGCGTATTTAATTTACCTATCAGTCACATGTAAAGTGGTATCTCAGATACCCAGGGCCAGTAAATTAAATGCTACTGGTGGGCTTGCAGCGCTGATTGCACCACCCACCAAAGTAGCCTTTCAAACCTGTCTCAGGGCCTGCGCGCGCAGTTTACTGCTGCTGTGTCACAGCACCTAAAGTGGGTGCCACGTCTGTGACCCCCCTTTTACTACAGTTCAGTCACCCCTAAGGTAGGCTCTAGCTAGCCCTATGGGCAGGGTGCATTGCATGTAAAAGGTAGGACATGTGCCTTAACTGTGTGGCATGTCCTGGTAGTGACAAACAGTAATTTTGGTTTCTCACTACTGTGAGGCTGCCCTCTCAAAGGATGCATTGGGGATTCTCTGATAAATGTATCAGTGGTAATTCCTGATATGAGAGGAGTAGCGTGGTCAAGTTTGGCATGTTAGGAAAAGTGGTAAGAAATGCTGTGTAATGGTATGCGCAGATTTATTATCACTATTTTAGAAATGCCACTTTTAGAAGTGGGCATTTCTGTGTGCTATGTGTCTTTGTACCTGCCTGATGTTGGTTGTGTGTCTGGCTCCGGAGTGACAGGGGCTGGTGAGGTGTGTGGCTCCAGAGGGGCTGGGTGAGTCAGCGCTAGGCTGAGTAGGCAGATCTGCATTTGGAGTAGTGGGATGATTAGTCCCTGACTCTGAATAGGTCTGTGCCTGCCTTGTACAATGCTGGCTCCGCCCCCCTGTGGTGTGTCTGGGGCCAGGACCTACTCTGACAATGAGGGTGTTTGGGCTCTGTAAACAAAGGTTGGAGTGCCCCCCAGAACTGGTTTGGACCAAGTCTAGACCTGTGCCAGTGGGAGAGAACAAAGACATATGGGGTATAAGTACTGGGGCTGTGACCCCATGAGGTGTGCTGACCTGTGCCTGTTTGAGGCTGGAAGAACTGCTGGGCAAGGAGGAACCGCCGTGGGAACTGTGCTGCTTCCTGAGAGTCCGTACGTGCTCGCCTGTCTGTGCCCCACTCTGCCTCTCTAAATTTGGACTTTGCGCCTCACGAGTGCTACATTTTTTCCAAGGAGTGAGGAGTGCTGCCGTACTACATTCCAGGGCCCCTAAGCAAAGGGGCTCCTGCCTACCCAAAGCGCATCGTTCCAAAATCCACCTTTTGTGTAAAACAAGAGGCAGGCAATATCAAGCCCTTATTTATATAATTAAACAACGATTATTTCAGATTTACAAAGGCTTTGTAAATAGCCTTTTCTATTTGAAAGTTGTGCTGCTATTTGCAAATACTGCTCCCCAATGTCTGTTTATTATAAATTTCTAATAGACTTCAGTGCCAAGATTCTACACTCACAGCACGCGTGCACTTTCTAAGTTTTGTAACATAAAAAACCACCAACCTCATAGAAAACAATGTGCCGTCCAGTTACCTGTGGGATATGCACAGGCAGGGGTCTGAAGAACGATGGGTGCTTGCCCCACTCTTATACCTCAGTTTTAAAGGTTTCACAAACTATAAATCCAGCCATGTTTATTAGCCTCCTTACCCCTGTCTCAATCCACTCTTTCGGTCAGGGCAGGCCTGACTCCCCCATTTCTCTAGGAGGCCCAGTGTAACAAAGTTTGAATACCACTGTTCTACAGCCATGAACAATTGCACAAAATCCGAATTCAAGGACTGTGTGACATATGTCTCATAAATACTAGCGAGAGAGACACATCAGCCCCTGAATAAACCTTCAAGGCTGAATCAATTCTCTTATCAGAT
The DNA here is from genome assembly GCF_964204655.1 of Triturus cristatus. Classification (NCBI taxonomy): domain Eukaryota; kingdom Metazoa; phylum Chordata; class Amphibia; order Caudata; family Salamandridae; genus Triturus; species Triturus cristatus. The sequence goes on from NC_140584.1 coordinate 553,074,968, forward strand.
TGATCTCAAATCTACAAATCCTTCCTAAGAGAAGTTCTCACCACAAGACTGGCCACAAAAGAATCAATAGGAACACAGTCAGGAAGAACTTTCTGCATTTCTGTGAAGGGGTAAATTTTTATCAGGCTCCTTCCATTCCCTTCCCAGGACTTCTATGATATCAGAGGGTACTGGCAAATCCATTTGTAAGAGACTCTGGAATTGTCTCAGCAAACCACCATCAGAAGAGGAAAAGGGCTCAAGTGTCTCATCCATTGGAAAATCCATGTTTGCTTCAAGAGTGACAACAGTTCAGGAAGAAAATCCTTTCCGATATATTTTCACTTTTGATCATTAATCATCTGACCCTGCTCCTCCGCTGACCGGAAAGAAACATCAGAAGACAATTCCCCATACACAGACTTCCTAGGGGCCTCAACAACATTAACCAACAAAGTCTCCTTTATAATTTGTTTCAGTCTTTCCTACTTCCCCTCTCTGACAGACTTCTTGGGAGGATGAGAGGGAGCTGAATTAGGTGAAGAAGAATAAGAAGAGGACGCCACATGCCTCCTATTCTGAGAATGCCCACAGTGTGCAGCCACAAAAGACAGCCCAACACTCCAAAAAAAGCTGAAATGACCAGAAAACAGCCTCTCTGCACAAATGTATTTTCTTTTCTGTGAATACTTTCTCGTCCTACACACTTGTTCACAGAGAGAAAAGAGCAAGAACAGTGCATGTGTGACCTCCCAGGGTTGTCCCCCACATGCAGACACCATCCCAGATGAGCCTTCACCAGGAACCAAGCCAAGTTACTCCCTGGCACACACATCCCAATGAAATGCCAGGGAAGGAATGAAATATGCTCATGCCACAGTCCAAGCCCATCAGGGACCAAGTGCTCCTGGCCTGATAGGGAAACTGCAACTTGCCGCTGTACTGTAATCCAGCCCTTTAAAATAGCACTCAATTCCAGAAAGAATTCACAAAATAAGGTGAGCATGAGAGTAGTTTTAGAGGACTTTAACATTCCGCCAATCCAATCATTCAAGGTCTTTCTGCTTCTAGAAGACCAGGTAAAACAGGGTGGTTTGATCTTAACTGCAGGGTTCAAATAGATGGGTTAGAGAGGCCCTTAATGCCCGGCCACAAATCCAAGAAGATATTTACCTTGATAGAGCTAATTATAGCTTAGCCACCAGGGAAAGGAATCAAATCCTGAAGGAAGAGGCATGGGAATTGTTAATGCACGCCTGTGTTGTGGGTGATTTCAGGGGGTTCTGGGAGTAAGTTGAGTGCAAAAAACAGTTCCTAGATGTCCTTGAGGATATAGATACGCACATATCCCCAGAGAAGTGGTTGACTCATTTTACTACAATCTATTCCATACGATTAGGCAAGTCACTAGATTGTGGTGAGGTAATACCTAAGTTCCCCATACACATTAGGTTTTAGATGGAAGTGGTCAGTGAAGCTCTCTGGATTAGTCCTGGTAACAAGGACCCCGAGCCCGATGGGGCCCCTATGGAATTATGTAAGACAAATATTCACTTTTGGCCCCACTAATCACCAATGTTCTGAATGCAGCTGCTGCAGAAGGTATTACTTAGGCCCATTCCTTTTTTAAACTGGATTATGAAAGTGGCAGGTAGAATTATACTGAATCACATAGAAGAGTGGACACAGCTTAATAACACATTTTTTCCTGTCCAGTACATGTTCAGGGAGGGTAGGGGCACAATGGATCAATGACAATGTCAAACTGCTGATTGGCAAATATGTGGTGGCGAAGCAAAGTACTATTTATTTAGTGTTTATGGACCTAAGTAGTGCTTTTGACTGAGTTAATATGTCTAAGATGGGGATCTTACTGGCTGACTCAGGATTGTCCCAAACCCGGTCGGACTTTCTACACACTTTTCACACCGATATAGCTGATGCTGTTAGGTCTGGACAAGTTTGGTGTGTACAGAATACTTAAATCTCCTCCGAGGGGTTAAGCAGGGGTGCGTCTTGGCGCTCCTCCTATTTTTATTTTGTTAATGCTTTATTTAAGACTTTTGCAAGTACATATGGTAACGCAACACAGTACATAATTACATTGTGAGTTAGCTGATCAGGTCAGCGGTATTCTCCTATGATACAGTCGTATACGCTAAACAGAGCAAATAATACCAGTGATTGATAACAGATAGTTTGTTAATACAATGCAGATCTCAAGCGTGTACAGTCATATTGAATTAATTTAAACAGCCCTCCTAGACAGCAACTAATACCTGCCCAGTCTCAGGTGGGTTGCCCATATATCAGCCCTTAATAGTTCTAGCATCCCTCAGGCTCTCCAGTTTCTTTCCCCACCAGGTATTGTTGATATAATCCACAAAAACTTTTGGGTCGGCTCTGCGGGGGGAGGATTTTACTATAAGTATCCAATTGTGTGTTGCAATAGAGCATATCTTTCTCCCATTCAGCTATAGTCGGGACAGGGCCAGAGCCCCAGCATATGGAGACCCTAGGTTTAGCGAGAAGTAGTCCTATATTCACCAGTCATCTGGACAGTTTGCATATGTTCTGACTGTACCCCAGGAGCACAAGCAGTGAGTCTGATGTCAGCGTAAGACGTGTGATCTTGTTTATCGTGCGGAAGACCTTGTCCCAGAATCCAGCAATCCGGGGGCACAGCCAGGCAATATTCAGAAACCGTACCTCCTCCTCCCCGCAGCGAGGGCATGCAGCCAACTTTCTTAGGTCATATCGCATCAGACTTTCTAGGGTGTAGTAAACCCTATTAAGATATTTAAAATGGATCAGTCAGTGTTTACCATTTAGCAAGATGCGCTTAGTTAGTTCACAGCAATATCGCCAGGCACTATCGTCAATAATCGTACCTAGGTCACTCTGCCAGGCTTGCTGGGGCTTATTCTGTATCGGTTCCCTGGTTTCCTGTGTCAGGTTATATATAACAGTAACAATCTCAGTGGGAGGCGTAAAACATAGGATGCAAGATGCAGGAGAGTCATGGGAGTCATGGGATCTCCATGGTTTCCTGCATATCCTCCCAGAGGAGTTCTCGCAGTGCATGCCTGGTTCTATGAAAATTATATTGCTCTAGGGGGGAGGGAACATGCTCTCCTATTATCATGACTTCCCACTTGCGTGCTATCCCATCCTGAAAAAGGTTGCCCATCCGCAAGATGCCTAATCGGGATCAGGGGCGAGTATAATAGGGCACCCGCCTATCGGTTTAACAGGTTACACCAAGCATGGACAGTAGTGTTTATGGAGTCCAACACACCCGTCCTTCTGTCAGGTGTCTGGAATAGCATCTGGGGGAGAGTGTAAAGGTTGGCGGAAACAACCTCAATATGTAGATGTGGCAAGTTCTCTGGTTCATGGATCCAGTAGCCAGCATGTGAACATTGTGCTACTCTGTAGTACAGCTCCAAATCTGGGGCATTAAGCCCGCCCATCCAGTAGGGCAAAGTTAGTGTGTCCCACTTAACCTGCAGGTTTGTCCCTGCACAGGTAAGTTTAATAAGTAAAGAACGGAGAACTGCAAGTGTCCGACCAGGGAGAATCATCAGGATATTCAGAAACAAGAACAAAAATCTAGGGAGGAAAATCATTTTCATTAAAGAGATACGTCCTACCAACGAGAGAGGCAGGCGGATCCCCCACGCCACATCCTCCTCCAATTTAGCAATAGGTCTCTTGTAAATCTCTTTTTCTTTTATACTTTTAAATGACAAACTGATCCGAAAGACAAACAAAGAAAAAGGGATTTCCAAAATACAAATAAATTAGGTATAGTACATACATATATCACCAAGTTATACAATCAAATACATTATTACAGTCCTTATTTCGTTATAGGGTGAGTGAAATAAATCAATCAAGCTACTTCATATAGAGACCCCTCAGTTGCATCCCAGTTAAGCCTACCTCATGTTTGGTCAATTTTATCATAGAGTGTAATCATTTTATTTGTTTATTGCAGCTCTAAGCCAAGGTCAAACCTGATATAATTACTCACATCCTCCCACTACTTCCTCAGTTCTGAGCAAGTAACAAACATATGTAACAATTTAGCTGCCTTTAGTCCGCATTTAGGGCACTTGCTTGTCTCCTCTCTATTGCCCTCATTATTGCCTGCCCTTTTAGCTATTCTACCAGGTGTGTAGTAGAACATACAGACTGTTCTAAATTGTTGTAGTTTTAAGTTCATGGAGTGAGCTGATCTCTCCATCATATCTAATTCCGCAGTTATTTCTAAAGGAGTAATGTTTACTGAGATTGCTCCATTTCAATGCAAGCTTCTATGGCAAAAATTCTGTTAAAAACTTTGTATTAGTGATTTCCTGGGTGCTTGATAAAAATCTCCTATCAGATCAGAATGCTCCAACATTTTTATACCCCGGCGTATCTGGGAAAATTCCCTAATTTGCAAATATTATTTTTAAAAAGCCAATGAAGGAGAGCATAAGAGCTTTGCAGATTTTCAAATGTACAGAACCTATTAACACTGTGTAGCTGTCTCAGGCGCTTGATGCCATAGTTTGATCAAATTTTGCAAGTAGAATTGTGAAACACATCAGGAAGCATCGGATTTTCCCACATAGGGAGATACTCACGGAAAAGTGGTAGAGAATATTTAACGGAGATTTCCAGCCAAATATAAACTATATATTTAATAGTCTTAAATCTTACTCTTTTAAAGTAATTGGAATCATTAATCCGATGTAGAAAAAATCTACTATCTGAGCCAAGCATAAACCTATAAAAGAAATCATAGTTGTCTCCGGCCAATAGTTTGCTGGGACGACCGGCAAATGCTGCCCAATAGTATATCTTGAAATTAAACCTGGGCGTAGTTCGCGTAGTAGCGCTATGCGTAGCTACGTGGAGTGCACTTTGCACTACGCGAGATACGTGTAGCACTATGCGAAGTCCGTAGTGCGCTGTTTGCGATGATTGCACCGTGCCGGATGCTTGTCCACACTGTGCAATCATTAAAAATGGCATCTTGCACAGTGCGAGCTGTCGTTTTCTGCTGTTCGAGTAGATTTTTACTCGAGCGGCAGCTTCCTCAATGCGGACTGATAGTTTCTCGAGCATATGCGACTACTCGCAATGAGAAACCTGACCTCCCCGCATTGAGAATCTCGCCGGGAGGTTTATTTTCCACGCTCGCGATCGGCAGCTTGATGTTGCTGATCGCGAACGAGGGAAAAGTCTCACTGGGATGTCATTTTACTCGCTCGCGGTCGCCAACTTAACGTTGAGGACCGCGAGCGAGCAAAAAATGCCAACTACGCTACGCTACACGATTTTGCACTGTGCTACGTGCAATTCGCGTAGCGCGAAGTAGCACAAACTACGCAAACTTCGCGAGCGTAGCATAGTTGTCCGCCCAGGGTTACTTGAAATCCGGGAGCTGTAGTCCACCTTGAGTATATGGAAACTTAATGTACCGGATTGCTCGCCGTGCTGTCTTGTACCCCCAAATAAAGCTCCTGAGAGCCCCATCAAGTTTCTTGAAGAAAAGATTTGGCACCCGAAGAGGTATTGTATGGAAAAGATATAGAAATTTGGGTAGGATATTTATTGTAATAGAGTCTCATACTTCAAGATAACGATCTATTCAATTTGAGAGGATATCTGCACCCCCAGATATAAGGCTGATGAACAGACACCCAGGACTGGTCTAGTGGATATAAAATTAAGAAGAACCTGCGTTTTAGTGGCATTTAATTTATATCCTGAGAAAGTGCCAAATCTATTAGCTTCATCTTTAATATATTCAAGTGCAGGTACTGGATCAGATGAATATACAGCCACATCATCAGCATATGCAGTAACTTTCAGCTCGCTTGCTCCTACTCTGACTGGTAAGGTATTATTATTCTTCCATAGCGAGCGTAAAAATGGCTCAAAATAGAAGGCAAATAAAAGAGGGGACAATGGGCACCCCTGCCGAGTTCCATGCTGTATCCTAAAAGGAGAGGATACCAGCCCTCCCCATGTCAGCTGGGCCCAAGGATTTTTATATAAAGCCTTTCCCCAATTACAGTAACGACCACTCAGTCCATAAGCCGCGAGACTGGACCAGAGACAATCCCGGACTACCCGATCAAAGGACTTTTTGGCGTCCAATAGTACCATCCCCATATTCATATTTAATTTATTAGCCACACCGAAAGCCACAATTGCCTTATTAACGTGGGCTGCAGTATGCCTACCCAGTATAAAGCCATGTTGCTGGCTTGATACAAATCCTGACATAAGAGAAGCCAATCGGGCAACTCAAATTTTAGCAAAGATTTTGGCATCCACGTTTATAAGGGAGATAGGTTGATAGGACCCACATTCCTCTGGGGCTTTCCACTTTTTTAAGAAAAACACAATTTTTATCAAGTTCCATGTGCTAGGGAGATCCCCACTATCCCCTATAGCTTGTACAACATCTTTCAATAGAGGTACAATGTAATCCTTAAAAACTTTATAACATTCTATGGGTTTTGAATCATCGCCTGCTGCTTTACCACTGGGCAATGCAGCCAATGCCTCTAATATTTCTTCGCTGTTAATTTCATTTTGAAGAATTTCCCCTTGTTTAATGCTAATACTTAGTAGGTTCCATGCAGATAAGTATTGGCTAAACCTCGGTGCATCAAACCCATTACCTTGACCGTATAATTTCTGGTAAAATCCACTGAATTGTTCTAATATTGCCTGTGTCTGTGTGTGGAGGGCACCATCCTCCCCTTTAATCGCCTTAATCTGACTCTTTGCCCTTTTGTCAGCCAGTTGGTGCGCGAGTACTTTCCCTACCTGCTCACCATATTCATATTGAAGAGAGCGATATTTATAGTAGCTGGCCGCTACCTTCTCCCTCAATATGTTTCCCAACTGTAGTCGCTTCTTGGTCAATGAGAAATATAAATCCTGTTGATCTCGTCTCCTCTGTTTGATTGCACCAGCATCTGAGATTTCTAATTGTACTACAGCCTGTCGAGTTGCCCTCAGATAGAGTTCCTTTTTATTTTTTTACTGGTATATATACTGATGGGTAATACCTCTTATAAAAGCCTTCATAGTGTCCCGTACAATCTATGGAGATGTGTATCCTACATTATTCTCCATGAATGCCGCTAGTTATTTTTGCATCCTGCTTAAATATTCCTTTTCCGTGAGTAAATGACGAGGGAAAGAAAAAGAACGTCTCTGGCTTTTTACAACCTGGCAGCAAAAAGATAATAGAATAGAGTTGTGATCAGATGTTACTCCAGGGCAGACTTCCATTTCTGCAGCTAGAATCGTGTTGTTAGCAAAAGCCAAATCAATCCTAGAGTACTGCTTGTGGGGTGAAGAGAAGTATGTATAACCAGTCGACATTGGGTATAATGACCTCCATACATCCCTGAGACAATGTAAGCAAGCTAATTCAAGTATGGTAGCCCTAACCTTCCTCATTCTCAAAGAGGTACGCTGATTAGTTGAATCCTTACCATAATCCATGATACAATTAAAATCACCAACAACTAGAAGTTCTCCCTGCCATTCCAATAATTCTAAAGTTAGCATGTCAAAAATAGCAGGCTCATCTAGGTTGGGTCCATATAATACACACAGAACATATTTAATACCATCCATTACTAGTTGCACACTTGCCCACTCCCCCTTGGATCAGCTGATGCCCTCAGAAGGTTATATTCCATTCTTCTATCTACTAGAATAGTGACCCCCCTAATACAAACCGTCTGAGATGTACAAACAATAGTATCAAAGCCCAGCTGTTTCAATAAAAACCTGTCCTTATGAGCCAAGTGAGTTTCAGTGAGACATACTATATGGGGTTTATACATTTTCAGTTGTTCACGCACTAACTGACGTTTACTGGAGCTGTTTAACCGGGAGACATTCCAACGTATACAGCGCGCTAACCACATTTCAAACCAGTTTTTACTTGGCTTAGCCTGGTCCCGATCATAAATATAAAAGGATAAATACACCTCACACCACACATTGAGTTCTTCACCATAAAAAGCTTTTATCCTTAGTTATCCCCAAAAATATCCTTGACCAGTTTGACTTTTGACCCCATATACACCCACCGCCTACCTCTGAAACCCCCATGATGCCAGCCAACACTCCCTTACTCTAGCTAGAGGAGTCACCCCAATCCCTGGACTGTCTACTCAACAGCCCGAGAGCTCCAACCCACTGTGTTCCCTACCTCCCGCACCACCCGACCATGACCTGCCCCTTCCACAAAAGAAAAAGCAAGGGACAAACAGAAAGAGAAAAAAAGACAATAATTCACACCCTAACAAGGAAAGAAAAGATAGGAAAGGGACAGACTAAAAGCTCACCATTGAGAGTTAATAATCAAGTCAGAAAGAGAAAAAAAGGGAAGTTCATATAGCTTATGTACCACAGCCCCCTCTTATTTCAGACAAAATCTGTGCTGCCTCCTGTTCTGTATTACAGAACCATCTTTGACCCTCTTTGACAATTTTATGTCTTGCGGCCTCCTGTAAGAAAGCCTGTGCTCCAGCAGTCTTTAAAGGATCTATAAGTTGTCTAAGTTTCCACCGCCTGTCCATTGTGGGCTTGCATAGATCCCAGCGAACCACTATTGACATTGAGTCTATTAATACTGGTATAGTTGGTCGTGCTTTAATGGAGATGGCTTCCCTCAGAAGAAAGTTACCAATGTAAATGAAAATTGGGCGTGCAATTAGGCCCCCATTTGGCACTGTGGTATTTGACACAGCAAGACAATTGATGGGCAGTCTGTGTGCCCTCTGTATTTGAGACGCCATGTCCCAGTCCGATAGCTCTGGAAACGCTTTTCTAAACAGCTGCACAATGAACGTCCGTGGATCCTTTCCTTCCCTCCCTTCCGGTATTCCAAACACACTCAGGTTATTTAGTCTTTGACGGTTTTCCATATCTTCATGCTTAGCCTGTACAAATTGCGGATGGCTATTGCGTAGCTCTACGTTTTTTGGAGTGACAGCAGCTCCATCCTCTATATCTGAAACCCGTTGTTTGAGTTCCCCCATCTCTACAGTAAGATTATTCATTCTACTAGTAGCCTCTGACAATGAGCATTGTATTGCGATATTATCGGCTCTGACTTGCGCATAGTGCTGTTGTGCTTCAGATCACTGAGTCTGTCGCATTGTAAAATAGTTAACAAAGTCGGCTCATGCTCACTCACAGGTAAGAAGGAGTCGGACATAACCGTAGGTGGTGAGCCAGTAGCAGTAACACCCGTAAATGGAGGGGAGCTAATATCAGATGAGACCGAAGCCTCAAAGCTGTCAATGGGTAAGGTTGTAAGTTCTACTGGACCTTGAATACATTTTGTCCCTCCCTTGTGTGGATTTTGGGAGTCATTTGAGGCGGTGAACAAACGTAAAATTCTTGCTTCAACCACTCCCTTAGACACAACCCAATTTTGTAGTGGACTACCATTAAAAGTCTTATGTCTGACCTGAGTCTTGCCACAAGAAGAGATAAAGCTATCCCCCGGTTGTTTCTTGGTAATCAAGGCTTCACTTTCTTGTCTCTCCCAGCACCATTAACCCCAGTTTTATTAGCCTGCACATCCACCTTTGATCCCGCCTCTGTCGTACTCTCGCCTGGACAATTAAATCCTGCAACATCAATGGCATCATTAGGGTCCTCCTTATGTGCATTCAGAGACTCTAGGAGGGGGGTAAGCTAAGACTGAGTGTTGAGTCTATTATAACTTTTGCATTGTGATCGCCAGTATGATCCCCATGGTCCATATTCCAAATACCTGGAGCCTGGCTACCTCCTCCTTCTGCAAAGTCAGATCCAGACCCCCCAGATATGCCATTGCTACTCACAGTTCCAGCAGTGAGTTTATCCTTAGATGTCTGATTGCCATCCAAAAGCGATATATCCAGCACCTGTCCTACTGGAGCGCTGTTTCTTGCAACACTGTTTCCTTCCGAAGCAGTCATCAAAATATCCATATTTCCAGACGGCGTCCATAAGCATCTTGGCAAGTGAGGTCTTCCCTCCTGGAGAATCTTTAGAATATGCCTGCAGCATCGAGGCAGCCTCCGCAGACTTAAGTAATTTCAAAATAGGCCGCCCAGTGGCAGTATCAGTAACTTCCTGTGCTTTAGCAGCCTCCTCCACCTTGTCGTTATCAGGGTCTAAATCCAACCCAGGGCGGGCTTTACTACAGTTGCGAGCTCCTTTAGCAACCCGGCTGATGTTTAGTCGGGGTGGAGCCATGTGAGCATGCAAGTTGTTTGCACAAAAAGGCAGTACTGTCCCAGGTCCGTTTTGTCTCAAGAAAAGAATGGAGCCAAATAGACGAGGCCTGTAGAATGCGTATTATTCCTCAAAGTACCCAAAACATTTCACTGACAGGATAGGGCAACCCCCCCTGCCAAGACACCCAGAGCTGAAGCAACCAAATCAAGTACTAACACCAAGACATCTAGAGTAAGAGCTGCTGTTAATGAGTGTAGGACAGACTCAGACAAGAGTGCTGGGATGTGCTGCAGGTCTTGATTAAAAGATGAAAGCCACCAGTGTTGCCAAGAGCATCCAAAAGCAGCAGCAGGAGCAGTATCCTCAATCAGTATCAAGCCTGTGCATCTAAGGCAGAGCCAAACAAGCCAAAGAGCCAAATAAAGCAGAGAAAATTGCTACAGTGTTCTACGAGTTCTTCATGTTCTTCATGTGCAAGATAAGAGCTGTCTCCAGGAATAGTTTGCCACGGCAGGCCAAGCAAAATCAAACAGAAATGCTGGAGTACACCGCGGCTTCTAGCATGCATGAGAATAGCCGCCAGGAACAGCCGCAGCATGAGCCAAACAGAAGACTGCTGATAGAATGCGTTGCGGGGGAAACCTCCGTCAAACCTCTGTCAAAAAGCAGCTGAAGCTGGAGCGAAAATCAAATAAAGCAAACAAAGCACCTTGCAGCTGCCAAGGAAACCAGCCGGAAAAGACAACCAATTAGGAGCCAGGCATAGTCAAATAGGTGTACTGGATATACACCGCAAAGCCCGCAGCCTGCAGCCCGCAGCTCAGACACAAGCCTCCAACAGCATCAGCTGCTACGGAGCCATTACAGAGCAGAGCACATTCCGGCTCAGACGCGGTAAAAACACGGGGGCCCAGGTCCCAGCGATGAGATCAAGCCGCCATCCTCCTCAGCTGCTGGCATAAACCCACTTGTAAATCTCATAGAATACTACGTTAGGGTCGGTATGCACCTGTATGCCCAGATAGCCTAGATAGTCTGTGGTCCATTGTAATGAGAAATCAAGATCCACAGGAGTCATTGCTGGAGTAAGCGGGAATATGATAGATTTGGACCAGGTGACCTTAAAGCCTAATATAGCTCCAAAATTTGTGACCTCAGTAAGCACGGTGTGAGATTTGTCCCCAGGTCTCGAACATATAAGAGTATATCACCTGCATAGGCAGGGATAGTAAGCCGATATCTAGGGAATCGCAGCCCTCAATGTCCATGATACTCCCTTAAGGTGAAAGCCAATGGCTCAGGGCATATAGCTGAGGTGATAACGTGCATCCTTGCTGGGTACCTCTGGCTATTGTAATGAGAGGAGTTACCATGTTGCCAACCCTGACTCTAGCCACTGGAGCATTGTACAAGACCCCCACAAGCCACAAAAAACATCTCCCACTCCGACCCAACCAAGTATTACCCTCATAAATGCCCACTCCGCAGAGTCAAACACTTTTTCTGCATCCAGAAAGACTGCATCTGCTTTGACCTCTGAGTTAATGTTCTGAATAGCACTGAATACCGTTCTGAGGTTATAGGTTAGGCATCGTCCCGGAACAAAACCAGCCTGCCCTGGGCTGACCAGTATAGGTACCAGAGGGGCTAGACGGTTAGCCAGTATTTTAGCAAACAGTTTAGTATCTATGTTTAATAGTGACAAAGGGTGGTAGGAGGAGCATTCGTTTGCCGGCTTCCCTGGCTTAAGTAAAGCTATTATTAGGGCTACTCTCATGGTAGGTGGCATCCTAGAAGCCTTCACCATCTCTTCATAGAGGGTGACTAAGTGCGGTATTGGTAAGTCTGCAAATGTCTTGAAAAATGTCACCGTTAGGCCATCGGAGCCCGGAGCACTCCCATCTCGCATTGACTTTAGAGCTCTATTAATCTGACCGGGCTCTAGTGGTGCCATAGGATATTTTCTATGCGAGTTAGTGAGCTATGGCATTTGTATATGCACCAAATAGTATTTCATGCTCTCCTCATTCGGGTCTAATCTAGAGCAATACAATGCAGTGTAGTATCTGCTAAATCTCTCCGCGATAAGCGATGTCTCATGTATCTGACTCCCCTCTTCCCCCAGAATCTTGATCCTTGTGCTAGATTCCCTTTTGCAGTGCTGCATAGCTGCCAGGGCCGCCCCAGGACGTTCCCCCACGCCATACGTTCTAGCTATGGCATACTTGCCCAAATGTTTTACTTCACTATCTGCTGTTCCCTGGTACTCTTCCAGGGTACCTATGATTTCCTCAAGTGTGTGTGGCTCTCCCCTCCATTGGTAAGTGTGATCAGTCCCGTTAGCCTCTTTTCCAGTGCAGTAAGTCTATCTTTTAGTGAGCGAAGAACCCCAGTGTGTTTGGCTATGGCAACCCCTCTAATAAAAACATTAAACGTTTCCCATATTGTGGAAAACTTGGCAACTGAGTCTATATTGTTTGCAAATAACTCTTCAGCTGATGAGGCTAGGTCTTCCTTAAACACAGGATCCAGTAGGGATTATGGAGGAAACCTCCAAGTGAAGAGTGCACGGCTCCTGGGGAGTAAGGCCAGATCTAGAAGTATAGGGTAGTGGTCGTAGTAGTAGAGTATGCACTGGGGAGTGGTACACAGTCTTTTACGTTAGGGCAAAGTGATTTAAAAGCAAGCCAGAAGTCTATTCTGGTATGAATGTCATGGGAAGCGGAGTAGTGAGAGAACCCTGAGGCATCAGGGGAATGCCAGCGCCATATGTCTAGCAGGCCTAGTTGATCAATAATGTATTTTATAGTCCTGGCCGCAGCAGAAGGCCTCCAAGGGGGACCTCTGGAGCGGTCTCGGGCCGAGTCCAGAACACAATTAAAGTTGCCGCCCTAGATCAATGGGAGATCAGGCCCTGTAAGGATACGTGCGGCTATTGTGTGGTTGAAGAGAGGGTTGTCATAGTTCAGGCCATAGACGTTAACTAACTTGACATTTTGCCCTTCTTTGTAGCATCTAGAAATGACAAATCTGCCACCTGAGTCCGCATCCAACTCTAGTATAGTAATTCCAGACTTTGAGTTAACCCATGCGAGAACACCCCTAGCATGTGAGGTGAACCCAGCTTCATTGAAATTGCCCTGCAACCATCTAGTGTAAGCAAATTACTCTTGGGGGCTAAATGCGTTTCTTGAATAAATGCTATGTCTACGTGGTGATGCTTGACATAAGCTACTAGTTTGCGTATGTTTCTCAAGTCATTTAACCCCCTCACATTCCAGGACAAAAATCTAACTCTGTTTACCAGTTGAGTTGTTGCATTGTGTGGAGAAGATGTATTTGTCATAGAAACCTTCGCAACATTTTAATTCCCCGCATTATCAGCCAACAGAATGAACCCCAAACAGTTCTCTTTGTATTTGAACTTGTACTATAAACCCCCCCCCTCCCACGCTATGCAGTCCCCAACTAGGCATAATCGAAAAAGAGAACAAACACAGTTTTCCCTGCCCACATACTACTGCAGGCAGGGAAACTACTGTGCTCTGGGGATGAGCTCCCTGGGACATAGTTTGCGATAGCTGGTAGGTAGTTATAGTTAGGACCAAAGTTGACATAGGAAAAGCATTTTTTGTTTTGCCAATAACTTTGGCTCCACTTGATGAATCTTCACGAAATTTCCCAAAAACGCTGAATTTCACAAGTTTTGTTCAAGTGAAATGTCATTCACAAAATCCTCAGCACACGTCTGTAGAGTGAAATTAAATACCAATGCAATTATAGACAAATTATAAACACAGTTTCAGAAATCTTCTCTTTCTTTTATTCTTTTCTTTCTGATCAGCCAACGCGTGTTTCTTCGCACAAACTGGGAAATCGCTACACTTCTTTCTCAAGGCTGAGTAACCAAAAAATAAACTAAACAATGACCATTGTGACACCATACATACAACTGGTGTGCACAAGCTCAATTCAGATATAAACGTGACATAATGTGCAAGTGCAAAGACATGCACATGGGGGACCTATAGTCAATGATAGTGACTTCGTGAGCATCAATTTGTGAAGATAAAACAAACTAATGGGGCAAGAATATTTCATATTAAAAAAGCTCTAAATCAAGGTCATGGAGAAAAACCTAATGATTAAAAAGCACCCAAAGCCCCAAACTGTATAAGGCCATCTAGACCAAGCCAACCTTCCCCAAAGTTGTGGCCAAAGCCAACATAGAAATTCACAAAATCCTCAGCACACGTCTGTAGAGTAATATTAAATACCAATGCAAGTATACACAAATAATAACAGAGTGTCAGAAATCTTGCCTTTTGTTTTTTCTCACCTTACAGCACAGTAACTCAATACTATCCTGAATTGTTATATGTGCGATTCTTCCTAAGGCGCCGTACAACCTATAACTATACCACTGTCTATTAAATCAAGTAAAATGTCAGCTTAACTATAACATTCCTGTAACCTGTGTTTTTTCTATGAATTTCAAATGTTTTTCAAATGCTAATTTCTAGCTATAACGTCCTTGAAACCTGTGGTTTTGTCAGTGAATTTCTAAGGTTTTTTAACTAGCAGTCACATTTCCAGAGTGGTGGAGAAAAGGGGCTGGGCCTCCAACCAGCTCTTAGAAATTCCACTGTATAGTACTTACAGGTGGTACCGGAAGGGGCTCTTGTCCCCCAAGGTCCCTCTGGAGTAAAGTGGACTTCATCTCCCAACCAGTAGTGAGCCAGGAGGCGCGTTTGTAGAGTGGTGGAGAAAGGGGGCGTGGCTTCTGAAGACCTCTTAGCAATCCCACTGTGTCGAACTTAGTGGAGGTAACAAGAGAGATAGTTAGCTCCAAGGATGTCCTTGTGGGCCATCTAACCCTCCTGTGACCTCCAGTAAGTCCCACTCAGCAGGACTGCTGAGTTCTGATACCACGCCACGGTGCGCTGAGAGGTGCATTTGCAGAGTGGTGGGAAAAGGGGCGTGGCCTCCGACCACCTCTCAGCAATCCCACTGTGTGGCTTGAGCACCCCCACATTATTTTCAATTTAGCCCCGGGGAGGTGGCAGTCCCTGGGGCTGCATGAGGGAGCAGGAGCACCCGGGGGGCTTAAGGAAAACGAAGCGCGGAAGTCCGCACTTAGTTTTTTGTAAATTTTCAGCTGGATTCGTGGATCCAACGTGAATCCAGCTGAGATTTATTTTTTAAAAATGCTTTTTTGGGGCCCTGGGGTACCCGTGAGACCCCCTGAGCAGGCCTACGGGTCAGGGTGTTTCTACCCTAACTCCTTTTCTTGTTTTTTAATGTTTGTTTACCTTTTTTCTTGTGACTTGGTTCAACTGAGTTTCAAGATGGTTGCCAACACTTCCTGGTTTAAAGTGTTGGCAGCCAATCAGATCTCAGGCACGAGATCGGGAGGGTTCACGGATCCTCCAAGTCCCTATTTGTATATCTGAGAAATGTTTACATTTCTCAGGGACTTCTGAACAGATTTACACCATTTAACAAAAAGAGTGCACTCTGGACCAAGAGCTGCCAAATTTGGGGAAATTCAATTCAGCAGTTCGAGCTGTAGGTGCGTCAACAGTTTCCTAAGGAAATTAACATGAAGAAAAAGCATTTTAGGATCCCCCCTTTTTCTCGACCCTTTGCTAGACGGATCACCCCATAATTTGCAACACAGCAGCTAAAGTGAATAGGCCATTTGTTTTGAAAATTTTGCGAAGATTCGTCATATGGCGCCAAAGATATTGGCAAAAGAAAAAAACTTTTTGAATAGAAACTAGGTCCTAACTATACCTACTTACTGGTGACCAACAGTAGGTTATATATATATATCCTAACTGAAAATGTATCGATCTATACAGACCATTTTCTGTTTGAGCTTGTGACAGGACTTACATCCTATATAAGAGATACCAAGGACTTTTTACAATGCTTGGATGCTGTAAAATGGGAAACAAACTTCAAATTGATTGTTTTGGACATCACGACGAGTCTGTACACATGCATCGCACATCATGATGGACAAACAGATGTACAATCCTTTTTAAAATGCCTTCCTTTGAGATATACTGAGCACAACACCATGCTACAGGAACAACATTACAGACAAATCTCAGGTACGCAGCCAGTTACTTGAACAAGCACACAGAAAGGTCAGCAAGTTATCTAGATTTGATCGCTGAGAACTCTGATCAGCTAAGGAAAATTATGCATAAGAACTGGCATAGATTGAAAACCTATGTCATCATAGGGCAGGACATGTCTGAGAAACCTGCGATAACATTTAGGAAGGCACGGTCTCTAAAGGACAGTCTAGTGAGGAGTCATTACACCAAGGAAAAGACAGGGTTAAGTCAGAAAGACCTACATGGATTCTTCCCTTGTGGGAAGTGTAAAGCCTGTCACAATAGTAAGAGAACAGCGACTTACACAGTACCGGGGCTAGACAAACCGAAAAAGATTGGCAAATTCTTAACGTGCAGTACACCTTATACGGTCTACTGTTTGATCTGTCCATGTGGGCTCAAGGATATCGGGAGTACTATCCATCCCACAAAAGCACGTATACTAGAGCACATGAGGACTATTTCCAAAAAGGACGCACCCTGTCCGGTTGTGAGACATTTCAGCATTGACCATGAAAGCAATAGGAATCTTTTGACCTACTTTTCCTTAGATCATGTAGTGATCAACCCCAGGGGAGGAGATCGAATTCTGAGACTCAGGAGGTTGGAGTCGCGCTAAATCATAGACATGCAGACTAAAGCCCCTAAAGGCATGAACAGCAATGAGGAATTGTCATTCCATTTGGGTGAAGGTAGTTGAATACACTGGACCATTATAGCTGTTGTCTGTCAGGAGCAGATTCTTCCGCTAATAATAAGGTAGATCAGTTAGCAGGTTGTCCACTGATAAATGCTGTAGGTATATTTCTTTTTCATAGCTCCTTCTCCTCACCTTCGAATATACACATCTTCTCTCCCTGTTTGCTACCTCTTTCCCTCTTTTTCTTCTCTTCTTTCCTTTTTCCTTCTCTTTCTGCCCGCATTGTGCAAATAGTTTTGAATGTATGCACTTGGAATAGCAGAGATGAATTAACGTTTCAAGGGGTAAGAATGGAAAAGATTGTGATGTATGTGAGACAAGGGGACATATGATCAGCGATGAATTAGCCCATCCAGGGCAATATGTAGTTCATGTACCAATTGCTAAGACACTGATATGTACCACCGTAATATTACGCCAATAGGGCGGTAATAAGACTTTGGATGTGCTTTGGATATATATCCAGTAGTTCGGTAAGCCCATACAGGGCAATATAGTCTAATGCACTAGGTTTTGTTTCCTAATAGGTATTGGGTACTTAACCTAGATACATTACGCCTATATGGTGTTACTGTGGTTTTGAATGTGCTTTTGCAACATATGTTCACGAGTTTGTCAAGCCCATACAGGGCATCATTTCTACATGCACTATCGGATGGGTGCGTCCTGTGGAAAGAAAGTTACATCATGGCAACCACAGATGTTGTGTCCCTGTATACCTATAATGACCATCAGTTGGGCATTGAGGCTGTTAAATATTTGTTAGAGACAAACCCATCAACATGTACAATCGCTCTATGATGCTATTAGAAATGTTGCAGTTTTGTTTGAATAATAAAAAAATTCTATTCAGGGAGAAATTGTTTAGGCAGGTAACAGGGAAAACAATGGGAAGCTGCGCTGTGCACAGTTTTGCTAGAATTTTCATGGGATGGTGGGAGGCATGACATATCTGGACTGAGGACAATCAAGAGTGCAAAAACAACAGTTGATGGACAGAATGCAGAACAATGTCATACATTCACCCTAGTACAGAGATCTGGGCCTAAATCCATTGTTATTTTGCTTACCATGCCATTCCAGTATGAACCCAGCCATATGCAAATCAGTATTGACCCAGTGCCTCATGGGAACAGTCCAGCCCGAACTGACAAGCAAGGTCCTCCCAGTCAAGAGTGGACACAACACATAGCTTTCTGGACCCAGTACATTGACGATTTGTTTATAATCTGGGATGGACTGTGTAAGTCCTTGGAGTCCTTCTTGGCCTGGATTATCACGAACCAGCTAAATCTCAGGATCACTTGGAAAATACAGAAATCAGTCATGGAATCTTTGGACATCCTTGTCACAGTAGTGGATGGGGTGATCCAGAAAAATTATTCAAGAAAGAGACGGCTGGAAACAGCATCTTGCATGCATGTAGCCATCACCCCCCCACCCCAGTTTAAAATGGAGCATTCCCTATGGCGAGGTGCTCATGGCGAAAAGGAACAACAGCACAATTGAAGCCTTCAATGAAGAACAGGGGAAGATGATCAATAGGTTCAGGGACAGGGTGTACCCAACTAGAGTTATCAAATTGGCATGTCTGAAAGCAAGTGTGAGGGATAGGGAGAGTTTGCTACAGCCCCAACCCAAAGAGAAAAGATAAAATCAGGATGATCACTACTTACAACAGTGAGTCAGACTCAGTAAGAAAGATACTGAATAAACATTGGAATCTGATAAAATCTAACCAGGTCATTGGACAAGACATCCACAGCTGGTATATAGAAAGAGTAGATCTCTTAAAGACATGTTAGTACACAGTCATTACAATGAGAATCAGGGCAATACTGGGTCCTGGCTCCGGGAGCAGAAGGGATTCTACAAGTGTGGAAATTGTAAAGCCTGTACGCAGAGCACAAACAGGAGGGCGTATAAAATATCCACGGGCAGGGATGTAAAAATCAACAAATTCATTAATTGCAATAGTGATTATGTAATCTATGTTTTGGTATGCCAGTGTGGTTTGCAGTATGTAGGAAGTACCAGCTTTCCTGTTAAGAAGAGAATCATGCATCATAAAATTGATCGGATTTCCATTTTTGGCATTGACAGGGTGGTGATGGGCAAGCGAGGTGGAGATAAGGAACGCATCTTGCAGAGGCGTGAGTCCGAATACATAGTTCTCTTGAATAGCCGTCATCCTGTGGGTCTCAATCAAGATGAGGAAATGCATGTCCATTTCGGATGAACACACCACTCCAGTTTCTTCAATGATTGTGATTCATATATTTATATTTTTATTTGGGTTTTCAATCCATTTCTAGCTTTTTTGGACTATATATTATTTTGAGGGTTGCACCGGTTATGTTCTGGGTGGCTATTAACCATAATCATGGATTAAAGGAATTATAATATGCTGCAGTTTGAATTTATGAGGAAATGATGAAAGCTTCTGGGAGCACACTCAATATTAGCTTTGTGAAACCAAATTTTGTATATAACTATATTAGTTTCTTGAAATCAAAGGGCAACAGTTAATCAATTTTCTGAACACGTGAAGTGGTGAATTTCTAGAAAACTCAAGATGCTGTAATTTGGTATTGACTCACTGAGGTGGTATATTGTAAGGAATTTAAAACTGGTAGTGAAAAAAGGAGTAAAAAAATATTGAATATAAAGATATTGAAAGACAGGATTAAGTAACATAACAATCTGTAATGAAATAATAAATATGATTTGAGGAGTGAAAATACTCAGAGAGAGAGGAGAATTCAGCAAGTACACGTTGCCACTTGACATCAATGAGGTAATTGTTACATTGAACTTAAATATGCAATTGTCACTTGACTTATACATATCTATTTTGTAATAATTTTTATCTATTGTATTATGTTTACAACATGAATAATTGTATATATATTTTGTGGTTAATGCTTCAATAACATGAAATGCATTCAAATCATGTTTAAAAGGAACTCCTTCTGAATCCTACAAGAACCATGCAATTTTGAATATAACCACAGTCTTTCCACTATGTTTATTGAGG
Source organism: Triturus cristatus (assembly GCF_964204655.1). Taxonomy (NCBI): domain Eukaryota; kingdom Metazoa; phylum Chordata; class Amphibia; order Caudata; family Salamandridae; genus Triturus; species Triturus cristatus. The sequence goes on from NC_140584.1 coordinate 553,095,075, forward strand.
AAGTGGTTTGTTTTATTATTTTTATGGGAAGTTGGAGTAATTCACTATGGTGGCTTTGACAAAGACTGTGGTGGTCGAAACACGTCAGCCAAAACAATAAAATCAACTGGTGTTAATCCCTGAAAGCTCCAAGATTACCCACCAATTGAAGACGCACTCCGGCATCTGATGCGAACCATTTAATGAGGTAAAAGCCGGAAAGGCAAGCAGATAAAAAAATGACAACCATCCTGTCGATTCACGCCTGACGCATTTCATTGCTAATACACTTCCACAGAGGCGCGGCAGTCAATTTAGCATAGTGAACACAGCCTCCACTTAAAAATGAATGCCCTCCAATGGGCAGCTCGAATGAGCCCGCGTGGATTTGTGGGACTCGTAGTGCACTTCACAGTTCTCTACTGCTGTATAAACAATGCAAGCCCTCCGATGGGCCTCTGCTTGACAGTCTTGCTTGTCAATCCTACTCAGATGCCTGCACAGAGAAGTTTAGTTAAATACGAAGCTCCATGGCCCCCTTTAAATCTTCGGGTGGTGAGTCTCCCACAGCTGGGCTTGCTGCGTTGAAATGAAAGTTCCAAGGTTACCCACCAATTGAAGACGCACTCCGGCATCTGATGCAAACCTATTAATGAGGTAAAAACCGGAAAGTCAAGCTGATAAAGAATTACAGCCTTCCTGTCGATTCACACCTGATGCATTTCAGTGCTAATACACTTCCTCAGAGGCGCGACAGTCAATTCAGCATAGTGAACACATCCCACTTAAAAATTAATGGCCTCCAATGGGCAGTTCGAATGAGCCCAAGTGGATTTGTGGGACTCGTAGTGCAGTTCACAGTTCTCTGCTGCTGTATAAACAATGCAAGCCCTCCGATGGGCCTCTGGTTGACAGTCCCGCTTGACAATCCTACTCAGATGCCTGCACAGAGAAGTTTCGTTAAATACAAAACTCCATGGCCCCCTTTAAATCTTCGGGTGGTGCTTCTCCCTCGGCTGGGCTTGCAGCGTTGAAATGAAAGCTCCAAGGTTACCCACCAATTGAAGATGCACTCCGGCATCTGATGCAAACCATTTAATGAGGCAAAAGTCGGAAAGTCAAGTAGATAAAAAATTACAGCCAACCTGTTAATTCACGCCTGACTCGTTTCAGTGCTAATACACTTCCTCAGAGGCGCGACAGTCAGTTCAGCATAGTGAACACCCCCCCCCACTAAAAAATGAATGCCCTCCAATGGGCAGCTCGAATGAGCCCACGTGGATTGGTGGGACTCGTAATGCAGGTCACAGTTCTCTGCTGCTGTATAAACAATGCAAGCCCTCCGACGGGCTTCTGCTTGACAGTACCGCTTGTCAACCCTACTCAGATGCCTGCACAGAGAAGTTTCAATAAATATGAAGCTCCATGGCCCCCTTTAAATCTTCGGGTGGTGCGTCTCCTGCGACAGGAAAAGAAAGATAAACTCCAAATACCAACAAACAGGAAGCGCCAAGACTGATTCTGACATACAATAAAGAAAGCTCAAAGAGCACACAGATAATCCCAAAATATTGGCACTTATTAGCACAAGATCTGGATATTGGTACTATCATTGTCAAACGACCACAAGTAACATACAGAAAAGCACCTTCCCTACAGGATAAAATAGTCCAAAGTCATTTTCAAGATAAAACAAAAAGAAACTGGCTAGAAGAGCAACAGTTGAGATTCAAAAAATGCAACAATTGTAAACCCTGCAAAATCGGTGTCAATACAAAAGAGATAACAGACGCAGAAGGAAAAACCATCAAAATAACCACAAAATTACCTGTACAACTCAATTTGTGGTCTATGTTAGCCGATATGCATGCGAATTGCAATACAATGGCAGTACCATCTGTATGCTGAAAAAGAGAATTTTGGAACACATCCGAGTGGTCAAAAACAAACAGCAAAACACATAGCCACATGCCAGAATAATGATTGGAGACAAATGGAATTCTTTGGACTAATTCCTCAAAATGAAAGAGCAGGGGACAGAAAGAAAAAGCTCAGAAAACTAGAATCGCAGTACATTATTAGGCAACCAACCAAGATCCCTAAAGGCCTTAATTATGATGAAGAACTGTATGTGCACTTGTGAATATGCAAACTGAGATCCTCCGATGAAACAAGGAAACTATAACCGCTTCCGCTAAAAAACGGCATAAAACTATCAAAAAGAGTTCAGAAGAAAGCACCATCAATATTAACAGGAAAGACTCACGGGGTACTATACCAGGATACATATCGCTACAGTTAGCATCGACAATGATCATTACGTGAACAACTTTTACACTGATAATAAGACAGAATTGCAATAGGGGTGCCTGTGCTATATTCAATTTGGACAGAAATCAACTGATACTATATCAAAGGAACCACTAAGAGTGACAAAAAAAATACTATATTGAGCAAACATGAACTCTTGTGGCAAAATTGAACATTTGAAAACATTACTGCAAATTGGTACTGTGAAATGTACAACAACATGCATCCCTAGAATTGTGTAAATATATACTTAAAACGTAACAGTGACCTATGTGTGATTCGATCCCATGACAAGAATTGAAAATAGTCTGTCTTCTAAAGTAAGGACTTGATTAAATGTAAAAAAAACTACAACTCCCAGAAGGCCACAGCATTGACCGAGAAGGGAGTAGTATATAAGCATGATGAGTAGTAGTGTCCTTCAACCATGAGCAAGGCCCTGCGAGGCCGAAACGAGTCAGTGCAACAGACTGGCTCTGTTTGGAAAATAAAATACCTAAAGTAAAGGATTCTTGAGTGCAGCGTACCTTTGTTATAAAATTGATTCAGGCCATTGGTTTAGCCTCACGTCTGCACCCGCTGTTGAGCGCGACAGCAATGAACCACACTGTTTGTCCATATATATATATATATGCGGTGAAAAGCCTCCCTTTGGACCCTCGTCTTAACTTTGTTACTTTCTCTCACTGTATTATAAACGGCAGGGGTGCCCCTGGTTCCGCAACATGCAGCTGCGCAAGTGGAAGCACGGGGGAGGTTTTTCGCTAATGAGGAGACAAATCGAACTGTGGCGGTGATCTGGCGGCGATTGGTAAGCTGTCAGGACCGTTGGAAGCGTGGTGAAGATGTGTGAAGCAATACGCCAGCGCCTTGATGTTGCCAAATCCCTGTTCATTGAAGTGGATGACACTCAACATACTAACACTACGAGAGCAACTACAGAGGAAACGGGAGAGAATAGAACATTAAAACAAGATCTATATAAACTTGAAAAACTTTACAAAAAAGAAATAAATCGCAGCTGGGAGGTAATTTCACTGGATAATTATATAGAAGTGGGACGTGTCCCAAGGGGACTGCGAATCTTGGTGACCCCCACCTATCAGAACCCGAACCCAAAGCTTTTGGAAGAATGGTCTGCTCTAATGGCAGGTACCTGCAAACAAATGCTTGGTCTTCTCTCCAAGTATGCGGCAATAGAATTACAACAAATCGAAGAAGAATTGAAACTACTTTGTGAAATGCTCAGTAAATTGCCGGCCCAGGAAGAAATTACAAATTTCATGAAGGACTTGGAGCTAAGACTAACCAAATATGAGGATGGCATTAAGGCAAGAAAATGCTGGAAGTTCATAAGGGATAGAAATGATTATGCGCAGGGTCGCATCCTAACCTTCAGCAGAAAATATGATGCCATAAGGAAGGACTACAAGAAAATTGAGGCGCTAAGAGCGCAAGAATCAGAAACCTCTGGCTCTAGCTCAGCTGCACCCTCAGATGATGATGACAGATATACTCCATTGGAACCAAACAGAGGACCCATCACATCACTCCAGGAATACCGTTTTATGCAACTGAGCCTCAGTGCATCCAAAAAACCAGCGCGAGGAAGAGGAAAAGGAGGAGGCAAAGAACAAGATCAAAGAGAAGGAGCAGGAGAGGGGGCGAAGGCCAACGACAACTCAACGCCACATGGGAGAGGCATCAGGCGATCCAAGAGGAACAAATGATGGGTGAGCATTCAAACCTTTCAATTATAAATCTTTCCTCTCATACTATCACTCCTGAAGAAAGATCGGTCTTGGAATTAGGCCTATCTTTCTGCCCCACTGCCAATTTTGACTTTGCAAAAACTCGTATTGATCTTTTTCTTTTCTTACGTAAACTTAAACTGCTGAAATTACATACCTCTAAATTGAATAGAGGTCAACCTAAGACCATACTATCAACAAGTATTCCCACTAGCTCTGACGAGGTTTTATCCGTGGGTGATGTTGAGACACTAGCTATCATGAGGGAATTTCAATTGGATACAATAGACTGGGAATCGGATCGTGACCTACTAATCAGTATGGCTATGGAGGTCAAAAGGAGATCCAGAAATGATTTTAAACCCAGATCGAAATTCAATCCAATTACATTGCATGATGGCATTGATACATTTCAAGAGTCAGTGTTGCATGATTTATTGAACCTTTGGAAAAAAGACAGTAACAATTTTGCGAAAAATCTGACGCAAGCACAGAAAAAAGGGTTGCGGTCTTTGAAACAGGCTACAAACTTTGTGATCAAACCCTCCGATAAAGGGGGTAACGTGGTCCTCTGGGATATTAACAAATACAGAACAGAGGCCAAACGACAGCTTGAATATTCGGGATGTTACCTGAGATCTAGCCAGGCCCGATATAACAAAACAATACAGGAATATCACAAAATGTTGCATAACTGGCATGACAATGATATGCTCAGTAAGAATGAATTCCTGTTTCTTCTGGCACGCAAACCAGTTACACCTGTCTTTTATATGTTACCAAAGGTGCACAAACACCCCACTGACCCCCCGGGCAGGCCGATTATTTCAGCCAACCAAAGTCTTTTTGAAAACACTTCCATTTACCTAGATTATTTCCTTTGCCCTTACGTTCTCAATCTTCCATCTTATTGCAGAGACACCATGGATTTCCTGTCCAAGATACAGGAGATACCATGGAAGGATACGTACATTTTGGCAACTATTGACGTGATTTCCCTGTACACCTGTATTGAACATGATTTGGGTATGCAGGCTTGTAAATACTTCTTAAGAGACCAATTAACATGTACGACCATACTATTCTTTTGATGCACATGTTATATTTTTGCCTACACAATTACTGTTTTTTGTTTGAGGAGGACTGGTATGAACAGTACACCGGTACTGCCATGGGAAGTAGCTTCGCGCCGAGCTACGCCTGTCTGTTCATGGGGTGGTGGGAGGCTGAGCACCTATGGCATCATGAGAACATGCAACATATGAGCAATGTTGTGATGTGGACCCGCTACATTGATGATATTTTTCTGATTTGGGACGGGCCACAAAAAAACCTTGGATGAGTTTATTCAAGGACTATCGGAGAATAAACTTGAAATTCACCAGTAAAACTGATCAACATGAAATTGAATTTCTGGACGTCCTAGTAAAAGTAGAACTAGGAACACTTCATACCAGTCTCTATAGAAAGCCAACATCGAGCAACAGTATTTTACATGCACATAGTCACCATCCGATTAGCGTCAAAAATAGTATCCCATACGGAGAACTATTAAGAGCCAAACGAAATTGCAGCTCAGGGACCTCCTAAGAAAAGGAAGCCAAGAATATGAAGGGTCGATTCAAAAGCAGAGGCTACAAGACTAGAACTATCAGAATAGCCTCTGAAAAGGCTTATTGCAAAAATAGGAACAGTTTACTTATCCCAAAGGTAAGGGAAGACAATAAACATGAAGTTAGACTGATCACCACTTTCAATCATGCCTCGCAAGAGATACACCGCATCATTCGTAAACATTGGCACATAGTCAAAAACGATCTAATAATTGGAAAATTGGTCAGTCCATCGCCACATGTAACATACAGAAAATGTCAGTCCTTAAAGGACATGCTAGTACATAGCCACCTTTCTATGAAGACAAAGACGAAGGGGACCTGGTTGAGGGAACTCCCAGGTTTTCACAAGTGTGGGCGTTGCAAAGCATGTAGCAATAGCACAAATGTAAAAACATTTCACCTTCCCAATGGCAAAATGGGTAAAATCAATGTTTTTATGAATTGCAACACTGATTTTGTTGTGTATGTTTTGGTTTGTATTTGTGGTCTTCGCTATGTGGGGAGTACAATCTTCCCAGTGAAAAAACGTATACTCGAGCATTTGCGCGCTATCAAGAACAAAGACATGTCCTACGCCATTGCCAAACATTGTGAGCTGATACATCCTGATTTAAATGATATCAGTTCTAAAATCTCTTACTTTGGCATTGACAGGGTGCCAGCGTCTGCAAGAGGAGGTGATCGGGAATGTCATCTGCGACGCCTGGAATCCGAATATATAGTGAAGCTACAAAGCAAGACCCCAGGAGGCCTCAACCATGAGGAGGACCTCCATGTCCATTTAGGTTGATATGATGAGATTTCAGGTCACCTAATAATCAGCCTCCCGTCCTTCCCACGCACTCCCCTGGTCACCCGGTGGCACCGGTTCGTGCCAGATCATCACCACAGTAACCAATGTTAATTTGTTATTTTTTTTTGTTATGAAACCAGGAATTGATCTAACCCAGTGTTTTTTCCATTTACACCACCTTGGTTATTGAAAAGATAGACAATCTCTGGCACTCGCCAATATCTATATATTAAGCCATATTTACTTGCTTTGAATACTTACTTTATTTGGAGACATCTATATGAGCCTTACAACAAATTAACACTGAACATATTCGAGCTTACCGCCACTAGGCGTGTTTGTATTTGTTTTGAATATTAATTTGGTTCATGCTCTACAATTGAATACTACAAATGAATTCAGTGTAATAATTCTTGGAAAACAGTTCCAATGTTTAGTTATGGATTACAGTGATTATGTTAACTGTAGAATTCATTGTTACTTTGTGTTTCAAATAATGAGTATAAAGTTTTACAGAGTCTGTTTTCTAAAAACAATGATGCTGACCAGCACCAATACCTTTTCTATGTTTACTAAGCTGAAACAGGAACTGTTTTAAATAACACTGCTACTTCCTGGTATGCCATGTACGACTCATTGACAAAGACCGTGCTGTCGAAACGCGTCTAAGTCTCTAAATACAAATCTCCTTTTAAGAAAAACCTGTGTGCGGCTTCTTTTTCATGCGCCTGGAAACGCGCGAGAAATGCCTTTTCTGATATATATATATATAGATGTATATATATATATATATATATATATATATATATATATATATATATATATATATATATATATATTATCTACTGGCGGTCGCCAGTAGATAGTTATAGTTAGGACCGTGTTTCCATAGGAAATCCACAACATTCTATTTGGAATAACTTTGGCGCCGGTTGACGAATCCTCGCGAAATTTTCAAAATAGGTGGCGCGCTCCGCTCCGCTCCGCTCCGCTCCACTCCACTCCGCTCCTACCCTGAAAGTCTCGGGGGGATTCGTGAAGCGGGGGCTGAGAAAAAAGGGGGGTCCCAAAACGCGTTTTTCCCATGCAATTTTCCATAGGGACCTTAAGTCCAAGGTACAGCCCGAACGGCTGAACAGAATTACTTGAAGTTTGGCAGAGAGGTAGTCCTCAGCTCAGGGATGTGCCTTTTGCATATATGGTGTCAATCTGTTCAGTAGTTCCTGAGAAAATCAAAAGTAAAATCATATATATATGCGGGCGGAGCCTAACGACACATCTCATCCTGAGATCTGATTGGCTGTCAGCACTTCATCCAAGAAGTGTTGGCAGCCATCTTGGGACCAATATACATGATAGCACCTCATTAAAAAGCATTGCAGTTAATAGAAGGTTTTAAGAATTTAGTTACATTTGTTGATGGTACCATACTCATTTTAGGAATTGTGGTATGTTCTAAGGTGATTTCACCATGTGAAAAAGCCTTCTGCTGGGATATCATGATTGAGAGAAAAATATTTTCTCATGCTTTTCCCACAGAGGTTTGGAAGGTGATCTATAAGCTAAAATGAGAGCTTATTTTCGGTAAATTCACATTATCTTTCTCAGTCATGTGAGAATGAAGTCTGACATTCTCAGTAAAACATGTACATCCATCAAGGGCAGAGACTGTCAGTTGATTCCTTTGTGTTCTACTGCAGCTTCCCAGAGTGTTCCAAAGAACAACTAAACGCTAACAGTCCTACTTATGATAAACGTATGGCACACCTGAAGCCATCTTGCTTGGATTAAAGTGGTAACTCTTAAAACATTTAATTTAAAAAGGAACAAAATGAGGGGGTTCATTTTTCCATAAAAAGTATGATTAGTGCTGCAGAAAGAAAAATTAGGGCACATTTTGAGTGACTTCTCAAATCCTCTTCTATTTCATTAAAAAATTCTGACATGCAGACTGAAACATGCACTTTCAATACCAGCAGCAGTTTCCCTGGTGAGCAGTAGCTTTACTACAGTGATCTAATGAGCAAAAAGAGTGCTAACATTCTGAATTTATGGCAAATGTGTGACACATCTGAATGCCTTCTTGATGGAATCAAAGTAAAATACTGAAAGTATTTCCTACTGAGGAGACTGCAGTAAATGAGGAAATTAGGAAACTTCATAACAAATAAGTCTCCCAAGATGGCCACCAGAGACAAAAGAGCCCAAATGTAGCCCAAATATCACCAAGATGTAGCCCAAGTATAGCCCAATGACAGAATGTCCCAGAGTGTTCTTAAAAACAACTAGAGCGCTTACTGTCTTCATTATGACAAAAGTATGGCACACCTGAAGCCATCTTGATTGGAATAAACTGGTAACACTTAAAACATTTAATTTAAAAAGGAACACAATGAGGGGGTTCATTTTGCCATAGAAATTATGATTAATGCTGAAGAAAGAAAATGAGAGCACATTTTGAGTGACTTCTCAAATCCTCTTCTATTTCATTAAAATATTCTGACATGCAGACTGAAACATGCACTTTTAATACCAGGAGCAGACTTCCATGGTGAACAGTAGTTTTACTACAGTGATCTAAAGAGCAACTAGAGTGCTAACATTCAGAATTTATGGCAAATGTGTGACATATCTGAATACCTTCATGATGGAATCAAAGTAAAAAACTGAAAGCATTTCCTACTGAGGAGACTGCAGTACATGAGGAAATTAGGAAACTTCATAACAAATAAATCTCCCAAGATGGCCACCGGAGACAAAAGAGCCCAAATGTAGCCCAAAATCACCCAGATGTAGCCCAAATATAGCCAAATGACAGAAGTGTGCAAAACACTTATTATTTTGTGTTTTTGCAGTGTTATATAGTGCAGACTTGTCAGGTATTGGAGTGCTTTACACAAGCATTGGTTACATCACACAAGAACAAATTCATTTTGGTTGCAGACATGGGGAGACTAAGTGATTTGACCAGAATCACAGAATGTCGAGCTGAAGCAGAAACTCCAACCTGATTCCCCAGTTGCAAAGTCTGCAGTTCTGGATGTAACACCACATCCTCTCCACTAGGTGCAACATTTAATCAAGTGGTCAGCTGGATAAAAAAACATAAAGATAACAAATAATTTAAAAGTGCTTTGTCGCTATTTGAAAACTCAGAAAATATGTCCTTATTTTAGTCTTTTAGAGCACTAACCATAATTTTGATGCCAATAAGATGCTCTCATATATGTAATTTCTAAAGGAAATGCTCTAGGTATTACAGTTTTGATTACATCAAGATGACGTCAGGCGTTCCTCACTTTTGTAATAAATATAGAATGTTAGCAATCTAGTTGTTCATTAGGATACTGTTGAGAGGCAGAGGCCAGGGGCACGGACTCTGAAAATTGAAGGCAGGTAGGAGGGTGCGAAGGCAACAATTTAACCACACTGAGCAGGCAGGAAGTTCCGTGGCAGCACAACAGACTATGGAGGGCAGTGGAAAGGGGGGCAGGGGCAACAAACCAACAATACAGGACTTGCAAGAGAGGCTGTGGCAATGTAATAGACCATTGTGGGCAGAAGGAAGAGGCAATGGTAGTACAACCATACATGCCAACAGACCCGATTCAGCCAGGAAACGTCCAATGTTTTTAAGCTCAAATGGGCTTTATTTGATCTGTCTCCTGTCTACAATCTCCTCTTTTTCAATGTAACTCAAAGGGGAAAATCAATACCCCAGTTTTTTTTCAAAATCTCCCTCTTACCAAGTTCAAAATGTTCGCAAGTATGGTACATTGGATCATGGAAGGAAATGGGGTAGGGACATGGACTTGGATAACAGAGGACAGGTGGGACATGGAGAGATGCACCAAACTGACCCTGCAGGGCAGGCATCAGGGTTTGCAGCAGCACAATACACCACACAGGGCATGCGGGACGGGAGTGCAGCACAACAATCCATAGAAAGCAAGAGGGAGGGGACAGGACCATGCACATGGACAACAGAGAACAGAGGGGCAAGAGGCAATGGTAGCTAGCTGACCATAATGGACAGACAGGAGAGAAAGCTGCAGCATAACAGACCATAAAGGGCAGGAGGGACGGATAAGGGGCATTACAATGGAACAGACAAGCCAGGAGGGAGGGAGTAGGGGTCTGCACATGTAAACAGAGGGCGGGGGGCAAGGGGGCAGGGCAGGAGCAGCAAGATAGCCATGGAGGTCAGGCAGGATGGGCACTAGAAGCAAGACACACCATGAAGAGCAACAGTGAGACTGTGATGGAATACACACAGACCATGGAGGGAAGGTGGGAGGGGGTCAGGGGCAGCTAACTGACCACACAGGGAAGGTGGGAGGGGCCATGGCAGCACAGAAGACCATGCATGGCAAGTGGGAGGGTTAGTGGCAGCACAATGGCTATGATGGGCAAGAAGGAGGGTGCAGGGGCATGCACAAAGGATGATGGAGGATAGAAGGGAGGGTCAGGACCTGTGCACAGACAAGAAAGTTCAGGGGAAGGGGGCCTCACAACAGACCGCACGGGGCAGGCAGGAGGAGCAGTTGCAACACAACAGACCAGGGAGGGCAGAAGGGTGTGGCAGTACAATGGACCATGTAGGACAGGAGGAAGAGGATAGGGGCATGGCATGTGGACAGGCAGGGTGGAGGAGGCAGGGACAGGTTACAGTCATCTGACAATGCTAGGCAGGTGGGAGGGGAGTGGCAGCTCAACAGAACACTCAGAGTAGATAGGAGTGGCAGTTCCATGGAACATGGTGGGCAAAAAGGATGGAGCAGGGGCATGCACAAAGACATCGGAGGGAAGGGGGAAGGAGAATAGGGGCAGCAAGCTAAGCACAGAGTTTAAGCAGGAGGTCAATGATGGTGCACAGAATTGGGCAATGGAGGGCAGGAGGAGTGGACTGGTACATCATACTAAATTGAGGGCAGTGGCAGCACATCAGACCATGCATGGCAGGAGGGAGGAGGCTAGTCCATGGATTCACACAACAGAGGATAGGGAGGAGGGGGATGGGGCAGCAAGCTAACTGTTCAGAGAAGGCGGGTATTAGGAACTTTATTGTTTTTAAAACGTGTGTCTGTGCGAACTACTTAAAATATGAACAAGTATGCAGCATAATCTCACTTTTATTCAGGAAGAAGAGGACGTTTGTGACTGTGACTCCGGGCTCACTTGGCAGAAACACCCCCTGACCCTCCACCCCCTATCGCAAAATGTAATGCCCGTGAAAAGGGTAGGTGAACACAGTGTTATATAGAACATAGTCCTGAGAGCACGATTGAAAATGAAAACTAGATATAGTGTATGGTATAAACTATGCACCAAAAAGTGTGATATAAGATGAACCGGGCGTGAAATATAATATGCAATACATTGTGCGCAATGACAGATTCATTGGAGAGCGCGAGATAGCACAGGCACTAGCGCGTGCTATGCGATATGCGCCTTGGAGTGTAATATGCACAGGGCAGTGTTGTGTAACCTAACTAGTCTCTAAAGTTGTAATATAAAATATGTGCTGGGGAGTGTAACGTTGCATATGCACTGTGACAAAGATATGGATCCCAGATTGTAATATGTATTGCATAGCACTGTATGTTATAACATAGGCATCGAGGAAGGCACGTTAGATGGGGCAATATAACCCGTGCGAAGACAAGTGTGGCATGACATATTCACGGGGTGGTGTTACAGTGCACATGGGCTAGAGAGTGTCATAGCATATGCACTAGCTGGTGGAATACAACACAGAGGTGTGTGGCACTCAGCAGGCAATGGTGGGTGTAACACAGCATTGGGCTCTGCCAGGAGCGCGCTGTGACTCTCAAGTGATGTTCGTCCCCTTTCCAGAGAGTAAAATAAAAAGTATTACACATCCGGCAGTGGATGTGTGTTTTATTAACCGTGAGGGGGGTTTCTTGCATAGTTTTGGTCAAATTTTTGTCGAATCCCCTTTGAATGGCTTGGTGTGCATGTGTATTAAATGTGCCCGTCAATAGCTACCCATGTTTGTATAAATAAACAACAAGGGTGTCTACCGGGATTAGGCACGGTAGGGCATCAGACATGTCAGAGCTTCACTAGTGGTGTAAATACATTCCACGTGGATTCATTGTATGCATAGTCGCCTTTTAATGAATATCACGCAAATCGTCATGGTGATAGGTACGTACGGTTTGTCAAGCATGTCCTAGGTGTGTCTATAAATATATATTTTTTAAAAATAATAAAAAACAGTGGCCGGCCCTGGGGATTGGGGTCAAAAAAATATAATTAGGAGACAGGCCCTGGGGGATGGGGTCATCAGGGCCAATAAATTAGAATAAGAAGGGGAACCACACAGCCCCCCTTCTTAAAAAATTAAAATAAATAAAAGACTGGCATCGTGCCGGAGGCCACGCCCCCTCCTTGCAGCACTCTGCAAACGCGCCCCCTGGTGAGTTGTAAGTTGGGGAATTAATTCCTCTTTAATACTGAGGGTCCCTGAGGGCCAACTAGCCCAACAGGCATCTCCAGTATGCTCCAGGGAGCTGCGCTGCAGACAGGTGTTCCGAGGCCAAGCCCCTTTTTACACCTCTCTGCAACGCAGCTCTGTGGCGCTTACTGGAGGTACCTAGTGGTCTAGTTTGACCCTAGGGACCCTTAGGATTCAAGGGGCCTAATCTCTCAACTTAGAACAGCCACAGGGCGCGTTTACACAGTGGTGAAGGGAGGGGACGGGGCCTGAGGTGACGTGTGCAAACACGCACTATGGCACGTTTTAAATTGGGGATATAATTTCCCTTCAATACTGAGGGCCCCTGGGGGCTAACTAGCCCACCAAGTGCTTCCAGTAAGCGCCACTGAGCTGCATTGCAGAGAGGTGGTCCAGGCCGTGCCACTTTTTGCACCTCTCTGCAACGCAGCTCTGTGGCACTTACTGGAGGTACCTAGTGGGCTAGTTGGACCCTAGGGACCCTCAGGATTCAAATGAACTTAATCTCCCAACTAAAAACGGACACAGGGCGTGTTTACACAGTGGTGAAGGGAGGGGAAGGGGCCTGAGTTAACGTGTGCAAAAACGCCCTGTAGCCTGTTTTAAGAGGTAGTTTTAATCCCCCTGCCCTATTATATACAGAGGAGGTCATGCTAATCACAGGGGGACCCCAACGCATAATGTTCCCTAGTGTATGTAGGTGTTTTTACTGTATTCTAAGTGTCTTTTAACATAGCACTGGCTCTAGGACTGGTTAGTCAGACTCAGTTACCACCAGTATCCGTCTGAAAAAGTTGAGGGTACAGGATGATTTTGCAACAAGGCTTCTTTCTGCTCTTCTTTTTGTTCTTTCTGCACGTTATCCTTCTTCCTGCACTTTTCTTCGTCTTTGAGGACTTCTGTTGCTTCTTTCTGCACTTTTTTTTCTTTCTGTGCATTTTTTCTTCTTTCTTCACATTTCCTATCTCTGTAGGCATAGTTAGAAATTAGCATTTAAAAAACCTTTGAAATTCACAGAAAAAACCATAGGTTTCAGGCACGTTATAGTTAGGAATTAGCATTTAAAAAACCTCAGAAATTCACTGAAAAAACCATAGGTTTCAGGGGTGTTATAGTTAGCTGGACTTTTCACTTGTACAAAACCATTTAAATTCCCCCGTTATAGTTAGTTCAGCTAACTATAACTCGCGCGCCCGCAATGCACTGCTGATGACGTCACATATTACATCACTCATGACATGGTCAGTGACATCACTCATGACATCACTGATGACTTCTCAAATGACATCACTGATGACATCACTGATGACATCATCCTTGTGATAGAGTGGCAGACCTCCTCTCACCCTAATATAACCTTTGATACACACATTCAAAAATAGACTAACATTTTCAAAACAATGGACATACCAATACCAGTTACAACAACCTCTTTAGTAATTCTAAGATCCACATACACATCCACTCATTCACCAACAGTCCTATACAGTCACTCATACATGTACTCACTCATCATATGTACTCATACACCTATACATCCTGTTACACAATGCCACTCATCCATAGAGTTACTCACACACATAGTCACTCATGCTAATAAAGAATCAAACATACATTTACTTGCATATACAGTTATACACACACCACCACACTTACTTCTACAGAAACTTACACATACTTAGTCTTTTAAACAATCACTTATAGAAACACATACTTATTCATACAGGAACTCTTTCAATCTCTCACTCTCACATATACTCAATTATATACACCAATAGTCACATATACTAGTTTAAAACATATGTAGTTACTCATAAAGACACTATTGAGACAGTCATTCACTCACTAACACACCCATACACACACTCATCCACCCATACAGTCCTGCACACATGCTGTCTTCAACGCATAGAAACAGTGGGTCACTCATTCATGCACCTATGCACTACATAATACCCCCCACCGAACCATGCAGACACTCAGACTGATACTCAAAAAACCAACTAATAACCTATATAGACACCCATGTAGCTACTCACCAACCCATGCAGCCACTTATTCACAAAGTGAGAGACTGATACAGATATTTACATATTTAAACAGTACTCACTAAGCCATGTATTCACTATGATACACTTAATCAGTCAGTTACACAATCAATTTTTCAAAAACAAATCATCCATTTAGACACTTATATACCCATTTATTCTTCCATCGACCTTGAGATATACATATATAAAACATATTTAATTTTCAGAAAAACACACATTCACTGGATGATGTCATCAGTGATGTCATTTGAGATGTCATCAGTGATGTCATGAGTGATGTCACTGACCATGTCATGAGTGATGTAATATGTGACGTCATCAGCAGTGCTTTGCGGGCGCGCGAGTTATAGTTAGCTGAACTAACTATAACGGGGGAATTTCAATGGTTTTGTACAAGTGAAAAGTGCAGCTAACTATAACACCCCTGAAACCTATGGTTTTTTCAGTGAATATATATATATATATATATATGCTCCAAGGTTGCCCATCCGGTTGGGGAGCACTCCAGGACCAGCCATGCCTTATGGACCATGCAGCTATTGTGGTGCAGCCTGACGCGTTTCGCTAACATAGCTTTCTCAAAGGCCGATCACTTTCATTCTCCAGCGGGGTGCGCAGACATTTAAATCACTCGTGACGCCTGCTGATAGGGCAGCTATCTCCCACTGCATTGTGGGACATGTAGTGTCCATGCTGCGCTCATCAAACCTTCTATAGGTGCCCGGAGACTAAAGATCTCTAATGCTTCCCCTGTATGGGTCACAAGGGCTGCCGCATGTAAATAGATGCTATAAGGTTGCCCATCCGGTTGAGGAGCACTCCAGGACCAGCGATGCCTTATGGACCATGCAGCTATTGTGGTGCAGCCTGGCATCGCTGGTCCTGGAGTGCTCCCCAACCTGATGGGCAACCTTGGAGCATCAATTTACACGCGGCCGCATATATATATCCACTTAAAAACACAAAGACTAAGGGCCTGATTTAGATCTTGAAAGATACTGTGTCACAAACGTGTTGGATATCCCGTTCACTGTATTCAAAGTGCCATAGGATATAATGCACTCGTCACATTTGTGAGGTAGTATCCAATCCGCCAAGATCTAAATCAGACCGTAAGTCAGAAGGTAAAACTTTTGACTGGGAGTGACCTGGTCTCTCTGTCTGACCCACCCTCCATAGCGGTCAGCGGTATGTATATACAAGAAGATGTAAAATTGCAAGAAAACAACAGCCCTCCAGGGTAAAACCAGTGAAATTCAGCAATTATAGTTACCTGAGCTGACTATAACTCATGCCCCCGCAATGCAGTGCTTATGACCTCACATATTACAGCACTCATGGCATGGTCAGTGACATCACTTATGACATCACTGATGACATCACAAAATACATCACTAATGACATCACTGATGACTTCATCCAGTTATTGTTTTTTTTTTAACTTTATGAGTGATAAAATTGTACACCAAGATACCACAAAAGTTAAATTAGTATACGTTGTATACTACTAATGAGTGATACTATTTCTGACATATATTATGTAGGTGGCTGTTTGACTGTATCCATTTGTAAGTTATAGTTAGCTCAGGTAACTATTATTGCTGAATTTCACTGGTTTTGTACGAGTGAAATCTGAGCCTAAGTGTAACGTCCCTGCAACCTTTTTTTCAGTGAATTTCAATGTTTTTTTAAATGCTACTTTCTAACTATAATGAACCCAGTAACATTTGCATTTTTATTGAATTACTAAGGTTTTTTTAAATTTTATTTCCTAACTGTAACCGGTAACCTTTGATAAGTAGGTGTATGAGTGGCTGTATAGGTCAGTGAGTGGTTGTTTGAGTGGCTGTATGGGTCTGTGAGTGGGTGTGTGTGAGTGGTTTTGCGGGTGTACGAATGAGGGTTTAGAGTGACTGGGTCTGTGAGTAGATGTGAGCATGGCAAAATGTGCGTGTGAGTGGCTGTCTGAGTGTCTGCATGGATGTATCAGTAGCTATGTGAGTGACTGTTCCAGAATCAGGCACAGTCTGCTGCGAGTTGCGAGCACAAAAAGGGCGCCCAATCTCTCTCCCAACAAGTGTGCGTTTTGAGTATAGCACAAGCGGGTGATCTGGCACAATCTGTGGCAAGCCAAGTGCAGTTGTCAGACTCTCGATGACCGGAGTCCCACAGCAATGGTGAAGCCCTTGATGACCCTGAGGCTTCGAAACAGGGGGCAAGCCAACAAGCCCTGGAAGAACATGTTTTAGGTAGCACAGAAGAAGATAGCACGCAACAGACCAGCACAACAAGGCAGGTAGCAGAGTGGCAGTCCCTCCTGCAACTAGCAATCAGCAAGTAGCAGGCCAACGCAGCAAAGCCGTTAGACAGTGGTAGTCCCACCTGGCAGCACAGCAGTCATTCTGGCAATATGTAGACATAGAGCCAGCAGTATCTGGTTACAAATCCAGTGAAGTGTTTAATTAGATGGGGTCAGAGACCAGTACTTATACCCAAAGTGCCCTTCATGTGGGTGGTGACTTCAAAAGAACACTCTGAAGTGCACGGGTCACCTCTCAGTCCAGTCCTGTCTGCAAGCCTAGGTATGGGGGGTAAATCAGCCCATTGGTCTGAGCTGGAAAAAACTAGATGTGAAAGCTTTAAATAAGATTTTGTCCTCAAACACACCCGTCTCTAAACAAATGCTAGGCACTCTCTCGGATACCGTACAAAAGTGGCTCCTTAACACAATTGATACCTGTCTTCCGCTTACCCTAAATAGGGCTAATAATCATCATCCTCCACCGCCTTGGTTCACCGATAAACTCAAAAAAGAGAAGGCTAAATGCAAGGCGCTGGAGGAGGAACTATGCGTTGGACTCCAAAACTGATTATAAAAGGGCTAAAAAGGAATATCACAATGTTTGCAGATCTGCTCACGCGGAGCATGAATCGGCAACTATTTCTGGTGCCCTAAACTACTCCAAGACACTTTTCAGTGTGGTCAAGGAGCTTTCAGGCTCCGAAACTCAATCCAGGTCTCCTTCACTAAACAATCAGCAATGCCAAGATCTGGCTAATTTCTTTCGCCAGAAAGTAGAGAAAATATACTCAGAAATAGTGAGTCTTCAGTGCAATAGTTCCCCTCCATTGCAAAACACAAATTCCCCACAGTCAATATCTATTAGGGTGCCCTGTGCACCTAAAAACAAACTGGCTATATGGCCCCTGCTAAACATAGACTCTTTCAAATGCCTTTTAGACAGCGTCAAGTCGGGCTCGCCCAGGGATCCTCTTCCTGTGTCAATGCTCAAACAGCTTGAGCCATCATCTTTGCTAGTAATTATGGACCTTCTGAATGCCTCCTTACAGGAAGCTACAGTTCCACCAGAGTGGAAGCATGCTATAGTGCTCCCCCTCTTGAAGAAGGCCAACGCGGATCCTGATTTGCCATATAATTATCGGTCTATTTCTCTGCTACCGGCTTTCGCCAAGATTTTAGAAAAGCACATCTACACACAGCTGTCTAAGTTTGTAGAATCACAGAAAATCCTTCACTCATCCCAATCTGGTTTCAGAGCTGGTTTTTCAACAGAAACTACGCTTCTTGAGGTCACAGAAAGACTGCGTCATCATCTGGATGTTGGAGACACTGTGGCCCTAATATTGCTTGATTTAAGCGCAGCACTTGACACGGTGTCTCACACCGTGTTAGTGGAAAACTTAAGATCTTTGGGCAGCTGCGGCTCAGCCCTCGATTGGCTCATCTCTTTTCTTGCTAATCGAACCTTCCAAGATTTTTCTCCCACTGCTAGCTCTGATACCCTTCTCTCACCTTATGGGGTACCTCAGGGCTCCATTCTTAGCCCTCTACTATTCAATCTGTATGCCAGACCTTTGGCTGATGTTGCTGAAGATGCTGGTTTGTCCCTGTTCTCTTACGCGGACGACTCCCAGATTATCTTCTCTCTGTCAATGGAGAGCGCAGCTTAGATTTCCCTCCTCCAGTTGGGCTTGGGTAAAATCGCCTCATGGATTCAGGCCAACTACCTTAAGTTCAACGGAGAAAAGACCGAGGTTCTGGTCTTAGGAAAAAACAAGGATCTCTGGGGGCCCCAGCATTGCCCTAGTGAGATGGGCGCACTTCCTCAGCCCTCCCGCCAAGTCCGTAACTTGGGTGTCATCATTGATGACTCACTAACTATGTAAGCATAAAGCTGTTAAGGTAGCCACCACATGCTTCACCATCTTGAAATGGCTAAAAAAGATAATTTGGATGTTGCCGGAGCCTACCCGTGGAACTGTAGTCCAGGCGCTTGTCACCTCTAGACTGGACTACGGTAACATTCTTTACCTGGGAGCCAATAAGGTGGTGACTCGCAGGCTACAGATGGTTCAGAGCTCGGCTGCAAGACTACTTTGCTGGGTTCCTAGAGCTATCTCTGTTTCCGGTCACCTGCATGACCTGCATTGGCTCAAGGTGGAGAACCGTATGTATCAATTTCAAAGCCCTGAGCTACATGTTTAAAATCAAAACAGGTGTGGCCCCTCGGTATCTGCAGTCTCTGGTCTTCCCCTATGTGCCTTCTCACTGCCTTTGCTCGTCTACTGAAGGGAAATTTACTGTGCCTAGAGTCAAACTATCTCAGATGGGCAGACGATCGTTTGCACACCTCGGTCCTTCCCTAGGGAACTCACTTCTCACCTCAATTCAGAATGAAACAGTGTTTTTCCAATTCCGCAAATCCTTAAAACCCTGGCTTTTCAACCAATAATCATTAAGCTGCTACCTATTCCTTGGACGGGCCGGCACCGGGAAACCCTTTTTGGGTAGCTGTTGCACCTTACAAATTTAATTAATAATAATAATAATTGTGTGGAGACATGACATGACCTATTCAAGTGAAGTGCTACCTCCTCTCCCCCCTCCTGCCCAGGATGACCCATCAGTATGCAGATAAATTCAGATGCAGTTGAGTGTCCTGTGGCTGTCTAGAGGGAATGTAGACATGTAGCTGTCACCAATCCCAGCCCAGACGTGTATTGGAGACAGGCTATCAGGCA
This sequence comes from Triturus cristatus, assembly GCF_964204655.1. NCBI lineage: Eukaryota > Metazoa > Chordata > Amphibia > Caudata > Salamandridae > Triturus > Triturus cristatus. Next base: position 553,115,099 of record NC_140584.1, read on the forward strand.
CACAGAGCAGTAAGTGCAGAGAAATGTCCACTTACTAAAAGGGGCATTTCGAAAATAGTAAAGTTAAATCCAACCTCATCAGTAAGTAGAATTTATTAATACCATTCCAAACATATGAAACATCAAGAAGCTACTCCTCTCTGATCAGGAATTACAGCTTAAGAGATCATTAAAGAATTCCCAATGCTACCCTATGAGAGAGGTAGGTCTCATTGCAGAAAAAATCGAAGTAGGCTGTTTGTCACTACCAAGACATGCAATACACGAAGGTAAATGTCCTACCTTTTAACTACATAACACCCTGTCCTTAGGAGTGGTTTACATACATGTAATGAAACAGGGAGTCTAAGGCTTGGCAAGTAGGTTTTAAATGCCAAGTTGAAGTGACAGTAAGTTGCGCACCCAGGCCCTGCAGTGGCAGACCTGAGACAAGTTTGAAAGGCTACTACTATGGGTGGCACAATCAGTGCTACAGACCACTAATAGGATTTGACTTACAGGGTCTGTGTATAAGGTATACTACTTTACAAGGGACTTATAAGTAAATTAAGTGTGTCAGTCATGTACATACCTACTACACACATCTTTAGGGAAAAAGCACATGCACTTTAGCATGGATTAGTAGTGGTAAAGTGCTCCGAGTCCTAAATCAAACAAAAAGAGAGAGCAAAACGTGGAGGTCAAAAGAAAAAATATTGGGGGAAAGACCACCCTAACGATGCCAGGTCTAACACCCTGTCTGTGGAGCCAGCAGAGGACGGTGTGTTGATAGAGTGCCTGGTGGGGGTAAGGAGGTAACCGGGGGGGGGGGGGACGGACAGACGAGACAAATGAAAAAAAAAATTCAAACGCTTACCTGCTGCATCTTCTGCAGGCACAGACTCCCAGACTAGACTGAAGCCAATCCTGATGCTGCTTTCATGCTGCGGAAAGCAGCATCAAGATTGGCCTGAGTGCAGATGACTTGCGCTCCCATTTAGACTGGGAGTTTGTGCCTGTTCTCTCCAACCCAGCAACGCAGCTCAGTCGGAGAGAGCTTCGGTGCCATGGCAGTTTGACCGGCCTGAGATAGTTGACCAGACTGTCATGCGCACTGAATAGCAGTGCGACCACACCTCCACCAGCCTGTCATCACCCTGGCCCAGCCCCAAGTCTGAGCTCTGAGAGAAAAAAAATTAAAATAAAATGATAATAAACCATTATTTGTTATCATTTTATTGTTAATTTTTTGGCTGCTGGGAGGTGTGGGGTTGAGGGGGGGAAACGGATGGGCGATTCAAATAAAACATTTTTTATAAAACACTTACTTGCCACATCTTCTGCAGGCACAGACTCCCAGACTGGACTGAAGCCAATCCTGATGCTGCTTTCATGCTGCAGAAAGCCGCATCAAGATTGGCCTGAGTGCGGAAGATTTGCGCTCCCAGTTAGATTGGGAGCTTGTGCTTGTTCTCTCCAACCCAGTAACGCAGCTCGGGTTGGAGAGAGCTTGAGTGCAATGACGGTTTGGCCGGCCTGAGATGGTCGACCAGACCATCATGCGCACTGAATAGCAGTGCGACCACACCTCCACCAGCCTGTCATCAACACTGCCCTACCCCCAAGCCTCGGCTCCAAGAAAAAAAATGAAAAATAAAACGATAATAAACCCTTGTTTATTATCGTTTTATTTTTTATTTTTTTTGCTGCTGTGAGTTGTGGCAACGCACCTCCGCTATAACGAAGTAGCGCTGCTGTCTGGAGCATTACATCTGTTTTGTGAATGATCTTTTGAGTGTCATCATAAAAAAGATGCACTTCCAGTTAGAATAACTCAATCGTGATCAACCACTAGAATGAGAATAGTTAGTTAAAATGTCATGCTCACTTTTTTATTTTGTTCCCCTTACAATACCTGCTTTACATTCTGAATAAAAGTTCCATGCACTGTCTACTTTTAAACAAGAGAAGCTGTCTATGTAGGGAAAACCTTCTTTAATTAAGAATAATGCCAAACGTTGGCTGTACTATTTCAAAATAAATGTTCTACACAATTAAAAAAGCGAGCTATATGGAATACATGCCATATGATGAAATGCAAGGGAGAGACGGAAACGCTGCCTAATTGCTCCCTTTACCATATGGTAAGTTAGGAGCGTGTTTATGCACTTTGTTGGGGAATTGTGAAAGTGCCCATTTGAGACAAGCGTGAGCTGTGTGTAAAGCGCGGCCATTCCACCGAGACACGGAAAAACGTACTAATTTGCAGCACATAAATCTTAATCAAAGGTGTTTGTGAACCAACGATGTGATTTGTCTCAGTAGCCTCTGGGACTGCGCCAGCTTCAACATCTGCTCTGCCACAACATATTTCTCAAAACCACAGAAGAAATCGAAAGAAAACCTCAAGATTGTCCAACAGCTCATGCCACTAAACCTGTGGTCCCTTTCGGAAAAGAAACAGGCGATTCGAGTTTAGAAAGCCCCCACCCACAGGAGCAGACTCCCGCTGTTATGTATACACTGCACACAGAAATGTAGTCAACAGCCTATGGACGAGCAAGAAAACATTACAGCTCTTCTAAGAACATCCAAAGAATTGCCCCGGATTACTTGAACTGCGAACACAACAGTGAACGCTGTGCACTTCTTACGCTCCCAAACACAACCAATGCGCACTCTAAATAAATAGCATTTGAACGCAAACTGAATACAGCCTGCTTTTTTTATATTTACTATTTTTATTATTTTTGTTATTTGTAATGTATACAGCACACTCGTCACTAGTGTGGTGTGGCTGAGCCCTTTCCTAGTCCAGTAGCTGGCAGGAGAGAGAATGCATGCCATGTCAGACTAAATGCAGGCTATAAACTAGTCTATCCGGAAAAGGATGGCTTAGTCAGTAAGGTGTCAGGGAAGTGTGGGTGGACTCTGTGCTTCTGCACATGGGGCATATCATCAAGCGGCAGCGATAATTATCGCTGGCCGCGCGTAGCGCGAGTTGTCCCATCGACTGCTATCGCTGGAATTGATCGCCAAGCTAGCGCTGTATTAACAACGCTTAGCGCATTGGCAATTAAATTCCAGCGATAGCGGGAAAGTGGCCCAACATCGCTGGAAAACCAGCTATGTTCACTTGTAAATGGCGATAACCTTGCTGATACGACCCTGGTCGTATCACCATAATCCACCCCCAATGTTATGTATACATAAATCTGGATTTTAGCAGACGTTAAAATCCACTGATAAAGGCCAGTCAGTGCGATTTTGTCCATCGCTACGCCGGCCGGGCCATTGTAGTTAATATCGCGAAGCTGCCTTTGCGATATTTATCCATGGAGTTCTGTCAGGCGCGCCTACTTTGCATCTCATTAGCGATGCGAAGTTAGGCGTGCTGGAAACGGGCGCTAAGATAGCGAAACATGCGCTAGCGTGTCCTTGTTGTTAAAGTGATAAAGTTATCGCTGCTTTTCGCCCGAAAACGGACGCTAAAGCGGCGATAAGTTTATCGCCAGCCTTTGATAATATGCCCTGGTCTCGTGGAGAGAGTGAAGGACAGAATGCTTCCATGTGTAGCTTCGATACACATACATACCAGCCGATCGTGTCTTAAATAGTCTACACATTCTCTTTGTAACTATTTGACAAAGATGGACAGCTAGAAAAAGTACAGGAAAATCTTCATTATTTTACCTCTCAGAAATTCAGGAAGTTAATTCAGCAAAATGTCGTGGGTAGCAGTATGGCCCTCCTGTTCACCCCTCATGACGTCACATGTACGACGCCTTTCCGTTCTTTGGCCCATCTTAGCCTCATATTGGATGCAGAAGGTTCGAGGGAATGGAGGAGCGTGAAAACTGTATGCAAGAGTTGGGCTCATGGAGTCACACTTATTTTCAGTTCTTCATGAGAACAGAGGTAGGAAGGGCAGTGCCAGGGATCGTCAAGGGTAAATAGGGTGCCAGATGCAGGCCCTGCACGGGCGTCACATGCTGAGCTCTGCTTTAAAATAAGACCTGCCATTTGTTTCCGTTGTATTAGAAAACTGCATGGAGTATCCACGCACAAACCTTCAGTTCGGTATTATTGGGCCTCCAAATGCACGAAAAACATATTCAAGAGGAGCGTGGCGCAAATGGTGCGTCAAAGAATGGTTTTAAAGGCGTACACGGTTACTTGGAATTGGGCGGTACTATTTGTCGGCACAGAATGAAAGCAGTACATGGCTGTGTCCAACCCAGAGGCAGTTCTCAAGCCTACAGAGGGTTCTCTGCCCTGTACATAGGACTGAACGCATAGAATATAGAGGGAAATTTGGCGTTTACATGACAGTCTCTCCCATTTGTCATTGCACTTTAGCAACGTAATGGGCAAGAGATATAAGTCAAATCTCTTTAATATCTATATAATTAATACCTCTTTAATATCTATATAATTAATACGGCAACCTTCGGGGAAATCTCTCAGATGTATGAACTGTTTTCTTGTTAATTTGTGGCTTTAGGATCTCGATAAGTTTCTTTATGTTATTGTTTTTGTAATTTCGTTAAATATATTTTTATATAAAATGTTTAATCCTTATAGCATTAGAACATCAAAGTAAGTCATATATGCACATCAGCAGTGAGTGGCTGTTATAACAATGTTGAGCTGTTGTGCTTTTTAGATTTAATTTAAAACCTGAAAGGTCATTTTTAAGTGAGCTGAAGTAGTTGTGTGAGTTAACTGTAAATATTTTGATGCCCTTCATTGAAGAGCTGTTTAACTAATTCTATAAATAAACTATATAAAATACACATGGATCAAAAGACTGCGTTTTATTTAAAGATAGTGGAGAGGAATTTGAGAGAAAATGCATGAATGGATGAATGCATGCACGTTTTTCTTTGTATACCGTTGAGAAGCTGATTTATATATGAGTCACGAGAGCCTAGAAGGCATTTCCGGATCAGCTCTGGAAAACAGCGCTGATGCAATGCAAAACAAAGGGGCATATTTACAAGGGCTTAATCTGCGCTTTTTTGGCTTTTAAAGCCAAAAAAGCGGAGATGAAACTATCGCCCTATTAACAAGAGGGTGCTAACATGCATTAGTGCATGTTAGCACCCTTTTACCCAATGCCTCCCTTTGCATCTCTAATGAGATGCAAAGTGGGCGTCACTGGGCAGGACAACCTTGTAAATATCGCTGATGTTCACATTGAGATATTTACAAGGCTGCCCCAGCATTTTAGCACACGTTAGTTTTTGGAGAAAACCGCTGGTTTCTCCAAAAACTAACGTCTGCTAAAAAGCAGACTTACCTATCCCTAACATTGGGGTGGATTATGCTGATACGACCCTCTGGGTCGTATCAGCAAGATTATCGCCGTTTTGCAGGGAACATCGCTGGAAAACCCGCTATCTCTGGAATTTTTATTCCCCTGGAGTAACGCGTTGGTTATAGCGCGTTACCAGGGTGAGAAATTCCAGAGATAGACGGCGATAAATAACAAAGCGCTAAAGCTTTGCGTTTATTTATCGCCGTCATTGTAAATATGCCCCAAATTCTTTTCTCTCATGTCGATGCACATATAATTTGGAAGTGAACTTGTGCGAGGTGTTTAAGACCTGTTAATGACATAGATAGATTTGGTTAGATAGAAACTTTCTTTAAAACCTTTTTCATTGAAAAATGCTTTTATGTAAATGACAGCCATTATCAAAATATGACCAATGTCTATAGGAAAATTGCGGTATAGATGAAACAATCCTAATTGGCCCCATAACCTGTTTCTTAGTCAGTGTCTAAAGCCCTTTAACAGCCAGAAAGGTCATGAATTTAAGTCACAAATTAAACACACTGGGGCCTATTCACTAAGGCATTTTGGGGAATGTAAAGTAGAACTTACGTATTACTCCTTTATTTTCTCTTATACAACTTTGTGAATTTTCCCTAATACATCTAAAATTTAAATATTCATTTGCATTTAGTGCATATAGAAAGGGTTTTGCCCTCTTTGCGCTTTTATAAAGTAGGAGTTAAGTGTTTCAAGCCTTATTCTCAAAGGCTTGTTAGAGTATGGAAAAGAGAACTCCAGTAGTACTAATTACCATCCTCATAAATGCTTTTGTGAATCGTCCCGACACCTCTCACTGTCACTTTAAATTATATACCAATGAATTGTGAATCCCTAAAGTAATAAAACATTTAAAAAAGTTAACTACCAAGCTCTGTTGCTCACATGGTATGCTACATTAAATCAAAATGTTTAAATTATGTTCCAAGACTATCAACTCATAGAAAATAATTCTGCAATCATATTGTTTAAAGAAAGGAGTTGGAGCTCCTAATGAGCCCGAGGCCCTTGTGCCACTCTTCACAATACCCTGATAGAAATCAATGTTTCTGTTATTTTGGAGTCAAGTCATGTAATTGGTCCTTCTGTAGTCACTGGCCTTTGATTATTACTCATTGATCAAAAAATAATTATCTTAACAATAAGCTATAATTTTAGAATAAAGAAGTCATTCAATTTATGTTACCTTAAAGATAAAAAAAAATATGTAGAGTCAGAGCCCTAGAACTATGAGCAACGCCATACCCTTTTTTAACAAACTATTTAGGAGTTTTTACAGTGATCTAAATGATGGGATGTCTAGAAATGCAGTAATGGTGAAATTTGCAACCCAAATCAAATTATTTATACTTTTACTTATTTGGAAATGCATTTTATGTCTTGATAAAATCCCAAATATGGTTTCTGTTTTACTAGATAATTCTTAGAATGGTTTGCTATTATACTAAAAAAAACTTTTCCAAAGCCAATCATTTATGATTTATACCTTTCATGAGTGTAAGCTTCAAGGACAGTCATCTTTAAAGGTGTTCAAAGTTCACCAAAGTTGGCTGCTTTTCTCATGCCTGCATAGTTTTCTCTCGTGTATTACCTATTGCTGGTAACTCTACAAGCTTTGTGTAGTGCATACCCCTGTTAGGTGTTTCCCGTAAGTGCTCTGAAAGTGTGTTCAAAGGGTATCTTACAAGTATTTTGTATGCAATTGCATACCGTGCTTAGCTTTTTCTCACAAGAACTCTTTACCTGCGGTTTGCAGTAAATCGTGAACCATTCATGGAAGGATTCATTTATAAGCTTTTCATGCAGACGACTCAACACCAACTATACTTGCATAGAAAGTTCTTGTGAAAATCTCAATTTTCACATAACACCCCAGCTCACGTGCAAGAAATTCTAAGATCTCTAAGATTATGAGAAAAATACTTTGCACATACATAGATTTGATATCCTGAGCATGCCGGATTGCACTTTGAAGCTGGCGTGGAGGGACTGTCGTGGAGGAAACAATAGGGGCCCTACAGGGCCCTCTGGTGCCTAACGCCATGTGGATGCACACAGGGGGGCACAAGATGTGCCCCCTGTGTGAATGCACCCCAGTACCTGCATGGCATGGACTGCAGCAGTCCATGCTGTGCAGGTACTGCCTTTGACGTTCCCATTGAGGTGCCTATTTCATAGGCACTGCCCTGGGAACGCCAAAGATCCAACCTCCAGACCAGAAGAAAACTCCTGATCTTGCGGGTTGTTCCTACATGGGTTTGGTGGGGCAGGAGCGGGATGGTCCCACTCTCGCACCACCAAACTCATAAATAAGGCCCTAAGGGTTCGAATGCATTTATCTTACTTCTATTTTTGCACTTAATATTTTGCTGCAAATTCATTTTTGTAAAGAAAACTTTGAAAATCATTTTTCTTATAAAAACTACTCTGAACCCTTTTAACTTTTTATCTTTGGAGGGTGTGGGCACATATGCATTTCTGTTTTTATGTGGCATTGAATCTTTAATGGGGACAGGTCTGATTTTCTTTTCTCATGTAGCGCAAGTTGATTTTACGGGGTGTTTGTTGTGGTTTGAGTTCTGCTGCTGTGCTTCTTTGGGACTTCATTTTCCCTCCTTTCTGGTTTGAAGCTGCAATTTTTAAAGTTACCTCTCTAGAAGTTGATGGTGTCCAACCGGCACGAAGCACCAAGGCACCCCAAAGGCAAGTCCATCTGGCCTGTCAGTGCCTGAACGGGACCATGGATCCTACTGATTATTTTATCATATTTTATGACTGAATTACTGGCGAGAAGACCAGTGAGTACTCATGTATGCCCTACTCTTGAGAAAACTTTTAAGGAAAATTATTTATTTTATCCTTATGGTCATCGAAATATATATTTTTTTTAATTTATTTATAAGGTTTTATATAGCGCGAACGTGACCCACGAGGGTATCAGAGCTCTTTACAGTATACAGTTATAAAATATAAAGATATGAGGTAGTATAAGGCATTTGGTATTCGACATTACATACTAAAACAGGTATATAATAAATGGGTAACATGTGTGACCTGTAAAAGACACATGATGATCCCAGATGGCAACAGAACATTCCACTATATACAGTTATTAAACATTAGGTGGATGTGGTAATAAACATACATATAATATTCACCTTCCAACCACAAGAGGTAGGCGCTGATAAGTGGTTCGTATAGGTGACTCGATTTCTGCCTAGAATCAAGTTTAGGACGTGAATTTGTTCATTAGGAGTATTTTTACTTTTTTTTTTAAGGCAGTAAATGACGAGATTCCACGTACCCCTGGAGGTAAGGATTTCCAGATCTTTGGAGCAATCCCTGAGAACGCTCTGCAACCAGTTCTCTTTTTATTAGATTGTGGTTTCAGAAGTAAAGATCTCACGCTTCGTAATTGTCTGCATACTCCTGATCGTTGAGGGGAGCACAGTCAAAGGAGGTTAGGTGTTTCAGCCATAGGTTTATCTTAGGAGTGTGATTGGGTGGGGAGATAAGAATGAATTCTGTTTTTTTTGGTGTTAGGCATGAGGTGGTTGTTAGTGAGCCAGTTTTGCGTGTTCTGTAGAATACTGTTGAGGGAAATTAAGTCTTCTGGAGTGGAGATATTCAGATACAGTTGGGTGTCGTCTGCATACAGGTGATATAGAATATTTGCTGATTTCAATGCGTTCGCCAGGGGTTCCATTAGTGGGTTGAAAAGGATGGGTGATAGGGCGGAGCCCTGTGGAATGCCTAGGGTGACCACAGAGGGTTGAGAGAGTGAGTTCTTCATCTTGAATCTTTGTGTTCTGTTACTTAGGAAGGATGAGAACCATTGTAATACCGTGCCCGAGAGGCCCATCCTTCCTTCCAATAGGGACAAAAGGTTGTCGTGCTTCACCGTATCGAAAGCTGAGGACAAGTCAAGCAGTATCATTAGGTATGATTCGTTGTGGTCAAGCATTTTTAGTATATCATCCATTATGTGGGTGAGTGCAGATTCTGTGCTGTGACCTTGACGGAAGCCAGATTGGTGATTTTCTAGGAGGCTGAAATTCTTAATATGATTGCATAATTGTATTGGATATAGGGCGGTAAATGTTGAGATCAGATGGGGTGGCGTCGGATTTCTTTGGTAGAGGTGTGACCTGCCCTATTTTAAGACAGTCCTGTATGGAGCCTTGTCTCAGAGAGGCATTTACAATTTTGCCCATATTGGTAGGGTAGAAGTTTTTATCATTTTGAATAAGGTAGGAGGAAGGGGGTCAGAGCAGTGATTGGAGGGGTTGATTGTTAGCAGAGTGTTATAGATTGTTTGTTCAGGGATTGTCAAGAAGTTATGCCAGGAGGCATTGTTTTTTGTGACTTCCCCTGGAGTGCTAAAATGGACCTAGAGCTGTGAGTAACTGGTAGTATCCTGGGCCTTCTTAGATTGGATGTCGATGGCCTTTATCTTATCACGAAAGAAATTGGCAAGCTCCTCGCAGTTAGGTGTCGCCGGGTCATTAAGTTCTACGGCGTTAGTCGTGTTGCGTGCTTGTTGCTTCACGATTTCGAAAAGTTTTTTGGGGCGGTTGATTGCTTGGTTCAGCTGGGTTCTGAAAAAGTCTGCCTTGGCCTTTAGAATCTTCCTGTTGTAGGAGTTCCTTAACATTCTAAAGTGATCTAGGTTATCAGTGGTGGGTGCTTATTTCCATAGTAGCTCAGCAACTCTTAGCTTGCGTTGCTCCGAGTTCAGTGTCTCATTGAACCATGGTTTGGAAATGTTTGTGGAAATGTTTTTTTTCCTGGAGGGGCACTGTAGAGTCTAGGATTTCGAGCATAGTGGAATTGTAAAAGGCTGTGAGATCATTAACATCAGCCATGTCAGTTGTGAGGGTCAGGGCGGAGTTGCATCGGTTTACCAGGGTGATAGGGTTGATATTTTGTAAGTTCTTTTTCCATTGCTTTGTTTTTGAGGGTTGGCCCCTTTTTGGAATTACCTCGATATTGATGGAGAAGAGGATGCTGTGATGGTCAGTCACATGGGGTATTGGATTCTAACGAGACGGTGTTCGTTTTTGCTATGATGAGGTCCAGTGTCTCTCCCTTGTTGTGAGTTGGACTGTCACAGAATTGGGATAGATCATGGTCTGGCAGGAACGCTTTAAAACAGCCTACCCCATGATCGTTTGCATTGTTCCAGTGGAGATTAAAGTCACCCAAGTAAATGTGTGGTACTTATGAGTTACCATTGGATGAAATGACTTCCATTAGCTCGTCTATGAGAGTCAGGTTGTCATCCGGGTGGTGGTAGAATAAGTGAAGCTTGCTGGCGAGGCGCTTATCATCAGAGATATTGATACAGAGATATTCGCAGGAGGATAGATCGATGAAGTCTACTTGCTTGACTGAGATTGTGTTACGATAAATGCAAGCTAACCCACCACTGGGTTTCAGGTTTCTGTCTAGGCGGATCAGGTCGTGACTAGGCGGAACGAGTAGGTCAAAGATGGGAGAGGAGGAGCTATTCAGCCATGTTTCGGTAAGGACCATAATGTCTAAATCATTCTCTAGGATGAGGTTGAAGATGTCAGGAGCATGTTTACTGGCGGATCTGCAATTAATGAGTGCACACTTCATCTTGTTACTACAATGGGTTAGGGTAGTCTGCTCTATGTTGATATTTGCAAGGTTGTCTCTACTTACAGATCTATTGTTGTGAGTCGGCTCTCTGAAGGGTTGGGTTGAATGGAATAGATAGTGCTACATTGCGACTTATTGTTATCTGTTGCCCAGGCATAAGATATGAGGAGGCCGTCTATGTCGCTGTCGGATAGTTCCTCATTTGCCCTCCTAGGCCAGGATGAGGAAGGTAAGTTACTCTTACTAGTGTTCACGGGGTGTGAGATCTTGGGGATGTATCTACTAGGTTGGGGGCTGGTTTGGTTACTCTGACTAGTGTTCTTGTGGTGTGAATCCTCGGGGATGTATCTACTAGTTTGGAGACTGATTGGGTTCACTGTGGCATTGGTGGCTCTGTGTATGTTTAGAAGTTCTTTGGTGATGGTTGATATGTTAAGCATCTCAGCCTTGAGCTGGGATAGGCCTGTGGCTAACTCGTTGAATTGTGCGGTTCAATCGGAGTTGGGAAGGTTAGTAGTATGAGAGGGTGTATGTTCTATTATGGGGGGCGATACGCAGGTAGGGTCTGTTTGAATAATCACGTTCTCCGGTAGCGTGTGGATATCCTCATGTGGTAAGTTTAGAGAGGGGTTTGTTGTGGGGTCCGTGTCAGTGTGTGGGATGGTGTTGCGGTAATACAGCTGGATAGGGGCTGCCGCATGGGATTGGGGAGAGGTCTTTGTGCACTGTGTTTGGATGGGTGGAATGAGTATTGAGGGTGTTAGGGTCCGATCATATATCGTGGTAGATTCTCAAAAAAGAGAGTGCACCAGAGATAAAGTCAAATGTGTCTGAATTTTTCCATGTAGTTTCTTTTTATTCTTCAAATAGTCACATTCTGGACAACAGCCAACGCGTTTCGTTCCATACAATGGAACTTCGGCAGGGCAATTCAATAAATGGACAAGAATCCACAACATCTCAAAACAGCCAATACGCCACAGGGAAATTCAATAAACAAGTCTGCAGTCCTTGTAATATTCAAACTTAGAGCACCATGTTATTCAGTAATTAATAGCCAAATAATTCAAAACCCACAACAGTCACTGCTTGAAAAGAATGTGCAATCCAAGAGTAAAGAGGTCGAGGTCCCACAATCCTAAATTCATTGCGGCCACATCCAGACATAATACTCTGGATGAGTCTGATCAAAACGACCAGCCAGTCAGCCTAAACATGATCCAAAAGTATCGTGGTAGATAGTGGGTCAAGGGAATCTTTGCAATCTAACTTAGATGTAAGTGGGCAGAGAAGGGTGGCGTGAGCTGAGTCCAGGTTGGTGTCTTCACTCCCGGGCATCAGGGATAACGGTGATGAGTCTGCAGTGAAGTGATCAGTAACTGAGAGTAACCCTGTCTCTTCTGGTCTGGGGGATCCAGGTGTGGAAGTGACCGATGTCACTGGGGGGTAGGAATCATTGTGGGTGTCTGCACTGATGTGATCGGTAGGTAAGTGCAACCCTGTCCCTCCTGAGCCAGAGAACCCATGTGTGGTTGAGATCGATGTGGCTGGGAGGTAGAGCTCATTAGGAATGTGGGGGGAAGTCGGTTCAGAAGAAATTGTTGTGGGATTTTGTTGTGGTGTTGGGGTGGCATCCAGATGCTGAGGCTGAGAGGTTGCGGGGGGGGGTGCAATTCTTGCTGTTCACTGCTTTCTTGAGAGTAGGGAAGATCCTGTCCCAGGTATCGAGATTAGCATTGGAGGCTTGTATAAAGATATTACCGTTGTTGTAGATGGTGATGGTGGCATTCGCAGGACATAGGTCTGAGGCTGTTACCGACAGTTTGAGGGCATGCAGGGTCTTTTTAACATTGGCGATTCGGAGCAAAGAGTAAAATATATTTCTCCACTGGGCACGTTTTTTTGTGTGGAAGATAAGGTCGTTTGATATTACGCCTTTGCTAATGCAGAAGTATGGGTCTGAAATAAGAGTCACAGGGTGGGTTATCATTAGCCTGTGCTTAAATTTCTTTGCTGCATTTTTGGCGAGATTGGGCGAGTAGAGAATGGTGAAGGCATGATGGCCTGAGGGTTCAAGGTGTTGATCCATTTTATTATTTCCCTCTCCTTCTTAGTTTCTATATTTCCTACCTTGACTTTTCTTTTTTTTTTTTACATTCACCGGTCCGTTGTAGGTAATGTTAACTTTCTGATTAGCTTAGCGTTGTCGAACAGTTAATTATTTGTTACCCCCTCTTGGCTGAATACACCTTTGTGATTGTTAGATGAGGATTTTGTTAGATGAAGAGATAGGGGTGACAGACCCTGCTGAGATAATGAGATTTCTGAGATAATGGAGATAAATCGAAAAAAACAAACATTACCTGAAGGTTGAGAACTGACAATTAGCTCAGTAGACTTAGTCCAGGTTATTTAATATGCAGTCGCTTGGTAAAACTAAGGCAAAACACTTTACCTTTGTAGAGCAACGTAAACCTGATATATTGCTGTTAACAGCAACCTGAACGATAATTTCCTGCCTGATATTCTGGCAGCTACATCCTATGATTATAAGCTTTTAAACAAGAACAGACCCTCTACGATGAGAGGTAGGGGGGCTGGATGCCATTCTATGTAGGTAGTTAAATCTTTAATGCATAATTTATGTTTTAAATCTACGCAAAATCATATGTCACCCTCACTCCTCTCTACTAATAATACTAAAAAATTGCACAAATGATTTATAAAATTGCCTTAAATCCATTAAAAATATCAAATTGGCGAGGATCAACTCATTGTAAACGTAAGCGCTGTGGGGCTGAACAAGCGCAGATTCTTCATATTTTCTTTATGGGTCCCAAGTTAAGTCAGTTAATAGGGGGGATGAAACAATTCTTGACTGATATCATTGGTGCTTCCATTATTTTTACACCCCTAATGATGTTGTTTGTAATAATTGACAAGACTCAAATTAATCGTGTGTTGAGGAAAGGAGGGTATTTGATTTTTGTGGCAGCAGCAGTGGCCCGATTATGTATTGCTTCAAATTGGGTGAATATCGAGCCCCCTTGCTTTGAAATGTGGAAAGCTAGACTTTTGGCAAATTATAACTTGGAGTCTAGTCTCTATATTCTTAAAGGTCATCGGAAAGGCTGACTGGGGGAAAACATTTAGGGGAAGTTCGCTGAATGGCTGAACTCTTAAATTCTCTATATGTTTCTTTTGTGTCTGCCTTCGCGTCTGGACCGTTACGTCGTCTCCCGGTGACCGGTAGAGAATCGGGACGGATTTTATCTTTTAAATAAAGTACCTCCATTGGTTTGGTGTGCTTGGTACTCTTGATTGTGGCTTGCACGTGGCAATGAACTGTTGGAAACGACTGGACCAATACGAGTCCTAGAAACATTGAGACAAAAGCTCGCCGGAAGGGATAATACTCCCCACACAAAATCAATCACGACCTTCCAGCACAATAATACTTCGTATCCCATCATCAATTAGCGCCCTGAAGAAGTCCTGCACGAGGACGAAACGCGTTGGCTGTTCTGTTTGTTGAGTTACAAGAACTGAACTATGTTTGTCCTACATAAAATGAAAATGGAATAAAAGAAATCATTTTTGAAGAACTCTAATTGTTGGAGACGAACTTTATGATTGTCAATATCAATTCTCTTGTGTGGTGCACCTGTGTTTTGATTTTATATATCCGGATTCCCGAGAGAATAAGCACTGTGACAGTCGGTGCTATTCAGTGTGCACGCAAATTCCCATTAAAACTTAAAGGGATAGTACTGAGGGAGTGATAAGAGGTTAGGTGCTGGTCATTAGAAGGTTCCACTGTTTTCATTTTTTTCAGAATGTTTTTTTTTGTGTGTTTCATTGGGGCATATTAGGCTCAGGTTGCAGGGTTGGCCCAGTGAGCCATAATGGGGGTTAGTAATCTGGGCATCTGTTATGAAAATTTCAGATTTCTTTTTTAGCATAATATTATTATTATGTATGTCTTTATGTAGGTAGCAATAAAATATTGTCCTAAAGAATTCCTCCTTAATATCATGTTGTACCTTTCTATTTCATTTTTCTTTTTCTACTGTTTCTATCGGCTATTTCTGGCTTTTCTCTTCTTTTTGCTTCATGTCTTGTATTCTCTCTTTTTCTTTTGCTTTCTGTAAAGTATTTTATATCAATCTTGCTCCTAATATAATATATTGCAATACTGCTTTCTTTTTGTACTGGCTTATAAAATAAATAAAAAAATAATAAAAAAATTATTTCTTCAATATAGTGTCCCGTATTTTTATATTATTTGGTCAACATAAATTAAATTTCATTTAAGAATCCACAAATCGGAGGAGGAGCCTAGCGCGCAACCAAGATGGCCGCGTAGGTGCGAGGCTCCCGAGGACCTCCGCGACCTCCTGAATTAATCCTGGCGATATCCTGTCCTTGTTGAGGGGACTGTGTCGGTGAACCCGAGCTGAGGCGCCACCCGTTTTTTGGGCTCGAATCGGACCCCGAACACCGGTGGGAGCGTCGATTGAAGGTTGCGGCCTTCTCCTCGCCGGCCCCCCGGATTGGAGTAGTGGGGCGATCCGGGGACGAAGTGAATAACAGCGGCGAGCGGGGCTGGGCGACTCGCGTACCCCGCACTTTTACTTTCGCTTTTGCACCCTCCTTGCCTCAGGCGGGGTCGGGCTGCGGAGCGGGGTGCGGTGGTGTTGCCTTGTCCAGGTGCCCGGCTGACCCGCCGGCGGTGGGTTGACCCGCGGCCCGGTGGTCGCCCCCGCCCCCCCCCCCCTGACACCCGTGATTTGGTGTGGCGGCCCGTTTGGAGATCTTGGCACGACGGTGGAAGGGCCAGCATGTCCACCAAACAAGATGGCGACCGGACGAAGATGAAGACAACCCGCCGTGGCACGGCGCACCAGGCCAATAGTATGGATCGCTATACGCTCCAGAAGGGTTCTCCGGAGACATCGCGGTCATCCCTGGTGGGCCCGACGGAGGCGCCTGCCCAACCGGTGGATCTGACCCTCCGGGACGTCATGGGCGCCATCGCAGAGATGAAGGCCTCAGTGGACCAGCGTTTCGATACCCTGGCGCAAAAAATTGACTCGGTCCTGGTGGATGTGGGCCTTGTGAGGGCAGACTTGTCAAAAACGAACGACCGAGTTGACTCCCTGGCCCACACCACAACGAGCCTCACGACGGACGTGGTGGCCCTCCAGAAGGAGGTGCGCCGGCTTGGCCAGGCGAGCGCCCTGATGGACCGGCGACTGGAGGATTCCGAGGGTCGGGCTCGGAGGAACAATGTTCGCATTATTGGTGTGCCGGAGGGCCGAGAGGCGGAGGCGGCCGATCTCTTCGTGGAAGAATTGATCCTGACCCATCTCCAGCCCCGGGGGCTGAGTAAGCTTTTTGCGGTGGAGCGTGCCCACCGGGTCCCTGGGGGCCGCCCTAAGACCGGTGCCCCGCCGCGGCCTATTATTGCCCGGATCTTTAATTTTCGGGACAGAGACGCCATCCTCCAGACCTCCAGGCAACAGGGACCGGTCAGGCTGGACAATATGGATGTACACTTCTACCCAGACTTTACTCCGGCGGTCCAGAAGCAGCGGCAGAGCTTTCTTGGTATTAAACGTCGCCTAAGGGACCTAAACCTCAAGTACTCAATGCTCTTTCCGGCTAAGCTGAGGGTGGAGGTGGATGGCCGTACGCACTTCTTCGACCGGCCCGAGGCGGCTGGGGACTGGTTAGATACTTTGCCTGGAGATCGGGGTGGGGGGGGCGCGGCTGGCGGGGAGGGCCCGCCGGATCAGAATTGAGGGGTGACTGTATAGGCCTTGCTCGGGATATTGTTCCTTTACCATATATTGCTTTCGTATGTTCCCCTCCCATGGAGGTCGGGTGGGGTCTGCTGGGGGCTTCCCTCCTCCTCTGGGGGACTAGTTAGTACTTAGCTATGGGGCGACAGGCACACTGCACTTTGGGGGGCTGTCTGGGATCATGCAGGGGTGCAGGGAGGGGGGAGTTCTGTTGGGACCGGGGGTGGGGGGGGTGTGTTGTTTGTTAACACCGCAAGGCAAACCCGCAACTGTTTTGTTGTTTTTAAGATGCTCGGTGGGGGGCGACCGATTGTTTTGACGTATGATGGGGGGTAGGGATTTGATTGTGTTGTCATGGAATGTCAACGGCCTGGGGGATAGGATTAAGCGTGGTGTGGTCCTGCAGTATTTAAAACGTATTTCACCAGATGTTGTCTTCCTGCAGGAGACACACCTTATAGGTAACACCTTTCATGCAATGAATCGGCGGGGATATCGTTTGGCGGCCCACTCCGGCTTCACTTCGGGCTCGCGGGGGGTGGGTATTATGGTCAAGAACTCGCTCCCGTTGGAGATTGACGAGGTGCGCCATGATGAGAGGGGACGTTACACTGTTCTGGTGGGACGAATGGAGGGTAGAGTGTTTATCTTTATATCAGTGTACGTCCCGCCTGGGTTACAAGCCACTACATTTGCGGACCTGGGGCGCCTCCTTCTGGACCTTCCGGGTGGCCTATTGGTGGTTGGAGGGGACTTTAACGCGGTTGCCTCTGGGTCTATGGATCGCCATCCCCCTAGGGACCTCCCCCGGGCACAGGCGTGGCTGCCCGGCCTTTTAGACACGCTGGGCCTGGTGGATTGCTGGCGCTTAAAGCATCCCGTATTGCAACAGTACACCTTCCACTCGGGGGCCCATGGTAGCCTCTCGCGGCTTGATTACATCCTTGTCCCGGCGGCCCATGCAGGGAGGGTGGGGGAGGTGCGCCATCTGGCACGGGGTATCTCAGACCACTCCCCATTGTTGTTGCATTTCGATGTCTTCCCGAGGGGGGGTGGCAGGGTGGCCCCGATTAATGCATGGTATTTGCGCGACCCCACCATTCGTGCCGACTTGATCAAATCCTTACAGCGCTATTTCGATGAGAATGTGGGGTCGGTCCCGTCTGCCGTCTCCCTGTGGGAGGCTTTCAAGGTGGTTCTTAGAGGGGAGGCCCTCTCCTTTATCTCCAATGCCCGGCGGCGCGAGCGGGAGGAGGTGACCCGGGTTGAGGCCGAGATTGCAGAACTGGAGGGTGACCTGGGGAGCGGGGTAACAGATGCTAAGTTACATGTTTTGCACTTAAAGCAGGCGGCCTATCGGGCCCTCGTCGCGGAGGCGGCCAGGGGCCTCAGTAGAGAGCAGCAGGGGCGATTGTATGATGTGGGTGACAAGGCTGGCAAATTGATTGCGTGGTTGGACAAGAGGGAAAGAGCGAGCCGTGTGGTGCCTTTGATTGAGAGCGTGGATGGTGTGTGCGTCACTGAGCCGGAAGCCATTGTCTCCTGCTTCGCGGATTATTTCCGCGAAGTCTACTCCCCGGTTTCTCCCTGCTCGGAGGAAGATTCCCATGCCTTGCTTCGGGACATCGCACTGCCATCCCTTACGGTGGAGGACAGGGATTCGCTGGATGCCCCGCCCACCTCGGACGAAATTGCCTCGGCTATTCGCTCGGTTGCATCCGGCAAGGCCATGGGCCCCAATGGTATTCCCATTGAGCTATACAAGCTACGCCCGGATGTGCTGGCGCCCCACCTGCGCGCGATGTTCCTTGCGGCCCACTCGCAGGGCTCCCTCCCGCCGGACCAGCGTCTGGCTACAATTGTGGTGATCCATAAGGAGGGGAAGCCCCGTGAGCGGGTCACATCCTATAGGCCGATTTCGCTTCTGAACGCGGAGCCCAAAATCCTCGCCAAGGTGTTGGCCAACCGGTTGGTTGGCGTGGTGGGCGATTTGGTCCACCAAGACCAATCGGGCTTTATACCACATCGCAACACGGCGCTTAATCTGCGGCGCTTACACGGGGTGCTCGCACGTGTCCCGTTTGTGCGGGAGCCGGCCATCTTGGCGTCCTTGGACGCCACCATGGCGTTTGATACGCTCGAATGGCCCTACATTTGGGCGATGCTGGCGAGGTTTGGGTTTGGCCCGGGCTTCGTCAGCTGGGTCAAATTGCTATATTCGGGCCCGTTGGCGCAGGTGGTGGTGAATGGGCGAGTATCTGCCCCATTTGCGCTGGGGCGGGGCACGCGACAGGGTTGTCCCCTGTCGCCTCTCCTGTTCGCCCTGGCCATGGAGCCCCTGGCGGAGTGGCTGCGGTGGCACCCTTCTATCCGTGGTCTCCGCTGGACCCCCGAGCATGAGGACCGCGTGTCCCTCTATGCTGACGATATCCTTTTGTATCTCGCCTCCCCGCGCAAGTCACTGATCGTCCTGGTTGATGTTTTGCGCTCCTTCGGTCGCAACTCAGGCCTGGTCATCAACTGGGCGAAATCCTGTGTCTATGTGCTCTCCGGGGAGGCCCCGGTCCTGCCACGGGACTGTCCGATCCAGATTGCCTCCCAGGGTTTCCGGTACCTGGGTATATATATCACTCTTGACCCGGAGGCCCGCTATGAGCGGAACTTGTTGCCCCCCCTCCAGCGTCTGCGGGAGGACGTGGTGCGCTGGCGGCGTCTGCCGCTCTCGCCGCTCGGCCGAGCGGCCTTATTTAAAATGATGTCCCTGCCGCGCTTCCTCTACGCCCTCCAGAATACCATGGACTTGGTCCCGGCACGCTACTTTCGCGAGGTGGAGGGCCTCCAGCGGCGCCTGTTCTGGGACGGGAGGCCGCGTATTGCTCTTGCTAAATTGACGCTCCCGTGGTACGATGGAGGGGTCGCCCTCCCGGACATCAAACGGTATTACTGGGCCTCCCAACTAGCTGCAATTAACCATGGCCTTTACGGGCCCGCCTTGAACCCGGCATTTGAGATGGACAGGACGCTTCTGCCCGGTGGCGATTATAATCGAGCGCTCTACTCTGGCGCGCCCGACTCCCGTTTGACGGGACCGACGCGTGTCATGGTGCGTGTCTGGCACGCGGCCAATGCAGCTATGGGGTGGAAGGACCGTTTGACCCGAGCGTCTCCGCTGTATGCATCTGAGAGGTTGGGCTCCCTGTGGACGTCGAAGGGCTTCGAAAAGTGGGACACGATCGGAATCAGCACGGTGGGAGATCTCTGGACGAGGGGGGGATTCAAAACTTTTGAGACGCTGCAGGCGGAGTTTCAGCTGCAGGGCAGTGAGTACTTTCGGTACCTACAGGTCCGCCATGCGCTGGGCTCCGTCTTCCCGGATGTTGCATCCATTCCGGAGTCTTCCCCCCTGGAGGACAGAGTGCTAGATGGCCATGTCCCGGACAGCACGATCTCCCTCATATACAAAAAATTGATTAACGATAGATCGTGTCTGCTGACTAGTCTCCGCGAGGCGTGGGTTGCCGACGGGCTGGAGCTGGACGACGAGGATTGGATTTCCGCGGTGGCCTCTCCGAAAGAGGTGGCCATCCCGGCTCGCCTTCGTTTCGTCCAGCTCAAGATCCTTCACCGGGTCTATGTGACGGGGCCAAGGCTTTTACGTATGGGTTTTGCCGGTGATGGAATGTGTAAGCGTGGCTGTGGTGCGTTGGCGACTTTCATGCATATACTGTGGGAGTGCCCGAAGGTGGAGCGATTCTGGCGTGGTGTGCATGAGGTTCTACGAATGGTTACGCGTGTCGCGCTGCTGCCTGAAGCGAGGAGATGCTTGCTGAATGTCTGGGAACCAAATGACTACTCGGTCCCGCAGGCGCGGTGGGTGACGCTGGGATACATGATAGCCAAGCGTGATATTGCCCAATTGTGGGGATCCCAGAGGCCCCCTGCGGTGTCTGCCTGGAAAGAACATATGGATTGGTGTATGTTTCGTGAAAAGGTGGTGTATGTGGCGAGGGGTAAGCCTGGGGCGTGGATGAAACTCTGGGGCCCCTGGAACGCCTACCGCGGGGGTATTTGTGAGCCGCCGCTGCTACCAGCGGCCTCGCCGGCTCCGTCTCCCTAGATGGCGCCCCTCCCTTGGCCGCGGGCGCGCGGTCCCCCAGTCCCTGATCTACTCCCGTCCCCCTCTTCAGAATTTTGCTGCTGGTTTGGATCCCCCACTTATGGAGCACGTGTTGTCACTTTGGATCGAGGGTTGCCTTGCGGTTGTGGTTTGTTTATGTTGTTTTGTATTAAGAAAATGGAACCGTACTGTGGGCATGGAGCTGTGAGGCCTGCACCATTGATCACTCCTGTCTTCCTACTGTGCACCGCTGAGAAAATTTTTTGCTGTATGTATGTAATATGCTTTTGATGCTCTAGCGGCCGGCCGTGTGGTTGTAGGCCCATACCTGTAACTTCTATAAACTGCAATAAACGGTTTCAAAAAAAAAAAAAAAAAAAAAAAAAAAAAAAAGAATCCACAAATCAATTTATTACTCGTACTGTCACATTCAATTAAATAACTTATTTTTAGGACGTCATAAACAACCCCTGCTGATCACCCAAGTTTACATATTAAAAATATCTCAGTGCATTATTTAACTCTAAAATCATCAAATTAATTATTTCTGTGGAACCTTGAAACTCTTCAGATGCAGCACGATTGGCGAGATGAATTTGATTATACATACATTTTGTTTATCTATGCTTCCCACAAAACAGTAATCATAGCCTTTTTGAGTGTTCTCATGCCCGCTTCCCTAAATAGTGGTTTCAGGCACTTATTTCTTAAATCTTGTAGATAGGGGCAAAAGCAAAGGATATGCTAAATCTTTTCAGGATAGGCATTGCAAAAACAGCTGATTGAGTCAAATTATAGTCCATTTTATGCTAACATCCCTCAAATTGCAACAACAGAATATATAGGAGCCTAAAATGTAGAAAGCCCTTGTTACCCACTGGCTTAGGTTAGGGTCAAGATGTTAGGGTCTCTTCTATGAGAGGGTTTTATGAGTGTAGTGTGCGCTATTATACTTTGCTGCCACCACTAAATTTATTTCATATGCTAAGAAATGTATGGTCCTTTTTATTAGCGTCTTTTTTTCTGGTGATCTTTGGGATTGCCACTAGTTTTTGTTGTAGGCAGTTTGACTTTTCTCAACTCTGTTCCAGTAGCTACTACCCTTGTACTCGGGCCCTCTTCTATGTCTGCTTTCATAAGGTCCTTTAAATGAGACAATGCTACATTCTCACATTCACATACATAATTAACCAGGCTAGTATAGGTTAAGGTACCTAACAGCTTTAATCAAAATTCTAATATTACCCTAGCAGGCGGCAAATCAAATCATGGCATAAAGGTTTGCCGTCCAACATTAATGAACAAGGAATTTAAAACCTCTGCCTTTTGCTTCTTACAAACCATGGTTCCATATAACAGAATTTGACATATTTTTATAGTTACTACCATAATCATGGGGCCCATGCCTTCCCCCATACAGATGTGCAAAACGTGCAATGGCTCTAGCTGTTGCAGACACCCTATTTTTTGATCCGGTCTAAATGTCCAAAGCATGTCATTTTCAATTCAAAGGAAACCCCTAAATAATTGTATTCTGTAACTTGCTCAGTTACCTCCTCCATATGGCACTTAAATCTGGACTTTAGGTTTCCAAATGACCACATTTTTGTTTAGCTGCAAATAATAAAGAGGCCATGCTCCGAGCAAAAATACCCTAGTCATTTTAGCTGCCTGTATAGACCATTCTGAGTCTTGGATATGGCCACCCTCCTCTGCCCAAGCTGATATAAAGGTCTTTGCACATAATTTTCCATCAGCATTTAACAGTGCAATTAGGCAGGTAACTACTTGGATCGGATTTATCCCATTTTAGGCCCTTTTTCCTTAATTGGCTGTATATAGAAGCCTTTCCAAGATGGCAACACTTGATCTCCAAACATTGATTGGATTATTATTAGTGACAAAGATGTTACCCCATTTCCTTATGTCTGTTTTGGTTACAGCTATCAGTATACCATTCGGGCCGGCGGCCTGTGATTCTCGGCTGTTTCTTATTAAGAGCTCTAGCACTTTTGACGTACAGTTGTAGGGCTCAAAGACCATATCTCTGAACAGTCTAATATGGGGCCTGAGGTTTTTCCATATAATGCTTCTATAAACTCGTTCCATTTCCTACATGAGATGTTATACTCTCCTCCAGGCTTTTGTTGCTGTAGGCCTTTCGATATTAAGGACCAAAATATGTGATTTTTGCCTGCTTTTATTGTTGAGCATCTGACTGCCTCTTCATTTTTATTTAAATTTGTTTTATTCGTATTACTGCTTTAACGTGCCTATGTTCTCTGATGGATTGTTCTTTTTGACTAATGCCTTAGTTTTTTTTGTATTATATTTTTCATTGCATATCAATTTCTCTAGGCGACTGGCTATATGGGCTCCTTTATTTGTGGAGATACCTGCAGTTGATAAAAAAACATCCGGATATTTTCCTACAAGGCTTCCCAGTTAGCCCACCGATTTTCCTTTTGCATGCCAGATAGTACTATTCCTTTCATCTTATCCATTATTTTCTTATCAGCCTAGATCTTGGTTAAATGCTCTGTAAGGCCCGTATTCCATGATATAGTTCATGTAATCTGCTCATCATCCTCATCTTTATACATGGATGTGGTAAATGTACTAACTTCCATATTTAAACAGATACTTTGTGGGTCATGGTCACTCTCTGGTCTACTGATGATTCGAAAGTCGTTACATGAATGGAAGTTAGATGCATGAATCAACATGTATTCAATTATCTTGTTATTGTCAGCTGCCCTGAAAGTATATTAAGCAAAACCAAAGGAAATGATGGACGGAGAGTTGAACATTGCAAGCACTCACCCCCAGTCAACTGATCTGGGTTTAATCCACCACCGTTCTTTAGCCCACTCTGCCACCCCAGTTCAGACATGGCCATATGCAAATCAGTCTGACCCTGTGCCTCATGGGAATAGTCCAGCCCGAACTGCCAAGCCATGTCTTCCCTGGACCGGAAACAAGCTTCCTAGGACCGGTTTCTGGCATTTCAGCCGTCTTCAGCCAGGCTTGCTTGAATCCATTGGCAAAGTGAGCAAGGGACTCACGTCTGAGCATACCCTGGCAACTTATGGCGAACAAAGCAAAACCAAAGGAAATGATGGACGGAGTGTTGAACATTGCTCTAACACTCCGTCCATCATCCCCTTTGGTATCGCTTTGTTCGCCCTAAGTTGGCAGGGTATGCCCAGACGTGGGTCCCTTGCTCACTTTGCCACTGGATTCAAGATAGCCTGGCTGACGAGGGTTATGAACCCGAAACCGGTCCCAGGATGCTTGTTTCCGGTCCAGGGAAGACATGGCTTGGCAGTTCGGGCTGGACTGTTCCCATGAGGCACAGGGTCAGACTGATTTGCATATGGCCATTTCTGAACTGGGGTGGTTGAGTGAGCTAAAGAATGATGATGGATTAAACCCAGATCAGTTGACTGGGGGTGAGTGTTTGATTTGCTCTAACGCTCCGTCCATCATCCCCTTTGGTATCGCTTTGTTCGCCCTAAGTTGGCAGGGTATGCCCAGACGTGGGTCCCTTGCTCACTTTGCCACTGGATTCAAGATAGCCTGCTGACGAGGGTTATGAACCCGAAACCGGTCCCAGGATGCTTGTTTCTGGTCCAGGGAAGACATGGCTTGGCAGTTCGGGCTGGACTGTTCCCATGAGGCACAGGGTCAGACAAATTTGCATATGGCCATTTCTGAACTGGGGCGGTGGAGTGAGCTAAAGAATGATGATGGATTAAACCCAGATCAGTTGACTGGGGGTGAGTGTTTGATTTGCTCTAACGCTCCGTCCATCATCCCCTTTGGCATTGCTCTGTTCGCCCTAAGTTGGCAGGGTATGCCCAGACGTGGGTCCCTTGCTCACTTTGCCACTGGATTCAAGATAGCCTGGCTGATGAGGGTTATGAACCCGAAACCGGTCCCAGGATGCTTGTTTCCGGTCCAGGAAAGACATGGCTTGGCAGTTCGGGCTGGACTGTTCCCATGAGGCACAGGGTCAGACTGATTTGCATATGGCCATTTCTGAACTGGGGTGGTGGAGTGAGCTAAAGAATGATGATGGATTAAACCCAGATCAGTTGACTGAGGGTGAGTGTTTGATTTGCTCTAACGCTCCGTCCATCATCCCCTTTGGTATCGCTTTGTTCGCCCTAAGTTGGCAGGGTATGCCCAGACGTGGGTCCCTTGCTCACTTTGCCACTGGATTCAAGATAGCCTGGCTGACGAGGGTTATGAACCCGAAACCGGCCCCAGGATGCTTGTTTCCGGTCCAGGGAAGACATGGCATGGCAGTTCGGGCTGGACTGTTCCCATGAGGCACAGGGTCAGACTGATTTACATATGGCCATTTCTGAACTGGTGGAGTGAACTAAAGAATGATGATGGATTAAACCCAGATCAGTTGACTGGGGGTGAGTGTTTGATTTGCTCTAACGCTCCGTCCATCATCCCCTTTGGTATCGCTTTGTTCGCCCTAAGTTGGCAGGGTATGCCCAGACGTGGGTCCCTTGCTCACTTTGCCACTGGACTCAAGCTAGCCCGGCTGACGAGGGTTATGAACCCGAAACGGGTCCCAGGATGCTTGTTTCCGGTCCAGGGAAGACATGGCTTGGCAGTTCGGACTGGACTGTTCCCATGAGGCACATGGTCAGACTGATTTGCATATGGCCATTTCTGAACTGGGGTGGTGGAGTGAGCTAATGAATGACGATGGATTTAACCCAGATCTCTTGACTGGGGGAGAATGTCTGCATTGTCAGCATTCCGTCCATCATTTGTTTGTTGGAACGCTTTTCGCCCTAAGTGGGATGGGTATTCCCAGACGTGGGACCCGTGCTCACTACGCCACTGGAGTCAAGCTATCCTGGCTGATGACGGCTGATAGCCAGAAACCGGTCCTAGGATGCTTGATTCCGGTCCAGGGAAGACATGGCTTGGCAGTTCGGGCTGGACTGTTCCCATGAGGCACAGGGTCAAGACTGATTTGCATATGGCCATGTCTGAACTGGGGTGGCGTAGTGGGCAAAAGAACGATGGATTTAACCCAGATCTCTTGACTGGGGGAGAATGTCTGCATTGTCAGCATTCCGTCCATCATTTGTTTGTTGGAACGCTTTTCGCGCTAAGTGGGATGGGTATTCCCAGACGTGGGACCCGTGCTCACTACGCCACTGGAGTCAAGCTATCCTGGCTGATGACGGCTGATAGCCAGAAACCGGTCCTAGGATGCTTGATTCCGGTCCAGGGAAGACATGGCTTGGCAGTTCGGGCTGGACTGTTCCCATGAGGCACAGGGTCAAGACTGATTTGCATATGGCCATGTCTGAACTGGGGTGGCGTAGTGGGCAAAAGAACGATGGATTTAACCCAGATCTCTTGACTGGGGGAGAATGTCTGCATTGTCAGCATTCCGTCCATCATTTGTTTGTTGGAACGCTTTTCGCCCTAAGTGGGATGGGTATTCCCAGACGTGGGACCCGTGCTCACTACGCCACTGGAGTCAAGCTAGCCTGGCTGATGACGGCTGATAGCCAGAAACCGGTCCTAGGATGCTTGATTCCGGTCCAGGGAAGACATGGCTTGGCAGTTCGGGCTGGACTGTTCCCATGAGGCACAGGGTCAAGACTGATTTACATATGGCCATGTCTGAACTGGGGTGGCGTAGTGGGCAAAAGAACGATGGATTTAACCCAGATCTCTTGACTGGGGGAGAATGTCTGCATTGTCAGCATTCCGTCCATCATTTGTTTGTTGGAACGCTTTTCGCCCTAAGTGGGATGGGTATTCCCAGACGTGGGACCCGTGCTCACTACGCCACTGGAGTCAATCCTGGCTGATGACGGCTGATAGCCAGAAACCGGTCCTAGGATGCTTGATTCCGGTCCAGGGAAGACATGGCTTGGCAGTTCGGGCTGGACTGTTCCCATGAGGCACAGGGTCAAGACTGATTTGCATATGGCCATGTCTGAACTGGGGTGGCGTAGTGGGCAAAAAGACGATGGATTTAACCCAGATCTCTTGACTGGGGGAGAATGTCTGCATTGTCAGCATTCCGTCCATCATTTGTTTGTTGGAACGCTTTTCGCCCTAAGTGGGATGGGTATTCCCAGACGTGGGACCCGGGCTCACTACGCCACTGGAGTCAAGCTATCCTGGCTGATGACGGCTGATAGCCAGAAACCGGTCCTAGGATGCTTGATTCCGGTCCAGGGAAGACATGGCTTGGCAGTTCGGGCTGGACTGTTCCCATGAGGCACAGGGTCAAGACTGATTTGCATATGGCCATGTCTGAACTGGGGTGGCGTAGTGGGCAAAAGAACAATGGATTTAACCCAGATCTCTTGACTGGGGGAGAATGTCTGCATTGTCAGCATTCCGTCCATTATTTGTTTGTTGGAATACATACAATTTAAGGCAGTGCTAAGGATGAGAAGGAAACGTATCTCAAGATGGTGTGGACCATGGAAGGACAGAAGAGAGATCAAGTGAAAGGAAGACGCTTAAATCTATGGATGCGCACGGTGCTTCTAAAGGAAGGCAAGGAAGCGACGAGTATAAAGAGCAAGGGTGGAATCTATGGTCGCCTACAGTGGCAGCAAAGGAGGGCAGTGACAGGCAAGGATGATGAATGTCCAG
Source organism: Triturus cristatus (assembly GCF_964204655.1). Classification (NCBI taxonomy): domain Eukaryota; kingdom Metazoa; phylum Chordata; class Amphibia; order Caudata; family Salamandridae; genus Triturus; species Triturus cristatus. Next base: position 553,142,616 of record NC_140584.1, read on the forward strand.
AAGGCAGGACGAGGCCAGGTGTGATAAGGCTGATGGTGGCTGAGGAGCCGTGAGGGGAGTGACGGCGTACGGTGGGGGATCAATTGCAAGTGGTGTGGAGGAAAACCGGGGGGAAAAAATGTGCACACACGGGAAGTGTCCTGATGATGGCCTAGATTTCTACAGGCCGAAACGCCGTCGACTCTAACAGCGTACCATTTCGTTCTTTGTTGCGCCCTACACCACCACTGTATATACCACTTCACGTGTCACTTGCGCCGTCACAATTTTCACGAGCACTTGTGCACAGTATTCTATCGGTTACATTTCCAGTAATGTAATGCAGTGCTTTCTGTCCATGTGATTGTACATATGATGTTTAATATGTCCAACATGTTTTAAGTGACTTCTAATACAGAAAATCCCACATATATTTGTCTCCCTGTGTTTCTCCCTACGCTGATTTAATTCTTAGCAACTCAATTTTGCCTATCATATTTGTTCCCCAAATGAAACCCACATTGAGACATTGTCGTTTGATATAATAGTAGATCTTCTGAGCTGAGGTCTGTCAAATTCCCAAATCCAGAGAGTAGTCTCAATGTGTTTTGCCTGTTCAAAACATCATGCTTACCTTCAGAATAATATTGTGAATAAAAATCAGTTTGCCTATTAACCTTTAAGTCTTCCATTTTAAAACTTCTTCTCTATTTAGTTTGTTCCCAGTATTTCATTTGATCAACTTTTTAGACATAATACGCCCGTGTGAAACAACACAAGGGCTCTGACGTGTCAGATTTGGGGGGTGTGGTTTCACTATCCTCTTTGAAGGACTCATACACTAGCTCCTGAGATTCCTTGGCCTCCAGTAATAGATATCTTACAGCTTCTCTCTTTCCACCCACTTGAAATTGAGGTGAGATTTTTAGGTTGTTAACTCCATGGATGAAAGACTTTCCAAGTGCAACCGTCTCTGCCAGAATGTTTCTCCCATGTCAATGGTCTCATAGGCAAAAGCGGCTGTCGGAGGGAGTCCAGCCAAGATTACAGCTGGACCAATCACAATGTGCCTTTCTGTTGAGGAAACTGTGGCGGATATACCTCCTACTTTGAGTTGGTGGAATCAAAGGAAATTAGGTTTTGTTTGTCTCCCACTTCCATTTCCATCTTAAATCCCATTGTTCAGGTACTTTCTTTGCTGCTTGTACTTGACCACAACGCGAATGAACCCTGTTGTCACAGGATCTAAGATAAGCTTCTTTTATACTTGTCTCACTATGAACTGTCAAGATTCACTCCCTGTGCTCTCGTGCCTGCCACCAGGGGGCCGAATTGTGGCCTTTTCCAGTGTTCTAATATGCTACCAGACACTCCCCTGCATGCATATCCTGACTTCCAGGCATTTGGACACCATTTAGGAATTGACATCCATTCCCAATCCATGACGGGTTTTCTGGAATCCAGTCTGCTAATGCTTTAAACTTCATTACCTATAATCCCCTGCTCACTGCTTTGTCTCCACCCCTGCAGGCCAAGGATGAGTGGAGGAATTTCGCTCACCTGTGGCTGGCTGCTGCTAGCCTGCCCACACCTGATGCGCATGAGTACTGTGAGCTCTTTTAAGCCCCAGCTCCCTTCAGCCCAGTGTTGGTCATTGTAGCTGTGCACCGGTGAGACCGATCCTGAGCTATAGTTAATCCTTGTTCCTTGATTCCTGAGCTACAGCTATTCATTGTGCCTGAATTAGCACTGCCTGCAGTGCTACTTTGTTTCCTGAGTTCCTGAGCTATAGTTATTCTTTGTTCCTGTTCCTGGAATTCAGCTATTTCTTGTTCCTGGTGTGCACTGCTGGCAGTGCTCTCTTGACTCCTTAGTTCCTGAGCTGTAGCTATTTCCTGTTTCCTTGAACCAATACTGCCTGCAGTGCTACCTTGACTCCTGAAGCTTTAGTAATTCCCTGTTCCTGAACAAGCACTACCTGCAGTGCTACCTTGACTCCTGAAGCTTGAGTACTTTCCTGTTCCTGAACCAGCACTGCCTGCAGTGCTACCTTGACTCCTGAGCCTTAGCTCAATTCTTGTTCCTGCCCCAGCACTGCCTTCTATGCTACTTTGTTTTCTTGATTCATGAACCTGCACTATTCTAGTATACCCTTGTAGCCTCCCCTTCTGTATATGCTTTTCCAGTCCCTGACCTTCTTCCCATTTCCTTGGTTCCAGTTCCTAGTTTGCTGTCTTTCTATTCTGCTGTCTTGCTTCTCTTACCTTGTGTGTTTTTTACTTGCTTTCTGCCAAGTGTGCCCTGTGAGTCCCTTACTTTCCTGTTAAGCACTGCTGCTTGCTAGCTCCTTGTCTATTGTGCTTGTGCTTAGTTCTACCCCCTTGCTGTTACTGCATTGCGTGTTCCTGTTTGATTGCCAGGATCCATGGGCACAGCTGACTACCTAGGTGGTGTTTCTTGTTCACTGTGAGTATTGTCTTTGAGTTGGATTCATAACATCACCAAAGGTAGAAGCTTCACAGACCCTGCCTATGCATGCATATCCTATATGTGGGCATTTGCAGTCAGTATCTGTAACATCAATTGTGGGTAAGAAACTTACTGAGCTTCAGTCTTAACGTGTGGAGCTCATGAGTGCTTTACCACACACTCACCTTTATTGTTAATGTTGCATTATATATATGTCTTGCACGTCCGTCCTGGGTGTAGTTAAGTCTGAATGCTAAACTGCCTTGTGATTGCCCTTCCTTTCTGAGTCCTAGCCATCTTGTTCACTTGAACAGGCTTCCCCTTTGGATCCCTTTTCTTCCTCTGACTTCCTGTGTGACCCTGGGCAGCGATGTACTCCTCTCTGTGTACGTTTTCTAGTCCGTTCCCAGTCCTTGCCCAAGTCCCTGACTGTGTTCCTGACATAGTCCCGGACAGTCCCTGACATGAACAGTGTGTTGGCAATTACTTTAGCCTTGTCTATTTTGACATTGCTCTTATATGCTACTTTTTTCTTTTTTTTTATTGGAAGAAAAGCAAGTGAACAACGTCATTCACTAGCATCATTAAGTTCATCACAAACCAAGGGGAAATTCATCATTTTAGTACAAATTAATTAAGCCAAGAATCCTTAACCACATACTTCTCTTAAACACCGAGTCATCACTTCACCTGGTTGTTCATGCAAATGTAAATGTTGCTTCTAAATAATTCATAATACACTACTAAAGGTTCATACTAAAACATCCCGACAGAAAATAGTCATAGATAACATAAGTCCCAGCACACCCCGTTGGCCCTATAGCATAATCTAACCTAAGCTATTCCGTTTCTCCCATTACCCTCTGCCAGGTTGACCAAATTTTGTTAAAATGCTTAATTGCCCCTATTCTTTTTGCATAAAGTAATTCATGCTGATACACCTTATCCATCTTATTACGCCAATGATTTATGGTAGGTATTTTGGTGGATTTCCAGTTTGCTAACACCAATGACTTGGCTACCAAGGATGCAATAAAACACAGTTGTTTCAATTCAGTAGTCAAAACATAAGCAGCCAGCGAAACCCCGAAGAGAACACCAATCACATCTGGCAAAATTATCCTACCCACGCAATTACTTAATTCAGAAAAAATCCCTGTCCAAAATAAATTTAGTTTAGGGCAACTAAAAATCATGTGGAGCCATTCCCCAACCTGAGATTTACATCTAAAACATACAGGGTCAGCAGCAGGGTACATCTTGCCAATTTTTGCAGGTGTATAATAGAGCATCCATTTACAGTAAAAGCTCATAAGCTTAAAATTGGTAGCGTAGATAGCTTTTGTACATAGGTTGTTGTAATAATCCCTGTAGGGCTTAGAGATGCTACAGCCCGCAATGTTGTTTGTGCTAAACATATGCTTTGATATTACTTCAAGTCCTGAGTGTTGATGTAGCAGTCTGTACCTATTACCGATCCCCCCAAGCTGAGCAATGAAAAAAGCTTGACCGACTTTTTTCTGTCCTAAGGTTCAGCTCAAAAATGTTAGATAGACACCCATGATTAATTTGAGCATTACTAAAAAAATTGTTGAGCTCAATGATCTGTGATCAGGAAAAAGTTTTTCCCAAGTAACAAACCCATTTATGATAGAAGTTTCCCAATGTGCGAAATCCGGTTGTTTGCCCAGCTTGTTAGTGTGGAACGGCCAAGCGCAACCCCAAACCAACACAGGCCTCAAGCTTCATCTGGGGATGGAAATGGGGAATCTGATATTCTCGCCAAATATAGTTAGCCTGATCAACAACTATCTGAGGTGTCTTATAGCGTGTTCATTTTAGCAACCTTGGGATTGTGAAAAAAGAGTCCTGATCTATTTTTGCTGTTTTTAACATAATATGTAAGAAATAATTATCAGTAGCAGGTATCTTTTTTTAAGCTAGGGTCAGCCAGTTTATAAGCGTGGCTTGATAGAAAATTCTTATAGACGGCAAAGTTAGCCCACCCTCCTCCTGAGGCAAAGAAAGTGTTAACAGTTTAGCCCTCGTTCGCTTCGACTGCCAAATAAACGACTGAAATTCCCTTTCTAAAGCTCTGAAAAAGACCCTTGTGAGCTTAATTGGGACATTAGCAAAAACAAACAGTTTATTCCAAGGATTCAGCAATGAGCGAACTTTAATTATTAAAGGGGTATAATTTAGAGCATATAAATCATTATAATTTATTGTTACCTTAATCCCGAGATAGTTATTTGGACATGTGGCTATGAAAGGTGCCTGCATGCCAACTGGTAATATCCCAGGGGAACTATTAAAAATCGGAGCTTCATATTTAACTTGATTTATTTTATATCCCCTATGGCCGTAAACTCGGCGATTTTATTAAAAGCGCGCTGAACATTATCCTTGTTCGCCTTAAAGTACAAAACCATATAGTCCACATATAACTTAAGTTTGGGCGCCGCCCTCATAGGTGGTTCAATAAATTGGTCAGAGCGAATATGACACACCAGTGGTTCAATGAATAACGCAAACAATATGGGTGACATTGGGCACAACTACTGTTAATATCTCCAACTAAAATATTATTAATCAATATGCACGCCTTTGCCCTAGACTATAAAGTTTGCAACATTAAAAAAAAAACTAGCTGGAAAAGCAAAGTTCCAAATTATTGCAATAAGGACCTCCCACTCTACCAAATCGAATGCTTTCTCAGCATCTAACATAATGGCCATAGCTGGAATTTTCATTATTGAAAAGTAATCAATTGCTTGTATTAAGACATTTGTGTTAATAGTTATCAATCTCCCCAGGAGAAAGCCATTCTGATCCTGATGCACTATATTCTGTGCTACTACTGCGGCCATAATTTTGGTGAATAGTTTATATTCAGTGTTGAGGAGACTGATAGGATGATACAAATTGGGTTCGAGTTCTGGCAACAATAGATTCAGAAAACAAGCTAGGGACCCTACCTGCTTGCAAGAATTGATTAAATAAGCTAACTAAAAAAAGTGATTATTGCTGAGAAAATATTTTACAAAATTCAGCCAGCAAGCCCTCTCTGCTACAAGCCTTGCTGTTAGGAAGAGATTTAATAGTTTGCTGTACCTCAGCTAGAGAAATAGCTGCATTGATTGATTCCACCTGGGATTCTGAAAGAGTCGGGACTGTTATATCCGTCAGCCATCGCTCTAATCGCATCCGGTTGGCTCCCAATACCTCCAGTGTAAATTTTAAGATAGTGCTGATAAAAAATCTGACCAATTTCTGAGGGAAGAAATGTAGTATTCTGCATAGCATCATTTATTCTTTTAATAAAATTCGAAATATTTCTGGATTTTGCAGAGTACGCCAGAAACCTACCGACAAATTCGCATTCTTCATAGCTTTGCTGTAGATATGAGGCATGATTTAACATAACCTTTGGAAAAAAAACTCGGTCAGATTCTATTTGGCTTCCTTCATTACTTTCAGCATAGCTTCGGATCGAGTGGCGATATATGCCCCATAGCATCATCTACTGCCTTGCTCAGATTTTCCAATTGCACCCTCTCCTTCTGTCTGATGGCGGTAAAAAATGCAATTGCTAGGCCATGAAAAATTGCTTTCAGAGCTTCTCAAACCGCGAACTGTTGCCAAATCTATATTAAATGTTCAAACATTTCTCAAGATTTTGTTTGGACCGTTCAACCCAACAATCCTCTGCTAGTAGTACTGTGTCAAGGCTGACGTTTAAAGACCCGGCAGACCCAGATGGAATAGATGTATTAATCAATCCATGATCCGAAAATGCGTTATTGACTATGCTTGCCTCTTCAATGTCTAATACATATGATGTAAAAAAAAATCTATGCAAGGTGCAGTACCGTAGCACATTGAATAGCATGTAAACTCCTCTATAGCTTTATTTCGTGCCCGCCAGGGATCAATAAGGGCAAAATCCTGAATTAGAGTCTGCAAATCTTTTATAGATCTAGGTTTGTTTTGCAATCTATTCTGGCGTGATGTGTCTATTTCAAAATTTTGAATTAAGTTAAAATCTCCTCCCATTATAATGTAGCCTGTCTCATTTTGCAAAAGAGCATATAATTCCTGTAGGGCTCCCGGGGAAACCTCAAAGGTACCATAGTAACTTATCAGATTGTAAATGTCCCTTCCAATTTTTACTTTAACAAGTATCCACCTAGCAAATGAGTCACAAACTACTTTTAAAACTTCAGCTTGAACAGAACGCATTATCAGTATGGCCACCCATACAGCACTCAGCCTGTGCTAAAGCAAAAAATGCATATTGAATCTGTGGAGGGAGCCGAGGCTGCATACCCTGATCCTTTAAATGAGTTCCCAGTAACATAGTAATAACCGAGTTTAACAATCTGAACCAGGCTAACAATCCTTGGGTCTTTGACCTATTATTTAGTCCATTCACACTACATGAACTAATTTTCAACCTAATACGGGACATTATCTTTCCTCCTTTTTATTAACTGCTATTTTTCTTTCATTTTTACCCTCAACCTTACCCCACACCCTTGTGCCATCAGCCTCCCCACCACCCTACTCTCCCCCCTCGCCTGCCGGAGCCCAACCCGCCTTAAGCTCCTTCCTACCCCATCCCTCCCGCCCAACCTTCCATCCCCCCTCCAAACTTCCACCCAGATGTGGTGCCTTGACATGGCACAAAAAAAACGACTAGGGCAACTCTAGGCGTCGAGAATATTAAATACATTCTGACACAACAGACATAGTCCTAAAATTATTTGTCCTTTTTCCCTTTAGGGCTGTCCGGTAGCGACTCTTGTTGCGACTGAGTGATTGGTTGCAAAAAATCACGGGCCTTTTCTACTGAATGAAACATCTTAACTCAACCCTTAAATAAAACCTTAAGTTTTGATTGTTGTATAATGCCCGCAGGGGCCCCAGCCTGCTGAAAATTGCTGATCAAATTCTTAAACTCCCTTCTGCGACGGGCAGACAATGCAGACATACCCGAAAAGACTCTAAAAGTAAAGTCTCCTGGGATCTGGAATGCTTTATTCTTAATAGCATTTGTGAGTATCTGCTCCTTAACCCGGTAATCGCCAAAATTCACGAACACTGTCCGAGGACACTTTGCCCCTGTAGGTTGAACAGCTGGTACGCAATGAGCTTTTGTGATGGTAAAGTATAGAAGGAGTGTATCTTCTGGGTACACATATTTTCGTATGTATTCCTTGCGCAGATTATCTCTAACGTGGCCTGCCTTTGGCTTCATCTTTTGGTATAGAAATTTAGAATCTCTGTTGCTACCACTGTGCCTTATCCAAGGACCTTGCTATTGAGGTCCACGCTTTTCACAAGGCCACACACTCAAGTCATACAATATCTTTGGAACTTATTTCAGTAGTTTGGTGGGGTAGATATCCCTGTTCTTGAGACTGTGAAACACATTAAATCCTACATTTATGGAGCAGGGCTTTTTCTTAGGTTTGGCTGCCTCCACCTTTGGGTGCAGTGATTGGCCATCACAGCACGTTGGGACTTATTTAGCCCTTGGTGGGTGGCTTGTCAACTCATCAGGAGGTTAGAGGTCCTAATCTCTGCCACACAGGTGGAGGGCCTCCTGCCATAATTAGAGATCTTTGTCTGCTTGGCACAGATCTCACTACTGTGAAGGGAGCTAACACCACAAAGTCTCTTTTTAACGTCAGTGAAGTTTGACAAGGGAGCACAATGTGTACAACGCCCACTCAGCAATTTTGATTTTGATTTGAAGAATCTAAATACTAAAGAGAGGGTTTGCTTCTTCAAAACAAAAAAATAATGACCTCACAGTTCAGGGAATTTACTTGCGCATGTTGCATATGGGTAGGAAAGACAAGTGGCAGTCGTCCTACTCTAAATAAGGTAGTATAAGAGATTTTCCTTTGCAGAAAATATGAAAGATGAAACATGGGACTAAAAGAGTGTCATAAATCTGCTGAAGCAAATCTCTGGATTCACAAATGTTTACAGAAGTAGACCTGGAAACCGATGACAGATGCAGACACAGGTTTCCAGGAGTACATCTGGAAAACGTATGTGAACTCAGTTTTCGAAAAAACAAACAAGCACATGTTTATTGCTCCATGCTAATTTTGGACTTGCTAACATTTTTTTTTCTTCTGCATAGTGAAACCCCTTCCTCTACATCCCCAACCAATTTTAGAAGGATTTCCCACCTTCTCAACCTGGAAAAGAGATTTACTTCCTTTGCCAGGAGTGGGATTCTGATCTTTCCAGGGTGGAAATGGGCCACACAGGAGTTTTATGAATATCCACTAATTTGTTAGTTTGAGAGTGTGCATAAAGTCACAACGGATTCGAGTCCTGGAACATCCACTTTCGGTTCTCAGACTAAACTTATTTATTCGAAAATCTTCCTGTACAAAACTACGTTTTGTGAATTACAAAATCGGGTTCGTTCTCATAAAAAATACTTTGTGAATTGGGTCTTGAGATTTGGAAATTTCACTGTGTGGCAAACTCCGACACACTCTGGGCGCGGATGTCTGCCCCGCGGTGATTGCCCCTTGTTAAATTTTATTTTCAAAGGGGGTAGAAGGAGGATTCCCACCCTGCCGACGGGCGCTTAGCCACCTGCACTTACTAAGTTGTTTATTTACGAGGGGTAGTGCATGTGGAAAAATGCCCGTTAGCAGGAAAGACGTGGCACAAAGACCACATACCTCTTAGCAGGTGAAATACAGAAAGTTATGTCTTCCACCATTGGAACGCTTATTGATAGGAGGCAATCTCTACCGGCAGTAACTATATATATCTGGTAGTAGTACGGAATACTGCTGGCATTACCACACCGCATGGTAATAATCTCAAACGAGTGGTGATTTATGATTCAGATATTTCTTCTGTAAAGGCGGCCAAGAATTTGGAAGAGTAGGGATTTAATAAAACAACCCGTAAACCAAGTCCAACAATCACTTTGGAATGTAAAAGGAACCTGCGTTTGAGAAACGGCAGAGATTGGGAAACACCTGGAAGAAAACCCAAAGAAAACCTTCGATTCAGTAAAGTCATATTGTGAGGCCTTTGTATGTGTGACTGCTAACTAGGCAAACAGACATGTAACCGCTATGTAACAATGCCATATTTGTAGAAATTATGAGGAGGCATCAAAGCACCACACCTCCTGGTAATTACCACAGATATGTTTGCTAATGAAAGGCTTCCAAAATAAGATTTCGAAATTGACTGCTGGTAAATGTGTTACTGGTGCTCAGTCATAAATATTTACTCTTTGATTAATTAACACAAACAAGTGTAAATCAAATTCATGTAACAATGAAAACGCGTTATGATACCATCAAAGCAAAATATGCAGTCCAATATTACAAAGACACCAAGGTTAAAGTACATCACAAAAGGACAACATTTACTAAAGGAATGATCGGATATTGCAACGTTTGATCACATCCAGGGCTGATGTGGCAGTGCAATCTTGTGGGAGCGAGCTGTGAATGCCAGAATTAAATTCCATACCTCACCAGGACCCTGGGCTGTAACAACCTTCAGGTGAGAACAGTGTCCCGGGGAAAGAGGAAGTGGAGAAAAACAAAAGATGACGTCCTTCAGATCCCTCAATGTAGCCGCATGAATCCTCCGGGCTTCCGATACCTTCAGTGTTCATGATGTATCTAATGACTACACACTATGTGGCTTTAGTACCTGTCATATCAAGGTATATATGAATAGGTCTGTACATTAAGTTTAAATTCTTACCTAATACCTCCCACCTTCCCACCAGTTTCTATCAGCTGGGACTAGGAGTGTGCAATTTGCTCCTAAGGGAAGTGAATTCATAAATATAGGTAATTGTATGCACTCACTAAGCACTTAAATAAAGTAGACATACTGATCATTGCTTCATAAATAACGGTAAGGTACAACACAAAAGTTGCTAAATAAATCATATATATGTACAGATATATTTATCCATCAGAGGATTTATAACTCCAAGGTTCATAAAAAAACAATATAAAAAAATTACAGTCTTTACCTTTCCACCATTTTAGGAGAAAGAGTATAATAGTCTTTACCTTTTTTTAGATATGCCAAAAAGCCAGCACACATGGAGTAGAGCAGTGCTTTAAATGGGCTGGTACTCACCGGTACTAAGTACTGGCACTTCTAAATTTTCTGCGCTTGAGTACTGGAACTTCTCTTTGTCTAAAGAAAGTACCGGTACTCATGGGGCAGCAAGACAAGCTCAGGGAAATTGGCATGAACAAAAAGAAATGCAACGCAGCTGACAATGAGTCGATACGTTTTCCTGGAGCACGCTAATCACATGCTAATCTCCCCTTTCAATGTACTAATTGAGCGGCAGCCCGTAGACATTCATTCAGAGCTGGCAGGAAGTTTGGGATGCTCCTGACTCACACTGTGATTACTGACACAGTGTCCACTCAGTTTCTGTGGAGTCAATAGCACAGTAGGGGGTCGATTCCGATCCTGTACTTTTTTTTTTCTGTACGACTCGTATCCGTAATTTTTCCTGTACGAATCGTACAAGTCCCGTCCGACCCGTGAAGTACGATTCGTACGGGAAAAATACATAAGGATCGGCCCGATCCGTACGAATTGGATCGGGAAAAGTTGTACGAGACAGACCCGGACACTTTTCCGTACGAATCCTAAAAACACAGTCCGGCCGTACAAGTACGATCCGGACCGGCTTTCCGATTTAGGAGTCGTACAGAAAACGTCCCGTACACGGGGAATGACTTTACCCGCTACGAAGCAAACTTTGTACGACTCGTATCCCGGGAAAAGTTGTTCCCGGGGTGCGAGTCGTACAGGTGTACGAGTCGTACAGGCCCCCCATGCATATGTACGCACCTTCCAACAACATCGCGTATGTACGGTGCGTACCCCAACATCGCGCATATATGGTGCGTACGCCAACATCGCGTATGTACGCACCTTACAACAACATCGCGTATGTACGCACCGTACATAGGTTGTGTAAAACAGCACAAGGAGGGTCTATTCGAATCGCACAACACCACAAAACACGTCTACAGTGCACAAAACATGGAAATGACTGACCTGGCCACATCCAAACAGGTAAACAGCGGGGCAAACTCACAACCACCCCTTATAACACACCCACCAAAAATTCAAACTGAGGCCCACCCACAAATGGACCAATAAAAAGGGCCCACACACACAAACCATGAGCCTTTGCAACAGACTCACTGCAGCTAGAGGGCACACACCAACAACTGCACCCATCTACCTTAACATATACACCTTCACACAACCTCCTTCACACATAGCCCCTCTTCACATTCAGACCCACAACTTCACATTCAGACCCACACACCCACAACCATCCACACCCTCACCCCACACCATACCCACAGACAAGAATCCAAAGTTCACAAGGGAGGAGCTGGAGATCCTTGTCAATGAAGTCATCAGAGTCGAGCCACAGCTGTTTGGAACATTGGTCAGACAGACCAGCATAGCTGAAAAATCACGGCTGTGGCAGAGGATCGTCGATAGGGTGAATGCTGTTGCACCCATCAGAAGGAGCAGGACTGAATGCCAAGCCAGGTGGTACGATCTGCGGAGGTCAGTCAAGCGAAAAATGAATGACGACTACGCCCAGAGCAACATCACTGGAGGTGGTGGGCCCCGCAGACCAGTACATTTCCATCCCTGGGAGGAGAAGGTGATGGCCCTGCTTCCGCCGGTGGGAGTACATGGACTTCAAGGAGTTCCAGAGCCTGGTGAGTACACAAACAGCTTATGTAACATGGGGGTAATGGCAGCCACACCCCAACTACACACAATGCACGCAACTACCCCCAAACACTCACTGGCCAGAACCTCAGTCAAAAACAACGCTAATGCCACTAACATGTGTATGCCCCATTGAGAAAGCAAGGCCATGCTATGTCCCATGCTACACGAAGCACTAACCCAAGAATGGATGTCCGGTATGCTGGGAGGGTGGGTGTCACAAAACGCATTGTTGAACTCCAAATCAGACACAATTGCCCTCATCCCATATGGCCCAGGTACATACCCATGCACCATGCTCAATGCACAGTGTAGGAGAGTAGGGTCTGCTATCCTATGGTCACCCCAAATTTTTGCTTTTTGCTTCACTGGTTTTTGACATATTGAGGCTGTGGGCCTGCCAATCAGACCCCCAGCCTGCTGTTCTCTCTACTAAATTACAACTATGCACCCTAGGTGAATAACCAATTGGAAGTGGATCACCCTGTCAGCCCCTGTACCAGTGTACACTAGGTACCCAGGGCATTGGTGTACCCAAGGCCTGCCAAGGGCTGCAGCATGTATTATGCCACCCCAGGCTTGGCCTAACAATCTGACACAACTGGCTGATCACTCAGCTGGGGTAAGTTGGTGTAATCACCTCTTACTTAGGTGTAGTATACCTATACCTAACCTTAAATGGGACACCTGGTAACCTATAAGTCACTCCTATGGCAGGCCTTAACAATCCTGAAGGCAGAGTGCTTGGTTCCATGTGAGATGGTGCTCTGGCATGAGCTGAGCCTGTCTGCAGTGGTCGGAACAACTTCCTTCTACTGTTTCCAGATATCGTCATACCATATACTCTTAAGTGCATTATGAACCTCGCGGTTAAATGCTATCTTTGGTTTGGCTTTATCAAAACATGTCGAGTAAGGTGTCATACGAATTGGAATACTAACCCCTCACCAATTCTGGCGACGGGGTTAGCATTCCACCCTTCTAGAGGGACACGACATGTACAGTACCTGAAACCCGGGTAAAATCAGACATAGCCTCAGCTCCACAAAATGGATGCTGCCACCACAGACACAAGTCTGCCCTCCTGCTGCTGGGAGTCCTTCCAGCTTGGGAGGTGTGGACAAAGGGTTTCCTGCCAGGGGAGGTGCGTGCACCACCCCAGACAGGATTTTGTGTATTGGTCAGGTAGGGCTTGAAAGAAACCAGACATGCCTGTGGCTCACAAGGAGCCTCGGTGCATATGCCAGTTCAAACCGGTCCTGGGGCACACCAGTCCCGGGCCTGGGGCGAGCTGGACAAAGGATTGGGGGTGTAACCACCCCCCTTCCTGGTCCCACCCTTAGGGAGGGACCTAGCAGGTAGTCCGGCCCCTAGAATCCGCTTAAAGGTAGGAGCTGTGTCCTAAGACTTCAGACATCCTGGAATCAACTTGAAACTAAGAAGAAGACGGGAACTTCGACATTCTGCTGCACAGAAGACTGAAGAAAATCTCCCCTGTGGTCAGGGAGTGACCACCTTGCTAACGCAAGCACCATCCAGCGAATCACCGTCTGCTTTGCCGCCGCCTCCCGCCGGAGCCCGAGCCCAGAGACTGACAAGACCTGGACCTCCAGACCTCTCACCGCCCGATCCACAGTCCCTGAGAAGAGGAGACCCATGGAGGCACCGAGACACGTGGAGCCAGCCATCTTGGAACGACTACGACAAGCTGACAAGTGCAACAACCGAGGCTCCCTCCAAGTTGTGCTTTGGGATCTGAGAAGCCCAACCCCCGAGCAGCATCTGCACCAAAGGTGAGCCCTCCAGCATCTCCACGATCTGCGTGGGGCCCTTCTGCATTTTGCCACTCGACGCGCCTAACCGGTTGCTGGCCCGCTGGCTAGTGGCCATCTTGGCGACGAAATCTACGACAAACACCGCTGGTCTGGTTGCTCCAGACTGGCCCTTGCTCCCCTCCAAAGGAGCAATCCCTCTGACCTTGCTGGTCAGAACCAACAGCTGATTTCCGAATCCTCCTGCAATTGCTTCTGCCAAGGCTTGTTTGCTTCGATCAAGTCGCCGACACCGCCGACAGCGAGAGCCTGCGTGGGACAGCTCGTGAGCCGACTCCTGGACGTCGTCGACCTTCAGGGACCACGTGGCTGCGGAGACAAGCTACCCCTCATCACCTGTTTGCACCCGACATCGCCTGGTACCCACCTGGTGCCACGCTGGTCACTGGCTAGTGACTGTGAACACTGTCCCCTCTGCTTACAGGTCTTCAACATCTCCGATCCACTCTTGGATCCACTGCATCTCTCCCGGACCGACCGCCTGCAGCATCTTTGTCTTCAAGCTCCACGGAACAGATAGAAGAAACCCGACGCACTTTGAGGCCTATGCACCCGCTTCCTGTGGGTGAGGTAAAGCTGGTACTCCGGTGCCCATGTGTAGTAATACATCTCTAGTGCCTGTGTTCCAAATCTTAAGTTCCTAGTCAACCCGGAAGATCTCCTTTGCAGTAACTTTGTACTTTTTACGCACCCATTGAAACCTATGGGAGCACGCGTGTGACTATTTGCACTGCACACGCCACCCGTGGACCTCCTGGTCACTAACTGACGTTAGCTCCTTGTAGGCCCAGCGATTATTGAGGCCCTAGGCCTTTTCCATTTTCTGTTCGTGGTACTTATACCACTATTTTAGTATATGGTTTGAGTGGCCACCAGGGCCTATCCATATAACGTGCAACTTCTGTGTATTCTGTGATAATCTTGTTTGACGATTTGTGCTCCTGTGCTCATAAAGAGACTAGGGGTTACTTTGAGAAATAAATACATATATATTTTGAATATATATCTGTGTGGTGTCCTTTCATTGGTATAAAAGGGGGTTGCATTTGGTAAAACAGCTGGCTTAACACGTTTCACGAGTTTAGCCTCAAAGACTGCTTAGCCTACGCTACCACTAGGGCAGCTAGTCCGAAAAGGTTGACTTACAACCACACCATAAGGGTTGCTTGGCATGGTACAAGGTGATCACTTTAACTAGTGAGCATCATATACCAGGCCAACTTCTCACATTGGTGAGCAGCGGTTGGATTTGAGCTTGCTGTGTTTTACCATTGTAATCTCTTGGTTACCAATTGAAAGATCACATAGGTACCTGTAGGTACATATAAAACAAGATTAGATATACATAAGTTCTACTGAACTTAGTTGTTGTAGAGCAAAGGGAGTAGCACACCCTGACTACAACTACTAGATAGGTTTAGTAGGTAAACCCAAGTGTAGGTAGATTGCAACACATCCACCCACACTTAAGAGCAATGGCCGGGGCAGAGGGTTCCACTGTACCCATCTCTGTTGAGAGTGACCCCCAGAGGGCACCATCCAGCTTTGCTACCCTTAATCAGAATGAGCTCAGGCATTTGGCAACTCTTAGAGGCCTTAAACAGCCCAAGAACCCAAACTCTGCTGAGCTCAGAGAGCTCTTACAGAATGATGAGAATCAGAGAGCACTCAAGAAAGCTTCCCAGTTAGCCCCCTTAGGGTCAGGAACAGGAGGCCCCCCTTCTGAAGATACTACAGAGGTACCCAGTTCCAATAGCCATCCCTTAGATGAGAACCATACTACAGGGGAGGAAAGTGGTGAGGATACAGAAAGTAGTGATGATGAAGGGAGAACTAGCCCAGTGCCAAGTATTATACTTGGCCCAGCTAAACTAAGGCTATTGGGGACTGACAATGGGTTCACCCCATTGGATCTCCCCAGTGGACTTAACACAGGGCTTGGGAGGCAAAGGAATCGCTCAGGTGACTCCAATGCTTCTCATGGCTCTAGAGGCTCTCAAGGTCACTCCAGGAAAAGGATGACCACCCCTCAGAGGAGGGAACATGAGGCCAGAATGCAGGAAGCCCAGCTGAGGATCAGGAAGCAGGAGCTAGAAGTAGCCCTGATGGAAGAAAAACTGAACAAAGCTAGGCAACCTAGAGAGAGTGGGTCTATACCCACTGGTGGCAGCATTGTCCCTAAGGACAAAGATAGGGTCTTTGATAATAGGAACCTGTCTAAGGTTGTGCCCCCCTACAAAAGTGGGGATGACATCCACAAATGGATAACTGCTCTTGAGAGAGCCTGCAAAGTACAGCAGGTTCCTGAAGACCAGTGGGCAGCAATCCTCTGGCTCTCCTTTGAAGGAAGGGGCAGAGACAGACTCCTCACTGTTAGAGAAGAGGATGTCAGAAACTACAGAGTCCTGAAGAGTGTTCTGGTAGATGGGTTAGGCTTAACCACTGAACAGTACAGGTTAATGTTCAGAGACACCCAAAAGACACAGACTCAGGACTGGTCTGAATACATTGAATGTGCCACTAAGGCTTTGGAGGGTTGGTTGCTGGGAAGTAAGGTATCTGATTTTACAGGATTGTATAATTTGATGATGAGAGAACAGATTTTAAATAACTGTCAAAACCAGCAACTGCATCAACACTTGGTTGACTCTGATCTGACCACTCCCCAAGAATTGGGAAAGAAGGCAGACAAATGGGTCAGAACCAGGGTTAAGCAAAAGAACCAGAACCAGGGCCAAGGGGGTGATCAGAAGAAAACAGACCAAAAGGGTGGAGATCAGAAACCTAAAGACCAGAAGTCTTCAACAGGGCCCCAAACTACTGCTAAGGAGGGTGGGTCCCAACAGTCCAAGAAGAAGAAAGAAGGTCAGAAGAAACCCTGGTGCAATCATTGTAAAAATACAACTCACTGGACTAGTGATTGCAAAAAGGGTGGAGCCCCCAACACTGTTGCCCCTAAGGCACCTGCTCCCAGTACTACTGTTAGCAGTGTTGGTCCCCAGACAAAGGGTGTAGTGGGAATCACTATGGGAACTGAAGGAGATTCTGACTTAGACAGAACCCTTACACAGGCAGTCTTGATCTGTGATGGGGACATTGATTTGTCCCTGACTGTGAGCCCCAGTAACCTGGGCAAGTACAGACAGACTCCTTTAATTAATGACAAAGTGGCTCAAGCCTACAGGGACACATGTGCCAGTGTCACTATGGTGACACCAGGCTTTGTGGACCCTGGACAGTACATACCAGGTGAGAACTACCTGGTGACCAATGCCAGCAATGCCACTACTTCACACAGTGTGGCAGTTGTTAACTTCTCATGGGGAGGGGTAACTGGCCTCAAAAGGGTTGTGGTTAGTGCAGACCTCCCAGTAGAATGTTTGTTGGGCAATGACCTAGAGAGTTCTCTATGGTCAGAAGTGGAGTACAGGACTCATGCAGAGATGTTAGGTATATCATCACATGTCCTTGCTGTGACCAGGTCACAGGCCAAAAAGTGCCTCACTGAACCTCAGGTCTTGGATCCTGGGACAATGGACCAAGCACCTACCAAGAAGAAGAACAGGAGGGTCAAGGCTGTGCCTTCCCCCCTGCCTCAGAGTGATGATCAGCCTTCCCAGGAAGCTGATCTAGAGGACCCTGAAGGAACTGTCCCTGAAGAGCTTGAACCTGATCAGGTTGAGTTTCTGGGGACAGGGGGACCTTCAAGGGCTGACTTGAGGCAGGCTCAGTTATCCTGTCCCTCTCTTGAACCCCTCAGACAGCTGGCTGCTGCTGAGGCTGCTGGGAATGCTCAAGGTACCCATAAAGTGTATTGGGATGAAGGGCTCCTTTATTCAGAGGCTAGAGACCCCAAGCCTGGTGCTACCAGGAGGTTGGTCATACCTCTGCAATTTAGGGGCTTCCTTCTTACCTTGGCCCATGACATTCCTTTAGCAGGACACCTAGGCCAGAATAAGACCTGGGACAGACTTGTCCCTCACTTTCACTGGCCTCACATGAATGAAGATACAAAGGAGTTTTGTCGCTCCTGTGTTACCTGCCAAGCCAGTGGCAAATCAGGTGGCACAACAAAGGCCCCCCTAATACCACTACCTGTGGTGGGGGTCCCCTTTGAAAGAGTGGGAATAGACATAGTGGGTCCCATGGATCCTCCCACTGCATCTGGGCACAGATTTATACTGGTGGTAGTGGATCATGCCACCAGGTATCCAGAGGCAATTCCCCTTAGGACCACTACAGCTCCTGTTGTGGCCAGGGCCCTGCTGGGAGTATTCTCCAGAGTGGGGTTTTCTAAGGAGGTAGTATCTGACAGAGGTACCAACTTTATGTCAGGATACTTGACAGCTATGTGGAAGGAATGTGGTGTCAACTACAAGTTCACCACCCCTTACCACCCACAATGCAATGGGCTTGTTGAGAGATTCAACAAGACCCTAAAGGGTATGATCAAAGGATTACCTGAAAAGCTCAGGCGAAGATGGGATATCCTTCTACCCTGCCTTCTGTTTGCTTACAGAGAGGTCCCACAAAAAGGAGTTGGCTACAGCCCCTTTGAATTGTTGTTTGGGCACCCTGTGAGAGGCCCACTGTGTTTGGTGAAGGAAGGATGGGAGTTACCTCTCAAAAAGCCTAAGCTAGACATAGTGGACTATGTACTTGGTCTCCGCTCCCGGATGGCTGAGTATATGGAGAAGGCATCCAAAAACCTTGAGGCAAGCCAGGCCTTACAGAAAGCTTGGCATGACCAAAAGGCTGTCTTGGTTGAGTATCAGCCAGGACAGAAGGTATGGGTGTTGGAGCCAGTGGCCCCAGCAGCACTCCAAGACAAATGGTCTGGACCCCATACAATCCTGGAAAAGAAGGGAGAGGTCACCTACTTGGTGGACCTAGGAACTCCCAGGAGTCCCCACCGGGTACTCCATGTTAACAGGCTTAAAGCATATGTTGACAGGGCAGACATGGGCTTGCTCATGGCTACAGATGAGGGACAGGAGGAAGAGAGTGACCCTCTCCCAGACCTGTTGTCTCAGAACCCTGAAGATGGCTCAGTTGAAGGAGTGACCCTTGGAGGCAACCTCACTGCCCATCAGCAGACTGAATGTAGACAGGTTCTACAATCATTTTCACATATGTTTTCCTTGATACCTAGTCAAACTGACTGGTGTACCCATGTTGTGGACACTGGTGACAGTCTGCCTGTAAAGAACAAACTTTACAGACAACCTGACCACGTCAGGGACTGTATAAAGGCTGAGGTACATAAAATGCTGGAATTAGGTGTCATTGAACCCTCAGAGAGCCCCTGGGCTAGCCCAGTGGTTCTGGTCCCCAAACCTCACACCAAAGATGGCAAGAGAGAGATGAGGTTCTGTGTGGATTACAGAGGACTCAATGCTGTCACCAGGACAGATGCACACCCTATTCCAAGGGCAGATGAGCTCATAGACAAACTAGCTTCTGCAAAGTTTTTGAGCACATTTGACTTAACAGCTGGCTATTGGCAAATCAGATTAGCTGAGGAGTCTAAGGCCAAAACAGCATTCTCAACCCCAGGTGGGCACTACCAGTTTGTGGTGATGCCCTTTGGTCTGAAGAATGCACCTGCCACCTTCCAAAGGCTGGTGAACCAAGTCCTTACTGGGTTGGATGACTTTTGCGCAGCATATCTTGATGACATTGCTGTCTTTAGTTCCACCTGGGAGGATCACCTGATCCACCTGAAGAAGGCTCTTGAGGCTCTGCAAAGGGCAGGCCTCACTATCAAGGCTACTAAGTGCCAGATAGGGCAGAGTAAGGTTGTGTATTTGGGCCACCTTGTAGGTGGGGGCCAAGTTCAACCACTGGAGAGTAAGATACAGTCCATCAAGGATTGGTCCCCTCCAACCACCCAGACTCAAGTTCGAGCTTTCTTGGGCTTGACTGGGTATTACAGGAAGTTTGTTAAGAACTATGGGTCCATTGTGACTCCTCTTAATGATCTGACATCCAAGAAGATGCCCAAAAAGGTTCAGTGGACAGTAAGCTGTCAAAAGGCATTTGATGACCTGAAGGAGGCCATGTGCTCTGCACCTATCCTGAAAAGTCCTGACTACTCCAAAGAGTTTATTGTCCAAACAGATGCTTCTGAGTTGGGTGTGGGAGCTGTGCTGTCACAACTTAATGTAGATGGTCAAGACCAACCCATTGCTTTTATTAGCAGAAGGTTGACCCCCAGAGAGAAGAATTGGTCAGCTATTGAGAGGGAGGCCTTTGCTGTGGTGTGGGCCCTGAAGAAGCTGAGGCCATACTTGTTTGGCACTCACTTCAAGATTCAGACCGACCATAAGCCCCTCTTGTGGCTAAATCAGATGAAGGGTGAAAACCCCAAACTGCTTAGGTGGTCCATTTCCCTACAGGGGATGGACTTTACAGTGGAGCACCGGCCAGGTACTGACCATGGGAATGCAGATGGTCTCTCCAGGTACTTCCACTTAGGACATGAAGACGAGACTGGTCAAGGCTAGTTTAATGTCCCAGCGTTTGGGGGGGGGTTGTGTAGGAGAGTAGGGTCTGCTATCCTATGGTCACCCCAAATTTTTGCTTTTTGCTTCACTGGTTTTTGACATATTGAGGCTGTGGGCCTGCCAATCAGACCCCCAGCCTGCTGTTCTCTCTACTAAATTACAACTATGCACCCTAGGTGCATAACCAATTGGAAGTGGATCACCCTGTCAGCCCCTGTACCAGTGTACACTAGGTACCCAGGGCATTGGTGTACCCAAGGCCTGCCAAGGGCTGCAGCATGTATTATGCCACCCCAGGCTTGGCCTAACAATCTGACACAACTGGCTGATCACTCAGCTGGGGTAAGTTGGTGTAATCACCTCTTACTTAGGTGTAGTATACCTATACCTAACCTTAAATGGGACACCTGGTAACCTATAAGTCACTCCTATGGCAGGCCTTAACAATCCTGAAGGCAGAGTGCTTGGTTCCATGTGAGATGGTGCTCTGGCATGAGCTGAGCCTGTCTGCAGTGGTCGGAACAACTTCCTTCTACTGTTTCCAGATATCGTCATACCATATACTCTTAAGTGCATTATGAACCTCGCGGTTAAATGCTATCTTTGGTTTGGCTTTATCAAAACATGTCGAGTAAGGTGTCATACGAATTGGAATACTAACCCCTCGCCAATTCTGGCGACGGGGTTAGCATTCCACCCTTCTAGAGGGACACGACATGTACAGTACCTGAAACCCGGGTAAAATCAGACATAGCCTCAGCTCCACAAAATGGATGCTGCCACCACAGACACAAGTCTGCCCTCCTGCTGCTGGGAGTCCTTCCAGCTTGGGAGGTGTGGACAAAGGGTTTCCTGCCAGGGGAGGTGCGTGCACCACCCCAGACAGGATTTTGTGTATTGGTCAGGTAGGGCTTGAAAGAAACCAGACATGCCTGTGGCTCACAAGGAGCCTCGGTGCATATGCCAGTTCAAACCGGTCCTGGGGCACACCAGTCCCGGGCCTGGGGCGAGCTGGACAAAGGATTGGGGGTGTAACCACCCCCCTTCCTGGTCCCACCCTTAGGGAGGGACCTAGCAGGTAGTCCGGCCCCTAGAATCCGCTTAAAGGTAGGAGCTGTGTCCTAAAGACTTCAGACATCCTGGAATCAACTTGAAACTAAGAAGAAGACGGGAACTTCGACATTCTGCTGCACAGAAGACTGAAGAAAATCTCCCCTGTGGTCAGGGAGTGACCACCTTGCTAACGCAAGCACCATCCAGCGAATCACCGTCTGCTTTGCCGCCGCCTCCCGCCGGAGCCCGAGCCCAGAGACTGACAAGACCTGGACCTCCAGACCTCTCACCGCCCGATCCACAGTCCCTGAGAAGAGGAGACCCGTGGAGGCACCGAGACACGTGGAGCCAGCCATCTTGGAACGACTACGACAAGCTGACAAGTGCAACAACCGAGGCTCCCTCCAAGTTGTGCTTTGGGATCTGAGAAGCCCAACCCCCGAGCAGCATCTGCACCAAAGGTGAGCCCTCCAGCATCTCCACGATCTGCGTGGGGCCCTTCTGCATTTTGCCACTCGACGCGCCTAACCAGTTGCTGGCCCGCTGGCTAGTGGCCATCTTGGCGACGAAATCTACAACAAACACCGCTGGTCTGGTTGCTCCAGACTGGCCCTTGCTCCCCTCCAAAGGAGCAATCCCTCTGACCTTGCTGGTCAGAACCAACAGCTGATTTCCGAATCCTCCTGCAATTGCTTCTGCCAAGGCTTGTTTGCTTCGATCAAGTCGCCGACACCACCGACAGCGAGAGCCTGCGTGGGACAGCTCGTGAGCCGACTCCTGGACGTTGTCGACCTTCAGGGACCACGTGGCTGCGGAGACAAGCTACCCCTCATCACCTGTTTGCACCCGACATCGCCTGGTACCCACCTGGTGCCACGCTGGTCACTGGCTGGTGACTGTGAACACTGTCCCCTCTGCTTACAGGTCTTCAACATCTCCGATCCACTCTTGGATCCACTGCATCTCTCCCGGACCGACCGCCTGCAGCATCTTTGTCTTCAAGCTCCACGGAACAGATAGAAGAAACCCGACGCACTTTGAGGCCTATGCACCCGCTTCCTGTGGGTGAGGTAAAGCTGGTACTCCAGTGCCCATGTGTAGTAATACATCTCTAGTGCCTGTGTTCCAAATCTTAAGTTCCTAGTCAACCCGGAAGATCTCCTTTGCAGTAACTTTGTACTTTTTACGCACCCATTGAAACCTATGGGAGCACGCGTGTGACTATTTGCACTGCACACGCCACCCGTGGACCTCCTGGTCACTAACTGACGTTAGCTCCTTGTAGGCCCAGCGATTCTAGAGGCCCTAGGCCTTTTCCCTTTTCTGTTCGTGGTACTTATACCACTATTTTAGTATATGGTTTGAGTGGCCACCAGGGCCTATCCATATAACGTGCAACTTCTGTGTATTCTGTGATAATCTTGTTTGACGATTTGTGCTCCTGTGCTCATAAAGAGACTAGGGGTTACTTTGAGAAATAAATACATATATATTTTGAATATATATCTGTGTGGTGTCCTTTCATTGGTATAAAAGGGGGTTGCATTTGGTAAAACAGCTGGCTTAACACGTTTCACGAGTTTAGCCTCAAAGACTGCTTAGCCTACGCTACCACTAGGGCAGCTAGTCCGAAAAGGTTGACTTACAACCACACCATAAGGGTTGCTTGGCATGGTACAAGGTGATCACTTTAACTAGTGAGCATCATATACCAGGCCAACTTCTCACACACAGGTACTGTGAAAGTACTGACAAGATAGCTGACACTGGGCCCTGGTGTAGGCAGCACAAGGCCCTCCTGTGACCAGTGCAAACACAAACACCAAGACAACAAGGTCAGATATCTAGGACAGGAACTCACACTCACTGTCATGGCAGCATGCTCCATGGGGGGACAGCTACATCACCTGGGACCCCCAGTGCCAAATCACACTACACCCACCAGCAGGCCCTGTCACACACACCCCTTACACAAGCAGACACCCCCAGGACAGGCAATGGATTTACCCACTGTCACAATGGACATGTAACACAACAAGACCAATACATAGCCGAAGAAGCATCCAAGCCAAAAATCAACAAGTCAAAGACTCAGGAACACAGATCAATCTGTCCCCCGCAACATACCCATCCACAAGTGAACATTGAGGAGAATGCTAGGCACATACAACTACCTGGAGGAACAGTGCCAACTAGAATGTGTATGAAACATGGATGTTGCATGAAACAACATTAACATTGTCTGTCTTTCACACACAGGGCAACGTGATGAATCTCCCCCCAACAATGGGGGTGAACAATCACAGTCCCAGGCTCGGGAGGAACATGATCCCACCTGCAGCGACGCCTCTCAACACTCCGTGGATGACCCCGACTGACCTGGACCCTCTGCTGTCCAAGCCCCTGCAGCACCTGGTTCAGGAACATCTGTGCCAACCACCACCCCCATTCCTGCCACATCCCAGGAGACACCAAGGAGCCCTGCCTGCAGTGAACAACTGAGCAAGTCTGACCAGGAGGGACAAGGTTCGCCGGGCAACCAGGAGGAGGCAGACAACACCACCACTGCCATCCCTCAGGGGTCCCGTAGACCCGATGTGCCCACAACGGCAGGCCAGGCTCGTGTGGGCAGGGGTTGTGGGAGTGGAGGCAGGCAGAGGCGAGAACCTGACCAGCCAGCTGAAGAGACCGGTATGTCACACATACACAACATCATGGAGGCATACCGGCGTGACACCAGGGAGATCAGCCAGGTAGTTGGGACACTCACAGAGATAAAGGGGACCATCACAGAGATGAAGAACCAGCAGGCCGAGCAACATGCCAGTCAACAAGAACACCAAGGAAGGATGGAGGCAAGACTGGCTGAGCTCCTGGCGGTGCAAAGGGACATAAGCCATTCACTCTGTCGGATCGCAGACAACATGGGCAACCCTCCCTGTGCCACCAGGCGAAGACCACCACCAGCCACAGGGAGGAAGGAGGAGGAGGATTTGTCCGACGGAGTGTCCCAAGCATCGTCAAGGCCTGCATCTGAGGGTCCCCTGAGGAAGGCGGGTCGTCCACGGAAAAGACCGTGAGAGGCAGCGGCCCATCCACATCTCCCAGGTCACCTGGCCTGGCACCTGGCCTTCATGTGCAACTGCATCACCTCATTGACTGACATTCTCTGCCACATGGACTTGCTGGTGACAGTCTGACCAATGATGCCAAACACTGTGGTATGGACTTTGCTGCTTTCAAATGCCAAGGATCCCATCTCCCCCTGGGAACTTTAGATTCTATGGTCCCTGTATTGCACCTTTTTCTTGCACAAATCACGCCCCAGACCTATAATAAAAAAAGAAAAAAATTTGATGTTGCAGTCATTTCGCATGAGTCCACAACATACGTGTGGGGATATGTCAAAGTATGCCTGAGTGTGGAACTACCTCCAGCCATCCATACACTGGAATCTGAGTCCGGTCGAGGACACACATGGGTCACAATGTATCATCAAATACAGACATGGAGCCCGATACTCACCCGTGATGGCCTCAAGCTGCTGAGGGGGGGCTTGCAATACTGCTCGGACAGACCAATTTGGAAGAGTATCATGAAGGCGTAGAGGTCATGGGTCATGTGGATGTGCCCGGGGAGGGAGTCCCAGGTCTGTTTGGTGAGGTGGGAGAACTATCTCCTGCATGCAGTTGTTCTGTGGATGTGATGAATGGTGGACAGGGCAAGGTTGTCTGCACGGAGTTGGGCCAACGGGGTGTTGGATGACAGACGTCCAAGGGCGGTTTTGGGTCTGGGGTTGTGGACTGCCTCCTGAGTGTGGGTGAGGAGTCTGAAGGTGATCCTGCAGCAGACAGTGAGCCATTGTAGCTATCTCAGGTGGACGGTGATGTGGCTGGGCTGGGGGATGTTGAAGATGAGGTGTGCGGATGCACCCTGGATGTGGACAAGTTCTCCTGCAGTTTTGCTGTTGTTTCTTCGTAGAGGGCATTGCTGTATTTGACCAGGCTGGTGTCGTGGACCTGGGAGACGGTCTGTCTTGCCTTGGAGTAGATCTATCTGTGGATCATTTGTAGCATGCGGAGGGTGTTGCAGCTTGAGGTACAGATGGTGTTGAGTTGCATGGTAATTGTGAGCGATGAGTCCATGATGAACACCAGCTTGCGTGCGTGGCCACTGGGTGCTGGTGCGGTGCCCAGGCCGGTGGGACACAAGGAGTTAACCCAGCCATAAGGGAACAATCCTCAGATGATGACCTCAGTCCTGTCCAAGTCCAGCCTCAGGTGGCTGATGTTCAGCCATTCATCAACGGATCTCATGCCTTCTTGAAGGTTGGATCTGGCAATGGCTGGGTCTTTGGTGAGTGTGAGGAGCAGCTGGGTGTCAATGGCATACGAGATGATGATGAGGACGTGTGCGCATGTGATGGTGGAGAGGGGGGTCATGGAGACATTGAAGATCGTCACGCTGAGAGATGAGCCCTGGGGCTTGGGCCAGATGACCCCAGTGTACCACATGCTGAAGTGTGGAGGCCGACTCCCTGGGCCTTGCTGGTGAGCTACTTGGTGATTTAATCCTGGGCCCTCCTCTGGATACCAGTGTTGGAGATGTGTGAGCTGACAGTGTAGTAGCACATGGTGTAGAATGCCGTTGAGAGGTCAAGGGGGGTGGTCTCACCATTGTTGAGCAGGGCAAAGTTGTCGTTGGTGGTGGCAATTATGACGGTTTCAGTGGTGTGATTACTGTTGAAGATGGTCTGGTGCCGGTTGCCTGGAGCTGTTTGCGTGGAGGAAGTTGCTCGTTGAGTGTCTTCCTGATGACATTTGCTGGGTAGGGAAGCAGGGTGATGTTCCAGGAGATCCTGCGGTACTGCCGTCCGTTGTTTAAGAAGGGCCTGGGTCTCTGCATGCCTCCAGCTCCCATGGAATGTGGCAAACTCAAAGGAGACATTCATGACGTGCTGGACGTGGGCTTCAAGGATGGGGAATGATGTGGTTGAGATGTTGTGTGGGAAGGGGCCTGATGGAGAGCCAGAGTGGATGGTGCACATGAGCCAGGTGGTGTAATTGCTGCTGACGGGAGTCCAGAACCTGAGGGGGGTTTGTCCCGCGGATAATAGTGCTGTCTGCCTCTGTGTGCCAAGGCTGTCGTGTATGTCCATGAGCTTGCAGTGGTAGAAAGTTGCAAGGGATTTGATCTGCCTTGCAAGGGTGGGGTGTCTTTTGGATGGAGAGCTGCTGTCAGTTCACTCACAATGCTGATGAGCTCCTTTATGTCGTGTGTTTTGGTGCCTCGGCCCTATCTGAAGGATCTCCACTTGTCCTTGCTGATGATATGGTGATCGCTGTGTGTGGCGTTTTCCAGGGCTGTAAGGTAACTGATGGTTCTTTGTGTTGCAAGGTTTGCACAAGAGTCCGGCTAGATCTGTATGAGTCCAGTAGGTCTGCCTTGTCCCAGGTGGCTTGACTGTTGTTGTGCTTCACAGGAAAGTCTGTCAATGTGGCAAGATTGTTGGATCAGTTGCTAATCCAGTGTGTGAGGTTGCAGGGTGTGGCGGGGGTGTTGGTTCGAGTGTCCCACACAGCTTGTCTGTGGTGACTTACATCAAGCATCTTTGGGGGATCGGTAGCAGGGTGTGGGGCAGTGTGTTGCTTGTCGGAGACGTGGATGCAAATGCTGATGGACCAATGATGGATGGTGGTGTGGTTCTGCTCCAGCAAGAAGTTACTGGCCCCCAGCCACATGTAGCCTGTGGAGGTGAGGGCGTGCGTGCAGATGTACGTGTTGATGGCTTTGCGGAATTGTGGATGTAGGCCTGGAGATCTGTAGAAGTGTTACTCTGAGGGTTGCCAGGGGGTTGGTGCAAAACCGGATTTGTGACTCTGAGGGTGTACTTGTGAATAAATTGCAATTCATCCTCCGGGATTGTTGGTGCCGTCCCTGTGGGTGATCTTGTATCCGTCAGAGATGGCAATGAAGAAGTTGTGTGCTGAGGATGCTTTTATCCAGGTTACTGTCATGAAGGTGATGTGTGGTGCTATTGTGTTGAGGAGGTAACAGAGTCCAATGGCGTGCTGGTGGACGGAGCGGGGGCGGAGTAGGAGGCACATGACCTGGTTGTTCTGACAGGGTCTGGTAGGCGGGGCAGCGCTGTGTAGGCAGTTGGAGTTGCACACTCAGCATGCAAAGGTGTTGTGTGTGCGCTTAGGGGTTGCCTGATAGCAGGCGGTTGCTTGTCTGGTGGACATTGCTTGGAGGGTGGCTACAGCATGAGCCTGTTGTGTGACGTGGGTCATGCAAGGACCAGAGGGTCGTGCACTGTGCACGTTGCAGGCGCAGACGGTCCTGCCTTTGGTACGGCATTGGCGCAACAGTGGCACAGACAAGCTGCTGGCTGCATTAAGAATGGGTGTAGGGGGGAAGGGAGGAGCATTTTGGAGGTGTGTGGGTTGCAGAATCAGGGCACTCGGTGGGGCGGTGCCGCAGGTGAGGCAGCAGCAGGCGGAAGAGATGAGAAACTAGGCAAAAAGTAGCACACAAAGACAAGGAGGTCAGAAAGGCACAGTGCAACAGGTGTATGTAAAGGAAGGAGTGTCAGGTTACTCATGGGTCACTCCGAGAAAATGTATGAACAATCACCAAGAATGACGGCCAGAGGATCAGGCCAACAAAATGTGGAGCTGCGCACAGGAGACACACCATCAGCAGGCGTTGACGTCCAGTTGTGGGGAGCAACCTGCACAAATACATACACAACCAGGTACTTCATGCACAATAGAGATTATTAGCCATGAAGAACTGCATGCATGTTGCCGAAGTACATATGCTCAATCTTTGACAATTATGCCATAGAGGACACATGCAAACTGGCAAGAGATCTGCAGTGACAGAGATGAGGCACTTTGGATTGTGCTGAACACCTTTATTACACAAACTCACACAAAGGGAAATGCATCCATATGAACAGACTCACAGGTCAGTTGACAGAACATGTGGGACATACGCTGGACCCCCCCTTCCCAACACGGATGTTGTAAATCCCAATGAACTGGCACACAAGTTAAGGGGATGAGCCAAACACATCCTGCTGCACACGGAGAGGCTGCAATTCACCATAGAGCCTGTTGTTGTGATGTCCCACACTATGTCCACCAGTAGCATCTGCAATGTTTCAGAGGCAAGGTTTACGCACATTGGTGCCTTCATCAGACTCCACACTCCACTACAGATGACTGTCAAGAAGGGTGACTACCATGTCATGGGAGTGATGCTACATGTTATATGCTCCATGGTGAGAAGACATGTATGCATGGTACCACAACATGCACAGAAGCAGTCCCCACACATTCCCAACCCGTACCACCACCAAAAAGCCTTGCTGCAATCCTTACCCAAACTGACATTTCCACATGTCCGTGCATGGAACACTGATTCAGCACACGTTGCAATCCTCATGAGGAATAGCAGGAGGACAAAGATGACACGAGCAGACAACAGGCGGAAAAACCTGGGAATGACACACAAGAAGTCACCTAAAACAAATCTCGCCGCACACATGGTCAGTTACAAAACATGAACAATGTTGGACACATGCAAATTTCAAAGAAAGTCTCTCCGCAAAACTGTGTGACATGACATCATCACTCGAGTGACACATCAGTACACACATCAAATTCCCTTTGTATTCAGTCAGCTGGACACACACATTGCAACACATGCCACTCAATGCTACAAGCTTGCACACTCATACCCAGTGACTCACCATTATGAGAAGAAGTTGCGTATGAGCTGACTCCGGATATCATCCTCCTCCTCCTCATCACTTGCCTCGTGACCAAGCCCTGGATCCTCCACGTGTGGATGTTGCTGCTCATCAGGATCAAGGATGAGTGGCACTGCCTTCTCAACGGCCATGTTGTGCAGCATGCAGCACACAATGCAGATTTTGCAGACCTTCTCCGTTGCATATGGGAGGGACCCGCCTGTCTTGTCAAGGCACCGGAATCGTCTCTTCAGGAGGCCAAACGTCCTCTCAATCACTCGCCTGGTCTGCCCGTGTGCATTGTTGTACTGGTGATCTGCAGCTGTTCTTGGATTGCGGAGAGGTGTCATTAGCCATGGCATGTTGGGATATCCAGAGTCCCCTACATGGAAACATCATGTAAATAAGTGGGTCAGGAGATGCCGTAAGGTCCAAAGATACCGCAACACACAGGACAAACAGAGTATACCCACCAACAAGACATGCTTGTTTGTAGTGCAGCCGCAGCATCATTTGTGGCACCCTGCTACGCCTCATGATGTAGGCATCATGTGCTGATCCTGGAAAACGTGCACAGACATGGGAAATCAGCATGTTAGCAAGACACACCACAAGGGCATTTATTGAGTGGTAATGTTTACGGTTGCGATAGGCTTGCTCCTGTGCCTGTGGTGGTACCAAAGCCACATGTGTCCCATCAATGGACCCAATGACAGGGGGCATCCCTCCCAGGGCATAGAAATCACCCTTGACACCTGTCAACTCCTCAGGAGTAGGATATATGATGAATTCATCAAGGTGCTCCAACATGGCTGCCAAAACATCACGCAGGACACGGCTGAACATTGTCTGTGACATCCCACCAACATCAGCTATGGTCAATTGAAATGTACCTGTGGCAAAAAAATGTAGGGCTGCCATCACCTTCATCTTGGGGGTCAGCGCAGTAGGATACCTGTGTCGCGGTTGGAGGTGTGGTGCCAGCTTGTCGGTCAAGTCCTCAATCAACTGTCGAGTGAATCTGTAACGTCGGATGCAGGCACGTTCCCTCATGGCAGCCAAGTCTGGCATTGGTCTTGGGACAGGCGGTGCCCTGCAGGACATTGTTAGGAATAATGAAGATTGAGGGTCTGCCAACATCAATGTCAATGAACATAGCACATGCTAAACTGCTACTAAACATCAGGTAACTATGGAGTCTGGTGTGTGCAATACATCCAGGACACATATGCCAGCTTGCTGGCACTCCTACGAAAAGCCAGATACAGCTGTTGATTGTCAAGTCTACATGACATGCCCTGAAATGAGCTGTGGGCAAGTCTGAGTGAACAGCCAGAGATATCACCGTAGTGACACACATCCACATAGCTGCATTGGAAGGATGTCCTCTCATCCAGACAGTTGACTGAAAGGCACACGCACAGGTCACATGGAATGTCAAATGTACATATGAAACACATTGCAATGAAGGGGTACACGTGACAAAAAAAAACACAGCCATTGAGACGACGCAGACATGTATGCCTGGGAAAATATTATGTCCGATGCGAACAGACCCTACAGCCGTGGGAATCCACATGTGGCATGATGTGCGTAGATGTGTGCCATGCCCATCTCCACACAGACCCATGTTGGATGAACCAACAGCAGATGCAGTTGACGGAACACTAACAGCAAGCTCATGGGAAAACATGACACACACCTGACATAGTCACATAGGGGCACGCTGATCATGACATGTCAGTTGATAAAGTGTCCCTGTCCCTGGCCTCAGGAGACAGGTGCAGGTGGTGATGACTGTGCCATCCCACTGCTGCTGTGCATGACACAGTTGGACTACAGACACACATGTGGCAAGTGTCAAGGTGATGTGTGCCACATAGTGCCCCATCACACATGACATGTGTACACAGGTCATCACACATCAATTGTGAAACTAGATGAGATGACCTGTGCAATATCACTGGCTGACACACCTAGGGCCTGCACATGAAAGTATGCAATGACAGGTACTTGATGGACATCCTTGTGCGACTCGTAGCCCTCCATTCCTGGCATGTGTACGCCTCATATCACTATTGTACTGGTGCCGTATGGGTACGTGTGAAACGAACCGTACCCCTGCATTCATTGCGTGTGTACGGTCTGTATCACTATTGTACTGGTGCCGTAGGGGTACATGTGAAAGGCATCATACCCACGCATTCATTGCGTGTGTACGGTAACCCTGGGCGTAGGTCGCGAAGTAGCACTTCGCGAAACTACGCAAAGTGCAGTTCGCACTACGCGAGCTACGCGTAGCACTTCGCGAACTGCGTAGTACCTTGTTCGCACTGTGCCAGATGTCGTTTTCAATGATTGCACAGTGCGGACAGGCAACCGGCACTGTGCAATCATTGAAAATGGCATCTTGCACAGTGCGAGCTGTAGTTTTCTGCTGCTCGAGTAGATTTTTACTCGAGCAGCAGCTAACAGGTAATTTCTCATCGCGAGCGGTCGCGAGCATACGCGACCACTCGCAATGAGAAACCTGACCTCCTCGCGTTGGGAATCTCGCCGAGAGGTTTATTTTCCATGCTCGCGATCGCCAACTTGATGTTGCTGATCGCGAACAAGGAAAAAGTCTCGCCGGGATGTCATTTTGCTTGCTCGCGGTCGCCAACTTGACGTTGAGGACCGCGAGCAAGCAAAAAATGACCGCAGCACTACGCAACACTACGCTACGCGTGTTCGCACTGTGCTATGTGCAATTCGCGTAGTGCGAAGTAGCGCGAACTTCGCAAACTACGCTAGCGTAGCGTAGTGCTTTGCCCAGGCTTAGTGTACGGTCTGTATCACTGTTCTACTGGTGCCGTTGGGGTACGTGTGAAACGTACCGTACCCCCGCATTCATTGCGTGTGTACGCATCGTATCACTATTGTACTGGTGCCGTAGGGGTACGTGTGAAATGCACCATACCCATGCATTCATTGCGTGTGTACGGTCCGTATCACTGTTCTACTGGTGCTGTTGGGGTACGTGTGAAATGCACCGTACACCCGCATTCATTGCGTGTGTACGCATCGTATCACTATTGTACTGGTGCCGTAGGGGTACGTGTGAAATGCACCATACCCATGCATTCATTGCGTGTGTACGGTCCGTATCACTGTTCTACTGGTGCTGTTGGGGTACGTGTGAAATGCACCGTACCCCCGCATTCATTGCGTATGTATGCATCGTATCACTATTGTACTGGTGCTGTAGGGGTACGTGTGAAACGCACCCTACCCATGCATTCATTGCGTGTGTACGGTCCGTATCACTATTGTACTGGTGCCGTAGGGGTACATGTCAAACGCACCGTACCCCCGCATTCATTGCGTGTGTACGGTCCGTATCACTGTTCTACTGGTGCCGTATGGGTACGTGTGAAACGCACCGTACCCACGCATTCATTGCGTGTGTACAGTCCGTATCACTGTTCTACTGGTGCCGTACGGGTACGTGTGAAACACACCGTACATGTGTGTGGATTTCAAAATTACATAGGGAACACATAGGGGACAAGTATTAGGCCCAAAATGCATGCTGGTTGTCATGGATACAGAGTTTTCATTTGCAATGTGTCCATCAGGTATCCTGGAACAGTCAGTTGGCCAAATAATACAATGTTGCAAAGTGGTTGTTGACTTGACATGATGCTCAAAATTTGAACCATGCGAATGCGTGTCATTGGTGTATGTTTAAAGGGATTGGAGTAAACGCATGATGCGAATGAGTCTGACCAATCACTATGTACTCCTCTAAATGAATGCCCCTCAGCAAGACAGATATAAGGCAGCCAGAACCCATGAGAGGGCACTTGCTTGCACAACTTTTGAGTCGACCACACTGCTGCTGTCTCTGCTTCCTCTGGACCATGTCGCGTACTGTGGAGAGGGCCCAGCCATTCACCCTAGAGGAGAATGAGGTGTTGCTGGACTGCCTCCTCCCACAGTACCCCAAGCTGTATGGGAGACCAGGGGAGCAGGTGAGTGCTGACTCCACTACCTTTCCCTATGCACCTGTTGTGTGACTGTCAATATTGTGTCCAGGTGGGACAGACATGCTATGTGAAACGAAGCGTACACCTGCATTCATTGCGTGTGTACGCATCGTACCCATGGTGTAGCTTAGAATCGTATCACTGTTGTAATGTTGCCATAAGCGGTGTAAAACACTACCTTTGACTGTGCACCAGTTGTGTGACTGTCACTTCTGGCATTGTGTCCAGGTGTGACAGACATGCAATGTTGCTTAGAGTCAGTCCCAGGGGGGGACATGCTTATGTCTCTCATGCAGAGCATGAGGTAGTTCCTGTGTGCACTCCTCACTTGCATTGTGCTTACTGTGACATTCACTGCATAGTGCATGACACATTCAGCCTGGCAAACCCTTGGTGGCTTTTTTTCATATTGTCCTTAGGTGATTCAGTGATCCCCCCGGTGTGACAGGTGACTGTACCCACAGATGTGTATGAGTTGAGTGGACCTGTGGTGAGAGTGTCCAAATGATGCGTACGACCTCATGGACATTGATATGTGTGAATGTTCCTTGTCATGTGGGTGAGCGTCTATGTGAAGTGTTGCACCACAGCTGCATGGAGGAGGCAACAGCTCTACCCATCTGATGTGACAAGTGAGCCGTGGTGTGTGTGACTTGCAGAGCGAGCACGACACCTGTGACACCCCACAGGCAAGTGGCACATGTGCAGAGTGAGGGTTGTATCCGCTGTTGTGACTGACAGGCGAGTGATCTGTGCCTGGGTGTGTCTGTCTAGTCTGCTGAGGGTGCGTCAGTGGAGTGGGACATGTGACTGCTTGGCACGTGCTGTCCATCAGCCTGCTGTTGCATGTGCTGCACAGTGTGTGCCATGGTCAGTGAGTGTGTCGCACCCCTTATGCCACCTGTTGACTTTCAATGCCATGTAGTGCATTGGGGCTTGCACACAGGCCAATTTCTCATTGAGAATGATGCAATTCCTGTCAGCATCCTATGCCCTGTTCAACATAT
Organism: Triturus cristatus; assembly: GCF_964204655.1. Classification (NCBI taxonomy): domain Eukaryota; kingdom Metazoa; phylum Chordata; class Amphibia; order Caudata; family Salamandridae; genus Triturus; species Triturus cristatus. Next base: position 553,177,041 of record NC_140584.1, read on the forward strand.
CAAAGATGTTCAAATGTGTGTCTCTGGGACATGGGGCAGGTGTAGTGATTTTGTCTCACTTTGTCATCCTGACAGGTAACTGCCTACGAGAAGATGGTGATCTGGCAGGACATCGTCGGGCCGTGAGATCGGCGGGGATTGGAGTCGGCACCTACCACAGGTCAGAAAATGGTGGCAGGATATCCGGTGCTGGACCCGGAGGATCGCCCGGGTCCAGCTGGGGATAGACCCTCCTCGACCCCACGGCGGGCGCCGACGCCTGACCGCCCACATGACCCGTGTCCTGGCGGTGGTCTTCCCTGACCTCAATGGGCAGTTACAGGAGAGACTGCAGCAAGGAGGGGGTAGGTACATGGCTGTTTGTTGTGTTATGTGTCACCAGCTTTTGGAAGTGCTATGTAGCCTGGATACACTCCCAGGGTTTATATGTGCAGTGCATTTTCTGTTCCCCAATGTCACCTTGTGCTCTTTTTCATCCCTTCCACTCCTTGACATGTGTCCCCTGGTCTGTGTGTAATCACATTTGCACATGGTCATCTAGGGTGCCAGAAAATCAAAGTGCACATTGCTTTCTGCATCATGTGGGAGGGTGGTCTGTGACATGTGTTGGTACCTTGCCTGTGCCATGACCTGTTCACTATGTTGGGGGTCCATATTTGTTGGTGTTAGAGTCGGGAGTCTCTGGTTGGCGCAAGGTTGCCCTTGTGTCAAGCAGGAACCCTCTCCTCCACGTCAGGGCGCAGGATAACCCCTCGCGAATGACCCTTGCTCACCCTCTAGGTGCGTGGCGTGAGCAGCCAAGGCGATTCCTCAGGCGTTGTTGGTTAAGCACTTACAATCATACACACAGTAAATGCATCAATCCCCCCAGAAACGGACACCAGACTTGGATATATATAAAAATACGCTTCTTTATGTAAAAATAGGTATATATCTCTCAGCAGACTTATCACAAGACCAATAACGTTTTCGCTAGGCCACCAGGTTATAAAGCAGGCAAATGTTCTTTGTTCGTAGTTTCAAATGGATACTTTGTAGTCTCTTGCAAATGTTACTTGTGGTTCCAGTACTTACAGAGATCGGCTCCTGCGAACGGGGAAATAAGGCGTTGCGGGCCCCGAGCCCGATACTGGAACTTCTTTCGTGATGTGGAGAGTCGGCACATGTCGGTGCGACTCTCAGCTTGGGAAGTGTTCTTGGGTCCTCAATCAGCAGGTGTGGGCAAGTAGGCAGGCGCGGCCAGCGACCCTTTAGCACGGCGGTGCCGGAGGGTCTCCACAGCGGGGGCGGCGCGGCCTGAGATGTCCGGGGATAGCGAAGCGGGGTCGCAGGGCACGGTCAGTGCAGCTGGATGACCCGGCGTAGATCACAGTCGTCGGACGGCTTCCGGCGGGAGGGGTGATAGCGCGGTCAGCGCGCTCCAGTAGCAGGCGGTGACAGGGATGCAGGCGGCCTGGCCCGGGGACAGAGAGCGGCTCTGGACGGAGCGGGGCTCTCACGGGTTTGAGGCAGGCAAGCTTCTGAGTGTCACGGCCCTAGGAGGGGCGATGAGGGGCGCAGTCTCTTTCCAGCGGGATGCACACACGGCTCGAATTGGAGGACGAGCAAAAGCACAGAGAACCCACTGGTCCTGGGGTTCAGTTCAGGGGGCAAGCTCAGATCAAGCCCTTGGAGAATGTTCAAGCACAAAGTAGCAAAGTCTTTTCAGTAAGTCTCTTCCTCTCCTTTCTCAGCAAGGCAAGCAGCAGGCCAGCTCCTCCAGCGTCTTCTTCTCCTTCTAGTCGGGCAGAGGTTATTTGTGGTAAACAGGATTCTGATTTCTTAGGAGCCAGGCTCCTACTTTTATACCATGATTCTTTTGTTCTTTAGCGCCAGGGGGCCTGGGCCTGGCTCAGTCCAGTTCTGGAGCACTTTGTTATGGTGACTCTGCTCTTTCCTTTCAGCAGCAGGGCAGAGACATCAGCCGCTCCACAGGGGGCGGCGCCGGCTTTGTGGTGGCAGAGCACAGGTCTATTCAAGAGTCAAGGTGTACTCCCCCCACCCATCCAGGTGTCACCTCTCTACCCACCACCTGGCAGCCAACCTGTCTCTGGGGATAATATGTAGGTAAGGGAAGGTTTAGGGACTGGCAAGTGGGGGCACTTGCGCAGTTAGCGCGACAGTCCCAGACTGCACGCAGGGTCTGCGGTGGCAGACCCTAGACACATTTTACAAAGCCGCTTTCTGTGGGTGGCGCAACCAGCGCTGCAAGCCCACCAGCAGCATTGGCATTCACAAGCCCTGGCACCCCTGGTGCACTTTACTGGGGACTGACAGTGAATCCAATAAACCAATCAGGAACATCAATTACAGGTACACTTTACCTAGGGAGCACTTGCACGGCGGCACGGATTAGCCGTGGCGCAGTGCCCTGAGCGGACAACACCAGCAAAACAATCGAGGCACACCATCAAAAAGTGGAAGGGAAACTCACGCCAAGGTGCCAGGTCTAACACGTGTCCCCTCCAGCTGAAATGTGGGGAGAACTACCCTTGCCCAGGGGGTTCCTCGTCACTAAGGCGGAAATACCTGGACAGACCGTCAGCGTTGGCGTGATCTGTACCAGGACGGTGTTCCACCGTAAAGTCCATACCCTGTAGGGAGATGGACCACCTCAACAGCTTCGGGTTCTCACCCCTCATTTGCATCAACCATCTGAGGGGCCTGTGGTCCATCTGAACCCGGAAGTGAGACCCAAACAAGTAGGGTCTTAGCTTCTTCAGCGCCCAGACCACAGCAAATGCTTCTCGCTCAATTGCACTCCACCTACTTTCCCGTGGAAGTAACCTCCTACTGATGAAGGCTACGGGTTGGTCCCAGCCCTCCTCAGTCATCTGTGAGAGAACAGCCCCTACACCATGCTCTGAAGCGTCTGTCTGCACTAGGAATTCCTTGGAGAAGTCAGGGGCCAAGAGCACGGGCGCCGTGCACATGGCAGTCTTCAGGGTGCCGAAAGCTTTCTGACAGGTGTCAGTCCAGATCACGTTCCTGGGCTGCTTCTTGGAAGTCAGCTCTGTCAAGGGGGCAACAATCGTTCCATAGCCCTTGACAAACCTCCTGTAGTACCCAGTGAGCCCCAGGAAGGCCCTCACTGCGGTCTGCGTCTTGGGGGGTTCCCAAGCCAGGATGGTCTCAATTTTGGGTTGCAAGGGTGCCACCTTGCCACTCCCCACTTGGTGTCCCAAGTACACCACGGAACCCTGCCCGATCTGGCACTTGCTTGCCTTGATCGTGAGGCCTGCTCGGCGCAGAGCCATCAACACTTCCCAGAGGTGGTGCAGGTGTTCGGGCCAGGTGGCACTGAACACTGCGATGTCATCCAGGTAGGCGGCACTGAACGCATCCAGCCCAACCAGTACCTGGTTGACCAACCTCTGAAAGGTGGCAGGGGCATTCTTCATTCCAAATGGCATGACTCGGAACTGGAAGTGCCCATCTGGTGTAGAGAATGCTGACCTCTCTTTGGCCCCATCGGTCAAGGCGATCTGCCAGTACCCAGACGTTAAATCAAACGTGCTGAGGAACCGGGCAGCCCCCAGCCGATCAATGAGCTCATCAGCTCTGGGGATGGGGTGCGCGTCAGTCTTCGTTACCGAATTGAGTCCTCTGTAGTCCACACAGAACCGGAGTTCAGGTGTGGCTCCCGGCGCAGCAGCTTTGGGGACCAAGACCACGGGGCTGGACCAAGGACTGCTGGAGGACTCAACCACCCCTAGCGCAAGCATCTTGGAGACCTCCTCCTTGATGCAAGCTCTGACCCTGTCAGTTACCCTGTAAGCCTTGTGCTTCACAGGTAAGCTGTCTCCTGTGTCCACATCATGGACGCACCAATCTGTGACACCAGGAACCAGGGAGAACCTATCGGAAAACTGCCCCAGCAAGTGGCGGCAATCTCCCTGTTGTTCGGGCGTCAGGGTGGGTGAGAGGTTAACTCCATCCACTGACCCATCTTTCTCAGAGGCTACTAAGAGGTCAGGAAGAGGCTCGGTCTCCTCTTCCATTCCATCATCAGTGGCCAGCAGCATGCCCACTTCGGTCCTCTCTAAGTGGGGCTTAAGGCGGTTAACATGTAGGACCCTCAAAGGGTTCCTGGGAGACCGCATGTCCACCAAGTAGGTGATAGGACTTTTGCGCTCCACAACCTCAAATGGACCTGTCCACTTATCCTGAAGTGCACAAGGCTCCACTGGGGCCAAGACCCACACCTTTTGTCCAGGTTGAAGCTCTACCAGAGTGGCATTCCGGTCGTACCACCGCTTCATCTCCTCCTGGCTGGCTTCCAGGTTTGCCTCAGCAAGTTGCCTGAAACGCCGAGTCTGGTTTCGGAAGGCCAGCATGTAACTGTATACATTCTGGGGAGGTTTCCTGGGAGATTGCTCCCAGCCTTCCTTTACCAAACTCAGAGGTCCTCTTACCGGGTGACCATACAGAAGCTCAAAGGGGCTGAATCCTAGAGACTTCTGTGGCACCTCTCGGTAAGCGAAGAGCAGGCATGGCAAGAGGACGTCCCACTTACGCCTCATTGGACCGTCCAGGCCCATGATCATGCCTTTGAGGGTTCGGTTGAATCTCTCAACCAACCCATTTCCTTGGGGGTGGTAAGGAGTGGTGAACTTGTAAGTTACCCCACACTCCTTCCACAGGGATTTCATATATGTGGATATGAAATTGGTCCCCCTGTCGCTCACCACCTCTAGAGGGAATCCCACTCGGGAGAAAATTCCCATCAGTGCCCGTCCCACCACGGGGGCCGTCACTGTCCTCAGAGGGATGGCTTCAGGGTACCGGGTGGCATGGTCCACCAAGACCAGGATGAACCTGTTGCCCAGGGCTGTCTTGGGGTCCAGAGGCCCCACAATATCAATACCCACTCGTTGGAATGGCGTACCGACCACGGGGAAGGGCTGCAGAGGAGCCTTGTGCTTCCCTCCGCTCTTACCACTTGCCTGGCAAGTCTGACAGGTTCTGCAGTAGGAATCTGAATTCTTGTGCATTTGGGGCCAGTAAAAGTGGGTGACAAGCCTGTCATAGGTCTTGTCCATCCCCAAATGTCCTGCTAAAGGCACATCATGAGCCAGCCCCAGTAGGAAGGTTCTGAACTTCTGGGGTACCACCACCACACGGGCTGACCCAGGTTCAGCAGCCTTAGGCTCGGAATACAGGAGGTCACTCTCCCAGTACACGTAGTGTGTTTTGGCCTGAACACCATTGGCCTGGTCTGCAGCCTGCTGCCGCATACCCACGAGAGAAGGGCATTCTTTCTGCTCCCTGCAGAATTCCTCCCTGGAGGGACCTCCTTCTTGCTGCCAATGGGTCAGCTCAGGCAGGTCTCCCAGTTCGGCAATCTGTTCCCCGGTAGGCTCCAGAGCATCCCCCTCAGGGTCTACTTCCTCCTGGGCCGTGGGAACTTCGGGGGCCGGTTTCCCGCGCCTCCTGCGCCTTCTCCCTAAGGCCGGTTCCTGGACCTCTCCCTCAGGCTCCAGGACCCTCTCAACACCCCTACTGGCTGCCATGGACCGGGTGGTCACGCACGCCCAGTCGGGTAGACCCACCATCCTCAGATGCGTGGTCTTCTCCACCTTTTCCCAAGGGGAGCTCTCCAGGTCGTTCCCTAGCAGACAGTCTACAGGCATGTCAGTTCTCACAGCGACTTGTAGAGTACCAGAGACCTCCCCCCACTCAAAGGGAACTTGAGCCATTGGACAACGACTCTCTATGTTGTCAACATTGACAACCCTACAGTAGGCATTGGGTACAATCTGCTCTTGAGACACCAGGTGTTGCCTCACCGAGGTCACGCTGGCTCCTGTATCTCTAAGAGACTCAACCTACTTTCCATTGATGGTCACTACTTGCCCATATTTCTTAGTGTTAGAGGGTAAGTAGGTTTCAGGGACCATCTCACTGTCTCCTAGCGAGACTAGGGTCATCTGCCCGGGACCCCCACCCTCCTGGACTGCTACCTCCTCCCCAAAGTTAACACTAGCTACTTGCCGGGGTGGAGCACCAGTGGGTGCGGTCTTACCAAACAGGCGACACTTAGGATCAGAGGCAATGTGACCCGGGTCACCACACCTATAACAATTGAAGGGCCCCTTTGGAACAGGTCTACCTGTTGGGGCCCCGTTCTGCTGCGGGGGTGGGGGAGGCTGAGAACCCTTCTGCTGGTTCCCTTGGGGATTACTTTGGGGGCCTTTTTGGAACCCTTTCTGTTTACCCCTGTCCCCCCCACTCTTCTGCTGGGGACCCTGCCCACCTTTGGCGGAGTCTCCCACTGGACCCTTGTGGACCCTGGTGCTGAGCCAGCGGTCCGCCTCCTCAGCAAGCTTCCTCGGGTTGGACAGCTTGCTATCAATCAGGTGCTGGCGTAGCTCAGGAAAACATTGACTGGACAAGTGCTCCCATGCAATTAAATCAAGCAGCCCTTGATAATCATTCACTTTGCTACCCTTCACCCAACCATCCAGTGCTCTGCAGAAAAAGGTTACATACTACACATACGTACTCTCAGGGATCTTCTTAGTCTCCCTGAACCTCTGTCTATATAGCTCAGGAGTTAACCCATACCTGGTCATTAAAGCTTCCTTCATATGGGGGTATGAGGTCTGGACTTCTAAGGGCAAATCTAACAGTGTGTCCCGCCCTTCAGCAAGGAACCTTCCCCACAACCCCGCTCCCCAGTCTTTCTCAGGGACCCGGTGTGAGGACATGGCCACCTCGTAGGCTCTAAACCACTGCCCTATGTCATCCTTTCTAAAATACTCCTTCACTACATCTTTGGGGATGTACACCTTGGACTCTACCTGCACCGGTGGAGTGCTGCCACCAGAAGGAGCGGTGTCCAAACTTTTCGCCTTCAGCTCCAACTCCTTCAATCTTATATCATGATCCATTTGGCGTTGTTGCGCCTCCAGGGCCAACTTCTGCTTCTCCATTTCCATTTGTCCTGCCAACTTTGCCATCTCCATTGCATGCGCCCTGTCTGCTGCCCTGTCTGCCAGCTCCTCTGGCGACCGGACTCTGCTGGGCTCCTCAAGGTTGTCGGGTGGAACGATGTCCCCCGCATTCCGTGGGTCTCTTGACTCCTTCCAGGCTCTCAGCGCCTTGGCGTACTGGGTCCTCCTCTTGAATCCAGCATGGGGAACTCGGAATTTTACACTGTAGCCTTTCAATTGCTCCATCGAGTAGCCTTCCAGTCTCTCCCAATCCACCTCATCTATTCCGGAAATCACAGAGAGTGCTCTTCCAGCGGAGAGTGGGCCAGGCATGGTTGCAGTAATGGCAGATGTCTCAACAAAGTTCCAAAAATGAAAACCTGTGGCTGTGTTATTTGGTCTGCTCTCACTATCTGGTGATTAATAATTCACTGTATGCAAATTACAAGTGCAAATCCGAAATCCCAGCCGCTGCCAACAATGTTAGAGTCGGGAGTCTCTGGTTGGCGCAAGGTTGCCCTTGTGTCAAGCAGGAACCCTCTCCTCCACGTCAGGGCGCAGGATAACCCCTCGCGAATGACCCTTGCTCACCCTCTAGGTGCGTGGCGTGAGCAGCCAAGGCGATTCCTCAGGCGTTGTTGGTTAAGCACTTACAATCATACACACAGTAAATACATCAATCCCCCCAGAAACGGACACCAGACTTGGATATATATAAAAATACGCTTCTTTATGTAAAAATAGGTATATATCTCTCAGCAGACTTATCACAAGACCAATAACGTTTTCGCTAGGCCACCAGGTTATAAAGCAGGCAAATGTTCTTTGTTCGTAGTTTCAAATGGATACTTTGTAGTCTCTTGCAAATGTTACTTGTGGTTCCAGTACTTACAGAGATCGGCTCCTGCGAATGGGGAAATAAGGCGTTGCGGGCCCCGAGCCCGATACTGGAACTTCTTTCGTGATGTGGAGAGTCGGCACAGGTCGGTGCGACTCTCAGCTTGGGAAGTGTTCTTGGGTCCTCAATCAGCAGGTGTGGGCAAGTAGGCAGGCGCGGCCAGCGACCCTTTAGCACGGCGGTGCCGGAGGGTCTCCACAGCGGGGGCGGCGCGGCCTGAGATGTCCGGGGATAGCGAAGCGGGGTCGCAGGGCACGGTCAGTGCAGCTGGATGACCCGGCGTAGATCACAGTCGTCGGACGGCTTCCGGCGGGAGGGGTGATAGCGCGGTCAGCGCGCTCCAGTAGCAGGCGGTGACAGGGATGCAGGCGGCCTGGCCCGGGGACAGAGAGCGGCTCTGGACGGAGCGGGGCTCTCACGGGTTTGAGGCAGGCAAGCTTCTGAGTGTCACGGCCCTAGGAGGGGCGATGAGGGGCGCAGTCTCTTTCCAGCGGGATGCACACACGGCTCGAATTGGAGGACGAGCAAAAGCACAGAGAACCCTCTGGTCCTGGGGTTCAGTTCAGGGGGCAAGCTCAGATCAAGCCCTTGGAGAATGTTCAAGCACAAAGTAGCAAAGTCTTTTCAGTAAGTCTCTTCCTCTCCTTTCTCAGCAAGGCAAGCAGCAGGCCAGCTCCTCCAGCGTCTTCTTCTCCTTCTAGTCAGGCAGAGGTTCTTTGTGGTAAACAGGATTCTGATTTCTTAGGAGCCTGGCTCCTACTTTTATACCATGATTCTTTTGTTCTTTAGCGCCAGGGGGCCTGGGCCTGGCTCAGTCCAGTTCTGGAGCACTTTGTTATGGTGACTCTGCTCTTTCCTTTCAGCAGCAGGGCAGAGACATCAGCCGCTCCACAGGGGGCGGCGCCAGCTTTGTGGTGGCAGAGCACAGGTCTATTCAAGAGTCAAGGTGTACTCCCCCCACCCATCCAGGTGTCACCTCTCTACCCACCACCTGGCAGCCAACCTGTCTCTGGGGATAATATGTAGGTAAGGGAAGGTTTAGGGACTGGCAAGTGGGGGCACTTGCGCAGTTAGCGCGACAGTCCCAGACTGCACGCAGGGTCTGCGGTGGCAGACCCTAGACACATTTTACAAAGCCGCTTTCTGTGGGTGGCGCAACCAGCGCTGCAAGCCCACCAGCAGCATTGGCATTCACAAGCCCTGGCACCCCTGGTGCACTTTACTGGGGACTGACAGTGAATCCAATAAACCAATCAGGAACATCAATTACAGGTACACTTTACCTAGGGAGCACTTGCACGGCGGCACGGATTAGCCGTGGCGCAGTGCCCTGAGCGGACAACACCAGCAAAACAATCGAGGCACACCATCAAAAAGTGGAAGGGAAACTCACGCCAAGGTGCCAGGTCTAACAGTTGGCACTGATGATGAGTCTCAACATAGGAGTGTGAGGTTTCAACTGAACACCCTCGCACCATGCATGACCAATGTTGTGGCCTCAGACATGATGTGCATGAGTGGGAGATATGCATAGTGCAATGACGGTTGCTCATGGTACAGTCAGCTCATTCCAGGAACACGGAGCAGTGTGCCCATTACAATTCCCTGAGACACCCTGGCCTCCTAATCATGTGTGTCATCCAACACTGTGCACATTCTCTGTGGGTTCAGCATAGGTCTGCCTCTGTGGCATTCTTCCCTGGGCTAGTTTGTATTTTTCCAATGTGTGCTAAATGTGTCCACTGGACAGGGATGCACCATTTGGCTTGTGCATACTCACACTGGGCAGTGCCTGTGTGGCTATTCACAACAATCTGTTGATGGTTGTTTGTCACAAATATGTGTTGCCAGCCCCACGAGGTGATGTTGTGTCAATTTAGCAATTGTTCCTGCACAACTTTTGAAACCCTGATTAAGAGGTGTCACTTCTTGATCTGTATCAATCACATTGACTCAGGTATGGGGGGTTGTGAGGGAGAGGCCTACATGGGAACCCCTGATTTCTCCTTGCCAGGTCTGACCTGTGTGTGAGAATTGGCTGTACAAAGAATCACCGTGCAGTGCCCCTGTGATGGTGGCCAGTGCTTAATGTTCGTGCTTTGCAGCCTGTGTCATTTTTTTAAAAACATGATTACTGCTCATACATTTTTGGCACATGTCTGTGGTTCAGATGCAACGCAGTTTGGTCTTTGTGTGCTGACATCTGTGTGGACATTCTGGCTTGCCATGAGGGTGTCTCCACAGTACAGCTATGTTTATTTACAACACAATTGGAGGCCCATTAGCTGATGCATTGTCCTGGGTTTGGACATGTGTGCCACTCTACATGACAGGCAGTGGGTCATATGTGTAGCAAACTGTGTCATCAGGTAACGGATGGCCATGTGACAACTGACATAATTCAAGTTGTTAGTCAAAAATGTTTGTACCTTGGCACTCACAGCACTTGTCGACAGTTCTTCATGTTTTAAATGTGGTAATTTGATGATTTGTGTTAAGAACACTAATGTGCCTGCATGAAAGATGTCTCCCAGGGAAGTGCACACCAAACGACATTTCCAATTTCATGGAACACGCTGGCACCTTTTCAAAGAAGCCACTGTTAGAATTAAATGGTGTTGCAGATTCTCCGTATACATGTTCCCACAGTGGTCTTGATTTTGTGAAACTCCTTTGTTGTTGGTGATACAAACTAACATGTGTCAAGACATCAAGACCTCCGTGGGCCCATGTATATGTACTTTCTGCAACACCATTTATTTCTAACAGTGGCTTCTTTGAAAAATGTGCCAGCTTCTTCAATGACAGTGTAAATGTAGTTTTGTGTGCACTTCCTTGGGAGACATCTTTCATGCAGGCACATGAGTGTTCTTTTCACGAAATGGCGAATTGCCACATTCAATACATGTCGATTGTGTAATGTATTGTGAGTCCCAAGGTAACAACATTTTTTCGTTTTGTGTTACAAAGTACTTACAGGTCTCTGAGTGTGGTGACACCTTGAGTAGTGAGGTGTGTTAGTTTACCTTGGGTGCACCACTACTGTTTCTTTCAGGGTAAACAAGAGGTGGCATGACTTCATTGTATTGCTGTGCTCACCTGTTCACAGACACTAGCTTCTCAGTGTATTTCTCATTCAAGTTGTGGCCTGGTGCGTTCTTTTTTTCCTTGTTTCCAAGTGGCATAGTGGGTCTACCAACTGGGCAGCACAGGGCTTACATATGTGCGGAGTAATCTAGCTGTTACTCATGATGCATTGCCTGATATGCACTGTGACCTATTGTTTTTGTGCTCATGTGTCAGATGTATACAGGTGACTGATGCAATTCTGTTTCTTTCTCCTTGGCCACAGCATCATCATCCGAAACAGAAGGAGACACCTGCACGGTCCTGGAGGAGGGACCCAGCGACAGTGCCACCATTGCTGGTGAGTCTGAGGGAGCCAGTGGCACGGAGGGCGAGGGGAGTCAGTCCGAGGACCTGTCTGGAGGTGATACCCCCTACGACGCCAACGGGTCAGACGCTGACTTCCTCGAGGAGCCGGAGGCTGCTACACCACCTGGCAGCATCCCCACATCTGTCCCCGCCTCCTTCGTTACCATCTCCGCCCTCCCAGTTGCTCCCGTCCCTTCTGTCCGTGCAGAGGCTTACCATGTCTCTTTCGGCCCAGGCACCGTACCCCCTGCCCCTGTCACCCCTGCTGCCATCAGTGAAGAGTCTGTGGACATACTGCGGCAGTTGCAGGTTGGGCAGGCATCGGTGCTGAATGTCCTCCATGGCCACACTAAACTGCTCACACATATGGTGTCGTTCATGGAGGGCATGTCAGCAACGATGTGTGACCAATGCAAGATTTTGCGGTCCATGGACTCTTCTCTGACGGCAGCAGTAACTCTCCTGCAGTGCTCCGTCCCACCCCCTACCCCGGACCCATCCACACTTCCTTCTCCCATACCTGTACAACGCACACCCAGACAGTCACGAGCACGCACCCCACCAGACACAGGCAGCACACCCCCAAGTAAGGTGAAGTGCACACCTCCTGGCACGCACACTCAGGGGGATGAAGGCACACCCACAGGGTCTGGGGCAGACGACATACACGCAGCCACAGTCACAGTCCGCTGTCCTCACAACCCTGTCCCTCCAAAACCACTCCCCTTGACTCCCCTGCCAAACACTCACCCAAGCAGCTCTTTCTGGGTGGGCTGGACCTCGCCCCCACTGAGCCACCACCCCAAAAGCGGGTGAATTAGTCCCCAGGCACGGGAGTTGACTCCCCCACCACGTCAACCCCCTCCCCCAGGAGCGCTGCACCCCATCCCTCGCCCACCACACCCTCCCTTGACCCTGGGGAATCCTCAGGTGCAGGGGTTCGGAAGGACGTACTAGCAGCAGTGTGCAGTGCCGAGCTCGCCACCACCTTCGGCGCTGCCCTATCCCCTGTGGTGGAGATGTCCACCCCTGCACCCACCACACCTACCCTTCCCCCTCCTGTCCCTGCGGTGCCTAGTACTGCCACAGATGATGCCCCACCCCCGTACGACGAACCTGGAGGTTCATTTGTGCAGGCAAGCTAGGGGTAGACGCGGTCCCCTACATCCCCCCTTGGACTTTACGTATGGACTGGCCATTGGTCTGTGTAAGTGGTCTATTTTTTGAAAAAAACATTTGTGCTGAATAAAGCCTTTATTTTTACTTTCAACACTATTGTATTTCAGGTACTTCATGTTGGTGATGAGGCTCCTGGAGTTGGTGTTCTGGTAATGTGTTAGGGTTCTGAGAAATGTTTTTGTATGATGGTCATGAGGTGGACCATGGTATCTGTGTGCCATCACAATGTCTCTGCAAAGAATCATTGGTAGTGTGTGTTCATTTTGTTTTGAGACATTGTCCCAAGGAGTGACCTGTGTCAACATTTCCTGTGGTGGTGACGGATCCCTTCAACAATGGCCATCCCTGCTCACCGATGTCTCCTGCTGAATCGTCTGTGCCATCCTTGCTAGTCACTGTACTTGTGTTTTGTGTATGTCGAAATGCCTTCAGGGACAAATTCACCATTTTCAGCACTATGCATGTGTGTAATCACAGCCTACCACACAAATGGTACTTGTTATGCAGGGTATTTGGGCACCTGACTCACAATTGTGGGCATTGTGTCTAGGGGAATTCCACTTTATTCCTTCCATGAGAGACAACATCTTGGTGGCTGGACCAGCACCTGGACATTCCTATCAGTTCTGGGATATGCGTGACAGTGTGTGTTCCCTTTGGCTATCTTAGTTTTGTAGGCAGTTACATGACTATACAGTCTTGTGGCATGATATCAGGGTGTGTATTGTGCTGCATCTGCCATGGGTGGGTATGCATGTGTTATTTGTCCTCACATCCACATGTGGTGTGTCATACAGTGGGTGAAAGACATCCATCCTCCTAGGAGTGGGACACTGCTATCAGTGATGTGTTGTTGTAGAACTGTCATCATAGTCCAAAGTTAGGGATGCGTACATACCACCATGTAGGTGTGGTCATCTGATAATGATGTACACCCCCCATATCTCTGTCCACTGCTGGGAGTCCTCTGCACCCACCCCCATGTCTCTGTCCACTGCTGGGAGTCCTCTGCACCCACCCCCAAATGTCTGGACACTGCTGGTATTCATCTGCACACACCCCTCATATTGCAGGCCACTGCTGGTAGTCCTCTGCACCCACCCCCATATCTCTGTCCACTGCTGGGAGTCCTCTGCACCCACCCCCATGTCCCTGTCCACTGCTGGGAGTCCTCTGCACCCTCCCCTCATATTGCAGGCCACTGCTGGTAGTCAGATGCACCCACCCCCATGTCTCTGTCCACTGCTGGGAGTCCTCTGCACCCACTCCCATATGTCTGGACACTGCTGGTATTCATCTGCACACACCCCTCATATTGCAGGCCACTGCTGGTAGTCCTCTGCACCCACCCCCATATCTCTGTCCACTGCTGGAAGTCCTCTGCACCCACTCCCATGTCTCTGTCCACTGCTGGGAGTCTTCTGCACCCACCCCTCATATTGCAGGCCACAGCTGGTAGTCATATGCACCCACACCCATGTCTCTGTCCACTTCTGAGAGTCCTCTGCACCCACCCCCATATTTCTGTCCCCTGCTGGGAGTCCTCTGTACCCACCCCCATGTCTCTGTCCACTGCTGGGAGTCCTCTGCACCCACCCTCATATGTCTGGACACTGCTGGTATTCATCTGCACACACCCCTCATATTGCAGGCCACTGCTGGTAGTCCTCTGCACCCACCCCCATGTCTCTGTCCACTGCTGGGAGTCCTCTGCACCCACCCCTCATATTGCAGGCCACCGCTGGTAGTCATATGCACCCACACCCATGTCTCTGTCCACTGCTGGGAGTCCTCTGCACCCACCCCCATATGTCTGGACACTGCTGGTATTCATCTGCACCCAACCCTATATGTTTGTCCACTGCTGATATTCATCCACAGCCACCCCTATATGGCTGACCACTGCTGAGAGTTCTCTACATCCACCCCTACATGTCTGGACACTGCTGGTATTGATCTGCAGCCACCCCTATATGGCTGGCGACTGCTGGGAATCCTCTGCACCCACCCACCCACCCCCTTGGAGCAGTACACTGCTGGCCTGGACCTACACACACACCAATTTGAAGGTAACATGCAGGGCCAGACCGTAACCCCACATTCGTGGCGTGTGTACGCCTCGTATCCCAAATGCACTGGTGCCCTACGGGTACGTGTGAAACACACCGTACCCCCACATTCATTGCATGTGTACGGCTCGTATCAGTATTGTACTGGTGCCGTACGGGTACAGGTGAAACGCACCGTACCCCGCATTCATTGCGTGTGTACGCATCATATCACTATTCTACTGGTGCCGTAGGGGTACGTGTGAAATGCACCGTACCCACGCATTCATTGCGTGTGTACGGTCCGTATCACTATTGTACTGGTGCCGTAGGGGTACGTGTGAAACGCACCGTACCCACGCATTCATTGCGTGTGTACGGTCCGTATCACTGTTCTACTGGTGTCATAGGGGTACGTGTGAAACGCACCGTACCCACGCATTCATTGCGTGTGTACGGTCCGTATCATTATTCTACTGGTGCCGTAGGGGTATGTGTGAAACGCACCGTACCCACACATTCATTGCGTGTGTACGGTCCATATCACTATTGTACTGGTGCCGTAGGGGTACGTGTGAAACGCACTGTACCCACGCATTCATTGCGTGTGTACGGTCCGTATCACTATTGTACTGGTGCTGTAGGGGTACGTGTGAAACGCACTGTACCCACGCATTCATTACGTGTCTACGGTCCGTATCACTTTTCTACTGGTGCCGTAGGGGTACGTGTGAAACGCACCGCACCCACGCATTCATTGCGTGTGTACGGTCCGTATCACTATTCTACTGGTGCCATAGGGGTACGTGTGAAACGCACCGTAACCATGCAATCATTGCGTGTGTAGGGTCCATATCACCATTCTACTGGTGCCGTAGGGGTACGTGTGCAATGCACTGTACACGTCCACTTCCGTTGTTGCGGTACGCAGGGGTTGCTGGACACTCCCCCCAAGTGACCAGGCCCTGGTGGTAATGTATGGGCTCCATATTATAGGTTTGGATTTGGGTATGGGGTATGTTTCCTGCCCCTCAACCCCACCCTGGCCCCTGGGTGTTGTTCTCACCTTCTGCAGCGTGTGCGTCGGGTCCGGTGCACCAGGTCGTAGGCTAAGAGGACTGGGATGACACGTACGATGGGGTTCATGGCATGTATGTCACGTACCGGGGCTCCGTTGCGTAGCAGTTCGCGTAGGACTCAGCTTTTCCGGCTGTGTTTGGCTCCCGTAAGAAAAGAGCAGTACGGAGTGACGTAGGGACTAATCGTACTTGCTGGGCTGGAAACCGCTGCTTAAATACGTCCGGACGTCGCGTACAAGCTGTTCCGGATCAGAATCGTTGTTTTTTTTTACCCGTACGGTCTTTTGTACGATCCGTATGGAAAAAGGCTTTCTGTACGAATCGTACTTCCTAGGTTGTAAGAAAAGTTTACCGGGTACGAGTTGTATGGAGAAAACGCTCCGTACAATGATTCGTAAAGCCTTTTTCCAGGATCGGAATCGACCCCTAGGTGTGTGATCTGGGCCTGCTAACAGGAATAGCTCCTGACTGTAGGGAAATCGGAGAAGGCTTCCTGCTGGCATAGCAGAGTAGGGCAGCACTTGTTTGGAGCCAGACTGAGGAGGAAGGTAGTGATGCTGTGCAGAGCTGGTGAGAATCAAGGTTTAGTAATGTGGGCAGAGGCGAATGTAAGCGTTTCTAAAGCACATGCAGTCCTGCCAAGTACCACACATCAGGCATTAGACTATCGCATTTCATTGTGGTGGTCCGCATCACCGCACTGAAATGCAAAGTCACAAATTATAGTGCTTCCTCAACTGTCAAGCTGGAGCACTGCTATAATGCACAAGATGGACTGAAAGCTGCAGTGGCAGTGCGCTGCTCCCGTTAGGCTTGGGGGATGGTTGAGCTGCTCACAGCTCTAGCTTCTACTCCGCTACAATATAATAAAAGGACACCTTACACCATGTGGCATTACATTCACTGACATCGGAGTCAGACAGAGTTTAATAGGCGGGCCCATCCTGCCCTGGGGCGAGACCGAGCGCCAGTTCATGAGAGTGAATAAAGTTTTGGCTGGAGCTGGAAATGGTGGCTGTAAATGATCCCGGGAAAGAGAGCTATCAGCAACCTGTGAGTACAGCCACAGACGAGAAGGAAAGGTGTCAGCAGCCTGTGAACACAGTCACAGACAGGGGGAGGTGTGCTGTCAGCAGCCTGTGAGTACAGGCAGGGGAAGGAGAGCATTTAGTGGAGTGCCCAGGGCGTGGTCTGGCATGTCCTGGGGGCAGATGACTCTAGTGCACTGCATGCACAGGATGCGAGCCATGCGGGTTCCTAAACTGCACACAATGTCTCACTCGTACCTGGCACGAGCTTCTATCTTTGCACACACTATAGTAACTTTCTGTACCTGCAGTCTGCACCACTTGTGTTATGCTGTTGGGTGTTATTTTATGTTATGTGTATTTTATATGACATGTTCTTCCATTGGTATGTAGGCCTGCTGTGACTTTCCAACCTGTTCTTAGCTTTCTATCACAGACTGGTGTCTGGTTCGGCTTGTTAAGCCACGCTATCAGTAGGGTGAATGGGTCTGTGCCACTTTCTGTTTTGGGTGAATGTGCCGCCTTCAGTGAGCTATGAGTGAATTTTCTTGGTGTCCGTGGGTGAGCCCAGACTTGACTGCTGTAGACGTTTATGCAGATTATGTGCTCACACTGTCTTTCTATGCCTGGTGTGCGCACTCCTAGTTTCTTTACGTGTTTGCCTGTTTCTGTGGCCACTGCTCCCACCAGAGTTAAGTATCAAAGGGGTGACCCGATAGACCACTGGATTCGGGTAAATAGTAGTACACAAAAAGATAGTCACAGTGGAAATTATTCACAATGTTACAACATCCAATACATGATCAAATAGCAAAAGAAAAGAAAATGTAACAACACCAAAGAATGTCAAAGAAGTCAAGGAAAATGTTTTAATCGATTTAAGCAATGATTGTCAATAGATCAATGATTCACAAGTAAGGCTCTATTTCACATTTTGCAACTTTAAAATGTAGGTGCAATTAACGTGAGGTGACAAGTGCTAATGGTGGGATCAGTGCAAGTGGTTGTGCAATGGAAAGGTAGTGCATATATATACATCAATATACAATGGTAAAATACCTAACCAGCCAGATTAATGGCACAAACAATAAATGCAAAATCATAAATAACTGCCGCAGTTAATTTTTCACTGTCATCCAACCTGGATGACAGTGAAAAATTAACTGCGGCATTTGTTTATAATATGCATTTATTGTTTGTGCCATTAATCTGGCTGGTTAGGTATTTTACCATCGTATTTTGGATGTTGATACATTGTGAATAATTTCCACTGTGACTATCATTTTGTGTACCACTGCTTCCACCAGGCCTCTTGTGTGAATACTCACTTTATGCCCTGCCTGCTCTTGTGCACACAGTCATTCTGCGCCTACTTTTTTACTCCTGGTTTGCTGGGGCGAGTGCCTGTTTCTGTACGCACAGCTTGCATGCCGGACCTCTTATGTAAATACACTCTGCTCTGCCTGTCCTTGTGCACTCAGCTTGCACGATGAGCGCCGCTTGTGTAGATACACTTTGCTCTGCCTGCCTGCATTTCTGCACACAGCTTGCATGATGGGCCTCTTGTGTACATACACTTTGCTCTGTCTGTTCCTGTGCACGCAGCATGCAAGTCGGGATTGTAAAATAACAATGTAATAGTAATCAAGGCCTAAAAGTAAAAAGTTTGCAAACACAGAGTAAAATCTTTTGCTTGTTATATTCCCAAGGCTTGTAACATGTTTTAAGCTTTTTTCCTTTTATTAAAAGAACATACAGCTGTCTACAGTAGATGATGACTGATTATGTATTCCAAGTAAAAAAACAACAAAGTAATATTCAAGATTTAAAGTAAAAAATAATACAAAAGTATCGAGTTGTTTTGACAAAGTGTTATTAAATCTCCTTATAATTTCTCAATGGTACTTCAGTGACCTGCAGTTCATGAGCCTGAATCCTTGTGAGGCCCACTTGTCCTTACATCGTTCCAAGGCTGGTCAACTAAGAATCATGAAATTGGATAGTGCTATCATCCTATATTTACAGCCCGCAGAAACACCCGCAGTGAGGCATGGAGAGCTGTATTGTCATGCTGTTTGAAAATGTAACTCTGGTCAAATTAGAACTTTTAATTAAGATGCTTTTGTCAGGCTGGATGAAAATACAGGAATATAGCTAGCCCTAAAACGAGGGTCACTAGAGAGAGGTGAGCGAAGAGTGTTTTAGTAAGGCCTCTCCTGCATGGTACATGAACCAGAGTTCACAGGTCACTAAGTCAGCAGAGTGTGGTGTAGCTCTATGACAGGCGGCCGCTGGTGTGATCTGGTGCCACCAGCGGGGCTGGGCAGGTAGTGGGCGGCGAGCCGGACTGGGTCGGACCGCTCAGCTTATGATTTTTATGGGGAAGAACAAGCTGAACTGTTTTTGAAATAATATAGCCTGGCTTTGACCTATGTGTACCTCATCCTCACTATCCTGAGGGCTTATGTTTCCCTCATCTTCATTGCTTGATTTTGCTGGAGATAAAGTGTCACTCATAGTTGTTGAATGTCACTCATAATTACACTGAAAATATGAAATGTCACACATAAGCAATCTGAACCTTGGCAGCTATGCACATGCACTAAATGCTCTGTCTACGTCCATGAATGCTTCTGTGACCCTGTGCATGTTCTTGAGTGAGACGGTGTCTGCACTGTCCAGCATATCAAACATAGAGTTGCAAGCCTGACAAGCCTTGCATTACCACACTCTGTCCATGAAGCACACGTGAAAGCGTTTGCTTGTAGCAAGTGCTAGGCCACACTCCCTCCAGTGCGGATCTGCTTTATCCACAATGTTTCCACACCATTGTATTTTGTTTTTAGAGGCTGTTTTCTCTTGCGTTAAATGAGGGGCTCTGGGAAGGGTAGAGGTGGTTGAACCAACAAATTAACAAGGAGAGCCCAGTCAGAGCTGAACTACTAAGTCTAGCTTGGCCTTAAAAGCTTGTACATAAGTTGAGCCCTAAAAACATTACCATTGAAATAAAAGTGTCTTTTTTCTAATTTGTAAGCATTTCACCTTGGTGCACAAGCTTATATCACAGCATTGAGAGGAGTTTGTGCCATTAGTGATCTAGGAAGCAAGTCACTTTTCAGGTGTTCATTATATTTGGCTTATTTTGTTTTCATGATTGAAGCATCATCATAGTGTATTAAATCTAACACAAGATGTGATTGTACAGCACACATCCTGAACTCGTGCATTTGAATACTCTATCATATGTGCTAATGAAGAAAAAGGAGGTTGGTAAAATTAAATATTTGTCTATGATCACACAATTTGGTCATGTGGGAAGCTGGGAATGATCCCAGAATTTCTTCTTTCACATTGGGGAATTCAGCCTCTAGATGGGTGTATCTTTCTTTCTCTCCTGTATTGCAGTAAATGTCACTATTTTGTCTTTATTCTTTGCACATGAGATTAGAGTTTGGCTGGCAGGCAGATGCACAATCAAAGTTAAGTTCATTTTGGGCTTGAGGGTGCAAGAGGACCTGCACTGAGCCAGAGCCAGGCTTCCTGGCTCAGCAGGTGAGGAGCTTTGAGGCAAAGCTGTGCCACCTAGGAGGGGCTGGGTGATGTCTGCTAAGTGGCAATGAGACAAGAGGGTTAACCATGCTAATCATATGTGATCTAGGTGTTGCACCATCAGAAGCCCACTTTAATAATAAATGTTCCCTTTTGTACATATAAGGGAAATGAAATACTCAAAACATACCAGAAATGCTTTAGTACAATTAGGCACATTTGCACACCAATTCAATCTCAATCACATTAAATGTGTGCCCCTGGCTGGGTCCCTTAGCACTGCAAATAACCCCGCCCCCAAGCCCTGCCCCCTAGTCCACATCTCAATTTGGTGAGTATCTGCACTTATTTTTTCCCATTTAAAGCACTGGAGTAGAGTACAAAGAAAGCAGGAAAGTTCCCAACAGCCGCTGGCACAGACCTTCAAGAAGTCACGTAAGTGGCAATTTCAAAATACACACAAACTAATTGCAAGCATTTTGTAGGGCTCCCATTTGCAGGATTTATGCTGGTGCATTTGAGGAGTCCCAATGTGACTAGCACAGTCCTCCAGGAGGGGCGTCAACGCAGTGCAGCATGGCAACAAGACCGCGACCCTTGCCTCAGTCCTCGCCCGAACTTCCAGGTTCTCCACTGTGCCACTCGTCTCACATAGAGATGCATGGCGGCAACCATGAGAGATATGTGCAACCAATATGCATAAACTCGACTACTCATGCTGTCTTTTTTAGGTCTGATCCATGAAGGGTAAAAGTAGTAGCTGATAAACAAGCTCTTACTCCAGCCTTGCTAAATAAAGGTTGTAAGTATTTCCTATTCACCGAGGCAGAAGCAGAACAAATTCAAGGTTGACCAATGTTTTAGGTTTAACAGTACACACTCTGCAGAGCTGGTGCAAAGTTTGAAGTTTCCCCAAAGCGATAAAAATTCAAAAACAGTAACAGAAAAAAATTGAAACCTCGTCAATTTTAGGGTTGTGTGAAATTTGTGTCATTTATTAAATGATAATTATGCAAAATTACCTGAAAATATACGCAAAATGAATCTCACACTCAAAAAATTACCCCAGCGGTCCTTTCAGGTAAAAATTTAACTAACTGGATTTCCGGAAGCTCGTGTTTAAAACGTTGCAGCTGGTGTTCAGATTTGTAGTTTTGCACTCACAAATTATCCAAATGGTCATAATGGTCCACTAGGGTAAACAACTAAACCTGAAATGTTTGTTGACCGCTCGCATTACATGAATTGCTGCTCACATTCAAAACACTGCCACTCACATTCGGATTTATAGTTTTGGGTTCCAAAATTACCAGAACGTTCTACCTGGGTAAAAAAAATCTATCTGACTTCCTGCGTTTGGGGATCAGCTACTGACTTTCAAAACACTGCCGCTAGAGCTCAAAATGTATCCACACAGTGCATCTTGTGTTACAATCCTCCCCCAACATGAGTCTCATTAGGTGTAGTGGCATAATGGCGTAATGTCTGCAATTTAGAATACATTTTATTACTCATAGTTACCAAAATTAAACTAATTGCGCCGCCGTAATTAAAACCTTGCACAGACCCAGTAAATGTCTCCCTGTATCTTGCAAATATTTACAGAGACAACCGAGGAGGGAGCCAACGTTCTAAATGTTCCTTCTGTAAGGAAAAAGTATTCTGTTACTTTGCTCATTCCTCCTGTTTGATTTGTGTTTTTTACCGCTATTTTAACATGTTTCGGCTGAATGTCAGCTCCCGAAACTCATTTCAAAAGATTGAAGATCAAGGATTAATTACTGGAGAAGTGCAGTTTATTTTTGAAACTAGAATAAGCCTTTTCATCAATAGTCCGGTGTAGTATGAAGAAGAAAACATGCATTTAAAAAAGACACGTTCCTCCTAGGTTTTGCATTGTTAAATAGCACTCATGTCTTAAAAGTGAGTGGGTGCAAGTTACAGGAAGGTATTCAACAACATTTTAGGCCATTTTCAAAAACACAATGGCTGTGGAGAAAGCTAATACTATCTCTGATATTTGCATGGGAGCCTGCAATCCCTCTACAAAAGTCAAACTCTAATATATTTAGTACAGTTGAGTTGTAGCTGCTCAACTTTACTGTCTTACTGTGTTGTGAACTCAAAATGTCTGCGCCCTGTCAACAAACAAGGTGAAAAGCTAGTCATTGAGCATCCTTTCAGCTTCAATTCGATCAAGAACTGAATTTTCATTCTTCTGATCTGTTTTTCTAAAATGAAAAATGATCAGCTAAAATTAGTGCTTTATCAAAACATTTTTTTTGCATGCTATGTCACAGGAAAGATAGAATCTCTCTTTACGTTTCTACACATTATGAGCTACAACACTGTTGGGAATCGAATACACTTTAAATTGATTATAATATCTCTTTGCACCAATTGCGAGTTTTTTACATTTTACATTCTACTTTTATTCTTTATATCTGCAACCATATAAACTCTCCAAAAAGAGCAATACACTAAGGATATAAGCGATTTGTATGAAAGGTGAGTGGTGACCATTTATATAAGAAATAAAATACACTCAGTTGTAGATTAAAAATATATTACAAGCCATCCTGGGGTTTTATGGCCATATCAAAAGAAACCACTCACTAACTTGCAATAGTCTCATAATATTTGGCCTTGGGAACTGTTTCCCAAACATATTTAATAAAAGATTAATAATCGGACTATAGGCGACATAGAGAAACACACAGTACTGCGCAAAAATAACAAGATCACTGCGTCACCCATTGTAACCTGAGCCACTTCAGCAGAATACCAACACATATTTCGATTCATAGAAGGTTTGCATTAGCAATTCATACCTGCCTATCAAGTGGAGAGGTGCAAAGTATGTAATACCAAGGCATGCAGGCCGATAAGAGTGGTACATCACCAAGTTTGTATTACCAATGGAGAACTGGACATGCACGTGTTCTGATCAGTGGAGAAACTATGTAGCTTTTGTTCCATGGCCCATTATGGCAGTTGTGGATGTACCCTCTTCCATGGCCAGAGCTGAAACTTGCTAAAAGTCCTATGTAACTCCCTTTTCTACCTTTCATACATGTGTTCCCTTTGTCTCTGAACTTTCACATGTGGCACTAAAATTCCTCTATGTTCTGTGTCTTCTGTCCTCATGACTCCAGCCACACATGACTTTGATTAAACTGAATGTGACTGCTATAAATGGGCCTTGAAAGTAGGGGTACGTCCCTAGCAGTCATCTTGTAAATACCCCTGATGTGCTATGACTGAACATTTTAGCTCTTAATTTTGTTGCAGAAAGCCATTGTAAGAAATTGGGTTGTTAGTTAACTGGGGTGTGAGCCCTGGTCAAGCACAGCTGCAGTCCATGTCAGGGTGAGGCACAAGCCAGCCCTAATTTAGCCTGTGCGTAGCCCTTTGGCAGCTTGGCAGAGAGCAGCAAGTATTTGTGCAACACTTCAAACAGTAACAAAGCAAAAATATTACACACAAATGATCGCACATCAAGTTAGAAAAATAGAGTTGTTTGTAATCAATAGACAAGACTAAAATGATAAAACTTCAATTAGTAGAACCAGAGATATACAATCATTTTTTTTAAATGAAACTAGAACCAAGAAGAACAAATCGCCAACTGTGGGTATCTGGTTGAGGCGGACCGGAACTAAGTCACAAGCCATGATGGAGCACAGGCCGGTTACAGTGACACAGTTAGGCCCTCTGAGCAAAGTACCTTAAATCCTGGTTTGCGGAGCGTTGTGAGGATCCATGTCAAAGGGAAAGCAACCTTTACAACGCAGTCATTACATCGCACTACCTTTACAATGCAGTCATTACATAGCAAAATCCTTTACATCGCATGTCATTACAAAGCAGACATTACATCGCATGTCACTAAAACGCATGTCACTACAACGCAGGCATTACATCGCAAGTCAGTACAACGCATACCATTACAATGCATAGTACCCTTACACTATCCGACACTTACCCTATTGCTGCAATCAATGGAGTTCGAATAGTAATTTTTACCCCAACACTATCCAACATTTACCTTAAATGCGATGTAATGGTTTGCATTGTAATGGTATGCATTGTTATAATATAATGCAATGTAATGGAATGCGTTGTAAAGGTAGTTTAAAAAAATGCGATGTAAAAGAATGCATTGTAAAAGATGTTGGGATGTAAAAACTGCGTTGTAAAGGCATGCGTTGTAAATGTATGCGTTGTAACATCATACATTCATCTCAAAGAGACATCGTACTGTCAAAGCGATGCGTTGGTTCTGAGGGGCGGTGAGGCTGCGATACAAGGTCCTGTGTCATTGTCGAGGATCCCTTCGATGAGGGCTTGAAATGTGAAGTCCAGCGCCGAGGGTGCATCTCACATTTGAGGTGATGCGTCGGTTCCGAGGAGCTGCGATGCAGAGTCTGGCATCGTCGTCGGGGATGCTGTTGATGGGGGATGCGAGGGTCTGCAATGAGGGTGCATCGTGCAGGAACGGTTCCAAAGAGGCTGCGGAGGCAATGCAGGTCTTTGCGACAGGCCCAATCCACAACGAGGCAACGTGTTGGTTCTGCTTGGGGACCGCTGTGGAGCAGAGGAGATGCATCAATTCTGCTGGATCCACAGAGGCTGGCAGAGCACCTTAGGGCTACTTCCAAGGGCACAGGACTGGCGTGACACCACCTGACAGGGTAGATTCACAGATGGCAAAGTCAAGGTTGCTGAGTTTGACGTTATTGGATCCTTCTGTCCCTGAGGCTAAGGTCAGGAGGCCAGTAAACTAACCCTTGGAGTCACTCTGGTGGTCCTGGGTTCCACAGATGAAAGTCCTGAGCTTCTCACCAAGCAAAAGGGCAGCAGGCTGTAGGTCAGCATAGCAAAGCAGCAGCCCCTCAGAGCATTGTTCTAGCAGAGTGGCATTCCTTTCATCAACACAGGAGTCCTTCTTTTGGGTAGAGTATTCAGAGGTCCAGAAGTGTACAAAAGAGTTGGTGTCTAAGGTCCAGTACCCATTTGTGCCCCTGAAGTGGAGAGAAGTATTAAAGGCGGGCCTTTCAAGTGCACCGGTGCCCTGCCTCCCTGGCCCTGGCTCCAGACTAAATACAGGGGGTACGTAGCCCTTTGTGTGAAGGCAGAATACAACCTATTCAAGTGTAAATTGAGCTGGGCCCAATTCCTCCCTCCCATCCTGCCAATAATGGCCCATTTTGGCACATCTACACATCCTATTGTGTGTGACTGTCCAGAAGGAATACAGAAAGCCCAACTGTCATGTGACCCAGCAACAGGCTGAAAGGCACCGAATGGTTAAGGCAGGAAAATGCTAGCTTTCTAAAAGTGGCATTTTCAAAATTTTAAGTACAGCTTATTAAATTTAATAAGGTAACTTCAATGCTATCCTAGGGGAGAGATAGGCCTTGCAGTAGTGAAAAATGAATTTAAGAGTTAACCAGGGCATGTAAAACGTAAAAGTACATATCCTACTGTTTATTAACTATATTGCACCCTGCCCTCTGGGCTTTCAAGGGCCTTCCCTTGGGGTGACTTATATGTATTAAAATGGAAAGCTTAGGCCTGGCAAAAGGGTTATTTTGCCAGGTCAAAATAGGTCAAACCAGCAGTTCAAAACTGCTCACAGAGGTTCTTAGTAGCAATCCTGAGACATGTTTACAGAGATACTTAAGTGGGTGGCACAATCAGTACTGCAGTCCCACTAGTAGCATCTATTTACAGGCCCTGGACACATGTAGTGCCACTTTACAAGGGGCGTAAAAGTAAAGTAAATATGCCTACTGGATACAAGTCCATCGTACCATGTTTGAAGGAGAGAACACAAGCACGTTAGCACTGGTTAGTAGTGGTAAAATGTGCAGAGTCCTAAGGCTAGCAAAAGCAAAGTCAGCAAACAGGAGGGTTGAAGACAAAAGGCTAGGGGTAAAACCACGCCATGGATGGCAGGTCTAAAAGCCATGCCGTGCATAGTGGTCTTGCACATACCTGACCCTGCTGGAAAATGGAGCTTAGCTGGCCATCCCTATTCAGGTGGCCCATCTGATACCATTTTTGCCAGGATCACATCTGTAAAATTGTTTATTCCCCAAGTCTGAGTCGATTGTGCAGCCACAATCAGAAACACTGGCCACCCATCCACTTCCTTAGAACAGTGTGGTAAAAAGGCGAGTAGGGCTGACATAAATTCCCCTATTAACTATTACCACCCTCCTTTAAGAATCTGAATCCTGTAATTTTGAAAATGACAGTGGAAATACGTTTCTTTCCCATTAGAAACATTAATAATAAAGTTATCAACACATGCGGCCCTTGGTGCCAATTCTGCATGTAGACACAGAATAACCTTGTACGATGCAAATATTCACTTTCTATTCATCACTCGCCTACTACTGCATCAATCTTGATTTTTCAAGGACAAACATACAATTCTCTCAACATTTATTATTTGTGGCACTATTATTACTAGTGTAAAATCAATATGAAATACTTTTCAATAGGCTTTAAGATCTTTGACAGGATTGTGTGGGCTAAAAGAATTGGGTCAAAGGGAAGAGCAGATATCACATTTATTCTGAAACCTATTGCCAAAGCAGCTGTACGCCACATATTAAATTGTGACGAGATGGTGATGGCTATATTATTTAAGATGAGTGACATTGGGTTGCCTATTCTTTTGTGTAAACTACTCTCTGTTGAAGTGTTTTTTTATGCCTTTCAAAATAGATTGTTCAGTAGTTAAGGTAAAGAGTAAAGTGTGAGGCACTGCTTTTTAAGAGTGAATCACTGTTATTTAATGGGTTCAGTGACTTAAAGCAGTATAAACGACATGTACTGTAAAAGCAGTGTTTGCTCTTTAGTGCACCATCAGTTAAGATTAAACAGAGTCTCTGGCCATGGGATTCAGTCTCATAACTTGTGAAATTGATGAGGGGGCGCCAGAGAGCCCACGGCAAGATGGCCGTACTTTAGTACTGCTCTGCTGGCTGAATGCCGCTGGCCGCGTCCCACGCAGGGGGACATTAGCAGGTCAGCCTTCTAGTGGCCGCCCGTCGGAGCCTCCCCCCCCACCCGGTTCCACCTATCTCAGGATGCCGCGCCTTGGGAGGGGAGGCCCCCCTATCATTGGCCCTGCCGGGGGAGGCGGGCCACTGGGCGGGCGGGGCCAGGCCTACTTATGCCTCCCGCCCCTGCAGTTCGCCCTCTGCTTCCTGTTCACTCCTTCCCGCGCGAGACATGCCATCTCAACTGGTCGTCTCATCTCGTCTTGACTGGTCGTCTCCCGCCGTTTTCCTCAAGCGGAAATTTACGCCGTCTCTTGGTCGTGCTGAGGGTCGCTGCGGTCTTGGTGCCCTGAGGGCGTGTTTGGTCGTTTCGGTAGCAGGGTCAGTGCTCCCCCCAGCCCTCCCTCGTCCGTCCCGCCATACTGGCAAGGGCCTGCGCGGGGCCTTGACCAGCCCGCGCGAAAGGCCTCTTGTCTCGCGCCGGACACGCCATTGTGTGGGTCGTTCGTTGAACACGCCGTCGATATTGAATCGCGTCGGGACTCAGGAGCAGCGTAAGTCGTCATGTCCACCTCCCCCCCTCGCTTGGGGTCCCCTGCCCGGAGCAGTAGAGTGTCCCCTGCTAGGCAGCTTGTGCACGTGCCACGTTGAAGCGGCATTGTGGCTCAGGGTGGGGGGGTGCGAGCGCGGAGAGAGCGGCGGGGGATGCGCTTGGAGTCGTTGTGTGGCATGGGTTATGCTTTTATGCGGTTATGCGGTGCTTTTCATTGAGGCATTCGTGGGGGAGAGCACGGTCGTCTTCATGTCAAGGTTGTAGCTCAGTGGTAGAGCGCAGGGATTGTGTGGGGGAGGACCGGGGTGCTAGCTTGTGGGGGCACCGGGTTTGGAGGTTTATTATGCTTTTGAAGCACCGGATGCTTCGTTTCTTTCCAAGGCAACTACCAGGCCTCACATTTATGGCAAGATAACTCGCACGATGAATTTCCTTCCTGAAGAGAGATCAGCATTGTATAGTTGAGGTTTGACTAAGGTGAAGTCAGCGCAGAGGGTCTATTTCCCTGCTGCAAAGAACGTTTGCCAAGTAAATTACAGACCAGTCCACACGTGAAGCTTGTATGTTCTTTCTGCAGGCCTTGCATCTTTAATACGAACTGCACATGTATCCTCCATATCTCTGTGTGAGCTGTTAGCATGTGTTCCGACTGCACATCATGTATCATCAACAGGGCGTGTACATGCATCTTCCACACATTGCCACATACGTGTTCCTACTGCAGACAGTGTATCAACAATCGTGCCGGTATATCCCTCCCCAAGAGCTGTCCACACGTGGCCTTGTATGTGTTCCTTCTGCAGACCTGAGGACCTGTACATGGATCTTCCAGATCTGCAGACATATGGCAACTTGTCCGGCAGACAATGTATTAGCAACGTTTCATAAACCAGACCCATACATACATACATCGTTCAGATCTGTCCACACGTGAGAACGTGTTCTGCAGATCATGTGACATCAATGTGTTATGTGCAGGCCCCCGCCAGTGTTGAAAGGTTGTGTCCACTTTAACTGACTTTTCCCTCCTCTCGCCTCACGCTGCAGTGAGTTATTGACCTTTGTATTAAATCCATCTTATTATTTAACAGACTAGGTTATGTTTACTTTCCAGAAGTGCTTGTTTAGATGTTCCCGCGCATCCGGCAACCCGCCTCGCTGCATCGACGCGGTAGTCTTCGTATAGTTGAGATTTTGACTTTGGGGTAGTTAGTGCAGAGGGTTAATATGCCTGCTGCAAAGAACGTGTGCCAAGCAGATTTCAGAGTGCGTATGATGTAAATAGGTCAGCAGGTTACGGTGTTGTAAAGAGGCATACTTTTGTTACTTGCGAGTTTCGGGAGTTGCAGCCGGCACTGCCGTATTGGGGATTCCGCAGTTGCGTATTTATTTTAGCGGAGGACTTTAAAGGTCATGACAAACCGGTGAGCTGCTCGATCATTACAGGTGGCACCACTCCACTGTTCTCCATAAATGATTGACTGCACAAGGAATATTGTGTTTTCAGGTTTGCAGTCTACATATTCTGCATCATCAGGGCAATGCATTTTATGTTACGATGGAAAGGTATTTTATTTAACGGTCGCTGGCGGCCATTAAAACCCTTTCACATTGTTTGGTTTCGCGCACGAGTTTGGCAGGGCAATGGGGCGAGCTTATCCGCAGATTTTAATTTGGAACGTTTTATGATGTATGTTTCCATGTACGAGGATATATCACTTCCACATGCTGATGTCTATTTAAGCCGCGTACTTGCTTTGTCTCGCTTACGAGATAGCTCAAGCGGCTACAGTGTGGCACTTGGAATACTAAGGTTGCCGCTTCGATTCCCATGCAGGTCATGTAGTTTAACGAAACTGGGTTTGTTATTGTGATGTTTTAAATTGTCTAAAAGTTGCGGATTGCACCTGGTTTGCGAACGCCATGATCTTGTGCCATCCGTTGGCTTCGCAGACACGGGAGTTTCTTGATCGCTTTGAACGGCAGTGAGGGTGTTCTAGGATGGACTCGCCTTTGTCTTGGTTCCCTGAGCAAGGGGGGGGAACAAACAGTGTCATGTTTGTGATAGGATTGCCGATCCTGGTAGCGCGTGTTTAATGTGTAAGGTAGCACTGGCGAATTCTGCTGCTAGTGTCGCGCAATATGGGGGCGTTTCTATGTATGAGTCGCCGTGAACAGCTCCAGGTCAGAACTAGTGCTTTACACTGCCTTCAATTGACGTTGCTGTGCGTCTGCCTTGGCGGTAACCGGGCAGGGTGCCCTGGGTGGGGTCAAAACAGTATATCAGTTTGTGATTGAATATTGGTTGGGTTAAACTAATATGTGCTACCAGGGTGCCTTAAAGTGGGAAGGCCACTCGGGGGCAGTGTTTCTCACTGTGGCTGAACATGAATGAATAATGTCTTCACTTACTATTACCGTCCATGGCTATTGCTCCATCCTTTTCAGCAAGGTAGTCCACAGCGGAATGTCCTTTTACTCTGAGCATTGTTGGAAAACGTCAGTCACATCACGCAGCGAGTCGGGTGTTTGGGTCTCGGCCGCGTGCATGCGCTTCTCCCATAGGCCCTAATCTTTGCCTACTGGTCAGACAGCTGGGTATTTGCCTACTCAGCAGCGGTCTGTTGGAAATGTCTGAGAATCGTTCAGACATGGTGAGGGAGGCCAGGTTCGGGAACCGAACCCCGGGTTATGGTCACGGGCGTTATTGCATCTGTTTATTATTTCCGGGTATATTTCTACCTTGGGTACCGTCGCTACACGCGGCCCTGCGACAGCTCTCTTTATTAAAGCATAATTATTATGTGGTGTGCAGTGGATAGGCTGGATACATTAGCGTTATAACGAAAGGTTTTTCTGATGTCCCCTTCCCTTCACAAGAGCCGGCGATGTGTTTGTCAGATCGCCCAGTTTCGGTGAATGTATACGTAATTTACAATCATGAGTGGAATTATAGAGCAGGGATGAGCGTGCAGATGGAATTTTGGGATGTTTGGTTACCTGCATGCTAACGTCATATTAATTTACATCCATGTATCGTGAGGTGTTGCTAGTTTTGATGACATCAGTAGGATTGGTGAAAGGGAAGCCTGGCAACTAAACGAAAAGATAAGAGGGCACGTCAGCGCTGGTAGGCCAGGGACGGTGTTGGAACTGGGCAGGCGATGCAGCGCGATTTTGGAGGGTGCAGGGACGTCACGCCGTTAACAAGGTCCCGGGGTCACCACGTTGCAGTGTGGATCGCGCAACAGGGGTTATGAGGGAGGCTCGCCAGTCATTATTTTCCGTTGAGTAGTAGTGGATTTCACGTTTCGGGTCATTATGTTATACATATTGCAGGAACAATGGTTGTGCTTGATTTTCTTGCCCCTTACATGCCTGCAGGAGGCGCACCGCGGCAACAGGGCTCAAGACAGGTTGAAGTCTGGTGCCAACTGGCAGAGTGGTGTATGCGGTCGCTGCTGTGGGGCCGAGTTGGGTACTACGGGTGTGCGTTTGGATAATAGTATATTTACACTGCCCCTGAGGCACTGGCTAGCGACCTAGGGGGTCAGTAGGAGTTAGCGGTAAGGTGTACTCTCTTTTCCTGACTTGTAGGGGGTTCGGGCAGGCTCAGTTGCAGACCTTAACCAACCTGAACTCCACTTTTGACATTGGCAGAGAATGCCTAGGAGTTCGCAGTCCATTCGCAACCGCCTCACGGGGTGAATGTTTAGGCCACATGGCTTGTGAAGGGCTCTTGTGGTGGAGCCTGGTTCTAGAGTTAACGTTGTACTAGTGGGTTTGGTGCTCCCATCGCACGGTTTACTCCGGGTCACGAGCGGATTTTATCAGGGTTAGCTGGCTGGGGGTGCCGATGCATCAGAAGCATGGAGCAGCTTTCAGCCAAGAGGGTATGGTTGATGTCGGATGCAAGGGGCATCTGTTCGATCGGAGCTGTAATCCAGTGTTCCGCCTCCGGTGCGTTGAGGTCGGTTGCCAACTCCGTTCAATGGAAACCATGGGCCAGCGGGTTGCGCAGAGTGGACTTTAGTAGCAGGCTTTATCAACGCTATCCGCGACCAGTTCACACTTGCATCTTTTACGAATTTGGAGCGCATGTCCTCCAATACACACAGCTCCAGACAGGACTGCCCCTCCCTGCCCCCATCCCAATTCTTGAGCAAAAGGGTACTAAAGACTTGTGGGGTTGGCAGGCCGTGACTGTTGTTGGTGGCGAGCTCGCCCAGCATTATGATCATGGGATGATTCCGTAGAGTTTTGGGGCAGGTCACAGGCCGCGTCTTCTTGCTGTGTTTGTCCTTCGAAGTGTGGTCAGGTCAAGTGGCGGAGGAGAGCAATCATCGCTTGGTTTATCTGGGCATGAAGGAATGCCAGGCAAAATTGTAGCGTAGGCTGGTAGTGGTACTTATCGGGGATTGGAGGTTTGTCTCACTGGCAGGCCGCCATGCAACGGGACCATGCACCTGCCTCATGTTTATCTAAAAGGGTTTTTTTTTTTTATCAACCGCCTCACTTCTCAGCCATACTGTGAGCAGTGTGCAAGCGGTCTGTGGATCAGTAGGTTGGGGGGAGCACGTCCGCTCCAGGGGTTGTGACTGAGTCCTGGTGTGACGCGTTGAGTCCTAGTCCTGCTTGCTGCAGGGCCAGATGAGGGGATTCATAATTGGTTGCGATGGATGAGGAGGCAGAACACTGCGGCACGCTCGGCTAAGCTATGTCACTGGCGAATTGTTTGCCTTAGGGCCGAAGTAGGCGCGTATAGAGCAGGGCCAGAAAGACTAGGCCAGGCAGCATGACAAAAGGTCTTTTCGGCACTGGCAGAATGGTGCAGGCTGCAGAGAAGTGCCATTAGGTAACATAGATCTCTCATAGATGATATCTATATATCTATTATCTATTGATATCTATTAGGGACATAGATTGAACCATGGTGATAAATTGGTTGTGGGTTTGTGCCCAACAGGAGGAAGGGAATTGCATTCTGTTCCATCAGGCTACGTGTATCGTCGATGGCACCAGCAGCTGTAAAACTTCTATTTTCACCCGTGACTGGGGCTGGCAATGTCAGCTAACTTTGCAGCCAGACACCGAATAGGCAAAAGACATACTTGCGATGGTGCAATGGGCACTCAGCAGGAGAGTCAGCTGAGTCTTCATACCCTGGTTCTGTCTGTGATAAAACGTAAGGTTGTGGCTACTTTCGAACAGGCACTCTAGGGCAGCTGGGGCGGGAGTGCGCCAGTGCCAGGAGAGTGCGGGTTGCCTGGTTAGGGCGGCCTGTTGGGAGGGAGCACTAATACGGATAGCCGCAAGAGCGCGTTTGCAGTCATTAAGGGCTAAATTGATAATCTTATGGCAGGGTGCCAGTTGCTTCAGTTATGCGCGTGTCCCTTGGCAGTGTCAGGGACATTCAGAAGGCAATATTGGTGGCTAGCCTGTTGTCCTGCTTTTCAAGCATGGGTTAGAGGCCGGGGTCTGCCCTGGGATTCGTGTTAACAGGCAGGTGAAGCAGCAGAACGTAGAGGGGCTTGGGTCTAACCTCGGGGTCAAGGGCGGAGCCTGGTAAGCTCACTTAGTAGCCCATCCTTCAATTCGACGAAACAGGTACCATTGATGTGAGTAACGGCAACGGGCCCCTTCTCCCGCCCTCCAGCACTGGCTGGCAGCTATGCAGGTTGTGGAAGTGGCCTTCCAACAGGGGCGACCTGGTCCATATGATTGGGAGAGACTCCTGGGAAACATATTTGGGCTACAAAATAGCAGGAGAACTATTGGCTTTGCCAGTATTCAATATAGAGAGGTATTTATGTGTTGGTTCCCCCTGGTATGCTAGCAGAAGTTTGGGAGGGCATGGCTTCACATAGGGTAGTGACTGTCGGAAGGTGATGGCACACTCCGACTAGTGCTAGACTTGATAACTGAGGAAAGAGGAGGTAGAGCGGGCTTGTCATCCATTAACTTCACTCGCATTGACACCTCCTGACAGCTTTGTCAACTCTTCCCTCCACCCGCGGGCACTTCCTGGCATGAGTGGCCTGTCACAGGTATTGTTCTTCAGCCATGCAAAGGTAACATTAGACCAACGCCTGTTTTAGGTTTCGGGTCACTTCAGTCAAAATCCATGGGGAGTTTTGATAGTATGGGGGTACTTGCCTGAGGGGGCATGCCGGCTCCGGGCCTGCATGGGCTAAGACTGGTTTGGCTGGATCTGGGGAAGCCCGGTTATCGGTTGCAAATTATTGCCATTGTGTACGGGTTTCAGAACAGGATCCATAATTTAGTCCACTAAAGCTAGCTCGCATGGGCAGGGCGCCTATAACAGCAAAGGGAGGAAGGGGGGGCTCTGGCAGCGACGGGAGCCTCCCCAGAGCTGTGGCGGAGTTACAGGGCGATCTGGAGGCAGAAGGGTACAGTAAGGGTACCTCTGCGACAGTCGGTACAGTAAGGGTACCCCTGTCCGGCACAGTAAGGGTGCCCGAGCCAAGGTCCGAGAGCCGAAGGAGGTTCTGGGAAGACCGCGACGGCGCCCCGTTAGTCCTTCGGGCGGTTGGGGGGGCCTGACCAACCGGGGGTGTGCCATAACACGCTCCGCCCCCCGTGAAAAGGGGGCAGGAGTATTAGATCACGTGATCCAAAGGAGGATCTGAAAAGTATGTGCCGCGCTGTCGGGCATCGACCCACCGTGCGTGCTGGCTCGTAAGGCGGGCGGAGCAGCGAGGGGCTGCTTGCCCTGGATCGCCCGTAAGATAACCCACTCTATCGTCATACTTATGTTGTATGAAATAAACCTGCAGCAGTTCTTCACCCATAACAAATGTGTCAGTGTAATCCTTGGGTGACGTCTGTGCATGCGTGTTGAGTGGAGCGGATGACGGTGCGGTCACTATGCCGCTGGCCGCGTCCCACGCAGGGGGACATTAGCAGGTCAGCCTTCTAGTGGCCGCCCGTCGGAGCCTCCCCCCCCCCGGTTCCACCTATCTCAGGATGCCATGCCTTGGGAGGGGAGGCCCCCCTATCATTGGCCCTGCCGGGGGAGGCGGGCCACTGGGCGGGCGGGGCCAGGCCTACTTATGCCTCCCGCCCCTGCAGTTTGCCCTCTCCTTCCTGTTCGCTCCTTCCCGCGCGAGATCCCACCCTTTCCGCTTACCCTGCGCGGCGTAGGCAGCGCACTACTGGAATGTTATAATGTTTTTTCTTGCGTTGCAGGCGGAGTTACAGGGCGATCTGGAGGCAGAAGGGTACAGTAAGGGTACCTCTGCGACAGTCGGTACAGTAAGGGTACCCCTGTCCGGCACAGTAAGGGTGCCCGAGCCAAGGTCCGGGAGCCGAAGGAGGTTCTGGGAAGACCGCGACGGCGCCCCGTTAATCCTTCGGGCGGTTGGGGGGCCTGACCAACCGGGGGTGTGCCATAACACGCTCCGCCCCCGTGAAAAGGGGGCGGGAGTATTAGATCACGTGATCCAAAGGAGGATCTGAAAAGTATGTGCCGCGCTGTCGGGCATCGACCCACCGTGCGTGCTGGCTCGTAAGGCGGGCGGAGCAGCGAGGGGCTGCTTGCCCTGGATCGCCCGTAAGATAACCCACTCTATCGTCATACTTATGTTGTATGAAATAAACCTGCAGCAGTTCTTCACCCATAACAAATGTGTCAGTGTAATCCTTGGGTGACGTCTGTGCATGCGTGTTGAGTGGAGCGGATGACGGTGCGGTCACTATGCACTATCCGTCAAGAATCAGGCCGAAAAAACTGCCATCCAGCCTAGATCAAGTGAGCCGGCACACTACTGATATACTCGAATCCTGACATCAGCATATATAACAAAACTACCGCCAAAACCAAAGAAAGTATGTAGGACGGACTCCGCCAACCGAACAGGAAAATGGCAGTGGTGCACTGAGCAGCATCGGGGAAAAGCAGCGGCACTGCTGGGACGCAAGGCGGAAGAGAAAGCGGAGCCTAAGCATGCCCGCCCCAGAGTGGGATTATTATTCCAGCGCAGTCGTTCCCTCTACTGTGGTAAAAGTGCGGCACTCCCCTTGCTAGCCCACTGAGACCTGGAGAGTTATCTGCCTGACGCTGCAGCTGGGGCTGAGCAGGGCGCTGACATTGAGACAGATGAGCAGGAGGGTAAAGGCGGGTGGCACTGCCTCCGTAGGACGATGAGACGGGGCAAAAAAAGTTGCAGAGGGAGGTGCGTGACATGCTCGAGCTCACAGGCAAGCGTAGGCCCCCAGCATGGAAAATGGCAGCCGGACGGTGAATAACCAAATGGAGAGAGCTGACGCCACAGTAGTGCCCTGGCGGATCATTGGTGCATGACGTGTGGCTGAATAAAGCGTGAAGGAGCAAGCAGAGCTGCATCAGGAGCCTTCAGCCACTGATACAATAGCTTTGTCCCGGATCTGGGTTGGTGGCCCGACAGGATAGCTATCGCGGCAGCGGGGTAAGCGAGGTGCCCCCTGCTGTATCTGTTGAGTGTGATGAGGAGACGTACCTGATCTCGAGGCTGATAGTGAGGGGCTGCCGCTGGTGAAAGCGGGCGGGCTGCCCTGCAGGTCTACGTGAGGAGAAATAGGATAGATACACAGCTGCTGGCAATGTTGCAGAGGGTCGTTGCATGTAAGGCTTGTGGCTGCAGACCATATACAGAGAACAGAGCAGGCAGTTGGAGGACATGAAGTGAAATCCACGTGGAGTTCGCAAAGTCTATCACACAGACACTGAAATAATATCAGAGGTACAGCTGTCCAGTGCCAGCTCTGTAGTGGTCGGCTACAAGAGAGCTCGGCAGCTGAGCACTACGCCCTGTGCAGAGTAAAGAACAGTAAGACCTATGTCCATCCAATATCATCTGAACAAACAAAGCATGGGGAAATCTGATAGACAGCAAGCAAAATGAACGTTTGAGTCAAGTAAATCGACAAAAGTGCATCATGCACTTTCAGACTCGGAACTAGAACTACCTGCAAATAGGCCTACGACACTGGAATCAACACTGATAGAAAAGTCTATACACTATAGATGGCAAAATAGATGCCCTCAATCTGCGCATGGATCACATGGCGACAAAGCTAGATAAAAATAAAGTACATTTGGGGAAAGCAGAGCCGCGCATTTTAACGGTGGAAGACGGCCTACAAGCAACAACTACGAAATGCTCCAGCATGGAGACACTACTTGCGGTGATACAGGCTAAAAACAAAGATTTGGAAGGGCGATCGCACCGTAACAATCTCTGTATCACCAGAATACTAGAGTCCACCAACACAGGAAGAATGGAGAAATATGTAGAGGATATGCTACGCGATCTCTTTGGCACAGAGCACCTATCCACTGTCCTCATAGTTGAGCCCGCGCACAGGTCGCTAGCGGCATGCGCCGCCCCGGGAATGCAACCTCGTCCTATTATAGCCAAACTGCTCAACTACAGGGATCAGGACATGATTTTAAGACTGGTAAGGGAGAAACAAAAACTAACAAGGAAATAATGTAGTATTCTATCTCAATTTTACGATGGCTGTTCAAACTGCGTGGAGGGAGTTCCACCAGGTTAAAAAATTACTGCGAGCAGAAGGCTTTCATATGCAATGTTATACCCCACTCGGCTACGCATCGAAATGGAGGGGAGAAGCAAAATGTTCACATCTCCAAAGGAAGCCATGAGCTACACAAAAATGCTGCTGAGAGGACGTAAGAAACCACTAACTGCTGAGGTAGATGCCGAGGATCCAAACGACTAAAGAGCATGACGAAACCACACCACCCAAAATAGCGGGATCTGCTGGATGAACCTAGCTACCCATTGACTCCAAAACAGACTTGGAACTGTCCCAAGAGGTTTAGCGCAGGTCTCCTGAGTCGCACTGGATACGTTTGGAGATAGTTGAACTGATCTGCACTGTGCATAGATACTGTTGGGGAGAACATTAGAAAATTCTGGCCCTGAGGTAGCGCCTGCTCCAGGGATCAAACAAGAACTGCAGATTAACTATGTAGGGTGGCAGTAAAACAATCGAATTACAGCCACCTCCGTCCATCGGGAGGGAATTACGGCCAGTGGCGGCCCTGGAGGGTTATGACCCAAATGACTGTTAATGTTTACTTGGTGTTTAAGCAAATATAGGAAGGCTTTGGCATGATTGGGATGCTAAACTGGGTGGGGGTGGGGGTTTCTGTTTGTTTAACGAGCTAAAGCAGCGATACAAATTGTTTCACATAGGTAGGGTTTTGTCAGTAATTAAACACAAGCACTATGTCCTACCCAACTACTGACGGCACACATCTACAAACCAAGAAAGGCATGACCATTGGATTTCTGACACGGAGCAATAGAGGGATCAATAACCCCCCAAAAACGAGGCAGGTGATGGCTTACTTCAATCGCCATCATGTACAAGTCGCTCTAGAGACACATCTTTCGAGATCAACACAGGCCCGCATCGGAGTTAAGTGGGCGACCATCAGGGTAACCTCCTCATACTCTTCGTACTCAACTTGTGAAGAGAGGGACCTCAATTATACTCACGCACACTGAATCAGATCAAGAGGGGTGACTAGCGCTAGTACAAGGGAAATTGGAGGGAACTATGGTGACAATAGTGAACACGTATGGCCCCAATATAGACGATCCTGAATTCTACAATAAAGAAGGATGGCGTCTCGAAGCTCTGGTGCCAACAGCTGTAATTTGGGGAGGAGGCCTAAATGTGCATCTAGACCCACACTTGGACAAACAATCTCCTTCTGACGGTCACAGGAAACAAGCTACTCAGGCTATTCAAAATGTTATGAATGCCATGGGTCTGTTAGACATATGGAGTGAAAGGCACCCTGACTTGCGGGAGTGGACACAAATCTCGTCAGCGCACAACACATGGTCACAACTAGACTACTGGCTGGTGTCTATGGAAGTCAGTACCTGGACTAAACTAGTGACTCACCTACCAAGGACACTATCCGATCACATGCCGGTCTTGCTGGAAATTGACATACCCACGCAGTGTAGGCTACTGTATCAATGGAGACTACAACCCTCCTTTCTGCTAGACCCGATATTCAAAGACAGCGTCAACAAGGCGATGATACATTTTTTCTATGACAATGCAGGATCTGTGGGGAGTATAGCGACACTTTGGGAGGCATTCAAAGTCACAATCCAAGGCGCGTGCATGGGAATCCAAACTGGGGTTCTGAAAAGACTTCACAATAGATTGAAATACATTGAGGATATAATACAGGGCCTCAAACACAGCTACATGCAGCAGCAGACAGGTGATATACTTGCTAAAATATGTGAATAGATCACAGAGTATAATCATGTGGCAGACCAGGAAGTACGTCACATGTCCAGATGTTAGCGAGCACAGGCATACGGGGAAGGGGACAGACCTGGGCACACTTTAGCTGCTAAAATAGCTGCCCCTAGAGGCCAAACACACATAATTGAAATAGAGGATGATACTAAGGAGACATACTACTCCATGCCTAAAATCATATCAGCATTCACGGACTTTTACGCTACATTATATGGGCAGCACAAAGGGGCATCAGAGACCCAGACTGTGGAATACTTAGATGACATAGCCCTGGCATGGCTATCCCCTGGGCAACAGGAATGTCTGACACAACCACTATCACTAGAAGAAGTGAAGGAGGCCCTCCAAGCACTTCCCAATGGGAAAGCGGAGGGTGGGGATGGGCTCCCAAGTCCGGTTTATCAGACATATGCAGAGGATCTCGCCCCTCATCTACATGCAATGTACCTGGAGGCTTACGAGGAGGGAAGATTGCCCCCAACACTGCGTGAGGCACTCATAATAACGTTACTGAAGCCTGGGAAGCAACCCACCAGGTGTGACTTGTACTGACCGCTCTCCCTCATCAACACAGACACTAAAATACTAGCGAAAATAATAGCCACACGTCTAAAGCCACTCCTGCCAAATCTGGTACTGCCAGACCAATCAGGGTTTATTCCGGAGCGATCGACCACACACGATTTAAGGACAATGTTTGCTATTTTGCACCAACTGAACCCACAACTGAAGGCCACGGCAGTGCTGTTAGACGCTGTCAAAGCCTTTGATTCGATACAATGGGAATTCATGTTTACAGTAATGCGTTGTATGGGCATACCACAGGCCTTATTGCACTGGATCGGCCTGCAATACAATGGCCCGACAGTCAAACTTCAGGTGAATAAATATATTTTGTATCCCATAGAAATATGTAGAGGCACAAGGCAAGGGTGCCCACTGTCACCAATACTCTTCTCTATTGCCCTAGTGCCCTTAGCATGTATAATGCGCCAAAGGCACCCAACAGCAGTGCTGCGTTTTAGAGAACGCCCAATTGCAATATAACTATATGCGGACGAAATGGTGCTCTATGTGCAAGATCCAGAAGAGAACCTGGCACCCCTGATACAGGAATATATTAAACATGAGTAATATTCTGGGCTCAATATAAATTGGGACAAATCAGCCATTATTCTGCTAACAACAGTCACCACCAAGTATGACATGTAGATACCTCTAATGTGGTGCGAAGACCCAGTTAGATATTTGGGGGTATGGGTCCATCGGGACCCAGAGGTAGTAATCCGCAAGAACCATGGCAAGGCCCTCACTAAACTGATCAAACAAGTGGCTAGATGGATAAGACTGCCTTTATCATTGCCTGATCGTATTGCTATCATTAAGATGGTAATACTGCCCAAATTCTAATACATGTTTATCAATATACCGATACAGCTAACAGAAGTCTTTTTCAAAACGCTTAAAAGGTTTTTAGTCAAACTCACCTGGGTGGGCAAGCAAACCAGATGTAAATGGGAGATATTGACTCAGCGCTACGAAAGAGCAGGCTTTGGCTCTCCGGATTTGAAATTATATTACTTATGTGCTCAGGTGCAGTTTGCACACTCACCCAACTCATTATCAACCGCACATGGCGGTTGAATGTGATGATGCCCATCTGGTGCCCCTATCTGCTATTCTGCTACATAACAGGCCACAAATTCCATGGGCTGAGATAAACACAATAAGATGCACATCGAAAGCATGGCAAAAATTAAAAGAGAGAGCTGGCCACACACTACTCTCTGCACTTGCATTGCCCATAGCATATCATCCGGATATATATCAGTAACCTCAGAGCCCCTGGCGCTGTCTATTCTGGGAAAGGCGGGATTCACATCACTAGGAGACCTATATCTAAATGGGCAATTTATCTCACCTGATACATCATCCCAAATGCAAAAATCGCAATTTAAGTAATCTCTAAATTGCGATTACTTAAATTGCGATTGCATTTAAGGAACCCCAAATTGAGATTCCTTAAATGCAATGCATTAAAGTAAAATAAATAGCGATTTCACTAATAGGGTGCGCATATTACCATGAAGTTCAACTTCATGGTAATTTGCAAAACCTTTGAAAAAAGCACTTTTGTGCATTTTACAAAGTTTCATGTTGCGCACACACATGCCCTTAGGGCATGTGTGTGCGCAACATATATGCACAGGTCAATTCCAGGGGTGCAACAGGGTGTCCTTTTGACACCCTTGCACCCTGAAATTGCATGCGCAATTTGCGAGTACCTATTGGTACTCGCAAATTGCGCTTGAAATTTCCCATTCATTCCTATGGGCCTGTAGGCCCATAGGAATGAATGGGAAGCTATTCCTTATTTGCGACTCGCAATTTGCGAGTCGCAAATAAGGAATGTGTAGGAATTGCTATTATTATAGTGATTCCAACATGCATAGTCTTTTGAGAGTTCTTAATTGCGATTCCTTAATAATCGCAATTAAGGACTCGCAAAAGCTTCTCTAGATGCATGTGCCTAATAGAGACTTAGTGCGGACCTTGTACCCACAATTTCCGGCTGAACCATCTACAATCACTGCACTACAGGTGATGATCAAAAGCACCACGAGAAAAGGCCTCATAAAAAAGCTGTACAGGGATGAGCCAAGCAATGTGGGGAGAGCGCTAGACAAATGGAATGCTCTGCTAGAAACGCCACTTGACACAAAGATATGGGAATCATGCTGCGCACTAACAAGGCACTTTACAGCAAACTGTAATATTAGAATAATCCATTGCAAATTTCTGCAGAAAATATATTATACCCCCAGTCAGTTGTGTAGATTTGGGCTGAAAGAGAATGCTAATTGTATCAGAAGCTGGGCAGTAGACGCTGACTTTATACACCTGGCATGGTGTTGTACTCCAGTGTATGTCTTTTAGACCAAGGTGACACAGATCCTGACCGCAGTGGTGTTGGAAAAGGTGGAATGCTCTCCGCAGCTATGCCTGCTGGTCCTGGGGACAACATTGCAACCTAGCAACCGGAGACTGGTGGTGGTGTAGAGTATGTTGGCCAAAAGGCAAGTGGTGAGCCATGGAGAAGGGGGGGTAAGTCTGCCCCTAACTTGGCGCAATGGTTGAAAGATATAATATATTGCAGAGACCAACGTACATATGCAGAGGAGCTGCCTGCGGCCTCCAGACCTAAGGACATATGGGTGCCCTATCTGCCCTGCACCCGGATATGCCATAATAGACTAGGTGTGGACTGCTATACAAGGATGAGGCAGATGGGGGA
This sequence comes from Triturus cristatus, assembly GCF_964204655.1. Taxonomy (NCBI): domain Eukaryota; kingdom Metazoa; phylum Chordata; class Amphibia; order Caudata; family Salamandridae; genus Triturus; species Triturus cristatus. Next base: position 553,219,414 of record NC_140584.1, read on the forward strand.
AGTAGGACTAGAATGAGACCTGCGAATGTTAAAGTCGAGGAATGCTCTGCCAAATGTTAAATTGTCATTTGTATTGACGATCTAGGTATACTAGGTATACTGCATTTAATGCTCAAATTGGCATGTTTGCATCTGATAAGATGCCTTGTAAGTTAAATGCAATTTAAAAAAAAAAACTTGTGGAATTGATATGTCATTACTTTTTAGGTCTGACCTGCTAGATAGCACATGCATTGTCTGTTGCAAGATGCATTGTTAGCTTATAGTGAGTTTAGGTGGCCCATCTGATACAATTTTTTCCAGGATCAAATTTGCAAAAATTTGAATTCCCCAAGTCCCCAATTGTGCAGCCACAATCAGAAACAGTGGCTACCCTTCCAATCCCTTAGAACAGTGTGGGAAAAAGGTGAGTAGGGCTGACAGAAATCCCCCTATTAACTATTACCAACCTCCTTTAAGAAGCTGAATCCTAAATCCTGTAATTTTGAAAATGACAGTGGAAATATTTTCTTTCCCATTAGAAACATTAATAATAAAGTTATTAGCACATGCGGCACTTGGTGCCAAACCTGCATGTACACACAGAAAAACCTTGAACGAATCAAATATTCGCTTTCTATTCATTACTCGCCTACTACTGCATCAATCTTGATTTTTCAAGGACAACCATTCAATTCTTTCAACATTTATTATTTGTGGTACTATTATTATTAGAGTAAAATCAATATGAAATACTTTTCAATAGGCTTTAAGATCTTTGACAGGATTGTGTAGGCTAAAATAATTGGGTCAAAGAGAAGAGCAGATACCACATTAATTCTGAAACCTATTACAAAAGCAGCTGCACACCACACATTAAATTGTGATGTCTTTAGTATTTAAAATGAGTGACATCGGGTAGTCTATTCTTTTGTGTAAACTACTCCCTGTTGAAGTGGTTGATTTTTGCCTTTCAAAACAGATTGTTCAGTAGTTAAGGTAAACAGTAAAATGAGAGGCACTGGTTTTACAGAGTGAATCACTATTATTTAATGGGTTCAATGACCTGAATCAGTATAAACGATACTGTACTGTAAAAGCAGTGATGGCTCTTTAGTGCAACATTAGTTAACATTAAACAGAGTTTCTGTCCATGGGATTCAGTCTCATAACTTGTGGAAGTGATATGTCATTACTTTTTAGGTCTGACCTGCTAGATAGTGCATGCATTGTCTGTTGCTAGATGCATTGCTAGCTTATAGTGAGTTTAGAGTCAGCCCACTACATAGCCTCGGTTGGCTTCATTATTTCTCTCATTTGCTTCCTTCTTATTCGTTAGATTGTGTGAGCTTTCCCTCCTCTTCATGTGTTTGTCTCTCCCCTGTATCATGGACCCATTTCTCATGTCCTGCCACCGCTCACTTATCAGGTGCTATTTTTCGTTCTTTTGAGGACTCCTAACTGTCTACCTTGTGTGCTTCTCTCTGCCGCACTCCGGTGATCCCCTCTCTCTTGCCTGTGTGCTTCACTGCCATACCTCCATGTTGTTTTCTCGCCCACATATTTATCTCTGTCAGCTGCATGTTGCACTCTTGTGTCTATTTGCTCCCCACAGTGCTCCACTTTGCTGTCTCTGTTTCCTTCCTCCACCTGTGCCCTCTGTGTTTCTTGCCCCCATCCACAATCCCGTGTTGCTTCCAACCCCTCCTGTGCCCCTCATATTTCTTCTGCCCCCATGCTTCTCCCACCTGCTTTAAAAAAAACACTTTCACATTTCTTTTTCCTTTTTCCTTAGCAAATGGTAAATTATAAAACAAAAACAATGGTGTAGTATCTTCATATAAGATAAATTGTTCTCCTGTATCTTGTAGTTAGCTGCTCAGCCAGTGTGAGTGTTCCATGTGGAATGATGACGTGACTGGAATGTTGGTGTGGTGAGAGACAGTTAGGAGAGGATGGGCTGAGCAGCTAGCAGGCTGCTCCTGGTGGGGCTATACTATGGACTTGACTATCTTAATAAATACACTTAAGTCATATCCTGGCTACGTCTGCTGTGTCACATCAACCTATGGAACTAGGTCACTTCAATTGGCGACGAGGATGGGATTAAAGAAACCGCGCGTGTAACCTGAATAGACTGATGTGTACTGAACTAGTGTAACTTGAAGAAAATGGATTTAATGTAAAGATACTCCTCATCTGGCGGAATCAGTCATTTTGGAAGCACGCATATGCCTCGCACGCATTCCTACAAAATGACTCAGCCACTTTTTCTTTTTCATCCACATCAAAAGCTTTTTTTTAAAAAAATATCGATTCTTTAGCCATGCTGCATGGCATCAAGGAAAACCATTGGAAAGCAAATAGGTCCCAAAGTGGAAAACTATTGGCTTTGCCATTGCTTGTTCTGAATGTTTTCATTTCCGCAGCAGTGAGGAAAATAGTCTATCCCGCATAGAAGGAACACACGGACACAGAGTGCTGAAGCAAGCACGTCTTTATTCCTGCCTTTTCATTTCTGCACTGGCGCTTCCACTCCGCGGCTCCTCCTCTTCCTGTCCACCACTATGCCTGACCTTGGGGCAACGTAAAGACAGGCATGGCGACATGACAAGTGACAATGGATCAAATGCACTGAACACTGTTCTAGAATCAATATTTGTGGAGGGACACCTGAAAATGTTTATTTCTCTTGAGAAAGGTAAGTCAATTACACAACTTGGGGTGTGTGAAATATCACTTGCTGATTCTAATTGTTGATCTACCATAGCATGAAGATTTTGCCAATTTTCCCTCATCTACATGCTAATCTAGTATTTCCCTAAAAACTAGCATTATTTCCTTCTGGGATGCCTGTGTATCCTTACAAATGTATAAAAAATATGTCCTGTTTTCTTATGTGTTAATCTTAAAACTGCTTTCCTTGTGCATCTAAAAACTTGGTGGATGTTGCCAACCTTTTTTTTTTCTTCAAACATTTTAAAAGGGAGGCAAATGTCCTCCTTTTAAAGTGAAAACCCAAATGACCTTTTGGGGTTTGTGAGAATTTCTGGAAGTCTGTGAGAGAAAAACTGCACACGCCCATGCCCAAAACACAGTCACATCTCCAGTGCAGGCTTCATTTTTGGGTCTTGCTCTTTATTTGGCAACATGCTCATTGAGATCTGTTGCTGGAACTGCTACTGCTAGGAACATTGCTCTGCAAGCCACAGTCTGAGTGTGTGAAAAGATAGAATATTTCACCCTGGTGCCTCTGAAGAATAATGCCTGTGGTAAGTTCATCATGACATTTTGAGTGACATTCTTTTTTCCAAAAACACATGTAAATCCTTTCCTCAAAGGCTATTCTGTACATGAAATGTGTTGGCAATAACCAGACAAATTGAATAATTAAATGAAGGTTGAGAGAATATGGCAAATCATAATCTTTGCTGTCCTTCACAGAGACTCTCTCCCATAAGTCATTGACAACTAAGGTTTTTATCTTCTATCACTATGATGTTGAACCTATTTTCTAATAAAGAGATACATTGTCAGATCTCACTGAGTCACAAATGACTTTGACTGACCGCCTATATGATCTTGGCATGGTATAAACTGTGGTCATGATCAGCACTGCCTTGATTATAATTCAGACAAGAAAATAAACCTTGCAGATGGGGCTTGAACATCTCAACATACAAAGGTCTAGTGCATACCTTTTTAAATATGCTACTGTTGTAGGTTTAGCATGTCTCCGCATGCCACACTGTTATGTAGACAGGTTGTTACATGTGCATGTATTGTGCTTTGAACGTGTTTGTATTCAACATGTTCTCTCATGTTCTGCGAGCTGCAAGCATGGATTCCAACAGCAGTTGATTCATTCTCTGTTGAGATCTCAGGTAGCCAGTTGCAGAGCATCATGAATGAATGGAAAATTGATATAGCGCATAGTTACCCTCGGGCATCCCAGCGCTTTATCCAGAGTGACCAACAAAAAGAAGCTGACAGTTCGACCGCTTTAAGCCGGAAAGAGATAAGTTTTCAGAAGTTTCCGGAAACGTAAGAAACACGTCTCTGTGCGCAGACACATGGGAAGATTGTTCCACAGGATGGCTATATTAACTGAATATCTCCGCCCCCGGCCCGAGCCCTTCTAACTCTAGGAACTTGAAGAAGATGTTTTTGGTCCAAACGAAGGGCCCTGTTAGCTTTATAAGGCACAGCTAAATTCCGCAGGATAGGAAGTCCCTTCCCCTGAAGAATTTTGTGCGCAGTACAAAGAGCCTTAAATTTGACCCTTTCGCGCACCGGAAGCCAGTGCAAGGCTATCAGACCGGGTCTGGCTGATTGCGTCCTAGGTGTATTCATAAGAAGCCTAGCCGCAGCATTTTGTACTTGCTGAAGTTTATTAAACGTGACTTCAGGGGCACCTAAAAAGATGATATTACTGTAGTCTAATCTAGATACAATAAGCCCCTGAACAAGTAGCTTCCTAGACGGCCAAGGTAGCAGGGGGAGAACTTTCCGAGCTGCACGGAGAAGACCAAAGCACACTCCTGCCGTTTTTTTTGCCTGAGTCCTAAAGGACAGGTCACGTTCCAGCCAAAAACCCAAACTTTTCATCTCTTCTTTAGGGCTCGGCAAAGCTCCCATGCAACTGGGCCAGCTGGAAAGAGGAAGAGAGGGGGTTTTGCGTCCGAGCAGAATTAGTTCGGTCTTTGAACCATTCAGCTTCAACGCTGAATCGCACATCCAGGTGTGAACCTTAGACATGCAGGAATGCAGCGAGTCGGGATTCTCCACCAGTTGGGATAGGGTGACCACCAACTGCGTGTCGTCGGCATAGCTGACGATCTTAATGCCAAATGGGGCCACCACATCTTCCAGGGGGGCCATGTATACATTAAATAATGTGGGGCCCTGAGGCACGCCACACTGGAGGGGGATGGAGGCCGAGCGTTCGCTACCTTCCCAGACCTGATACGTCCGGTCGCAAAGAAATGACTTGAGCCACTTCAATGCCATACCTGCCATCCCTATATCTGCCAGCCGTTGGATCAACACTTGATGGTTCACCGTGTCGAAAGCAGCACTGAGGTCCAGGAGGATCACTGCCACTGACCCTCCCGAATCTAAAATGCTCCTTGCTTCCTCAACGACTGCCAGAAGAGTAGTGTCAGTGCCCTGCCCTGGCCGGAAGCCGGTTTGGGAACCTCGTAACAAGCCATTCGCCTCGAGGAAGTATGACAGCTGCCGGTTCGCTAGTCTTTCGGCAATCTTACTAAGACCAGGGAGGAGGGAAATAGGCCTGAAATTTGACAAATCAGACGAATCTAGATTCGGTTTTTTCAACAAAGCCTTTCCCACTGCCCTTTTCCAGCTCGGTGGTACCATACCCTGCGCAAAGGAGGCATTGATAAGGTCCGCAACTGGGGCTGCGATGGTAGTTGCTACCAATTTCAAAAATCTCATAGGGACCGGGTCCCTAGGAGAACCACTTTTCAACGAACCCAACTCGTTGCGAACTTCATCCACTGAAACTGGCCCGAAAGTATCCAGGTAACCATGGGCACCTCGAGATTGGTTATCTATAAGTGTGGTTCAGGCAACCTGTGGAAGGGTGCTAAGACTATTAACTATTTTCATATTAAAATAGTTTGCAAGCTCCTTACATTTCTCGCCAGGGCTATCAAGGGTTGCCAACGGCTCGGGAACTTTAAGAAGTTCATTTACCACCTTAAAAGTTTCTCTGGAGGAATTAGCAGAACTATATATTCTCTCCTCAAAAAATTGGGCCTTCGCAAGACGGAGAGCAGCTTTATACGCCCTCATTGCCGTGCGATAATCCTTTCGCCTCGCCTCTACCCCCTCCTTTCTCAATGCCCTCTCCAGCCTCTTACAGCCCCTCCTGAGTGATCTCAAGTCGGGCGTATACCATACAGCCGAAACCGCCCTCTTCTCCCTTATTAACATTCTTTTCCTAGGAATGATAACATCAAGAGAGCTGGTCAGCCACTGGTTGATATTTGCATCTGTGCATACCGGGTCCGCAACATATGAAGGGCGCGAACCTTCCAAAACATTAGCCCAGCTGTCAGCCGACAGCCTAGACCAGGCTCTCTCCAAAGAATGAGCCTTTGGGAGAGGGATCGTAGCCCGCTTAATATGCCAGGTAAAAGGCACCAGAAAATGATCTGACCACGGAAGGGGCAAAGGAGACATGGTTTTAAGAAAGGGCATGTTAGAAAAGATAGGATCCAACAAATGACCCTTAACATGCGTAGCTCCTAAGTTGGAGAGATTCAGCTCAAAGGCTTTAAAATCGCTCAACAGGTCTGCCGCTGTAAGATCATCGGGATCGTTAAAATGGAGGTTGAAGTCTCCTAACGCTAGAAAGTTGGCTGTGGAGGCAGCTAAAGGCATAGCAGTCTCCATCAGCGAACTCACGAAGTTACCCACACACCCTGGGGGGCGGTAGACCAATAGACCTGCCACCGACAGCGTAGATGAAATCCGCAGAGAGAACCGACAGCTCTCACAGTCTAGAACTCCTCCGGGCTGCGCCCTACACACAAAACTGTCTCTATAGATAATGGCAATGCCGCCCCCTCGCCCCACCGGTCTATCCAGATGGTATATAAGGAAGCCTGGGGGGAGAGCTTGGACTATGTCAGCTCCAGCACTCGACGTAATCCAAGTTTCAGTCAAAAACAGGACATCTAAGTTCAGGTCCTGTATCAGAAAGTTAATCTCTAAAGAGTTGCTAGGAAGAGATCTACAATTCAGGAGTGCCATAGCTAGGCCATTCCTACGCTTTCCTGACTCAGTTGACTGACAACTCCCACAACCCAGAAACGGTTTGACACATGAGTGCATGTACTTACATAATACATCTTTAGGGGGGGCGCAAAGAAAGGAGATCCTCGCCAGAGTAAGTAATGCTTATGGCATGTGCTTTTGCCAAGAGGTCTGGCCCTAAGCCCGGCTGGGCCCGGACGGGCACAGACGGGCTGGACTCTGGCGTGACTCCGGCGGTGCTCCGGCGTACCCGCTGCGCGTAACCGCTGCGCGTCCGCATGGCCTCCTTAAAAGGGGTCAAGCGTCCTTGTGACGCTCCCCCGACCAACCCGCTGTCGCCTCCCACAGTCTAGCAGTCCTATACTGCTCTAAGATGGCCGCCAAAGTTCCCGAATGACGTGGAAAGGACCCGCAAAAGCGTGGTGCAAAAACAATTATAGTGCAGGTGAGTGGGCCGATTTTAAAAACAGGGGAAAAGGCAAAGCAACCTCAAATTAAATATAGCAACAAGGACAGTGTTTAAAACGCCTCTCAACCAGCGAAAAAAGCAGCAAATAGTGCAGCGCGCTCTGACCGCTCCAGGGAGTCAGTCACTCATGGGTGATTTACTCATGAAATAGACACCTGCTTTTCTGCTTCTGGTTCCCTACCTCTCATTACATATTGGTGACAAGTAGGACTTCTATCTGACTTTTGCCCACTGATGCTATTTTAAAGCTCAAGATTTAGGTTTCACCGGCAGGAGCCTGCATCAGCCACAGCTCCTCTGTCAACTTCTTCATGGCTGCTGCCAGTACTTTCAGGCCTTGGACCATTGTGGGAGTGGGACAGTGCACCACAGTGAGCTGCACATTTTAAGTGGCAAGGCTCTGCCCAGCATGTGCCCTACCTTTCCTCACGGCTCATGATGTCTCGCATAGCCATGTGCTCTCAGTCAAGTGGTGCCGTGATCGACAACACACATCATGGTGTGACGACATTAGGCATCAAGGAGCCACAATCTTGCTTTGAGCCACATTGCTTGGCAGCCAATAGTACAAACAACCATTTTTGATTGGGCTATGATTTGTCAGGCACGCACAGCATTATGTCTGGTAAAACGCTGATTAATTACTTCACCAGCATCCTTACCACGGCTGCACACGACGCAGATTCTTCTTCATTGAAGTCTACATTGGAGTTTCCCAGCATAGTACATTTTTGTGCAGCAGGTATTTGAAGTTCATATTTGTGTTTTACTAGTAATGTGTAATTTTGACAACATGACAACACCTCAGCAAATCACTCAGCCCCCTCCTTGTTTAACAGGACCAGGGATGCCAGCCATAAAGTGGGTACAGTGGTTAAGACTGAGAATCACACTATGGCCATTGACGCAGGAGAATCTAGTCCAGAACGGAAGTTCGCATTGCCTTTCAACAGTTTAGGTCAGGCTTCTCAGCAAATATTGAACCTATTGAGCACCTGCTCTCAGAGGAGCCCAGTATGATGCTGGAACATCAAAAGGTCCTAAATGTAAGCAAGCAACTGAAGAGGGGTTGCGGAATACATTTCCGCCTGCAGGATTTTGGCTTCCAATTGGGTCCAAACTTTGACACGTACATCAGTGATCAATTTGTGTACAGCTGTTTGTCCCAGAAGATTCAGTAAAGGCTGCTGAGTTGCCATAAATCCACACTCACAGAGGTCATTGACTTGGCTAAAAGTATAGAAAGCTCCCTCATTTGGTCCAAAGTACATAATGCAGACACATCTGTGAATGTGGTAGGCAATGAGGGGGGGTCATCCAGTGTAGCCATGTGTTTTGTGCATACCAAGAACAGAACATACAAGAAAGTGCAGAAAAAAACCTCAAATGCATGCTCAGGTGTGGTTTGAAGGGTCACCTCGTAACTTTACAGGGTGTTGACAGGATAGAAGGATAAGCCAAATTGCAAAACCTTAGTGTCCTGAATAATTATGGGTATGACATTGAGTACTATATGCTGTAAGCTGTCCAGTAAGGAGACATAATTATCATTATTTTATTATCATTTATGTTGCTCATGTTCTAATGAGATCAAAGAGACCATGAGATTTAATATGGCATGAGGAATTTGAACAAAGTTAGTTCTAGTGCAATGTTATTACTTTATTATGTGCATGATTAGTTCTGTGTTGTACCATTATGCACATCGCCACATGATATGCATGATTATTGTATCTCCAATGTCACATATACTGTATGGAAAGACATGTGTTAAGATGGCTGACCATTTTTCAGCTAACCATGTCCACTGTGGCAATGTCCTTTTTCTATGTCAATGTATTGCACTTCAAATATGTGCAGGTAACAATTTTATCCCACCCGGGAATAGGGCTTGTTCAATGGCGAAACGCATTGGGTTGTTTGCCATCTGTATTGAATCCTTTTCATGAGTTAATATTGGACTGGAGATTTCTCTTTGTGTGAAAAGCGATTGCACGTCCTGTGCCCTTTGGTGAGCAATCGGAAGCAACTTTAATTAAAGGGGTTCCTCTACTCCGATGCGCAGTGGTGCCGGTCCTGGCTCAACGAGGATTTCTGTGACTTTGCATAAATATATATATATAGATATATGTGTATGTATATATATTCACTGAAAAAACCATAGGTTTTACAGATGTTATAGTTAAGAATTAGCACTTAAAAAAACGTAGAAATTCACTGAAAAAAACCATAGGTTTCAGGGACGTTATAGTTAGTTGGACATTTGACTCATCTAAAACCAGAGAAATTGACCTGTTATAGTTAGTTGAGCTAACAATAACTCACGTGCCCGAAATGCACTGGTGATGACGTCACATATTACATCACTCATGACATGGTCAGTGACATCACTGATGACATCACTGATTACATCTCAAATGACATCACTGATGCAACATGCTGCAACAGCTCCGCTCGCGCCTCATTTTGAGCAAGATTTACCTGGCCTGAGGAATGTTCCTGCTGATTTCCTTTCCAGGATATCTCTTGACAATTCTAGGTCTGATAACGAGGAGAACTCTGTGCTATGGGTCAAAGAACCAGCTCTCAACAAGTCTGAGTGGGAGTCGAGTATTGCTGATGATGAATCTAGAAAATTAGTCATGGACTTTGTTGTAAATGGTTGGCCTGCCTTAGCCAATGTTCCCCAATGTGCCAAAGGTTTCTGGAGTGTTCGGGATGAACTGTGCATAGTTGAGAAGAATCTCTATAGAAGTGATAGGTTAATTCCTCCTGCCAGCTTATGCCAAAAATTGCTCAACTTTGCACACGAAGGCCATCTTGGTCACAGTTTAACTAAGTCCAGAGTCAGAGAGTCTTATTGGTGGCCTGATCTCAACTGACAAGTAGAGGATGTTGTTAGGGATTGCATTTCCTGTGCCAACAATGACAAATCAAAAACAATAAGAGCAACCCCCCTTTCGCCAATTGAACAGCCTGAACAGCCTTGGACCAAACTTGCTATTGACATTGTGGGTCCTTTTGATATTTTGGCACCTAACAAAAGGTTTGTGGTGGTTCTTGTTATTACACATCCAAGTGGGTGTCTGCCTGTTGCATGAGCTCAGTAATCTCCAACAACATCTTTGAGTTCCTAAAAGATGTTTTTGTCTGTGAAGGTATTCCAGATGTTATTGTCACTGTTAATGGTGTACAATTTATCTGTGGATTTATATTGTGTTTTCTCAGTGCACCACCATGTTTAAGTTTTTGTATATGCTAGGGAGTTGTGCTGGTGTATGACATTATATGATATTTTAACTAATACTTTCCAGCACAAAACAGTTTTTAACTTCCTCCACATCCATTTACTACTAAAGCAGCTGCTGTTGATGAATACAGGCCCCAGCTAGGCCCGCAAGGCACAAGGGTTCGCTCTCCTGTAACGGAATCTATAAGGAAGTTGGCACGGAAACTGCAAAGTACAAAAACAAGGTTTATTAACCCTTAAGGGTGGTCCTACAATCCATACAATACCCTTCAGCATTGCATAGAGTAGCACAAAGAACTTGCGTACACAGTCCCCTTTTATACACACCAGAGGGGCTCATAAGTGGGTGGATACAACATGAGGCCGAAGAACATTACCATTTATGGTCATTCTCGATACTGAATCAATACATAGGCGGAGCCAACACACTCCTTGAGCCCGCGAAACACATGGTCAAGCAAAGCTAATTATAACAGATGTGGTCAAGTCTGGGCATGCGCCAGATGGACAAGAGAGAGCTATTTATAAACTGTTACTAGGCAGATTACAAGAGCAACTAACACAAAGGTCGGACTCTCCTCGTGGCGAACACGTGGCACATGATAATACAAAATGGATTCCGAACTTCGGTCAACATAACGGAGAAAACATGATCTAAAGGGAAAGCATTAATGTCTTCAGTAAATGCTTAATCACATTGCTGTTTTAATTTACAACAGACGACCCTTTCAGCATTTACTGAAGACATCCGGTTTCCAAAAATCATCATATATGTCAATTATCATCATTCCTTTAACCTCTTTAGCTAGACGCTTCTGATGAGCAACATCGGCAATAGCTTTCCTATCCGGAATGCAGAATGAAATGCATACAGAACAGAACAATGGTCCACATTGAACACACATACAGAAAAAGAACAGAATTGCTATAATAATACAGAGACCAGTTAAGACCTTCCATCCCCAGGCAGTAACCAATGCCCAAAACCATCCAGAAAAGGACCAAGTGCCGTTTTCTGTGTGGATTTCAGCTGCTATTTTATGCAGCTTGTTAATGGCGTTATAAACGGATGGCGTATGATCAGGGATGAACACACAGCAACTACTTCCAATAATTTTACAGGCGCCACCTCGATCAGCTAGCATTACATCTAATACCATACGATTCTGCAATGCAACAATCCTAGTTATTTGTAACTCTTCCGTAAGATTCCCAAGAGCAGCGGCAGTCTGATTTGTCACAGCTTCTACCACTCTTGTTAATCTTCGGATCTTCCTACTATTCAAAGCGGCTCCAACAAAGAAAAACAGTCCTAAGTTAAAATCAATGTACTGCTGCAAGCTGGTATCAGTTTGATCCACATCATCAATCGATAAAGTACGTTTATACCTATTTACAGTCACATTATTCAACAATTTCAAGTCCTTATGGTAAGATGCTGGTGCTAGGAATACAGGAGGTAATAGGAAGGATACATAACATACCCCAGACCACCCAGCCGGCAAACGGTAATAACCTTTATTTCCGCACACAAAATAGGTATTATGGGACGCTAGGAAGGTACTGTTGTTCAACCCATCAATGTTCAAGACAGTTAGGCAATCACTGACACCAACAGGGATAAAACCCACACTCTGGACACACAGGTCCGCTTGAGCCTGTGCCACTTGGATCACGAATTTGCCCTTCCCCACAGTGTCTCTGGTATTCGTGAAGATGTAGGGAATGGATTCATTGTCTGGTCGGTACTCTTCCCACTTCCAAATTGTCCCATTCGCTTGTGGATACCCATTCTTGTCTTGATGGCATTCTTTATTAAGTCTAAAAAGCAATCGTCCCACTGTCGGTTTCCGAGTGGCAAACAGTAAGGTGTACCATGCTCTACAAGAGCCATTATGAGAGAAAGGAAGTGGTATGAATGGCGTACCTCCTTTCTTCTGATGGGCCGGCATCATCCCACATATCCAACAGTTCGTAGCGTTTGTAGCAACGTGGGTATGATGCAGCATCTGAATGAAAGTGTTATTCAAATAAGACTGTCGATGCTTCAACTCTTGATACGGCAATGTATAGAAGTAGTGCTCCACAGGCACCGGAGTCGTCAACACAAGTGTTTTCCGAGCAGGAGTTACCTCCTCTACAAACCATGTTGTTATTCCAACAATAGCTACTGTTAGCATGAACCCCAACGCACAAAGGATTTTCTTCTTCTCCATGTCAAAGGAAACAATACCCTGATATCTTCCTGAAACTAAAGAGTCTGTCAGAACTCTTCCCCTTGGGCAGCGGTTGATTTCTTCACCAGCGGGCCAAGACGGGTGTCACTACACTAATGCAGGGCTGATCCCCCCCCCTTGCCTCATTGGCTCTCCGTTTCACTAACCCAAGGGCCGTTCTGACAGTATGTCCCGGTACTGGAAACTCACTTTCTTGGTCGAAGATGATATCGCCTCCCTCCAGGAGTCGCGTGGTCCGGAAAGAGCTCCTCAGTGTCACTTGGCTCTGCAGCACGGCCTGTCTCTGCTGCCAGGATTTCTCGTTGATCGGTCAGCACGGCAGACTCCACCAATCCGGGCGGTACCTTTCGACAATGCAAGGAATGGATCCAATTCCTCCTGTTCGAAACTCGCACAGCCGTCCTCGTTGCAAGGAGGACCTGCTCAGGGCCCACCCATCTCGGTTCCAAGCTGTTCGTTCTGTCAAAGACTTTCACCATCACATGGTCACCAGGCCGGAGACCATGTCCTTCACCGGTAGACCGATCAGGGAGCGCTTCTCGGACCTGTTGATGAATAGAAACCAAGTTATCCGTTAACTGTGCCAGATAATCGCTCATCATTATACAAGGTACATCATACACAGCCTTAGGCCTTGGTGGACCCCAAATGTTCATTGGGCGTCCAAATACAATTTCGTATGGCGTAAGGCCAGTTCGAGAGTGTGGCACTGATCTAATTGACAATAACGCCAGTGGTAGGGCATCTGGCCAAGTCAACGACGTTGAAGCTTGAATTTTGGCGATCTTAAGCTTCAGTGTACCATTATACTTCTCGACTAGTCCTGCAGACTGAGGGTGGAACACGGCGTGGAACTTCTGAGTGATGCCTAGGCCCTTCAAGACATACTTTATAACATCCGCTACAAAGTGAGGCCCATTATCACTCCACAGAAGCCTACAGACGCCGTATCGAGGGAAAAACTCTTTCAGCAGTAGCTTCGCTGTAGTCATTGCAGTATTGTCTTTCGTAGGGTACGCCTCAACCCATTTGCTGAAAGCGCAAACCACTACTAGGACGTACTTCAAATTATTACAGCGCTCGAGCTGGATGTAATCCATCTGCAGAACCTCAAAGGGTGCAGTAGGTGTCGCAAATCCTCCTACTGGAGTTCGAGTACCCTTTCCTGGGTTATACTTCAGACAGATCATACAAGTCTGCACCACCCTCTTTGCCGTGCTAGCAATCTCTGGATGCTCCCAAACTTGAGTAAGCAATTTCACTATTGCGGAAGCTCCAACATGTGCTAGCCCATGTGCCATCTGAACCATAGGTTGTACAAAGGCCGTGGGTAATTTCCATCTATCCATTTGCTTATTTCTCCAGCAACCCTCGTCATCCAACTCTCCCTCGCTAGCCCATTGCTCCCGCTCTTTATCAGAAGCGGTCCTTTGCATTTCTCGCACCTCCTCCTTCGCATCACGCCATCTTTCCACCTGTGACTTTACTACATACATGGCAGTAGCACCGGGCTGCATCGCAGTCTCCCGTGCTACTCGGTCTGCTAACGCATTCCCTTCTCCAACTTTATCAACCACTTTCCTATGGGCGCTACACTTAACGATGGCAATTTTCTTTGGGTATGTCAATGCGGTTAAAAGATTGTGAACTAACTCTCCATGCATTATCTGCGTCCCATGTGACGTTAAAAACCCTCTCTCCTTCCAGAGTAGGCCGAAGTCATGCGCTACTCCGAAGGCATAGCGGCTATCTGTATAAACATTCACACATAGTCCTGTACTGAGCTCACATGCTCGTGTTAATGCTATCAGTTCCGCTGCTTGAGCTGACTTCTGTGGTATGCGTGCTGTCTCCACTATCGTTTGTAATGTGGTAATTGCATATGCTGCTGAAGTCGTACCATCTGGTAGCTTCAGGCAGGATCCATCCACCCACAGTTCTCCATCTACATCTGGAAAGGGCGTATCCTGGAGATCAATACGACCCTTTGTTTGTTCCTCAGTCACAAGAATACAATCATGCGCTTTCCGCGCCTCAGGCTGAGTTTCGGGGTATGGCAACAATGTTGCCGGGTTTAGTGTTACGCACCTTTTCAATGTAATATGAGGAGCCAAAAGTGTCAACTCATATCCCGTCAAACGGGCACTGGTCAAGTGCTGCGTCTTTGTTTGATTAAGCAGGGCATCAACAGCATGGGGGACTAATACCAACAGCTTGTGAGATAACACAATTCCCTCGCTTTGGCGTATTGACACAGCTGTCGCCGCAACCGAGCGAAAACAACCAGGCAATGCTCGGGCGACAGGATCAAGTACAGCCGAGAAATATGCACAAGGGCGCTGCTTGTCGCCGTGCATCTGTACTAAAACTGACAATGCACATCCATCTTTCTCATGCACATACAACGAAAAGGGTTTTGCATAATCAGGGGTCCCTAACACTGGTGCTGAACAAAGGGCCTGTCGCAGTTGCTGAAAAGCAGCATCACACTCATCTGACCAAGGGATTGGGATAGGTGTATCCTTTGTCAAAAGGGCTAACAATGGCTTAGCTATGTGTGAAAACCCCAATATCCACTGTCTACAAAAAGAAACGAGGCCCAAAAATGCACGGACATCCTTCTGTGTGGATGGTCTCGGTGTATCCAAAATTACTTGGATACGATCCGGTGTGAGTGCACGTCCCTCCTTAGACAAAAGGTGACCTAAATAAGTCACCTTTGGTCTACAGAATTGCAATTTCTTCCGAGATACCTTATGATTGTGGGAGGCTAAAAAGGAAAGTAAGGATAGCGTGCTTTTCTCACACAGCTCCAGGGTGTCAGCCGCCAACAAGATGTCATCGACATATTGAATGAGGGCGACCCCCTCGAGTAAAACAAAGGAATCCAACTGTCGTTTCAAAGCCTGACTGTAAATGCTAGGGCTTTCTGTATAGCCCTGGGGAATCCTACAGAAACGATAAGATCTATTATTTAATGTAAACCCAAAAAGATATCGGCTATCAGGGTGAATGGGAATGGAAAAGAAGGCATTTTTCAAATCAATCACTGAAAACGTGGTCGCCATAGGCGGGACCAAGGTAAGCAATGTCGTGATATCGGAAACCACCGGGTACTGGGGTATCACGATCTTGTTTACCTCTCTCAAATCAATTATGAACTGATAGATCTTTGCATCCGTGTCCTTTTTCAGAATAGGGAGAATCGGACTGTTACAGATATTATAGGGAACTTCTTCCACTACACCTACTGCGATCAAGTCTTGCACAATCTGTATGAGAGCCTCCTCGCCCTCCTGCGAAATACGATACTGCGGGAGGCGTGGTAACACCGCCCCCTCCTGGACACTAATGTGGACCGGAGGAATCACCATTTGTCCCACATCTGTGTCCGAAGTCGCCCATAAAGCTCGAGGGAGGGTGGCCAACAACGCATCCTCTGATATCGTACACATCCGCCCTGACCGGGGGTAGTTGTCATTTAAGATCACCCTCACACCCTCAGGGGAGCAGCGGATCGTAGCCCTAAAGTGCTTTAACATATCAAGGCCCATAATGTTATCCGGTGTATACGGAGCAAGCAGAAACGGACAGGGTGCAGAAAAAGAATCAACCTTAAATGTAAGGGGCTGTGAAAGAGGGCTTCGGGAGAGTGTACCGTCAAACCCTACCGATGTAACCACTGAGCCGGATGGGGGAGCCCCCTGAACCAAGTACCTAGACAATGCACTACGTGTCGCTCCTGTATCTACTAGGAACTGATCAGTAGAACCTAAAACCTCAGCCGATACATAAGGACCCGTCTGATCGACCGGCACCTCAACTGATTCAGACCCCCATCCAACGCATTCCTATGCATGCTGCGAATCATGATATCCCGACCGATCGATCTCCGATACGTGATACTGGTGCTGGCGATCGAAAACATTTGAGCCATCCCGGTGCTGCCCAGCGGGATCGAAACGAACATGATCGTTAGAATTCCCTTTAAAGCTCGAGGAACCCCCTCTACCTCTCGGGCCACCCGGAGTATGCCCCTGACGCGAAGCACGCAACACTGGGCAATCCCTGGCCCAATGGCCCAATTGCTTACAATACGCACACTGGTTCCTATTCAAATCAGATCGGCCCGAAGGGGGACCATAAGATCCTCCCCTTCCTCTATTATTACCCCGTCGGGGCGGGGCATAAACTTGTGCCAACATTACCTTAGTCTTAAGATCTTTCGATTTCTTTTCCTCCTGGCCCTTCGCCTCATGCTCCTGCCGCTCATAATACTGAGCGATAGTCAGAAGGGCCGTCGGCGTCGCGGAGGACCAGGAACTCTCGCTCGCTTTTAAACGGGCCGCAACTGCCGGTAACAGATTAGCCACATATTTGTCCGCGAAAAGGTGGCGGCCAGTGTCGTCAGTAAGCGACTGGCCACTAAAATCATGAAACGTTTCCTCAAAGCGCGTGAAGAAATCTGCAACTGACTCGTCAACTTTCTGTTTACATGCGGCTAACATATTCCAGTCAATCTTTTTAGGGGGGATAATCGTCTTCAGCTTAGTCACAATAGCAGCAGGGAGATCTAAAATACTCTGCGGCGGTTTCTGCGCGGGCTTCCTCTCCCTGTCTTCATCCTCAAGCTCAGACCATCGAGCCCTAAAGGCAACCACATCATCTACCTTTCGGACAGATCGCCACGTGTCCGGTGGCAGAATAAGGCCAAAGAACAGATCTATATCCGCTAAGGTCATAACGCAAGAATTCAAGGCCCCCTCGACTTCCTCATAGAAGGCCGCTGGATTCTTGCGGGGGTCAGGCAATGCATTCTTTAACGCCATAACATCGACCCTATGCCATGGAGTATAAACCCAATTATACACAAAATATCCCCTAGCATCGGCGGAGTTAATGTCCGAGCTAGTCCCCGCTCCTTTAGGAGGAACATACAAAGGCGCCGCCTCTCGCATTGGTTTAGCATGCACTACGTCATCCTTATCTGACTGGGAGGTGGATGAGTGGCCCCCTGCTGCAAACGAATCCGACTGCTTCTCCTCCTCCGTTTGTTGGCGTGCTTTCTCTCTAAGGGCCAGCACCTCGTCCCGCAAAGCGAACAACCGCCGAGCCGCCTCAGGAGCCTTAGGGGGAGAAAAAACACCATTACGTAATGCTCCGGCATCCGAAGACACTTCGTCAGGCTCAAGGACACTAGAATATTTTCGGAAAGCAGCAATCACTTCCTCAGCGAAATGAGACAGAAAATACACCCTCTCTCTATCTTGCCACGACCCCCAAGTATGGAACAACTCCTCCTTAGACATCTTGCCCTTAAGTGCACGGAGGGAAAGTTTCCGAAGCTCAGCCATATGCTCAGCCGATAACATGGACCGTGTGTCTACCTTACCCGAAGCCGGGCCAGAATCTTGCGGCCGCGGAGCAGATGCGCCAACATAAGGGGGCGGAGAGCGATCTAACAAATAAAAATCATCAGGATTATTAAGGACAGGATAAAGTGGCTGGCGAACAACATATTGACCCGAAACTTGGAGCCTACGCTCTTTCTCTTGTCTGTCCGCCTGCTCTTTGTCCTCCCGACGCTTCGCTTCCTGTGCTCGCACATGATCATTCTTTCGTTGGTCTTTATCATACAGCGCTTTCTCACGCTTCTCTCGCTCACGCACTTCCTTCACCCATAATCGCACACACTCAAACATATCCTGACGAGCACGTCGCTTACACATACACTGTTCCACATACTCAATCTTACGTATATCAAACGATCCATACAAAGGCCATCGCAACTCAGGATCCTTCTTTGTGTATTTCCTCCATACTGTGCTGTACATTATGGAAGAAAGACCATGCTTCACATACATATCCCTATTAGGCGTCCCCTCTGGGGGAGCCGGAGCAGATTCCTCGAGGTTCAACCGGTTTCCGAAACAGCAGCACCACTTACGGAGTGCGCTGAAAGCAGGCATGCTCAGAAATAATGCAAAATATGCAATATTATAAAAAATGGCACTTAATCGTTGCGCCGTTCAAAGTTACACAACTCTGGAGAAATCTCTCCACATTACCTGCCTATATGTGTTGCAACGCATATATATTCACAAAGACAAATCCAAAATATGACTAGTCATCATCAATCAAACTCAAATAGCCAACCCAGGCTTCAAAAACTCGGAGCAAGTACCGTACAACGGTTCTTACCAATCAAGAGTCCAGATTCCAACTGCCAAGCTCCACAATCGCCCAAACGGCTCTCACGGCAGGACCGACAGAAGAGGTCTCAGTCGATGACCGGCGCCACCCAGACGGTCAGCTCGGAAGGGAAGGAAGAAAAACCTCGGGATGCCAGGGCTAAAACGCCGCTGGCAGTGATCACGTCCCCGGCCAAACTCCTCACCTTCGTCGCGACCAGTCCTTCGAGCATCCGAGTCGCCGATGAGCCCCACGTTGGGCGCCAATTGATGAATACAGGCCCCAGCTAGGCCCGCAAGGCACAAGGGTTCGCTCTCCTGTAACGGAATCTATAAGGAAGTTGGCACGGAAACTGCAAAGTACAAAAACAAGGTTTATTAACCCTTAAGGGTGGTCCTACAATCCATACAATACCCTTCAGCATTGCATAGAGTAGCACAAAGAACTTGCGTACACAGTCCCCTTTTATACACACCAGAGGGGCTCATAAGTGGGTGGATACAACATGAGGCCGAAGAACATTACCATTTATGGTCATTCTCGATACTGAATCAATACATAGGCGGAGCCAACACACTCCTTGAGCCCGCGAAACACATGGTCAAGCAAAGCTAATTATAACAGATGTGGTCAAGTCTGGGCATGCGCCAGATGGACAAGAGAGAGCTATTTATAAACTGTTACTAGGCAGATTACAAGAGCAACTAACACAAAGGTCGGACTCTCCTCGTGGCGAACACGTGGCACATGCTAATACAAAATGGATTCCGAACTTCGGTCAACATAACGGAGAAAACATGATCTAAAGGGAAAGCATTAATGTCTTCAGTAAATGCTTAATCACATTGCTGTTTTAATTTACAACACTGTGAACCCTATACAGAGGGCCTTATTACGAGTGCCCAGGCCCACCCACAGTATCATGAGTGTGGCGGTCAGACAGCCACAAGACTGCTGTGACCGCTGGGTATCAAGGATCCCGATGCAGTCACGCAGTGGTCAAGCATAGTGGTCAAGCATAGTAATATGCTGGTGGTGTCGTGCATCACCTCCGGGCATATTAGAAGTTGCCAAACTACCATCCTTTCCATGGCGGTGAGTCCGCCATACAAAACGGTGGCAGTGAGGCAACTAAGGTTGCCCTAAAAGGGCACCCTGCTGCTCCTGGGCCTTGGGGTGCATGCAGTGGGGAATGCATGTAGAGACTCTGTTGTAAATAAAAGTCGACTGGTCCAAGTAGTATCTTCAGGTATCTTTAATCAAGTAGGATGTTTCAAGATGAGAGCTCCACCAGGAGCAGCCTCACTGTTGCTCAGCCCATCACCGACTGACACTCACACACGAACATTCCAGCTCAACAACCAGTTTTAACTAGTGATGCAAACCTCTCCCCACCGCTCACCCCAAGGAGGTCAGGACTTACCGGATCAGAATCAAACGACGGTGAGCCAGAACCGAGCCGCATCCGCATAGGAAACGACGATCCATGCCCCGGTACCTCCAGGACTTCTATGTCCCTGCGGGGGTGACCGCAGCGGAAAAGATCTTCAAGCGACTCCTGGACAGCCTGAGTTGGTCCTGCAAAAGTCCCAAATTCTGACGAACAACCACAACCCGGCGGGGGTTTTTTCAAAAAGAAACCGGAGTCGAGAAGAATTCATCAATGGGCTGGCACAGAGCTCCACCCTTTAAGGGAGGCTGCCTGACTCCACGATGGCTGCACACGGCAATCCCATGGAGCTCACACGTACAAGCACTAGATCCTGCTGAAAAAATCATACCTCTCATCGCCACCCATCGCAGTGAGGCTCAGCTTCCTCCTCCTTGATCACGGTCCAAGACGGAGCTGCCACCGGACTCTCACCGAGAGGAAGTTGGTACTGCCTGACCCCAAGATGGACGCACCTGTAGCTCCCACCATGATGATTACTAGGTCTCGCTAATCAGCAGATCATGGCTCTCACACTCCTCCTTCCAAGACCGGTAACTGGGTTAGAGCCGCCAGGCTCCGCTTCACACGTGAGATTGTGTGCCCCTTGCTGACCACCATGGTGCATCCAGGGACTCAGGGAGCAACACCAACTCATCTCTGCCAACTACAAGATGGCCTCCCCCGATGCACTCATGGAGCTAGATAGGATATCGGCACTACACAAAGTTTCCAAGGATCTTTCCCTCGGCTGACTGCCTCGGCTGCCCCAGCATCAAGCAACAACAGGCCAGCTAATTAAGAATTAGGCTGCCTGTCCCAGAATCAAGGCACCACAGGCCAGCCCATAACTCTGTTACCTGACTCCAAAATGGCCAACCATAGCCCAGATTTAGTATTACCCATCACCGGCACAACCCCACCGATGTGACCCTAGCAGACATAGAAAGGGTGCGCCTCAGGAGCCCTGCGCTTCAATCTGCCCCCAATAAGCTAACTTGCCCTCAAGGAATCTTAGACACAAGCAGACGTGCTGCGAATCACAACCGGACACCTGACCCTAAAATGGCGGCCTCTTGGTCCTAACAACCCCCCAGGAGCATCTTATGGCAATCAGGAGGAGCATCTATACTCCATGACTAAACCTGGGCAACAATTCTGCAAAACAACGGTGCAGGCTGTTGTCCTTCTAACCAAGCATCGCCTGGAACTGGAGGTCCTCAGCTTGAATGGAAGGTAAGGGAATGCTTAGTAGGGCAAAAATCCCCTACCTTCCTGCTCCAATGAGAGTGGCCTAACTAGACCTCCCCTGACCAAGGTTCCCCAAAGCCACATCAGCCATTGAAGCATTGCCTGTAATAGACCAAGCCTGATCCTCGTTCAAGCTCTGACCACTGAAGAGCTGTCCTCATCCCACTACAACCAGTCTGGAAGCAGACTAATGCACTAATTGATCTAGCCTGACCTGCTAACTAGAGCCGATCAGTTTCCCCCCAACTGCTCACTCAAAGCAAAAAGAAACACAGACTGATCAAACAGCACCCTGAAACACTTTTCACAGACATCTACCACTGCTCCTCCAAAGGGCAGCTAAAAATGGATCTATTCTCCCACACAGATAGACCAGATGACTGGACCGCCACGCTCAGAACACAGCTACCCATATTCAAAACCACAACCACCTCGCACAGCTGCAAACTGACAACCTCACTCACTAACCGCTTGACACGGAACGGCAACACTTCTGTGACCATTTACATGAGTGACACAGTTCTGATTCAATCCAGCAATGAGAATCTAGAGGTCTTTGACTCTCTCTTCCCCTCACTGCGAATCGCCTCCTTGCACAAGCCCCTTCCCTCCCTGCCCTACTCCGTACCCCTGGCCAGTCCTCCCTACCGGGAGAGACAATCAACCACCCCCATGTCTGATACCAGAACAACCATCCTGCCTACACAAGTCACCTCCTGCACCCCCGCGAATCAAGAGCTACAACCTCTCACCCAATGCCACCCTCATCCTCCTCCCCCTGATCACACCAAACCTCAAGCTAGGAACGATCCTCATCTGCAATCACAGACCTCTAGACACCTCACCCCTGCCGCGGACAATTGGTCGGCAATAGCGCATCACGACCCACTGTGCTCCCTGCTCACGGTCCCTAATGCGATCAGCTCCTACACCAACAGGCCGTACAACACTGACATCCCCACCTCCTCCCGAGATGCCCCTGCCCAAGCCGCCCCTACCCCCGCCATGGGAAACATGGAGCAACGTCTAGCCCTTCTAGAAAGACAGCTAGAACTGATAACCCTGGGCCTGAGCGAAATCTTAAACAACCTCGACTTGACCCGAAAGACTAGGCTCACTCTGCAACGGACTCCCACTCTGACCAGCTCCACCCATCTAAGACCGGACAACGTGCATGCCTGAGTGAGCTCCCAACCACCCCTGAGACCCTGACACAGAGACCTAGAGAAACCAATACAGAGTACCGAACCCAGTGACCTAGACGAACCAAAGCAGCCATGTCCTCTAAGGAGGCGGTGGAGCTATCTTTATCCTACGACTCTCCCCTTAGAACCTCCCCTAAAGCCAAGATCCAAGTGATCACCGGTTTCGGAAGGGACCACCGCACCCTGAATTCACAAAGACCCCCGGCCCTCCTTACTGCCATTCCCAGAGCTCCCCCATAAAGAAACACACTAAAGAGGAGCACACTACCAACTGCATGCTCATAAACTGTAGATCAGCCTCTAAACACGCAACAGAATTAGCAGAAACCATCCTCTCCCATGACATAGACATCGCGTTCATCAACGAGACATGGCTAAACGAGTTCTCTGCACCAAGCCTAGATATGTTGGTGCCCCCAGGCTTCTCTATCATCAACAAGGACAGAAAGGACCAAAGAGGTGGAGGCATAGCAATCATACATAAGAACAACATTGCCATTGTAGAAATGGACACCTTCAATTATAGCCCCATCGAATGTCTTACCGCCAATATCAAGACAAATGACAACAGAGCAATTACCTGTCATTTTCTATATCATCCCCCAGGCAACACCTCCGCATTCGGGGAACACTTGTCTGACCTGATTGCTCATAGTTCACTTGGTGACTCAAACAACCTAATTCTCGGTAACCTCAACCTACGTTGGAATGAGGCAAATAATTCGCTAATTCTAACCCTAAACAACCTTCTTCAGGACAACAATCTGACCCAATCCTGCTCAGAAGAAGCGCACAAGAAAAGAGCAAGCTTAGATGCCATTATCGCTCAAAATGACGAAGCCTGGGCAAAGCACTACGCTACGCTCGCGTAGTTTGCGAAATTCGCGCTACTTCGCACTACGCGAACTGCACGTAGCACAGTGCGAACACGCGTAGTGTAGTGTTGCGTAGTGCTGCGGTCATTTTTTGCTTGCTCGCGGTCCTCAACGACAAGTTGCCGACCGCGAGCAAGCAAAATGACATCCCGGCGAGACTTTTTCCTTGTTCGCGATCAGCAACATCAAGTTGGCGATCGCGAGCATGGAAAATAAACCTCCCGGCGAGATTCCCAACGCGAGGAGGTCAGGTTTCTCATTGCGAGTGGTCGAATATGCTCGCGACCGCTCGCGATGAGAAACTACCAGTTCGTGTTGAGAATGCTGCCGCTCGAGTAAAAATCTACTCGAGCAGCAGAAAACTACAGCTCGCACTGTGCAAGATGCCATTTTCAATGATTGCACAGTGCCGGTTGCTTGTCCGCACTGTGCAATCATTGAAAACGACATCTGGCACAGTGCGAACAAGGTACTACGCAGTTCGCGAAGTGCTATGCGTAGCTCGCGTAGTGCGAAGTGCACTTTGCGTAGCTTCGCGAAGTGCTACTTCGCGAACTACGCCCAGGATTAAAAATGACACAGTGACGATCGACCACGTCCTCCCCGTGGACTGGTCCAACCACCACAACATCCTATTCCTTATCAACCAAAAGGCTCTACTCCAGCCCACACCACAAGACCCCCCCAAATGGTCCAGAAATCTATCGCAGATTCCCCTAGCGGACCTAGAAGAACGGATACGCTCGCTCCCCCCCAGCTCCTCTGATCACCTTTCCGCAACTGATCTCACCTAGCATTGCATCTCAAATATGACCTCCAGTCTGGATCAATTAGCCCCCCTGAAATTAAAAAAAAATATGAGCACTCCATCAAGATCATGGTTTCACACTGACATCAACTCCGAAAGGAGACAACTAAGAGCCACAAAGAGACTATGGAGAAGCAATCCTTCCGACATCCTCCGCAAGCAACTCAAAGCAGCTCGCTGGAAGTATAAAAAACACATCCTCAACTAAAAAAAACTCATTTTTCTGCACCTCGCTGGATAACCCTAAAAACAGGCGCAGGGAACTCTTTAACATCATTAGACAACAAACCTCCAAAGCTGCTACCTCCTCAGTACAAGCTTCCAAAGAGCTCTGCGACAACTTCGCAAACTTCTTTGAGGACAAGATCAATAAGATTGAGCTCCCACTGGACATCAAAATCATTCCCCTCAGCAAGATCATCTCACCTGGGACCACAAACATCACATTCAAGCCCCCTTCAAAAGACTGGAAATCTTTCATCCCTATACAGGAAGCTGTGATAGTCAACCTGATCTCCACATCCAAGCCCTCCTCACACGCTCTAGATTCTCTTCCTCCACAACTGACCAAAAAGCTTAAACTCTCCCTTGCCCGCTCTGGTGCAAGATCATAAATAGTTCCTTGAGATCCGGAGTCGTCCCTGACTGTCTCAAAGTCGGGCAAGTCACGCCACTGCTAAAAAAAACAATCGGGTTTCAGAAAGGGCTGCAGCACGGAACCTGCAATCCTCAACGTCATTGATGACATCCACAAATCACTGGATGCGGACAAATGCTGCCTGCTCATTCTCCTAGACCTGTCGGCAGCTTTCTATACGGTCGACCACGAACTCCTCATTAAGGTGCTTCAAGAAAGGGCAGGTCTAGATGAGGTGGTCTTACAATAGTTCTCCTCCTTCCTCCACAATCGCATCCTAAGAATAAAAATCAAAAATGTTGTGTCCGACCTACATCCTGTCTGCAGGGGAGTCCCCCAAGGTTCGGTGCTCTCCCTGCAACTTTTCAACATTTACATGGAACCACTCACAACCCTACTCAGACATGCCAATATCCCCTTCCACCTGTATGCGGACGACACACAGATCTACCTGGAAACCACCTCCCGTGATGACATTCAGAGACTTAACGACACGCTTAGAGAAGTCCAACACTGGCTGTCAAGTAACCACCTAAAACTTAATCATGACAAGACTGAAATACTCCTCATCTCAAACAAAGAAGAGAATCCCCAAGTTTAAGAATGGCTAAATGCGATTGATGCACTCAACGGAAACGTCACCCTGGCGGACCCAGTAAAATCACTAGGCTTCACTCTAGACCCGAAACTGACCAAACACATTAAGAACTCCGCCAAGAGCGCTTTCCTCAACCTGAAGCTACTAAACAAAATAAAGCCTTTCATCCCACCCAAGGACCTTAAACAAGCCACCAATCACTGGTTTTATCTAGATTTGACTACGGGATCACAGCCCTCTCAGGCACATCAAAGGCACACCTTGCTCCCCTCAAAACAACGTTAAATGCAGCAGCTAGAATGGTCACAGGAGTGAAGAAATTCGACCATATCTCACCTGCACTCAGAGAACTAAAATGGCTCCCAGTTGAACTGCGGGCCAGTTTCAGAACAGCTTGCCTCACTCACAAAGCCCTTCACTCAGGCAAACCTGAATACCTAGTCACCAAACTCAAAAAAGCCGTTCAGACCAGGAACCTCTGGAGCTCGAACACTCTACTACTCATACCGATGGAAGCACGCAAGCAAAAAACCATGGCCTGGTCCTTTGCGGGCAACGCACCCAAAATCTGGAACGCTATTCCCCCCCACATCAGAAGTATCCCCTCCTTCGCAAAATTCAAATGACAGCTCAAAAATCTTTTCCTAGAAGTTTCCCTAGCGAAGGGACTTGAGCCGCAGAAGCGCTGATGACTACTCCCTGGATGGGAGCACGACCCTAGACTATCCCACCCGGCGAAGGCACCGCAAGTCTTCATTGCCCCTCGGTTATTTAACCTGCTGAAACTCATTGTCCATGCTTGATACTTTCACTGTATTTTTGTTACTTGTATTTTTGGTCTTTTGCAATGTGACTGTTGTAAAGCACTCCGATACCCTCGGGTCTGGCCAGCGCTATATAAAACTTCAAATAAATAAATAAACATTTACCAACATTCTCTCACATAGATATCCAGGCTGAGCAGCAGTATAACACATCTTCTTCCTTTAAGGGAACACAAAAGCTCTCAAAGTACAAATGTGAGAAAATAAATAACATGCCATAGTTCACATAGGTGACAAATTCATACAGGAACAATAAAGAAAGTAGGAAGAGACACGGGAATACACCATCTCCCTTCTTATCACAACACAAACCCACACTCCCAGACCATAACTACCAACAAACCAAAGTACAAGAATCAAGTAAGTTGGCCAGGCAAACACAAGAAAAGTACAAGGGTGCCAACAACAAAAGTACGAGGAGAACCAACCTGTAAAGAAAAAACAATATGTACGCGTGGTGGATATCCACACGGAACTAATAGCATAGCAACACCAAAGTAATTGCAAAACTTCCCCCAACCACAAATTGGAGTGTGACGTGTGAAAGGAACTCCACACAGAACCACAAACACTTCCAATGCAATCCTAGACATGCGAGAAATGTATGGAAAAACTGACTTCTCCCAACAACAATTTGGGGGTGATGTGTGGAAGGGATTCCCCACGGAACCAAAAACACTCCCATCGCCAAACCTTGACATGAGAGAAATGTATGAAAAACAGACCAACAGAACATATGCACTTCCCCCAACAACAAGTTGGGGTGTGATGTGTGGAAGGGACTCCACATAGAACCAAACAGTCTCAAAGCAAACCTTGAAATGCAAGGGAAAGCACTCTCAACGCAAACCTTGATGTGCGAGGAAAAGAAAGTAAAACACACCAAAATTACAGCAATCAACCTGAAAAACAGTAAGAATTTCAATGTGACAACCACTCACTCTAAGTCACAAACCTCCTACAAGTAGCATAACATGTAGAAACACGAAACTCTGATAGAAAAGAACATCAATACCGTATAAGTACTTAAAGGATACCCTGTAATGTTTTAAAACATGTAGTTCTCGCTGGAAAATAAACCTCGGCTAACATTCTGCCCCACCCCCCAAAACCACATTCATTCATTAGGCACATATGAAGGGTCTCAACACATGCTATAAGAGTATGGCATGCTTTGCAGCGACATAGGAAATATAACATAACAAATAACACCTATGGCAGCAAGTATGGGCACAGGTTGAACAAAGTACATTACCATGTGACATCAAATATGTTGCATAAGGGGCACACAATGGTAAAATGAAAGACAGCTAGCACTTAATGTGACAGGAGCGAATAAGAAAAGACGGTAATGGGCATCTCAGCACTGAACAAGAAGGCGTAATAACTTGCCAAACACCATCTTCAAAAAAACAACAGATAAAGTAAGAGAAAAAAAAAAACTTTACGCAGTTCCGAAGTCCTAGTCCATAACCATTCTGCATGAATGTAGAAGCCGGAACTACAGTTTTCCTGCAAAGCATGGCGAACCCAATGAAATAGTAGACGACAGAGCAGAGGTTTCCAGAGCACTAAAGCTTGACTGTTCCAAAGGTTGCAGCTAATTCAAAATTTGCGAACATACGTGACAAGAATTTTCAATTCTATTAAGGACAAGGAGGCAAGGATTATGCTTTCTCATTTCTTTATTAGAAATGCTCAGCAGCCAATAAAAACACAGTAGATAAAGAGAAAAACTACAGTACCCATAAACACCAGGGTATCACATGACCAACCCTAGAGACCATAGTATAAAAGGTCATGTAGAAAGTATCACGTCCTCTTTCTTTGTAGAGGAAAACAGTTCAATTAAAACAGGAAGTCCAAGAACAACCTTGAACATCAGGAATAGAAAAAACCATCAGCAGCAGCAGAAAGTCCACCTTGAAGAACCCAGGACTCGACGGCAGTAGAACCTCAGAAACAGAAGAGCATCGAAAGCAGGATAAACCAGAGGAGCAGCAATACCGTTACTTCGGGTCAGAACCTAAAAAGATACAGACTGCCGTAATACACATCAAATATAGGTAGTATGAAATCACAATAGGGGGGGGGTTAGAGAAATAATTAAGCACACTAAACATAATGCATATGTAAAAAGCAACAGTATAAATGCATAATATGTGCAGAAAACAATAAAAACGGGTGGGATAATCCTCGCCTCCTTGTCCTTAATAGAATTGAAAATTCTTGTCACGTATGTTCGCAAATTTTGAATTCTATGTCAGGACAGGAGGCTCCGATTATGCTTGTTCAAAGCTTATCCACCACCACAGAAGCAATATGATCAATTGGTTTGTAATAAAAAGTTTTAAACACAGAATCAGAAGACCAATCTGCGGCCTTCATGATATCAAACAAAGTAACACCCATCGAGAATGCCTTAGAAGCCATAGCACCACGTGCCGAATGAGCACCAAAAATAGAGACATCAATGCCGGCTTCAGACATGAGCCATCTAACTCAGCGAGCCAATGTAGCTGGGGTAACAGGACGAAAAGGCTTCTGTAAAGCAATCAACAGTTGACCATGCATATCTGAACGTAAAGGAGCAGTACATACCTCATAATCCTTGACGCATTGGACAACGCAAAGGTTGGGATGATTAGGAAAAGAAGGATAGGTAATTGAGGAAGTATTTGTTTTGGTACGTTTGGAAGACGAAAAGTGACACCCTCAGGTGTAAAACTGCGACCTGCCATGTCCAAAGCCCGAACATAAGACACCCGTTTGCAAGAAACCAGGCATAACAACATGGTCAGTTTGGCTGATAGTTCTTTACGGGAAAGCAAAGAATTGGATGGCCAGGCTTCCAAGAACCTCAAAACAATGCATACATCCCATAAAGACACGTACTTAGGACCTGGGGGAGTTGCCAGACGGGTACCCTTAAGCAATTTAGTAATCAAAGGATGTTCACCCGCGGGTTTACCATCAATGGGAACGTCGCCTGCTGAAATAGCGGAACGGAAATTATTAACCGTTCGATAAGCCAAACCGGAGGAAGCAAGAGACGCTAAAAAGTTAATGATCAGAGATGCATCCGCCGCAGCGGGATCAGTTTCCCGTTGAACACACCAAGCACACCATCGTTTCCAGGAGCTTGAGTAGCGTTTATGAGTGTTGGGTGCCCAAGATCCACTGATAAACTTGAAAGCGTCTCGTGAAAGGTCTGGGACCGTCCACCGGTCCCCGAAAGTCGCCATGCCAGAAGACGGAGAGAGCCTGACTGAATCAGGGGGTGCGGATTGCCGAGAGGGTCCAGCAAGAGATTCCACTTCTGGGGAAGAAGGAGCGGCACTGCACAACACATTTCCAGGAGAACTGGGAACCAAGCTTGAGCCCTCCACAGAGGAGCAATCAGAATCAGTTCCGACTGATAACACTTTGTGCAAGCCAGGACTCTGGGATTCATCATGAACGAGGGAAAGTCTTAACACAGAAGGGGAGGCCAGGTCTGAAGAAATGCGTCCGTGGCCAGGGCTTCCGGATCCGGCCTCCAGCTGAAGAACCGGAGAAGCTGAGTGTTGAGGCGAGAAGCAAACAGGTCGATGTGACACTGGCCCCAAACCCGACGAAGAGAACGGGAAATGCGAGGATGAAGCCTCCAATCGCTGAAATCCCGAAGGTGACGCAAATTCCAGTCCGCAATCTGATTGTTGCGACCGGGAAGGAAATTCGGCAATAACAGTGATCTTCTTTAGTAGACAAAAATGCCAAAAGTCTTTGGCGATCTCCGCTAATATCTTGGATTTCGTGCCGCCCAACTTGTTGACATAACGAACCGCGGACACATTGTCCATGTGGAGAAGAATGCAACAGTTGGATCGAAGGGGAGTGAAACAACGGATCGCAAAGGACCCCGCCAGGAGTTCCAGGCAATTTATGTGGAGAGTCAACTCGTGAGGAGACCACCGACCCCCCGTCGATATTGGACCGCACCGGGCTCCCCAGCCCCACAGGCTGGCATCGGACTCTATCACTATCTCCGGAGAAGAGCCGAACAGGGCTCGCCCATTCCAGGCTTCCATGTGGTCTAACCACCATTGCATCTCCCACCTTGCTTCCTCTGAGAGAGGAATTTGATCGGAATAGCGAAGGCTGTTCTGGAGATGACGGATCTTCAACCGTTGAAGTGCCCTGCAATGCAGAGGGCCCGGGAAAATCGCCTGAATCGAAGATGCCAATAGTCCGACGACACGTGCTATAGATCTCAACGATACAGTCTGTCTGGAGATAATCGAAGCCAACTCCCTCTTGATGTAGAGAATCTTCTGATTGGGTAAGAGAAGTTGACAGGTCAGAGAATTGACCTGGAAACCTAGAAAGTCTATCACTTGAGATGGGATGAAAACAGATTTCTGAGGATTCACCAGAAATCTTAGAGATTGTAACAGGTCGATCGACCATTCCAGATGAGAAATCAACTTGCGTTGAAAATCTGCCATGATCAGAATGTCGTCCAAGTAAACAATCATGCGGACAACTCGAGCACGCAAGCATTCCACGACGGGCTTCAGAAGCTTCGTGAAGCACCAAGGAGCTGACGAGAGGCCGAACGGGAGAACCTTGTATTCGAACCAGTCCCCCTGCCATTGGAACTGAAGAAACCGACGATGGGGGCTGAAGATTGGAATCGACAAATACGGATCTTTGATATCTAGGCGAACCATCCAATCCCCTTGCCGAAGAAGATCTCGCAACAGATGGATCCCCTCCATTTTGAAATGGCGGTAAACTACCCCTCCGTTGAATTCCTTTAGATTGAGAACCAAACGAGATCCGCCCCCTCGTTTCTGAACCAGAAACACCGTGCTCACAAAACCTCTTGGATGACGGGTCATTCGAAGGATTGCCTCTTTTGCGAGAAGGGAATCTATTTCTGCTGAAATGAACTCCTGATCCTGAAGGGAGAAAAACAACGGGGTTGGAGGGAGGATTTGAGGCTGGGGCTGGTAAAACTCTATCTTGTAACCCTGAACCGTTTCCAGCACCCAAGCATCGTTGGAGATTAGATGCCAATTGTGGAGAAAAAATTGGATCCTGCCCCCCAAAACCACCTCGGAAGCTGGAATTAACCTCACCTGAAGTGTTGGAGTCCTGGTGACCTCCTTGGTGTCCTCCGAATTGACCTTTCCTAAACTGTCCTCTCCCTTTGCGAGAGGGATAGAAGTTGGAACGGGTAGTGAAACCGGAGTCCTGACCACCCCCTCTGTGGGACTGGAATCCTCTCTGGGAATTCTGTTGAGAGCCACGGCCGAACGAGCGCCCCCTATGTCGTCCGGCCTTTGCAAAAACCGGCTTTGTCAAGACCACTGAAGGTGGCCACAAAGTGTGCAAGCTCCTTCAGGAACGGCTGACCAAATAACAGTCCTTGAGCCAAGGGGTCGGACTCCGAAGATGAGAGCTCCGCCAGCTTTGGATCGAGTTTAAGGAGAATGGAACGGCGTCGCTCGCTAGAAATTGCGCAGTTGGCATTGCCCAACTGGCAAATAGCCCTCTGGGACCATTCAATGAGCTCATCAGGATCAACAAGGGCTGAAGATTCCTTGGCGAGAACACCAAGATCCAGGATTTTAGTAAGCAGGCCCAATAAGTCCAACACTTTGTCTTGGCAGGAACGCCAGGACCTGTCAAGACCTTTCTTGGGGTCTTTGGCGTACTTTTTGAGATATGTGACCATCGTAGGATCCACTTCTGGGGTTTCGGCCAAATGGTCAGCCAAATCGGGGCGTGGACACTCGGATCTCAGGCGAGCCCTGACATCCTTTTCAAAAGGTTGGCGAATATGAGCTTGAACATATTCTGCCACTGCAGGAGATGGCAACCAAGAAGAGGAGTTTGGAT
Source organism: Triturus cristatus (assembly GCF_964204655.1). Lineage (NCBI taxonomy): Eukaryota > Metazoa > Chordata > Amphibia > Caudata > Salamandridae > Triturus > Triturus cristatus. The sequence continues at coordinate 553,251,837 of NC_140584.1, forward strand.
GAACAATATCCAAGGGTTCAAAAGTAAGTATAGGGGGATGTGAGGGAGCGTCCACGAAGTGGTCCTTACGAGCCTTTTTCCGTGGAGGAGGATCCAGTTCAGCGGAAGTGGAGGAATGAGTGTCATCAGCATCAGTATCAGGGTAGGCGGAAAACGAAGTCCTAGCCGTCGCCTTAGGAGACGACCTGTCTGAAGACAAACTTTTAGCCAACTTTTGAAAGTCAGATTTGTGTGGATTCTTAGGAGATTTAGAGAATGCACGACCAGGTGGCAACCAGCCTTGTTGTTGAGCATAGAGAGACAAATGACGTTTTAAGGGGTTAATTGCACGAACAAGCGCCTTATTAACTGACTGTTGTACTCCCTGATCCAAAGCCTCAACCAAATCGTGCTCCAGAGAGCCAGAGGCATCATCGTCATAATAATAGTCATCTTCATAATAATCCTCCATTATGACACCGAAGTGCAGTAAAGTTTAATGCCCACAGAGATGACACAAATCAATAATGGCCAAAGGCACAATGCAGGGGGAGTGAAAAAACCCCACAGCAAGCCAAAAGTGCAGGCAGAAGCCTGAACACAGTACAAGAATTAAACGTGGAGGGAGGGCTTGCTGTCACAGAAAAAACTGTCACTCTAGGCAAAGCCTATGATAAATTGTACAGCCCAAAAGCTTTAAATAACAAATGGGCATATGTGGGGCGAAAAACACAGGCTGTGGGCAATGGGCGCTTAATGCGACCTTCCTCTGACGAAAAATCGTCAGTTTTTGAAACAATATGGCCGCCGCGCATGCGCGGAAACGGCCGCCCGGTATGCAAACAAAACGGAGCGCTCGCAGGCAAAGCGCGAGCCTCCAAGCCCCTTGTCTCCCTCTCCACAAGAAATGAAAGACACGGGCGCGATGCGCCCGGCTTAGGGAAGGTGGAAACCTCACGCTCCCCGCAACAAAGGAAAAGCAGCGAGCGGAGAAAAATACGCTACAGGGCAAAACGGAGTGCTCGCAGAACCATGGAAACAGAAGTAACAACAACGCGGCAACGCGCTTACATAAAGCGCCCGAGGGGCATTTATCAGGCATAAAATACAATCTTAGAACAAAGCAATATACGCATTAACAAATAAAGAAAATACACTTAACTGGCTGCGGAACAGCAAAGAAAGAGGACGTGAAACTTTCTACATGACCTTTTATACTATGGTCTCTATGGTTGGTCACGTGATACCCTGGTGTTTATGGGTACTGTCGTTTTTCTCTTTATCTACTGTGTTTTTATTGGCTGCTGAGCATTTCTAATAAAGAAATGAGAAAGCATAATCGGAGCCTCCTGTCCTGACATAGAATTAAAGTCAGCTAGAACAGTCTTAAAACACTCCTCGACAAATAGCAGCAGCGCTGAGGAAACAGAGAACCGTCCGGCTTCAGCCTCAGCATAACAAAGATGGTGGCACGAGATGGTGAGCAACGGGTAGTCGGGGAGTCCATCAGCACACTATTCAAATGACAGATACTGCTGATTACGTATGCCTGGAACAAGATAAATACAACAAGAGGAATGTTGCCTCCAAGTCCAAGATGGCGGCACGTTTTTTGATGCTGAACCGGATGGCTCAAGGCACATCTGTGCAGCAGGGCTTCTTGAAGGAGGAAACAACAGTGAAAAGCCTGGACATGAAGGGGATCCATGGTGACGTCGGAGGACAAAGGATGAAGGTAAGGCTGCGTGCGATGAGTGTGTGCGCGCTGTGCACAGTTCATGACAAGTTTGAAAGTCTGGCAGCGGTTCAACCGTCATAGTGCAGCAGTAACCGTATCAGATAACTTATCAAAAGTACTTAAAGATACACGCCGAGCAGTCTCTGCATGTTAATGAAGAATATTGGCTAATTAAAAAAGAAAACGCTACCTATTTTAACATTTCTCAGGAGTAACAAAGAGTCAACAATAAAACTCTTTCCCAAAGTGGTAGAACAGGGAAAACTCTTCCAAAGCAGCATGGTGAAAACACGGGCTCTGAGGACATTATGGGCATGTTGCTCCTCCTCTTGAGAGGGACGAAAATAGTGCTCACAAGCAGGGATGGCAGTTCCAAGGCAGGAGGACAGGGAGGAGGAGAGGAAGTAGCACACTTGGGTTGTAGTTATAGCACGTAGAATCCTCCCAACTCAACTCCTCTTGAAGGATATTTCTTCTTGGGTCACAGCAGGGAGGATGTAGAAAGTCCAGCAACTTAGTGCTTGTAAGTTGTAGTCCAACAAGTGGCACACGCAGGTTCTTTCTTTCTTCTCAAAAAGTCACCAAAATATTTTGTAAATAAAAGTAGACTGGTCCAAGTAGTATCTTCAGGTATCTTTAATCAAGTAGGCTGTTACAAGATGAGAGCCCCAACAGGAGCAGCCTCACTGCTGCTCAGCCCATCACCAACTGACACTCACACACATGAACATTCCATTCACCAACATTCTCTCACTCAGACTCCCAGGCTTAGCAGCAGTATAACAGCCTGCCCTAGATTTACTCCCCCATTTCCTGGGTGGTGTGCAGGAGGGTGCAGTTAGCACTCTGACAGCAGCGGTCTGCATGTTAGGCTCCTCTATGAGCCTAATAGACTGCCGCTGTCAGACCGCCGCAAGACGGCCCGCCAAACCAGGAATGAAGTCCTAATCTGGCAGGCAGCAGCACCACGGCTTTGGTGGTCCTAATGCACCCTCCTCTGTAGGACTGCCAAAGTCGTAATAAAGCCTAGAGTCTCATGGACAGGGCCTGTACACTCCTGGCATCACAGGAGAAAGCTGATGCAGCTGCCAAGCCTTATTGTGACTCCTTGTTACCACTCTCCCTGACCATACCATCTTTCCCTGAAGGACAACCCTGCTTTCTTCAAAACACCCCTCTCAAACCACAATTTCAAAATTAAATTCACACCAGCCTTCCTCCCATCTGATTTTCCAGACTGGCAAGATATTACATATGCTTGACACTATGACATAAATGTGAAACAAAATTTCATGTGGCAGGTGAGATGCCTATCTACCTCAAGGGCGACTGGAATCGACTATGCCCAGCAATACTTTTCCAGCCTTCTTTAGATAAGGACCCCAAACTAAAATGGTTGCAATTCACGTTGTGCATTGGCCATCCTTAATTTAGTCAGAATATTTCAGTCTAATTTGCCCTCAGCTTTTCCATTGTGGGTGTAGGTCGATCATGAGCCCTTCATGGTCATTTGTCGTAATTGTGTCTTCTGAGCGTCCGTGTTTTTTAAGCTACTTCATCAATATCTTAGATGCAAAAACATTTTGTAGCTTCATGTACATCGAGGCTTCGCTCCATCATTCCCTTCCCACGAATTTCATGTCAAGCTGCTTTACACTGCACTTAAAAGTTTGCTCGTCAGTGTCACTGCATCAAGTTACAGCATTTTAAAGTTGTGTTAGAAGGAGCAATTAACGGAGTTGTTAGTAATAAGGATCACTTTACATTAGACTGACTTCTGTGCAGTAGCAATAAACGCGCTTAACAGCATAGGGCAATTATTCCAGTGTAGGTTTAGAAAAAGATGCAGAATGGTTTCACGTGGCAGGTGTGTAGGAAGGAATCAAATTGTGTTTTTTTTTACCTGATTTCCATCACACTTGTATTTCTAATTACTTACCCTGGCTGTTTTCCTGTTAAATGTATTTTAATGTGTTTGCCCGCCTGCAGTTGCACAATCAGTAATTATTTTAATGGATTTCGATGAGTTACACATTTATATTTTTTAAATTTGTCTTGCACGATAAAATCAATCACATTTGTGGTCACAGACTTTTGGAATAAATCGAGGTATATTCTGAAGGTGAGGTAAAACGGATGGATTTAGATCGCATCAAATTAATGTAAATATCACCAGTACAGAGATAAAATGATGCCATGGGGGATGAGGAGTGTTAAGTAGAGAGAGAATCGACTAGGATCCGAAGTAGTGTGGGAGACGCTAGAGGAAGAGGGTGTGCTCGGTTCATAATACTACCCTTCTTGACACTTTTAGTTCAGCGAATCTCCCCAGTCCTTTACTACAAAATCAATTTCCAAGTTGTTGACGTGTTTTGCATAATTCTACCTACCAGGCTTGCCAGAAATCAACTGCTACATTAGAGATTCACCATTCAGGAAATAGTGAACAGCAACTAGACAACTTTGGGTTGATTCTCCAGCAACAGTCAGGATATTTCAATGTTGGAATGTGCACACTAATGCCAACAGCAATCTCCCAGGGCAAAACAGGTGGGTAATCTTCCGTTTTGTGTGGAGTCGACTCATTCCAAGTGTAACTTAGCTCTCCACCAGCAACACTCTAATCTGCCCACTTAAAAATCATGGTGCCTACATGGATAAATGTATTTGTTTATATAGGGTTTTAACCGTCACAGTCACCAGAGTACCTCAGCATATGCTCTGTTTATTATGTCAGTCAATGTATCACTTGTGGTGTTCTCATGTACCTGTGTTTTGCTGACAGTGGAGTCTTGTCTTAATACAGGTGCAATTCCACCACTCACATGTTGGTGGCAGGACTCATCATAGGGGTGCTCTTCACGAGCCACAAAACGGTCTCCTCATGAGCTCTTATGTGTTTATTTTGTCTGTTCTTTCTCAATTCATGTGTGAGGTGTTGTGCTGTTGAATTGTGTATATTTGTGAACCTATTCTAGGTTTATTCTCATGTCACAAGGTTGAAACAACGGTAATAGACTTAGATAATTATGCTCTCCATATCTATTTTGTTAATTGGTCAACATGTTTCTACCTTCTTTCTCAAATGTATATGGTCGTAGAGTAAATGTTCTGAGAGACCATGATAGACCTCCAGTTCCTTTCTAACCCTAAAATAAACAGGGAGAACAGGAAGAAAGAAGCTGTCTTACTTTTCACATTATTGATCCATTGTGTTAAAATACATTCGAATACATTATGATTTAAAAAAGTAATTTTTTTACACTCTTTTGTAGGAGAGTTCATGATGCTTAGTGTGTTTCCCCCTGTAGAGTTAACCACCAGCACACTCACCACACATGTTTCCGGGAGCGCCCAGTACAGGTAAGAGTGGTGGGGTGGGGTGGAGGTGGGGAGAGGGGGGAAGTTGACATACCTCAAGATAGGGAAAATAAAATAATAAAACCACTTACCTTGCGCTTCCTGCATTGCTGACTCGCCGGTGCGGCAAGAGCAAGATAAGTGGTTTTATTTATTTATTTGACTTTTCCTCTCCTGTCGTATGTTGACACGCCACCGCTCTTACCTGAACCAGACGCGCCTGCACGTTTCAGCAACAATCATTAGTGCTGTGTGCTTCTAACTGCTGGGCCTGATTCACAAAGGTAACCTACACTTTGAGTAAGTTTACAACTTTGAGTATGTTTACAACTTTGAGTAAGTTTACAACTTTGACTAAGTTTACAACTTTTCGGTTTCTCAAACTGGACTTTTGTAGCAACTTACACTGTTGTAGTAATTCCAGCACTAAACATGGTCTATAAAACATAATGGAGGTAGGGACTTAATACAAAAGTCTAAAGGCCTCCTTTACAAAATAAAATGAAACATCGCGTCCCAGCAAGCCATGTTGCTGCGCTTAGTGCGTCATTTTAAAAGTACAGGGATGCGTTGCATCAACAACAATACGACTCATCTGTGGGCTTTCCCCTATGCAGGTGCACAATTCGCTGTCATGTGCATGCGCAGGCACCCTTGTGTCGTTTTGCAAGGGTTTCTGCATTGTGGGGACCCCATAGGATCATCCTGCACAAAAACAATCATTGATGGTATTTTTCTATATTTATGCGTGCTGCAGCATGCAGCCTGCATAGAAAGAGGAAACAGCAAGGAGAAATAAAAGTATTCCTCCGTGTTGTACCACTCCTGCGCCTCCCGTAGGAAGACATAGGAGTCTGACGCATTACCAGCTTTAGAAAACATTGTAAATCTAGGAATGTGTCAGGTTGCATGAATGTTGCGTGGGAACACCAACAGCAACATCCATGGAACCCCCCTTTCACATAGAGTAATGCGTGAAAGGGACCTATATTTACAAGGTCATGAAAAGTTGCACAGGGTGAGTTTACGTGGCCTTGTAAATATGGGCAGGCATACTGCGCCACCCGTGCATCAGAATAAGTGACAGACCAGTGGCGCAATAGCCTTGTAAATTAGGCTCTAAGTTACTTAAAAAGTGTAAGTTACTGCAAAAGTGTAAATTACTACAAAAGTGCAGTTTGTGAATACCAAAAGTAGTAAAGATATGAAAAGTGTAAGTTACTACAAAAGTGCAGTTTTGCGAATAACACTTTGCAGTTAGTTTTGTAGTACTACAGTAGTAATTCAAAACATGCTACAAGTGCCGTTTTTGATTCAGGCAGCAACACTCCCATTTATACTGATGTTTTTTTTACCCCATGATCAGATGGACACCCCAGAGCTAATTGTTATATAGGCCCTACTTGGGTGCTGTAACAGAAATATTATCGAAAATCTGTTACAATGTTAGAGGTAATTACTCTCACTCACCTGTTTCTGCAGTTTGTGAAGCCCGATACTCACAGCAGTGTCCATCTCTGACCTAGTAAGGTCCAGAGAAGACCCTTGTCAATTTAAGTGTACCATGCATGTGTGGGAAATTATGTTTTTTTTATTGATAATTTCTCATTTGCATATGAAAAACTATCAAAGTATTTGTGGAAGACATATTCTGTCCAAATGTGGGAAATTATCCTGTGACTCTATGTGACATATATGTTGAGTATTTATGAGCAGTGGCAGTTGGTGGCATAATACATCGGAGAGGTAGACATTTTACAAATACAAATATTCATTTACTTTACACTGCTATTCGCTGTTCTGTGCCACAACCTCGATGTTCTGCAGCACGTCCTGTATGCGTGAAGCCTAAAGCCAACTCTCTTATCCACTCGAGATGCTGTTCTCATGTGATTAAGCAGCATGAGGAAAGCGTCTTGATTGGCTAGAGTGGGCTGGCTCTGCGCTCCGAAAGGCACTATAAGCCTGTACCTGCTCTCCAACCCAGCTGTCCAATTCACACTGGTTGGAGAGGTTTAAATTCCACATGTCGGTTTTGCCATAGCAAGGTAGCCGGACAAACAGAGATGCACACTTCAAACTTGAGTGGCCACTCCTCACTGCTTCCAATCGTAGGCAGCAGTGGCCCCGCCCTGCCCACACACTCTGTTACCTGGCAGAGAGCAAATAATAAAATGGTAATAAAATCATTTTATTACCATTTTATTTTTCACACTTTCTGTGCAACAGTGTGGGGGGGGGGTGATGCTCCATCACTCCCATGGATAAATCGCCTCTGTTTATGAGAACTGATATTATCTACCCCTTGATTGTCTCAAGTTGCTGTATGTACGTATGATTAATAGGTTCCATAAAACTTGGCACAGTTGACCTCATCTTGATGAAAAAAACACTTTAGTATATGAGTTGCTGGTCAATCATTAATTTGCTTGCATAAATATAATTCAATTTATACACGTAACAGGCCCTTTTAAAAGAATGTTGAGAATAGTAGTTTGGTATTTTGTTTGTGCATTAGACTGTTAACAATGAAAACGTCTTCTAAGCTTTTATCAAGTGAATTGAATCTGGCCTGCATTTCTTTGTACTGATTAGCCAAAGCCCCATATACCATTGTGGCAGCTCTGGAATAGACCTGGAAAGCGCAAGGAAATAAAGACTAATTCATCCTATTTCCTCTGTGTTTGTCATTCAGACCTTGGATACGCATGGTTACTTAAATATCCATTTTTGTTCTTTTATTGTAATGGTCTTATCATCTGTTTTTCATTTCCAGAAGGGTTTATCTGTTGAATCTCAGTTTATGCCTCATTGGTCTGCTGTGTGTCTGTATGCCTTATAATGAGATACTGAATTAGTGGACATTTTGTAGCATCTGGTTCTGGTCTTAAGATCCAGAACACCTGTCCGTATTTTTTGTGTTGTCATACCAATATAGAATAATTCGAAGCAGCATGTTATTATATATATATATATATATATATATATATATATATATATATATATATATATATATATATATATATATATATATATATACACCTACATGGACTGGGAGGAACATGTGGTGTGCTGGTTGTGTTATATAGGTTATTTTTTTATTATTTGGAAGGGGACTAAGGAAAGTGCCATTAAATTTGTGGAATGTATCAATTTGAATACTATGAATTAGGAACTCACAGTTCATAGAAGTGCACAAGCTATTGATTTTTTAGATGTGCAGATATATAACTGTAACAACAAACTTGAGTCCCAATTACACCGCAAAACACCAGATGATAATTCCCTGATCCACGCATCCAATTTCCACCCCAAACATCATAAGACAGCATCCCCTATGGGGAGATGCTGCGATTATGTAAGATCTGCAGCCTAGATAGTGATCTAGCTCATTGCCAACTTGAGACCAAAGGAAGATTTAAAGAGCGAGGTTACGCAGCAAGTACCATTAAAGGGGCGATAAATTAAGCCACTGAAGAAAAGACCAGGGAATCCATTCTAATGGAGTTGAAACGAGTACCAACCAGAGACAAGACCTTTGATCTGTTAGTGATGAGATTAATATCAGATCAATCATTACCTACAGCAAACAAGAAAAATCTATCAGATCAATCCTAAACAGACAATGGGCAATAGTGTCAACTGATCCTATCATAGGCCCAATCCTTCCTAAGAAACCTAATATAATTTTTCATCGAGCATGCTCAATAAATAACGCATAGGTGAGGAGCAGCCCTAAATAAGTCCAAACCACCAATTGGCTTTCGTCTAGAAAGGGTTTCTTTAAATGTAGGTCCTGCTGGGTGTGCCGGTTTGGGGTTAATATCTCAGGTTACAATACAGTGTTTAATCCGAGACTGTTTGAGCTAGAGGGCTTTTTTACTTGTAGAACTGATTTTGCTGTTTATGTTCTAGAGTGCACTTGTGGGATTCGGTATGTGGGATGTATCAATCTACAAGTGCATGTCAGAATCTAACAACAACTGGGGGCCATCAACTCAGATCCCTCCTATCCGGTGGCGTGCCATTTCAAACAAGTGCATGATAACAACTTGAACTATTTGAAGTATTTTGTGTTTGGCATGTTACCTGTTCTGAGAATAGGCGGTAATCATGAAAAATGATTAGGTCAATTAAAGACACGCTATATTTTACAACTGGATTCTAAATTGCCCAAAGGCCTTAACGCCAGTGAGGATCTCCATAATTTCCTATAGATATTTTTATCTATAAGAATATGCCATTGTATATAGAACTACTGAATTATTTTGGTATTAACATAATAGAACAAATGTGGCCGTTAGAATAAGCTGTTGGGTAATTTCCCTAAATTTGCGCTTTTGTTATATGCACTTTAAACACTGAGCACTTTATGCAGTTGACAGCAATGGTTTGTTTCTTTAATCAACGATATTAAGATCTATGCATATATATACATTAAGGGCCCGATTAGGATGCGGATTGGAAAGGCTCCGACCATTGGTCGGAGCCCTCCAGCCCGCATCGTAATTGGCTGGTCGGATTGCTTTCTGATCGACCCATTTTGATGGGATCGTCGGAAGGGAATCCAAATTGTTTTACGAATGGCTTCCGAAGGGCTCATAGAGCCCGTCGGCCATTCGGAAAACCTGTAGTAATCCCAGGGCCAGCTCTTTCCAGCCGAGGAATTATGATGGCAGATTCCCATTGACTTTCTGTGCCGGCCTTTCTGACACAGAAAGGCATTGGGAATCTGTCTTTGGGGGCCCCAAGCAGGGACCCATGGGTGCAAGGTCGCCTAGGCTACCAGATGGTTGCCTAGGGGGCACCTATGGTGCCCCCCTGTTGATCACTGCACACCTTCAGGTGCCTGCTACATGGTGCATTGAAAAGACAGCAGTCTTTTGTCAGAGACCATTCTTATTGTATCTCAATCACGTTGTGAAAACATAAAAGGAACTGGTTAACGACGCAGCACACATGTGAGCAAGGCCACTGTTTTGTGGCCGAAATGCGTCATGAACATGTGTGAACACTCCAAATAAAAATCTGCACTGAAGTTCTTTGGAGTCTGTGCTCAGTTTACTGGAATTTGGGTTTCGAGATTGATAATATATATATATATATATATATATATATATATATATATATATATATATATATATATATATATATTACCTACTGGCGGTCGCCAGTAGGTAGTTATAGTTAGGACCCTGTTTCCATAGGAAATCCGCAACATTCTATTTTGAATAACTTTGGCGCCGGTCGACGAATCCTCGCGAATTTCTCAAAATAGGTGGGGCGCTACGCTACGCTCCTACCCTGAAAGTCTCGGGGGGATTCGTCAAGCGGGGGCTGAGATAAAAGGGGGTTCCCAAAACGCGTTTTTCCCATGCATTTTTCCATAGGACCTTTAGACAGGGCTACAGCCCGAACGGCTGAACAGAATTACTAGAAATTTGGCAGAGAGGTAGTCCTCAGGTCAAGGAAGTGCCTTTGTAGGTTTGGTGTAAATCTGTTCAGTAGATTCTGAGAAAATAGCTTTTAAATCAATATATATATCTGAGCCAGCTTACGGTACGCTTACGGTACGCTTACCGTACGCGTACGGTGGCGAGCGCGAGCGCGATTCTGATTGGCTCTTAGATCTTAGTAAACATTCGAATCGGCCGAAACCAGGAAGCGGCGGCCGCCATTTCGTGTGTTTCACTCAGAAAAAAAAGAGTGATAACAAGAAAAGGGGGCAAGGAGGAGAGTTACAGACCCCCTTACATTTGTGAGGGGGTCAAAGAAGGACAGAAAAGTACAAAGAAAACATTTATTGATTTTAAAAAAAATCACGGGGTACGCGTACGGTAAGCGTACGGTAACAAAAAAAAAAATAAAAGAAATGAAATTCAGATTTAAGTGTTTAGTTATTAGGGGGCTCTAAAAAGAGCCGTTGTGTTTATAAAGTTATTTTTTAGTGGTACCTACAAGTAAGTACCGATGCAGAGTCTAAGGTTTAAGAGGTAGACTCTGTTTCCTTCATCATTGAAGTGCACACCATCTCCTCTATAAATGTCTTGCATGTCGTAACGCAAGTTGTTGTGGTAAATGGAACCCATACCATAGTCACGGAGGAAAGCAGAAACAGATTTGTTGACGTGCTTTCTTGCTTTGTCAATCTGCGGACAGAAATGATTGGACCAGTTCCATTTTTGCCTTTGGCATATGTTGGAAAACACAAAGGCAGTTTTAGGGAAAAGTGAAAACAGTTGTGCAAAGGTGTCCTTCATAAGCATTTCCAGACCTACCCCATTCAAAGTGCCTAGGTCATTGCCACCACAGTGCACTATTATGAGGTATGGGTGTTGGATTTGCATGAAGGATTTCACCAATGGCATCAATTGGTGCCACTTTAACCCTCTCTGACCAATCCATTTAATGTCTACATTTGGCAAAGCAAGGTCTCTCACCATATCTGTTTTCTCTGCAAACTTTTCACTCCAGAAGACATAGCTGTGCCCTACAATCCACACTGTGAACATCTTCAAAGGAGATCTGGATGCACTCAGGAGGTGTAATTCAGTAGAATGGTAAAAAGAAATGAAAGACAGTTTGGAAATGGAGGCATACATATTTTTTTATAAAAAAAAGAACTGATTGGCTGTTTCATACCATTCTACACTAAAAACTAGGCTGTATATGTAAATTTATAGAAGCATGTTTTGTATTGGTACAGAAAAATGTGTTACCAAAGAACAGTACTATGGATTTGCTGTAAGGTTTGAAAAGTCAAGCACTCTTGCTCTGTGGAATTGAAACATTGTTTGGCGAACTTCTGACCTAACTCCACACAGCAGTGTTCCATGAGCTGTTGCTATGGTAGCAGGCAGAAGTCAAGTTGGGGGAAGGGTACTAGGCAGAAGTCAAGTTGGGGGAAGGGTACTTTTGGAAAAGGGTTGGTTTTCAACCAATAGAAATGTGTGATTACATTTGAAAAAAGGGGGAAGCACTGAGATTTGAAACTTACATGTATATGTGTGGAAAAATAGAGGGAAACTTTGCCATTATCTGGTTCTGCTGAGAGGAGAGAGGTGTAGAGAACAGAGATCCTGGCTCTGATAATCTGCTGTTTGAGTGCCACATTTCTTTCACAACTAACTAATTTTAAAGGTGAGGTTAGAGTTTGAGAGGAGATGTATATGGTAAATTAAGAAATGAATAATAGAAATGTAATTCTTTTTGTTGAAGTTGCGTTTATTATTTTCTGTTTTGGGAGAAATTTAAATGTGAGGAACATGTAAAATAATATGGACTATGTTTTCACGATAAATTAAGGTGTATTGGTATAAAAAAAGAATAGTTTAAGGGTTTGAGGTTGGACTCAGTAATGCAAATACATTCAGCATCACTAAGGCTGGTTGCCCTTGGTGGAATGTAGGCAGTCACCCAGGTTACACATGTTGAGAAATATAGGCAGAGATTTATTGTGTACAACTCTGGTAATTTTATATTTGCATTAGTAGGAAAAAGGGGGAGCGATTTTTTGGTGCAGAAGCAGACTCTTAGCACACACCCAGCTCCTTTCCATATATAATCATGCACAGTATTTACAAGCGAGTGGGGTTTGAGGTTTCAGTCTGTAATGCAAATACATTCAGCATCACTAAGGCTGGTTGCCCTTGCTGGAGTGTAGGCAGTCACCCAGGATACACATGGTGGTGGTCTGAAAAAGCAGTTTGGACATGGGCTTTTTTAAAAATCTGAAAAGTGGATTCATAATGTGTCAGTCTGTAAAAGTGATTATCACTTGCCAAAAAAAAAGAGCAGTAAGTATGCATTCAAATTGGCAAAGAAATTTCGTTTTGTGACTAATGTGAAAATATGACTCTGTGTGCAAATAGGAATTACAGGCAGAGATTTATTGCGTTTTGCTCTGGTGATTTCACAGTTGCATTAGTAGGAAAAAGGGGGAGCGATTTTTTGGTGCAGAAGCAGACTCTTAGCACACACCCAGCTCCTTTCCATGTATAATCATGCACAGTATTTACGAGCGAGTGGGGTTTGAGGTTTCAGTCTGTAATGCAAATACATTCAGCATCACTAAGGCTGGTTGCCCTTGCTGGAGTGTAGGCAGTCACCCAGGATACACATGGTGGTGGTCTGAAAAAGCAGTCTGGACATGGGCTTTTTAAAAAATCTGAAAAGGGGATTCATAATGTGTCAGTCTGTAAAAGTGATTATCACTTGCCAAAAAAAAAGAGCAGTAAGTGTGCATTCAAATTGGCAAAGAAATTTCGTTTTGTGACTAATGTGAAAACATGACTCTGTGTGCAAATAGGAATTACAGGCAGAGATTTATTGCGTTTTGCTCTGGTGATTTCACAGTTGCATTAGTAGGAAAAAGGGGGAGCGATTTTTTGGTGCAGAAGCAGACTCTTAGCACACACCCAGCTCCTTTCCATGTATAATCATGCACAGTATTTACAAGCGAGTGGGGTTTGAGGTTTCAGTCTGTAATGCAAATACATTCAGCATCACTAAGGCTGGTTGCCCTTGCTGGAGTGTAGGCAGTCACCCAGGATACGCATGGTGGTGGTCTGAAAAAGCAGTCTGGACATGGGCTTTTTAAAAAATCTGAAAAGTGGATTCATAATGTGTCAGTCTGTAAAAGTGATTATCACTTGCCAAAAAAAAAGAGCAGTAAGTGTGCATTCAAATTGGCAAAGAAATTTCGTTTTGTGACTAATGTGAAAACATGACTCTGTGTGCAAATAGGAATTACAGGCAGAGATTTATTGCGTTTTGCTCTGGTGATTTCACAGTTGCATTAGTAGGAAAAAGGGGGAGCGATTTTTTGGTGCAGAAGCAGACTCTTAGCACACACCCAGCTCCTTTCCATGTATAATCATGCACAGTATTTACAAGCGAGTGGGGTTTGAGGTTTCAGTCTGTAATGCAAATACATTCAGCATCACTAAGGCTGGTTGCCCTTGCTGGAGTGTAGGCAGTCACCCAGGATACACATGGTGGTGGTCTGAAAAAGCAGTTTGGACATGTGCATTTAAAAAAATCTGAAAAGTGGATTCATAATGTGTCAGTCTGTAAAAGTGATTATCACTTGCCAAAAAAAAAGAGCAGTAAGTGTGCTTTCAAATTGGCAAAGAAATTTCGTTTTGTGACTAATGTGAAAACATGACTCTGTGTGCAAATAGGAATTACAGGCAGAGATTTATTGCGTTTTGCTCTGGTGATTTCACAGTTGCATTAGTAGGAAAAAGGGGGAGCGATTTTTTGGTGCAGAAGCAGACTCTTAGCACACACCCAGCTCCTTTCCATGTATAATCATGCACAGTATTTACAAGCGAGTGGGGTTTGAGGTTTCAGTCTGTAATGCAAATACATTCAGCATCACTAAGGCTGGTTGCCCTTGCTGGAGTGTAGGCAGTCACCCAGGATACACATGGTGGTGGTCTGAAAAAGCAGTTTGGACATGTGCATTTAAAAAAACCTGAAAAGTGGATTCATAATGTGTCAGTCTGTAAAAGTGATTATCACTTGCCAAAAAAAAAGAGCAGTAAGTGTGCTTTCAAATTGGCAAAGAAATTTCGTTTTGTGACTAATGTGAAAACATGACTCTGTGTGCAAATAGGAATTACAGGCAGAGATTTATTGCGTTTTGTTCTGGTGATTTCACAGTTGCATTAGTAGGAAAAAGGGGGAGCGATTTTTTGGTGCAGAAGCAGACTCTTAGCACACACCCAGCTCCTTTCCATGTATAATCATGCACAGTATTTACAAGCGAGTGGGGTTTGAGGTTTCAGTCTGTAATGCAAATACATTCAGCATCACTAAGGCTGGTTGCCCTTGCTGGAGTGTAGGCAGTCACCCAGGATACACATGGTGGTGGTCTGAAAAAGCAGTCTGGACATGTGCTTTTAAAAAAATCTGAAAACTGGATTTATAATGTGTCAGTCTGTAAAAGTGATTATCACTTGCCAAAAAAAAGAGTAATAAGTGTGTTTTCAAATTGGCAAAGAAATTACGTTTTGTGACTATTGTGAAAAGAAATGTAGTAATATATTTAAATAAAATAAAGGATTTTTTTTTTTGTTTTTTTCAGGTATTGCTGAAGAGCAGTGAACAAAATTTAAGATGCCTACAAAATCCAGGGTTCAAAAAACTCACAAAAAAAACCTATATTTGAAGACAACTGGAGGACCAAAGTTAGTAGAAGATGCTCATGTTGGGAAAAAGAAAAAATCTTCTGGTAAGCAGAAAAAACAATTTCTAAAAAATATATTCAAAAGAATGAAAAATGTACAAAATGTCTGTGCTGGAAAGAATGTTTTGAAAAGAAAAGGACAGGAAAAAATTGAGAATTTAGTTAATGCAAATATACCTTCTGCAACTGAAAAGATTTACATAAATAGAAAAACAGCGTTTAAAGAGATACGAAGAAAAATGTTTCAGAGAAGAGTTATGTCCAATTTGATAAAGGATGTGAAGAAATATAAGCAAAAGACTAAGTTTTATAAAAGAAAAAAAGAAATTGAAGCCATTGCAGCAAAGGCATTAGAATTAAAAAGGAAACTATTCATTTTAATTTTGAATAGGATGCGTACATTAGACAAAATGGTTAATGTACTGAAATCACATAGCAAAAGGAAAAGAGTAGTGAACAGAACAAACTTTTGTAAAGTGTTTTTAGGAAAGTGGATGCATAGTTCAAGTAGTGAACCTTTTTTTAATGAAGAGAGCTATTTTCAAAGTAATAGTTTGCTGCATGCAGTTGACACCAGAGGTCGTGCTTACGAAGTAAAAAATGGTTGCATAATGGAGAAGGAGATAATGGTTCCAAGAGATGAGGTACAAGTGATGGCAGATGAGGCTATGGGGAGACGTCCTAAAGCCCCAGTGTACACTTGGAATTGTAGTAGTATTTGCACTGTGCGTCAGGAATCTATTGACAAATTTCGTGAGTTTCTAAGAGAATATAGTAAAAAAAGTATAAAACAGAAGATTAAGGTGCTTCAAAGTCTGGATCCATGCAGAGTGAGAGAGAATACTGGTTTGCAGGGTCATTCTCTGGCTTGTCTATCTAGAAAAGTGTGTAATAGTGTTTTCCATCATTTTAGGATGCTGGCTGTTCATCATACTGAAATGAGAAAGTTTGTGAGACGGTTGTATTTTGCCAAAAGTCCAGCAATAAAGTTAAATGAATTGAATAGGGCTCTGTTCCGAGGAACGGTATCAGATGTAGAGAAGGTTGTTGATGAAATTCAGTTTTGTTACTTTGGTCCTGAACAAAACAGTGCAGAGAAGGACACAGTAAATGAGGAAGAAGTGGAAGAGAATGTAGAACCCTCTGTAAGTAACACATTTAATGATCACATAACAAAATTTGCAATAATCTCTAATGAAAGACCAAATTTTACTTGTATTTGTTGCCGCAGAACTCATTATAGAAAACAAACTAGGAATGTTGATCTCTACAGAAAGAGTGAAAATGAAGATAATTATAAGTGGAAGGATTTTGCCACATATATATTTCTTGAAAATTGTTTTGATTTGGGTGAAGATCAGCGTATTTGTAAATACTGTTACAACAAGTTAGAGGAAAATAGAATGCCGACCAGAGCTGTACATAATAATTTAGAATTGGATGCTATTCCTGCTGAACTTTCTGAATTAAATACATATGAGTCTATACTCATTCAATGTGTTCATCCGTTCCAGACCATAGTACGTATGGAGCCCAAAACTGGTAAATTACCTCCTTCAGATTTACTGAGAGGTTTAAAAGGTAGAGTGGTGTATTTGCCCTTGGATTTGAAAAAAAATATGGAAGCTATTGATGCGGATACTTTGGAAACTGAACCATTAATTATTCTGGTTAATGGTGTACCTACAAAGAATAAGAAGATTTGGCAGGAGCTGGTAGATGTGCGGAAAGTACAAAGAGCAAATTTGTATTTGAAAAGGAATAACAAATGGTATGAATCAATTTATATAGAAGAAGAAGAAGAAGAAGATTTACAAGAAGACACAGAAACACCAACTGGACAAATTGAAAAAGTGGACAAGTCAAAGGAAGAAGAAATTTATGAACATTTTAGCATACATCCTCTTCATTCAAAAGAAGTTATGGGAGACAATATTGATCTCTTTCAGATGAAGAAAGCAAAAGGAACTCCCGTGAGTGTATGGGAGGAGAGCTTGGAAGCTCGATGTTTTCCCCAGCTGTTTCCTAAAGGAAAAGGAGGACGATACGATGAACGTCCGGAACAGATTCCAGCTTCTGAGTATCGGACTACAAGACTATATGCTGAAGATCCCAGATTTCGACAAAGTATTCCTTATTTGTTCCATCTTTTATTTGAAAGCGACTTGTCTGCACTGTCTTATGCAGTAAATCACATTTTAAAAAGTGGAGTACATTTACAAAATGTGTCTGCTAAGGATTTTATGGAGAAAGTGCAGCACCGAGATGATCATTTGGAAACACAACTGATCAATCTGATGGCTTGTCAGCGTGGGACAAATGAATATTGGTACCGACGCCATGGTGAATTAAAATGCATGTTACGGAATTTAGGAACACCAACATGGTTCGTTACACTAAGCTGTGCCGAGTACGCTTGGGATGATTTACTGGATTTTCTACGAGAGGCAAATTCAAACATTAAAAACATTGAATACAAGACAGCAGGAGAACTGTGCTCATTGGATCCGGTTAATGTTTGCAGATATTTCAATCATAGATTTGAGGCTATGATGTCCTTCATCTGCAATAAAAAAAAATCCACCTCTTGGAGAAGTAGTAGATTTCTTTTGGAGAAAAGAGTACCAGGCAAGAGGTGCTCCTCATATTCATATGCCGTTGTGGATCAAGGATGCCCCAAAGTTTGGAACAGATACTGATGAAGCAGTGTTATCTTACATTGAAGAATATGCAACATGTGCTATACCAAAAAGCACAGAAGAGAAAAAGTTAAAGGAGCAAGTTTTACGTTTCCAAAGTCATCGGTGTGGAAAATACTGTCGACGGAAATACAAGAGCAAAGATAAATACTACACTAAATATCGATTTGGATTTCCTAGACCTGTTCTTTCAAATGGAAGAGTAAACAGTTTTATGTCAGCTGTGAGACATACTATCACAAGAAAATCACCTAAGAATACCTACAACCTTAAAAGAAAAGAAGAATCAAAAAATATAAATGACTACAACCCAGTCATTTTATCCATGTGGAACGCTAACATGGATATACAGTATGTAGCTGACAATTCCATTGCTGTTGCTCGATATGTAACGTCTTACATTACGAAATCAGAAAAAACAGAATTGAAGGAAATGTGGGAAGAGATTTCTCACGAGAAGACTGTCAGTAAGAAGCTGTACAGTTTCAGTTTGAAGATGTTATCGCATCGAGAAATTGGATCCTACGAATGTTCAGATAGGTTATCTTCTGCAAGTCTCTACTCGAAGTCAAGAAGAATAATTTGGGCAAGTTTAGGCCTTGCAGCAATGAGAAATCGGGTACTAAAATCTGTTGGAGAAATTGAATATTTGGCCGAGAATGACCCAGAAAGTACAGATATTTTGAAATCAAACATGTTGGACACATATTATCCCAAGAGAAGTCAACATCTGGAGAACATGTGTCTCTATGAAGTGCTGCAGAACTACATTTATTCACGGAAAGCCGCAGAAGACATCAACAATGGAAAATATAAAGTCATTGGTGAGGAAGGATGTTTGGTGAAGCAAACAAAAGGAAGTTTGATAAATCACAGGAAGCTGAGTTGCGACACTACTGACAAGAAGGAATTTTACTACTTGGCTCTTTTACAGTTGTTTAAACCATGGCGTACAGAGGATGAACTACTGGGAGAATTTCAAAGCTATGAAGATTCTTTTAATGCTTGCAAAGACAGCATACAATGCAGTACATTCTCAAGTTATCTGCAAATGTTAAATGAAGAAATTGAACAGGAAACTACAATTGCAGCAGAAATAGCTAGAGACAGTTCTCAGGACAGCCAAAGTTCAGAAACACTCAGTCAAGATCCCCTAGGACAACCAATCGTTGAAAATGAAGCATCAATAGCCATGAATGAAGTGGAAACGGCTATGAATCAAGCTCAAGAAGAATTTATAGACTTACAAAATTTGGAAAGACAACTGAACGAAGAGCAGCAACAAATTTATGAAGAGATCAGAAACAAAATTGATCACGGATTTCTACATGAAAAAAAAGAGTGCTCATGCACATCATTTCATCCAATCAGGATGTATGTAAGCGGACAAGCTGGAACTGGAAAAAGTTTCCTAATTAAAGTCATCAGAAGCTACCTACAGCAAAAAACGGATTCTACTTTGTCTTGTGTGGTTACTGCTCCAACTGGGTTAGCAGCATATAACATAAAAGGAATCACTTTACATCGATTGCTAATGTTACCAGTGGAGCATGAGAACAAAATACAATACAACAAGCTAACTGGAGAAGCATCCTTGGAAGTTTCAAGAGTCTTGAAGAAGATGCAAGTTCTCATTATTGATGAGGTGAGCATGGTTTCAAACTTAATGCTTGCCTTTGTGCATTTAAGAATGCAGCAAATTCTGAAGACAGACTATGACATGTTATTTGGTGGAAAACACGTCATAGTTTTTGGAGATCTTTTGCAACTTACTCCAGTTAAAGGACAACCAGTGTTTAATACTGTCACACATGAAGACACGAAGAAGTCATTGGGAAGCATCGGAAATACAAATATTTGGTCCTTCTTTGAGTACAAGGAACTTACTACTAATATGAGGCAAGCAAGCGATGAAGAATATGGAAGTATTCTGAAAGATATCAGAATTGGACTACTCACAGAAGTTGGCAAAAAAGCATTACAGAGTCGGCTGCTACATAATTTATTTCCAAAGGAAGAAATAGTTGCAGAGAAGATATACAAGAACATTGCAGAAAACAAAAGTATCATCTGCTTAATGCCAACTCTACGTGAATGCTCAATATTCAATGAGGAGCTTTTGAAATTGGAAAAGGAAGAGATCAGGAAATTAGAAGCAGTGGACAAAATTGAGGATGGAAGAATTACTGTCACATTAACAGGCACACTGAAAAATAAATTGGATTCACTAGAGAAGAACATTTCCAAAACAGCTGGATTAGAAAAATATCTATATGTTTGCATGAACTGTAGAGTATTTTTAAGGAGAAATTTGGATGTTGAAAAAGGTTTAGTTAATGGAGCTATGGGAAGAGTTGTGGGTTTTATTAATTATCAGAAAAAAGATGGAATTGAATGTTTAAAAATAAAATTTGATCAGATAGAAGAAGTTAAAGACATTTGTCGTTGTACAGTTCGTTTCATGCTTGTGAAAGACTTATATGTACGTAGGAAGCAGTTTCCGTTTTCGCTAGCATATGCTGTAACTATTCACAAGTCTCAAGGATTGACTGTAGATTGTGCATTTGTGAACATTGGTTCAACTGTGTTCAAAGAAGGTATGGCATATGTTGCTTTGTCACGAGTGAAAACATTATCAGGTTTATTCATGATAGACTTTGATGACTCAAAAGTTAGTGCTGATACAAATTGTGTAAAGGAGTATAATAGATTAAGAAGAAGCTATGCTCCTCATTTAGGTCAGTATCCTGTGTTGGAGAAACATGTAGTTTCTCGTAAAAGGAGAAATGAGAATATCTGTGATGAAGATGTACAGAGGAGGAAAAAAAAGAGGAGTGATGTAATTGCAAGCAAAAAGAGTACGGTAAAAGAAGAACAGGTTGTAGGATGTCATTTTGAAAATAGCTCTGGTGTCAACTGCTACGCAAATGTAGTGCTGAATGTTGCATTTTATCTGGAAAGTTTGCAAGAGCAGATAATAGTAAATCAGGGAAAAAGATTCTGTTCAGAGCTGAGTCTCCTTTTTCAAAAGCTGAGTAATGATAAAACTCAAATAGAAAGTGCTACTGAAATTAGAAAACTTTTAGATGTATGTTCAGGACGAACACAGTTTTCTCAAAATGAACAGCAAGATGCACACAAATTTTTCATGTTTTTTCTTCAGGTACTGGAAGAAGAAGAAGTTGCAATTGATAATTTATTTGGTCTCTCTTATAAATGGGAACATAGTTGTGAAAACTGTTATAATATATGTGGCTCTAATGTTGATAATGAAAGGTTTATTTTTTTGACATTGCCAGAGACTAAAACAGTCACTTTTGCTAAATTAGTTAAAGATGCTAATCATAGCATGCAATGCGGTGAGTGTCAATCTGACATGTTTTCAACATTAATTTTAAAGGAATACGGACAGTATGTAATTTTAATGATGCAACGATGTAGAGCTGATGGTTCAAAATTGGATACTTTAATAAAGAAGTTTACAGGACAGC
The DNA here is from genome assembly GCF_964204655.1 of Triturus cristatus. Classification (NCBI taxonomy): domain Eukaryota; kingdom Metazoa; phylum Chordata; class Amphibia; order Caudata; family Salamandridae; genus Triturus; species Triturus cristatus. Next base: position 553,273,296 of record NC_140584.1, read on the forward strand.
AATTATCAATTTCAGGAAAAACTTTTGTAACTGTTGCAATAATTTTCCATGAAGGACCTACTGTTACTTCTGGACATTACACAGTTTATCTTAAATATGAAAAAGGCTGGACACTGTGTAATGATTCCCAATTGGTTTTTAAGCAACGTTTGCCTTTTGATTTAGCAAATTCCTATCTAATCTTCCTGAAACCTAAATTTTAGAGAGACTTGGCAAGATCTGGACAAAACAATTTTACCATTTTATTGGATTACCATTGGAATTTTCAAAAATAAAGATTTTTTAAATTATCATTTGGCCTAATGGAAAGATAACCAATTGTAATGTGGACTTTTTTAATTTTTAATGAAACTTTCGAAAACCAAAAATTTAGAGAAAATCGGTAACATCTGCACAATTTAAATTTTGGAATGTTATTGGAGTGCCATTGGAAATTTTTTCAAAAAAGATTTTTTAAATTACTATTTGGCCATGTGGAAAGGTAAACAATTCTATTGTGGACTTAATAAATTATTAATAAATATTTAGGGAACCAATATGTTACAGAGAATCGGTGAGATCTGTACAAATAAAACTTTAGAATTTTATTGGATTACCATTGGAAATTTAATCAAAAAAGAATTTTAAAATTACTATTTAGCCTAAAGGAAATGGAACCAGATGTAATGTGGAGTTATTTGAGATATAATATTGTGATTATACTTCTGAAACAAACATATCAGACGGTATTTTAAAGAAATAAGTATTGATATTAGATGATATTTTTTTAGAATATTATGCATTTCTATAATGTTAAGTTTAAGTAAAAAGAGATTCTGGGCTTTTTTAATACAATCTTTGAGATTGTTATTTTTTTTTGCCCGCTGTAAAATGATGAATGCAATTGCTTTCACAATTTATAGTGAAATGCAATATATTCTGAAAACAGCAAAAATAAGGCAAAAATATTTTTTGATAAATATGTAAATATGTGTACTGTATTATAAAATGTTTTAAAAATATTAATACTTTTTTCTTTTTTTTCAGATTGATATAGAAAATTTTCGAAAACTAGAACCATTTTTAAAGCAATTTTTTTAAAAAACAAATGAATAAATATTTTTTTGAGTGGGTATGGTAAGTCAATAATAATAATTGTAGTCTCTCAAAGACCTTGTAATGTGATAATTGATTTTTAGTGTTTTTTTTAAAAAAAAAAAAAATACGCGCACCGTACGCGTACGGTAAAAAAAAAAAAAAAAAAAGTTTTTAAAAACATATATAAAAAAAAGATGAAAGATAAGGTTGGCTCTTAAAAGAGCCGTTGTGTTCATGCAGGGACAGAGGAAAGAAAGATTGGGAAAATTAGTCTCTGCGACAAGTGTGCTGATCTATTTTGAGGTTCACTAGGGAAACACTGGTCTCCCTATGACAAATTAGATCATGACAAGAGGCGCATCGAATATCAACCCTCAGAAATCGAGGGTTAATTTCCAGAGGGCCAGCAAAAGGAGATGCTCCCCCCACAGATGAAGGGCTCACCTGACCTGCAGAAGAAGGACTCAGCCCTGCAGATGATGGTCCAGGCTGAGCTGCTGTGGATGTGCTTGGTTGACTTACTGAAGGGTTACCTCCAGTAAGTCGAGCATGTGTCCTTTTGTGTACATCCTTGAGGTGCCTCATCATGGTATGATTCCCAAAGGAATACTTCCTGTCAGGATTACCTCTTGAAAGTACACGCTGACACAGATTACAAGTTACTAAGGGTGCATTTACCTTTTGCTGGCCTTCAGGAAAAGTAAAATAATCCCATACATAAGAGGTCTTTTGTTTCCTCGCTCTCTGCCTCAAGGTAGTGCTGCTAGTGCTAGCCTCACTCTCAGAAGGGCTCTGCTGTTCTGCCATCGTATCACAAAGACAACCCAGCTCCTTCTCCTAAGGGATCACAAGCAGAAATGAGGGGAATGGGTGTGGTGTAGGAGAGTTCTAGAACTGAAAGTAGTTTCAACCAATCAAAAGTTGTGTTTCATGATCACATGACCTACCGTACGCTTACGGTACGCTTACGGTACGCTTACGGCAAAAGTACGCATGCGCGTAAAAAAGACACGCGCTTGCGCGCATGCGTTTAACAGTCACTCCCCGACACTTCCGCGTAACGTGCGCGTGTAGCGTACACGCGTACACGTCCCGCGCAGAGTACGCGCGGCTATGCAAATTGCGTAAATATACGCAAACAGCGTAGATAAATTACGGACGTAGCGTAAACCGTACGCTTACCGTAAGCTTACGGTACGCGTACTAAAAAATAAATTTAAAAAAAAGGAAAAAATGTATTGCTAATACATTTTACATGTTTATTTTATAAAATATATTAAAAAAAACATATTATAGAATTTTAAAAATTTAACCATAGTCTTTAAAAAAGGATAGAAAATTAAAATAAAAATATGTAAAAAAAAATAGAAGAAAAAAAAAAAATTAGCATTTAAAAAACCTTGCAAATTCACTGAAAAAACCATGGGTTTCACACACGTTATAGTTAGGAATTAGCATTTAAAAAACCTTGCAAATTCACTGAAAAAACCATGGGTTTCACACACGTTATAGTTAGGAATTAGCATTTAAAAAACCTTAGAAATTCAATGAAAAAACCAAAGGTTTCACACATGTTATAGTTAGCTGGACATTTCACTCGTAAAAAACCAATGAAATTCCCCCGTTATAGTTAGTTCAGCTAACTATAACTCGCGCGCCCGCAATGCACTGCTGATGACGTCACATATTACATCACTCATGACATGGTCAGTGACATCACTCATGACATCACTGATGACATCTCAAATGACATCACTGATGACATCACTGATGACATCATCCTTGTGATAGAGTGGCAGACCACCTCTGCCCCTAATATAACCTTTGATACACACATTCAAAAATAGAAATTAAAATTTTAAAAACAATGGACATACCAATACCAGTTACAACAACCTATTCAGTAATTCTAAGATCCACATACACATCCACTCATTCACCAACAGTCCTGTACAGTCACTCATACATGTACTCACTCATCATATGTACTCATACACGTATACATCCTGTTACACAATGCCACTCATCCATAGAGGTACTCACACACATAGTCACTCATGCTAATAAAGAATCAAACATACATTTACTTGCATATACAGTTATACACACACCACCACACTTACTTCTACAGAAACTTACACATACTTAGTCTTTTAAACAATCACTTATAGAAACACATACTTATTCATACAGGAACTCTTCCAATCTCTCACTCTCACATATACTCGCTTATATACACCAATTGTCACATATACTAGTTTAAAACATATGTAGTTACTCATAGAGACACTATTGAGACAGTCATTCACTCACTAACACACCCATGCACACACTCATTCACCCATAGAGTCCTGCACACATGCTGTCTTCAACACATACAAAGAGTGAGTCATTCATTCATGCACCTATGCACTACGTAATACCCCCCACCGAACCATACAGACATCAGACACTGATACTCAAAAAACCAACTAATAACCTATATAGACACCCATGTAGCTACTCACCAACCCATGCAGCCACTTATACACAAAGTGAGAGACTGATACAGATATTTACATATTTAAACATTACTCACTAAGCCATGTATTCACTAAGATACACTTAATCAGTCAGTTATACAATCAATTTTTCAAAAACAATTCATCCATTTAGACACTTATATACCCATTTATTCTTCCATCGACCTTGAGATATACATATATAAAACATATGTAATTTTCTGAAAAACACACATTCTCTGAATGATGTCATCAGTGATGTCATCAGTGATGTCATTTGAGATGTCATCAGTGATGTCATGAGTGATGTCACTGACCATGTCATGAGTGATGTAATATGTGACGTCATCAGCAGTGCATTGCGGGCGCGCGAGTTATAGTTAGCTGAACTAACTATAACGGGGGAATTTCATTGGTTTTTTACGAGTGAAATGTCCAGCTAACTATAACATGTGTGAAACCTTTGGTTTTTTCATTGAATTTCTAAGGTTTTTTAAATGCTAATTCCTAACTATAACGTGTGTGAAACCCATGGTTTTTTCAGTGAATATATATATATATATATATATATATAAATATATATATAGCGATATATTACCACTTGGTTTCACCTTCTGCACGGGGAGAGAGGCTGTAGATTGGACTACAGGGGAATCAACTGGTTTCAAGTCAATTACCTGTTCTCCTGGGATTCGAGGCTGGTGGTGAGTGGAGTTATGATGCCAACAGCACTTAGGATGCCACTTGGTGTATGGTGAAACCCCTCACTGAATGGGTCACCACATCGCACTACAGTTACCAGCATGCTTTGAGCCCAAGGTCAGCGCAGGGAACAGTGCAGCGCAGCAGAGGAGGAGCCGATAAACATCTCGCCATGGGAGTGGCTTTAATGCCACCACATTATTTAATACAGCTCCAGGTGTAAGAACTGACTTTGAAACGAGGCATTGATGAAAGCTTATGTGGCTGAAACGCGTCTGCCGTGGCATTTCGAGAATCATGCAGACCACGCGCTGAAATGAATTTCTGAAATAAATCCAGTTGTTGAAAATCCTGTGTTTGTGTCGGACTCATTCAGAAGAGAGGGAGTATTGGTTTTATGTTTTGACCAGTAAGCGGGCACTGGTCTCCGTAACCCCCTCTCAATCTGGAGTGACGCGCGAAGCCAGCAATCTTTGGACTTATGTATTAAACTACACCGCGTCACCCCCCCAAGCAGACATATTACCACTTGGTTTCACCTTCTGCACGGGGAGAGAGGCTGTAGATTGAACTACAGGGGAATCAACTGGTTTCAATTCAATTACCTGTTCTCCTGGGATTCGAGGCTGGTGGTGAGTGGAGTTATGATGCCAACAGCACTTGGGACGCCACTTGGTGCATGGTGAAACCCCTCACTGAATGGGTCACCACATCGCACTACAGTTACCAGCATGCTTTGAGCCCAAGGTCAGCGCGAGGAACACTGCAGTGCAGCAGAGGAGGAGCCGATAAACATCTCACCATGGGAGTGGCTTTAATACCACCACGTTATGTAATACAGCTCCAGGTGTAAGAACTGACTTTGAAACGAGGCACTGATGAAAGCTTATGCGGCTGAAACGCGTCTGCCACGGCGTGTTGAGAATCATGCAGACCACGCGCTGAAATGAATTTCAGAAATAAATCCAGTTGTTGAAAATCCTGTGTTTGTGTCAGACTCATTCAGAAGAGAGTGAGTATTGGTTTTATGTTTTGACCAGTAAGCGGGCACTGGTCTCCGACACCCCCTTTCGATCTGGAGTGACGCGTAAAGCCAGCAATCTTTGGACTTATGTATTAAACTACACCGCGTCACCCCCCCCAAGCGGATATATTACCACTTGGTTTCACCTTCTGCACGGGGAGAGAGGCTGTAGATTGGACTACAGGGGAATCAACTGGTTTCAAGTCAATTACCTGTTCTCCTGGGATTCGAGGCTTGTTGTGAGTGGAGTTATGATGCCAACAGCACTTGGGACGCCACTTGGTGCATGGTGAAACCCCTCACTGAATGGGTCACCACATCGCACTACAGTTACCAGCATGCTTTGAGCCCAAGGTCAGTGCGAGGAACACTGCAGCACAGCAGAGGAGGAGCCGATAAACATCTCGCCATGGGAGTGGCTTTAATACCACCACGTTATTTAATACAGCTCCAGGTGTAAGAACTGACTTTAAAACGAGGCACTGATGAAAGCTTATGCAGCTGAAACGCGTCTGCCATGGCGTTTCGAGAATCATGCAGACAACGCGCTGAAATGAATTTCAGAAATAAATCCAGTTGTTGAAAATCCTGTGTTTGTGTCAGACTCATTCAGAAGAGAGTGAGTATTGGTTTTATGTTTTGACCAGTAAGCGGGCACTGGTCTCCGACACCCCCTTTCGATCTGGAGTGACGCGCAAAGCCAGCAATCTTTGGACTTATGTATTAAACTACACCGCGTCACCCCCCCCAAGCGGATATATTACCACTTGGTTTCACCTTCTGCATGGGGAGAGAGGCTGTAGATTGAACTACAGGGGAATCAACTGGTTTCAAGTCAATTACCTGTTCTCCTGGGATTCGAGGCTGGTGGTGAGTGGAGTTATGATGCCAACAGCACTTGTGACACCACTTGGTGTATGGTGAAACCCCTCACTGAATGGGTCACCACATCGTACTACAGTTACCAGCATGCTTTGAGCCCAAGGTCAGCGCGGTGAACACTGCAGTGCAGCAGAGGAGGAGCCGACAAACATCTCGCCATGGGAGTGGCTTTAATACCAGCACGTTATTTAATACAGCTCCAGGTGTAAGAACTGACTTTGAAACGAGGCACTGATGAAAGCTTATGCGGCTGAAACGTGTCTGCCACGGCGTTTCGAGAATCATGCTGACCACGGGCTGAAATGAATTTCTGAAATAAATCCAGTTGTTGAAAATCCTGTGTTTGTGTTGGACTCATTCAGAAGAGAGCGAGTATTGGTTTTATATATATATATATATATATATATATATATATATATATATATATATATATATATATATATATAGTCACTGAAAAAACCATAGGTTTCACACATGTTATAGTTAGCTGTACATTTCACTCGTAAAAAACCAATGAAATTCCACGTTATAGTTAGATCAGGTAACTATAACTTGCGCGCCCACAATAAACTGCTGATGACGTCGATGACGTCACATATTACATCACTCATGACATGGTCAGTGACATCACTCTTCACATCAATGATGACATCTGAAATGACACATTGTGGATTGCGGTCGCGCAAGTTACAGTTACCTGATCTAACTATAACGTGGAATTTCATTGTTTTTTTACAAGTGAAATGTACAGCTAACTATAACATGTGTGAAACCTATGGTTTTTTCAGTGCATTTGCAAGGTTTTTTAAATGCTAATTCCTAACTATAACGTGTGTGAAACCTATGGTTTTTTCAGTGAATTTGTACGTTTTTTTAAATGCTAAGTTATGTATTTATTTTTAATTTTTGCGCGCATGGTGCGCTTCGCGCACGGTGCGCATGCTGTGGGCACTCGGTGCGCTTCGCGCACCGAGCGCCCACGTGGCGCATTTCGTACCGCGCACGCCTCGGCATTTTTTACAAAATATCAATTGTTTTTTTCTCTCTTGGGGGTCCTTAGATTTATATATTAAATGTGATTGTTAATTCTTTTTTTTTTTTTTTTTTTTTTTTACCGCGATTTTAAAAAAAAATTATTAAAAATTATTAAATTCATTTTTCATACTTTTTGGTCCTTCGTGAACCCCCTGACGAACGCTAGGGGGTCTGCAACTCTCTTCATTGCCCCCTTTTCATGTTATCAACCTTTTTTTTTCAGTGCGAGAGACAGAAAATGGCGGCCGATACTTCCTTGTTTCGACCGATTCGAATGTTTACTTTGATCTAACAACCAATCAGAAACGCGCTCGCGCACGGCACCGTACGCGTACGGTAAGCTTACCGTAAGCGCACGGTAAGCGCACGGAGCGCTGCCACAGATATATATATTGATTTAAATGCTATTTTCTCAGGAACTACTGAACAGATTTACACCAGACCTACAAAAGGCACTTCCTTGACCTTATGGCTACCTCTCTGCCAAATTCCAAGTAACTCTGTTCAGCCGTTCGGGCTGTATCTGTGTCTAAAGGTCCTATGGAAAAATGCATGGGGAAAATGCGTTTTGGGACCCCCCTTTTTTCTCAGCCCCCGCTTGACGAATCACCCCGAGACTTTCAGGGTAGGAGCGGAGGGTAGCGCCCCATTAGTTTTAAAAATTTCGCGAGGATTCGTCAACCGGTGCCAAAGTTATTCAAAATAGAATTTTCAGATTTCCTATGGAAACATGGTCCTAACTATAACTATCTACTGGCGACTGCCAGTAGATAATATATATATATATATATATATATAAATCTCTCACAGAAAATGTTGCCCTCGAATGGAAGCACACACACAGATAGGTTTGTCATTTTATTACAGGCTACAGAAGAGACAAACAACTTACAGAGAATTCATTTTTGTAGGCCTTACACGTTTCAGACATCCTTGTCCTTGATCACAATCCAAATGTGTGTATCCAGTGAAAGCTATTGGAGACATCTGTTAGCAATTCTGCCGTTAAGTAGACCTCCCAAGTGAATTAAACACCAGTGCATGTCGGTAGTTGAAGTTCTGCAATATACATTTTCCCCAAGTGGGTTTGTCATAGCCAAACAAAATAACAATCAAAACCTGTACTATACTTTTTGATTCATCCATTGGGATTTTACACTTTCTATTTTATTTAATGTTGAACTTGGGGCAAACCTATTTGGGACAAATATGTGCTGCAGATCTACCAGCACCATAATGCATCTGAGAGACGCACGTTGAGGCCCACTGGGGGCGGAATATATTAAATTGCAAACAGGTGTCAGTTTTGTTTTCCATTGCCTCACTTGACATTAGCCTGTAAACAAGAGCTGTGTAAGCTTGAAACTTGTAAGTCCTGACCTTTTGAATCTGATGTTCTTTGCTTACTTTGCTGTGGAAAATGGAGGAAATAAACCTGTATTGGGAGTGCATTTTCGTTGAGGGCAACTTCTTTTGAATGATATATATATGACTTAAAAGATGTTAAATACTTCTTAATTGATGCTGTCCCTGTTCAATGAAGAGGAGGGAATAGGGAAGCTCAAAACAGGAAGTTAGAAACACGCTTTATTCTTGATTTAGATACCAAAACTCTCGGGAGACTTAATACCACCGAAGATTTATATACCTGCTTGTAAATAGAACATCAAATAGTCTTTTATCAACAGATGTTTATTGTGAAACTTTCTATACAGCTTTAAATATACAGTATATTTAAAAATGTATATCTTTACTTGATGAATTGACATATATGAATTCATGTTACCAGACAAACCCGCGATAAATTAACATTTTGGAGGTTTTTATACAAATTCCTACTGCTGCACAAATTAATAGAAAAATTACATTGCACTTGGGCACTTTATAGTAATTTAATCGATTACGTTGGTGTGGACACACATTTGCACTTTATATTGTAGTCCATTTTAATGCACACTATAGACAGAGTAGGATTTTAAAGGTATTTTACCATGAGACTTTTATAGAATTGAGTATTAAGCAATAATGAATTCATGCATTTATTTTTTTAATTTGTTTGAATATCCTGTGGTAGTCGATATATGCACAGACATATATTTATATAACGATTGTGTAAACGTTAGACACCACCGTGATGTAAATCTGAAGTCTGTCATCTGTATCAATTATTTTAATTGATGCACATGTCACTTCAAATTGTTGATCCTGAACTGCAGCGCTGTCATGTGATCAAGGCCGTGGGCGGCCAAAACGTGTAATGGCAGACAGTTTGAATTAAACACTGCAAGCACTAAAACTGTGGTTTCTGTCTGTTTTTATCCTCCTGAAGGAATTTGGGAAAAGCGGAGTCTTGTGTGTATGTATATATATATATATATATATACACACACAAAACTCCCCTTTTATATACACACACACACACGCACATATATATTCACTGAAAAAACCAAAGGTTTCAGGGGCGTTATAGTTAGGAATTGGCATTTAAAAAACCTTAGAAATTCACTGAAAACCCATAGGTTTCAGGGGTGTTATAGTTAGCTGGACATTTCCCTCGTACAAAACCCTAGAAATTCCCCTGTTATAGTTAGTTCAGCTAACTATAACACGCGCCCCCGCAATGCACTGCTGATGACGTCACATATTACATCACTCATGACACGGTCAGTGACATCACTGATGACATCACTGATGACATCTCAAATGACATCACTTATGACATCACTGATGACATCATCCAGTGAGTATGTGTTTCTGTACAGTTTTAATATGTTTAATATATATAGGGAAAGGTCTGTTGAAGAATGAGTGGGTGTACAAGTGTGTGAATGGATGATTTTCTAGGTGCGTAACTGACTCTATAAGTGAGTCATTAAATGTATCTTACTGCAGACTAGTGACTAAACTGTGTGAATGTCTGTATGTGTGTGTGCAGGTGTATAATTGGCTGCATGGTTTTGTGAATAACTATATGAGTGTCTATAAAAAGCACAAAATCTGGCTCACCTTCAGACCCTATGCCTGCCAAAATCGCAGCCACTTTGTCAACTTCTCTCGCCAGTCCTTTTTGTGATATCCTTAATAAATCGTTGGAGGAAGGTGTCCTTGCGGCTGAGTGGAAAGCAGCCCAGGTTGTCCCGATAAAGAAAAACCCGAAGCTGTCACCAGAGGACATTACCAACTATCGTCCTATTTCTTTGCTTCCCCTAAACAGTAAACTTCTCGAAAAACATATTAATAAACATCTCTCCGAGTTTATTGAAACTACCCACTGTCTAGATCAATCACAGTCCGGTTTCCGCTCGAAACACAGTACTGAGACTACATTAGTGGAGGTCACTGATAACATCAGAATGGCAGCAGACAAGGGTCAGGCAGTGATGTTGGTCCTGCTTGACCTGTCGGCTGCCTTCGTCACCATATCCCATCAGGTTTTGATCACCCACCTTAAGGAGATAGGTGTTAGAGGCAAAGCACCATCAGGCACATGCATCAAAAAGAGAGTTTGCGAGTCCTTATTTGCGAATTTTAAGGAATCGCAAATAAAGACTCGCAAAACACGATGCAACAAAAACATTGCGAGAATATTGCGAATCGCTAAAAATCGCTAAATAAATTGCGATTTCGGCATTTGCGAACTCGCTATTAGCGATTTCGCAATTAGCGAAATCGCTAATACCGAAGTCGCTTTTTGATGCATCCTGATGACATCACAACCAGGAAGTGAGCAGCACCAGCCTCATTTCCAGTGCACAGTGTCAGGGAGAGGAGGGAGCTGGCTCTGGGAGCAGAACAGGAGTGTGACAGAGACAGAAGAAAAACTTGTGATATCAAATGGAAGCCTCACAAACAGCAGAGGAGAGCCAAACAGGCAGGAAACGCAAAATTAAATTTGCAGAAAAAGAAATTGACACCCTCATTGAGGGAGTAGTCCACAGCCATGACAAGCTGTTTGGAAAGGCATCATTGAAAGTGGCAGAGCAGGAGAAAAGGAAAATCTGGCTCCGGATCCAAAACAGGGTCAATGCCATTGGGGTGACACACCGCACCATTGAAGAACTCAAAAAACGATGGTACGACTTGCGCAGTCGGGCTAAGGTGCGCATAGCTGACCGCCTGAAGGAGGCAAAGAAGACAGGAGGGGGAACACCAACAGACACTGGGAACACTCCCATGGAGGACTTGATTGAATCCACCATCCAGCCAGAAGCTGTTGTTGGTGTGACCCAGCTGGACACGTCCGGAGCAGCAAACACATCTGAAGGTAAGATGAATGTATGTTTTCTTAGTGTTACAAAATGTAAAGGTAGAACTCGACCATAGCACAGCCCAAGTGCAGACCCTGAACATCCAGTACACAATGCATTCAGTAGGTGAGGGGCATTATGGGAGATGTAGTCAGGTCAAGCAGTTAAAATGTCAAATCTCAGAGTAACAACCCAAAAAAGCTGAATAGAGTATAAAATCATTTACAAAGGCAGAAATTTATTACTGTGCAATTAATATCACAGACATGAAATAATACAGTGTTGCACTGTTTCACCTCACAGATGCACAACGTGTAGAAGATGTGGATAGCGATTCCCCAGACATGCAGGACACCAGCGCAGGTGAACAGATGGACACACCTGTGGTGCAAATAAATCCCTCACGTCCAACAAAGTCACGCAGGGCTACTGTTCCATCCCTAGTCACCATGGAGTGTGAAGATGATGAGGCTGATGCAACACCAGGTGGCAGCCATGGCCAGACAACTTCCATCACACAAACACAACCACAGGTCCCCAGAACTAATCACAGAGCCCGGCGTAGGAGAGGAAGAGCACTCAGGACACAGCAGGAGGAGCAACCAAGTGATGTCTGGGGTGGTCTTGAGGGACAGATGCTCCGTATGCAGCGCCTGCAGACAAAAAACACACGATTAGTACAATTGCAAGTTGGCAAGATGGCTAGCAACATAGCAGTACTGTCAGAAAGTGTGCAGCAACTGAGCAAGGTGATGCATGAGGGAAATGTATCCCAGAAGAGACAGCATCGTCAACTAATGCTGCAATTGAAAATGTTTGCTAAATCAAACAATAGATTGGCCACGACAACTGCACTGCTGGCACGTAGGTCTGTGACCATGCAAACTGAAATGTGCCATTGGAGCGGCGATGTGGCTAAAGCACTGGACCAGGTCACAAATGCAGTTGATTTGCTAAATGCTTCCACAATTGCGGCCAACAATTCCACGCCCGAAGAGGGTAGTGAGGGTGGCTCAAGCCTAAGTAGTGTGGCAGTTCCAGTCCGCACTGCAGGAAGACGCAACACACGCAGCAGTACCCCCGCCGCTTCCAACATAACGGATGACAATGCTGGGTCTGACAGGCGTCTGGGTGTTCGTGGGAAAAAGCGCTAGACTGGCATGTACAAGTGCATTCCACTATGGTGACGTAACCATTTATTTGGATTTGACTTTTCACAGAGTGACAAGTGAATTGACATTTGCAAACCACTTATGTCCATTGCACTGGTCAGATTACAAGTGTGCTTGAACACTCATGGCAATTTTATTTAATTAAAGAATACTCTGATAGCAATAGTCAGTTTCTGTGTCATCATTACTCACCTCAGAAATAATTTTGTGTGATGTCAAATCTTCTCCTACGCCCTTCTGCTGCGCCTGCCCCTTGTGCTGCATGGTGTTGTGGCACTTGCTGGTTCCCATCCTCCGAATCGCTGTCAGACACCTCGATGTCCATTCCTCCCCTTGTCGCTATGTTGTGCAGCATGGCACATGCCGCTACTATCTTGCAGCATTGTTCAGGGTTGTACTTCAGTGCTCCACCGGTCTTATGTAGACATCTGAATCGGCTCTTCAACAGCCCAAATGTGCGCTCTATGATGTTCCTTGTCGAAATATGTGCTGCATTGTACCTCTGTTGATTGGCAGTTGTGGGATTGAGGTAAGGCGTCATTAGGTAATTACGCAAGGCGTATGCGCTGTCACCTACATGTAATGGAGCAGAGAGTCAGTGGCAGCTTCACATTGACATACGTACAATGACAGTGATAAACTATAACACATATTTACCAAGCAGATGTCCCTCTCCAAATTCTCCCCTGACAAGACGGGTGTGTATGCCACTTTGCCTGAAGATATAAGAGTCATGTGCACTCCCTGGAAATTGCGCAACAATGTCAGTGATAATGTTTTTGGCATTGCAAACAACCTGAATATTGAGGGAATGGTAAGATTTCCTATTTCTATATATATATTCCTGTGTTGCAGGGGGACATATTGCAACGTGGGTGCAATCAATACAACCCAAAACATGTGGGAAACGAGCTATCTGGTAGAACTCCTGTTTGGTTTTTGCAAGGTCAAGCGCGGTGGTAGGGAACTTGATATGAGACCCGATCACGGCCATCATGGCATCAAGGAATGCTTTCAATATTCTTGAAAGTGCGCTTTGTGACACACCTCCCGCAACAGCAATGACCCCCTGAAAACTGCCTGACGCCAGAAGGTGTAGGCAACATAGGACCTGCACATGCGTTGGGATGGCATTGGTCCTACGTGTCTGTCGTTGCATTATGGGGTCCAATTCATTGATTAGGTCATGGATCATTGCTGCATTGAGCCTATACTTGTCGTATATCTCATCCTCTTGCTGGCCTAGCAAAGTTATGCGGACTCTGAAGATGCGCTCATTCATTCGCCTCCGTCTCTGTGCGGCAGCCTGCAGCCTCATCCTCCTCGCCATCAGGTAAATCCCTGCCATTGTGAACAGTGCTGGCTCATTCTGGGTGTGTTTAAATGGGTTTCAGTTGGTTTTCACCTGTCTGTGATTTGCACTCATGATTACCACCTGGTTGTGATCCTTCTTATTTAGCGATCGCTAATTTGCGATTTTCATGGAAATCGCTATTTGCGATTTGTCATGCATACATTTTGCGATTCGTTGTTTGCGATTCGGTAATTGGGACACGCTAATACCGAATCGCTATTTGATTCGCAGAATGTTTTGCGATTCCTTATATTTGCGAAAAAATGGATTTTCGCAAATATACAGTTGATGCATTTCAACACTGACTTTTGCGATCGCAAACGGCCTATTTTTGCGATTCGCACCCTTTGCGATCGCAAAAAGGTTTGATGCATGTGCCTGCAAGTTGGTTAATTGATTTCCTGACCAATAGGACGCAAACCATCAATCTTGGTCCTTACCGTTCTCAAACCACCGGTATCAGCAAGGGGGTTCCTCAGGGCTCCTGTTTGAGCCCTACATTATTTAACATCTATGTGGCCCCCTTAGCAGGACTCCTCAGAAGGCTTGGTTTCACCCCCATATCCTATGCTGATGACACACAACTTCTGCTGTCATTTGACAAAGCAAATCCACTCACCCAGGACATTTTTTCTGAGGGTATGAAGGGTGTTGCGCATTGGATGAGGGAGAATTTTCTACAACTGAATACTGACAAATCAGAAATTATGCTGTTTGGAGAGGCAAGACTAAGATGGTCCCCTAGCTGGTGGCCAGAGGAATTGGGCTCTGCCCCGTCCCCTAAAGATGTAGTAAAGGATTTAGGTGTGCGCTTGGACAAGGATCTAACTCTTGAAGAACATGCAAACAGTACTGCCAACACCTGTTTCCATACTCTCCGCATCTTGCATAAGGTCTGTCCCTTTCATCCTATTACCACTCGTAAAACCCTTGTCCAATCATTGATTATCAGCAGACTAGATTACTGCAATGCCTTATTAATTGCAGCCAAAGAAAAATCTTTAAACAAATTGCAGGTGGTCCAGAACAATGCAGCCCGCTTAGTAAACAACGCACTTCCCAGGACCCCTTCAGCCCCACTGCTCCGTGACCTCCATTGGCTCCCTATAAAAAAGAGAGTCAGGTTTAAAATCTGCTGTATGGTTTTCAAATCCTTACATAACTTGGGGCCTTGCTACCTAGCTCGTAAACTTATTAGATACACTCCCACACGACTGTAGAGATCCAGTCAACTTGCATACCTGTGTACCCCTCGCATCAAACTGGCACGGATGGGAGGGAAGGCGTTCTCTCATCTGGCACCCCATTACTGGAATCTTCTCCCACTACAACTTCGTCAATGTACCAACCTACTGGTCTTCAGGAAATTATTGAAAACAGAACTTTTCTAAATTGCACTCGCCGTAGTGGTCATTCGGCTGTCCTAAGCGCAGAGATACCCCGTATGGGGTGATTCAGGCGCTATATAAAACCCATAAATAAATATATGGGTTATTGATTGGTTGTCTGAGTATCTCTATGGCTGCCTGAGTGTTTGTGTGGGTAGGGTGTGTGTGACTCTATGCATAGATATGTGAGTGGGTGATTCTATGGGTGCATGGTTTTAAGAGTGCATCTGTGATGGACTGTATGGTTGGGTGAGTGTATGTATGGGTGTGTTAGGGATTGAATGTATATCTCAGTGGTACATGTGTGACTAACTACATATGTGAAAGGCAGTACATATGTGTATAGGAGTATATAAGTGGGTATATGTGAGAGTGTGAGAGTGGCTGTATGGATGAGTGTGCGCTTGTATCAATGATTGTATAAGAGCGTAAGTGAACTTGAGTGTGTTTAACTGTGTAGGTGAGTAAATTGGACTGTGTTTAATTACTTGCATGACTGACTAGGTGTGTCAGTACCTCAATGGATGATTGGCGGTGTGTGAGTGTCTATATAGGTGTATAAATGCATATGATAGTCTTGTACGGAGTGACTGTAAGTATGAGTGACTGTACAGGTGAGTGAGTGGAGGTGTATGTAGACCTAAGAGTTAATGAGTGGGTATGTAGTTATTGGTATTGGAGTATCTATGGGTTTCAAAATGGCCATCTGAAATTTTGAGTCGGTGTATCAAACGTTATATTAGGGTGTGAGAAGAGGCACTAATTTATCACATGGATGAAGTCATCAGTGATGTCATCAGTGATGTCATCAGTGATGTCACTACCATGTCATGAGTGATGTAATATGTGACGTCATCAGCACTGCAGTGCATTGCGGGGGCGCGAGTTATAGTTAGCTGAACTAACTATAACAGGGGAATTTCTAGGCTTTTGTACGAGGGAAATGTCCAGCTAACTATAACACCCCTGAAACCTATGGTTTTTTCAGTGAATTTCTAAGGTTTTTTAAATGCCAATTCCTAACTATAACGCCCCTGAAACCTTTGGCTTTTTCAGTGAATTTCAAAGGTTTTTTAAATGCCAATTCCTAACTATAACGTGCATGAAACCTATGGTTTTTTCAGTGAATTTCAAAGGTTTTTTAAATGCTAATTCCTATCTATAACTTATCTCTAAAGATATCATGTTTAAAGATTTTCATTGGATTTCTATATTTTTCAAATTCAGTGTCAATTTCATTAATTTTTTTTTTTAAATACATTTTTATCACCATTTTTTAAACTTATTTTTTCAATTAATTCTTTTAAAAATTAAAAAATATTATTTGAATTTAATGGGTTTTTCAAACATATTTTTTTATATTTTTCAAAATATTTTTTTAACTATATGTTCAAAACGTTATTTTATATATTTGTTTTCCATATTTTTGGATCCGCGCACCCTATGTGCACCGTTCTCGATCCTGACGCGTTAGCATCCGCGCATGGTACGAATTGGGTACATGTTTAGTGCGCGATCACAATGCGACTGGTACGCGACTCCCAGCCTATACGCGGCACGTTCGATGTACGTAGTGCGACGTTTAAGCGCTTCCGCGATGCGTCATGTGCGTCTATGACGCGGTAGGTGCGCAGATCCTGCGAAATATTTAACATTTAAAAAACATATATATATGTATTTCATGCGAATATTAATTGAAGACAAACTCTAAACTAGTCTTAAAACTAATATATTTTTACATCTAATCCTATACTTTTTTTTAATTCAATTTTGCAGATGCGCGCTGGGTGCGTGCTGCGTAAGCGCAGGGTGCGTGGATCCCATGTGACCTGCAATAAAAGAGATTTGATTGGTTCATTACACTTCCTGTACTAACTATTGAAAGACCCCACCCAATTAAATCATTCTTCTTTGACCTTCTTTGGAGGAGCATCTCTTTGCAGAGAAGAAGATTTTTTAGACTAAGTTTACACTTAGTTCTAACTTTTTTCACCTAAAAATGGCTTCAGGGCAGCAGGCATCACCTGCATCTCCTCATACATCTGAGGATGGATTTTTGGTGGAGGCACCACCCAAAGAACGTTTTTCTTCAGTGTTGTGGAAATTTGTTACTTTTCTCGAGGGGCAGAATAAGACCAATGCCACCTTGGTCACATGCAAGATTTGATGAAGCACCTAAGGACCCTTCATCCAAACAATCTTGCATGAGAAGAGTGCAAACGGATGAGAAACACTCCTGCTCCTGCGCCTTCCACCTCATCGCAGCCGAGCACTTCAAGAGTGCATCCATCCGCCCAAAATTTGGACATCCGTCCTCAATTTCAATTTTTAAAAGTGCTCTGCACTACGTGCAATGCGACTTTGTGCTACAGGGAGCAGTCGATCGATCTGATCTGCCGCCGGCAAGAAAGTCACATTTGCTAGTTTTTTATTTTTTATTGTTCCCTGAAGTTCATTGTTTGGTTCCTCCTGTTTTGTTTTCTGTTTATTGTTTAAAAAAAATCCAAAAAAATCACAAAATTGTAAGAAAAACCCAAAAAAAAAATATAAAAGACAAAAGAAAGAAGAAAAAAAAAGTTTTTGTAGGAACTAACTTTCCTGGTTTAAAAAAATAGCTAAATTTCTTTGTTAGTGTGTGAAAGTTTAGATGAATGTATGTGTAGTACGTAATTGACTGACTGAATGCATTAGTAGCGTATGGTGAATGTATAAGTGCAGAACTATGAGGAAGTGCTGCAGCATCACACAGTAACCTCTTTAACTGCTGTGTGCTGTAGTACTTCCGAAGCACAGGGATGCAACATATGTACATAAATATGTTGCAAATCTATGCTTCTCTCTGCACGGCTGCTTAAACTGCAGCCATGTGGTGACACAGGCACCCTTGCACCATAGTGCAAGGATATCTGTGTCATGTGCTGTTTGTTTTTCTCCAGGAAGACACACCTTCCTGCACAAAAACAATGAGAAAATGCATTTTTCTCCTTCAATGTATGTTGAACATTTTAGCATGCCTTGAAGATATAAAAATGTGGAGAAATAAAAATAATTTTCCTTATTGTACTTTCCTACACCAATTTTAGAATGATGCAGCATTCACATACATATCAAGATTTCTGATTTCTGATAAATCTAGAGAAATATCTTGTTCTATGAGTATTCAGTGCAATCATGCACAACAACACTTATAGAACACCCTTTCAACGCAAAGTGGTGTGTATGATGAGGTAGTATTTACATGGAGTAGAAAAAGTACACAGAGTGCCTTTTCCTCTCTTTGTAAATATAAAAGAGTGTCTTGCGCAATAACTATGTTACAAAAAGTGACATATTTCCGGTTTTAAAATTCCTTGCGAATGATAGAAGGTAAGCACAGAGTTTTGTCTGCAAAGATGCTCAAAGAAGAATGATTGAAATGATTGCGGTCCTTCAGTAGGTACAATGGGAAATATTATGAACCTCTCAAATCTCTTTTTTTGCAGGTCACATAATATCTGATTATGGTCAGATTTAAAAACTACATAGGTATAAACAGAGTGTTTTTAAAAACGTGTTTCAACTTTGTAGCTTCTTGCAGACCTCGTCATTCTGCATATTGAGACTTAGTTAAACTTACCTTCACAAGAATAGGAATAAAAAATGGTATAAATTTTTTTCAGATTTTCATTGCAATCTAAATTCATATAAATTGCTTATTTTAAAATTTGGATCTGTGAAAGAAAAAAAAATAAATATAACATGCAATAATACATTTTTTACAACACAGCATAATTTCAACAAAGTAATTTGTTTGCATTTTTTGCTGTTCTCAGAATATATTGAATTTCACTAGGAATAGTGATTTCAATCGTACTCATCACTTAACAGCGGGCAAAAAAAAAAACAATCAGAAAGATTGTTAAAAAAAAAACAACATCCTATTCTCAGTACAATACCAGAAAATACAAATCACACATATATGAAATGCTTACAGTTTACAAAATTTTATAACTTTAACTTATAAAAACTGTAAATATTGCCGCATTAAAATAATCACCGAATGAATGACCAGCATAAAGTCCATAATTCAAAAATATACCTTTTCTTGAGGCCAAATGGTATTTTTGCACTCCTTCTTTATGTAAATTGTCCAATGGTAGTCCTATTAAATTATAATTATAAAATACTCAGAGAGTGAATTATCTTCCTAAAACTTTGGCTTTAAAAATATTAGGTAGGAATTTGGTAATTCACTAGGCAAACGTTGTTTGAAAACCAACTGGGCATCATTACAAAGTGTCCAGCCTTTGTCACATTTTAGATAGGCAGTGTAATGTCCAGATGTTGTGGAAGGACCATCATGGAAAATTATTGCAATTGCTACAAAAGTCCTTCCTGACATTGATAGTTTTGCTGCTACAAATTGCTTTATTAAAGTATCCAATTTTCTTCCGTCAGCTGTACAACGTTGCATCATTAAAATTATGTATTTTCCATATTTTGTTAAGAATAATGTGGATAACATTTCTGATTTACATTGGCTACACTCCATGTTTTGAATTGCACCTTTAAGTAATTTATTGAAAGACACTGATTTACAGTCTGGTAATGTTAAATGCAGAAATCTCTCAGCGTCTACATTGGTGCTACATGTATACATGCAATTTTCACAATAATGTTCCCATTTGTAAGAAAGGCCAAAAATATTTTCTATTTCTACACCTTCATTTTCAAAAATGGTAAGCATATACATTAAAAAATTTCTTAGCATCCTGTTGGATAATTTGTGTAAATTGTGTAGAACCAGAACACACATCCAAAAGACTACGGACATCTGAAACAGATTGTATTTTACTTCTATCTGTTGTCAATTTGTCATAAACAGAATGCAACAGAGAACAAAATCTTTTTTGCTGATTCTGCATAATTTGTTGTTGCAAACCTTCAAGATAAAAAACAACATTGACCACTACATTAGCATAGCAGTTGACACCAGAACTATTTTCAAACTGATAACCAACAATCTCTCCAACAGTGTCCAATTTCCAATTTCTTTTTACCTGCAATCACAACATTATCTTGTTCTTTTCCCTTTTTGACACCTTCAGAACAGATATTCTCTAACCTTCTTTTTCGACCAACCGCACGCTTTTAAAATATAGGATATTGACCTAAATTTGGAGCATACACCCTTCTTAACCTATTATACTCTTTTACACAGTTTGCATCTGCAGTAACCTTTGTCTCATCAAAATCAATCAAAAACAAACCAGATAATGTTCTGACTCGCGACAAAGCAACATATGCCATACCCTCTTTAAATACGGTAGATCCAATGTTCACCAATGCACTATCTACACTTAATCCTTGAGATTTATGAATAGTCACTGCATATGCCAGAGAAAATGGAAATTGTTTCCTACGGACATATAAATCTTTAACAAGCAAAAAAAACGAACTGAACAACGACCAATTTCTTTAACTTCATCAATCTGATCAAATTTAATTTTTAAAAATTAAATTCCTTCTTTTTTCTGATAATTCACAAAATCCACCACTTTGCCCATTGCACCATTAACTAAACCTTTCTCTACATCCAAATTACGCCTTAAAATTACCCGACAGTTTACACACGCATATAGTGCCTTTTCTAAACCAGCAGTTTTAGATATTTTTTTTTCTAAACAATCCAGTTTTGATCTCAACTTTCCCGTCAAAATAATAGTGATTACTTCATACAGTATTTTATCGATGGCTTCCATTTTTACAATTTCTTCATTTTCCAGTTTTAATAATTCTTCGTTGAATATTGAATACTCGCGCAGTGTTGGCATTAACAAATCACAGACTTATTTTTAGCAATTTTCACGTACACTTTTGCAGGAACTGCATTTTCATTTGGAAAGACATTGCAAAGTAATCGACTCTCCAAAGCTTCTTTCCCTTGTTTTGAAAGAATTCCAATTCTTATATCTTGAAGAATACTTCAATATTCAGCATCATTTGCCTGTCGCATATTTGTTGTCAGTTCTTTGTATTCAAAATTACTCCAAATGTTCACATTACCAACACTGCCAAGAGACTTTCTCGTATCTTCATGGGCAAGTGTTTTAAATACCGGTCCTTTTACCGGAGTCAGTTGCAGTAGATCTCCAAAAACTATGACGTGTTTTCCTCCAAATAACATGTCATACTCTGTTTTAAGAATTTGCTGCATTCTTAAATGCACAAAGGCAAGCATCAAGTTTGAGACCATGCTCACCTCATCAATAATGAGAAGTTTTATTTTCTTCAGGACTCTTGAAACTTCACAACAAGCTTCTCCAGATAGCTGTGGTATTCCAATTTGTTCTCATGCTCTACTGGCAGCATTAGTAAACGATGTAAAGTAATTCCTTTAATGTTATGAGCTGCCAACCCAGTTGGAGCAGTGACAACACAAGACAACTGCGAATCAGTTGTTTTCTGCCGATAACTTGTAATTACTTTAATTAAGAAACTTTTTCCTGCTCCAGCTTGACCACTCACATACATTCGGATAGGTTGAAATGATGTACATGAGCACCCTCTCTTTTCATGAAGTAATCCATGGTCAATCTGCTCTTTCACTTGCTGATATATTTGTTTCTGTTCAACATTTAGTTGCTCTTCCAAGTTTCCTAACTGTATTGCATGTTCTTCTGCTTGATACATTGCTGTTTCCACCTCATTCATTGCAATCGCTGCTTCATTTTCAACAATTGCTTGTCCTAGTGGATCCTGACTCAGTGCAGCAGAACTTTGACTGTCTTGAGAACTGTCTCTAGCAATCTCAGCTGCAATTATAGCTTCTTGATCAATTTCATCATTCAACATTTTGACATAATTTGCGAAAGCACTGCATTGTATGCTATCTTTACAAGCATTAAATGAATCTTCATAGCTGGGAAAATCTCCAAGTAATTCCAGTTCTGAACGCCATGGTTTGAACATTTGCAAAAGGGCTAAATAGTAAAATTCCCTTTTGTCAGCAGTGTCGCAACTCAGTTTCCTGTGATTAATTAAATTTCCTTTCCTTTGTTTCACCAGACATCCTTCGGAACCAATCACTCCATATTTTCCATCGGTGATTTTCTCTGTAGTATTCCGTTTAAAGGTGTAGTTTTGTAGCACTTCATAGAGACACATGTTCTCAAGATGATGACTTCTATTTGGATAGTATGTGTCCAACATATTCGTTTTCAAAATATCTGTACTTTCTGGGTCATTTTCTGCGAAATATTCAATTTCTTGAACAGATCTCAGTACCCGATTTCGCATTCCTGCAAGACCTAGACTCACCCAAATGATTCTTCTACTTTTGGAATATACACTTGCAGATGATAACTGATCTGAACATTCATATGCTCCAATTTCATGATGCGATAACATCTTCAAACTGAAACTGTATAATTTCTTACTTAGAGTCTTCTCGTGAGAAATCTCTTCCCACATTTCTTTCAATTCAGCCTTTTCTGATTTAGTAATGTAAGACGTTACATATCAAGCAACAGCAATGGAATTGTCCGCAACATACTGAATATCCATGTTAGCGTTCCACATGGATAAAATAACTGGATTGTAGTCATTTATGTATTTTGATTCTTCGCTTCTTCTTAAGTTGTAGGTGTTTTTCGGAGACTTTCTTGTGATGGTATGTCATATAGCTGACATAAAACTGTTCACTCTTCCTTTGGATAATACAGGACGTGGAAATCCAAAACGACATTTGGTATAGAACTTATCCTTTGACTTGTACTTTCGTCGACAGTATTTTTCACACCAGTGGCTTTGAAATCGTAAGACTTGTTGTTTTAAGTTTTTGTCTTCTCTGCTATTTGGAAGAGCACATGTAGCAGAATCTTCAATGAAAGACAAAACAGTTTCATCTGAATCTGTTCCAAATTTGGGGGCGTCCTTGACCCATAACAACATATGTATGTGAGGAGCACCTCTTGCTTGATACTCCTTTCTCCAAAAGAAATCCACAACTTCTCCAAGAGGAGGATTCTTTTTATTGCAGATGAAAGACATCATAGCTTCAAATCTATGATTGAAATATCTGCATACATTGACAGGATCCAAGAGCACAATTCTCCAGGTGTCTTGTATTCAATATTTTTTATATTGGAATTTGCCTCTCGAAGAAATTCAAGTAAATCATCCCAAGCATACTCAGCACAGCTTAGTGTAACGAACCATGTAGGAGTTCACAAGTTCCGTAGCATACATTTCAGTTCACCATGCCGACCGTACCAATATTCATTAGTCCCACGCTGACATGCCATCAGATTAATCAACTGAGATTCTAAATGATCATCTCTCTGATGCACTTTATCCATAAAATCCTTTGCAGTTACATTTTGAAGATGCATTCCAGTTTTTAAAATGTGATTTACTACATATGAAAGTCCAGACAAGTCACTTTCAAACAGAAGATGAAACATATAAGGGATACATTGTCGAAATCTTGGATCTTCTGCATATAATCTTGTTGTCCGATATTCAGATGCAGGAATCTGCACAGGACGTTCATCATATCGTCCACCTTTTCTTGTTGGAAACAACTGCGGGAAACAACGAGCTTCCAAGCTCTCTTCCCATACACTCATGGGACTTCCTGTTGCTTTTTTCATTTGAAACAACTCAATCGTATTCCCCATCACCTCTTTGGAATGAAGTGGATGTACACTGTAATGTTCATAGATCTCTTCACATCTGGACATGTCCACTTTTTCTATTTGTCCACTTAATGTTTCAGTATCTTCTGCTAAATCTATTTCTTCTTCTCCAACAAACACATTTCTATAGTACTCATTATTTTTTAACAGATACAATGACGCCTTTTGCACTTTTCTAACATCCACTAACTCTTGCCAGATTTTCTTATTCTTAGTAGGAACACCATTAACTAGAATGACTAGTGGCTCATTTTCTGCACGGTCTACACCTATAGTTTCAATGTTTTTCCTTAAATCTAATTGTAAATACACAACTCTTCCTTTCAATCCTCTTTGCAACTCTGATGGCGGTAATTTACTTGTTTTGGGCTACATACGAACAATAGCCTGAAACGGGTGAACACATTGTATGAGAATAGACTCATACGTATTTAAATCTATCAGCTCTGGAGGAATAGCAACCGACTCTAGATTATTATGAACAGCTCTAGCAGGCATTTTATTCTCATCTAATTTGTTATAACAATATGTGCAAATACGCTGCTCACATCCCAAATCAAAACAATCCTATACCAGCAAATAAGTTGCAAATTCCATCCACTTATCATTATCTTCTATTTCACTTTTTAAATACAGATTGACACCCCTAGTCTGATTTTTATAGTGACTTCGCCGACAACAAATACAAGAAACATTTGGTTTTTCTCCTGAAATTACCTTAAACTTTGTGATTTCATCTTCAAATTTTTCTGTAATTACGGGTTGTACATTGTCTTCAACATTTTGTTCTACTAATGTGTCAGTTTCTTCACTCTCTTGCTAAGGACCAAAGTAACAAAACTCAATATCATCACAGACCTCCTTCACATCTGATACTGACCCACGCAAAAGAGCACTGTTCAACTCACTTAACTTTAGTGCTGGACTTTTTGCATAATACAACCTTCTCACTAACTTCCGCATTTGAGTATGACGTACTGCCAGCATTCTGAAATGTTGAAAACACTTTGACAAACTTTCCTAGAAAGACAAGCCAGAGAATGACCTTGCAAACCAGTATGTTTTCTGACTCTGCAAGGGTCTAGTCCTTGCAACAGCTTAATCTTTTGTTTTACACTTTTTTTAGTATAGGCTCAAAAAAACTACATAATTTTTCAATAGATTCCTGTCGTACACTGCAAACACTACTGCAATCCCAAGTGTACACAGGGTTTTTAGCACGTCTCCCTAAATCTTCATCAGCTATCACTTCTTCTGCATTTCTTTCAACCATTTTCTCTTTCTCAATTGGAAAACCGTCGCTAACCTCATAACCTCTACCACTGGTGTCAACTGCATACAATAATTTTTTGCTCAGTGAATAACTCTCTTCATTAAAAAAGGCTCTGAACTGGAACTGTGTTTCCACTCTCCCAAAAAAACATCACCATTTTTTTTTTATTAATAACTCTTTTCCTCCTACTTTTGGCCTTCATTACATGTATTGGTTTATCTAGTGATCGAATTATGTTTAACACTAAAATAAACAGTTTCCTTTTTACTTCAAAAGCCTTTTCCACAATGTTTTCAATATGCTTCTTCCTTTTATAAAATAAAGTTCTCTTTTTATATTTCTTTTCATCTTTCAGCAAATTATGCACTACTCTCTTGTAAAATATTTTTTTGCGTAATTCCTTATACTGATTTTGCCTTCTTTTACCATACTTTATCTCCTTCGACTGACCATTTGCTTTTTTACTTTTCTTCTTATTTTGAATTTTTTTCTTACTTGAAGAATTCTCAGTAGTTCCAGCATTATCTACATTCTGTTTGCTCCTACAAACATTTTTAATAAATTGCTTTGTGATCTTACCAGAAGATTTTTTCCTTTTAGCCACATTATCTTGTACATTCAATACTTGTGGTTGATGTTTCTTCAAATAATCCTCCTGTCTCTGTTCTTTTCTTTTTCTTTTTTTTCTGACATGATTTCTCTATTTTAACGTTGCAAAACAGTATCTGTAAAAAAGAATCACAAATAAATGTATATTAATAACTTTCAAATGTATACTATTCTATTACTGTATAAACACATTTTATATAAAAACTGACTAAGAAACTATAGCCCTGAAGCACAAGTGTGACAATGGTTAAAACACTACATGCATAGTGCATACTACTTTGAAGCAGTTCATGCCCTAAAGCCTACCTCACTAAAAGACTACATGCTAACTGACTGAATGATTACAGTAATATAAGGAGACACACTGGGTGAGTAACAGGGTGTTTGCTAGAAGTGTATGAATACTAACTGGGGAATTGAAGGTGTGAAAGACAATTGTATAGGTGATTAGAACACTGCATGCATACTGGATAGCCATTTGAAGCAGTCCATGTGCTAAGGCCTGGCTCACTCCATGAGTACTTGGGTACTGACTGAAAGATTAGAGTACAGCAAGGAGAGTGTCTGGGTGAATTTATAAGTGGTAGGCTTTTGGCACAGGGAATGGATTAGTACTTGGTACTGAATGGGTCACTAGAGGAGTGCAAAGGGAGTGACAGGATGTTTGCTGGACTGTATGGATACTGACAAGGGAATTGAAGGTTTGAAAGACAAGTGTCTAGGTGGTTAGAAGACTGCATGCATAGTGGATAGGGGTTTGAAGCAGTCCATATGCTAAGGCCTGGCTCAGTGCATGAATACTTAGGCACTGACTGAATGATTAGAGTACTGCAAAGAGAGTGTCTTGCTGAATTTATAACTGTTTGGGTTTTGGCACAGTGAATGGATTACTACATGGTGCTGAATGGCTCACTAGAGGACTGCAAAGGGAGTGACAGGCTGTTTCCTGGAAGTGTATGGATACTGACTAGGGAATTGAAGGTGTGAAAAACAACTGTGTCGGTGGTTAGAGGACTGCATGCATTATGAATAGTCGTTTGAAGCAGTCTATGTGATAAGGCTTGGCTCACTGCATGAGTACTTGGGTACTGACTGAATGATTAGAGTACAGCAAGGGGAGTGCCTGAGTGAATTTATAAGTGGTTGGCTTTTGGCACAGTGAAGGGATTAGTACTTGGTACTGAATGGGTCACTAGAGGAGTGCAAAGGGAGTGACGGGGTGTTTCCTGGAAGTGTATGGATACTGACTAGCGAATTGAAGGTGTGAAAGACAAGTGTATAGTATGTTAGAAGACTGCATGCATACTGCATAGACATTTGAGGCAGTCTATGTGGTAATGTATGGTTCACAACATAAGTACTTAGAAACTGACTAAATCATCAGACTACTGCTAGGACAGTGCCTGGGTAAAACTTTTACATTTTCAGTTCTGGCACAGTGAAGAGAATAGTGCATGGTACTGCACCTTAGTGTCAAACCCTGACTCATTTTATCAATGCATAAGCAAAGACTGGCTTCTAATGCTACTAAAACTTGACAACATGACAGGTTTTAAAACAGTTATCTGTCAGCAAATACACAATGTTACCAAATGCTTCTCTCACAGTGGTTCCCAAATGCACACAGACTCACTGTGTGATTCTAGACAGCAACCACTATCCCTAAGAGTTTACCAAAACTCATTCACTACTTTGGAAGTGGTAAGGGAACTGCACACAATGTACATATTTCAGGACTGAACTTTTGTGTGAAAGCCTAACTCATTTAATCAATGCATAAGCAAAGACTGGCTTCTAATGCTACTAAAACTTGACAACATGACAGGTTTTAAAAGAGTTATCTGTCAGCAAATACACGATGTTACCAAATGCTTCTCTCACAGTGGTTCCCAAATGCACACACACTCACAGTGTGATTCTAGACAAGCACTACTATCCCTAAGAATTTACCAAAACTAATTCACTACAGTGGAAGTGGTAAGGAAACTGCACACAATCTACACATTTCAGGACTGCACTTTTGTGTCAAAGCCTGACTCATTTAATCAAAGCATAAGCAAAAACTGCCTTCTAATGCTACTAAAAGTTGACAAGAAGACAGGTTTTAAAACAGTTATCTGTCAGCAAATACACAATGTTACCAAATACTTCTCTCACAGTGGTTCCCAAATGCACACAGACTCACAGTGTGATTCTAGACAAGCAACACTATCCTTAGCAGCTTACCAAAACTCATGCACTACTGTGCAAGGGGTAAGGAGACTACACACAATCTACATATTTCGGGACTCCACTTTTGTGTCAAAGCCTGACTCATTTAATCAAAGCATAAGCAAAAACTGCCTTCTAATGCTACTAAAAGTTGACAACAAGACAGGTTTTAAAACAGTTATCTGTCAGCAAATACACAATGTTACCAAATACTTCTCTCACAGTGGTTCCCAAATGCACACAGACTCACAGTGTGATTCTAGACAAGCAGCACTATCCCTAGCACCTTACCAAAACTCATTCACTACTGTGCAAGGGGTAAGGAGTCTACACACAATCTACATATTAAAGTACGGCACATTAGTGTCAAAACATGACTCATTTTATCAATGCATAACCAAAGACTGGTTTCTAATGCTACTAAAACTTGACAACATGACAGATTTTAAAACAGTTATCTGTCAGCAAATACACAATGTTACCAAATGCTTCTCTCACAGCGGTTCCCAAATGCACTCAGACTCACTGTGTGATTCTAGACAAACAACACTATCCCTTGCACTATACCCAAACACATTTCTCCTTCTAGAAGAAGTACTACATTTTAGTGTAGAAACACAACTCATTTCACAAATTCATAAACAATGACTGGTTTCTAATTCTACCAAAATATAAAAACAGCACAGTCATCTGTTTAAAAACCCATGAAAAACACAAATGCTTATCACAGAATGGTTTCTACATGCACACACACTGTCAATAAAATTGTAGAGAAAAAAAGTACTCCCTACACTTTAGCAGGAGAAATACATTAGTCTGATTAAAATCAAAATAGTCTACATACATCCCCTCACAAATAAATAACTTACCTTTCAAGTTGTTTTGTAGATTAAGAAGTATATCAGTCACACACCAGATATCAGTCACACACCAAATTTTCTTAGACAGAATCTCTGCACTGTGCACCTGTCAGCAGAACCAAAGAATGGCAAAGTTTCCCTTTTATTTTCCATACATATACATGTAAACATCAAATCAAATTCCTTCCCACATAAATTCAAAAGCAAACACACATTTCTATTGGTTAAACATTTCAACCCTTTCCAAATGACATAAATTTGAACCCTTCCCCCAATCTGCCTTCTGCCCGTTACCATAGAAACAGGTCATGGAACACTGGACGAGGCACACAGGTCACAGGTTCAGCACACAATGTTGCTAATCAAGAGAGCAAGTGTTCTTGACTTTTCAACATATCAGCTTATCATATATAATGTTCCTTACAATCAGTTTTTGTTAACCAATAAGAATCATGCGTTTAAAAAACAGAAATATACACCCTACCTTTCAGTGTAGAAGATTGTCAAACAACCAATGATTTCTTGTCTTTTTTCAAAATTGCATCTTAGCCACCATTTTAGAAACATCTTACTTTCCAAACTGCCATTTCATTTACAGGGACCATCTGAGTGCATCCAGACCTCCTTTCAAGATGCTTAGAGTGTGGATTGTGGGACACAGCTATATTTTCTGGAGCCAAAGGTATGCAGAAAACAAAGGCATTCACAAAGACCAAGGTTTGCCAAATGTAGACATTAAATTGATTGGACAGAGTGGGTTAAAGTGGCACCAATTGATGCCATTGGTGAAATCCTTCATGCATATCCAACACCCTGACCTCATAATAGTTCACTGTGGTGGCAATGACCTAGGCACTTTGACTGGGGTAGGTCTGGAAATGCTTATGAAGGACACCTTTGCAGAACTGATTTCACTTTTTCCCAAAACTGCCTTTGTGTATTCTAACATATGCCAAAGGCAGAAATGGAACTGGTCCGATCATTTTTGTCCACAAATTGAGAAAGCTAGGAAACATGTGAATAAATCTGTTTCTGCTTTTCTCCGAGACTATAGAATGGGGTCCATTTACAATAACAATCTGCGCTTTCATATGCAAGAGATGTATAGGAGAGATGGAGTACACTTTACTTATGAAAGAAACAGAGTCTTCCTCAACAACTTTAGACTCTGTATAGGTACTTACTTATAAGTACCAAAAACTCTCAATGAACACAACAGCTCTTTTTAGAGCCACTCAAGAACAAAACACTTAAGCTTGATCTTTATCTCCCAGCAATTTCATTTTTTTTCCCCTTTGATCCGCGCACCCAGCGCGAGGGAATCCGTGCACCCAACGCGATAGGATGCACGCACCGTGCACGCATTCCACCGTTTTTTTTTTTTTTTAAAGGGGGCCCTAGGGGGTCCTTCTGGGACCCCCTAAGCACCTCTAGAGGGTCAGAGTATTTCCACTCTGCCCCCTTTATATGTTTTACACACTTATTCCCCTTGCTTCTTCAGCCTCGCTTCTACCGAGGCAGAAAATGGCCGCCAACAGTTCCTGGTTTCGAATGTAGACAGACACTCGACAGCCAATTAGCATTCAGCGTGCGATCGAGAGGGTGCGCGCTCAGTTCGGGGAGGGTGCGCTTATGGTGCGGGTGGGGTCCGCGGATCCTCCCCGGCCATAGATATATATGTACTTTTAACTCTAATTTTCTCAGGAACTACTGAATGGATTCACACCATTTATGTAAAAGGCATGAGTTTGAACTGAGGACTACCTCTTTGCCAAATTTGGTGTAATTCCGTTCAGCGGTTCGGGCTGTAGTTGCGACAACAGATCCTATGGGAAATTTCATGGGGAATACGTGTTTTGGGACCCCCCTTTTTTCTCGGCCCCCGCTTGACGAATCACCACAAAACTTTCAGGGTAGGAGCGGAGCGGAGCTGGCCAAAAGTTTGGAAAATTTCGCAAAGATTCGTCAACCGGCGCCAGACTTATTGGGAATAGAATGTTCCGGATTTCCTATGGAAAATAGGTCCTAACTATAACTATCTACTGGCGACCGCCAGTAGATAATATATGCATATATATATATATATCTTACATTTTGGCTTTTGCAGTTTGCATGTATCCTCGGCTGCCATTGTATTCTAAGGCCAAACTATAATGCTGTGGTATTTCTTGTGTGTTTACAGACAGTGCATGAGTCACATGGAGATATCCCTTGACACTAGGAGCATTCAATGAAGTTAGCTATCTCTGAATGTTTATAATTCAGGGTTTTCGTATGGATGGCCTGTTCTTTGATGTTATGCCCCCTTTAAAAGCAAATAGTGTTTTCTCCAGTTGCTGGGTACTCACATTCATGATTTGCCAAGGTTTATTTTCTTTTTTCTTTAACTCACTCGATAATTTATTTTGTTTTCTCTAAGGTCTATAATAGGGCCTGCATGTTGTTGTTTCAAGCTCTGTTTTCCACCCTCTGAATCAATTTGCGTGGAAAAAGTTGTTATTCCAATTCATTCTGCCTGTAAGTTGTATGTTGTCCTATCTGAGCAGTTTCTCCTGATTCATAAATATTGTCCTTCTTGTAAATTATCCCTCTATCACTTGATTTGCTATTGTGATTCAATTACGTAAAATGCAAAAACAGCATTTGGCTCTGTATTTTACAGAAAAATACATACTTGCACCCTTTTTGGGCGATAGAAACATTGTGTCCTAAAAAAAAGTGCAACATTTTTGCGATAATAAATAGTTCAAATAACACATTTACCGCAAACTGCGGCCCGTCGTGGTCTGGTCAGTTGCATTGTTCCTGTGCACTTGCGCTAAATGTGTGCCATGAATGGTGCCTAATTGTGCAACATTGCATAATGATATAATGTTGGAATTTACTATAACAAGTATGACACAAAATTACTGGAAATTTCATCCAGGCCTAATCAAGGTAGGATTTGGTGACATAGGACACTAAAAGAACAATGATTCATCATGATGATGGTGTAGAAACCTGAACTGTGATGTGATGTGGAACTGGGAATAAAGGTGTTGCAAAATATTTTGTTTTATACTAATGTAAAGTTTGGATCCCATAATCCCCTCGTTAGCGCTACCTAATGGCTAACGACAGAATGCTGACAATAATCCCTGTTTCAATTCAAAGGCTTACTCTTGTAACAAGAATATCTGTTTTACAATCTGGGGAGTTCCTCTAGTTGCACACTTCATGGTAAATGTCTCTATCAAGGGTGTATGAACAGAAGGCACTTCAAAACTAGTGCCCCGAACATATTTACTGAAATGTTGCTCACTTCATCAGCATAATAATTCCATTCTCCTCGCCTTTCCTTTTATTTTCCTGCACCATCATGGCCTCGAATCCATTAGAATCATGGTTTTATCCCCGAAACCTTCAGGTTTAATAACCGCAGTCTCTGTCATGCATTTCATTATCTCTCCAAAGGAGTTATCACAGTCCTCTGACCATTTATGGCATGTTCCCTTCTTCAACAACTACCTCATTGCTTGTGCCATCTCTGCAAAATTACCTACAAGTTTGGTGTAATACTCCACCAGTCCTATAGAGGATTTCATTTGCTCCTTTGTGACTGCAATCAGAGACTTTTCTATAGCTTCTAGTTGCTACATTTTAGGTATAACACCTTCTTCAGAGAGATCATAATAAAGGTATTCAACCTCTTCAACTTCAAGCCTGCATTTTCCTATTCATAAAATAATTTCACTTCCTTTAATACGCTGTAAAGTCCTCTCATAATCTCCTATCTTCAACCCACCAAGTTGTCATCCTGAAAATAAGCTACTCTGGTAATGCCCTGAAACAATCTATGCATTGTGGGTTGGAAAACCTCTGAGGTCAAAGGCATTTCAAAACACATTGTAGAAAAAAGTATGCAACTTTCAGAGACACAAAGCACATTCATGAACTCGTTTAAAGTTTTGCTGCAAGTCTACCAGCCCACCATGTCAGTGGAAGATATCATCTTCTTTGCACTGGTAGAACACCACCTGCTGTATTTCGAGATATCTGCTTGGAAAGTAAAGATGTTTGTGTCACAGCTTTGCTGAAGGCACTGAACCTTTGCTAAGCAAGCACCATTCACAAAGTCCCAAAGTGAGAACTTTCCCTAATGTTCCTGAACAGGAAAAGGTATGTTGAGATGGCTGCCCTAAATAGGGTGGATGTTATAGCACACATTGACCGGACCGCCAGTCAAATATTTCCACCACGGGGGACAGCTGAAGTTTCGCCTTTGGATCCTATGTGTTAAAACTAAGAATGATGCGCAGGCAAGTCTTATAGAAAAGGTAGTTGATTTATTCTTAAGATTACTTCATAGGTTACAAGTTACAGGAAGATGTTCTGATCCATAAAAGTGCCCCACCAGGAGCAGCCTCCTCGCTGCTCATCCCTTCCACACCAACTGAATCTCCTTTCAATACAAACACACTGAGCATTCTATATGACCTCAGCATAGGCTGAGCAGCAAGGCAGAGAACCACAATGGGGAGAGTGCATTGAGTAAAAGGTACATTACAACACAATGCTTCCTGTAACTTTAAATAAATTGGCGGTCCGTATGATTAGCAGGATGGGAGAACTGTTAAAATATGGCAATGCTCTCACCCTTACACACTCTACATGACTTCCTAAATGCCTTGACAAGGGATGCAGTGTTATCTGATGTTATGCATTTCATAACTCCTAGGTGGTGAACAACTATGTTTCTACCGATTAAGTCACATTTTATTGATGTTAGGGACAGGTTGTTGATAAACACATAAAACATTATTGAAATCGCTGACATTGACATGCATCCTCACCTTGCCATTGGATTTGTGGGTCAGTATAATGGTACTTAAGTAATCTGAGGTCTTCAAAGGACCATTTATTTTCCATCATATAGTCTTTTTAACTAGCCTCTTAGAACACCTCTCAAGGATGATACGTTCATCACTTTATGCACTTTAGGTACCGCACCTTCTATTGACTTGAATGTAGTAGTGATACCTTGTATGCAGTCAATTACTTCCCTGACTACTTTAGACAATTATTCATCCTTCAAAGTTCAGCAGATCATGATTATTTGCATCTAAAATTCTGCCTCAATTCCAACAAAATGTTACCAGTATTTACAAAGTATACTCTTTCTTGTTTGGTCTTTCTTTTCATTTTTTAAGGTCACCACATAATAATTCACCATGCATACCCTTACAGCACAATCTCACTCTTGGCTTGGCATTTGATGTGTTCATTTCAAATTCCTTGATCTTCCTGAATGTCTCCTTGTAAGTTAATGTGTCTTGAGAGCATAATTATGGCCACATGTTCACCTCCATGCATCTCTATCTTAACCATGCACTTCAAGGGATTACATGATTCCACTACATTCTCTATGCTTGATTCTTTCCTTGCTTTCTCTCTCCATACACTCAACATCAAACCTTGTTGTCATTGTCACTGCTTGTCTCTTCAACCTCTTGCACACAATTCATTCTTCTTTATCGTTCTCAAGATAATTTTGCACATCCATGAAAAAAGTTTATCTTCCTACATGTTAGAAATTGGGTTTCTGGTTGGCAATGGTATACCCCCTGTCCAAGCAGAAACCACTATCCTAGTCAGGGTAAGTCACAAACACAACTTAAATTAACCTGTGTTCACCCTCTAGTAGCTTGGCACATAGCAGTCCAGCTCAACTTAAGAAGTAATGTACAAAGTATTTGTGCAACATAAAAAACAGTAAAATTGTGAAAACACCTCACAAAAATATACCACACCTAGATAGAAAAATAAGAGCTTAATTTAATTAACAAAAATAGACCAAAACAACAAACATCTAATAAGTATAATCGGTGTTATGAATTTTTAAAGAATAAACTGAAATGTAGGGTTTAAAAAAAAAAGCTGGAACCAGACCTGTCTGGTCGGGCCAGACCAGGACAAATCCAAAGGATCAGGCCGACTGCGAGGGGTCGGCTATAGGGACCAGCCGTGGCTCACTGAACCAGTACCTTGGCTCATGTTTGCATCGACATTGAGATGCGAGGAGCAAAGGAGGCGATGAATCGTCGTCGATCCCTCGAATGTAGGTGATGCATAGGCTCCAAGCTGCACAAAATCGGAGATACAGCTGGAATGGAGGCGATGCGCTGTCGGTGATGCAATGTCCTTGATCCACGCAGTAGGGGCGATGCATCAGTATCGTTGGCGATGCAATGTCATGCGATATACTCGATCCTTAAAGCACAAGGAGATGTGGCAGTTCCGAGCAGTGCCGTGTCAGCAATGCATGGCTTTTGGCAGTTGCAGCACTTTATTCCCACTTCCAAATGCCTAAGACTGGATTGGCACCACTTGGCAGGGCAATACTGGCATAGTCCAGGTGGAGTCGCACAGTGAGTTGGAAGTCTTTTTTGTCCCTGAGCCTTCCATCAGGAGGCAAGCCAACAAACCCATGGAGTCTATTTGGTTCTTGTTTGGAGAGATGCAGATCCAGTTCTCCTTACTCCCAGGCAAGAGGGCAGAAAGTAAGCACAGCAAAGCAGGAGTCCAGCAGACTAACAGTCCAGCAGAGTGGCAAACATACACGCCCAGTCACCACACCACGCCAGTTTGGACCCGGCCATATGCAAAGCAGTCTTGACCCTGTTCCTCATGGAAACAGTCCAGACTAATTTGCCAGGCCAGGTCCTCCATGGACAGGAAACAAGTGTTCTGGGTCCGATTTAGGAGTATGTTAGCTTGCATCCAGTGACACAGTGAGCATAACACCCATGTCTGGGCTTACCCTTCCCACTTAAGGTGACAAAAGCAAAAAGAATAGATGATGGGCGGAATGCTGAACAATACAAACATTCACACCCAGTCTAAGATCTGATTGGGTGACCTGTGCTCAAGGGCGAGGTTGATATCCTTGGTTGAGCTGCAAAAGACTTATAGCCTAGCTCCCTCCAAAACCTTCCGATATTTGCAGATTCGACACACCGTACAGGTGGCGTTATCCCGGGAAGATTTCCTCCCTGAATTGTCACCACTAGAAAATAGGCTCACATGACCCGCAGGGCAATCGCACTAACATCAGAAACTTATAAACAATTTCCCTAATACTCTCTCATGCCTACTGGAATTCTAGGAAAGGGATCAATCAATCAATCAATCAGGAGTTTGTTAAAACAAGACCACTCACCCATAAGGGTCTCAAGGTGCTAGGGGGGTGCAGGATCTATTCCATCAAGGAGGGGGTCTGTCGAAGAGCCAGGTTTTGAGGTTTCTTGCGAAGATGGGGAGCGATGTTGTCTGAAAAAAAAAGAGGTGCAGCGACATAGAGGGAATGACTGAAGGAAGCTTCGACGGCCAGGATAGGGTCTCCTTGAGCATCAAGGATGAGAGTAGCCCATCGTTAAAAGATGAAATGCAACAACCAGGCTCCAGCCAAGACACCACAACAAGGGTAGAACCAGCAACCAATGATCCCTCAAGAACTCTACCGAGAGTTGAACCTTTGAGAGTTGAAACTGCCCCCACCCTGTCCAGCAAGGTTAGATATAAGACAAGAAGGGCATAACATAGGGTAGGAAGCAACTCCAATGGTTGTACTCCAACCCAAGGTTCTAATGGAAGCTCCATTTGTTTAGGGGTCAGCAGGGCTAACTGGCCAGATGCTTCATCCTCTAACACACAAGAGCCAACCATAAGCCATACGACCCATACACAAGGCACAAAGACCTGTCGTCACAAAACCCATATAAAGCCAAGGGCACCTGTGATATTGCAAAGACGGGTAGCATTATAAGGCAACTGGCCCTGATCGCCAACCTGCAAACCTTAAGGCCAACAGATTTAATTTCAATTGAATTCATCTCACAAGGGAACCCCTTAGAAAAATAAGCAACAAAAGCCACTTGGATTTCGGTTGACAGAGCTCAGAAAGTACTAAAGGAGTGGCAGCCATTCAGGAAATGTGAAATATAAGGCAGGTGCCCCATCACAAATTCAAGTATCTACACCCATTAATAGCTCCTGACTTATCCAGTGTCAAGGTTTGCCCTCCTTTAGCTACATTCTCAGTCCTTAAAGGAACCCTGACCAAATCACCACCAACAAAACCTAACTACAAATCAGACAGGGAAACATAAGTATATGTCCTCATCATAAGAAACAGATTGGAGATGGCTTTCGTGATCAATAAACTGTGCACCATGCAACCCATGACAACATTCAGAAAGCTGTGCAATGAATAAAGGGAGCCATGGCCTGCTACAACTGTGCTCATGGAACGTCCGTGACCTAGAAAGCAAATTAACTGACTCAGAACTCCTAGCCTTCCCGCAAACTTTCAACATCGTCCTCTTGAACAAGACATGGCTTGAAGACCCACTCCATAAACAGGGGTTCGTAAACTACTCTGTACCGGCTCATAAAGGAGCAAAATATGGGCAGCCTGACAGCCTACATGTTCGTGACTAGCCCAAGCTCATCCAGAGCCTTATACTCAGACTCATCTCAAACAGGCAGCAAGAGAAACATATTATCGACTTTGTGGTTAACAGGTGACTTTAACTTACATCTTCTATGGTCCTCCCCTGAAAACAAGCTTATAGTAGCACAGACTCTACACTGAAACATTCCGGCCCAGGACAGAAGTGGAACTGGCAAAATGGACAAGACTGGCAAGCAGCTCCCAGGCAATCTGGAGCACTTTAGATTGTACGCGCTTAATGGTCGGTTCCCAGGGGAGAACCTATTGGCTGCCTCATACCACTTAAGTTCTGCCAGCTTTACAATTGACTACACCGTTGTCACTCTGTCACTAATGAAGCACATACACTCATTTTATCTTGGTGAGAAGGGGGATAGTGACTACTTACTCCAAGAGGTGACCTTCCAGCCAGCCGCTGTAATACACAGAGGAATCAAGGAGGCTCCGGGATTGGTAACATCGTCTAGAGGACCAAATACTTTCCCTCATTAATGAAAGACCTGCCATAAGCGGCTGAGACGCTGCTACAATGGTGTCTAGCGAATTCCAACAATGCTTTAACTATCTGGGAATCTTTAACTGAAGGGCTCACTGAGAAATCAGCCGCTCCGGTAAGAATAGGGGACCAAATGTGAAGCACCCTGCAGCACAGGGTCATCCCCATAGAGCAGCCAGAAAACTAAATTCTCTAAAAAGGGCAGTAAATAAGGCATTAAGAACCTTTCATCAAAAACTGAGGGATGTTCACTCACAAACAATGTTGAGACAGTACAAGATTTCACTAAACAAATTTAAATGGGTCATCAAAAGAGAGCAGGATGACTAACTATGGGCCAAACTACTTTGGGGCATGAGATGGAATGATAGTGCCAGATTTTGGGAAACAATGAACAAACAGTTGTGTCCTGCACAAGGAGTTTTCAACTCCCACTTGTCAAAAGAAACGTGGGCAATATTTCTATTAGACTATTTTATTCAGCAACTGACTGGAAGTGCCACTTTTCAGATCCATGACCAACCACAGCCAGTAGGTCTCAACAATCATGAATATGGGGGCAGTTTATTTACCGATCGCTCCACTTCAACCAGCAAAAGCCCCCCCAATAAAACACCTCAGATGACCGCCAGAGCAATAGATTGTCAGATAACCTGGGGCAGACATGATGGCACCTGAGCCCAAGTGGCATCCCATCTGCTCCCTACAAGCTTGGTACAGCTTACTGGGCAGCAGGTCTTAAACCTGTTTTCAACAATATCCTTCCAGAAGGTATCATACCAGCATCATTGATAGAGTCTTTCATCTCCCCAGTTTTTAAGGGTGGAGACAAAGCTTCAGTCAAAAACCACTGTCTCATTGCACTCCTTGAAAATGAGGCCAATATTTTGCAGGAATACTTCTCAAAGAGCTAACTGCTTGGGCCTCCAAGAATGCAATAATCCATTAAATCAGACAGGCTTCTCCAAACTGACAGGAACCACAATCATCATAATGGCCATATCTAAACTGATCTTCGGAGTAAAGGCGCCACTACACTTATGCTTGATTGATTACAGGTCAGTATTCGATCATGTTGACAGAGGAAAATTATGGTGGAAACTAGGGAACTGGAACATCGACTGGCCCTCCTGCAGTCACTCATATTATTGCATATGGATATGTGGGTGCAAATAATGCTGGGCACTGGATCACATCTCTCTAGGCAAATTCCTACTACCAAAGGCCTGAAGCAAGGGTGTGGGCTCGCACTCACCGTGTTCAATCTCTTCCTGCTGGATTTAACATCCCAGCTGAACATCAGTGATTTCCACGCCCCCAAATTAGGTGCTCTGCAAACAAATGATGGACGAACTGCTGAATGAATCATACATCACTGCAGGTCAAGAGATCTGGGTTAAATCCGTTGTTCTTTTGCTCACCATGCCACCCCAGTTTAGACCCAGCCATATGCAAATCAGTCAACTTGGCAGTTCGGTCTGGACTGTTCCCATAAGGCACAGGGTCAAGACTGATTTGCATATGGCTGGGTCCAAACTGGATCGGCGTAGTGGGCAAAAGAACTATGGATTTAACCCAGATCTCTTGACTGGGGGAGAATGTTTGAATCATTCAGCATTCTGTCCATCATTCGTTGCAGTTACACTTTTCGCTCTAAGAGGGATGGGTATGCTCAGATGTGGGTCCCTTGCTCACTGTGCCACTGGATTCAAGCTAGCCTGGCTGATGAAGGATGACATACCTCGAAACCGGTCCCAGGATGCTTGTTTCCGGTCCAGGGAGGACCTGGCTTGGCAGTTCGGTCTGGACTGTTCCCATGAGGCACAGGGTCAAGACTGATTTGCATATGGCTGGGTCCAAACTGGGGTGGCGTAGTGGGCAAAAGAACGATGGATTTAACCCAGATCTCTTGACTGGGGGAGAATGTTTGAATCATTCTGCATTCTGTCCATCATTTGATGCAGTTACACTTTTCGCCCTAAGTGGGATGGGAATGCCCAGACGTGGGTTCCTTGCTCACTGTGCCACTGGATTCAAGCTATCCTGTCTGATGAAGGGTGACATACCCCGAAACCGGTTCCAGGATGCTTGTTTCTGGTCCAGGGAGGACCTGGCTTGGCAATTCGGTCTGGACTATTCCCATGAGGCACAGGGTCAAGACTGATTTGCATATGGCTGGGTCCAAACTGGGGTGGCGTAGTGGGCAAAAGAACAATGGATTTAACCCTGATCTCTTGACTGGGGGAGAATGTTTGAATCATTCAGCATTCCGTCCATCATTTGTTGCAGTTACACCTTCACCCTAAGTGGGATGGGTATGCCCAGACATGAGTTCCTTGCTCACTGTGCCACTGGATTCCAGCTAGCCTGGCTGATGAAGGGTGACTGTCACGCCCCGCCCCACAGATCAGAGGAGGTATTTGACTGTTTGCAAATCCTGTTTATTATTCTCACAGGTACGTAATCAGGGTTGCAGGGAAAAGGGGTAAGAAGAGGCTCCTGGGGGTTCTTATGGTGTCTCTTGACGTGTCCAGTTTCTTTGCCTCCTCTCTCCGCGGACGCGGTCCTGCAGGTCATCCCCTCGGAAAAGAAAGAACAACGAGACGGTTACTACCTTTTTCTTTTCTCCTACTGTTCCCCTCCCTTTTTGTGGTCCGGGATTGTTTTAGACACCCAACCCCTTTTTCCCTTGATAGCATGGGCCTTTTCACCGTCCCCGGGTCCTTTTAATCAGGATAGTCCCGTTGGAGATGAATTTTACAGCCCGTCCGTTCCCCGGCTATGGGTATGGTTTTCTATAGGCCTGAGAAGGCCGACTGGGCGTGCCACCAACCCACCAGGGTCCTGCCGGTTTTCCCAACCGCTTGCCTGAAGCCGGGGCCCGGTGAAGGGGTCCCGGCTGCCTCGTCCTCTGGTCCTTCCTCGGGGCACATCCGGTGTTATCTCGGGTCTCTGCAGCGTCGTCCCGTTCTCTCCACACCTTCGTCTCTTCCTTGCTCCGCTCCTCGCTCCGTTCCTCGCTCGGCTCCTCGCTCTCTCGGCGTCTCTCGCCCTCCTCATCCACTTCCGGTTGTTTTGGGCCCTCCAGGCTCCGCCCCTCAGGTGTTAGTAGAGTCAGCACCGGTTGCAACGGCCTGGTGCCCCCGGGGTCCTTCTGATGTTCCTCCTCGTCACAGTGACATACCCCGAAACCGGTCCCAGGACGCTTGTTTCTGGTCCAGGGAGGACCTGGCTTGGCAGTTCGGTCTGGACTGTTCCCATGAGACTAACTAAGGTAGGGTTACAACGATTAACAAAGCAAGAAGACGAAACCCAAGCTGGTACCTGGGCACATCGCGACTCGACTCTGTAGCCAATTATAAATAATTGGAGTTATCATCGACCAAGATCCCCCAGAAAGAAACTACAAGAAGAAAAGTGAAGGCATTGGCCATAACTTTAAAAAATCTGAAGAGGAAACCATCTGGCCCTACTCTGACCCCACTTCTCCTAATATTCCAAGCAAAGCTATTGCCCACCATAGCTTACAGGAGTGAACCTTGAAGAGGGAGAGACACTACTACCCCGGATAACATCACGACCAGAACATACAGGATAATTTTCAGTCTCCCCAATGTAGATATAGCTGAAATTTGGTATCCAGAAGCAAACTCTGGCAAGGCGCAGTGCCTATATCAACTACTGGAAGAAAATCAGGAAGGCCACCCCTGAATTTACATCTCTGGGAGGAGTTACAGAATAGAGACAACTCGGTTGCCAGAGCATTTCTCAATGAGTCACTAACTATAACTGGGGCAATGGACCATTGGGAAACCCTCTTCAGTCATCTGTGCTCTAAAAACTGGTTAGGAAAACAATCAAACCCATCTCAGTGCTTGCGGGTAAGGCCATTTTAGCCAGAAGATACCACACTTTGCTAGTTTGGTACAAGTATAGATTCACTATCTCCCAACTATACTTGCATAACGGGTATAGTAACAATTTTAAAGAGAAGTTTCTGAAACACCACCTTGGGATATTGCCAATATTGTTATATTTACCCCCTGGCAACAGTAGACAGGTCCGAGCAGTTGTCGTTTCTGTGGCAGTGGCACTGAAGACCTAACACATTTAATAGGCACCTGCAAAGAGCTAATGAACAATCTTTGCTCCTTAATGCATACTTTTATGCAAAGTGCCATCCACACATGAAAGCAGGCCATGTTGGCTTGCTTTGCCCCAGATGATCTGCAATTAAACAGCCACCTAGTGGAATTTGTCCGGCTTACTCAAATAGATGACCCCCCTACTTCCTCTGCCCTTGTACACTTGGCTATTTGCCTTCATCAGGGGAATTGTACAACTCAACCAAGCATCTGAAAAGAAGAAAAGAAAATGGGGAATTTGGACAAATTCCCAGGGGTTGCAAGTGCAGAGGACCTTTTTTACTGCTCAACGTCTACATGGCCCCCCTCGCAACCATCGTCAGAAACTACAGGCTCAACATTCTCTCCTACACTGATGACACCCAGCTCATCCTCTCCCTCACCAAGGAACCTGACATCACCAGGCACAACTTTCTAGAAGCGAGGAAAGCCACCACGGCCTGGATGAGGAACAGGTGCCTGAAGTTTAATTTGGAGAAAACAGAAGTCCTCATCCTCAGCTTCACCTCCTCCATATGGGATGACACCTGGTGGCCACCCGCCATCAGAAACCCACCCACCCCAACGTACCATGGACGAAACTTCAGAATCCTACTCGACTCATCACTTACCAGGAATCGCCAGATCAACACCATATCCTCCACATTCTTCAACACCCTCCGCATACTTCGCAAGACGTTCAAGTGGATCCCCCCCACGGCTGCAGGAAAAGCATCATTCACACACTCAT
The DNA here is from genome assembly GCF_964204655.1 of Triturus cristatus. Classification (NCBI taxonomy): domain Eukaryota; kingdom Metazoa; phylum Chordata; class Amphibia; order Caudata; family Salamandridae; genus Triturus; species Triturus cristatus. Next base: position 553,316,171 of record NC_140584.1, read on the forward strand.
CACCAGCAGACTGGACTACGGCAATGCCCTCTACACCCGAATCAACAAAAAACTCTTTGGCAAACTCCAGACCGTCCAGAACGCTGCAGCCAGACATATACTCGATATCCCATGGCACAACCACATCACCCAACAACTCCATGACCTCCACTGGCTCCCCGTCGATAGAAGAATAACCTTCAAGCTGCTGACACATGCCTACAAGGCCATCCACTACACCGGACCCCAATACCTCAATGACCAAATCTCCTTCCACACCTCCAAGATAACCCTCTGCTCAGTCGACCTCATCTTAGCCACCGTCCCATGTTTTTACAGGACCAGAGCAGGTGGAAGATCCTTCTCCAACCTCGCAGTCAAGACTTGGATCGAACTCCCCCTTCACCTCCAACGGAGCCTGACAATGCACCAATTCAGGAAGGACCTCAAGGCCTGGCTCTTCGAATGACCCCAACAGAGCTGCTTACCCTCTTGGGTGAGGAGGGTGTTTTACAAAACTCTGATTGATGGACATGTGCAGCTAATTCTTATTTTGTGACTTGTACAGTTCTACACTGGACTGTCCTGTGAATATGCATATTCCAATTAATTTACTTTTGCAAGGGGGGAGGCTAGTACTGAGGATCCTCACTATGCATACACCTTATTTGCTTATAATTGCTGTTATTCTTTGCCCAGTGAATTTTACACATCCATACAATGGATGCACTTTACTTGTTTATAACTGCTGCTACCTTCCATTTTGTCACTTTAGATCATCAATAATACGTATGCACTTTACTTACTCATAACTGTTGCTACTTTCCATCTTGCGACTTTGCACATCTCTCAACTGATTACCTTTGCGACTTTGCAAATTCTGCCCAACAACCTCACTCTGCCAGGGGGTAGGCAAGTACTGTGGTCTACTTAGACAGACGCATTTTATCTGTCTATGTCTCTTTTCTACCCATATGCCTGAATGTCCTTGTGACTGTACACTACGGCCAAGATCATAACTGCTCTTTGGCATAGGCTCTGCATTTGATCTCTTTCCTGGACAAGGGCAGAACTTTCTACCAGAGCTCAACCAAATATTGTGGATTTCACCTCTTGCCACGCCTCATACTTTCCTGTACAATATGTCTGCTATTAAGGCATATTGTGTTTTCTAATGGCACATTTATATGTCTATTCATCTTTACAGTTGGCCTGTAACATCGTGTAATTGTGGAATCCTGCTCTTTTATTTGACGTTGCATTTTGTGCTGCGATTTTATACGTTTTTGTATTTGTTTGCAATGGTTTTAATTAGTTGAGCAATAATAAACTTGCTTACTTACCACCTACCTATGTCTACTAGATTATAATTATTTACATCCTATAATGGATTTCTTTTATCTTGTTTTCTATTAGAAGCTTTTTAAAGCTGTTAGAAGCTGCCTTATGAGTTTATTTTATTGTTTTCTATTACTTCTTCACTTATGCCTAGGATTTCTTTTTCTGACATTTTTTCTTCCTTTCTCATCTTCAAAAGAGTTTCTCTTTTGCTTCGCCTCCTGTCTACTTCGGTTAGGTAATTGTTTGCCCATTTTATCCCTTTGCTCATATTCTCTGTTTTTGATTGTTGCCCCTTCCCTATTTTTATTATTCATACTACAATCCTGTACTTTGGTTCTCTTGTATTTCATTTTATAGAAGGCCATTGGTTACTTCTTGAATATCGCCATGTAAAATGTCATTGTACCCTCACCTTGCCAATTCCTTGTGTTACCCTTGCATTGCCCCCACCTTTTGTGGTTCTGCAAAGTTGGGTGTCGTACTTACTGAGGAACTAACTGTCCGAAAAAACTTCCATTCTTCAGGAATCCAAGGGCTAATTCACAACAGGACATTGATGGACATGTTCTGGCAAACATGGCAAAAGACTCCTGGAATAGCAGTGAAGTAAGTGCTGGGAATTATACACATTTATAGATTGATTGAATTTCCGGAAAATGAGTGGCATAAACTTATGTGGCTGGGTCCAGGCTTCATTAACCACAATGTAATGTATCCAATTCAAATGTTTTTTCTGTGTTTACTAGATATAGAAGAGAATATCAGGTTTAAGGAATCCTTATCAAAGACCTTATTTCTATTTTTCTCTCAATTCTGACTGTAACATTTCCTTATAATCTTTATAGTTGAGGTACATCTCAAAGTCATTACTATCTTCAACCAGCCTGAGTAGGGAAGACAGAATTTCAGCATGCATCCTCAGTGTTATTTAACTCTCCACATCGTTAAGTGCCAGTGCACAGGATATTAAAGATTATCCAAGTTTTTTAAAAATGTATAAATATTGAAATCCTTTATAACACATTTTCAATCATCTACAGTACAGGATTTAGCCAGCTCCAAACACATAACATTCATGGGGGCACAGACCATGTCTTCAATATTTAGTGGCATTAGATCTTCCCAGTTTCTTACACTATTTGTTTAGCAGCAATGCATGTGTTATGCAGAATTAGTTGAAATTGCTCAAAGTGCAAGTCCATTTCAGATAAATGTAATACATATTAGAACATTGGAATGTTGAGAGCTCCATTGAAACAGTGGATTGCTCCAGGCTTCTAATGGCCGGTAGAAGCCCAGAGCTCCAACATTCAAATAGTTTTCTCAGAGCCCAGGTGGGTTTCAACTCCCTCAGACTCAGTGAGGCCTTTGTTTTACAAATTAGAACATTCTGCCCTCTAGGGGCGGAATGTTCTAATAGCCTTAGAGCCTCCGTAGCGGGCTCCACTGGCCATTAAAGGCTAGCTCCCTTGTTAAAGTCCCTCACCTTTGGTTCTGGCCTTTAACGCAGGAGCTGGCCTTTAATGGCTGGTAGAGTCAGCTACGGCAGGCTCTAAGGCTATAAGATTGAATTACATGTAAGTACAACATATGTAACATTTTAAAAACTGAGCAATATGCTATCACTTAGCATAACCCAAAATCATTTGAGAGAGACAACTTGTGCCACTTGGACAACAGGTTATAGATGGGCAGATGTATATAAAGCAATTTGACAGGGGATTGTATAGCCATACAGTCTGATGCAGTGGGCCATTAAAGACCCCTATTATAGGCCCGAAGCAGAAGACCTATGACAAGGGAGCGGGACTATAATGGCCAGCATGGCCTCCTGCAGCTGACTATGAGGCTATTAGAACATTCTACCCTACGTGGGTGGATTATCTTAATTTAAAAAAAGAAATCACCTCCTGGGAGATACAGGCAACCTCACTGTGGCTCCAAACCTCAGTGCTCACTGCTCCTTCTGTGAATGTCTAACAGTTGAATGCCACACACAAGGTCACAAGGACAGAAGGAGCTGTAAAAAGCTAGCAGTCAGTACCTGATTCTCCCTTGGCTCGGACTAGCTACTTTTCTTTGTTTGGCTGAGCTGAAGGAAACATCGGAGCTGAGTAGAATTCCCCTCTCCCTACATCCATGGCTCCAGTCACACTGTGAGCCACGGAAGGAGGGATCACTGTGTGCCCTCACCAACACCTTCTGCCGCTCTCATTTCCTGCGCAATCCACCTATCTTAGAGAGGCAAGGGTGTTAGAGGCTCACAGGCTGTAAATTAGGGCACTGCAAGTTTGACAACAGTGGTTGATTGCCTGCTGCTGCTCCATTGTCTTCAATTAAGCACTCAACGTTCCAGTGTTCCAATATTGTATCCATTTATAGTTCTGGCTCCCGGTTTTATGGAATTTGTTTGTAACATTTACATCTGTATTTGCCCATATTTAGTTTTTTTGCCCTCTAATCAGTATTTATCCATATTTATTTCAATTTTTGTTAATAAATGCAAGTGTAACATTGAATATTTCCACATTTATTTAACTGATACATGTGCACTCATACTGTGATTCCCTTAGTGTTTTAGCAAATTAAGCTGCCACATATAACAGAACAATCCACCCATAAGTAAATATTAACATTATATTATTTGTTTTGCAAGAATGTATATGTTATGCAGAATTAGTTGTTATTGCTCAATGTGAAAGTAATTTTCAGATAAATGTAATACACATTAGAACATTGGAATGTTGGGAGATCCATTGAAAACAATGGATTGCTCTGGGCTTCTAATGGCCGGTAGAAGCCTGGAGCTCCAAGATTCCAATGTTTGTTCACAGCTCTTGCTGTGAACCGAAGACCTCATGTAGCTCGAGGGAATTTCAACCTCCTTGGGCTCAGTGAGGTTTTTGTTTTACAAATTAGAACATTCTGCCCTCTTGGAGTCGAATGTTGTAATAGCCTTAGAGCCCACGGTTTTACAGATTTTTTTTTACATTTCCATCTGCATTTGCCCATTTCTTTTATTGCCCTCTAATCAGTAATATCCATATTTATTTCAATTTTTGTAAATAAATAAAATTCTAACATTTAATATTTCCACATTTATTTAACTGATACATGTGAACCCATACTGTGATTCCTTTCGTGTATTAGCAAATTAAGCTGCAAAATTTAACATAAAAATACATCCATAAGTAAATATTATATATTAAAGGAATGTTGACGTAGGCCATTATTTAAGCTAAGTTCATCCTGTGTTTTTTAACTCCCCATGCTGTCTGTCTGCTCAGCTCTTGGGTTGGAATTCATGAAAGAAAACACAGGGAGTCACTTAAAAGAAGCACACTTTTCTGTATTTTTCTGCTTTTAAAATAAATACAGACAGAGAGCACATTATTTCTGATAGTATTTATCTGCAACAATCAGTAAAGACAGAAAACTGGGAGCCTTATTTATAATGGACTTATCTTTGCTCTAACCAACCTAAGTTTTTTCTTCCCTGTGATCTGTATTTCGTTCCAAACATTATCTGGAAACAGGTTTCCAATACCTTCTTCAAAATCCCAATACCTTCTTACAATTTAGCACTCTTTTTGGAACGTATGACGTTGCATCGCATTCCGTTGTAATGCATGCCTTTACCAGGCATGTGTAAACAATGTGAATGCCATTACATAAGCCTGGGCGTAGTTCACGTAGTCGTGCTACGCGAAGATGTTCTTGCACTACGCGAGCTACGCGTAGCTTTGCGAGCTTGCGTAGTTGCTTGCGGCGCCCGTTCGCGATGCCTTTTTCTTGTTCTGGAGCGCGGTGAGCATGTTCGGGGAGCTGTTTGCATGCTAGGGGGATAATATCTTGCGATCTTACCCATGCGGTCGCCAATGGGCCCGGCCATCTTGTTTTTCAATTATCCCGCCCGCTCGCGATGCCTTATTTCCTGTTCCAGGTCGCGGATAGCATGTTCACGATGCGCATGTCGTGTTCGGGAGCGCATTTTACTTGTGCGCGATGATTATTGCATGTTCGCGAGAAATATCGCGCAAACTTACCCTCGCGGTCGCGAATGGGCGCGGCCATCTTGTTTTTCACTCCATGCTATGGTTCTGGGCCTACTTTTCTATCCTCCCTAATCTTTGTAATCCTTTGTATTTAAAACATTTTTTCTGACTTTTTTTTAGTTATCATCTATCTCTCTCTTTCCCTAAGTTTATATTTTGCATTTTATTTCTACTTTTACAGTTTTTTTTACTTTTATTACTTCTTTCTTACTTCTTCCTCCTAACTTTTTTTCCCCCTTCTAACTTTTCTTTTCCGCCTCCCACCCACCCCAGAACCATGGCCCAGGGCACATCTAGTGCAAAGGGCAAGGGACCGGCTGACAAGAACTGCCTGCCTTGCGGCAGAATGCGTCCTGCAGGGGTGCAGGCCCGGCAACTTTTTGGGGAGGTGGCCACCCTTGTTTTTTTCATTCAGCGCCACCTCCCCTTGACCTTGCCAACATGCGGCAGGCCCGGCTCTGGGTATGCTACCCAGGAGCATCACCGTCGGTGGGCGAAGGTGCGCCGGGCAGTGTTCCGGTGCTCAGGGATCTGGCGCACCCATAATCAGCTGGCCCACCGGTGGTCTGACATCCTGGACCAGGAGCATGACCTGTTGGACCTGCTAGGTGTCGAGGTCGTTGGGCTTGGTGAGTAACTTATTGTGTATAAATTACATTTTTGACGAATAACAAGATTACTGCTGCGTGATACGCGTTGCTGGTAAATTACGTTCCAAAAATCAAAATCTTCTGTGATTTTAGGACCCAGGTGCTCGGTGCTAATCTTAGTTGTTTGCAACTTTGCGCTAGCTTGTGCTGATTAATTTAAGAGTTTATTTTAGAGAACTGAAGTTAGGTAATGCGATTGGCTATAGAGAGACTCTAGTCCTTCCATTGTCCTACTGGGAAATAGTGGTGGATGGATATTGGATACTAGGTTTAGTTAGTATTAGTTAATAATTGTTTTACACGGTCTGCATGACGCCTCCTCTGTCACTGAGTGCTGCTTACCCCAATCCTCCGTAGAACCTTTTGTACTTTGTTTAGTGAGTGGTGGGCTTAGCATGGTCAGCAGTAGCAGAACTAGATCAGAATCATGCAACCAGCACACAATTTGTTGTATGTATGCACAAATTTATGCATGTGTCCTCCATTTAATCTATGCATTTGGTGGCTAAAAAAAATGGAAATGCAGACTTAGTGAACAATTGGCCCATCTGGAATAGGTGGTGTAGGTCAGGTGGTACTTACTAGGCTTCGTTAGTATTTGTAATCAGAATGATTATGGAACACTGGAGTGTTCATAAATAAGTAGACGATCCGTGAATCCAGCAAGCAGCCAGTAGTCGATCCATCTGATTAGATAGGTCAATTTTATTGCAATTGTTATTTCCTTAAAATGTTTTTTGACTTATTTTTCCAAATTATTTATTATTATTTGTCTCTTTCTTTATTATATTTTACATGATCATCAGCACCACCCATGGGCAAGAAGACGGGGTCCGAGTCGGCGGGAGAAACACAGGACCGCTCCTCTACCGAGGCTCCTGCTGCTGGCCCCAGTAAGTCCTCCAGTGGTTATATTAACAGTTATATTTCCCTAACTTTTACTGCATTTTGTTTACGAACTATAAATTATTCTAATTCTATTTTACAAAAGCTTCTTTGACCTTGACTATCTGTTTCCAAATTCTGTTTATCCCTGCCTCTAACTAAGTTCCTTCTAACTGCCTCTGCTATGACTCTCTGTACTACTACTACTACTATTATTCTGTCTGTAGCGAAGCTTGCACAGTTGCCCACTCTTTATTGAAGGTTTTCTTTTGAATAATAAAACTCTGATTGACCAATAGCTCTAGCCACTGTGTCCTGTCCTTTGGGTTGTCCTCTTCTAGTCTTCTCAATGTTGAGACTTTGACAATTCCCACAAACAAAATGCCCAACCAGATATTTGACTAGTATTTTGGATCGGATAGTACATGAAACTACTACAAGAGCCACATACAGAACTATGCACAACAAAATAGGATGTTGGTGATGGGAGGTTGGACCTTACTGATCACACCTCAGTCCGAAGAACCCACGATCCCCTGACCGACTAGCTATAGTGTCTCACATTAGGGTCCCACTCCCGACCCCCCCACGAAGAAGATACACAATGATGATGACTGAGACAGACAACCCAGAACATAACACCATTTTGCTCACTCACTTGTGTAAGTCCACCCCACCACACCAAATACCACAGAGTCTATGTGTAAGTTCAAAAGGTTTATTTGAAACAAGTAACAAGCTCTGTACATCGTTATATGAAATTTAATTTACTACAGCCATCATCAATAAGCCAGCAAAAAGCATAAGAATAAAACAGTAAACATTTACAAGTGCATGACAACAAGAACAAGACAAAAGATCGGTTGAATTCTGTGGTTATTAAACAACAAGGAAACATTGACTGTCACCTGAGTCACTTTTACTTTGTAGATAAACTAGTATAGTTTGACTTCATGCACATTCACTCGTAGTCAGCAAGCATCTAATGCAATGCATGCCATCATTCAAAATAATCACTCATTACCTGTCTTGCTGCTCTCTTTGGCTGTCAGATCAGATACCTGCCTAGCCTTCTGACAGTCAGTGATGAGTTTCTTTTGGCTTGGAAACAAAACGGAATATAGCTGTAATCACGTTTCACTTCTTATGGAGGGACTGTTAGAGACAACATGTATTGTTCTATTCTCCATCCCCAACCAATATCTGGCTTGCTTGAAATGTATTTAGGGAGAGTAAGGAAGATGGAGCAGGACTCTGAGGAGTGGAGTGGACAGTTATGCACAGACGAGCAACTCCGATAGCGAAATAAAAAGAGGAGACTGTTGATGGATTTGTTGTGATTAGATTTGAACCAGAAAAACAGATACACACACAAATAAAGGAAGGAAGAACAATTTGAAAGCCTAGTTGTCAGGGACGAGGAGCTCGTCCTCAAACTCTGGTGGTTCGGACAGAAGTACGTCATGTAAGAACCCACTACTTATGTCATTGAAGTCGCTCTCCTCTTCCTGCTGTGATTCACGTATTTTGTACTCCAGTGGTATAAAGTGCTGATTCATTTTGATCATGGTTAACCTCTCCACGCTTTTGGGCGAGAGACTGGTCCTTTTCACAGTAACAATGGCACCAGCAGCACTGAAAACATGCTCTGAAGAGACACTTGCAACAGGGCAAGCCACATACTTTATCGCCAGCCTGCTGAGCACTGGCCATTGGCTTCTTTTCCCATACTAATACACCAATGGGCTTTTCTCCATGAAGACCTCTGTTGTGTCATCTAGATAGGCCTGAACCATCCGCTCAATGTTCAGGGGTGCTCTGATTTGCTTGGCCTCTTTTGCCTTCGCATCAGTAATAGACGTACAAAACCCTTTCCGTAGAAACCAATCACCTGCCGTTTTTTTTAAAATGTGGCTGATGATCCTGTTAGTGCTGTTGTTGATGTTATTGCTGGCAGTGTTGTTGACTGCTGGGAGGCAAACGCACTGCTCTCGGCCTCTGAAGTAGAATTTGACTCTGGGTGCCCTGTAGTTCTTTTTCTGCCCTGGGGTGGCGGGCCTCTAATTAAGATCCGTTCGTTTTCAAAGTCAGTCGCTTCCTCAGCTATCAAAGTTTTGTACTTGGCAACATCCACTTCTGAAAAAGGAATTAGTTCATTACTGCTCAGCAATAATTTGTAACATGGATCCAAAATTGAGGCAGTAATGTAATGTCGATGTGACACAATGTTATTTTGAATCCTTGTATTGTCAGATAAGCGAGTGGCTAAGGTGTCCGCCAAATAATATGCATCTACTTTGTCATCCACACCTGCGTACATTTCTGACACCTCCTTCAGCTCTTGCTCTAGCATGTACAACTATGGGATAGCTTGGCCCATAGTACAGTCCTCCCTGCTGACTTCACGTGTGAAGACCTCAAAAGGAAGTAGCATCTCTGTCAGGCATTTAACGAGGTCCCATTGGGCCATCGCAACGGTCATGCCTTTCACAGTGGGATCTCCTGACCTCTTCATGACATAAGCATTGAGTGGTATGTACTGCTCAAACAGACGCTCAAACATGTAATAAGTTGAGTTCCAACGTGTTGGCACCTCCTGGATGAGTGCTTTGACTCGCATTTTATGCTCACGTTGAATGACCCTCAGCTGTTTCCGGGTTTTAAAAGAATGGTTGAAATGTGTGCATATTCTTCTGTAGGTGGTCAGTAAGTTGCTGACTTTGCTTTCATTTTTCAGAAAGTCTTGAACAACAATGTTAATGCAGTGTGCCAAACACAAGACCCTGAAATAGCCACCATCTTCAATGGCCCTAACTACATTACTGCCATTGTCCGTGGCAACAAAACCAATGTTAGGCTCTCTTGGTTGCCGCCACTCAAACACCTTGCTGTTAAACTCATCCAAAATGTTTGTAGCAGTATGAGATTTCTCCATAGCAAACATGGCTACAGTTGCATGTTTGCGAGAGTCTTTAACAATCTCAGCAGTGTCAACAACACCTTCAGATATCTTATCTTTAACACCCGAAAAAGAGACCCAGTGTGCAGTGATGCACATGTAATAAGTGGCTTGGCAACTGGTCCACATGTCTGTTGTCAGGTGGATACTCTGAACAGCACTCTGTTTTAAGGCTTTTCCAAGCAGTTCCAGCACATCGTGATGTAGTGCTGGAACAGCAACTCTTGCGAAATAGTAGCGGCTGGGAACCTTCCATTTTGGGCAGATGGTGGTCACAAATTCAAGACAACCCACCCCTTCAACAAAAGAAAAAGGGAGAAGGTCCAGTGCTAATATTTTAGCCAGCTTCGCATTGTACAAACTTGCTATTGGGTGGTTGCGTTCGTACTGCCCCTCCAACCTGGTAAACATGCTAACAATGGTAGGCTGCGTGGTATTCCTTCCTGTGCTCAACGTCGCACATTTTTTAAAAGCAGTACTCCTTGGTGTCTCAGGCTGACTCTTACTCTTGGGCCACTGAGATGTTGCTGAGGATGTGGGCGTTACCACTGCAGTGCTGGGGACAGGGCTACTTTGTGTACCACTACCACAGAGAATGTTTCCCTCTTCTTCTTCTTCCTGTTCCACCGTGAGCGGACTTTCTACTCGTTTATCCCCAACAGCAATGGTTCCAGTTTTCATGCGACGAAGGTGCTCCTCCCACTGGATTGCGTGGTGTTTTTTCAGATGGGTCATTTGGCCTCCGGTACCATAGTTTGTACCAAGCTTACCACGACTAACAGAGGTTGATAAACGGAGCATATAGCAATGTTCTCCTCCTTTCCGCTAACCGTAAAGAAGTCCCACACTGGGGAGCTTAACTTTTGTCTCCTGCTGGAGGTGCCACTTCCAATGCCGGATGAACTGGAGGGTGTGTGTTGAATTTGACTATGTGCAGTACCACTACCTATTTCTGCTGAGGTGGTGCTTGTGCTGGATGTAGGATGCTTTTCATGCGACGAAGGTGCTCCTCCCACTGGATTGCGTGGTGTTTTTTCAGATGGGTCATTTGGCCTCCGGTACCATAGTTTGTACCAAGCTTACCACGACTAACAGAGGTTGACAAATGGAGCTTATAGCAATGTTCTCCTCCTTTCCGCTAACCGTAAAGAAGTCCCACACTGGGGAGCTTAACTTTGGTCTCCTGCTGGAGGTGCCACTTCCAATGCCGGATGAACTGGAGGGTGTGTGTTGAATTTGACTATGTGCAGTACCACTACATATTTCTGCTGAGGTTGTGCTTGTGCTGGATGTAGGACGCTGCCGGTCCTTTGCTAATGTAAATATGGAAGCTGGAGGTCGCGCTGGTGTTACCTGTGTTGGAGGTATGCGTGCTACATCCCTCGCAGCCATTTTGGATAGTGTAAAAATGTTGGTCTCCATCTCCTCAGGCCCGGGAGTGATGTTCGTGATGACTGGCTCATCATCATCATCATCATCCTGCTCTTCTACATCAACCTCCATAAGTGTAAGGCTTTCCGGAACCTTCCACACTCATCTGCTTGGGCCTGGGTTGGTGCGGAGGTGCTGCCCCCAGCTTGGCCCCCGGACACCGCTGCTGCAGGCGTCATTTTTTGTGTCCCTAAAAAGGTTTTGGGAGGCACACCAGACTTAAGTGAGACTCCCTTCTTCTTCTGTTCCTTCTTCTCCATGGCAACTTTCTTGGTACCGGAGGACCTCCTACCCGCTTTCTTTGGGGGCATCCTCTTCAGATGTCAAAACAGCACTCAGTTGCACAAGTTGCAGAGATGGCTGGTCAGGTCACTCAGATGTCACGTCACGTCGTGTACAGCAGCAGGACGTGGGTCTGGCACCACAACGGTCGTTGATGATGACACACCTCCTCCGTCTTTTGTGCACCTAAAAGCCAAAAAGCCAGAAGAACATCAGTCAAAAGATCAATAATATAATATATAACTTCTTAGTGTGTGGTGGGTGGTCACAATTCTTAAATTTGATTAAGTCAGTGAACAACAACAGTATAGCCATTTATGAGACTGACAAGGCCAGGGCTGCTGGTGTACTTGTACTGTACTGTGTACACTCAGGAAGAATAAGAATAGCAAAGAACAAAAACATAAATGTAGTGTAGCCTGTTTGCCCTAAATAAAAATTTGTGCATCTTATGGGATGGATGCAGCATCAGGAAGCAACAGCAACGAACATATACACATAAAAACTAAAGGCATTAATTTACAACACCCAAAAAGTGAAATATACCCCAGAAAAAAAGTAAAGACCACATTTTACAATTCAATACAAAGCCATACATAATGTTGAAATTTAACGCAAACACAAAAAGAGTTGTTTAACTTCCATGCACCCATGATGATTGATGAGTAGTACCCCTGGGCCTACTGTCCGACTAGGCCACAAGCTTGGAGGCCTATGGAAAAAGCACAGTGGCTGGTCCCACAAAATGGCTGCCACCACATGGCCAGGCCATTCACAAAAACAAGAAAAGGTCATGAATACAAGACAGACAATGCAGGCCTATTGCAAAAGCACAATGCCTGCCTCCACAAAATGGCCACCACCCACATGCTCCGGCCACCCACCACAATAATAACAAAAAAGTGATTACAAAGGACAGGAACAGGAAGTTGTAGTCTCTGTGGAAGTTACTTCCTCTCCTAAAAATATTTTTTTTAAAATAAAAGTGACTCCGTGCACCAAAACTAGAGCAGAATGACACCCTGAGGAGTTTTTTTAGTAAAATGCACAAAATCAGTGTCTTTGAGAAGGTTTAATGTTGCTCGCGAGATATTGTTTGCCAGATTGCAAATTCTGCGTGTTCGGCATCGCGAATTGTACAAAAAGTCTTTATCGCGTGCGCGAACACGCATATTGAGAGCGCGAAAATGACAAAAACTGTAAGTCCACGTTGTCGCACTGTGCAGATTTACCAAAAGTACGCAAGCTGAATTCATAGGGTTACCTACTGGCTGAAAAGCCCTATTTATTTAACACACACCCAAAAACTGAAATTCCACCCCAAAAAACACCTTTTGCAATTCTATCCAAAGCCATCCATGGTGTAAAAATTCAACAGACAACACAAACTGTTTTTATGCACCCATGATTTGAGGATGACTACCTCTGGGCCTACGGGCAGACTAGGCCACAAGCTTGGAACAGAATGGCAAAAGCAAGCACACTGCTTGGATGGCTCCACAAAATGGCCACTACCCACCCACAACAACAAGAAATGGAAGACAGACAATGTAAGCCTATGGCAAAAGTACAATGCCTGCCTTCCCAAAATGGCCACCACACACATGCTCAGGCCACCCACCACAATAATAACAAAAAAGTGATTACAAAGGACAGGAACAGGAAGTTGTAGTCTCTGTGGAACTTACTTCCTCTCCTAAAAATATTTTAAATAAAATAAAAGTGACTCCGTGCTCCAAAACTACAGCAGAATGACAACCTGAGGAGTCTTTTAGCAAAATGCACAAAATCAGCGTTTTCGTTAATGTTTTATGTTGCTCGCGAGATATTGTTTGCCAGATTGCAAATTCTGCGTGTTCGGCATCGCGAACTGTACAAAAAGTCGTTATCGCGTGCGCAAACACGCATATTGAGAGCGCGAAAATGACAAAAACTGTAAGTCCGCGTTGTCGCGCTCTGCAGTTACCAAAAGTACGCGAGCTGAATCCCTAGGGTTACCTACTAGCTGAAAAGCCCTATTTATTTAACACACACCCAAAAAGTGCAATTCCACCCCAAAAAACACCTTTTGCAATTCAATTCAAAGCCATCCATGGTGTAAAAATTCAACAGACAACACAAACTGTTTTTATGCACCCATGATTTGAGGATGACTACCTCTGGGCCTACTGGCAGACTAGGCCACAAGCTTGGAACAGAATGACATAAGCAAGCACACTGCTTGGATGGCTCCACAAAATGGCCACTACCCACCCACAACAACAAGAAATGGAAGACCGACAATGTAAGCCTATGGCAAAAGCACAATGCCTGCCTTCACAAAATGGCCTCCAGACACATGCTCAGGCCACCCACCACAATAATAACAAAAAAGTGTTTACAAAGGACAGGAACAGGAAGTTGTAGTCTCTGTGGAACTTACTTCCTCTCCTAACAATATTTTTAAAAAAATAAAAGTGACTCGTGCTCCAAAACTACAGCAGAATGACAACCTGAGGAGTTTTTTTAGCAAAATGCACAAAATCAGCGTTTTCGAGAAGGTTTTATGTTGCTCGTGCGATATTGTTTGCCAGATTGCAAATTCTGCGTGTTCGGCATCGCGAACTGTACAAAAAGTCGTTATCGCGTGCGCGAACACGCATATTGAGAGCGCGAAAATGACAAAACTGTAAGTCCGCGTTGTCACGCTGTGCAGAGTTACCAAAAGTACGCGAGCTGAATCCCTAGGGTTACCTACTGGCTGAAAAGCCCTATTTATTTAACACACACCCAAAAACTGCAATTCCACTCCAAAAAACACATTTTGCAATTCAATCCAAAGCCATCCATGGTGTAAAAATTCAACAGACAACACAAACTGTTTTTATGCACCCATGATTTGAGGATGACTACCTCTGGGCCTACTGGCAGACTAGGCCACAAGCTTGGAACAGAATGGCAAAAGCAAGCACACTGCTTGGATGGCTCCACAAAATGGCCGCTACCCACCCACAACAACAAGAAATGGAAGACAGACAATGTAAGCCTCTGGCAAAAGCACAATGCCTGCCTTCACAAAATGGCCGACACACACATGGCCAGGACACAACAACAACAAGCATCAGCCAAGGGGAACAAGGAAAAGAAATGCAGGCCTTTATGGAAAAAGAAGCACACACTACTAAACTACCACCACAAAATTGCCACAAGCCACATGGTCACTCACAGTCACAACAGGCCATGGAAAACAATGAACTGAAGCAGGCCTGTATATGACCGGACAAAGGAGGCCTGCTAAACAACACAGCTTTAATACAAAAATGAAAATCAACAGGGCTACGAAAGGATTGGAAAGAAGTTACACATCAAGCACACACATCCAACAAAGGTATTTCACACACACACACACACGCACACCTACACACACACACACACACACACACACACACACACACACACACAAACAAACAAACAAACAAACAAACAAACAAACAAACACACACACACTGAAATACACCACAGCCACATTTAGCATTTCAATCCTATGCCATCCATGCCCTACATGATGTTTAAATTCAACAGACACCACAGAAACATGGACCCATGGGTACCCTACTGGCTGAAATTGCAAAGAAAAACAACTAGGCCCCTATTGAAAGTACAGGCCACCCACAACAATAATTTTTAAAAACAATGAAAATCCCAGAAAAATGTAGGTACAAACAGGCCCCAATGAAACAAACACACCAATTCTCCAACTTACTTCTGGTAAATTAGATCTCAAATCTAAAAGTCCTCAAATAAATCCAATCCAATGGTATGATGCAGCAGACAGACACAAAAAGTGATCCTTCCAGCTCCAAATCCAAATGAAGCTGAACAGCACATGGACAAAGCACTGGGAGGAGCCTGCTGGACAGGAACAGGAAGTTGGAGACTCAGGGGCACTTCTTTCCTCTTGAAAAAAAGAGTAAAAAAAATTAAAGGACTCCTTACACAAAAGACTACAGCAAAATCACAATCTGAGGAGTTTTTCTGAGCAAAATAATCATTTTAGAGGAGGTTTTATGAAGCTCGAGAGATATTCTTCGCCAGATTGTAGTTTTTTGCATGTTCGGGATCGCGATCTTATCAAGACAGCTGCCGAAAGTCAGCTCGGGCACCCTAAGGACGTGTTCGCACACTCTCGCGGGCTCGGGTGGCTATATTACAAATCTCGTGGCGCACGCGAACGGACAGAAAAGCGAGTTGGCGAATGCAGAATCACGGTAAGACATTACCGCACGTGCGAGAATGAATATTGAGCGCGCGAGGAAGCAAAACTACTACGCTACGCGGTAGATTGCGTAGCAATCTGCAACTTCGCTCTCTACGCGAATCGCGAAGTTACCTAAACTTTGCAAGCTCCGCGAGTGGAGCATAGTTCAACGCCCAGGCTTACATTACAACGCAAACCTATAACGCACATGTTATTTCAATGACTATGCCTTTACCACGCATGCCTTTACAATGAATCTCATTGTAAAAGCATGTATGTTAAAGGCATAGGCGTTGCAAAGGTTTCTCTGACCACTACCCTAAACCCTAATCCCCGTCCATGGTGTACCCCATGCCCCCAACCCTTCTAAAAAAAATCTCTTCCCCTCCCCTAAACCCTAAAACCCTACCCCTGCCTGACCCCCTCTGGCCCCCAGCCCTTCCCCTACCCTAAAGCCTAAAGCACTACCCCTGCACTCCGCCCTGGCCCCCAGTCCTTCCCCTACCCTAAACCGTAAAACACTACTCCTACATTCTCCCTGTCCCCAGCCCTTCTTTAACTCAAACCCCTAAAATAGTAGCCCTTCTCCCCAGGCCTATCCCCATTACCTCTCTCCTCATGTTGGCAGCTTGTCTGAGGGGTGGTGCATGTCGTTGTGAGGAAGCGGAAGAGTCTCTCCGTTTCCCCTAGTGACGTGGATTGTCTACCGACATGGCTATGTCCACACATACGCCCTTACTAATACACATATACCTTTAACATACATACCTTTACAACTAAATGTGTTGTAAAGGCACGCGTGGTAAAAGCATATGCGCAGTACAAAATGTGTAGTAAAGGCTACGCGTGGTAATGAAGCATGCCTTGTAATGCATGCGTTGTAATGGTTGTTTCCCACTTTTTGTTAACACTTGCACAAAGATGTTTTTGGTTATAGATAATAAAGTCCCCCAAAATTACATTTGCAGGGAACCTTGAAAGTCTTCTAATTTGACAGCTCTCTCTATTTGTAATGATTGTTTCTTATTATTTTTGTTTTATTTTTAGAACATTAACACTATCCAGCAGCAAATCATGTGACCCATGGGGGAGGCACCATCTCACTGAAATCATATACAAAGTTATCATCCTCCCAATCATCCCTTGAAGGATAGTGGCATTGTTTCCAGGGAACATTTGCTTAAAATATGAGACCAATGAGTAAAATGCATGTAGCTTATATGGGTGTGAAGAATCTTTTTACAGAATCAAGTTGCAATATTTATATATTTTTTGGAATGTCAATGTTAGTGGCACAGCCTTGTCCATAGGTGAATAGATACCTTTTAATTGTCAATGCTCATCATTTATGCTATTGTCCTTAATGTGATTAACAATCCGTGGAAAATTTGTGACATTTAAACAACACTATTTGATAGCAGGTAGACGCACTCATGAGATTTGTGAGATAGTTTAATACTAGTGAAAGTTAGCCCATATAATTTTAAGCTCAATGTGTATTTGATAATCATTTAGTTAAGACTAGAACTCCAACTCTTTGGGCTAAAAGCTGAAATATCAATAAATAAAATGGCAACTCTGTTGCAATGTCCAATTTAATTACATATATGTCAGTGTATATAGTTATCATAACCTCAGATACTTAATTTAAATCATAATTTATTTATAAGTGGTAGTTGCTATGAGGAATCTTAGCCATACTTGCACTAAAATTTCAAGATAAAAACTGTTTTCCATGAGTTTCACTTAAGAAATAGGGCCTTAGGCAATGCCAGTATTTTGGCTATTTCTCCATATTGATATATATGGACTTCAAAGGTGTCTTAAAATATCTTCATCCCAAACAGTCATTAGAAAAAGGCACATGCTGAGCTTTCTTTCTTTCATATTTTCAACTGAAAGATCAGGTGTTCCTGAAGTATATAATGGAAGCTGTAACAGTGATCCAGAATGGTTACACAAATCAATACCGCCACCTCACTGTTTTTCACAGAGGGATCAGTTGTCAGAATCTACAGTCCATATTGTTGTGTTGTCTGTTATCAGCAGCAGTTTCTTTCCTTGAGCACGGGGGTTGCACCCACCCTATTACCGGCATCTAGGCCTGGGCCAAAATTCCGATAATTTGCGGAAAACGCTAAAATGTCAAAATTTCCGTATTCGGCAGCTTAGCGATAATTTGTTTCTTGCTGCTCGCGCTGTAAAATAATACATTCTCGCGTGCGCACGATCGCCTTACCTGAATCCCCGTGTTCGCCGACAAGTTTTCCCGATCCGGTCACGTTCTCCACGAGATGTTGGATTGTTGGTCGCCATTTAAGCTGTCTCACGACAGTTCGCGCCCGCAGTAACGTCATACGTCGTGCGATCACGTCTTTCTTCTCGCGGTGCATGACCATGCACCGCGAGACAAGTGAAAAGAAGATGGCCGTGCCCGCGAGCTACCGCATGGGTAAGTTGGCGAGCCGCGACCACGCAGAAAATACTGCGAACGGGCGGGAAAAAAACTTCTGCATTTTCGCGATATTTCCGCGTGTTTGCGGAGATTTTTAACATTTTCGCGATAATTTGCGAAAGTGAATTTCGCAAATTCCGCCCACCCCTACCGGCATCCAAATTTCTTTTAAAATGCTAAGTAACACCAATGGCGATGTTATTTAACAACAAATGTGGAAGCATTGTACCAGTCCTGCTGCTGCCTGCCTGATGTATGACGCTCCCAGTCAGACACAGGCGTCAGACAGGGCAGGCAGGTAGGGTTCTTGTGCCGCATGTGTTTTGCGCATCTCTCACTTAAAAGCTCTGCAAACAGGGCTGACATGGTGCCAGCCCTGTATTCTCTGTTTGGGGGCCCTTGAAACCGCCCACAAATGATGCCAGGCAGTTTCATATTTCCAAGCAGCCCCAGGTGGGTACAGTATAAGCCCTGTACCTCCTGAGGCTACTAATTGCTTAAGCAGCAGCAAGACGACCCCGCCTTTTCCCAAGTAGTCACTGGATGGGTTGGGGGTCATCAAGCATAACCGACCCCACTAATTTCTGTGATGAAATGAAGAAGGTAGGGTTTATTTTTATTTTTTTATAGTGCCTGCAGTGTTACTACAATAGTCACTGCACTTTGAATCGTGCTGTCATTACTGTATAATGCTACATTTATATATTTTTTAAATGCTTTCCTTCCCATTTGACCTGACCTCACATTGTCATGAGACTCAACTCATGACCCTGTGAGGTTGAGTCACATGCTGCATGCTGTAAACAGAATACACGGCACATTCTTCTGCTATGTGTAGGAATGGTCAGAGGTGTAGGATTTAAAACACAGTGAACGGGAGGAATCCTATCAAGGGTCTCAGGGCAACTCCTGTATGTTTCAAATGAATCAACTGGAATATTGACAGATATTACAAGGCACTTGTATGTAGAAACTACCTTTATCCTCTTTCCAAAACACGTCTGTAGCTGAATTATGAGCAGAGCAGCCACCAATGTTCAGATCTAGGAAGTAAGAGAGCAGCGAGCAAGGGTTCTGGAGTGGTACAGAGACAAGTGGGAGCAGAGAAAATGTGACATATTTGAGGAAGGCAGAAGTGAATGAGGGAGACAGTGGAAATAGGGATTGAGTGAGAAAGCAAGAGGGAGTAAGGGATACAAGAACATGTGTGAGTGGGTAAACATTGTTTACCACACATGCAACACAATGCTTGCCATTACAACGTGGTCATTACAACAACTGCATTGTTACATCGCATACCATATCAACGCAAGTTGTTACGGCGACTTCCTGTAGGGGGCAGAAGGTGTTGGATTTAGAATCCTTCCCTACTGTTGCACAGACTGGAGTTGGAATAGTAAATTATTCTGTTCCAAAACCCAGTGCCCCCTCTACAGCAAGTTGTTGTAATGAATTGCGTTGTAATGGTATGCGATGTACCAATGCGGTTGTTGTAATGACTGCATTGTAATTGCATGCATTGCAAACACATGCGATGTAATATGGCCTATTAGTGTGAGCGAGTTGAGGTGGAGTTAGGAAGGCAGGGTCAGAGTGAGGGAGATGGAAGGAGAATGCGCATGCAAGTGAGGGAGGTAGGCCAGGTAGAGATTATGGAGTCAGAGAAGTACATAGGAAGCAGTTCAAGAGGAGATAGGGATTGATGGAGACAATGTGTGTAGGGCTACTTTTTGAAGATCATTGCTAAAATTTTAAATAAGAGTAAAATGCCAGTGTAACCTTCCACAAAATGTAATAGGCTTCAAGGAGAGTCCATCCAAGTAAAGGCAAACCATGAAAAACACAGAAAAAACAATTGCACTAGCAGGGTAATTTATTTCTTCTAATTGTTCTTTTTAAAGTATTGACGACATGAGGACTACTCAAATTAGAGCCTAAGCTCCTCTCCTCATCAACTTTGTGTCCTTTTTTGGCAAACTACTTGGCTGGGGTAAAATGTTTTCTAACTATGCACCTCAAAGATTTCATGCAAGGATATTAAATACACTTTCAAAGCTCAATCCAACTAAATAACTTCACTAAAGGTTTATGTCATGTGTTTGTCCTTACTTTATTTCACCTTGGTATTAAGAGGGTTCTGTAAATCTCAGAGAAGTTGTAACACAATTTTGTGAAAACATCTTTAAAACGGAATTCCACTCTATTTTGAAGAAAGGCCATTTTGTGATTCTGATCTCAAAAGTGTTCCATAATTGAATTCAAGCACTCGGCAGGCTTATAAAGCCCCTTTGCTAAAAGGTTTGTTAACTCTATTATGAAGCTGCAGCACTTTGACTCATAGTTTCTTGGAGCCCCATTATAATGCCTTTTACTCTTCCAGCACATTACTACCTCTGGTAGGAAGAGCATCGGAGAGAACACACACATTAGAGGGACTCTCTTATAAGGGATCGGACCAAAGGGAACAATTGGACCGCGAAATGATTGGGCGCATCAGAGAAACATGTGCATTGTCCACAGCGGCAGAGCTGCTATATGTGTGTCATCTAAACATGAACCTAAGTGCATTAAATGGAAGGAGCAGCAGAGGGACCATTAATGGGTCTGCCAAAGGGTTGTTTTAACTCTTTGCTGGAAACCAAGGGCAAACCTGTCTTGTAAAAGTTCAGCATAAAGGCATGCAGTTATATTTGCAGAAGGGAACATGCAGGAAAAGAACAATAAGTAGTATTTTTTTAGATCAGTATAACAAGTTACATGCAGTCAGAATACAGTACTTCTCTCTGAATAGATGTAAGACGCACTTGAATAAGACACTGCTAGAACAAATTATTCATGATTGATTGTTTGGCAGCATTTTCTGTGTTCTATTCTTCAGGAATCCAAGGGCTAATTCTCAAAAGGACATTGATGGACATGTTCTGGCAAACATGGCAAAAGACTCCTGGAGTAGCAGTGAAGTAAGCTCTGGGAATTATACACATTTATAGATTGATTGAATTTCCAGAAAATGAGTGGCATACATTTATGTGACTGGGTACAGGATTCATTAACCACAATGTAATGTATCCAATTCAAATGTTTTTTCTGTGTTTACTGGATATAGAAGAGAATATCAGGATTAAGGAATCCTTATCAAAGACCTAATTTCTATTTTTCTCTCAATTCTGACTATAAACTTTCCTTATAATCTTTATAGTCGAGGCACATCTCAAAGTCATTACTATCCTTAACCAGCCTGAGTGGGGAAGACAGAATTTCAGCATGCATCCTCAGTGTTAATTAACTCTCCACATCGTTAAGTGCTAGTGCACAGGATATTAAAGATTTATTATGCAGGTTTTTTTTTAATTTATAATTATTGAAATCCTTTATAACACATTTTCAATCATCTACAGTACAAGATTTAGCCAGCTCCAAACACATGCAATTCATGGGGGCACAGACCATGTCTTCAATATTTAGTTTATCAAGGAAATGGGTTCTGTAGGGTGTTTAAAGAGGTATTTCATATACGCACAACGTATCGCAAAACCAAACTATTCATAAGACATGGATATCGCCTACGCCTATACACATGTATACATTGATCGGAAATAATCACGAAAAAACATTGAATGCATATCCACTGCGCATTTTATCTGAAATATTTCATTCAAATATGTTCATTTTCAAAATTTAAAGAGTGTGACTGTTTGCAATGGGTGAAATACATGGTGCTCAAGTGGAAAAACAATTTGTGCAGTATATATAGGGTGGTTCAGCATTTATATACAGGGGACAGGACAAGGTTATCTATTCAGTGGCCAGCCTAATAACCATGAGCCCTGGTTCCTATTAATGCTTCTTTTGTTATGCAGGGCCGGTTGGTCAGGGTGGTTGGTCTGGGCCTAGGTGTATCGTCGACGTTTCAACCAACGAGGTGCTCCTTTCGGTAGTCACTACGGGTCTTCATCAGGACTGTGTGTGGTGGTGGGGTGTATATATTGCAGCCTAAGGATGAAAGGTAAATAATTGTCAGGCATGTAGATTGCTTATGGAGGCGATATGCAAGAAAGGGAGACTGAGGTGGACCACTCACCCAGTCTGGAAAAAAGTTCTGGCTTTAAGTGTCCCTAAGTGGCACTTGTCTGGAAATTCCGTCGGCAAACGAATGGCTGTAAATTAAACTAAATGAAGCGCGGTAAATCAGTGGGTATAGTATTAGAAGATGAGTTAGACTAGGTGAAGCGTACACATAAAACAAGACCCGTAGTTACTACCGAAAGGAGCCCCTCATGGGTTGAAACGTCAACGATACACCTAGGCCCAGACCAACCACGGCACTGCATAGCAAAAGAAGTATTAATAGCAACCAGGGCTCACAGTTATTAGGCTGGCCACTGAATAAATAACCTTGTCCTGTCCCCTGTATATAAATCCTGAACCACCCTGTATATACTGCACAAATAGTTTTTTCACTTGAGCACATATGTCACTTGAGCACCATATATTTCACCCTTTGCAAACAGTCACACTCTTTAAATTTTGTAAAATGAACATATTTGAATGAATTAATTCAGGTAAAATTCATAAACTTTATACCCAGTTTCTGAGGGACACCGGGTCGCCACTTTTCTTTGTATATTCAATATTTAGTGGCATTAGATCTTCCCAGTTTCTTACACTATTTTTTTAGCAGCAATGCATATGTTGCAGAATTAGTTGAAATTGCTCAAAGTGCAAGTCCATTTCAGATAAATGTAATACATATTCGAACATTGGAATGTTGAGAGCTCCATTGAAATAATGGATTGCTCTAGGCTTCTAATGGCTGGTAGAAGCCCAGAGCTCCAACATTCAAATGTTTTTCCACAACTGTTACTGTGAAAAAAAGACCTCTCAGATCCCAGGGGGGTTTCAACCCCCTCAGACTCAGTGAGGCCTTTGTTTTACAAATTAGAACATTCTGCCCCCTAGGGGCGAAATGTTCTAATAGCCTTAGAGCCTCCGTAGCTTGTTAAAGGCCCTCACCTTCGTTTCTGGCCTTTAACGCAGAGCTGGCCTTTAATGGCTGGTATAGTCCGCTACAGCAGGCTCTAAGGCTGTAAGATTGAATTACATGTAAGTACAACATATGTAACATTTCAAAAACTGAGCAATATTCTATCACTTAGCATAACCCCAAATCATTTGAGAGAGACAACTTGTGCCACTTGGACAACAGGTTATAGATGGGCAGATGTACATAAAGCAATTTGACAGGGGATTATATAGCCATACAGTCTGATACAGTGGGCCATTAAAGACCCCTCCAGTATTATAGGCCCGAAGCAGAAGACCTATAACAAGGGAGCGGGACTATAATGGCCAGCATGGCCTGCTGCAGCTGACTATGTGGCTATTAGAACATTCTACCCTACGTGGGTGGATTACCTTCATTTAAAAGAAATCACCTCCTGGGAGATACAGGCAACCTCACTGTGGCTCCAAACCTCAGTGCTCACTGCTCCTTCTGTGAATGTCTAACAGTTGAATGCCACACACAAGGTCACAAGGACAGACGGAGCTGTAAAAGGGCAGCAGTCAGTACCTGATTCTCCCTTGGATCGGACCAGCTACTTTTCTTTGTTTGGCAGAGCTGAAGGAAACCTCAGAGCTGAGTAGAATTCCCCTCTCCCTACATCCATGGCTCCAGTCACACTGTGAGCCACGGAAGGCAGGATTACCGCGTGCCCTCACCAACACCTTCTGCCGCTCTCATTTCCTGCGCAATCCACCTATCTTAGAGAGGCAAGGGTGTTAGAGGCTCACAGGCTGTACATTAGGGCACTGCAAGTTTGACAGCAGTGGTTGATTGTCCTGCTGCTGCTCCATTGTCTTCAATTAAGCACTCAACGTTCCAGTGTTCCAATAGTATATCCATTTATAGTTTGGGCTCCCGGTTTTATGGAATTTCTTTGTAACATTTCCGTCTGTATTTGCCCATATTTCTTTTTTTGCCCTCTAATCTGTATTTATCCATATTTATTTCAATTTTTGTTAATAAATGAAATTGTATCATTGAATATGTCCACATTTATTTAACTGATACATGTGCACTCATACTGTGATTCCTTTAGTGTTTTAGCAAATTAAGCTGCCAAATATAACAGAACAATGCACCCATAAGTAAATATTAACATTATATTATTTGTTTTGCAGGAATGTATATTTTATGCAGAATTAGTTGTTATTGCTCAATGTGCAAGTCATTTTCAGATAAATGTAATACATATTAGAAGATTGGAATGTTGGGAGATCCATTGAAAACAATAGATTGCTCTGGACTTCTAATAGCCGGTAGAAGCCTGGAGCTCCAAGATTCCAATGTTTGTTCACAGCTCTTGCTGTGAACCGAAGACCTCATGGAGCTCGAGGGGATTTCAACCCCCTCGGGCTCATTGAGGTTTTTGTTTTACAAATTAGAACATTCTGCCCTCTAGGAGAAGAATGTTGTAATAGCCTTAGAGCCCTCCGAAGCGGGCTCTACCGCCCATTAAAGGCCAGCTACCTTGTTAAAGGCCCTCGCTTTCAGCTCTGGATTTTAACGCAGGAGCAGCCCTTTAATGGCTGGTAGAGCCCGCTATGGTGAGTTCTAAGGCTATAAGATTGAATTGCATGTAAGTAGAACATATGTAACAATTTTAAAACTAAGCAGTATTCTATCACTTATCACAACCCCAAATCATTTGAGAGAGACAACTTGTGCCACTTGGACAACTTGCTTATAGATGGGCAGATGTATTTGAAGCAATTTGACAGGGGATTATGTAGCCATACAGTATGATAAAGTGTGTTGTTAAAGGCCCCATCCAGTGTTAGAGGACCAAAGCTGAAGATCAATCACAAGGGAGCTGGACTTTAATGGCGAGTAGGGCCTGTTGTAGCTGACTATGAGGCTATTAGGACATTCTGCCCTATGTGATTGAAATATCTTCATTTAAAAAAAATCACCCCCTGGGAGACACAGGCAACCTCATTGTAGCTTCAAATCTAAGTGTACACAGCTTTTGCTATGAATGTCTGAACAGTTGAATGCCACACACAAGGTCACAGGGATAGAAGGAGCTGTAAAAGGGTAGAAGTCAGTACCTGATTCTCCCTTGGTTTGGACCAACTACTTTTCCATGTTTGGCAGAGCTGAAGGAAACACCAGAGCTGAGTAGAATTCCCCACTCCCTACATCCACAGCTCCAGTCACATGTGTGCATTTCCTGCACAATCCACCTATCTTAGAGAGGCAAGGGTGTTAGAGGCTCAGAGGCTTTAAATTAGGGCACTGCAAGGTTGACAGCAGTGGTTGATTGCCTGCTGCTGCTCCACTGTCTTCAATTAAGCACTCAATATTCCAGTGTTCTAATAACATATCCATTTATAGCTAGGGCTCACGGTTTAATGTAAATTTATTTTAACATTTCCATCTGCAATTGCCCAATTTCTTTTTTTCCCACTAATCAGTATTTATCCATATTTATTTCAATTTTTGTAAATAAATAAAATTGTAACATTTAATATTTCCACATTTATTTAACTGATAAATGTGTACTTATACTGTGATTCCTTTCGTGTATTAGCAAATTAAGCTGCAAAATATAGCATAACAATACACCCATAAGTAAATATGAACATTATATTCTAAAGGAGTGTTGACATAGGCCATTATTTAAGCTAATTTTATCCTGTGTGTTTTCAACTCCCCATGCTGTCTGTCTGCTCAGCTGTTGGGTTGGAATTCATGAAAGAAAACACAGGGAGTCACTTAAAAGAAGCACACTTTTCTGTATTTTTCTGCCTTTAAAATAAATACAGACAGAGAGCACATTATTTCTGATTGTATTTATCAGCAAAAATCAGTAAAGACAGAAAACTGGGAGCCTTATTTATAATGGACTTATCTTTGCTCTAACCAACATTACGTTTTTTCTTCCCTGTGATCTGTATTTCGTTCCAAACATTATCTGAAAACAGGTTTCCAATACCTTCTTCTCAATCCCAATACCTTCTTACAATTTAACACTCTTTTTGGGACGTATGATGTTGCATCGCATTCCGTTGTAATGCATGCCTTTACCGCGCATGTGTTACAATGGGAACGCCATTACAACGCAAACCTTTAACGCACATGTTATTTCAATGAATATGCCTTTACCACGCATGCCTTTACAATGAATCTCATTGTAAAAGCATGTATGTTAAAGGCATAGGCGTTGCAAAGGTTTATCTGACCTCTACCCTAAACCCTAATCCCTGTCCATGGCGTACCCAACGCCCCAACCCTTCTAAAAAAAAATCCCTTCCCCCCCTAAACCCTCAAAACCTACTCGTGCCTCACCCCCTCTGGCCCCTAGCCCTTCTCCTACCCTAAAGCACAACCCCTGCGCTTCGCCCTGGCCCCCAGTCCTTTCCCTACCCTAAACCGTAAAACACTACTCCTACGCTCTCCCTGTCCCCAGCCCTTCTTTAACCTAAACCCCTAAAATAGTAGCCCTTCTCCCCAGGCCCAATCCCCATTACCTCTCTCCTCATGTTGGCAGCTCGTCTGAGGGGTGGTGCACGTCATTGTGAGGAAGCTGAAGAGTCTCTCCATTTCCTCTAGTGACGTGGATTGCCTATCGACGTAGCTGTTTCCACACATGCGCCTTTACTACTACACATATACCTTTAACATACATACCTTTACAATGAAATGTGTTGTAAAAGCATGCATGGTAAAAGCATATGCACAGTACTAAATGCGTAGTAAAGGTTACGCGTGGTAATGAAGCATGGGTTTTAATGCATGCGTTGTAATGGCTGTTTCACACTTTTTGTTAACACTAGCACAAATATGTTTTTGGTTATAGATAATAAATTCCCCCAAAATGATTTTTGCAGGGAACCTTGTAAGTCTTCAAATTTGACAGCTCTCTCTATTTGTAATGATTGTTTCTTATTATTTTTGTTTTCTTTTTAGAACTTTAACACTATCCAGCAGCAAATGATGTGACCCATGGGGGAGGCACCATCTCACTGAAATCACATACAAAGTTATCATCCTCCCAATCATCCCTTGAAGGATAGTGGCATTGTTTCCAGGGAACATTTGCTTAAAATATGAGACCAATGAGTAAAGTGAATGTACCTTATATGGGTGTGAAGAATCTTTTTACAGAATCAAGTTGCAATATTTATATATTTTTTGGAATATCAATGTTAATGGCACAGCCTTGTCCATGGGTGAATAGATACCTTTTAATTGCCAATGCTCATCATTTATGCTATTGTCCTTAATGTGATTAACAATCCATGGAAAATTTGTTGTGACATTAAACAACACTATTTGATAGCAGGTAGACGCACTCATGAGATTTGTGAGATAGTTTAATACTAGTGAAAGTTAGCCCATATAATTTTAAGCTCAATGTGTATTTGATAATCATTTACTTAAGACTAGAACTCAAACTCTTTGGGCTAAAAGTTGAAATATTAATCAATAAAATGGCAACTCTGTTGCAATGTACAATTTAATTATATATATGTCAGTGTATATAGTTATCATAACCTCAGATACTTAATTTAAAACATAATTTATTTATAAGTGGTTGGTAGTTGATATGAGGAATCTTAGCCATACTTGCACTAAAATTTCAAGATAAAAACTGTTTTCCATGAGTTTCACTTAAGAAATAGGGCCTTAGGCAATGCCAGTATTTTGGCTATTTCTCCATATTGATATATATGGACTTCAAAGGTGTCTTAAAATATCTTCATCCCAAACAGTCATTAGAAACAGGCACATGCTGAGCTTTCTTTCTTTCATATTTCCACCTGAAAGATCAGGTGTTCCTGAAGTATAAAATGGAAGCTGTAACAGTGATCCAGAATGGTTACACAAATCAATACCACCACCTCACTGTTTTTCACAGTATTAGATTTGAGATATGTTACTAGTGTTCTTTATTTCCCATTTCTCTCCCTCCTCCCCTCCCTTCTTTTGTCTCCTTTAGGCTGTGGACAGGACATACGTATAAGAACGTGTCCCGAAGACAGTACATGTCGATTAGAACCTATAAGAAGGTTATTTATGGGAATATAGGGTGTCTTTTCCCTGATTCCTATAGTCTTAGTTTCTCTCATTGGTCCTGATGAAGCGCTCTAGGATCCACTAGGGACCCACAAACAGCGCGAAACATGTCGACCCCTTCTAACACTTAACACTTTAGATACTCACTACACGGGTTGAGAGCAGCGGGATCTTATTTGTTTGGTTTCCCCTCTCAATGCGGCACTATCATGCGTCTCCATCCCAGTGACATTTTTATTTTGATCCAGAGGACCTCCCAATAAATTGTCTAGGCCCCCTGGGTTATTTTATCTCGCACTCACTATCACTTCCTAACCCACACACCCTCATGCACAAATGCGGCAACTCCTAGAAGATCTCCGCCAGAGAGCCCTTGAATAGGGCCCGTGAGGGACTGCAGCGCCACCCCCATGAGGAGCTTTTGCCCAATGATGATGCTATACACTCGCAAGTGTGTGTGAGGGCACCACGAGTTACATATAGGAGTATCCTCTCTCCTCTCTGCACACTCATATATCTTTTGGAGACATCTCGTATCGCCTACAGCATATCTGGTTGCTGTAGAATTTCCCTTCCCCTTTGAGGAACTGATACCATTCACATTGGTTATGTACTACCTTTAGGAGCATTGGTTCAGGACCTATTTCAAATTAGCTCCTTGTCCCCCTCTTACATTTTGGTCTAAGTCTGTTTATCAGCAGCAGTTTCTTTCTTTGAGCATGGGGGCTGCGCCCACCCTATTACCGGCATCCAAATTTGTTTTAAAATGCTAAGTAACCCCAATGGTGATGTTACTTAACAACAAATGTGGAAGCATTGTACCAGTCCTGCTACTGCCTGCCTGATATATGACGCTTCCAGTCAGACACAGGCATCAGACAGAGCAGGCAGGCAGTCAGGCAGGTTTCTTGTGACGCATGTGCTTTGCGCATGTCTCACTTAAAAGCTCGGCAAACAGGGCTGACATGGTGCCAGCCCTATATTCTCTGTTTGGGGGCCCTTGAAACCGCCCACAAATGATGCCAGGCAGTTTCATATTTCCAAGCAGCCCCAGGCGGGTACAGTATAAGCCCTGTACCTCCTGAGGCTATTAATTGCTTAAGCGGCAGCATGACGACCCCGCCTTTTCCCAAGTCGTCACTGGATGGGTTGGGGGTCATCAAGCATAACTGACCCCACTAATCTCTGTGATGAAATGGGAAAGGTATGGTTTATTTTTATGTTTTTATAGTGCCTGCAGTGTTACTACAATAGTCACTGCACTTTGTATCGTGCTGTCAATACTGTAGTAACGCTACACTTATATTTTTAAAAAATGCTTTCCTTCCCATTTGACCTGACCTCACATTGTCATGAGACTGAACTCATGACCCTGTGAGGTTGAGTCCCATGCTGCATGCTGTAAACAGAATACACTTCACATTCTTCTGCTAAGTGTAGGAAGGGTCAGAGGTGTAAGTAAACAGTAAAAAGTTTATTGTTTCTGATTAATTAAAACCATTACAAGGGTTCATAATAAGTGCACATTTCATCAATTGCAAAATTTGAGAGCAATCTTAAAAGGAAAAAATAGTTATAGGGTAAAATTTAAAAGATATTCACAATTCCTTGTTTCTCTGAAGCACCATCGTCTATTTTGGATTGTTTAAACTTGACTAATTTCAGGAATTTTACCAACAGTCCATTCAGTTGAGGAAGTCTTAGGTCGAAGCATGCGATGACTGCTTGTCTTCGTGTACGTATATTAAGTTCATTGAAGGTGGTTTTCAGAAGGGCTACTCTTTCCTCTTTTAACTATTTGCAGAAGCATAACAGATGTTCCATGTCTTCGTTCCCTAAGCCACACAACCTGCATGTAGACCCGCAGTTCCTTCTCAGCCATGGTTGTAAGTGGGGTATGGCTGGTAGGATTCCAAGCCTATGTTTTAAAAATGCTTCTTTTGATTTGCCGCAATATCCCAGTCCGAAATAAGCCTGTAACCCGGGCGATTTATAAGTGCTCAGTATCATCCATGCGTGGCGTCTGTGGGCAAAGGTAACTTTATCCTCTATAAAGGAGAGTCTCTTTATGTTCTTGTTTACAACTCGCTTAAATTGTGCGTGTGGAAGAGAAATTTCCCATAGATCTTTCAGTCCTATAGTTACTAGTGATTCCTCTAAGTATTTTTTTGCAAGTGCAGTGGAACTGCCACGCAGGTCTTCCCAAAGCTGGTAATTCAGTGTGTTTTCAGGTGAATGCTTTATTTTGTACCAGCACTTGATGTATGATCCTCGCCTTGCAAGCAATTGCTTGATTAGTCCAAATTCTAACCGGATTTGAGCCTGTGAGGTAGATGATGGTAAGCTTAGGAGGACTTTGTACGCTTTTGAAATAGTGGTGTCCAACAGTTTTGCGTCTGTACCTCTTAAGGCTTCACTGCCATAAGTTATTGATGACTGGATTTTAGCTTGAGCAATACGCAGTAGTGGCAGAAGAGTAGGCCCAGACAGTTTGGTTTTGAGTTGTCTAAGTGTTATTGCAATCAGCATACCTTTCCTCTTGGTGGCCTCAAGATGATTTGAAAAGTGGCCGCCCCTGTCGACAATAACACCAAGGTATTTATATTCAGAGCAGTTCGCAATTGCTCTTGTTCCAAGAAACCAAGTGTAGGACTTTTTTTTCCCGGTTATTGTCAGTGTTTTGGTTTTTTCGATGTTAACTTCAAGCAAGTTGTCCTCAGCGTACCCGGGCAGTATATTGATAAGATGTTGCAGGCCTACCTTCGTGTGACTGATCAGGACCACATCGTCTGCGTAGGATATGCTGGGCAGACTTCAACCCCCAACCGAGGGGCGTGTGCATTGCAGGCGTCTAGAGCTGATGACAGGTCTGCTGTGTATAGGTTGAAAAGAGTTGGTGCTAAAACACACCCCTGCTTGAGGCCTTTTGTTGTTGTTATACGCCTCGAGAGGTGGGTACCATTTCCGAGCTTCACCTGGACCCATGTGTTGGAATGCAATTCTATCAGGAGATTTAAAAGGGGTGCCGAGATCCCCCAAAAGGCTAATTTCCTCCAAAGATTCGCTAGATTGACGTTGTCAAAGGCCGCTTTGAAATCCACAAAGCAAAAGTGTAGACTTTGTTTAGTCTGTTTAGCTTTATCAATAAAGTCAAAGTCAAAGTCAAAGATTTGCTTTATTCGGTTAATATTTAAAACCATCAAAGCACGGTACAATAATTCATGGTACGGGCAGGTACAAAAGAATTTCACAAAAAATACAAAACATTGGCGCAATACACATTAAAAGTATGTCCAATAAATAAATCTAATTAATTACAGTTCACTAAAAACATTTTTACATCACATTCCAAGTATCATAAGTAAAAAACGGTACTCCGAAGGCCTGGGGATCATTACTAGTAGGATCAAACTCTGTTTCTGCGCCTGATGGCACCTGTAATGAAGCTTGCTACCCCAAAACATACCACAGGGGAGTCAAGCATTTGCAAGTATACCAAAGCAGGCATCGCCTGCACAAAGTTTTGCTTCTTCAAGATAGGCACAATATATTTTTTACGAAGTACAGAGTAAAATTCACAAAAGAAAACAATGTGCAACAAATTTTGTTCGGAAGTATTATCACAGGGGCAGGGCCCCAGGGTTCCTTCTTTGAAGAAACCCTTAGGGTGGGCCAAAAGCCAGGGAAGCATGCCATGTTTAAACCTTATTAACAGAAACAAATGAAAAGGTTTGTTTATAAAGGTAAGGTAAAATTGAATCCCTCTGACTGTACTTAACATGACAAACCTCCTAACTGTCGGCTTTCCCAATTGTTCTTCTTCCCTAAATGACATGGCTTTACTCAAGAATTGATTCTTCACGGTTTTTATTTTCATTTTACTCAATGCGCATGGCCTATCAAACAATTCAGGGCACCCAAGTGATTTCAGATTATTTCTAACGTACCTTAACCAAGGGATAGACATAGCCCCATCAAGGGACAGGCAATCTTGTACAATAAGTTGACCTAAATTTGGGGGTTGCTGGGCCCACACTCTAAGCCAACCTAGTAATGGGGCAACAGAAATCTCCTCACTAAGATAACCCATCCCGAGATCTTCGTGAATATTAAAAATTGAAGTGGAAGGAGGAAGGGACAGCAGTTTACGGAAAAAACTATTTTCCACTATTTGCATTTCTGCCGAGGTCTTATAACCCCATACCTCACTACCATATAGGGCCATGGGTAAACACTTAGCTCTATAAATTTTCAATAATGCAGGTAGAGGTCTGCATCCCAGACGCTTTGCAAAACCCAACAGCGCTACTGTGGCTCTAGCAAAAATATTCTTTTTTTGGGAGCGTTGCATAACCCAGGAGCTATTATCATCAAATACGATCCCCAAATATGGAAACGTCTGTACTTTTGTGAGTTCCTGGCCATTACAATAGAATTTAACCCTTTTGGCTCTTCCCGTACCTATTGTCATGGAATGAGATTTTTTAAAATTAATTAATAAGTCTAAAGAGACCATAAAATCATTAAATCCATTTAAAAGCGCTTGCAAACCTCTTGCTGTTCTCGCCAGTAAAACAGTATCGTCAGCATATAGTAACGCGGGAATCAATTTTGAGCCGGCTCTAGGAATGTCTGTATTGATTGAACTTAAAACCTCACCCAAATTATTGATATAGAGCGAGAAAAGCAGGGGAGCGAGAATGCACCCCTGTCTGACCCCTCGCTTCACCTGCCAAGCATTTGATATCAATAAGTAAAGATATTGCTAAAAGGTTTGTTGTAGTTCCAGCATCTCTACAGAATCCTGTTTGACTGGGCGGAATTATGTTGTTCTTGGTAGCCCATTCGTGCAGCTGAATCAGTAGGAGCCCTGCAAAGTATTTCGCCTCGATAGCCAATAAGGCAATCAGGCGACAGTTTTCCGGAAGGGCTCTGTCAGCTGCTTTGTATATTGGTGAGATGACAGAGCCCTTCCATGAAGCGGGAAGGCCCCCAGACAGGCTGGCCGAGATGAAAAGTGGGGTCAGAGATTCTGACCAGTATTCCGGATTGTGTTTAAAGAGAGCTGGTGGAATTCCATTTGGCCCTGGCGCTCCGTCCTCCCGAAATTAATTCCATGATCATTGCGGTGCTGATTTTGAGTGGTGCGTCTTCGTGTAATGTTGTTTGCTGTACGTTGCCCGCCTGGACATCCTGGCGCCAGATTGTTCCTACAGTCTGTTGATTAAAATGAGTAGCTAGAAAGAATTCCCAGTAGTTGTTTGTTACATATGATGTTAGTCCTCCGTGTTTGGGATTTAAAAATGTATTCAGGGTAGACCAGAAACGAGCACTGTTGTTTGCTTTAATGTCATAATGAAGTTTGGCCCAGAAGTAATCTTCTTTAGATCTTTTGATCTCCTATTTGAGCTTTTTGTTTGCGGAGCTGTTGCGAAAGGCCAGTACACCCCGGATTTGTTCTCAGCAGCTTTAGTAGTTTGTTTATGGAGTTTTTATGATGTTTCAGGGCCGATTTCTGAGCGCTTGAAATCTTCCTGGTGGCCGTTGGGCCATAGGGTGAATAATGCCGAACTGTAGTTGAATAGAGGTTCGCAAATACGGCCGTAAAAGTTTCCCATAAGGCTATTCAATTGCCCCAGGTATGATTCAGACTGTTTAGTTGGAATTTTGCTGCTAAGAGTGCCTCTTTTGTATTTGCAACAGAAGACTTAATTCTTTTAAGATTTATTGTATGGCAAGCTTGAGGTCCTGTTGGATTAAGGATAGTTGGGTCTGGAGAAGCGAGAATGGAGACTTCCTGGGGTCGGTGGTCACTGTCCCCTTTGTCTCCTAGGCTGAAGCTAAGTATGTGATAAAAAAGTGGAAGAGTTGCTAAGGTGTAATCTATTGTGGAGGTTACGTTACCTGAGTGAAATGAGGCGGCAGATGGTGAATCACCTGCAAATCTTCCATTTAAAGCTCTCAGCCCTAAATGCTCCAAATCTTCTAGCAGCTCCTTTCCCAGTTTGGGGATTTTTTCCTGGCCTTTGATGGATTGGGTTGGGATATTCCAGAAAAAGGATTGAGCTTGAATGTCCTTGTTTGTGGACGAGCCTAGGATATATTGATTGAAGTCCCCCCACAAAATGAATTTGGAGACAGTGTGCGTGGTAATTAATTGGTGCAGGTAATCTAATAGAGATTTCGACTCCTGTTTTCTCTTTTTGGATTTATGTAGGTGTTGATCACCAGCACCTCTTCTTTTTTCCCCTTAAGATTTAGTTTGATCTTAACGGTGTTTATAGCTGGGGTTTGAGAAGTCAGTTCCAAGGCACTATGGATTTTTGTGATTTTAATATAAGTGGCTAAACCACCCGCTAGCCGGCCATATTTGGTTTTCCTTATGGCTGAAGAGTAAAAGCAAGTGTAGCCCTCTATTTGCACAGGGTTTTCTAACCATGTTTCCTGTAATAGGACAATGTCAAATGATTTTACGTATTGAAGAAATTCGGCATCTGCAGCCTTGTTGTTTTGCCCATTTATGTTCCACGAGCACAGCTTCAGTAGCATAGTGTCTAGATTCAGATCTATCTTCTTCGAGTTGCCCTGTCATTGTGGATAGTTCGTAGCGTTGATCGTCCAAAAGATCCGGAAGTTTTCTAAATTGTCTGAGTGGGGAACCATAGTACTCTCTTGGTGGTTCAGCATCTGCCTTTCTAACAGTGGTCGACCCTGGGCGCCCCTTAGCACTGACATGGTCTTTAAGATTTTCGGAGGTAGTCCTTCACGGGGTCTCTCAAGCAGGGGGAACAGGTATCCTATGTTGTAGTATAGGGCAGATTGGATCCCCCATGCTTTAAGAGTTGTTTGCGCCTCCAGAATTTTATTGGCAATTTCGGGTGACCTCCAAGTTGCTTTTGTGGCTTCCAGGTTCTGTGTTTTGTCGACTATTATAAATTCTACTGAGAGGAGATCAGCTGAGCATAGGTCATTTAAAGTTGGCATGGTGCTGAAGAGTCGAAGTAGGTTCGCCCTATTCAAGATGTAAAATGGGCCCTTTGATTCATATTCTGGAGTAAAAAGAATAATGGTAGGGTTCATAGTTTGGTGTCCCGGCTGAACTGTTGTATAATTGCCACCCAGGTAGGTTCCTCTATTGTTTGATGTAAACTGTTGTGGAGGTCTGGAATAGACATCAAGGGTAGGAGGGTCTTGAAACTTGAAAGCTGAGGGGGCTTTAGGGGCCCCGTCTGGGTGAGGAGGCGATTGAACCGAGGGACCCAGAGGTCCAGATGTTGTGGGCTCCTCGCCCGGTGGTTTGGGCGGGTAAGGGATGATCGTAGATTCCGGTACCGGATCAGTACCATATGTGAGTTGCGCCTCCTTTGACATATTTGATGGTAGTTGTCTTGGGGAGTTAGCGACCTTCCCATAGCTGGTCCCACTAAGAGCCGTAATACTTTGAGTGCCAGTGTAGCTGCTAGGCAGGGCCTTGCCTGCCCCCAGTGTTGGAGCCTCTTTGTGAACTGCCGGGTTCCCCCCTTTTGTAGGTTCACTAGGTTCAATGGAAATTTGTTCTGCACTTGTAGGGAGTGCTGTGATACATTCGGAATCAGATAGCTGCTGTCTAGATGCTGTCCTAAAGAGGGGGTAAACCTCAGGAGAGGCTGAAATTAGTTTTTTATTGCGGCCTTTCCTTCTTTGGTGGCGGCGCTGCTTGGCATTCTGTGTTGGATTTTGATACTCGAGGGGTTCGAGGGGGCATTTGGGCGAAGTGCACTCAGGAGATGGCGGTACAAATTTGTCAGTGATTTTGGCTACAGAAGGGTCCTTTTAAAATTTTCAAGACTAATTTTTATGCTGGTGTTAGTGTCCGGGACCGCTTTATGGTGCCCCTTCGGCAAACCTTCTATCAGAGAAGATACTATTTCCGGAAGTGACGATAGTTTGTCAATAATTGGGCCGCAGCTGCAGATCAGCTTTGCTTCCTGCTGAGCTCTACCAATTATAAGATTTAGTTGGCCTAATTTCTCATCGATCCGCCCCACAAAAAGGGCCAGGGTGTCAAGTATGGTCAGTTCTAAATCCATTTTGTCAGACTGGTAATGTAGAGTGTCAACCGTTCGTTGCATTGTATTTAAAAGAATATCCCATGTTTTAGATGCATTCGGTGTTTGGGTCCCTAGTTCAATCCCAGATAAACTTAGGAGGCCGGGGGATTCCAAAAGGGCAGAAGAACTTTGTTGATTTGTTAAAGTTGAGGGGGTTACCTCCTGATGAAAAGCCTGATTGGCGTACTGGTTTTCTTTGGTTTTGGCTGTGGACAGGGGTTGTTTAGCAGGGGTGACCTGGACCTCAGGGGGACTTGTGGCCACCCATTCCTTTAGTCCTAAGTAAGAGAGATCAGTAGGGCCGTCGCACCCTGAGTCCTGTATAATTTCAATGTCCTCTTTCGACTGCTCGTAGTGGCCCTTTTCATGTACAATTGCGGTTACTTCTGTAGACAATTGAACGATCTTAGTTGCATCCGAGGGAAGAAGGGAGACATTAGTGGACTTTAGGAGGTCATTTAAGTTAGAACTGTTAAGCGCCTCATTCTCTTGATTAAGGTCCTTACCTGGGCTTAGCGTGAGGGTAAGCGAGGGTTGTCTTCCCCTCTGGTTGTGTAGAAAAATTGAGGTGATAGTGGACTTTTGAGAAGATGGTAGACCGGAGGGGGACTGCCCTCCCTTGCCTTTCTTTTGCTGAGCAACTGTACTGCTGGTACCCATATCGTCAAACGCCTTTTTATCGTTTTTTCCATTAAGTAATGGAGAAGCCGTAGAAGGGGATGTGTTAGTGGCATAAATGGGGACCAGACCCTGCAACGCTGGTACTAATGGTTCCTTACAAGGCAGGGGAAGTAGGGGGTCCTGAAGGCCCAAGATTTTACCACTAGATGAAAAAATGGATGAAGGTGGGTCTTTTAAAAGTTGGAATGTTGATGAAATTTTTGGTTGGCGAAGGTGGAAGTGGTGAACTCCAGCCTGATGAGCTGGACCGCTACTGGACCCAGTCTCCTCTTGGGATGTGTCCACGCTCCCACTGCCTGATTTATTATCTTCAGTTCGTTTAACCTTAAGCTTGGGCTTAATCACGAGCTGACCTCTTTTCTTACCCGACCTCATTACTGTGGCTGTACCAATATGCTCCGCATAGTACCCAGGGGCTCGGCGATGGCTATGTGTGACTGAGGGTGGATGACTGAGGGTAACTCGGTACTCTCTGCTGCGGTTCCTGCTGCTTTTTGGAGAAACTTTTCCTGCGGGGGCGGGGCGCTGATGCGGCTCCTGCCGCTGTGATGGACACTGACACAGCTCCTGCGCGGCGCCGATGCAGCCAATGCAGCTCCCACTGCTGTGGGAAGATACCCGCAGCACAAGGGCACGTGACGTGGCTTCTGTCCCTGCAGGGGCTCTGATTCACTTCCTACCCTGCCGCGATTCCTGCCACATTAACGAGACTCTCCGATGGCTGTCGGGGGGGGGGCTAATGCAGCTCCTGCCACTGCGGGGGGCTCTGGCTCCTGCCGCCTGCCTCTGACACAGCGCTGGTGCAGCTCCCACGACTCTCGCCTTTCCACCTGCCACTGCCGGGGGGGTTCTTGCGCAGGCTCCTGCTGCTGCTGCGGGGCTCAGCGCCACTCAACGCCACTCCCACTGTTGTGAGGACTCTCACAGCCTAGCTCCTGCTGCGCTGCGCTGCGCTGCGCTACCGTGCTCAGTGGCTCCGACCCCCGTTCCCACTAGTACGGGGAGATACATGTGGCCTCAGTGACGCACCTGCTACTATGAAGATGCAGACGCTGCCGGAGCACTCATGCGGGTCCAGGCGGGTCCGGGCAGCTTGC
Source organism: Triturus cristatus (assembly GCF_964204655.1). Taxonomy (NCBI): domain Eukaryota; kingdom Metazoa; phylum Chordata; class Amphibia; order Caudata; family Salamandridae; genus Triturus; species Triturus cristatus. Next base: position 553,354,397 of record NC_140584.1, read on the forward strand.
CACGACCCCCGCGGCTTCCTCCTCTCCGCCTTCACCCCCGCCGCTTGAAAAGTCTCTCACAGCGTCGCTCCCTCTCCTGGGCCGCAGGGGGCTGAGAGCCGGCAATAGCGGCAATAGCGGCGCCGGTAGGAATCCTCGCCGCACAAGCACCAGCAGACACCGGCAGTTCCCGCAGCTCCACTACTCCGCAACAACGTCGGCTCTGATTGGCCTGCAGTACAATAGGTAGGAATCAAGTCAGAGGTGTAGGATTTAAAACACAGTGAACGGAGGAACCCTATCAAGGGTCTCAGGGCAACTCCTGTATGTTTCAGATGAATCAACTGAAATATTGATATATATTACAAGGCACTAGAAACTACCTTATCCTCTTTCCAGAACACTTCTGTAGCTGAATTATGAGCAGAGCAGCCACCAATGTTCAGAGCAAGGAAGTAAGAGAGAGCAGCGAGCAAAGGTTCAGAAGGGGTACAGAGACAAGTGGGAGCAGAGAAAATCTGACATATTTGAGGAAGGCAGAAGTGAATGAGGGAGACAGTGGAAATAGGGATTGAGTGAGAAAGCAAGAGGGAGTAAGGGATACAAGAATATGTGTGAGTGGGTAAACATTGTTTACCACACATGCGATACAATGCTTGCCATTACAATGTGGTCATTACAGCGACCGCGCTGTTACATCGCATACCATAACAACGCAAGTTGTTCCGACGACTTGCTGTAGGGGGCAGAAAGTGTTGAATTTAAAATCCAACACCTTCCCTACTGTTGCACAGACTGGAGTTGGAATAGTAAATTATACTATTCCAAAACCCAGTGCCCCCTTTACAGCAAGTCGTTGTAATGACTTGCGTTGTAATGGTATGCGATGTACCAATGCGGTTGTTGTAATGACCGCATTGTAATTGCATGCATTGCAAACACATGCGATGTAATATGGCCTATTCGTGTGAGTGAGTTGAGGTGGAGTAAGGAAGGCAGGGTCAGAGTGAGGGAGATGGCAGGAGAATGAGCATGAAAGTGAGGGAGGGAGGCCAGGTAGAGATTATGGAGAGTCAGAGAGGTACATAGGAAGCAGTTCAAGAGGAGATAGGGATTGATGGAGACAATGTGTGTAGGGCTACTTTTTGAAGATCATTGCTAAAATTTAAAATAAGAGTAAAATGCCAGTGTAACCTTCCACACAATGTAATAGGCTTCAAGGAGAGTCCATCCAAGTAAAGGCAAACCATGAAAAACACAGAAAAAACAATTGCACTAGCAGGGTAATTTATTTCTTCTAATTGTTCTTTTTAAAGTGTTGAAGACATGAGGACTACTCAAATTAGAGCCTAAGCTCTTCTCCTCATCAACTTTGTGTCCTTTTTTGGCAAACTACTTGGCTGGGGTAAAATGTTTTCTAACTATGCACCTCAAAGATTTCATGCAAGGATTTTAAATACACTTTCAAAGCTCAATCCAACTAAATAAATCCACTAAAGGTTTATTTCATGTGTTTGTCCTTAATTTATTTAACCTTGGTGTTAAGAGGGTTCTGTAAAGTTGTAACACAATTTTGTGAAAAAAATCTTTAAAACGGAATTCCACTCTATTTTGAAAAAAAGGCCATTTTGTGATTCTGATCTCAAAAGTGTTCCATAATTGAATTCAAGCACTCGGCAGGCTTATAAAGCCCCTTTGCTAAAAGGTTTATTAACTCTATTATGAAGCTGCAGCACTTTGACTCATAGTTTCTTGGAGCCCCATTATAATGCCTTTTACTCTTCCAGCACATTACTACCTCTGGTAGGAAGAGCATCGGAGAGAACACACGCATTAGAGGGACTCTCTTATAAGGGATCGGACCAAAGGGAACAATTGGACCGCGAAATGATTGGGCGCATCAGAGAAACATGTGCATTGTCCACAGCGGCAGAGCTGCTATATGTGTGTCATCTAAACATGAACCTAAGTGCATTAAATGGAAGGAGCAGCAGAGGGACCATTAATGGGTCTTCCAAAGGGTTGTTTTAACTCTTTGCTGGCAACCGAGGGCAAACCTGTCTTGTAAAAGTTCAGCATAAAGGCATGCAGTAATATCTGCAGAAGGGAACATGCAGGAACAGAACAATAAGTAGTATTTTTTTTAGATCAGTATAACAAGTTACAAGCAGTCAGAATACAGTACTTCTCTCTGAATAGATGTAAGACGCATTTGAATAAGTCACTGCTAGAACAAATTATTCATGATTGATTGTTCAGCTACATCTTCTCTGCTAAGCATAAGTAGGCATGCATGCGCCCTACATTAAATAATGGCATTGGATGTTATGGGGCTGAGCCAAAGCAGAGGCTCAATTGCAGAGGCTACTCTGTTTGACTTTTGATTTGTTTAAAGTTTGTTTTACTGTTTAAAAATTCTGTAAAGGTTTAGTGCACGCAACATTCTGTAAAGCACTGAGGTAGTGTACAAACCGCAGCTGTTTGGTTTCGTTTCTTCTGATTGTAAAGACATCCATACAATGTGAACACCACAACATACAGTCGATAGCCAGCCACAGCGAATAAAGGGTTGCAATTTTAAAAGTAAAACACATTACTAAAACCATCACATAAATATTTTTAAAATGTGGTAAATCATTCAGCTTAATTCAATTTGTCATCTAATTTTACATTAATCAGCTATTGAAGACCGTTGTTTTTTCTATTTCTAGTGCCCGAGTTCTAAAAAGGGGTGGGGCATACGCATGACCAAACATTCACATCCAATGCCATCTCATTCCCTCCAGAGTCAACCTCCTCTTGTCCTTGACATTAGTTACAATAGTGGCTGGGATTGCACGATTACTATCATAATGTGGCAATCACCAATCACCCCGTATAAAACGGCATGCAAGATTTTAAATACAGTGATTAATACTGGTGTTTAGCCTGATTGTAAGTGCCTCTAATGTCAGAGAAAAGAATCGAGGCTTGGGGTAAAACGCGAATGACGCAGAATTATTTAGTGAAGTCAAATAATACTATTATTTCTGGTAGCTTGCAAACGTGCTAATTCAGATGATTCGTTTATATTGAAAAGCGCGCCTATCTGCTAACACCTAAACTGAGTACATATGCTGGACTGAAGCACAGAAATCTGACAGCAGAGCAGTGCCTCAAGATCCTCTTAATCTGCCTTGCTTATCACTACTCTGGACACGCCCACTATTTATGAATGGATTTATAAACTAATTAATTATTAAAATTATTTTATTTAGTTATTTATTTAAGAATGTATTTATTGGTGTGCTTTTCTATTTATTTTATTGTGATGTTTTATACTGCACTTACATGCCCAACTGAGTGCTTTACAGTGTAAACAGGAAATACAATCACACAGCTCGAAAATTAAACCCGTAAGAACTAACTTTATGAGAAGGACTGGGGGAGCGGTAGAGGTGGGGCTGAGCACAGGGGCAAGAATTATGAGATCATTTCAGTGGTACTTTTTCTGTAGCTCATTGTCCACACTGAATGTGAGACTTATAAAATAGCAAAAAAAATCGAACAAAACCAGTAATTGACCCAAAAATACTGCTTCCTATTTATTTATTTATTTGTGTATTTTATAAAGCGCACAGCTGCCCCAACGGGGCGTCCCGGCGCTGAGAACTCTGGAAAAAAAAGAAGGCAAGGAGCGGAGGACCTGTCTAGGAAGAGAAAAGGAGGGTCTTCAGATATTTACGGAAAACTAATTCTGATTGGCAGGTGCGTAAAGCTAGCGGGAGCTTGTTCCAGCGCTGAGAGGCACAAACCTCAAAGGTTTTTCCACCTGCACGAACTCGTTTAAATCGTGGAGTGTCAAGAAAAAAAAGGGAGTTGGAGCGCAATGTCCTGGAGTGGACATACGGTCGCAAGATGTTCTTCAGATGAGCCGATCCGGTGCCTTTTGAGGCTCGAAAAGCGAGCGTCATGGCTTTAAAGATACTTCTTATAGCAATGGGTAACCAGTGCAGTTTGCGAAGAAGTGGAGAGATATGGTGTCTAGCAGGAATTCTCTCCACAAGTCGAGCGGCGGCGTTTTGGACTGTCTGAAGTTTATGACACAGGCCTGCTGTGATACCAAGATAAAGGGCATTGGCATAATCAAGATGGGAAATTATCAATGCCTGGATCACAGTCTTACGGCGGTCCGCCGGTAAGTAGTTGATAAGGCGTTTAATGGTCCTGATTTTGGCGAAGCAGGAGGCTGCTACTGTTTGTACCTGGTTGCTGAAACTAAGATGGTTATCCCAACGTACCCCTAGATTTTTCACCGAGTCTTTTGGGGTAGGGGCTTGGCTCAGGTCATCTGGCCACCACAGGCTAGAATCCAAAGGGGATGGTGAGTTGAAAAACAAGATCTCCGTTTTTCCTGCATTAAGTCGGAGGGAGTTGGCATCCATCCAACTAGAGATGTCCCTAAGGCAGGATTTCAGCGGATCAAAGGCAGAAACAGAGGGGGTATCAAAAGTAAAGAGAAGCTGGATATCGTCAGCATAGGAGGTGGATTTAATCCCGGTCTGGGAGATCAGCTTGGCCAAAGGGGTGAAATAAACATTGAAAAGAAGCGGACTCAGGGAAGAGCCCTGAGGGACTCCCCATTTAAGTGGTCTGGCAGGGGAGGTGTAGGGAGGGGTGAAAACCTGCTGTGTGCGGCCCGAAAGATAAGATAAGAGCCATCTCAGCACAGTGCCTCCCACGCCCAAGTCCTCGAGCCTTCTCAGCAAGATCTTATGAGAGACGGTGTCGAATGCTGCTGATAAGTCCAACAGCACTAACACCGCCCTCGACCCCTGGTCAAGCGTCCACCTCACCGAGTCCGCCATTTCAATAAGGGCTGACTCCGTGCTGTGGCCCGATCTAAAGCCGTGCTGGGAATCGTGGAGAAGTCCATTGGATTCAATGTAGTTCGCCAACTGAGAGTGCACCAGCTTTTCCAGGATCTTCGCTGGTGCAGGCAGGAGGGAAATGGGTCGGTAGTTGCTAGGTTGGTCTGGATCCAAGTTGGACTTCTTAAGGATAGGGACCAGAGAGGCATGTTTCCATTTAGCAGGAAAACAACCCATTCTGAGGGAGCTGTTCCAGATGTGGTTCAGGTAGGGATTCAGTAGAGGTGCAAGTTTTTTGTATTGCTTGGCTGGCCAGGGATCATTAGTCGAGCCTGATTTACATTTAAGTAGTTCTGCCATAGATTTGGCTTCCGAGACGGCTGCAAATTCAGATAGGGTGGACAGTGGTGGCGAGAGAGTAGTGGGTTTTTCTTCCCGTCCTGCTGTATTGAGGGTAGGGAAGGAGGAATAAATGATTTCTATTTTATCCTCAAAAAATTGGGAAAGTTTATCGCATAGTGACTGTGAGGCAGGCTGGGTTCGGGTCAACGCGTTGGGGTCTGTGAAGGATCTAACTATATTGAAAATCTCCCTTGCACCATTACTGGCAAGCATAATTTTGGAGGCCTGAAAGTGTCGTTTATGCTCTTCAATCAGTCTCCGGTATTCTTTGAGGGCTAATTTATAGGAGATTTTACTATCCATGGTATAGTTCTGTCTCCAGAGGCGTTCAAGAGATTTACAGGAGGCCTTCTTCTGCCTGAGCTCGTCAGAGTACCAGGGTGCCGAAGGTACAGCCCTGTAAGTTTTGATGATCATTTCAGTGGTACTTTTTCTGTAGCTCATTGTCCACACTGAATGTGAGACTTATAAAATAGCAAAAAAAATCGAACAAAACCAGTAATTGACCCAAAAATATTGCTTCCCATAATTGGGGTGTTGTGAGCCCCTCACACTTCTGGGTCCCAATGCAACAGCAATAGATGCACCAATAATAACTGAGACCCTGAGTAGGAGGCTATCACCTTTGACACTTTCACCTCTTCTCAACCTTGCCTGACCATCATCTCAACCTTGCAACAGGCTCTCTGTCCCTTTAAATAAAAGAAGAAGCTACCACATGATATCCCTTTTTTTCTGCAAGGGTGCCCTAATGCCACATATGAAAATAAGTCCCCATGACTCCTTTTTAAAGTGAAAGTCATAACTGTGATACAGTGGGCCCCTCAGAACCCTGGATTGCTGCACCTACTTCACTAATGATATCTTTTGCCATGCAAAGCGGGCTAGCTCCTCTGCCATTTGTTAAAAGCAGGGTTCCAATTTTGCCACATCCCCTTCCCTGCCATCTCTCTGAGGATAAACTAAGGTGCCTCCTCTGCTTCAATATTATTCCCCTCTCTTGAGCTATTGCTCCGAGGCTGAAAGCAACACTGACATAGCAAGTGTGCATTGGGCCCTAATGCAAGCCAAGGAGGGTGGTAAAACTACCATGATTGGGGTTAACTTGGCTACTCATGCCATAGGGCCCTGGTGCCACTCTAACTGCAGCTTTAATTATACGTTCTACCCTTGAGTGTTAAAAAAAAAAGAAGCAAGGCTACAGTACCTTTTTCAAAATAAGGAAGACATAATTGTGGGACAATGATCACTTACAACCAGCCACGGCCCGTACAGTGTGTGCTACCGGGGCGGTGACGTAGGGCGGGGGAGGGGCAGGGTGGGGGGTTGTAAAATGCGGCATACGGCCGATTTCAGGTAAGTAATGGAAAAACAAAAAGGATTTTGTTGCGCGCGCTGCATCGCATTTGGCAATGCAGCGCGCGCAACGAAATTCAGGTTTTTTTTTCTGTTACTTACCTGAAATCGTCCGTATGCCGCATTTTACAACCCCCCCACCCTGCCCCTCCTCCGCCCTACGTCACCGCCCCGGTAACACGCCCTATACGGGCCGTGGCTGCTTACAACCTTGCCTCAGTACCTGTTACACTAATGACTGTGATGGCCCTTTTAAAAATAAAAAAGCCCCTTTATACCATACATTTCCTAGGGGGCTTCTCTCTGAGGATATTGTCTCTGTTTATTTGTAAATGAAAAAATGAGCCACCACATATTGCCCCCTCTTCTGGGCCATATCTTTGACACTACCCATTAATCTTGCTCCTTTTGTGTTTCTCCTCTGCCATTACTAATTAATAATGACTTACATATTCACTGTGCTTTCTGTCACAGGCTGGGACTTCATAACACTATAAATACATAAGTCAGTATTCTATACTGCACCAACTAGGATACAATATTGTGCCTGTCTGGTTGGGAGACACACACCACACTCCCTCCACACTGTGACAACTAGGATATAATTTTTTTGCCTGTCTGGTCGGCACACACACACACCACCCACCACCCACACTGCACCAACTAGGATAAAATATTGTGCCTGTCTGGTCGGGTGACATACACAGACACACACAGTCACACTCACACAGACACACACACACCAACTGAGATGTCATATTTGGCACTATAAGATTATTTTTTTTGTAGTTTTATATAGGGCAAATTTAACCTGAGATATCGCAGCCCTTTCCATGAGTGCCAATTACATTACACAAGGTCACATTCGTATGTAGGCACAGGAGATTAAGTGATTTGCCCAGAATAAAAGGATGTTTAACTTGCATTCATTCTTTATTTCATTATGTGTGAGTTACATTTGTGCCTTCAAATCTGCATATAAAATAACAAAATCCTTTACAGAATAGTTTGTTCTTCTTAACCACCTCTTTGTCCCTGCAACCACACTCAATGACCCTAGTCCCCATAGCATGGTTTCTATATTTTACACTTGAAATCTTTTTGTAAATGAAAGCCGCCTTGAAATGCGCCAAATAAAGAAGGCCACATTTCCAGGTGATTTCTATTTACACTTTTTTGCTGAGGAATTTGTGCTTCCCTGGGAATGCAGTCACGGACACCAAGGGGGGCGCGACCTACAGTTTGAAGATCTCTGCCCTAGTGTGTAAAATTCTGTAAGATGTATGCATATATGTCTTTTCACTTTATGAAAAGGCCCGATCGTCGGAGTTAACAGCAACATTGCGATACCTGAATAACCACGAAAACAGAAAATGGGTCTGAAAGATGTTTTTTAATGAAACTTAGTACAAAAAAATTAGTTTAAACGTGCTTTGAAAGAAATATGCATATAGTATTATGTGTAGTGCAATGTTCAGAATGGATATTTTTTACATAATATTTTTGAATGTGTTGGTGGTCATTGAATGTCTGCTTTTGTTTTCCATTTTTATGGTGTATCCGTGGGCATAGTGTCATTGGCACAAAGATTGTCAAAAACTAAAAAAAGATGCCTCTAGAAAAACAAGCATTTACAATGCAACGGTCTCGGCATTGTTAAAGTTAGAGCTATTGGCATTGCTCGTGACAATGCCATTTCTTTAAATGTTTTAAAAACAAAAACATAAACAAAAATAATGTCATGAGCAATGCCAATAGCTCTAACTTTACCAATGCCGAGACCATTGCATTGTAAATGCTTGTTGTTTTACTGAGAGAAAGGCCAAATTCATCCAACAATGCCTCCAGCTAAAAACCAGAGATGGTTAAACTGTTTCTGTCTTCGTTTGTGCTTCACCGTAAACATTACTTTTGCGTGCTCCCCAGTCTGCTGAGTTCTGTCGTGGACCACATGGGAGCAGCGAGCTCTATACTTTTATGTTATCTTTCTCTCCCATCATGGCGGCAATTTGAGGAAGTTGCGAAATGAAGAACTTCCTTTGGATGCGCCTAAACATATTGACTGCGGCTTAACAAAAAAAACTTGGTAAAACAATTTAATGTGATTTTAAAATCAGTTCGAATTCTGTGGAACATTGTCTGCCGCTTTCCTGTACATTAATATCAAGTAAAGCGAAAATAACTCAGTGAACTGATTGTGGCATGGGTTTAGGTAATCCTGGGAGCAGCTGGCTTGAAAATGGAAGGGCGTGGCGAGTTGAAATACTCAGAGGACCCGGGTGGCAACAAAAAGAGCAAGGATACATACCTTAAACGACTGGTTTTAATTCCTGACTTGCTATATGCAGTCTTGGATGGTGCCCACCCTTGATGAAATGTTCGCAATGACATAATGGGGTAATTCTTTACATTTATCTATATATAGGGGGCATGATGGTAGCCATCCCCTGCTGTAATGCTTGCACTACCATAATATTGGTACCTGTCATTCATATGACATTATCATAACTACTATCTGAGGTACAGACCATCAGATTGGTATACCCTGTCAGCATCCATCCATGCATTCACAAACATTAACCAGTGCATTTAGTTATTCAACCATTTACTTGTGCCCACACACCCAATAATTATGAAAGTACTCAGTCACTCGTTCATCCATGCATCCTCTCGACCACTGACCCTCACAATGACCCTTTCACAAGCAAAAAGTTCTCCATCCACAAGAAATACCCATTAACAACGCCCAGCTGTAGTTATCAGCTTGAAACAGTTCATCTGTCGACTTCAGCGTTTGCGCTCCTACTGGATAAGCATCCTCCTGTGAGCGCGCTACATCATTGTGTTCAGAAGTGGAGGGCATTGCTCCAGATGTCTGTAAGAGGTGATAGGCGCTGTTTCAAACAAACCAATGCCTTCATCAACACATTCTGCTTCACTTTAAACAAGCACAAGATGTAGACGTTGGAAGTGCCATCTCATAGCGATAGAAGGGGAGTGGAAGGAGCTGCACACCCTTCTTCAATCTCTCGTAAACAATGCCACGCCCAAAAATGTCAAGCGATATATTTAACAATCCAAGAAGCGGCTGATTGGGCACACTCCATACGTGCTGTGTTGTTGTCGTCATTGTGATCGCTGCGCCATGAGGGTGCCACCAGGGTTACAGAATGAACACTTCTGACCCCAGCAACGGGGCACTAATAATAATACAGTTTAATGGTTTATTGTTTCAAGTGTCAGCCTTACAAACAGGGCTGGACTGGGAACGGCAAGACAGCCCTGGCAATTACGGCGGACTGAGGAGTTGGTAGCTGGTGGGAAACTGAACACTGCTCTGGCGCTTTTGATACTCGGGCCGATATTGCTGATAAAACCGGCTCCCAGTAACAACAAGCTGTTACCCTACTTAGCGATACATACTGCAAAGAGTGCTGTGGGTCACAGGAGTCCCACATGTTTTATGGCCGCAGGGAGTATGAGGAACTGATGCTTCCGGGGCCTGGACAAATCCAGCGTGGAAAGGGGGGAAGAGGGCGGGGTGAAAGCACAGCAGCTGCTGCGCGCAAGCCAGGATTTAAAAGAGCAGGCACTTAAAAAATGTGAAGTATGTGCCATTAATTATATTAAACGATGGACGCATACAAAAACAAATATAATTAAATGAATATAAAAATACACCGGAGTGTGTATAAACTTGCATCATGACGAGCGCCGTGCTGATTGTGTATAATAACAGCGCTGCGCTCGTGACGAGCTCCATGCTAATTATGTATGCATGTGAGCATGCTAGGCGGCAAAAATCCTAAAAAAAAGTTCCCCTCGGACACAAATAAAACACAAAAGCGGACGAAACTGTGGTTAGGCTGTGCTGCTTCCGCATAAAACGGAAGTGACTTATCGCATTCACAGCCAACCATAAGCCTGCTAAGAAGATCAATTCCACAGCTAAACAAATGGCAAGCGGCAAGAGAAAGTACCCGGGAGTTTCACCCCTGATACTAATTACTTGAAGTCTCGGAGAGACAGCGCATGCGCGCTGCAAGCCGAGACCTAAAAATGTCACAATATTTCGGATACTAGGGTGGTTCTGACAAGAGCCGTTGTGTTGGTTGTGTGTATATGGCTGCTACACATAATACTAAATGCAGAGTTTTAAGTTACTTAGAAACACCCTGTTGCCTTCATCTGTAAAGTGCACTCCATCATTTCAATTAATTCCATGCATGTCAAAATGCAGATTGTTGTTATAGATACAGCCCATGCGATGGTCTCTGAGGAATGCACAAACACTTTTATTAACATATTTTCTGCCTTTGTAAATTTGTGGACAGAATTGATTTGACCACTTCCATTTCTGTCTTTGGCATATTTAGAGTACACCAAGACAGTGTGAGGGAAAGCAACATCAGTTTTCCGAAGGTTTCTGTTATTAGGATTTCCAGCCCTAACCCAGTAAATGTACCTAGGCCATTGCCACCACAGTGAACACTCATGAGATGAGGAGCTTGGGAATCCATAGTGGACTTAACCAAAGCCAGCAACTGATGAAACTTCATTCCTCTCTGGCAAAACCAATTAATCTGTACATTTGGCAAACCCATGCCCCTGTCAATAATAGGGGTGGGCGGAATTTGTGTAGTCATGCTACGCAACGCTCCGCGAAACGGTAAAAAATCTACACGAGCACGCAGAAATTCCGTGAACATGTGGAATTGCTTGTTCGTGATGCTTTTTTCCTGTTCTTAAATGCTGTTTGCGTGCTCGGGGGGGGGAAATATCTCACGAACACGCATTTTGAGAACGCGAACAAGCAAAAAATTCCACGAAGCTGCGGAATGCAGAATTTTGGGCAATTCCGCGTTCTCCGCAGAATGCGAAATTACCCAAATTCCGCAAATTCCGCAAGCGGAATGGAATTCACCACCCAGGCCTAGTCAATAACTCTCTTTTTTGCAGCCTCTTTAGCCCAATAGATATAGCTGTAGCCCACAATCCATACACTCAGCATTTTGAAGTGAAGGATAAATAGTAGTCAGGAGAAGGCTGGTGCTGAATGAGGTAGTTTTCCAAAAGAAAAAGCTGTAAAAATGAAGTGAAAATAAAATATATATTTCATTGGATGCTGTCAGCATGAAAGTGAATAAAATTAGGTAGTGTATTGGATGCCTTAGGAAGAAGTCTTATTATTGGTTGTTGTTGAAAAAATGTAATACATACATGGATATGCTTTTGAATCTGTGGAGTAAACCACACCTGCTGTATCTTATGTGGAAGTAGAATGTTCCTTCTAGAATGTGCTGTGAACCTGTGACCTACTGGTTCCACAGTGTTGCTAGGTACAAGAGTGTACTTGGGAGGGAAGGATGTTAAAGAGACAGACATTTTTAAAAAAAGCTGAGGAGTGATGACACAATTTAAGTCATTGCAAGCTTTAATTTCCAACTCAGGAGTATGTGATAAACTGTTGGGTATTTTTTAAATAAAAACAAAAATGAAACTAGATATAGGTTTGAACTACCGTTTTTTTGGGCGATTACTCCGCGATGATGGCAAAATAAATCACAAAAATGCTCCGACTTGAACCTCGTTTTGAAGGAGAGGGAAAGGGTTCACAGACGCCAACCATTCACAAGTGGAGATACAATAGTCTAAAATGAAAGACCTGATATTATTTGCTGCCTTTCTCATTCAAAAACAACAGTTGATGGACAGAATGCAGAACAATGTCATACATTCACCCCAGTACTGAGATCTGGGCCTAAATCCACCGTTTTTTTGTTCACCATGCCATTCCAGTTTGAACCCAGCCATATGCAAATTAGGCTTGACCCTGTGCCTCATGGGAACAGTCCAGCCCGAACTGCCAAGCCAGGTGCTCCCTGGACTGGAACCAAGCATCCTAGGACCGGTTTCAGGGTTTCACCCCTCTTCAGCCAGGATAGCTTGATTCCAGTGGCAGGTTGAAGAGGTTACCACTTTATAGTTCCTTTCCATGAGAGTAGTGTACCATTCTTGTGCTTAGATTTTACAAATCTTAACCCGTGTCAAAACTATCCAGAAAGAGCTAAAAGAACAATATAATCTACAAGCTCAATTCACTGGTATGTATTTCATTTTTTAATTATATGTAAAATGTACATTAGAAATGAAGATGTATATGGGAGTTAATTTAAAAAGATTACCACAGTGATGTGAAAAAATATATATCAGATAAACTGTATCTGGCAGAGGGTATGTGTTTAAGATGTTAGTACTGTTGAAAATGACCATGCCCAATGCCTTTAATAATGACAATGTTTTAAATGTCGAAGCATTATGTGCAGAATAGATACATCTATATTATTTGCATTCTGGGAGTTGTGGTAGTTTTAGTCTCATTATTAAACAGGAGTACTGTAGTCATGAATAAAACATAAGAAAATGTGCTGTGCCTATATATAAATTGTAAAGTAGTAATACTTGGAAGTGTTTGTGAATGTGGTTTTCAACTTATATAATCAGTTTGCATATGTTTAGATGCACTCATTACAACTCCATAATCCATGCAGTCTGATGCCTTCGGGAAAAACTGTGGAGCCAAATCTGGAAGTTGAGATTGGACCTCTGAAGGGACTCTCTGCCCAGTGTTGTTGTGGCTAGTATTGAAGTTCAGTGTCCTTCAGCCTTGCTTTGCATTGCTTTCTTGCTGCTTTCACACCATTGCTTTGGTATGTTTTAGATGATAAAGCATGGACGTAGTCTCGCAAAAATATTTTTTGTTTGTACCGCTTGACAATGTCTCCTGACATAATGTGCTTTGCGCACATATGCTCACTTTGAACTCATCTTACAGAATGTTCAAGATAGGTAAATGGGTGAGTGCTTTTTATTTTTTTAGTATAAAGGTTTATCATTCAATGATATTTCTATATTTCTCAGTGACATGATTTTCTGTTTTGTTTTTGATTTAGTTTTTTGTGGTTTTGTACGCGGCCATTCTTGAAAACTCTGGAGGCATATCTGTTGCAGTAGTTTGCACCTCTCAAAGTACTTTCTGGGTGAGAATTGTTGCTGATGTCACTGATTTAGATGTTCCTCAAGCTTCCCTCTACTGCCAGTTAGAGATGTTTTCTATGTTAGGTTTTAAGATGATAGACCATGGACGTCATCCCACATGAATATTTTTTATTCGTCCCCCTAGAGTGGATCTTTTCACAAAGTGTGCATAGTACTAGTTTTGGAGCAGTTTTTTTTTATTCCTGTTGAGTTTGGGTAAGAATGGGTAGTTTTATGGGTGTTTTGTAGTTATGTTCTATTTGTGAATTCAGATGTTGAAAGTTCATTTTTGAAATTGTTCTTTTTGTTAAATGTGTAGTTAAAATAAAGTTAACAATTATGTTACTAAACAGCTGGTTCAAACTTTGTGTAAAATGTGTTTAAATATCTGTTTTACATTTTGTCATTTGTATTTGTGACTACTGTCATTGTGACCTTCAGTGTTGCTGTGAAGAAGGAAAATGCATTTTTGATATAGTTATTTTGACAAATGTATACAAAGGTTAAAGTTCAATTAGTATCTTACTAAATAGCTATACTGAAACTTTATGTAAAATATATCTATATATGTGTTTTACAACGGCCACATTTCTCTGGTTTTGTACGGTTGAAATGTCCAACTAATTATAACATCCCTGAAACCTGTGGTTTTTTCAGTGAATTTCAAAGGTTTTTTAAATGATAATTTCTAACTATACCGTCCCTGAAACCTATGTTTTTTTCAGTGAATTTCAAAGGTTTTTTTAAATGCTAATTTCTAACTATGCCTACAGAGGTAGGACATGTGCAGAAAGAGGAAGACAGGCACAGAAATAAGCAAGAGAAATTAAGAAAGAGGCAACAGAAGTACAGAAAGACGAAGAAAAGTGCAGAAAGAAGCAAGAGATATGCAGAAAGAAGCAACAGAGGTGCAGAAAGAGGCCTTGTTGGAAAGTCATCCTGTGCCCACAACTTTTTGCTGATGGTACTGGTGGTAACTGACTCTGACTAACCAGGCCCGCAGCCAGTGCCATGCTGAAAGACACTTAGAATACAGTGAAAATACCTACATACACTATGGGTACACTATGGGTTGGGGTACCACCGTGATTGGCATGAACTCCCTGTAAGGCCCTAGTACATAATAGGGCAGGGGGATTAATACTACCTTTAACTCAAAGGTGCAGAAAAAGGCAAGATAAGTGCAGAAAGAAGCAACAGAGGTACAGAAAAAAGCAAGAGAGGTGCAGAAAGAAGCAAGTGAAGTACAGAAAGAGGCAACAGAACTGCTGAAAGAAGCAACAGTAGTGTAGAAAGAAGCAAGATAAGTGCAGAAAGAAGCAAGTAATTTGCAGAAAGAAGCAAGAGTAGTGCAGAAAGAACCAACATAGGTGCAAAAAGAGGCAAGAGGGGTATAGCAAAAGGTAGGAGGGGTGCACAAGGAGGCAAGAGAAATACAGAAAGAGGCAGGAGCAGTGCCGAAAGAAGGAAGAGAAGTGCAGAAAAAAACGTAACAGAGGTGCTGAAATAGGCGCAAAGGGTGTAGAAAGAGCAAGAGAAGTGCAGAAAGAGGCAACAGAGGTACAGAAAGAGGCAAGAGAGGTGTAGAAACAGGCAGGAACGTACAGACAGAGGGAACAGGGATGCAGATAGAGGCAAGAGAGGTGCAGAAAGAGAAAAGAGGGGTGCAGAAAGATGCAAGAGATCTGCGGAAAAAAGCAACAGAGGTGCTGAAAGAGGCAAGTGAGGTGCAGAAAGGGGCAAGAGATCTGCAGAAAAAAGCAAAAGAGGTGCTGAAAGAGGAAATTGAGGTGCATAAAGAAGCAAGAGAGGTCCAGAAAGAGGCAATATAAGTGCAGAAAGAAGCATCAGAAGTGCAGAAAGAGGCAGGAGGGGGGCAGAAAGAGGAGAGAGAAGTGCAGAAAAAAGCAACAGAGGTACAAAATGAGGCAAGAGTGGTGCAGAAAGAGGGAAGAGAGGTGTAGAAAGAGGCTAGAGAGTTACACAAAGAGGGAAGACGGGTGCAGAAAGAGGCAAGAGGGGTCCAGAAAGAAGCAAGACAGGTGCAGAAAGAAGCATGGAAAGTACAGTATGAAGCAACAGGGGTGCAGAAAGAGGCAATAAAGTGCAGAAAGAAGCAAAAGAGGTACAGAAAAAGGGAACAGAGGTGCAGACAGAGGCAAGAGAGGTGCAGAAAGAGGGAAGAGGGATGCAGAAAAAGGCAGAAAGTGGGAGCAGAGGTGCAGGAAGAAGCCAGAGCAGTGTAGAAAGAACCAACAGAGGTGCAGAAAGAGGCAAGAGGGGTGCAGAAAGGGGTAGGAGAGGTACACAAAGAGGCAAGAGGGGTACAGAAAGAGGCAGGAGGGGTACAGAAAGAGGAAGAGAACTGCAGAAAAAGCAACAGAGTTGCTGAAAGAGGCACGAAGGGTGCAGAAAGAGACAAGACAGGTGAAGAAACAAGGAACAGAGGTACAGAAAGAGGAAAGAGTGGTACAGAAAGAGGGAAGAGATGTGTAGAAAGAGGCAAGAGAGTTGCACAAAGAGGGAAGAGGTATGCAGAAACAGGCAAAAGGGTTGCAGAAAAAGCAACTGAGGTGCAGAAAGAGGCAAGAGAGGTACACAAAGACTCAAAAGAGTTACAGAGAGAGGCAAGTGAAGTACAGAAGGAGGCAAGAGAACTGCAGAAAGAGGCAATAGAGGTGCAGAAAGAGGCAAGTGAGGTGCAGAAAGAAGCAAGATAAGTGCAGAAAGAAGCAATAGAAGTGCAGAAACAGGGAAGAGGGGTGGAGAGAGAGGCAAGAGGGGTGCAGAAAGAAGCAATACAGGTGCAGAAAGAAACAAAAGAGGTGCAGAATGAGGCAAAAAGGGTGCAGAAAGACGTGAGAGGGGTACAGAAAGAAGCAAATGAGGTACAGAAAGAGGCAAAAGACGTGCAGAAAGAGGGAGGTGAGGTGCAGAAAAAGAAAGAAACGTGCATAAAGAAGCAACAGAAATGCAGAAAGAGACAAGAGAGGCCCAGAGAAAAGCAAGAGTGGCTTGCACACCATTAGTACCAATTTAACACCCACATTTAGCAATAAGTAACAGGTGACCATTCTAGGTTTGCAAAGGTCCTTCCACCACGCTGTAACACTTGTTGCTGCATTTTTGGTAACGTTTGAGCTGTTTGAGCTAGAAACAAGGCTTTTTGTACAAATCTGCAGATTAGGGAGCAGATGATGAATTATGTGGCTAATGCAGAAAATGTATAATTGTGCGAAAGTCGGTGCAGCCAAACAGTCACATAATTGCAGTGGTCCTGCTCATGCCTCTGACTAGCTCCTCAGTGATTCTGTCTTTTTTTTGTCTCATTGAGTTCATAATTTAGCTTCTATGGAAATGAGGAAGACTAAACCTGAGGTTACCACTCCACAACACAGACTACCATTCCACATAATTACTCTCCATAACACATAATCCCACTCTACATAATTCCTAGACACTAAATACCACATATTTTCTATCCACATAATTTCATTGCACAACATACCACATAATTCCACTACACACAACGAACATCCTCTCCACTCTCAAAAACATTAGTAAAAAACATTTGCATTTACAACACCAATAGCTCTAATTCTCGCAAATGCAAAACCTATTACATTGCAATCACTTCTTTAACTAGTAGTCCCGTTTGCAGAGTGGTGGAGAAAGGTTGCTGGGCCTCGGACCAGCGCTCAGGAATTCTGCTGCAAAGGACTTACAGGAGATACCAGGAGGGCTTCTTGGCCCCCAAAATCCTTCAGGAGTAAATTGGACTTCATCCACCATCCCATAGTCTGCCAGAAGGTGCGTTTGCAGAGTGGTGGAGAAAGGGGGGCATGGCCTCCGAAGATGTCTTAGCAATCCCACTGTGTGGAACTTACTGGAAGTAACAAGAGGGGTAGTTGACCCCAAGGACATCCTTGGGTGCCAACTACCCCTCCTATTACCTCCAGTAAGTCCCACACAGCAGGATTGCTAAGTTCTCATAGTAGGTCACTCCCCCTTTGCCCACCACTCTGCAAATGTGCTCCCTGGCGTGCTCTTGGATGGGGTTTGAAGTCCCCTTCAGTGCTGGGGGACCTTTAGGGGCCTGCTAGCCTACTTCTTACCTCCAGTAAGCCCCACACATTGGGACTGCTGAGAGGTGAGCAAAGGCCACGCCTCCTTTCCCCACCACTCTGCAAACGCGATTCCCGGCGGGTTCTAAGTTGGGGTATTAAGTCCCCTTCATTCCTGAGGGTCCCTGGGGGCCAACTAGCCCACCAGGTGCCTCCAGTAAGTGCCACACACCTGGATTGCTGAGAGTGGTCCGGGGCCATGCCCCCTTTTTACACAACTCTGCAAACGCGGCCCCTGGCGCACTGCTACTCAAGAGATGAAGTTCACTTGTGTCCTGAGGTCCTCAGGACACAAGTGGACCTCATCACCCCACCAGCAGTGCGCCCAGAGGCGTGTCTCCAGAGTGGTGTAAAACGTGGCGTGGCCTCGGACCACCTCTCTGCAATCCAGCTGTGTGGCACTTACTGGAGCTCCCCTTGCCCAAAAGCAATCTGCTTTGCTTTTTGGAAGCGAGAGCAGGTTTCCTGCTCTCGCTTCCAAAAATCAAAGCAGGGTTTGCTATGACAGGGCAGTGTGGTGGGGGCAGGAGGTGGGGGCACCTATATTATTAATTTAAGCCCCTGGGAGGTTGTGGTCCCTGGGGCTTGGGTGGGGGATATAATTAGCAATGCCACGTGGAGTTGGCGGTCCCTGGGGCAGCAGGAGGGCAGGAGCCCCCAACCCTTTTTGGTCAAGCCCCAGGGAGGTGGCGGTCTCCGGGGCTGCGAGGGGGCTGCGTGGCCCCCGCATATTATTACAAAAGCCCCAGGGAGGTGGTGTTCCCCGGGGAGGTGGTGGTGCATACATTATAAATATTGCCCCCAGGACCTGGCCCACCCGGGGTCTTACAGATAACAAAGAGCGGGAGTTAAAAAGCGTTTTGGCTGGATTCTCACACCCAGCGCGAATTCAGGTTTTTTTTTTTTTTTTAGAAAAAATGCTTTTTTGGGGGCCTGTCCCCTTTTCTTGTTTTTCATCTTTTTTTCACCCTTTTTCATGTGACTCGGTTACCGAGTCACAAGATGGCTGCCAACACTTCCTGAGTGTTGACGACCAATCAGAGTGAAGCTTGTGCCTGGGAGGGTTCGCGACTCCTCCTTGGTGCTCAGATATCGATCTTGTTATTTTTTTAATCTCTCAGCAGCTACTAACCGGTTTTCCCTGGACTGGAAACAAGCATCCTAGGACCGGTTTCGGGGTTTCACCCCTCATCAGCCAGGATAGCTTGACTCCAGTGGCATGGAGAGCACGGGACCCACGTCTGGGCATACCCGTCCCAATTGGGGTAACAAATGCAAAAAGAACAATTGATTTATATATATATATATATAAAACATATAAGACCATACTAGTCCCGCACCTTTTGGAAGTCTATGCCGAGGCACTGGACTCAGGGATACTCCCTCCCGCTATGTGTGAAGCTATTGTATCTCTGCTGCTCAAACCGGGCAAGCCGCCTGATAGGTGCGCCTCTTTTAGGCCCCGATCTCTATTAAATCAAGACTATAAGATATTGGCTCACGACACGGATATTGCTTTAAATTGACCAAATTATCTCCCCCCTTCAGATAGGATTTGTCCCAAACAGATCGACCTTTGTCAATTTGCGCACAATATTTGCAGTCATTAACCAGATTGAGCCTGATCTTTCCACCGCAGCGATATTGTTAGATGCCGAAAAGGTGTTTGACTTTCTGGAGTGGCCATTCCGCTGTGCAACGCTCAATAGACTGGGTTTTCCTCATAAATTCTGTGCTCTCATCCGCCTCCTTTATACTAACCCTGTGGTGTGGCTACGTGTTAATGGAGAACTCACAGACTAATTCCCCTTGGCACGAGGCACCAGGTAGGGTGTCCAGTCTCGCTCCTTCTATTTATCATCGCAATGGACCTGCTGGTGTGACATCTTCAGGAGCGCCATCTCCAGCGGGATATAGATTCCATCAGGGGCCCCTCCTGGCCTTTCTATATGTGGATGACATCCTCCTATTTGTGAGCGAGTCTGTTACTAATCTCCCTCCAATAATTCGAGAGGAGGTCCGAGTTTTTTCAGGTCTTGTTACTAACTGGACCAAATCCGAGGTCTTTCCATTGAAGGGTGCTACTCTCCCTTTCACGTTGGACTTTCCCTTGCGTTGGTGCGACAACCCCCTAGACATCTCGGCATCCTATTACATCGTACAGCATCAGAAGTTATCCTTCTCCATAGGTGCGTGTAACAAGAGGGAGAGAGAGGACTAGTTAGCTAGTCCGAGTCCCCGAGGGTTTATATGTGATTAAACAAAGAGGACTAGCTTAAGTTGACCAAAGTGTTACAGTACTCAAATTAGTTCTGTCACAGGCACCTTGTTGGTGTATTCATGAAGCCCTCACCCACCAACCTAGTTGGTGGCATGCTTCATCATCGGGCCCTCCCAGTGACACCTAGTATGTCCCAGGTGTGCTACGACGCCTGATTACAGCGGAGCTGGTATATTGCTGAGAGTGCAGTGAGGTTGGGTGAGTTGTGATTTAAAACGGCTTGGTGGTGGTCCCAGTACCCGAGGGTAAATCACCACTTTTGAATTGGCTGTTTACAATAATGTCGAGAACCTAGAACCAACCAACCACTTCAACAACCTGTCGAAGGAAGACAGAGAAACCATCCAGGGACTCAAAAACAATCCCTCTATCATAAGAAAACCTGCCGACAAGGGAGGAGGCATTGTGCTCTTAGATAAACAGGACTATGACACCGAATGCCGCCGACTACTAAGCGACCAAAGAAACTATAAGAAACTGGAACATGACCCAACCAACTCACTACAAAGCACTATTCAGGCACTAGTGAAGACCGCCCATCAGGCGTAACACATCTCCAAACAAGAAGCAGAGTACCTCTGCCCCCAAAAGATAAAAGTACCATACTTTTACACAGTACCGAAAATACATAAAGGTATTCTCCCCCCCCCCCCCGGGCAGACCTATAGTGTCTGGCATCAACTCCCTTCTGGAACCCCTCTCTCGCTATTGCGATTTCTTTCTTAACCCACTGGTCCAGCAAACACCCAGTTACATCAAGGACACCAAACACTTACTACAAGTCATCAACAACACTGAATTCAACCCAGAAACCCAACTCCTGGTGGGCCTGGATATTGAAAGCCTTTACACCAGTATCCCCCAGGACGCCACCATCCAAGTCCTGAGACAGGTACTTATGGAGTCCCCATGGCCGCACGGCACACCCAGAGACTTCATCCTCCAATGTGCCACACTAGCACTAAAGGAAAACTATTTCGAGAATGAGGGAAGCCTGTACCTCTAAACCAACGGAACTTCAATGGGCAGCGTCTTCGCCCCCAGCGTGGCAGGACTCTATGTCCACCTCTTTGAGCAGACCCACATCACCCACAACACCAATCCCTATACCAGGAATATTCTCACATGGCGTCGATAAATAGACGACATCCTTATGATCTGGCAGGGATCAGAAATAACTCTACAACTCTTCCTCACTTGGCTCAATGAAAGAGACCCATACCTGAAATTCACAAGCACCTCGAGTGCAAGCCACTTGGCATTCCTTGATCTGAACATATGGGCCAAAAATGGCCAACTGATCACTACCACCTATTACAAGCCTACCTCAAGGAACTCACTCCTCCACTACACAAGTTTCCATCCCCGCCCTTTAAGGGAAAACTTACCATTTGGGCAATTTCTGCGTATACGCAGAAACTGCACTCAAGCAACCGACTACAAAAATCAGTCGGCAGACCTGTCTAAGAAACTGGAGGAACAAGGCTACCCCCGGGCCATCATTAACAAAACCAAGAAAAGAGCCAGGAACCAAAATAGGGAGGCCCTCCTGGAAACTGTACCCAAGGACAAGAGTGACCAACCCATCAACCACATTCAACACAGCCTCCAATGAGGTGGCGAAGCTCATACGCAGAAACTGGAAAATTCTAAACTCTGGACAACGACAATGGGAAACCCCTAGGTTTGCCTACAAAAGGTGCAACAACCTGAAAGACCAACTCGTGAGCACCCGCCCCAGACCCCTGACCAATAGAGAACCCAACACTATCCTGAATGCGTGGGGCCTGCCTAAAATCTCTGGACATTATCCATGCAATGACTGTAGCGTGTGCCATCTTACCAGCCATACGAAAACATTGATACTAGAACCAGACAAAGTGTGGACTCAACGCAGCCACACAAACTGTAATTCACGTAACGTGATCTACCTACTTACCTGCAGCTGCGGCCTCCGATACATCGGTATGACCGCCCGCAAAATAAGAACTAGAGTCACAGAACACAGGAGCACAATCAGGTGCAAGAAGAACATTAGTAAACTGACCAGTCATTTCATCACCCAGGGACACACTCCCAATGACCTGACCTGGACCATCATCGAACAACTACCGGAACTGGCAGTGGATAATGAGAAGAAATTACTCAGCAAGGAACAACGTTGGATATATCGCCGATCCACCCAAATCAATGGTCTCAACGACGCCATACCGTGGAATTCAGTCACACCCTAGACCTACACTAGTCACAATTACCTCGCCTGTGTACAGTGGTCAGTCCCCCGTGCCATAGTCCCTCTGTACATAGACATAGATCATGCTCCCCCTTGTGTGTACCACTAGGCTGCCATAATCATGGGCACATGCTTCAACCCCCCTAATACTGCCATGTCAACTTTAGCGCGCAGCGCCTAGCAGCGCATGCGCATTAAGCAGTGATTAACGGGCCGAACCACTCTGGGAGGCGGCGCGTCCCACAGGCATGTTTCCCCAATATTAGCGCATACATAGCCAACGCTGATCCCTTCGCGCCTGCGCAGATAAGACCACGCCACACCTAACACGGGTGTTGCCCCTTTCCCCATACCAACGGCGGCATATTTTAGTTGCTACATGTACCTTAATGCAATCGCGCTATCATACTGAGCATATGCAAAAGACTAGAGTACAAATCACCTGCATTATAATCACGCATTCATACTGAGCATGTGCGAGAAACTAGTGTGCAAATCATGAGCATGAGCAACAACATAGCAATCGCGCTGATATACTGAGCATGCACGAGAGACTAGTGTGCAAACCACGAGCATGAGCAGCAACAACACAAAGGGGTAGTCTTTCCACCCTTACTATTCCCACAGGTGCTCATCATTACCTTGTTAACCATAGTATAAAAAGCCCACACGCCGACAGGCTCATTCTACCGGAGGACGACGGCGGGACAACAGGTACAAGGCAGGCACTGACCAGAAAGACTGTGAGTATGACAAACCTGACAAGCCTCCAAACAATAAACTGGGTAAGCGCTTCTTTCCTCACAGGTCCCTAACCCCTACAGCCTATCTCTTTTTCTCCCATAGGGTCATCCCCTTACCGCTTCCCTCCAGGAAGCCTTGGCTAATAACCCAAAGCGTAAGAACAATTTTCTTGCGCCCTGCCACACTAAGTCAACTCCTTTCAGTGTGATTTCCGTGTTTTAGCCACACCACGCTCCTGATTAGTTGCGTATTTTCACTCTGATGGCACCACCAGTACCATCACACCTAGCCGACTATAGTCCTCTCACCTTGCACTATAGATCCGGCCACCTAAGCATTGTTGACCATATGTCTAAATTGACTACTGACTCTCTCTATAAATGTTTTGTCCTTGTTCTTAATGCTTGTTTGTACAGGTATGCATGAGAAGGGAATCCCCCTCTCACATATAGAAAAACGCCTTAGTGAGTGTATCACATAGTCTGTACCACAACACTAAGTCTGTTTTATTTCACCACACCTTTTTAAAAAAACGGTTCTGAGGAAAGCCAGAATACTCTAAGGCACTGGCTGAAACATGTCGACCATCTGAAGGACGCAGGGGGCAGTAACTCGCCACCCTCATGCGTCCTGTAGCCTTACTTTTAACTGCTGGTGACGGCCCAGTTATTAAAATTGAATTTACCCTCGGGTACTGGGACCACCACCAAGCCGTTTTAAATCACAACTCACCCAACCTCACTGCACTCCCAGCAATATACCAGCTCCGCTGTAATCAGGCGTCGTAGCACACCCGGGACATACTAGGTGTCACTGGGTGGGTCCGATGATGAAGCATGCCACCAACTAGGTTGGTGGGTGAGGGCTTCATGAATACACCAACAAGGTGCCTGTGACAGAACTAATTTGAGTACTGTAACACTTTGGTCAACTTAAGCTAGTCCTCTTTGTTTAATCACATCCTTCTCCATAGATCACCTATCGACACAGATCGACCTCTGGATAACGCATCCATTATTGATTGCCGGTAGGATAGCTATCATTGAGATGGTTGTTCTGCAACGCTTTCTCTATTTATTTTTAAATATTTCCATTCAACTTACAACTACATTTTTTGCTACTTTCCAGAACATGTTGACGTGACTAATCTGGGCTGGTGGACAGGACCAGGTAGGGTGGCAGACACTCATAATGCCCTTTGCGCGAGGTGGTTTTGGAGTACCAGACTTTTATAATATTACCTAGTAGCACAGACACACTATGCTTATTTTTGGTACCACCCAGATGCAAGGCTACAGTATCTAAAACCTGAACACTCACAGGCTCGTCCCCTTTCCGCTATTCTTCTGCTTGTTCTCGCAAGGACATCAACGGAAATTCACACATTACAGACCGCATGCTGGGCTTAGGAAAGACTTCATAGATACCTAAAGGCCGACCGCCTATACTACCCACACCTGCCACTGCTCAACAACCTGTGGTTACCCCTGACCACTGAAACTCAACACAGCACACACTCTCACGATGTCGAATCTGAGTCATGGGAGATGCATTTTGAGAGGGTCAGGTGCGTTCAGTCACTTATATAGTTGAGGGCCATGACATAACCATTTTAGAGAAATATTTGCTCATCAATTGATATTCTCCTATTTTGTTGCACATTGTATTCAACCAAAATCCAGTCATGGATGGCTGACAACCTTCCGAAACTCTTTACCCAGGAAACAGCATGGAAGTGTCAGGGCTAGGTAAAGGATGATGTTTATATAATTTTCAGTTTATATTTATTTATTACAGAGGCATTACGTCACTGACATATACATAGACATTCATTGATTGAGATATAGATAGTAAGGGTGTTGACCATCTTGTGGTGTGAAAAATCAACTGTTACACATGCCATCATGTATGCTTTGAATCTCTGTTGCCTACAAAATCAGCACATTTAAATACAAAGGGGGTCATTACGATGGTGAACGGGCTTCAGTCCATCCGCCATTGTATCATATTTGGGACCACCTGCCTACTCGGCGTCGGTCCTCCAGCACAAATAACAATGCAACCGCCACTGTGGCAGTCGCATTGCCCATGTTTTGTATTGTGGCGGGAGCTGTGCTCTGCAGCTCCCGCCGCATGACAAAACGGTGCCTACCGCATGGTGTAGGGATATATAGGGGGACACCGTAAGTGCCCCCCAGTGCCTATGTCCCTGGCCCAGGCTGTTTGGGGGGCCCGTTACAGGCCCCCAAATCTGTTTCTGCCTGCTGTTTTGCGACGGGTTGACCGCCGCAGAACGACTGGCAGAAAGGGATATTGTAATCCCCAAGTTGTGCCTGACAGTCACCGCCGCCATTCTGGGACTACAGGGAGGTCCGACAGGTCATTGGATACAGACCGACTTTCAGAGTAGTCCTGTAAATGTGTCTCAAACCTGCCACTGCAGTGTCTGCGTACACAAATTTTGACTTCCATGTAACCCTGGGCGGTGAACTCTGCTCCGCTCGTGGAGTTTGCGGAGTTGGCGAGCACGAGCGAGGAAAATTCATCTCCCGGTGAGGTTTTTTCTCATTCGTGCTCATCAACGTCAAGTTGGCGAGTGCGAACGAGGGATATCAACCTTCCAGTGACATTTCTCAACGCGGAGGTCAGATTTCTCAAGCGAGTGGCTGTGTATGCCCGGGACCGCTCACGTTGAAAAACCGTCCGCTCACGTTGAGAAAGCTGCAGCTCGCGTAGAAAATCTACACGAGTGGAAGAAAGAAGCAGCACTCGCTTGTCCTGTGCATGGTGCCATTCGTGATAATTTTTATACCGTGGACAAACACCCGGAGCTGAAAATTACAGCAAACTGCATTTTTCTAATGCATTCCGCCACTTGCGGAGCTCCGTGTAGCACTATGGAGTTTTTTTGCACTTTAAGGAGTTCCAGGCTTACTGCCATGTTGAACTGGCAAGTGCACTCACTTGCCAGGCCCTAACCTTCCCTTTTCTTACACGTAAGGCATCCCTTAGGTAGGTCCAAGGTACCCCCATGGGCAGAGTGCAGTGTATGTGAAAGGTAGGACATGTACTTGTGTGTACTACATGTCCCTAAAGTGAAAGACTGTATTTCATTTATAACTGTTGAAAGGCTGGATATCCCATAGACTAACATTGGAGCTGCACTGCAACATTATGCATTTATTTGCATGTATAACTTTCATTTGGGAACAGCTAAAGATTTGGAGTTTTGGCTCTCTGAACTCAGAATTGAATAACACATCACACGCAAAGGTCTTTTAAATTCTATTCCCTAACTATAACATCCCTCTAATCTTTGTTTTTTTTCAGTGAATTTCTAAGGTTTGTTTAGTTCTATTTCTAAACTATAACATTGCTGTAACCTTTGATTTGTACATGGGTGCTACCTCATTGGGTAAATGTGTAATACAGTTCAGCTGCATAATGGAGCAGGATGAAAAGTCTCCTGAGACCTTGTGTGCATTTCAGCAATGTGATTTCTTCTCATGCATCTTTATCCAGAAATGTGTAATAACACAAATCCTCCTATAGAGAAGATAATGAGACTACAAAAAGGTGTTTACTTACAATAATGTAAAGGGAGAACCATGTATTCTCCTCTCATCAAGAGAGGACAACATCACAGTCACTAAAAATTGCACTCCAACAGACCAATAATGCATTCACATGCACCCAGCATTTCAGATCCTATTTTAATGTGGAATTGCTGACAAAACACTCTTACTTTCCCTTTCCAAAGCCCAGGAATTTAGGAATATTTGAAACCTATAGAAATATTGTATCATCCAAGAAACAGTTATGTACAGAAGCCTTTTTTTTCCTATTATTGTATATTCGCAAATTTGCTGCGAAATGTTGGGATACGTACATATCAGTACTGTGGTTATTAGCGAACATTGTGTGATTTTTAGAAAGTCTAAAAACCATATATACACATATTGTAATCAATGTTTGTGATCAGTAGCTTACTAATATAACATTTAAAGCAATATTTTCATAACTAATTTTATGTTTCAACACTGTTTTATTCCATTTCTTATTATCATGAATACGTCTGCGTTTGCGAATAGTCAGTGTTTGCAAATATCACATGTCTATGGATTAAAGGGATTTCATTGGACAAAAAACATTTCATTATTGTAGAAAGGAAGTCCCCACCCCATTTTCTTTTCTTTAGACTACTAGTTTTGAGATTGAAGGTTCACATTCTTGCACTTGCTGTTTTACTATTGGAAAAATTATTTTGAACATTTTTTGGCTTCAATTTAAAAATAAAATGGCATCTGTTGGCAGTGGAGATCAGGAGTCACACCCTGTGGAAGATAATTAATTAGAAGAGGAACTCCTAGTGAAGCGCCAATCCATTGTGTAGGGCTTTTTCACCATCCCCTCCGGGGAATAGAAAATGGTGACAAAGCCAGTGAAGTGCTCTCTGTGTGAGAAGACCCTCTCCAGGGGTGTGTCAAAGAACGTTTTTTTGTGGTACAACGAGTATGATGACACACCTAAAAATGGACCACTCCAAGAACTTGGCCAGAGCACAGAGAGAGCGCAGAGCAGAAGATGCATCCACATCAAGTGCGGTACCAATTGCACCAGGTGACCATATACCAACAGACGTCCAGCAACATCTGCCTCAGAGGTCACCAGAGTTTAAAACAATTGGGTCATTTTGTTTGGACTTCAAGAAAATCCTCACTGTAGGGTAAGAATCTGTTGCTGCAGTTCTGGAGGCAGTAAAACACCACATATGTTAATGTTTTCTTGGTTAAAAAAGATAAACCTTATGTGTCTGTATATATAAGAAAGAGCATGAGTGAGTGAGTTTCTGTATAAGTGAGTGAGTGGGTGTATGAGTAAGTGTATGCGCAAATGGTTGAGTAAGTGGGTGTGTGGGTGAGTGAGTGGGTGTGTCAATGGCTAAATGGGTTTGAGAATGAGTGTGTGATAGTTTGCATGAGTAAGTGGGTACATGAGTGGCTGTATTGGGGAGTGACTGGGTGTGCCAGTGGGTGTATGGGTGTCTGAATGGCTATGTGAGTGGCCTTATTGATTCATGAACTAGTTTGTGAGTGTTTGTATGGGTAAGTAAGTGGATATGTGAGGGACTGTAAATGGTGAAGGAGAGGGTACATGAGTGGGTGTATGGGTGTCTGTATGGGTGAGTGAGTGACTGTGTCAGTGACTGTATGAAAGACTGAGTGTATGTGTCACTAGCTGTATGGGTGACTGACTGGCTGTGTTAGTAGCTGTATAGGTGAGTGAGTGGCTTTGTCAGTATCTGTATAGTTGAGTGAGTGTGTGTGTTTGTAGCTGCTATATGGGTGAGTGATTGCATGTGCAAGTGGTTACATTGGAGAGTTACTCCTTGTATTGGTGTGTTTGTAGCTGCATAGGTGAGAGATTTGGTATGTCACTGGTTACATGGGCGAGTGAATGGGTGAATTAGTGATTGTATGGGTGACTGAGTGGGTGTATGGGTGAGTGAGTGGATGTATTAGTAGCTTTATGGGCCCGAGACAGTGCAGTCAGTTGCACTTCTGCTCGCCTCTCGAGTAGACTCTTGCTTATTTTGCCCAGAAATTGTCTTTAACAGATTCAGTTATTTTTTAGGAATTACTAGTTACTTTTAGCGGAAATATTTAACTGTAATATTTGCACTGTTTGAATTTGATGAGAGGTGGGAGGGCGGGAATTGAACCCTGAGTGGGCCGCATCCTGTGCGAGAACTAGAACTGCCATTTTGTTGAGTGAGCGGTCTAGTTGTTAATCCTGGGCACTATAAGGTAGGACGCTGCGCGAACGCTCAGCGGGTGTGCCGCTGGCGTGTCGAAGACTTGCCTAAGGCAAGCCCGTCTGCGCCGGTCAGTGCCCCGGAGGCGTCCGGCACTGGCCATGCTGCCAGTTGGCCTCTCAAACACAGGAATCTCCTGCGCTACAGTAGAGCAAGGCTACTAGACTTTGGTAAGTGTGTGAGCTGCTGCTCCCACTCTGCTCTTAACCCCAATGTAAACACCCTTGCCTATATGGACTGTAACTGGGCTGCTTTCCCTCCCTACAGTGAGATTAATGCGGGGTGCAAAGCAAAGCGTACCCCAGGCACGCATTTAGATCAGCCACATCGGGAGGGTGGGCAGCTAAAAGCTTTGCTCCTGAATACCCGGTCCGTAAAAAAATATGAGCTACTACTTTATGATCTGGTGCTTGACACAAATCCTGACTTAATGTTTCTAACTGAAACGTGGTATATTGAAGGCTCCAATCCCACCATTGCGAGTGCCTTTCTCCCGGCTACCTGATCATAAGAAAGGATCGGTCAGAGAGTAGAGGGGGAGGCGTCACTATAATTAAAAAAAATACTTTTTCCTCCTCCATATTACCCACAGAGGAAGTAGATGGGGCTGAAGGTCTTGACTGTCTTTTTGTCGTTTCTGCACATCAATCTGTTGCAGGCGTACTAATCCATAGGCCTCCTGGCCCAGCCGTAAAGTTCATCGAGTCTATTAGTCAGGTAATTTCTTCCATTACCGCCAAACACAAGCATTGCCTGGTGCTAGGAGATTTTAATATCCACATTGACAAATCAGCTGAACAGGAGCCTTTTAGGCTGCGGGATTCTCTAGATATTTTCAATTTGGTCCCCTATGTCCACCTTCCCACCCATGAGAAGGGACACATCTTGGATCAGATTTTTTCTAATGCCAGGATAGAAATAGATGCAACCCTCCCATTAGTGTGGTCTGATCACTTTCTCCTAGGCTTTAGAGTCTGCAAAGATGTGTGTTGCCCTCAATCATATGGCAAACCCTGCCCCAGCAGTTTAAGATCTTTTCACCAGATCACCCCTGATGCCATGAGTGGTGCACTTAGGCAGCACCCGATTCCTTTCAACAGCAATCTTTAGGGCGACGTGCTCTGTCTTGAGCACTGGCTACATCTCCGCGCATTGGAGCTTGCCCCCCCACCACTCGCGCAGCTACAACCGGCCAAGCCTCTTCACCTTGCTTTACAGAAGCCCTTAGAAAGAGCAAAAGTGCATGTAAACGCTTGGAGAGAGTGTGGCAGAATACTTTCAATCCTGAGGACAAAACTAGCTATAAACAGGCCCTTAAAGTCCACTATAATAAAATTTGCGAGAAAAAAAAACATTTTTTCTCTTCCAAAACAGAGTTAGCCAGGAACAAAAGCAAAGAAATCTTTAAAATTGTAAAAGATTTCTCATCCCCTAGTGCGGTGGACAGTCTGTTTACCCCCACCAGTGAGTGGATTAACCATCTTGCATGTTTCTTTCACGATAACATCAAAATTATTCAAGATTCCTTTGAGGCTCCGCTCCTGGCGAAGGAAGTAATTATAGGGCCGTCACCCCCCGCCAACCCTGTGACAGGCCCCTTTCTCAACAGTTTCCTCCAATTCCCCTGGAAAAATCTCTGGAAATAATGAAAACCCCTAAATCATGCTCACACTCGGTTCCATGTCCAGCCAAAGTACAGTCATCTATAGCTGGGATTATTAATTCAGCCGTCAACCTGATTTTGAATACCTCACTGCAAAAGGGGCAGGTACTAGATAGCTGGAAAAATGCAAAAATTCTCCCTCTTCTAAAGAAAACTTCGGCAGACCCTTTGGTGGTCTCTAATTATAGGCCGATATCACTACTTTCCTTCTTTTCCAAAGTTTTGGGAAAATATGTGAATTTTTTCACCACAGAATACGTGGAAGGCAACCATGTACTCCCTCATAGTCAGTCAGGTGTTAGAGCGAATTTTAGTACAGAAACAGCCCTATTGGAAGTCTCGAAGCAATTAAAGAGACACTAGATAAAGGGGGATACTGTTGGACCTCTCTGCGGCATTGGATACCGTGCCCCGCGACCGGCTCTTGCAGAGTCTCCAGGAGTGTGGCGTTGGTGGCACGGTACTCAAGTGGCTTTCTTCTTTTCTAAGTGACTGACAGCAAATAATTTGGTCCCCTCCCTTTGTGGCTCCCTTCCCCCCATGAAGGTAGGGCTCCGGCAGGGATCAATCCTGAGCCCAACACTTTCTAATGTATATATGGCTCCCCTTTAGCTAAGGCACACAACGCTAAAATAGTATCATATGCAGATGATACGCAATTACTGTTCACCTGTGAGAAGGGCGCCGATTTTAGAGGCAGCAAGATTAACATTTGCTTGACGAAGGTGTTCTCCTGGCTAAGGCGGAACCAATTAAAGTGCAACCCGGAGAAATTGGAGATAATTTTCTTCGGTCCCTCACAATGTGAAACCTGGCGCCAGTGGTGGCCTCAGGATATGTCCCCCCCTGCAGCCTCAGTAAGCACTGTGAAGAACTAATTTATCTATGAAGGCTCAGATCCAAACAGTTGCCGGTACCTGCTTTAGTCTGTTAAAAATGTTAAAGAATTTTCTTCCCCTGCTGCCGGTTAAGCACAGGAAGACTGTAGTCCAAGCCCTGATCGCATCAAGGCTGGACTACGTCAACGTCGTGTACCTGGGCCTACTGGATTATTCATTAAACCACCTGCAGGTGGTCCAGAATGCGGCGGCCAGAGCAATTCTCATGGTAGGACCCAGAGCGTGAATATCTATCCATTTGAAGTCCCTGCACTGGCTGCCGGTCCGGAGGAGGATTACTTTTAAAGCTCTGGTCCTGGCTTTCAGGGCCCTACATGATACTGGTGCCTTCTATATTAGGAAAAGGATTCAGCACTGTGTGCCGCAAAGAGCCCTGTGGTCTTCATTGCAGCTTCTGATGACCATGGCTAAGTTTTCCCACTCCCGTTTGTGGGGTCGCTCCTTTCATGTGCTAATCTCCCGTTTATGGAACTGTCTGCGCTTGTCTCTCAGGCAGGTGCAGGATCTGCTTACCTTCAGGAAGCAGCTAAAAACTTGGCTTTTCCAGCAATAGTTTTGTCTTCTGCTCGTTTCTGTTATAGTGCTGATGTCTGTCTCGAGGTCTTTTAGCGCCGGGACACTCTGTGGTGTAGCCGTGTGCTCTATAAGTACCTATTTACATTACATTATATTACATGAGCAAGTGAGTGGGTGTGTGAGTATCTGTATAGGTAAGTGAGTGCATGTGATAGAACCTGTACTAGTAAGTGAGTTGGTGCATTACTGACTGTGTTGGTGAGTGAGTGGGTGTGTGAGTGTCTGTATGGGTAAGTGAGTGCATGTGGTAGAACCTGTATTAGTAAGTGAGTTGGTGCATTACTGACTGTGTTGGTGAGTGAGTGAGTGTGGGAGTGTCTGTATGGGTAAGTGAGTGACTGTGTCAGAGACAGAATGAGAAACTGAGTGTATGTCACTAGCTGTATGGATGACTGACTGGCTGTGTTATTAGCTGTATAGGTGAGTGAGTGGCTGTGTCAGTAACTGCATGGGTGAGGGTGCTTGTGTGTAGCTGTATGGTTGTCTGACTGGCTGTGTTAGCTGTATAGGTGAGTGAGTGGCTGTGTCAGTAACTAGTAAGGTAAGGATGTGGGTGTGTGTAGCTGTTTGGGTGAGTGATTGGAGGTGTGCGTGGTTACATGGGAGAGTGCCTGGGTGTGATAGTGATTGTATGGGTGATAGAGTGGGTGTATTAATCGCTGTATCAGTGAGTGAGTGTGTCTCAGTAGCTATGAGCAAGTGAGTAGGTGTGTGAATATCTGTATGGGTAAGGGAGTGCATGTGGTAGAACCTGTATTGGTAAGTGAGTTGGTGTGTTACTGACCGTGACGGTGAATGAGTGGGTGTGCGAGTATCAGTATGGGTGAGTGAGTAACTGTATAAGAGTCTGAGTGTGTGTGTCACTAGTTGTATGGGTGACAGACTGTGTTAGTAGCTGTATAGGTGAGTGTGTAACTGTATCAGTAACTGTGTGGAGGATTGAGTGGGTATGTTTGTAGCTGCATAGGTAAACTATTGGGTGTGTGTGTTGTTACATGGGAGAGTGACTGGGATTGTTAGTGATTGTATGAGAGTCTCCCTTGGTGTACAGTTTCACAATGCAAGTTTCTTGAACTACACAGAAAGAAGTATTTAGGAAATTGCTTTACTTCAATAGATGGAGTCATTCATCTGCTTTCAAAGAAAAACAACATAAATATAAGTATTACTTTTTACAAAATTCCACAATAAACTTTTAGTTCCTGCAATGCATATGTTCATACTATAAATAAATCAGTAGACTGTTTTATGCTGTAAAAGTATTTCACATTAAAGTAAAGCATTTTCTTTTCCATTTTTTACTGTTCTAAACTGTTTTACTTGTACACCATAAACAATGTACTGTATAAAGATTCATTCTTGAACAGTGGGGGGGGGGGGATCATAAAGACTGTAGAAAACAACCCCAATTCACAATTCAGCACTTGCTCTTTTCTTCTTCTAAATTCATTTTGGTGATTATTTGGAAATCATTTCCAAACAAAATGCCATCTAGTGGCAGTGAGGATCAGCAGCCACACCCTGTTGAACACAATTCTTTGGAGGAGGAATCCCTGGCAAAGCAGCAAACAATTGCATGGGAGTGTTTTATCATCCGTCAAACAAAAGAGGGGGGGACGGGGAGCTATTAGGAAAAAAAGGTCCTGTACCAGAGCTCCCAAGTTAAATGCGGTAGCAAAATAGGATGGTAACAGTTCCTATGGGCAAAGAGACGTCAGTAGACAGCCAGGTAGGCTGAAGAGAAGTGTAAGATGTCTCCAAAAAAAGTTTGAGTGTGCCAAGATAGAGTAAGGTACTCCTGTGGGGATCTAGAAGTGCCCTCACACACCCTTTCAGGTGTATAGCATCATCATCGGGCTGGTGCTCCTCGTGGGGGTGGCGCTGCAGTCCCTCACGGGCCCGTTTGACGGGGCTCTTTGATGGAGATCTTTTAGGAGTTTGCCACAGTTGTGCATGGGGGTGTGTGGGGCAAAGTGATGGTGGTGAGTGAGATATAAAAAGAGCCCAAGGACACTGACACTTTATTGAGGATGTCCCTGGAGTCTGGTTAAGATATGTCACGGGGGATGGAGAAGCAAGGTCACTTGCCTTTATGAGAGGGGAATTTAAACAAATACATTCCCTCTTCTCTCACCCGTGTAGTGAAGAAGGTGGTTCTAAAGGGTCGACATGTTTCGCGCTTTTATGAGTCCCTAATGGATCGAAGAGCGCTTCATCAGGACCTTAAGGAAGAAAGTGCAACCGGGTAGGTGCTACGGATCACGGAGGAAGATCGTCAACCTCCTCCACTTCCATACGGCTTTGCTGACGAGGCCCATCCTTTAGCTAAGGAGGGCCGCATCCAGGGACACGCATAATCGACGTGTCCCCCATCATCCTTTCTCCTACTTGATTTCCTGAAATATAGGACTATTGGGATTATAGGGCGTCTATTCCCGATTCCCATGTTGCACTTTCTTCCTGCCCGTGGTGTCCTGCCGGTATGTGTCCAGGATGTTTCTGACATGGGAATATACCGGTTCCGCAGCCAACAGGTCAGGCTCGCGCCTCCGCCGTCCTCCACTCCCACCACCCCTGCCCACTTGCACCTGGCCTGCCCTTGTGGGCACATCGGGTCTCCGGGACCCCTGAGGGGTGGCATTGGCGTTGTCGCCTGCCTCCTCCTGGGTGCCCGGTACACCGTGTCCCTCCTGGCCAGCCTGGCTGCATTGTGGTGGTGGGGCAGGGATCCTGGGTGTCTCCTGGGATGTGGCAGGAGTGGGGGTGGTGGTTGGCCCAGTTGTACCTGACGCAGGTGCTGCAGGTGGTTGGACACTAGAGGGGCCAGGTTGGTCGGGGTCGGGTTCATCCACAGAGTGGTGAGAGTCGTCACTGCCGGTGGGTCCGTCATCCCGCCGAGCTGGGTCCTGTGAGTCTTCCCCCCCAGTGTTGGGGGGTGATCCACGACGTTGACCTGTGTGTGAGAGAGACAATGTTAATTTTGTTCCATGCAACATCCATGTTTCATTCGTTTCTAAGTTGCCACATTTCCTCAGGGAATTTGGATATGTCTTGCTTTCCACTCACAGTGCACTTGTGCATGGGTATGTCCCTTGGCCACAGCTTTTGCGACTTTACCTATGTGTGGCACAGTCTTACTTGCTGCGTCAATTGTGACTGCAGTCAGCAGTGGAGTGAGCAGGTGTGGCGAGCCATGCATTGGCACCTTCCGTGTTGCACTGTACGTGGGCACATGGAGTTGTTCCACACACTTATATAATGCAGGTAGCTGGCGTTGTGCTCGTGCACAGGTTGAGACATGGCCCAGTGTTTTGCCATGGAGAAGAGAGGGGGATTCAGGCACTGGCCACCCTTGTCTACATGCACGCAGTCCACCTGCTGACGAGCAGACATTCCCACACCCCCCAAGGCTGAATTGGTCTCCCTGTGTGTCCCTTTCTCACTCCCTCTCTGTCCCCCTCTCCCTCCCTCCCTGTGTCAGCCTCCTCCCTCTGTCCGTCTCCCTGTGTCTCCCTCCCTCTCTGTCCCCCTCTCCCTCCCTCTGTGTGTCACCCTCTGTCACCTCAGCCCAGCTTCCTAGGCACAGACTTTTTGCAGTTCTTTGAATGGCCCTTGGCTTGTTGATGTCAGTTTGTTTCTGATCTCCAGGCACCCATTGGGTGTAGTGTCTGTGTCTGCGCTGCTGCTGTGGTGGTGTGTGCTGCCACTCTTTCACAGTGTTGGCTGTTCATTATCTGCTGTCATGTGCAAAAACGTGCCGTCACCCCCATGTCTTCATGCTAGGCGTCCGCCATTTGCTGGCAAGTCTTTCCTGTGTGGGGACACACTGTTTGTCTGGCTGTGACCTAGGCCATATGGGCAGAGGGCATTGTTGTCTGCTTCTGAGTTGCACTATGTGATTTTTGGGGCCCACACTCCCGCCATCCGGCTTACCGTGTCTTGTGTTGGTGTTTTCTGTGGCCTGTGACTTTGCATTGTCCAGCTGGGTGCATGGGGCATGGTGGCGCCAGTGGCATGTGCGTGTTCATGGAGTGTGGTTGAGTCATGCGATAGCTTGGGGTGGTTGCGTGCTTGATTGTGAGTTTGGTTGTGGATGACGTTCCCCCCATGTGAGGTGAGTTGTTTGTGTACTCACCCGGGTCTCGGAGTCCTTCTAATCCGTCCACTGACACCACCGGCAGTATGGCCATCACCCTCTCCTCCCAGGGATGGTATTGTACGGGTCTGCGGGGCGGCCCTCCTCCAGTGACGTTGGCCTGGTTGTGGTCGTCGGTCATTTTGGCTCGGACCCTCCTCCGCAGATCGTACCACCTGGCTTGGCATTCATGCCTGGTCCTTCTGGTGGCCGCAACAGCATTCACAGCATCGGCAATCCTCTGCCACATGGCTTTTTTTTCAGACATGCAGGTCTGTCTGACCAATGTTCCAAAGAGGTGTGGCTCGACTCTGAGGATTTCGTCGACAAGGACCTCCAACTCTCGGCTAGTGAACTTTGGATTCTTGTTAGTGGGCATGGTGAGGGGAGTGGGTGTGGATGGTTGTGGGGGGTGTGGGGGGTGTGGGTGTGGATGGTTGTGGGTGTGTGGGTGTGGTTGTGCAGGTGTGTGTGTGAATGTGATGAGGGGGTGTTTGTGAAGGTGGGTGTGTGAAGGTGTGCAAGTGTAAGGTGTAGTAAAGGTTCAAGTATGGTGCTGTAGGTTGTCTGTGGGGTCTGGCAGCCGTGAGTCTGTTGTAAAGGCTCATGGTTTGTGTCTGTGGGCCCTTTTTATTGGTCCATTGGTGGGTGTGGCTGTGTTTGAACTTTGGGTGGGTGTGTTATAAGGAGTGGTTGTGTTTTGGGCCTCTGTTTGGGATTTTGGCAGTTGCAGGTCAGTGAATGTGTTGTTTTTGTGCTTGTTGGACATGTTTTGTGGCTTTGTGCCATTCGAATGGTGTATTCTTGTGTTGTTTTGCTTTGTCCTGGTTGTGTACGTGCATTTTTAGCGTGTGTACGGTGTGTACTTCAAGAATTTTGTTGTACAGTGCTGTCCTTGTGGCTGGCTTGGTACGACTCGTACATGCGCGATGTTGGGTGAAGGTGCTGGTGTTGGGGCCTGGGGTGCGCTCCGTCCTTAGAATGTTGTGGTGGGGGATGCTCCATACGTACGCGGGTGAGGGTACGGGTCGAACATACACGGTTGGGGTGGGGGTACGGTCCGTACATACACTGTTGGGGTGGGGGTACTCTCCATGCATACGCGGGTGAGGGTACGGGTCGTACATACACGGTTGGGGTGGGGGTACACTCCATACGTACGCGGGTGAGGGTACGGGTCAAACATACACGGTTGGGGTGGGGGTACGGTCCGTACAAACACTGTTGGGGTGGAGGTACGCTCCATGCATACGCGGGTGAGGGTACGGGTCGTACATACACGGTTGGGGTGGGGGTACGCTCCATACGTACGCGGGTGAGGGTACGGGTCGTACATACACGGTTGGGGTGGGGGTACGCTCCATATATACGCGGGTGAGGGTACGTGTCGTACATACACGGTTGGGGTGGGGGTACGGTCCGTACATACACGGTTGGGGTGGGGGTACGCTAAATGCATATGCGGGTGAGGGTATCTGATTGTCACGTGGATGATGCCATCAGTGATGTCATCAGTGATGTCACTGACCATGTCATGAATGATGTAATATGTGAAATCATCAGCAGTGGATTGCGGGCGCGCGAGATGTAGTTAGTACAACTAACTATATCGGAGGAATTTCAATGGTTTTGTTCGAGTGAAATGTCCAGCCAACTATAACACCCCTAAAACCTATGGTTTTTTCAGTGAATTTCAAAGGTTTTGTAAATGACAATTTTTAATGTATTAATTGTTATACTGATTTTTTTTATACTGATTTACTACATTTTTTAAACTATTTATTTTTAGATATATATATTTTTTTAATTACATTATACTTTACAATACAAAATATACTTTCTCAGAATGAATTACTTTAGTTTAAATACTTTGCAAATAGGCAATAGACTTTTAAGTACAGTAGTTACAGTTGTTGCAATGAGCAACACATTTTTAAACACAAAGCAACATTGAGCTCAATGTGAATTTCTAGTCAAATGCAGTTAGTTACCTTATGGATTACTTTTCTAACCACAGGACTGGATGCTAGATTCAGTCCTTGGACATCTCCTGTAAACAGTTGAGTAAAAGCGTTTTGGTTACAGTAGTGATTTTTAAGGATTATTATTGTATTTTAAAAGTTGACACAGAAAATATTTCACATAGAATCACCAATGTTATCCTTTGTCAGAAAATTCACTTAGCAGGTAAGTAGTGTTATTGTTACCTTTTCTTACTCAGTGGTGGATCCTGGATCCAGCACAGGTGAATCTCCTGTAAACAGTTGAAAGAATGTGTTTAAGTCATACAGACGATTTTTTAGGAATATTTTTAGTTTGTGAAAATAGACACTTAGAAACTTTTCAGCTGAAAACCACACAATGGATTCCTATGGAAGGAAATACAAGTTACTGGTAAGTACGCTTAGAATTATTTTTCAGGGTCAGTGATGGGCTAAAAGATGCAGCTCTGGGTTCTCTCCTGATAACAGGTGAGTAAATCAAAATTCGTAGTTCGGCTGATTTTAGAGGAATATTTTTAGTTTGTGAAAATAGACAGAAACTTTTCTGCTGAAAACCACACAATGGATTCCTATGGAAGGAAATACAAGTTACTAGTAAGTACGCTTAGAATTACTTTTCAGGGTCAGTGCTGGGCTAAAAGATGCAGCCCTGGGTTCTCTCCTGATAACAGGTGAGTAAATCGGAATTCGTAGTTCGGCTGATTTTAGAGGAATATTTGTACGTTTCAAAAATGGACAATTAGAAACTTTTCTGGTGAAAACCACACAATGGATTCCTATGGAAAGAAATACAAGTTAATGTTAAGTACGCTTAGAATTACTTTTCAGGGTCAGTGCTGGTCTAAAAGATGCAGCACTGGGTTCTCTCCTGAGAACAGTTGAGTAAATCGGAATTCGTAGTTCGGCTGATTTTAGAAGAATATTTGTACGTTTCAAAAATGGACACTTAGATTTCTGCTGAAAACCACACAATGGATTCCTATGGAAGGAAATAGAAGTTACTAGTACGCACGCTTAGAATTAGTTTTCAGGGTCAGTGCTGGGCTAAAAGATGCAGCCCTGGGTTCTCTCCTGATAACAGGTGAGTAAATTGGAATTCGTAGTTCGGCTGATTTTAGAGGAATATTTGTACGTTTCAAAAATGGACACTTAGAAACTTTTCTGCTGAAAACCACACAATGGATTCCTATGGAAAGAAATACAAGTTACTGTTAAGTACGCTTAGAA
Organism: Triturus cristatus; assembly: GCF_964204655.1. NCBI lineage: Eukaryota > Metazoa > Chordata > Amphibia > Caudata > Salamandridae > Triturus > Triturus cristatus. The sequence goes on from NC_140584.1 coordinate 553,393,722, forward strand.
TTACTTTTCAGGGTCAGTGCTGGTCTAAAAGATGCAGCACTGGGTTCTCTAATGAGAACAGGTGAGTAAATTCAAATTCGTAGTTCGGCTGATTTTAGAGGAATATTTGTACGTTTCAAAAATGGACACTTAGAAACTTTTCTGCTGAAAACCACACAATGGATTCCTCTGGAAGGAAATACAAGTTACTGGTAAGTACGCTTAGAATTATTTTTCAGGGTCAGTGCTGGGCTAAAAGATGCAGCCCTGGGTTCTCTCTCCTGATAACAGGTGAGTAAATCGGAATTCGTAGTTCGGCTGATTTTAGAGGAATATTTGTACAATGGTAAAGGACGGGGGCGGGTCCTGAGGTGACATGTGCAAATACGCCCTGTGGCGCGTTTTAAGTTGGGGAATTAATTCCTCTTCAATCCTGTGGTCCCCTGGGGGCCAACTAGCCCACCAGGTACCTCCAGTATGCATCAGGGAGCTGCGTTGCAGAGAGGTGTTCAGAGGCCATGCCTCTTTTTACAACACTCTGCAACGCAGCTCCGTGGCACTTCCTGGAGGTACCTGGTGGGCTAGTTGGCGCCTAGGGGACCTCTGGATTGAAGAGGAATTAATTCCCCAACTTAAAACTAGGGGTGGGCGGAATTTGCAAAATTCACTTTCGCAAATTATCGCGAAAATGTTAAAAATCCCCGCAAACACGCGGAAATATCGCGAAGATGCAGAAGTTTTTTTCCTGCCCTTTCGCGGTATTTTCTGCGTGGTCGCGGCTCGCCAACTTACCCATGTGGTTGCTTGCGGGCGCGGCCATCTTGTTTTCACTTGTCTCACGGTGAATGATCGCGCGACGCATGACATTACTGCGGGCGCGAACTGTCGCGAGACAGCGCAAATGGCTAACAACAATCCAACATCTCATGGAGAACGCGACCAGATTGGGAAAACTTGTCGACGAACGCGGGGATTCAGGTAAGGCGATCGCGTGCACGCGAGAATGTATTATTTTACAGTGCGAGCAAGAAACAAATTATCGCTAAGCTGTGGAATGCGGAAATTTTGACATTTTCGCGCTTTCCGCGGAACGCGAAAATGCCAAATTATCGCAATTTCCGCGAACGGAACGGAATTTTGGCCCAGGCCTACTTAAAATGTGCCACTGGGCGTGTTTGCACACATATCACCTCAGGCCCCGCCCCCTACCTTCACAACTGTTCAATCGTGCCCGTGGCATGTTTTAAGTTGGGGGATTAAGTCCCCTTGAATCCTGAGGTCCCCTGGCGGCCAACTTGCCCACCAGGTACCTTCAGTATGCGCCAGGAAGCCGCGTTCCAGAGAGGCGTTCAGAGGCCATGACCCTTTGTACAACACTCTGCAATGCAGCTCCGTGGCGCTTAGTGGAGGTACCTGGTGGGCTAGTTGGCCCCCAGGGACCCCCAGTATTCAAGAGGAATTAGTTCCCCCTCTGCAAACGTGCCAGGGCTCGCGTTTGCAGAGTGGTGTAAGGAGGGGGCGTGGCCTCCAGCCCGTTCCCGTTTATTTTTTCCTTCTCTTTTTTAGAAGGGGGGCTGTGTAGCCTCCCTTCTTTTTCTATTATTTTGGCCCTGGGGACCCCATTCCCCAGGTCCTGACCCCAATTTTTATATATGAAAAAAAAATCGGCCTTAATTTGCCCCGGGGGCCCCGGGTTTCCCTGCTCTCCCTGCTCTCCCTGCTCTCCCTTCAATGAAGCAAAGCAGTTTGCAATGGCAGGGTGGGGGCCGCGAGGCTCCTGCCCTGTCATTGCAAACAGCAGTGTCCCGGGGGTGGGCACCCCGGGACACTGCAGGAGCCGGCCCTGGGGGGGTGGCGGTCCCCAGGGCCAATACAAGCCCCCCCACATCAAATTGTTTTAGGCCCCGGGGGGTGGCAGTCACCAGGGCTGCGGAGGGGCCTTGAGCCCCCCCCAAATATACAATCTTCGAGCCCCGGGGGTGGCGGTCCCTGGGGCAGTGTGGGGGGATTGGGACCCCCCCACACTTTTTTTTAATTATGCCCCTGGGATTTGGCCCCTGGGGGCAAATTAGAATATTCAGCGCGGGAGCCCACGCTGAATTTTATTTTTATTTTCACTGGGTGCACGAATCTCACCGATTTTTTTTTTTTAATTCTTTTTTTGACCCTGGGGGTCCTTGTGGGACCCCCTGAGCAGGCTTAGAGGGTCAGGGTGTTTGTACCCTGCCCCCTTTTTGCGTTTTTCGCATTTGTTTTTTAGGTTTCTTGTGCCTTGGTTCTACCGAGGCACAAGATGGCTGCCAAGACTTCCTGATCTGCAGTGTTGACAGCCAATTAGAATACAGCTTGTGCACGGCAGGGTGCGCTCTGGGTACGGGGAGGGTGCGCGGATCCTCCGAGGCCATAGATATATTTATCTTTTTAACTCTAATTTTCTCAGGAACTACTGAATGGATTTACACCATTTAAGCAAAAGGCATGAGAATGAATTGAGGACTACCTCTTTGCCAAATTTGGTGTAATTCTGTTTGGCAGCTCGGACTGTAGCTGCATCAACAGGTCCTATGGGAAAATGCTTGGGGAAAACGTGTTTTGGGACCCCCCTTTTTTCTTGGCCCCCGCTTGAAGAATCACCGTGACATTTTCAGGATAGGAGCGGACCGGGGCTGGCCTAAAGTTTGGAAAATTTCGCGAAGATTCATCAATTGGCGCCAACGTTATTCCAAATTGAATGTTGCGGATTTCCTATGGAAAGTAGGTCCTAACTATATCTACCTACTGGTGACCGCCAGTAGGTAATAATATATTTATATCTTCCAAAGTCTTGTGCCTTTGTAGCAATGTACAACAAGCACTGACAAAACCAAGTGGACTGGCCTTGGGCGTGCAAAGGTTTTTTTTACTATGCATTTTTTGGAAACCGACGTAAAATGCACATCAATGGCAAATTATCACAATAAAGGCGTGGCCCGGCAGCCACGGCACACTAGCCTAGGGCTGAGGCTGTGGTGCACTTCATTTCAGGTGCTCAGCAAAAATGCGGCCACTCACGGTGCAAGAGAGCCCATGGCTTGCTTATGTGGGTGGAGGTATGATGGCCCCTTCCAGTGGGTGGATGTTTTTCCGTAAACCTTAGCTTATTTTTCAGTCTTTCCTCAGAGGCACCTGGTTACGTCAGGGGTCCCAAAACACCGAACTGTGAAACTCTCTGGCTCGAATCTGGTTCTTCCGCAGGCCATTGCTTTCACGCCCTTTTCTTGCCACTACCTTGTGACAGATTGCTGTGATTGTTTTATGTCTATTTGTGCCTCCTCTGTGGCCCTTAACACCTCTACAGGCGAAGCCGCCCCCCACCATCCACCCCCCCTGTGGAACACGGCCGACGGGTCAGCCTCGCACCCAGTCTGCTGGGCAGGTTCCCTGGAGAAGTCAGTGTCACTGTCAGTCAACAGAGGTGCACCTTGAGGGTTCAAAGCTCACGCGTCCTCCCAAAAGTAATAAACACTCGAAAGCCTGGGCAGTAAAGTACGGGTTCTCCCTTCATAGTGCATGCGCGCACTTTTAAAAACACAGTTGTCATCTTTTGAACTGTTCTGAAAGTCCATTTACTTTTTGTTTTTTTTGTACAATATTCGTCAAGGTGTAATTTTGAAGCGTAGAACTTAACTGCTTAGTGGTTCAAGAAGCCCAGACCTACTTGGGGGCTGGGGGCACGGTCCACAGCCTGTGTGTTTCTTTTGGCCGTCACACCTTCGGCCTGGACTCCCTTTTCTTCGTGCAGGACAGCAGACCGGATTTTCAGACTGACTTCACATCTATGTGTGTGTCCCCTTTCAGCCACTTCATCATTTTTGACTTAATACCTTTTGTGCCAAGCGTCTGTTCTCTGTACCGCCCCCTAGCGTACTTTTGATTCCCCAGCACACTGTTTGCGGAGTATTTACTCTTTGACAACTTGACATGTTTTGGTACTGTTTGCCCTACTGCTCATCTCTAAAGCTCCCGCTGCTTTAGCTCCTCATGTCTCCGGTGAACACAATCACTTGCCCAAGCAGGGGTAACGCCGGGGTATCTTGGGCACGAGCGCTTCCTGTATTTCTACCACCATGTTATATAGACATTGATAAGGTGACTTTTGCTTTTTTGGTTCAAGTGCTTTCAACTTTCGTCCCCTCATCAGAGTGGTCTCCATGACAATCACACACCCTCAGGAGGACACAAAGGCAACAGGATCCCAGCATAGCGATGCCCGAAGACCCCTCAAAACATGGAGGACTCGCAGCTTTACTGCCCTCATAGAGCTAGGGCACAGCATTTCAACATCTGGGCGGGCTTCTGCTAAAATAGAGAAATCCGCACGGCTCAAAGGAAAACCTAAAAAAAGGCCGGGCGTGGCTTAGATGGCAGAACAGGAAATCCACACCACAGGCCCACTCATGGGCATCTCGGAATTTTAACCAACCAGCACTTAGCACAAAGGACTGGCAGATTCTAGGAAACGTGGCACTACCAGCGACCTCAAAGTACTCAAAGTCTAACAGATGAAAGGCTGGGGCCAGCCCTGTGACGATTCAAACCACTCTCAGCGTCTGAAAGATAAAATGCTGGGCTCGGCTTGTGCTGTTTCAAACCTGTCAACAGCAGATACCGCAGAAGTCTCTACTAAGCCGCAGGTGCAAAATACCACTGAACTATAGTACCGGCGGGCAACTTGATTTATCAGTTAGCACGTGAACATCATTGAAATACTATTTACAATGCTGATAGGGGAAGCCACCGGCGATCTTCCTCGTGACACGGCTGGTCAAGTGCAGTAGGGGTTCAAAACAAATGTCCACACATGGCAGGTCTTGATTCTCACAAGCATGTGCAAAGGACTGTCATAAGAAGGGTAAATACAATAAACGCGGGCACAAGAGTGTATACCAGAGATCAGACATGCATGCGTGGGGCATACAGACATGTTCGATGAGGCCAGAACGGGGCAGTGTCTTCTGAGCATGTATGTATTTTGTTGCAGGGCTGCCCTTGCACCAGAGTGCAGACTTCAGAGGCGAAGCGTGAGCAAAAACTCCCTTCTGCATCTGGAGATAATGTGCGTTTTTTCTGCCACCGTGCAAATTTAACAGGGAGGTAAACTTCACTGGGAACCGTCATTATGATAACTTTAAAAATGCTGACACAAGGGCCTTCAGAGCATGTCTGGTTTATATGAGAAAGGGCCAGGGAAAGAGAGGAAAGAGAACGAAGTCAGAAATCAAGACAGAAACATATATGAACAAAGTAACAGAAATACAATTAGAATAAAGAAGGCTGTAGGGATATCAAAACAAAGAAAACAGTGAGTGGGAAAGTGAGAGAAAGAAACAGAGATCTCAGAAAATATTGAAAAAATTAAATCTTAGAAGTGTCCGGTGCCTCAAGGCACCATGTCTGCCCTTGAAATGAGGAAGCCAAAGGACGGCGTCTACGCTCTGCCGTATTCCGGAGAAGCAGGTTCTCTCTACACTGCTGCCAAACACGGGCAATGTCATCATTTCAGCCCCCCTCTGCTCCCTCGAGTGCCTGAACACAGAAGTCTGTGTGCTCACGAACACGACTCGCACTGCGCCGCTGCCGCACTAGCGCCCCCAGTACACTGGGGAAACCCAAGCCTCGCTGCCAAAACCACAGAAAACACAAAAATAACATTATCCGTCAAGAAAATGCACCATTTACACTGCACACACACCACAATCCCAACTGTGCTGCAGCTGTTCAGCGATCGTTGCCCCACTCAACATTACTCTTTTGATCAACTCTGGTACGGTGAAAGTCGGGGTCAGCCCAGTCACGATACAATTCGGCGATCAGCGAGGTGCATACAGCCCCATGCGACAGGCGCAGTAACCCACCATGTCGCCTTCAATATTCTGCGGGGTCTCAAATGGAAGATGAACACAATCGTGGCCACGAGGACCATGCGACTTGGCGAGAACCACCTGCTATTTGGGAGGAACCAAACAACACACCACGTGACTCGAGGAGTATCCCGCCAGACTAGCCTGTCAGGATCCCGGTCTATGATAAGTGTTCACGCACCTCTGCAATGCATCAGTTTAACTATGATGAGGCGCTATGAAGTTACCAAAATGCAGCGATTGGCGCTACATTTACAAAATTAAAGCGAGCCGGGGAGACTGCTTCGGACCACAGACGAACTCATCAGAACCACACGGGGTACGCATGACCCATCCGGGTGGCACCTCCAATTCTGCACCGGGCGCATCTCGCGGTCCGGACCCACAATGAATTGATGCTCAGCCCAAGACTTCCAAGCACCTCCCACACACACCAAGTGCCCCCATCTCCCCCTAAATAAACCCCCCTTTCAAAGCCACCAACCTTCAGCGAGATCGCCTTGGTTCGGTCGATTCGCACCCTGGTCAGAGACTCGATCCACGACATAGTGTTCCGCAAGCACCAGAGTCCGGGTATCGTGTCGCTTCGGCCCCCGGGGGCAAATTAGAATATTCAGCACGGGCTCAGTGATGTCATTTGAGATGTCATCAGTGATGTCACTGACCATGTCATGAATGATGTAATATGTGACATCATCAGCTGTGGATTGCGGGCGCGCGAGATGTAGTTAGTACAACTAACTATATCGGAGGAATTTCAATGGTTTTGTTCGAGTGAAATGTCCAGCTAACTATAACACCCCTAAAACCTATTGTTTTTTCAGTGAATTTCTAATGTTTTTTAAATGCTAATTTCTAACTATATCAGGCCTGAAACCTATGGTTTTTTCAGTGAATTTCAAAGGTTTTTTAAATGCTAATTCCTAACTATATCAGGCCTGAAACCTATGTTTTTTTCAGTGAATTTCAAAGTTTTTGTAAATGACAATTTTTAATGTATTTATTGTTATACTGATTTTTTTGATACTGATTTACTACATTTTTTAAACTATTTATTTTTAGAGATATTTTTTTTAATTACATTATAATTACATTATACATTACAATACAAAATATACTTTCTCAAAATGAATTACTTTAGTTTAAATACTTGGCAAATAGGCAACAGACTTTTAAATACAGTAGTTACAGTTGTTGCAATGGGCAACACAATTTCAAACACAAAGCAACATTGAGCTCAATGTGAATGTCTAGTTAAATGCAATGAGTTACTTTATGGATTACTTTTCTAACCACAGGACTGGATCCTAGATTCAGTCCTTGGACATCTCCTGTAAACAGTTGAGTAAAAGCGTTTTGGTTACAGTAGTTATTTTTAAGGAATATTATTGTATTTTAAAAGTTGACACAGACATCTTTTCACATAGAATCACCAATGATATCCTTTGGCAGAAAATTCACTTAGAAGGAAATACAAATTACTGGTAAGTACGCTTAGAATTACTTTTCAGGGTCAGTGCTGGGCTAAAAGAAGCAGCACTGGGTTCTCTCCTGATTACAGGTGAGTAAATCGGAATTCGTAGTTCAGCTGATTTTAGAGGAATATTGGTACGTTTCAAAATTGGACACTTAGAAACTTTTCTGGTCAAAACCACACAATGGATTCCTATGGAAGGAAATACAAGTTACTGGTAAGTATGCTTAGAATTACTTTTCAGAGTCAGTGCTGGGCTAAAAGATGCAGCCCAGGGTTCTCTCCTGATAACAGGTGAGTAAATCAGAATTCGTAGTTCAGCTGATTTTAGAGGAATATTTGTACAATGGTGAAGGAACGGGGAGGGGCCTGAGGTGACATGTGCAAACATGCCCTGTGGCGCGTTTTAAGTTGGGGAATTAATTCCTCTTCAATCCTGAGGTCCCCTGGCGGCCAACTAGCCCACCAGGTACCTCCAGTATGCGCCAGCGAGCTGTGTCGCAGAGAGGTGTTCAGAGGCCACACCCCTTTTTACAACACTCTACAACGCAGCTCCGTGGCGCTTAGTGGAGGTACCTGGTGGGCTAGTTGTCCCCTAGGGGACCTCTGGATTGAAGACGAATTAATTCCCCAACTTAAAAAGCGCCACAGGGCGTGTTTGCACAGTATCACCTCAGGCTCCACCCCCTACCTTCACCACTGTGCAAACGCACCCCGTGGCGCGTTTTAAGTTGGGATATTAAGTCCCCTTGAATCCTGAGGTCCCCTGGCGGCCAACTAGCCCACCAGGTACCTCCAGTAAGCGCCACGGAGCTGCATTGCAGAGAGGTGTAAAAAGGGGCATGGCCTCATTACACCTCTCTGCAACACAGGCCCCTGGCGCATACTGGAGGTTCCTGGTGGGCTAGTTGGCCCCCAGGGACCCCCAGTATTGAAGGGGAATTCGTTCCCCCTCTGCAAACGTGCCAGGGGTCGTGTTGCAGAGTGATGAAAGGAGGGGGCATGGCCTCCTCCCCATCCCGTTTTTATTTTTATTTTTATTTTTTTCTTATTTTTTGGCCCTGGGGACCCCATCCCCCATGGCCTGCCCCCTATTTTTATTTTTTTATTTTAAAACTGTGGAGGGGGCCGCGTGGCCCCCCTCCAGAGGCCTTAATCTGCCCCGGGGACCCCATCCCCGGGGCATGGGCCTTTTTTAAAAAAAAAAATATTTTTATGGAGAGGGGCTGTGTAGCCGCCCTCCTGTGGCCACTTAAGGCCCCGGGGACCCCATCCCCCGGGGGCGTTTTTTAATTTAGTTTTTTATTTATGTTTTAGGAGGGGGCCGCGTGGCCCCCCTCCCAGGCCACTACTGGCCCCGGGGACCCCATCCCCCGGGGCCTGGCCATCTCGTTGGGGACCGTGGGGGGGTCCCAATCCCCCCATGGTCCCAGCCGGCTCCCCGCTTCCCGCGGGAGCCGGTATTGCTTTTCCACATGGGGAGCAGCTAATATGCTGCTCCCCATGTGGAAAAGCAATCGTCTTTGCTTCATTACCTACTGGCGGTAGGTAGATATAGTTAGGACCTATTTTCCATAGGAAATCTGCAACATTCTATTTGGAATAACGTTGGCGCCGATTGATGAATCTTCGCGAAATTTTCCAAACTTTTGGCCAAAGCAAAGCAGTTTGCAATGGCAGGGTGGGAGCCGCCAGCCCTGGGGGGTGGCGGTCCCCAGGGCCATCCTTGGCTCCAGGAGGGGGGCTGCGCGGCCCCCCTCCCACTTAATTTAAAGCCCTGGCCGGTGGTGGTCCCCGGGGCTTGGGGGTCCGTAACGGACCGCCTATTTTAAATAATTAGTGCCCCGGGGAGGTGGCGGTCCCTGGGCGGGTGGGGGGGGGCTCGAGCTGCATACATTAACTTAAAGCCCCGGTGGGTGGCGGTCCCCGGGGCTGGGGGGCCCCTCTGGGCCCCCCATTACTATAAAAAATTGCCCCCAGGACTTGGCCCCCCGGGGGCTAATTGTAAACGGAGCGCGGGAGCCCGAGCTTCGTTTTTTTTTTCATCAGCGGGATGCACAGACCCTAAGCGCATCCCGCGATTAAAAAATCGATGTTTTTTTGGGGTTTCTTGTGCCTCAGTTCTACCGAGTAGGTAATATATATATGTCTCCAATACATCGGGAGCACCATTCATCCTGCCAAAAAACGAGTGTTGGAGCACACACGGGCAATCACAAACCACGACATAACTTACCCGGTAGTGAGGCATTTCGCTGAAAAACACGAATCCCGCAGTGACAGACTCAGCTACTTCTGTTTAGACCATGTCCCCATTACTGAAAGAGGAGGAGGTAGGGTTAAGGAGTTGCGTCAATTGGAGGCACGCTTTATCATTGAACTCCAAACACGTACCCCCGGGGGACTAAATATGGAGGAAGAATTGTGGTCCTTCATTGGCTGAGTCAAGTCTAACCCTATATGACATTTTGTATGCAACAAGATCTAGAAAGAGTAATAGCGATATGGAAATTTGTGCGGATTTGGTGAACCTTCTTCCTTTTTTCTATACATGATTTTGATGGGCACATTTTTTGCATATGTTCAATATATTTTTTTAATTTATTACCTGCACGTATGTTTTTTGTATGTAATATTCCACGATGGTGTGACCTGCATTTCATTTTGAGTTTCTGCTGGACATTAGCCCATAGGAGGGCTTTATTTTCAAAGAATGAAATCCAGCAGCCAATCATATGAACTTGTTGAGCTAATTTATTTATGTAAAGTTCATTTCCAGTATGGAATTGTGTTAATGAATTAAGCCGCAATGACCTTAGGAAGAGTATTCCCAATCTTTGAATGCCACCAATACAATAGTGAATTGGTTGAGAAAGTTCAACATGAAAACACATCCAATTGAATGGAATCTATTTTTCTATGGGAAACTGTAACGTATATATTTTTTATGTTTTTTGGCTTTATATGTTGCATAATTCATGTGCTCAGTTGACACGGTATAATTTGTTACTTTTTACAAATTGATTTCATTGCGATCCTTTCGTTCAACAAGCAAGCTAAAATGTCCGCCGTGGTAACGATTGATTTCTTTTTAGTTATACGGCAAGTCCTCTGTCAATTTTGCTTACCAGCCCTGCCGTCCAATGAGAGTATTTGTTATTTATATGTGGCTATCTAATGAACAAACTAACACTGACGAAGGCCAGGGTGCCGGAACGCGTGTGTTAGCTTTCACGGAAAACTATTAATAAAGAAAAAATCTTTTGAACGAGCCTGGAGTGCGCCACACGTTGTCTTTGTTGGAGACGTGGTGTTTCTGGAATATATATCTCTATATATATTTATATATATATATATATGTATATATATACATGCCAAGGTGTATTGAAGAGTAAGTGGGTGGATAAGTGTCTGAATGTATCATTTATTAGGTGCATGACTGTCTGTATAAGTGAGTGATTAGACGTGTCTTAGTGGATGTATATGTTAGTGATTAAAGTGTGTAAATGTCTGTATCGGTCTGTCAGTTGTTTGTAAGCGGCTCCATGGGTTGGTAGGTAGCTACATGACTGTCAATATGGGTTATTAATTGGTTATCTAAGTATCTCTATGGTTGCCTGAGTGTCTGTGTGGGTGGATGTGGGGGTGTGATTCCCTGCATGGATGTGTGAGTAGGTGATTTACTGGGTGTATGGGTTGAAGAGTCATCTGTAAAGTGCTGTATGGGTGGATGAGTGTGTGTATGGCTTTGGTGGTGAGTGAATGGATATCTTAGTGGTATATGTGTAAGTAACTACATATGTGAAAAACAGTTTATGTGATTAATGGAGTATATAAATGACTATATGTGAGAGTGAGTGATTATAAGAGTGGCTGTATGTATGTGTGTGCTTGTATTAGTTATTATATGAGTGTCATATGCATGAATAAGTGAGGTGGTGTGTGTAACTGTATAGGTGAGTAAATGGAAGTGTTATTGATTCTTTGCATGACTGACTAGCTGTATAAGTAACTCTATGGGTGAGTGGCAGTGTGTGAGTGTCGTGCATATGATAGTGCTGTATTGATAGTTGACTGCATGTATGAGTGACTGTATGGGTGAATGAGTGGATGTGTGTGTAGACCTAGGAATCAGTGAGTGCATATGTAGTAACTGGTATTGGTGTGTCTATGGTTTCGAAAATGGTAGTCTGTATTTTAGAGTGGGTGTATCAAAGGTTATATTAGGGTATGAGGAGGTGCATTAGATTATCACGTGGATGATTGTATCAGTGATGTCATCAGTGATGTCATTTGAGATGTCATCAGTGATGTCATCAGTGATGTCACTTACCATGTCATGAATGATGTAATATTTGATGTCATCAGCAGTGCATTGCGGGGTCGCAAGTTATAGTTAGCTGAACTAACTATAACAGCTGAATATCACTGTTTTTGTACGAGTGAAATGTCCAACTAACTATACCGTCCCTGAAACCTATGGTTTTTTCAGTGAATTTCAAAGGTTTTTTACATGCTAATTTCTAACTATAACGTCTCTGAAAACCTATGGTTTTTTCAGTGAATTTCAAAGGTTTTTTAAATGCTAATTTCTAACTATAACATCCCTGAAACCTATGGTTTTTTGAGTAAATTTCAAAAGTTTTTTTGTGATATTTTGTAACTATAATATCCCCAATTTTTTTTTTTTTTTAGCTTTTTTTGTTATTAAAATATGTAATGTTTTGTGTTTTCTAAAATATAAATATACTTTTTATTTATTTTTTGAGAAGAAAGTGGAGTCGCTTACCAATCGTGTACCTATCTCAGTGGGTGCGTGGATTTAAGCCGACATATTGCTAAAGTCATGAAGGATGAGCGTCCCGCGTAACGTCACGTACATATTGAAGGGATAGCGCTGGATGCGCGACGTCCATAATTTTTTTATGTTTTAAAACTATATGTATATCACTGTAATATGTATATTACAGCAATACATTATCTAAACTAATTATAAAAAAATCATATATTTGTATTTCCAATAAAGTTATATTATTGTTAAATATATATTGCGGAAGTCGCGTCGTGTGCGCATTTGGCATGAGACGAGTGCGCAGTGCCCGGCCCCGCATAATGTTATATATATACGTTGTTAACAGTCGGGCTTCCTGTGCTCTTTCTGGGCTTGTGAACAAGCAACAAACTACCTGTCCCATGATGCATTGTGATGGTTATCGAATGGTTTGCTTGCCCATGCTGCTGTGAGACCAATCAGAGGACTTGGTATAGTATATAAACCAGCAGCTCCTTGTAACAGGTGCTTGACCTTCTATGCAGTTGAGGATCATGCCCCCTTGTTTGAGTACCTTGCATGTGAAAACGAAGCTCATAAGTCTTGTATCGTCCTGTCATTTTCACGGATTACTGAAAGACTTTCTAATCCCGGAGTATCAGATTTCCCTTCAGAGCCCCTGCGAGTTCTGCTCGTGCCCCCGCCTTTTCAAAAACCCAACTCGGAGAAATCACTCTTGCTTTCCCTTCAGAGCACCGGAGAGTTCTGTTCTTGCCTCCGCCTTTCCTAAAACCCACGTGGAGAAAATTGCTCTTGCCTTCTCACCCCCACAACGGAGAGACCGTCCCCGCCTTCACAAGACTCAGCCACGGAGAGACTGACATCAGGTTCTGTAGCAAAGCTCCTGACAACGTGTTCACGTAGAGTTTGTCATTTAAGAAACAGGCTTTAGGAGTTGTCTTCGGAGAGAAGCAGAAAGTGTAACGGAGCCTTCAATTTCAGTTACATTTGCTTTGCCAGTGTACACGAACTCACAAACATTTTTACAAACGTGTACCAGCTTACAGATGGTTTGAATGTCGTTTTGTTTTTTGCTTCTTTTGGAGAGGAAGCGCTGACGAGTGCGAAGTAACTTTATTGAGAGATTTACACCTGAAAAGAAGACATTAATCCTAGTAGGGAATTGAATCCTTTTGAACAAACTTTATTAATCCTCAGTGAGTGGCTTATCACCAGTCATCCCCTCCTTGTTCTCCACCAAATATTTGGACTCCCGTGTACCTTGAAAGGAATACATTAACTTCTTATAATTATTTGGACACCCGCTGTTACTTCATTGAGCCCCAGAATCCTCAATATAGCGGAGAGTCCTGGTGAAGAGTGTGAGTATGGGCAGGCATAGCATGTAATAGGTTGTCGCTTGTTGTTTGTTTAACTAGCTCCTTGGGTGGGGTAGCTTTAACCTTGTGTCTGTCTGTTCTCTCTTTTCTGCAGGGTTCCTCTTATATTCCGGTTGTGGTCCTGGTGGTCCTTTTCAGTCTCTCCACTCCCTGGGGGCTTTGAGTATCTTTAGTGTATATGACCTGGAGAAATCATAGCTCTGAGGGAGGGAAGAGGCGTTATCTTCGCTCCCATGGATTTGGCATGACCAACAATAATACCAAAGTCTGACAGAAAGGTCAAGCCCACGTATATTCAATCCCCTGAGCGAAGATGCTGAAAGGTGCGTCCTATGACGCAGCTATGGTAGAAAACTTACCCCCTGATACTTATGAGATGTCAATGGCTGAGTTAGCAACGACGGTGGTTAACTTACAGACAGAGCTTAGCCTGTTGAGAGGAGATAATCAGCGGTTGGTAACTGAATTAACCATTCTAAAAACACAAAAGCAAGTAGAGGCCTCTGTGACAGACGTACATCCCAAGCATAAACGTAGTTATATCCAATCTGGCCATTTCCAACTCCCTACGCCAGCAGACCCCGCGCCCAGCGCCTCCACCACTGATCCTGTTAACATGACTGTAGTCACACCACACCAGACACCCTTGGCTATGCCGGAACGTTTTAGTGAAGACAGCTCTAAGTATGCTGTATTCATGAACCAATTTCACCTTCAGTTCCTTTGTAGAGCAGCCTCCTTCCCCACAGATGCAGCCAAGATAGCCTTTATCATTTCCTATCTAAGTGGGAACGCGGCCCTTTGGGCTGTGCTGTTAGTGGAAAACGATGACCCTATACTCTATGATTTAGTCCAATTCAATGATAGGATGAGGAGTCTTTTTGCCCGTCACTCGTACATGCAGGTGAGTGATAATGAGCTGCTTAACCTCAAACAAGGCCCGAAAGACTTGTTAACTTATATCGCTACTTTTAACAGATTGGTTACTGAGACACAGTGGCCAGAAGAGAAGAGAACCTATTTGTTTTATAGGGGCTTAAAAGACGAACTGAAGGACATTCTATCTCAAATAGTGAATCCCCCTGAAGACTGTGCTTCCTTTATAGATTTAGTAGTAAAGTTGGACCACCGTTTAATGGAAAGAAGGGGTGAGAAAACAAAGGGGGAGTATCCACGCCTTCTTTTTTCCCGAACGGAAAAGAAAGATACTAAAGATTTTAGCGAGCCGATGCAAATCGGAGGGATCAAAGGCCCTTTGTCGTCGGAGGAAAAAGAAAGAAGAAGATGATTAAATCTATGTCTTTATTGTGGTAAAGGAGGGCACTTCGCCAGAGAATGCACCTCCAAACCCAAAGCGGCCGTGAGGAGCAACAGAGTAGCTTCGTGGGCCGTGGGGCCAGTGGAAAACTAACAGGCTTGGATAGTATGGAGACCGCTAGTCCAGGCTTGTTCTTGTCTCAGGTCTCACAGGTAGTAGCCCACACCCTCCCTCAAGTTCCTAAGCACTTCTTCATCTCTGTTGTCCTTCTGTTACCCTCACAAAGCAGACAGTCCATGTCTATTTTGATAGACTCAGGAGCCACAGGCAACTTCTTAGACATTACGGTAGCAAAGACTCTTGGTTTAGAATTTCTCAGAAAAAGACAACCTGAAAGAGTAAGGACGGCGGATGGATCCGAATTATCCTCTGGGTTAATTGAACATCACACTCCCGATCTGATCATGGTATGTGATAACGGACATTCGGAGATTATATCTTTTGATCTAATCAACACTCCTACCTTCGGGGCCATCCTAGGTGTGCCCTGGTTACAACAACATAATCCACATATAGATTGGGTGACCCGAAAGGTAATCTTGAGATCCTCTTATTGTGTAGTGCACTGTTATAAAGAAACAGCTTTATGGCAAGAGCCTTTGTCTTGTGCCCTTTCCGCTCCTGAGTCTCCTGTACTTCCTATTGAATATAGCGAGTTCGCCGGAGTCTTTGATGAAGTAAAGGCTACAGCTCTTCCTCCTCACAGAGCGTATGATTGCCGAATTGATTTGATTCCGGGGGTCGAGTTACCTGTTAGTAGACTGTACGCCTTAACAGGACCAGAGACCAAGTACCTTCATGAGTATTTACAAGACATGTTGCGGAAAGATTTTATCCGTCCCTCTACCTCCCCTGTGTCTTCTCCTCTTTTTTTTATCCCTAAGAGAGAAGGAGGATTGAGAGCATGTTTGGACTATAGGGCGCTAAAGAAAGCCACTGTGAAAAACAAATATCCCCTTCCACTTATCTCCGCTCTCTTGGATCAGGTGCTGAAGGCCAAAATCTTTACCAAGCTTGATTTGCGAGGGGGATACCACCTGATTCGAGTACGAGAAGGAGATGAGTGGAAAACGGCTTTCCGAAGAACATTCGGATTATACGAATATTGTGTGATGCCGTTTGGTTTATGTAACGCCCCTGCGGCGTTCCAATTTTTTGTCAATGAAATTCTAAGAGAATACCTTGACTTATTTGTTATTGTCTATATAGACGATATTCTGATATACTCGCAAACGGAACAAGAACACGTGCAACATGTACGATTGATTCTACAACGTCTCTGTGAGAATCACTTGTTTGCCAAATTGGATAAATGTCTCTTCCACACTCAGAAGGTGGATTTCTTAGGCTTTGTTATATCTCCTAATGGGATTCACATGGATCCTACCAAGGTATCTGCTATCACCAGTTGGGCTAGTCCTACTACAGTTAGAGAAGTGCAATCCTTTCTTGGCTTCGCTAATTTTTATCGGCGATTTATTCATCACTTCTCTGACTTAGTGACCCCGATAACTAGGTTGTTGAAAAAAGGGGTTGTCTTTGCATGGGACCAAGCAGCGGAGGCAGCTTTTCAGGCTTTGAAGACAAGATTCACTTCTGCCCCAATCATCAGACACGCGGACGAAACTCAACTGTATTTCGTGGAAGCCGATGCTTCACAGTATGCGGTGGTAGGGGTACTATCACAGAGAGACAGAAAAACAGGTGCTCTTCATCCAGTGGCCTACTTCTCGAAAACCCTAACACAGTCAGAACAGAATTACACAATAGGAGAGAGGGAGCTTCTGGCTATAAAGCTGTCTTTTCAGGAGTGGCGGCATTACTTATTGGGATCTCCACATACCATCACGATCTATTCTGATCATAGAAACCTCCAGTTCTTTCGCTCCGCTAAAGCTCTTACCCCCAGACAGATGAGGTGGGTGTCCTTCTTCTGTGAATATGATTTTCTAATCACCTTCCGCCCTGGGGCAAAACATGGAAAAGCAGACGCATTGTCTAGATTGGGAAAAGATCATAGGTTGGTAGAGGAGATTCCTGTACCCATCATACCCGAGCACAAAATTGTAGCGGTGGGAGAACAACACGGAATAGACACTGATGCTTTCCTTCTACAACTCAAACAGGAACATAGCCTGCTAAATAGAGATGACTGCCTGTCTGATCCCTTAAATAAAATAATACAAGGTGTGTTCTACCACAAAGACCGCCTATTTCTCTCTTCAGAACACACTCGTTCTATGATCATGAATTGGTGTCATACCTTACCATGGCTGCGCATCCTGGGGGAGACAAGACCCTCCAGGTGTGTCAGAGGTGGTTTTGGTGGAAAGGAATGACCCAGGATGTCTTAAACTTTGTTAAGGCCTGCCCTATCTGTGCCCGACAAAAACCCTTACATTGTGCCCCTGCTGGTCTTTTGCGGCCTTTACCAGTCCCTGAGTGCCCGTGGTCCACCATCAGCATGGATTTTATCACAGAATTGCCTGCCAGTAGAGGTTTGACAAGTATACTGATCGTAGTGGACGTCTTATCTAAGATGGCGCATTTTGTCCCTCTCAAAAAACTTCCTACTGCTATAGCACTCACAGAAGTCTTCATAGGAAACATAGTAAAGCTACATGGATTGCCCTCGGTGATAGTATCTGACCGAGGCCCTCAATTCATTTCCAAATTTTGGCAGGGTCTATGTAAAGCTCTCCATATAGACCACAGATTGTCATCAGCTTACCATCCACAAACGGATGGCCAGACAGAAAGAACTAACCAGACCTTGGAACAGTTCTTGCGATGTTTACTCAGCACCACTTCTGGCGACTGGACTCAAGCACTCCCGTTAGCGGAATTCGCCTATAATAACTCCACGCACTCTGCCTCTGCAGTTTCTCCTTTTTACTTCCTGACAGGGTATCATCCTAAATTCCTCCCGCTGCATTTGCCTCCCGAATTAAGCAACATACCTGCTGTCACAGAACACCATAACAATCTCAGGGCTATATGGGAACAGGCGAAGCAATGGTTAACAGAAGCCAAACAACACATGAAAGAGAACGCAGATAAACATAGGCGCCCTGCGCCGGTCTATGAGGTGGGAAATCAGGTCTGGCTTTCCACAAAGAATCTGAAATTACCTGGTCCACGTAAACTCCAACCTAGATATATTGGACCATTCCCCATAGTCCATGTCATTAATCCTGTAGTTATGAAACTCGAGCTTCCCTCATACATGAAAATACACCCTGTCTTTCATACTTTGCTTCTTAAGCCTTTTCTCCCTCCCTCTTGCTCTGCCCTCCTCCCCCTCCTGTTCTGATTGAAGGGGAGTTAGAGTATGAAGTACGATGTATTGTTGATTCCCGAAGACATAGGGGAAAATTGCAATATCTTGTAGATTGGGTAGGGTATGCCCCCGAAGACAGAACTTAGGAACCAGCTGAGAATATTAATGCCCCTATGTTAGTGAGACGGTTCCATGCACTCCACCCCTCTAAACCTAGACCTGTGAGGAGACCGTTAGGGGGGAGAACTGTTAACAGTCGGGCTTCCTGTGCTCTTACTGGGCTTGTGAACAAGCAACAAACTACCTGTCCCATGATGCATTGTGATGGTTATCGAATGGTTTGCTTGCCCATGCTGCTGTGAGACCAATCAGAGGACTTGGTATAGTATATAAACCAGCAGCTCCTTGTAACAGGTGCTTGACCTTCTATGCAGTTGAGGATCGCGCCCCCTTGTTTGAGTACCTTGCATGTGAAAACGAAGCTCATAAGTCTTGTATCGTCCTGTCGTTTTCACGGATTACTGAAAGACTTTCTAATCCCGGAGTATCAGGTTTCCCTTCAGAGCCCCTGCGAGTTCTGCTTGTGCCCCCGCCTTTTCAAAAACCCAACTCGGAGAAATCCCTCTCGCTTTCCCTTCAGAGCACCGGAGAGTTCTGTTCTTGCCTCCGCCTTTCCTAAAACCCACGTGGAGAAAATTGCTCTTGCCTTCTCACCCCCACAACGGAGAGACCGTCCCCGCCTTCACAAGACTCAGCCACGGAGAGACTGATATCAGGTTCTGTAGCAAAGCTCCGGACAACGTGTTCACGTAGCGTTTGTCGTTTAAGAAACAGGCTTTTGGAGTTGTCTTCGGAGAGAAGCAGAAAGTGTAACGGATCCTTCAATTTCAGTTACATTTGCTTTGCCAGTGTACACGAACTCACGAACATTTTTACAAACGTGTACCACCTTACAGATGGTTTGAATGTCGTTTTGTTTTTTGCTTCTTTTGGAGAGGAAGCGCTGACGAGCGCGAAGTAACTTTATTGAGAGATTTACACCTGAAAAGAAGACATTAATCCTAGTAGGGAATTGAATCCTTTTGAACACACTTTATTAATCCCCAGTGAGTGGCTTATCACTGGTCATCCCCTCCTTGTTCTCCATCAAATATTTGTACTCTCGTGTACCTTGAAAGGAATACATTAACTTCTTATAATTATTTGGACACCCGCTGTTACTTCATTGAGCCCCAGAATCCTCAATATAACGGAGAGTCCTTGTGAAGAGTGTGAGTATGGGCAGGCATAGCATGTAATAGGTTGTCGCTTGTTGTTTGTTTAACTAGCTCCTTGGGTGGGGTAGCTTTAACCTTGTGTCTGTCTGTTCTCTCTTTTCTGCAGGGTTCCTCTTATATTCCCGTTGTCGTCCTGGGGGTCCTTTCCAGTCTCTCCACTCCCTGGGGGCTTTGAGTATCTTTAGTGTATCTGACCTGGAGAATCATAGCTCTGAGGCAGGGAGAGGCGTTATCTTCGCTCCCGTGGATTTGGCACGACCAGCAATAATGCCAAAGTCTGACATACGTATGTGGTCATGCCGGGTGCGTGACTTCCATTTAAAAAATAATGTTTAAAAACTATATGTATAGTAGTTCAATATGTATATTATAGCAAGAGATTATCTAAAATAATTGTAAAAATGATACATTTGTAATTGCAATAAAGGTATATTATTCTTAAATATATTTTCCCGAAGTCGCGTTGGGTGCGTGCCGGTTGCGCGCTCAGTGCGCGACTCCCATGTGACCAAAAAGAAAGCATTTCATTGGATCACAAGGTTTTCCATTCTTGAACTTGAAGGACCCCACCCACTTCTTTCATTTTTACAGCACCTTTACAGGAGATATACCTGTTGTGTTTTCTGCACTATTTGGTGTATTTTTTTGGTGTTTTTTGAACATCTTTAAAATGGCTTCTCTTGTTCCTGAAGTTCATCTCCCAAGTTGTTCACTATTCTTGATGGAGAAAAAAAAGTTGATGCTCGCAAAGTGAGCTGCACACTTTGCCCAAGGGGGCTCTCACGGGGGAGTGAGAAAAAATATTCTTGTGGGACATCAATAGACGATCCATCCTCGTCATCTGGCGCGTGAGCAACACCAACGTGCCCAGGAAGCAATGCAGCAGGATGACCAGGGAGCTGTTCTAAGCACCTCAGGAGCCTCAAGCTCCTCATCTCGGGAACCCGACATTCATCCTGAATTTGCAAATTTGGAACACTGCATCAGATGCAAGTCTATACTCTGTTTTGGAGAGCAGACAGTTGATGCTGTGGTTTCTGCTGCAAGAAACCACAATTGTTATTTTTTTTGTTGCAATGTTTAATAGTTTTCTCTATTATTTTTCCAGTTTTTAAAAAAACACCAAAAAAACTACACAAAATAGTTTTAAAAACACCCAAAAAATTAAAAAAGAAAAAAAACGGTCCTGTTCAGAACCACCTGTTAAAAAAAGAGAAATAACTGCATGTTAATGCCTGCGTGATTGCATGATTACATGTGTAGAGCTTGAGTGATTGGAAGAGTGCATGGGTAGTGTGTGGGTGATTGGAGGATTGCATGGGTACTGCATGGGTGATTGTATGAGTGCAAGGGTAGTGCCTGGGTGATTGGAAGAGTGCATGGGTAGTGCTTTGGTGATTGAAAGAGTACATGGGTAGTACCTGGGTGACTGTATGAGTGCATGGGTAGTGACAGGGTGATTGCTGGAGTGTATGGGTAGTTCCCAGGTAATTGAAGGAGTAAAAGAGTAGTGTCTAGGTGATAAGAGGAGTGCATGAGTAGTGCACAGGTGATTGTAGCAGTGCATGGTCAGTGCCTGGGTCATTGCATGAGTACTTGAGAACTGACTGGATGATTAGAATTAGGCATGGGCGGTAAATTCCGTTCCGCTCGCGGATTTTTTTGAATTTCGGTAATTTCGCGTTCCGCGGAGAACGCGAAATTGCCCAAAATTCTGCTTTCCGCCACTTTGCAAAAGTTTTTTCTTGTTCGCGTTCTCAAAATGCGTGTTCGCAAGATATTTCTCCCCGAGCAAGCAAACAGCAACTGTGAACAGGAAAAAAGCATCGAGAACAAGCAATTCCGCGTGTTCGCGGAATTTCTGCATGTTCGCGGAGATTTTTTACCGTTTTGCGGAGATTTGCGTAACGCAATTACGCAAATTCCATCCACCCCTAATTAGAATACTGCAAGGATAGTGTATGGTAAATTTATAAGTGCTTGGGTATTGGCGGAATGATTGGATTAGTACATGGTATTGGCTGGGTAATTGGAGGAGTGCATGGGTAGTGACAGGGTGATTGCTGGAGTGCATAGGTACTACCTGGGTAATTGCAGGAGTGAATAAGTAGTGCATAGGTGATTAGAGGACTGCATGGCTACTGCACTAGTAAATGTAGCACTGCATGGTTACTGCCTGGGTTATTGCATGAGTACATGGGTACTGACTGGATGAATAGAGTACTGCAAGGATAGTGCATGGTGAATTTACAAGTGCTTGGGTTTTGGCGGAGTGATTGGATTAGTACTTGGTACTGGCTGGATAATTGGACGAGTGCATGGGTTTTGACAGGGAGATTGCTGGAGTGCATAGGTACTACCTGGGTAATTGAAGGAGTGAATGAGTAGTGTCTAGGTGATTAGAGGACTGCATGGGTAGTGCACAGGTGATTGTAGCAGTGCATGGTTAGTTCCTGGGTCATTGCTAGGCCTGGGCTAAATTTCCGTTCCGCTCGCCGAAATTGCCATAATTTGACATTTTTGCGTTCCGCGGAGAGCGCGAAAATGTCAAAATTTCCGCATTCCGCAGCTTAGCGATAATTTGGTTCTTGCTCGCGCTGTAAAATAATACATTCTCGCGCGCGCGCGATCGCCTTACCTGAATCCCCGCGTTCACCGACAAGTTTTCCCGATCGGTCGCGTTCTCCACCAGATGTTGAATTGTTGGTAGCCATTTGCGCTGTCTCGTGACAGATCACGCCCGCAGTAACGTCATGCGTCGCGCGATCACGTCTTTCTTCTCGCGATCATGCACCACGAGAAGAGTGAAAACAAGATGGCCGCGCCCGCAAGCAACCGCATGGGTAAGTTGGCGAGCCGCAAACACGCAGAAAATACCGCGAACGGGCGGGAAAAAAACTTCTGCATCTTCACGATATTTTTGCATCTTTGCGGAGATTTTAAACATTTTCGCGATAATTTGCGAAAGTCGCTTTCGCAAATTCCGCCCACCTCTAGTCATTGCATGAGTACATGGGTACTGACTGGATGATTAGAGTACTGCAAGGATAGTGCATGGTGAATTTAAAGTGCTTGGGTGTTGGTGGAGTGATTGGATTAGTACATGGTACTGTCTGGGTGATTGGAGGAGTGCATGGGTAGTGACAGGGTGATTGCTGGAGTGCATGGGTACTACCTGGGTAATTGCAGGAGTGAATGAGTAGTGTGTAGGTGATTAGAGGACTGCATGGCTAGTGCACACGTGACTGTAGCACTGCATGGTTAGTGCCTTGGTTATTGCATGAATACATGGGTACTGACTGGATGATTAGACTATTACAAGGAAAGTGCATGGTGAATTTACAAGTGCTTGGGTTTTGGCAGAGTGATTGGATTAGTACATGGTACTGGCTGGGTGATTGGAGGAGTGCAAGGTTAGTGACAGGGTGATTGCTTGAGTGCATGGGTACTACCTGGGTAATTGAAGGAGTGAATGAGTAGTGTGTAGGTGATTAGAGTACTGCATAGCTAGTTCACAGGTGATTGTAGCACTGCATGATTAGTGCCTGGGTCATTGCATGAGTACATGGGCACTGACTGGATAATTAGTGTACTGCAAGGATAGTGCCTGGTCAATTTATAAGTGCTTGGTTTTGGTGGAGTGATTGGATAAGTACTTGGTACTGGCTGGGTGATTGGAGAAATGCATGGGTAGTGCATAGATGATTGTAGCAGTGCATGGGTAGTCCTTGGGTTTCTTAATCTTACCTTTTTTGAAGAAGATATGAAAGTCATTTAAAGATTTTTTCAAGTTGTTTTATTATAATCTAAATTCAAAATATTTTCAAACTTTACAATTAGTGTCTGCAAAAATGAAGAAAAAATACTGTTATTACATATAATATTTATAGTTTCAAGAACACAACATAATTTTACAATTAAATAACATATTCAGTTTGCCTTTTTTGCTGTTTTCAGTTTTTATTGAATTGCACCATACACAGTGATTTCAATGTTGATCATCATAATACGGTACAAAAGGGGGTGGTGATGGACGGAGCATCAGAACCAATCAAACACTCACACCCAGTCAACGGATCTGGGTTTGATCCATCACCGTTCTTTAGCCCACTCTGCCACCCCAGTTCAGACATGGCCATATGCAAATCAGTCTGACCCTGTGCCTCATGGGAACAGTCCAGCCCGAACTGCCAAGCCATGCCTTCCCTGGACCGGAAACAAGCTTCCTAGGACCGGTTTCTGGCATTTCAGCCGTCTTCAGCCAGGCTTGCTTGAATCCAGTGGCAAAGTGAGCAAGGGACTCACGTCTGAGCATACCCTGCCAACTTTTGGCGAACAAAGCGGTACAAAAGGGGGTGGTGATGGACGGAGCATCAGAACCAATCAAACACTCACACCCAGTCAACGGATCTGGGTTTGATCCATCACCGTTCTTTAGCCCACTCTGCCACCCCAGTTCAGACATGGCCATATGCAAATCAGTCTGACCCTGTGCCTCATGGGAACAGTCCAGCCCGAACTGCCAAGCCATGCCTTCCCTGGACCGGAAACAAGCTTCCTAGGACCGGTTTCTGGCATTTCAGCCGTCTTCAGCCAGGCTTGCTTGAATCCAGTGGCAAAGTGAGCAAGGGACTCACGTCTGAGCATACCCTGCCAACTTATGGCGAACAAAGCTCACTTTGCCACTGGATTCAAGCAAGCCTGGCTGAAGACGGCTGAAATGCCAGAAACCGGTCCTAGGAAGCTTGTTTCCGGTCCAGGGAAGGCATGGCTTGGCAGTTCGGGCTGGACTGTTCCCATGAGGCACAGGGTCAGACTGATTTGCATATGGCCATGTCTGAACTGGGGTGGCAGAGTGGGCTAAAGAACGGTGATGGATCAAACCCAGATCTGTTGACTGGGTGTGAGTGTTTGATTGGTTCTGATGCTCCGTCCATCACCACCCCCTTTTGTACCGCTTTGTTTGCCATAAGTTGGCAGGGTATGCTCAGACGTGAGTCCCTTGCTCACTTTGCCACTGGATTCAAGCAAGCCTGGCTGAAGACGGCTGAAATGCCAGAAACCGGTCCTAGGAAGCTTGTTTCCGGTCCAGGGAAGGCATGGCTTGGCAGTTCGGGCTGGACTGTTCCCATGAGGCACAGGGTCAGACTGATTTGCATATGGCCATGTCTGAACTGGGGTGGCAGAGTGGGCTATAGAACGGTGATGGATCAAACCCAGATCTGTTGACTGGGTGTGAGTGTTTGATTGGTTCTGATGCTCCGTCCATCACCACCCCCTTTTGTACCGCTTTGTTTGCCATAAGTTGGCAGGGTATGCTCAGACGTGAGTCCCTTGCTCACTTTGCCACTGGATTCAAGCAAGCCTGGCTGAAGACGGCTGAAATGCCAGAAACCGGTCCTAGGAAGCTTGTTTCCGGTCCAGGGAAGGCATGGCTTGGCAGTTCGGGCTGGACTGTTCCCATGAGGCACAGGGTCAGACTGATTTGCATATGGCCATGTCTGAACTGGGGTGGCAGAGTGGGCTAAAGAACGGTGATGGATCAAACCCAGATCTGTTGACTGGGTGTGAGTGTTTGATTGGTTCTGATGCTCCGTCCATCACCACCCCCTTTTGTACCGCTTTGTTTGCCACAAGTTGGCAGGGTATGCTCAGACGTGAGTCCCTTGCTCACTTTGCCACTGGATTCAAGCAAGCCTGGCTGAAGACGGCTGAAATGCCAGAAACCGGTCCTAGGAAGCTTGTTTCCGGTCCAGGGAAGGCATGGCTTGGCAGTTCGGGCTGGACTGTTCCCATGAGGCACAGGGTCAGACTGATTTGCATATGGCCATGTCTGAACTGGGGTGGCAGAGTGGGCTAAAGAACGGTGATGGATCAAACCCAGATCTGTTGACTGGGTGTGAGTGTTTGATTGGTTCTGATGCTCCGTCCATCACCACCCCCTTTTGTACCGCTTTGTTTGCCATTAGTTGGCAGGGTATGCTCAGACGTGAGTCCCTTGCTCACTTTGCCACTGGATTCAAGCAAGCCTGGCTGAAGACGGCTGAAATGCCAGAAACCGGTCCTAGGAAGCTTGTTTCCGGTCCAGGGAAGGCATGGCTTGGCAGTTCGGGCTGGACTGTTCCCATGAGGCACAGGGTCAGACTGATTTGCATATGGCCATGTCTGAACTGGGGTGGCAGAGTGGGCTAAAGAACGGTGATGGATCAAACCCAGATCTGTTGACTGGGTGTGAGTGTTTGATTGGTTCTGATGCTCCGTCCATCACCACCCCCTTTTGTACCGCTTTGTTTGCCATAAGTTGGCAGGGTATGCTCAGACGTGAGTCCCTTGCTCACTTTGCCACTGGATTCAAGCAAGCCTGGCTGAAGACGGCTGAAATGCCAGAAACCGGTCCTAGGAAGCTTGTTTCCGGTCCAGGGAAGGCATGGCTTGGCAGTTTGGGCTGGACTGTTCCCATGAGGCACAGGGTCAGACTGATTTGCATATGGCCATGTCTGAACTGGGGTGGCAGAGTGGGCTAAAGAACGGTGATGGATCAAACCCAGATCTGTTGACTGGGTGTGAGTGTTTGATTGGTTCTGATGCTCCGTCCATCACCACCCCCTTTTGTACCGCTTTGTTTGCCATAAGTTGGCAGGGTATGCTCAGACGTGAGTCCCTTGCTCACTTTGCCACTGGATTCAAGCAAGCCTGGCTGAAGACGGCTGAAATGCCAGAAACCGGTCCTAGGAAGCTTGTTTCCGGTCCAGGGAAGGCATGGCTTGGCAGTTCGGGCTGGACTGTTCCCATGAGGCACAGGGTCAGACTGATTTGCATATGGCCATGTCTGAACTGGGGTGGCAGAGTGGGCTAAAGAACGGTGATGGATCAAACCCAGATCTGTTGACTGGGTGTGAGTGTTTGATTGGTTCTGATGCTCCGTCCATCACCACCCCCTTTTGTACCGCTTTGTTTGCCATAAGTTGGCAGGGTATGCTCAGACGTGAGTCCCTTGCTCACTTTGCCACTGGATTCAAGCAAGCCTGGCTGAAGACGGCTGAAATGCCAGAAACCGGTCCTAGGAAGCTTGTTTCCGGTCCAGGGAAGGCATGGCTTGGCAGTTCGGGCTGGACTGTTCCCATGAGGCACAGGGTCAGACTGATTTGCATATGGCCATGTCTGAACTGGGGTGGCAGAGTGGGCTAAAGAACGGTGATGGATCAAACCCAGATCTGTTGACTGGGTGTGAGTGTTTGATTGGTTCTGATGCTCCGTCCATCACCACCCCCTTTTGTACCGATCATCATAATACAGCGGGCAAAAAAATACAATCAATAAGATTGTAAAAAAAAAAAAAAATCTCTTTTCAAAATATTCACAATAACTTCAACAATCTGATTACATTTTCAAAAATAAACACTTTAATTTACGTTGCTTAAAACCCAAAGACCAAATATATGAACTACTTTTATCTATCACAATTTTCCAAATGCAATATCAATGAACCGAAATCAAAATAAAAACAGTAATTGATCACATCTTCCCAATACGCTAAATGATGTTTCCCAAACTATTTCCATTGAAAATATCCAAAAATAACTCATTAATTTATTTTGATATCTTCCCAATAGGCCGAATGATGTTTGTGAATTCATTTGCATTGACAATATCTGAAATAAACTGGTTAATACATATTGACATCTTCCCAATAGGTCGAATGATGTTTTCAGAACTTTGGCATAAAAAATATTAGATATGAATTTGGTAATTCATAGGGCTACCGACATTTGAATTCTAAATGGGCATCATTACAAAGTGTCCATTCTTTATTTCATCTTAAATACACAGTATAGTGTCCAAATGTTGAACTAGGTCCATCATGGAAAATAATAGCCACTGCTTTTAAAGTTCTTCCTGAAATGGTTGCTTGACTTGCCACAAAATGTTTAATTTTTGTTTCCAATTTTCTTCCATCTGCTCTACAATGTTGTAGCATTAAAATGATATATTGTCCAAATATTTCTATAAATAATGTTCACAACATTTCCGATTTGCAGTAAGTACATAGCATATCTTGATTAGTTGATTTCACTAATTTGTTAAAAGACACTGTTCTGCAATCTGGCATTGTCAAATATATGAATCGTTCAGTGTCTATTTCAGTGGTAGATGAAAATGAACAGTTTTCACATTTATGATCCCATCTGTAACGTACTCCAAACAGATTTTCAATTTATATTCCTTCACCTTCCAATACTGCAAGCATAAGCATAAGAAATTTTTGAGCATCTTGCTGTACATTAAGTGTAAATTGTAGCAGATTAGATTTTTGTTTTATCAGTTGTCAATTTTTCGAAAATATTATGCAACAAAGAACAAAATCTTTTTTCTCGATTCTCCATAATTTGATGATGTAGATTTTCTAGAAAAAACACGACGTTTACAATTACAGTAGCAAAGCAATTGATACCTGAACTATTTTCTAACTGGTATCCTACAATATCATCAACAGTTTCCATTTTCATTTTCTTTGGAGCCTCAACATTCTCTTGATTTTTTTTCTTCTTTCCAACCTCACTACAGTGTTTCTCATATGTTTGTTTTGGACATACTAGACGCTTTTCATATACTGGATATTCATCTAAGTTGGGACCATACAGTCTTCTTAACCGATTATACTCTCTTACACAATTTGCATCTGCATTAATCTTTCTTTCATCAAAACCAATCAAGTACAATCCAGATAATGTTCTTACTCGAGACAATGCAACATATGCCATACCCTCTTTAAATACTAAACTTCCAATATTTACCAAAGCACTGTCTACACTTAAACCTTGAGATTTATGAATGGTCACTGCATATGCTAAACAAAGAGGAAATCTTTTACTAGCAAGCAACAAACAGCACAATGTCCAATCTGTTTAACCTCTTCCATCTGATCAAATTTAACCTTCAAAAATTCAATTCCATCTCTGTTCTGATAATTAACAAAATCAACAACTTTTCCCATTGCTCCATTCACTAACCCTTTTTCAACATCTATATTATGCCGTAATATTACCCGACAGTTTGCACATACATATAAGGTATTTTACAAACCAGCAGTCTTAGATATAGATTTTTCCAAAGAGTCTAATTTTAACTGTAATTTCAGACAGAAGACAGCAGAATAGTAACTCCTTCATGCTCTATTTTATCAATGGCTTCCATTTTCATTATCGGTTGTTTCTCCAGTTTCAACTAAGCCTGGGCAAAGCACTATGCTACGCTCGCGTAGTTTGCGAAGTTTGCGCTACTTCGCACTATGCAAATTGCACGTAGCACAGTGCAAACACACGTAGCGTAGTGCAGTGGTCAATTTTTGCTTGCTCGCGGTCCTCAACATCAAGTTGGTGACCGAGAACAAGCAAAATGACATCCCGGCGAAAGTTTTTCCTCGTTCGCGATCAGCAACATCAAGATGCCGTTCACGAGCGTGGAAAATAAACCTCCCGGTGAGCTTCTCAGCGCGGGGAGGTTAGGTTTCTCATTGCGAGTGGTAGCGTATTCTCGCGACCGCTCGCGATGAGAAACTACCAGATGCGTTGAGAAAGCTGCCGCTCTAGTAGAAATCTACTCGAGCGGCAGAAAACAACCGCTTGCACTGTGCAAGATGCAGTTTGCACTGATTGCACAGTGCGGACAAGCATCCAGCACTGTGCAATCAGTGCGAACAGCATCTTGCACAGTGCACTACGCAGTTTGCGAAGCTACGTGTAGCTCGCGTAGTGCGAAGTGTACTTCGCAAAGCTACGCCCAGGGTAAGTTTCAAAAGTTCTTCATTGAATGTAGAGCATTCTTTCAGTGTTGGCATAAGACAAATTATAGACTTCTTTTCTGCAATTTTTTGGTACATTGTTCCAGGTGCAATATTTTCATTTGTAAACAAGTTTGTAAGTAGCCGACTTTGTAATGCTTCTTTGCCATCCTTTGTCAAGACACCAATTCTAATATCTTAAAGAATGTTTCCATTATTTTCGTCACTTGCTTGTCGCATATTCTTAATAAGTCCTTTATATTCAAAATGAGCCCAAATGATCACATTTCCAATACTTCCCAGTGATTTTTTAGTATCTTCAAGGACAAGGGTCTTTAAAACTGGTTGGCCTTTCACAGGAGTAAGTGGTAATAGATCGCCGAATACAATTATATGTTTTCCTCCAAATAAAACATCATAGTCTGTTTTTAAAATCTGTTGCATTCTTAAATGTACAAAGGCAAGCATTAAGTTTGAGACCATGCTTACCTCATCAATTATCAAAACTTTCATTTTCTCCAGTACTTTAGACACTTTATAACAAGCTTCTCCAGATAGCTTGTGATATTCCAACTTATTTTCATGTTCTACTGGTAACATGAGTAAACGATGAGGCAGCTTACCTGTTTTAGGCTCCATACAAACAATAGCCTGAAATGGGTGCACAGATTGAATTAGAATACATTCATATGTATTTAAATCTTCTAGTTCTGAAGGAATACCTTCCAACTCTAGGTTATTATGTACAGCTCTAGCTGGCAATTTATTTTCTTTTAGTTTGCTGTAACAATATTTACAAAGACATTGATCAGTTCCCAACTCAAAACGACCTTCCACTATCAAAGAAGCACCAAATTGCTCCCACTTATCATTGTTTTCCTTTTCACTTTTTAAATACACATCAACATTCCTAGTTTGAAATTTATAGTGACTACATCTACAACAGATACAAACATAATTTGGTTTTTCACTACAAACTACTTTAAACTTTGTAATTTCTTCTGCAAACTTTTGAGTACTACTATCTTCCACCTCTTATTCTACACCTTACACTCCTCTTCAGGACCAAAAAAACGAAACAGTATATCATCACAAACCTTTTTTACATCTGATTCTGAACCATGGAAAAGAGCAGTGTTTATTTCAGCTAAACATAATGTAGGACTCTTTACATAATACTATCTTCTTACTTCTGAATTTGTGAGTGATGTACTGCTAACATTCTTAAATGACGAAAGACACTTTGACACACTTTTCTAGAAAGACAAGCTAGAGAATGACCCTGCAAACCAGTATATTTTATGACTTTACAAGGATCTAATCCTTGCAACATCTTAATCTTCTATTTCACACTTTTTTTTACTGTATTCTCGTAAAGAATTTACAAAAATATCAATAGATTCATGTTGTATACTACAAATGCTACTACAATCCCATTTATACACTGGAGCTTGAGAACGTCTCCCTTCAACTTCTTCAGCTATTACTTCTACAGCTCTCTAGGAACCATCTTTTCTTTTTCAATTAGACAACCATTTTTAACCTCATAGGAACGACCATTGCTATCAACTGCATGAACTAATGTATTTTGTTGAAAATAGCTCTCTTCATTAAAAAAAGGTTCACTACTATAAATGTGTTTCCATTCCCCCCACAAATGTTTGCAAAAGTTAGTTCTATCAGTTGTTTTCAGTTGATCAGTTGTTTTCTTTTACTTTTCTCCTTCATAAAGTCAATTATTTTATTGAATGTCCTCATTCTATTTAAAACTAATATAAACAATCTTCTTTTTAATTTACACTTTCAATCTTTTTTTTATAAAATGCAGATTGTTTCTTATATTTTTTTTTAATTTTTCATGAAATTTTGCAGTATTCTACTTTTAAACAAGTGTTTCCCTATTTCTTTATACTGTTTCATCTTTTTTTATCATAGATTTTTTTACCAAAACTTGATCTTCTACTACTATCTTTTTTTTGCTATTCCTTCTGAATGATTGAACAAGTTTTCTTTTTCTTTTGTCCATTTTCTAAATTCGTAATCTTCTTTAAAACTCTTTTAACAAATCTTTAGTTCTATTGCTACCAGCCTTTTTCTTCACTGTTACATGTTCTACTTTGTCTGATTTCTTGGTTAATCTTTTTTTTAAATAGTATTCTTTTCTTTCTTTCCTTTTCCTTTCTTCTTTCTTGGTCATGTAGAATCATTAGTAATGATAATGGTCAGTATCTGAAAAGAAAGAAAAGTTTAAATCAACTTGTTAAATAATTTACTATTATTAAAATAATAATACACAAAATGTTATAAGTTCACTAGTAACATCTGGGGCATTAAAGGACTACATAGGTAACACCTGACGTATTCAATGACTACAGGGATAATATCTGAGGATTTACATCACTACATAGGAAGTGACTGACTGATTCTATAAGTCTATGAGTACTGACTAATTATTTACATAAGTACAAGAGTAGTCACTGCGTCATTGAAAGATTACAAACATGCTGCCTGAGTAATAGAAGCACAGCATAGTGAATGCACTGGTTAACACCTGGCCGATTGCATGACTACAGGAGTAATATCTGAAGATTTACATGACTATATAGGAAGTGACTGCATGATTTTATAAGTGCATGGGTACTTCTTGGCTGATTACAGGACTACTGAGGTAGTGCCTGAGTGAATAAAGGAGTGCAAAGGTAGTGCCTGTGTGATTTCATAACAGCACGACTACTGGCAGAGTGATTACATAAGTACAACAATATGATCTCCGAGTTTGAAGGAGTACAACTGTAGTGCCTGGCTGATTTTATAAGTGCATAAGTACTGACTACTTGATTACAATAGTGCATGGGTAATACCTTGGTGATTGCATGAGTACTGTGTAGATGATTGCATGACTGCAGCACTAATACCTGAGTGATTACAGCAGAGCATATATAGAGCCTGGATCATTCAAAGTCTGCAAGCACAATACTTGGCTCTTTTTATAACTACAAAAGTGCTAGACCTAGACAAATATAAAGCAGCACACTATTACATTACTCAACCATAAGTCTCTCCATACTGTTAAAAGCGTGTAGATATACGTCTCTACCTTTTCAAATCATCATCATATCTAAAAGAAATATGCATACAATATTTCTGGAAAATAGTGAAACCAACAAATTGAGACATGTAATAGATCTGCCTGAGTGACTGCATAACTTTGTGACTTGTGCTTGGATGATTGTATAAATGCAAGGGTAGTCGCTGGGTAATTGGAGTAGAGGATGGATAGTGACTGGCTAATTGCATGATTGCAGACATAGAGGTTCAGTGCATGGATAAATGTATGGATAGCTCCTGAAGGCATAGACAGGTTATTGAGTAGTGCCTATGTGAATAGATGAATGCAATAGTAGGGCCTGGATGATTCTATGACTGCAATGGTAGTGTGTGGGTTATTACATGAGTGCCTAGGTACAGCCGGCATGATTCCATGACTGTAGGAGTAGTACAATAATAGTGCCTATGTCATTGCATGACTGCAGCAGTAATGTCTGGATGATTACTGTAATACATTAAAAGTGAGTGGCTGATATAAGTCCATGACTACTGCCTGATAGTACCTGAGTGATTACAGGCCTACAAAGGTAGTGCCTGGGTGAATTTATAAGTGCATGAATACTGGCTGAGTGATTACATAAGTACAAGAGTAGTCCCTGCGTCATTGAAAGACTACAAACATTCTGCCTGGGTAATTAAACCACTGTATAGCTAATGCATTGTTAATTGCATGAATACAACAGTAACGTCTGAAGGATTAAAAGAGTACATACGTAACACCTGGCTGATTACATGACAACAGGGGTAATATCTGGGGATTAACATGACTATATAGGAAGTGACTAAGTGATATTATAAGTGCAACTTGGCTGATTGCAGGACTACTGATGTAGTGCCTGAGTGAATAAAAGAGTGCAAAGGAAGTGCCTGGGTAAATTTATAAGTGCACGAATACAGGCTGAGTGATTACACAAGTACTAGAGTAGTCTCTGTGTGATTGAAAGACTACATATATACTGCCTGGGTAATTAAACCACTGTATAGCTAATGCGTTGGTGATTCCATGAGTACAACAGTAATGTCTGGGGGATTAAAGGAGTACATAGGTAAGACCTGGCTCATTGCATGACTACATGGGATTGACATGACTTCATAGAAAGTGACTGGGTGATTTTATAAGTACATGGGTAAATCTTGGCTGATTGCAGGACTAATGAGGTAGTGCCTGAGTGAATAAAGGAGTGCAAAAGTAGTGCAAGGGTGATTTCATAACAGCATGACTACTGGCTGAGTGTTTACATAAGTACAAGCATGCTAGCTCCGAGATTGAAGAAGCGCAACGATAGTGCATGGGTGATTATATAAGTGCATGAGTAGTGGCTACATGATTGGAAGAGTGCATGAGTAATACCTTGCTGATTGCATGAGTAGTGCCTACATGATTGCATGACTGCAGCACTAATACCTGAGTGATTAGAGCAGAGCATATATAGAGCCTGGATCATTCAAAGGCTGCATGCACAATACTTGGGTCTTTTTCTAACTGCAAAAGTGTTAGGCCTAGACAAATATACAGCAGCACACTATTGCATAACTCAACATAAGTCCCTCCATACTGTTAAAAGCGTGCATATATACGTTTCTACCATTTCAAATCATCATCAGATCTAAAAGAAATATGCATACAATATTTCTGGAAAATAGTAAAACCTACAAATGGAGACATGTAATAGATCTGCCTGAGTGATTGCATAACTCCATGACTTGTGCTTGGATGATTGTATAAGTCCAAGGGTCATCGCTGGGTAATGGGAGGAGAGGATAGATAATGACTGGCTAATTGCATGATTGCAGACATAGGAGGTTCAGTGCATGGATAAGTGTATGAATAGCTCCTAAGGCATAGACGAGTTATTGAGTAGTGCCTAGGTGAATAGATGAATGCAACAGTAGGGCCTGGATGATTCTATTACTGCAATGGTAGTGTGTGGGTTATTACATGAGTGCATAGCTACAGCCTGCTTCATTGCATGACTGTAGGAGTAGTACATGTATAGTGCCTATGTCATTGCATGACTGCAGCAGTAATATCTGGAGGATTACTGGAATACATTAAAAGGGAGTGGGTGATATTATAAATCCATGAGTACTGCCTGGGTGATTATAGAACTACTAAGGGACTATCTGAGTGAATACAGGACTGCAAAGGTAGTCCCTGGGTGAATTTATAAGTGCATGAATACTGGCTGAGGGTTTACATAAGTACAAGAGTAGTGTCTGCGTGATTGAAAGACTACAAACATACTGCCTGGGTACTTGAACCACTGTATAGCTAATGCATTGGTGATTCCATGAGTACATCAGTAATATCTGGGAGATTAAAGGAGTATATAGGTAACACCCGGCTGATTACATGACTACAGGTGTAATATCTGGGGATTGACATGACTTCATCGAAAGTGAATGGGTCAGCCACGGCCCGTATAGGGCGTGTTACCGGGCGGTGACGTAGGGCGGGGAAGGGGTAGGGTGGGGGGTTGTAAAATGCGGCATACGGCCGATTTCTGGTAAGTAAGGGAAAAAAAAACGAATTTCGTTGCGTGCGCTGCCTCGCCAAATATTATATAAATTAACTGACCATTAGTCCCGATGCCTGGCCCACCCGGGGAATTTCAAATACAAAGCGCGGAACCCCACGCTTCATTTTTATAAAAGAATTCTTGCCTGGAATCGCGCACCCAGCGCAACTTCGAATTGTTGTTTTTAGCCTGGTGGTCCTTGTGGAACCCGCTGAGCAGGCCTAGGGGGTCAGGGTGTTCCTACCCTGCCCCCGTTTCTTGTTTTTCACCCTTTTTTGCACAGTTTTCTTCTGACTCGGTAACTGAGTCACAAAATGGCTGCCAACAGTTCGTGGTTTGGAGTGTTGGCAGCCAATTAGAATGAAGCTGGTGCTCGGGAGGGTTCGCAAACCCTCCTCGGTGGTCAGATATCGATATTTTTCTTTTTTACATT
The DNA here is from genome assembly GCF_964204655.1 of Triturus cristatus. Lineage (NCBI taxonomy): Eukaryota > Metazoa > Chordata > Amphibia > Caudata > Salamandridae > Triturus > Triturus cristatus. The sequence continues at coordinate 553,428,962 of NC_140584.1, forward strand.
TCTCAGGAACTACTGAAAGGCTTTACACCATTTAACAAAAAGGGCGTACTGTAAACTAAGACCTACCTTTTTGCCAAATTTGATGTAATTCTGTTCAGCAGGTCGGGCTGTAGCCTGTAATAAAGTTCATATGGAAAATAACATGGAGAAAACGCGTTTTGGGACCCTCCTTTTTTCTCGGCCCTTGCTTGACAAATGACCCCGAAACTTTCAACACACAAACTGAGCGCTCCGGCCCTATTTTTGGGAAAATTTCACGAAGATTCGGCAAACGACGCCAAAGATTTTGTCAAATCAAAAAACGCTTTTCCTATGGAAACTAGGTCCTAACTATAACTACCTATATATATATCTAACCACAGCATTTTACTTTCTCAACTTCCAGCCGGCGATGAGAAAGATCCGGACTCCTATGGTGAGTGGCAAAAGTGTCTTTATTTATTCTTCAAAGCCATTTATGACGCGTTTCGGACACCACAGTGTCCTTGATCACATACAGAAATGCGGTCCGCCTTCATTTTTTATATTATTTCTGATCACCTCCTCCGTGTCACATGGTGACTAAACATAAAACACATACTCTGTTGTTGCATCACAGGTAGTCTGTTTTCTTTCTCTTCCTAACGTACTTTTCCAGTGTAATGCATATATAAGCAGATATAGCACATATCCTCTATAGTCCTCAGTGTGGTTGAACAGGCGGTAATGCATTACGTGCCCCCACAGCCGGTCGCTCCTTACCCCTGCTCTGCCGCATCCTGTGCCTGCTGCCTCTCAGTGCCTGCCGCCGCCTGCTGCCTGCTGCCGCTGCCTCTCTCCTCCAGGTAGGGGACGCCTCCCGCGCCCCGCCGGCCGCTGACCCTTCTTGGCGCCCTTTTCTCCCGCCGCCGCTGCCCCTGGTTAGACGCTCCTCCCGCCGCTGACCTCAGACCTGCCTCCCCTCGCCTCCCATTGGACACCCAGCCTCCCGCCTCCCAGCTGACCCTCCCGCCCGGCTCCTTACTTATGTCACCCCCTGAGCGACCGCGCAGCGGACGCGCGCAGCGGGAGTGCGCAGCGGGAGCGCCGACTGAGCGCCGAAGGTGCGCCAAAGGTAAGCCCGTCTGCGCCCGTCTGCGCCTGGACCGCGCCCAGCGCCAGACCCCCTGGCCCCCGCGCCCACCACACCCCCTGGAGGATCTACGACGCCGCCACTCTCCCCGCACTCAACACCGTCCGAGCCCCCGAGTGCTACCAAGCATCCCCTCGACGCACCCATGGACCCTTCGTCTGCCGTGCCTGCAGCTTCTCCTGCCTCCGACCCAGCTCCACGCCCACCAGGACGGACAACAACAACCACCTCAAGTGCATCCTGATCAACACCCGCTCCGTGCACAGACACGCTGTGGAACTGTGGAACCTCCTCGACACCGCATCTCCAGACGTCGCCTTCCTCACGGAAACCTGAATGAACGCCTCCTCAGCCCCCGACATCGCCATAGCAATCCCGGACGGCTACAAGATCATCAGGAGGGATCGCGTCAACCAGACCGGAGGGGGCATCGCCATCGTACACAAAAGCACCATTCGCATCTCGACTGACTCCATCGATGCACTCAACGCCGCCGAGTACCTGCACTTCCAGATTCACACCGACCCCAAGACTACCCTCAGAGGCACGCTCATCTACAGACCCCCGGGACCGCGCGCACAGTTCTGCGAAGACATCACGGACTTCATCAGCCCACACGCCCTCCCCTCCACCGACTACATCCTCCTCGGGGACCTCAACTTCCACCTGGAGAACAACAACGACCGCAACACCACCGCCCTGCTGGACAACCTCGCCAACCTCGGACTCAAGCAACTGGTCAACACCCCCACCCACTACGCCGGCCACACGCTCGACCCCGTCTTCTCATCCAGCAAGCACGTCACCTTCAGCCACTCCACAGGACTTCACTGGACTGACCACAGCTGCGTCCACTTCAGCTTCAGAAAGAACACGGTCCACCACCACCCGAAGCAGGTTCCCCACAGAAACTGGAGCAAGATCACCGCCGACCAGCTCGCCACCTCCCTCAGCCAGGACCCACCTGTCAGCACAACGGACCCCAACGCAGCATCCCGCAACTTCTCGCAGTGGCTGACCTCCTGTGCCGACGACCTCGCCCCACTGAAGAACCCGCTCACCAGGACCAGAAGCAAGAAGGCCCCCTGGTTCACCGACGAACTCAAGTACTCCAAGAAGGCCTGCCGAACCCTCGAGAAGGCTTGGCTCCTCGACAAGACGGCCGACAACTTGACCGCCCTCAAACTCGCCACCCGCAGACATCACCAGCTCATCCGCACTACCAAGAAGAAATCACTGAAAGAGCGACTGGACAAGAACGCCCATGACAGCAAGGAGCTCTTCAACATCGTCAAGGAGTTCTCCAACCCAAGCACCGGCAACAACGACATCACTCCATCACAGGACCTCTGCGACTCCCTCGCCTCATACTTCCACCGCAAGATCGCCGACATCCACAACAGTTTCGACGCTGCACCCCCGCACTCATGGGCCAAACCTACGCACGCCGCCGCCACCCTCCAGACATGGACCGAAGTGACCTCCGAAGACATAACCCGCATGATGAACACCATCCACTCCGGATCTCCCACCGACCCGTGCCCCCACCATGTCTTCAACAAGGCAGCCTCCACCATCGCACCCCACCTCTGAGACATCATCAACACCTCCTTCGACACAGCCACCTTCCCGGAAAGCTGGAAGCACGCCGAAGAAACCAACAGCGGACCCAACTGACCTCAGGACCTTCTGCCCCATCTCGCTCCTTCCTTTCCCTGCCAAAGTCATCGAGAAGATCGTCAACAAACAACTGGCCGCCTTTCTCGAGACAAACGGATCCCTCGACCCATCGCAGTCCGGATTCAGAGCCAACCACAGCACCGAGACCACCCTCATCGCAGCGACCGACGACATCCGAGCCCTGCTCGACAACGGTGAAACAGCGGCACTCATCCTCCTAGACCTCTCCGCAGCATTTGACACTGTCTGCCACCGCACCCTAGTCCAACGCCTCAACGACACTGGCATCCAAGGGAAGGCTCTGGAATGGATCATCTCATACCTCGCCGGCAGAACACAGAGAGTACGCCTCCCTCCGTTTCGCTCTGAGGCCACCGAAGTCATCTGCGGCGTCCCGCAAGGATCGTCACTCAGCCCCACCCTCTTCAACATCTACATGAAACCCCTCGCTGCCATCGCACGCCAACACAGCCTCAACATAATTTCCTACGCCGATGACACCCAGCTGATCCTCTCCCTCACCAGAAACCCCGACACCGCCAAAGCCAGCCTACACGAAGGTATGAAAGACGTCGCCGACTGGATGAACATCAGCCTCCTGAAATTGAACATGGACAAGACAGAAGTGCTCATCCTTGGACCATCGCCTGTCGCATGGGACGACTCCTGGTGGCCCCCGGCCCTAGGCACCGCGCCGAAGCCAACCGACCACGCACGCAACTTGGGCTTCATCCTGGACTCCTCCCTATCGATGACCAGACAAGTCAACGCCGTCTCCTCATCCTGCTTCCACACCCTCCGCATGCTCCGCAAAATCTTCCGATGGATCCCGGCAGAAACCAGGAAGACGGTCACCCAGGCCCTCATCACCAGCACACTGGACTACGTAAACACCCTCTACGCCGGTACAACAGCCAAGCTTCAGAAAAGACTTCAGCGTATCCAGAACGCCTCCGCCCGACTCATCCTTGACGTCCCCCGACGCAGCCACATCTCGAGCCACCTGAGAGACCTGCACTGGCTCCCTGTCAACAAGAGGATCACGTTCAGACTCCTCACCCACGCACACAAATCCCTCCATGACATGGGCCCAAGGTACCTCAACGACCGCCTGACCTTCTACACGCCCACCCGCCAGCTACGATCCGCTAACCTCGCCCTCGCCGTCTTCCCACGCATCCAGAGGACCACTGCCGGAGGAAGATCCTTCTCCTACCTGGCGGCCAAGACATGGAACTCCCTGCCCATCCACCTGCGGCTGACCCAGGACCACCTCGCCTTCAGGAAACAACTCAAGACCTGGTTGTTCGAGCAGTAGCAGACCCCCTCCCCCACGCGCCTTGAGACACTTCCGGGTGAGTAGCGCGCGATATAAATTCCTTGATTGATTGATTGATTACGTCAGGTACATTTATGTGACTGATTGTATAAGTCAATGCATAAATATATAAATATAATACATGAATAAATATCTGATATCATTTTTCAGCATTTACATCTTAAAAACCATAATGACAAAATGAATAAATAAATACATAAATACAGTCTTATTTAAGTATTTAAATATTTAAAACGCATGTATACCTGCATAAATACATTGATATTTCATGATTGTCACATCAACTGATGATTATTAGTATATTAACCCGACCTGTGCAAATATCGCCTTTAGCGTAACCTTTGGAAAACAGGATATCCCAGTTTGAGCTCATGAAAATGAAAATTCACTTTATATATTTGTCACATATATAGGGTCCTCGTAGTGTGGGTTAACCTTCACAGACCCAGACAAACACAATCAATGTGAGGACCTGTGCATCCAGGAAGTGTGTTTAGAGAATTTCGAGCGAGTGCATAAAAAAAAATAAAAGTGCAGTTAAATTTGCTTCGGTCTGCTTATAACCTACCCTGCTATCAAACCGCACGTTGAGTTAGAATAGTGATTACATTCTTCTTTACAGTCAATAGCCGGTTCTCCTAATAATAGGTATGTTATGTTGTGTGTGTTTGTGAATTATATATAGGATTTATGATGTATAGCAGGCATATCTGTTCTGTTATGTATTTAGTTAGGAAAGCAGAGTTCGTCTGGGTTGTCCAGTGGATGATCAATCACCACTCTTGTGATATTAGACCAACTGCCCTCATCCATGTTTGGAGCATTATATTTTCTTAAGCTGTTAGGGTTGTGTGGTAAACTCCACTCTGCCGGCAGAGTTTGCGGTGTTTTGCTATACTGCACTCCACTTACACCGTGAAGGTCAACAAAAAATCCATCTATGCCAAATTTTCAGAGTTTACCGGTACCCCCACTCCTACTGATGACATGTTGATGTTGTAGCTACCACTGAGTGATGGAGATAGAACATTTATTTCAAAATGACCAGGCAAAAGAGGTCTATCTCTCCCTCGGACGGTTGAAAAACACACTGTGCCTGTGGAATGCATCAGGCAGGCAGCCTCGATGGAGCAGATTCGAGCATCACCTGCAAGTGTGGTCACTTTGATTCCTCAGCCAGCATCGGCTCTCCAGAGGGTAGTAAATTTCACCTCTGCGTGACGTGTTGTCTTTTGCTCATCGGGATCTGGGACTTCCCATGACAGTGTTAGATTGTACTTTGCCCACATGGCACTCACTTGTCTCAGCAATGTTCTGATCTATTGTGATGTTTCCACTTTAGAAATGACAACTGCTCTGACTGTGACAGTGAGCTGAGTACATTAGCATTTTAAAGGTGCACCTTTTCATAGAAATGCTTCTTCAATTGCTTGGAAATATTCAGTTGCATCAGTGGTCCCTTGATCTCATCATTTTTCATTAACCGAACTCTGAATGCTGGCTCCTGTTCCCATGCCTGGCACACCTTAGAAATAGCTTTCCTAGTCTTTGTGCTGGCTCTGTGTGTTGTGTAAAGTGTACCTCTTCAGCACTGCTATTGTAGTCAACACAGGCTGACTTCTCTTCTGGCGCTTCAGTGGAGGGTGTTTGGAGGCAGTTAATTATTCACAAGGACTCCGTTGCTAGCAAGAGATTGCAGTATCTTAAGAGAACAGATTTGGTCTCTATGAAGGGGTCTGCAACTTACAGAAGAATCACAACATACACTCCATAATAAATAAATACTCGTCCACCGCAGTGCCACCCATAGTTACATGTTCATACTACCAGAAAGAGTGCACACCCGCAATTATGGTACAAATGCTATAATATCAATCAATCAACCAGGGAATTGTCAAACGCGCTACTTGCTCGAGAGGGCCTCAAGGCATGGTGGGTGCAGCTCCGAGTCAGCCGAAGAGCCAGGTCTTGAGACTTTTCCTAAAGGTGTGCAGAGTGGGGGAGCATCTGATTGGGAGCTCGTTCCAGGTCTTTGCCGTGATTTAGGAAAAGGCTCTTCCATGGCTCTGCCTTTGCGGATCTGTGGGGTTTCGGCAAATGTGAGGTCGGCAGATTGGAGGTTTCTCTTAGGTATGTGGGAGGAGACTCTTTTGTTGAGGTATTGGGGTCCAGTGTTGAGGGGGGATTTATAGGCGTGGGTGAGTAGCTTGAAGGTTACTCTCTTCTTGACAAGGAGCCAGTGGAGATTTTGCAGGTGTTGGGTGATGTGCTCATGTCATGGGATGGTGAGGACGAGTCTGGCTGCGGTGTTGGGGATGGTCTGGAGTTTGCAGAGCAGGGATTTGTTGATTCCGGCATAAAGGACGTTCCAGTAGTCCAGTCTGCTTGTTATGAGTGCGTGGCTGACGGTCTTTCTGGATTCGGGGGGATCCATTTGAAGGTCTTGCAAAGGTTGCGGAGGGTGTTGAAGCAGGTGGAGGCAACAACGTTGATCTGTAGGGGCATGGTGAGGGAGGAGTCATGTATGATGCTGAAGTTTCGGGCAGGGGAGTAGGAGTGGGAGGGTTTCCAAGGGTATGTGGGCCAACACATGATGTCCCAGGCTGAGGGGGTGGGTCCGAGGATGAGGACTTCTGTCTTCTCCAAGTTGAGCCTCAGGCAGCTGCTGCTCATCCAGGATGTGACATCTTTCATTCCTTTCTCGGAGAGGATGAGTTGTGTGTCATCTGCGTAGCATACTATGCTGAGTACATTATGTCTGACGATGGTGGCGAGGGGGGCCATGTAGATGTTGAAGAACGTGGGGCTGAGCGATAATCCTTGGGGTACTCCGCAGTTGATCTCTGTGGGTTCAGAGAGGAAGGGCGGGAGTCTGATTCTTTGGTTTTTGCCGGTGAGGACGAAGTGGAGCCAGTCGAGGGCGGTTCCCTGTATGCCAGTGTTGTGGAGTCTGCCGTTGAGAATTCGGTGGGAGATGTTGTCGAAGCTGGACATTGACGATCTTCTCAGTGACTTTGGCCACAAAGGAGAGGAGAGAGAGCTGGGTTGGTAGTTTTGGAGGCCCATCAGGTCTGCAGAGGGTTTCTTGAGGAAGGGCTTGACTTCTGCGTGTTTCCAGTCATTGGGGAAAGTGCCGGCTTTGAAAGTGGCGTTGATGGTGCATCGTAACTCGGGTGGTATGGCGACTGCGGCTCTGCGGAAGATGTGCGGCAGGCAGGGGTCCATGGGAGCTCCTTAGTGAAAGATTTTCATGGTCATGGCGGTGTCTTCGGTGGTGACCAGGGTCCAGGCGGGTATGGTAGCCTGGCTGTCGTTGCTGGAGGAAGGAGTGGTTTCGGTGTCTGGTGTCTGTTTGTTGAAGTTGTTGTAGAGGGACTTGATTTTCAGATGGAAGTAGGAGCTGAGTTTGTTGCAGATGTCTTGGGAGGGTGTGACGTCAATTGCTTCGCTGGGAGGTTTGTTGAATTCCTGAATGATGCTGAAGAGTTCTTTTGAGTTGCTGGAGTTGGCGAGGATTTTGTTCTGAATGAAGGTCCTTTTGGTGGCTCTGCAGAGTTGGTGGTATTCTGTCATGGCGTTCTTGTAGGTGGTCCGATCTTCTTCAGTTTCGCTGTTCCTCCATAGCTTCTCGAGATGCCTGTAGGTGCGTCTGGATTCTTGGAGGTCAGTGGTGAACCAGGTGGCCTTCCTGGGGCGCTGTCTGTCAGGATTGCAGAGGGGGCGAGCTTGTCTGCGCAGTTGGTGATCCATCTGTGTAGTTCTTTGACTGCAGAGATGGCGTTGATCGAGGTGCGAGGGGATCGCGACTGAGGGTGGAGTTAAGGTGCTCCTTGGTGACCTTGATCCAGTTCCTTGGTGGAGGGCATGTTGTAGGTTTGTGAGCAGTGGCCTTGTTGAAAAAGAAGTGTATGAAGTGGTGGTCCATCCAGGGGGTTGCGTGGTGTGGCTGAAGTGGATGTTGTTGCCTCCTGCAAATATGAGGTTGAGGGTGTGTCCTGCCTTGTGGGTGGGGGTGGTGATGAGCTGTTTCAGACCGATGTTGGCGAGGTTGTCCAGGAGGGGGGAGGAGTTGGGGTCACTGAGGTTGTCGAGGTGGAAGTTGAGCTCTCAGAGCACTATGTAGTCCATGAAGGCCATGGCATGGGGGCGATGAGTCCGGTGATGGTAGTGGTGAACGCGGCTTGAGGTCCGGGAGGTCTGTAGGCGAGGGTGCCACATAGGGTTGTTCTGGGGCTGGTCTGGAACTAGAAATGGAGGTGTTCTGTGGAGGACGAGGGGTCATTTGTGCTGAAGGTGGCGAGTCGGAGGGAGTTCTTATCTGCGATGGTGAGTCCTCCTCCTGTGTGGTTGGGGCGGTCATTCCTCTGGATCTTGTTTCCATCGGGGATGGCGGTCGCGATGTCATGGGTGGGGTTAGTCCAGGTTTCCATGAAGAAGGCGACATCTGGCGAGAGAGTGCCGAGGAGGTCCCAGATTTCCACTGCGTGTCTGTGCACATTGAGGAGGGTGCAGCTCAGGGCTTTGTGTGTGCTGGTGTCTGGTGGAAGGGTGGTGGCCAATGGGGTGCAGCGGTTGGTGAAGGTTTGTCGGCAGTGTCTGCAGGACAATTGGCCGTGGGTGATGTTCGTTGTGGACAGCTGGAAGCCGTTGTTCGTTCTGGGTTTGAGAGCGTGGAGGGCAGCTGAGTCGTAGCGGTGGGTGGTCGGAGGACCAGGGCCCCTAGCGCTGGTCGCGGTCACGCATGGGCGCAGATGGGCTTGCCTTTGGCGCGCCTTCGGTGCCCTTCAATGACAGAAATAGTCTTACAATTGCTGAGAGCAAAATATTGTCATGTAGAAATTGATTTTTGCAACAGGCAACATTGAATTTAATGACAATTTTTGGGTAACAATAGGATTCTCACATTCTAAGTTTCTCTGTCAATCTAAAATCAGGAAAAAACTGATTGCACCTGATTTTAGACTTTGTTGAGAGCACAATCCACACTTGAAACAATGGCTTTACCGAACAATAATTACTACCGGGGGAATTTTAGCAAGTGTTCAAAGCTTCATATAAACTGCAGGTTTAATGAGTGGGACGACTGCAATTGCTCATTATTTAATACGGCATACAGCGTATAAATGATTTTGGGCTTTCTTCATAAATGTTATTGATACAGGCACACATTTACTATTTACAAAGCTTACATTCTAGCATTCAATCTAAAAGCAAAAACACGTCTGACAAGTGTCTAATGTAACAGGGCTGCAAATGTTTAGGACCTGTTCTAGTTACCGGAGCAGCAGGGAGTTTGCTACATTATACTGTATCAGCAATAGAACAGAAGCTTAACCCACGTGCAGTTTCACATTCCAGGAGGTGGCAGGAGAAAGCTTTGTTCCAGTGACAGGCATGCACACTGCAGTGCTAGGTTGATCTGTTTTTGTCATTAATTTGTCATTAATTATACACAGACGTCGTACTATAAACAAACGTAAGTTGAGGAAAGTGAATTTCTTAACATGCAGCACTAGCTCTGTGATATGGTGCATTAGTCAGTCTCTCTATCTTTGTCCTTCTGTGTCCTCTAGCAGGAAGTTCAGGATGGAGTTGGCTTCACAAAAATGGCTTGACATATATTGATTTTGTTTCATCCTTGCCACAGTATAACTGAATGATTTTTATTCTACTACATTAATAGGTGGCACAAAGGAGAAGAGGCAAATACTTTGCCCGCTCACGAAACTCAGCGGACTTTTTCAGTATTCAGCTCTGCCTAGGTCTAGTGTTTAATTTTAATCATCGTCAATCTCTCCTGTTTTGAGGAGAGTGACTTGTCCTTTTGACAGCCCCAGATGCAGTGGACACATGGTCCGAAAACACACTCCGAAGGCACACTGGCTACCAGACATGCTAGATAGTTGAATGACAGTCTGCCACTTTTCCTTCTTCCCATGCCAATAGGACAATGTGCCTTGACTCAGGTACATCTCTTTAGGGTCTTTTAGATAGTAATAGACCATCTTCTCCTCACCATTGGTGCTGTCACTTGATGTGCCTGTGTTGCCTGCAGTTATGTAGTTGACTGAAGCCCTGCCATATGAAACAAACCAATTTCAGAGAGTGGCAGTGAACTTGAAGATATTGTTGCCGTGGGTTTAGTGACCAGCTATGGTGCTGCAGAGACTAAGGCTTTGAATGAATGACTAAAATGAGTGCAAATTCTACTACAGATGACCAGTCTATTGAGGGCTATTTCTTTTTTGGAGGAAGTAATGCACAGTAAGGTTTATGCAATGCACTAACTACAGGACTCTGAAGTATCCTCTTTCAACCATTTCTCTGACAATATTACTGCCATTCTCAGTGGCAATAATTCTGATGCTGAGACCTCTGTGTTGAACAATTTATTATTACATTTATACAAGATGTTGGTAGGTGTATGAGATTTGTACTTGGCAAAGACTGCAACTATTGCATGCTGGTGAATGCCTTGAAAAGCATCATCAGCTGTGAGACCAGTTGTTAGTCATTGTTTCACTCCCTTGAAGGAGATCTAGTATGCAGTGATGCACATGTAATATGTTGCTTGAAAACTGGTCCACATGTCAGTCGTGAGGTTGATGGTCTGAACAGTGCTCTATTTAATAGCATTGCCAACGAATTGCAGCACCTGAAATGCAGCTCTGTTACAGCAACTGTGGAAAGATAGGTCAGGCCTGGAACCTTCTAGGGTTTCCACAAATTCAGAATCCCCTCCTTCCATGAAAGATAAAGGGAGTAGCTCAAGCACTAACATTTTTCCAGCTTCACATTTTATAAATGGACTTTCTCATGGGTTCGGTGATATGGCATCTCCTTTGTGAGCATATCCTTGATTGTTAGTTGAGGTGACTTTTCTTTGTCCACCAGTGACCTATGGCGGGCAGGTAGACTGTTTGAGCGCTTTGGGGTGACTAAATCCTTCAGTCCTTTGTGCCATTCTGAGGTTGCTGCAGTTGATGATAGATAAAACAATAAAGAGGCTGACATCATCATTGTCTTCCTCACACTTCCTCCTTCTATCAGTTGAACTTCTTCTGTCTCACTGACAGAAGCTATGTTTTTGAGGTGTTCTTCCCATATGTTTGCATGTGGATTTTTCAGTTGGGCTTGTTGGACCCCAATACCATAATGTCCAACTGGCTTACCACTATGAACTTTTCATGTTGAAAAATTGAGCATTCTCTGATATTCCTATCATGTAGTCTGAATGTAAAGCAGTCCCAAACAGGGGAGAAGAGTTTTCCATAATCCCCTAATGATGGCAGTTCCGCCGTCTGGATTATGATGTCATTTTCTGACAGCCTTTCCATGTCGGCCTTTCGGACATGGAATAGTTGTCAGAAAATGACTATGGGGGTCCTGCTGTATGGGGCCTGGGGAGCACCTATTGTGCCCCCTAAACATCCCTGCACCATGTGGCAGGCACTATGTGGTACCTGCCACACGGTGCAGGGATGTTTACAAACATCCATTTCACTATGGCAACTTGTGCTGTGGGCCTTTTCCACCACCCACACAAGCTGCCATAACGAAATAGATGTTACTGACCGCCCTGTGGGCAGTCGCATTGAAATTGCAGGATCGGAACCACCAACCTATGCCCAACTTCGTAATCAGCCCCTTTATTATTTCAGAAAACCAAATGAATACTGAAATAGTATTTTTGCAAGGCCAAATAGCAAGCTGCATTCTGTAATTTGATACTAATGAATTGCAATGTAATCGTACCATACATTCGGAAATTGCGACTAGTGCAGAAGGCACGTTTTGCATGTGCAATTTACCACCAACTTGAAACAGGTGGTAACTACTAGGTGCAACCTATATTAAAAAAAACAGAATGCATCAGTTTTTCACAATGGCTGATTTGTACATGATAGCAAGGAGGATGAGGATACCGGCTGGTTTCTAAAGAAGGAGGAGGAAGCAGGAGAACATATTTAGAGTCAGAATTACTCCTTTTCAACAGACAGAGGAGGAAATGATTGACAAAAATGCCTACATAATGCACTTAGATTAGATCTCAGCTGAAATTAAGCCTCAGCTAGAAACACTTTTATGAGCAATTCAATTCGCATCTATGTGCAGGTACTGTGCTCACTGCACCACTTAGCCTATGGGAGCTGCCAAGGTGTGATTTCTGCACACTTTCCCCTTTTTTGGTTTTGTAGAGCTTTTTTTGATGCAATGTAATTGAAAATTTATTTTTACATTAAATTTCCCAAAACTGCACAGGTATTGCAATTAATCAAGTTAAAATGTTTATCAAACAGGGCAATTTCCACATGTCATTCGATGTATTGATGGAATTCATGTTCCAATATGCCCGCCATCTCACACTGAGTTTATTTTTTTAGAAATAGGAAGAATACACATCTCTAAACATCCAAGTTGTTTGCACTGTATCAAACTTAATACCAAATATAGTGGCAATGATTCCCTGGAAGTACCAATGATTCCTTTATGGTTCGGCATAGTGAGGTTTGCGCTCGCCTTATTAAAGGAGAATTTAGAGACACATATTTATTTGGTCATTCTTAACATATTTACATATGTATATACTAAACAACGCCTTCCATTTAATTTCTAAATTGTTTTTGACTTTAATATTGTAGGAGACAGTGACTATGCTTTGCCCCCCATAATTTTAACAATGTATTTTAACCCTACAGCACTTAGTGATTGTCGCTACAATGCTGCCAAAAACCTACCCAAGTGTGCTTGAGCGTACATTTTGGCTGCGGAAAGGTTATTTCTGCTGTCTTCATAAATGTTGTAGGGCACTCCAGTATACAACAGAAACAATCTGCAAGATAGTAGCAATATGTGCTATATTGCACAACATAGCAACAACACAAAGAGAAAATACTCGCCATCTTGTCAGAGCCAGGGTCAGATGAAGATCATCTGCTACTACTACACCATCACACTCAGGGTGGCTTAAGGGCAAGAGAATGAAAAGGACAACATACAGAGATCGCCAGGAATTATTTCTAAAGTAAGGATCAATTTGAAAATGATAAAGGAAGTCCACACAGCAACACTGCTTTACCCATAACTTTTTATTACTTTTCATTCAGGTCTAGGTATATTGTCAATGTTTTTTATTAACAAACAAAATTCAAATGTTTTACGAAATAAGCATTTCTTTTTTAACATTTCAATTTGCAACAAATGGAAAGAGAATAACAAGTAATAAGGAAAACATGTTTCTAATGCTTCTTTCTCCCTCTTACAATACTTGCCCTTTATGTGGCCTTAACATACTGAGTTCCTTATGCATTACTAAAAGTAGATTGTCTGTGGGTGCAACACAGACTCATGGCTCCTAATACAGAGAAGCCTTCACCCCCACCTAATTCACCAGTTGCAGAGATGTGTGAGGTTTGTGTATATATATGGTGACATGAACAAGGCCATGTGCAACATCCCCATTGTAGTGACCCATGTCTACCTGCATTTTGACTATTGACACTTTGATAAAGTGGCAGTAGCATGTGTCCGCTTGGGAACAGACCTTGCAAACCCATCTAACTGGCACATAAATTTCAATTATAATCTTTATTCGGTTCTTAAAAAGACACCATAAAAGCGCAAATACAATATATATACACAAATTAAAAACACAGCAAGTGATATTCAGTTTAAAAAGTATAAATGTTAAGATTCTCTGTACTCAGGGAGAGGGCCAGGGGATTTAAAGAGTTTAAATGTTCAAATCACGTTAGGGGCCAATGTCTCTGGTGTTCCTCAGTCTTGTTGCAATTCGAATAAAGTTTATCGTGCAAAACAGGGTATAAGCGTCCTCCGCTTCCTGTAGGAATCTCAGCGCCAGTTTTGCGTGTTTAAATTTTAGCTCTTTCAGGATTCCCACCAGGAACTTGCGTCTTGGCATTGTGTAAAATGGACACAGTAAAACAAAGTGGAGGGTATCCTGCGGAGATCTAAGATTGCAGCCGCAGGTACCCTTCTCCTCCACTGTGTGGGTAAACGCAGATGGCACTGCAAGGATGTGGTGTAACATGTTAATTCTGAAACGGGTCATGAGGTAGCGATCCTGCGCGTTGTACATGACCCTCAGATAGGGTTCCATGCCTTGCTTCGCAGTGAGGTCGTTATACGAGAGATTGGTGGGTTTATGCTTCTCTTTTTCAGCCCTTGATGTCTTCAGATGTGTAAGAAAAAGTTTTTTAACCAAGGTCTTGCTCTCCGGGGTCAGAGAGTCGGGGGATGAGAAGTATTTAGAGCAACCAATCTCTGTTAGCGACTTCTTGACAAATTTCAGCCAGGGGATTGCGTGGCCTTTGTCTCTTTTGAGGCAGTCCTCAATGATTTGTCTTGTAAGGGCCGCCTCAGGGTTGGTCCATACTTTCACCCATGCCAGGAGAGGTTTGGATTTGATTTTGTCCTCTAGAAAGGGTTCTCCTACCTCTTCGTGTATAATGTGGGCCGAAACACTCTGTGGAACTTTTAATATTCTTCGTAAGAATTTGTTTTCTTCAGTCTGAAGCGGCTGTGCTTTTTTGCCCAGGAAGCCCCACACTTCTGCCCCATAACTTACTTTCGCACAGCAGATGGATCTGTATAAGGTCAGAATTTGTTCCGGGGACCATTTCCCTAGTCTTTGCCCATACCCCATGATTGCTCCTACTGCAGCTGCCAGTTTTGTAGAGTGCTTCTCAATCAGGGGTTTAAACGATAAGTCGTGATCGAATAACACCCCCAAGTACGTAAAAGACTTGACCTGGTCTATTTTATGTGACCCGATGTTATAAGTGAAAGTTCCTTTTGTGGGTTTCCCAGATGACATAATATAGGACTTTTCCAGGTTTGTTGCCAGGTCCAGTTTGTCCATGAATTTGACAAACCCGTCAATTAGTTTTTGCAGTCCCAGAGGTGTTCTAGAGAGCAGGACCGCGTCATCGGCGTAGAGTAGTACGGGCACTGCTCGATGACCGATTTGGGGTGAGTCAACTTTAAGCTTAAGGAGGTCCTTTTCCAATGCATTAATGTAAATAGAGAAAAGGAAGGGCGCAAGGATGCATCCCTGCCTTACTCCACTATTGCAGGTGAAGGGATCGGTCTTTTTACCTTCCTGGCTGTACCTTACGCTTGCAGAGGTGTTCCGGTGGAGGTTTTGTAGAGTGTCGACTAGTGATTGGTCCGCTCCTAGTTCCTTTAGCATAGCCCAGAGCTTTCTCCTGTTTACGCGATCGAAGGCCGCTGAGAGGTCCATAAACCCCATGTGTATTGACCCCCTCCCGGCGATGGTATATTTTGCAATCAGGAGGTATAGATTTAGGCATTGGTCGGTGGTAGATCTGCCTTTCCTGAAACCGTATTGGATTTCGGAGAGGATTTGTTGCTCCTCTGCCCAGTCTTGCAATCTCAATAGGATGACTCGCCCCAGGACCTTGGCTGTCACGTCGATGAGAGAAATGGGTCGGTAACATTGGGGGTCATCACGGTTGCCTTTTTTATAGATGGGGACTATGGTCGCCGTTGACCAGGACTGGGGGAGGCCTGCCTCCACTGCCTCGTTTAGCACCCTCGTGAGTAACGGAGCCCATAGTTCAGGTCTACTTAGGAATAGGTCTGGTGGAATTCCGTCCGGGCCCGACGCTTTATTTTTGCTGAGCCCGGTTATTCCTAGTTCGACCTCCTTCAGGGTGAAATTTAGCTTAACGGGCTGATGGGCCTCCGCTAACTCCTCCTGGGGTGCCTGGTTTGAATGGTTATATAGGCTCTGGAAATGTTTCTGCCATTGCTCCGGCAGAATGGTGTTCATGATTTTTGGAGCCCCTTGGTCCTGGAAGCAGGGGGCGTTGATCACTTTCCAAAAGGCAATAGAGTCTTTTCTTTCTGCGGCGTCCCTTAAGTCTTCCCAAGCCTGGTTTTGTATACTTTGCTTTCGTGCCTTCAGAGCTTTTTTGTATTCGGCTCTGTTCCGTGCCACCTTCGTTTTGTCCCTTGGTTGGGCATGGAGGCTATCCTTCAGGTTTTTCAGCGCCTTTGTGCAATTTGAGTCAAACCAACGGGGGTTTAGGGGCATTTTATTCTTAGCTCCTGTGGTTTGTAGGGAGTTATTTACAACCTGCGCGATTTCTTCAAATGCCTTCACCACCTCAGCTCCGGTTACGCAGGGGTCAAGACATTTATCGATTGCTGCTGAGGCTTCGAGTAATAGTCTTTTGTAAAAGGTGTCCACATCAATTTTGGCCCATTTGATTCTTCTACCCTGGTCCACTGCTCTTTCCATGATGGCAGGTCTCTTTTGGAGTGAAAAAACAACAAAACCTTCCATTTTAATGATCACCGGATTGTGATCACTGAAGCTGCTGGCCTCTATGATGATTGTGCTGATGCTTCTTTTTAGATTGGGAGAGACTAGTGCAAAGTCGATGTAAGAGTGACAACCTCTTCCTTTGAATGTTGGGGTTAATTCTCCTTTCTCGTTTAGGATAACAAGGTCTAGAGTTTGGATTAGGTTGTGCCTTTTCATTAGTCTTTCTAGATCCTTTCTAGCCCTCTGTTGAATGGATGAAATGTGGGCCTTTCATGATCGTGCATCTTGACCAGTCGTTGTTGAAGGGTATTAGTTTCTCACAAAGGTGACAATTAAAATCTCCCATTAGTATTAAGCCCGTGGGATTTGGTGTCTTAGATAAAAAGTTCAAACAATTTTCTAGTTCATTTATGGCTATACCCTTCTCCGTTATAGCCGGTGCGTTGTACCAGTTCATTAGCAGGAATGTTAATCTTGGTGAAGTGAACCTTAGTACTTGGAGGTTGTGTGTGGCCCATTTGGTGTTGGACCAGGTGCCCTTGATGTCTAAATTGACATAGACCGCGAGCCCCCCACTTGCTCTCCCCGAAGTAGTTTTTTTTGCAGGGACGAAGAAGCTTTTATAGCCTTCCAGGCTATAGGCGTGCGGTTCAGTGGCCCAGGTCTCTTGCAGGCATAAGATATGGAATTTGCTTATATAGCTAAGCCAGTCCTGAGATGCGAACTTGGCCGCTAGCCCTGCGATGTTCCAGGTAGCTATTAGTAGATTATCATGGATCATGACCTTGGGTGTTCTTTTTCCCTCGCCTAGCAAAGGCTTTGATTGTTTATCCGTTGCGGGTACGGCAGCCCGGCTTGGTTGCGGCCTGTAGGGGGTAGCGATTCTTCTATGAGTAGGGTGGGAGTTATCTGTTGTGGGATTTGTCCCCTCCCCTTTTCCCCGGATGGTATTCGGTGGTGTGCTACTGCCTCCTATGGTATGCACAGGACCCAAAACATCAGTTTGGCCCTGGTCTGCTCCTTCTTTTATCCCTGTTGATGGTAGACTTGGCTCCTTCCTGTATTTGGTTTTTGAAGATGAACAGCCCAATCTCTGTCAGTCCACCCCTTCAAGTGTACTGAACCTGTTCCAATGGGCGTACTGCGTTATAGAGGAGTCATAGGTTGGGAATACAGGATTTGGCCTTTGCCATTGAGGTGGGCCATATTGGAAACCTAAATGCGGTGTTCTGTTAGGACCAATATTCTGCCTGGGCCTTTGAGGTGCAAAGGGGTAAAAGTAGGATAGATGAACCGGGTGAATTTGTGATCGAGTATAACTCGGGGGGGCGTTGCAGATGAAGTTAACAGCCGCCGTGTCTCTAAAGTTCACCGTAATAATGTCCCCTGCAATGGTCTTGGTACCTTTGCCGATCCACTCGCCCCTTCTCACTGAAAGGATTTCCCCGTAGATGTTAGGGGGCAAAGGTCTGTGTATTTGCAGCCACTGTGCACATTTGTTTTTTAGTTCGATTTGTGATTCCCGTTGACCCTCCTTTAAAGGAGGAACTCCTGTTAGGACGACTACAAAGGGCAATGCCTCAGGCGGAAGATTAATTGTCCTGAAGCGTGTTGCAGTTTTCTTTTCGTTGGTGGTTGTCGCGGTGGGAATCCGGGAGGACTTAGGGTCCGCCTTAGGGGTTAGGGCCTTATTTTCTTCTAACATTTGTGAAGATCCGGGTGGGGGTTTATTGTTGCCAGTGGGTGTTTGATTTTTATTTTTGCCTGCTTGCGGGGTAGAGGCGACCTTTTGTTTTTCCTTAGCTCCTTTCTACGTGACACTGGTATTATTGAGCCTAGCCCCCCCATTGGTTGCTAAAGAGACCTTATCTTTTGGTAAACTTATTGGTGTAGGGTCCTTTAGTTTTGTCGAGACCCGTTCCTGCACAGGATGGGTTTTCGGGCTGATCCCCTTATTGTTAACCAGTGATGTCAGTCTATCTATTTTTGCTATGAGGGGTTTTAACAGCACCGTGATGGAGTGCTCCAGGTCAAGTTTAAGATCCGCCACCATGTTGGTTATCGAGCATGGTATTCCGGGTGTAGATGGGTTTATAGGCGTGATCAGATTGTGATTACTGGATTTTACGTGACCTTTTTTCCTCCCTTGTTTGTGGCCTTCCCTGTGCGGTGTTTTCTCCGCGGGGAGTACGACTTTGTCATAAGTGTTTGTTTGAGTGCTTGTTTGTGCGCCAGGTCTATCCCTGCTGGTTTCAGCGGGCGCCTGGGCACAAGGAAGTTCAGCAAAAGATGGTGGGGTTATGGGCCGGCTAGTATCGATCTCCTCTGCCAAGTCTTCGGAGGCTTCTGATAGATTAATCAGTGAATCCTGAGTTTCTTGGATGATAGTTACAGGTGGTAGAGACATTCTTCTCTCGGTGTTAGCTATGGCGTCGGAAACCGCCCCTATAGTCTGTTTGAGCATTTTGTCGATGGCAGTAAGGGTCGGTAGAGGGGGTGGATGATCCGATTTGGCTTTTGTGCTCGATCTTAGGGTAGGCATCCTGGTCTTCTTAGTAGTTTTCCTCATTGCAAGGGGTACTGTGTTGGGGGGAAACGGGCAGATGTAGCTTGTCTCGATGGGGATGTCCAGTAGTCAGGCCAGTTGCCGTGAGACTGTTAGCGATGAATTTTTAAAAGGGCAATTTTGGGGGGCTGGCCCAGCCCGGCCTCTTCTGGCCCCTGAGGGCCACAGAGGGCCCACCCTTTGCCCGGGCTTCGCTCGGCGTCCCGCTCGCGTCCCGCTAAGCGTTGCCGCACTTTGTTTGTAGAGGGTGTTGCGGCCGGGGGCCTGGCTTGCTGGGGGCGCGGCCGTGCACACCTGTGCAGCGCGGGGACTCCTGGTCTATGGAGTCCCTGCGTCACGCGCCCCCAGTTACCTTGCGCAGTTCTTTGTTCCTCCCGGGTGCTGGATGCTGGGTGTAGACCTGCTGCCTCGACCCCACACCTGGGCGCCGCGCTGCGGCACCCGCGAAGCGGGTGCTGCCAGCTGTTTACGCGGGACTCAGGCGGTCAATCCCTCCTGGGACACAGGGAGGCTGCAGGAGCAAGTGGCGGTTCCCAGATCAAGGCGTCGGCGATTATCGGCGTTCTGGAAGGGTTTTCACCAGTAAGTAAGTCCCACTGTGCTCTGGAAAGTTTCGCTTTTTAACAGAGCTTGGACGGCCGGGGGCCTGGCTTGCTGGGGGCGCGGCCGTGCACACCTGTGCAGCGCGGGGACTCCTTGTCTATGGAGTCCCTGCGTCACGCGCCCCCAGTTACCTTGCGCAGTTCTTTGTTCCTCCCGGGTGCTGGATGCTGGGTGTAGACCTGCTGCCTCGACCCCACACCTGGGCGCCGCGCTGCGGCACCCGCGAAGCGGGTGCTGCAAGCTGTTTACGCGGGACTCAGGCGGTCAATCCCTCCTGGGACACAGGGAGGCTGCAGGAGCAAGTGGCGGTTCCCAGATCAAGGCGTCGGCGATTATCGGCGTTCTGGAAGGGTTTTCACCAGTAAATAAGTCCCACTGTGCTCTGGAAAGTTTCGCTTTTTAACAGAGCTTGGACGGCCGGGGGCCTGGCTTGCTGGGGGCGCGGCCGTGCACACCTGTGCAGCGCGGGGACTCCTGGTCTATGGAGTCCCTGCGTCACGCGCCCCCAGTTACCTTGCGCAGTTCTTTGTTCCTCCCGGGTGCTGGATGCTGGGTGTAGACCTGCTGCCTCGACCCCACACCTGGGCGCCGCGCTGCGGCACCCGCGAAGCGGGTGCTGCAAGCTGTTTACGCGGGACTCAGGCGGTCAATCTCTCCTGGGACACAGGGAGGCTGCAGGAGCAAGTGGCGGTTCCCAGATCAAGGCGTCGGCGATTATCGGCGTTCTGGAAGGGTTTTCACCAGTAAGTAAGTCCCCCACATAAGCTGATGATGGCAGAGCTACGATTTATATTTTCTTACTGTAAAACTGTACATACATTTGTTACAGCTTCTGAGGGATTCTTAAAATGATCATCAGTCACTTTTCCCCTCCTTAACAGTCTTAGTTAGTATATTTAAGCCATGTTTGATGTTTCCAAAGTATTCATTTAAGGACACCTATTGTGTATTAACTGATTTTATGTTCTTATTTTCTAGGCACTGCACTGCCAATATTGAGGCTTCCAAGCCACCAAAAACGCAGTCACCATCAATTGTAGGCATAACAATGCCTAAATCTCTCAGGCGGGAAGCACTGTGTTGGGGCAGAATGTATCTGCCTCTGCTAGCAAGTTGTATTGTCTCCACTTCTGTTCTTTGGTCCTCTGACTCCTAAGGGAAATCTGGCAGTGGAGAGACTGCTGCTCTGCGTCTGGATGGCACTGGTGGTGTTGGTGTGGGTGTTGTTGCATTTTTTTCCTCCATGTCCGACAGAGTTTTTCGAGGTGGTCCCTGCTCAGAATCTTCACTTCTAGTGGATAGGACATCTGTGATACAAAAAGTTTATATCATGCTGACTCTAAATACTACATTTTTCATTTTTATTGATACCTAAATTAAGACGGATTTCTTTTTCAAAAATGTCTTTTAAAGTTGATTTTTACAATATATAAATGTATTTTAAATTTGTTTTTACAAATTCATGAATCTTTCAATTTTTTTAAATGTCAGAATGTATTGTTTATTCAAGTCTAAAGTATATGCACTACATCCCCCAAAATGCATGAGAAACGTAAATGTATGAAGTGATCAGTTTTTTTTCTAATGCAGTGATCAGGAGCGTTTTTTCAAAGCTACTGACTTAAAAAATGTTTTGAATAAATATCACACCTTACCAGAAATATTAAAATAATTTCACTTTTAACTTTAGATTTATTGGATGGGCAGAGTTAACAATTTCAAAAACCCAGTTATACTTTGTGGCTCAAAAGTGCTCTCTTTCAGATCTTGCAGAGGTGTTGGTGGTGCCTGGGAGGAGGGACCCTCACCTGCTCCACGGGTCTAAGCAAGTCTATTTGCCACCTTTTCTTTTGTGAATGAAAGCTGATAATGCCACCCATTTCCTATCTTGTCAACGATATGCTTCATCACTCCCACTGAATTTATTTTGTCTTGGATAGCCTTCCAATTTATTGCTGGCTATCAGGAACCTGAAATTAGCTATTTCCAAATATCTCATCATGATGAAGAACACATTCTTCTATGAGCACCTCCAGCTCCTTCTCACTGAATTGCAGCTCTTTGTGGCCTCCAGTTACATTTTTTCCATCTTCTCTTGGGACATGATGTAAAAAGTAGCTGCAAAAGCCTTAAAGCTGTAAGCAGGGTACTCAGCTCACACAGCCTTCAGCTCTTTCTGATTCAGAGTACCCTGAAGAGCCTGTATCAAAGCACTTCTTCATTGTGACATCATCAAGCTGCTCTGGAATGCGACATTCGTAATTTGTAATTCCTAATTACCAATGTGTAATTTAACAAATAGGGATTAGGAAAGTGCTAAATTGCTAATGGAAATCATACTGATTTGCAAATGGAGTAAGGGTCACTATGATAGATTAAAAGTACAGATTTCCAAATTGCGATTTGAAAAGTCCACAATTTGGAAATTGGGCTTCAAAACCTTCGTAGATATGACTCTATTGGACTAAGAGCAGGTTAAATGGATGTGAGCTGTTTTACTATGTGCCGCACCTACACTAACAATCATTGGCTTATCATCGCATTACTCACTTCCAAAGCTTTTGGGAACTTTTTTTTCCCTTATCTCTCTTGTCGGGTCTTGGCTGTCCATATTAAAAGTTTTGGAAGGGGTCGTGGAGATGATGGGGGAGTACTCTTTCTTTGACTTGCTGGAGATCGTGAAGCTGATGTGTCTAGTGGAAGAGCAGTCACAATGACATCTTTTTCTGCACCAAGATCAACTTCCTGCTATGCTCCTACTTTTGGAAGACTGGAAGGTCAGGGACTGTATTAGGAATCGGGTGCAGTGATAAAGTTTGTGCCACATCGCACCTTTAAACAGATGAATGAACAATGAATGCACTGCACTCAGGGCATCTGCAAACTCAGGGCTGAACTGGGGGCAGCACATTCAGTGAAATATGGAGCAACTGATTTAACCAGCTGCTCTGTGATTCAGTGTGCAGGTGGCATCTGCTTGCACTTCACTGGTGCAACAATAACCCCCACAGCCTCCAAAGTGAGGGAGGGCCCCCAAGGTCCAGGAAGCCCCCTCATCACAAATGCAAACTGGCTCTGAGACTGAGCTGAGAGCAGGACTTGGTTGGGGGATGACGTCAACTGCAGCCAATAGGGCGGGTGCCAATTAGTTTATTCAGCAGCAGCAGTGTCACTGAGTGACACGAAAACTGTCTGAGGCAAGGCCTTTGTGCACAGTCTCTGCACCGCATTTTAATTGCCTCCTGCCATGCATGTGCACCGCACCTGTTGTATTATGGCCATGGGCCTGGGCGGGAGGCCTTTATTAATTCAATATGCGTGCCCCTGGACCTGCCGGGAGATGAAGGTTCGCCTCACATGCCTGTGCAGTGCTGCACACTCACATTTGTACAAGGCACTCAGGCCGTGTTGCGCAGCTGTTGCTCGGTTACCATACACACTGTGGTCCTCATGGTGGGGCAAAGGAGGGTGGTTGAATCATGCGTGGGTTGCGTTTGCTCGCACCTCAAAGTAGAATTCGAAACTGGACAGGTCCGAACCAGTGACACGTCTACTCTGCTCAGATTGCTGTCAATGCCACAGTTGTAATTGTGAAGTAAGCGAAGGTGCGCAGCCTGCAATTCAATTGGTACCTCTACACCGGCATCTGACCCACCAAGGTGCAGACGTGCAGTATATTTGAATGGTGCCGGTGGTGGTGCAGGTTAACTAGGGAGTGTACCGGGTTGACAGTGGTATTATAGATGCCTCATTTTTCGCCCCTCTGGCCTCCTCTATTAATATGATAAAAACAAAGAGGCACAGGACAGGCTGATTTTTCTGTGAAGGGCCCAGTTACTGGCCACAGGGCAGAAATGTGCTGCAGGGAGAGGGCAAGTCTTCCTTTCAGACACATTCAAAGATGTTTTAAGGCATGGGGAAAGTGGGCTGCAGCACAAGGCCCCAGCCTTCTAGAAGGCCCCCTTATAGAGCCAGTTGTTTTTCTCCAGGAATGTATGACGCTACAATGCATACATTTACAACACAGTTTTTACACCGCAACATCCTTTACAACGCATATATTTACATCGCATGCCACTACATCAAATTTTTTAAAACTACATTTACAACACATTCCATTACATTGCATCATACCTTTACAACACATACCATTATAACGCATTCCATTACATTGCATTTAAGGTAAGTGTTGGATAGTGTAGGGGTAAAATTACTATTCTAACTCCAGGGGGTGCAACAGTAGGGTAAGTGTTGGATAGTGTAGGGGTAAAAATTGCTATTCTAACTCCAGGGGGGGCAACAGTAGGGTAAGTGTTGGATAGTGTAGGGGTAAAAATGACTGTTCTAACTCCAGGGGGTGCAACAGTAGGGTAAGTGTTGGATAGTGTAGGGTACAATTGCTATTCTAACCCCAGGGGGTGCAACAGTAGGGTATGTGTTGGATAGTATAGGGGTAAAAATTACTATTCTAACTCCAGGGCGTGCAACAGTAGGGTATGTGTTGGATAGTGTAGGGGTACTATGCATTGTAATGGTATGCCTTGTAATGACATGCGATGTAATGCCTGCGTTGTAGTGACATGCGTTGTAGTGTCATGCGTTTGTAGTGACAAGCAATGTAATGACTGCATTGTAGTGACATGCGTTGTAAAGGATGTTGCGATGTAATGACTGCGTTGTAAATGTAGTGCGATGTAATGACTGCATTGTAAAGGTTGTTTCCTGTTCTCCAGAGTTACAGAGTCTTGTCCTGATGACCTTGAATCATAAACAGATAGCTATAAATACCGTTTTCCAGCAATTTATTCTTAATGGGGGTGATGGCTGAGAGTCTTTTCCATGCATTTTGCAGAGAAACTTTGTCTTTATGTTTCATGCAAAATCCATAAAAGTTTCTTTTAGATCTAAACAGGACCTCACATATACTGGTTTGATTTTCATGCTGCTGAACTTGTTTCACAAATAACTTTAAAATGTTTACACCTTCAATAAAGGAACTGTTTGCTTAAACTGGTTTGCTTTTTATGATGCTGAACTTGTTGTTGTTTTATTAGTCATTTTAAAATATTTGTGTCTTCAAAAAGGGAATTTTTTGCTTAAACTGGTTTTATTTTTATGCTGCTGAACTTGCTATTGTTTCATCAGTTACTTTGAAATATTTGTGCCTTCAAAAAGGGAATTGTTTGCATGAGGGTTTGATTTTTATTAAGGGTGGACTGTGAACTCCGCTCCACCAGCAAAGTTTGTGGAGTTTTCCCCACTTCGCACTCCACTTGGATTGCGGAGTTCAGCAAAACTCTGCATACCACCATGGAGTGGAATTCACCAGCATGCTCACCCAAATTGTATGGCACTAGGGTAAAGCTCTCAACGAGCAGATGTGCTCTGAGTTTTCTGAAGCTATTTTAAAAAGCAATGCATGCACACATGCATGACATCACGTGCATTGCCACTCAACTGCCATTCTTGGTGACAATCATTTTGTTTGTCACCCCTTTTAATCTGTGCCACAGCTTGCCTTCCTTTTGGCTCACCTGGAGCTGCTTCTCCATCGGGGCCTCTTCTTTCTCCCTCCCAGCTTGCGCTCCATGAAATTACGGACTGTACCATGGCAGAAAAAGGGCAAAGAGGCTAACATGGGAAGAAGGTGCTCCCCACGTGGAGCCTTTCACTAGCCTCCTCTCCTCTCCTGATCCTCTTGTTTGCTTTGGAAGGCACACATTAGTCCGAGTACAGAAGCTAGACAAGTCCCGCTGTGTGCCTGCCTGTAATGACCTTTCCCCCTGCACCCATATATGGCTCTGGTACACTCCTCCTCGTCCCTGCTGCTCCAATCCCAGGACTGTTATTAGGGCTGTGTTTTCCGAGTCTCAGCACCTTTCACAGGGCCAGACCTGAGAGAGGCTGCAGGGTTGCAACGCAGTGACAGTCACGGGACAGCAGCAGCAGCACAAAAGCGGCAGCCTCTACCCACCCCCAGAGGCGTTGAGCCGCCACCCTCCCCTGAGCCCCCAGCCTTGGGCGACGCCAGCCGTGAGCACAACAGACTGCCGGATTTTGGAGGTAAGAGGGAGCAGCATGAGGTGTGGGGGCACTCAAAGGTGAGAGAGTTCTAACTTTCTAATCTAAGACAGTGGCGGTGCATGTAGTGGCTAGGCATCCTTAACATACACCACATATCACTTCCACTGCTAAAAGGGGAGCAGCTACCAGAATCTACATGTTGGAGCGTGCAGTGTCTGTCCATATTTCCGCTGTGTCAGAGTTCTGTTGTGTTTCATTGTTTCTCTCAAGTTCCCCAGTCCTGTGTACCTCTTTTGTTTTGATGCTACTTGCTTGGTGTTTGTGTGGCCTACTTATGAGTTAGTAAGTATGGCATTGTGGGGCTTTGGGCACCATATGGTACTGTGTGGGTCTTGTGTAGGGCTGAGCGGAACCCTGTGGATTTCCACAGAGTTTTAATGCAACTCCGCAGAATTCCACGTAGTACAACTCAGCGAGCTTTGTCCACCCTTAATTTTTATGTTGCTGAACTTGTTATTGTGTTGCCAGTCACTTTGCAATATTTGCACGTTCATGCACAAACTAAAAAGGCAGAGGTTGACTAAACTGGATGTATTTTTGCATGCTGCTGCCTGCTGTAATTGTTATTATTTTAATAGTCACTTTGAAATATTTGCACAAACCAAAGGGCCATAGTTTGATTAAACTGGTTTGATATTTTTCATAAGTCACTTTGAAATATTTACGCCTTCATGCACAAACCAAAGGGGGAATTGTTTAACTTGTCTTGTTTCATTTTTGCATACTGCTGGCCTTGTTTTTATTGTGCACTTTGAAAGTATATTTAACTTGATGCAAAGAAGAAGAGGGGATTGTTTTGCAAAACACACTTGATATTTGTATATTGCTGAAATGGTGAATGTTTTATTATGCAGTACGAAAGTATTTGCACTTTTTCTGTTGCTTCACCAACTACAATTATATTATATTCTGTCTTTAAGTACTTGTTAATGTGGCTTGTTTATATTCTACATGATGTGGTATTTATGTGGTTGTTTGCACTTGTCTGTAATATGTGTGCCTTAAACCTTGTAATTAGCATTATTTACAGTACAGACATGATAAATACAAGTGCGTGGCATGCAGACAATTCACACCAGTTTATTGTCAGTTGAGTCTGTGAAATTGCAGGTTTGGGTTTGTCTTTCAGGTTTTCAAGTTATTTTCCATCAATGCCAATTCTAATTCAGACTCATGTAGTTGTTCTTTTTTTTCTTCAGCAATAGGCAGTTCCTGAGACCATAGGACCGCTCCTGGGCATTGTTCTCATTGCTCTCTCAGTTAAATAATCTGCTCTTGACAATAATGTTACAAATGGCGTAGTGTGTATGTTAAGAGTGTTTCTCATTTTCTTATTAGAACTTAGAGCAAGACAACATAGAGGCATTTTAATAAACGGTAGTTACAATTCAAATTATACCACAATTTTTGGTGGTGCAGCAAAGTGATAAGTGGATGGTGGGGGCCCTCCTTGTGCTTTACAGGGGGGCCCCTCAAGTTTCGTTACCCCACTGCTTCAATTCCGGGAGGGGAAAGAGATTCCACTGCAGGCAGGTGCAGTGGGTGACTGCACCTGCTCGTAGGAGGATTTCTGGGGTTCCATGGGGTAGCAGTTGTCCCCTCTAGAGGGCTGCCCTCAGGGGTCACACTGATAGTGCGCCACCTTTTGTGGTTTCTGTTGTTGAATTCCTGTGATGATTTGGCTTGCTGCTGGTACAATTTGCTTTCAGACTCACAGATCTCCATTAATGTAATCTACACTACTGAAAAATAGGCTTTGGTTTTGGTGGTGGTGCTTCTGAACCAGGACTGATCCTCATTTCCGCCTTCTCCTGCCTAGCGGTAGGTGCAGCATGCATTTTACAGTTTGAGAAAAATGTGTAGGGTACATGAAGACAATAAACAACATACATTTTGAATTTATTACAAGGCCATCCACAAATGCCTAAAGTGATTTAAAAAACATATAGCACAACAGCAGTGAGAATGTAAAAAGTACATAAAAAATACATCCAAGACCTCCTGCAGGGCAGACTAGGCCTCAAACTGTAAAACGAAAAATTGTATACTGATTAGCAAATCTGTACACATTTGCCAAAAGAACACAAGCAAATACAGAAAATATATTTATAACTCCAAAACTCCACCATTCCAAAAATGTGCAAACATTATCCCTCAAAAAATGTGATCCCACAAAGGCCCATACTCCCAACTTCAGCCCATCCAACAACAAACAAAAAGAAATAAAAACAAAAAGTGAACAAAAATTGTAGTGCCGGCCTTGCCTCAAACCACATACTTTTTGCAAAGTAATGCATTGAACTTACTTGATTTTTCTCAAAACGAAACACTTTGAGGCTGTGAATGCAGCAGAGATTGCAGAGAAAAAAAGAGTAATGCTTTCCCTCCTAAATCCACATTCAAAATGGCCAAACACTGAATAAATCATAGGGAGCAGTTTTGACAGGAAGAGGAAGTTGCTACTGTTTTTATAGTGGCCTCCCAGTGTCTAAGTCTCTTTCTTCCTGTTAAAAAAGGAAATATTTGGTTCATGCTTAAAACATATCTGAATGGTACATTCGGATAAAAAATTCAACTTGAAAAATTATTTTTTAGTTAATTTTCTAGTTATTCTCTTTGAAAGAACAACCACTTGCATCCAGAATGTTACTTTTGTGCTCATAAATTACCAGAAAACCAGCTTGGATAAAGAAGCACAACCTGAAACATTTGTTGACTACTCGTGTTAATAAAAACTACCGCTTGTGTTGGGAAACTGCACCTTGCATTCATGTGTTGTTACTGACCATCTTGCATTATGATTTTTCCTCAAACAAGATTTTTGATATGCAACCTGGCGTTATGGTTTAATCTCTGTAAATAGGTATACATTTTGTAATGGAAAATTCCCACAATTACACCAATGATGGCATAATGAAAATTACCTAGTCAGGAGTCCTTGAGTCCTCTTCTTCCAGCAGGAGTCTTTTTATCAGCAGGTCTTTTTCTTAAGGTGTCATCTTCCCCAGGTCCAGGAAGAGGAGGTGATGAGCTGACAGTTTTACCATGCACTAGATCTAGCCAGAGAAATTTCCTGACCATGTGCTGGCTACTTTCTCACCCTATTTCTGCCTGGTTTTGGATCATTTCCTCTTCACTATACTGTAAACATTTCCAGAAGCCCTAAATTCAAGAAGGCTGAGCCCTTCTGCCACTGTTCAGGCAACTCTTCTGCTCCCTAACCACATCACTGTTTAGATGACCTCTCCTCTCACCTGCATTTTCCATCCTGCTGGGCCAAAAGGTCTTAAAGTGCTCTTTGGGAATGAATTGGGATCAGTTCATGTCAGTCCCATTAGGGATCAGAAAGTCGAAGGAAGAGGTGTTAAGGTTGCCCCCTTTGTTCTGTTATATGTCCTGTCACTTCCATATTTCTAATCCTAATTGCTAAATGTGTAACACCATTCTCCTTTTCCTGGACTCAGAGGCAGGCTATTGACTTCTGAGTCAGGAATTGTTAAGTCTCCCTGCAAAGGTAGTGTATGCCAGCTATCGTTAGTGGAAGAATGAGTTTTAAGCCATTCCTTGCTTAGGTAGCCCAAAGTACATTTTGTTATAGTTACTTTTCCACTAAAAATATCAAAAATATGATTTCATCATTAAATCAGATTTTGAATATAAAGTGGGAAATAGCTTTGAATGACTTTTCTAGCATTTTCCCAAGTGGAGATTCTAATGTTTAATTGCAACTAGTTCAGTCTTAGGGAAACTGTATCTCAACCTACACAGTGAAAATACCTTTTTGGCATGCAGTCATTGTGAGGGTAGGTACACTATCTAAATATGCAACAGAAACAATAGATGGACGGAATGCTGGACAATGCAAACATTCACCCCCAGTCACAAGGATCTGGGTTAAATCCATCATTCTTTTGCTCACCACGCCACCCCAGTTTGGACCCAGCCATATGCAAATCAGTCTTGACCCAGTCCAGCTCGAACTGCCAAGCCAGCTCCTCCCTGGACTGGAAACAAGCATCCTGGGACCAGTTTCAGTGACTGGGGGTGAGTGTCTGAAAAGTTTCAGCACTCCGCCCTTCATCTCCTTGTGCACTCTCTAAATATACAGTGTGCCATTTGTTTTATATATTTGGCACCTTGCCTAATGTACTTACAAGACACTAATTAGGTTTCACTTATTAATATATAAAAATATGTTTCCTTACATGCAAAGGCAATTTTCCTTGCAACGTGTTACTGCAGTGACAGTTTAAAATGCAGCCCAGCCAGAGCACAGTGGTGTTACTGGCAGCCATAGGTTTTTGTTATATATGTGGGTGGTGTATATATGCACTGCAGCCCACTTATGATATTTAAATTCACGAAAACTGCGCTATCTACTATGGCCTTACAGGAAAGTTAAATAGTCTAATAGTTCAATTTTACCATTACCATTTTAGAACCATAGCACATGATCTGTGGCAGTGAATACCAGTGTCACAGGGTACATTGTACTCATACTGAATTTGCTACAATACTGTTAAGCTCCTGATCCTATACTGAGTAGAAGATCGTCAATTGTATATGGATTGTCTGTTATCCATTATCGCAACTCACCTCCTCCTTTTCCACTATGCATGCCAAAGAAATTGCATGTTACAGCTGCATCCACAGAGCCATAATACATACTCCATTGCTTTGATTCTTGTGTGCATCCCAGTGATCCAACATCCAGCAGCACTTTATCTGTGCTTCCTTATGCCTCGGTCCAATTTTCCTAAAGGTTTGCACTGGCGCTCATGTGACACAACACAAGACATATCACAGGCAAGGGAGCACTAATAGTAAGAACAATCAGCTTTCACTCAAAAGCTTAGGCAAAAAAGCACAGGTGCACCACAAATGTACTTAGACACAAGAGAAAAACATTTCTTCAGATTCGTGTTCAAGTGTATTCTTCAAATATCTTCTTTATTTTGATAATGTTTAAAAGCACGATCAGGGTGATCACAACACAGCCGACGCGTTTCGTCCTTTACAAAAGGACTTCTTCAGGGCGCAATAAAATCCGTCTAGTTGTTAGAGTAACTGCGAAACCATCCTAGTATATTGTACTTCAAATGATTCAGATATTTGGCTTGCGTATAAGCATCACCTTATCTACCAAGTTAGGTGTATTTATGATGATAACACAATCTCTCCCGAGTGAAAAAATCTTTAGACCCGGGTTAAGTGTAGATGAAGAGGGAATGATTCACGCAGAATACCAACACCGGCCCGGATCCGCCGATGTACGCATGTGTCTCGTCGCAGAAATCCTGCGTACAGCCCCAAAACTAAATCTGCTTTGAACTAACATCTTTTAATTTATGCAAAGGGGGCTGACAGAGCAAAAATCCATAGGTTTTAATGCAAAGCTAGATTTACTATTGTAACATAATTTTGTATTCCACCAAATACTAGTACCAAAGGAAGCCGGGGCTATCACATCATACCTGCAGATATACCTAAGTGTGTACTGGAGCACACAGATTACACAAATGACCCCTATGTGGAGAGACCTGCATGTAGGTATTCGTAAATGAGGATATACCTCCAGTATAAATCTGTTGCTAGACACTGCTACCTTGTCCTCGAGCCTCATCGCGCAGCTGGATAACCTTAATGCTTAATTCAGAACGTCCATTTTTATCCTGACCACTGCCACAATAACATTGCTGAGCGGCTCTTGCTCATTTTGGTGCAGCACTGTTCTTTTTCCTTTGAACAGTGTAGCGCTGCAATTTCTCGCGCAGCACTCCGCTGCGCGAAGACCAGTACACCCGTGGCATACTGTTGGCTTCCTAGCAATTGACAATAGGATATCTGGGTTATTGACAGAATAAACATCTGTTATTCAGCGCCAAGATACCTAAAGGTGAACGTGCGCTTTACAAATTATATATTATGTTATGGTATCTGCTATGTCCAGCCCCCTTTGTGTTGTAATCGCTGCTAGGTTACTTAGAAATATTTGCGCGCTCTCGCATGCCCTGCAATCCTTCATGTTTGCAATTTCAGACATTTATTACGTTTTCTACACCCCTACTTTTACGACCTTGCATCACATTCTGTATGACCCTGAATCCATATGATTATGCAAATCCTTACTGATTCACAAGACAATTTACATTCTCTTTAAAAAGTGCGTTTTCTTTTCATAAAATACATGTGCACCGAACAAGGAAAAACCCCAACCTTACCCTACGTTATTCATCAGTTGTTCTGCACTAGGCCAGCTGGTAATGGGAGGCGGGCATTTCCATGGCAATGAATTCATGTAAATTCGAGAATGCAAATACAATCGTGGTAAATAAAAGCGCTTTCCATAGAAATTGATTTAATGTTTAAAAACTCTGTTACTCCTGTCAGTCATTCTTATAGCAATGCACAACTAATATAACCTGCAATACGCAAGAGGAAAGGGCGAACCGAAAAGGACATGTTTTTATTACCATGATTAAGAAATACACATTTTAAAGGAAAGCAACACATGGGATTTCATTCGATAAATTGACTCGCGTGAGTTCTTCCATCTCAGGAAGAAACGAGCATCTAAGCAATTGGGGCAGAACTGCATTGTGCGCAAAGTGGCCTGAAATTGGAAAATGGAAGAAGCTGTCAACATCTATAGAAGAAGGCACCTCACGTGTAAATTCATTCCCGGACGAGATGGACACATTTTGTAATGAAAGGAATATTTAGCACACAGTTGCGGCGCTGTCTGCAAATCACACATTTACATGTTCTTCATTAGATTGAAAATCGTGGGCACTCACGGCTACTGCGTTTTTTTCTTAAATTGATGGATTCACAGTTGCTATTACTGTACACGTAAGAGACGTGAGGTGCAGTTCAACGTCGTCAGCTCCCTTTGCGTCGATGTCAGCCCTGGCATCCTCTATTATTTCAAGTAAATTACGGAACTATTCTTCACACGCATTATGGCCACCATCCCGACCTGCACACCAATCGAAGTGCAGACAGCAGTCTACGTCCGCACCCCTAGTGTGCAAAATTCACACCTGGCACTTTTATCTACTGCACACGGTTTGCCAGGTATCACCTGACAGAAATCATGTTGGAGAAAACACAATATTTTGAGTGTAACAGTTCAGAATAGTGGAAAATGTGAAATATTACTATTTAATACCATTCTGAGGTGCAGAACTTGGTCTTGGCAGTTAATAGCTGTAGGGAACTCGACTGATAACTAGGGTGGAGAGAGACACCAGTCTTAAAATGAATTGTGCATGAGCTCCCACAAAGCTAACCAATCTAAGGCTTAAAAGTAATAACCAGCTCTTTTGAAGAATTTTAGGCAAAAACAAAAGCTTTTCTCAGAGAACATACATGTATTAAAAGCAGCACCAAAATCAACATTATAACAACTCCCAAACCCAAAAAACGTTAATGATGGTAATTGGATAATAATGAAATAATAATGAAACGAAAATTATGTTGGGACCAGGTTAGATACTTGGGCATACTATTGCATTTGTTTTGGTAATAAAAAGTGCCCCTCTAGTGCAAAGTTTTTATACAATTCAATTTGTAGGCGGAAGGTTCTGTTAAAACACAGCCCTATCTGCAGACGCATTTGGGTGTTTTGTAAAAGGCTTATGAAAGCAACAGTCAAGCTTCAGAAATAATAATGAAAACTTTACGGACTCCAATTCTGATAATCCAAGTGTCCTCGCCCTCCCCGTAACGTTTTTTTGGGGTACCACGCCACGGAAATGTTCAACACTTTATCTACAGGACAAATGCCACAAGCTCATTACCCCCCCCCCCCCCACCCCTCCATACGGGCCTCTTCGTCTCAGTCATTACATAGTGAGGGCGGCCCTGTCCTCGACAGGCACATACCACATTAGTATTTATTTATATCCATTAAATGGGCAAAAACTTCCACCCACCTCGCCCTCTTCCTGCTTCGTTTCCTGTCACTCAGACAGGTCAAATACTGCATTCGTTCTTTATTCTGGTTGTTAAACACTATCAATTAGATATTGATGATGCCATGCCAAGTAATTTTGGTAATATGGTTTTGTCCCCTGGAATGCAGCAATGTGTTCTCTGTTATGAATACATTTATGTATGTGCAAACCTTTATTTTGCCACTGGTATGTGATTTCCTAACTATGTAGTAAGTGGGAGGAGGAGGGCCATATGAGGGGGTAATGACTTCTTTGCTTACCGGTAATCTTTATTATCGTAATTAGGTCCTCCTCATCACAGCCATCGACCCTGGCTACCCTCCCGTGGGGTTTTCATTTTCTTATGGCTTGTGAACTTACAGGAGGAGGGCGGAGTTGTTGTCCATTCAATAGGCATGAAATAAATAGTTACAAAGTATGTGCCTGTCAAGGGCGGGCCGACCTCACTATGTATAATGACTGGGACAAGGAAGACCTAATCCGGGTAATGAAGATAACAGGTAGGTAAAGAAGACCTTTCACAGTAGAATTGCTCATGGGAGACTCTTTCCTTCACAAACTTCAGTGGAGTAAAATCAATAGCAGTGGCCCTTCTGATCAGTTATGAGTCTTTCTTCTTCTTGGACAAAGAAGATGCCAGTTTTCCAGATGCTGAAGGAGCCCAGGCCAGGGGAAGGCAAAGCCGTACCCAATGGGGGCCCAGGCCAAACGCCGCCCGGAGTTGGGAAGCCTCCCCCCTCCCCCAAGGCACAAGCCCAGGAAAAAGGGGCGACCACGATTGGTCGAGAAGGAATCCCACCCACCTACTCCAGAAAAAGACAGCAAAGATGGCGACGCAGCCGCAGTGGGGGTTGAAGGGAGGCAGAAGACAACCTAGAAGGATAGGAAAGGAAGAGAAATTGAAAAAAGTAGATGGAAGACTCACGCAGTGTCCTTGGGATGCCTCATGGCAGGGACACTCAGGGAGAAAACCGTGCCTGTAGCCACGGAGAGAGTAGATGGAAAGCTCCCTTCAGGGGTACCTCACGGCAGGGGTACCAAAGGAGCGAAAGGTAGAACTCAGCTGCAGGGTTTTCCAAAAATAGAGGAAAGGAGCCTCAGCCCAAATCAACTGCGGGAGCTCCCAATCAAATCTCCTAGATATGCCCATTCTAATGAGGTACTCCCCAGTGAAGGAAAATCCTCTCAAACTGGGCACTTTTATATCACCTGGTAGAGGTGAGGTCCTAGAGTGTCTATCGGTAGGCGTGCTTCAAAGGCCCTTTCTTCCAATGCCCTATAGTTGAGACAAGAGTGAATAAAAAAGAGCCTGTGCCTGCCTTTGTGTGGGATACTGGCCCCAAACTTCCCATGTCTCCAACCTGTCGGGGTAGCAGGTGGAGTTTTCTAACATTTTTAGTTCATGCAGTCCTATTGTCTTGCAGATTGTGGCCACCCAAAAGGAAGCCGTTAATCCAAAAAGTCAATATGGTACTGTGCACAGAGGAGCATCAATAAACTCAAGGTGATTGAGGTTTCTGCATGTAAAATATAGCAGATCATCACTTATTAATGACAGCTATGCTTCCACATATCAAAATGAAGTATTATGGCAGGTTAGCACTGCGTCTGATATTGTACATATTGTGTATGCAACTGTTGTTCCTCTGCTGCGGTTTTACTAAAGACATATATACAAGTTAAACATATTAAGTGGTGGTTGGAAATTAGCTGCCATGTTTTAGGGGTAGAAAGCATGAAGTGAGAGCTTGCTTAGCAGTCTCTCACTGCTCAGAAGTTTAGAAACGCCAACAAAACAGATCCATAAAATAAAACAGTCTAGGGGAGGACCTGCAAAATGTGGACACTTCAACAATACAGCCCCCAATAACAACTACACCTGCAGAATAGGTATTTATTACATGTGAGCATTGCTGCGCCAATTAATCGGAAACTCAGAATGAGGTTGTATGTCTAATAACCAAATTATGCTTGATGTGAGAGATAATGTCACATATTTACTGGTTATCAGAGGTGAGTGTTTTATTAATTTGCGTGTTTCATTGAATTAATTATTATTTTGTTCGCTTTGGGTTTTTTGGTAATATTTGATGCACAGAGGGCTGGTAATAAAATGGGAGAAACGCTGTGTTAGAGTGACAACTATAATGGATTTCTTTAATATTCATGTCATGGTTACCCCAGATGAAGAGAGTAATTCTCCAAATGCATTGGGGTTTTATAAAGAAAAATGAAAGATGTACCATTACACCAAAATTTCAACATCAAGGAATCATCTTTTATGGATCCTCACTATTGGAAACAGTATACCGTTAATAAAATCGTTGAAATGTGAATGTTCCCATTTTCAGCTTGTCTGAACCGGCAAAAAATGAGATAAGATTGTTAAATGAATTGTTTAAGCAGTGATGACTTGGATCAGATCTGGTATTATGAGGGTCTACAGTCCAGTCCTTCATAGGCTGTGCACCTCGGACTGTTGAACCAGTTGGGTCACAGTTGAAAGTGAACTGCACGAAATAACTATCTTTTCATTTGGTTTCCAACATATGTTTGTCCTAACTCTTTTTCTGGAATTAGACCTCTGTGCAATTTAACCATGCTAATCAGTGGAGTAGTAAATGTCTGTGCTCCTCCCTTAAACATGTTGAAACTGGTCTAAACATGACTGGCACAATTAGCGTTCGTATAAGGCCATAGTATATGGTGCATAAATACACTCCTGGAATGGAAAGTTAAATACCACGTATGGACTGCAGCACACACTGTACCATTCACCTTAGTGGCTGTCAAAGCATGGCATCAGGTCTACCTAATAGCCTAATATCAGTAGTTTGAATCCTGTTGGACAAACCTGTCAAAATCATCTTTTTGGCAGGTAGAAAACCTGATTTGAAATGTTAAATAAGTACCCATACATGCATGCCATCAGAAATAGAATGTTCCTCTAGTGACTATGCCCAAAGCGACTCTATTACTGGTTAGGCTGTCGCCAGCACATCAGGAAGTTTAATACTTTTGACCTGTACCAGCTACAGACTGCTTTCAAAAACTTTTTTTTATATATTTAATAAAAATCCAATCTAATGGTGAAGTCGCATTTTTATTAAATATATTGAAATTGTAACATTTAAAAAGTTACCATAACGACGATTGAAGCTGGTGGAGGCTAATTTGCATTAGCACTCCAGACACTGCCTAGCCTGTACATGGGATTAAAGAGATGTGAAAGGGGTATGAAAATTGCTCTCAGAGCAGGAACAATGGGGTGGTACTGGAGAGGTGTTTTCCTCCCTAGCAGGAAGCCCAGTTGGGAGTGGGCTTAGGGAATTAATTAACTTCAAAGGGGCCTGCCTTGTCACTAGTAAATTTCAGGTGACACTCGGAGAGGCCCTAATTTTTGTTCTCATTGTTAGGCTAGCACTAAACTTAGTATGAGGAAAGCTACCCCCAGAACCCGTTTTCAGTGACCAGAGAGGAGAGAATTGCTGATTACCTTGGCCATATCTATGGGTGGGCACATAGGCTCTGCACATGGGGAGAAGTGTTTCTTCATCTTGGATTATGAGAGTAAGGGGCACTTTTGGGTTGTTTGCAGTGGGGCAAAATGAAAGGCTGAAAAATTGGGTAAGGTTGTCCTAATAACTTTTACTCTATTGGTTAGGGAGTGCCAAGAGCCACCCCTACCCAGTTGCTGGCAGCAGGCATAAATATGGCTCCCAAATGCACCCTCCTTAGAAATATGTCTCGAACTGTGGAAGCTCAGAAGAGGACCGTACCTATCATAGTGTCAGTTTGTCAACCTCTTTTGTGGCTACAGGGACACAACATGCTGCAATAGGCCTTTTTTCCTGATTTGCCCACCTGAACTGTGGCAACTGGACCTGAACTGCACTTTGCTGTTGCCCTCTGCCTAACAACCTGAGAGTCTCCAAGTGCCTTTTCCTGAGCGGCTGGGGGCCTTAGAAATGTGATTGTTCACAAAAGTTTGAAAACATTTCCTCCAGAGCTCAATTGGGACCTGCGGGAAAAATTATGTAGCAAGCTGTTCCATGGTGTGGTATTGAATTTTCAGCTTCATTCTGCTCAAACCTCCCAGCACCTCTAAAAATACAAATAAGTCAATTTCAGTATAGGGACTTAAAAATGTTTCAGTGAGATATCTCCAAAGCTCCAGAGCTCCAGCGGGACCAACTTGTTCCAAGTATCCTACCTTTAGTGCACTATGGTGGCTACAATTTTAGTGGTTGCCAGCTCTGGGAGGATTTTGTTTCTGGAAAATTGACAAAGTGGCTTTCTTTGTTAGGTCTTGAAAGAAATCCGGACCAATTCTTTTGGTGCATCCAACCAGGGCTTCATCACGGTCCACCTCAAATTGAACTTAGGAACTGGTCTACCTGTAGATTATCACTGGTGCTATTTCTACCTAGAACTTTAAAAATTCTTTTCACTGGTTCCCTTTGTTGAATTTGTGTCATGTTGGTGTCATTTTGTTTATGACATTTTACTCTATCTTTCAATTTCAGCTTGAGATTTTTCTTGCTTAGCGTTTTGACTTTATTACTGTTTGGTACTGCATAAATCCTTTATAAATTATCCTAGGTTAAGTCTAGTTGCTGCGTGCCATAGCTACTAGGGGGTGAGATAAGGTTACAGGTGACCCGAAGTATTATTATTCCTTGAGGTGGGCAGTCCCTCACCCAATATAATAATATACTTTCTTACAGTAACCTATTTGCAAAATGCAAGAGGCCCTTTTAAAATACAGCTTCTCCTTTGTGAATTGGGTAAAAGTTTCAGGGTGAGTAGGTAGTGGTCAGGGACCACCTCCAACTCTGACTTAAACTTAAAAAATTAAAACAATTAAAAGCAGTCTTGCTTCCTTTTAGGAAATTCTGGTGCTTTCAAATAACTTAACTTTATTTAAAATCAGTCAAAGACATGGTGGTCTTCTGGCACTTGCAGGCCACCAACACTATTATTTTGACTATGCGTATATTAATCAGGTTGGTTAGACTACGACATACCCCGATTCCTTATTGTACGAACTGACCTATTAGTGCATAGGTTTATTCTCAATATAAGCTTGTGATTCCAGAAACACTGGTCCCAAATTGCTGCCACTTTTTGTGACCAGAACAATGTTACATATGGCCCAAAGTTTTTTCTTTACAGAACCCATTTCAAAGTAATTAATTTACTTTGAAAGGCTTTGAAATGCATATCAATGTAGTTTCTTTACAGTAACAAATTAGTCCCAAAGCTCCTCTTCTTTCATTCCTCTTCCATACAAAATAATTGTTACTTGGGATCAAATTTAAAAGTGAAAAGCAAACAAAGCCCAGTGAAAGTTTGAAAGAAAAATATAGTAGAAGAATGTAAAAGAATGGTGGAATTGTAGCCTTTCATCTTTATTTGTTGCTTAATCTCAAACAAATGTTATTATTTTGTATAAGGCAATACACAAAGATGTAGATATTGAATGTTTCTCTTTTGGGAGCTATCAGTTTCATGCTTGCTGTTTAATTTCAGTCAAGCACAGTTTTAGATTTTATTAGTTTGAGCTTTTTCGTGATGGAAATAATTTTCTAATCATGTAGCAGTAAAAGATTACTCTTCAAAACCTGTAATGCGCTAGCAAATAAAGACCCAAGTCTTTTTACAGGCACATTTTGAAATAATTAAATTTAAAATCCTGGCCTGCCCATGTCCTGCCTTTTCATGCCATGTGGTTCACACATGGGGTCAAGGTTTACTTTTGCTTTCTCAGAACTATTGTTTCCCCCATTTTACTATTGATACCCCTAGATCCCCCTATTCCACCCATTTCCTTCCTGGTCATGACATACAGGCCTCTATGGTCTAAAGCATTTGCACCTGCCTATTGAGAACCTGTTGGACCTGGCCCTCTCTGCAGGGTCAACCCCAGACATTTTGCCTTTTACCATCCAATTTTTGCAGAATTTGTTTTGTTGGCCTTAGAGCTTTGTGCACTTTACTACTGCTAACCAGTGGTAAAGTGCTTGTGCTCTCTCCCTTAAACATGGTCAAATTGTCTTATTGTAAATCAGCATATTTGATTAATTTATAATCCCCTTCTGGAGTGAAATACCATATTCCCAGGGCCTTCAAATTAAATGCTACCAGGATGCCTGCAGCACACATGGTGCCATCCACTTACGTAGCCCTCCAAAACATGTCCCAGGCCTGCCAGTGCAGCCTGAATGCAGTGTTACACTGCCATGTTGACTTGTCATTTAAGCCCCCTTGCTAATCCTCAAACTATCATTTTATTATGTATGGCACGCCTATGGTAGAGCCTAGGTAGCTAAAGAGCAGGATGCTGTATAATTAAATTGTTGGACATGTAATTTAAAGTTTTACATGCCCTGGTAGTGAAAACTCCCAAATTCTTTTTTTAATATCGTGAGGCCTACTCCTCCCATAGGATGACTAACATTGGGGATTCCTTATTACATTTAATAAGCTGTAATTCCTAATTGGCAGCAGGTAGACATGTCATGTTTGCTGCCTATAAAAACTTTAATGATAAACCCACTTTAATGGTAAAGTCGGATTTTTCCTTACAATTTTGAAAATGGCACGTTTAAAAGTTGTTTTTTTCTGACCTTAGCTCTTTTGTGCCTGTAGGCTGTCCTATGCCATTTGACTGGGAATAACTGACGGGCTTTGTGGATTCTTCCCAGACAGTCACACAATAGAGTAATTGGGTGCACCAGAATGGGTCATCTACTTGTGGGATGGGTGGCGGAGTTGAGCACAGCCCCCCTTGTACCTGAACTCGGCTTGCAGAAGGACTCTCAGAGGGCAGTCTGCTGTTGTGACCTGCATTGCACTCTTACAGTTCACAGTTGTCACTAGAAGCACTGCTTTGCTGCCTAGAGCCTGCCTAGAGCCTGCCTTGAACCCTCAGAGGCCGGCCCTTTAGTTGAGTCCTGCATCTTCACCTGCACCCAGGACTACAGACGTGACTCCAAGGGCTAGTTTGCTGGCCTACTGTTCAGAGCCATAGGGACATTAAAGACTCCCACCATCTTGAATCCACATGTAGACAGAGCCTTTGACACTCGTCACTCACCTGAAGACCAGGATTTTCCACAGGGGTGATGGCTTGTCTCTCCTCCTTCCTAGCACTCCTTTTGATGTTGCGGTTACAGCAATCAACCAGCAAGAGTTCCAGAAGGGAAAAGGGGATGCGACAAATGAATAAAATAAATCTTGGCGGTTCAATCAATCAAAGCATTTATATAGCGCACTACTCACCCAAGGGTCTCAAGGCGCTGGGGGAGGGGGGTCCGCTACTGCTCGAACAGCCAGGTCTTGAGTTGCTTCCTGAAGGCGAGGTGGTCCTGGGTCAGGCGGAGGTGGGTCGGGAGGGAGTTCCATGTCTTGGCGGCGAGGTAGGAGAAGGACCGTCCCCCTGTGGGGGCTCTTCGGATGCGGGGGACGGCGGCGAGGGCGTGGCCAGTCGATCGAAGCTGGCATTTGGGAGCGTAGAAGTTGAGGCGGCTGTTGAGGTATCCTGGGCCTTGGTTGTGTAGGGCTTTGTGTGCGTGGGTGAGGAGTCAGAAGGTGATTCTCTGGTTCATCTACTGGAGAACTGGGCGCTGCATTACATCAAGTGCTGCCCTCTGTAGTAGACCTCCTACTTCAAGTTAAATATTCTAAAAGAGAAAAACAGTATTACTGGGGACATCACAGTTCTATTCAATGATTTACTGTTCTATGCTTTTACTTGGTTTAATGTTCCTCACCCACCCCTTTCGGAAAACTACGTAACTGTAGTTCCTTGAGGATCGGCCTCTATTCTTAAAGATACTATCTATATTCTCTAAATGAGGGCAATCCTCTTGGCTTTGATTCTGAATTGCAAATGTAACACATGTCCTGCACCATGAGCCCTGCAAACAAGTTCTAAAGTCCAAAATACTTTTAGTGTACTATCATGGGTCACAAATCGCTATTCTTGGATAGCACTTCCAATTGATCAAAGTGTTTTACCCTCTAGTCAAATGTTGTCTGTGCTGTAGAACCTCCTTGAGAGAGGTTTAAACTAGCTTACTTGACTTTTGTTTTTCTTCTTTCTCAGGGCTAGTGAAGCAGTGCTGAGCTAAGCAGCGATTCCAGTTTGCATCCAAATCTCTGTATTCTCCAGCTGGAAGTCAATAATCTTGAACATATCCTCAGGCTTAGAGAGAGTGAATGGAGTACAGCTCTTCCCTCTGCCACCCACAAAGCCAAGGAGGTTTCTAATGCAAGTGTGCATTTATATAATCGCCCCAATGAGACGAGAACAGTCAAGAAATATCTAGCTCATTCCTGTTATACAAGAAGCAAGTGTTTACAAAAACAACAGCTAGCAAAACAATGTGAACTGTCTTGTTTCTTCCTGTTACGCAAGAGGCAAGGGCTTACAAAAACAAGTCTGGGGAAATAGGCAGCTGGTGAAAACAAGTCTACATGTACAGGTGTCTCCGTCCTGTCTGGTTGAAACAAGTCTGGGTAAACAGGTGGCTTTGTCCTGTCTGTCAGAATAAGGGAGCAATAGTAAATCACCAAATACCATAGTGGGAGAGGTGAAAACAGGGTAAACCTTGGGGCAGAGAATGAACCTGACAGGAAGGACACAAACTATGAGGATGCAGTGACAATGACAGAAGCAACAGTGATGGTTGGGGTAACACATCTTGAGCAAGTCCTGAATCCCCAGCAGCAAACTTGTTTCAGTGGTCCTTCGCCAAAGGGGCATCCGACCTGTGGAAACTGTCTTCAGCTACAGCCCTATGCTTTGTCCTGTTGGAGTTTCTTTTACTTACATTTCGACTAAGTCCGAATGTAGAAATCATCACTGTGGCTTGGACACAAGCCCATCCAATGACAAAGCTTCCTCCTTTAACACAGCCTGCAGCCTTGCCCTGCTGAACCTTACCGCCTCAGACATTTTTCTTCAAGAAGTTTGCTAAGTCCAAACCTAAGCACGTTATCCGAACTTCACACTATTGTAGTCAGCATTAGCATGACTATATGTCAGCAATTGGCGCTTTGATCTTTGGGAGCTAGATTTCAATTAAAACTTTCAAGAATTCATAACTCCGGTTCTACTGATAGGATTTTTGTCATTTTGGTGTTAAATAATTTATTAAAAATAACTCTAGTGTTCTAAATTGGTTTGTGATTTTTATCGTGTTTTGACTTTATTACTGTTTGTGTGCTGAATATATACTTTACACTTTGCCTTTAACTTAAGCCTGACTACTTTTTGTGCCAACCTCCCCAGGGTTAAGCACAGTTTAATTTATTGATGTTTTGTGGTTCACCTGCAAGGGTTTGTGGCTGTTGCTTGACCAGGGCTTCTACTCCAGTCGACCAACTGCCCAATATCTCACTGAAACAATCTTCCCAAGTTCTGTATAGAACAACGTTTGAAAAAATTTACCTATAATTTACATTCATCATCCTTTACACAATAAGAGCTTATTTTGTTACTCCTGACCTCCCACTTCATGATTTCATTTGTTGGTGTCTACACATCTAGGATAACTTGCTGCCTTGCATTCTCTGTCAGTTTCTCAATAACCATCAGTGCACTCAGAGATAGGTACCTCATCACAAAGCAATCTTTAATGACTACTCATATCTGTCAGCCATCACAGAGTAATCACAAGTGCATGCTATGATTTGCTTTCCATCTTTTACAAGAGCATTTTTGTATTTGAAATCTATTTCCGCTTAACACCCCTTGTTTTACTAATTCCTTCAAGTGGGACAGAGGGCCTCCTTCTGTATTTAAATTTTGGCTGAGACAAGGTAACTCACATTGAAATTATGAGGTAGATCCCCCCTTGTGATGCCCCCATCTGTTTATGACAGCTGCACAATATGTTTTTGTTAGAAATGGGATTTCTGGCTGGCTAAGGCGTGCACCTAAGCCAGGCAGAAACCACCACTCTAGTCAGGGCAAGGAAGTTACACGCCAAAGATAACCCCTGCTCACCCCCTTGGTAGCTTGGCATGAGCAGTCAGGCTTATCCCGGAGGCAATGTGGAAAGCGACTGCGCGCACACACAGCAACAACACCCTAGGCCCACCACAAAAGAAACTCCACACAAGGTTATATATAAAAAATAGCCTTTGTATTATAATAAACACATTATATGATAATCACATAATTTACACTGTGCCAACTGGCACTGGGCAGAATTTTACAGGGGACTATTTACACAAGACCGGGCCACATGGACCACTGTCAGAATTAGCACAAATCACCAATTGTAAATGTAGAACATATACCAACTGTAACACAAATTATAACGGTAGAGCACAACCAGTAACTACTGGTGCAATAATGACCTCACCATTATCACAATAGAATCAGGTATAAAACCTATCCTGTATACATCACAGGGGCAT
Source organism: Triturus cristatus (assembly GCF_964204655.1). NCBI lineage: Eukaryota > Metazoa > Chordata > Amphibia > Caudata > Salamandridae > Triturus > Triturus cristatus. The sequence continues at coordinate 553,473,047 of NC_140584.1, forward strand.
AAACACATTATGCAATCTCTCACAAGTCTAACGCATTAGACCCTACCTCCTAAGTATAATTACACTAGGGGCGTACATCACACAGGGAAGTATAATCTCCTTAACATAAACCTAAACAGGTAAAACAACCTCCTATGCAGAAATCATATCTAGAGGTATAAAACACAGGATGCGCAAAACATACCACACACGGTACATTTCCTAACACCCAAAGCATTAGTATATAAATCACAATAGCACCTAAATCACATTAGGGTCCAGGTTGCACCAGAACCTAAACGTAGCAGCTGCCCACTACTTGCTGGCCAGCTGGGGACAAAAACAGGGCCTAAACGCTGCAGCTGGCACTAAGTGCTGCGCAGCTGTGGAAGGCCAAAGTAGGGGTGAAGGAATGCGTCCCACTCCTGAGTTCACAAAAAGCAAGTCCCTAGGAACAGAGACCTAAACGGTGCAGCTGCCCACTACTTGCTGGGCAGCTGTGAAGTCAAACTGTGGCACGGGGCTCTCACTAGCCCTCCAGAACAACTGAGCCAATCATTGGAGCCCTCTAGGCTCTAGAACAACCAATGCGCAAAACGTGGGAGCCATCCGGCTCTCCAATGCGCGGGGGGGCAGGCACCGGCAATGTGCCTCGCGCCCCCCCATCTCCAGACACAGGCGGCAGTCATGGCGGGGCTCTCTCACCTCATGAGAGCCCCATCCTCTCGACGCGCCGGTCTTCACCCGGTCCCCCATCTCGGGTCCCGGAACTTTGCAGGGGGAGCCTGCGAGGCTCCGGGACTTCCCTTCCCGCATATGGCCGCACTTCCACTTCCGTCCAGCGGCCCCGCCCAAAACCAGGTGGGCTGCGGACTCGGCGGCAATCTTCGAACGCGGCTCGGGCTGCGGCGGGGAAACGCGGGGTGTGCACCCGCTTTGGTTGTAAGTTAAAAAGCGCCATGAGGGGTAGGCTCCCTCCAAATTTGACGATGAAGCAGAGTGGGCTCCTGCTATTTAAAAACAAAAGCACCCAAAAATAAATCGGGCAGGACGCAGGGTGGACACCTGCGCACCCGAAACAGGATAGTCGAAAATAAAGCGCTCACAAGGCGCTGGGGGGGGGGTACAGAGACCACCAGCCCCCCCAGGAATGACCCCTCAAGAAAGAGAAGGGTCCAACAACAAGCAGGGCAACACAGGGCAAGGACAGTCTCCCAGCCATCCTCAGGCCAGGCAGGAGGGTCCCTAAGAAGTCCTCCAGCATCCAGGGCATCCAGGGGCTGGCAGGGCCCAGGGAGGCATGCTTTCCCCTGGGCCCCAGCAGCAGCACACCCCTGGTAGATTCAAGTCAGAACACAAGAACAAGAAAATTTTCATGGGGTCACAGCCCCTCTTTTATACACAAAATCTTTTGTCTCCAAAGGTGCAGGGAAGGGGCGAACCAGATGCAACTGGTTCCTGAGCACTTTGTTTTGCTCAGCCCCTCTCCCTATTCACAGGACAGGCCAGGGACATCAGACGCACCACAGGGGGTGGAGCCAGCATTGTGGAGGGAAAGCCCGGCCCTAGTCAGGTCCCAGGTGTACTCCTCCCTGCCATCAACATGCAGATCTCTCCATTCACCACCGGGGCAGATCCATCCTGACTCCTGGAGCCAGGCACACCAGCCAATCACAAGCCAGACAGTCACTTCACAATCATTACACAGACATGCCAGCTTCTAGAAGTGGCACTTCTCCTACAATTATAATAAATCGGCGCATATCATTGTGCAGCCTTTATTCTTGCGAGTTCGCACATACTGAACTTGACCCTGCACTCCTCTCACATCAGGAATTACCATGGACACACATATTCCCCATGCATTCCTATGGGAGGGCAGACCTATCTCACCACATACACTCAGAGAGCACACGCACTTTACACTGGGCCACAGTGGTAAAGTGCGCAGAGGCCAAAAATCACTACCAATATGTCAGAGCTTAATGCAAAAAGTTCAGGGGTGAACCTGCCAGAAGGGCCAAGTCCAACAGTTTTGCTACATTTCAAACTGAAATGGTCAAAGAAAGATATATCTCCCACACAGTGTAAGCGATTTCTACAACGGAAGTCTTGAATTTTATGGGGTTGACACTATTCTTTCCACTACCACACCTTTAGTTTCCTGTACAGAGAGGCTACCCATCCTTCCACATCTCTCTGTCTGTTTCCTATCTATCTTCCTGTTTATGGCTATAACTGCATGTCTTTTGGGACTCTATGTGATTCCGTATCTGTGTTGTCTCAGTATGTGATTACTTGTTTTTGATCCTTCTGCAGAGGTATAGATATGTCTGTGAAAATGCTTATTGTCTGTCTTGCACTCTGCGTACATCGGTTTCTAATGGTATGAAAGTGTTTATGGGTAACATGTAGGGTTGTGTGCGCGGGTGTCTACATGGATGTCTCCTGGCGCCTTGCTTTTTCTGCACATGTACATGTAAAAAATATTGTATTGTGTTTGTTGAGCACAGCTGTCATCCATAAGGGTATCCTGGCACTAGAGTTCAGAAAGATGAGCATCACAGTTTAGGGAAAAGAGCATTAGTGAATAACGAAAAACAGGGTAAGAGCTGCCCTAAAAGAAAGATGATTATCATTCATGCAACAGCCATAGGGAGGCTGTTCTATAAATGAGAAGGTACACCCTCCTGTATGAGGTTTGTTAATCCAAAATATTTTTAGAATATGATGAGAAGAGAGGCATAAAGCTCTAGTTTGTGAATAGTGCTTGAACTAGAGGCCCAAGGTGGTAGAAAGCTCTGTGAACATTTTCTGAAAGATAAGTGCTTGACTAGAGGACACCAATGGTGTGTGGTAAGATGGGAGTTGATATGTGAGTTGCAAGGGAGGGTGATAATAAGACAGGCTGTATCATTTTTAATATTTTAAAGTCTAATGATTAGCTGAGTGGGTAAGCCAAGTACAAGTGAGTTACAGGCCCAGGTGACATGAAACCTATGTCAACATGACTTTGTATGTTGTGTGTATTGGTGTGCAAGCCATAAATAAAGGCCAAACTGAATGGCTTTGCCAAAATTCGTTTTTTTCATGTGCCTCATGCAACTGTGCCCTAAGTTATATGGTATCAACAGACTTAGGTGGCCCTCGACAATGTAAACAGATACAATTTTAATCTTGTTATCAATTAGCAACATTCCAGAAACCTCTTCCGAGATCAATAACAAATAATGTAAAAGAGAACAGATTTAGATCAAATACTGTGACAATATTCTATCAAAATTGATTATTACATTGAAGAACATAATAATGTAAATTAAATGTGCATTCTATTGATCACACATATTCAATATTCAACATCATGTTCTACAAATAACATTCTAAACTACCCGGGCATCATTTATACAAAACCTATTACAATCTAAATCACCAAATACGTTAACCCACTAAAACATCTCCCAATCTTCAGATTGAAATATTTACTGAAGCAATTTCAGATGCCCCTATTTACTATATGACCTGAAATTCTACCCTCACTTTGTAACAAAACACTCCAAGTGAAGCCCAGGAGCCCAGTCACATTTTGATCTAAGAGAAATATTTATCAAGTCATCAGCATATAGTAATACTTTACACTCATCCACTCAAAAGTTATGTTTACATGTAATGCCTGCACAAAAACAGTTCAACAGATTTAACCCTGCTCTATTGGATTTGCCAAAGGTGAAATCAAATGAGCCAAAGGGAAATAAAGAGCTAAAGAGCTGAATAAAGGAGATGAAGTGCTATTTGTGACAAAGATCATGATGAATATTAGTACTTTTCAGGTGTAAAGAAGTCCCTCATGCATTCAGTGGGAGCACTTTCTAGAAGCAAGAAGGGTACGCCTAATAGCTAATAGCATGAGATGAGACAGCAATACTCCCCTGGGTTGAGACAATTATTTTAAAGAATTTGCAAAAACTACATCTAGCAGACTGCTGCACTGGTAAGCCAGACCTACAAAGTAATAAAGAGAAATGAAAACCTTGCCTTTTTTCTTTAAACTGTCAGAAAATGCATCATGATATCACAGCAAAGACGAGGATGATACAACCGCAGCACAATTGCCCCAGCAGTACTTCCTACCACCTCCTCACCTCTCTATATACACACAAAAAACAAATTTTGACCCCTTCCCTGCGGGGGTAATTCCCTCACGGTGCGGAGGGGGAGGGGTCCGCGGCGCCGCTGTGCTTGTGATGAGCTCAGCTTGTCATGACTCACAGTGGAGCTGTGCTCATGATGAGCTGAGCTCGTCACGACCCCGCCCACTGATTAATTCTCCCGCACAGGCGGGGAATTTATCGCTCGTGGGCGGGCCAAGGCCGTTATGACGAGCTCAGCTCTTCATGAGCACAGCTCCACTGTGACTCATGAAGAGCTGAGCTCGTCATGAGCATGGAAGGAGTTAACCAACAATAATCAGATAACCACAAAACGCTCATTGGATAAGACTGACAATAACCCAGACTAATTCCCTTTGTCCGACAAAAGAAAACGGCTACATAGAAACTGCTTGCTTATGAATGGTTTTTCAATGAGCAAAGATAGATACAACATTCTTGATTTACAGATGGGTATGGAACCAAACATACTATTCATCACTGAAACCTGATTGGCAAAAGGAATGTAGAACATTACAACACGTGCTTTTACCATGCGGTAGGTAAAAACAGGGTCGTTACAACGACTGCGTTATTACCACGCGTGGCATTGCATCGCAAGTCGTTTCAACGACTTGCGCTAGGTGGCGTGCTGGATTTAGGAATAGTATAAATTACTATTCCTACTCCAGTTAGCGCAACAGCAGGGGAGGTGTTGGATTTAAAATCCAACACATTCCCTTGATTTGCACGCCACATAGGGCAAGTCGTTGAAACGTCTTGCGATGTAATGCCACGCATGGTAACAACGCGGTCGTTCTAACTAATGCTTTGTTACCTACCAGCATGGTATTGACAGCATTGTAAAAGCTGTTTTCCTAGCAAAAGATATCCCCTGAGCTACAGACGCTACCCCCTTGGATTTGAAGCCATTATACATATTTAAGGACACCATAACAAATAACCAAGTTGGGAGAGGGGACTATACAAGATCGTGAAGTACTTTTTGCTAGATGCCTACACAGCCTCACTTTCACCTGCCACTTCCTCTTGTTCTACAGACCTTGAAGGAAAAACGGAGCTTTTGCTGATACATTTTATGAAACAGTTTAATATCTATCTATGAAATGTTCCAAAATAAATCCTCTGCTCAAGGCAGATTAACAATGCTAAATGCCCAGCCAAGGTTCTTCATAAACCATTTACAATCCAGAGAGCTGTCAAACCTCCATCCCACTTTCACAAGACTTTTGCAATAAACTAGCAAATCATTATCTAAACAAAGCAGACACACTGGATTCCTATCTAACAACCAAGAGAAACAATTTCTAAATATTATCAACAGTTTCAAACTGCTACACCTATCCAGAAGGTATACAGACAATTATCAAACTGGAAAACCCTAAGCACAGAGGAACATAAAACGTCTTACCTGCCTCCTAGTCACAGATCAATGGATGACGTGGAATCATTACAAGCTGATTGCTTCAAAAAGCAAAATACTGACCTGCTGTGAATGGAAAAATGATAACCCTATCCCTTTCCGGACAGCTGAACTTGGATCCCCATCAAAAATAGCTACTAGCTACGAGAGTGAAAAACCTCAGAATATTCCTTCATTCGACACCTCCATGAATGTTCAAGTGGAAAGGCACTGCCAGTCAACTTTCTACAGAATGACAAAACTTAAACGCATCTTGGATTTCCTCAAACGTTACAAGAAACATGCAAGAAAGTGGAATATTATGTGGTGTGGTAGTTAGACCTCACCATGTAATACTATCACAATACCCCAAAGATGGTCCTTGAATTCACACTAATAAATCTGTAGCTTAGTCCTGATAGTGTGGCAAAGAGCAGTCAGGCTTTACCAGAGGACCGTGTGTTAAGCATTTCAGAGTACCAACATGGATGATAAGTAATTGACACAAATCGAGACAAATCCAACACCAGTTTGTAAAAACATTTTTTTTTGTAACTTAATTTAGACTCTAAAACAATCAGAATAGCATACATAAATCCAGAGTTATAGATTTTTGAAGCAATATTAAATCAGTGCAAAATAATACACTGAAAATATTAAATTGTGGTCAATTAGAAAAAGCACTAGTGACAAACGATCTCTTGCACTTGCAGGTTGTTACGTGAAAACCCTACAGGGTTACGGTCATGCAGGCACCAGGCCATGACAGACCAATTTTACCTTGCTCATGGAGTCCTGGTGCAGAGTTGTCTTGGCTTTCTGTTGTGCTGAATGGGAGCCACAGGGATGCTGGTTTTACCGCTTAGACAGTGCTGCAAGAAACAGAATGCAAAAACACAGCAGATACGCAGCTTCTGATATCAGGTGAAGGTTCTGCTGTATTTCCTGTATATTCAGCATTGAGTGTGAGGGTTAGTTGCTGGTTTGCCAACCAATATGCCTTGGCAGTGAAAAGGTACTGCCACTTTACGGGTCCCAGGAAGTGAGGTTGCGGCATGAAAGTTTGTGGCAGGCAAGACTACAACTCCCACAATGCACTGGACTACCTGAATTCGACTACCTGAATTCGGGATCCGTGAGCATTTTGACCTGCAGTTTGCAAGGAACTGTTGTCACTAGTCCAGGGGAGTCATAGGGTGCTTCTGGCTTTTACAGGGGTCCCTCTCTCAGGGAGGGCCAAGTTTTAACCATGGACAAGACTTGTTTACTTAGTTCCAAGTCTGTTGCCACAGGGACAAAGTATCCCTCTTTGCTTTGGTGCTGTGGGCAAAGTCCTGTTGTCATCAGCACAGGTCTCTTCTTGGTCCTTCCTTGATGCAGGTTGTTTAGATCTGATGTTCTGGTGTCAGGGGTTTCTCTTAAATCTTGGATTTAGGTTAGTTAGGGGTGTGGGAGCTAGTAACCAATGTGCAGCTAGTCCCTGCAGCTAGTTTGTCCCCTGAGGTGACCACATCTATGAGTGTAGGTTTCTACACAGAATACTCTATTCTGCCATTCCTAAAGATGGCAAAGATCTAATTGTGATGCTCACTCTGGAGGTGTGGCTAGCCTTCTGTGAATGTACAACACCCTGCATAGCTAATTTCCTACCTACCTGGGTGCAGATGTTCCTGGGACAGGGGGAAAGCGGTTCCTTCCACTGGGAGTCAACCCTGATGATATCAGATGAGGCAGGGCAGCCATTTAAACTCGCCTCCTTGATGCTTGATGTGCCACTTCACTAGCCTGCTTTGGAGGAGAGAGGTGTATCCTTCCTGTCCAAGCCTTTGTTCCTGATTCCTGGGAGTGATCATACTGCCTGGCAGGAGGTCACAATCCTGTCTTGTCAGTAGCAGGTTCGGGAAAGCGCAGGCTTGCCAGCAAGTGCACAGAGAAGCTGGGGCAACCACATGAGCAAACACTAAGGTAGCCACCTGGGTGCATGCCACATCACCCAGGGTACAAGATTCATGTCAAGGGTGAGAAGTCATGGGGGTGCTAGATAGCCCACGGCAAGATGGCCGCACTGTAGTGCTGCTCTGCCGGCCGTATCAAAGAATCCAGCAATTGTCTGCATTATGGGCACTCACCTGCACAATTAGACAATGGCGCTACCAGGCGGCATGTAGGGGAAAGTGAAAGATGCCTCTTTGGACTGCAAATGACAGCTGCCAGCGGGTAACCAAGCAGTCGAGTTGTGCGGGGTTGCGGCCCGCAATACAACAAGATGGCGGCTTGGGACGAGAGCCGATCCCTGCTGGCGGCATGGATCGTGCTTCCAATGCCCAACTGACTGTGACTCGGGCCAAGCATTATAGGAGGGAGGACTGAGGCCTCCCTCCGTGTGCCCAGGGGTGTGCCCCTGAATGGTAGTATTTATCGAGAGATGCGAGCAGGGTGATCCGTGAGGCGGCCCCCCGTGGTCGCAGTGCTGCTATTGGTGGAGAGGCAGCATGAAGCGGTGCTGCCCATGTCATCGGAGCGTAGGTAGGAGTCTGGTGGGCCCCCGGCGTGCGTCCTGCACCATCACAGTGGTGCGCGACTGAAACTGTTACACTTTGCGAGCCTGCTACGGAGTGGAATCCATTCATACTGAGTGACGAACTCGCACAGCGCAGGGTAGCTCAGCCATGTGTCTGGAGGCAAGGGTGGTCCATTGCAGACTGCGGGTCGCCTGAGTCACACAGGATAAGACAGTGTGAGCCTCCCCCTACCTGCGCTATCAGTATGTGGCAGTGGCCTGTGGAGGGGAGCAGTGGCAGCACGAGGCCTAGTACACGCTAGCAAGGAACCTAGCTCCCTTAGATGCGTCCCCATGTGTGTGAGTCCATGTGTGCACATCAAGGCAAAGCCTCAAGCATAGACATTCGTGGTCACTGTTGGCAGTGTGGATTGTGGACTGTGATCTGGGGGTACGCAGTGACATCACCGGCCGGTGGATAGCTGTGTGAGGAACCCCTTACCTCCGCTGTTGGGTTGCTTTACAGGAACTGCAAAGATTGGCAAGTCGGATAAACAACAGTCTAAACTGTCCTTTGAGGCTCGCTGATCGTCGCACCCTGCAGTGGTACATGCAGATACTGAGCTGGAGGTGGGGCAATCGAGTACACCATCATTGGAGTCCACCCTGCTGGCGATGCAGCAGTGTCTGCAGGCCGTAGATGGCAAAATAGACACCCTCACGCTCAGGATGGACAATATGGCTGCCAAGCTGGACATACAGGGAGCGCGCTTAAATGCCATGGAGCAGCACATTTGTGAAATTGAGGACGAGTCACATGCGACAGTGGGCAAATTCCTCGATATGAAGAAGATCTTGGAGGTTATCAGAGCGAAGAATGAAGATTTGGAGGTGCGCTCCCGGCGTAACAACCTGCGAATAATGAAGGTTCCAGAAAGCACCAATACAGGCTGCCTCAAAGACTACATAGAAGGAATGCTCAAGGATATATTTGGTGCAGAGAATATATCACAAGTGCTCATTATTGAGAGGGAGCATAGATCATTGGCTTCCAAACAACCACCTGGCTCCCCACCATGGCCTATCATAGCCAGACTTTTGAATTACCAGGATTGTGATGCTGTTCTGCAACTGGTGAGGGAGAAGCAGAACACTAGCTATCAAGGGAATGTGGTATCTTTTTTCCCGGATTTCACTGTGGCGGTTCAGGTGGCTCGCAAAGAGTTTGCACCTGTCAAGAAGGAATTGCGGGAGTTAGAAATTCCTTATGCGATGCTGTATCCCGCGTGTCTGCGGATTACGCATGAGGGCAGGATGAAATTCTTTACAACACTGAGAGCAACTCTGGACTTTCTGAAGCAGGTGCAACCTATACAGAAGAGCCCAAGGTGGTCACCCTCCCCCTCGCATTCAGAGTCATGACTGCTGGAGAGATGCATTTGAAATGGGGCAGGTAGTTGGCAATGTGGTCTTTGTTCACATGTGAAGGTATGGACGACTGTATTGGTGGTCATGGAATCACATCTCAGAACATACGTGAATGGTGGAAAGTAAAATGTCCCCAAGCTGTGTTGATCAGGATCTTAGGTTATTGGGAGCCCTCTGATATGTTTATTTATATATATATATGTCTCAAAATGCGTTTTACCCATAGGACCTGTTGACGCAGCTACAGCCCGAACTGCTGAACGGAATTACACCAAATTTGGCAAAGAGGTTGTCCTCAGTTCAGACTCGTGCCTTTTGCTTAAATGGTGTAAATCCGTTCAGTAGTTCCTGAGAAAATTACATTTAAAAAGATAGATATATCTATGGCCTGTATTCTAATTGGCTGTCAACACTGCAGATCAGGAAGTGTTGGCAGCCATTTTGTACCTCAGTAGAACCGAGGCACAAGACACCTGAAAAACAAACGCGAAAAACGCGACAAGGGGGCAGGGTAGAAACACCCTGACCCCCTAGGCCTGCTCAGGGGGTCCCACAAGGTCCCCCAGGGTCAAAAAAAGAATTTAAAAAAAAAATCGTCGAGATTCGCGCACCCAGCGCGAATTTCGGCCAAAATGTTTTTAAAAATTCAGCGCTGGCTCCCCGCGCTGAATATTCTAATTTGCCCCAGGGGGCCAAATCCCGGGGGCAGAATTTTAAAAAAAGTGTGAGGGGGTCCCAATCCCCCCCATCATGCCCTGGGGACCGCCACCCCCCGAGGCTTTATTTCAATGTATGCGGGGGGGCTCATGGCTCCCCCGCAGCCCCAGGGACCACCACCGCCTGGGGCTTGTTATAAAAAAAAACCAAAAAAAACCCTGTGTGGGGGGGCTCGAGCCCCCCACACACCCCGGGGACAGCCACCTCCCCGGAGCACTAAATATTTAAAATAGGGGGTCCCCCGGGGCTTTAAATTAACTGGGAGGGGGGCCGTGGCCCCCCCGTTTCAGAGTGTTGTAAAAAGGGGCGTGGCCTCTGAACACCTCTCTGCAATGCAGCTCCCTGGCGCATACTGGAGGTACCTGGTGGGCTAGTTGGCCCCCAGGGGACCTCAGGATTGAAGAGGAATTAATTCCCCAACTTAAAATGTGCCACAGGGCGTGTTTGCACACGTCATCTCAGGCCACGCCGCCTTCCTTTACCATTGTACAAATATTCCTCTAAAATCAGCCGAACTACGAATTCCGATTTACTCACCTGTTATCAGGAGAGAACCCAGGGCTGCATCTTTTAGCCCAGCACTGACCCTGAAAAGTAATTCTAAGTGTACTTACCAGTAACTTGTATTTCCTTCCATAGGAATCCATTGTGTGGTTTTCACCAGAAAAGTTTCTGTGTCCAATTTTGAAACATACAAATATTCCTCTAAAATCAGCAGAACTACGAATTCCGATTTACTCACCTGTTATCAGGAGAGAACCCAGGGCTGCATCTTTTAGCCCGGCACTGACTCTGAAAAGTAATTCTAAGCGTACTTACCAGTAACTTGTATTTCCTTCCATAGGAATCCATTCTGTGGTTTTCACCAGAAAATTTTCTGTGTCCAATTTTGAAACGTACAAATATTCCTCTAAAATCATCCGAACTACGAATTCCGATTTACTCACCTGTTATCAGGAGAGAACCCAGTGCTGCATCTTTTAGCCCAGCACTGACCCTGAAAAGTAATTCTAAGCGTACTTACCAGTAACTTGTATTTCCTTTCATAGGAATTTATTGTGTAGTTTTCAGCAGAAAAGTTTCTAAGTGTCTCTTTTCACAAACTAAAAATATTCCTAAAAAATCGTCTGAGATGCACCAGTGCTGGATCCAGGATCCACCACTAAGTAAGAAAAACTAACGATAACACTACTTACTTGATAAGTGAATTTTCTGCCTTAGGATAACATTGGTGATTCTATGCGAAAACATTTTCTAAGTGTCAACTTTTAAAATACAATAATATTCCTTAAAAATCCCTACTGTAACCAAAACGCTTTTACTCAACTGTTTACAGGAGATGTCCAAGGACTGAATCTAGGATCCAGTCCTGTGGTTAGAAAAGTAATCCATAAAGTAAGTAATTGAATTTAACTAGAAATTCACATTGAGCTCAATGTTGCTTTGTGTTGCCCATTGCAACAACTGTAACTACTGTACTTAAAAGTCTGTTGCCTATTTTCCAAGTATTTAAACTAAAGTAATTCATTCTGAGAAAGTATATTTTGTATTGTAATGTATAATGTAATTATAATGTAATTAAAAAAAAATATATCTGATAATAAATAGTTTAAAAAATGTAGTAAATCAGTATAAAGAAATCTGTATAACAATTAATACATTAAAAATTGTTATTTACAATACCTTTGAAATTCACTGAAAAAACCATAGGTTTCAGGCCTGATATAGTTAGGAATTAGCATTTAAAAAACCTTTGAAATTCACTGAAAAAACCATAGGTTTCAGGCCTGATATAGTTAGGAATTAGCATTTTAAAAACCTTAGAAATTCACTGAAAAAACAATAGGTTTTAGGGGTGTTATAGTTAGCTGGACATTTCACTCGAACAAAACTATTTAAATTCCTCCAATATAGTTATTTTTTTTTTTTGCATATTTATATAGCGCAAACTCGACCCGAAGGTATTGGAGCGCTTTACATAGCACCGTATTTACATTACACATTCAGGCACGGGGAGATTAAGTGATTTGCCCAGAATCACATGATGTGGACGCGACCTCGAGGCTCGAACCCTGGTTTCCTGCACCAGAGGCGGCAGCGCAGCCGACGGACCACATCCTCTCCCCAGTTGTACTAAATACATCTTGCGCGCCCGCAATCCACTGCTGATGATGTCACATATTACATAATTCATGGCATGGTCAGTGACATCACTGATGACATCTCAAATGACATCACTGATGACATCACTGATGGCATCATCCATGTGACAATCAGATACATCTCATCATACACTAGTAAAACCTTTCATCACTCACTGTAAAATACAGAGTGCCAGATTTAAAACCATTGACACACCAATACAAGTTTCTAAACACCTACTCAGTGATTCCTAGATCTATACACACATCTAATCACTTACCTATAGATTCACTCATACATGCTGTCAATGATCAATAGAACACTATCACTTATACACCTATATCGACATTACACACCAGCACACATCCTAATCACTTATGAAGTCATCCTACTCACTTATGCAAACAATGGATCACACTTACTTTTACTTACCTATACACTTATAAAAACACCACTTCATCTATTCATATAGATAATAATTCATACTTAGTGTGTTATAAAAACACTATTACGAGTATACAGTTATCCATACAGTCACTCATACAATCACTGTGTCATATATATACTTATTTATATACAACTGACACATACACTGGCTTTTATTTTCCTAGTTTGTTGGACATGTACCATTGAGACATGTATTGGCTCATCACCACACCCATAAAGATATTCACTCACTCAAACAACTGTTATAACATGTAGTTTTAACTTCATATACCTACTGAATCAACTATTCACACATCTTAGGCAAGTCACACCCCCCCCACCGAACCACACACACATTCACTCTCCCATACAAATACTCAGTTAACTAATCTATCAATAATATAGACTTTCACGTAGCTAGTAACCAACTGGTGCAGCAGTTTACACAACAACTTACAAAGTGATACAGATATTCACACAGTTTAGTCACTATCCAATATATTTAGTGAGACACTATAAATTAGTCAAGTAAACAGTCAATCACACTGCTACTAAATCCTCCATCCAAATATTTATATTTATATATCCACTCATTCTTCAATGCAAATTGCTATATATATATAATACATATTTAAATAACGAACCAAACCACATTCACTGGATGATGTCATCAGTGATGTCATCAGTGATGTCATTTGAGATGTCATCAGTGATGTCACTGACCATGTCATGAATGATGTAATATGTGACATCATCAGCAGTGGATTGCGGGCGCGCGAGATGTAGTTACTACAACTAACTATATCGGAGGATTTTCAATGGTTTTGTTCGAGTGAAATGTCCAGCTAGCTATAACAGCCCTAAAACCTATTGTTTTTTCAGTGAATATATATATATTCACTGAAAAATCCATAGGTTTCACACACGTTATAGTTAGGAATTAGCATTTAAAAAACCTTGCAAATTCACTGAAAAAACCATAGGTTTCACACAAGTTATAGTTAGCTGTACATATCACTCGTAAAAAACCAATGAAATTCCCCCGTTATAGTTAGTGCAGGCAACTATAACTCACGCGACCGCAATCCTCTGCTGATGCTAATACTGTATTTAGACACTTATTTGCCCATGTCTTCTTCCATTAAATTTTAGCTATACATATATTACAAATATTTTTTTTTCATAAAGACACATATGTCATCAGCAGAGGATTGCGGTCGCGTGAGTTATAGTTGCCTGCACTAACTATAACGGGGGAATTTCATTGGTTTTTTACAAGTGAAATGTACAGCTAACTATAACTTGTGTGAAACCTATGGTTTTTTCAGTGAATTTGCAAGGTTTTTTAAATGCTAATTCCTAACTATAACGTGTGTGAAACCTATGGTTTTTTCAGTGAATTTGTACGTTTTTTTAAATGCTAAGTTACTTTACGCCATTCGTGGCGTGCGCGCCCAGTTAACGCAGTTCGTTCCGTGCGCGCACGGTGCGCTTCGCGCACCGTGCGCACACAGTGAGCATGCGGTGCGCTTCGCGCACCGCGCGCCCACTTTACGCAGTTAGTGCCGTGCACGCACGGTGGTCACGTGGTGCGCTGCGCGCACCGCGTGCCCACGTTATGCGGGATGGGCCATGTACGCACGATGCGCTTCGCGCACCGTGCGCACATGGGGGACATATTATGCGCATCGTTGTGAAATGTATTCTTTATTAATTTCACAGGTACCGCAGGCCATGTACAAATGGTGCCCTTCGGGCACCATTTGTACACGGGGTGGGGAGAGTGTGGATAATTTTTTTTTAAAAAAAATTGATACCGTACACGTAATCGGCGATTTTTCGAAAAAAAAAAAAATATTTTTTTTGGCCTTGGGGGTTGTTTGGGGACCCCTATATCAATGCTGGGTGGCTATGATCTCAATATACTGCCCCTTTAGACATTTATTGGCTTTATTTTTGCTGCCCCACTCAGAGTGCGAGAGAGAAAATGGCGGCCGCCGCTTCCTGGTTTCGACCGATTCGAATGTTTACTAAGATCTAACAGCCAATCAGAATCGCGCTCGCGCACGTCACCGTACGCGTACGGTAAGCGCACGGTAAGCGCACCGTAAGCTGGCTCAGATATATATATTGATTTAAAGGCTATTTTCTCAGAATCTACTGAACAGATTTACACCAAACCTACAAAAGGCACTTCCTTGACCTGAGGACTACCTCTCTGCCAAATTTCATTTAACTCTGTTCAGCCGTTCGGGCTGTAGCTGTGTCTAAAGGTCCTATGGAAAAATGCATGGGAAAAACGCGTTTTGGGACTCCCCTTTTATCTCAGCCCCCGCTTGACGAATCCCCCCGAGACTTTCAGGGTAGGAGCGGAGCGCAGCGCCCCACCTATTTTGAAAATTTGGCGAGGATTCGTCGACCGGCGCCAAAGTTATTCAAAATAGAATGTTGCGGATTTCCTATGGTAAGAGGGTCCTAACTATAACTACCTACTGGCGACCGCCAGTAGGTAATTACCTACTGGCGGTCGCCAGTAGGTAGTTATAGTTAGGACCACGTTTCCATAGGAAATCCGCAACATTCTATTTTGAATAACTTTGGCGCCGGTCGACGAATCCTCGCGAATTTTTCAAAATAGGTGGGGCGCTACGATCCGCTCCTACCCTGAAAGTCTCGGGGGGATTCGTCAAGCGGGGGCTGAGATAAAAGGGGGGTCCCAAAACGCGTTTTTCCCATGCATTTTTCCATAGGACCTTTAGACACAGCTACAGCCCGAACGGCTGAACAGAATTACTAGAAATTTGGCAGAGAGGTAGTCCTCAGGTCAAGGAAGTGCCTTTTGTAGGATTGGTGTAAATCTGTTCAGTAGATTCTGAGAAAATAGCCTTTAAATCAATATATATATCGGAGCCAGCTTACGGTGCGCTTACGGTACGCTTACCGTACGCGTACGGTGGCGTGCGCGAGCCCGATTCTGATTGGCTCTTAGATCTTAGTAAACATTCGAATCGGCCGAAACCAGGAAGCGGCGGCCGCCATTTTCTCTCTCGCACTGAGAGTGTGGATTAAAATACAAAGCACAAAAACATGTAAAGGGGCTGTTTGGACAGCTCCAAAACACCTAGCCATGTTGACGGAGTCCCCAAAGATCCTCCAAGGCCAAAAACGGAATTTTTATTTTTTCGCTAATTTCGCCGATTACGCTTACCGTACGCGTACGGTAAAAAAATATAAAAAAAACAAACTTATCCACACTCTCCCCACCCCGTGTGCAAATGGTGCCCGAAGGGCACCATTTGTGCATGGCTTATACAAGGTGTGAAAAATTAAAATATTACATTTCAAAACGAAGTGCATCATATGTCCTCCATGTGCGCACGGTGCGCGAAGCGCATCGTGCGTACATGGCCCATCTAGCGTAACGTGGGCACGCGGTGCGCGTAGCGCACCGCGTGCCCACCGTGCGTGCACGGCACTAACTGCGTAAAGTGGGCGCGCGGTGCGCGAAGCGCACCGCGTGCTCACTGTGCGCGCACGGTGCGCGAAGCGCACCGTGCGCGCACGGAACGAACTGCGTTAAGTGGGCGCGCACGCCACGAATGGCGTAAAGTAACTTAGCATTTAAAAAAACGTACAAATTCACTGAAAAAACCATAGGTTTCACACACGTTATAGTTAGGAATTAGCATTTAAAAAACCTTGCAAATTCACTGAAAAAAACATAGGTTTCACACATGTTATAGTTAGCGGAAATTTTACTGATAAAAAACCAATGAAATTCCCCCGTTATAGTTAGTGCAGGCAACTATAACTCACGCGACCGCAATCTTCTGCTGATGACATATGTGTCTTTATGAAAAAAAAATATTTGTAATATATGTATAGCTAAAAATTTATGGAAGAAGACATGGGCAAATAAGTGTCTAAATACAGTATTAGCATCAGCAGAGGATTGCGGTCGCGTGAGTTATAGTTGCCTGCACTAACTATAACGGGGGAATTTCATTGGTTTTTTATCAGTAAAATTTCCGCTAACTATAACATGTGTGAAACCTATGGTTTTTTCAGTGAATATATATATATATATTCACTGAAAAAACCATAGGTTTCAGGGGCGTTATAGTTAGCTGGACTTTTCACTCGTACAAAACCATTGAAATTCCCCCGTTATAGTTCGTTCAGCTAACTATAACTCGCGCGCCCGCAATGCACTGCTGATGATGTCACATATTACATCACTCATGACATGGTCAGTGACATCACTCATGACATCACTGATGACATCTCAAATTACATCACTGATGACATCACTGATGACATCATCCAGTGAATGTGTGTTTTTCTGAAAATTACATATGTTTTATATATGTATATCTCAAGGTCGATCGAAGAATAAATGGGTATATAAGTGTCTAAATGGATGATTTGTTTTTGAAAAATTGATTGTATAACTGACTGATTAAGTGTATCTTAGTGAATACATGGCTTAGTGAGTAATGTTTAAATATGTAAATATCTGTATCAGTCTCTCACATTGTGTATAAGTGGCTGCATGGGTTGGTGAGTAGCTACATGAGTGTCTATATAGGTTATTAGTTGTTTTTTTGAGTATCAGTAGGAGTGTCTGAGTGTCTGTATGGTTCGGTGGGGGGTATTACGTAGTGCATAGGTGCATGAATGAGTGACTCACTGTTTGTATGTGTTGAAGACAGCATGTGTGCAGGACTGTATGGGTGGATGAGTGTGTGCATGGGTGTGTTAGTGAGTGAATGAATGTCTCAATAGTGTCTTTATGAGTAACTACATATGTTTTAAACTAGTATATCTGACTATTGGTGTATATAAGTGAGTATATGTGAGAGTGAGAGATTGAAAGAGTTTCTGTATGAATAAGTATGTGTTTCTATAAGTGATTGTTTAAAAGACTAAGTATGTGTAAGTTTCTGTAGAAGTAGGTGTGGTGGTGTGTGTATAACTGTATATGCAAGTAAATGGATGTTTGATTCTTTATTAGCATGAGTGACTATGTGTGTGAGTAACTCTATGGATGAGTGGCATTGTGTAACAGGATGTATGGGTGTATGAGTACATATGATAAGTGAGTACATGTATGAGTGACTGAATAGGACTGTTGGTGAATGAGTGGATGTGTATGTGGATCTTAGAATTACTGAATAGGTTGTTGTAACTGATATTGGTATGTCCATTGTTTTGAAAATGTTAGTTTCTATTTTGGAATGTGTGTCAAAGGTTATATTAGGGGGAGAGGAGGTCTGCCACTCTATCACAAGGATGATGTCATCAGTGATGTCATTTGAGATGTCATCAGTGATGTCATGAGTGATGTTACTGACCATGTCATGAGTGATGTAATATGTGATGTCATCAGCAGTGCATTGCGGGCGAGTTATAGTTAGCTGAACTAACTATAGCGGGGGAATTTCAATGGTTTTGTACGAGTGAAAAGTCCAGCTAACTATAACGCCCCTGAAACCTATGTTTTTTTCAGTGAATATATATATATATATATATATATATATATATATATAAAGTATAAGAATCCTGTCATGCCTGGGATCCCCCAAGGAAACAGTTATGGACCACAGCGTTTCTTCGTAGTTTTTAAGTGCAGTTTATTGCATTAGGTTATCAGCATCTCTGGCATATCAGCATTACGCGTTTCGACAGTGAAACACTGTCTTGATCACATGACATGCACACGGCCAATCTGTGCTTAAATACTGGTGAACAAACAGTGAAAAAAGACTCGTCTTGCCATTGTTTTAAAATACCCAGGTACAAACAATATTAATTCATCATATTGATAATACAAATATTAATATTCATATTAAAACAATGTGCAAAATCGCAGTTTACAATAAATAAATAAATATGTAAACAGTGTAAAGTGTAAGTGCCAAAAATAATCTATTAAAAAAATCACCAATTATTTAGGACAGCATAACTGTTGATAAATTATATATTTTAAATTATATTTATATTTAATTATTTCGAGAAGCCTATGCTATTACGAGTTCTTACGTTGTTGTTTTTCTCTCAGTTGGCAGATGCAGTGATAATGTATACTATAATGTCAGTCAATCCCCTGTGGGATTATAGTATATGCTCAATCTTTTGGATCAAATCCTGATTCTTAGCAAGTGCTAATATAATCCAGGTATATTGTGGAAACATCATCATGTTGAAGGATCAAATCAAGGACTAACATATTGATAATGAAAAAATAGACACCATTAATTATGTAGGCAGAAAAATATCCCTTTAACCCCTTCCCCACTCATTACGGAACCGCTCCGTCATGAGCCATGGTCGCCGTGTGCTCATGACAGGAGTGGTTCCGTCATGCTGCGGCCGTTGGCGGCCCCGCCGCCCACGCGGCGCTAATTCCCCGCCTGTGTGGGTGATTAGCGCAGTGGGCGGAGTCATGATGGAACCACTCCGTCATGAGCACAGCTCAACCGCGGCTCATGACGGAGCGGTTCCGTCATGAGCACCGCGCCACCGCGCTGCCCCCAACCCCCCCTCCAGCGCTGCGGCGGAATTCCCGCCACAGCAAAAGGGATAAAATCACTTCCAATAAATACTATCAGCGATTCATTCGTAAAAAGACTGGTAAAATCAAAGGTAAAACCGGGACTACCAGTTAAGACCCTAAAAACTGAATAAAAAGCCAGATGAATAAAAGTCGGAATAGTTTAAAAAGTGATGAAAAAAGGGATTAAAATATGATAATAACAGTTCTTCTATGTCACATATGATCAATTTATAGAAAATGATGCATTTCTTCTCCATTATTTAAACCCTTTGGCATTTTTGAATCTAGAGTAAGTATGTAGTGTGACTCCAATTGTCTCAGTTTCTTTTCCCTGTTTCCCCCTCTAATGGATTTAGGTACCATATCAATGACAAAGTAGCTGAGATCATTTAAGTTGTTGCTGTGTACATGTTTGAAATGTCTAGCTACTGGGTAACTGGGGTCCGAGTTTACTATGGCTCTCAGATGTTGTAAGATGCGGTTAAAGGCCAGTCAATCCCCTGTGGGATTATAGTATATGCTCAATCTTTTGGATCAAATCCTGATTCTTAGCAAGTGCTAATATAATCCAGGTATATTGTGGAAACATCATCATGTTGAAGGATCAAATCAAGGACTAACATATTGATAATGAAAAAATAGACACCATTAATTATGTAGGCAGAAAAATATCCCTTTAACCCCTTCCCCACTCATTACGGAACCGCTCCGTCATGAGCCATGGTCGCCGTGTGCTCATGACAGGAGTGGTTCCGTCATGCTGCGGCCGTTGGCGGCCCCGCCGCCCACGCGGCGCTAATTCCCCGCCTGTGTGGGTGATTAGCGCAGTGGGCGGAGTCATGATGGAACCACTCCGTCATGAGCACAGCTCAACCGCGGCTCATGACGGAGCGGTTCCGTCATGAGCACCGCGCCACCGCGCTGCCCCCAACCCCCCCTCCAGCGCTGCGGCGGAATTCCCGCCACAGCAAAAGGGATAAAATCACTTCCAATAAATACTATCAGCGATTCATTCGTAAAAAGACTGGTAAAATCAAAGGTAAAACCGGGACTACCAGTTAAGACCCTAAAAACTGAATAAAAAGCCAGATGAATAAAAGTCGGAATAGTTTAAAAAGTGATGAAAAAAGGGATTAAAATATGATAATAACAGTTCTTCTATGTCACATATGATCAATTTATAGAAAATGATGCATTTCTTCTCCATTATTTAAACCCTTTGGCATTTTTGAATCTAGAGTAAGTATGTAGTGTGACTCCAATTGTCTCAGTTTCTTTTCCCTGTTTCCCCCTCTAATGGATTTAGGTACCATATCAATGACAAAGTAGCTGAGATCATTTAAGTTGTTGCTGTGTACATGTTTGAAATGTCTAGCTACTGGGTAACTGGGGTCCGAGTTTACTATGGCTCTCAGATGTTGTAAGATGCGGTTAAAGGCCTGCAATTTTGTACTTCCCACATATCTTAGTTTGCATTTACACTCAAGAACATAGACTGCAAATTCAGTACGACATGTCAGTACTTTGGAGATTTTTATAGGATTTGAATCACATTTTCCTATTACCTCACTTGTGTTTTTACCAAATTTGCAGGCGCTACATTTAAAGAAACCCTTTCTTTTAGTTAGCCAATTGGATGTCTTCATAACTTCTGGACTAGATCTAACTAATGCGTCTCTCATTGAAGGTACCCGTCTAAAAGTAATATTAGGTAGCTCAGGCACCATTTGGGACATAGTAAGGTCTGTTTTGATAATGGGCCAGTTTTTATAGATGATCTTTTTGATTTGTTTTTCCTGTTGACTATATGCTGTAATGAGTCTTGTGTTGTTCCCCGATTCAGTCATTTTCTTTTTGTGGCAAACAACTACAGTTGATACTACATCTTTGCTAAAAGCATTTGCTTTGTTCATAGCTATCATGAGCTCATTCTCTTTGTACCCTCGATGGATAAATCTCTGAAAAGCCTCACTCTGGCAGTTCTTGAGGTCATGATCTGTATTGCATATATGTTTGATCCTCAAGAATTCCCTATATGGGATGCTTCTAATCAAATGATAGGGATGAGAGCTACTAGCATGCAATATTGCATTGCCTGCTGTGCTTTTTCTGTGTAGCTTGGTGTGAATGAGATTATTTTTGATGTAGATCTCAACATCTAAAAACTGTATTATCTCCTCATTGACTTCTGCTGTGAAATTAAGGTTTAAATCATTAATGTTTATGCTGCTAACAAATTCATAAGCTGTTTCTTTAGTACCTTCCCAGATGACAAAAAACGTCATCTATGAAACGCCACCATTGTTTCACATGTGTTTCAAATGCCTCCTTGTGAGTGGTTCTGAGGACATGTTCCTCCCACCAGCCAACGTGGAGACACGCGTAGCTGGGGGAAAAACATGCCCCCATTGCCACTCCACGGAGTTGTTGTAACACCTCTTTGTTGAAGATAAAGAAATTGTTGGTCAAACAGATGTTGATCATGTCTAGAATCATTTCATTATGTTGATAAAATACACTAGAACGTTTAGAAAGAAAGTGTTTGCTGGCAAATATCCCACCAGTGTGTTGTATGCTGGTATATAGAGAACTTATGTCCATGGCAAGAAAGATATATTCTTGTTTCCATTCTATAGATTGTAATTTAGATATGAAATGGCCAGTGCCCCGAATGTAAGAACACAATGATTCCACATGTTCACGGAGAAAAAAGTCCACTTATTTTGACATATTTTCCAGCAGTCCCCTTTGTGCTGATATGATGGGTCTTCCTGGTACTGGGGTTATTTTTTATGTACTTTGGGAATAAAGTAAAGTACCGGTGTAATCGGATTGTCATTTTTTAAGAATTCCAGTTCATTTTTACTTAGTAGTCCCATTCTTCTCCATTTTGATAATTCTTTGAACACTAATTCCTTGACCTTTTTCAAATCACTGAATGTTGCCTTGTTGTAGCATTCCTTATCTCCTAGGTGTTTGTATGCTTCCTCCATGTAAAGTTCCCGGGGCCACAGGACTATGTTGCCACCTTTGTCAGATTTGTTGATTATAAGATCTTCACGTGATTGTAATTTTCGCATTAAGGTTGAATATTGTATGTCTTTGTATTTTCTATGTTTTTGTTTTCGTAGTACTGTTTGGTTGAGTTTTTATTGGTCTTCTGTGACACAATCACTGAAAATGTCAATAGCATCCTTAGGCATCATCGGTATGAATGATGAGGGCGGTCGAAAGGGTGTTGGACTATTCAGATTGCCATGTATGCCTAGTTCTGACATGTCCTCTTGTGTGGACTGAGATATATTTGATTCTTCTTGAGCTAAAGCATGCAAGGAGCGGAGTAGTGGAATGTCACAAACTTGGATCAGCTCATTCATTGCAATGGTGGGTTCAGGTGTATTTACTTTTTCGGTCACTTTGTTCAATTTGAAATGTTTCATAAGCTTTAATTTTCTGATGAATTTGAAAACATCAATTCGAGTCTGTGGGTATTTAAAATTGTTGCCTGGACAGAAAGATAAACCAAGTGATAGTAGTTGGAGTTCTGCTACTGTTAATTCAATGTTGGATAAGTTGATCACCGTGTTGTCTGGGGCTACTTCATTCGTTTCTGTAATTACCATTTCTTGCCCCTGCCCCCTCTGCCTCTTCCTCTGCCTCTGGATTTTTCTCCTTTGTTTTCTCCTAGTGTTGTTCTCTCAGCGTTTGTCTTCTCGGGATCGTGTGAGCACAGAGTGTGGCGGCGATCTTCTATGAGAAACCCCAACTCCTCTGAGGGGGTATAGTCTGTCGGTAGTTTCGTTAGATGGTTATTTGAAGCACTGTCATCGGATTCATAGTTGCTACTCATAGAACTTGTGTCTGTACTTGGCGTGTCATTTCTATCTTGAGCTGTATTATTACTACTGGTTACTTTGGTGGTCATAGCTTGTCTTTTTGCGTTATCGAATTTTTTCGCAAATGTAAACACCCTTCCTGTTTTGTAGTCTGTTTTATCCCTGGTGAATTTCCAAATTTTCCTTGCTTTAATTATCTCCTCATGTTTCGTTAGTCTTGAGTTGATTTCTTCCCGACTTTTTTTGATGAGCACTTTTTGCTCATGCGCATCCAGTGCAACATTTAGTAATTCAATTTTCTTAATGGTTTCTTGTCTGTCGATCTCCGCATATTTTATCAGGATCGATACCATATTCATGGATGCTTCTAGGTTGTTGTTGGCCCATTCTTTTAACATTAAGGGATTAGGGTTTTCGAAAGACGGCGCAATGAGTACTCTGAGGCCACGTGGTACTTGACCCACTTCTTTGTATTTTTCCAGGCTTTTTTTCTCTCTCTCTATATATATATATATATATATATATATATATATATATTATCTACTGGCGGTCGCCAGTAGATAGTTATAGTTAGGACCGTGTTTCCATAGGAAATCCGCAACATTCTATTTGGAATAACTTTGGCGCCGGTTGACGAATCCTCGCGAAATTTTCAAAATAGGTGGGGCGCTCCGCTCCGCTCCTACCCTGAAAGTCTCGGGGGGATTCGTCAAGCGGGGGCTGAGAGAAAAGGGGGGTCCCAAAACGCGTTTTCCCCATGCAATTTTCCATAGGGACCTTTAGTCCAAGGTACAGCCCGAACGGCTGAACAGAATTACTTGAAATTTGGCAGAGAGGTAGTCCTCAGCTCAGGGATGTGCCTTTTGCATATATGGAGTCAATATGTTCAGTAGTTCCTGAGAAAATTGCAGTTAAAAGCACATACATATCTATAACCGCGCACCGTGCGCGCACCGTGCGCGCACCGTGCGAGCACCCTAACGTGCGCGAGCGTAATTCTGATTGGTGGTTACATGTTAGTCAACGTTCGAATCTGTCGAAATCAGGAAGTGTCGGCCGCCATTTTGTTTGTTTTCAGTGCGAGAGTGAAAAAGGAAGGTGGCGAACGTGAAAAGGGGGCAGGATAGAGATTTCCTGACCCCCTAGCCTTTGTCAGGGGGTCCCTGAAGGACACCGAAGGCAGAAAAATTTTTTGAAATTTTTTTTGTTTAAAAATCGCGGGGGTGCGCTCACCGTGCGCGCACGGTGAAAACCCCCCCCCCAAAAAATACTAATTTTTAAATTTTTTTAATACGTAGTTTATTGTAAAATAATTATATTAAAAAAAAATAATACATACATAACTTAGCATTTAAAAAAACGTACAAATTCACTGAAAAAACCATAGGTTTCACACACGTTATAGTTAGGAATTAGCATTTAAAAAACCTTGCAAATTCACTGAAAAAACCATAGGTTTCACACATGTTATAGTTAGGTGGATATTTCACTCGTAAAAAACCAATGAAATTTCCCCGTTATAGTTAGTTCAGATAACTATAAATCGTGCGCCCGCCACTCTATCACAAGGATGATGTCATCAGTAATGTCATGAGTGATGCCACTGACCATGTCATGAGTGATGTAATATGTGGCGTCATAAACAGTGGATTGCGGGCGCGCGAGTTATAGTTATCTGAACTAACTATAACGGGGGAATTTCATTGGTTTTTTACGAGTGAAATATCCACCTAACTATAACATGTGTGAAACCTATGGTTTTTTAAGTGAATATATATATATATATAATTTTTTTTCTTTTTAATTTTTAAAGACCTTTATTGAAAGTTGCACATCATGTTACATAATAAAAAGGACAAAGATACGGCAATAAACAATGAGAGAAAGAAAGATGGCATCTGTTACATATATCGTAAAAGCACTTGTACATGAATAGCATACAACTGTATCAGGGAGGGGGAGATAGGAGCTGAAATAGGGAGGGCATGGAGGGGTGCAGGAGGCAGACAGGGCACCAGCGGAGAGGGGGCTGCAAAAAATCCACATCGACCTGCAGGGAACAGCACAATTCTATGGACTAGCACCGGCGGCCTCCGCAGGCGATGTGTCGGCAGGGATCGCGGGGGAGGTGGCAGAGGAGGACACGCTCTGGCGGAGGAGGTATGAAACAAGGGGGCCCTAGATGTCACGAGGTCAGCCAGCTGCTGGTGTCAATTCCCAAAATTCGGACAAGAGCGTCTGATAACACGAGGCGTCTTCAATCCAAGCACTAACCTTGGGTGCAGACCTACAACCTCAATGCACGGCGACTCTGCGATGCTATGTTTATATATTGAAAGGTATATGGTTAATGGTGGAATTGTAAACCACTTGGCACCATACGAAAAGATGGCAGGCATAATGTTTGATCAAAATGTCAGTGGATGGTATTGGATGAAGTGGTTGCATAGTTTTAAGGGTATGGATCAAGCTACGTGATTGAGCAATTGTATTTCCTGTTGCTGTTAATGTAAGCTAAACACTATATTCAGATGTTCCCAAAAAGCTGTTATTCCGGCCACAACCACACCGTGGTTGGGAGTACTGTCGTTTGGTCGCCCCATGCTGGTATACTCCAATCTGGTTGCAATGCTATTTGCGTTTTTGTCCTGAGTGTGTCTTTGGCATGTTTGGGATGCTAAAGTGAGTGGGGGGGTTGTTGGGTTGTTGAATGTATGTTCAAGCATGGTACATTGCTGGCAGATAGGCACACTGGTTATGCAGGTACAATTAGCTGAGCCACAAGAGAGGACTAACATGCATGATCAGTATACAACATGTAAATGGTAGATGAGATTAGGTTTATGACATGTAGTGTCAAGGGGCTGAATAATCCCCAAAAAATCAGGCAGGTGTTGGCTTATTTAGACAGACATCAGGTACAACTGGCCCTTTTACAGGAGACCCATCTCACTAGAGTTGGAGAGGGTAGGGTGGGAGCAAAATGGGCAGCGGCAAAGGCAGCATCATCATACTCATTGTATGCCGGGGGGGTCATGATTTTAGTGCAAAGGGGCACTCCCTTCAGGCTCACGCACACAGAACAGATGACTTTGGCCGGTTTACACTTATGCAGCGGAACCCTTGTGGCACAAATCTTACAATTATCACAACAGATAGCCCTAATGTTGATGATCGAGAATTTTACCGTAGACTTGAGAGTAAATAGTTTGCCCTTCAACTAGAAATAGTGCTGTGGGGGGGATTCTTAATACATACCTAGACCCTAACATGGATCGAAGTGCGGCGACCATCTGGCTGGGAAAGCGGGCAGCACAAGTCATACTTGACATCATGCACACTCATAAGCTCATTGATATCTGGAGGGCACGAAACCCGACGACACAAGAGGGCACACACAGCACGAAACCCGACGACACGAGAGGACATGCCCATTTCATCTGTACATAAATCGTGGTCCGGATTGGACTACTGGCTGGTCTCTGGATTGGCTACTACCTGGGTGAAGAGGATGGCGCATTTACCGTGCACTATCCCAGATCATTCCCCTGTGATATTGGATGTGAGCATCCCTACACAACACTCCCAACCTTTTCAGTGGCATCTTCAGCTGACTTGGCTGCTGGATCCAGTTTTTAGGGAAGGGGTGCGACAGGCAATTGAGCTTTTCTTTCTGGAAAACAAGGGCTAAGTGGAAGAGGCAGGTACACTGTGGGAAGCATTCAAGGCCTTGATTAGGGGGACATGTATTGGGCTGCAGGCAGGCATACTTAGGGATCTATGATGCCGGATGCACACGTTAGAGAAATCTTCATCAAGGTTGGAAAAAGAGTATGCTGCCACCCACAAACTGGAAACCCTGGCTGAAATTAGGGAGCAAGTTACTGAATACAATGAAACTGCGGATCAAGAAATTAAGCTTTTGTCCAGGCACTGGGTAGCAAGGCCATATGGGGAGGGTGGGCGACCAAGCCGCACTCTGGCAGTTAATATTAGGACACCATGGGTGCCGGAGTTGATTACAGCGCTGGAGTGCCAGGATGGCATGAAAAACCATAGCACGGCTGAAATACTTAACCAATTCATGGATTATTACTCCGAGCTATATGATTTGTGCGAGGCAGCCTCTGGAGAAGAGGTACATGTATTTTTGGAGGAAATAGCACTTGCCTGGTTGCCCCCAGGACAAAGAGAGTACCTGATGCAATCATTCACAATTGAAGAGGTGAAGGAGGTGATACAAGTGCTCCCTGCTGGTAGGGCATCTGGCAGTGATGGCCTGCCCAGTGAGTTTTATAAAACTTATGCAGACTTGCTGGCCTCACACCTACACAACATGTATATCGAAGCCTATGACAATAAAATACCCCCCCCATGCTACGTGAGGCACTAATTATTACTTTACTGAACCCGGGTAAACACCTTGCTCGCTGTGAGTCGTATCGTTCACTCTCACTTTTGAATATAGACACAAAAATTATAGCGAAAATTATAGCTTCCAGGTTGTGCCCCTTGTTACCAGCGTTGGTCCTCCCGGACCAATCAGGTTTTGTCCCAACTCGCTTCCCCACATATAATGTACACACACTATTTGCAGTGATGCATCAACTTGACCTGGCTATTAAAGCAGCGGCTGTGCTGCTTGATGCGGCTAAAGGCTTCGATTCCATCAAATGGAGGTTTATGTTTGATGTACTGGGGCGCATGGGGATTCCGTTTGCATTTATACAATGGATAGAATTGTTGTATGCTGCCCCAGTTGTCAGAGTGCGGGTTAATAATTTCCATTCTAAGCTCATACCGATTTTTATGGGAATGTGTCAGGGCTGCCCGGTCTCCCCCTTGCTGATCACAATTGTGATGGAGCCATTGGCATGTAAGATGAGGCCGAGGCATGCGAGTGCAGTATTGGGATTTAGACAGCGCCCTCTTGTTATATCAATTTATGCGGACGATATGGTGCTATACGTCCGCCATCCAGAGGAGGAATTACATGGTTTGATAAGGAAGTATATTACCCATGAACGCCTCTTGGGTCTCCGGATTAACAGGGACAAATCTACCATTTTTCCCTTAACATCTAATATGCAGCCATTCAAGTTGGGATTTCCACTGGAATGGACGGTGGAGATGGTAAAATATCTGGGGGTATAGGATTCACAATGATCCGGAGATCGTTGTGAGAGAAACTTTTGGCCGTGCGTTAGTGCAAACAGAGGAACAAGTGGATGGATGGATTAGGCTACCTCTATCATTGGCGGATAGTGGAAGTCATAAAAATGACCGTCCTCCCAAAATTCCTATACTTGTTCACTAATGTCCCCATCCAGCTACCGATGAAATGTTTTGCAAAACTGCGCTCTGCTCTAATCATAATGGCTAGGGCAGGTAAACATCCTTGCTGCCATTGGGAAGTCCTCACAAGGTCATATTCACAAGGGGGGTTTGGGGCCTCTGATCTATATCTCTATTACTTTTGTGCACAGGCTCACTTTGGCACTACTGGTACTTTCCCCTGTGTTTCCTGCCACACTTGGTGGTGGAAGCGGATGATGCCTATCCAGAACCGCTGACTGCTATGCGGCCTAGGGCACAATCAGTATGCCCCCATCGAGAGATGCAAAAGACACACAGATGATGGACGGAATGCAGAGCAAATCAAACATTCTCCCCCAGTCAGTAGATCTGGATTACATCCATCGTTCTTTTGCTCACCATGCCACCCCAGTTTAGACCCAGCCATATGCAAATCAGTCTTGACCCTGTGCCTCATTGGAACAGTCCTGAACGACTGCCAAGCCAGGTCCTCACTGGACCGGAAACAAGCATCCTGGGACCAGTTTCGGCGCATAAGTCCTCATTAGCCAGGCTAGCTTGAATCCAGTGGCACAGTGAGCCCAGGACGCACGTCTGGGCACACTCGGCGCACTTAGGGCGAGAAAGCAAAAGACACACAGATGATGGATGGAATGCAGAGCAAATCAAACATTCTCCCCCAGTCAATAGATATGGGTTAAATCCATTGTTCTTGTGCTCACCATGCCACCCGAGTTTAGACCCAGCCATATACAAATCAGTCTTGACCCTGTGCCTCATGGGAAAAATCCAGACCGAACTGCCTAGGATGCAGGGAGGGCCTGGCCTGGCAGTTCAGGCTGGACTGTTCCCATGAGGCAAAGGGTCAAGACTGATTTGCATATGGCTTGGTTCAAACTGGAATGGCATGGTGAGAAAAGGAACGATGGATTTAGGCCCAGATGTCTGCACTGGGGTGAATGTATGACATTGTTCTGCATTCTGTTAATCAGTTGTTCTTTTTGCACCAGTCGAGAGATGAGCACGATAGATTGCACAGTACAGGCGTGGCGGACATTGGCGGGGCAGGCAGGGAAACTTCCAATATATGCCCTAGCGATGCGTTAGAGCGATACCCTGATATCTCTGTGGCGCGGGAACATTAGTCGCTCTCAATCCTGGCAGATGTTGGCATTGTTACAATGGGCGATGCATACCCAGAAGGCACATTTATTACACTGGAGGATTTACAGGCATGCAAGCCCAGCTCTTCGCTATTAGTATTTACATATTACAGATTGAGGGATGCCCTTAAAGCTTAAATACACGGCATCCTGCCGAACCGTTGACTTTGAAGCCACTACAGGCTATGCTGGCAGGTCCTTCCCATATCAGATAAGGTCTTGGTAACCTGCTCCCAGAAGTCGTGAACTCGCTCACAGTGCCATGCCAAGTGGATGAAATCCGCAACTTGCATTTTACATCTGGTACAATTAACCGATTCTCTCAATCCATACCTCTGTAAATGCTTGGGTGTATAATACTACTGTTGTAAAACCTTAAAATGAATACCATGCATATTTCAGTTAGTGGTTAATAGCCCTGTTAAAGAGCAGCAATAGTTTTATGGGAGACCTCCAAGATCACAAAATCTCTCAAATATACCAGTCCCTAGTTACGCATAGTTCCCCTTCGCTACAGGATCTGAGGGAGACATGGGAGGGCGATGTAGGCCCGATGGAGGAGGAAGATTGGACTTGGGTTCATCTATAACTCTCTCGTTTCGACGGAGCGGCTAACTCAGGCAAGCATCCTCCTTGCCGTCCAAGCAAACCGGTCCTTTCAATATGATTGGTAGACATACTGCAAGAGCAAGCAGTGATGGCAAGCAGTGATGAAAGAGTTCCATAACTCCTAGGAGGAGATATTCTAGAGCTGAGATACTACCAGAACAGATGTGATAGGCCAAAATATTAAATGACAATCTAATTATGCTTTGGAGAGTCTAGCTATCACCTCAACCTTTTAGCCCTCCAGCTCACACAGTTGCATAAAGGAACTATTTTGTAAAGGTTTCACCGTGTAATGAATGCCTAAAAATAGTTATGGTCAGTATTGTTGAAATCAACACTCCCTGAAAACGATGACTCCTTTTAAATACACATCAATATTGTATAATTTTGTGAATATTACTACTATCATCAAATGTTCATAAGTCACATTTATTAAATAGAAAAGTTTCATTTGTAATTTAGGAAATGATTTCTTTGAATACTCTCCATCGCAAGGTCTTGGCAATGGTCCATAGAAAGAATGCTCAGACGTCTGCAATACTTTGGGAAACGTCAAGTGCTAAAAAAGTTAAGTATCTCGTAAAACTTTAAGGAATACTTTGCTAGAGAGCAGATGTATGAAAAACGGTACAGACTAAGCAGCAGTAAATAGAGGATGCATGTCACTACACCTACAACCTTTACTTTCTGAAACATTTTACATTGTCACCTACACATATCATACCACTACAATGCCACAGTAAGTAAGTAAACCTGGTATATGTCACAGAAGGACTACAGGGGTGGATTCCAAGGGCATAGTAAAGCTGCTTCTATACCAGCTTGGGCGGTGGTGTCACTCGACAGTTGAAGTTTTCCGTTATGTTTTTATGGTTTTAATTAGTTTGAACTGTGATTTCCAGTTCGCAAGACAGAAGCAGAAGCTAATGACTAGTAGTACAATCAGAAGATAACATGACACAGCTGTGTGGAGGGGGTCAAAGGGAGGCAAAGGAATTAAACATGGC
Organism: Triturus cristatus; assembly: GCF_964204655.1. NCBI lineage: Eukaryota > Metazoa > Chordata > Amphibia > Caudata > Salamandridae > Triturus > Triturus cristatus. The sequence continues at coordinate 553,504,294 of NC_140584.1, forward strand.
TACAGAGAGAAAGAGGAATGTTGACAATCTTAAAGAAAATATAATTGAAAGACAAATGGACTAAGAGTGCATAAGAACAAAGGAAAGAAGAATGCAAAGAACAACAGCAAGATAGAAGGAAAAAATAAAACAGAAAACAAAGAAGACAATACGAAGCGAAACATAAATAGATAAGAGAAGGAAAGAAGGAAACTTTCCTTGAGGGAACAATCCCTGCATACCTTCTTACAGGGTAAGGAATGTATGCTTCATTCATCCATCCACTCAGTGGCAGCAAAGCAGTTCAAAGTGGGTGATCATTTATTTCCCTGGCAACGCCCTCATTGGTGTCTAGTGTCCCAAGGGGGGAGGACTGAGGATGTTACCTGGTGGGCGATATGGGGCGCAGCAGACAGTCATGCCAATGAGCAGGTCGTACCTCATGAGAAAATTTCATGGGTGGCCCATCAAGCTTTGTTGGAGGTGGACAGATAAGAGAGGAGGTGGCAAGGATTTTGAAGAATATGGACTCAGAACTCTTTCATTTAAGTCCAATGGAGGGAATTTAACTCACATTATTTCTATTATAGTTACAACTGTGAAAGCTCAACATGTAAATAATGGTGAACTTTAACTAAATTAAATGAAATTTAGATTTATAACGTGCACTATTACCCGGAGCTGTCTAGGCGCGGCGGCTCCCCCAATACACTAACCAGAGTGGGTAATTTTAAAGCTGCGATGGACTAGTTGTTAAAAAGCTGAGTTTTTAAAAGTTTCCCAGTAGATTGTTTTCTGTCTTGAGTGCCAGTGGGATGTATGTATGGTCTCCCGACCATGCTCAGAAACACTCTAGCATTTTAGAGGATATGATTTGTGAATACTGACAATGAGGGGACATTCCAGCACCTAAAATTGGAGTGATTGTCCTTGGTAAATGAACAGCCAGAGTTTTTCTCCTCAAAGTGAATCGCCTAGAGGGCATGAAGTCACTTTGGTGAAGAAATCGCGCCCACACCCCGTTTCATAACTCTGGATGTTTTTTTTTGTTTTACTGCTGCAACCTTAGAAGAGATAAGTACTTACCACATTGGTGAAATGCATGTCTGATAGTAAATCTCAAAATCAACTCTTAGACCCTTACTTTCTACCGACGAGCCGTATTTGAGTGAAAAAAGGCCATATATCTTCCTCATGTACGGCATCAACTCTTGTATGTGAGTCTTTGAGTGACATCAGACTTGGAATATGACAGTATTTTGAAATTGCCTAAAAGACCGTGATAGCATTATTGATGTAGAGAAGTCAAATGTGATATCATCCAAGAATCAAATATTGGTGTGCAAACGAATTGGGCAATATAAAGTATGTTGTGCCCCCATATGGAAAACAGAAGGGAATTATTAATATTGTTGGATCATGTTTGTATTTGCAAGTTTGCTAAGTAATTGCAGTAATACTGTAAAAATATGGCTGAAAGTGCTTTATATCTTATTTTAGGTGAAATGCTGTATATTTACAGACAATATTAAGCAATCTCAATATGCTGTAACAAAGTAATAAAATGCAATTATGAGAAACAAAAGCATGGTTCAAATGAACCATGTTAGTGTGAATTTAAGCTTCGATTTGCGGGTTTGTAGTCAAAAGAATGTCTCGAAGTTTGGCCAAAAGATTCAAAACATTTAACACAAAACAAATGCCATTAGTCTCGAATTACACTGTCCTGAACTGATTTAACGTTACAACAAGCATCCACTTGTATTTAATGTTACTCTTTAACACTAAAGTGAAGAGTTCCTTTAACAGTACATTGCACTCCGTAATGAGGAAGCTGTCCACGGGGAGGCATTTAAAGGCTCCGAGTTCATATGAGATGGCTGACTGAGCAAGAGAATTCAACGTACAGAGTAAGGAAATGAAGCTGGTGGCTTTAGTGCCTCGTGAGAAGTGGGGCACTGAAGAAAACCTGATGAAACTAGAATATCACAGCCCATGAGGCAGGGCTCAATTTGAATACAAAGAGCTTCGGTGTATGTGTCAGAAATAGAAGCCTCCTTAAGGAAAGTCAGTCCAAGCAGACATATGTATCCCTTTGCCTATCACGTACAGTGTTATTATATACATGCTTACAATAATCACCACTTTCAGTTCACTTTAGAGGAAGATGGTACCACTAGATAGGCATAGAGTCCTGATTACTTAAAGTGCACAGGGCAAAATCATGCCTGAGGGTGATTCTATATTATTACTAAAGGGGCTGCATGGTCTCTTCTGGGATACCAAATGTGTAGGAAACTTACTGCACCGTCACATCGGCAGGGCGTTATCCTCACCTGTACTGAACATTCTCCATGAAGAGGATGAAGGGCCCCGAGTCCCGGAGCATACACCATCACCAACGGAGTGTCGGGCATAGTTCTATGTAGGTTGAGGTCTTCTAGTCACCTAGGATGATCCAGGTATTATCGCCTCTGTCAAACTGTCTACGTGGTATCTGTTTGCAGCCATCCCTGGTCTTTGCAGAGTAGTGGGGGGTGGAGGGAAGCCCCTGACAACACGTCTCCACTAGGAGGTCACGAGGTCCTCTATCGGAAGCCCAGCCCAGGCAGCCCTTCCAACGGACGCCATCGGAGAAGCAGCTTCAAGGGTGTGCAGATGCAAACAGTATGTTTTAGTTTCTGTCATTTGCAGCTGGTAATTCTAGACAGTTTTCTCTGTTTGTGTGTTGGGGTTGTCTCATCCACCTGCCCGGCAGAACCAGAGTCCACTTTTTCTCGACCGCTATGTGGGTGACCACGAACGTTTGGTCACCCTGGGAAGTGAACTCCCCCTGCCGTATTCTCTAATGGTAAACACTTGGCGGCGAGCAAGTCTTCCCTCGTTTTTTTTTTTAAACTAAAACGAAGAAATGTCTTTAAAAAAATAGGGACATACTTTTTTAATATGGCGACAGCTAACGAAGCTAATGCGGCTGAGAACGTTCACGACCGATTTTTGGCAGAGATTGCACGTGCCTCTGTACACATCATGAACTTTGTGACCAAAAACACATGCATGTGTGCTGAAGATTGCACCATTCGAGTGCTAACGAAAACCAAGCAGTATCCCAGGTTTTGCTCACTAGGACAGAGGGCACATTTCAGACACAAGCCCGCCTTTAGCCGCTCACCCACAAATTCCTCATTCAGACCACGCAAAACATCCTTCATGTCGCCAAATGGGCATTACTCTCCATATGCTCCAGGAGAGCTTTACGCACTTTTCATTTGCCGGCATTATCACCCTCTGCGCGTGTACGCCAGGCTGAAAGGCAGGGTCTTTAAGCGTGATTTAGCATGCAGAGTTAACCTGTGAAATCTGCTTTTCACCGTCTACCATTAGCTGTCACCCCGGACACCAGCGTACAATGCATCTGTGAGATGTATGAAAGGAAGGCCAGGAATTCAGTTAATTAACCACATCAGTTCCTTAACGTGATCAATTTTAATTAAACTGAATTTTAATAGAGATCTGTGTAGTCTGCAGAGAGCAGTTGCTAATTCTGCAAAGCATGTGCTGCTTTTCACTTCGGATTTGCTTCCATCTAATTAATATGGATAGGGCATTAAGTCCTTTGGACTCTGGTGGTTTTCATTTCATGACTATTAATGATTTTAATGAACTAGACTAATTCAGTAGTTTCCATTCCAGTGTTTCGGAGCCTTGTTCATCACAAATTTCAGGTTTATAATTGGTTTCCAGGTCTTAACAGTGGGCATTGATCAGCTTCAGCAGTTCTTCTTACAACCCCATAAAACATAGCACATGGTTTAACCCGTTAGCTGCACGCGAGTGCGTGAATATAAGTTCTACATCTACACCTATCAGTATAATGCAGTGATATGTGATGCGAGGGGGGTGCACGGCTTCTATGAGTCTCCAGTGGGTCCTCGTTATGGGCCTACCCACAGTTCGTTGAGTTTATATTTACTTCCAGGCCTAGTTTCCCCCTGAAAATTGGCAATATTTCATCACACGTTAGTGCTGAAAATGGATGTATCCATTTCTTGCAACTTAATGTCGAAACTGTTCTCGGGACTCTGAAATTTTACCTTTTTTTTCTCAAAACAGGTAAAAGGGGGCATGACACTCACGTTTTAACTTGAAACCCACATGAATAAAACTTTAGGAACTGTGTTTGTAATGGATGTCTTGTGAAACACTAGGGAATGTTTTCTAGGGAAAATATCCACAGCGTTGCATGCCCCTATTAATGTAATGCTATAGTATGGTACGATATTTCATGATTTGAAGCGTGGCACGTGACTACCTAAGACACTTTTGAACATTACAAAACTGCACGTCTACGTACACGATAGATGGTCCAGTACTGTACTACTCACTAGTATCAGCAGTAAGAACAGTAAAAGCGCTTTGCCATACAACATTCCTTTAAAGACAGACCTATTGGCATTGTCATTGCTTGTTTTTAGATGCTGTGGGGGATTCTCACCCTCTTTATGGGTCTCATAAAATAGAATTGGGCACCACTGTGGTATCAAGAGGGGAACATTTAATGGTTGTTGAATAATTAGGCTCAGATTCACAAAAAGCTATAAAAGTACGAGTACACTTACACCATGTGTTCTTAGGGTCAAAGTTCAAAACATGAGCTAAAAAAGAGTGCTGATTTACAAAAACCGGGACGCCCGTATATTAAAATCCATGTCTTTTGTATATTACACAAAAACAAAAGCAACATGACCGATTGCAGCATTATTGCCATGGCCCTGTGTTATTTATTAGTTATAATTTTTAATACACAACATATGCCAGTGTTTGGGCTGGACTGTTTCCATGAGGAGCAGGGTCAAGTCTGATTTGCATATATATTGCTGGGTCCAAAGTGGGGTGGTGTAGTGAGCGAAAATACGATGGAGTTAACCCAGATCTTTTGACTGGGGGTGAATGTTTGATTCATTCAGCATTCCGTCCATCATTTGTTGCAGCAGCACTTTTTGCCCCAAGTGGGATGGGTATGCCCAGACATGGGTCCCTTGCTCACTGTGCCCTGGATTCAACCTAGCCTGGCTGATGAGGGGTGTTACTCCCCGAAACCGGTCCCAGGATGTTTGCTTCTGGTCCAGAGAGGATCCGGCATGGCAGTTCAGGCTGCACTGTTCCATGAGGATCAGGGTCAAAACCTATTTACATATGGCTGGGTCCAAACTGGGGTGGCATAGTGAGCAAAAGAACAATGGCTTTAACCTAGATCTCTTTACTGGGGGTGAATGTTTGATTCATTCAGCATTCCATATACCACTCATTGCTGTAGCACTTTCTTACTTCTAGGCAGGGTATGTATAAGAATCAGAAAATAAACATTCGAGGAAAGCAATGTAACAGAAAGGGGGACTGCCGGCTATTAGAGGAAGCAGATAGGAATGGCAGGAAAAGAGTGAGAAGCGGCTAAGTGGTTGGAGAGGCTTGGAAAAGGGACAAGAAGAATTAAAGACTGCAAGATTTAGGTGAATGTGCTTGTTTTCTATTGTGTGAATGGCTTGGGAGGTTTTTGAATACTTTGAGGTGAAAATGACCCAGTATCTTGTGCCTAGCATGGGAGCGGTATGGAAAGCATATGAAGATGTTAAAGATGCAAACAGAGTCATCTTAAAGACTTTTGGAGCTCTGGGCAAGACAAATTTGCGGGCCCGCATTCATAGCAACTTTGATATTTGTTGCCGATTGTCTGCTACTACAGGCCTGCAAGATGCTAAATAATATGGAATTCTTCATTAAAATATTCCAGAACAGTTTCTCACAGAAACAAACTGACACAATATTAATGGCTGGAGCCCAAACCCTTAAGATTACATTGACTAGAGAGAGATTCGAGGTAGAGGCTGGCAGACAGTGGGAAAAAAGCAAGGCAAGCAGACCGATGGGAAGAAGTTGAAAGAGAGAAAAAGAGATAGAATATATAGAAAAAAAACCTCTTCCAGGCAAACCCTTGGATGATCGGCACCTTGGGCTATTGCAAACTTTGCCTATGCCTTAAAATGTGTCTGTATGTAAATGTTCCAAAAGCCTATGTAGTTTGTAATGCGGGCAACAGAGAAGAATCATGCCTGCAGCATCCGTTGAAGTTGTTTTAGGGAGTGTATGAAGGTTATGAAATTGTTATGTGGCTTAGTTCCTTGGGAAGATTGTTCCAAATGTTGCCACCTGTCACCCTCAGGTTTTTCCTCCATACCTTGCTAGTGATACAGCATTTTCTGGGCCCACTTGCTTATCATTGGTCCTCTGGTTGACTTTTTAGATCTGACTGAGAGGTGATGGGAGTAAGCATTTACATTCAATCAAATTTAAATTTGCTGTGCAACCCATTTGACTACACAATGAGGACCAGGAATCGTTAGCCAAGTTTTAGAAGCTTTATTACAAATTAGAACATTGGAATGTGGAGCACTCCATTGCGGACAATGGAATGCTCCGTGCTTCTACGGGCCGGTAAAGGCCCACAGAACAACATTGCAATGTTGTTTAAACAAAGGCCTCTCGGAGCCGTGGGGATTTCAATTCCCTCGTGCTCCGATAGGCCTTTGTTTAATTTGTTAGAACATTCTGCCCTCTAGTGGCAGAATGTTCTAATAGCCTTATAGCCCTTCGTAGCAGGGCTATACCTGCTATTAAAGTCCTGCTCCCTTGTTAAAGACCCTCTCCTTCGGCTCGGGCCTTTAATAGCCGGTATAGCCCACTACGGCTAGCTATAAGGCTATACTAATAATCAAGTTCAGATACACCACTGTTAAAACCATGCTGTAAAGATACAGAATAACAACTTGAAGTCCCAGCCTTCTGAAGAAATTGAAGCGGACTAGTATCAAACAGACAAGCATTTCTGTGATTGTGATACAGATAAATAGCATCAATATCTGGTGCTCAGAAAAAAATCTAAGAATCTCTCACCTATGTATTAGTAATCTAGAATTATAAAGTCCAGAGGATGGTTAGGTAATAAAGAAACTCACAAATCAGGACATTTCCATTAAAGAAAGCAGTATAGGACAAAAGGGAAAGCAAGCAAGAAAGAGTTAGCATCTCAGAAGCTCAGTCAAGAGTGTTCTATGGGTCAGGGCTGTGTTAGCCAAAGTCATACCCAGGGCCCGCTTTAGCACTGGTGGCACCCCTGCAATTGTCTTTTTTGGCCCCCTGGTCCCCACCTACGACATCCTTCTTCAAGAATTACCTCACTACCACACTTCAACAGTGCACCTCATCTCTCCATAGCAGCTCTCTGACATACATTTAATTTTTTGATAGCACTACTCATAGTTTACTCACTCTTAGTTCTGTGATCTGCATGGTGTACGTTCTTTGCAGCAGGCACATTAACACTCTGTGCTACTTTAGGATGAGTCAAAACTGCCATTAGACAAAATTCCGATCTCTCACCAATAAGAACATTAATCATCAGAGTTATCTTGACATTTTTATTGTTGCCTGAAAACTGCTGGATAGGGACGTTCACATGCTTTCAAACCAATAGTTATTTGTACACAAGGCGCCCTCCACCAAAGACAGTGCCAGGTGTGGCTGCACTGGTCTCACAGCCCTAAAGCTGGCCCTGGCCAAACTTAGGAAAGAATCAAAAGGAAAGCATTGAGGTCTAAACTCCTCAAAGTCCATTTAGGTGGTGGGGAATCAAGAAAAGTGTCTGGAGGGAAACCGCAAGAGAGATCTGCATAAAGTCTGCAGAAGGGATTCAGCCCAGAAATCTGCAAGAAGTCCAGAAAAGTTCTGAAGGGGGCAGAAGTCAGAAAGGGATCTGAAGAAATCTAGGATGAGCACTATATTATAACATACAAAGTCCATAGATAACACCCCCTTGATCACATCATCAGGGGTCCATTGTCCTCATCAAGTTTCCAGGTTGCAGACTGCAACATCGAGAAATTATCCCACACTGGATATGGTAATGACATCTCTCTCTCAGACACGTGGATTGCAGCATTTACTCAATAAGCCTTTCAGTTGACACTTTGTTTCTCTATGTTCCTTCGTCAAGGTCTTCTTCTCGGGCTCTTTCCCCTATCTCTAGTACAGTAATGTATCTATTCTAAACTAAAAATGCATGTGAAAATTTTGCAAGAAATGCCATGTTAGCAGAAAATGGAAAACAGCATTCTATGAAATGCAGCATGGTGAAATGCAGACTTAAACTGTTAAGATAAGTTAAACATAAATTTAATGGTACACAATTAATATGCATTTGCACATTTATAACACAAATTAATGTAAGGTTCTAATACATTGTATTGAATTCATACTACATGTGACATACAGGAAATCCTTACAATAAATCAAGTGTAAGTATGACTAAGAACTACATTTAAATGCTTATACGTGTAACATCAGTACACACACTACATAAATGTTGTAATTTTAAATAAAATCACGCTTTCCATAATAAGGACGGTTTTAATTTTTTTCAAGTCATTATGGGTTCATCATACGTTATAGCACACATTTAGGAAAGTCAAATTTCTTCTTCATAGTAAATACATAATCTATTAAATGGGGGTGGTTTATTTCATCAAGAGTTCAGTGAAATATCTTAATTAGCATGGTTAAACACATACTTTTGAATAGATTCTATAATTCTACAATAGATGCACTCTGTAATAGCAATGTCACGTGAAATATTTTCAAGTAAGAAACATTTGATAAGTGCACATTCATGTCATGGTTCTATTAAAGTTTTGGTGACGTATATATGATGTGTAAAGAGTGGGCAACTTTGCGAGGCACCTATAGTCTCTATTTGTTGGAAAAATATAAGTATATTGCTCACCGAAAGTTTAGAGTCACCTGTGCCAGTATCTTTCAGAGTTGGATGCTTACAAGTAGGATGTTTTTGAGAGAAATATTAGTTAGCTGATTTGATTTTGGCTAGGATTTGTTCAATGAAATATAATTGACATGCGAAAATGACTTCCAAATTTCATACCAATAGTGCTGTTGGAGGAGGTTGGTTCAGTTTCCAGCAGGTGATTTGAGGTGAGTCGCTGCCATTGTTCAATATTATGATCTCTGTAATAGTCTTATTACTGTTTAACCCTTTCGATGCGCATGTCGGCGTGGTTCCGTCATGCGCATCGGTCGCGCTGTTCGTATGACGGAACCACTCCGTCACGGCCCCGCCCGCGCAACGAACCTTCAGCACGGCGCGGTAATCCGCGCCACGCTGAAGGCGTTAAGCAAATGTCATTTAGGTCCATCCAATGTTTGATTGATAATCTCAGTATACTTAAGTTACATCTATGTCACCTCTGGCAGAGAAGGAGAATCAAGGCATTTAGGTAGTGATTCCCAAATATTCACCACTAACAACAAGGATTTACACTTCATTAACTGCCATCTTCCATAGAATCCATGTTCACATAAAGGTACTTGCCATGTTGAATTTTATGGCAACTCGATATTTTCAAGGGACCACAGTTGTGACGTTTAAAATCTCATGGGCTTGCCAGCACACATGTTCCAGATGCTGCACAGTATAATCAATGCAAGCAGCAATGCATGCCACAATCTGTGTAAAACATACAACATGTAGAATAGCAGTCCTATTCTGTTGCGCATCTCTCTCCCGTGAGTTCTGCATTAGACTGCAAATACAATGCTCACTGAACATGTGTTCTGATATTCACAACACTTGCAATTTAACTATTGCACGGACATCACATGTGTGCATACACGTTTCCCAGATACACCGCATGAAAGTAAATTCTTCCAGTGGTCAAAAATCCAACTGCATAATTTTGCTGCTGGTCTTGAAGACCATTAGAAAGCAGTCCTGCTTCATATAGCAGTGGAACAACTCTGAAGTCAATAGTGTGACCATGCACAGTATTACACAACACACAAAAGAATGACATTTATGAACATAAACTCAAAATACTTACCTACAAACTCATTTTGTCCTGGGGAAATGTTTTTATTGTCAACATACTGTATTCAGCCATGCTCGAGTTGTACATATTTCCCTAGCCCTATTTTCCTGCAAAAGATTTATTCCTATAGGGAAACTACTGCTATTGTGCTACCCCTCCGCACATTAATGCTTTGTTGTTTTAGATGTGAGATCCTTGCCCACTTTGTCTAAATAGCTTATTTCAGGTTTATCTTCCCGGAACACGTGCAACACACAAGCACACAAACCCACTTTGTCACATTTTATAAACAGTACTCTTACATGCAAAGTCCTCCTGGGGCACTTTTACAATTCACATGCTCAGCCTACAAGTTAAGGTTACTTAAGAAGTTCGGGTCTGCCACTTTGAGAGTGAATGGTATTGGAGCAACCTGTCACTATCCAGAACCACAGCAGCACATGGGTTTTGCTGGACCTGGCCCTTTTTGTAGGTTAACCCCTTGGGTGCTAGGCCTTTTCCCCTCCTGTGACTGGCGCTTCCCTAGTGGGTGGGTGTCATGACGAGATAGTCTCGTCATGAACACAGCGCGACTGTGCTCCATGACGAGACCATCTCGTCATGGGCACAGAAGAGGTTAACCCAGATTTTTGCCTTCCTTTGCTCAGCTCATTTTTGTTGACTTTGAGGACTCTGCACACTTTTCCCCTGCTAATCAGTGGTAAGGTGCTTGTGCTCCCCTTGCAAACATGGTGAAATTGATATACACCTTACTGGCAGATTTAATTTACTTAAAAGTCCCTAGTACATGGAACTGCATGTACCCAGGGCCTGTAAATGAAATGCTCCTTGTGGGCTGCAGCACTCACTGTGCCACTCACTAAAGTAGCTCCTTAAAACATATCTCAGGTCTGAAACTGTAGCCTGGAGTGGAGTTTTAAACTGCCATCTTAACCTGGAACAATAAACCTTTTGCCAGGCCTAACACTTCCTTTTAAATACATATGTGTCACCCCCATGGTATCCCCTACAGGCTCATGCAGCAGGGTGCATTGTATTTAAGAAGTACGACCTGTGTATTTAAGTTTTACATGCCCTGTCAGTGAAAAGCTCCCAAAGTCGTTTTTCATTGTAGTAAGGCTAACTTTCCCATAGACTAACACTGTGTTACCTTATTATGCTTATTAAGTGATAACTTCAGTTTGGGAGCAGATAGAGAAATATCTTGCACTCATTAGAATTGCAATTTAAAACCCTTATTGAATTACTATTCTGAAAAAAACATTTTTAGGAAGTTTACATTTTGTTGCCTAAATCAAATGTGACTCTCTGCCAGTGGCCTGTGTCACATTTCTGTTAATGGCTTTCCTGTGGTTTGATGTGTATTCCTTCCAGACAGGGGACAAAAGGGCCTTCGGTGTGTACCCATCATGAGCATGGAGGCCTGGGGGTTGTACTCAGCCCTCCTTGAGCTTAAAAGAGTAGCCTGAGTACTGTACACGCCCCCTTCCAGACTTCTGAAGCTGCCTGCCCTGTCACTGGCAAATGCATCTCACACTTGGGCCTGCCTACCTTTTGTTATCCTAGACAGAGTGGCGCCAATCCCAGGGGAACAGGGAAAACTGACCAGAACCAGTTCAGGGTTAGAAAAAGAGAGTGACCCCCACACACAGGTTGGCACTGTGTATAAAAGTGGCACCGTGAGAACCTCTCATTAGAACACTCCTGCTCCTGTGGAAGATTCAGAAGAAGGTCCATCCTGATGTCTAAAGAATGAAGCCTGGACCTGCTTGCCTTGAAACTAGGATCCCAGAAGTGATTTCAAGAGTGAGTTGGCTGACTTCCTCTTTGAGCTACAGGGACAGAACAAGCTTTTTAGAGGTCTTCCCTGCAACTTGCCAGCTGACCAACACCAAATGGACCTGCATGAGCCCTACTGCTGATCTCTGCTGGAGTGACTCCCAAGAGGTGCCTCCCCATGTCCTGGCCCCTTGAAGGCTGGTATCAATATGTACTCCTCCTACTTCAAAGTGCAAGAACTCGAATTACAAATGAAAATCCAGATGTTTGGGGCTGTTCACAACTGTAATCGACCACCTTTGTCTCCCTCCAATATGATGCTCCGATGGCAACCTGCTCTTTGGGCTGAGACCGATCTCCTCGTGGCTCTTGCCAAATTGAAGCTCTGGCTGAGGCTCATTGTGTGGAATTCAACTGTGTTAGAAGTTAAACTCTCCACCGGGACGAAGCTGGTCCCTGTATGCAACCGATTTCAGTGTTGCTTAAATACTTCACACATTGCCTCTAAGTTAAGCCTGACTGCTTTTATGACAAGCTACCAGAGAGTTAAGCACAAGGTCATTTAGTGATTTTTTTTGGTTTCACCCTTACAAGGATTGCATTATTTAGTTGAGTGGGACTCTCACCCCTCTCAACTAATAACCCAATAACTGACAGGTGTGCATACTAATGCAGAAATATAAGTATATTTAAATAGTGATGTTAAGTTGAAGTGGGTTCCAGAACCTACCTGAAACTCCATTCCTATTACATCCGGTACTCTGGTTACAAATTCTAGGGACTCAGAATAATATTTGTTAACCTGGACATTATTAGTTATGTATAAATTAAAAAAATACAAGTGCAATAACTTCAGTTTAAGGTCAGGGTTTAGTGATTTTCACAGTGTTTCCATGAAAGGATCATATTACCCGAGGAGATTGAAGCCATTGGCACATGGCTCTACCATGTGGACCCGTCAGTTTTGAGGGAACCATCAAGAACTAATTGAGGCAAGCAGAAGGGACCTGAAGACTAAGTGATGGGTCCTTTCAGCATTAAAAAGAGAGCATGGATAGGCTATAAATGCTAAAATCCATCCACATCTTGGTAGTGAGAGGGACTGAAGACTGAAATGAATGGTGATTTGATGAATACTCTGAGGTGATGTAATGAGTTATTGGTTTTTACACATTACGGGGGAATGACTGGCTTGAGTATGCTTAATTTGAGCCAGTGGTTGCCAGTAGGGCCCATCGGCACTCACTTTTGAGGACCAACACTTATTTATCCTCATCAGATATTGACTATGATTAACAGAGAGAAAAAAGCAGAAAGTGAATACATGGAGGAAGTGAAAGACGGAAAACCCAACACAAAGTGAGAAAGCAGGAACTGGCAAGAGTGACATAAAGGTACAGCAATGGCTGTTCATGGATTAAAGAGGCCTAAAGTGAGTTTAAGATTATGCAGACTTGGTATTCAGCGCAACAATTTTAATAGCCTAACCAGAGAAGCTTTGGGCACTGGCACTCATTCTTCTGCACATTAAGAATTGTATTTGACTGGGTGCTTGGTGCTCACTGGCGCATGAGATTGATAATATCATGTATTTTTCATATTTAGCCTTTGAGAGGGATAGCTCACATTTGATCAGTAGGCTGAGAGAGAGTAAGAAAGCTGCTTTTGATGTCACTTTACTCTCACAGAATGTCGGAGTTAATGGTGGACATTTTGTGCGAAATAAGCACAGAAAATTACACAGTCACTGAGGATAGCTTTTGTAGTGTCAAATTGTTCAATATCCAAATGTGCTCCAACCCAAGAGTATGCACAGGGAAAGGAATGGTATCTGCTGTTGCCCCTCGAGGTTTCTCACCCGTCCACAATGGGCCAGTGTTTATAGTTTTAGGGAAAAACATTCTGGCAGGCGTAGTGAAGACAAATAATGCAAGTGGAGTTGTTTTCCACCCATGGGATTAAGTAGGCATAGTAGACAGGAAGAAACTTGAGATCCTGAGGTGGATAATCCCACTTTGGTATGTACCACAGCAGATATTTAACTGTGTACTTGATGTTCTGAGTTTTGAACGTCCATTGCATTGCCGTCAAGCTTTTTGGTGAGCTTTCAACCACAAATTATTTTAGAAGCTGCACTTAAAACATGTGCTCATCCACTACCATAGTGTAAAGGATAAATCAGAACCAGATATCATTAAAGTGTAATTAACTGCCATTGTGTAATTATGTGAGGCCTGCAGCAATACAGTGGATATATTTCACTGGGCATGTACACAACCCACTAGTTTGCTCTCTGTCTGCACTATCATCAGGCCCTGATTTCACCACAGTTCTGACTGTACGGAAGACTCAATTGGTAATTATGCTGGATTCTGGGGGATTGTGATATATCATTGCCCCACGATCCATATTTCATGGATTGTTCTGAATGTGGCATTTAAATTGAATTAAAATGCCGAACATATGTATTAGTATGCCATAGTAGGCCAGGTGTCACTGGTAACCTTCTCAGCTAGGGAGCTTATGTAAAAAAGAGGCCATTGTTCAGTCCCTCTCATTCTCTCTTTGTTCAGGTTATCCAGTCAATGCAGCAGTTCTGGGCAAGAAAGGAACCCATGTGGATTGAGGTCAACATGTACTGCACAACACACACTGGGAAGAACAGCCTCTGAGTGTTACGGTGGCATTGAACCAGTGTCAATTAGTCAATTAAAGCATAATGTCAAGATATTCAATGTATGCTCAGTGATGCCAAGGCGTGGATGTCCCCTCTGGTATGCCCCTGTAGAGGATGGGTGGAAATTGGTGAAAGCTTCCAAAAAATACCTCTAGTCTAGATAGCCTATACATTTCCACTTTTATGGAAAGGATATTCATTATTGTATACCATCCCACAAACATGCATCTGTCAGTCTGATTAAACACACATTTCAGTGTGTTCATTCTTAGCAGGGTTCCTAAAGATGTGTTTGCCACCCAGCACTGTTAAATGGGCAACCAATATTTCACATGTTTATGCATGCACATTTGTGATGGTACCACCAAATGCAGGCAAATGTCAACCAAGTCCTCAGCCCGCAATAGTGTGGCACAGGGCAGCTTTTCTGGAAAACTTGTTTATGGAGAAAACATACTGAGGGAAAAAGCTACCATATAGGGAAACTATACTTGGGCTTTCATATTCCCTCCCTTCCTCAGGATTACTGACAACCAAAGCCTGAGGAGCAAGGGATGTGCCCACTTTCAGAGGTTGATCTCAGCTCATGGCAATCCAGACCTCTTTCTGTTGATGTGACATGCAAGCAGGTCACTTTTGTAATCGGGTTTATCTCTTTGGATCAGTGTAGCGAACACTGTAGTCAGAAAATTGACTATGGATTCACACATTAAATCATTGACAAAATCTTATTATACACATTCTCAGAACAGGCATTCCTCAACCTAAAGGATACATTTAAACAAGCTGCACAAGGCTCTTGTAGGTTCATATCTAAACTACTGAAAATGACTACTTTTTGCTCTCCAAACAAAGCGATGCTCCCTAAAAGGCATGGCAGCTGCCAGACTAATCTATTTATTTATTTAAGGGTTTTCTATAGCGCTGGCCAGACCCGAGGGTAGCGCAGCGCTTTACAATATTTATCATGTGAAATTTAATACAAAGTATAGCTGTAGTAAACATATTGATTCTCAACGAGTCCTGTTTTAGGGAGGGGGAACAGAGCAGCAAATCAAGAGGTAGGTGCTGCAAAAGTCAATCTTATCACAGTAACTCTAATACAATCTAATAAATCTAATACACAATCAAGAGCACACATAGAACACCCGTTTAAAAATAACTTCAATGACTACCAATGATTGTTGGATGCACCTACAAAACTTAATTCATTATCTTCAATGCAAAAAAAAAACAAGAAACGAAATATTCCATAAACTACCTCAATTATGAGGTCCGTCACGCGTTCTCCATTGAGGAAACTCCTTGCCTTTGGCAAAGTTCCACACTATGCCACTTGTTTTCTGGCAATGCACCTAAGATTTGAAACTAAATGAGGGCCTGGAGTCTTCACCATGCAGTGGGTGATGCAGTCAGGACCAGGCCTAGGAGTCTTTATCATGCGGTGAGAGTAATTGCAGACGTAAGAAGCTCTACAGACAATATGGGGCTATGACTCCTGCTTCACCGTAGGCATCTCATGGTGTTCCCTAATCCTGGGGGGCCGCTAGGACTACCATCACTTCGGGAGAAAAGGACTCACCGTGGTAATTCCAGGGCAAGCGTCATTGTGGTCTAAGGCATTAGGGGCCTTTGAGGAAATGCCTTGTCAGATTCTGCCCAGCAAACATAGCTTCGGTGGCCATTTTGAATCGCATTTTGTCTCACAGGAGAACGTGCAGATGGGTGGGATTAATATATAAATGCAAGCCACGCCCGATGGCAACTGCGGATTATTGAGTTCTTCTCAGGGGTTGTAGCAGGATTACGCAGAAAACAAAAAAGGAAAAGGCGGAGGCGCGCCCCTCAGAGGATGAGGCAAGCCTCTCAGCAGTGTCTTTCATACACAGCAAAAAGATTGAAAATATTGCGTTCATTTCACGAGTTTGTAGACTTCGGTGGGGAAAAAACCCCCCAGAAAAGTCCGTGTCCAAATGGATCTTTGAACTTGGACATTTGAAAAGTTAACACCTTGTGTTTCTGGCTGGAAAGCAGAGATCTGGAGTTAAAAGTTCTTCTAATGTCCCAAAACCGATTGGGTGATTTTAATGACGGTCAAAGGGAAAGGATTTTCAGCCAGTTTGGGCGGAAAGTAAATTCAGTTCCTCACTGTGGATGCAGAACTTGAGCAGGGCACCGCGAAAGAACTTCAAATATTGGGTTTATAACTGTCAAAGGTACTGCTTGTCAACTGCTACAGTTATTGTTCTGGTGTGTAGCTAACCCACAGCACGAGAATAAGATTAAGCCTTCTGGAATAAAAATGTTGGCAAGCTCATAAGTTATTTCAACAAGTATCCAACCACACACTTCCACCAGGGAAACATGGAACTGTTAATTCCTCGTTGCTGGTCCATGTAGTTTCACCCTACAGGTACGGAATGAATAATTGTTTAAAGTGCTACTTATTGACGTGTTAATTAGAAGACATCATTGGCATGAAGTGTCACGAACTAACCAGACTCCTACCACCAACAGGATCTACTGGCTGGTGTCCACTTCCTCACCCCACCCCTCATACTTTCAGCCAGTTCACCCTGTGGTTTTGATCCATGGCTGCTGCAACAAGGTGGAGGCAGCGAGTGGTTGCATTTTACTCCTACGTGAGTCTTCTGGTTGTCTGATCTGCAATCTTTCATTTTCTGCTTATGTACCCCCATATTGCACCTCATATCATAGATGAATTTATTTGAGAGGACTTTTTTTCATTTATAAATGCATAGTGAATGTAATATACTGTACAACAGTTTCTTTAGTATAGTTTGTGAGGCCTGCTGGTTTCTTAGAAAAGTGCATTTAAGCTGGGTACATACAAGTACAAGGAAGAAAGGAAATGTTTGACTTCTTGTGAGGATTGGTAGAGGCAAGCACAGCTGGAAACATCCTTCTTGAAGGCCAAAGGGAGGCATCACGGAAGTAGCATGGCCATATCAACTTACTGGGTATGCCATAACGTCCTAAGCACAGAGACAGAGAATGACCTTTTCAATACAGAGCAAATACGTCTTTTGTTCTACTAAGGTATGTCGGTGGGGGGGGGGAGGGGTTAGAAACCTTTACAGGCCCTTTTGAGACGAAAACATCTTAGCTAGAGGCAAGAAGGTAGCGGTTAGAAAACTGAGATCGCTTCTATCTCTATATGCAAGGAAATTCCGAAGTACTTTTGCAATGCTGCAACTCTTCTTCATATTTTGTTCATTAGAAAAGTCAAAATGAAAATGTCTTTATATGAACTTTGGATACAAATCATAAAAGAGCAAGATAGGATTCATCACAGAAATACAATAAACACATCATCAACTATCAAACGTTAATACAAGATTGATTAAAAACATAACTGCAATACAATGAAAACTGCTACAATAAAGTGTGTTCATTTAGCAATGAGCTCCCTCCACTGCCATTATTCCTTCATCGATTACCTAATTCTTGCAGACATTGTGAGGAAACGACAAACACGGAAACGAATATCAGGACTGCCTAACATATGGAGATACGTTAAGGCATCCCTACATTTCCTGAAGGCGGTTTAAAAATATGCCTAAAACAGCATTGAAAAAACAACAATAGAATTGTACAAAAAAAACATGAAATGCAACAAGGATTGCACAGCCGACTCGTCACAAGGGCATGCCGGTAAACTACTGTCCCAAGCCTTCGCCCCATCAGAAAAGGACAAAAGACGCCCAACAGTGCCTGCCCTCAAAGCAAAGAAGAGACCTCTTTTGCGAGAGAGCTCCAGAGAAAGGTAAAATGGCAGTTACTAGTAGAATAAAATAGTTAGGAACAGAGTGCTTACTAAAAACCTCCCCTGTTCATTGGGAGAAACTGAACTCTTCGTAGAGGGACTTTACCAGCCTCTTATCATGTTTATTTATAGAGGCCGGGGCGATAAACATTTCGGGGAGACCAATATCAATGAAAGACCTACTGACGTATTTCAACCAGAGGATTGAGGGACCCTTGTATTAACTAAGATAGTCTTAAATAGCTGTTCTATTAAAACTAGCTTCAGTATTAGACCACATGCTCACCCAAGGCTGGAGCGGGACCACTTTAACTCTACCAGAGACATAATCCAGATTAAGTTCAGAATGTAGATTAAAAAGTGGGATCTAGTTGGTAAAGGATTTAAAAGCCGCCTGCTTGTCCTGTTTTCTTCCACCTGAATGAGGGAAGCAATATGGTACCCCCATGCCCCTGCTCCATATGTAGTTGTGGAAACACACTGCAGATTATAAATCTTGATGTAAGGGGAGAGGAGGCCCCTACTGTTCCTCTGAGTAAGATTGAATAGGGACCCGGCCGCCCTACCTAGTTTGCTGCTGCGTTAACCTGGGATTGTCAAGAATTGAAGGAATCAAAGGTATCACCCAGGCAGCTTAAATTCTTCACAGAGCTCAGGGTATTATTTGCAGCTTTAGGGACAACCGGTTTATCCTACCTGGTCCGCAGGCAGAAGAAATCTGTGATTTCCCATAGTTAGTTAACATATCTAAATTACTCAGAATTGAAATAAAAGACTCTAACAGGGTACGCAAGGCCCGAGGCATCCTTGCCATTAAAACTGCATTGTGTGCACATAGTAACACCAGGACGGATGAGTCAGCAATTTTTTGAACGTCACTACTTAGTTCATTAATATAGATGATGAAAAGCAGAGGTGCCAAGTCAGACACTGCTCCGCTGTACCTAGCCCTGGGTGAAAGCCGTACGGACAGGGGGACAAGATGTTATTAACAAAGGCCAAATCTGCAGATGATTACAAATTACCCTCTTCACTGAGCTGTCAATAAAGGATATTGGCTATAACATTTTGGGGACTCTCTGTCCTTTTTTGAAAATTGGGACAATTATTGAAAGTGCCCAAGATTTAGGGACCCTACTAAACAAAGAATCATTAAACAAATTAGCGACAAAGGGACCTCAGACATCTAAATGACACTTAAACAAGTCCACGGGGATCCCGTCAGGCCCGAGGCTTTACAGCTTGAGCTCGGTCTGATAGCTTCAACCACTTCCTGAAGGGAAATCTGAAGGGGGGGGGAATTATCCAAATGACAAAGTAACCTATCCTTATACAGCTTATCTGCGGGCAGTAGGTAAATAGAGGTAAAGTGCTTAACCCACTCCAGACCAGACATTTTGCAGACTAGGAGCTGGTTGGGAGGGAGCCTCCTGCTGGTGAAACCTGTTGACAATATCCCAGAATACTTTACCGTTACTCTGAGCAGCCGCTAATTCCAGTTTTTCCCAATCCCTTTTATTCAGGTTGTTCTTCCTGTCCTGTTTTTAGCCCCTCGGACAGCGGTTAGCCGTTGAACAAGTGCGCATCGAACCAACGTGAGTGGTCTGGGGCAGGACAACAGGGTTTCAGCAAGTGAATCTTATGCAGGAGCATAAGAGTTGGTAACAGGATCCTCTATTAAGCACCCCATAAACACCAACATATGGGTTTTAAAAAGAATACCGAGTATAGAGCTAGAATCTTTCAGATGCCTAATCAATCTGCGCCCATCTCTTGAATGCCATGTGATTTCTCTACATACGGCTGATGGTTTGTCATGACCCAAGGGGATGTACTCTTCCATTGACAATGCATTATGATCCTCCCATTGTGTTCTTATGATGAAACTGTCAGAGCACCACTGCAGAAAGTGCCTGGGAGAAAATATTTAATCGATGCCAGACACCCTCACTCCCCCCATAGGTGGATTTACTTGGCTCTTTGCGCTGAAAGAAATTGATTACATCTACAAGATCATGAGACTACAAATTTCCTCAGCTCTCTCTCTCCATCGTCCAGTGGTACTGCTATTACTACTGAACCTGTAGAACCCAACTCATTGGGCAAATCCCAGAGTTTGGCATTAAAATTACCACAAAATTTAAATCGAGGTTGGAGTGTGGTGTCAGAACCAATAGATTTCAAGAGAAATACTCCTCAAATAAAGAGCTAAAAGAATTACTAAAATTACAGTTATAAAAATGTACCGGGTAAAAATAAAAAGAGCCCTGGATAGCCTTGATAAGCAGAGCCTGGTACGCAGGACTATCTGAGTCAATAACTGATACTTCCATTCCTGAGATTTAATATAACCCATACTGAGAGGCCACTCCTAGCTCTCCGGTGAGAAGAGGATGTAGCAGGGCAAGGGTGACAGGAAAATCCCCTGCATGAAATCTGTGTTATAAGCCAGGTTTCCTGCATGACAGCAACATCAAATTTATCAATAACAGCCAACAAATCTGGGCTTGGGATCCTATCTTTTAACCCTGCCACATTTCAACTCACAAGGGAAAAAGAATAACAAGACCTTGCCACCCCTACGTCAAACTCCTTCTGCGTGATTACATTTCTCCTAGGTGCATCAGTAATTAAACTTCTAGTACAAGGTTTGACAGTCAATCAACTTTTGATCGACTGTCAGGAACATTAAAACAAATTTTAGGGGGAACAGATGAGGTGACCGAGGAACTAGACGGTATGGAGACTGATCTCGTTCCTGAGGGATCCTCAACCCTTCTCCTACACATTACCAGAGACTGGAATACATGGGTGTGCGCACGTACAATGTGGATTAATGGAAAAACCTGAGAGGGAGTGGTACTATGGAACTCGCAGGACTAGATCTGCTTGAATTCCCACCCAGTACAGCCTGTGCCACTGGTGGGGATCTAAAAATGATAATAACATAGTTCCCATGAGAAGTAATGAGGCCAGGACCAATCCAGCCAATCTTTCGGGTGAACACGATTTCATCAGAGAGAGCAAAGGGGAAATCCCTATAATGTGCTAACCAATCCATTACCTTGTTGTGCGGCTCCCCATATGACTCCTCACAATGTTTCCGCAGAGGGGTACACCAGTCAATATTCCAGAACGTAGGGACACAGAACGGGGGGAAGATTTAATATGGCCCAATAAGGAATCAAGTCAGGATTAACACTGGTATATGTGTGGTTAGAGGCTGTAGATGAACTTGGTGTGCAGTGACTTAATGTGGAGGGGGCACCCCTGCCGGCATTAACGATTGCTCATTGGAGGAACTGTGTTGTCGAGATGGAGAGATTAAACAGCGGCACAGATTGTTGGGCCAGAAAGGATATAAGCTGGCTTTCAATAGCTCCCAAGTGAGCTTAAATGGAGAGAGCTCAGTCTGTATCAGAACCTTGAATTTGGTGATGCAATGGGCAGTCCGCCAGGTATAGGAGACTGCATGCATTTGTTTGTGGTGACACAAGGAAATCAGCACTAAAAACACACCCACCTGGCCATAAAACAAGCCCAAAACCTTCTAAAAAAAACTGCCTCACACTGATCTGCCAGTCCAGACCATAGGGGACTGATGTCACACACAAACAAGTGCATGCAGGCTCTCTTCTGAGAGGCGTGGCCTGCTTCAATGACAATTTGAGGTGCTCCTGGCTTACATTGGCGTTCCCCACACAGGGAGGATTGGGTTGACCATCATGCTCCCAATCAGGTCCAAAGGAGGGAGCAAAGTCCTCCTGATGTCCTTCAGTGTCCATGGGGGAAGTCAGGGGGCACGTCTCGGTGTTTATTTCTCACCTGAAGGTCACAGCTTCAGTTTTCTCGGCGGACTCCATAAACTTTGCAAATTTGAGACCGACAGCCTCTCCTCGTGTATTGGGTTGCTGCAGTACCTGCTATCAAAGCGTCAGTCTTTACTGCACAGCCATCTATACCACAGCAGCCCCTCCTAGTATACAAGTTTGCCACTAAAGCCCGCACAAAAAGCAAATTTAGTCGCTCACCTTGTATTCTCAAGTTTGGACTGGGACAAAAAATAGGCGCGGGCTTCAAAATAAAAGTGGTCTCAATTAGTGAACCAGATAGCTAGCAAAATGGTCCAGAGATATAATACAATTTAGTGTAAATACACACAAACAATCATAATAGCGATGGACAGTGCCTACGGCCACATACTTAGACACAATCTAAAACAAATGAACTACACAATGCCCAAAGCAACAGGAAATGGCAAAGGTAGAAATTACAGTGATGTAAGTGATAATATGATAGGTGAAGTAATTTCAGGTAGATAGTGCCACGTGTCACAAAATGGAGTTGGCACTGCTGGCTGTCGGTGCCAATCCATAACTTCTTCTCTAATATAATCTAGAAATGCAAGGACAAAGTTGTTTCAAAGTATACATCCATAGCGAAAGATTGGGGCTAGAGAGCAAAACAGAAGATTCAGTCTGGAGTCAACAGGAGCGTGAGTCTTTGGTTCACAGCTGAGTTGGGGTGGCGGATGGGCAAGGCATTTGTTCAAAAGGCACAATTGGGTAACCCTCATACTGCTAACTATCATGAAATTCAGTTCGACATTTAGTGAACCACAACTCCTTCAGCATATTACTTAAACAGTTATTTGAGGACTTAACTCCTTCTCCAGAGGAAAAGACTGACAAACTCGAGGGTGACCAGGCTACACCCCTCAAACACGAAAGAAACGGAATGGAACACTGCAGCAATGAATGTAACCAACTCAAACTTTGAATGTGAGTGGGACTGAGGGAAAGAACCAAACAAATTAGAAGCAAAAACTCCGTCAGGTACAAGCTAGTATGAAAGAATCTTGTAACACACGGGAAGTTGTTAGGATAACTGTCGAGCACGGGCTCGGTCATCATAGCAATGGAGCCATTACTGCATTCAGTCCTTGTTAACCTGCGAGTCTCCTGTGTCCCATCCACTCTTCAGTGCCCTGTCCTCCACAGGCCTGTTTTCCACCTTTTCAATAGATTTACATTGTTTTGTTTCCCATCTGATACATGCCCCTGGTAGCTCTTTTATCTTTTGCAAGAAGGTAGCTGAACCTATTGTGACAGCATGTGAATCCTTACACCAAGTCAAAGCAAGAAACGTACACCAGAATTTGGAGTGGTGCACTACCCAGGTGGTCAGTTCAATAAGTAAGTTCACTTGTAAAGTTGTATCAAAAAACAGTTCTTTATTTTCAAAGTCATCCGACAAGACTGAGTTCCAGCCAACGCGTTTCGTTCATTTCACAATGAACTTCTTCAGGGCGTTCGTAGTTGGGTTGGACGGCAGGAGAGAAAAGTTCTTCCCGGAGCCGTGTCCTGTGGTCGCGTGGTGAAATTCCTCTCCATTGAGCTCGTCTGGAATTGCTAAAAATCCAGCGTCAGTACCGCTGGTTGTCCGTGGAAGGATTATGGCCTCCTTGATAAGGGCCAAGGTCCGTGGGATCTGTGAGGGCAGTACGCCTCAGTATGTCCCGATCCGGTCAAGAAACGTGCAGCCACCAGCAGTGCTTAGTTAGTGCCGGCGGTTGCTGGAGGCGGGAATCCACACATTCATTTTTTGGGTTTAGGGCTTATTGTTCATTATTAGATCTTACATTGACCTAGAACAAGAGACAGAAAGGCCCAAAAAGGATGAAGAGAAAAATAGGAAAGCGGTGAAGTTCGCTAAAGAGATAAAATGTATTGGGTGGTAGAAGAGAGAGGAAGGAGGTGGAATCAAGAAAAGGCATCTTTGGAATTTGGCATCCGTAGCATTCTGGAGCTTCTGCAATCTCCTCCTCAGAAACACTTTGTGTTCCCGCACTTATTTATGCCGTATTTTTTTACTTTACAATTTGAGCACCGACACCTGGATCAATAACAACACAAAACTCCATTCTCACTGTAGAATACATAATCTTCTATGGCCTTCGTTAGGAGTATGTTTAACTTGGAACACGTCTTCTTTCTTTTTTTAAAGGGGTATCGAAATGGCAAGATTGGTGAGCAAAGTGGATTAGGGAACAACTTTTTATGTTCAAGTAGTAGGACTGGTGCACTTAGATATAACGCCTGTTGGACCCGGCCTAGTGGCGTGGTCTTAACCCTCTTGGATTGTGCTCGTTCCCCGCACCAGCCTACACGGGCCACCCTTTCGGGCCGCCCAGGGACCCCGCCTCCCTTTGAGGTCCCCCTTGGACTGTACCTGTTTTTCTACACCCGCCTAAGCGGCCCCCTTTTCCAGGCCGCACAGGGACCCCTCATCCCTTCGGGGTCCCCCCCCCTTGGATCATGCTTGCTCCACGCACCAGCCCACGCAGCCCGGCTCCCTCCGGCCTCGGCCCCCAGCGAAGCCCCGACATCGAGGCACCAAGATCTGGCCGGGGGGCACCACATGGCCCCTTCCCCACTCTCGGAGGAGGGGAGTTTCGATGGGACCCCCACCGTCCCTCAACACCTAGGTGCGATCGTCCTCCGGCCTCCCCGGGCCTGGCGCCTCTCCCGCTGGGTGTCTGGCCTCTTCCAGCCCGGCCTCTCCGCCCCCCCAGGCGCAAGGGTCCGGACATCAAAGGGCTCCAGACCTATATCTGGGGCAACCCCGCAATGGGACAGTAGTTGTATCCCGGAGTCAAGAGCCCTGCTGATGGAATCGCGGCTGACCCTACGGAGAAGAACTCTTGCTTGAGACTATACCACAAGCCCTGCTGACTTCGTCACGGCTCCACCTTATTGAGACAAGGAACCTCACGGAACATCGGGGCCCTGCTGACGCTGTCGCAGCCCAACCTCGCTGAAACCTCCCTCGGAGCCCTGCTGACGTCGTCGCGGCTCGAGCTGAACTGAAACACCTTAAGAGCCCTGCTGACCTGGTCGCGGCTCGAACTCCACGAACTGATCGCCAGAGCCCTGCTGACGCCGTCGCGGCTCGACCACTCCGAGATCCGGAGTCCCTCCAGCTTGAGGAGCAAGAGCTGGGCCCAGGGTACCCTCGTACCAAGCTGCTACTAAAGACTGTCCCGCTACCCCGTCCCTACCAAAGACTTTGAGACTCTTGTGGATCCCTCGATCCCCCTTGTACATATCGATAACCGTAACTTCTTAAATGCTGATAAAGAACTGCTCGTCTTGATAAACATCCTCGAGTCCTGTGTGGTGGTGTTACTGTGCTAGTACATTATAGGAGAAGGACCTCTCCTAGGAGGCTTCTCAGCAGCGCTCGGCTACTTCGTGCGGTGTGGGGGCCCCTCTGGGTGGTCTCTCCGACTCCCCCGAGGTCCGCCTTCCAACATTTGGTGGCCAGCGACGGGATCCGAGCCGAACGCAGATCGTACAAGCAAGTAACCTACTCGCTATCCATCCAGACGAACAGAGACCATGAGCAACCAGGAAACCACCGTGACCATGGAGTTCCCACCAGAACGATTGGAAGATTATACACACAAAGAGTTAAAGCAATTCTGCAAGGACAAGGGCATTGCAACCACCAGCCTAGGTACCAAGGAGGAGATGCAGAAAGCCCTGAGAACCTGGATAGAGTCCGAGGCGGGCCCCTCCCAGAGTGAAGGTCCCCTGCCCCTAAATGCAGCCACGCCACCAGCACCGACCCCAGCGAACGGAGGGAGAAACAGCCTAGAAAACTGCCTCTCCGCGGAAGAAATACGAGAGCGGGAGAAGGTCCGGACCCATGAGATAGAGCTCGCACGACTTCGGCTGGACGGCGAACTCCTGCTGGCCGAAAAGAAATTGGCCATGGAACAGCTACGGCTACAGGAGGAGATAGAGGAGAAGAAGCGGCATCGAGAACTGGAGGAAAAAAGGCTGACCCTCGAACACGAGCGGGGCCTCAAAGAACTCGAACTCAAAGCCCAGAAGGGGGAGACCGGCACCCCCAGCAATAGAGACGCTCTGCCGCCCACCGAAGCCAAGGTCCATATTCCCAAAGATGTCGTCAAGGAGTACTATAAAAACGACGACATCCAGCAGTGGTTCAAGGCGTACGAGGTGGCCATGACCTCCCATCGGGTACCCCGGAAGGATTGGGGTGCCGGCCTATGGGGTCGGTTCCTTAGCGAGGGCTGAGACACCCTGCTCCAGCTCCCGGAAGAGGTGATGACCTCGTATGACCATATGAAGGAGGCCCTGCTCACCAGCTACGGACTAACCGCGGAAATGTACCGCCAGCGTTTCAGAGACTGCAAGAAAATCCCCGGTACCACGTGGGTAGAGTATGTTGACTTCTTCAGCAGGGCCCTAGAAGGTTGGATCAAGGGTAGCAAGGTCACCACCTACGGGCAGCTGGTCGACCTCATTATTTGGGAACACCTCTCCAACAACTGCTTCGTAGAGCTAAGACAACACCTCCTCGACAGCAAGCTGACCGAGCCGTGGAAGCTCGCCGCCGAGGCCGATCGATGGGTCAACACCCGAGTCCCCCGGAACTCGATGGGGGAGTACCAGCGAAACCCCACCGGACCCCCCGCCAGCGCGGCGGAGGAGGAGGGTCGAACCGGAATCGGGACATCCCAGCCAGGCCGCCCCGGAGTCCGCCTCGGGGGCCGCCTCAGCAACCCACCTCCCCGAGCCTAGCCCGAAGAGGGACGACGCCAGCCAAAACCGGACCCCAGCCCACGATAACCTGCTACGGCTGCCAACAAACAGGACACTATGCCAGCGACCCTGCCTGCCCCATGAACCGACGAGGTGGGACCAGCGGGCCCCCGCCCCGACAACTGGCGGCTGCCGCCCTGGGAGAAGGGGAGGAAGAGGAAGAACCCCTCGACAGAGGGTCCACTGAGTGGGAGCCGGCGGCCATGTCCCTGGTCTGCCTGGGCAGCCGAGAAATGGTGCCCCGAAAACCCATCCCGAGCAACACCCAGAAGTACCAACAGTGGGTCACTATTAATGGACGATGGGCCGAAGCCCTCCGTGACACCGGAGCCAGTGTCACCGCTGTCCGCTGCCACCTGGTGACCCCCGAACAGATCCTGCCAAATGTGCTATGCCCCGTCCGGACGGCCGACAACAGCGAAAGCATGTGCCAGATGGCTCAGATCCCCTTCGAATGGGGAGGGGTGACGGGCATGCTGAAGGTGACTGTCCGCGACGACGCTCCAGTGGACTGCCTCCTGGGGAACGACCTAGGGAGTTCCCCCTGGGCTCAAGTGGAGCGGCGAGAGCATCTCCGAATGTTGGGACTACCCGAATGGGCCTGCGCCACCACCCGGTCCATGGCCGCCCAGGCCCCCCGCTCGTCCATGGCAGCCGACACCGTCGAGCCCGAGGGGCCCGTGCCACCACCTGCCTCCAGCGAGGAAGAAGCGGACACCGATGCCAGGCCCACGGAACCCTCCCCGGGCGAGATCGCCTCTCTCGGCGCCCTCCCGGAGCTTGCCCAATGGTGCCACGACGGGGGCCCCACCAGAGAACAGTTCCAGCAGGAACAGAAGACCTGCCCCTCCCTCGAAGGGGTCCGACAGCAGGCGGCCTCGCAGGCCAACGGTGACCAGGCCCGAACACACTGGGTCTATTGGGCCGAGGGACTACTGTACAGCGAGCAGGAGATTGCGGAACTGGGGGCCAGTCGAGTGCTGGTGGTCCCCCTCCGATTCCGGGAGTTCCTCCTTAACCTGGCACATGATGTGCCCCTCGCCGGGCACCTGGGGCAGGACAAAACCTACAGCCGCCTGGTGACCCACTTCTACTGGCCCCGGATGCGGAGGGACGTGGACAACCACTTCCGGTCCTGCCAGACCTGCCAAGCCAGCGGGAAGACGGGGGGACGGGTCAAAGCCCCTCTCCAGCCCTTCCCAGCAGTCAACACCCCATTCGAACGGGTCGGGATAGACATCGTAGGGCCCCTGGACCCCCGGACCGCCCTGGGTCACCGCTTCATCCTAGTCCTCGTAGACCACGTAACCAGATACCCTGAGGCCATCCCGCTTCGAACTGTGACGGCCCCCATAGTGGGCCGGGCCTTAATGGGGATCTTCTCGAGAGTGGGGTTCCCCCGAGAAGTGGTGAGCGACCGAGGTACAAACTTCATCTCTAAATACATGCGGTCCCTGTGGCAGCAGTGCGGGGTCACGTACAAATTCACCACCCCATACCACCCTCAGGGGAAGGGTCTGGTCGAGCGGTTCAACAGAACCTTAAAAGGAATGATCAAGGGCCTGGAAGAACCCCTAAGGCGGAAATGGGATGTCCTGCTGCCGTGCCTCCTGTTTGCCTATCGGGAGGTCCCGCAGAAGTCCCTGGGGTTCAGCCCTTTCGAATTGTTGTACGGGCATCCGGTCCGAGGACCCCTCAGCCTGGTCAAGGAGGGCTGGGAGACGAAGCCCCGAGATGCCCCTCCCGACGTCTACAGATACCTCCTGACCCTACGAAACCAGACACGAAGGTTCCGAGCCCTGGCCGAAGCCAACCTCGAGGCCAGCCAAGAGGACATGAAACCATGGTATGATCAAAACGCCTCTACCATTGAGTTTGAGCCAGGCCAGCAAGTCTGGGTCATGTCACCGGTTGACCCCTGCACCCTCCAGGACAAATGGACCGGGCCCTTAAAGGTGGTGGAAAAGAAGAGCCCCGTCACCTACCTGATCGACATGGAGTCCCCCCGGAACCCCCTCCGGGTTCTACACGCTAACCGGCTCAAACCACACTTTGCCCGGACCGAACTAAGCCTACTGCTAGCGACCGACGATAGGGGCGAAGGTGACTCCGAGCCCCTACCCGACCTCCTGCGGATCAGCGACCACGACGGTTCCATCGAAGGCATCCAACTGGCCCCCTCCCTGACCCCGGAACAGCACCACAACTGTCGGCAACTGTTGCAGCCCTTTGAGGCCCTCTTCTCCCTCACTCCGGGGGTGACTCCATGGTGTGTCCACGACGTCGACACTGGGGACAGTCCCCCTGTGCGACACAGAGCCTACCGAGTACCCGACCGGGTGCGGGCCTGCATCCAGGCCGAGGTGGCGAAGATGCTGGCTCTCGGGGTCATCGAGCCCTCCGACAGCCCGTGGGCCAGTCCCGTCGTCCTGGTGCCAAAGGCTGCCGCACCAGGCACCCCCCCAGAGCTACGATTTTGTGTGGACTACCGGGGCCTGAATGCTGTTACCAAGACCGATGCCCATCCCCTTCCCCGGGCCGACGAGCTCATCGACCGCTTAGGAGCAGCCCGCTACCTGAGTACTTTTGACCTCACCGCCGGGTACTGGCAGATCCAGCTCACCCCCGGCGCCCAAGAGAGATCCGCTTTCTCCACCCCTGATGGGCACTACCACTTTCGGATGATGCCCTTCGGCATGAAGAACGCCCCGGCCACCTTCCAGAGACTGGTGAACAAGGTCCTGGCCGGGCTAGAGGCCTTCAGCGTGGCTTATTTAGATGACATTGCCGTATACAGCAGCCACTGGGCTGAGCACCTGGGGCACCTCAAGGCAGTCCTGGCCGCCCTCAAAAGGGCCGGGCTCACGATCAAGGCCAGCAAATGCCAGATAGGCCAAGGATCAGTGACCTATCTGGGCCATCAAGTAGGGAGCGGTCAGGTGGCTCCCCTCCAACCGAAAGTTGATGCCATCCAGGCATGGGAACCCCCCACCACCCAGACAGCTGTCCGGGCCTTCCTGGGCCTCACCGGGTACTACCGGCGATACATCAAAGACTATGGGAGCATTGTCGGCCCCCTCACAGAGCTCACATCAAAAAAGCAGCCCAAGAAGGTGCACTGGACCCCCCGCTGCCAGACGGCCTTCGAGACTCTCAAGGCGGCGATGTGCACTGCCCCCGTGCTACAGGCCCCTGACTACAGCAAGGAGTTCGTGGTGCAGACGGACGCCTCCGAATATGGAATTGGGGCCGTCCTGTCCCAGGTAGATTCGGAGGGACTCGACAGACCCGTGGCCTTCATCAGCCGACGGCTGCTGCCCCGGGAGCAGCGGTGGAGCACTATCGAGCGGGAGGCCTTCGCTGTAGTATGGGCCCTCAAAAAGCTCCGGCCCTATCTCTTCGGCACCCACTTCCGGGTCCAGACCGACCACCGGCCCTTGCGGTGGTTAATGCAAATGAGAGGCGAGAACCCCAAGCTGCTGCGATGGTCCATCTCGCTGCAAGGGATGAACTTTTCCGTTGAACACCGGCCCGGCAATGACCAAGTCAACGCCGACGGCCTGTCCCGCTTCTTCCGCCTTGACGAGGAGAGCCCCCAAGGAGATGGGTGACTCTCCCTGCCTTCGGCTGGGGGGGACGCCTGTTGGACCCGGCCTCGTGGCGTGATCTTAACCCTCTTGGATTGTGCTCATTCTCCGCACCAGCCTACACGGGCCACCCTTTCGGGCCGCCCAGGGACCCCGCCTCCCTTCGAGGTCCCCCTTGGACTGTACCTGTTTTTCTACACCCGCCTAAGCGGCCCCCTTTTCCAGGCCGCACAGGGACCCCTCATCCCTTCGGGGTCCCCCCCCCTTGGATCATGCTTGCTCCACGCATCAGCCCACGCAGCCCGGCTCCCTCCGGCCTCGGCCCCCAGCGAAGCCCCGACATCGAGGCACCAAGATCTGGCCGGGGGGCACCACATGGCCCCTTCCCCACTCCCGGAGGAGGGGAGTTTCGATGGGACCCCCTCCGTCCCTCAACACCTAGGTGCGATCGTCCTCCGGCCTCCCCGGGCCTGGCGCCTCTCCCGCTGAGCGTCTGGCCTCTCCCAGCCCGGCCTCTCCGTCCCCCCAGGCGCAAGGGTCCGGACATCAAAGGGCTCCAGACCTATATCTGGGGCAACCCCGCAATGGGACAGTAGTTGTATCCCGGAGTCAAGAGCCCTGCTGATGGAATCGCGGCTGACCCTACGGAGAAGAACTCTTGCTTGAGACTATACCACGAGCCCTGCTGACTGCGTCGCGGCTCCACCTTATTGAGACAAGGAACCTCACGGAACATCGGGGCCCTGCTGACGCTGTCGCGGCCCAACCTCGCTGAAACCTCCCTCGGAGCCCTGCTGACGTCGTCGCGGCTCGAGCTGAACTGAAACACCTTAAAAGCCCTGCTGACCTGGTAGTGGCTCGAACTCCACGAACTGATCGCCAGAGCCCTGCTGACGCCGTCGCGGCTCGACCACTCCGAGATCCGGAGTCCCTCCAGCTTGAGGAGCAAGAGCTGGGCCCAGGGTACCCTCGTACCAAGCTGCTACTAAAGACTGTCCCGCAACCCCGTCCCTACCAAAGACTTTGAGACTCTTGTGGATCCCTCGATCCCCCTTGTACATATCGATAACCGTAACTTCTTAAATGCTGATAAAGAACTGCTCGTCTTGATAAACATCCTCGAGTCCTGTGTGGTGGTGTTACTGTGCTAGTACATTATAGGAGAAGGACCTCTCCTAGGAGGCTTCTCAGCAGCGCTCGGCTACTTCGTGCGGTGTGGGGGCCCCTCTGGGTGGTCTCTCCGACTCCCCCGAGGTCCGCCTTCCAACATTTGGTGGCCAGCGACGGGATCCGAGCCGAACGCAGATCGTACAAGCAAGTAACCTACTCGCTATCCATCCAGGCGAACAGAGACCATGAGCAACCAGGAAACCACCGCGACCATGGAGTTCCCACCAGAACGATTGGAAGATTATACACACAAAGAGTTAAAGCAATTCTGCAAGGACAAGGGCATTGCAACCACCAGCCTAGGTACCAAGGAGGAGATGCAGAAAGCCCTGAGAACCTGGATAGAGTCCGAGGCGGGCCCCTCCCAGAGTGAAGGTCCCCTGCCCCTAAATGCAGCCACGCCACCAGCACCGACCCCAGCGAACGGAGGGAGAAACAGCCTAGAAACCGGCCTCTCCGCGGAAGAAATACGAGAGCGGGAGAAGGTCCGGACCCATGAGCTAGAGCTCGCACGACTTCGGCTGGACGGCGAACTCCTGCTGGCCGAAAAGAAATTGGCCATGGAACAGCTACGGCTACAGGAGGAGATAGAGGAGAAGAAGCGGCATCGAGAACTGGAGGAAAAAAGGCTGACCCTCGAACACGAGCGGGGCCTCAAAGAACTCGAACTCAAAGCCCAGAAGGGGGAGACCGGCACCCCCAGCAATAGAGACGCTCTGCCGCCCACCGAAGCCAAGGTCCATATTCCCAAAGATGTCGTCAAGGAGTACTATAAAAACGACGACATCCAGCAGTGGTTCAAGGCGTACGAGGTGGCCATGACCTCCCATCGGGTACCCCGGAAGGATTGGGGTGCCGGCCTATGGGGTCGGTTCCTTAGCGAGGGCCGAAACACCCTGTTCCAGCTCCCGGAAGAGGTGATGACCTCGTACGACCATATGAAGGAGGCCCTGCTCACCCGCTACGGACTAACCGCGGAAATGTACCGCCAGCGTTTCAGAGACTGCAAGAAAATCCCCGGTACCACGTGGGTAGAGTATGTTGACTTCTTCAGCAGGGCCCTAGAAGGTTGGATCAAGGGTAGCAAGGTCACCACCTACGGGCAGCTGGTCGACCTCATTATTTGGGAACACCTCTCCAACAACTGCTTCGTAAAGCTAAGACAACACCTCCTCGACAGCAAGCTGACCGAGCCGCGGAAGCTCGCCGCCGAGGCCGATCGATGGGTCAACACCCGAGTCCCCCGGAACTCGATGGGGGAGTACCAGCGAAACCCCACCGGACCCCCCCGCCAGCGCGGCGGAGGAGGAGGGTCGAACCGGAATTAGGACATCCCAGCCGGGCCGCCCCGGAGTCCGCCTCGGGGGCCGCCTCAGCAACCCACCTCCCCGAGCCTAGCCCGAAGAGGGACGACGCCTGCCAAAACCGGACCCCGGCCTACGATAACCTGCTACGGCTGCCAACAAACAGGACACTATGCCAGCGACCCTGCCTGCCCCATGAACCGACGAGGTGGGACCAGCGGGCCCCCGCCCCGACAACTGGCGGCTGCCGCCCTGGGAGAAGGGGAGGAAGAGGAAGAACCCCTCGACGGAGGGTCCACTGAGTGGGAGCCGGCGGCCATGTCCCTGGTCTGCCTGGGCAGCCGAGAAATGGTGCCCCGAACACCCATTCCGAGCAACACCCAGAAGTACCAACAGTGGGTCACTATCAATGGACGACGGGCCGAAGCCCTCCGTGACACCGGAGCCAGTGTCACTGCTGTCCGCTGCCACCTGGTGACCCCCGAACAGATCCTGCCAAATGTGCTATGCCCCGTCCGGACGGCCGACAACAGCGAAAGCATGTGCCAGATGGCTCAGATCCCCTTCGAATGGGGAGGGGTGACGGGGATGCTGAAGGTGACTGTCCGCGACGACGCTCCAGTGGACTGCCTCCTGGGGAACGACCTAGAGAGTTCCCCCTGGGCTCAAGTGGAGCGGCGAGAGCATCTCCGAATGTTGGGACTACCCGAATGGGCCTGCCCCACCACCCGGTCCATGGCCGCCCAGGACCCCCGCTCATCCATGGCAGCCGACACCGTCGAGCCCGAGGGGCCCGTGCCACCACCTGCCTCCAGCGAGGAAGAAGCGGACACTGATGCCAGGCCCACGGAACCCTCCCCGGGCGAGATCGCCTCTCTCGGCGCCCTCCCGGAGCTTGCCCAATGGTGCCACGACGGGGGCCCCACCAGAGAACAGTTCCAGCAGGAACAGAAGACCTGCCCCTCCCTCGAAGGGGTCCGACAGCAGGCGGCCTCGCAGGCCAACGGTGACCAGGCCGGAACACACTGGGTCTATTGGTCCGAGGGACTACTGTACAGCGAGCAGAAGATTGCGGAACTGGGGGCCAGTCGAGTGCTGGTGGTCCCCCTCCGATTCCGGGAGTTCCTCCTTAACCTGGCACATGATGTGCCCCTCGCCGGGCACCTGGGACAGGACAAAACCTACAGCCGCCTGTTGACCCACTTCTACTGGCCCCGGATGCGGAGGGACGTGGACAACCACTGCCAGTCCTGCCAGACCTGCCAAGCCAGTGGGAAGACGGGGGGACGGGTCAAAGCCCCTCTCCAGCCCTTCCCAGCAGTCAACACCCCGTTCGAACGGGTCGGGATAGACATCGTAGGGCCCCCGGACTCCCGGACCGCCCTGGGTCACCGCTTCATCCTGGTCCTCGTAGACCACGCAACCAGATACCCTGAGGCCATCCCGCTTCGAACTGTGACGGCCCCCGTAGTGGGCCGGGCCTTAATGGGGATCTTCTCGAGAGTGGGGTTCCCCCGAGAAGTGGTGAGCGACCGAGGTACGAACTTCATCTCTAAATACATGCGGTCCCTGTGGCAGCAGTGCGGGGTCACGTACAAATTCACCACCCCATACCACCCTCAGGGGAACGGTCTGGTCGAGCGGTTCAACAGAACCTTAAAAGGAATGATCAAGGGCCTGGAAGAACCCCTAAGGCGCAAATGGGATGTCCTGCTGCCGTGCCTCCTGTTTGCCTATCAGGAGGTCCCGCAGAAGTCCCTGGGGTTCAGCCCTTTCGAATTGTTGTACGGGCATCCGGTCCGACGACCCCTCAGCCTGGTCAAGGAGGGCTGGGAGACGAAGCCCCGAGATGCCCCTCCCGACGTCTACAGATACCTCCTGACCCTACGAAACCAGACACAAAGGTTCCGAGCCCTGGCCGAAGCCAACCTCGAGGCCAGCCAAGAGGACATGAAACCATGGTATGATCAAAACGCCTCTACCATTGAGTTTGAGCCAGGCCAGCAAGTCTGGGTCATGTCACTGGTTGACCCCTGCGCCCTCCAGGACAAATGGACCGGGCCCTTAAAGGTGGTGGAAAAGAAGAGCCCCGTCACCTACCTGATCGACATGGAGTCCCCCCGGAACCCCATCCAGGTTCTACACGCTAACCGGCTCAAACCACACTTTGCCCGGACCGAACTAAGCCTACTGCTAGCGACCGACGATAGGGGCGAAGGTGACTCCGAGCCCCTACCCGACCTCATGCGGATCAGCGACCACGACGGTTCCATCGAAGGCGTCCAACTGGCCCCCTCCCTGACCCTGGAACAGCGCCATGACTGTCGGCAACTGTTGCAGCCCTTTGAGGCCCTCTTCTCCCTCACTCCGGGGGTGACTCCATGGTGTGTCCACGACGTCGACACTGGGGACAGTCCCCCTGTGTGACACAGAGCCTACCGAGTACCCGACCGGGTGCGGGCCTGCATCCAGGCCGAGGTGGCGAAGATGCTGGCCCTCGGGGTCATCGAGCCCTCCGACAGCCCGTGTGCCAGTCCCGTCGTCCTGGTGCCAAAGGCCGCCGCACCAGGCACCCCCCCAGAGCTACGATTTTGTGTGGACTACCGGGGCCTGAATGCTGTTACCAAGACCGATGCCCATCCCCTTCCCCGGGCTGACGAGCTCATCGACCGCTTAGGAGCAGCCCGCTACCTGAGTACTTTTGACATCACCGCCGGGTACTGGCAGATCCAGCTCACCCCCGGCGCCCAAGAGAGATCCGCTTTCTCCACCCCTGATGGGCACTACCACTTTCGGATGATGCCCTTCGGCATGAAGAACGCCCCGGCCACCTTCCAGAGACTGGTGAACAAGGTCCTGGCCGGGCTAGAGGCCTTCAGCGTGGCTTATTTAGATGACATTGCCGTATA
The DNA here is from genome assembly GCF_964204655.1 of Triturus cristatus. Lineage (NCBI taxonomy): Eukaryota > Metazoa > Chordata > Amphibia > Caudata > Salamandridae > Triturus > Triturus cristatus. The sequence goes on from NC_140584.1 coordinate 553,540,054, forward strand.
CAGCAGCCACTGGGCTGAGCACCTGGGGCACCTCAAGGCAGTCCTGGCCGCCCTCAAAAGGGCCGGGCTCACGATCAAGGCCAGCAAATGCCAGATAGGCCAAGGATCGGTGACCTATCTGGGCCATCAAGTAGGGAGCGGTCAGGTGGCTCCCCTCCAACCGAAAGTTGATGCCATTCAGGCATGGGAACCCCCCCACCACCCAGACAGCTGTCCGGGCCTTCCTGGGCCTCACCGGGTACTACCGGCGATTCATCAAAGACTATGGGAGCATTGTCGGCCCCCTCACAGAGCTCACATCAAAAAAGCAGCCCAAGAAGGTGCACTGGACCCCCCGCTGCCAGACGGCCTTCGAGACTCTCAAGGCGGCGATGTGCACTGCCCCCGTGCTACAGGCCCCTGACTACAGCAAGGAGTTCGTGGTGCAGACGGACGCCTCCGAATATGGAATTGGGGCCGTCCTGTCCCAGGTAGATTCGGAGGGACTCGACAGACCCGTGGCCTTCATCAGCCGACGGCTGCTGCCCCGGGAGCAGCGGTGGAGCACTATCGAGCGGGAGGCCTTCGCTGTAGTATGGGCCCTCAAAAAGCTCCGGCCCTATCTCTTCGGCACCCACTTCCGGGTCCAGACCGACCACCGGCCCTTGCGGTGGTTAATGCAAATGAGAGGCGAGAACCCCAAGCTGCTGCGATGGTCCATCTCGCTGCAAGGGATGGACTTTTCCGTTGAACACCGGCCCGGCAATGACCACGCCAACGCCGACGGCCTGTCCCGCTTCTTCCGCCTTGACGAGGAGAACCCCCAAGGAGATGGGTGACTCTCCCTGCCTTCGGCTGGGGGGGACGCCTGTTGGACCCGGCCTCGTGGCGTGGTCTTAACCCTCTTGGATTATGCTCATTCCCCGCACCAGCCTACACGGGCCACCCTTTCGGGCCGCCCAGGGACCCCGCCTCCCTTCGAGGTCCCCCTTGGACTGTACCTGTTTTTCTACACCCGCCTAAGCGGCCCCCTTTTCCAGGCCGCACAGGGACCCCTCATCCCTTCGGGGTCCCCCCCCCTTGGATCATGCTTGCTCCACGCACCAGCCCACGCAGCCCGGCTCCCTCCGGCCTCGGCCCCCAGCGAAGCCCCGACATCGAGGCACCAAGATCTGGCCGGGGGGCACCACATGGCCCCTTCCCCACTCCCGGAGGAGGGGAGTTTCGATGGGACCCCCACCGTCCCTCAACACCTAGGTGCGATCGTCCTCCGGCCTCCCCGGGCCTGGCGCCTCTCCCGCTGGGCGTCTGACCTCTCCCAGCCCGGCCTCTCCGCCCCCCCAGGCGCAAGGGTCCGAACATCAAAGGGCTCCAGACCTATATCTGGGGCAACCCCGCAATGGGACAGTAGTTGTATCCCGGAGTCAAGAGCCCTGCTGATGGAATCGCGGCTGACCCTACGGAGAAGAACTCTTGCTTGAGACTATACCACGAGCCCTGCTGACTGCGTCGCGGCTCCACCTTATTGAGACAAGGAACCTCACGGAACATCGGGGCCCTGCTGACGCTGTCGCGGCCCAACCTCGCTGAAACCTCCCTCGGAGCCCTGCTGACGTCGTCGCGGCTCGAGCTGAACTGAAACACCTTAAGAGCCCTGCTGACCTGGTCGCGGCTCGAACTCCACGAACTGATCGCCAGAGCCCTGCTGACGCCGTCGCGGCTCGACCACTCCGAGATCCGGAGTCCCTCCAGCTTGAGGAGCAAGAGCTGGGCCCAGGGTACCCTCGTACCAAGCTGCTACTAAAGACTGTCCCGCAACCCCGTCCCTACCAAAGACTTTGAGACTCTTGTGGATCCCTCGATCCCCCTTGTACATATCGATAACCGTAATTTCTTAAATGCTGATAAAGAACTGCTCGTCTTGATAAACATCCTCGAGTCTTGTGTGGTGGTGTTACTGTGCTAGTACATTATAGGAGAAGGACCTCTCCTAGGAGGCTTCTCAGCAGCGCTCGGCTACTTCGTGCGGTGTGGGGGCCCCTCTGGGTGGTCTCTCCGACTCCCCCGAGGTCCGCCTTCCAACATTTGGTGGCCAGCAACGGGATCCGAGCCGAACGCAGATCGTACAAGCAAGTAACCTACTCGCTATCCATCCAGACGAACAGAGACCATGAGCAACCAGGAAACCACCACGACCATGGAGATCCCACCAGAACGATTGGAAGATTATACACACAAAGAGTTAAAGCAATTCTGCAAGGACAAGGGCATTGCAACCACCAGCCTAGGTACCAAGGAGGAGATGCAGAAAGCCCTGAGAACCTGGATAGAGTCCGAGGCGGGCCCCTCCCAGAGTGAAGGTCCCCTGCCCCTAAATGCAGCCACGCCACCAGCACCGACCCCAGCGAACGGAGGGAGAAACAGCCTAGAAACCGGCCTCTCCGCAGAAGAAATACGAGAGCGGGAGAAGGTCCGGACCCATGAGCTAGAGCTCGCACGACTTCGGCTGGACGGCGAACTCCTGCTGGCCGAAAAGAAATTGGCCATGGAACAGCTACGGCTACAGGAGGAGATAGAGGAGAAGAAGCGGCATCGAGAACTGGAGGAAAAAAGGCTGACCCTCGAACACGAGCGGGGCCTCAAAGAACTCGAACTCAAAGCCCAGAAGGGGGAGACCGGCACCCCCAGCAATAGAGTCGCTCTGCCGCCCACCGAAGCCAAGGTCCATATTCCCAAAGATGTCATCAAGGAGTACTATAAAAACGACGACATCCAGCAGTGGTTCAAGGCGTACGAGGTGGTCATGACCTCCCATCGGGTACCCCGGAAGGATTGGGGTACCGGCCTATGGGGTCGGTTCCTTAGCGAGGGCCGAGACACCCTGCTCCAGCTCCCGGAAGAGGTGATGACCTCGTACGACTATATGAAGGAGGCCCTGCTCACGCGCTACGGACTAACCGCGGAAATGTACCGCCAGCGTTTCAGAGACTGCAAGAAAATTCCCGGTACCACGTGGGTAGAGTATGTTGACTTCTTCAGCAGGGCCCTAGAAGGTTGGATCAAGGGTAGCAAGGTCACCACCTACGGGCAGCTGGTCGACCTCATTATTTGGGAACACCTCTCCAACAACTGCTTCGTAGAGCTAAGACAACACCTCCTCGACAGCAAGCTGACCGACCCGCGGAAGCTCGCCGCCGAGGCCGATCGATGGGTCAACACCCGAGTCCCCCGGAACTCGATGGGGGAGTACCAGCGAAACCCCACCGGACCCCCCCGCTAGCGCGGCGGAGGAGGAGGGTCGAACCGGAATCGGGACATCCCAGCCGGGCCGCCCCGGAGTCCGCCTCGGGGGCCGCCTCAGCAACCCACCTCCCCGAGCCTAGCCCGAAGAGGGACGACGCCAGCCAAAACCGGACCCCGGCCCACGATAACCTGCTACGGCTGCCAACAAACAGGACACTATGCCAGCGACCCTGCCTGCCCCATGAACCGACGAGGTGGGACCAGCGGGCCCCCGCCCCAACAACTGGGGGCCCCACCAGAGAACAGTTCCAGCAGGAACAGAAGACCTGCCCCTCCCTCGAAGGGGTCCGACAGCAGGCGGCCTCGCAGGCCAACGGTGACCAGGCCCGAACACACTGGGTCTATTGGGCCGAGGGACTACTGTACAGCGAGCAGAAGATTGCGGAACTGGGGGCCAGTCGAGTGCTGGTGGTCCCCCTCTGATTCCGGGAGTTCCTCCTTAACCTGGCACATGATGTGCCCCTTGCCGGGCACCTGGGGCAGGACAAAACCTACAGCCGCCTGGTGACCCACTTCTACTGGCCCCGGATGCGGAGGGACGTGGACAACCACTGCCGGTCCTTCCAGACCTGCCAAGCCAGTGGGAAGACGGGGGGACGGGTCAAAGCCCCTCTCCAGCCCTTCCCAGCAGTCAACACCCCATTCGAACGGGTCGGGATAGACATCGTAAGGCCCCTGGACCCCTGGACCGCCCTGGGTCACCGCTTCATCCTGGTCCTCGTAGACCACGCAATCAGATACCCTGAGGCCATCCCGCTTCGAACTGTGACGGCCCCCGTAGTGGGCCGGGCCTTAATGGGGATCTTCTCGAGAGTGGGGTTCCCCCGAGAAGTGGTGAGCGACCGAGGTACGAACTTCATCTCTAAATACATGCGGTCCCTGTGGCAGCAGTGCGGGGTCACGTACAAATTCACCACCCCATACCACCCTCAGGGGAACGGTCTGGTCGAGCGGTTCAACAGAACCTTAAAAGGAATGATCAAGGGCCTGGAAGAACCCCTAAGGCGGAAATGGGATGTCCTGCTGCCGTGCCTCCTGTTTGCCTATCGGGAGGTCCCGCAGAAGTCCCTGGGGTTCAGCCCTTTCGAATTGTTGTACGGGCATCCGGTCCGAGGACCCCTCAGCCTGGTCAAGGAGGGCTGGGAGACGAAGCCCTGAGATGTCCCTCCCGACATCTACAGATACCTCCTGACCCTACGAAACCAGACACGAAGGTTCCGAGCCCTGGCCGAAGCCAACCTCGAGGCCAGCCAAGAGGACATGAAACCATGGTATGATCAAAACGCCTCTACCATTGAGTTTGAGCCAGGCCAGCAAGTCTGGGTCATGTCACCGGTTGACCCCTGCACCCTCCAGGACAAATGGACCGGGCCCTTCAAGGTGGTGGAAAAGAAGAGCCCCGTCACCTACCTGATCGACATGGAGTCCACCCGGAACCCCCTCCGGGTTCTACACGCTAACCGGCTCAAACCACACTTTGCCCGGACCGAACTAAGCCTACTGCTAGCGACCGACGATGGGGGCGAAGGTGACTCCGAGCCCCAACCCGACCTCCTGCGGATCAGCGACCACGACGGTTCCATCGAAGGCGTCCAACTGGCCCCCTCCCTGACCCCGGAACAGCGCCACGACTGTCGGCAACTGTTGCAGCCCTTTGAGGCCCTCTTCTCCCTCACTCCGGGGGTGACTCCATGGTGTGTCCACGACGTCGATACTGGGGACAGTCCCCCCGTGCGACACAGAGCCTACCGAGTACCCGACCGGGTGCGGGCCTGCATCCAGGCCGAGGTGGCGAAGATGCTGGCCCTCGGGGTCATCGAGCCCTCCGACAGCCCGTGGGCCAGTCCCGTCGTCCTGGTGCCAAAGGCCGCCGCACCAGGCACCCCCCCAGAGCTACGATTTTGTGTGGACTACCGGGGCTGAATGCTGTTACCAAGACCGATGCCCATCCCCTTCCCCGGGCCGACGAGCTCATCGACCGCTTAGGAGCAGCCCGCTACCTGAGTACTTTTGACCTCACCGCCGGGTACTGGCAGATCCAGCTCACCCCCGGCGCCCAAGAGAGATCCGCTTTCTCCACCCCTGATGGGCACTACCACTTTCGGGTGATGCCCTTCGGCATGAAGAACGCCCCGGCCACCGTCCAGAGACTGGTGAACAAGGTCCTGGCCGGGCTAGAGGCCTTCAGCATGGCTTATTTAGATGACATTGCCGTATACAGCAGCCACTGGGCTGAGCACCTGGGGCACCTCAAGGCAGTCCTGGCCGCCCTCAAAAGGGCCGGGCTCACGATCAAGGCCAGCAAATGCCAGGTAGGCCAAGGATCGGTGACCTATCTGGGCCATCAAGTAGGGAGCGGTCAGGTGGCTCCCCTCCAACCGAAAATTGATGCCATCCAGGCATGGAAACCCCCCACCACCCACACAGCTGTCCGGGCCTTCCTGGGCCTCACCGGGTACTACCGGCGATTCATCAAAGACTATGGGAGCATTGTCGGCCCCCTCACAGAGCTCACATCAAAAAAGCAGCCCAAGAAGGTGCACTGGACCCCCCGCTGCCAGACGGCCTTCGAGACTCTCAAGGCGGCAATGTGCACTGCCCCCGTGCTACAGGCCCCTGACTACAGCAAGGAGTTCGTGGTGCAGACGGACGCCTCCGAATATGGAATTGGAGCCGTCCTGTCCCAGGTAGATTCGGAGGGACTCAACAGACCCGTGGCCTTCATCAGCCGACGGCTGCTGCCCTGGGAGCAGCGGTGGAGCACTATCGAGCGGGAGGCCTTCGCTGTAGTATGGGCCCTCAAAAAGCTCCGGCCCTATCTCTTCGGCACCCACTTCCGGGTCCAGACCGACCACCGGCCCTTGCGGTGGTTAATGCAAATGAGAGGCGAGAACCCCAAGCTGCTGAGATGGTCCATCTCGCTGCAAGGGATGGACTTTTCCGTTGAACAACGGCCCGGTAATGACCACGCCAATGCCGACGGCCTGTCCCGCTTCTTCCGCCTTGACGAGGAGAACCCCCAAGGAGATGGGTGACTCTCCCTGCCTTCGGCTGGGGGGGACGCCTGTTGGACCCGGCCTCGTGGCGTGGTCTTAACCCTCTTGGATTGTGCTCATTCCCCGCACCAGCCTACACGGGCCACCCTTTCGGGCCGCCCAGGGACCCCGCCTCCCTTTGAGGTCCCCCTTGGACTGTACCTGTTTTTCGACACCCGCCTAAGCGGCCCCCTTTTCCAGGCCGCACAGGGACCCCTCATCCCTTCAGGGTCCCCCCCCCCCTTGGATCATGCTTGCTCCACGCACCAGCCCACGCAGCCCGGCTTCCTCCGGCCTCAGCCCCCAGTGAAGCCCCGACATCGAGGCACCAAGATCTGGCCGGGGGGCACCACATGGCCCCTTCCCCACTCCCGGAGGAGGGGAGTTTCGATGGGACCCCCACCGTCCCTCAACACCTAGGTGCGATCGTCGTCCGGCCTCCCCGGGCCTGGCGCCTCTCCCGCTGGGCGTCTGGCCTCTCCCAGCCCGGCCTCTCCGCCCCCCCAGGGCGCAAGGGTCCAGACATCAAAGGGCTCCAGACCTATATCTGGGGCAACCCCGCAATAGACAGTAGTTGTATCCCGGAGTCAAGAGCCCTGCTGATGGAATCGCAGCTGAGCCTACGGAGAAGAACTCTTGCTTGAGACTATACCACGAGCCCTGCTGACTGCGTCGCGGCTCCACCTTATTGAGACAAGGAACCTCACGGAACATCGGGGCCCTGCTGACGCTGTCGCGGACCAACCTCTCTGAAACCTCCCTCGGAGCCCTGCTGACGTCGTCGCGGCTCGAGCTGAACTGAAACACCTTAAGAGCCCTGCTGACCTGGTCGCGGCTCGAACTCCACGAACTGATTGCCAGAGCCCTGCTGACGCCGTCGCGGCTCGACCACTCCGAGATCCGGAGTCCCTCAAGCTTGAGGAGCAAGAGCTGGGCCCAGGGTACCCTCGTACTAAGCTGCTACTAAAGACTGTCCCGCTACCCCGTCCCTACCAAAGACTTTGAGACTCTTGTGGATCCCTCGATCCCCCTTGTACATATTGATAACCGTAACTTCTTAAATGCTGATAAAGAACTGCTCGTCTTGATAAACATCCTCGAGTCCTGTGTGGTGGTGTTACTGTGCTAGTACGTTATAGGAGAAGGACCTCTCCTAGGAGGCTTCTCAGCAGCGCTCGGCTACTTCGTGCGGTGTGGGGGCCCCTCTGGGTGGTCTCTCCGACTCCCCCGAGGTCCGCCTTCCAACAACGCCCTAAATAACATCTGATTTAATATGAGTTTATGTAGGATTGCACGCCTAGATAAAGCTTTGGAATAGTTTTTTCAGCCTTTGTCTTTGAGGCGAGTATGTTTTCGCAACAACAGAAATGCTTGATTTGGAACACTTCTATAATAAGGTTATCGCCACGCCAAAAGTTATGAGCAAAAGCATATCACAGAATTAGTCTTTATGTTTGAGCAATAGGCTGGGTATAGTTCAATGTAATGCCATGAACAACATCGGCCCCAACATGATCTAATGTAGTGTCAAGCGCTTAGGTACAGCGCTGTAATAGTATTCCAAATCAAATGCCTGTTCAATACGGACCCGCTGTAATAGAACATACTATTTCTTTTATTTCCTAAAGATACTAACTGCAGAAAGGATAATGGATAATTTCGCCGAAATCCCCATGAGGTAAAGCAAATCAAACCTCATTGATCCTCCTGACAACAAGGTTGGACCAAAACTGCTTATATTAAAAAAGACAAAAAAGGTCATGAATTCCTTTGTCTACCCACACACAGTAAAAGAACCAACTATAAACAAACAAGACATAGAGTAGTAAACACAAAATATGTCTTATTATTCATTCACAGTCACGGAAACAGACAACGACACAACTACAGAAGGGATTATAAAAAACAAAATTTTTGGGAAAAGGTTCCCCAATTGCGCACCAGACTCCAATCAGTGATTATGATTACAGTCATTCCGTTCTGAGTTAGTAGAAAATTATAATTATGCACATATGAGGGACTCAGTTACAAAGGACCTATAATGAGACCTATCTAACACACAAAAAATGGAAGGGATATATGGTGAAAATTGATCTATCACCTCTTCCAACGTCGCAAAAAACTATACTTTTTATCTCATTGAATCTACAATGAGGTGACTTTCCTCCTTTTTAAATTTGAATTTCTGTCAAGAAGAATCTTGGCTCACAAGAATTCTTATCACGTTGGGTGTTAGGGTGAAGGACGGTATCCCTTTTTCCTTTTTTTCTTTTTTTCTCTTTTTCTGTCTAATTTCATCTTGTTCTATGGCAAGAGTAGTAGTTATTTCCATTGTAAAATTAAGTAACTATGGACGTCCCCGTCTTTCTAAAGTATTTCTTCTGCTTACAGCACCCCCGTTAGAAATTAAATTGTCAAGGAGAGGTCCTGAAGAAGATGGTTGTGAATTTACTTACCTACCGAAACGTGCGTTGACATTATGGATACCCAGCTGGCAACATATTCATGAATAATCAATGAAGGACTCTTATCCATGATTAAAAAAGTGTATGCCTTTATAGCTGGACGAAGGATGTGTGTGAAGTGTGTGAGGTAGTTGTGGTGCAAGGTGGGGTTATTCCATGTAAACTATGTACATAATGTAATATTCCACATCAGACAACCGATCCTATGCCAACCCCCCACGTTGAACCCCTCAAATAGATGATAAATCTAACTCAGATCCCCCTGGCAGACCTGGAGGAAAAGGTAAGATCTCTCCTTCCCATCTCCACAGATGATCTCTCCACAACAGAACTCACCTCTCATTACAACACAACTGTGACTTCAATTCTGGACCAACTAGCCCCCTTGAATCTAAAATAAGTCAGGAACATTTCATCTAGATCCTGGTTCAACACAGACATAAACACCGAAAGAAGACAACTGAGAGCCACAGAAAGACTCTGGCAGAACAACCCTTCCTCAACCCTCCGCGAACAACTCAAATCAGCATGCAGAAAGTACAAAAAACACATAATTAATGAAAAAACATCCTTTTTTTGCAATGCTCTTGACAACGCAAAAAAACAGGCCTAAAGAACTCTTCAACCTCATCGGGCAACAAACTTCCAAGCCCCCCTCATCCTCAGTTTTGGCCTCCAAAGACCTGTGCGACAACTTCGCCAACTTCTTCAATGACAAAATCACAGAGATTGAGCTCTCCCTGGATGACAACCGCAGTCCCCCTCCCCAGGAGCCCGTCCCCGTGGACAGAAGATATCGCACTCAAATACCAACCAAAACTCTGGAAATCCTTCAACCCCATCCCTGAAGCAGAGATAGTTAAACTGATCTCCACCTCCAAACCCTCATCACACGTCCTTGACCCTATACCTGCCCAACTAGCCAAAAAACTCAAACTCTCCCTAGCCCTGCTCTGGACCAAGATCATAAACAGCTCCCTAAGAACCGGAACCATACCGATTGCCTCAAAGTCGGCCACGTCACGCCACTTCTGAAAAAACCAGGCTTGTACACTAACAATCTGAATAACTTAAGACCCGTCTCCAATCTTCCTCTCCTATCTAAAATCCTAGACAGGTATGTTCGCCTATGTTAGAATCCGGGTTCTCTGGTTGGCACAGGTAGGTACTTGTGACAAGCAGGGAACCTTTCCTCTAGTCAGGGTAAGGGGTTTACACTCCTAAAATAACCCCTGCTCACCCTCTAGATAGCTTGGCGCGAGCAGACAAGGCTTATCTCAGAGCGTTATAGGTTAAGCATTTGTGAACACATACAGTAACCAAGTGACAACACTACAAATGGACACCACACAGGTAGGTATATTAAAAATAAGGATTCTTTATATAGGATTATCACAAGACCATTAACCGATTAAAAATACACAATACGGTTGCTTAGTTGGTAAAAGGTTGCTTAGTTTCTCTTAAGTTCTTAGATGCGACACTTTAAGTCAATGTACCTTAGATGCGACACGCAGGGCAACGAAAGTGTTGCAGCGATGCAGATGCGTTGAAGTTCTTGGTGCAAAAGAAATAAAGACGGGATCTTCCAGATGCGTGACGCTTCTCCGAGGTTGCGAGAAGGCCCGACTCGATGCGTCACCTACAGCGGCGTCACCTTTGACGAGATGCGACGACAGCGGCCTTGGCAGCGGCACTCTTGTCCGACGTTGCGAGACGCTTCCGCTCGATGCGATGCTGCAGCGGCGACACCCCTTCTGCGAGGTGCGGCAACCGCGGCTCAGACGGCGGCACGCTTCTCCGTGGATGCGAGACACTTCCGGAAGATGCGAGACGCTTCCGCTCGATGCGATGCTGCAGCGGCGACACTCTTTGCGAGATGCGACGGTAACAGCTCCGATGGCGAAACGCTTCTCTCCCTTGCATCGTGCTTCCAGCTCCTTGCGACACGCAGTCCCTCAGAAGGCCCAACAACAGCAGCAGGCACTTCCAAAAGACTTTGGGGAGCTGGGGATGAAGTCCACTGGTCCTGGGACTTCGTTCAGGGGGCAAGCTCAGTTCAAGCCCTTGGAGATCTTTAAGCACAAGTTGAAATAAAAGTCTTTGTAGTCTTTTCTCCTCTCCTTCAGCAGCAAGGCAACCACTGCAGGCCAATCCCCCAGGTCAGGGACAGTTACTCCTCCTACAGCTTTCCCAGTTCCCTCTCTTCTGGCAGAGGTTCTCCTTGTTTCAGCAGGATCTGATCTAATTTCTTGGGAGCAGGGTCCCAATACTTATACCCCTAATTCCTTTGTTCCTCTGGGGTAGAGGGGCCTTTGCCCAGTCCAAACCAGTTCTTGAGCACTCTGTTGACATGACTCTGCCTTTCTATTCAGGGTGCAGGGCAGAGACATCAGCCGCTCCGCAGGAGGCGGCGCCAGCATTGTGGTAGCAGAGCACAACCCTATTCAGAGCCCAGGTGTACTCCTCCCACCCATCTGACTGCCAATCTTCCTATTCACCACCAGGCTACCTAGCCCTGCCCCTCTGGGTTTCCCCATCCCTGTCACTCACACAACCAGACAGGCAGATACACATCATAGCAGAGGCGGGCCGAAATGGTCAGGCAAGCAAATACCAACTTTCTAAAAGTGGTATTTGCAAACACAGAATATTAAAATAAACTTTACTAAAATATGTATTTTATTATTCTGAGTTCAGGCATACTAAACTCGATTTTCTACCATGTTCCCTGGGTCTGTTAGGATCATAGAATGTAACAATTCTGACAGCCCATTCTGGCCTATGGAGAACAGGTAGCCTTACAATAGTGAAAAACGAAAATTGCTGTAATTCACTATTAGGACATGCCGCACACATCAGGGCTTGTCCTACCTTATGCTTACAATGCACCCTGCCCTTGGGCCTACCATAGGGGTGACTAATATGAAGTTAAGGGAAGGTTTAGGGACTGGGAAGTGGGTGCACTTACCCAGTCAGCATGACAGTACCAGACTGCACGCAGGTTCTGCAGTGGCAGACCCTAGACACATTTTACCAGGCCGCTTCTGTGGGTGGCACAACCAGTGCTGCAAGCCCACAAGCAGCATTTGTATTTACAAGCCCTGGCACTCCTGGTGCACTTTACTAGGGGCTGACAGTAAACCAAATGAACCAATCATGGAATCCAAACAACATAAACATTTTAAATAGGGAGAGCATTTGCACTTTAGCACTGAACAGCAGTGGTAAAGGGCCCAGAGTCATAGAATAGCCAACAGCAGGTCAGAAAAAGTACAGGTGGAAGGCGAAAAGCCTAGGGACCATCCGGCCAAAAGGGCCAGGTCCAACAGCCTACAACTGACTCAACACATGGACAGCATCAACCTCCTGGACCCCCACCAATCAGGTTTCCGAAAAGGCTGCAGTACAGAGACAGCGATCCTAGATCCATATGCATATGGGCATATGTTCTTGTCAACATGTTTTGCGCTTTTGTGGTCTCAGGAGGAGATCCAGAGCGCTTTGTCAGGACCAAGTAAGAAAGTTAAATCTACAGTGGCCCAAAGATTTCAGTGCCGCTGGATAAATGAAGGGAGTAGAACTTCCCTTAATAAGTAGGGTAAGACCAAATGAGATCAGTAAGGGTCACTTGAGAGGGTTCTCTCTGTGCATCGGGGCTGCATCACCTGTGTGCCACTCGCTGTCTCTGCTGTCCTGACGAAGCACTCTGGATCTCCTCCTGAGACCACAAAAGTGCGAAACATGTTGACAAGAACATATGCCGATTAGGGACATATGGTTGACCCAGCTACCAAGGGACATAATACCCCTTAGAGCAGCACCACCCACTTTGTTTTAATAATGACAGAGGGATCACCTTAATAAAATTAATCACTTTCCCTCCAGCCATTTTTTAATACACCCTTTAGGACTTCACTGCCACTTACACCCACGCACCCATACGGCTTCATCAAAAGATCTCTGATAAAGAGACCCTTCGGGGGACCTGTAGGGCATTGCAGCGCTGGCCCGACGAGGAGCAAAGCCCAATGATGAAGCATGACATCCTTCGGGGTGTGTGAGGGCAACAAGAAGAGGACGCACTGTCCCCCACAGCTAGAGTAGCACACGACAAGAGTACCTCTTACTTCTATTTCTTTCTTTCTCCACTAAGGAACAGTGACTCCCTTTTGGTATAAGTTTAATTTCGGGCGCACGAGTCACTGGACCTCTTAGCTTGCTCCTAGAGCCCGCCCCCTTGATAAATAGGATATAAATAATGAGCCCCAGGCTATTATTATTTATCAGGTGTGATAAATATTGCTCAAACAACCAGGGCAGAGGCAATCGAGGCCTAAATCTATGCATAACTTCCACTCGGTCATGCTTTTAGCCCAAGCCAAAGATAAACCTTTCAATAAAGTAAACACACAACCCCTCATAATGGGAGATAATCACATACACGTACACCACTAGCAGGCATGCTGACAAAGGACAAATGACCAGGTATGTTCCAAATGTGATTACCAGGCACTCCGACGAAGATACTGAATTACACACGTAATCATGTCCTGCAAACACAGACACAAGAACACAGACAATAAATCAGCCTTAAAAGTGACACCTGTACAAGGTTAGCAATTGCAGAACAGTAGGCGATCCTGTTGGCTATGAGGCATGTCTTTCTTGGGCAGACAGGTGTACTCCACATAAGCAAATGCCACCATCAAGGAGCGAGGACAGAGGGTGGATGCAACATAACATATGCATATATAATCCTGATTACAAGTGGGCCAGACGTGGGTAAGGTATTTTTCACATCCAGTAAATGCCATTACCCCACGAAGAGGTTTTTACCAGATGTGGTAAATCCAGCTTTTTCACTTGGAAACGAAGCACAACATGCACAATCAGTATTCAAAGTACTGAATGCCACTGAAATCTCCTGCAATCTCTGCGCAAACTTCTTTTTGTACACAGACTACAATTTAGCACCACCAGCAGGAAAATCGCACCCTGCACAGCTGCCATAAATTCAATAGTACTATTGAACTGTTTACTGTTTATAACATTGTGGTTTAGTGCTCTAGCACCCTTGAGAGTATTTGTGCTTAATAGGACAGTAAAATAAACGTCTTCTGTCCATATTTCATATGCACGTGTGAAACAAAATTATTGAAACATGGTGGTAATGTGAAAGACTACAAAGACCAACACATCACAATGATGCAAATACATTTCTTTTTCAATACATATACAATGTGGAGGGGCAACACCCATCCATGTCCACTCCACTCCTATTAATGCCTATCTGGGAGTGTCATTTCATTGCATAAAATTAATATTGCAAATAAGAAACCTGGTGTTTTCGGCAGCCAGTCACGACATTTTCGGTCATATGTGATTAAATCTCTGAAATGATTTTTCCTTGTCTTTGAGGCAACACTAACAAAGAAATGCTAAGGTTATATTACAAACTTTCATTATGTCTTTAATTTATTTTGGACCAATAAGTCCTTTATCAGGAGTATGCACTCCATATGCCATATATAAAGCTCAACACGATACGGGTCCCTGTCCATGTATACGTCTTGTACAACCTGCTACTCTCTTGCTGTAAATCAAAAACAAAGCAAACACAAGAACGATGATGGATTCAAACCAGATCGGTGACTGGGGGTGAGTGTCTGAAATATTTCAGCGCTCCGTCAATCATCTCCTTGTGTTTGCTTTGTTCGCTCTAAGTTGACAAGGTGTGCCCAGACATGGGTCCTTTGCTCACTTTGCCACTGGATTCAAGCTAGGCTGGCTGATGAGGGGTTTTATCCCGAAACCGGTCACAGGATGCTTGTTTCCAGTCCAGGGAAGACCTGGCTTGGGTGTTTGGGCTGGACTGTTCCAATGAGGCACAGGGTCAAGACTGATTTGTATATGGCTGGGTCTGATCTGGGGTAGCAAAGTGAGCTAAAGAACCATGATAGATCGAACCCAGATCTGTGACTGGGGGTGAGTGTCTGAAAAGTTTCAGCGCTCCATCCGTCATCGTCTTGTGTTTGCTTTGTAAAGCAAAAACAGACATGCTGGATAAACACTCTAGCACAGAGTGAGTTGTTAGCTCACTGCCACATTCCAACCCTGAGCCATAACAGGACCCCATATTTTGTTGCACTATATGTATCCCATAGGAAGTATATCTCTCTGATGAAGGACCTATCAGTCCGAAATCCATTGGGGACACAATGAGATTTTATAATGGAACCTATGACTCAAGAATGAAATTGTGACACTACAACACTGATTCAAGATACATTGCTTATCGCAATAAACACAAAGAGAGATGTGAAGTTGGTATCATTTTGCAAACAGCAATAATAATAAAAAATATTTGAAAGCTTTATATTGCTTCCACTGAGCAGTGCACTGAGGGACTATTCCCCTCACAGGAGATAGCATGGCATCTCTCTAATTAGTGCACTGTAATATGTGCAGTGTGTCCTTCATTATGCTTGGCTGTGCATCTGGCTATGATTTTACCTGTTTGCTATTGGCCAGTAAGAAGCAAAACAAAATGCAGCATAACATGACTTACAATAAGCACTAAGACTATTTAAGTGGTTAGGTAAGCAAACACATTTTCCATTTTATGGGTTTTATTTAAAGTTTGGTGGATGGGATATCCCATAACAAAGGTGACAGAGAATCCAAACTGCCAGTTTGCCCAGTCTATTTAGAGTCGGGCAAACTGTCATTTTTCCTATGCAGGGCCTCTCTGGCTCTACCAGAAGGAACATTTGACCATGGGCCCCAAATCATTGGGCCATTGTTCCAAGAATCTTCAATTGTCCACCCTACTTAATGCGAATGTTCAGACATACTTTTTCCATTTGGGATCGTGAGAAAATGCCTGGTGGCCCTGAAAGGGAAAACAGAAATATGACCCCCACACGCTGGGAGAAAACTCCTAACGTATCAGGAACATCTGTGTTTTTTGTTGTGCGAGTTTGTGTTTGTAAAACAAACAACTTTGCTGAAGAGGAATTTTGTACATTGAAGATGCTGCACACACAGAAAAGAAAGCTACAGGCAGGTGGAAATCTTTAAGTATGATGCAATGTAGTCTTTTAGCCACACAAAAGACGAGGAGAGAAATGCTTGCAAATAGTTTAATCACAGGCAATTACCTGGGGCTGCGCAAAGTGTTAAATGTAAATCGAGCAGACCTATCAATCAGGCTTTAAACAAATCCTGATTGAGTTTAAAGCCTGATTGATAAGTCTGCCCGATTTACATTTAACACTTTGGGGCTCACCTGAAAGTAAAGAAATAGAATACCCAGACACTTCTTGTGAATCTACTGTCTTTGCTGGAAAATCATATTTTTGCCCTAACAGACGTCTGTCTTTGGAATGTACATACAGCGCTTGGGACAATCTTGATACGAAGGCAACAGGATGCCAAGATTATTTCTTTGTATCCACTATCTTGTTGCTGGAAAACCCTGTTTTTGTCCTACCAGACTACTGCCTGTGGATTTAATGAGAGTACATTGGGTGCTTCAAACTGGATTTCGGACTTAGATGTTGGAGCACACTAGAGCTAATATAGTGCACTCCACAGTCCACATACACATACCCAGCCCTCTTAGCCCAGGTTTAAGCCAAAGGCTTTCTGCATTTTAAAAATGCCTAAAGTGAGTAGGATTGGCCCTGGGAACTTTCACCCCATTGGTTACGGCATGTCCAGGAGTCATTCCCACCCACTACCTAGTGCCAGGATGAATGTAGCACCTCCAGGTAGCCAATTCAGAACAGTGTAGTATCTGAGGAAGAAGAGGGCTGGACCAGAGAGAAACCCCGAAGGACTAGAGCAGCTCCTACTTGTATCCATGACAAAGAAGGGGGCTTCAACGGTCATAAGGCTCACCCCCTGTTCAAGCTACAGGGTTGAAACAGGCTACAAGAGGCCTCTACTTCAACTTCCTAGCTGACCACTAACTGTGGGACTTTAGAAGTGTAATCCTGTGGTGGATTGGGACTTAAAATACTAAGGGCCTGATTTAGATTTTGGCAGATCTGTTCCAATTGTCATTTTTTCGATGGTTTCACTGCTTGCCTAATTGAAGAGCTGCCCGCTCTATTTAGATGTTGTTGGGTCTATGGATGAAAGACCATCCGAGTGGCTCCGACACCGCCAGGAATTTTCACCCTGATCAATGACGTCATAGGCAGAAGTGGCTGTTGGCAGGGGTCCAGCAAAGATTACCGCCGGGTCAATCATGAAGTGCCTTTCCTTCGAGGAAACTGGCAGGGATACCTCCTACTTTGAGTTGGTGGAAT
Organism: Triturus cristatus; assembly: GCF_964204655.1. Classification (NCBI taxonomy): domain Eukaryota; kingdom Metazoa; phylum Chordata; class Amphibia; order Caudata; family Salamandridae; genus Triturus; species Triturus cristatus. The sequence goes on from NC_140584.1 coordinate 553,557,154, forward strand.
CGAAGAAAATGAGGTAGAAACATACCTTTTTTCTGTTTCCCACTTCCTTTTCCGGCTTGAACCCCATTGTCCAGGTCCCCCCTTTGCGTCTACTACATGACCATGGCGCTAATCACCTCCATTTTCAACGGGATCTAAGCTAAGCTTTATTTACACTTGTCTTACTATGAATAGTGTGTAGACAATTGCTTTAGTCTTGTGTATTTTTACAATGCTCTTACATGCATTTTTTAAAATGTGTAGTGCATTAGTGTACATTATACAACTTATCAAGGTGAAAAGAACACCCCTGCATTGACACTTAAAAAACTAATTATGTTGTTGTGGTGGTTGTGAGTGTTGTGCTTGCAATGTCTGTGGGCGTGCATTCAGTAGCATGTTTGTTGCTTGTGTGCTATGTAATATGTACGAAAATAGGCATAATACATTACCAACATCTATTTTATGGGCAAACACAACATATATGTGTATTGACTCATAAATCAGTAGAATTTACAAGTTTCCACTCCACCAGGGGCCCACTCTGTCAGCAAACCGCTGCTAGGACAACACCAGCACAACAGGGACATCTAAACAGGCTCAGCGCAAACCCACCAACCTGATGGCGACGGAGTACTGTTAGCCAGCAGAGGAGTCCACGGCCTCAATGAAGGTGCACCACTTATGCAACAGGAAACAGTCTGTTGATGCGGAAGGCGGTTCAGCCAGCACACATCTAAATACTGCGGGTGGCATACCATCAGCTTGGCGAAGTCCTTGGATAGTCCACTGCAGAGGGATGACTGGAGACCCGCCAAGATCTAAATCAGGTCCTCTATCAGAAGGTACAAACCATGACCAGGACAAACCTGTTTGGTATATCCTATCCATTGTGGTCAGCCTCAAATTGCGCATAGTCCCCGGCCTACCATGACTATCTTTGTCACTCTGTGCTTCTTGACACTATTTCTTCATTAAACTATATAAAGTCATATATCTGTTTCCCTGTGCTGTAGTTTTTTATTTTGGTGTAATTTTATTTATTACATTTTACACTGTTTCTCTGATTTGGTTTGGGATTTTTTTATTGTTTTGCATTTTGACTTTATTACTGTTTGGTACTGTATGAATACTTTGCACACTACTGTAAGTTAAGCCTGTCTGCTCTGTGGCATACCTTCCAGAGTGTTGAGCACAGGTTAATTTAGTGACTTTGAGGGTTCACCCTAACAAGGGTTGTGATTATTCCTTGAGGTGGGTAGTCAAACGATAATCACATTCCTTACAATATTATTCATGAGGGCACAAGCTACATTGCTGTGTATGTGTTGATGCAGCGTGGAATTTTAAATCCTCCCTTCGTCACAGACCAAATATCATACTAGCATATTCACTCAATACATTCATTGGTGAGGCCCATAACACCAACACTCACACATCATTGATCCGTTTTCACGGGAGAGATACATTTTCCAATCGCTGACATGAAAGGAATACCTTTTCACCTAAAGAACCTAATTTACTTGAACATACATTAAGTACCTTTATTAAACTCTGAACCTCGAGATATTCCCTCCATTTAGTTGACAGATCAGTTAGTTGAAATTGGATATTTGGTGACTCAATTCTTTCATCTACATTTAATCTTTTTCTAATTTCTCCAAATATATCACCCAACACATTTGTTTGTTAGAATAATAATTTTGTTTATCTAATCAATTGCAATTTTAATAGGTCATAAACCAAACTACCGAACATCATATTTACCAAATCTGGCTATTAGTTGTCCTCTAAGTCAATCAAGTCGTGGAAAAGTCTTTAATTCATCAAAGTCAGGCAGCAATTCAGTCTGTCAAAGATTCAGGATAAACAGCTGTCCAGCAGTGTCACCGTCCTCTCCGTCAGCGTCAGCATTCTCCTTATAATAATGACGAATTCAGCCCTTAACTCACTATTCTACCATCTTTTATAAAAACATTTATGTCAAGATGTAACAAAAATCAGTTTTAGACAATCCTGTTTGGAGGATTTGGGGTCGTTCGGTGAGGTTCTCACATAGTTTTTTCTGTTAAATCATCACGCTTGCTGGTTCCGGTTTTAAAGACAGTCTTTTGTTTAACAATTTTGGCAATTCTCCCAGTGCGTCCTTGATGGGTACATCTCACATGTGGTCAAGACGAGGCCACTTGTTGCTGTCAGTGGCGCAGGCGCACTTCACCCGAAACCTCGTGGAACAGTGACTAGGCCGTCATGTCGAAGTCTGCCATCTTTACGAAGGCCCAAATCGGTCAACTTAAGTAAAACAAACACAAAACGTTATTAAAACATTGAAATGGCTAATAAAATGTTAAGCAAAACCAAAGGAAATGATGGACGGAGTGTTGAACATTGCAAGCACTCACCCCCAGTCAACTGATTTGGGTTTAATCCATCACCGTTCTTTAGCACACTCTGCCACCCCAGTTCAGACATGGCCATATGCAAATCAGTCTGACCCTGTGCCTCATGGGAACAGTCCAGCCCGAACTGCCAAGCCATGTCCGGAAACAAGCTTCCTAGGACCGGTTTCTGGCATTTCAACCGTCTTCAGCCAGGCTTCCTTGAATCCAGTGGCAAAGTGAGCAAGGGACTCACGTCTGAGCATACCCTGCCAACTTATGGCGAACAAAGCAAAAACCAAAGTAAATGATGGACGGAGTGTTGAACATTGCAAGCACTCACCCCCAGTCACCTGATCTGGGTTTAATCCATCACCGTTCTTTAGCCCACTCTGCCACCCCAGTTCAGACATGGCCATATGCAAATCAGTCTGACCCTGTCACAGACCAAATATCATACTAGCATATTCACTCAATACATTCATTGGTGAGGCCCATAACACCAACACTCACACATCATTGATCTGTTTTCAAGGGAGAGATACATTTTCCAATCGCTGACATGAAAGGAATACCTTTTCACCTAAAGAACCTAATTTACTTGAACATACATTAAGTACCTTTATTAAACTCTGAACCTCGAGATATTCCCTCCATTTAGTTGACAGATCAGTTAGTTGAAATTGGATATTTGGTGACTCAATTCTTTAATCTACATTTAATCTTTTTCTAATTTCTCCAAATAAATCACCCAACACATTTGTTTGTTAGAATATAAATTTTGTTTATCTAATCAATTGCAATTTTAATAGGTCATAAACCAAACTACCGAACATCATATTTACCTAATCTGGCTATTAGTCGTCCTCTAAGTCAATCAAGTCGTGGAAAAGTCTTTAATTCATCAAAGTCAGGCAGCAATTCAGTCTGTCAAAGATTCAGGATAAACAGCTGTCCAGCAGTGTCACCGTCCTCTCCGTCAGCGTCAGCATTCTCCTTATAATAATGACAAATTCAGCCCTTAACTCACTATTCTACCATCTTTTATAAAAAAAATGATGTCAAGATGTAACAAAAATCAGTTTTAGACAGTCCTGTTTGGAGGATTCGGGGTCGTTCGGTGAGGTTGTCACATAGTGTTTTCGGTTAAATCATCACATTTGCTGGTTCCGGTTTTAAAGACAGTCTTTTGTTTAACAATTTTTGGCAATTCTCCCAGTGCGTCCTTGATGGGTACATCTCACATGAGGTCACGACGAGGCCACTTGTTGCTGGCAGTGGCACAGGCGCACTTCACCCGAAACCTCGTGGAACAGTGACTAGGCCGTCATGTCGAAGTCTGCCATCTTTACGAAGGCCCAAGTCGGTCAACTTAAGTAAAACAAACACAAAACGTAATTAAAACATTGAAATGGCTAATAAAATGTTAAACCCTCACTAATTCCGCTATGTGTATGTAATTATCTAGCACGGCAGCAACATTCAAAGCATTTATATTCACCCAACGATGTCATCTGGTGCAACTTACAATTACATCACAAAAGCAATATATATTATGCAATATTCAAATTTTCTACCATTAGTATGTGTATATATATTAGTATATAAATTAGTTCAGCCATGCAAATGCAAATCCCATGTGTAATTCTTTCATTAATAATAATATTCTAATTTCCCTGTTTGATAAAATAGACTAGCTATTACACTACTTGTTATTCCATAAGTTACTGGAAGGTGGTGATAAATCACTCCCTCCACTACAGAGGCAGGTAACTGCATACAGACATAGCAGTCCCTTACATTCATTGTCTTTACATACTCATACAATAATTTCGAAAACACATTATTAGTAAAATTAGTTATAGATCTGTCTTTGTGTAAATAGTTTTTATCTATTCTAGTCGGAACTACCTTTTGAATCTTCCCTATATTAGTTATGTTTTCACTATGTCCTTCTATTGTATCTATAGTAACTTTAAAAGAGATCAGGAGAGCAAGTACACTCCATAGAAACATTAATAATCCTGTACAACAACAACACATTTTACACCGTCTCTTCAAAAATTTACATCTACCTTTTCTATTATCTATGTTTGCCATCTTTGCTAAAAATGGACTGTGTCTTTTGACTTAGCCTCTTCTACTTCACAACTAGTTTTCTAACCCAAGGCTATAAGCACCTACTTGGTTCTACCAGTTTTCTGTATTTTTATTGTGTTTCCATCAGTTGTTTTCTTATCTCATTCAGTTTGGCATTTCATCATTTTTCACTTTTCCTTCGTGATCTGTATACAGAATGTCCTGAACATCTGCTTCTTCCACAATATTGGACAAGATAACTCTCAGGATTTCCGATTCTTCATCTTCCTCAACCACTTCTGATACAACCACCTCTGGATTTCCTTGGCTATCCGCCTCTTCTTTTACTTCAGGCAGGGCCACATACGTCCATTCTGGTGATTTATACTTCTGGTTAGGTTTTCTGGTTCTTTTGCTCTCTTTAATTTCAATGGTTTCTTCGTCTTTTGATTTCACCTGACTTGTCACTTCATTCACTTGTTCAGCCCTTGGTGAATTTATTTGTGTCAGTCGGTATCTCAATCTTTTTATTTTATTTGGCCAAATATCATCTTTTGCTGCTCTTTTCAATCTACTTCCTTTATCATTCTTTCAGTTCTCCAAGCTCTCTTTCTTAGAACTCGACCTTCAGGTATTTCATCTTCGCTTTCTTCTGACTCTGTTTCAACTTGCTTTTTACTCTCAACAGTTTCTTTTTCCACCACTTCTTTAGTTTTCCCTACTTCTGTCCCTCCTCGAATCTCCGACACGCAATCTTCCTGCTGACTACTTGTCCCTGTTTCTAACTGGATGTTGGAGTTCCCTACACCTCCTCGGGGGTCTTCCGCAATAATCTTTCCCTCTCTCTCTGTATCTGTCACCTGTCCATCTAAATGTGTTGTTTCAGGTGGAATTTCTCTCAATCTCTCATGTGGCACTTCCTCTTCATGAATCTCTTTTATTGCCTCTTCACTGTCCTTTTCTTTGGTTTTCCCTTGTTTTTCCCTTGAGCACTTTGCTCTTTGTTCAGTCTCTGAGTCTGAACTAGTATCAGAAATCTGTAACCTTCTTCTCAAGGAAATACTTCTTGGAACATATGTTAGACTTTGTTCTGCTTTCCCCCCCTTTCAGGGTTTTCTTTTGTTTTTGGCTCTCCGTCATCTGACTCAGTACTGGATTCTGATTCATCAAAATACTCCTTTTCCGTGCTGTCTACTGGATTTGGAATCCTCAATGTATGGCTTGCATGGATCCAGTTTTTCAATTCAGCACACTTTAGAGCTGTTGTGGTCAAGATGACTTGTCTTGGTTTTCCCCACATTGGAACCAAACAGTTTCTTCTTCTGTGTACTTTTACTCTCACCCAGTCCCCTGGGCTTAGATCATGGGCTGGCTTCTTTTCAAGGGTGTTGGCATCCGCTCCAACCTGATTAAACACAGAATGAACTGCGTCAGCCAGGCTTTTACAGTATTCCAACACCATGTCATCAGTTATATTCATCAGCTTGTTGACTGGTATAAACACGTGCCGCATGGCTCGTCCCATGATGATTTCATGGGGGCTTAACCCTGTAGTTCTATCTGGAATTGATCTAATAGTCATGAGTACCAGAGGCAAAACATCAGGCCATTTCATACATGTGGCTAAACACATTTTCCCTATCCTGTTTTTGATAGTACCATTCATCTGTTCCACCACACCAGAAGCCTCTGGTCGATAGGCACAATGTAGTTTTTGTTGTACATTCAATGCTTCACAAATCAGCTTTATGATCTCATTATGGAAATGTCCTCCTCGGTCTGATTCAATTGTCACTGGGAACCCAAATCTAGGGATAAATTCCCTCAAAAGCAATTTTGCCACTGTCATCCCATCATTTCTTCTTGTGGGGAATGCCTCTACCCATCTGGAAAACAGACAGACCATAACCAAAACATACCTCAGTCTGTTACAGGGAGGCATCTCAATGAAATCCACTTGCATTCTAGTAAAAGGCCCTCCTTCTCAACCTATTGTTCCTAGACTCACTACTGTCTTTCTTCCAGGATTGTATTGCTGACATATTAGGCATCTCTGACAAAGACTTTCTGCTACAAGTCTGAATTTTGCATTGTACCAGGTTTGTTTAAATGACCTGACCATAGCATCTCTCCCTATGTGTCCCTGACCATGATACATCCGTGCCGTGGCAGACATCATGCTATCAGACATGACTGGTCTTCCATCCCGATAGGTTTTGCATTCAACAAAAAATTGCTAATCCACTGACGACAATATCCAACCATTCCCAGAAACATTCTCACCTCTCTTTGGGTCATGGGTGCACTCATTCTTTTTATGATCTTGATTCTATCTATCGTTATTTTTCTCAGTCCTTTTTCAATGTGATGTCCTAAATATTGTACTTCTTTCTTGCAAAATTGTAATTTTGATGGTGACACTTTAGGTCCTCCATCTGCCAAACGGTACAGCAAGGCTATAGTGTCTAGTTCAGAAGCCTCACGGGTTTTCGACGCCACAAGAAGGTCGTTGATGTACTGAACTAATACTGAATTTTCGGGCATTTCTAGACTTTCCAAAGACTTCTTCAATAGCTGATTAAATATCGAGGGGCTTTCTGTATACCCCTGTGGAATTTGGCACCAAGCCAAAATACGCTCGCCGAAACGAAATGCAAAAATTTGCTGACTGTCATGGTGCAATGGGATGGAAAAGAAAGCATGGCATAGATCAATTACTGTATACCATTCTGCGTCATGGGGAATCTGATATAAAATCACAGATGGATTTGGTACAATGGGACAACATGACACAACAATTTTGTTTATCTTTCTCAGATCTTGTACTATCCTGAACTTCCCACTAGGCTTTTTCAGTCCCTTTATTGGTGAAATACATGGACTACTCATTATTTCTCTCAAAATACCTTGTTTTATCATTTTTTCATTCACAGGAGTCACTCCTTCAATTATTTCAGGTGTCAATTTATATTGAGGAACATTTGGATAACTTACTCCTTCTTTTACTGTTATTTTTACTGGATCTACATTTCTCATTAATCCCACGTCTTCTCCTGTGAAATCCCAAACTTCTGCATTTACAGATTGTTTTAATTCTTTAGGTAATTCATCAGGGTTAAATACAGCATAGGTTTCAATAACCTTATTTTCCCTGTTTGTCACTGTCATTTTATACAGCACATCTTCATCCGGGGTTTCAAATGCTATCCCATTCCGAGTACAAAATATAGTGCAGTTCATTTTGCACAACAAATCTCTACCTAACAGATTCACAGGACTGGTGTTGCACACGACAAAGCGTGCATTTCAGAAAATTTCACTTTCACCGGGTCTGTAAGGTAAGTTTTAGTCTGCCTGTTGGATACACCAACTACTTGGATCGTTTCATCCGAGAGAGGAAGATTCTTAACATCAGCTGATCTGACAGTTGACCGAGTAGCACCAGTATCAACTAGGAAAGTAATGCTTTCATCATTAATCTTTCCATCTACAAATGAGCCTGAGTGGTCTACTTCTAGAGTTGCGCCAAGTACGCACTCTTCTTCCTCCCTTCGGCACCGTCAATAACTTTCTTCTGAATCACTCTCATCGCGTTGCAGCCAATACTGCGAAACAGCGCTAGCGCGTGGCAGTTTATTTACTTGTTCTCCGTTGTAGAATCCCGTTTCACTACTATACTTCTGGGAGTTTTTGCTCTGTGGAAAAGGTGGTTTTGGCACCTGATTCTGTTGGGTAACAACCTGCTGCTGTCGCTGCGGTTGACCACTCACCTCATTCTGTACCGTGGATTCAATTATGCATTTTCATGATTAGTACTCGGAGGAAATTTACACTCGGATTTCCGATGCCCTATTGTACCGCAATTATGACACGGGAATTTCTTCTTAGCTTCCTCTATATTTCCTTTACCTTTCCCAGGACTGAATTTTTGTCTTGATCCTGTATTATTCGCTTGTTCTGCTAATTGAGCTTCCTGTCTCTCTGCGACCTTGACTTGTCCCCACATAGCCTTTTCTTTCAATTTTCGTTGTTTAGCTTCAATCTCATCACTGAAATATTTAGCCTGTCTCAATACTTCGTCTATTTTCTTATTCTGCCAATCTACAGTATGTTGTTTTATCATCTCACTAATTTCTGGACGAAGACCATATACACACCTGTATACAAAACGACTTAGATCCTTTTCACTCAGATTTTTATCTCCACTAAACTGTTTAAAGGCCAAGATCAGCCTCTTATAATATGCATGTACTGACTCTTTGCTTTCCTGATGCGTTCTGTCAATTTTTACCCAATCTGTCTCTTTAGGTGGAACCTTATTCTTCAGAAAGGCAATAACCTGTTCGTATTTCTTCATTACCTTGGGGTCTGGAGCCTCTGTTTTTGGATCCCTTGTGTACTCTTGTGTTGGCTAATCTATCATTATTTTGCACTCTGTCCATAGATCTGCTGGTACTATTTAGTCAAACAGGCTGTTTAGATCAATCCATAATACTTTGGACAATTTCACAAATATGTCTACCTGTCTATACCACTCGACGGGTTTTTCACGTAGTCGAGGGAAGTCATTTGTGAATGACAAAATATCTTGCCTAGTCCATGGGACATGTACATATCCTCCTCCTGGAATCACTCTCATAGGATATTCTGTTCCTACCTTCTCCTTTTCTCTAACAGGGAAAGCTGAAAAAGCTTTATCTGAGGCATAATCTCATTTTCGATACCATCTACTTTTCCATTTGTCCCCATCTCCCCATTTTCTCAACAAGATAATTATTTCCTTAATCTGACTCATTCGTCCTGTGATATTCATATTTTCAATGTCCTTTTCAGTGAAATCTATTCGATATGGTTTCTGTAGGGCTTTTACCTTTTCAATATCTATACCCATTTCATTTACTACTTCTTCTAATCTTTCATGGAGACTTTTTGCTCTCCAAGTTATGCTTTTACACAGAAATAGCAACTCCTCATCCTGGTAAGTTTTTAACTTCTCCGTAGGAATAGTTCCTACTATTAACTCTTCCAGTACCATTCGTAATTTGGCCACATCTATTGACTGAGATTCTTTATCTTTTCTTTGTAAGTTTCTCAACCATTCACTTAATTCCTCTGTAGATGGTCCTACTGACTTCTCTACATTACCTTGTTCTGAATCCTTTTGTGTTTCTGAAATTGACTCCATTGTTGTAATATGTCTTTCTACAAAATTCTGGCCTATAAACGGGTTATTTGAAACATTTGGTTCAATCATACTTATTTTCTGTCTCCATGGATTTTCATTTTAACCCGGTTTTGGCTGCTCAACCTGTTTATTGCCTTTATAAGGGACCGTTAAACAATGTTCGCTATCTTTTTGTTTATCAAAAATTGGCATTACTGGACCTTTCGTTACTGGATCTGTTACAGCTTCCAGATTTTTAGTTAATTCTCTTATTTTCTCTGTTAAGTCTAATGTTGTTTTTGCTAGTTCTGCTGAATTTTCACCATTTATTCTACTTTCTGACTTCCTCTCTACCTCTCTCATGGAATTATTTTTCCCTAAATCTTGGAACTCTGGTTCTGATTTTATGATTCGTAAAGTTTCTTTCATTGGGGCACTTGCTGTTAATATTTCTGGTTCTGGCCGATATGGGGGTGGATTTTTATAGAACATGTCATCAAGAACATCATCCTCTGATTCATTCACTCCATACCCTCTCAATTCCACATTATGTCTTTTTTCTGCGCACTTTCTTCCTTCCTTTTCTCCTGCAGTTCTTACGGGAAACAAACCCTCAGTCATACTCGCATTCTGCCACCTTCTCATTCGATCATCATGATTCTCATGTCCGTATGATCTACCAAACATGTACCTATACCTTCCGCCACTCCTCTGTCCTTCTCGGTCATGCATCTCATCTTCCCATTCTGTCAATGCTTCAAATTGTGTCGGTCTAGGTCTCGGTTCTAGATTCATCATTTTCTCTCTTAAATTTCTCAAAACTGCCCAATTAAATGAACCATGTTCTGGAAAAGCCAAAACTCTGTCATCCTTAGTGTACTTAACCCAATTGACTAACCAAATACAGGTGTGATATCCATATTTCGCAACCATAAAGGATGCGGGGGTTTTCGGTGGAGGAAGTAATTGTCCTTCTCTAGTTACAATCGGTTTGTCCTTCTTAAACCACTTTTTAATTCTCCCGAACCAGGACTTCTTCTCCTTTTCTGGGGGATCTTAATACATCTTTTCTGTCTTTTCGTGTATCACTACTCTCTCCTTTCGACCGTACCGCTTTTCTGACCAATTGTAACGCGACTGACACTAACGCACCAATCCGGAGCGTCTACGTCACTCTGCAATTCTCCAATTCCAGCGCGACTCACACTGACGCACCAATCCGGAGCATCTACGTTACCCTGTGATTCTCCAATCCTAGCACGGCATACACTAACGCACCAATCAGGAGCGTTCTACGTTTCCAACTGACTGGCCAATCCCAGCGCGGTCGTTCTGACGTCAGCAGCTGCTGCCGCAGCTCCTGCTCCTGTCTAACCCTCTTTTACAAAATTCACTCTGTAAGTTTTGTTTCAAATTTACAAATCTGTTAGTAACAACACAAAAACACCACCATTGTCCGCTTCGCTAACCAAGGAATAGCAATAGACCTTTCTCACGAGAATTCCGTCTTTCCCGAGAGCAGCGCTTACCTCTGCCCTACTACGGAATCGTTCCTTCCGTTGATAAAGTAGCACATCCCTCTACCTTACCCTTCTAACAAGCATTAGGTAACAGTTTCTCCAGAATTAAGACACTTGGTTGGAGACCCAATGCTCCTGAGAAATAAAACTAGACTTTCACAATTAACCCGAATGCCTTCACATTCACACACTTTCACAAGCGAAAATGTAGTACATTCACACAGAATTCTGTCTTTCCCGAGAACAGCGAACAGTCTGTCCTACTTACAGAATTATGACATACGTTAATAAAGTAGCACTTCCCTCTACTTTATCCTTCTAACAAGCTTAGGGAGCACCTATTACTTTTCTAGTGATAAGCGTTATCGGAGTGCCATTTGGACTCCTGGTACCTAAGACCAAAACTTCACAGGTGACCTTCGCTACCATACACTCCTATACAGGAGATATTTCTAATGGTAACACGCGACGATGTCACCGGATCGAACCCAGACAATGCGTCGTGCAACTCCAATCGTTACACGTTTTCCCTGTGTACCTACAGGGCAACAACAATTCCGTATTTTCCGAGAACAGCGCTTACCTCTGCTCTACTACGGAACTGTTACAAACTTCCGACTTCCTATATCCCAGAAGCCGTGCAAACAACATAAAACTCAACGCGACTCAACATAGAGTGTTAATACATTAACCAATACCAATCAATAATCGATAAGCAATGTACAAGCAATCACCAAACCAAATCAATAACAACCATCATTCTGCTACCAGAAAAACTGATGCAGCGTGGAATTTTAAATCCTCCCTTCGTCACAGACCAAATATCATACTAGCATATTCACTCAATATATTCATTGGTGGGGCCCATAACACCAACACTCACACATCATTGATCCGTTTTCACTGGAGAGATAAATTTTCCAATCGCTGACATAAAGGAATACCTTTTCACCTAAAGAACCTAATTTACTTGAACATACATTAAGTACCTTTATTAAACTCTGAACCTCGAGATATTCCCTCCATTTAGTCGACAGATCAGTTAGTTGAAATTGGATATTTGGTGACTCAATTCTTTAATCTACATTTAATCTTTTTCTAATTTCTCCAAATAAATCACCCAACACATTTGTTTGTTAGAATATTAATTTTGTTTATCTAATCAATTGCAATTTTAATAGGTCATAAACCAAACTACCGAACATCATATTTACCTGATATGGCTATTAGTCATCCTCTAAGTCAATCAAGTCATGGAAAAGTCTTTAATTCATCAAAGTCAGGCAGCATTTCAGTCTGTCAAAGATTCAGCAGTGTCACCGTCCTCTACGTCAGCGTCAGCATTCTCCTTATAATAATGACAAATTCAGCCCTTAACTCACTATTCTACCATCTTTTATAAGACATTTTATGTCAAGATGTAACAAAAATCAGTTTTAGACAGTCCTGATTGGAGGATTTGGGGTCGTTCGGTCATAGTTTTTTCTGTTAAATCATCACGCTTGCTGGTTCCGGTTTTAAAGACTGTCTTTTGTTTAACAATTTTTGGCAATTCTCCCAGTGCGTCCTTGATGGGTAGATCTCAAATGAGGTCGAGACGAGGCCACTTGTTGCTGGCTGTGGCGCAGGCGCACTTCACCCAAAACCTCGTGGAACAGTGACTAGGCCGTCATGTCGAAGTCTGCCATCTTTACAAAGGCCCAAATCAGTCAACTTAAGTAAAACAAACACAAAACGTAATTAAAACATTGAAATGGCTAATAAAATGTTAAACCCTCACTAATTCCCCTATGTGTATGTAATTATCTAGCACGACAGCAACATTCAAAGCGTTTATAGTCACCCAATGATGTCATCTGGTGCAACTTACAATTACATCATCACAAAAGCAACATATATCATGCAATTTTCTAATGTTCTACCATTAGTATGCATTACATATATTAGTATACAAATTAGTTCAGCCATGCAAATGCAAATCCCACGTGTAATTCTTTCATTAATTTAGATGGTTAGATATCACTTCAAACAGATTAATAATATTACAATTAATAGATTATTCGGAATAATATAGACATGCAGAAATGGGGGGGTATACAACATTTTGTACTACCCGCTCCAGCAATCCCCCCTTTGGTGATTATATCACCACACCATCAAAATTTTGTATCTCTTTTACGGAATTTCAAAATGATTTCTTATTTTTATTCATAATTCAGTTTCCCCTGTCTCCTCTCTTTTTGCTGATTTGTACATACTCTCCTTAACTTCCTCCAATTCTATCTCATCAAATTCTCTCTCTTGTTTTACTTCTTTTCTCCTTAAATTTTCTCTTTTTAAATTTTTCTGGTTTTTATTCTTTCTACGACAGATACACCCTAATCTTATTATTAATACTATAAAAATCACATATGTTAATGGAAATAATATCTTACCAAAAAAGTACTACCTAAATTTGCTAAGAAATATTTAATAGCTGATATTTTCCTTCCAATCTTTTCCCATACACCTTCAACCTCCAGTGGTGCAATTTTGTCATGCAATTCTGTAATATTTTTAATATAAATCACATTCCGTACAATATTATTCATGAGGGCACAAGCTACATTGCTGTGTACGTGTCACATGCTCATATTTAGACTAGGAGAGAAGACATGAATACTGCTACGATTCTACCGGGGTTCAGCAGTGTCTGCTGCTACTTGCATACCCACATATGTCCTTGTGATGGCACCTGGACCATGGGTGGACACCAAGTAGTGATTTTTAAAGCACACGTCATGAAGCCGAATATAATACAGACAGTGTCTATGTGTGCCTCATCAACAGTGATATGCATAATAATTCATAATAAATTCATTTCCTACCATGGCCAATTACCCGTTTACACACCAACTCCTATTGTTGAAACCACAAATGATGCCAGATGTACATGTGATGCTGACTGTACAATAATAGGTATTGTTGTAAATGGCACCCATGCTTTCACTCCCCCTCTGTCCTCATTTCATTCACAAAGGTATGGATCCTTTGTGTGCTAGTGCATGCAATTTATAATCACCTTCGTCTTGAACACATTATTGGTCATGATTGACTCAAATCTGAGTGTGGAGTATGGATATTGTTTACATCATCCTGGGTGGTAGGGGAAGTAGGTGACAGGTGAGTATGTTATTTTTCATGTCACCAGTGTCTTCTGCCTGGTGTGCTAAACTGCTCTCCATTGAGTTCTGTCATCACTATTGTTTATTCTTGTTTGGCACTAGATTCCCTTTGTCCCTCCAGATCAGATTTTGTTATGTTGGCAATACTATTTTGATCCTTTTAAATGCTTCTGCTGAAAGTCATTCCACGTGCATTTTTTATATTTCGAGCTTGTTGTTAAGCTATATGTGTAAGTAACTATTTTTAGGTATTTGCTCATAGATGCCAGTATTTTCCTTTCCTCTGTTCACTGTGCTCTTTCTTTGGTGAGCATGCTCATGTAATAATAACTTTAAATAACCTTACATTTTATAATGCACTTCATGTAGCACTTCTGCCCTTTCTAAGCACTACATATAACAGCTGTGACTATTACCCCATTTAGGTTCTCATTTGCCCCACCTAAGTTGTAGGGGAGGCGGATTTTGCTTCCCAAGGATATGAAATCAAGACTGACAGATCACTGCCTGCGTTAGAAGCAAATGTCTATCTTACTGGTACCACGGTGATTTGCAACAAAAGTATTAGTACTCTTTTTAAAGAATGCTTGTTTAAAACTATGTCTTATACATTTTCACTGCCAGTGAAGGCTAAATGTATTCTTACTATTAAAATTCGATCTGTCACCATTCTCCCAGTATACATATACATACATATATGATATGGGAACAGAGAAGGAAAGCAAAGCTATCCGGATTTCAAAAAATGAAAGTTCTTTCACAACTAAAGTACATAGACCTCAATTATGAGTGCTTTGGAGAGTAGGTAAAATGTTTTGCACCTGTTAAAAAACGATAAGATGGGGTTTAGAATTTTATGGTTCCAATAAATGGCAACTATTATGAGTGTAGCCCTGAACATGGGTGATAACTGGCAGATTTGGGTCGTTTGTGCACTACAATCTATATGTCCTTATATTTATCATTCTTTCACTTTTACATTTCGGCAGCTTTGAATAGCCGAAATGTATCAGGGGTGCAAACTCTATCACAGAGGTACGTAAACACCGACTAATTTGTCATTTTGACCCATGCACAAACATGCGTTCATTAACTAGGGCATCCAAACGAAGCCATTAGGGTGCTAGTGAAAATGTCTAGTTCCTCTCTTGACAATTTCACCAATATGTCTAGTTCCTTTACACAACATTTTCAAACATCAGAAATCTGATGTAAAATCCTTTTAGCCTTTGAAGTCGTGATTGCAGTTCACACCCAGGGGATTACTTCCCCCTCCACCTGCTTCATGAACAGGTCACATTAGGTGCAAATACAAATGACTCCGGTCTCTTGGTAAATGGCAGTCTTTCTTCGAAAAGCATCTGTTCCCAGTGGTCTGTTATCTGAAGCACCATAAATCAGCAGAGATTTTCTTCGCTCTCTCGACTAATACTATGGACCTTCAAGCTGATTGCGGCAGTGCTGATGAGCGCAGTGGCCTTGACTCCCTCCCACCGTGCAGCCTGCCATCAAAACCACATTGTTTAAACAATGCAGCAATTGTTTGTAAACTCTGCTAGAGAAGTGCTGAATAAGATTAGAAATGAATAGAGCAATTTAATGTCCAGCATTTTTCAAAACCTTTTGTCTTTTTAGGGTACAACCAGAATGACTACATGTGCTTTACAGTAGCGGCCATAGTGAATTTGTAGATCTCACATTCATAGATCTAGCATTAGTCAAGAGCATTTGATTTTTTTAAATTGTAAGGGCTTTCAGCCTGCCCTCTTCTTCCCTTTGGCTACTATTGTAGAAATAATATTTTTCTTCCACCCACTACAACATACAGCATAATAGGTTGGTCAGCTCTGGCTTACTTCACTTTGAGAGACATCATTCTGCCCTTTCCCAAGGAACACATCCACACACAAAGTAGTTCCGGACTCCTAAAACAATGTGTGCTTTTTGAAACAGACTAAAATACATTTTTCCTTTTAGTCAATGCTTGCTTTTTTAGATTGATGAGGTCTGGTAGCTCAACAACAATAATGCTTTGCAAAATTCATGGCATAAAAAGCATTAACAGACCTGTCAATTGATGAATCAGGCCTATGTGTGAGTCTATTCCAGATGACAGGCCAACATTTATCATAAACATTACCAAAAGACAAAGAAAATTAAAGCCCATATGAGACAGGGTTCTAAAGTACAAACCATGAAGGTTTATTATAACTTAAAATCAAATAAAAACTGCAAAAAATAATGATTAGTCAGGCTCTTCAAAATATGCAAAATGCAAAATATTAGCCCTAATCTAATAAGAATCCAGAAACTAATATAATCTAGTACATAGGCAAAAGAGAATCAAGGAGCATTTTGCATAAGGACTGCTCATTCAGTCAGGGGAGAAGGAACATGGAAACCATCCTTAGGAGTGATAATCATACTAACATGGTGTCTATTCTCGATAATCTCTGGCTCGTCCCACAAATGGTGATTCTTTATTCATTTTCAGACACAGAAACTATGCAGTCACTGGGGTGTGACAAACAAAGTTACATATCACAATCAATATGTGAATAGAAAACACATCACATGGTAATATCGACATTTGCCCTAAAACTAATGAATATTCTTTACTATGCCTTACACAGAAAATACTACTGCATTTACATTTTAAACAGCACATCCGTTTCAGCTGAAAGAAATTACCTTCATTGTATACCATTGTGGAGCAGAAAATGTACAAATCGTACAAAGCAAGCAAGACCATAAAACAAACTGAATTTCGTACTATTAAACTAACAATGAAGGTCACATCTGAGCTCAGGAAAAGGTGAAGATAATGTAGTGCTGTGCACTGGAACAACAGATATTAAAATGTACGATATGAAAATAAGAGTGAGCCTAAAACTTCACTCATGTCAAGGTAACAGAACCTCATTACTTTAAATACAGTAAAAACATTATATTTGCGTCTGTCTTGTAGCAGTTATAATATAGAACTTTTAGCTGTGGTATCTGCACCTACAGTTTCCCCGCTCTGATGATAAATCATCATCACAAATTCACATTACAAGACCACTTTATAATTTGCACTGTACTTCTTCCTTCTTGAAATATTCAGTGAACGCAACTCATCAAACACATATCGCTTATAGCTCATATTCAGATATCTTTTTCTTTTTAACAGTTGACATTTCTTCTTTCTTGGATTAAATCATTTCTACAAAATATTAACCCAAATAATGTAGAACTAAAAAAGAAAATTATGGTTAGTGGATTTAATATCTTCCTCACCATACCACCCCCAGGATCACCAAACCCCTCTCCAACCTTTGAAATGTTATCTCCAATTACACTAAACCAGGAACCAACTGTTTCGCATACACCAGCTTCTTTAAGGACCTTTACCTCATGTGAAACATTAGTAAAATATATTGATTAATAAGCTTACTATTATTAGGTATATATGCACAACACTGACTTACTCTTAACTTTCACAAGAAGAAATCCAAAGCTAACCTATTCTGAAAAACCATAGAATGCAAAGCAATTATTTCTTCATTAATCTTGGTAAGAGCTCCAGCAGTGTTAGTTGCTGTTCGATGCAACAAGGTCGACGCCTTCCTAATCTTCACATTTCTCTCTTGCTCAATTTTAAGCCTATGATGCAAATTTCTACAATTTCTCTTCAGTCTCACACTGCATCAGTCTCTCTAGCTTCATTCACTTTATTTTCACGAATTTGCACTTCTCCCATTAAATTAATAAAATTACGTTCAACTCTACTAAGTTTACACACACTCTATTCATTGTTCATATTAGTTATGTTAATAGGATTGTTCATTTTTAAATGTTCTAAAGGAAGGTCTACATCTCCATAGCTCAGCTCCAAGAATCCTTGTTCTGAAAGGATTAAAATATATATGCACAAAAGTCTGTAGGTGAATGGCAAATTATTAAATAGACGCCCCTCTGAGACAGAAACAGGCAAATATTAACATGCAAAACAATTTGATACATTCATAATTAGTAAGTACTCCTTCAAAACACTAGTATATACATTTTCCATATATTCATTATTAAACCTTTCATTATTACTTAATCTCTTATACTTAGAGACATTAATAACAGTATATGATTCAATTTTAGAGATTTGTGAGGTATTGTGACTAAAGAATAGAGGCCAACCAAGATACTAATGAAAACTAATAATTATTATATTCTGAAAACTATAAAAAAAATTTTTTCAAAGATAGACGACAGCTCCTCCTAATTTTGACCACAACTCTTTTATATAACAATTTAACAAAATCCTAAAAACAAAAATCTTAGCTTCTATTAAATATATGGACTATAGACTATGTATGGAACACATAGCTTCAAAAAACTCTTCAAAAACGGATTTACTACTATTAAAGAAATTCAGTTCAGACACTATTCATAAAATCCTATCATCTTCAACTAGTGAGGTGTCAGGGATAAATCAGTCTCACATGTAATGATATTAAAAAGCTCCCCCTGCCTCCCTTATTGGTTTGCAGCATGTTTCCTTATCTTGTGGAGGTTCCTTGTGCTTCCAAGCACTTGGCCTTCCACAATTCTCACATATGGGTCATTCTGTGCTAAGATGTCGCAAAGTATCTGGCCTCTCTTGAGCTGAAGTTCAGCTCCTTCTGTCAGATTGGCAAATTCCTTTCACTGGTAATCCATCACAGAAACACCTTCTCAAGTCCAGGGCAGGTTCCCCGATGTGGCAGGAGGAATGGCAATCCAACTCTTGATTCCACTCCTGGAACTCAGCCTACTCCACTGCACTGGTGTTTGGCTTCTCAGAAAAGGAGAATAGCATTGACAAAGTACTGGACAACAAGGCCAGCCTCATCATTCCCTGATAGATAGACTGGTCCAATCAGGGAGTTGCTACTTTTGAATCCCGGTTGTCCTCTCGAATACTGGGGCATATTTCCTGCAGGTTCCCTGCATGATCGGTGCATGAGGTTGCCCTACTGCCCCTCTCCTCTGTGTCTGTGTAACTCTCTGGGCTATCCCCAGAAAGAAATGTCAATTAACTCTAAACCAGGAGCCCTTGACCATTACCCAGCAGAAAGGGATTGGAGTTTCCCAGCACGAAACACGTGTCCAGGGATGGCTAACACTATTCACACTTCCACTAACGACACGAGCATAGGTGTATCCGCCGACGCTGACTAGAGGGACCACAGTTCTTTGGGGTAACACGCAGGAAGGTCAGCAGTGTGCGACCATTTTGATGTAACTATTTAGTGGCTCTCTGAGCCGGGGAGTCGACGGACTCAGGTTACGCACCTGCGTTGCTACGAGAGGTACTAGACCTGATAATGATTTTAGCAGCTTACATTGCAACCCTACACTCTTTCATACTCCCTGCTGACGAGAGGCAACTACCTCGAAACACGTGTCCAGGGATGGCTAACGCTATTCACACTTGCACTCACGACACGAGCATAGGTGTATCCGCCGACGCTGACTACAGGGACCACAGTTCTTTGGGGTAACAGGCAGGTAGGTCAGCAGTGTGCGACCATTTTGATGTAACTATTTAGTGGCTCTCTGAGCCGGGGAGTCGACGGACTCAGGTTACGCACCTGCGTTGCTACGAGAGGTACTAGACCTGTTAATGAATTTAGCAGCTTACATTGCAACCCTACACTCTTTCCTACTCCGTGCTGACGAGAGGCAACTACCTCGAAACACGTGTCCAGGGATGGCTAACGCTATTCACACTTGCACTCACGACACGAGCATAGGTGTATCCGCCGACGCTGACTACAGGGACCACAGTTCTTTGGGGTAACACGCAGGTAGGTCAGCAGTGTGCGACCATTTTGATGTAACTATTTAGTGGCTTTCTGAGCCGGGGAGTCGACGGACTCAGGTTACGCACCTGCGTTGCTACGAGAGGTACTAGACCTGATAATGATTTTAGCAGCTTACATTGCAACCCTACACTCTTTCCTACTCCCTGCTGACGAGAGGCAACTACCTCAAAACACGTGTCCAGGGATGGCTAACGCTATTCACACTTGCACTCACGACACGAGCATAGGTGTATCCGCCGACGCTGACTACAGGGACCACAGTTCTTTGGGGTAACACGCAGGTAGGTCAGCAGTGTGCGACCATTTTGATGTAACTATTTAGTGGCTCTCTGAGCCGGGGAGTCGACGGACTGAGGTTACGCACCTGCGTTGCTGCGAGAGGTACTAGACCTGATAATGATTTTAGCAGCTTACATTGCAACCCTACACTCTTTCCTACTCCCTGCTGACGAGAGGCAACTACCTCGAAACACGTGTCCAGGGATGGCTAACGCTATTCACACTTGCACTCACGACACGAGCATAGGTGTATCCGCCGACGCTGACTACAGGGACCACAGTTCTTTGGGGTAACACGCAGGTAGGTCAGCAGTGTGCGATCATTTTGATGTAACTATTTAGTGGCTCTCTGAGCCGGGGAGTCGACGGACTCAGGTTACGCACCTGCGATGCTACGAGAGGTACTAGACCTGATAATGATTTTAGCAGCTTACATTGCAACCCTACACTCTTTCCTACTCCCTGCTGACGAGAGGCAACTACCTCGAAACACGTGTCCAGGGATGGCTAACGCTATTCACACTTGCACTCACGACACGAGCATAGGTGTATCCGCCGACGCTGACTACAGGGACCACAGTTCTTTGGGGTAACACGCAGGTAGGTCAGCAGTGTGCGACCATTTTGATGTAACTATTTAGTGGCTCTCTGAGCCGGGGAGTCGACGGACTCAGGTTACGCACCTGCGTTGCTACGAGAGGTACTAGACCTGATAATGATTTTAGCAGCTCACATTGCAACCCTACACTCTTTCCTACTCCCTGCTGACGAGAGGCAACTACCTCGAAACACGTGTCCAGGGATGGCTAACGCTATTCACACTTGCACTCACGACACAAGCATAGGTGTATCCGCCGACGCTGACTACAGGGACCACAGTTCTTTGGGGTAACACGCAGGTAGGTCAGCAGTGTGCGACCATTTTGATGTAACTATTTAGTGGCTCTCTGAGCCGGGGAGTCAACGGACTCAGGATACGCACCTGCGCTGCTACTAGAGGTACTAGACCTGATAATGATTTTAGCAGCTTACATTGCAACCCTACACTCTTTCCTACTCCCTGCTGACGAGAGGCAACTACCTCAAAACACGTGTCCAGGGATGGCTAACGCTATTCACACTTGCACTCACGACACAAGCATAGGTGTATCCGCCGACGCTGACTACAACGACCACAGTTCTTTGGGGTAACACGCAGGTAGGTCAGCAGTGTGCGACCATTTTGATGTAACTATTTAGTGGCTCTCTGAGCCGGGGAGTCGACGGACTCAGGTTACGCACCTGCGTTGCTACGAGAGGTACTAGACCTGATAATGATTTTAGCAGCTTACATTGCAACCCTACACTCTTTCCTACTCCCTGCTGACGAGAGGCAACTACCTCAAAACACGTGTCCAGGGATGGCTAATGCTATTCACACTTGCACTCACAACACGAGCATAGGTGTATCCGCCGACGCTGACTACAGGGACCACAGTTTTTTGGGGTAACACGCAGGTAGGTCAGCAGTGTGCAACCATTTTGATGTAACTATTTAGTGGCTCTCTGAGCCGGGGAGTCGACGGACTCAGGTTACGCACCTGCGTTGCTACGAGAGGTACTAGACCTGATAATGATTTTAGCAGCTTACATTGCAACCCTACACTCTTTCCTACTCCCTGCTGACGAGAGGCAACTACCTGGAAACACGTGTCCAGGGATGGCTAACGCTATTCACACTTGCACTCATGACACGAGCATAGGTGTATCCGCCGACGCTGACTACAGGGACCACAGTTCTTTGGGGTAACACGCAGGTAGGTCAGCAGTGTGCGACCATTTTGATGTAACTATTTAGTGGCTCTCCGAGCCGGGAAGTCGACGGACTCAGGTTACGCACCTGCGTTGCTACTAGAGGTACTAGACCTGATAATGATTTTAGCAGCTTACATTGCAACCCTACACTCTTTCCTACTCCCTGCTGACGAGAGGCAACTACCTCAAAACACGTGTCCAGGGATGGCTAACGCTATTCACACTTGCACTCACGACACGAGCATAGGTGTATCCGCCGACGCTGACTACAGGGACCACAGTTCTTTGGGGTAACACGCAGGTAGGTCAGCAGTGTGCGACCATTTTGATGTAACTATTTAGTGGCTCTCTGAGCCGGGGAGTCGACGGACTCAGGTTACGCACCTGCGTTGCTACGAGAGGTACTAGACCTGATAATGATTTTAGCAGCTTACATTGCAACCCTACACTCTTTCCTACTCCCTGCTGACGAGAGGCAACTACCTCGAAACACGTGTCCAGGGATGGCTAACGCTATTCACACTTGCACTCACGACACGAGCATAGGTGTATCCGCCGACGCTGACTACAGGGACCACAGTTCTTTGGGGTAACACGCAGGTAGGTCAGCAGTGTGCGACCATTTTGATGTAACTATTTAGTGGCTCTCTGAGCCGGGGAGTCGACGGACTCAGGTTACGCACCTGCGTTGCTACGAGAGGTACTAGACCTGATAATGATTTTAGCAGCTTACATTGCAACCCTACACTCTTTCCTACTCCCTGCTGACAAGAGGCAACTACCTCGAAACACGTGTCCAGGGATGGCTAACGCTATTCACACTTGCACTCACGACACGAGCATAGGTGTATCCGCCGACGCTGACTACAGGGACCACAGTTCTTTGGGGTAACACGCAGGTAGGTCAGCAGTGTGCGACCATTTTGATGTAACTATTTAGTGGCTCTCTGAGCCGGGGAGTCGACGGACTCAGGTTATGCACCTGCGTTGCTACGAGAGGTACTAGACCTGATAATGATTTTAGCAGCTTACATTGCAACCCTACAGTCTTTCCTACTCCCTGCTGACGAGAGGCAACTACCTCGAAACACGTGTCCAGGGATGGCTAACGCTATTCACACTTGCACTCACGACACGAGCATAGGTGTATCCGGCGACGCTGACTACAGGGACCACAGTTCTTTGGGGTAACACGCAGGTAGGTCAGCAGTGTGCGACCATTTTGATGTAACTATTTAGTGGCTCTCTGAGCCGGGGAGTCGACGGACTCAGGTTACGCACCTGCGTTGCTACGAGAGGTACTAGACCTGATAATGATTTTAGCAGCTTACATTGCAACCCTACACTCTTTCCTACTCCCTGCTGACAAGACGCAACTACCTCAAAACACGTGTCCAGGGATGGCTAACGCTATTCACACTTGCACTCACAACACGAGCATAGGTGTATCCGCCGACGCTGACTACAGGGACCACAGTTTTTTGGGGTAACACGCAGGTAGGTCAGCAGTGTGCAACCATTTTGATGTAACTATTTAGTGGCTCTCTGAGCCGGGGAGTCGACGGACTCAGGTTACGCACCTGCGTTTCTACGAGAGGTACTAGACCTGATAATGATTTTAGCAGCTTACATTGCAACCCTACACTCTTTCCTACTCCCTGCTGACGAGAGGCAACTACCTGGAAAGACGTGTCCAGGGATGGCTAACGCTATTCACACTTGCACTCACGACACAAGCATAGGTGTATCCGCCGACGCTGACTACAGGGACCACAGTTCTTTGGGGTAACACGCAGGTAGGTCAGCAGTGTGCGACCATTTTGATGTAACTATTTAGTGGCTCTCTGAGCCGGGGAGTCGACGGACTCAGGTTACGCACCTGCGTTGCTACTAGAGGTACTAGACCTGATAATGATTTTAGCAGCTTACATTGCAACCCTACACACTTTCCTACTCCCTGCTGACGAGAGGCAACTACCTCAAAACACATGTCCAGGGATGGCTAACGCTATTCACACTTGCACTCACGACACGAGCATAGGTGTATCCGCCGACGCTGACTACAGGGACCACAGTTCTTTGGGGTAACACGCAGGTAGGTCAGCAGTGTGCGACCATTTTGATGTAACTATTTAGTGGCTCTCTGAACCGGGGAGTCGACGGACTCAGGTTACGCACCTGCGTTGCTACGAGAGGTACTAGACCTGATAATGATTTTAGCAGCTTACATTGCAACCCTACACTCTTTCCTACTCCCTGCTGACGAGAGGCAACTACCTCGAAACACGTGTCCAGGGATGGCTAACGCTATTCACACTTGCACTCACGACACGAGCATAGGTGTATTCGCCGACGCTGACTACAGGGACCACAGTTCTTTGGGGTAACACGCAGGTAGGTCAGCAGTGTGCGACCATTTTGATGTAACTATTTAGTGGCTCTCTGAGCCGGGGAGTCGACGGACTCAGGTTACGCACCTGCGTTGCTACGAGAGGTACTAGACCTGATAATGATTTTAGCAGCTTACATTGCAACCCTACACTCTTTCCTACTCCCTGCTGACGAGAGGCAACTACCTCAAAACACGTGTCCAGGGATGGCTAACGCTATTTACACTTACACTCACGACACGAGCATAGGTGTATCCGCCGACGCTGACTACAGGGACCACAGTTCTTTGGGGTAACACGCAGGTAGGTCAGCAGTGTGCGACCATTTTGATGTAACTATTTAGTGGCTCTCTGAGCCGGGGAGTCGACGGACTCAGGTTACGCACCTGCGTTGCTACGAGAGGTACTAGACCTGATAATGATTTTAGCAGCTTACATTGCAACCCTACACTCTTTCCTACTCCCTGCTGATGAGAGGCAACTACCTCAAAACACGTGTCCAGGGATGGCTAACGCTATTCACACTTGCACTCACGACACGAGCATAGGTGTATCCGCCGACGCTGACTACAGGGACCACAGTTCTTTGGGGTAACACGCAGGTAGGTCAGCAGTGGGCGACCATTTTGATGTAACTATTTAGTGGCTCTCTGAGCCGGGGAGTCGACGGACTCAGGTTAAGCACCTGCGTTGCTACGAGAGGTACTAGACCTGATAATGATTTTAGCAGCTTACATTGCAACCCTACACTCTTTCCTACTCCCTGCTGACGAGAGGCAACTACCTCGAAACACGTGTCCAGGGATGGCTAACTCTATTCACACTTGCACTCACGACACGAGCATAGGTGTATCCGCCGACGCTGACTACAGGGACCACAGTTCTTTGGGGTAACACGCAGGTAGGTCAGCAGTGTGCGACCATTTTGATGTAACTATTTAGTGGCTCTCTGAGCCGGGGAGTCGACGGACTCAGGTTACGCACCTGCGTTGCTACGAGAGGTACTAGACCTGATAATGATTTTAGCAGCTCACATTGCAACCCTACACTCCCTACTCCCTGCTGACGAGAGGCAACTACCTCGAAACACGTGTCCAGGGATGGCTAACGCTATTCACACTTGCACTCACGACACAAGCATAGGTGTATCCGCCGACGCTGACTACAGGGACCACAGTTCTTTGGGGTAACACGCAGGTAGGTCAGCAGTGTGCGACCATTTTGATGTAACTATTTAGTGGCTCTCTGAGCCGGGGAGTCAACGGACTCAGGTTACGCACCTGCGTTGCTACTAGAGGTACTAGACCTGATAATGATTTTAGCAGCTTACATTGCAACCCTACACTCTTTCCTACTCCCTGCTGACGAGAGGCAACTACCTCAAAACACGTGTCCAGGGATGGCTAACGCTATTCACACTTGCACTCACGACACAAGCATAGGTGTATCCGCCGACGCTGACTACAACGACCACAGTTCTTTGGGGTAACACGCAGGTAGGTCAGCAGTGTGCGACCATTCTGATGTAACTATTTAGTGGCTCTCTGAGCCGGGGAGTCGACGGACTCAGGTTACGCACCTGCGTTGCTACGAGAGGTACTAGACCTGATAATGATTTTAGCAGCTTACATTGCAACCCTACACTCTTTCCTACTCCCTGCTGACGAGAGGCAACTACCTCAAAACACGTGTCCAGGGATGGCTAATGCTATTCACACTTGCACTCACAACACGAGCATAGGTGTATCCGCCGACGCTGACTACAGGGACCACAGTTTTTTGGGGTAACACGCAGGTAGGTCAGCAGTGTGCAACCATTTTGATGTAACTATTTAGTGGCTCTCTGAGCCGGGGAGTCGACGGACTCAGGTTACGCACCTGCGTTGCTACGAGAGGTACTAGATCTGATAATGATTTTAGCAGCTTACATTGCAACCCTACACTCTTTCCTACTCCCTGCTGACGAGAGGCAACTACCTGGAAACACGTGTCCAGGGATGGCTAACGCTATTCACACTTGCACTCACGACACGAGCATAGGTGTATCCGCCGACGCTGACTACAGGGACCACAGTTCTTTGGGGTAACACGCAGGTAGGTCAGCAGTGTGCGACCATTTTGATGTAACTATTTAGTGGCTCTCTGAGCCGGGAAGTCGACGGACTCAGGTTACGCACCTGCGTTGCTACTAGAGGTACTAGACCTGATAATGATTTTAGCAGCTTACATTGCAACCCTACACTCTTTCCTACTCCCTGCTGACGAGAGGCAACTACCTCAAAACACGTGTCCAGGGATGGCTAACGCTATTCACACTTGCACTCACGACACGAGCATAGGTGTATCCGCCGACGCTGACTACAGGGACCACAGTTCTTTGGGGTAACACGCAGGTAGGTCAGCAGTGTGCGACCATTTTGATGTAACTATTTAGTGGCTCTCTGAGCCGGGGAGTCGACGGACTCAGGTTACGCACCTGCGTTGCTACGAGAGGTACTAGACCTGATAATGATTTTAGCAGCTTACATTGCAACCCTACACTCTTTCCTACTCCCTGCTGACGAGAGGCAACTACCTCGAAACACGTGTCCAGGGCTGGCTAACGCTATTCACACTTGCACTCACGACACGAGCATAGGTGTATCCGCCGACGCTGACTACAGGGACCACAGTTCTTTGGGGTAACACGCAGGTAGGTCAGCAGTGTGCAACCATTTTGATGTAACTATTTAGTGGCTCTCTGAGCCGGGGAGTCGACAGACTCAGGTTACGCACCTGCGTTGCTACGAGAGGTACTAGACCTGATAATGATTTTAGCAGCTTACATTGCAACCCTACACTCTTTCCTACTCCCTGCTGACGAGAGGCAACTACCTCGAAACACGTGTCCAGGGATGGCTAACGCTATTCACACTTGCACTCACGACACGAGCATAGGTGTATCCGGCGACGCTGACTACAGGGACCACAGTTCTTTGGGGTAACACGCAGGTAGGTCAGCAGTGTGCGACCATTTTGATGTAACTATTTAGTGGCTCTCTGAGCCGGGGAGTCGACGGACTCAGGTTACGCACCTGCGTTGCTACGAGAGGTACTAGACCTGATAATGATTTTAGCAGCTCACATTGCAACCCTACACTCTTTCCTACTCCCTGCTGACGAGAGGCAACTACCTCGAAACACGTGTCCAGGGATGGCTAACGCTATTCACACTTGCACTCACGACACAAGCATAGGTGTATCCGCCGACGCTGACTACAGGGACCACAGTTCTTTGGGGTAACACGCAGGTAGGTCAGCAGTGTGCGACCATTTTGATGTAACTATTTAGTGGCTCTCTGAGCCGGGGAGTCAACGGACTCAGGATACGCACCTGCGTTGCTACTAGAGGTACTAGACCTGATAATGATTTTAGCAGCTTACATTGCAACCCTACACTCTTTCCTACTCCCTGCTGACGAGAGGCAACTACCTCAAAACACGTGTCCAGGGATGGCTAACGCTATTCACACTTGCACTCACGACACAAGCATAGGTGTATCCGCCGACGCTGACTACAACGACCACAGTTCTTTGGGGTAACACGCAGGTAGGTCAGCAGTGTGCGACCATTTTGATGTAACTATTTAGTGGCTCTCTGAGCCGGGGAGTCGACGGACTCAGGTTACGCACCTGCGTTACTACGAGAGGTACTAGACCTGATAATGATTTTAGCAGCTTACATTGCAACCCTACACTCTTTCCTACTCCCTGCTGACGAGAGGCAACTACCTCAAAACACGTGTCCAGGGATGGCTAATGCTATTCACACTTGCACTCACAACACGAGCATAGGTGTATCCGCCGACGCTGACTACAGGGACCACAGTTTTTTGGGGTAACACGCAGGTAGGTCAGCAGAGTGCAACCATTTTGATGTAACTATTTAGTGGCTCTCTGAGCCGGGGAGTCGACGGACTCAGGTTACGCACCTGCGTTGCTACGAGAGGTACTAGACCTGATAATGATTTTAGCAGCTTACATTGCAACCCTACACTCTTTCCTACTCCCTGCTGACGAGAGGCAACTACCTGGAAACACGTGTCCAGGGATGGCTAACGCTATTCACACTTGCACTCATGACACGAGCATAGGTGTATCCGCCGACGCTGACTACAGGGACCACAGTTCTTTGGGGTAACACGCAGGTAGGTCAGCAGTGTGCGACCATTTTGATGTAACTATTTAGTGGCTCTCCGAGCCGGGAAGTCGACGGACTCAGGTTACGCACCTGCGTTGCTACTAGAGGTACTGGACCTGATAATGATTTTAGCAGCTTACATTGCAACCCTACACTCTTTCCTACTCCCTGCTGACGAGAGGCAACTACCTCAAAACACGTGTCCAGGGATGGCTAACGCTATTCACACTTGCACTCACGACACGAGCATAGGTGTATCCGCCGACGCTGACTACAGGGACCACAGTTCTTTGGGGTAACACGCAGGTAGGTCAGCAGTGTGCGACCATTTTGATGTAACTATTTAGTGGCTCTCTGAGCCGGGGAGTCGACGGACTCAGGTTACGCACCTGCGTTGCTACGAGAGGTACTAGACCTGATAATGATTTTAGCAGCTTACATTGCAACCCTACACTCTTTCCTACTCCCTGCTGACGAGAGGCAACTACCTCGAAACACGTGTCCAGGGATGGCTAACGCTATTCACACTTGCACTCACGACACGAGCATAGGTGTATCCGCCGACGCTGACTACAGGGACCACAGTTCTTTGGGGTAACACGCAGGTAGGTCAGCAGTGTGCGACCATTTTGATGTAACTATTTAGTGGCTCTCTGAGCCGGGGAGTCGACGGACTCAGGTTACGCACCTGCGTTGCTACGAGAGGTACTAGACCTGATAATGATTTTAGCAGCTTACATTGCAACCCTACACTCTTTCCTACTCCCTGCTGACGAGAGGCAACTACCTCGAAACACGTGTCCAGGGATGGCTAACGCTATTCACACTTGCACTCACGACACGAGCATAGGTGTATCCGCCGACGCTGACTACAGGGACCACAGTTCTTTGGGGTAACACGCAGGTAGGTCAGCAGTGTGCGACCATTTTGATGTAACTATTTAGTGGCTCTCTGAGCCGGGGAGTCGACGGACTCAGGTTATGCACCTGCGTTGCTACGAGAGGTACTAGACCTGATAATGATTTTAGCAGCTTACATTGCAACCCTACAGTCTTTCCTACTCCCTGCTGACGAGAGGCAACTACCTCGAAACACGTGTCCAGGGATGGCTAACGCTATTCACACTTGCACTCACGACACGAGCATAGGTGTATCCGGCGACGCTGACTACAGGGACCACAGTTCTTTGGGGTAACACGCAGGTAGGTCAGCAGTGTGCGACCATTTTGATGTAACTATTTAGTGGCTCTCTGAGCCGGGGAGTCGACGGAATCAGGTTACGCACCTGCGTTGCTACGAGAGGTACTAGACCTGATAATGATTTTAGCAGCTTACATTGCAACCCTACACTCTTTCCTACTCCCTGCTGACGAGAGGCAACTACCTCAAAACACGTGTCCAGGGATGGCTAACGCTATTCACACTTGCACTCACAACACGAGCATAGGTGTATCCGCCGACGCTGACTACAGGGACCACAGTTTTTTGGGGTAACACGCAGGTAGGTCAGCAGTGTGCGACCATTTTGATGTAACTATTTAGTGGCTCTCTGAGCCGGGGAGTCGACGGACTCAGGTTACGCACCTGCGTTGCTACGAGAGGTACTAGACCTGATAATGATTTTAGCAGCTTACATTGCAACCCTACACTCTTTCCTACTCCCTGCTGACGAGAGGCAACTACCTGGAAAGACGTGTCCAGGGATGGCTAACGCTATTCACACTTGCACTCACGACACAAGCATAGGTGTATCCGCCGACGCTGACTACAGGGACCACAGTTCTTTGGGGTAACACGCAGGTAGGTCAGCAGTGTGCGACCATTTTGATGTAACTATTTAGTGGCTCTCTGAGCCGGGGAGTCGACGGACTCAGGTTACGCACCTGCGTTGCTACTAGAGGTACTAGACCTGATAATGATTTTAGCAGCTTACATTGCAACCCTACACTCTTTCCTACTCCCTGCTGACGAGAGGCAACTACCTCAAAACACATGTCCAGGGATGGCTAACGCTATTCACACTTGCACTCACGACACGAGCATAGGTGTATCCGCCGACGCTGACTACAGGGACCACAGTTCTTTGGGGTAACACGCAGGTAGGTCAGCAGTGTGCGACCATTTTGATGTAACTATTTAGTGGCTCTCTGAACCGGGGAGTCGACGGACTCAGGTTACACACCTGCGTTGCTACGAGAGGTACTAGACCTGATAATGATTTTAGCAGCTTACATTGCAACCCTACACTCTTTCCTACTCCCTGCTGACGAGAGGCAACTACCTCGAAACACGTGTCCAGGGATGGCTAACGCTATTCACACTTGCACTCACGACACGAGCATAGGTGTATTCGCCGACGCTGACTACAGGGACCACAGTTCTTTGGGGTAACACGCAGGTAGGTCAGCAGTGTGCGACCATTTTGATGGAACTATTTAGTGGCTCTCTGAGCCGGGGAGTCGACGGACTCAGGTTACGCACCTGCGTTGCTACGAGAGGTACTAGACCTGATAATGATTTTAGCAGCTTACATTGCAACCCTACACTCTTTCCTACTCCCTGCTGACGAGAGGCAACTACCTCAAAACACGTGTCCAGGGATGGCTAACGCTATTTACACTTGCACTCACGACACGAGCATAGGTGTATCCGCCGACGCTGACTACAGGGACCACAGTTCTTTGGGGTAACACGCAGGTAGGTCAGCAGTGTGCGACCATTTTGATGTAACTATTTAGTGGCTCTCTGAGCCGGGGAGTCGACGGACTCAGGTTACGCACCTGCGTTGCTACGAGAGGTACTAGACCTGATAATGATTTTAGCAGCTTACATTGCAACCCTACACTCTTTCCTACTCCCTGCTGATGAGAGGCAACTACCTCAAAACACGTGTCCAGGGATGGCTAACGCTATTCACACTTGCACTCACGACACGAGCATAGGTGTATCCGCCGACGCTGACTACAGGGACCACAGTTCTTTGGGGTAACACGCAGGTAGGTCAGCAGTGTGCGACCATTTTGATGTAACTATTTAGTGGCTCTCTGAGCCGGGGAGTCGACGGACTCAGGTTACGCACCTGCG
The DNA here is from genome assembly GCF_964204655.1 of Triturus cristatus. Taxonomy (NCBI): domain Eukaryota; kingdom Metazoa; phylum Chordata; class Amphibia; order Caudata; family Salamandridae; genus Triturus; species Triturus cristatus. Next base: position 553,589,009 of record NC_140584.1, read on the forward strand.
TTGCTACGAGAGGTACTAGACCTGATAATGATTTTAGCAGCTTACATTGCAACCCTACACTCTTTCCTACTCCCTGCTGACGATATGCAACTACCTCGAAACACGTGTCCAGGGATGGCTAACTCTATTCACACTTGCACTCACGACACAAGCATAGGTGTATCGCAGACGCTGACTACAGGGACCACAGTTCTGTGGGGTAACACGCAGGTAGGTCAGCAGTGTGCGACCATTTTGATGTAACTATTTAGTGGCTCTCTGAGCCGGGGAGTCGACGGACTCAGGTTACGCACCTGCGTTGCTACGAGAGGTACTAGACCTGATAATGATTTTAGCAGCTTACATTGCAACCCTACACTCTTTCCTACTCCCTGCTGACGAGAGGCAACTACCTCGAAACACGTGTCCAGGGATGGCTAACGCTATTCACACTTGCACTCACGACACGAGCATAGGTGTATCCGCCGACGCTGACTACAGGGACCACAGTTCTTTGGGGTAACACGCAGGTAGGTCAGCAGTGTGCGACCATTTTGATGTAACTATTTAGTGGCTCTCTGAGCCGGGGAGTCGACGGACTCAGGTTATGCACCTGCGTTGCTACGAGAGGTACTAGACCTGATAATGATTTTAGCAGCTTACATTGCAACCCTACAGTCTTTCCTACTCCCTGCTGACGAGAGGCAACTACCTCGAAACACGTGTCCAGGGATGGCTAACGCTATTCACACTTGCACTCACGACACGAGCATAGGTGTATCCGCCGACGCTGACTACAGGGACCACAGTTCTTTGGGGTAACACGCAGGTAGGTCAGCAGTGTGCGACCATTTTGATGTAACTATTTAGTGGCTCTCTGAGCCGGGGAGTCGACGGACTCAGGTTACGCACCTGCGTTGCTACGAGAGGTACTAGACCTGATAATGATTTTAGCAGCTCACATTGCAACCCTACACTCCCTACTCCCTGCTGACGAGAGGCAACTACCTCGAAACACGTGTCCAGGGATGGCTAACGCTATTCACACTTGCACTCACGACACAAGCATAGGTGTATCCGCCGACGCTGACTACAGGGACCACAGTTCTTTGGGGTAACACGCAGGTAGGTCAGCAGTGTGCGACCATTTTGATGTAACTATTTAGTGGCTCTCTGAGCCGGGGAGTCAACGGACTCAGGTTACGCACCTGCATTGCTACTAGAGGTACTAGACCTGATAATGATTTTAGCAGCTTACATTGCAACCCTACACTCTTTCCTACTCCCTGCTGACGAGAGGCAACTACCTCAAAACACGTGTCCAGGGATGGCTAACGCTATTCACACTTGCACTCACGACACAAGCATAGGTGTATCCGCCGACGCTGACTACAACGACCACAGTTCTTTGGGGTAACACGCAGGTAGGTCAGCAGTGTGCGACCATTTTGATGTAACTATTTAGTGGCTCTCTGAGCCGGGGAGTCGACGGACTCAGGTTACGCACCTGCGTTGCTACGAGAGGTACTAGACCTGATAATGATTTTAGCAGCTTACATTGCAACCCTACACTCTTTCCTACTCCCTGCTGACGAGAGGCAACTACCTCAAAACACGTGTCCAGGGATGGCTAATGCTATTCACACTTGCACTCACAACACGAGCATAGGTGTATCCGCCGACGCTGACTACAGGGACCACAGTTTTTTGGGGTAACACGCAGGTAGGTCAGCAGTGTGCAACCATTTTGATGTAACTATTTAGTGGCTCTCTGAGCCGGGGAGTCGACGGACTCAGGTTACGCACCTGCGTTGCTACGAGAGGTACTAGACCTGATAATGATTTTAGCAGCTTACATTGCAACCTTACACTCTTTCCTACTCCCTGCTGACGAGAGGCAACTACCTGGAAACACGTGTCCAGGGATGGCTAACGCTATTCACACTTGCACTCACGACACGAGCATAGGTGTATCCGCCGACGCTGACTACAGGGACCACAGTTCTTTGGGGTAACACGCAGGTAGGTCAGCAGTGTGCGACCATTTTGATGTAACTATTTAGTGGCTCTCTGAGCCGGGAAGTCGACGGACTCAGGTTACGCACCTGCGTTGCTACTAGAGGTACTAGACCTGATAATGATTTTAGCAGCTTACATTGCAACCCTACACTCTTTCCTACTCCCTGCTGACGAGAGGCAACTACCTCAAAACACGTGTCCAGGGATGGCTAACGCTATTCACACTTGCACTCACGACACGAGCATAGGTGTATCCGCCGACGCTGACTACAGGGACCACAGTTCTTTGGGGTAACACGCAGGTAGGTCAGCAGTGTGCGACCATTTTGATGTAACTATTTAGTGGCTCTCTGAGCCGGGGAGTCGACGGACTCAGGTTACGCACCTGCGTTGCTACGAGAGGTACTAGACCTGATAATGATTTTAGCAGCTTACATTGCAACCCTACACTCTTTCCTACTCCCTGCTGACGAGAGGCAACTACCTCGAAACACGTGTCCAGGGATGGCTAACGCTATTCACACTTGCACTCACGACACGAGCATAGGTGTATCCGCCGACGCTGACTACAGGGACCACAGTTCTTTGGGGTAACACGCAGGTAGGTCAGCAGTGTGCGACCATTTTGATGTAACTATTTAGTGGCTCTCTGAGCCGGGGAGTCGACGGACTCAGGTTACGCACCTGCGTTGCTACGAGAGGTACTAGACCTGATAATGAATTTAGCAGCTTACATTGCAACCCTACACTCTTTCCTACTCCCTGCTGACGAGAGGCAACTACCTCGAAACACGTGTCCAGGGATGGCTAACGCTATTCACACTTGCACTCACGACACGAGCATAGGTGTATCCGCCGACGCTGACTACAGGGACCACAGTTCTTTGGGGTAACACGCAGGTAGGTCAGCAGTGTGCGACCATTTTGATGTAACTATTTAGTGGCTCTCTGAGCCGGGGAGTCGACGGACTCAGGTTATGCACCTGCGTTGCTACGAGAGGTACTAGACCTGATAATGATTTTAGCAGCTTACATTGCAACCCTACAGTCTTTCCTACTCCCTGCTGACGAGAGGCAACTACCTCGAAACACGTGTCCAGGGATGGCTAACGCTATTCACACTTGCACTCACGACACGAGCATAGGTGTATCCGGCGACGCTGACTACAGGGACCACAGTTCTTTGGGGTAACACGCAGGTAGGTCAGCAGTGTGCGACCATTTTGATGTAACTATTTAGTGGCTCTCTGAGCCGGGGAGTCGACGGACTCAGGTTACGCACCTGCGTTGCTACGAGAGGTACTAGACCTGTTAATGAATTTAGCAGCTTACATTGCAACCCTACACTCTTTCCTACTCCGTGCTGACGAGAGGCAACTACCTCGAAACACGTGTCCAGGGATGGCTAACGCTATTCACACTTGCACTCACGACACGAGCATAGGTGTATCCGCCGACGCTGACTACAGGGACCACAGTTCTTTGGGGTAACACGCAGGTAGGTCAGCAGTGTGCGACCATTTTGATGTAACTATTTAGTGGCTTTCTGAGCCGGGGAGTCGACGGACTCAGGTTACGCACCTGCGTTGCTACGAGAGGTACTAGACCTGATAATGATTTTAGCAGCTTACATTGCAACCCTACACTCTTTCCTACTCCCTGCTGACGAGAGGCAACTACCTCAAAACACGTGTCCAGGGATGGCTAACGCTATTCACACTTGCACTCACGACACGAGCATAGGTGTATCCGCCGACGCTGACTACAGGGACCACAGTTCTTTGGGGTAACACGCAGGTAGGTCAGCAGTGTGCGACCATTTTGATGTAACTATTTAGTGGCTCTCTGAGCCGGGGAGTCGACGGACTCAGGTTACGCACCTGCGATGCTACGAGAGGTACTAGACCTGATAATGATTTTAGCAGCTTACATTGCAACCCTACACTCTTTCCTACTCCCTGCTGACGAGAGGCAACTACCTCGAAACACGTGTCCAGGGATGGCTAACGCTATTCACACTTGCACTCACGACACGAGCATAGGTGTATCCGCCGACGCTGACTACAGGGACCACAGTTCTTTGGGGTAACACGCAGGTAGGTCAGCAGTGTGCGACCATTTTGATGTAACTATTTAGTGGCTCTCTGAGCCGGGGAGTCGACGGACTCAGGTTACGCACCTGCGTTGCTACGAGAGGTACTAGACCTGATAATGATTTTAGCAGCTCACATTGCAACCCTACACTCTTTCCTACTCCCTGCTGACGAGAGGCAACTACCTCGAAACACGTGTCCAGGGATGGCTAACGCTATTCACACTTGCACTCACGACACAAGCATAGGTGTATCCGCCGACGCTGACTACAGGGACCACAGTTCTTTGGGGTAACACGCAGGTAGGTCAGCAGTGTGCGACCATTTTGATGTAACTATTTAGTGGCTCTCTGAGCCGGGGAGTCAACGGACTCAGGATACGCACCTGCGTTGCTACTAGAGGTACTAGACCTGATAATGATTTTAGCAGCTTACATTGCAACCCTACACTCTTTCCTACTCCCTGCTGACGAGAGGCAACTACCTCAAAACACGTGTCCAGGGATGGCTAACGCTATTCACACTTGCACTCACGACACAAGCATAGGTGTATCCGCCGACGCTGACTACAACGACCACAGTTCTTTGGGGTAACACGCAGGTAGGTCAGCAGTGTGCGACCATTTTGATGTAACTATTTAGTGGCTCTCTGAGCCGGGGAGTCGACGGACTCAGGTTACGCACCTGCGTTGCTACGAGAGGTACTAGACCTGATAATGATTTTAGCAGCTTACATTGCAACCCTACACTCTTTCCTACTCCCTGCTGACGAGAGGCAACTACCTCAAAACACGTGTCCAGGGATGGCTAATGCTATTCACACTTGCACTCACAACACGAGCATAGGTGTATCCGCCGACGCTGACTACAGGGACCACAGTTTTTTGGGGTAACACGCAGGTAGGTCAGCAGTGTGCAACCATTTTGATGTAACTATTTAGTGGCTCTCTGAGCCGGGGAGTCGACGGACTCAGGTTACGCACCTGCGTTGCTACGAGAGGTACTAGACCTGATAATGATTTTAGCAGCTTACATTGCAACCCTACACTCTTTCCTACTCCCTGCTGACGAGAGGCAACTACCTGGAAACACGTGTCCAGGGATGGCTAACGCTATTCACACTTGCACTCATGACACGAGCATAGGTGTATCCGCCGACGCTGACTACAGGGACCACAGTTCTTTGGGGTAACACGCAGGTAGGTCAGCAGTGTGCGACCATTTTGATGTAACTATTTAGTGGCTCTCCGAGCCGGGAAGTCGACGGACTCAGGTTACGCACCTGCGTTGCTACTAGAGGTACTAGACCTGATAATGATTTTAGCAGCTTACATTGCAACCCTACACTCTTTCCTACTCCCTGCTGACGAGAGGCAACTACCTCAAAACACGTGTCCAGGGATGGCTAACGCTATTCACACTTGCACTCACGACACGAGCATAGGTGTATCCGCCGACGCTGACTACAGGGACCACAGTTCTTTGGGGTAACACGCAGGTAGGTCAGCAGTGTGCGACCATTTTGATGTAACTATTTAGTGGCTCTCTGAGCCGGGGATTCGACGGACTCAGGTTACGCACCTGCGTTGCTGCGAGAGGTACTAGACCTGATAATGATTTTAGCAGCTTACATTGCAACCCTACACTCTTTCCTACTCCCTGCTGACGAGAGGCAACTACCTCGAAACACGTGTCCAGGGATGGCTAACGCTATTCACACTTGCACTCACGACACGAGCATAGGTGTATCCGCCGACGCTGACTACAGGGACCACAGTTCTTTGGGGTAACACGCAGGTAGGTCAGCAGTGTGCGACCATTTTGATGTAACTATTTAGTGGCTCTCTGAGCCGGGGAGTCGACGGACTCAGGTTACGCACCTGCGTTGCTACGAGAGGTACTAGACCTGATAATGATTTTAGCAGCTTACATTGCAACCCTACACTCTTTCCTACTCCCTGCTGACAAGAGGCAACTACCTCGAAACACGTGTCCAGGGATGGCTAACGCTATTCACACTTGCACTCACGACACGAGCATAGGTGTATCCGCCGACGCTGACTACAGGGACCACAGTTCTTTGGGGTAACACGCAGGTAGGTCAGCAGTGTGCGACCATTTTGATGTAACTATTTAGTGGCTCTCTGAGCCGGGGAGTCGACGGACTCAGGTTATGCACCTGCGTTGCTACGAGAGGTACTAGACCTGATAATGATTTTAGCAGCTTACATTGCAACCCTACAGTCTTTCCTACTCCCTGCTGACGAGAGGCAACTACCTCGAAACACGTGTCCAGGGATGGCTAACGCTATTCACACTTGCACTCACGACACGAGCATAGGTGTATCCGGCGACGCTGACTACAGGGACCACAGTTCTTTGGGGTAACACGCAGGTAGGTCAGCAGTGTGCGACCATTTTGATGTAACTATTTAGTGGCTCTCTGAGCCGGGGAGTCGACGGACTCAGGTTACGCACCTGCGTTGCTACGAGAGGTACTAGACCTGATAATGATTTTAGCAGCTTACATTGCAACCCTACACTCTTTCCTACTCCCTGCTGACGAGAGGCAACTACCTCAAAACACGTGTCCAGGGATGGCTAACGCTATTCACACTTGCACTCACAACACGAGCATAGGTGTATCCGCCGACGCTGACTACAGGGACCACAGTTTTTTGGGGTAACACGCAGGTAGGTCAGCAGTGTGCAACCATTTTGATGTAACTATTTAGTGGCTCTCTGAGCCGGGGAGTCGACGGACTCAGGTTACGCACCTGCGTTGCTACGAGAGGTACTAGACCTGATAATGATTTTAGCAGCTTACATTGCAACCCTACACTCTTTCCTACTCCCTGCTGACGAGAGGCAACTACCTGGAAAGACGTGTCCAGGGATGGCTAACGCTATTCACACTTGCACTCACGACACAAGCATAGGTGTATCCGCCGACGCTGACTACAGGGACCACAGTTCTTTGGGGTAACACGCAGGTAGGTCAGCAGTGTGCGACCATTTTGATGTAACTATTTAGTGGCTCTCTGAGCCGGGGAGTCGACGGACTCAGGTTACGCACCTGCGTTGCTACTAGAGGTACTAGACCTGATAATGATTTTAGCAGCTTACATTGCAACCCTACACACTTTCCTACTCCCTGCTGACGAGAGGCAACTACCTCAAAACACATGTCCAGGGATGGCTAACGCTATTCACACTTGCACTCACGACACGAGCATAGGTGTATCCGCCGACGCTGACTACAGGGACCACAGTTCTTTGGGGTAACACGCAGGTAGGTCAGCAGTGTGCGACCATTTTGATGTAACTATTTAGTGGCTCTCTGAACCGGTGAGTCGACGGACTCAGGTTACGCACCTGCGTTGCTACGAGAGGTACTAGACCTGATAATGATTTTAGCAGCTTACATTGCAACCCTACACTCTTTCCTACTCCCTGCTGACGAGAGGCAACTACCTCGAAACACGTGTCCAGGGATGGCTAACGCTATTCACACTTGCACTCACGACACGAGCATAGGTGTATTCGCCGACGCTGACTACAGGGACCACAGTTCTTTGGGGTAACACGCAGGTAGGTCAGCAGTGTGCGACCATTTTGATGTAACTATTTAGTGGCTCTCTGAGCCGGGGAGTCGACGGACTCAGGTTACGCACCTGCGTTGCTACGAGAGGTACTAGACCTGATAATGATTTTAGCAGCTTACATTGCAACCCTACACTCTTTCCTACTCCCTGCTGACGAGAGGCAACTACCTCAAAACACGTGTCCAGGGATGGCTAACGCTATTTACACTTACACTCACGACACGAGCATAGGTGTATCCGCCGACGCTGACTACAGGGACCACAGTTCTTTGGGGTAACACGCAGGTAGGTCAGCAGTGTGCGACCATTTTGATGTAACTATTTAGTGGCTCTCTGAGGCGGGGGATTCGACGGACTCAGGTTACGCACCTGCGTTGCTACGAGAGGTACTAGACCTGATAATGATTTTAGCAGCTTACATTGCAACCCTACACTCTTTCCTACTCCCTGCTGACGAGAGGCAACTACCTCAAAACACGTGTCCAGGGATGGCTAACGCTATTCACACTTGCACTCACGACACGAGCATAGGTGTATCCGCCGACGCTGACTACAGGGACCACAGTTCTTTGGGGTAACACGCAGGTAGGTCAGCAGTGGGCGACCATTTTGATGTAACTATTTAGTGGCTCTCTGAGCCGGGGAGTCGACGGACTCAGGTTACGCACCTGCGTTGCTACGAGAGGTACTAGACCTGATAATGATTTTAGCAGCTTACATTGCAACCCTACACTCTTTCCTACTCCCTGCTGACGAGAGGCAACTACCTCGAAACACGTGTCCAGGGATGGCTAACTCTATTCACACTTGCACTCACGACACGAGCATAGGTGTATCCGCCGACGCTGACTACAGGGACCACAGTTCTTTGGGGTAACACGCAGGTAGGTCAGCAGTGTGCGACCATTTTGATGTAACTATTTAGTGGCTCTCTGAGCCGGGGAGTCGACGGACTCAGGTTACGCACCTGCGTTGCTACGAGAGGTACTAGACCTGATAATGATTTTAGCAGCTCACATTGCAACCCTACACTCCCTACTCCCTGCTGACGAGAGGCAACTACCTCGAAACACGTGTCCAGGGATGGCTAACGCTATTCACACTTGCACTCACGACACAAGCATAGGTGTATCCGCCGACGCTGACTACAGGGACCACAGTTCTTTGGGGTAACACGCAGGTAGGTCAGCAGTGTGCGACCATTTTGATGTAACTATTTAGTGGCTCTCTGAGCCGGGGAGTCAACGGACTCAGGTTACGCACCTGCGTTGCTACTAGAGGTACTAGACCTGATAATGATTTTAGCAGCTTACATTGCAACCCTACACTCTTTCCTACTCCCTGCTGACGAGAGGCAACTACCTCAAAACACGTGTCCAGGGATGGCTAACGCTATTCACACTTGCACTCACGACACAAGCATAGGTGTATCCGCCGACGCTGACTACAACGACCACAGTTCTTTGGGGTAACACGCAGGTAGGTCAGCAGTGTGCGACCATTCTGATGTAACTATTTAGTGGCTCTCTGAGCCGGGGAGTCGACGGACTCAGGTTACGCACCTGCGTTGCTACGAGAGGTACTAGACCTGATAATGATTTTAGCAGCTTACATTGCAACCCTACACTCTTTCCTACTCCCTGCTGACGAGAGGCAACTACCTCAAAACACGTGTCCAGGGATGGCTAATGCTATTCACACTTGCACTCACAACACGAGCATAGGTGTATCCGCCGACGCTGACTACAGGGACCACAGTTTTTTGGGGTAACACGCAGGTAGGTCAGCAGTGTGCAACCATTTTGATGTAACTATTTAGTGGCTCTCTGAGCCGGGGAGTCGACGGACTCAGGTTACGCACCTGCGTTGCTACGAGAGGTACTAGATCTGATAATGATTTTAGCAGCTTACATTGCAACCCTACACTCTTTCCTACTCCCTGCTGACGAGAGGCAACTACCTGGAAACACGTGTCCAGGGATGGCTAACGCTATTCACACTTGCACTCACGACACGAGCATAGGTGTATCCGCCGACGCTGACTACAGGGACCACAGTTCTTTGGGGTAACACGCAGGTAGGTCAGCAGTGTGCGACCATTTTGATGTAACTATTTAGTGGCTCTCTGAGCCGGGAAGTCGACGGACTCAGGTTACGCACCTGCATTGCTACTAGAGGTACTAGACCTGATAATGATTTTAGCAGCTTACATTGCAACCCTACACTCTTTCCTACTCCCTGCTGACGAGAGGCAACTACCTCAAAACACGTGTCCAGGGATGGCTAACGCTATTCACACTTGCACTCACGACACGAGCATAGGTGTATCCGCCGACGCTGACTACAGGGACCACAGTTCTTTGGGGTAACACGCAGGTAGGTCAGCAGTGTGCGACCATTTTGATGTAACTATTTAGTGGCTCTCTGAGCCGGGGAGTCGACGGACTCAGGTTACGCACCTGCGTTGCTACGAGAGGTACTAGACCTGATAATGATTTTAGCAGCTTACATTGCAACCCTACACTCTTTCCTACTCCCTGCTGACGAGAGGCAACTACCTCGAAACACGTGTCCAGGGCTGGCTAACGCTATTCACACTTGCACTCACGACACGAGCATAGGTGTATCCGCCGACGCTGACTACAGGGACCACAGTTCTTTGGGGTAACACGCAGGTAGGTCAGCAGTGTGCAACCATTTTGATGTAACTATTTAGTGGCTCTCTGAGCCGGGGAGTCGACAGACTCAGGTTACGCACCTGCGTTGCTACGAGAGGTACTAGACCTGATAATGATTTTAGCAGCTTACATTGCAACCCTACACTCTTTCCTACTCCCTGCTGACGAGAGGCAACTACCTCGAAACACGTGTCCAGGGATGGCTAACGCTATTCACACTTGCACTCACGACACGAGCATAGGTGTATCCGGCGACGCTGACTACAGGGACCACAGTTCTTTGGGGTAACACGCAGGTAGGTCAGCAGTGTGCGACCATTTTGATGTAACTATTTAGTGGCTCTCTGAGCCGGGGAGTCGACGGACTCAGGTTACGCACCTGCGTTGCTACGAGAGGTACTAGACCTGATAATGATTTTAGCAGCTCACATTGCAACCCTACACTCTTTCCTACTCCCTGCTGACGAGAGGCAACTACCTCGAAACACGTGTCCAGGGATGGCTAACGCTATTCACACTTGCACTCACGACACAAGCATAGGTGTATCCGCCGACGCTGACTACAGGGACCACAGTTCTTTGGGGTAACACGCAGGTAGGTCAGCAGTGTGCGACCATTTTGATGTAACTATTTAGTGGCTCTCTGAGCCGGGGAGTCAACGGACTCAGGATACGCACCTGCGTTGCTACTAGAGGTACTAGACCTGATAATGATTTTAGCAGCTTACATTGCAACCCTACACTCTTTCCTACTCCCTGCTGACGAGAGGCAACTACCTCAAAACACGTGTCCAGGGATGGCTAACGCTATTCACACTTGCACTCACGACACAAGCATAGGTGTATCCGCCGACGCTGACTACAACGACCACAGTTCTTTGGGGTAACACGCAGGTAGGTCAGCAGTGTGCGACCATTTTGATGTAACTATTTAGTGGCTCTCTGAGCCGGGGAGTCGACGGACTCAGGTTACGCACCTGCGTTACTACGAGAGGTACTAGACCTGATAATGATTTTAGCAGCTTACATTGCAACCCTACACTCTTTCCTACTCCCTGCTGACGAGAGGCAACTACCTCAAAACACGTGTCCAGGGATGGCTAATGCTATTCACACTTGCACTCACAACACGAGCATAGGTGTATCCGCCGACGCTGACTACAGGGACCACAGTTTTTTGGGGTAACACGCAGGTAGGCCAGCAGAGTGCAACCATTTTGATGTAACTATTTAGTGGCTCTCTGAGCCGGGGAGTCGACGGACTCAGGTTACGCACCTGCGTTGCTACGAGAGGTACTAGACCTGATAATGATTTTAGCAGCTTACATTGCAACCCTACACTCTTTCCTACTCCCTGCTGACGAGAGGCAACTACCTGGAAACACGTGTCCAGGGATGGCTAACGCTATTCACACTTGCACTCATGACACGAGCATAGGTGTATCCGCCGACGCTGACTACAGGGACCACAGTTCTTTGGGGTAACACGCAGGTTGGTCAGCAGTGTGCGACCATTTTGATGTAACTATTTAGTGGCTCTCCGAGCCGGGAAGTCGACGGACTCAGGTTACGCACCTGCGTTGCTACTAGAGGTACTGGACCTGATAATGATTTTAGCAGCTTACATTGCAACCCTACACTCTTTCCTACTCCCTGCTGACGAGAGGCAACTACCTCAAAACACGTGTCCAGGGATGGCTAACGCTATTCACACTTGCACTCACGACACGAGCATAGGTGTATCCGCCGACGCTGACTACAGGGACCACAGTTCTTTGGGGTAACACGCAGGTAGGTCAGCAGTGTGCGACCATTTTGATGTAACTATTTAGTGGCTCTCTGAGCCGGGGAGTCGACGGACTCAGGTTACGCACCTGCGTTGCTACGAGAGGTACTAGACCTGATAATGATTTTAGCAGCTTACATTGCAACCCTACACTCTTTCCTACTCCCTGCTGACGAGAGGCAACTACCTCGAAACACGTGTCCAGGGATGGCTAACGCTATTCACACTTGCACTCACGACACGAGCATAGGTGTATCCGCCGACGCTGACTACAGGGACCACAGTTCTTTGGGGTAACACGCAGGTAGGTCAGCAGTGTGCGACCATTTTGATGTAACTATTTAGTGGCTCTCTGAGCCGGGGAGTCGACGGACTCAGGTTACGCACCTGCGTTGCTACGAGAGGTACTAGACCTGATAATGATTTTAGCAGCTTACATTGCAACCCTACACTCTTTCCTACTCCCTGCTGACGAGAGGCAACTACCTCGAAACACGTGTCCAGGGATGGCTAACGCTATTCACACTTGCACTCACGACACGAGCATAGGTGTATCCGCCGACGCTGACTACAGGGACCACAGTTCTTTGGGGTAACACGCAGGTAGGTCAGCAGTGTGCGACCATTTTGATGTAACTATTTAGTGGCTCTCTGAGCCGGGGAGTCGACGGACTCAGGTTATGCACCTGCGTTGCTACGAGAGGTACTAGACCTGATAATGATTTTAGCAGCTTACATTGCAACCCTACAGTCTTTCCTACTCCCTGCTGACGAGAGGCAACTACCTCGAAACACGTGTCCAGGGATGGCTAACGCTATTCACACTTGCACTCACGACACGAGCATAGGTGTATCCGGCGACGCTGACTACAGGGACCACAGTTCTTTGGGGTAACACGCAGGTAGGTCAGCAGTGTGCGACCATTTTGATGTAACTATTTAGTGGCTCTCTGAGCCGGGGAGTCGACGGACTCAGGTTACGCACCTGCGTTGCTACGAGAGGTACTAGACCTGATAATGATTTTAGCAGCTTACATTGCAACCCTACACTCTTTCCTACTCCCTGCTGACGAGAGGCAACTACCTCAAAACACGTGTCCAGGGATGGCTAACGCTATTCACACTTGCACTCACAACACGAGCATAGGTGTATCCGCCGACGCTGACTACAGGGACCACAGTTTTTTGGGGTAACACGCAGGTAGGTCAGCAGTGTGCAACCATTTTGATGTAACTATTTAGTGGCTCTCTGAGCCGGGGAGTCGACGGACTCAGGTTACGCACCTGCGTTGCTACGAGAGGTACTAGACCTGATAATGATTTTAGCAGCTTACATTGCAACCCTACACTCTTTCCTACTCCCTGCTGACGAGAGGCAACTACCTGGAAAGACGTGTCCAGGGATGGCTAACGCTATTCACACTTGCACTCACGACACAAGCATAGGTGTATCCGCCGACGCTGACTACAGGGACCACAGTTCTTTGGGGTAACACGCAGGTAGGTCAGCAGTGTGCGACCATTTTGATGTAACTATTTAGTGGCTCTCTGAGCCGGGGAGTCGACGGACTCAGGTTACGCACCTGCGTTGCTACTAGAGGTACTAGACCTGATAATGATTTTAGCAGCTTACATTGCAACCCTACACTCTTTCCTACTCCCTGCTGACGAGAGGCAACTACCTCAAAACACATGTCCAGGGATGGCTAACGCTATTCACACTTGCACTCACGACACGAGCATAGGTGTATCCGCCGACGCTGACTACAGGGACCACAGTTCTTTGGGGTAACACGCAGGTAGGTCAGCAGTGTGCGACCATTTTGATGTAACTATTTAGTGGCTCTCTGAACCGGGGAGTCGACGGACTCAGGTTACACACCTGCGTTGCTACGAGAGGTACTAGACCTGATAATGATTTTAGCAGCTTACATTGCAACCCTACACTCTTTCCTACTCCCTGCTGACGAGAGGCAACTACCTCGAAACACGTGTCCAGGGATGGCTAACGCTATTCACACTTGCACTCACGACACGAGCATAGGTGTATTCGCCGACGCTGACTACAGGGACCACAGTTCTTTGGGGTAACACGCAGGTAGGTCAGCAGTGTGCGACCATTTTGATGGAACTATTTAGTGGCTCTCTGAGCCGGGGAGTCGACGGACTCAGGTTACGCACCTGCGTTGCTACGAGAGGTACTAGACCTGATAATGATTTTAGCAGCTTACATTGCAACCCTACACTCTTTCCTACTCCCTGCTGACGAGAGGCAACTACCTCAAAACACGTGTCCAGGGATGGCTAACGCTATTTACACTTGCACTCACGACACGAGCATAGGTGTATCCGCCGACGCTGACTACAGGGACCACAGTTCTTTGGGGTAACACGCAGGTAGGTCAGCAGTGTGCGACCATTTTGATGTAACTATTTAGTGGCTCTCTGAGCCGGGGAGTCGACGGACTCAGGTTACGCACCTGCGTTGCTACGAGAGGTACTAGACCTGATAATGATTTTAGCAGCTTACATTGCAACCCTACACTCTTTCCTACTCCCTGCTGACGAGAGGCAACTACCTCAAAACACGTGTCCAGGGATGGCTAACGCTATTCACACTTGCACTCACGACACGAGCATAGGTGTATCCGCCGACGCTGACTACAGGGACCACAGTTCTTTGGGGTAACACGCAGGTAGGTCAGCAGTGTGCGACCATTTTGATGTAACTATTTAGTGGCTCTCTGAGCCGGGGAGTCGACGGACTCAGGTTACGCACCTGCGTTGCTACGAGAGGTACTAGACCTGATAATGATTTTAGCAGCTTACATTGCAACCCTACACTCTTTCCTACTCCCTGCTGACGATATGCAACTACCTCGAAACACGTGTCCAGGGATGGCTAACTCTATTCACACTTGCACTCACGACACAAGCATAGGTGTATCGCAGACGCTGACTACAGGGACCACAGTTCTGTGGGGTAACACGCAGGTAGGTCAGCAGTGTGCGACCATTTTGATGTAACTATTTAGTGGCTCTCTGAGCCGGGGAGTCGACGGACTCAGGTTACGCACCTGCGTTGCTACGAGAGGTACTAGACCTGATAATGATTTTAGCAGCTTACATTGCAACCCTACACTCTTTCCTACTCCCTGCTGACGAGAGGCAACTACCTCGAAACACGTGTCCAGGGATGGCTAACGCTATTCACACTTGCACTCACGACACGAGCATAGGTGTATCCGCCGACGCTGACTACAGGGACCACAGTTCTTTGGGGTAACACGCAGGTAGGTCAGCAGTGTGCGACCATTTTGATGTAACTATTTAGTGGCTCTCTGAGCCGGGGAGTCGACGGACTCAGGTTATGCACCTGCGTTGCTACGAGAGGTACTAGACCTGATAATGATTTTAGCAGCTTACATTGCAACCCTACAGTCTTTCCTACTCCCTGCTGACGAGAGGCAACTACCTCGAAACACGTGTCCAGGGATGGCTAACGCTATTCACACTTGCACTCACGACACGAGCATAGGTGTATCCGCCGACGCTGACTACAGGGACCACAGTTCTTTGGGGTAACACGCAGGTAGGTCAGCAGTGTGCGACCATTTTGATGTAACTATTTAGTGGCTCTCTGAGCCGGGGAGTCGACGGACTCAGGTTACGCACCTGCGTTGCTACGAGAGGTACTAGACCTGATAATGATTTTAGCAGCTCACATTGCAACCCTACACTCCCTACTCCCTGCTGACGAGAGGCAACTACCTCGAAACACGTGTCCAGGGATGGCTAACGCTATTCACACTTGCACTCACGACACAAGCATAGGTGTATCCGCCGACGCTGACTACAGGGACCACAGTTCTTTGGGGTAACACGCAGGTAGGTCAGCAGTGTGCGACCATTTTGATGTATCTATTTAGTGGCTCTCTGAGCCGGGGAGTCAACGGACTCAGGTTACGCACCTGCATTGCTACTAGAGGTACTAGACCTGATAATGATTTTAGCAGCTTACATTGCAACCCTACACTCTTTCCTACTCCCTGCTGACGAGAGGCAACTACCTCAAAACACGTGTCCAGGGATGGCTAACGCTATTCACACTTGCACTCACGACACAAGCATAGGTGTATCCGCCGACGCTGACTACAACGACCACAGTTCTTTGGGGTAACACGCAGGTAGGTCAGCAGTGTGCGACCATTTTGATGTAACTATTTAGTGGCTCTCTGAGCCGGGGAGTCGACGGACTCAGGTTACGCACCTGCGTTGCTACGAGAGGTACTAGACCTGATAATGATTTTAGCAGCTTACATTGCAACCCTACACTCTTTCCTACTCCCTGCTGACGAGAGGCAACTACCTCAAAACACGTGTCCAGGGATGGCTAATGCTATTCACACTTGCACTCACAACACGAGCATAGGTGTATCCGCCGACGCTGACTACAGGGACCACAGTTTTTTGGGGTAACACGCAGGTAGGTCAGCAGTGTGCAACCATTTTGATGTAACTATTTAGTGGCTCTCTGAGCCGGGGAGTCGACGGACTCAGGTTACGCACCTGCGTTGCTACGAGAGGTACTAGACCTGATAATGATTTTAGCAGCTTACATTGCAACCTTACACTCTTTCCTACTCCCTGCTGACGAGAGGCAACTACCTGGAAACACGTGTCCAGGGATGGCTAACGCTATTCACACTTGCACTCACGACACGAGCATAGGTGTATCCGCCGACGCTGACTACAGGGACCACAGTTCTTTGGGGTAACACGCAGGTAGGTCAGCAGTGTGCGACCATTTTGATGTAACTATTTAGTGGCTCTCTGAGCCGGGAAGTCGACGGACTCAGGTTACGCACCTGCGTTGCTACTAGAGGTACTAGACCTGATAATGATTTTAGCAGCTTACATTGCAACCCTACACTCTTTCCTACTCCCTGCTGACGAGAGGCAACTACCTCAAAACACGTGTCCAGGGATGGCTAACGCTATTCACACTTGCACTCACGACACGAGCATAGGTGTATCCGCCGACGCTGACTACAGGGACCACAGTTCTTTGGGGTAACACGCAGGTAGGTCAGCAGTGTGCGACCATTTTGATGTAACTATTTAGTGGCTCTCTGAGCCGGGGAGTCGACGGACTCAGGTTACGCACCTGCGTTGCTACGAGAGGTACTAGACCTGATAATGATTTTAGCAGCTTACATTGCAACCCTACACTCTTTCCTACTCCCTGCTGACGAGAGGCAACTACCTCGAAACACGTGTCCAGGGATGGCTAACGCTATTCACACTTGCACTCACGACACGAGCATAGGTGTATCCGCCGACGCTGACTACAGGGACCACAGTTCTTTGGGGTAACACGCAGGTAGGTCAGCAGTGTGCGACCATTTTGATGTAACTATTTAGTGGCTCTCTGAGCCGGGGAGTCGACGGACTCAGGTTACGCACCTGCGTTGCTACGAGAGGTACTAGACCTGATAATGAATTTAGCAGCTTACATTGCAACCCTACACTCTTTCCTACTCCCTGCTGACGAGAGGAGACTACCTCGAAACACGTGTCCAGGGATGGCTAACGCTATTCACACTTGCACTCACGACACGAGCATAGGTGTATCCGCCGACGCTGACTACAGGGACCACAGTTCTTTGGGGTAACACGCAGGTAGGTCAGCAGTGTGCGACCATTTTGATGTAACTATTTAGTGGCTCTCTGAGCCGGGGAGTCGACGGACTCAGGTTATGCACCTGCGTTGCTACGAGAGGTACTAGACCTGATAATGATTTTAGCAGCTTACATTGCAACCCTACAGTCTTTCCTACTCCCTGCTGACGAGAGGCAACTACCTCGAAACACGTGTCCAGGGATGGCTAACGCTATTCACACTTGCACTCACGACACGAGCATAGGTGTATCCGGCGACGCTGACTACAGGGACCACAGTTCTTTGGGGTAACACGCAGGTAGGTCAGCAGTGTGCGACCATTTTGATGTAACTATTTAGTGGCTCTCTGAGCCGGGGAGTCGACGGACTCAGGTTACGCACCTGCGTTGCTACGAGAGGTACTAGACCTGATAATGATTTTAGCAGCTTACATTGCAACCCTACACTCTTTCCTACTCCCTGCTGACGAGAGGCAACTACCTCAAAACACGTGTCCAGGGATGGCTAACGCTATTCACACTTGCACTCACAACACGAGCATAGGTGTATCCGCCGACGCTGACTACAGGGACCACAGTTTTTTGGGGTAACACGCAGGTAGGTCAGCAGTGTGCAACCATTTTGATGTAACTATTTAGTGGCTCTCTGAGCCGGGGAGTCGACGGACTCAGGTTACGCACCTGCGTTGCTACGAGAGGTACTAGACCTGATAATGATTTTAGCAGCTTACATTGCAACCCTACACTCTTTCCTACTCCCTGCTGACGAGAGGCAACTACCTGGAAAGACGTGTCCAGGGATGGCTAACGCTATTCACACTTGCACTCACGACACAAGCATAGGTGTATCCGCCGACGCTGACTACAGGGACCACAGTTCTTTGGGGTAACACGCAGGTAGGTCAGCAGTGTGCGACCATTTTGATGTAACTATTTAGTGGCTCTCTGAGCCGGGGAGTCGACGGACTCAGGTTACGCACCTGCGTTGCTACGAGAGGTACTAGACCTGATAATGATTTTAGCAGCTTACATTGCAACCCTACACTCTTTCCTACTCCCTGCTGACGAGAGGCAACTACCTCAAAACACGTGTCCAGGGATGGCTAACGCTATTCACACTTGCACTCACAACACGAGCATAGGTGTATCCGCCGACGCTGACTACAGGGACCACAGTTTTTTGGGGTAACACGCAGGTAGGTCAGCAGTGTGCAACCATTTTGATGTAACTATTTAGTGGCTCTCTGAACCGGGGAGTCGACGGACTCAGGTTACGCACCTGCGTTGCTACGAGAGGTACTAGACCTGATAATGATTTTAGCAGCTTACATTGCAACCCTACACTCTTTCCTACTCCCTGCTGACGAGAGGCAACTACCTGGAAAGACGTGTCCAGGGATGGCTAACGCTATTCACACTTGCACTCACGACACAAGCATAGGTGTATCCGCCGACGCTGACTACAGGGACCACAGTTCTTTGGGGTAACACGCAGGTAGGTCAGCAGTGTGCGACCATTTTGATGTAACTATTTAGTGGCTCTCTGAGCCGGGGAGTCGACGGACTCAGGTTACGCACCTGCGTTGCTACTAGAGGTACTAGACCTGATAATGATTTTAGCAGCTTACATTGCAACCCTACACTCTTTCCTACTCCCTGCTGACGAGAGGCAACTACCTCAAAACACATGTCCAGGGATGGCTAACGCTAGTCACACTTGCACTCACGACACGAGCATAGGTGTATCCGCCGACGCTGACTACAAGGACCACAGTTCTTTGGGGTAACACGCAGGTAGGTCAGCAGTGTGCGACCATTTTGATGTAACTATTTAGTGGCTCTCTGAACCGGGGAGTCGACGGACTCAGGTTACGCACCTGCGTTGCTACGAGAGGTACTAGACCTGATAATGATTTTAGCAGCTTACATTGCAACCCTACACTCTTTCCTACTCCCTGCTGACGAGAGGCAACTACCTCGAAACACGTGTCCAGGGATGGCTAACGCTATTCACACTTGCACTCACGACACGAGCATAGGTGTATTCGCCGACGCTGACTACAGGGACCACAGTGCTTTGGGGTAACACGCAGGTAGGTCAGCAGTGTGCGACCATTTTGATGTAACTATTTAGTGGCTCTCTGAGCCGGGGAGTCGACGGACTCAGGTTACGCACCTGCGTTGCTACGAGAGGTACTAGACCTGATAATGATTTTAGCAGCTTACATTGCAACCCTACACTCTTTCCTACTCCCTGCTGACGAGAGGCAACTACCTCAAAACACGTGTCCAGGGATGGCTAACGCTATTCACACTTGCACTCACGACACGAGCATAGGTGTATCCGCCGACGCTGACTACAGGGACCACAGTTCTTTGGGGTAACACGCAGGTAGGTCAGCAGTGTGCGACCATTTTGATGTAACTATTTAGTGGCTCTCTGAGCCGGGGAGTCGACGGACTCAGGTTACGCACCTGCGTTGCTACGAGAGGTACTAGACCTGATAATGATTTTAGCAGCTTACATTGCAACCCTACACTCTTTCCTACTCCCTGCTGACGAGAGGCAACTACCTCGAAACACGTGTCCAGGGATGGCTAACGCTATTCACACTTGCACTCACGACACGAGCATAGGTGTATTCGCCGACGCTGACTACAGGGACCACAGTGCTTTGGGGTAACACGCAGGTAGGTCAGCAGTGTGCGACCATTTTGATGTAACTATTTAGTGGCTCTCTGAGCCGGGGAGTCGACGGACTCAGGTTACGCACCTGCGTTGCTACGAGAGGTACTAGACCTGATAATGATTTTAGCAGCTTACATTGCAACCCTACACTCTTTCCTACTCCCTGCTGACGAGAGGCAACTACCTCAAAACACGTGTCCAGGGATGGCTAACGCTATTCACACTTGCACTCACGACACGAGCATAGGTGTATCCGCCGACGCTGACTACAGGGACCACAGTTCTTTGGGGTAACACGCAGGTAGGTCAGCAGTGTGCGACCATTTTGATGTAACTATTTAGTGGCTCTCTGAGCCGGGGAGTCGACGGACTCAGGTTACGCACCTGCGTTGCTACGAGAGGTACTAGACCTGATAATGATTTTAGCAGCTTACATTGCAACCCTACACTCTTTCCTACTCCCTGCTGACGAGAGGCAACTACCTCGAAACACGTGTCCAGGGATGGCTAACTCTATTCACACTTGCACTCACGACACGAGCATAGGTGTATCCGCCGACGCTGACGACAGGGACCACAGTTCTTTGGGGTAACACGCAGGTAGGTCAGCAGTGTGCGACCATTTTGATGTAACTATTTAGTGGCTCTCTGAGCCGGGGAGTCGACGGACTCAGGTTACGCACCTGCGTTGCTACGAGAGGTACTAGACCTGATAATGATTTTAGCAGCTTACATTGCAACCCTACACTCTTTCCTACTCCCTGCTGACGAGAGGCAACTACCTCGAAACACGTGTCCAGGGATGGCTAACGCTATTCACACTTGCACTCACGACACGAGCATAGGTGTATCCGCCGACGCTGACTACAGGGACCACAGTTCTTTGGGGTAACACGCAGGTAGGTCAGCAGTGTGCGACCATTTTGATGTAACTATTTAGTGGCTCTCTGAGCCGGGGAGTCGACGGACTCAGGTTATGCACCTGCATTGCTACGAGAGGTACTAGACCTGATAATGATTTTAGCAGCTTACATTGCAACCCTACAGTCTTTCCTACTCCCTGCTGACGAGAGGCAACTACCTCGAAACACGTGTCCAGGGATGGCTAACGCTATTCACACTTGCACTCACGACACGAGCATAGGTGTATCCGCCGACGTTGACTACAGGGACCACAGTTCTTTGGGGTAACACGCAGGTAGGTCAGCAGTGTGCGACCATTTTGATGTAACTATTTAGTGGCTCTCTGAGCCGGGGAGTCGACGGACTCAGGTTACGCACCTGCGTTGCTACGAGAGGTACTAGACCTGATAATGATTTTAGCAGCTTACATTGCAACCCTACACTCTTTCCTACTCCCTGCTGACGAGAGGCAACTACCTCGAAACACGTGTCCAGGGATGGCTAACGCTATTCACACTTGCACTCACGACACGAGCATAGGTGTATCCGCCGACGCTGACTACAGGGACCACAGTTCTTTGGGGTAACACGCAGGTAGGTCAGCAGTGTGCGACCATTTTGATGTAACTATTTAGTGGCTCTCTGAGCCGGGGAGTCGACGGACTCAGGTTATGCACCTGCGTTGCTACGAGAGGTACTAGACCTGATAATGATTTTAGCAGCTTACATTGCAACCCTACACTCTTTCCTACTCTCTGCTGACGAGAGGCAACTATCTCGAAACACGTGTCCAGGGATGGCTAACGCTATTCACACTTGCACTCACGACACGAGCATAGGTGTATCCGCCGACGCTGACTACAGGGACCACAGTTCTTTGGGGTAACACGCAGGTAGGTCAGCAGTGTGCGACCATTTTGATGTAACTATTTAGTGGCTCTCTGAGCCGGGGAGTCGACGGACTCAGGTTACGCACCTGCGTTGCTACGAGAGGTACTAGACCTGATAATGATTTTAGCAGCTTACATTGCAACCCTACACTCTTTCCTACTCCCTGCTGACGAGAGGCAACTACCTCGAAACACGTGTCCAGGGATGGCTAACGCTATTCACACTTGCACTCACGACACGAGCATAGGTGTATCCGCCGACGCTGACTACAGGGAGCACAGTTCTTTGGGGTAACACGCAGGTAGGTCAGCAGTGTGCGACCATTTTGATGTAACTATTTAGTGGCTCTCTGAGCCGGGGAGTCGACGGACTCAGGTTATGCACCTGCGTTGCTACGAGAGGTACAAGACCTGATAATGATTTTAGCAGCTTACATTGCAACCCTACACTCTTTCCTACTCCCTGCTGACGAGAGGCAACTACCTCGAAACACGTGTCCAGGGATGGCTAACGCTATTCACACTTGCACTCACGACACAAGTATAGGTGTATCCGCCGACGCTGACTACAGGGACCACAGTTCTTTGGGGTAACACGCAGGTAGGTCAGCAGTGTGCGACCATTTTGATGTAACTATTTAGTGGCTCTCTGAGCCAGGGAGTCGACGGACTCAGGTTATGCACCTGCGTTGCTACGAGAGGTACTAGACCTGATAATGATTTTAGCAGCTTACATTGCAACCCTACACTCTTTCCTACTCCCTGCTGACGAGAGGCAACTACCTCAAAACACGTGTCCAGGGATGGCTAACGCTATTCACACTTGCACTCACGACACGAGCATAGGTGTATCCGCCGACGCTGACTACAGGGACCACAGTTCTTTGGGGTAACACGCAGGTAGGTCAGCAGTGTGCGACCATTTTGATGTAACTATTTAGTGGCTCTCTGAGCCGCGGAGTCGACGGACTCAGGTTACGCACCTGCGTTGCTACGAGAGGTACTAGACCTGATAATGATTTTAGCAGCTTACATTGCAACCCTACACTCTTTCCTACTCCCTGCTGACGAGAGGCAACTACCTCGAAACACGTGTCCAGGGATGGCTAACGCTATTCACACTTGCACTCACGACACGAGCATTGGTGTATCCGCCGACGCTGACTACAGGGACCACAGTTCTTTGGGGTAACACGCAGGTAGGTCAGCAGTGTGCGACCATTTTGATGTAACTATTTAGTGGCTCTCTGAGCCGGGGAGTCGACGGACTCAGGTTACGCACCTGCGTTGCTACGAGAGGTACTAGACCTGATAATGATTTTAGCAGCTTACATTGCAACCCTACACTCTTTCCTACTCCCTGCTGACGAGAGGCAACTACCTCGAAACACGTGTCCAGGGATGGCTAACGCTATTCACACTTGCACTCACGAGAAGAGCATAGGTGTATCCGCCGACGCTGACTACAGGGACCACAGTTCTTTAGGGTAACACGCAGGTAGGTCAGCAGTGTGCGACCATTTTTATGTAACTATTTAGTGGCTCTCTGAGCCGGGGAGTCGACGGACTCAGGTTATGCACCTGCGTTGCTACGAGAGGTACTAGACCTGATAATGATTTTAGCAGCTTACATTGCAACCCTACACCCTTTCCTACTCCCTGCTGACGAGAGGCAACTACCTCGAAACACGTGTCCAGGGATGGCTAACGCTATTCACACTTGCACTCACGACACGAGCATAGGTGTATCCGCCGACGCTGACTACAGGACCACAGTTCTTTGGGGTAACACGCAGGTAGGTCAGCAGTGTGCGACCATTTTGATGTAACTATTTAGTGGCTCTGTGAGCCGGGGAGTCGACGGACTCAGGTTACGCACCTGCGTTGCTACGAGAGGTACTAGACCTGATAATGATTTTAGCAGCTTACATTGCAACCCTACACTCTTTCCTACTCCCTGCTGACGAGAGGCAACTACCTCGAAACACGTGTCCAGGGATGGCTAACGCTATTCACACTTGCACTCACGACACGAGCATAGGTGTATCCGCCGACGCTGACTACAGGGAGCACAGTTCTTTGGGGTAACACGCAGGTAGGTCAGCAGTGTGCGACCATTTTGATGTAACTATTTAGTGGCTCTCTGAGCCGGGGAGTCGACGGACTCAGGTTACGCACCTGCGTTGCTACGAGAGGTACTAGACCTGATAATGATTTTAGCAGCTTACATTGCAACCCTACACTCTTTCCTACTCCCTGCTGACGAGAGGCAACTACCTCGAAACACGTGTCCAGGGATGGCTAACGCTATTCACACTTGCACTCACGACACGAGCATAGGTGTATCCGCCGACGCTGACTACAGGGACCATAGTTCTTTGGGGTAACACGCAGGTAGGTCAGCAGTGTGCGACCATTTTGATGTAACTATTTAGTGGCTCTCTGAGCCGGGGAGTCGACGGACTCAGGTTACGCACCTGCGTTGCTACTAGAGGTACTAGACCTCATAATGATTTTAGCAGCTTACATTGCAACCCTACACTCTTTCCTACTCCCTGCTGACGAGAGGCAACTACCTCGAAACAAGTGTCCAGGGATGGCTAACGCTATTCACACTTGCACTCACGACACGAGCATAGGTGTATCCGCCGACGCTGACTACAGGGACCACAGTTCTTTGGGGTAACACGCAGGTAGGTCAGCAGTGTGCGACCATTTTGATGTAACTATTTAGTGGCTCTCTGAGCCGGGGAGTCGACGGACTCAGGTTATGCACCTGCGTTGCTACGAGAGGTACTAGACCTGATAATGATTTTAGCAGCTTACATTGCAACCCTACACTCTTTCCTACTCCCTGCTGACGAGAGGCAACTACCTCGAAACACGTGTCCAGGGATGGCTAACGCTATTCACACTTGCACTCACGACACGAGCATAGGTGTATCCGCCGACGCTGACTACAGGGACCACAGTTCTTTGGGGTAACACGCAGGTAGGTTAGCAGTGTGCGACCATTTTGATGTAACTATTTAGTGGCTCTCTGAGCCGGGGAGTCGACGGACTCAGGTTACGCACCCGCGTTGCTACGAGAGGTACTAGACCTGATAATGATTTTAGCAGCTTACATTGCAAACCTACACTCTTTCCTACTCCCTGCTGACGAGAGGCAACTACCTCGAAACACGTGTCTAGGGATGGCTAACGCTATTCACACTTGCACTCACGACACGAGCATAGGTGTATCCGCCGACGCTGACTACAGGGACCACAGTTCTTTGGGGTAACACGCAGGTAGGTCAGCAGTGTGCGACCATTTTGATGTAACTATTTAGTGGCTCTCTGAGCCGGGGAGTCGACGGACTCAGGTTACGCACCTGCGTTGCTACGAGAGGTACTAGACCTGATAATGATTTTAGCAGCTTACATTGCAAACCTACACTCTTTCCTACTCCCTGCTGACGAGAGGCAACTACCTCGAAACACGTGTCCAGGGATGGCTAACGCTATTCACACTTGCACTCACGACACGAGCATAGGGGTATCCGCCGACGCTGACTACAGGGACCACAGTTCTTTGGGGTAACACGCAGGTAGGTCAGCAGTGTGCGACCATTTTGATGTAACTATTTAGTGGCTCTCTGAGCCGGGGAGTCGACGGACTCAGGTTACGCACCTGCGTTGCTACGAGAGGTACTAGACCTGATAATGATTTTAGCAGCTTACATTGCAACCCTACACTCTTTCCTACTCCCTGCTGATGAGAGGCAACTACCTCGAAACACGTGTCCAGGGATGGCTAACGCTATTCACACTTGCACTCACGACACGAGCATAGGTGTATCCGCCGACGCTGACTACAGGGACCACAGTTCTTTGGGGTAACACGCAGGTAGGTCAGCAGTGTGCGACCATTTTGATGTAACTATTTAGTGGCTCTCTGAGCCGGGGAGTCGACGGACTCAGGTTACGCACAAGCGTTGCTACGAGAGGTACTAGACCTGATAATGATTTTAGCAGCTTACATTGCAACCCTACACTCTTTCCTACTCCCTGCTGACGAGAGGCAACTACCTCGAAACACGTGTCCAGGGATGGCTAACGCTATTCACACTTGCACTCACGACACGAGCATAGGTGTATCCGCCGACGCTGACTACAGGGACCACAGTTCTTTGGGGTAACACGCAGGTAGGTCAGCAGTGTGCGACCATTTTGATGTAACTATTTAGTGGCTCTCTGAGCCGGGGAGTCGACGGACTCAGGTTACGCACCTGCGTTGCTACGAGAGGTACTAGACCTGATAATGATTTTAGCAGCTTACATTGCAACCCTACACTCTTTCCTACTCCCTGCTGATGAGAGGCAACTACCTCGAAACACGTGTCCAGGGATGGCTAACGCTATTCACACTTGCACTCACGACACGAGCATAGGTGTATCCGCCGACGCTGACTACAGGGACCACAGTTCTTTGGGGTAACACGCAGGTAGGTCAGCAGTGTGCGACCATTTTGATGTAACTATTTAGTGGCTCTCTGAGCCGGGGAGTCGACAGACTCAGGTTACACACAAGCGTTGCTACGAGAGGTACTAGACCTGATAATGATTTTAGCAGCTTACATTGCAACCCTACAGTCTTTCCTACTCCCTGCTGACGAGAGGCAACTACCTCGAAACATGTGTCCAGGGATGGCTAACGCTATTCACACTTGCACTCACGACACGAGCATAGGTGTATCCGCCGACGCTGACTACAGGGACCACAGTTCTTTGGGGTAACACGCAGGTAGGTCAGCAGTGTGCGACCATTTTGATGTAACTATTTAGTGGCTCTCTGAGCCGGGGAGTCGACGGACTCAGGTTACGCACCTGCGTTGCTACGAGAGGTACTAGACCTGATAATGATTTTAGCAGCTTACATTGCAACCCTACACTCTTTCCTACTCCCTGCTGACGAGAGGCAACTACCTCGAAACACGTGTCCAGGGATGGCTAACGCTATTCACACTTGCACTCACGACACGAGCATAGGTGTATCCGCCGACGCTGACTACAGGGACCACAGTTCTTTGGGGTAACACGCAGGTAGGTCAGCAGTGTGCGACCATTTTGATGTAACTATTTAGTGGCTCTCTGAGCCGGGGAGTCGACGGACTCAGGTTATGCACCTGCGTTGCTACGAGAGGTACTAGACCTGATAATGATTTTAGCAGCTTACATTGCAACCCTACAGTCTTTCCTACTCCCTGCTGACGAGAGGCAACTACCTCAAAACACGTGTCCAGGGATGGCTAACGCTATTCACACTTGCACTCACGACACGAGCATAGGTGTATCCGCCGACGCTGACTACAGGGACCACAGTTCTTTGGGGTAACACGCAGGTAGGTCAGCAGTGTGCGACCATTTTGATGTAACTATTTAGTGGCTCTCTGAGCCGCGGAGTCGACGGACTCAGGTTACGCACCTGCGTTGCTACGAGAGGTACTAGACCTGATAATGATTTTAGCAGCTTACATTGCAACCCTACACTCTTTCCTACTCCCTGCTGACGAGAGGCAACTACCTCGAAACACGTGTCCAGGGATGGCTAACGCTATTCACACTTGCACTCACGACACGAGCATAGGTGTATCCGCCGACGCTGACTACAGGGACCACAGTTCTTTGGGGTAACACGCAGGTAGGTCAGCAGTGTGCGACCATTTTGATGTAACTATTTAGTGGCTCTCTGAGCCGGGGAGTCGACGGACTCAGGTTACGCACCTGCGTTGCTACGAGAGGTACTAGACCTGATAATGATTTTAGCAGCTTACATTGCAACCCTACACTCTTTCCTACTCCCTGCTGACGAGAGGCAACTACCTCGAAACACGTGTCCAGGGATGGCTAACGCTATTCACACTTGCACTCACGAGAAGAGCATAGGTGTATCCGCCGACGCTGACTACAGGGACCACAGTTCTTTAGGGTAACACGCAGGTAGGTCAGCAGTGTGCGACCATTTTTATGTAACTATTTAGTGGCTCTCTGAGCCGGGGAGTCGACGGACTCAGGTTATGCACCTGCGTTGCTACGAGAGGTACTAGACCTGATAATGATTTTAGCAGCTTACATTGCAACCCTACACCCTTTCCTACTCCCTGCTGACGAGAGGCAACTACCTCGAAACACGTGTCCAGGGATGGCTAACGCTATTCACACTTGCACTCACGACACAAGCATAGGTGTATCCGCCGACGCTGACTACAGGACCACAGTTCTTTGGGGTAACACGCAGGTAGGTCAGCAGTGTGCGACCATTTTGATGTAACTATTTAGTGGCTCTGTGAGCCGGGGAGTCGACGGACTCAGGTTACGCACCTGCGTTGCTACGAGAGGTACTAGACCTGATAATGATTTTAGCAGCTTACATTGCAACCCTACACTCTTTCCTACTCCCTGCTGACGAGAGGCAACTACCTCGAAACACGTGTCCAGGGATGGCTAACGCTATTCACACTTGCACTCACGACACGAGCATAGGTGTATCCGCCGACGCTGACTACAGGGAGCACAGTTCTTTGGGGTAACACGCAGGTAGGTCAGCAGTGTGCGACCATTTTGATGTAACTATTTAGTGGCTCTCTGAGCCGGGGAGTCGACGGACTCAGGTTACGCACCTGCGTTGCTACGAGAGGTACTAGACCTGATAATGATTTTAGCAGCTTACATTGCAACCCTACACTCTTTCCTACTCCCTGCTGACGAGAGGCAACTACCTCGAAACACGTGTCCAGGGATGGCTAACGCTATTCACACTTGCACTCACGACACGAGCATAGGTGTATCCGCCGACGCTGACTACAGGGACCACAGTTCTTTGGGGTAACACGCAGGTAGGTCAGCAGTGTGCGACCATTTTGATGTAACTATTTAGTGGCTCTCTGAGCCGGGGAGTCGACGGACTCAGGTTACGCACCTGCGTTGCTACTAGAGGTACTAGACCTCATAATGATTTTAGCAGCTTACATTGCAACCCTACACTCTTTCCTACTCCCTGCTGACGAGAGGCAACTACCTCGAAACAAGTGTCCAGGGATGGCTAACGCTATTCACACTTGCACTCACGACACGAGCATAGGTGTATCCGCCGACGCTGACTACAGGGACCACAGTTCTTTGGGGTAACACGCAGGTAGGTCAGCAGTGTGCGACCATTTTGATGTAACTATTTAGTGGCTCTCTGAGCCGGGGAGTCGACGGACTCAGGTTATGCACCTGCGTTGCTACGAGAGGTACTAGACCTGATAATGATTTTAGCAGCTTACATTGCAACCCTACACTCTTTCCTACTCCCTGCTGACGAGAGGCAACTACCTCGAAACACGTGTCCAGGGATGGCTAACGCTATTCACACTTGCACTCACGACACGAGCATAGGTGTATCCGCCGACGCTGACTACAGGGACCACAGTTCTTTGGGGTAACACGCAGGTAGGTCAGCAGTGTGTGACCATTTTGATGTAACTATTTAGTGGCTCTCTGAGCCAGGGAGTCGACGGACTCAGGTTATGCACCTGCGTTGCTACGAGAGGTACTAGACCTGATAATGATTTTAGCAGCTTACATTGCAACCCTACACTCTTTCCTACTCCCTGCTGACGAGAGGCAACTACCTCGAAACACGTGTCCAGGGATGGCTAACGCTATTCACACTTGCACTCACGACACGAGCATAGGTGTATCCGCCGACGCTGACTACAGGGACCACAGTTCTTTGGGGTAACACGCAGGTAGGTTAGCAGTGTGCGACCATTTTGATGTAACTATTTAGTGGCTCTCTGAGCCGGGGAGTCGACGGACTCAGGTTACGCACCTGCGTTGCTACGAGAGGTACTATACCTGATAATGATTTTAGCAGCTTACATTGCAAACCTACACTCTTTCCTACTCCCTGCTGACGAGAGGCAACTACCTCGAAACACGTGTCTAGGGATGGCTAACGCTATTCACACTTGCACTCACGACACGAGCATAGGTGTATCCGCCGACGCTGACTACAGGGACCACAGTTCTTTGGGGTAACACGCAGGTAGGTCAGCAGTGTGCGACCATTTTGATGTAACTATTTAGTGGCTCTCTGAGCCGGGGAGTCGACGGACTCAGGTTACGCACCTGCGTTGCTACGAGAGGTACTAGACCTGATAATGATTTTAGCAGCTTACATTGCAAACCTACACTCTTTCCTACTCCCTGCTGACGAGAGGCAACTACCTCGAAACACGTGTCCAGGGATGGCTAACGCTATTCACACTTGCACTCACGACACGAGCATAGGGGTATCCGCCGACGCTGACTACAGGGACCACAGTTCTTTGGGGTAACACGCAGGTAGGTCAGCAGTGTGCGACCATTTTGATGTAACTATTTAGTGGCTCTCTGAGCCGGGGAGTCGACGGACTCAGGTTACGCACCTGCGTTGCTACGAGAGGTACTAGACCTGATAATGATTTTAGCAGCTTACATTGCAACCCTACACTCTTTCCTACTCCCTGCTGATGAGAGGCAACTACCTCGAAACACGTGTCCAGGGATGGCTAACGCTATTCACACTTGCACTCACGACACGAGCATAGGTGTATCCGCCGACGCTGACTACAGGGACCACAGTTCTTTGGGGTAACACGCAGGTAGGTCAGCAGTGTGCGACCATTTTGATGTAACTATTTAGTGGCTCTCTGAGCCGGGGAGTCGACGGACTCAGGTTACGCACAAGCGTTGCTACGAGAGGTACTAGACCTGATAATGATTTTAGCAGCTTACATTGCAACCCTACACTCTTTCCTACTCCCTGCTGACGAGAGGCAACTACCTCGAAACACGTGTCCAGGGATGGCTAACGCTATTCACACTTGCACTCACGACACGAGCATAGGTGTATCCGCCGACGCTGACTACAGGGACCACAGTTCTTTGGGGTAACACGCAGGTAGGTCAGCAGTGTGCGACCATTTTGATGTAACTATTTAGTGGCTGTTAGAAAAGGTAGATGGACCGGGAGGGTCGGCCGGGGTCAGGAGGAGAGGTCTCCGGGGAGAGCCGTCTCCAGCGATCGTACAGACAAGTAACTTCCCCCCCACAGACAGATATCACACACGGATAAGGTGCAGTGATCTTTATAGGCACTTATTTAGGGTACGGTAAAATGGTACAAGGAGGTCTGGACTCAGGGGTCCCCTCGATTAGAGTCTCGTAAGGTAGGGAAGGGGGTAGCGGGACAGTCTATTTACCAATCAGGTAATTCGGATGGGATGGTGATGAGCTCACAATCCTCGAGCTTGGTGGTTAGGTGGTATGGGCCGCGGCAGCGCCAGCAGGTCCCGGTGCGGATGGTCGATACAACGGGCCGCGGCAGCGCCAGCAGGTCCCTGGAAGATGAACGGTCCGCGGCAGCGCCAGCAGGTCCCGGTGAGGATGGTCGTTACAACGGGCCGCGGCAGCGCCAGCAGGTCCCAGGAAGATGAAGGTTGCAGAGGGCCGCGGCAGCGCCAGCAGGTCCCGGTGAGGATGGTCGGTACAACGGGCCGCGGCAGCGCCAGCAGGTCCCAGGAAGATGAAGGTTGCAGAAGGCCGCGGCAGCGCCAGCAGGCAGGACGATGGTTCACAAGAGCGGGCTACGGCAGCGCCAGTAGACCGTCAGGGTTGAGTTCACTCGGTGTCTCTCGACTCCAGGATACAACTCCCTTCCTGCTCCGGAGCTGCCTCAGTTATAGGGCTGGTGCCCTTTGATGTCCGGACCCTCGCACTTGGAGGTCGGAGGGTCCGGGATGAAGGTGTCCAGACACCCAGCAGGGGGTGGAGCCAGTGCCCGGGGGAGCTGGGAGCTATCGGCACCTGGCGGGGGAGAGCCCTTGACACTTCGGTCTCCCATTGACCTGCCAAGTGGTCCGCTCACCTCCTGGGTGGATAGTGGTGCCGGGATGTCGGGGCCGGCCAGGCCCGGGGTTAGGGTCGAGGGGAGGCCAGGCGGCCGCGTGGTACAGGGTCCAAGATGGCGGCTTGACCCGGCCGGGAAAGCCGGTGGGGCTGGACCCCGTGATGAGTAGGGGTCCGAGGGCAGAGGGTCCGTCGGGGGACAGGGTACAGGTGCTGGTCGCGGGGTTATGCCAGGTGGCCCGGAGTCCTGGCCTTGTCGAGCGGGGAGGGCGCGAGCCGTCTGTGAGGCCTGTCCAACATGCGTCCCCCCCAGCTGAAGGCGGGGAGAGTCACCCATCCCCTTGGGGACTCTCTTCGTCGAGGCGGAAAAAGCTGGACAGGCCATCCGCGTTGGCGTGGTCTCGGCCCGGTCGGTGCTCCACAGTGAAGTCCATTCCCTGCAGGGAAATGGACCAGCGCAAGAGTTTTGGGTTCTCCCCCCGCATCTGCATCAGCCATTGCAGGGGTCGATGGTCGGTCTGTACCCGGAAGTGGGTACCGAAGAGATAGGGCCGGAGCTTTTTGAGGGCCCACACCACTGCGAAGGCTTCCCTCTCGATGGTGCTCCAACGCTGTTCTCGGGCCAGGAGACGTCGACTGATGAAGGCCACCGGCTGGTCCTGACCTTCGAGGTTCAACTGAGAGAGGACGGCTCCGATGCCGTGGTCGGAGGCGTCGGTCTGCACCACAAACTCCCGACTGTAATCGGGGGCCTGGAGCACCGGGGCGGTGCACAGGGCGGCCTTCAGCTCCTCGAAGGCCGCTTGACAGTCAGGAGTCCAATTGACCCGCTTTGGCTGGTTCTTGGATGTGAGACCCGTGAGGGGCCCCACGATGCTGCCGTATTCCTTCACGAACCGCCGGTAGTAGCCGGTGAGCCCCAAGAAGGCTCGGACCTCGGTCTGGGTGACGGGGGGCTGCCAGGACTGGATGGCAGCAATCTTAAGTTGTAGGGGGGCCACCAGCCCGCTCCCCACTTGGTGCCCAAGGTAGGTCACAGACCCTTGGCCAATCTGGCACTTGCCGGCCTTAATGGTGAGGCCGGCCCGCTGGAGGGCTTGTAGGACCTCTTGGAGGTGACGGAGGTGGTCGGACCAGTGGCGGCTGTACACAGCGATATCGTCCAGGTAGGCAGCGCTGAATTCTTCAAGCCCCGCCAAGACCTGGTTCACAAGGCGTTGGAACGTGGCGGGGGCATTCTTCATGCCAAAGGGCATGACCTTAAATTGATAGTGGCCATCGGGGGTGGAGAAGGCCGACCGTTCCTGAGCCCTGGGTGTGAGGCCGATTTGCCAGTAGCCCGCCGTTAGGTCGAAGATACTAAGGTAGCGGGCGGCCCCCAGCCGGTCGATCAGCTCGTCTGCTCGGGGGATGGGGTGGGCGTCGGCCCGGGTGACAGCGTTCAAGCCCCGGTAGTCGACGCAGAATCTCAGTTCAGGTGCGGTGCCGGGGGCAGCGGCTTTGGGGACTAGTACGACCGGGCTGGCCCAGGGACTGTCCGAGGGCTCGATGACCCCGATCGTGAGCATCTTGGCCACTTCCTCCTGTATGCAGGCCCGTACCCGATCTGGTACGCGGTAGGCCTGGTGCCGGACAGGGGGACTGTCCCCGGTGTCTACGTCGTGCAAACACCAGGGGGTGACCCCGGGGGTGAGGGAGAACAGGGCAGCGTACTGCAGCAGGAGGTCCCGGCAGTCCTGTCGTTGCTCCGTAGTGAGGGCGTCAGAGAGCCGGACCCCATCCACGGACCCGTCCTTCTCTTGAGTCTTCAGGAGATCCGGGAGGGGCTCGGAGTCTTCTTCTGTGCCACTGTCCGTAGCCATCAAGAGGCTTAGTTCGGAGCGCACAAAGTGCGGTTTGAGCCGGTTGGTGTGGAGGACCCGAAGGGGGTTCCGGGAGGTCCCCAGGTCGATGAGATAAGTGACGGGGCTTTTGCGCTCGACCACTTTGAAGGGCCCCGTCCACTTATCTTGCAGGGCACACGGTTCGGTGGGGGACATTACCCATACTTGCTGCCCCGGCTCGAATTCCACGGAGGAGGCATTGTGGTCATACCACCTCTTCATGTCTTCCTGGCTGGCCTCGAGGTTCGCCTTGGCCATCTCCCTGAAGCGCCGGGTCTGGTTTCGTAAGGCCAGGAGGTATTTGAAGACGTCTGGAGGGGTCGTTAGGGGGGCCAACTCCCAGCCCTCCTTCACGAGGCTGAGGGGCCCTCGCACAGGGTGTCCGTATAGGAGTTCAAAGGGGCTAAAGCCGAGGGACTTCTGGGGTACTTCTCGGTAGGCGAAGAGGAGGCACGGGAGCAGTACATCCCACTGGCGACGGAGAGGCTCTTCCAATCCCCCAATCATCCCTTTGAGAGTGCGGTTGAACCGCTCCACTAGTCCGTTTCCTTGGGGGTGATAGGGGGTCGTGAACCTGTATGTGACCCCGCATTGTTGCCAGAGGGACTTCATGTACTTCGATATGAAGTTCGTACCTCGGTCGCTGACGACTTCTCGGGGGAAGCCTACCCGGGAGAAGATCCCCATCAGGGCCCGGCCAACCACTGGAGCGGTCACGGTCCGTAGGGGCACCGCCTCGGGATAGCGGGTGGCATGGTCCACTAGTACCAAGATGAACCTGTGTCCTTGTGCCGTGCGAGGGTCCAGCGGCCCCACAATGTCTATCCCCACCCTCTCGAACGGGGTGGTGACCACCGGGAAGGGTTGTAGAGGAGCCTTAAGCTTCCGGCCACTCTTCCCGCTTGCTTGGCATGTGGGGCACGATCGGCAGTGGTTCAGGACGTCATTCCTCATTTTTGGCCAGAAAAAGTGGGTCACCAGTCGACTGTACGTTTTATCTTGGCCCAGGTGCCCAGCCAGGGGGACATCGTGGGCTAGGTTGAGTAGAAAGTCTCGGAAGCGGAGCGGTACCACCAGAACTCGACTGGCCCCCAGCTCGGCGATTCTTTGCTCGCTGTAGAGCAGGTCGTTATCCCAGTAGACCCAGTGGGTTCCGGTGGTGTCCCCGGCGGCTTGGGTGCTGGCTTGTTGGCGAAGTCCCTCGAGGGAGGGACAGGTCTTTTGCTCCTGGCGGAACTGTTCTTGGGTGGGCCCCCCTTCTTGCCGCCACTGAGCCAGATCCGGAAGGTCCTGGGGTTGTGCGTTTTCTTCGGGGGCCGGGTCTGGGAGGTCGGCCTCGCCGTTGTCCTCTACGGGGGCAACCGGGGGCGGAGGTGCCGGCCATTCGGTTTCTTCTGATCGGGGGGCGGCCCGGCCGGCCATGGATCGGGTGGTTATGCAGGCCCAGTCCGGGAGGCCCAGCATCCCCAAGTGCTCTCTTCTCTCGACGGTGGCCCACGGGGAACTCTCGAGGTCATTCCCCAGGAGGCAGTCCACGGGGGCATCGTCCCGGACCGTCACTTTCAGTAGGCCGGAGACCCCTCCCCATTCAAACGGGACGCAGGCCATCTTGCACATGCTTTCAGAGTTATCTGCCGAGCGGACGGGGCAGAGAATGTTCGGCAAGATCTGCTCGGGCTTCACCAGGTGACAGCGGACGGCCGTCACGCTGGCGCCGGTGTCGCGCAAGGCCTCAGCTCTCTGTCCATTAATGGTCACCCACTGACCGTATTTCCTGGTGTTGGCGGGTAGGGGAGCCCGCGGAACCATGTCTCTTCCCCCTAAGCATGCCAGGACCATGGCGGCCGGTTCCCACCCTTGCTGGTCCGGCTCACACTCCTCGGGACCCTCCAACGACTGCTCCTCCCCCAGGGCAGCGGCAGCTACCTGGCGGGGTTTGGGCGTTTGGTTCAGCGGGCAGTTCGGATCGTTGGCGTAGTGGCCTAGTCGCTGGCATCTGTGGCACGTGACGTTGGCTCGGTACCCAGGCCGCAACGGGGGGTTGCCCCGGCCGGCCGGCGGCGGGGTGCTGGCCACGGTTGTTGCTGGCAAGGCGTCTCTCCCCCGCCCCTGGCCTCCTCCTCCTCCCCGAGGACGGTGCTGGCCTTGGTTGCTTCTGTTCTGGTCGTGTGGCCCTTTCCGGCCCACTCGGGTGCTCTCCCACCGGTCAGCTTCGGCGGCGAGCTGCCGGGGGTCAGTCAGCTTACTGTCGAGTAGATGCTGCCGGAGCTCGACGAAGCAGTTGTTTGACAGGTGTTCCCATACCATGAGGTTGAAGAGCTGTTCGTAGGTGGTGACCTGACTTCCCTTGATCCAACCCTCGAAGGCCCGGCTGAAATAGTTCACGTATTCCACCCAAGTGGTACCTGGGATCCGGGTGCAATCCCTGAACCTCTGGCGGTACATCTCGGGCGTGAGGCCGTAGCGGGTGAGGAGGGCAGCCTTCATGTGGTCGTAGGACGACATTTGGTGATCGGGGAGCTGCAGCAGGGCATCGCGACCCTCGTTGATAAATCTCCCCCAAAGTCCGGCTCCCCAATCACTCCGGTCGATCCGGTGGGAGGTCATTGCGATCTCATAGGCCTTAAACCATTGTTGTATGTCGTCTTCTCGGACATACTCGCGGACCACATCCTTGGGGATGTGAACTTTTTTCTCAGTTGGTCCCGGGGTGTGTGGTCTTTCAGGCACCCCCAAGTCCTTATGCTGTTTGCGCAGTTCTATCTCTGCCAATTGGCGCTCGTGCTCGAGCGTTATCTTTTTCTCTTCCAGCTCTCTCTGTCTCTGTTTTTCTTCTCGCTCCTCTCGAATCCGCATATGCTCGAGGTTGAGTTTCTGTTCAGCTAACTTGAGCTCCCCATCCATCTTGAGTCGTGCCATCTCTAATTCGTGCAGTCTGACTCTGTCTCTTTCTCGTATCTCCTCCGGTGAGAGGCCCGTTCCCCGTTCCTCGGGAGTCGTGGCGTTCCCCTCTGGTGTAACGCTGTTTTGGTCTGGTGTGACGCTGCTTCGGTCGGAGGGTCTTGCGACCCCCGTTTCTGTCCACGACTCAAGGGCGTGCTTTAGGTCATCCTTGGTACTCAGGCCAGTGGTAGCAATGCCAAGTTCTATGCAAAATTGTCTCAGTTCGCGGTGGTTGTACTCCTCTAGTTTCTCCATTTGGAACTTCTCGGTGGAGCTGCTATCTTTGGTCGACATCGTGCTTTGTCGTGGGGTGAGCTACTCTCTGTACGATTACGCGTTGATTCGGATCGCGCCGCTGGCCACCAATGTTAGAAAAGGTAGATGGACCGGGAGGGTCGGCCGGGGTCAGGAGGAGAGGTCTCCGGGGAGAGCCGTCTCCAGCGATCGTACAGACAAGTAACTTCCCCCCCACAGACAGATATCACACACGGATAAGGTGCAGTGATCTTTATAGGCACTTATTTAGGGTACGGTAAAATGGTACAAGGAGGTCTGGACTCAGGGGTCCCCTCGATTAGAGTCTCGTAAGGTAGGGAAGGGGGTAGCGGGACAGTCTATTTACCAATCAGGTAATTCGGATGGGATGGTGATGAGCTCACAATCCTCGAGCTTGGTGGTTAGGTGGTATGGGCCGCGGCAGCGCCAGCAGGTCCCGGTGCGGATGGTCGATACAACGGGCCGCGGCAGCGCCAGCAGGTCCCTGGAAGATGAACGGTCCGCGGCAGCGCCAGCAGGTCCCGGTGAGGATGGTCGTTACAACGGGCCGCGGCAGCGCCAGCAGGTCCCAGGAAGATGAAGGTTGCAGAGGGCCGCGGCAGCGCCAGCAGGTCCCGGTGAGGATGGTCGGTACAACGGGCCGCGGCAGCGCCAGCAGGTCCCAGGAAGATGAAGGTTGCAGAAGGCCGCGGCAGCGCCAGCAGGCAGGACGATGGTTCACAAGAGCGGGCTACGGCAGCGCCAGTAGACCGTCAGGGTTGAGTTCACTCGGTGTCTCTCGACTCCAGGATACAACTCCCTTCCTGCTCCGGAGCTGCCTCAGTTATAGGGCTGGTGCCCTTTGATGTCCGGACCCTCGCACTTGGAGGTCGGAGGGTCCGGGATGAAGGTGTCCAGACACCCAGCAGGGGGTGGAGCCAGTGCCCGGGGGAGCTGGGAGCGATCGGCACCTGGCGGGGGAGAGCCCTTGACACTTCGGTCTCCCATTGACCTGCCAAGTGGTCCGCTCACCTCCTGGGTGGATAGTGGTGCCGGGATGTCGGGGCCGGCCAGGCCCGGGGTTAGGGTCGAGGGGAGGCCAGGCGGCCGCGTGGTACAGGGTCCAAGATGGCGGCTTGACCCGGCCGGGAAAGCCGGTGGGGCTGGACCCCGTGATGAGTAGGGGTCCGAGGGCAGAGGGTCCGTCGGGGGACAGGGTACAGGTGCTGGTCGCGGGGTTATGCCAGGTGGCCCGGAGTCCTGGCCTTGTCGAGCGGGGAGGGCGCGAGCCGTCTGTGAGGCCTGTCCAACAGTGGCTCTCTGAGCCGGGGAGTCGACGGACTCAGGTTACGCACCTGCGTTGCTACGAGAGGTACTAGACCTGATAATGATTTTAGCAGCTTACATTGCAACCCTACACTCTTTCCTACTCCCTGCTGATGAGAGGCAACTACCTCGAAACACGTGTCCAGGGATGGCTAACGCTATTCACACTTGCACTCACGACACGAGCATAGGTGTATCCGCCGACGCTGACTACAGGGACCACAGTTCTTTGGGGTAACACGCAGGTAGGTCAGCAGTGTGCGACCATTTTGATGTAACTATTTAGTGGCTCTCTGAGCCGGGGAGTCGACAGACTCAGGTTACGCACAAGCGTTGCTACGAGAGGTACTAGACCTGATAATGATTTTAGCAGCTTACATTGCAACCCTACACTCTTTCCTACTCCCTGCTGACGAGAGGCAACTACCTCGAAACACGTGTCCAGGGATGGCTAACGCTATTCACACTTGCACTCACGACACGAGCATAGGTGTATCCGCCGACGCTGACTACAGGGACCACAGTTCTTTGGGGTAACACGCAGGTAGGTCAGCAGTGTGCGACCATTTTGATGTAACTATTTAGTGGCTCTCTGAGCCGGGGAGTCGACGGACTCAGGTTACGCACCTGCGTTGCTACGAGAGGTACTAGACCTGATAATGATTTTAGCAGCTTACATTGCAACCCTACACTCTTTCCTACTCCCTGCTGACGAGAGGCAACTACTTCGAAACACGTGTCCAGGGATGGCTAACGCTATTCACACTTGCACTCACGACACGAGCATAGGTGTATCCGCCGACGCTGACTACAGGGACCACAGTTCTTTGGGGTAACACGCAGGTAGGTCAGCAGTGTGCGACCATTTTGATGTAACTATTTAGTGGCTCTCTGAGCCGGGGAGTCGACGGACTCAGGTTATGCACCTGCGTTGCTACGAGAGGTACTAGACCTGATAATGATTTTAGCAGCTTACATTGCAACCCTACAGTCTTTCCTACTCCCTGCTGACGAGAGGCAACTACCTCGAAACACGTGTCCAGGGATGGCTAACGCTATTCACACTTGCACTCACGACACGAGCATAGGTGTATCCGGCGACGCTGACTACAGGGACCACAGTTCTTTGGGGTAACACGCAGGTAGGTCAGCAGTGTGCGACCATTTTGATGTAACTATTTAGTGGCTCTCTGAGCCGGGGAGTCGACGGACTCAGGTTATGCACCTGCGTTGCTACGAGAGGTACTAGACCTGATAATGATTTTAGCAGCTTACATTGCAACCCTACAGTCTTTCCTACTCCCTGCTGACGAGAGGCAACTACCTCAAAACACGTGTCCAGGGATGGCTAACGCTATTCACACTTGCACTCACGACACGAGCATAGGTGTATCCGCCGACGCTGACTACAGGGACCACAGTTCTTTGGGGTAACACGCAGGTAGGTCAGCAGTGTGCGACCATTTTGATGTAACTATTTAGTGGCTCTCTGAGCCGCGGAGTCGACGGACTCAGGTTACGCACCTGCGTTGCTACGAGAGGTACTAGACCTGATAATGATTTTAGCAGCTTACATTGCAACCCTACACTCTTTCCTACTCCCTGCTGACGAGAGGCAACTACCTCGAAACACGTGTCCAGGGATGGCTAACGCTATTCACACTTGCACTCACGACACGAGCATAGGTGTATCCGCCGACGCTGACTACAGGGACCACAGTTCTTTGGGGTAACACGCAGGTAGGTCAGCAGTGTGCGACCATTTTGATGTAACTATTTAGTGGCTCTCTGAGCCGGGGAGTCGACGGACTCAGGTTACGCACCTGCGTTGCTACGAGAGGTACTAGACCTGATAATGATTTTAGCAGCTTACATTGCAACCCTACACTCTTTCCTACTCCCTGCTGACGAGAGGCAACTACCTCGAAACACGTGTCCAGGGATGGCTAACGCTATTCACACTTGCACTCACGAGAAGAGCATAGGTGTATCCGCCGACGCTGACTACAGGGACCACAGTTCTTTGGGGTAACACGCAGGTAGGTCAGCAGTGTGCGACCATTTTGATGTAACTATTTAGTAGGCCTGGGCAAAAATTTCGTTCCGTTCGCGGAAATTGCGATAATTTGACATTTTTGCGTTCCGCGGAGAGCGCGAAAATGTCAAAAATTCCGGTTTCCGCAGCTTGGCGATAATTTGTTTCTTGCTCGCGCTGTAAAATGATACATTCTCGCGCGCGCGCGATCGCCTTACCTGAATCCCTGCGTTCGCCGACAAGTTTTCTTGATCCGGTCGCGTTCTCCATGAGATGTTGTATTGTTTTTAGCCATTTGCGCTGTCT
This sequence comes from Triturus cristatus, assembly GCF_964204655.1. Lineage (NCBI taxonomy): Eukaryota > Metazoa > Chordata > Amphibia > Caudata > Salamandridae > Triturus > Triturus cristatus. The sequence continues at coordinate 553,629,999 of NC_140584.1, forward strand.
CGCGACAGTTCGCGCCCGCAGTGACGTCATGCGTCGCGCGATCACGTCTTTCTTCTCGCGATCATGCACCGCGAGAACAACTCAAAACAAGATGGCCGCGCCCGCAAGCAGCCACATGGGTAAGTTGGCGACCCGCAACCATGCAGAAAATCGCGCGAACATGCCGGAAAAAAACTTCCGCATCTTCGCGATATTTCTGCTTGTTTGCGATAATTTTAAACATTCTCGCGATAATTTGCGAAGGTTAATTCCGCAAATTCCGCCCACCCCTACTATTTAGTGGCTCTCTGAGCCGGGGAGTCGACGGACTCAGGTTACGCACCTGCGTTGCTACGAGAGGTACTAGACCTGATAATGATTTTAGCAGCTTACATTGCAAACCTACACTCTTTCCTACTCCCTGCTGACGAGAGGCAACTACCTCGAAACACGTGTCTAGGGATGGCTAACGCTATTCACACTTGCACTCACGACACGAGCATAGGTGTATCCGGCGACGCTGACTACAGGGACCACAGTTCTTTGGGGTAACACGCAGGTAGGTCAGCAGTGTGCGACCATTTTGATGTAACTATTTAGTGGCTCTCTGAGCCGGGGAGTCGACGGACTCAGGTTACGCACCTGCGTTGCTACGAGAGGTACTAGACCTGATAATGATTTTAGCAGCTTACATTGCAAACCTACACTCTTTCCTACTCCCTGCTGACGAGAGGCAACTACCTCGAAACACGTGTCCAGGGATGGCTAACGCTATTCACACTTGCACTCACGACACGAGCATAGGGGTATCCGCCGACGCTGACTACAGGGACCACAGTTCTTTGGGGTAACACGCAGGTAGGTCAGCAGTGTGCGACCATTTTGATGTAACTATTTAGTGGCTCTCTGAGCAGGGGAGTCGACGGACTCAGGTTACGCACCTGCGTTGCTACGAGAGGTACTAGACCTGATAATGATTTTAGCAGCTTACATTGCAACCCTACACTCTTTCCTACTCCCTGCTGATGAGAGGCAACTACCTCGAAACACGTGTCCAGGGATGGCTAACGCTATTCACACTTGCACTCACGACACGAGCATAGGTGTATCCGCCGACGCTGACTACAGGGACCACAGTTCTTTGGGGTAACACGCAGGTAGGTCAGCAGTGTGCGACCATTTTGATGTAACTATTTAGTGGCTCTCTGAGCCGGGGAGTCGACGGACTCAGGTTACGCACAAGCGTTGCTACGAGAGGTACTAGACCTGAGAATGATTTTAGCAGCGTACATTGCAACCCTACACTCTTTCCTACTCCCTGCTGACGAGAGGCAACTACCTCGAAACACGTGTCCAGGGATGGCTAACGCTATTCACACTTGCACTCACGACACGAGCATAGGTGTATCCGCCGACGCTGACTACAGGGACCACAGTTCTTTGGGGTAACACGCAGGTAGGTCAGCAGTGTGCGACCATTTTGATGTAACTATTTAGTGGCTCTCTGAGCCGGGGAGTCGACGGACTCAGGTTACGCACCTGCGTTGCTACGAGAGGTACTAGACCTGATAATGATTTTAGCAGCTTACATTGCAACCCTACACTCTTTCCTACTCCCTGCTGATGAGAGGCAACTACCTCGAAACACGTGTCCAGGGATGGCTAACGCTATTCACACTTGCACTCACGACACAAGCATAGGTGTATCCGCCGACGCTGACTACAGGGACCACAGTTCTTTGGGGTAACACGCAGGTAGGTCAGCAGTGTGCGACCATTTTGATGTAACTATTTAGTGGCTCTCTGAGCCGGGGAGTCGACAGACTCAGGTTACGCACAAGCGTTGCTACGAGAGGTACTAGACCTGATAATGATTTTAGCAGCTTACATTGCAACCCTACACTCTTTCCTACTCCCTGCTGACGAGAGGCAACTACCTCGAAACACGTGTCCAGGGATGGCTAACGCTATTCACACTTGCACTCACGACACGAGCATAGGTGTATCCGCCGACGCTGACTACAGGGACCACAGTTCTTTGGGGTAACACGCAGGTAGGTCAGCAGTGTGCGACCATTTTGATGTAACTATTTAGTGGCTCTCTGAGCCGGGGAGTCGACGGACTCAGGTTACGCACCTGCGTTGCTACGAGAGGTACTAGACCTGATAATGATTTTAGCAGCTTACATTGCAACCCTACACTCTTTCCTACTCCCTGCTGACGAGAGGCAACTACTTCGAAACACGTGTCCAGGGATGGCTAACGCTATTCACACTTGCACTCACGACACGAGCATAGGTGTATCCGCCGACGCTGACTACAGGGAGCACAGTTCTTTGGGGTAACACGCAGGTAGGTCAGCAGTGTGCGACCATTTTGATGTAACTATTTAGTGGCTCTCTGAGCCGGGGAGTCGACGGACTCAGGTTATGCACCTGCGTTGCTACGAGAGGTACTAGACCTGATAATGATTTTAGCAGCTTACATTGCAACCCTACAGTCTTTCCTACTCCCTGCTGACGAGAGGCAACTACCTCGAAACACGTGTCCAGGGATGGCTAACGCTATTCACACTTGCACTCACGACACGAGCATAGGTGTATCCGGCGACGCTGACTACAGGGACCACAGTTCTTTGGGGTAATACGCAGGTAGGTCAGCAGTGTGCGACCATTTTGATGTAACTATTTAGTGGCTCTCTGAGCCGGGGAGTCGACGGACTCAGGTTACGCACCTGCGTTGCTACGAGAGGTACTAGACCTGATAATGATTTTAGCAGCTTACATTGCAACCCTACACTCTTTCCTACTCCCTGCTGACGAGAGGCAACTACCTCAAAACACGTGTCCAGGGATGGCTAACGCTATTCACACTTGCTCTCACAACACGAGCATAGGTGTATCCGCCGACGCTGACTACAGGGACCACAGTTTTTTGGGGTAACACGCAGGTAGGTCAGCAGTGTGCAACCATTTTGATGTAACTATTTAGTGGCTCTCTGAGCCGGGGAGTCGACGGACTCAGGTTACGCACCTGCGTTGCTACGAGAGGTACTAGACGTGATAATGATTTTAGCAGCTTACATTGCAACCCTACACTCTTTCCTACTCCCTGCTGACGAGAGGCAACTACCTGGAAAGACGTGTCCAGGGATGGCTAACGCTATTCACACTTGCACTCACGACACAAGCATAGGTGTATCCGCCGACGCTGACTACAGGGACCACAGTTCTTTGGGGTAACACGCAGGTAGGTCAGCAGTGTGCGACCATTTTGATGTAACTATTTAGTGGCTCTCTGAGCCGGGGAGTCGACGGACTCAGGTTACGCACCTGCGTTGCTACTAGAGGTACTAGACCTGATAATGATTTTAGCAGCTTACATTGCAACCCTACACTCTTTCCTACTCCCTGCTGACGAGAGGCAACTACCTCAAAACACATGTCCAGGGATGGCTAACGCTATTCACACTTGCACTCACGACACGAGCATAGGTGTATCCGCCGACGCTGACTACAAGGACCACAGTTCTTTGGGGTAACACGCAGGTAGGTCAGCAGTGTGCGACCATTTTGATGTAACTATTTAGTGGCTCTCTGAACCGGGGAGTCGACGGACTCAGGTTACGCACCTGCGTTGCTACGAGAGGTACTAGACCTGATAATGATTTTAGCAGCTTACATTGCAACCCTACACTCTTTCCTACTCCCTGCTGACGAGAGGCAACTACCTCGAAACACGTGTCCAGGGATGGCTAACGCTATTCACACTTGCACTCACGACACGAGCATAGGTGTATTCGCCGACGCTGACTACAGGGACCACAGTTCTTTGGGGTAACACGCAGGTAGGTCAGCAGTGTGCAACCATTTTGATGTAACTATTTAGTGGCTCTCTGAGCCGGGGAGTCGACGGACTCAGGTTACGCACCTGCATTGCTACGAGAGGTACTAGACCTGATAATGATTTTAGCAGCTTACATTGCAACCCTACACTCTTTCCTACTCCCTGCTGACGAGAGGCAACTACCTCAAAACACGTGTCCAGGGATGGCTAACGCTATTCACACTTGCACTCACGACACGAGCATAGGTGTATCCGCCGACGCTGACTACAGGGACCACAGTTCTTTGGGGTAACACGCAGGTAGGTCAGCAGTGTGCGACCATTTTGATGTAACTATTTAGTGGCTCTCTGAGCCGGGGAGTCGACGGACTCAGGTTACGCACCTGCGTTGCTACGAGAGGTACTAGACCTGATAATGATTTTAGCAGCTTACATTGCAACCCTACACTCTTTCCTACTCCCTGCTGACGAGAGGCAACTACCTCGAAACACGTGTCCAGGGATGGCTAACTCTATTCACACTTGCACTCACGACACGAGCATAGGTGTATCCGCCGACGCTGACTACAGGGACCACAGTTCTTTGGGGTAACACGCAGGAAGGTCAGCAGTGTGCGACCATTTTGATGTAACTATTTAGTGGCTCTCTGAGCCGGGGAGTCGACGGACTCAGGTTACGCACCTGCGTTGCTACGAGAGGTACTAGACCTGATAATGATTTTAGCAGCTTACATTGCAACCCTACACTCTTTCCTACTCCCTGCTGACGAGAGGCAACTACCTCGAAACACGTGTCCAGGGATGGCTAACGCTATTCACACTTGCACTCACGACACGAGCATAGGTGTATCCGCCGACGCTGACTACAGGGACCACAGTTCTTTGGGGTAACACGCAGGTAGGTCAGCAGTGTGCGACCATTTTGATGTAACTATTTAGTGGCTCTCTGAGCCGGGGAGTCGACGGACTCAGGTTATGCACCTGCGTTGCTACGAGAGGTACTAGACCTGATAATGATTTTAGCAGCTTACATTGCAACCCTACAGTCTTTCCTACTCCCTGCTGACGAGAGGCAACTACCTCGAAACACGTGTCCAGGGATGGCTAACGCTATTCACACTTGCACTCACGACACGAGCATAGGTGTATCCGCCGACGCTGACTACAGGGACCACAGTTCTTTGGGGTAACACGCAGGTAGGTCAGCAGTGTGCGACCATTTTGATGTAACTATTTAGTGGCTCTCTGAGCCGGGGAGTCGACGGACTCAGGTTACGCACCTGCGTTGCTACAAGAGGTACTAGACCTGATAATGATTTTAGCAGCTTACATTGCAACCCTACACTCTTTCCTACTCCCTGCTGACGAGAGGCAACTACCTCGAAACACGTGTCCAGGGATGGCTAACGCTATTCACACTTGCACTCACGACACGAGCATAGGTGTATCCGCCGACGCTGACTACAGGGACCACAGTTCTTTGGGGTAACACGCAGGTAGGTCAGCAGTGTGCGACCATTTTGATGTAACTATTTAGTGGCTCTCTGAGCCGGGGAGTCGACGGACTCAGGTTATGCACCTGCGTTGCTACGAGAGGTACCAGACCTGATAATGATTTTAGCAGCTTACATTGCAACCCTACACTCTTTCCTACTCTCTGCTGACGAGAGGCAACTATCTCTAAACACGTGTCCAGGGATGGCTAACGCTATTCACACTTGCACTCACGACACGAGCATAGGTGTATCCGCCGATGCTGACTACAGGGACCACAGTTCTTTGGGGTAACACGCAGGTAGGTCAGCAGTGTGCGACCATTTTGATGTAACTATTTAGTGGCTCTCTGAGCCGGGGAGTCGACGGACTCAGGTTACGCACCTGCGTTGCTACGAGAGGTACTAGACCTGATAATGATTTTAGCAGCTTACATTGCAACCCTACACTCTTTCCTACTCCCTGCTGACGAGAGGCAACTACCTCGAAACACGTGTCCAGGGATGGCTAACGCTATTCACACTTGCACTCACGACACAAGTATAGGTGTATCCGCCGACGCTCACTACAGGGACCACAGTTCTTTGGGGTAACACGCAGGTAGGTCAGCAGTGTGCGACCATTTTGATGTAACTATTTAGTGGCTCTCTGAGCCAGGGAGTCGACGGACTCAGGTTATGCACCTGCGTTGCTACGAGAGGTACTAGACCTGATAATGATTTTAGCAGCTTACATTGCAACCCTACAGTCTTTCCTACTCCCTGCTGACGAGAGGCAACAACCTCGAAACACGTGTCCAGGGATGGCTAACGCTATTCACACTTGCACTCACGACACGAGCATAGGTGTATCCGGCGACGCTGACTACAGGGACCACAGTTCTTTGGGGTAACACGCAGGTAGGTCAGCAGTGTGCGACCATTTTGATGTAACTATTTAGTGGCTCTCTGAGCCGGGGAGTCGACGGACTCAGGTTACGCACCTGCGTTGCTACGAGAGGTACTAGACCTGATAATGATTTTAGCAGCTTACATTGCAACCCTACACTCTTTCCTACTCCCTGCTGACGAGAGGCAACTACCTCAAAACACGTGTCCAGGGATGGCTAACGCTATTCACACTTGCTCTCACAACACGAGCATAGGTGTATCCGCCGACGCTGACTACAGGGACCACAGTTTTTTGGGGTAACACGCAGGTAGGTCAGCAGTGTGCAACCATTTTGATGTAACTATTTAGTGGCTCTCTGAGCCGGGGAGTCGACGGACTCAGGTTACGCACCTGCGTTGCTACGAGAGGTACTAGACCTGATAATGATTTTAGCAGCTTACATTGCAACCCTACACTCTTTCCTACTCCCTGCTGACGAGAGGCAACTACCTGGAAAGACGTGTCCAGGGATGGCTAACGCTATTCACACTTGCACTCACGACACAAGCATAGGTGTATCCGCCGACGCTGACTACAGGGACCACAGTTCTTTGGGGTAACACGCAGGTAGGTCAGCAGTGTGCGACCATTTTGATGTAACTATTTAGTGGCTCTCTGAGCCGGGGAGTCGACGGACTCAGGTTACGCACCTGCGTTGCTACTAGAGGTACTAGACCTGATAATGATTTTAGCAGCTTACATTGCAACCCTACACTCTTTCCTACTCCCTGCTGACGAGAGGCAACTACCTCAAAACACATGTCCAGGGATGGCTAACGCTATTCACACTTGCACTCACGACACGAGCATAGGTGTATCCGCCGACGCTGACTACAAGGACCACAGTTCTTTGGGGTAACACGCAGGTAGGTCAGCAGTGTGCGACCATTTTGATGTAACTATTTAGTGGCTCTCTGAGCCGGGGAGTCGACGGACTCAGGTTACGCACCTGCGTTGCTACTAGAGGTACTAGACCTGATAATGATTTTAGCAGCTTACATTGCAACCCTACACTCTTTCCTACTCCCTGCTGACGAGAGGCAACTACCTCAAAACACGTGTCCAGGGATGGCTAACGCTATTCACACTTGCACTCACGACACGAGCATAGGTGTATCCGCCGACGCTGACTACAGGGACCACAGTTCTTTGGGGTAACACGCAGGTAGGTCAGCAGTGTGCGACCATTTTGATGTAACTATTTAGTGGCTCTCTGAGCCGGGGAGTCGACGGACTCAGGTTACGCACCTGCGTTGCTACGAGAGGTACTAGACCTGATAATGATTTTAGCAGCTTACATTGCAACCCTACACTCTTTCCTACTCCCTGCTGACGAGAGGCAACTACCTCGAAACACGTGTCCAGGGATGGCTAACTCTATTCACACTTGCACTCACGACACAAGCATAGGTGTATCCGCCGACGCTGACTACAGGGACCACAGTTCTTTGGGGTAACACGCAGGAAGGTCAGCAGTGTGCGACCATTTTGATGTAACTATTTAGTGGCTCTCTGAGCCGGGGAGTCGACGGACTCAGGTTACGCACCTGCGTTGCTACGAGAGGTACTAGACCTGATAATGATTTTAGCAGCTTACATTGCAACCCTACACTCTTTCCTACTCCCTGCTGACGAGAGGCAACTACCTCGAAACACGTGTCCAGGGATGGCTAACGCTATTCACACTTGCACTCACGACACGAGCATAGGTGTATCCGCCGACGCTGACTACAGGGACCACAGTTCTTTGGGGTAACACGCAGGTAGGTCAGCAGTGTGCGACCATTTTGATGTAACTATTTAGTGGCTCTCTGAGCCGGGGAGTCGACGGACTCAGGTTATGCACCTGCGTTGCTACGAGAGGTACTAGACCTGATAATGATTTTAGCAGCTTACATTGCAACCCTACAGTCTTTCCTACTCCCTGCTGACGAGAGGCAACTACCTCGAAACACGTGTCCAGGGATGGCTAACGCTATTCACACTTGCACTCACGACACGAGCATAGGTGTATCCGCCGACGCTGACTACAGGGACCACAGTTCTTTGGGGTAACACGCAGGTAGGTCAGCAGTGTGCGACCATTTTGATGTAACTATTTAGTGGCTCTCTGAGCCGGGGAGTCGACGGACTCAGGTTACGCACCTGCGTTGCTACGAGAGGTACTAGACCTGATAATGATTTTAGCAGCTTACATTGCAACCCTACACTCTTTCCTACTCCCTGCTGACGAGAGGCAACTACCTCGAAACACGTGTCCAGGGATGGCTAACGCTATTCACACTTGCACTCACGACACGAGCATAGGTGTATCCGCCGACGCTGACTACAGGGACCACAGTTCTTTGGGGTAACACGCAGGTAGGTCAGCAGTGTGCGACCATTTTGATGTAACTATTTAGTGGCTCTCTGAGCCGGGGAGTCGACGGACTCAGGTTATGCACCTGCGTTGCTACGAGAGGTACTAGACCTGATAATGATTTTAGCAGCTTACATTGCAACCCTACCCTCTTTCCTACTCTCTGCTGACGAGAGGCAACTATCTCTAAACACGTGTCCAGGGATGGCTAACACTATTCACACTTGCACTCACGACACGAGCATAGGTGTATCCGCCGATGCTGACTACAGGGACCACAGTTCTTTGGGGTAACACGCAGGTAGGTCAGCAGTGTGCGACCATTTTGATGTAACTATTTAGTGGCTCTCTGAGCCGGGGAGTCGACGGACTCAGGTTACGCACCTGCGTTGCTTCGAGAGGTACTAGACCTGATAATGATTTTAGCAGCTTACATTGCAACCCTACACTCTTTCCTACTCCCTGCTGACGAGAGGCAACTACCTCGAAACACGTATCCAGGGATGGCTAACGCTATTCACACTTGCACTCACGACACAAGTATAGGTGTATCCGCCGACGCTCACTACAGGGACCACAGTTCTTTGGGGTAACACGCAGGTAGGTCAGCAGTGTGCGACCATTTTGATGTAACTATTTAGTGGCTCTCTGAGCCAGGGAGTCGACGGACTCAGGTTATGCACCTGCGTTGCTACGAGAGGTACTAGACCTGATAATGATTTTAGCAGCTTACATTGCAACCCTACACTCTTTCCTACTCCCTGCTGACGAGAGGCAACTACCTCAAAACACGTGTCCAGGGATGGCTAACGCTATTCACACTTGCACTCACGACACGAGCATAGGTGTATCCGCCGACGCTGACTACAGGGACCACAGTTCTTTGGGGTAACACGCAGGTAGGTCAGCAGTGTGCGACCATTTTGATGTAACTATTTAGTGGCTCTCTGAGCCGCGGAGTCGACGGACTCAGGTTACGCACCTGCGTTGCTTCGAGAGGTACTAGACCTGATAATGATTTTAGCAGCTTACATTGCAACCCTACACTCTTTCCTACTCCCTGCTGACGAGAGGCAACTACCTCGAAACACGTGTCCAGGGATGGCTAACGCTATTCACACTTGCACTCACGACACGAGCATAGGTGTATCCGCCGACGCTGACTACAGGGACCACAGTTCTTTGGGGTAACACGCAGGTAGGTCAGCAGTGTGCGACCATTTTGATGTAACTATTTAGTGGCTCTCTGAGCCGGGGAGTCGACGGACTCAGGTTACGCACCTGCGTTGCTACGAGAGGTACTAGACCTGATAATGATTTTAGCAGCTTACATTGCAACCCTACACTCTTTCCTACTCCCTGCTGACGAGAGGCAACTACCTCGAAACACGTGTCCAGGGATGGCTAACGCTATTCACACTTGCACTCACGAGACGAGCATAGGTGTATCCGCCGACGCTGACTACAGGGACCACAGTTCTTTAGGGTAACACGCAGGTAGGTCAGCAGTGTGCGACCATTTTTATGTAACTATTTAGTGGCTCTCTGAGCCGGGGAGTCGACGGACTCAGGTTATGCACCTGCGTTGCTACGAGAGGTACTAGACCTGATAATGATTTTAGCAGTTTACATTGCAACCCTACACCCTTTCCTACTCCCTGCTGACGAGAGGCAACTACCTCGAAACACGTGTCCAGGGATGGCTAACGCTATTCACACTTGCACTCACGACACGAGCATAGGTGTATCCGCCGACGCTGACTACAGGACCACAGTTCTTTGGGGTAACACGCAGGTAGGTCAGCAGTGTGCGACCATTTTGATGTAACTATTTAGTGGCTCTGTGAGCCGGGGAGTCGACGGACTCAGGTTACGCACCTGCGTTGCTACGAGAGGTACTAGACCTGATAATGATTTTAGCAGCTTACATTGCAACCCTACACTCTTTCCTACTCCCTGCTGACGAGAGGCAACTACCTCGAAACACGTGTCCAGGGATGGCTAACGCTATTCACACTTGCACTCACGACACGAGCATAGGTGTATCCGCCGACGCTGACTACAGGGAGCACAGTTCTTTGGGGTAACACGCAGGTAGGTCAGCAGTGTGCGACCATTTTGATGTAACTATTTAGTGGCTCTCTGAGCCGGGGAGTCGACGGACTCAGGTTACGCACCTGCGTTGCTACGAGAGGTACTAGACCTGATAATGATTTTAGCAGCTTACATTGCAACCCTACACTCTTTCCTACTCCCTGCTGACGAGAGGCAACTACCTCGAAACACGTGTCCAGGGATGGCTAACGCTATTCACACTTGCACTCACGACACGAGCATAGGTGTATCCGCCGACGCTGACTACAGGGACCACAGTTCTTTGGGGTAACACGCAGGTAGGTCAGCAGTGTGCGACCATTTTGATGTAACTATTTAGTGGCTCTCTGAGCCGGGGAGTCGACGGACTCAGGTTACGCACCTGCGTTGCTACTAGAGGTACTAGACCTCATAATGATTTTAGCAGCTTACATTGCAACCCTACACTCTTTCCTACTCCCTGCTGACGAGAGGCAACTACCTCGAAACAAGTGTCCAGGGATGGCTAACGCTATTCACACTTGCACTCACGACACGAGCATAGGTGTATCCGCCGACGCTGACTACAGGGACCACAGTTCTTTGGGGTAACACGCAGGTAGGTCAGCAGTGTGCGACCATTTTGATGTAACTATTTAGTGGCTCTCTGAGCCGGGGAGTCGACGGACTCAGGTTATGCACCTGCGTTGCTACGAGAGGTACTAGACCTGATAATGATTTTAGCAGCTTACATTGCAACCCTACACTCTTTCCTACTCCCTGCTGACGAGAGGCAACTACCTCGAAACACGTGTCCAGGGATGGCTAACGCTATTCACACTTGCACTCACGACACGAGCATAGGTGTATCCGCCGACGCTGACTACAGGGACCACAGTTCTTTGGGGTAACACGCAGGTAGGTCAGCAGTGTGTGACCATTTTGATGTAACTATTTAGTGGCTCTCTGAGCCAGGGAGTCGACGGACTCAGGTTATGCACCTGCGTTGCTACGAGAGGTACTAGACCTGATAATGATTTTAGCAGCTTACATTGCAACCCTACACTCTTTCCTACTCCCTGCTGACGAGAGGCAACTACCTCGAAACACGTGTCCAGGGATGGCTAACGCTATTCACACTTGCACTCACGACACGAGCATAGGTGTATCCGCCGACGCTGACTACAGGGACCACAGTTCTTTGGGGTAACACGCAGGTAGGTCAGCAGTGTGCGACCATTTTGATGTAACTATTTAGTGGCTCTCTGAGCCGGGGAGTCGACGGACTCAGGTTACGCACCTGCGTTGCTACGAGAGGTACTAGACCTGATAATGATTTTAGCAGCTTACATTGCAAACCTACACTCTTTCCTACTCCCTGCTGACGAGAGGCAACTACCTCGAAACACGTGTCCAGGGATGGCTAACGCTATTCACACTTGCACTCACGACACGAGCATAGGGGTATCCGCCGACGCTGACTACAGGGACCACAGTTCTTTGGGGTAACACGCAGGTAGGTCAGCAGTGTGCGACCATTTTGATGTAACTATTTAGTGGCTCTCTGAGCCGGGGAGTCGACGGACTCAGGTTACGCACCTGCGTTGCTACGAGAGGTACTAGACCTGATAATGATTTTAGCAGCTTACATTGCAACCCTACACTCTTTCCTACTCCCTGCTGATGAGAGGCAACTACCTCGAAACACGTGTCCAGGGATGGCTAACGCTATTCACACTTGCACTCACGACACGAGCATAGGTGTATCCGCCGACGCTGACTACAGGGACCACAGTTCTTTGGGGTAACACGCAGGTAGGTCAGCAGTGTGCGACCATTTTGATGTAACTATTTAGTGGCTCTCTGAGCCGGGGAGTCGACGGACTCAGGTTACGCACAAGCGTTGCTACGAGAGGTACTAGACCTGATAATGATTTTAGCAGCTTACATTGCAACCCTACACTCTTTCCTACTCCCTGCTGACGAGAGGCAACTACCTCGAAACACGTGTCCAGGGATGGCTAACGCTATTCACACTTGCACTCACGACACGAGCATAGGTGTATCCGCCGACGCTGACTACAGGGACCACAGTTCTTTGGGGTAACACGCAGGTAGGTCAGCAGTGTGCGACCATTTTGATGTAACTATTTAGTGGCTCTCTGAGCCGGGGAGTCGACGGACTCAGGTTACGCACCTGCGTTGCTACGAGAGGTACTAGACCCGATAATGATTTTAGCAGCTTACATTGCAACCCTACACTCTTTCCTACTCCCTGCTGATGAGAGGCAACTACCTCGAAACACGTGTCCAGGGATGGCTAACGCTATTCACACTTGCACTCACGATACGAGCATAGGTGTATCCGCCGACGCTGACTACAGGGACCACAGTTCTTTGGGGTAACACGCAGGTAGGTCAGCAGTGTGCGACCATTTTGATGTAACTATTTAGTGGCTCTCTGAGCCGGGGAGTCGACAGACTCAGGTTACGCACAAGCGTTGCTACGAGAGGTACTAGACCTGATAATGATTTTAGCAGCTTACATTGCAACCCTACACTCTTTCCTACTCCCTGCTGACGAGAGGCAACTACCTCGAAACACGTGTCCAGGGATGGCTAACGCTATTCACACTTGCACTCACGACACGAGCATAGGTGTATCCGCCGACGCTGACTACAGGGACCACAGTTCTTTGGGGTAACACGCAGGTAGGTCAGCAGTGTGCGACCATTTTGATGTAACTATTTAGTGGCTCTCTGAGCCGGGGAGTCGACGGACTCAGGTTACGCACCTGCGTTGCTACGAGAGGTACTAGACCTGATAATGATTTTAGCAGCTTACATTGCAACCCTACACTCTTTCCTACTCCCTGCTGACGAGAGGCAACTACTTCGAAACACGTGTCCAGGGATGGCTAACGCTATTCACACTTGCACTCACGACACGAGCATAGGTGTATCCGCCGACGCTGACTACAGGGACCACAGTTCTTTGGGGTAACACGCAGGTAGGTCAGCAGTGTGCGACCATTTTGATGTAACTATTTCCCAGCAGAAGGAGTATTAGCTAAACACAGATAAGAGCAGGTGCAGACTCCAACCCACCAAGCTGCCACAAGGACGAAAGAGGGTCTTGGGAGAGTTGCAATATCCAGCAAACTGATAGTAGTTTGGCACAGTATGGCTGAAAATCCTCGCCCGGTCAACCCTGTGGCTCTCACAACACACTTTGTACACCTGATAGACACAAAATGAAACAGGGTAAGGCAGACTGCACAGACTTTACCAGGAGGGAGCAGGTAGGCAAACCCTCAGGTACTCCTGAGTATAAATTGCCTGCAGTCACCTAGACACAAGAGCCACAGCACTCCATGGAAGTTCTAAACCAGTGCAAGAGTACATACTGGGTCTGGGTGCCCTCCTCCATGTGGCACCTCCTTACAAAGGCAGCTGCCAGATCTAGTCCCACATCAAGGCTTAGGGCAGTAAATACAGTAATGAGTCCCATCCTCCATACCTTGAGGCAAGGTTGAGTGTCCCTATACAGGTCTAACGAGTGGTCCACTCCATCCCATTTGTAGAAAGCAAATGCTCAGGTTCTGTGTCCATAAGAATGATGCTCATTTTTTAAGTGGAATTTAATTTTTGGAATGGACAGCAACTTGAGTGAAGGAACAAGGGATGTCGGGTTTCTTTTGCTGGGTCTATGCAAGGGTAAATACAGCATGCTCTGCTGCAAGTTGGGTCTTAATACCCGACTGATGGCGTGAAAGGAGACAAAGCAATTATGTAGTTTAGCAAGGACATCAGTGATATCAGTAGCATAGAAAAGGGTGCTCAGTGGGTTCAATGCTTCCACTACTGTGGGTTGGAACAAGTAGCTTCTGTTCCAAAATGGCAAAGTTCCAATTTGTATAAAACAGTTCACACCCTATGTTCAAACTGCTGCCTAAACTTAAGCACACTTTGACATGATATTCTGCCAAGGAAACTTTTTTTGCTGACACAGAACACACACATAACAACCTGTGAATTCCTGCTCCATGCCATTGTTAAAATGTTAAGTCACTCATTACTCCTAATATCACTGTTAACAAAGTAAATGTTTCAAAAATATTTATGTAACTAGAGAGTAAATTTTATATTTACAAGCAATATAAAAAAAGTCGTTTTTTGAGAAGGAACTTAACTGCACTGTCAAATGAATAATAAATGCATTCAGTTATCAATTGCTACCCCTGATGAAGCATTCAAGTACTTTAGGATGAGCAGGACACTACACCAGGACTCATGGTTAGTGGTTAATTTATTGTGTTTATGGTTTTGGGTTTCAGTGCTTAATTTATGCAGGTGGTTTCCAGTACTCAGCACCAGCACTTAATTGTCAACACCAACACATATGACAGCTGCCACATGGTGGCGCTGTTTGCGTAATTAAGCAATGAGTAGGACAACAGTTATTTATTAATTCAATATACATTAAAAGCAACTAGTACCAGCCGCCCAAGCCATTCTTATAGCTTTGAGGGCCTCAAACAGTCTGAATTTTCACACAGGAAGCAGTGTGATGATTAGAGTTGTGTAGGTACTATCACTGGCAGCACTGGCAGGGGCAATAGGTGGTTCAAACTGCAGTGGCCTCCTGACTAGGGACCTGGCATGTATCGTTTAAGAAATTAAGCACTGGTTGGGTTTAAACCTTTCAATGCATTACCCTTGTACATTTGTGGTGGAGTTTGAGAGAGTTAGGTATGATTGTTAAAGGTTTTTTACGTAAATCATTGTTATTGTGAATAGACAGGAATGAAATTTATTAGTTGCTGCACCGAATAATTTGAACACAGAAATGTTCTCAAACTAAAATAATAAACACCCATAAATGGATGCTGAGATATCAGTAATCTAGGGAATTCATGCTGCTTCCTAACATTAATATATTTTTTACACTAGTTGTCAAACAGAAGAAAGTTGTCTCTTTTAGCTCGAGTGAAAAACAGACTGTTTCTAGCTAGTGTTAAATATCTCTGCAGAGAACTGGACATTATGCAAAGTGGTATAAATTGCCCAACCAATGCACTGAAAAAACAGTCTATTATGTAAGAGAAAACTCCTTTCCTTTCAATAAACATAGTATCTCCCCAGTGACTATTGCCACTTACAATTGCCCACGTATGTAGGTGTGAGTTATCATATTCATTTTTTACTTGTCAAGAAGTGACAGTGCTTGACAGTCAGTTTCTCCTCCTGTCCCCTCTTCCAATGTGAATAATGATAAAGTGACGGCAGCTGAAGAGAGAGTACCCTACACTTGCCACAAACAACATACACGCTGTAAATTGCCTTTACACAAAGAAGTCCAAAGTAGGCCCAGAAAGAACGGGTAAGAACCATTTTTTTTTCAAAAATCACCTGCAGCGACATTACTTTTTTGCAAATGTATTTCACATGGCTTCTCTGAAATCATTGATGAAATACTCCTTAACCTACATTTAAACACCTCAGCTCTAAACCATCACTTTTGCATTGTTGACATCCAATTCACACAAAATAGGTGTAAAAATAGCAAATTAGTTGTGATGGCTCAGAACATTAAAAATAACTACCCTATTCAAGTTCCTCCTACTTTTTAGCTGCCATAAAGCACTTGAACCTTGCCAGGTAGAATCCTTAAACTTAACTCACACATTTTTCCCCCAAATGAAGAGAATAATGTAAAGAAAAATAATTATACCACAGCTCAGCTCAGCAAATAGCATTGAAGAAAGATCACAATTGGATAATAGTTTCCACTCTAACTGAGGCGAACCAGTGGTTATTATGTTCTTATTTGAAAACGATGAGACATTAATTCGCATCAACAGGATCAATGCCCCACACTTACACACCTGTGGACACCACCGGACACTTTTTTAGGAAGGCAGAAAATGTACATAGTTGCTGAACGTCCGGCCTCAATTGACACATTTTTAATGCAATGTAATAGTTTCATATTAGTGGACAAAATAGAAAAAAGTGGAAAATGGGTATTATTAACATGAAGCCACTTGGGGCATTGTAATGATAATTACATTTTATATCAAATACCTTGGGATTTTTATATCATATTTCATATTCCCAAATTTATCATAAACAAGACAAACAGCCAAAGCATAATCCTTCAAACACTGTGATATTTGATTATAAAAATGCATGAGCACTGTCATATACCCTCCTGATTCTTCTGGACATTAGTCTCTCAATTTGTTTTTCATTCTGATATAATGGCGCATATGGTGACGCAATGCAATATAGAGCACACTTAACTGATTTACAGTATGGAGTACAGTCTGCCATTCCTTCATCATGGAGTAGTTCATCCATTCCCCAGGCTGACAGTATATGGCCTTACACATTTAGAGTCTGGCCTTAATGTCCATCGTCCCTCATGACGGAATTGTTTCTGTCAGTCAACACATATAACTCTGTCATTGGTTAATACTCTGTTGATGCTGGTATAGACTTCTGCTCTGTCACATCCAGATAGACGGAACACTTTGCCGATTACGTTAAAGTCTGCCGAGTGTATATTTGGCCTACACTTCCATCAAAATGGTGGACATGTCTGGCAACCTTCCCTACGGTGAATGTCATTATGACATACGCCAATGTTCTTTAACATATACAGCTGAATCTCATCACCTAATGCCATTGGCCTTGTCCAAGTAATACAAAAAGCAAGCCTCTACGCAGACTGCTCTTGTCTTTCTCATTTGAACACGAGCTAGGTGTAGCAGCAGGGCATCATTTTACTTTGTTTTTTGCTAGTCAGTGAATATTTTTATTTCCTATTGGCAAGTAGAAGATCCCAAAGAGTTTATGAGAATGAATTGAACATTATGGTGTAGGGACTTCTGAAGGTAGAGCCATATTTATTTGGTGCCCTAGTACAAACCACAAATATGAGTCAGAGAAGGCAAACATGGGACAGAAAAGTGAACAAGATAAATGCTGTGACTACCATGTGCATAAGGACTTAAGAAAGTGGTAGAATGGCCTGAGGGGGAGGATACATTCCCGTGCTTCAAGGGCTCATACTGAAACACAAGCAACAAACATGTGGAGGTTCTCCCAGGCCCCACAGTCTCATGCCCTGGGAGGAGAAGGCCCTGTCCATACTCCACATTGACGACATTAGTGGAATTCCTGATGGAATGGAGGCTGGTGAGTATTTTGAAAAAGTTTAGATCTCATGTATGTGCATTATTTTTCTGAAAAGTCATTACAATATACTTCTCATTGTTTGATCATAACGCATAATTAATCTCATTGCTGTTAAACAGTTAGCCTACATACAAACGATCATTATGTATGTATGTAAACCACCCCTCTAATGTTTGGTTTTAATATAATTCTTTTTTTTTAATAAATTATGAGCAACCAAATTAGTTTTTGTGTTTTTGCTTATAAAGTAGAGTGATTTAGTGTATCTCAGTGTTGTCCATATCACATTCACAGGATGGCAACTGTGTGCACTGAAAATCATATTGTTGAAATGCAGTTTCCTCTGTTCATATACTCGTTATTTCTATATTTGCTTGCTAGCATGTTCCATATACATAAGGTGTTGCTTATAAACAATGTTCAAATATTGTTTATCCTTTGTAAACCTGAAATATGCTCTCATTGATGGAGCCCCTCAGATCTCAATATCATCTGATGTCCTCATCTTATGTCCGCCCAACATCATTTAGGTACTGGGACCGACCGACCTCCTGTCGGCAGTCCTGACAGACCTATTAGGGTGCGACCAAACACTGCTAGGTAACACCCCTATTCTTTACAATAGGAGCATGCATTACAACCAGAATGCATTCTCTCATTGTAAAATGGCGAGGTGTAGTTCATCCCTGCACCCCGAAGCAGGCACCACGACATTCAGGGATCAACAGGGGGCACCGTAGGTGCCCCATCTGCCTCCAACGGTGGCCGTACACTAATGGGGGCCCTCCGGTGGGCCCCCAAAGTCGACTTCCTACAGCCTTTCTGTGTTGGAAAAGCCAGTACAGAAAGGCTGTAGGGATTCAACATTGTAATCCCTCAGGTCAGAAGATGCCGCTCTTGGGATTACTGAAGTCATTCTGACCGGCAGACGGGCTCTCCGAACCCATCGGAAGCCAGTTTTAATGACCGGTAGGTTTCCTTTCCTACCGACACCTTCCTAATGGGTTAGTTGGAAAGGAATCTGGCAAGCTGATTACAATGAGGTAGGAATGGCTCTGACCGATGGATGGAGCCGTATCCTACCGCATCGTAATCAGCCCCTTAGTGTCAAAGTTATGCTTGGAATAGTCTGTTCACAATCAATCAGTGCAGTTGACTTTGATTCAGAAAACCATACATACTTTACTGCTATTATCTTTGTGTATTGTTGCCAAATAATCAAAGGTGATTCTCACTTTATGTGTAAACAAAACATTATTACACTTACTCCGTGGTGAACTAGTAAAAACACACAGAGGTGTTGCCATGTGAAATACATTTCCAGTTCTTTGATCACTGAATCACAACTCTGTGTGCTGGTTTTCTTACAATGGAATTGGTTACAGCATGACTAGTGGATCACAAAAAAAGAGATAGAGTCTCATGTGTTTACGTGAAAGTGTAGGCCTAGTTTTAGTTTTTTTTTTCCTTTCTGGCACATAGTCCAGAGTGCATTTTGTCAAGTGAAGTATAACATCACAAAATATTTTTGTGACGTCTGGCACAATCTGGTGATATATTTAGAATTTCACAAAGTTGGACAAGGATCTATACACAGTTTAAGACATTTCATTACTTTCAATATAATTTGTTTATTTTGAAAATAAGTTATGTCTACTATAAATTATTTATTGTAAATACATTATGCAAATTATATATGAACATTATTGGTGTATGTTTCTCATATACGAATTTCACTTTCTACATGAAGAATTATTTCAATACATGTGTCTTATAAGTAGCTAGCCTTCATAAAGTTTTACCTTCTATCATTAGTTCGCTTGCATCCTGCCTGATGGTAAATTATGATTACTTTGTTTTTCACTTTTAATTTCTTTAATGCGCCTTAACAAATTATGAAAGGGGCAATTTACATATTTTTTTGTCTTCCAGGCTCAGTGAACTTGGGTGCAACTTTGAGCATTGGGCCCTGGTGTCTGTTGCCGCATGGCAGGGGGTGGCTCTGGTCTAATGATTCTGGGCTACCAACCCGCCCCAGCAGGTTTTTATTTCTCAGTTTTTGTGGCCTTGTGCTGTGAACAGGAGGTTAGCCAACTGACCCTTGGATCCTTTTTTCTTTGTCTGGGGTCCCTAGACACCTTCTCCATGGACAGGACACAGCAAGCACAATCCCTCTTCTTTGCTACCAACCAGATTCAGCAGGTGCAGTCCACTATGCATTCTCTATTTGCTGGTTCCATGCAGCAGCTGGACAGTTTTTTCTTCGGGCCTAATTCCATACGGGATCTGAGTTCTTAGTTCTGGATGCCAGGGGTGCCCTATTTATGTGCTGAAAATGCCTTCATGGTAGGATGCAGTTGGTAGCCAATGGCCTACTAGGTTCCCTCCCACCTGGTGACCACCTCCTGGGAAGTGCCAATCCCAAGATGCACCATTCTGCCCACTCCCACCATGGCAGAATCCCTCTTTTCGCACCTAGAGCTCCCTAGCCCATCCCAGAGGTGTGGCTACCAAGGGGACTACATGCTCCTGAAAAAACGTTTTGACAACAGGTTCCCCTCTCCTTCACGGGTGATAGCTAATCTCCATAAACTATAGGGCTTCCCCTCTCCCTAGTGTTCCCGATTTGCTCTTCAAAGGCAGCTTCAGCTTTGAAGCTCGCCTTTTGGGGCACCACCTATGTGGCTTCATGCCGGAGGGAGGTAACACCTCTATCCAAAGCAGGCCCCTATTGTCTCCTTTCATGGGAGTCATCGGCACATCTCCCTAGGAGAGCAGAAAGCTGTCTCAGGCTGAAGCTTCTGGTGTAACTGCTAAGGGCACAGGAGATTGAAGGCAACAAAGTGACAACTTTGTAAAAGTTGCACATTGTTACTTGTACATTAATTATGACATGAGAATCAAGTCGGGCCTAATGTAGCGAATTGTTTGATACCTTGGAGTATCAACTTTTGTTGCACCGTCAAGGGACTTACCTCAGCGTGTGACCCTGCACTTGCCAATAGGGCAACCAAGGTTTTACAAAGTATAAACAGCACGTGAAGTACATGGTCTGCCCATGAAATATTCTGCACCCTGCCTTAGGACTTGATAGGCCTGCCATAGGGATGACTTACTCATATTGCAGAGGGAGGTTTGGCTTTGCCATTGTTTCAAATGGCAAAATCGGGCTAGCAGCTTAAAACTGCTCTTCTGGTTTGCTATAGCAGTCGGGAAACTTGGTTTACCTGTGACACACTCAGGGTGGCACAACCAGGGCTGCAATCCATGGGGTCAATCTTTAACTTGCATTCCTTGGGTACCACACACCAGGACTTAAGGTAAATTGGCATATGCCAATTGAGTATAGCCGATGAAACATGCTCAGTGCACTAACAGATTACAAAAAACAGCAGCATCAGTCCAGAAACTTGGGGGTGACCATACAAAAAGAGGCAGTTCTTTACAAGGAGTTTTGTGATCCTCTAGTGGTTAGGTGCACCTCAGGTAGGGACTTAATAGGGCATTTCAAAGCCAATTCCGTGGTGCATCCAGTGATCTGTTTTTGTGTTTCATAGTCTTCCAGGATTCTTGGTTATGCCAATGAGCAGACATTGAGTGAAGGTCACTGGTTGGAATGTGATGAGGTATCAGTTACTTTAGTTATGCGGAACATTTGCCCCAATCTTCTTCTCAAGGGGTGCACAAGACATTTTGGCCGAGATTGACTAAGGCTTTGAGCCAATGGCAGCACAAAGCAGGACATGCTATTTACTATACAGGGAAAGAGGTTCTTTGTGATTGAAACGAGAACTTGTCATCGTGCAAAAAACACTTTGTGGAAATTTAGCTTGCAAACTGAACATTATCTGCGCCATCTTGCCCCTCCCCAGCGCCACGCACAGCGAATGCACGGCCGCCATTTTAGGCACCCCACTCTCTCCCCGCTCACTCTCGACCGCCAGCGCTTTCCCCTGGCGCTGCGAGCATCCCCCCGCGCGCCGGCCACCCCCGCTCTCTCATACAGGCCATAAACCCTCTCCTTCTGCGCGACCCTGCTACGGAACCACTTCCGACCGACAACCCATACATGGTCATGCCTCTCCTTTGATAACCCCCTTCCTCTGCGCCCCCTTGTCCGAACTGGTCCCAGGCCATCACCTAGCCCTGCGGATGCAGTTTATTGCCCCTACTGTAAGGGAGACACCCCACATCAAAGGGATTACAGTAGATCAAAGCCCCTACCCCCTGAGACCCGGCCGGTTGCACACACCCCCGGGAATTAGCGGAATTCCCTGCTGCGCGATAGCCATCTCCTACTGTGGATGGGGTGGGAACTTCTACTGTATCTATGTGTGGGAACGGATCTGAACCGGGGCTTCAGGGGATATTCCCCCGCACATCAAGGGAATCTCAAGAATGTACTATGTGTAATAAAGCAATAAACCAGTGTATAAGAGACCAGGTCTCAGAGATGCAGTTAGAGCACCTCGTGACGATACCTTGCTGTCTGATCTGATGTGTTCTGCTCCGACGGAATAAAACCTTGTTTTCTGCCTTCCAGTCTCCAGCGCCTGCCTCTTTTATTGGTAAATTATCGAGTGGTATGAGAGGCGATTACCGCCGGGCAAATACTTGAAAGGATACCGACTGAAACTGCCGCTACCATTTAACAATTGGCGTCCCAAACGTGGGGCCCATCAGCGACACGTGGATCCAGTGGGAGAGGTCCCGACGACAGAGTGAACGACTGCAACGATCGGGAGAGCTCCTGCCCAATAGACCCTCGTCTGGCAGCCGATCATCCGAACTTCACTGGTTCCGAGCAGACCTCTCTCGAGTGATCTACGGTCCTGACTGGGAACCATCAGGAGTGCCGCGGCAAATACGGAGAGTAGAGGACGATCGGGCGCTGGAGGCGGAAGACGAGAAACTGTCCACGCGGTCCGGGTAAGGTCGTGATACACGACAAATTGAGAAATAATTGATTGATTGTTTAATGCTCTGGAAATACTAGTATTGCTCATTGATTGTGCTCATTGATTGTTCTCTTTGAGATATTCGCTGTCTACAAATGGGGAGGAGTAGAAATACTCTCTCTCTCTCCCTTTGCAGATAGTGAAGGGTAGGTAACGCAGACTTTTGTCCCCGTTGAAACCCGTCGTGCCTATCTTTATCTCCCCATTGATTGATTGTCCGAACATTGATTGTTTTGAAGAATAGTGCTTTTTGAGATATTCTCTGTTTGCAAATAACGTAGAATAGGAATATTCTGTCTAGTCTTTGCAAATAGTGAAGGGTAGGTAACGCAGACTTTTGTCCCCGTTGAAACCCGTCGTGCCTATCTTTATCTCCCCATTGATTGATTGATTGATTGTCCGAACACTAGTTGTTCGATATTGGTTCTTTGGAGGTATTCTCTGCTTACAAATAACGAAGAATAGAGATATTCTGTCTAGTCTTTGCAAGCAGTGAAAAGATAGGTAGTGCTGACTTTTGTCCCCGTTGAAACCCGTCATGCCTATCTTCTCCCCACTGATCGGTAGTTGGTTCTGCCCGGACCGCTTATTAGAGGTGAACCATCCGGCTCCACTGGAAGGCACCCCTAATAAGGACATGTTCACTAAATATGGACTAGTCGCCGTAGCCTATAGCAAGCTGTGGCATAAATATACCAAGAAGGACCCCGAAAGTCAGTGGCCACTGATGGGATCCTTCGACGACCATAAGATAGAAGCGCTAGAAATAGCTCTGCGTAGCAATAAGACGACGCCTACTATGCTTGACAGTATCGGCATGTGGCGCAAAGAAGCAACGCAACGGAAAAAGAGGGAAGAAGTAAAAGCAGAAAAGGAATTACGAAAGGCAGCTCACCTTGCCGCTAGAAAGTTAGAAGAAGACATAAAAGAGAGAAGGGAAACTAAACTAAGACAGGAACCCGAAACCTCAGGCCAGTACGCTGTTAGGACCCCTTCTTTGCTCTACCCTGAGTTGTCCTCCAAGCAGCGAACGAATGACGAGTTACTGTTAGGTCCTCCGATCATTTACATGCCCCCTCCGTATGCACCCTCCCAATCAATAGTACAACACCCACAACCCCCGAACACGAGCGAAAGCAGTACAAGGGCCTCGGCCCTCACGGCCTCCGCGCCGGCTGAGCCTCTTGTGCCGAACCCAACGTCAACCACAACGCCAGTCGACCATGAGATAGGAAAGAAAGAGTCCACCAGAATGAATCGACTAACTAAGGATGAACGAACAGGAATCGACAAGATAGTAAAGGCACTGGTAGGATCCTTTTTGACCTTACAAAAACTAAAATAACGCTAGGAGTTAGCCCTTTGTGGGACATATGAAACCAAGGGAAGGAGTCAAGCTCACGGTCGAGACGACCGCGAGGTAGCCCGACTCCATTACTCTCGCTACCTAAACATGTCTGCCCTACTGCCCACCCCGCCCAATAAGCATGACAAAATCCCGCACAAACGGAAGCCTGCTGACACCCACCATCGACGTCACCAAACTAGGGCTAGATCGCGCACAATTGGGCTATGTTATTTTTCCGATTGCACAGTAACCTCCTTGTGCTCGTCATCAAACTACAAATATGTACAAACACTCCAACGAAGTAATGTAGTTATAACATTTTAATAACTTATAGGATATAACAAACACACCAACAGGGTAAACAGGTTAAAACACGTTTTAAAACAACTATTTACATGACAGTCTGCTGCAACCTCCATCCCAAAGCCTTAACGTCCACGTGACACCGTCCTCGCCTCTCCTTCCTCGAAATCGCAACATTGGCCTGTTTTGGGCGGTCCCTCTTAGTTGACTTTGGGCTATAAAAGCCATGCAAAAATCCCTTGACATCAGTGGCGGGCGATTGTGCGAATAGGCCGGAGGCTATACGAAGCGCCGAAGTTCTGGCAACACCAAGGCGGAGCCCGCCACGCTGTGCGGGCCTTTCCGCTTTCTCTTCTTTCTTTAATGAGGGCTGGTGCCCTGGCGGGGGGAGGCGACGCGGACGGACCTCCCCCACCTCCCCAGGTGGAGGCTTGCCAGGCACCCCGACCGTCTTTTACTCGCCGGCCAGCTAAGCTGCACCCAGCCATCTTTTTCATCAGCCTGCTGAATTTCACCCTGGCACGCTGTGCGGATCCTCCCAGTCACTTCTTCCTTCAATAACGGAGGGTGCCCTGGCGGGGGGAGGCGACGCGGACAGGCCTCCCCCACCTCCCCAGGTGGATGCTCGCCAGCAGATGAGGGCACCCCAAACCGCATCTTTCACACGTCAGCCAGCTGAGTTGCGCCCTGCCACTTCATTCGCCGTTCGGCTGAGCCGGCACCCCTGCACGCGGCCGCCAGGCAACCACCCAAGCACTGGGTTCACCAGGACTGCCGCTAGCACCCGACGTGAGGAGTGGGCCCCCGCAGCAAGGTAATCGGGGACCCACCCCGGTGGTGATACCATCCAAACTGCTGTCGTCACTGCTACTGGAATCACCCCGGTGGCAGTACCATCCGAACTGCCGCTGTTACTGCTGCTGGCTCCTCTCCGGTGACTGTACCGAAGAGCTGCTGCTACTGCTGCCCTTGAACTCCGGCGGTTGACCCCTCCGGTTCCAGGCCTGGCCCACCGTGAGACAATTCTGGACTCGAAAGCTTGTTTGCTAGGGCATGGGCCCCACCCTTGACAGAACGCTCCCCTCAGCCTTGCAGAATTGGTTGGAGTCATTTGACGTTCGACTCCTGCGGACTTCCGGTAAGGACAAAACCACCACCATTGCTCTTTTTGCCCCCGGGCGGCAGCCACCTTGCCTCCGCTTGATACAGTGAGACAGTAAAGCATCGGCGGAAGAACCCGCCTGTTGCCCCGCCCTAAGAACAAACCGTGGCATTGCTACAGGGTTGCAGTGACGCCATGCTGACGCAAAGTTGACGCTAACGAAAGTTCTCGAACTACCGAAAGGAATTCTGGTTCAACAGCTAATTCATGGAAAGACTTAGACTGTGCACTGACCCGACCCTGCCCCAAGATGGCGCTGATGTAGGAGTGGCCTACAACTCCTTGTGGCGTTCCAGCCACGTGACATTTGTGTTAAAAAGAGATATATAAATATATGTATGCGATGCTTTCACACATGATGGTGGGGGAGAGGGGGGGGGACCGATTTTTATGTTAATCTAGTGTTGCTCATGTTGCTCGACGCCTCTCGCACCGTGGCCGGCCTATAGCGGCTGTAGGCCCGTATTTCTACACTGACATTGTTTTAAATAAAGGGCTTCTTAAAAAGGAATTACGGAATCAGTGTCATGACTAATCATCTGGGTTGTTGAAGGTTTCTCTTTTAAATAAAAGATTGTCACTCCTAAGCATACAGATAATACGGACTCAATTTGCCTAAAATATTTTTGTTTAACGAAATTTGTACCCATCATGCCTGCCCTTTTTCCAAGAATTGTCAAATCAATAATGAACTATAACTTAAGGTATATGTCGCACGCAAGGTATGATATCCTGCACCATAATACACGACCAATTGAGAAATACATGCACGACCAGGGAACGCGAATTTAGGAGATGAATGAACTAGAGCATCTTTGCCTCGAACTAAAGAATAATAGGTCCGTGGTATTACCCACCCCTGCGGCTAGCCTGGTACATGGTAGGTAGAACTTTTCGTGTCTGCGCGCGCTGGGGTATTTTGAATACTGCACCTCCCCTCCCCTCCCCTCTTATTTTCCCCCCTATAGGTCACGACGAAGTTCCGACTGAAGAGTGGAGTGGACATGGACCGAACCAAGTTCAATATCAGGGAAAACATAGACAAACGTTGTGAGATAGTGCGTAAAATTACAGACCACCATTGGGAACATGAAAAACTGTATGATATGATTGTGCGTGTGTACTACGATTATACGATATGAATGTGTATGCATTTCATGTTCGGGTCACTTGAAGAGAGCGTCATCGTATGATTGAGGTGCTCGTCCACCGATCAAAGGGAGGAGAATAAAGGGTCAGACAACCCATAAGATAAACTACAAAATGCTAAAGGTACGCAGCATACATAGGAATAGAGGACAGGAAAGGAGAGGTCCCCGTGCTCGACACAGCCCTGAGTCTCCGTCTTAATGCATGTACTGTCACACCCTATCCGGCATTTGTGTGTACGTGGTCACCGAATTTATGTCTTTTCCCCGCTTGTGTTTTCTTACATGGAACAGACCCATGCTACTCCATGTTGTGTGTGCACCAAGTGGCCTATTATCTTACCCATCTCTCTCTCTCTTGTTTTGTGTCGTATGTACGCCAAAATAGCCTACTTGATGCACACGTCTCTCTCTCTCTCTCTCTCTCTCTCTCTCTCTCTCTCTCTCTGCACACGTCTCTCTCTCTCTCTCTCTCTCACTCTCTCTCCCCCTCCCTCGCAAAAGGCTCTTTCTTGACCTCTTTCTTCTTGAATAAATTAACGACATACACCTCTTTGGTAAGTGTATAATTGGCCCGAACACGGTGGTGTTCGAACAAAATTGACAGAAACAAAAACGACCATACTTTACCACGATTACTACCTCTCCTTTCTGCAAACGTTAAGCCTAATCGGCTGAGAAGGAAAGGACAGGTAAGACGACTGATGTCTCCCAATCTGACCCTCAACACGGGGACTATATGTCAGTGGTTTTTGTTCTTAAAGGACACCATCTCCACCACCCAGAATTACTCCTGACCAATTAGCCCGAAATAGAATGTCTAAAGCACCCTGTTCTCCCAGAGATAACTCCAGCCCCATACTAAGCCGTCTCAGAGTATCCCGAACGAAACAACTGATGGCCCTGTTTTAAACTGATAAAGGGTCACCTACTGTATGAAAAGGATACTCATGAACGCATGACAGTAGCACCTCGCACTTACGGGTACTACCAAACCTTGTATTATAAGGCGCAGAAACCGACACCTAGAAGGCCAGACGATGGACAGGGACACCCACAGAACCCTGCACCACAGCAGTAATTAATAGATTAGTAACACGCACATTAACATCAGAGTTAATAGGCACCAATCATGTAGTAACAGATAAGAGCATTTCCGCAACTACTCAGTGGTTGGGAGAGAGAATGAAGTATGTAAATGTCTTCCCTGCCAAGATCTCTAAGACTTTCGTTTCTTATAACCTATTCAAGGATAACCTGCAGCCATCGGAAGAGAGGGGTCGGACGTGACGCACAGTCTGGCTGCGGATCATAAAACATCTATGACATCGACCAAGGGGGAAGCGACGAAGCAACAAGAGTGTGAGACGAGACACCATTATCAGAACGATGAGCGCGAAGGGCTACATCGAGGCCCCTGCTCACTGACCAGCGTGCCTGAAGTCTCAACCCGTCGGGCCCGATTGATGGGCCCAGTGCTGAAAAGATTCTGCTCTCCTTGGTCCGCATTTTTGATCCGATCCCATGCCACCCCATTCTCTCTTCCTCTTTCATTTGGACTATGACTTTGACCTACTACCGAGGAACAAAAGGCCGGCACCCTGTCTCAAAAGTACCTGTGGCGAACTGTGTTAAGGAACAGGACTGGAATCAAAGAACAGTGAGTGGTCGCACCCTGCCACGTGAAGAAATCGGATTTGAGCTGGACCTTAGTTCCACCGCCGGTGCTCAACAGTGCCAACGAAAGAAGAACAACAATGAGAGCTTACCAGTGATAGCTCTTTATGAAACAAGGACACTGGAAAGAAGAACCCATGTCAAAGTTGAAAATCCTCTCCCAAC
This sequence comes from Triturus cristatus, assembly GCF_964204655.1. NCBI lineage: Eukaryota > Metazoa > Chordata > Amphibia > Caudata > Salamandridae > Triturus > Triturus cristatus. The sequence continues at coordinate 553,658,645 of NC_140584.1, forward strand.
CACCTTATTATATTAACTATCTTCTTCATGATGTTGCATCAATCACTTCCGACTGTACACTGAGAAGTTAAGAAAATGTAACTTTGTATAGTAACATTCATACAACACCAGCCATGTACACGACTATACTGCAACTTTGAATGTACTTCCTCCTCGCCTACTTTATCAAACTGTATGAGACAATGTACAAATGTGTCAGATTACTCCTGCCTACCCTTAAGACTCTGTATCTTTAAATGTATGACGAACATTGACGATACTGTAACTGAAAGGCTAACAAAGGTGAATATTGGCCGGACAAGCTGGCGAGATATGTTAAAAGGGAGGACTGTGGAAATTTAGCTTGCAAACTGAACATTATCTGCGCCATCTTGCCCCTCCCCAGCGCCACGCACAGCGAATGCACGGCCGCCATTTTAGGCACCCCACTCTCTCCCCGCTCACTCTCGACCGCCAGCGCTTTCCCCTGGCGCTGCGAGCATCCCCCCGCGCGCCGGCCACCCCCGCTCTCTCATACAGGCCATAAACCCTCTCCTTCTGCGCGACCCTGCTACGGAACCACTTCCGACCGACAACCCATACATGGTCATGCCTCTCCTTTGATAACCCCCCTTCCTCTGCGCCCCCTTGTCCGAACTGGTCCCAGGCCATCACCTAGCCCTGCGGATGCAGTTTATTGCCCCTACTGTAAGGGAAACACCCCACATCAAAGGGATTACAGTAGATCAAAGCCCCTACCCCCTGAGACCCGGCCGGTTGCACACACCCCCGGGAATTAGCGGAATTCCCTGCTGCGCGATAGCCATCTCCTACTGTGGATGGGGTGGGAACTTCTACTGTATCTATGTGTGGGAACGGATCTGAACCGGGGCTTCAGGGGATATTCCCCCGCACATCAAGGGAATCTCAAGAATGTACTATGTGTAATAAAGCAATAAACCAGTGTATAAGAGACCAGGTCTCAGAGATGCAGTTAGAGCACCTCGTGACGATACCTTGCTGTCTGATCTGATGTGTTCTGCTCCGACGGAATAAAACCTTGTTTCCTGCCTTCCAGTCTCCAGCGCCTGCCTCTTTTATTGGTAAATTATCGAGTGGTATGAGAGGCGATTACCGCCGGGCAAATACTTGAAAGGATACCGACTGAAACTGCCGCTACCATTTAACACTTTGCATCAGGGGGGAATTACTAGGGCAGATAAGAGTTAAAACCCATAGGCGTGCATGCAAACCTAATCTCCTAAAATAGCCAGTCCCAGCTTTGTATCAAAAATTGTGCAAACAAGAGTAAAAGTGTTCACCAAAGAACATAAATGACATGTTGTATGTGTGCTGCGGTCCACAGCACACATTGAATCAGTATATCTTCACATAGGAATTAGTACTGGAAGGGTAATGCACCTTCTTCACCAAGGTGTGAGCTGTGATAACACCAGGAGCAGGCCAGTCTTAGCAGGCATGGCTCTACATTGTTTTTCGACCTTGCACAATGCACCATAGAATATTTGGATGTGTACTACATGAAAAATTAGGAAATCAGAGTCTACATTTTGTCATCTACTGGTAGCCAGTGGGGGCTTCAGGGATGGATTTGATGTCATCCTGAATGTGGAAATAACAGGACATTTTGACAACCTCGTACTGAAGTCTAGCATGAAATTTCTTGCAGTGCCAAGACTAGATGATTTCATAATAGCCAAGGCATGGCTTGATTCTTTGGTCACTGTGGACAAATAGCAGATGAAATTTCTTGCAGTGCCAAGACAATAGCCAAGGCATGGCTTGATTCTTTGGTCACTGTGGACAAATAGCAGATTACATTTTATAGAAGGCAATGTCATATATATTCTCCAGAATTTGCAAAGTTTTACGCTGTGACTTTCTCTATTTAAATGCAAGTACTTGGGCATTCATTTTAACCAGCATGGTTTGTCAGCAACACAGCTTTCAAATCCTAAAGACGGGGCCTTGTCCAGAGTTTTAAGAAATTGGTGGACAGGATTGGGTGCCCAGATCCTACAGGTTTATGTAAAGTTGTTAAAGCCAAGTTCGTGCCAACATTAACCTATGGCTCATTGATATTTAAAGACAGTCTCGCAGTATGAGTGGACAAAGCTAAAACCCTTTGCTACAAACAATTGTTCCATCTCCTTGACACTAATCCATAATCCCAAATACGATTGGAATTTGGTCTACACAAACAATCAGTCATGGTGAAGGTACGGTTCCTGGGCTGCTACGCCAAATTTAAGTTAGCATCCAAAAGATCCATCAAAGAATTTAACATGCAGGCAATAATGGACCAAAATCTTCTGTCAAAGGTAACCTCCAAAATGTTGCTACAAATGAAACAAGCATTGAAAATGCAATAGGTCTCGCCTTTGATTAAGTTAAAGCCATTTGCTTTGCTAATGTTATTATATAGCAAAGCAAATGGCTTTAACTCAATCAAAAGCAAGACCTATTGCATTGTCAATGCTTGTTTTCCCCTGGGGCCGCCTTATGGACTCCTAAGGACACCCAAGGGCAAGCCGGCAGTCGCAGCTACAGGGGGATTAACTCGTGCTGCTGTACAGCTTTCCCTACAACCTCTTACTTTATCCCCAGTCCTCCCCCTTCCTCATCGCCCTGAGGCGGGTTTCCCCTAGGGCCTCACTGCTCCATTGTTGTACTGCTCGTCGCACAGTTGTTCTGATCCTTCTTGCCGCCATGTTCTGTTCTGTATAAATATTAAAGATTTTCATGATTTTTATATTTCTAAAATGATTTGATTCAGCAAATTAATATACATGACGTATAACGGTGTTGATGTGTTGTATACCTAGCATACGTCTTATTTTCTGACGTATGCTCCAGTACTATCTGTTATTTCTAGACTGAAGTCAATACAGCAGAGCAGCAAACTTAAGTGTCGGTCCAGAGATTATAATCATCTGAAACCCCAGCTGTCGAGAGAGAGCAGAATCAAGGGAGTTTCAGCACCTTGGCCAGCATCTCTGACAACATTCACACCACGCTGTCGGCTCCCACTGTTCATTCACACATCCCCGCAGCTGGTGATCAGGCAAAGTACACAAAATAGCACGTGTGCATCACTGCACGTACACACGACACGAGTGCACAGGGGGTCACATATCTCGCTGTGTGCTTCAATGCAGCTGGAGATACAGTGAAGTGCATAGAATGGCACAGGTGCACCGCTGCATGTACCGAAGAGTTCTCACGATCTCATGTGAATCACTGCACTGCACGGAGCGCCTGGGTCATCGCATTCCTTCTGGCAGCTATATGCGTCACTTCAGCTAAGTACACAGAATACCCCACGTGTTTCACTTCAACTTTTTTTTTAACGTAAGAGTACACATTATATAACATTTGTTTTGCTGCACGTACACAAAAATGCGTGGGACATCGCATACCCACAATTGTGAGCCTCGCTGCAGTTGCAAGTCGTGCCAACAACTTAGAATATAAATCTGTATTGAAGCACAAGAGTGCCCAGCATTCATCGTGCGTGCCCTGCAAGGTGTAACGTGTGTCCTTCCAGCTGCAAATGCACCAGTATACACATGAAACCACATCTGTATTACCGTATTTGCTGGTCTATGCAAGCTATTCTGTGCGAATCACTGTGCGTAGACTTGCACGTGCACAAGTGTTGCACCAGACCCCTACGAGCTGTGTGTGATGATGCAGGTAATGAGCTCCAATACGGTAACCATCAACACAGCCGTCTATCCTTCAGAGGGCGGAAAATTCAATACAATTAAACTGGGTAACGGTAGCACCTGCTACTTGCAACACTTAAAGTCGTCAATCTTACGACGCCATGTGTTACATAAAAGACATTAATAATATTGCCATCCCATTTAAACGAATTAACGGAAACTATTTTGATATATAACTCTTATCTAAAAATGCGTTTCAGTTCAATGCTTATATTTTGTCATTTTCTGGCATTTAAACGAAGATGTAAAAAAGAGAAATATGGAAAAAAAATCACATTTGAGTGTAACTGAACGGGGTCATGCTCTGGTGTTTACCTAATGCCGCACTACCCTATTTCATTAAAAAAAAAAAAAAACAAGCACGCGCATTTGAAAGCTATTGGCGCGGCCATGAAAGTAAAAGCGATCACGCTAAGGCCATGCTAATTAAAAGCACGCCGCCATGCGCTCGTGTGTGAAAGCTATTGGCGCGGCTATGATAGTGAAAGCGATCGCGCTAAGGCCACGCTAATTAAAAGCATGCTGCCATGCGCGCACGGGTGAAAGCTCTTGGCACAAGCAAAACAAGATGGCGTCAGACTGTCCACTGTCTGTACGTATGCGTGCATGTTTTCCTTTGTGTCAATGGCTAGAGCAGCCATGTTTGTCCATCCGTACGTGTGCATGTTCAGCTTTGGCTGAATCGATCGCAAAAGGCCCTCGCATGGCGAGGGTAGCGCATGCGCGCTGCTAATGCCAGGCGAGACCTAAAAGTAACATCGGGAGAGGAGGACAGACAAGATCTTGCGCTAAAGGCACACACTGACTTATACATGCCTGTTTACCAAAATCAGGGGAAAGCCTAATATCTAGCCAGCCACATGAATTTGGTCTTTAAAAAAGAACTAATGAGGCTCAGATGTGGTCTAATTACATTTAAATATTTAATTTTCCTTCGAGGTCGTCTCTCAAAATCCATCCCAGCCAGCCCCACCACTCTTACCTGCAGTGGCAGTGGCTGGTCCTAAAGCTGCTGAATTTGATCCCTGCAAAAAGAACTATTGATGGACAGAATGCAGAACAATGTCATACATTCACCCCAGTACAGAGATCTGGGCCTAAATCCATCAATTTTTTGCTCACCATGCCCTTCCAGTTTGGACCCAGCCATGTGCAAATCAGTCTTGACCCTGTGCCCAATGGGAACAGTCCAGCCCGAACTGCCAGGCGAAGTCCTCCCTGGACTGGAAACAAGTAACCTAGGACCGGTTTCGGGGTTTCACCCCTCTTCAGCCAGGATAGCTTGATTCCAGTGGCATGGAGAGCACGGGACTCACTTCTGAGCATACCCGTCCCACTCGGGGTGACAAATGCAAAAAGAACTATTGATGGACAGAATGCAGAACAATGTCATACATTCACCCCAGGACAGAGATCTGGGCCTAAATCCATCAATTTTTTGCACACCATGCCATTCCAGTTTGGACCCAGTCATATGCAAATCAGTCTTGACCCTGTGCCCAATGGGAACAGTCCAGCCCGAACTGCCAGGCCAGGTCCTCCCTGGACTGGAAACAAGCATCCTAGGACCGGTTTCGGGGTTTCACCCCTCTTCAGCCAGGATAGCATGATTCCAGTGGCATGGAGAGCACGGGACTCACGTCTGAGCATACCCCTCCCACTCGGGGTGACAAATGAAAAAGGAACTATTGATGGACAGAATGCAGAACAATGTCATACATTCACCCCAGTACAGAGATCTGGTCCTAAATCCATCGTTTTTTTGCTCACCATGCCATTCCGTTTGGACCCAGCCATATGCAAATCAGACTTGACCCTGTGCCCAATGGGAACAGACCAGCCCGAACTGCCAGGTCAGGACCTTCCTGGACTAGAAACAAGCATCCTAATACCGGTTTCAGGGTTTCACCCCTCTTCAGCCAGGATAGCTTGATTCCAGTGGCATGAAGAGCACGGGACTCACGTCTGAGCATACCCGTCCCACTCGGGGTAACAAATGCAAAAAAAACTATTGATGGACAGAATGCAGAACAATGTCATACATTCACCCCAGGACAGAGATCTGGGCCTAAATCCATCAATTTTTTGCACACCATGCCATTCCAGTTTGGACCCAGCCATATGCAAATCAGTCTTGACCCTGTGCCCAATGGGAACAGTCCAGCCCGAACTGCCAGGCCAGGTCCTCTCTGGACTGGAAACAAGCATCCTGGGACCGGTTTCGGGGTTTCACCCCTCTTCAGCCAGGATAGCTTGATTCCAGTGGCATGGAGAGCACGGGACTCACGTCTGAGCATACCCGTCCCACTCGGGGTGACAAATGCAAAAAGAACTATTGATGGACAGAATGCAGAACAATGTCATACATTCACCCCAGTACAGAGATCAGTTGACTGGGGGTGAGTGTTTGATTTGCTCAAACGCTCCATCCATCATCCCCTTTGGTATCGCTTTGTTTGCCCTAAATTGGCAGGGTATGCCCAGACGTGGGTCCCTTGCTCACTTTGCCACTGGATTCAAGATAGCCTGGCTGATGAGGTTTATGAACCCGAAACCGGTCCCAGGATGCTTTTTCCGGTCCAGAGAAGACATGGCTTGGCAGTTCGGGCTGGACTGTTCCCATAAGGCACAGGGTCAGACTGATTTGCATATGGCCATGTCTGAACTGGGGTGCTGGAGTGAGCTAAAGAATGATGATGGATTAAATCCAGATCAGTTGACTGGGGGTGAGTGTTTGATTTGCTCAAACGCTCCATCCATCATCCTCTTTGGTATCGCTTTGATCCCTGCAGGCAGCTATTTGGGCAGGTTAACAGCTTTTGCCAGATTCTAGTCTTAGAGCAGCTACCATGCCTTAGGCTATTGCTTTTTGCACTATGCACTTTACTAACCAGCTCGCAGGCCTATCATGACACTTTGGCTAGGATTAGTGAGGAAGATGAGCCCCGCAGACAGCAAGTGGGGCAGTTTGAATGCTGTCACTAGACCCTAGTCCTAGATCATCTACCTAAGCCTGAAGCCATTGCACTATGCACATCACTCATCTGCGCGTAGTCCTACCTTGACACTCCGGCTAAGGCTCAGTGGGGAAGAGGAGCATCGCAGACAGCTAACGGGGTAGACTGTAAGCTGTCACCAGACCCTAGCCCTAAAACAAATGTTTAATCCTGAGGTTATTTGTACATTGCACGATGCACTTTGCTTCCCAGTTCGTGGTCCCGCCACGACACTGTGGCTATGATCAGTGGAGAGGAGCTTTCTGTTCATGATGAGATCAGAGTGGCCTCGATTGGTCCCTTGTTACTGCACAAAGCACCGTAGTCCTGAATGTCATCCTATGTGCTCTGGCATTAATTGATGCTACAGTCCCTTGTTTAACCTGCCACTCTTCTATACATGCTTAATTTACCAAACCGTATCAGTCATTCATACAGACATAAGCACGCTCTGTTGAAGGTTTTAGCCCGATTATTGTTTATTGTTTCCTCAGCAAAACTGTACATACACCAGGTGTACCAGCGCCAATGATGTTTATAACTTCTGCTTAATTCTCCGTTCTTTGCACATTTTTAAATCCTTGTAACCTAACTTTGAGTCTATTTTATTTGCTGACCCTGTTGAATGTTTTAACCTGATTGCTCCATTTCATTCTTTGACGGAATTGTGATACATCATGAATGTACATTGATGGGAACTGATGCAATTGACTAGAGAGTTGCACTATGTATTGTGTTTTGATGATACATGCCTTGAATTGACCGTGTTTGACATGGATGCCACTCTGCTTTAACACGAATCTCTGGGGTTTTATTGTTTTTTCCCTCTAATTGTTATGATTTCAAATAACTAGAAACAATATCTATCTATCTATCTATCTATCTATCTATCTATCTATCTATCTATCGATCACTCAGTAGAAGGCGAGGGGGGAATGCCGAATACAAGCAAGAAAGAATAAAACATAAAACAATCAATGTATCCTATGTGACGGAGGACAATTGCCTAACTTAATTTAAAAAATGTTGAGAGTTAAATTGACACAGCTTTGAGAAATAAATTTGGCATATATCTTTCTTCCCTGTAAGGTGTGAGTATCCCAGTATGATCTGGCTTTTCTTTTTATCCTGGTATATGTGGCTGCATATTATAAAAAGATGGCTACAAGTACCAGAATACGAAGAAACAGGTGAGCTACTAGCTCCTTAAAATGTTAAGAGGTGTGGCGCTGCGACCAGGGCGACTGACTCCGGAATCTGGGGATCACGGTTCGATCCCCAGCGCTGGTGGCAGATTAGCCCAGCACCATGTCACTTAGGGCAATAGCTTGCTTAATCTTCCCAACGGCGCCTAGAGACCCTTACAGGTGATTGTTCACGCTTTACAAATGTGGATTATTATTAATCTGTTTTGCCATTATCTTCAGTTCCCTGACTGCAACAAATTACTAATATTTATTAGGGCATCCCTTCTTAAAGGCAGTGATGTAAAACTATTCATTAATATTGGACTACTACATGACTTCATATTATCATGGCCACTCTGCTGCCAGTTCTACGGGTTTATTAAACAACATAATGTATTGTGGGAGTTGTAGACCTGATTCAGTTATGCCTGTTGACTAACAAATGATAGTGCTTTGTCCACATTAGGATTCACGTTTCCCAAACTTGTACACGCCGCACAATTTGAGATAGTATGATTTCAATATTTTGAGATTTTTACACCTGTTGACAGTCTTAAGGGAAGAGTTCACCTTATTAGTACAACTTTAACAACCAAATACAGAAATAAGTAACTGAAAGATGACCAGTCAACCTCTACGAAAAGCCTTCTTGTGCACAGGAACCTGATTCGCCAGATTGTATGCAACTTTAGATCAGTTTGAGCTAGAACTAAAAAAAAAGTTTTGTTAAAACCTGCAAATAAGGCCGCAGATGATAGATTGTGTGGCAAATGCGGCAACCTCATAATTACGCGAAAATCACCGCACCCGCTGAACCCTTAAATCCGCTGGTCCTATTTATATGACGTTTGCGTAGCAGCAACAGTCAACAAACATGTTTGGCTTATCCATGCGCAGAGTTTACAAATCAGAACCTGTAACTTCAGGTTGCAGAATATGCTCTGTACTGCCCTATAGATCTGTAGCTGTCGATTGTCAGATTTTTTTTAAAACTCATGCCATTGTGCAATCTGGCACGTGTGCTTTTTCTTTTACTTATTGCAAAGGTAGAACTTCAGTTGCTTCTGTAACTACTGTTGAGCTGAATGAAACAAGAAGTGAGTTTATGCCACCACAACTCTTTCTCTACTCTATCGAGTGCTGCTGACGCTCTCGGGTTTATGTTGCGTTCGAAAATACATACATTAAAATTAAATATACAAGTAACGAAGCTTGCAGTGATATCAGCAAAAAAACTGAGACGTCCTCAAATTCTCATCTTTCAGTTTTTCCCCCAAAGAAACACTGTGTAATCTGGGATTTGTAGTTTCATATAAGTAATCATGGTTAAGAGCACTATAAGTCCCTTCAAGCTAACTGATATCAGCGAGAATGTCGGGACTGGCCGAATGCATCTCACTTTGCATTGGCACACCGAACATCTGTTTTCTGTATCTGTTGATTCTCTTCCATAAACTACTAAAACGTCTCTTGTTTTTGGTTCCGTCTTCAAAACTCGGAATTTATTTCTGAAAGGAAATTATAAAGCACAGAAAATGTTCTAAACCATGCCATGTGTGCTTCGTGAGGCGTAGGCTGATTTCTTTCAGGCGCTACTAAAGGATAATTAACTACAGGTGCGGGCCGGGATCAGAAAGCGTGCTCTGACATCACGCCGGAGTATAACACGGAGTCACTTGCTGTTGGAGACGGTTGTGTTCGCTAAGGGACGAAGGTCGCTATATAACCGCATTTTAAATTCTATTTCAGATCTTTGGGTTCAAGTGCAGTCGTAAAGCTGTAAACGAGCTGTTATCTTGTGAAGGGAAGGAGGCCGCGTCGCTGCACTTACACCGTATTGAAAAGTCTGTAAACAAAGCGGTCTTTAAAATCGAGTGCTTAGGAGCTCTTATAGATACTGTTGTATTGAAGGCAAATTACGGCGGAAAGTAAAGAGCAGTCCAATGGGGCAGCTAAGGGGTGTCCATGGTTTTGTAAAAGACATAGGGCACGATAGGAACGGCTAGCTAGAACAAGGCTCACTTTGAAGCTGGGGAGCCAGGTTCGAGTCTTGGCGGGAAGCTTAAACATCCTGTGATTCTGGGCAAATCACTTAATCTCCCCGTGCCAAAAAAAGATGAATGTGTTCGTCTGTAATGGTGTGGTGCTCATCTAGAGCGCTCTTATACCGTCGGGGAGAGTTCGCACTATATAAAACTACAATGAATATCACAAAAGAGAGCGAAGGGGGCTGTTAACGTTATGTTTCGCGTTCAGTGGCAATCGGCACACCGTTCTATGTTGTAGTGGGCCGCTAGCAATAATTCTACTGAGCAGTCTTCCCTACTAACAAGACAGTTTATTTTTGTACTTTATTGCTGTCAAATTACCTGCGGGCTAAAGAGCCGTTTCAAGCAGAGCAGCCCTGGTGAGATATATATTCACGGAGGGGAGCTTCAAGTCCTGACGACCTGAAGTTTAAAATTTACTGTTCGAGATATGGGCCTGCAAATCCCAGCATGCTTAGCGCAGTCGACTGACATCTGAACCGGCTTAAGGCCATACTCCTGACACAAGAAACGTTTTATATGTGATAAAATGTATCATAAAGTGAACACATTTCCTATACCTGTGCAGAATAGGTGGGTTAATTTCTTTCAGACAGCTACCAGGTATAGTCAGCAGTCAGTATTAAATTGAATATATTTTATTGTTTCAATTAGTTACAATTGTTACAATGGACTGAAAACGAAACAATTAAAAGTATTACAAGGACCAGGGGAAAAAAACGTAATGTATATCATTTCTTTTAACTAGTCTACTGTACAGGACATTGAAAAACAAATAAATGTATATTCATTAATTAAAAAACTGTTTTAAAGCTCTAATTATTGGCTGAGTCTTTACTTATAAGTTCCTTTAAATGGTGTGCAAATTTAGCTAGTCTAGCCAGTTCCATTGGAATCTCCAAATTTAAAAAGAAGTTTCATTGCATCTGTGCAGGTACGGTCCATATTTTAAAAACAGAGGTTTTAATAAAGTGCGACGTGCATGGTTCAGTCGATGGCAGATGCAAACCAAATGAGCCATAAATTCCTTGTGCTTGTGACACAGTCTGCAAGTGGTAACCGCCTCTAGTGTTTTCCAGCGAACATTTGTCTTTTATTGGCAGTACCATAAGTCTGACTGACAGGATATGCTTTAAAATTGTTTTATTCAAGGCTGAGTCAAGGTATCACTGTCTCAGTTTATCCCAGAAGGAATTAACTAAGAGCCAAAAATTGCTCTTAGCGGTCTCTATTACCTTCATGTCGTCTTCTATAGATAATAGTCTAACCTTTTTTTTTTTTAAATACATTTTTTAATTCCTGGTTGGTAGATAAAATCCTGCCAGTTGGACAGGTCAACATGCAGTTTATTGCAGGCAGTAAGAAGGCCGTTATCCCAGGAATGTTTACCTTTAGTGAAAATTTCCTTTAAATTGCTTTCATCGTATTTGGTGGTGCTGCGCAGACCCCTTGATAGTACCGGACGATCAATGCCCAATGTTCGTAGGATTGTTTATTTAGACCGAATTCCAGTTGTACCAAGGCATTCCGGGCATGGGCGGGTATCTGACAAATCTGCTTGAGTACACAGCAGTTGGAAAGCTCCATGGTGTTAATTAATACTGCAGGAAATGCTAGTTTCCTGCATATGTGATTGAAGGAAGTAACTTGGCTCTTATGACCTTTCGAATGGGTTCAGTTGTCGAGCAGCACAGTTTGGAGTTTAATTTACATAGGGCATACGTCACCGCCTTAGCTTTTGATTCTAGAGAAGCGGTGTGTGCTGTGGTCTTACCATTACTCATGATCCAAACCCCCAGATAATTGTATTTAGCGGTTGTTGCTATTTTCAAATTGCCCATTCTCCATTGTTTGAGTTATTTAGGATGCTTTCCAAAAATTACTACCTTCGTTTTGCCTGCGTTTGCTGTTAAATCATTTTCATTATTTTAGATGTTTAATGCGTCCAGTGCTCTTTGCATGCCCATCTTAGTATGATCCATTAGCACCATGTTGTCTGCAGACTGCAATAAAAACAGTCTAGTTGACCCAATTTTGGGAGCTAGCAAGTTGGCTTTAGATATTATTTTGCCAAGGTCTGCATTGTATAAGTTAAAAAGTAAGGGCGCCAATACACAGCCTTGTTTCAGCCCTCGATCCGTATAGATTTTCTTTTGTTGCTGTGCTCGAGGATAATTTCACCCGTACCCAAGTTCCGGTGTAGAGGGAAATTATTGCTTTCAGCAGCATTTTTGGGACTCCCCACTTTTGTAGTTTCTGCCAAAGTAGGTTCCTGTTAACACAATCTAATGCTGCAGGGTAGTCAACAAAACAAGCGAAGAGCGGGTGCCGTTTTCCCTGAATACTGTTCTACCAAGTATGCGAGGTCTAAGATGTCATCTAATGTTGACACTCTTGCCCTAAAGCCAGATTGATAGACAGGTAGAATTTCATTGTTGTTAGCCCAGTTTTATAGATCTTGCAGGAGGAGGATTGCATATCCCTTTGCCTCAAAATCCAGGAGGGCTATCAACCTGTAGTTGGTTGGCTCTCTGGTATCATCTTTTTTGTGAATTAGTTGTAACAGGGAACCTTTCCAAGCATCGGGAATTGTAGAGTGAGCCATTAAGAACGGGTATAGTAGAGTGAATATAGTTCCCCAGAATTCATAGTCTTCTTTGAAAAGGTGTCCTGGTGGACCATTGGGGCCTGGAGCCCCGTCCCTTCTGATGTTCTTCATTAGTAATACCACACGTTTGCCCACATCAATAATTTCAGTTGTTTCTTCGATGATTGCATGATCGGCATTAAAGTGTGTATACTTGTAAATGGGCGCTGGTGGTGTGACAGGGTATCGTCGGAAGTTCTGCAATACAATGAGTTCACATGTTTGATCCATGTGTCACTGGCGAACCCGTTGCGCCGGTCGCGGCCATGCCTGGACAACCTATTAATATATAGCCAGAATTCCGCCTGTCTGCTTGGGGTTAACAGACTGAAAATGTGCAGCCACTGGGAGTCTTCCTGTTGCCTTTTATGGTCCCATAAATTTTTCCTGTGTAATTTCCTTGCTGTCAGCAGATTATGGAGTGTTCGGTCGTCTCTCAGTCGCTTGTGATTGCGATTGGCTTGCCTCAAGACGGACTGATGGTTTGGTTCTTTGCCTGAGTCAGGAGTCTTCCTCTTGCATTTTAATACACGGGAAGACGACTTCTCCTTAGTTCTAGTGCACAATACAAAGTTGCACTTAAGTATTTTTTGACTTGCACGTCTAGAGCTTGAATCACTCCTAAAGGAAGCTTTGGATTCTTACACTCAAATAAGTAAAAGAAAATTAGAGGAGTATCAAAATTCATTAAGACAGAGCGTTACAAAATAGTTTTTTAGGAGTTTTGTACCTGTCCCCAATTGGTCAGAAGAGACATTATTTATTTATCAAGGTCAACTTTCGTGCTTGGTTTTTATTTGGGCTGTAGTAGACTAGAGATTTTAGATCTTAAAAACAATGCAACAGGAAAAATAATTCTTGCAGAGGAGCACGTATAAAGTATATCTTGATGTTAAATAGTAACTATTGAGAACAGTGAAACATTTATTTCTTTTATTTTTAGAGTTTTCTATAGCGTGAACAAGACCCAGAGTAGGGTATCAGAGCGCTTTACAAAGCAAAGCAGAGTAAGTATAAAACATTTTGCAAAAACAGAGCAGAGAAAGTATCAAAACATTTTAACAAGGTTTGGCAGGTAGCAGAAGCAATAATAGAGATGCATTGTTTGGGGCAGTAGGAACAAGTACGAGTAAGTGATAGAGGCGAGGGTGTCACTAAGGGGAGTGTAGAAACCAGATTGAAGCAGTAGACTGGTTCAGTGCCTTGCAAGTCAGTGAAATAGCTGGTGTGATAGTAGGGCTTTATACAGTGAGGCATGTGCAGTATTAAGGGAGGTAATGCCACGGCACGGTGTATAAATGAGTTGGCACACTGTGAAATTAATACACATACAGATAGGTGAAACTCATCCAAAAGCAGTCACATCATTTTATCACATAAATACTTCTTAACCTGCCCAAAACTGCAGAGTTCTAGAATGATGCATGCAACTGCTTTCCAGTCATTACTATTCGGGAGGTTGTGTAAGTGAGTAGGAAACTAAATATTATGGCCCTCATTTAAAATGAATTGACATAGGGCAGCGCCACAAGACTTTTTGCTGTACTGCCCTATGCCATGTCGAAAGGGCAGCAATGCACCATATTTACAACATACGGTGCATCCATGTCCTTTCTGCTGGTGCACAATTTGGTGCCTAGTGCCAACGCAGGCACCGTTGAACTATAGTGCAAGGGTGTCTGCTTTGTTTGTAGGATTGCTTTCATGCAGGAAGGGAGGATTTTTCCTTTTTAGATGTCCCAGATCCATGTAAAATTGGAAATGTGTCAAAACCGATGGGTGATGCTTGGAGAAACCCAATGTAAAGCCCATGGAACGCCCCCATGACACAGTGCAAGGCAACGCAGCAACTTGCACTGTTTTGCCGTACACCATATCTACAAGGCCATGAAAAGCCATGCAAAGTGGCTTTTCATGGGCTTGCAGATATGGGTCTGCACTCTGCACCACCAGAGCATCAAAAAAAGTGACGCACTAGCACACATGGGCCTTGTAAATAAGCCCCTACTTTTTTTTGTGTCATTTTTCATGGTGCTAGCTGGTTAAATATATATTTGCGAGCCTTATAATGTCCAGACTCTGGGCAATGAAAAAGATGTTCTTCTAAGCTCCGTTCTAATTAGTCTTACAGTCAATGGCATTTGCTTCTAACCATCTGCTGCATCTTCGGGCCACATATTGGGGAATGACAGCGCTTTTTAAGAGTTGCTTTTATTATGTATTTTCAAAAACACTTACAGATATTAGTCGCCTTTTAATGGTTTTTTTCTCACTGTACTTTTATGCTCTATTTATTTAAACCGAATAACCTTTATTGTGATTCTGAAGTGCCCATTAAATGTAAACCGGTTTGCCAAGAGAAAGGGATAGTAAGCTGGGAAAATCTGATTCATGGTTTTTTGTTGTTGTTTCACCTTTGTGCCTGATGAGTCTCCAAATGAGAAGATTTTCTCTTTTGAAAATTTCTTTAGTCAAATCAAATAGTTTAAAAGTTTGCTTAGACTTACCTGTACTTGATTACAACAGAATGCCTTCCTCCCTAAATCACATACTTTTTAAATTAAGAATATTACCATTTTCCATTTAAAGATCTAAATGTCTTTTGCCGTTCAGGACATACATTTCAGTAACCTGCAACTCCTCTCCACCAGACATCATTGAGAGGTTTCCTTTTATGCTGTTTCCAGTTCAGACACCTACTTCTCACTAAAAACTGTTTCAAAATATAGCTCCCAAGAGTACAGAGGCGAGTGGAAGTCCTACTGCGCAGAAGCTCAGAAGAGATGCTGTGCTTCTATCCTCTCTCTAAGGTGGTTGCAGGAATTTCTTAATATATAATCTGTTCAACCCGCATACCACGCTCAGGAGCGACAGAAGAAATAGGTGATCCCTGTCGCCATTACTTTCCGCACCTATACTCATTCCATCCTCAATCACTTACTTCCAGTCAGAAAAATTGAATCCAGTGCACATCTGCTATGAACACACGTTTCACAATAAACTGTTTGTTAGTAGAAATTTCAGATTCATTGAGTGTTTTTTTTAGTTATTTACACATTTTATTCCTTCAGATTTGTTTCTATCAGTTTAATTTTCACAACATTTAATTTATCAGCAAATCTCCATAATGTGATTTCTATACTCATCCCCTATACATGTTAATCTTTGGTTTATTTTTCACATCTGACAGGTACAACCGTATAATTTAATGATACTCTTTGTGCTTTTTTGACATGGTTGAGACCAATTATCTTTTTTTCCACCGCTCATCCCTCTATCATGTTTTATCAATCTCAATCTTGTTTGTTATCATTCTATTTAGTGTATTCCTAGTAAGTGTTTTTTTCTTCTGTGTAATAGTTTAATAACATATGCCTTCATCTGGGCAGAGTTGCATAATGTTCTGGTCAGTTACTTTGCCTACTTAGATGACTAAATCAGTGATCTACAAATTCAGTCTTTCAACACTGATTATTCATTGTCTTTTCTAGTAAAGTTCTCTATTCAAATACTGAAACTGCGTTACTGCCTCCTAGCTTACTGTCACACATGCCTCCATATGGCTGTTGAAGTAATTGTCTCCTCTAGGCACAGAGCTGTTGGACAAACTCTTTGAAGGAGCTTCATTGCCTTTTCAGCTTCAATTTAGCACCTGAATAGACTTCTCCTTTCAGCTAAGGAGCGTACACTATTGTCTTGATGGCCCCTAGGATCACCAAGTATGAGGCTATAGGATATGGAAGACACCCAGTGCCGGGTTGTTGAATTGCAATTATGTTAGTGCATTTTTCTGTAGATCCAATGCCAGTTTGTTTTAGTATTGTGCTCTCTATGCACAAACGTCTTAACGCCAACCATTTTACAGACCACAGTTTTATCTGTTCGCTGAAGTATTAACTAGGCCTGGGCAAAAATTTCGTTCCGTTCGCGGAAATTGCGATAATTTGACATTTTTGCGTTCCGCGGAGAGCGCGAAAATGTCAAAAATTCCGGTTTCCGCAGCTTGGCGATAATTTGTTTCTTGCTCGCGCTGTAAAATGATACATTCTCGCGCGCGCGCGATCGCCTTACCTGAATCCCTGCGTTCGCCGACAAGTTTTCTTGATCCGGTCGCGTTCTCCATGAGATGTTGTATTGTTTTTAGCCATTTGCGCTGTCTCGCGACAGTTCGCGCCCGCAGTGACGTCATGCGTCGCGCGATCACGTCTTTCTTCTCGCGATCATGCACCGCGAGAACAACTCAAAACAAGATGGCCGCGCCCGCAAGCAGCCACATGGGTAAGTTGGCGACCCGCAACCATGCAGAAAATCGCGCGAACATGCCGGAAAAAAACTTCCGCATCTTCGCGATATTTCTGCTTGTTTGCGATAATTTTAAACATTCTCGCGATAATTTGCGAAGGTTAATTCCGCAAATTCCGCCCACCCCTAGTATTAACCTGCTTCCATTATTTATTTTCACTTAATGGTTTACATTTAATGTGTTGGGGAATTTCCCACATGTTCTCACTACAGCTGTGAAAGTTAGGGGGAAACATTACCAATTTACAATGTGAAGAGGCAGAAATGGAGTCAGTGCTCTGCTGGAAGATGTAAATGAAAGTAAAAATATGAGAGGTCTAAAAAAAAATTAGGTTAACCTGATCCAATAAAGATAGAGGACTTGGAGAACAGATCCAAATATTCAATCTCTGGGTTGCTGCAGGTGAAAAGATAAGGGAACCACAACCAATCAATTGAGGAATTCATAACCGAGCTGATTCATGAAAATATGTTGCAGAGCAAAGATGAAGCAGTCTTTCCTGGATGCTGGTGATCTTGTTCGATATGGTATTGAGAAGCATCCATCAGGGATCTTAAGCTTTTGATTCTAGAGAAGCGGTGTGTGCTGTGGGCTTACCATTACTCATGATCCAAACCCCCAGATAATTGTATTTAGCTGTTGTTGCTATTTACAAATTGCCCATTCTCCATTGTTTGAGTTATTTAGGGTGCTTTCCAAAAATTACTACCTTCGTTTTGCCTACGTTTGCTGTTAAATCATTTTCATTATTTTAGATGTTTAATGTGTCCAGTGCTCTTTGCATGCCCGTCTTAGTATGATCCATTAGCACCATGTTGTCTGCAGACTGCAATAAAAACAGTCTAGTTGACCCAATTTTGGGAGCTAGCAAGTTGGCTTTAGATAATATTTTGCCAAGGTCTGCATTGTATAAGTTAAAAAGTAAGGGCGCCAATACACAGCCTTGTTTCAGCCCTCGATCCGTAAAGATTTTCTTTTGTTGCTGTGCCGAGGATAATTTCACCCGTACCCAAGTTCCGGTGTAGAGGGAAATTATGGTTTTCAGCAGCATTTTTGGGACTCCCCACTTTTGTAGTTTCTGCCAAAGTAGGTTCCTGTTAACACAATCTAATGCTGCAGGGTAGTCAACAAAACAAGCGAAGAGCAGGTGCCGTTTTCCCTGAATACTGTTCTACCAAGTATGCGAGGGCTAAGATGTTATCTAATGTTGACACTCTTGCCCTAAAGCCAGATTGATAGACAGGTAGGATTTCATTGTCGTTAGCCCAGTTTTACAGATCTTGCAGGAGGAGGATTGCATATCCCTTTGCCTCAAAATCCAGGAGGGCTATCAACCTGTAGTTGGTTGGCTCTCTGGTATCACCTTTTTTGTGAATTAGTTGTAACAGGGAACCTTTCCAAGCGTCGGGAATTGTAGAGTGAGCCATTAAGAACGGGTACAGTGGAGTGAATATAGTTCCCCAGAATTCATAGTCTTCTTTGAAAAGGTGTCCTGGTGGACCATTGGAGCCTGGAGCCCCGTCCCTTCTGATGTTCTTCATTAGTAATACCACACGTTTGCCCACATCAATAATTTCAGTTGTTTTTTCGATGATTGCATGATCGGCATTAAACGTGTGTATACTTGTAAATGGGCGCTGGTGGTGTGACAGGGTATCGTCGGAAGTTCTGCAATACAATTAGTTCACATGTTTAATCCATGTGTCACTGGCGAACCCGTTGCGCCGGTCGTGGCCATGCCTGGACAACCTATTAATATATAGCCAGAATTCCGCCTGTCTGCTTGGGGTTAACAGACTGAAAATGTGCAGCCACTGGGAGTCTTCCTGTTGCCTTTTATGGTCCCATACATTTTTCCTGTGTAATTTCCTTGCTGTCAGCAGATTTTGGAGTGTTCGGTCGTCTCTCAGTCGCTTGTGATTGCGATTGACTTGCCTCAAGACGGACTGATGGTTTGGTTCTTTGCCTGAGTCAGGAGTCTCCCTCTTGCATTTTAATACATGGAAAGATGACTTCTCCTTAGTTCTAGTGCACAATACAAAGTTGCACTGAAGTATTTTTTGACTTGCACGTCTAGAGCTTGAATCACTCCTAAAGGCAGCTTTGGATTCTTACACTCAATTAAGTAAAAGAAAATTAGAGGAGTATCAAAATTCATTAAGACAGAGCGTTACAAAATAGTTTTTTAGGAGTTTTGTACCTGTCCCCAATTGGTCAGAAGAGACATTATTTATTTATCAAGGTCAACTTTCGTGCTTGGTTTTTATTTGGGCTGTAGTAGACTAGAGATTTTAGATCTTAAAAACAATGCAACAGGAAAAATAATTCTTGCAGAGGAGCACGTATAAAGTATATCCTGACGTTAAATAGTAACTATTGAGAACAGTGAAACATTTATTTCTTTTATTTTTAGAGTTTTCTATAGCGTGAACAAGACCCAGAGTAGGGTATCGGAGCGCTTTACAAAGCAAAGCAGAGTAAGCATAAAACATTTTGCAAAAACAGAGCAGAGAAAGTATCAAAACATTTTTAACAAGGTTTGGCAGGTAGCAGAAGCAATAATAGAGATGAATTGTTCGGGGCAGTAGGAACAAGTACGAGTAAGTGATAGAGGCGAGGGTGTCACTAAGGGGAGTGTAGAAACCAGTTTGAAGTAGTAGACTGGTTCAGTGCCTTTCAAGTCAGTGAAATAGCTGGTGTGATAGTAGGGCCCCATACAGTGAGGCATGTGCGGAATTAAGGGAGGTAATGCCACGGCACGGTGTATAAATGAGTTGGCACACTGAAATTAATACACATACAGATATGGTGAAACTCATCCAAAAGCAGTCACATCATTTTATCACATCATTCATACTTCTTAACCTGCCAAAAACTGTAGAGTTCTAGAATGATGCATGCAACTGCTTTCCAGTCTTACTATTCGGGAGGTTGTGTAAGTGAGTAGGAAACTAAATATTATGGCCCTCATTTACAATGAATTGACATAGGGCAGCGCCACAAGACTTTTTGCTGTACTGCCCTATGCCATGTCAAAAGGGCAGCAATGCACCATAATTACAACATACGGTGCATCCATGTCCTTTCTGCTGGTGCACAATTTGGTGCCTAGTGCCAACGCAGGCACCATTGAACTATGGTCCAAGGGTGTCTGCGTTGTTTGCAGGTTTGCTTTCATGCAGGAAGGGAGGATTTTTCCTCTTTAGATGTCCCAGATCCATGTAAAATTGGAAATGTGTCAAAACCGATGGGTGATGCTTGGAGAAACCCAACGTAAAGCCCATGGAACGCCCCCATGACGCAGTGCAAGGCAACGCAGCAACTTGCACTGTGTTGCCGTACACCATATCTACAAGGCCATGAAAAGCCATGCAAAGTGGCTTTTCATGGGCTTGCAGATATGGGTCTGCACTCTGCACCACCAGAGCATCAAAAAAAGTGACGCACTAGCGCACATGGGGCTTGTAAATAAGCCCCTACTTTTTTTCGTGTCATTTTTTATGGTGCTAGCTGGTTAAATATATATTTGCGAGCCTTATAATGTCCAGACTCTGGGCAATGAAAAAGATGTTCTTCTAAGCTCCGTTCTAATATAGTCTTACAGTCAATGGCATTTGCTTCTAACCATCTGCTGCATCTTTGGGCGACATATTGGGGAATGACCGCTTTTTAAGAGTTGCTTTTATTATGTATTTTCAAAAACACTTACAGATATTAGTCGCCTTTTTAATGTTTTTTTTCTCACTGTACTTTTATGCTCTATTTATTTAAACCGAATAACCTTTATTGTGATTCTGAAGTGCCCATTAAATTTAAACCGGTTTGCCAAGAGAAAGGGATAGTAAGCTGGGAAAATCTGATTCATGGTTTTTTGTTGTTGTTTCACCTTTGTGCCTGATGAGTCTCCAAATGAGAAGATTTTCTCTTTTGAAAATTTCTTTAGTCAAATCAAATAGTTTAAAAGTTTGCTAAGACTTACCTGTACTTGATTACAACAGAATGCCTTCCCCCATAAATCACATACTTTTTAAATTAAGAATATTACCATTTTCCATTTAAAGATCTAAATGTTGTTTGCCGTTCAGGACATACATTTCAGTAACCTGCAACTCCTTTCCACCAGACATCATTGAGAGGTTTCCTTTTATGCTGTTTCCAGTTCAGACACCTACTTCTCTCTAAAAACTGTTTCAAAATATAGCTCCCAAGAGTACAGAGGCGGATGGAAGTCCTACTGAGCAGAAGCTCAGAAGAGATGCTGTGCTTCTATCCTCTCTCTAAGGTGGTTGCAGGAATTTCTTAATATATAATCTGTTCAACCCGCATATCACGCTCAGGAGCGACAGAAGAAATAGGTGATCCCTGTCGCCATTACTTTCCGCACCTATACTCATTCCATCCTCAATCACTTACTTCCAGTCAGAAAAATTGAATCCAGTGCACATCTGCTATGAACACACGTTTCACAATAAACTGTTTGTTAGTGGAAATTTCAGATTCATTGAGTGTTTTTTTTAGTTATTTACACATTTTATTCCTTCAGATTTGTTTCTATCAATTTCGTTTTCTCAACATTTAATTTATCAGCAAATCTCCATAATGTGATTTCTATACTCACCCCCTATACATGTTAATCTTTGGTTTATTTTTCACATTTGACAGGTACAACCGTATAATTTAATGATACTCTTTGTGCTTTTTTGACATGGTTGAGACCAATTATCTTTTTTTCCACCGCTCATCCCTCTATCATGTTTTATCAATCTGAATCTTGTTTTTTATCATTCTATTTAGTGTATTCCTAGTAAGTGTTTTTTTCTTCTGTGTAATAGTTTAATAACATATGCCTTCATCTGGGCAGAGTTGCATAATGTTCTGGTCAGTTACTTTGCCTACTTAGATGACTAAATCAGTGATCTACAAATTCAGTCTTTCAACACTGATTATTCATTGTCTTTTCTAGTAAAGTTCTCTATTCAAATACTGAAACTGCGTTACTGCCTCCTAGCTTACTGTCACACATGCCTCCATATGGCTGTTGAAGTAATTGTCTCCTCTAGGCACAGAGCTGTTGGACAAAATCTTTGAAGGAGCTTCATTGCCTTTTCAGCTTCAATTTAGCACCTGAATAGACTTCTCCTTTCAGCTAAGGAGCGTACACTATTGTCTTGATGGCCCCTAGGATCACCAAGTATGAGGCTATAGGATATGGAAGACACCCAGTGCCGGGTTGTTGAATTGCAATTGTGTTAGTGCATTTTTCTGTAGATCCAATGCCAGTTTGTTTTAGTATTGTGCTCTCTATGCACAAACGTCTTAACGCCAACCATTTTACAGGCCACAGTTTTATCTGTTCGCTGAAGTATTAACCTGCTTCCATTATTTATTTTCACTTAATGGTTTACATTTAATGTGTTGGGGAATTTCCCACATGTTCTCACTACAGCTGTGAAAGTTAGGGGGAAACATTACCAATTTACAATTTGAAGAGGCAGAAATGGAGTCAGTGCTCTGCTGGAAGATGTAAATGAAAGTAAAAATATGAGAGGTCTAAAAAAAAATTAGGTTAACCTGATCCAATAAAGATAGAGGACTTGGAGAACAGATCCAAATATTCAATCTCTGGGTTGCTGCAGGTGAAAAGATAAAGGAACCACAACCAATCAATTGAGGAATTCATAACCGAGCTGATTCATGAAAATATGTTGCAGAGCAAAGATGAAGCAGTCTTTCCTGGATGCTGGTGATCTTGTTCGATATGGTATTGAGAAGCATCCATCAGGGATCTTTTTAAAAATTTCACTGACATAAAAATCCCTCCACAATTCAATTCACTCTTTACACCATGTTTTCTGAAATCAAAATATGTTGATTCATGATGACACTTACTTTTTTAGAAACAGAGAATAACTGCTTAACCTCCTGAATATGTGGGTCCAAGTGTCCACTAGAACAAAATCATGATGATTGAAGAATGTTGGTACTTCAGATATTTCTCTACTTAACAGGGAAGGAATTTTGTATTTACAGGCTTATTATATGTTTACATTCTTAAATTAAATGCGATAAAATGAACATTAATTGGTTGCAGACCAGTAAAATAAAGCATTGACTGGTAACTTATTACAGTAGAATTCACTGTTCTGTGGAATACATGTTGCTGCCCAACTACCCACTTCTATTAATTCTAATATATGCATTATTTAATGTTTGTATTTCTTGATGTTATCCACTCTATGGCTAAACCCAGAAAATGTTAACAGCTAACACACTACAAAGCTAACTCTTCATTAATATTCTCATACTACTTCTAGCTCCATGAAAAATGAATGATTTCTTTCCTCTTACTCCTTTCTTGAGACTATTAAATTAAATTCTGTAGTTTTACACATACAATATCCCCTCATCAATCAGTCTGCATATATTTACACGCTTCCATGCCTTTTTACTTAGCCAATTTCTTACAAAGTTGTGTACCCCTTGAAAATACATTTATATCATGTGATGCAGCAACAAACACTATCTTTGCAAAATCTCTATTTTTGGTGTAACCTTCCTTGCTTTATCTTCACCGATCCAATTCTTGCGCACTACCTCCACCAGGGATTAGACCCTTCCATCTTCACAGATCTCTGGTAATTGTCCTCCCATTCTACATATTTCAGCATCATGAAGTGAAATGACTCAAAACTGAGAGCCATGCTTTTTTATGTTGAAACTTCAATCTTCTTACCCCTTTAACAAGCACCTCCATTCTTCTTAACAATCTGCATAGCAACTGTTCAAAATCAAGCAGTAAACATATTTAACTTCTTTCCAGTATTTCTCTCTATTTTTATCTATTGTCCACCTTATCACCGTCACTTTCAATTTTATGTAGAATAAAATTCTACAGAGACAATTCTGTCTTGAATGGAAAAGAATGGTTTAAATACTTTTCCATTAGAATTTCACTTAGGTCATATATATTAGCATTATTAGTATCCAACCAATCTTAAACTTTTCTGAAAGATGCCCTCTACAGTAGAAAAGTTGTAATAATTCCTGAAAAAGTAGGGGGTTGGGAGTATTGAGAAAGTTCATGTACACATTGAGTATGTCGAATGAACGATTGGTTGTATTGTTTTTCAATGGATATGAGAATAAAAATGTTTCTATAAAAAAAAGTAATTTTCCATAAGTTTGTTACATTAGTCACATAAAATAACATTGAAAGTATATTCCCACTCTTGTAATCTTCTGAAAGAATCCCTCTACTGCAGAACTGTTTTAATAACTCCTGTTTACTTGAAAGTTCTGGAAAGAATGCCCTTATTCAGAGAGTTATATATCCTATTTACTTTCATTAATCCCATCTATTTTACTCGAAAACCTGACATTTAGGTTATTTCAGTACTGGACTATGTGATTTTAACAATTCACAATGAACTTACCTGTTTGCATTCTAATAGCCAACATAAATGAAAACCGAATACTTTATTATTATCCCTTCTTAAATGTGTGGAACACATCAATAAAATATTTATTTTCAATGATTGGGTTAACATGGGTGATAGTAAAGACATTTAGAAGAAAATAAGTTGAAATGAAGGAAAATGAAAGAAGGAATTAGAACACTACTAATTGAGGATGCTAAGGAACAGTGATAAACGAGAAAACTCACCCAAAAAAGAGAAATGCACACAATAAAGAGAAATTATTAGAAGGAGGAACTACTTGCAATGTGTTTATGATAAAAATAC
This sequence comes from Triturus cristatus, assembly GCF_964204655.1. NCBI lineage: Eukaryota > Metazoa > Chordata > Amphibia > Caudata > Salamandridae > Triturus > Triturus cristatus. The sequence goes on from NC_140584.1 coordinate 553,683,296, forward strand.
ACACAGGAGAGAGTTAAGGCTTGACAGCAAAAAAATGGCATAAGCAATAGGTGGCTTCATTGGGGTATGAGATACCACACTTTCCAATTACATTTACATATCAGTACAAACATTTGAGTTCTGCCATTTCTGTGTCTGTTAGGTGCAAATGCTACTGGAATAAATAATCCATTCTTTGAGGGTGCTGATTTAAACATTGTAATAGATGATACAGTTGCATTAGAACATCTCCCTCAAATATGACTATTACATTAAAATATGAATGAGCCAAATTCCCCTTTACATTTATTTTCAAACACATTTGATGTGGCAAACATTACTGACTGCGGTGGCTCATACATTGCACCCACATGCTTAGAGAGTTGCTGTGTGCTTTCAGTGCATGCAGCCTTGGCTTCAATGCACAGGGGCCCTTTATTGTAATCTTCTGAAAGAATCCCTCTACTGCAGAAAAGTTTTAATACCTCCTTTTTATTGAAAGTTATGGAAAGAATGCCCTTATTCAGAGAGTTATATATCCTATTTACTTTCATTATTCCCATCTATTTTACTCGAAAACTTGTGAAGTATGCCAGACATTTAGGTTATTTCAGTACTGGACTATGTGATTGTAACAATTCACAATGAACTTATCTGTTTGCATTCTAATAGCCAACATAAATGAAGACTGAAATTCATTAATTCAGGTGGAAGCAAGTAGTTCCAACTGCTAATAATTTCCCTCAAATGTGACTATTACATTCAAATATGAATGAGCCAAATTCCCCCTTACATTTATTTTCAAACACATCTGATGTGGCAAACATTACTGACTGCAGTGGCTCATACATTGCACCAACGTGCATAGAGAGTTGCTGTGTGCTTTCAGTGCATGCAGCCTTGGCTTCAATGCACAGGGGCCCTTTATTGCCGCATGCAGAGAAATTAGAGGGAATCTGGCATGTGGAGCCTCTATAAACAGATATCAACTAGAACATTAAGGATACATAAAAAGACTCTTAAAATATTAATATTTTATTGGCAGATGCAATCATTATGTATGCTAAAGTACAGGAGCATAAAACACTGTTCAAATTTGATAAATTTTTCATAGTGATATTCTACACCACTTGTGCTAGAATGCAAACTGAATGTATCAACCCTTGGATGATCTGAAGTACATGGGCCAGACAAATGAAATCATTCTTGATCTCTCATATGTTACAAGAACTAGACCATTCTTCATAATTCTCAACATAATGCAGATTTTTATATATATTGTAGTGAATGTAAGTCCTGATTTTATTAAAGATCAAGAGACATATATTATGCTGTCTTGCCAGTTTATTCGTAGTAGTCGTTCTTTCACAAATCGAAAGTACTACGAATCCTGCCAATTTCTGTGATGACCTACAAATATTGAACAGATCTATAAATGAGAATCCTCCATAGCCTATAAAGGGCCTCATTTGAATCTCCCTGGCCTCTTTTCTTGATGTAAAGTCTATGAAAAGAATAACAACTGGAAAAGAAAACCGAACATAAACAGCACCACTTAAAATTCTTCACTCCAGGATGACACTCCATTCTCTCACCTATGATTTTGATTAGTTGATTCCATTTTAATTTTATAAAGACCTCCAGAGGCACTTTGCATCATGGACATAAGGACTAAAAGAAAGACAGATAAAATATAGAAAATAAGAACACTCAACCAGGGGACATAGAGACTGCATCCTTATGCCAATACATAGCGGAGGAATAATACTTATCTCTGTGTCTTCAACAAAATTAGGGTTTCTCGGTCTAGATACTATATTTTGGAAAAAGGCCATACAAATCACATAGAAAAACAACAAATATAAATAATACAGTTCATTCATATAAAATGTATATGCATACAAACATCATAAGTGAAATAAAACAGGCCAATGGTGGATTGCACAAGTACAAACGAACTGTAGAAAATTAGGACTTACTTTCACCACAATAGAAAGGAAAATCTGCATAATATAGTAAAACTGGAGGCTCTGTTTTCCTTGTTTAAAGCCCATTTATCCCTCTCACAGAGGTGTCAACCACTGGCTTGCGATAAAAGGCTTTCAATGTAGAAATCCTGCAGCAGTCAATAGATCTGAGAATGTCTTCCAATTTAGTTATAGTTCAGAAAGTTTTTGAGGCCAATGCACCGCTAGTTAAATGAGCACCAAAGTTTCTAGTGTCTACCCTGTTAATCCCATTTTTTCTTTAACCTACATTGCTAAGGTTGAAGAAGAAACAGACGCAAAGGGCTTCCACAGGGAATCAGTAAATGAGGAGAGGACATTCTCTGATTAACTGTTTTCAATTTTTATATTGTAAGTCATCACGCTATGCAGAATTTGATGTGAGAAGGAAAATATGGACATTTCCCTGAGGATGAAGTGTTTTTTGGCATGTCTGTGATCGACAAGGCTATTCCCTGTTGTAAATACTGCCTTGTGATATCCAAAGCCCTGATGGAGCACGATTTTTGTAAATAAAATCTGTTCGATGAAATTCACCCAAATGCATGCTTTTTATTAAAATGCACAGGATTATTAACAATAACATGAGAATGTACGACTTGTAATGTGCACAAGGCTTGATAGTTTGATTTAATATTAAGAATAATGATAACTGAATGTTATTCTGTCTTCCTAACTGCAGAAAAATAAATGACAAAAAAACAACTTTTATTCTTCGTGAAAGTAGTGTAGGTTTTAGAAATTATTCTCTGTTTTGTAACAAAATAATGTAGGTCTCAGAATTGTATGGGGATGTTCCTCCATACTCCTATACTCCTGTGTCTCAAAAATGTATCAGGTGTTTCCTTAGCATTTTTGCCCTCCAAACGTTTCAAATGTTTCCCTAGAGTGCAGATTTATTAGCCTATTTCTGAATAAAACTTTAGATTTCTTTCCTGACTAGGCGAGGGTTGTAGAACACATGAAAGTAACTGTAACAGAAATTGAACACATTAATAGCTAGATTATTTCCTCTTCCTTCTAAGGAAGTTATATAGGTGCACATGCATCAAAAAACGGTAAAGCGTTTCCTTATTAGCGACAAATAAGGAATCGCCAATAAGGAATCGTTTTTCGGGATGCATGTACAGATTCGGTAAATTTTAGCGATTCAGTAAAAACTGCTAAAAAAGGCCGAATCATGATTGCGAATCCTTAAAATAAAAATTAGCTATTACCGAATTCGGTATAAGTGATTTTGGAAATAGCGTATTCGGAAATAGTGAATTAGCAAAAAACGGGTCGCTCCTGAAGCAGGCTGATGACATCACAACCAGGAAGTCATCCAGCCCATGCTTCATTCAGTGCCCTGAGGAGCTCAGAGGAGGAGGCAGAGGACTGCAGCTGACCTGGGAGACTTCACCCTCACAACCCAGCTACACTACACCTAGCCAGGATGGACAACAATGCTGCAAAGACAACTGCCAAGCCCAGGAAGAGAAAGTTCTCTGATAGGGAACTGGAACACCTGATAGCAGCAAGCATGACAAACGTTTTGGAAAGTTGTCCCTGAAGGTGCCAGAAGCTAAGAAGCGCAAAATATGGCTGCGCATAAAGGAGAAGGTAAATGCTGTGGCAGTCACGCACCGCAGCATTGACGAGCTGAAGAAAAGGTGGTACGACCTGAGGAAACGTGCCAAGGAGAGCATAGCAGAAAGGGTGAGGAAAGCAGCTGGCACAGGAGGGGGGCCATCCAAAGTACCCACCACAGCCCTGGAGGACCTCGTTGAGGGGACTATTGAGCCTGAGGCAGTCATGAGAGTCACCCAAATGGACACTTCCAGCGCAGTAACCACACAACAAGGTAAGATGCATGCCTGCGCTAATACGCTGCGTATTGTATACCCATGCACATCCCTCCAGGCTAATCACAATGTGCAGGAAGAAGTTCATTACACATATACCGTCACATACGAATTGCATCATGGGAGTTGTAGTCATGTTAGCCAAGTGTGCATGGATAATCACCCCTGCGCAAGAAATGACACCAGCAGTACATGTCCGACAGTGTGTTTCAATATGTTATTTATTATGTGAGAAGTAGGCTAAATGATAAACAGATAGAGTAACAAAATAAAATAACGATGCACTGTTTCACACGCAGATGCATCTCCGGTGGACTCAGATGACAGCGAGTGCCTCATCATTTCAGAGACACCGTCAGAGACAGATGGAGAGACTCTGCTGGACCCTCAATCCACACCACCACCACCACCACCAAAACGCAGGGCACATGTCCCCGCACTGCAGGAAATTGAAAAAGAGCCGAGCACAGCACCCACAGGAGTTCCCAGCCAGACACGTGTTTCTCCGCAAGCTCCAGCTCCAACACCAGCACATGGCCGAGTCAGACAGCGGCGAAGGTCCATGAGCAGTATTGCAGCGGACTAGGAACAGGCTCCAAATGTCTATGGTGGGGTAGAGTCCCAGATGCTACGTGTTCAGCGCCTGCAGGGGAGACATATGGGCACAATAAACCTGCAGATCTCCAAACTGGCCAAAAACATGAGCACGATGACAGACTGTGACCTAACCAGAGTTGTAGCAGAGGGGAATCAGAGCCTGCAGGAGCTCACCCATGCTGTCCTAGCAGGACAACGCAGTAAGCGCAGGAGATATCATCAGAGCCTGCTTCGTACTTCTGCAAATACTAGGGCCATCACCAAGCTCTACAACAGCACTGCTGTCTTGTCACGCCGCTCTGTGTCCCTGCAGATAGACCTAGGACATTTCTGCGGGGATGTTGCGAAGGCCTTAGGCCAAGTGACCACTGCTGTGGCACATCTATAGTCTGGGACATTGAGTGCCAGCAACTTGGAAGGGGAGGAGGGTAGTGAGGAGGCATCGAGCATGAGTAGCGTGTCTGTGCCAGAGACCAGTAGCAGGAGGTGCAGTTCGCCAGCCACAGGCACACATCGTGGTGATGTAGAGGAGCCATGCGACAGAAGGCTGGGGGTACGTGGCAAGAGGCGCTAGACATGCAGTTCCGCCTATTTGTCTATGGTCCAGTATATGTCCAGTTAAATATTTTGATTGCACTCCTGTGCTGTTAACGGTTATGTTTCATTTCACCAAGTATTCACTCACTGTCATGTCTCCTAAGTATGAATATTTACTTTAACATGTGCTCATGTGAATAAAACATTTGCACTCAACAATATTTTGTAATGGCTCATTCTTACCTGGCTCTGAAGTGATGTTGTGTGATGTATGTCTGCCTCCTCTGACCTTCAGCTATGTTTGGCACGTGTGACTGTCAGTGTTGTGCGGGTGGTTGGTCATCCCGATCGTTGTTATTTCCGTCCATCACAATTGGTATCCCCCTTCTGGTTGCAATGTTGTGCAGCATGGCACATACTGCTACAATCCTGCAGCAGGTCTCTGGGTTATATTGCATAAGATTCCTGTGGAAAGTGTTCATCGGCTCGTTCACAAAAATAGTGACCTGTCCTGCGTTCGTGTTATGCTGCATGCCGTCCTGATACCTGGTTCTCTGGCTGGCAAAGCCTGCTGTTCCTAAGACACTTTCCTAGAGATTTTGCACATCATCAGCTGGTGATCCTGCCTTTGCGATACTCTAACGGACGTGGATTTAGCTTTTCAGACTAATTGCACGCTGTGCATTATTATTTCAATTCGTAAGTGAATCGTTGTTTCACTGATGTTCTCTCTCTCTCTCTCACTCCTCTATATCTGATATTCTGATGTATTTGTAAATGATCTGTGATGATTATCATGAATCTGTTTTGTATTCTATGAATCAAATTATGACATTCTAACTTGTATTTGTGCGTGACCATTCATATTATGAAATAACAATAAAAACTAATAGAAAAGAATAGTGTTTGCCTTCATTACTGAGTTATTGATTTATTTGGCTATTTTTACAATGACACATGTTTAGCATATTTCTTCATTGTAGGTCCTCATGGAGAAATAGCATACCGTCTTTCATTATTTAGTCCCTTTTAGCTCTACCAAAGATTCATCGGAGGACCTTTGATATTGCTAATTGTATGATAGTGACTTATGGGCCCGTCATTAAAGTTAAGCTTCCTTCCGATAATTGTATAGTGGTTGGTGTGGATAGGTAAGCTGACAAAAATCCCCCATCGCTTCCGCTGCATCAGTTTTTGGTAGTTGCATCAGATGGTTGGTTTAAAATACTAGGTAAAGAAGAGACGGAGTTTGAAAGACAGGACAGACTTAAACAGTTTATGATATATGTGAGTTCATACCTTTATGTAACGTTGAGGTTTGTTGAATCTCAATGGAATAAGCGGGTCCGTCTTTGGCCTGAGATCCCGGGATAAGCCTAAGGGCTGTTTTAGTGTGGCATACAGTAAGTTTTATTTGCGCTGTCTTCTGTTGATGCGGTACTAGGAGGTCGTCAAACTGAAAGTTAATGCACAGGGAACTTTGTTGAATGAAGTAGTGGAGATTTATTTGGGTCACTTCAGAAGCGCAACTAGGGAAGTCCCTAGAATTTTACACTCATAAGAGAGCATAATCGCGCTGGTAGAGGTTGTGCTGTAGTGTAGACATTTCTCAGAGTACACCAAAATGCTTTCATATTTCTTTTAGTGGAGCACACAAGCTGTATTAATGTAGTTTGTAATTGTTAAAAGACTTAAAGACATTGACGCTGATTGCGTAAAGGGAGGGTCAGTAGAAGAAGTATTGCTGACGTCCCAAGAGCCATGCTGGTATTGGACAGTGGTGAGTATACATCACCAAAAGTGCTGCGCTGTTATAGGTTAGTTGGTGTGAGCTACGCTGAGATTAGATAATGTAAAATAACTTTGATTGGAAGCAGAGAAACATAATATGGAAGGGAGCTTGAAGATTTATTTACTAATACTAACTTTACAGAACTAAAAAGAAAACATGAAAATAATTAAATTGTTGAAAACATTGTTTAGCAAAGATCAGCCAATAGTGATTAGAGAAGGAGTTTCTATAGCTCCCAAAGGTACGCCTGCATCATTTATGGCGATAGAAAGGGGATACCATACTTGTACCTGGTTAGAAAATTGGATGAAATATTCAGAAAAAGATGGTAATATCAAGAGGAACAGATTGATACAGATACGAGCGCAAGTGTTTCAAGTGCTTTACCAAGTGCTCCTTCAATTCAGCTTGAAGAACCAATAAATTGATCACCTGAAGTTGTAAGTGAGAGTCAAAATGTAAATACAGAAGAATTAGTAAGAATGCAAATCAGTGATGAACCAATATTTTTTGTCTATTCCAGTAATGATTGGGCCTATAATCCCGATGTATAATGAGCAAGGACTTACTCGAGTACATGCTTTAACTGTTCCAGGAAAGAGTAATGAATATTATCACACAGATTATAAAAAGGTAATAAGAACAAATGAGAATAGGTGTACGAATGTAAGTGTAGCTACAGGATCGGAGGAACAATTAAATGATGTTTCAGAAAGAAATGAGACACCAAAAATAACCATAAATATTGACCCTAAGAAATTAATGCAAGTTGAAAGAAGAACGAATATACAGGCACCTAATACAGGAATGAGTGAAAGTGTACAGAGATCTTTGGGTCCGTCACCAGAAGAATTAGATGATTGGATTAGAGAAATAGCTCCTGGTTGCAGTGCTCAAAATAAAGATGCATACATAGATGTGAACAAATTGAAGGGAGATTTGGAAGAGATGGTTGCAGGTACAATTAGTCCAAAAAGATTGAGTAAATATCAGGAGTTGTTATTCTTGTGTAAAAATTTGGTGAGAAAAGCAAGAAGTTTACATGAGACTTTTGCTGAAGTTGCACACATGTATGGAGTCGATATTGAAAAATCTAAAGCTTTACAAAAAACATATAGGTTGGATTTCACAGACAAAGATTTGGAGAAGCTGAATGTATCAAGGGGAAGATTACAGATTAAAAAATTGATTTCCACATTAAGACGTTGGGAGAGTTAGACAGATGGAAAGGATGATGGTCAAAATAGAAGGATGAAGTGAGTGTGTCAACAAAAGCTGCTTTGCCATTGTACCCTGTAAGAGAAGCAGAAAAAGAATCAGTATCAGAAGATGTGGTTACAGCATACCCAATTAGAGAGGTACTAGGAGGTGGGTTTGTGCATGTTCCTTGGTCAAGACAAGATATATTATCATTTACGAATGATTTCCCTAGGTTGAGAGAAAAGCCTGTTGAATTGTAAGTAGAAAGATTTGTGAAGGTTTCAAAGGTTTTATGGGTTGATTTGGAAGGTCTTTTTGATATTATAGTCCCAGCAGATTTGTGGATTGAGTGTAAAATTACTGTAGGTTGGCAGAAAGAAGAATATCCAAGAGATCCAAAAACAGGAGCACCTTCAGACGAGCTAATGAAAAAATATAATCAGGTTATTACATATTTGAAAGGGAAAATGTCTCCAAAAGAAACTGATTGGGTGAAAAAAGACAGACCTACTCAAGAATTGAAAGAATTGGTGAATGCATATTATGAGAGGCTTCTTCAAGTTTTTAAACAGTACAGTGGTATAGAAAATATCACAGAGAAAGATATGGGACACTTTGTGTACAGGTTTGTATATGGATTGAGACCTGAAATAAGTGCTATGATTCAGCAGCATTTAATTTGTTGGCAGAGTAAATCAGTTTACAAAATACTATTTGTTATGTGAAGTATTGTGGAGATGACATAGAAATGAGACACAAGAAATTAAAAGAGAAATTAATGTTGGCTCGCATAAAAGCAGCAAAGAAAGGGGGATACTTGAGTGTTGATTCGCCATATGATTTTTAGTACAATGGTCAGACTACTACTGGAATGAAAGGTGTAGTTTCAAATGGCAATACGGTGACGCAAATGATCCCTATGGGTCAAGGAAGAGGTAGAGGTAATTTTAAAGATAAAGAAGAATTGAAAAGGAGGTATCCTTGTCATATTTGCGGTAAATTTGGACATTGGCGATGCGAGTGTAAGAGTCTGCTAAATACAGGGACAGGGAGGAGATGGCGACCAATTGCAAATGCAAAATCAGGGTTATCATGTGCAGACGAATCAGGCACAGATGAATCAGATGAAAAATCAGAATTCACAAATGCAGGTATCAAATAATAGAGGACAGGGTTTACAAATAATACAAACAACTTTGCCAAATCAGGATGTGAATGGTCAAATGCAAAAGTACAATACAAATGTGGGTTTTCATGCCAATGTTCAAATGAATTCAAATGTGCAGGTGGCTTCACAATATTTGATGACAGAAGGAAATGATTCAGATACATCACAATGACAGTGCCTGAGGGGGGAGGATGAGTGCATTCTTGGCGCATCTGTAGAGGTAGATCAGTCAGGTCCCTTTGTGGATGGCGAGGTTGATGGTAATGCCATTACATTCCTCGTAGATACTGGTGCTACCCATTCCACATTGAGAACTGTCCAACCCTACCCCTCTCGAGAGAAAGTATCTAAGTTGTAGGAGTGGCAAATACGTTAATTAAAACACCAGTGACAAGACCAATGAAAGTTCAAATAGGAAATTTCCAAAAAGTGCACAAATTGTTTGTCTGTGATACTAGTCAAGTTAATGTGTTAGGTAGGGACTTGTTGTGTAAAACGAACAGTTCCATTTATTGTACCCCAGATGCAATAGCATTTCATACAAAAGAGGAAGATGTAAGCTTCAAAATGTCTAGGCAGGGAACAGAAGTGAATGAGTTGTATCCATTGCTTACAGTGAAAGATTTGCCTGTTGAGAGAAAAAGTGTTGTCTGATGTGTGGGATTTTACAGGGAAAGATATCGGATTGATGAAAGGAGTTGCACCGATTCAAATAACAGTAAAGTTTGATGCAGAATTTCCAAGAATACGACGGTATAAAATGATATACTGACGAAATTGCACAATTTTGTGCTTTGAATACTTATTTGATTAATGTGGACCAACAAATTGATCAAATTAGCCACACAGAATGCAGGTTGATGTTCTCATCTGTTGAAACTTGGGATGAAGTGAGAGAATTACAGGAAGAAGCAAGTGATTCAGAGAAAACTGGGTGGATCAAATCAGGATGTACACGCAGATTAGATGATGAAGTGTGGATCTACACGGATGGGAGACCAGTAATGCCAGATAATCAAGCATGGTTTAACGCCAACGTCAGGGTTCTTGCAGAAAGTCTCTGTCAAAGATGTGCTGTATGTCAACAACAGAATGCAGGGAGAAAACAGTGGTTAGCATGGGACGAATTGGAAAAGCTGCAGTTTCATTTACAAGGATGCAAATGGACTTCATTGAGATGCCTCCTTGTCAAGGACTAAAATATGTTCTTGTGGTTGTTTGTCTGTTTTCTCATTGGGTTGAAGCATACCCAACAGGACGAAATGACAGTCTAACTGTTGCTAAATTGCGGTTTAGAGCAATAATACCTAGATTCTGTTTCCCAGTCTCTTTGGAATCAGATAGGGCAATACATTTTAATAATGAAATAATTCAGATGATTTGTGCAGCATTACAAATAGACCAGAAGTTGTACTGTGCCTACAGACCGGAGGCATCAGGTGTTGTTGAGCAGATGAATGGCACTATAAAATCTAGATTGGCTAAGGTTTGTGAGTCCACAAAACTGAAATGTCCTGATGCACTGCCATTGGTGTTGATGAGCTTGAGAAGTATCCCTGACAGAAGAACAGGACTGTCCCCACATGAAATTGTGATGGACAGGGCTAAGAGACAGCCGACGGTCCCAGCAACTGATGAACATTACTAATGATTTGGCTCTGGATTATTGCAAAGGTTTGGCTGCTGTGGTAGGTTCTGTGTCTCACCAGGTTGGAGAAGTTATAACGACAACACAGCAAGAATAGGGAAATGATCTGAGTCCTGGGAACTGGGTGCTTGTGAAGAAGCATGTGAGGAAGTCTTGCCTAGAATCGCGATGGCATGTTCCCTATCAAGGAGTACTGGTGACAACGACTGCTGTTAAGTGTGGAGGTTTGCCAAATTGGATACATGCAAGCCACACCAGAAGAGTCCCATGTCCACTTGAAAGTGAAGCACTTGCAGAAGAAGAACGACGAGAACAAAGAAACGTTCCAAGTCGAGTTGAGAATCAATTAGAGTGGGCACAAGTTACTGGGACTGAAAGAAAATGATGCTGTGGTTGTTACTGTTGAAAATGAAGTGATCCCTATAAGCAGCAATAAAGAAAAAAGAAAAAGGGATTCATCAGAAGAAAAGAATGAATCAATTACAGATGACAGTGACAATGAAAATGGAAAAAGAATAAAGAGAGAAGATAAATAACTAAAAGGAGTGAAAAGAGTAAAATACTTTGTGAATAAAAGGGTTCCAGAAACAGTGATTGAAATATCTAGCCAACCTGAACAAAGTGAAGTGGAAGGAGAAGGAGAGCAAGTGCAAAGAACAAAAAAGAATAAAAGTACCAAATGAGAAATACAGAGCATCTGAATGGACATATGTGGTGACTACTGCATTGAATGATTGGGAAAAAGAATTTCTTGAACTTTGTACAAAAGGCAGTTGCTCATGTAAGCCACCCTAGATAAACTGTGTTTCTGAAAATGGTGCAGAAAAAGAAAGAGGAGATTTATGAAATAAATGAATTCTGCTGAATTCTGAAAAGTTCTGGAGCAAGAACTGAAACTTAAGGAGGCTGAAGGCTCAATTGGTGTGAGATGCACAACCTAAAACTAATCTAGTAAAATTTAGTTTAGAAATTGTGGTTGAATTTTTGAAATGTTTGAATGTTTGAATAATTTTGAATTTTTAGAATGGAAAGAACTACATCTGGGACTAGCAAACAGAATTAAGGCATATTTAAGCAGAAATGTCAATGTTTGTCTTGCATGTGTTATGGTAACGATGATTGTATAGTTGGTATTAACATTTATAGTACCATGTTTTATGTTTATTAATGTAGTGAATGTTACTAATAATAATGAGCATGTAACAATTAATGCGAAAAGAGATCTGAAAGAAGATCCAAAGACTAATATTAAGGAATTGACTGGCGCAAGATCCTCCATATGTTAATAAGCGGACGATAGTTGCCCTCCTGTACGCTGATGATGCGGTTTTAATGGCCCGCACACAACTTGGTTTGCAGAAAGCACTTTTAACTTATGCATGTTTTATGAATAAACTAGGCCTAAAACTAAATGAAAGAAAAACCTTTGTGATGAGCTGTGGGAAAGGGAGAGTTAAAAGCAATAGCCTCCCCTTGGGGGATAAAAGAGTAGATTGCACAAACTCCTTTTCTTATTTAGATGTATTATTCACTAATACGGGCTCATGGGGCCCAGCGGTGAAAAGTAGGAGTTTGCTATTTATGAAGGCGACTGCGGCCCTCACTAACTTCACAAAGAAAATGTGAAAAAGACCCCCCGACATATTAGTCAAAATCTATCAGGCCAAATGCTTAAGTATAGCAATATATGGGGCGGGCGTGTGGGGTTTTGATGATGTGTCCTCGATTCAACGCGTAGAAAACGTCTTTCTAAGATTCATTTTAGCCGTACCAGCAAGTTCCCTGGTTTTTAGTCGCCATAGCGAATTAGGTATCACCTATGTTTCTGATACCATAAAAATGCAACCTATTTTGCTTTGGCACCGTGTATGGACTTCAAACAGTACGTCCCTGAATAGAGAAATAATCAAGGACTCTTTGAAACTGGATCAGGCAAATAAGATCACATGGTTAAACTATGTGAGAAGATTTTTGAGTGACATTGGCCACCCGGAGTTTTATTCTACTCCTGAGAAAATGAATTCCATTTCTAGAAAGGATTTTAAAATAAGATGCTCCGCTCACTTGGACCTACTCAGAGTTTTAAAGGAGGCTAATAAGCAAACGGTGGTTCAACATCAAATGACTTTATCTTCCTATGGTATGCAACCGTATCTCCTATGCTGCACGGGGGGTTATGATAGATACCTTTTAACCTGTTTTAGGTTTAATAATTTTCACCGACTGGTCAGCTATCCAGAAATAAACGACTGGTCTAGAGAGCTACCTGTTTGCCCCTGTGATAATGTATCCACACAATCCACTCTCCATGTGACCTTGTTTTGTAAATTTTATGAAAAACAAAGAATAAGATGGATCCTCCCCTTGCTAAAACTGGTTGGCCTGAGACAATGTAGACGAGCGTTTTTACATCTACAATTTTTAGATAACACGTTTTTAATAAGTATTATGACTGGTTTCCTGAAAAGTATTATGAGAATTAGAAAAAGCCTAATTGCCTAAAACCTATTCGTGATTGTTGCTAGGATCCCTGTATAGCCTGATTTACTTGAATGTACTTTTTTGCACAGTGTGATAGACTAATGTCTTCTTTTTAACATATTTTAACTGTTTTTATTCCATGTTTGTGCTTTCATGATTTTAAAATGCCTAACATCGAATAAAGCTAATTTTGAATTGAAGGAATTGACTGGTAGTGTTCTAAATGTCTTCACTAAACTCTTGTATGAATATGTGGATACTATGGATGCGAGAGATTGTTATGTGTGCATGCAGTTACCTATGTCTGTCTCTGAAGGGGTGACTTACCAGCACCTCTGTTAACATATGGTATTTCAAGTAGTGTACTAATCAGCCTGATCTATGGCAAGGAGATGTTTCAATACTTTTACTCAAACTTTGAGTACGGAATACATGTACGATTTCTTCCATTCTACTAAAACAATAGACGCAGTATATGCACATCAAAATAATCTAACTTGTAAGTTACATAGTGTTGAAATAGAATTTATTAATACAGAAGAATTTAGACGTAGACGTTTTAAGCAAAGAGCTGCAGAGCAGAAAAGTAGGGAACCACCATGGGCACATAAAGAAGGTGATTACAAACAGGGTGAGACTTATGCTGCTATAACTCTGGATTGGCCTCATAGAGGGAAGCTTTGCTTACTAAGGCAGAAGACTGATTATGATCATTTTGTTGGTTCCAGTGAAAGTGGACATACTTTTCTTAAAACAGGGGGATGGGGATTAAGAGGTGGTACTGATCCTGTATTCCCTGGAGTTTATTATGTGTGTGGAAAAAGTACCTATTATAGGTTACCACCGCATTGATTTGGGTGTTGTTATATGGGTATAGTCTTTCCAAAAATATATCATGTTGGTGATAAACATGGATGCAATGAAAAGGGACTAACAAGGAATAAAAGGGGTTTTAGTGCTGCAGAAATTGTAGGAGATATTTTAGGGCATTGATACCTTCAGTTGTGGTAATACCTTCAGTTGTGGTAATTCTAAATTCTCAAAAGATCAGAAAATTATCTAAAGTGGTTGATCGTTTATCAACGGATACTGCTGGTGGATTTTTGATGATTCACCCAGAAATGGTTGCTATGAGAACCATGGTTTTACAAAATAGACTTGCCCTAGATGTATTATTTGCAAAAGAGTTTGGAGTCTGTAGTATGCTGAAAATTCAACAATGTTGCATATATATTCCTGATAAAAGTAAAGATCTAGAAGGATATATTAGCAACATTACTCATTTACATGATGATTTAGGAAAACTGAAGGTTGATGGTGCTTGGGAGAAAATTGGTAAGGGTTTCTATTCTATAGGTAATTGGTTTTCAACATTCACTAACAGCTTATTAGGGAGGATACTAACACCAATAGTTACTGCTGCTACTGGCATACTAATGGCCTTTATGCTTTATAAATGTTGTAAGAATAGAACAAAAGATGCAAAATGAGCAAGAAAAAGGAAAAGAGGAGAAATAGAAATGGAGTACCGAATGGGTGTTTATTTTAGTGTGATGAAAGATTTGGAAAGCGTTAGGTTGAAACAGATGCGAACAAAGGATACTGCATTCTGAAATTATGTTATCAGATAGTAATCTGATAAGGGTTATTGTGATGGTTTGGGATACCATCAGATGGGGGGATTGATGGAGTACGATTTTTGTAAATAAAATCTGCTTGATGAAATCCACCCAAATGCATGCTTTTTATTGAAATGCGCTGGATTATTAACAATAACATGAGAATGTACAACATGAAATGTGCACAAGGCACGATAGTTCGATTTAATAATGAGAATAATGCTAACTGAATGTTATTCTGTCTACCTAACTACAGAAAAATAAACGACAAAGAAACAACTTTTATTCTTTGTAAAAGTAGTGTAGGTTTTAGAAATTATTCTGTTTTGTTAAAATAATGTAGGCTTCAGAATTGTTAGGGTATGTGCTTATTTTATTCTTTGTAAAAGTAGTGTAGGTTTTAGAAATTATTCTGTTTTGTAAAAATAATGTAGGCCTCAGAATTGTTAGGGGATGTGCTTCTGTGCGCCTGTACTTCTGCCTCTCAAAAATGTATCAAGTGTTTCCTTAGAGTTTTCTCCTCCAAATGTTTCTAATGCTTCCTTAGAGTGCAGATTTTTTAGCCTATTTCTGAATAAAACTTTAGATTTCTTTCCTGATTAGGCGAGGGTTGTAGAACACGTGAATGTAACTGTAACAGAAATTGAACACGTTAGTGGCTGGATTATTTCCTCGTCCTCCTAAGGAAGTTGTATAGTGATTTAGACAAAGGGTGTTTAGAAATATTAGTTAGGTCATTGTCAGTACACTGCCACACCATTATGTTTAGCCAATGAAAAGTTTTGCAGAGAGTAGAGAACGCAACATTTTAACCAACACAAGGAAATGGCGGTGTATAAAGATTCCTGTGGGAAAGTGTTCCTCGGCTCGTTCACAAGAATAGTGACCTGTCCTGAATTCATGGTATGCTGCATGCCGTGCTGATTCCTGATTCTCTGGCTGGCAAACCCTGCTGTTCCTAAGAGACTTTCCTAGAGATTTTCCACATCATCGTCTGGTGATGCTGCCTTTGCTATACTCTAACGGCAGTGGAGTTAGCTTTTCAGACTAATTGCACACTGTGCATTAGATTTTCGATTTGTAAGTGAATCGTTGTTTCAATGATGTTCTCTCTCACTCCTCTATTTCTGATATTCTGATGTATTTGTAAATGATCTATGGTGATTATTGTGAATCTATTTTGTATTCTATGAATCGGATTATGACATTCTAACTTGTATTTATGCTTGGCCATTCATATTATGAAATAACAAGAAATACAAAAAGAATATTGTTTTCTTCACTACTGAGTTATTGAGTTATTTGGATATGTTTATAATGACAAATGTTTACCATATTTCTTCAATGTAGGTCCTCATGGAGGAATAGCATACCGTCTTTCATTATTTGGACCCTTTTAGCTCTACCAAAGATTCATCGGAGGACCTTTGATATTGCTAATTGTATGATAATGACTTATGGGCCCGTCATTAAAGTTACACTTACGATAATTGTATAGTGGTTGATGTGGAAAGGTAAGCTGTCAAAAATCCCCCAACGCTTCCGCTGCATCACCCTTATTCAAAAAACTCTTTGGCATACCATCAACTAATTTTGCTGACAGCATTTTAAGAGCAATAGAAATATTGTTTGACCATGCCTGAAACAGTTAAAGGACAAAGTTAATATTCCAAAGTGATGCATACTAGGCTTTAGGGGGATTATAGTAACAAACAGCCTAGAACAATACACACAAAAGGATGCTCTTTGGTCTATTGTCAATACATTAATGATCGATTGATATGACTGATCTGTAATAATTAATAGTTCTAAATGACTCTCGGTGAGCTATCAACAAGGATAGGATATTAGGAACTGCTGTGAAATTTGTCAATCTGTGATTATAATTCGTTTTGTTTTGTTATTTTTATTTGGTGATACAGTATTCAATTAAACATACATACAGAAATCCAATTTAATAATGACAAAACTTATGGTATAATTATGTATTGGAAACATATATGTATGCACAAAACCATGAAAGTGCATAGCGCAATCAAGCAATGGAGACATAATAATTCCAAAGACAAAGACTTTTGGCTAGCACCTGTCTGTTGATTAACTCTATTCAGTTCTGTAAGCTGGTCAAAAAATGAAGTAATTATTTTAGTACTCCATTTTTGTTGTAAGAGTGAGTGTGGAACCAACAGTGATACATAAATTAATATATGGCATCTCTTAGGCATCTTATTAAGAGGAAAGAATTCCAAAAGAGCTAAAATAGGATAACAAACAATTTTAATCAGAAGATTTCCTTCCAGATACTCAAATACGGAGTGTGAAAAGCTATCAAGGAAATGACAACACCATATATTAGACCAATTCACAATCTCTAACAATTCAAATCTGAAGCAATGAAAAGAAAATTCATGGTAATATGTTTTAAAAACTGTGGCGTACAATAAATCAGTAATTTCTAATAAAGTTGCTTTTTATGAATATTTGCATCCATTAAAACAGAAAAATGTAATAATCGTGTAGCAAACTACATCAGTTAAAACCACATTCTCCTATTTAGCCCTTTCTCCTTAGTTCATTTCTTAGCAATTTAAGAAATGTATCTATTTCATTAATATTCATGAGATATTTTTTATCCCCCTGCGGATCTTGATACTGGAGCTCTGATGAATTGGTGACCAGCTCTTTATTAAGCTATTTCGGGATTGGATCATTATTCTTAAATGTAGTATATAGCATTATACATCAGTGGAGCCATTTTATATCTGATATTACTACTGGCTCTGTTTCATCCCCAGGTTTTCCAATTATCACCATTCAAACATCATTTTGCTTGACAAAGCCACTAGCTTTCCATTTTATTTTTTATGGCTATTTTGTCTAAAACATTATGGGTGTCATTACGATGGCGGTTGGTCAGACTTGCCATGGTTTTGGGCAGGAACCGTCCAACAATGAGTCTGTGGTCCCATCCGAACTATTTGGATATGACCGCTGTGCACGCAGCCATAAAATGCCTTTTCCTACTGCAGCTCCTGCTGCGGCCCAGGAGAGGGCCGCACTACAAGCCGCATTAGATAAAGGCTCTTTTCAAACATCCATGCACTGTGTGCCAGGCACCACGGTAGGGAGTGGAGTGGCAGCAAGTGAAGACATACCTGCAGTGAGTGCACTGGCAAGGAATGAGTTAAGACACTGGAAGGGCTGAGATTGTTGATTGTATGCCCCTCCACTACTGTGATTAACATTTAATACCTGAATTGAGCCCCCACCCCATGCTAAATGGTTGGGGGCGTGAGCATTAAACCCGGTATTTGTAAAGTGCGGACTACTCACCCCTATGGGTCTCAAGGCACTGGGGGCCATCGGGAATCATTCTCTTAGCCCCACACTCCAGATTCAGCCACCATGGCTGCTGTACCACACATCTCTCCTTGTGTGTGCTTTGTTCGCCCTAAGTTAGCAGGGTATGCCCAGACCTGGGTCCCTTGTTCACTTTGCCACTGGATTCAAGCTAGCCTGGCTGATGATGTGTGTTACCCAGAAACCGGTCCCAGGATTCTTGTTTCCAGTTCAGGGAAAACCTGGCTTGGCAGTTTGGGCTGGACTGTTCCCATGAGGCACAGGTTAAGACTTATTTGCATATAGCTGGGTCTGAACTGAGGTGGCAAAGTGAGCTTAAGAATGATGATGGATTCAACCCAGATCTGTGATTGGGGGTGAGTGTCTGAAACGTTTCAGCACTCTGTCCATCATCTCCTTCTGTTTGATTTGTTCACACCTCTCTCATCGAGCATTCAGACATGTGAGAGGGGCATGGCTTGTCCAAGGGAGATGCGGACGCGTGAACAGAGAGCTCTGCATCAGCCAGTATTTTATCCTGATATAACACACAGCCGGGGGACGTTTTTCAAATACCCAATGCCTGGTGTGCACCCAGAACAGCGGGGAGAGATATTGAACTGGCCCTGGGGCTGCTCGGCAGTGAGACCGAGGACCCGCAACTTTTGCCGACGATCGGGAGGAGGAGGCTGCGCAAAATGGCACCTGCAGCGGCTCCTGCATGAATCCACAGCCCGGCTGGGGAGAAGAGCGCGGGCCGCGATCTTCGCCTGGTGCCGCCTCTAGAACTTGCCCTTTGCTGAGGTGGCTGGCGGCGGAGACCGGGACTACCATGAGTACCCAGTGAGGAGAGTGCACGGACCGGTTTGAGGGCCTGCAGCTGACGGGAGCGGAGAGCTGTGGCATTGATGGATTGGGAAGCAGAGTCTGAGCGCAGCAGCGCTCGAGGCGGCCCCAGCATAAATTGCCGCCTGATCCGAGTGGCATGCGTGGACTGTGCTTCTCCCCTGCTGTTGCTCCTAGAGCCTGCTGATTGCTGAGTCACCCAGAGAGGTTGAATTGGGATTACTGCGTGGGAGGCCTTTTGACGAATTTGAGGGCACAGATGCAATTGTAATCTGAATGGGGTAATGAACAGTCTGCTGGCCGGGTAGATTACCTGGTGCTTCCCCCTAGAGCCTGTTATTCACTGGGGAATCTTACACAGCCGAACCTGGTTGCGCTACTCATTGGGCTTCTCGGAGCGTATGCAGGTGCAGCTGTGTGCCCCTCTTGGGCAGCGTGCTGCGAAAAGACGCGAAAAGGTGCCCTGATGGAATGCATACAGCGCTGGAGCCGGTGATGATGTACCCGGGAACTTTGAGATCACTCCCGGACAGGGGGAAAACTGATGTGACCTGGGGTACCCCCTGAACAAAGGACGCTCTGCACTAGCTGCTCGGGAAGAGTGGCTCCAGACGCTAGTGCTTGCAGCTGCGACTGCTGAGTGCCGAGGGCTGCTCGTCGGTGCTGTCTTCCCCTGCTGGACTGAGGCCCTTTGAGGCAGTAGCGGTGCCTTACTTGCTCCTGGTCTGCAGTGGGCTGTTCCTGAGACTGGTGCAGTTGTGACCCTATAAGTGCTGTTGCGGCCGCTAACCTCGTGAGCTCTGTGGGGAACCCCAGAGTGGGGTTTGGATAACTGCCCGGGACACTGTTGGTTTACCAGAAAGGAAAACAGCGATTACCCCCTTCCCCCCGGGACCTGGCCCAGAGCACTGAACATCAATATTGACTGGAGCCATAGTGAGTGATCTCACCGGTGCTCGAGATTACCGGGGCTGACAGCACTATCCTTATTGGTTCTAGAGCGAGACGGACCACCCCTTGTGAAACACTGTGTGAGGCCCTGAGGGAGGGGAAGAGGACACGGGTCTGCATCGCCTTGCCATTGCCACCCACCGTACTGTAAGGTGCTGGTTGGATGGGACACCAGGACTTGGGCCGCAGTCAGCTGCCTGGGACTAACTTACACTTTAGGGGGCTGCCCCAGTGGAGGGCGGAGATTAACCTGAACGGTGCATATACCCATAGCACGGGACAGTGCAAGGCTGAGTTCCCCTTCACTAGTGCGAGCACTTGCATTGTTGGCTGACGACACTTCCGCAAGAGCTCAGCGGCGGCCCCGCTGGGTGCAGGGGTACGTGATCAGAGAGGCGCTGGTCCTGGTAGGTGGCCCGATACCTACGAGCGGAGGGGGACTGCTCAAGGAGCATTGCACTGGGATTTGAACTATTCACAGCGCGACTGGAGTGGCCTCCGCTGCGAATCGGTGCGCCATTTTGGGTAAACCCAGGGCTAAGACAACTGGGGCTATGCCGGATCCTGAAGATAGTGCAAACGAGCAATCGCAGACGAGGCCAGAGGACCCAGTACAGCAGCATTTAAAGCAAATACTTGATACCATCGCTGACACCAAAGCCACCCTTCATTAGGACATCAGCATGGTGGCGGTTGGCTTGGGACTGCTGCGTGAGGAGCACAAGAAACTATCGGAGACGGTTAAGGACGCTGAAACAAGTCTTGCAGGATTGATGCCAGCGCAAGAGGCCTCAGAACAGCAGTTGGGTGCCCTTGCGGACAGAGAGAGCGTATTGGAGCGCTGAGCCGAAGATGCGGAAGGGCGCAATCGGAGGAACAACATCAGAGTGGTGGGACTGCTGGAGGGAACAGAAGGGAGCGACATGGTGTCCTACCTAGAGAACTGGTTCAAGACTGTGGTGGCTCCGGAGGGGCAGTCCACCTTCTATACTCTGGAGCAGGCCAATAGGGTGCTTGCTAGGCTGCTGGCTCCAGGAAGGCCCCCGAGACCTGTGGTGACCTGCCTGCTCCACTTTCGAGACAGAGACTTACTGCTGCAGAGAGCAAGGGCCGATGGCCCCTTCACTGTGGACAACAGTAGAGTCCCCCAGTTCCCGGATTATACACTGGAGGTTCAGAGGGGGCGGGCCTCCTATATGGAAGTTAAGAAGGCGCTGAGAGAAGAGGGCCTTTAATACTCCCTGATGTTTCCGGCCCGACTGTGCATTGCTCTCGAGGGAACCACTCACTACTTTGAGTCTCCCACGGAAGCATGGGACTGGCTGGAAGTTTACAAGGGCGGGTTGGCGAGTGATGTGAACTGAGAGGGGGCGAGGCCGAAGACCACAATCCCCACAATGACCATGCCTGGCAGACCACGGAGGAGGACCCCAAGGAAACCTTCCTCATCTCAAGCTATGAAGGAGTGAGCCGAGGCGCTACAGGTGGTGGCGACACTGTCCCAGAACCGAAGTCCTCCTACAATGGACAAAGAGGCTGGTTCTACCAAAGAGTCGGCTGATAATGACTCAGACACGTCTCAAAGTGGCAGTGTGAAGATGCCTGTGGTAACCCCTCAGAATTTAGACGATGTTGTGTGAACAGTAATGGTAGGCTAGAGTGACTCCGGCGATCTGAGAGACAATGGTCTCACTCTGTTTATGAGGACCCTGAGCTAGCTTTGTCTAAGTACGGCTGATGCACTGCGACCTGGGCATACACCCCAAGGCAGCTGCACACTCTTGTACCTCTGTTCTAGTCAGAGGTTTATCTATAGTTTAATATAGTTTGGATGGGAGCTTGTTTGATAGTAACTGTCCTTGGGAGGGGGAGTTGGGTGTTCTGGGGTGTTACTTTGGGGCCTCGGCGGGTCACTTTAAGAAGTCCACTAGAGTACTGTACACAGGTTTGTCATGGGTTCGCTGCTTGAATTGAAATGCGTATCATGGAATGTCAAGGGCATATATACTATGGAGTGCCGCCACAAGGTACATGCTTACTTAGTGCACAAAGGGATTCAAATCGCCTTCCTTCAGGAGACGCATATCCCAGGCCGTGAGGGTCTCGCTCTGCTGCGTGGGTGGAGGAGCCAGATCTTCTACACAGTTTATTCTGCCTTTGCGTGAGGCGTATTGATATGGGTTAGGGCGGGGGTGCCTTTCCACCTTGTGCGGCAGCTAACAGACCCAGAAGGGAGATATGTGATGGTTGCGGGTCGGCTTAATGGTAGGGAGGTTGCGCTGGGCAGTATATATGTGCCCAACACGAACCAACCAGTTTTTTTCACTCAACTGTTTAAGTTTATCCCTGATGTTTCCCTGGAAAGGTCACACCCGCGTCTACCCAATGCACCTATTCATAAGATCTCTAAGGCCAGGAGGGATTGGCAGCTCCAATGGAGACTGGTTGATACGTGGCGGGCATATCATCCGAGAGAGATTATTCCTTCTTCTCAGCACTGCACGAGATCCATGTTCGGCCAGATGTGATACTGTGCTCCCCAGACTTACACGCTGCAGTCAAACACAGTGAATACCTCACCAGGACACTTTCAGACCATAACCCACTGCTCTTACGAATACAATGGTCCCAGGTGCGCCCGCAATCCCAACTTGGTGACTAAACCCAGAGCTCTTAGAAAATCAGGTCTTTCGGGAGGTGGTGGGGGCTGGCATAACCAAATATTTGCCTGAGAACACGGGCATGGCATCCTCGTCCGCTGTGAAGTGGGATGCTTTTAAGGTAGTGGTGAGGGGTCACTGTATTACCAACATGCTGGGGGTGCATAAGACACTACTTCAAGATATAGAGACTGCGGATCAGCACTTACGAGAGGTGGAACGTGACCGGCCTGAGCAGTCTCATAGACAGCAGGACTTGCTAGAGGCGAGGGAAGAGGTCGCCGTGCGGGTTGAGAGACTGCGCTGTCTTGATTATAAAAAAATATATAGCGCATGCTCATGCCGAGCGTGATAAATCTGGTGCGTTGCTGGCTTGGTTAGCCAACCCAGCCAGGGTACGGTCATCTCAGAATTGTGGAGCCCAAAAGGGAAAATTTACTATACGCAGCAGGGATTAATGATCAATTCCATGCCTATTACACAAATCTTTATCAGAGCAATGTGACGTTGAATGGGGATGTTCTTGGGGAGTTCCTGGCTGCAGATGACCTTCCAAAGCTTGATAGGGCACAGGCAGAGTTACTAGGCCAAGATATGATAGTAGGAGAATTTAGGGGGGCAATTAAAAATATGGTGTGGAAAAAGACCCCTGGGGTAGATGGCCTTCCGATCGAGTTTTATCTGACCTACATTGACTTTTTAGCTCCAAAACTAGTGACTCTTTATAATGAGGCAAAGAGCGCGGGTCAACTGCCAGTCACTACTCGCGAAGCTATTATTATTCCGTTGCTGAAGCCAGGGAAATCGCCCTCTTATAGGAACGCCTATCGCCCACTTTTCATGCTTACCACTGACTATAAGATTTTAAGCCGGATCCTGGCGACCCGATTGCTCACACATATGGTCCACTTGGTACACAGGGATCAGGCGGGATTCATCCCGACGCGAAACACTGCCATCAATGTGTGGCGCCTGCTTCGCACATTGGAAGCATCCGAAGGCATCCGCTGCCATTTTTTCGGTCGATATCGAAAAAGCTTTCGACAGCCTAGAATGGCCCTACTTGTTCCAGGTCATGCGCAATTTTGGCTTGGGCAATACTTTTGTGGCTTGGATGGCATTGTTGTACAGGTATTCCACCGCTCGGGTTAAAATGGGTGGACTGATCGCAGATGCCTGTGCGGTGAGCCGCGGGACACGGCAGGGATGCCGGCTCTCCCCTCTATTATTTGCCGTGGCCATGGAACCTCTAGCGGCGCAGGCCCGGACGGGACGGCCATACTCAGGTCTTTGTGTGAGCGGCCTCACTCACTACATCGCGCTCTATGCCGATGACCTCCTCATGTTCTTAGCAAATACGAATGATGCCCTTGTCGGAGCGAAGAGCATACCCCGGGATCTCGAGGTTGTTGCGGGACTCAAGTTGAATTGGACGAAGTCATGTCTCTTTCCCACTACCCCCTCGGATGAGGGCCCTTTAATTACTGATGGCATGCAGTGGGAGTACCGTTGCTTGATGTACCTGGGGACCCGTATTTATCATACGCATGCTTACCTGTTAGAGGGTAATGTGGGGAGAGCCATCCGGGGCCTTAAAGGCAGCCTGGAATTTTGGGGGACCTTGCCGCTTTCGGTGGCCAGCCGGGTGGCCCTTCTTAAAATAGTAGCCCTCCCTAGGCTCCTGTATTATTTCCAAACCCTCCCAATCTAGATCCCTGCGTCGATTGTTTTTTAAACGGCTTCAAACGATGTCCACGGGTATTCTTTGGGCTACTGGCAGGTGACGGGTGGCCCTGAAGACTCTCATGCGCCCAAGGGCTGGTAGGGGTCTGGCTGTTAGGGGTCTGGCGGTTCCTGACTTTGAGACATACTATTTGGCAGGCCAGTTACAGTGGCTTACCCAAGCAGTGGCGCTGAAATTTCGGACACTGGATGAGCGGGAGGATGGGCATATACCTTGGCAGATATTGTCTCGCATTATATTACAGCTGCCGTTGCAGCTCAAGGCACTCACTAATGAGCTACAGACGTTTCAGCTTTGTTGGAACAGGAGCCAGCGAAGAGCGCAGATCACGCGTCCCTATGCACCTGAGATCCCTTTGGCCATGTGCACGGCTCTACCACACGGGGGCAACTGGGCAGCGTTGACTGACTGGGGGTAGAGGGGTCTGACTACAATAGTTGACCTATATGAGGATAATGCCCTCTTGTCCTTCGATGCATTGCGGGATAGGCACAACCTGCCTCGTGGGGACTATCTTCTCCATTCGGTCCTTGTGTCGGCCATCCAAAAGCACTGGAGAGAAGGGCTATCTGAGCCGCAGACCTCCATGGCTTGCCAGAACGTAGTATTAGCGGCAGGAATCTTCAAGGCAGTTATGTGTCTATATAGGCGAATGACACGTGAGGCGCTGACTCCATTGCTGGTGCTGAAGCATAGGGCGTATCTCACCCCAGCGAAGATTAACAAATACTTTGGTACGACCACAGCGCTATGCCCGCGATGCAACACGGAGGGTGTGGATTTCCGTCACATGATGTGGGACTGCCCCCAGCCTGGGACATATTGGGAGGAGGTGGTGGCACTGTTGTGTGACATTACCTGAGAGAGAGATTGAAACCGCTATAGGCCCTTGCTTGCTGCACTGGTTCCCCACACCTCCAAGAACAAGATCACAAGCAAGTTTTTGGATCTGGGCCTCCTATTGGCCAAGAGAGACATTACGGCACATTGGAAATCCAAGCGGAGTCCAAGTGTTCGGAGGTGGAGAACTGTTTTTCTTAAATGGGCGGAATGTGAGGGCACTATTAGGTTACAGATTGCTAGCCGCGCGCAGCGAACATTCTTTGGAAGCTGAAGCATTGGTGGTGTTATTGAAAGCTCCGGAGGTTGACTCAGAGGTGGAATCTTCGGCTGGCGATCCGGCTGTTTTGCCCTGATGACTGTATGTTCCGTACCTATCTAAATAAACCTATTGTATCCCTGACTGCAATTACCTTTATCGCTTCAGAACTTCCTGGTATGCACTGTATGATGTATGTATCATGGATTGATGTGCTACACCCTGCTGTTATAGCATTCTGCTCCATGTGACACGCCGGGCAGGGGTAAGAGGGTGGGGTGTTATTTTCGTTTTGCTTTCCTCTAGCGCGCAGCACAGGTGCCACTCTTATGGCTCTCATTGCTTACTTCCCGTTACTACTGTGTTCATTTCTCAGCAATCCGGGGGCCAGCATGGTGCTCTGATTTTGGAGACCGGTACACAAAAATTGTTGACCACGGATATATAACTTGTATGTTGTTGACAGATGGGCACCTGTTAGAATTTGTATCCTGAATATGCCAGATTATGTTTGTTTTGAAACTAATAAAAATATGTTAAAACATTTTTTTTTCAGACCTGTGAGACTGTACTGCTTTTATTGAGGAAAGCATGATTCAAAAGTGTTGGCACTGGTATGTGAAGCATGTTTTCAAAGCAAACACGTGCATCTTACGTTACAGAGAAAAGTGTTGCTAAGAGCTGACCCGTGCTGTTACTCTACTGTGCGCTGCGGCCAAGGTTTCCTAGCGCAAGGATTGTGAGTGGCACTATGGAAGGCACGAGGCGGGCATGCTCTGTGCAGTAGTGACAAACGACGTCACTTAAGGTCTATAATGCGATCAGCAGTTCCTTTAGAGCTCTTTGGAGAATGCTCACCAGCACGTCAGCAGCATGGCACCAGTAAGCGGCAAAGGCATACGGGGAAAAAGGACTGGAATGCGAGTTACCTTCTTAAGTGTGGTCACTACAGGGCATTAGAGCAGCGAATGATGGGATATACGTATCTAACTGGACATGAGCGCATTTTTTAGCATTCTTCAGTGTTCTGGATCACCCACAAAGTGTTTGGGGTAAAGTGCAGTCAAGATGCAGGTTGAGATGGAGAAAGGTAAACAGAACTGTTTGAAGTGAGGACAGTGTACAGAGCCACTATGTAGGCTTGAGAAGCTCATCTTGGGGCTTTTGAAGTTTCTTTTAGAGTGGATGTGGTTTCTAATTAAAAAAGATTGTCCCTTGGCAGCACCAGTTATCAGTTAAACAAACAGTGAGGTAGTGAAGAGACTGCCACACTGGTTTCATGCTGATACTCTGTGATTTCGTATCTACAGGCAGTGTGCTATGTGGATGTTAGGGTGAGATGTTGCGTTCCGGAGTGGAGGGTTGCTGCCCGAGAACATACGCAGTATGCTGAGTTCTTCACATGTAATTTTTGTTGCTTTTCGCATTTGTGCTCATTTTATTCTGATCTGGATTTGTAGTCAGTAAAAATGCTTTTACATGTGTGTACATGCAATGTGCTGTGCCATTTGTGTCCCTGGCCTTGTGAGGGTATGCAGTAGAGGATGTGTGTCATGTAAGTTCCTAGTCCTGCAAGAGTATGCAGTAGAGGGTAAGGGATGTTATGAAATGTGACATTGGTCCTATGAGGATGTACGGTAGAAGGCAAGTTATGGTGTAATTATCGCTGGCCCTGCAAGTATATGCAGTAGAGAGTGAGTGTTTAGCTCCCTAGTCCTGCAATAGTATGCAATAGGGTGTGAATGTGTAGTGCTAGCCCCCAAGCCTGCAAGAGTATGCAGTATAGGGGGTTTGTGTAGTATGTTTAACAAAAAGTGTGTGCAGTAGGGGTCTACCATGTATTTAACTGGTCCTGCAATAGTGTGCAGAAGGCGGGGAGTATAGAAGTATAGTGTCATTTGTGTGGTGTGGAGGGTGATTGTGCAGTAGAGGGTGTGTTGTCTGTATGTCCCTGGTGTGGCAAGAGAGCACGGCAGAGGGCGAGTGATAAAGGGTATGAATGGATGGGTTCTGTATGACCTGTGTACAGGGGTGCTTTTGGTTCATGTGGATGGGGTCTGATTTGACAATGGTCTGAATAATGTTTAGGAATTATCTAAATCTTGTATGGCTCATTTGTGTTTCCATCAGTTTTGTTGCATTCTTTTTATTTTTTAAGGGAAGGAGTTCTGTTCTGCTGTTAGTTGCAATGCATCCTCACCATATATACTCTGAACTCTGCTGCTCAGCCAGTGTGTGATGTCATGGAATGTTGATGAGTGCCTGGAGGAGTGTCAGAGAGAGTGGGCTGAGCAGTGAGGATGCTGGTCCTGGTGGGGGTATTTACTGTGCAATCGGTAACCCAAGCCATTACTTCTGCAATAAACCTATAACATGTTATCCTACGTGAACTGGCTACTTGACTTCTGCTTACCAAGAGGGTATCTTTTAATTACAACAAATTTCTTTTAAAAATCAAAGGAAATGCTCAGATGTTTTGTTCAGTGTGGCTAATGCTTGACAACACATTCAACATTGCTTGGGGAGTGTAAGAAGTGGCCCTGTTCCTCAGGCAAGCCAGCTTTGGAGAGTGGTTGCTTCATATTGCTCAACAGCAGACTCCTTTTTTGTTATCACTAACAGTTTTTGATACTCATTTGTATGATTGCAATAAGGGAAAACATCTTTAAAAAATAGACTTGCAGTCATAGCTGTAGTGACTGTTAATGTCTCATATTGAGCCACAGAAAAACGCACTACGCTGATTATCTCAGTGGAAGTGAAAACATTAGGAGAAAGAGATATGAATGCAATGTTCTCTAGTGTCATAAGTCTTTGGGACTAAAATGCCATACTAACTGTTAAATCTGTGATTGTAGTCGAATCATCCATTGGTGGTTCTGAAGAGTTCTTTGGAGAGTTCTCCTTGAGACAGCAGCAAAGGCAGAGAGCAACCAAGATTAACCTTATCCAACAGTGCTGAAGAGCGTAAAGTTAAACCAAACAGAAAACAATTACTTTATCCTGTGGACATTGTTGATTAGTTACCTTTTGAGAGTTTTGCAGACTTGTTAAGCATTGCAGAAGGTAAGTCCCCACGACTTGGACCATGAGGAACTAGTGGTTTTACATGAAAAAGTCACCCTACTAAAATGGAATAAAAGAAAAGAGCTTTCGCAAAGTTCCAAAGCAGCTACTGAAATCAGGCCACAGCATGTTATTGTAAGAAGGTGGAGGACTCTACAATTAGTACTGATCTTGAGAGAAAGGGGGACAAAAATCTGCAGTAAATCAGCTCTGGGCACTTGAACATGTACCATAAACATCTATATAGAGCTTTAAGATTCCACTGCATATTGTGATTGCCATGAACAAACAGTTGGCACAACAGATGCCAAGAATATCATTCCACGGTGAGTGCTACACTGCATGCTTTATATCACCACCCTTTGACACCTCACTGTGTTTAAGCTTTTGACTTCCCTTCTACAGTGCCTCCGTACAGCAGCAACAGAGAAGCAATAAATTAGCCAGAAAAAGGGCAATGATCGGGTTTAGAGAGTTTCTGCATCAGTATCTCCTCTGTGTTGGACCCCCAGTTTCCAGTCCGTTACACAGCACACACTGTGACGGAGGCAGTGGCCATCACTGGAAAAAGAGGATGCACCGAACATGTGGAGTTGTGTCCTTCATTGCATGTGGGGTTGAAATATCTCCCTAAATACCAGCTGCACTAAAATCTGATAAAATATCAATAGGCTTTTGTAGTGCCCCCAGCCCAAGATGCTTGAATACAGCCAATATCCAACGCCAATATCCCTGAGAGATCCAGAGCACCCTCAAAGATTACTAGCCTTAGATCATTTCATTTCTGGGTCCCCAGAAGTCTTTTCATAGATGGAGATTAGATGGTTGAAGGATCAGACTATCAACAGACCACTTCAGTAGAGATGGGAACCCTAGCGGAGACCTTCAAAAGGAACTACATGTGCTTCTTGCCTGTGAATCTGAGCAAGACACTTGGAAAGCATGGCAAAAAGTGTAAAAGTGTAATGGTTGCCTGTTGACCAATCTTTCAAATAAACATTCAAAGATTGCTTGCGGATTCAAGCTCAAACTGTAAAGCTAGTATAATCTCCTGCTCAGATGGAAGGCAAAATGTTTTATGTGATAAAAGGACCCCAATGCCCTAGCAATTTATGAAAGGCCCTCATCATGGGTACCCTCAAATCGCTGCAATCCCTTAGGTGGCTGGAACAACAGTCTGTTGTTATACTAAGGGTCCCTGGAAAGAACTCTGCCTCCCCTTACAGACGTCCCAGAAAGCCTTTGCTAGATCTGCTAGTAGATTGATGTACTTGACGACTGAAATATTGCCCAACCACACAGGGATAATACAATTTCTCTGTCCTTTGTGAAACTGTGAATTGCCAAGGCAATTCAAGAAGCTCCTAACTTTTTATATGGATTAATGACTACTTCTCTGACCCCAGGTGTCCAGTCTAGAACTGCCCACAATGAGCACCCCATTGTCACTTGCCAACATCAGATTCTAAAACTTGATCTGGAATGTCACAAATATTGTTTGCCTGTTCCAGCCCCTAGACTATCCAACTACTATATGACCTCTTCTAAGGTTTGTAAATATCGAGGAACCCGATCTGAGTAGTAAATACCTCTGTGTAAATGCTTGCTCTTTAAATGATGTAGAGAACAATAATGAAGTGGACCTGGAAAAATTGCATGAATGTAAGAGTCTAACAGCCCTGCTAATATGACCAACTGACACGCGGATTTGACAGATTGTGATTGAACCTTTCTTATATTTTTTTTTAATGAAACTGGATCTGATGTGTCTACTGAAACATTCATTGGTATTGGAAAGGATTCTTGAAACTGGAATTCTAGCTGAAACCCTTGCACAGTCTGTAGAACCTACAAATCTGTCATTATTGTTTTTCCATTTGTGAATAAACGACCGTCTTGCCACCATAGTGGGGAGGGGGGGGAGGAGAAAGAACCCTCACCTTGTTTTGTTACATCATTAACACACTTACCTTAGTTATTACCACCTCTCTTGTAGGTGGGAATTGCCTTCCCTTCTCCTTTGTGGGAAGAAGGCCCTCCCCTAAGCACACTTTTGCCTTGCCCAGAGGAGAAATGTTGGTAATATATCTGTGTTTTCATCAAAGAGTTGTCCCTGAGCTTTTGGACGAAGCCTCTAAATTCAACAGTGCTGTGAGTTTTGCCTCCCTTGCAATATGGCTGAATGTTTGCCCAAAACCATACAAGGCTGTCTCCATCCAGTTAGAAAGAATGTCAGGGTTCATTGGTTCCTCATATTCTTTGACTTAATCCACCATGACTGAGGCCTTAGTAATGGTCTCAACCATACAATTCATCCAGCCAGGATACCCAGGCCCTCTCAGTACTGTTCCTTGTGCCGTTTCCATTTCTATTCAGAGATCTTAATATTTTAGGATCTAAATATGGAGTTTTTGAAAACTTGTGTGGCATAAAAGGCCTGGAAACTCGTTTCTAAGTCTGCAAAATGTGGGTTTGGATAAAGCCATCCTGAGTCTGAGGGTGATATAGTCCGCCATATTGTCAGAATTGACCCACTCAGAGCAGTTAGGGTGTTGTAATAGAACACAGATTGCCCATTTGTGTTTAACAGCACAATCTGCCCGGACACGTTAGCAATGTCTTTTGAAAATGAATCACCCCACAAATATTAGCTTTTTATGGACCCAGGGTCAATCAGAAAAATTGTCACCATATGTTACTTCACCTCCAAAGTCATGAGAATCACCATATAATATATTATTGTCATCATAATTATGGATGTTATCAACATTCTCTTTCTAATCACCATTATCCTCAAAACCCTCAACATTATTCTGACAGCACCTCTCAAAAACAAAATGAGATGTTCTGTTGCCTTAAATCCTTCCATAAGGCTGAAGACTTGCAATTTTGACCTACAGTAAATGGTGTTGTGTGTTTAAGAGCCACCAATTAAAATACAGACTGCATCGGAAATCCATTTAACTTGGGATGATTGAGAGGGAGTCATAGTCTTAGATGTTGAGGGGCAGTTGCCTCTTTTTAAAGTATTATATGATCCCCACTACACTTGTCCCTGCATTATTGGTGACACCATGAGTTACCAAGGAAATGCTACTGCCAGCAAGAAAAGTCAATTTCTCAATGAATTACTTCTAACCAATATTATAAGTCACATTTTGTAAGGAAGATGTCATAGCAGTCTGCACTTACTGAGTCATGTAAACATGAATACAAATTATATTATATACATTCTTCTTTCTCAAACACACAATCCTGCTCCTGGTTTTTGGTTTTGTCACCTTGATTGTGCCCAGCCATTATTTTAATTTTTAGTTAATTGAAGTTATAAGCAAAGCAAATAAATTAACAAAATGGGATAACATACCCAAAGAAGTACTTACTCCTTTAAAAAGAATGCACTGTAAGCCCCTCTATAAGTCAGAAGTTGCATTCCATACAGCCCGAATAAACAAATGCAGGAAGAAGACTCCTAAGAAGCAGCATATACAACTAAAAGACAGATGGTGCCCATCAGGGAATAAAAAAGAGATGTGCATCCCGCAAGCAGACAGCAAGAAGCCACCTTAAGCGACCATGCTCTGTAGAACCCCAGAAGTATTCTACCGGGTGAGACTTAAACAAACAAAGGTGTGGACTATTGATGTGCATTCTAAATCCTGTGTAAGCCTATAGCCTCTTTTCTTTCTTTCTAGTAGAAAGTGTGAAGTTTTAGACAAGCGAAGAAATGTTAGTATTATTTCTTTCTAATCAGGCTGACCAATTTTCGTTGTTTATGTTGTGGTTACTGCCATCTTAAAATGCTTACAGTGAAGGCTAAATATCAACATGCGAATCGAGATGACACATCTATCACCATATCTATTTTGTCTTTGCTGGGACTTTAGTGAGATCAGATACTAATAAAAACTCAGGTATCTGCGCATTGGGACTTTAGTGAGACCAGATACAATACAAACTCAGGTACCCTAACATTAGTTGGAGTGACCTTGCGATGGACATACGAGGCCAGAGGTCACACCAGTTTTCTGCAACAAACTAGCCCCAGTAGTGGGTACTCCAGGCCTCAGATTGTGGCACAAAGGTGTGGCTTAAAGCCCTGCACTGCTAAATATTTGTTGACCAGGGCAGTGTCAGAAAATAGCAAAACAGTTATTTCTTACTCCGAAAAGGTAAGCTGTGCAACCCATCTTAAGAAATTTTATAGGCTCGCAATTTTCTGATTATGTTAAATCTTAACATACTGCTAAGAAGTAGCAATAGGGTGCTGACTTGCTAACTATGTTGGGATTGTTTATATTGTTTTCACTGGCCATGTCATGCATTACTACATTTATTTTCATATTTTGTGTGGATAACATTCATATTTTATGCACTAGATTGGATTTTAGAAATAAACATTTTCCTTGATAGTTGTATTAGCCAGTGTGCCTAAGTCTTCACAGTCATTGTGGAATTTGTAATCCTTTTGTTTGTGACAGTACGGCTCCTGTGAACAAAGTGATAAGATGCTGGCCGCAGAATGGAGCCTCCGGACTTGCTATAAAATTAAACTCCAAAGTTCTTATGACAAGAACTTTCTCTTGTTGCCAGGTGAATTAAGAAGAGAATTACACACTTTTCTACAGGACTGGAGGGCCTGTGTGAAGTTGATCCATTAGAAACGCTGTTTCTGCTATCCAAAACTGCATATTTAACATGCTGCATATGATCAAGCAATTTAAAATATGAACCTATTAGCCTTGTCCTTTTAAGTCACAGACCCATTTAAGAAATAACTCCACAAGCAAGGGACGATTAGGAAATACAGCTCTCGCACCCACAGCAACATTATATTTTGTAAGAATTGACAGGGCAGACACTAGCGCAGTCCATCACATTTTTAATGTTTGACACAGATGGAGATCAGGTGGAACCAGGAAAGAAGTCGGGTTCCTCTCAGTCACTTTCAGGTCTCATTCAGGATTAAGCTGTCAAGAATACATAGGGTGGAGCCAGGTGTGGGGCTCTTTTTTAAGCGCAACAATACAACAGCCATGGCTCTCTGGAAGACGTGGAGGAATGAGATGCCAAGAAGGAAGAACGAAGACGGACATTATTCGAAACGATGATAAGATACAAAGGTGAGCGGACAAGGTTTGAAACAAAAGTGGACAATTAGTGAAATGCATAGGACAGAATGAAGTTTCGGAGTGTACGGGGTGCAAAGACGAGAGGCAAGGCAAACTAGACAATGACACAACTGGACGCAACTTCGAGGGAGAACTGGACAGTTGGTCCCCAGATGGGATGGTCTGGAGAGTAGGTCACAGCCCACTGCAAGTGATACAAGACTATTGGAACTATTTAAAGTAGATGGGGCACTGATTTAGGGGCTCACTCTCTCCTTTACCTTTAATTGAATATTTTTTGTGTTTGAAAGCTTTATTAAAGAATTGATAACAAAAGGGAGATATCAGCATACACTGCAACAATACAGAATCCAGTGAAAAAGAAAAACTTAACACTGCTAATATCAATGATAGAAACCCAAAAAGCATTTTTAAAATAATTTTAACATTGAGGGAGACAAGAGAGGGGATAAGATAAGGGAGGAAAAGAGGGGGGAGGGGAGGGGAAGAGATAAAGATACTAATACAAACCATAAGTTATCAAATAATTACGGCATATATTCAAACTATATAAATCAGCGATGCAAAATTACCATCATAAACACACAGTAGTGTTAAATAAACCTATATGAGATAATAAAAGGAGAGGGTTCAAGTCATTCAAGGGGGTTTAAAATTTTCTGCATTGAGACGTATAGGTTTCTTCAGGGCCAAGCAATCCAGATACGTGGTGAGGGGCAACCAGAAAAGATCAACATTACGAACAGGCTTACAAGTGGAGGCAAAGGAAACGTCCAGTCTGTGAAAATGACATAAGGAATTCCACCAGCCGTGTAAGGAAATAGTAGTTAGAGATTTCCAGTTGGAAGAAATGTGTTGGAAGGCAAGAGCAAGCGTCAGGTCAAAGAGACCGTGTAGGTGAACGGATAGGTTCAAAGATTCAGAAAGACTACCCAAAAAGAGAAAGGAATTTGTGAAAGAGGAAGGGAGAGGGAAGATACGAGAGAGGCATGACCACACTTTCCCCCAGAAGGTAGAGACAACTGGGCACAGAAAAAACATATGAAAAAGGTCAGCATCAGAAGAACCGCAAGTCTAGCATTTAGAGTCAGAGGAGGGGGAAAACGAGATAAAGAAAGAGGGGAGAGATAAAGTCTGTGATACAGATAAAATAAGGATTGAGTAAGAGAAGCAGAGCGAGAAATTTTTAAAGATCTGGACCACAGCTTATCCCAAAGAGTAATCGGCCAAGTACAACAAAAATCTGTTTCCCAAGAGATCTCCACTTTAGTTTTGACACGATTCGGGTTAGGAGATACAAAAGATTTATAGATGAGAGATGCTTTAGGGAGTGTAGCAAGAATATTGAGAAGAGGAGGAGGAGGAGGCGATGATGGTGTAGAAGGGAGAGAATAATAGCGATCAAGGATAATTGCCATGAGAGTTGTGAATTTCTGTAAAAAGGAACGAGGGCATCGAAATAAAAGTTGAAATTGGGGAAAAGAGCAAGGGGATGTACCATCAAAAAGTTGGTTGACCCACATTACGCCCTTCACCCTCCAAGATCTCCAAAAAATGGGTCTATTCTTTAGAAGAATAAGTGAATTATACCAGATAGGGGAATTTAAAAAGGACGTACGTGTAACCATAGAGGGAAGAACCAAAGGACTTAAAAGAGAAAAAGTGTGTTTGAATAGGGGACAAAGAGAATAGGGATTCCTGGTAGAGAATCGTACCACCTCGGCAAATGAGAAGGGTAATAATAAAGAGTGTTCAATGAGAAGCCAAAGAGGCGTGAAAGGAGAAAGAGTTGATGAGATCCATCTCGAGGCCTGTCGTAAAGAAAAGGACCTATGATAAAGACGGAAATCAGGGAAGTTAACCCCACCATTAGATTTGGGTTTACGGAGGGAGGCAAGAGAAATTCTGGATTTCTTATCTTTCCAGAGAAATCGAGAAAGAAGAGAATCGATTTTTTTAAAATAAAATGTAGGGATATGAACCGGCAACATAGAGAGGGTATAAATTAAAATAGGAGCAATCATCATTTTAATTGAATCCAATCGACCCCACCAGGAAAGAAAGAGGGGATTCCAGGCTGAGAGCGACTGATCAATCCTAGAAATAACTGCCGACATATTCAATTTAACCGAGGATGAGATGGAATTGGAAAACCAAATGCCAAGATATTTAATCTTGGAACTACTCCAAGCAAAACCAGTAGCGGAGAAAAGATGGGGGAGACAGGATGAGGTGAGAGGGAGAATTTCCGTTTTGTCCGAGTTGATCTTATAACCTGAGACCGAAGAGAAGGAGTTAAATTCGGATAACAAGGGGGGTATGGAGGATTCAGGATCAGAAATAAACAATAAGATATCGTCCGCATAGGCAGAAAGTTTCAATTGATTAGAACCGTATGGGAAACCAGAAATGGAAGTGTTATTGCGAATGGAAGATAAAAAGGGTTCAAGAGTCAAGACAAAGAGTAGTGGAGAAAGAGGACAACCTTGACGAACACCCCTCTGAAGGTTGAAAGACGGAGAAAGCTGTCCATTCACAAGTACCGAGGCCTTGGGGGCAGAATAAAGAAGAGAGATAAGGGATATAAATTTGACACCAAAGCCATGCCAACGCAATGAAGCAAACAAAAAAGACCAATCAACCCTATCAAAGGCCTTCTCTGCGTCAACGGAAATAGCAGCAAGAGGGGTTGAAAGTGAGGGAGCTTTATTTAGGACGTTAAGAAAAAGGCGAGAGTTGTCCGATGTAAGTCTACCCTTAACGAAGCCACATTGCTCTTTGCCAATGAGATGAGGCATAAGGGGATCAAGACGCATTGCTAGTAATTTGGCAAAAATGTTGTAGTCTACATTGACTAACGAGATCGGCCGGTAATTTTTACAAAATTGATGATCTCGACCCTCTTTGGGGATCAGACAAATGGTAGCATCTTGAAAAGAGCCTTCTGCCCTGCCGGATGAGGAAAATGATTGAAAGAGGGTTAA
This sequence comes from Triturus cristatus, assembly GCF_964204655.1. Lineage (NCBI taxonomy): Eukaryota > Metazoa > Chordata > Amphibia > Caudata > Salamandridae > Triturus > Triturus cristatus. The sequence goes on from NC_140584.1 coordinate 553,719,988, forward strand.
GAGTTTGGGCAATAAAATGTCTGAAAAGTGCAGATAAAATTCCACAGGAAAGCCGTCAGGGCCAGGGGTTTTACCCTTAGTAAGAGAGGTCAAGGCTGTAGAGAGTTCATTTAATGAGAGATCAAGTTCAAGATCCGGAAAATTAAGCTGAGAGTTAGACGGTTTAGGAAAATTTTCAAAATAATTCTGAATAAGAGAAGGAGTGGGAGGACACTCTGGGGTGTAAAGATTCTGGTAAAACAACTGAAATTGCTCAAGGATTTCTTTGTCTTTGTGGAGAAGAGTGCCTGCAGAAGAATAAAAGAGTCAATAAGAGTGCGTTCCTTACGGGATTTAAGATAGTTAGCCAAGAGTTTACCAGATTTATTGCGACCTCCATAATACCTTGCACTACTGCGAAGAAGAACCGAAGAAGCATTGTCCGTAGTTAATTTATTGAATTCCAGCTTAGCTCGTAAGAGATCCGGTGACATAAATTTATCTGAAGAGGTATAAAACTGATGCTCCAAAAATTTTATATGGGCCAGGGAGGATTTCCGCTTTTGAATAAACTGTTTCTTTTTCCGAGAGACAAAGTCAATAATGAATCCCCTCGCAGAGGCTTTAAAGGAATCCCCAAAAGTATGGGAAGAAATACTAGGATCAGAATTAAGAAGAAAGAATTCTTCAACAAAAGAGCGAAAAGAGGAAGAGAAGTTGGGATCAGTAAGAAGTGCGCTATTAAAGCGCCACCGGGAGGGTTTAGGATGCGGTGGGAGTAGGTCAAAATCCGTTACAATGGGAGCGTGGTCCGAGATGACAATAGGTTCAATGGAAGAAGACAAAACATTCTGAGATAAAGATTTAGAGAGAAAAATATAGTCAAGGCGAGAAAAAGACGAGTGAGGAGGAGAGAAGAAAGAATAGTCCAACGTGTCAGGGTGTGCAAGACGCCAAGAGTCAATGAGGTGTGATTGTGAAATGGTATTAAGAAATTGTTTGTGAGGTTTGTGTGGTGTGAAACGGACTGTGGATTTACGGTCTCTGGCTTGTCTTTCTAGGAAAGTTTGTCAAAGTGTTTTTCACCATTTTAGGATGCTGGCAGTACATCATACTGAAATGAGAAAGTTTGTGAGAAGATTGTATTTTGCTAAAAGTCCAGCACTAAAGTTAAATGAGTTGAATAGTGCTCTGTTGCGTGGATCTGTATCAGATGTAGAGAAGGTTACTGATGATATTCAGTTTTGTTACTTTGGTCCAGAACAAGAAAGTGCAGGAAATGACACAATGTTTGAAGAAAATGTGGAAGAGAATGTAGAACCCACTGTTAGTAAAAATGTTGAAGATCAAATGACACAATTTACTATCATCTCTAATGAAAGACCAAATATTACTTGTATTTGTTGCCAGAGAAGCCATTATAAAACTCAAACAAGGAATGTTGATCTCTATAAAAAAAAATGAAAAAGAAAATAATTATGAGTGGAAGGATTTTGCTACATATTTGTTTCTGGAAAATTGTTTTGATTTGGGTGAAGATCAGCGTATTTGTAAATACTGTTATAACAAGTTGGAAGAAAATAAAATGCCAGCTAGAGCTGTACATAATAACTTAGAATTGGTTGATATTCCTGCAGAACTTAGTGATTTAAATACGTATGAGTCTATACTCATTCAATGTGTCCATCCGTTTCAGACTATAGTTCGTATGGAGCCCAAAACAGGTGAATTACCTCCTTCAGATTTACAAAGAGGTTTCAAAGGAAGAGTTGTCTATTTGCCATTAGATTTGAAAAAAAATATTGAAACAATTGATGCAGATAGTTTGGAAACTGATCCATTAGTTATTCTGGTTAATGGTGTACCTACAAAGAATAAGAAAATTTGGCAGGAGCTAGTAGATGTACGAAAAGTACAAAGAGCAAATTTATATTTGAAAAGAAATAATAAGTACTATGAATCAATTTATATGGATGAAGATGAAGAAGTTTTACTAGCAGACACAGGAATACCAAGTGGGCAAATTGAAAAAGTGGATAAGTCAAAAGAAGAAGAAATTTATGAACATTTCAGCATACATCCTCTTCATTCTAAAGAAGTTATGGGAAACACTATTGATCTATTTCAGATGAAAAAAGGATAAGGAACTCCCGTGAGTGTATGGGAGGAGAGCTTGGAAGCTCGTTGTTTTCCCCAGCTGTTTCCTACAGGAAAAGGTGGACGATTTGATGAACGTCCAGTATAGATTCCTGCTTCTGAGTATCGGACTACAAGATTATATGCAGAAGATCCAAGATTTCGTCAAGGTATTCCTTATTTGTTCCATCTTTTATTTGAAAGTGACTTGTCTGCACTATCTTATGCAGTAAATCACATTTTAAAAACTGAAGTACATCTACATAATGTGTCTGCAAAGGATTTTATGAACAAAGTGCAACAGCGAGATGATCATTTGGAATCTCAATTGATTAATCTGATGGCTTGTCAGCGTGGAACTAATGAATATTGGTACCGACGCCATGGAGAATTGAAATGTATGTTACGGAATTTAGGAACTCCTACATGGTTCCTTACCCTAAGCTGTGCTGAGTACGCTTGGGATGATTTACTGGATTTTCAAATATTGAAAACATCCAATACAAGACAGCAGGAGAATTGTGCTCATTGGATCCGGTTAATGTTTACAGATATTTCAATCATAGATTTGAGGCTATGATGTCCTTCATCTGCAATAAAAAAATCCACCTCTTGGAGATGTTGTGGATTTCTTTTGGAGAAAAGAGTACCAAGCAAGAGGTGCTCCTCATATTCATATGCTGTTGTGGATCAAGGATGCCCCAAAATTTGGAACAGATTCTGATGATGCAGTTTTATCTTTCATTGAAGAATATGCAACATGTGCTATACCTAAAAGCACAGAAGAAAAAAACTTAAAAGAGCAAGTTTTACATTTCCAAAGTCATCGGTGTGGAAAATACTGTCGACGAAAGTACAAGAGTAAAGATAAATTCTACACAAAGGCGCCGATCACGATCCTGTAAAAACCGGGTACGAACCTTCGGACGGAGCATATTCTCCGTCCGACGCGTACCCGGTCGTCAAAATGTACAAACATGGAATTACGATTCGCACGGGAACACCATTTCCGTACGAATCGTAAAAAAGCCCGACCGAACAAAATAAACCTACAAATGCGATCCGGGAAAGCGCCGACCTGACGTCGGGACGCTCGCAGCCTGCCATTCACGAACCAGGAATTACGATTCGCACCGACGTCATCCCGCACGGTGAATATTTTCCGGCAGCCAAAAACTGCCGGGAAATCAGGACAACGCGAACAAGGACTACCAGTACGCGACGGACAGACAGGATGACGTGAACAAGGAGGACCAGTACGCGACAGGACGACGCGAACAAGGAGTACCAGTACGCGACGGACAGACAGGACGACGCGAACAAGGAGGACCCCCACCCCAACAGTGTAAGTACGACCCGTACCCACACCCGCGTACGTATGGAGCGTACCCCCACCCCAACAGTGTAAGTATGACCCGTACCCACACCCGCGTACGTATGGAGCGTACCCCCACCCCAACAGTGTAAGTACGACCCGTACCCACCCGCGTACGTATGAAGCGTACCCCCACCCCAACAGTGTAAGTACGACTCGTACCCCCACCTGCGTACGTATGGAGCGTACCCCCACCCCAACAGTGTAAGTACGACTCGTACCCCCACCCGCGTACGTATGGAGCGTAGCCCCATCCCAACAGTGTAAGTACGACCCGTACCCACCCGCGTACGTATGGAGCGTACCCCCACCCCAACAGTGTAAGTATGACTCGTACCCTCACCTCAAATGCATGGAGCGTAGCCCCACCCCAACAGTGTAAGTACGACACGTACCCCCACCTCGAATGCATGGAGCGTACCCACATCCGTGAATGTCATGAGTGTACATATTGTGAAATTGGAGAGGTGTGTGCAGAGTCCTCCCAGCAGTGCCCAGACACAGGAGGGGTGGGTGCAGAGTCCTCCCAGCAGTGCCCAGACACAGGAGGGGTGTGTGCAGAGTCCTCCCAGCAGTGCCCAGACACAGGAGGGGTGTGTGCAGAGTCCTCCCAGCAGTGCCCTGTGACAGGAGGGGTGTGTGCAGAGTCCTCCCAGCAGTGGCCTGAGACAGGAGGGGTGTGTGCAGAGTCCTCCCAGCAGTGGCCTGAGACAGGAGGGGTGTGTGCAGAGTCCTCCCAGCAGTGCCCAGACACAGGAGGGGTGTGTGCAGAGTCCTTCCAGCAGTGCCCTGAGACAGGAGGGGTGTGTGCAGAGTCCTCCCAGCAGTGGCCTGAGACAGGAGGGGTGTGTGCAGAGTCCTCCCAGCAGTGCCCAGACACAGGAGGGGTGTGTGCAGAGTCCACCCAGCAGTGCCCTGAGACAGGAGGGGTGGGGGCCTATCACTCCCAGCAGTGCCCTGAGACAGGAGGGGTGGGGGCCTATCACTCCCAGCAGTGCCCTGAGACAGGAGGGGTGGGGGCCCATCACTCCCAGCAGTGCCCATGGAACGCAAAGGGTGGAGTAGTCACAGATACCATGCCCACAAATGTCAGTCAGGTGCACAAAGACCCTGCAGTACATGTACCACATGTGTTCGAGGCTGGGAGTATACGCATGCATAGCGCAGAAAAGAAAACATGTACACATGAAGTCATGCCAATAGGCCACATACACAAGTACAATGACTACCAAGGATGCCACGAATGACGCAGGTGGAGACATCGCTCAGCATGCATGTGCAAAGGTGAAGGACTACGTCACACACCCAGCTAATGGACACACAGCTCTGTGCCAAAGTCAGGGGACACCCTGCAGGGAAGAAGTCAGGGTACACAGAGGAAGGAATACACCTTGGGACAATTGCAACATGCAGCAACTGCTGACATGAATGGAGAAAGGTAGCTAACACCATGTGATGGCACACAGATCCCAGGGTCCCCCCTATGAGCAGCACACTACTACATTTCCCACACACCCAACACATGACCAACACCCACAACCATGTAGCAGCCCCACCAACAGCAAGGCCAGCTATGCAGGAGTGTTCCAAGGGCAAAAATAAATAGCTTTATTCAGCATGAGAAAAAAACTAGTATGACGTAAGTCCAAGATTAACAAAGGCCATAGGGCAGTCCAGGAGTCCCAGCTGGATGGGGGACACAGTGGGATGCGTGTCCCCTAGCTTGCCTGCACAGTTACAATCCGTTGTCTTCCACAGGGGTCAGGGCATCAAGTGGGGGGGAATGAACAGGCACCGCAGGGACAGGAATGCGAAGGGTAGGCGACGTGGGTGCAGGGATGGAGGACTCCACCACAGGGGGTGGGGCAGGACCAAAGGTGGATTCTAGGAGCGTGCTGCACACCTCGGCAAGGTCCTCCAGGGACTCCCCTGCACCCGAAGGAACCACAGGCCCCAAGGAGGGGGGGGTCAGAGGGATTGGTCGCAGCGCCACTGTGGGAGGGTGTGGACAGGGGGGGGAATCAAGCACCCAGACCGGGGACCTCCTTGACCGCTTGCGGGGTGGTGTCACTGTGGGGCTCAGGGACAGAGCGGCCATGAAGGAGTCTTTGGGGGAGATGTGGCCAGGAGAGCTGAGGGGAGGGGATTTGGAGGGAGTGGATTGGGTGGAATGCGGACTCCCACTCTGGCTGCGTGTCACACGTTTGCCCCGCGACCCAGTGGGTGTGCCTACTGCACCCTGTGTGTGCGTGTTAGGAGGTGTGCGGCGGACCTTCCCTGCTGGTGTGGTGCCTGTGTCTGTTGTGGTGGGTGCATGCTTACGTCTGGGTGTATGTTGGACAGGCATGGGAGTGGGAAGTGTGGAAGGAGCAGGGGTAGGGGGTGGGACGTAGCGCTGCAGGAGACCCACTGCTGCAGTCAGTGTGGAGTCTATGGACCTCAGCAAGTTGCGTTGGTCAGCCTGCGATGAATGAATGCCCTCCAAGTATGCCTCCATGTTGTTGAGGACCTGGCTGTGGCCATGGAGGACATTAAGGATCGCAGTCTGACCAATCTGCAACTGCCGCTTGATGTCCACAGACTCAGCATTGGCGGCAGCAGTGGAGACAGGGGCAGGGGGTGCGGTGCCTGGCAGGAAGGAGACATGTGGTGACCGGGCACGTTGGGAAGGGACACGAGCACGTGGGAGGCGGCTGATGGCAATGGAGGGGGCGGTGCCAGATGTAGGGCTGCTGTCAGATGGTGGTGCAGCCACCGCCCACTCTGAGTGATCATCCTCGGACCCGTCCGCTTCATAGTCTGTTGTGCCAGTCAACAGGTCTCCGGGGTCACTCTCCACCGCCTCTGTCCCACTCGAAGTGCCAGCCCCGATGTCACCGCTGGCACTGGTGCTTGGTCCCTCCGCGCCGTCTGTGTCCATGTCTCCCACCGTGTCCCCCGACGATGCTGTGGGCAGGGTGAAGAGACAGAAAGTAATCATACACCTGTATACATATGTCACATGAGTACAATCTACGTAGGTTACAGTGCATAGCCTGAAACAAAGGATGAGTTACAACTACAAAACAAGGTACATACGTAGGCCCTGCAAGACACAGTTGTGTGACCCACCATGCCATGGAAAAACTATGGAGAGCATGACACAATAGCAAATTAGATGACATGGCAATCTGACTGAGGAGCAAGGCCCTGGGGACAATACAGCACTGCATCTGCACCACACAGCGTGGCAGGAAATTGGGATGAGCAGGGACCAAATCCAGGAACTAGAGGCACATGCAGCATAGGTAATACTGAGAACATGCCCACCCTGACTGACACGCTGCACCTTGAGTGTATGTCCAGACAAACATCACACACTGGCCAGTCCGAGCAAGGAGATGACAGGTCTTGACATGTAGGCCATGGCCGCCCCACCCACCCCCTACATGAGACACATCTGTGGAGACACAGGAAGCACTTACATCTCTTAGTCTGGGTGAAATACACATGGGAAGCAATAATTCAAGATCGCACACCAAATACCCAAGGTGCGCCTGTCCAAAGAATCATGTACAAATGGGCATCATCAGATGATTGATACTAGACACACAGGCAATGGCCACCATGAGTATGTACTTGGAAAATCATGTCAGGCTGGACAGTGGACACTTGTAATACATCTCACGTCAATAAACATGGTGCCAGGGGACAATGGCACAGAGCACAACCTATGCTGTAGACACAGAGATTGTCGGCATTCTCGGATTACACACATGATACCTAGGAAAAGATGCCCCTGGGGACAGTAGTGGCCACACAACTCCATGCTCCTGAATGGAAATGACTGCAACACACGCTAACATCCCAGCACTATGCGTAACGCACACTCATGCACATCATGTGACAGGCCACCACATGGGACATGAATGCTGGAAGGCCTCGCACTCAAGAGATTAACTCCCATATCTGAAATCAGCATTAGTGCCAACTGACATGGAACCCACAAGTCCAGAACTGGACAGGGCACAGGCAAGGTCACTAAACCTCTTACACACCACCCCCACACATGATGCTGCAGGCATTGTACACTTGGAGAAGGTGTCAGGCTACATAACTTTGTGATGGAGTGACTACACAGAGACCAGGGAACACATTGCAAGGTGGGGAAGGGAGGCAGGAGAGGCCTGCAACACTGTGGGTAACAGGATCGTCACAGCACCATAAACCCTGGAAGTGCATCCATGGAACAGTGCACTTACAAATGCTGGTGAAACACAACAAACACACACATGTACCTACCCCCTTCCGGCTGCTGCATGTCCTGTAGACGCCTGTCCAAGTCAGGAAAGACCACCGCCAGCACACGTTTCTGGATGTGGGAGAGACGGCGGCGCCCGCGGTTCTTGTGGCTCTCAGGTGAGTCCCCCAGCAGGAGCCGTGCGATCCTCCGCGTCCAGCACCGGATATCCTGCCAGCGTTTCCTCACCTGGGACAGGTGCCGCCTCCGACCATCCGCACTCCTCACGGCGCTGACGGCGTCCAGCCATATCTGCTCCTTGGCAGAGGCATCTACCTGTGAGGATGAACAAGTGACACTACATCAATACACCTTGCACATGTCACGGGGACACAGATTAGAACACATTTGCTGTTTACAACAAGGCATAGTATGCATCCAACGCATTGCAACTTTGTCATAGGGACATGATCCTGTGGGGGAAGGCCAAAAGCAGTACGTGCCATTGAAAGGACACAGGTGGAATGAGGGCAACTACACAATCAATGATCCAGGCTCACACTGTGCATCACACCCACCCCTCCTGTCTCAGGGCACTGCTGGGAGGACTCTGCACACTCCCCTCCTGTCTCAGGGCACTGCTGGGAGTGATAGGCCCCCACCCCTCCTGTCTCAGGGCACTGCTGGGAGTGATAGGCCCCCACCCCTCCTGTCTCAGGGCACTGCTGGGAGTGATAGGCCCCCACCCCTCCTGTCTCAGGGCACTGCTGGGAGGACTCTGCACACTCCCCTCCTGTCTCAGGGCACTGCTGGGAGGCATCAGGCATTCCCCCCCCTGGGACCCCCCCTACAATACAAAGCATGTGTGTCACACCTGGACACAATGGCAGAAGTCACAGTCACTAAAAAGGGACACAGTCGGTGCCAGTGGACACTGAACTCACCTGATAACCTGGTCGCCCATACAGCATGGGGTACCGTGGGAGGATCACATCCACCAAAGCCATGTTCTCCTCCAGGGTGAATGGCTGTGACCTCTCCACAGCCCTTGACATGGTTCCAGGAAATCAGTAGCAGCAGCTGGGTCGTGGAATACAAAGATGTGCAGGCAAGTGCTCCCTCATGGGACCTGGCTGCCTTATATCTGCCTTGCTGGCCCATCTCATGCACAGGAGTACAGAGTGATTGGTCACTCACATTTGCATCCTATGTTTCCTCCAATCCCTTCAAACCTAGCAGTCTGTGGGTTCTCTATCGGTTTCATTCTCCTGCATGATGTCAGCCCCACAAACACATTGCAACAAAGTAGATTCATTCCAACTGACTACTGCTGTGCACCTTCCAGAACACATTCAAATTTTGAACTTGGTCTCCATGACAACCAGCATGCATGTAGGCCTTAATACTTGTCCCTCATGTGTCCCCTATGTAATTTAGAGCTCCACACACAGGTACGGCGCGTTCCGGGGCCCTAGGGCACCCCAAATGCATTGCAACGGACCGTACACGCGTGCCTACGCTCACTATCACTATGGGTGTCCTCGCGTATGCGTACTCGTAGTGGTACGGGCCGTACACACGCCTGTACGCTCCCTATCACTACGTGTACGCATACGCGAGGACACCCATAGTGATAGGGAGCGTACAGGCGTGTGTACGGCCCGTACCACTACGAGTACGCATATGCGAGGACACCCATAGTGATAGGGAGCGTACAGGCGTGTGTACGGCCCGTACCACTACGAGTACGCATACGCGAGGACACCCATAGTGATAGGGAGCGTACAGGCGTGTGTACGGCCCGTACCACTACGAGTACGCATACGCGAGGACACCCATAGTGATAGGGAGCGTACAGGCGTGTGTACGGCCCGTACCACTATGGGTGTTCTTGCGTATGCCTACTCGTAGTGGTACGGGCCGTACACACGCCTGTACGCTCCCTATCACTACGTGTACGCATACGCGAGGGCACCCATAGTGATAGGGAGCGTACAGGCGTGTGTACGGCCCGTACCACTACGAGTACGCATACGCGAGGACACCCATAGTGATAGGGAGCGTACAGGCGTGTGTACGGCCCGTACCACTATGGGTGTTCTTGCTTATGCCTACTCGTAGTGGTACGGGCCGTACACATGCCTGTACGCTCGCCATCACGATGGGTACACATACGGCAGCACTCCCATAGTGATATGGGAACGTACACAGGCCCTCTTCGCAGCAGTACAGCGGTTTTCACACATCACAGTGGTGACAGGCGGCACAGAGGTAGGGATAGGGCGGACATACTTGTCCATGGATGGACATACTTGTCCATGGATGGACATACTTGTCCATGAATGGACATACTTGTCCATTAATTGACATCAAGGCACCGTCTGTGCATTACTACATGTGTGGGGCACAGGTGTGACGGCCTGTGATGTGGAACATTACTCCTGAGTCGAGAAGGCACCAGATGTATGATGAGATGTCTACAGATGAACTGTGTGATGGTGCAATGTGTGCCAGGCATGCCCTTTACTCCTTTGACATGTGTGCATGTCGTACTGCACACTTGGGGTGAGCGTCACTGGCATGGCACGGACACCAACACACGGAAGTGTCCCCTGATGCCCGGTACAGGGGTTATCACACCTGACTTGTCACTACCCACGGTGCACAATGTGACTATGTCATGTATGTGTGGGGGCTTCCCATCAGGTTGATGTTGGAGCACCCTCAAAAGCTGCAGCCGTTGCAGCAACCAACATGTGTCTGTGTGTAGATTGTCATTTCACACTGTTCCGCACACCATGCCACATGTGGTATCGGATGTGAGGTGCACATGTATGCATGGGACACGGAGTAGCGTGACAAGGACATGTCTGCATCCTCACAATGAATGTGTGGTGAGTCAAGACATGTGCACCTTCATGGCAAGGTGTGTGGGCTGTCCTAGTGTAATGTCATGTGACCTGTGGCTCTAGTGTTCCGCTACCAGTCTCTGCAATCGGCATCCTACTTCTGCTGATGTGTGGGCGTATGTCACTCCTGTCTTGCGTCTGGCTGTTCACTTGCACTGGGACACAGCTATTCCCATGGCGTGGCATGGGGAGGTTCTCAATCTCCGTGTGTAGCTGGGTCTTGGTAGGAGTGTCACCTTGCATCCATACGTGTCCTGGGCATGTAGCACATACCTGACTCCCTATGTAGCATATGTGTATTGACAGATTAACATGTGCTCAGTACATATGAATTGTTGTCGTAGTGCACTCACTCTTCCTTGTCACTTCCAAATTACTGCAGAGCGGCGCCTCTTGCCCAACCAATTCCGGACTTGGCTGCCATGCAGGAGAATGACAGCATCCGGCTCTAACGCTTCACCCAACCGTTGATTCTGGAGTTGACGGCGAGACTGGCACCACACCTGCAACCGCAGCACAGGTATCCTACGGCACTGACACCCCAGCTGAAGGTAATGGCTGCCCTACATTTTCTTGCCACGGGTACCTTTCAAAATACCATAGCTCATGTTGGTGGCATGTCCCAGAGCATGTTCTGCCGTGTGCTGCATGATTTCTTAGAGGCCATGTTGATTCACCTGGATGACTTCATCAAGTTCCCAATCCCTGAACAGTTGACTGCGGTCAAGCGTGGATTCTATGCCCTGGGAGGGATGCCCCATGTCATTGGGTCCATAGATGGGACACATGTAGCTTTGGTACCACCACACGCACGGGAGGTGGCGTACCGCAATCGGAAGCACTACCACTACATCAATGCCCTTGTGGTGTGTCAGTCCAACATGGTGATTTCACATGTCTGTGCTCGTTTTCCAGGATCAGCACACGATGCCTACATCATGAGGCGTAGCAGGATGCCTGAAATGATGATGCAGCTGCGCAACGAAAGAGCATGTGTTGTTGGTGGGTACAGTCTGTCTGTCCTGTAATTTGCATAGCCTACCAGCACGACCGCTTCACCAGTTCTAACGATGTCCATGTGCTTCCCATGTAGGGGACGCTGGCTATCCCAACATGCCATGGCTGCTCACACCTCTCCGCAACCCCATCACGCCGGCCCAGCTCCGCTACAACACCGCCCATGGCCGGACAAGGCGAGTGATAGAGAGGACGTTTGGCCTGCTGAAGAGCCGATTTAGGTGCCTACACAAGACCGGCGGCGCGCTCCCATATGCCCCTGCGAAGGTCTGCAAAATCTTCATGGTCTGCTGCATGCTGCACAACATGGCAGTTGAGAGAGCTGTGCCACTCATCCTGGATCAACATGACGAGGACCATCCACCCGTGGAGGACGTAGGGCTTGGCAATGGGGCTAGTGATGTGGAGGATGTGGAGTCGCAAGAGGACATCCGGACTCGGCTCATACGCGGCTTCTTTGCTTAGTGGTGAGTACCAGTGTCTGAATGTGCACGCATTGGTCCCCGTGTGGCATGTGTTGTGATGTGTGTCTCCACCTGCATGTATGGCACGTGAGTCAGAGGTGTGTGTGGGTGTGTCACTGGAGTGATGGTGGCAGTGATGGTTGTATTTCCCCAGTCATAATTGTGACCTAGCATGTTGTCATCCATACATGTGTCGAGTAAATGCACATGCAAGTGGCTGTGCTTTTTGTGGCTGACTTCTTGTGTGTCTCTCTTCCCCAGGTACTTGCGCATGCCGTCTGCTGCTTGCATTGTTGTGGCACTGCTATTCCTCATGAACACGTCATCGTGGGCTGACTCAGCGTTACAGGCACGGACACGTTTGGAAGTCTCCATAGGGTAAGGGATGCATCTGGGGTGTATTGGGTGTGGCAGTTGTTCACGATGTATGCACACTGCCCCTGTCGATGTTTGGTTCCTCTGCAGCCATGTTGCATCCCCATGGGACACAACATGCAGCTGTGTACACCTGACTAGATGGTCTGACTGGTTGACAGTCATCAGTGATGGGATAGTGGATTGTGATGATGGCATCAATGTGTGTGGCACTGCCCTCGGACACATACGGTTAGCATTGGCTTGACATGGTGTGGGACTTCCACATCAGCGGATCAATGGTGTATGGCAGTCTCTCCGTGAGCAGCTGTGGGTGTTTAGCTGTTAGCCGACAATTGTGTGCCAGTTCCATGGCTAACACGCATTTGTGCTGCAGAAGGGGGGTTCCAGTGTTGGACCCACATGTTACTCCACAAGATGTGTTCATGTGTACTTCAAGTTGCCTCTGCAATCCCGAAAACATGACTAATGCAGGTGTCCCTATGCCTCCAAGGTGCCTCTTCTCCGTCAATGCTGGTGTGTTGCCACGGTGCATCCAGCATGTCTGGCATGGTTTTCCCTGATAGTGGCTATGTGTCGATGTGTCGAGTAGCAAGATGCAAGCTGTGTGTGTGGGCTGAGACTGTGTATTGGGCATGATGTCCATGACTGTGTGGGTATTGTGACATGTGCCATCCCCATGCATCCAACGTTGGCCAGGCCCCCATTCTCTGCATCCACCGGACTCAAGCTTGCAGGACATGGTTCTGCCACCTGTTTACACATACCTGGGTGCCCCCCAGGACCCTGGACATGATCCCTGACCTCTGCGCATGACTGTTGCTGTACTCAATGTGTCTGTCAGCACGGTTGTGCGGCCACCCCCTCAGCTGGTTGGGCCCATCACGGGTGTGTATGGTGCGCCATGTCTGTCTTGCCTAATACACTGTGACCCGTGTGTCCTCTGCCAGACTCAGGCCCCAGGGTGTGGATGGTTAGAGTCAAAAGAGAGCTCAGGCATGTTTAGACTTTACAACACACATGTAAGGTAATAATGCAACCAGCAGGCATCTTCTCTTCATGGTGTGAATTTTTATTGGGGGGGGGGGGGGATAAAGTGAGGGGCTTTCCGGGAGTTTGGAATCCAAAGTTCAGTAGGGGAGTTGGTGTCCTTGCCAATGTAAATCCTCATAGTCCATGCCACAGTCTTTGTCAACATTGGTCAGACAGTGACCAGCAGGGCCATGTGGCAGAGAATGTCTCTTGATGCTGTGATGCTGTTGCTCCAGTGGGCCAGGTGCCAGGCCAGGTGTCCTGGGAGATGGTGATGTAGCGCCGACCCTCACGGTCCTTTCCGTGGACGACCCGGCCTCCTGCGGGGACCCTCAGCAGCAGGCCGTGATGATGTTTGGGATGCTCCGTCGGATGTCTCCTCCTCCTCCTGATCCCTCCCTGTGGGTGGTGATGTTCTACGCCGTCGGGCACAGGGAGGGTTGCCCATGTTGTCGGCCATCCGACGGAGTGTATCGTGAATCCCCTGGAACACTGTCACTTGCTCAGCCTGTCTGTCCTCCATCCTCCGTTGGTGTTGCAGTAGACAGGCATGTTGCTCCGCATGTTGCTGGGCCTGCTGGGTCTTTATGTCATCGAGGGTCCCCTTGATCTCATTGAGGGTGGACACAACCTGGGCCATGCCCGTGGTGTCCTGCCGGTATGTGTCCATGATGTTACGGACATGGGTAAATACCGGTTCCCCAGCCAACTGGTCAGGCTCGCGCCTCCGCCGTCCTCCACTCCCACCACCCCTGCCCACTTGCACCTGGCCTGCCCTTGTGGGTACATCGGGTCTCCGGGACCCCTGAGGGGTGGCATTGGCGTTGTCGCCTGCCTCCTCCTGGGTGCCCGGGACACCGTGTCCCTCCTGGCCGGCCTGGCTGCATTGTGGTGGTGGGGCAGGGATCCTGGGTGTCTCCTGGGATGTGGCAGGAGTGGGGGTGGTGGTTGGCACAGTTGTACCTGACGCAGGTGCTGCAGGTGGTTGGACACCAGAGGGGCCAGGTCGGTCGGGGTCGTCCACAGAGTGGTGAGAGTCGTCGCTGCCGGTGGGATCGGGCTCCCGCAGATCCGGGTCCTGTGAGTCTTCCCCCCCAGTGTTGGGGGGTGAACCACGACGTTGACCTGTGTGTGAGAGAGACAATGTTAATTTTGGTCCATGCAACATCCATGTTTCATCAGTTTCACAGTTGGCACTTTTCCTCTTGGAATTAGGATCTGTCTTGCATTCCACTCACAGTGCACTTGTGCATGGGTGTGTCCCTTGGACACCACTTTGGCCCCTTTAAATATGTGTGGCACAGTCTTACTTGCTGCGTCAAGTGTGACTGCAGTCAGCAGTGGAGTGGGCAGGTGTGGCGAGCCATGCATTGGCGCCTTCCGTGTAGCACTGTACATGTGCACATGGAGTGGATCCACACACTTATATAATGCAGGTAGCTGTCGTTGTGCTCGTGAACAGGTTGTGACATGGGCCTGTGTTTTGCCATGGGGAAGAGGGGGGGTTCTGGCACTGGCCACCCTCGGCTACATGCACGCAGTCTACCTGCTGACGAGCAGACATTCCCACACACCACACGGCTGACTTGCACTCCCTGTGTCTCCCTCCCTCTCTGTCCCCCTCTCCCTCCCTCTGTGTGTCAGCCTCCTCCCTCTGTCCGTGTCCCTGTGTCTCCCTCCCTCTCTGTCCCCCTCTCCCTCCCTCTCTGTCCCCCTCTCCCTCCCTCCGTGTGTCTGCCTCCTCCCTCTGTCCGTGTCCCTGTGTCTCCCTCCCTCTCTGTCCCCCTCTCCCTCCCTCCGTGTGTCAGCCTCCTCCCTCTGTCCGTGTCCCTGTGTCTCCCTCCCTCTCTGTCCCCCTCTCCCTCCCTCCGTGTGTCAGCCTCCTCCCTCTGTCCGTCTCCCTGTGTCTCCCTCCCTCTCCCTCCCTCCGTGTGTCAGCCTCCTCCCTCTGTCTGTCTCCCTATGTCTCCCTCCCTCTCTGTCCCCCTCTCCCTCCCTCTCTGTCCCCCTCTCCCTCCCTCTGTGTGTCTGCCTCCTCCCTCTGTCCGTGTCCCTGTGTCTCCCTCCCTCTCTGTCTCCCTCTCCCTCCCTCCGTGTGTCTGCCTCCTCCCTCTGTCCGTGTCCCTGTGTCTCCCTCCCTCTCTGTCCCCCTCTCCCTCCCTCTGTGTGGCACCCTCTGTCACCTCAGCCCAGCTTCCTGTGCACACACTGTTAGCAGATCTTTGAATGGCCCTTGGCTTGTTGATGTGAGTTTGTTTCTGATCTCCAGGCACCCATTGGGTGTAGTGTCTGTGTGTGCGCTGCTGCTGTGGTGGTGTGTGCTGCCACTCTTTCACAATGTTGGCTGTTCATTAGCTGCTGTCATGTGCAAAACAGTGCCTTCACCCCCATGTGTTGATGCAATGCGTCCGCCATTTGCTGGCGAGTATTTCCTGTGTGGGGACACAGTGTTTGTCTGGCTGTGACCTAGGCCATATGGGCAGAGGGCATTGTTGTCTGCTTCTGAGTTGCACTATGTGATATTTTTGGGGCCCACCCTCCCGCCATCCGGGTTACCGTGTCATGTGTTGTTGTCTTCTGTGGCCTGTGACTTGACATTGTCCAGCTGGGTGCATAAGGCATGGTGGCGGTAGTGGCATGTGCGTGTTCATGGAGTGTGGTTGAGTCATGCGATAGCTTGGGGTGGTTGCGTGCCTGTTAGTGATTTTGGTTGTGGATGACGTTCCCCCCATGTGAGGTGCGTTGTTTGTGTACTCACCCGGGTCTCGGAGTCCTTCTAATCCCTCCACTGCCTCCACCGGCAGTATGGCCATCACCCTCTCCTCCCAGGGCTGGTAGTGTACGGGTCTGCGTGAGGGCCCTCCTCCAGTGGCGTTGGCCTGGTTGTGTTCCTCCTGCATCTTGGCTCGGACCCTCCTCCGCAGATCGTACCAGCTGGATTGGCATTCCTGCCTGGTCCTTCTGGTGTCCGCAACAGCATTCACAGCATCGACGATGGTCTGCCACATGGCTGTTTTTGCTGCCATGCTGGTCTGTCTGACCAATGTTCCAAAGAGCTGTGGCTCGACTCTGAGGATTTCATCAACAAGAACCTCCAACTCTCGGTTACTGAACTTTGGATTCTTGTTAGTGGGCATGGTGAGGGGTGTGGGTGTGGATGGTGGTGGGGGGGTGTGGATGGTGGTGGGGGGGTGTGGATGGTTGTGGGTGTGTGGGTGTGGTTGTGCAGGTGTGTGTGTGTGTGAATGTGATGAGGGTGTGTTTGTGAAGGTGGTTGTGTGAAGGTGTGCAAGTGTAAGGTGTGGTGAAGCTTGTAGTATGGTTCTGTGGTGTCTGGCAGCAGTGAGTCTGTTGCAAAGGCTCATGGTTTGTGTGTGTGGGCCCTTTTTATTGGTCCATGGGTGGGTGTGGCTGTGTTTGAAGTTTGGGTGGGTGTGTTATAAGGAGTGGTGGTGTTTTGGGCCTCTGTTTTTGGCAGTTGCAGGTCAGTGAAGGTGTTTTTGTAGTGTTTGTTGGCCATGTTTAGTGGCTTTGTGCCATTCGTATAGTGTATTCTTGTGTTGTTTAGTTTTGTCCTGGTTGTGTACGTGCGTTTTGAGCATGTGTACGGTGTGTACATGGGCCATTTGGTTGTACGGTGCTGTCCTTGTGTGTGGCTTGGTACGACTCGTACATGCGGTTGTGATGTTGGGGCCTGGGGTGCGCTCTGTCCTTAGGAGGTTGTGTTGGGGGTGCGACGGGAACATACTGGGGTGTACATAGATGGTGGTACGACACGTAGAGGGGTGGGGGGGTGTACATAGACAGTGGTACGACACGTAAAGGGGTGGGGGGTGTACATAGACGGTGGTACGACACGTACAGGGGTGGGGGTACGACTCGAACGTACTGGGGTGTAGGTACACGGTGGTACGAAACGTACAGGGGTGGGGGTTCGACTCGAACGTACTGGGGTGTACATAGACGGTGGTACGACACGTACAGGGGTGGGGGTTCGACTCGAACGTACTGGGGTGTACATTGACGGTGGTACGACACGTACAGGGGTGGGGGGGTGTACATAGATGGTGGTACGACACGTACAGGGGTGGGGGTTCGACTCGAACGTACTGGGGTGTACATAGACGGTGGTACAACTCGTACAGGGGTGGGGGTACGACTCGAACGTACTGGGGTGTACATAGACGGTGGTACGACACGTACAGGGGTGGGGGTTCAACTCAAACGTACTGGGGTGTACATAGACGGTGGTACGACTCGTACAGGGGTGGGGGTACGACTCGAACGTACTGGGGTGTACATAGACGGTGGTACGACACGTACAGGGGTGGGGGTTTGACTCGAACGTACTGGGGTGTACATAGACGGTGGTACGACACGTACAGGGGTGGGGGTTCGACTCAAACGTACTGGGGTGTACATAGACGGTGGTACGACACGTACAGGGGTGGGGGTTCGACTCGAACATACTGGGGTGTACATAGACGGTGGTACGACTCGTACAGGGGTGGGGGTACCACTCGAACGTACTGGGGTGTACATAGACGGTGGTACGACACGTACAGGGGTGGGGGTTCGACTCGAACGTACTGGGGTGTACATAGACGGTGGTACGACACGTACAGGGGTGGGGGTTCGACTCAAACGTACTGGGGTGTACCTAGACGGTGGTACGACACGTACAGGGGTGGGGGTTCGACTCGAACGTACTGGGGTGTACATAGACGGTGGTACGACTCATACAGGGGTGGGGGTACGACTCGAACGTACTGGGGTGTACATTGACGGTGGTACGACACGTACAGGGGTGGGGGGGTGTACATAGACGGTGGTACGACACGTACAGGGGTGGGGGTGTACATAGACGGTGGTATGACACGTACAGGGGTGGGGGTACGACTCGAACGTACTGGGGTGTAGGTACACGGTGGTACGACACGTACAGGGGTGGGGGTACGACTCGAACATACTGGGGTGTACATAGACGGTGGTACGACACGTACAGGGGTGGGGGTACGACTCGAACGTACTGGGGTGTACATAGACGGTGGTACGACACGTACAGGGGTGGGGGTACGACTCGAACGTACTGGGGTGTACATAGACGGTGGTACGACACATACAGGGGTGGGGGTTCGACTCGAACGTACTGGGGTGTACATAGACGGTGGTACGACTCGTACAGGGGTGGGGGTCCGACTCGAACGTACTGGGGTGTACATAGACGGTGGTCCGACACGTACAGGGGTGGGGGGTGTACATAGACGGTGGTACGACACGTACAGGGGTGGGGGTACGACTCGAACGTACAGGGGTGTACATACACGGGTGGGGGTGTACATACACGGGGGGTACGTGTGGGACGTACGGGGGCTGGGGGGAGTGTTGGGCGCATATGCGGGCACATGTCTCCATGGTTGCTATGGGAGTTCGGTGCGGACGGTGTTTTTTCCATACGGTTGTGGCCTCGGACGCACGGGATGGATCGTGATTTCTCGGTCGGACTTCACCTTTCACATTTGTACGGTGAATCGTACGAGGACGTGTCGGACACATTTTCCGACCCGAGGACGTGTGGGGAAATATTCCCAATGCGGTTCGTATGGACTTTTTACCATGCGAATCGTGATTGCCAGTTCGTACGGCACTTGTACGATTCGTACGGTAAAAAGACCGGATACGAGTCGCACGGGGAATTTTTTTACCGGATCGTAATTGGCACCAAAATGTCGATTTGGATTTCCACGACCTGTTCTTTCAAAAAGAAGAGTAAACAGTTTTATGTCAGCTGTGCGACATACCATTACAAGAAAATCTCCGAAAAATACCTACTGTAAGGGTTCGCAGGATCTTCTGCAGGAGCGTCAGGAATCAGAAGAGTAAGTCTCCGTCCTCCCCTACGGCCCTCCGTCTCTATCAAACCCTAGAGAACCGGATGGCACGCCAGGGGAAAACAGGGTAACAAAACAAGGGAAGGAGGGTGTGACTTCAGAGGTGTGGCTGGTTGGTACCAAGGACGTGGTTCTTCTCTGTGCGTGCTGTAATAGAAAATTCTACCTTATACTACATATCACCTTATGCATTTCCCAGGCAGAAACAAGTCCCTAATCCACATACCACGGGGGTCTTGTTTAGCATAAGAGATGTCACCTCCACTGGATTAGTAAGGGACTAAGGACGAGGGGGGCAGGCGTGGAGCAAACCAACTTCTACTTCATATACCCTATAAGACAAACAATACAGTGAATGGTCTACCTAGAACATTAATGATGATACACAATTCTTTTCCCCCTCTTACTCACTAGGAAGATATACAACTGCGTCCCTCTATTTCCACATGGAATGTAATAGCAAAAGGTGTAGTGTGAATAGGATAACTCCTAGGGAGAAAGACAAAACAGTAATAATTATATTCACCCACCCCGTGTTAAATTCCTAAGTGCAAGAACAAAAGAGTAGCGCACAGCGCTGTTACCGTGCTTCAGAAGAACTCTGGTCACTATGGCGTGGTCCACGCTAGCGTCCCCTATGGATAAGTCGGTCTTCTGTTTCCAGGGGAGACCAGCACCACTGAAGGGAGGTGGGTAAATGGCTGAACAGGTGCAAGGAGGGAAAGGAAGTGTGTGGACTCAACTGAAGATATGAACCAACTTGGGCGTAATGAACTGTAGAGGAGTTTGGAAACGCTTCTCCTTAGTGAGGGAACCGAGGGCACAGTGCGGGGGATATGCTTGTGTCTACACCCAACCACCACCCAGGAGTGAGCACCCCCACGACACAGCAGCTCTGGGGAAGGTAGATTACTGGCACTCACTCCGAAATCCGCCGCAATTGGCGGGAATCAAAAAATGCTATTTAAGCAGGAGCGAGCCTCCAGATGGACGAGAGGCTCGCGAATCGCCGCAGTATGCTTCGTGAGCAAACGCGGGCCTCTAGATGACAGAGAGGCTCGCAAATTACGGCAATAACGTCTCTTCAGAAAGACTCAAAACACACGGGCAGAACCTGAGAAGGCTCGGCGCCGACTAGCGCGACAACGGAAACAGGAAGTACAATCCGGAAGTCAGGCAAGCTAAGCGAGGACGGAAACCAGGCATCCAGCTAGAACGCTAAGCGCGTTCGTATGCGTCTTTGGTCCTTATATACTGGACCGTCTATCGATTCGGATCCCGGGGCATGACAGCACACTCCCCCCACAGCGGTCCCCCCCCGCTTTGGGCTTGTTGGGATACTTCAAATGAAACTGGCGAACCAGACGAGGGGCGTGCACATTAGAAACCGGTTCCCACGTACGTTCCTCTACTCCGTATCCCTTCCAATGTATGAGATATTGGAGTGTATTCCGCACCACACGGGAATCTACAATGGATTCCACCTCATACTCAGAATCATCTGAAAGAGAGACCGGAGCCGGACGTCGTGGGAGTCGGGTACCAGGTTCAACGGGTTTTACCAAGGAAACATGGAACACGGGGTGTATCTTCATAGAAGCAGGCAGTTCCAATTTCAAGGCCACTGGGTTTATCACACTGTGTACCGTGTACGGGCCTATGTAAGTAGGGTTGAACTTGCGTGGACCACGAAGTGCCAGATGTTTAGTGGAAAGCCACACCTTATCCCCTGGTTCATAAATGGGTTCTAACCTTCGATGTTGATCGGCCCCTTCCTTATATCTTGTTTTTGCTGCGTCTAGGTTCACTAGAGTGTTCCTCTGTATGTCCTGTAGTCGAGATAGAAGCTCATTAGCCGATGGGGTAGGGCCGTCCGGGGAAACCCCTGTGGGTAACAACTTGGGATGAAACCCGTTAGCACAATAGAATGGTGAGTAGCCAGTCGAAGAATGGGGGTTGTTGTTGTAAGCAATTTCTGCCACCCACACCCATTCATCCCATTCCCCTGGATCCTGTAGAGCCTGAGTTCTTATGTATTGCTCAAAACATTGATTGACCCTTTCGGTCTGCCCATCTGACTGCGGGTGATGACTCGAGGACAACCTGACGTCTATCCCAAGTAATGAGCATAAGCCCCTCCAGAATCGTGCTACAAACTGGGCCCCCCTATCAGATATTAAGACAGAAGGACACCCATGTAGCCTGACGATCTCACGTAAAAACACTGATGCAAGTTCACTGGCAGTAGGTAACCCACGCAAGGGGACAAAATGAGCGGTTTTAGAAAACATATCCACCACCACTAGCAAGGTATTATGCTGAGTTTGAGTCATGGGCAGCTCCACAATGAAATCAAGGGACACGGTATGCCAGGGTCCAGGAGGAACAGGGAGAGGCAAGAGCAAACCCACGGGGTTTTGGCGGGAGATTTTAGCTTGGGCACATATATGGCACGTCTTGATGTACCCCACTATGTCTTTCAGCATGCTTGGCCACCAGAATCGCTCACGTATTACTTGTGTGGTCTTTTTGATCCCAGGATGGCCTGCCAAGGAATGTGAATGGTACCAATCCAATACCTGATGTTGCAGTTCCTCGGTGGGCAAGACCACACCCCCTTGTACACATACACATCCATCTTGAATGGTAGTTTCTTGAGTTCCTACGATGTCCTTCAACCCTGACGACATCTGGTGTTGCCGAACCTTGGCGAGAAACTTTTCTTCAGTAAGTATCCCCCCTACAATAGCCGCACTGGGAACAATGGTCGGGGTGTCTATGGGCAGATCTGGTTGATGAAAACCTAGGCGAGACAAGGTATCCGCCTTCCCATTTTTCCGTCCCGGACGGTAGTGAATACAAAAATCGTATTCGCAAAAGAATTGCGACCAACGTAATTGTCGCATAGACAAGGCCTTGGCGGACTTCAAATATTGGAGGTTACGGTGATCCGTTAGGACCGTTGTTTGATGCCTAGCCCCCAATAAATACTGACGCCATTCCTCGAAGGCCTTTTTGATCGCAAGAAGCTCTTTTTCACCCACAGCGTAGTTGTATTCTGCTGGGGTGAACTTATGTGAAAAATAGGCCACAGGGTGAGTTAGGCCGCTAACGGGGTCTGTTTGACTGAGAATCCCCCCTACAGCCACTTGCGAAGCATCGACCTCCACAACAAAGGGTAAGGCAGGATCCGGATGGTGAAGAACGGGGGCTCTGGTGAAGGCTAAACGCAACCGACGAAAGGCATCTTCAGATTCCCTAGACCAGGTATAACTGACACCCTTCTTCAAGAGAGCCGTAAGTGGTGATGCCAATTCCGAAAAATCTTTGATGAACCTTCTATAAAAATTGGCAAAACCCAAAAAACTCTGTAACTCCTTGACAGTATTGGGCGCCGGCCAAGAAAGAACTGCCTTCACCTTACCGGGATCCATAGCCAGACCCCATGGAGACACAACAAACCCGAGAAAGGGCACTTCTTGCGTGTGAAAGGTGCACTTCTCTAGTTTACAATACAACCTGTTGTCTTGGAGGCATTCTAAAACCTTCCGTACATGCAACACATGATCAGACAAGGAAACCGAGTAAATCAAGAGATCATCTATATAAGCTATGACAAACTCCTCCAGCATGTCTCTCAGCACTTCATTTATAAAAAATTGAAATGCTGCGGGAGCATTGCACAGCCCAAAGGGCATAACCAGATACTCGTACAACCCGTATTTGGTGCAAAAGGCTGTTTTCCATTCGTCTCCCTCCTTGACTCGCACAAGATGATAGGCTCCACGTAGGTCTAGTTTCGTGAAGTATTGTGCGCCTCGTACCTTGTCAAGGAGGGAGGAAATGAGGGGCAACGGGTAGCGATTCTTTATAGTAACCTGATTAAGCCGTCTATAATCAATGCAGCATCTCAAACCCCCCTCCCGCTTGGGAATGAAAAACAAGGAAGAAGAGGCCGGAGAACGCGAGGATCTGATGAACCCTTTTTCTAGCATGTCGTCCAGGTACTGTCTTAGATAGACGTTTTCCTTTTCCGTTAGCGAGTATACCCGACTGCACGGAATTCTAGCTCCTGCCTCCAAGTCTATACGGCAGTCATATGCTCTGTGAGGGGGTAGGATTTCTGCCTCTCGTGGATCAAATACAGCCTTCAGATCATTGTAGCATGTGGGTAACTCGGGCACCTGTTCCAATGTCTCCGAGGCACTATGTCCCAGAGTACCTGCTATCACTGCCTCCTGCCCTTGGATAGGTCGGAACGACAGGGTGGAATTCTCCCAATCAATGATGGGATTGTGGAGCTTTAACCATGGGATCCCTAATAAAACAGGAATATGCGGGGAATGGATCAGATCGAAGGATAGGTCTTCCTGATGATGGGGTTCGATACTCATATGTAGCTGTTCTGTTTGATGTGTTACTGGCCCTGAGCTAAGAGGTCTGCCATCAATAGCAGTAACCCTATTGCTGACGTCTTTCTTTATACATGGTATGAGATTGGTCTTAGCCCAATCAACATCCATATAATTCCCTGAAGCCCCAGAATCGATCATGATTCGTACATGAAGACCCTGATGCTCATGTACGATATATGCTGGGACGTAAAAGTGTGAGGTGGAAGCTATGTCCTGATCAACAGGGGAGACCGCATAACCTGTAATGCCCGGGAGCCTGGCCTCAAACGACCCCGGACCCTCTAGTTTCCCTGTCGGTTGATAGTGCTTGGCTTGACCGGGCAGGCCCTTACAAAATGACCGGCTTTACCACAATACATGCAGAGTTTCTCTGCTCGTCTTCTTTGTCTCTCTTCGAGTGTCAAAGGGCCTCGCACCATACCTATTTGCATAGGCTCACTCTCATCCACAGACTTGGGTAAATCGCTCTTCTTCTCCTTGGAAAGGACATACCGAGGTTCACCCTTTCCTCTTTCGTGTTTTCGCTCTCTTAGCCTGTGATCAATTTGGACTACCAAATCTATAAGGTCAGAACAAGAGGCGGGTAAATCTACTATTTGGGATAACGCGTCCTTTATGTCATCCCGCAACCCTCGGTAGAAGAGCGTACCACGCTTTTCCTCTGGCCAATTGGCCTCCACCACTAATCTCTGGAATGTAGTTATATATTGTACCAACTCATGACTGCCTTGCTTCAAGGCCAACAGCTCGGTATCCGCCGCATGAGTATACATGTGGCGATCGAATAATTTACGGAATTCTCTCCTAAAGGCTCCGTAATTATACAACAATGGGTCGTCTCTATCTACTAGGGGTATCGCCCAATCTGCTGCGGACCCGCTCAAATAAGATATGGCAAAGGCTACCCTGGACTGCTCCGTAGGAAAGCAGTTAGCCTTGCACGAAAAGTGCAACTGGCATTGGCTGAGGAAAGCGGCACATCTCGCTGCGTCTCCTGCAAAGCGCTCAGGTGGAGCTAGAGGAATGGACTGGGGAGTAGTGACTTGAATCACGGGTTGTTGGTTGGTGCTTCTCTCTCCTGCAGAGGCCACTCTCTGTTGACCCTGTAAAGTATCTACTCTGGCCGCCAAGGCCTGAGTTTCGGCCTGCAAATTGCCTATCATGTTGGCTACATCTGCCAACGTTACTGTTCCCAGGTCCATGACGCTCGGGCAGAACACACTGTTAGGCTTAGCGTTCTGTAAGGGTTCGCAGGATCTTCTGCAGGAGCGTCAGGAATCAGAAGAGTAAGTCTCCGTCCTCCCCTACGGCCCTCCGTCTCTATCAAACCCTAGAGAACCGGATGGCACGCCAGGGGAAAACAGGGTAACAAAACAAGGGAAGGAGGGTGTGACTTCAGAGGTGTGGCTGGTTGGTACCAAGGACGTGGTTCTTCTCTGTGCGTGCTGTAATAGAAAATTCTACCTTATACTACATATCACCTTATGCATTTCCCAGGCAGAAACAAGTCCCTAATCCACATACCACGGGGGTCTTGTTTAGCATAAGAGATGTCACCTCCACTGGATTAGTAAGGGACTAAGGACGAGGGGGGCAGGCGTGGAGCAAACCAACTTCTACTTCATATACCCTATAAGACAAACAATACAGTGAATGGTCTACCTAGAACATTAATGATGATACACAATTCTTTTCCCCCTCTTACTCACTAGGAAGATATACAACTGCGTCCCTCTATTTCCACATGGAATGTAATAGCAAAAGGTGTAGTGTGAATAGGATAACTCCTAGGGAGAAAGACAAAACAGTAATAATTATATTCACCCACCCCGTGTTAAATTCCTAAGTGCAAGAACAAAAGAGTAGCGCACAGCGCTGTTACCGTGCTTCAGAAGAACTCTGGTCACTATGGCGTGGTCCACGCTAGCGTCCCCTATGGATAAGTCGGTCTTCTGTTTCCAGGGGAGACCAGCACCACTGAAGGGAGGTGGGTAAATGGCTGAACAGGTGCAAGGAGGGAAAGGAAGTGTGTGGACTCAACTGAAGATATGAACCAACTTGGGCGTAATGAACTGTAGAGGAGTTTGGAAACGCTTCTCCTTAGTGAGGGAACCGAGGGCACAGTGCGGGGGATATGCTTGTGTCTACACCCAACCACCACCCAGGAGTGAGCACCCCCACGACACAGCAGCTCTGGGGAAGGTAGATTACTGGCACTCACTCCGAAATCCGCCGCAATTGGCGGGAATCAAAAAATGCTATTTAAGCAGGAGCGAGCCTCCAGATGGACGAGAGGCTCGCGAATCGCCGCAGTATGCTTCGTGAGCAAACGCGGGCCTCTAGATGACAGAGAGGCTCGCAAATTACGGCAATAACGTCTCTTCAGAAAGACTCAAAACACACGGGCAGAACCTGAGAAGGCTCGGCGCCGACTAGCGCGACAACGGAAACAGGAAGTACAATCCGGAAGTCAGGCAAGCTAAGCGAGGACGGAAACCAGGCATCCAGCTAGAACGCTAAGCGCGTTCGTATGCGTCTTTGGTCCTTATATACTGGACCGTCTATCGATTCGGATCCCGGGGCATGACACCTACAACCTAAGAAGAAAAGAAGAGTCAAAATATATAAATGACTACAACACAATCATTTTATCCATGTGGAATGCTAACATGGATATTCAGTATGTAGCTGACAATTCTATTGCTGTTGCTCGGTATGTCACATCTTACATCACTAAATCTGAGAAAACGGAATTGAAAGAAATGTGGGAAGAGATTTCTCACGAGAAGACTGTCAGCAAAAAGCTATACAGTTTCAGTTTAAAGATGTTATCGCATCGAGAAATTGGGTCATACGAATGCTCAGATAGGTTATCATCTGCAAGTCTGTACTCCAAATCCAGAAGAATAATTTGGGTAAGTTTAGGCCTTGCAGGAATGCGAAATCGGGTACTGAAATCTATTCGAGAAATTGAATATTTAGCAGAGAACGAACCAGAAAGTACAGACATTTTGAAAACAAATATGTTGAACACATATTACCCAAACAGAAGTCATCATCTTGAGAACATGTGTCTCTATGAAGTGCTGCAGAACTACATTTTTACACGGAATGCGCGCGAGTTATAGTTATCTGAACTAACTATAACAGGGGAATTTCATTGTTTTTTTACGAGTGAAATGTCCACCTAACTATGACCTGTGTGAAACCTATGGTTTTTTAACTGAATATATATATATATATATATATATATATATATATATATATATATATATATATATATATATAAACCAACTCTGCCAAGGGAAATGATGACAGACGTAGACTCCGTGAGAATAAAGCAAGAAGCGGTTTATTTTTCAAGAAGGCCACCACGCGTTTCGACGGCAAGCCGCCTTTGTCACTACGACGGGCTTCACCTTCAACGGCCATTAAATGCCGAGTTACTTGCAGAATCGTCATGACAACGGTAAGTGCATAGACATAGAAATGTATCTTTTAACCCAAAATAAACTGCTCAGAAAACAGACTAAATTCACGTTTCTCACATTTTCAGTAAATCTCCATTTGCAATCTTAAATTACACATTGATTAGAGTGTATCATTACAAACTTAGTAGATCCTTTTATAAATCCTTTTTTCAACTTATTGAACTTTTTAAACAGGAAACTCCATGTGAATACATAGGTAATGTCAAAAAAGAAAGGGAAAAAAGAAAAAAAGGACGAACAGCTCAACTTGATAGGTAACTGTGCATTGACAAAGAAATATATTCCTGAATAGGATACAATAGTATAGATCAATTGGTCTCAATGTTAAAAGTCAATATATCGTCAACATTGTAGATAGTAACGCCCATGTGGGCTGTTGGGAATCATTGCATGGCTGAACACTCTCTTAGCTAAGTGATTACCAAGAAAAAACGGAGACAGAAACACAAAGAGCATGAGAAGAACGTGAAAAAACGTGATAAAAGTCTATAATAACGATATCACATATCTAAAAAAAATTCTCTAGGTTTAGTAACTGAACCAAGTAACTCAGAAAAAAATACAAAAGAAAAACAGGTAAGCCTGAAGTAAAAAAGTTTAGAAGCTGGGTACGGAAGTGGACAGACAGAAATGGATTACAAATGTACAGACAGAGCTTCATCAGCATTCATACCATTAGGAATTTTGGTATTGAACAGAATTATGTACTTCGATTCGAGTCTACGGAGTGCCTGTTGTCTATTCCCTCCTCTCGGGTGCTTGGGTACAGTATCGATAACACAGTAGGAGAGATCACTTGCATTCCCACGGTGGTGCTGGTTGATGTGTCTAGCTACCGGGTAATTGGGGTCATCATTATTGATGGCCCGTAGATGTTGTAGAATACGAACATGGACAGGATGAATGGTAATTCCTATGTAGCGTTTGTTGCATGTGCATTGCAACAAATACACAGCAAAATCACTTTTGCATGTGAAGCTTCCCCTTATGATAAATGGAGAGTGTCTTAGAGGAGATGTGATTTCTTTGATGTTGGTGCCATAACGGCAAGCTTTACATTTGGCACATTTGGTAAATCCCTTGTTCGGTTTAAGCCAACCCGAGCCTCTGCTTACACTAGGGGCGTTACATACTAGTTCTTGTCTCATTGATTTCGCTCGCCTAAATGTAATAGATGCTATTTTAGATATTTTCTGACCCAAAATTGGATCATTGCGTACAATTTGCCAGTTTTTGTATAGCATTTTGCGAAGTAGACCATGATATGTGTTGTAACCTATTATTAATCTAGGATTCCCTATATCACAGTTTTTCTTTTTAGCTATTTCTTTCTTTTTGACACTTTCTGGGTTGGGGAACAGAAGTTCATTTCTGGTGATATTTTTGACTTTTGCACTTGCTCTGCCTAGAGTGTTAGCACTATAGCCCCTCAGTTCCAGCCTTTCAAAGAGAGTGTTGCTTTGATTAGACCGTTTTCGGTACTACAATTACGCTTCATACGAAGACACTCAGCAAATGGAATACTTTCCTTTAATGTGGTGGGGTGGAAGCTGCTTTAGTGCAAAATTGAATTCCCTGATGTGGGCTTCCTGTAAGTTCTGGTTTCAATTTTGGAATCTTCCACAAAAACCTCCAGCTCTAGAAATTGAATAGATGAAGTACTGGTATGACAAGTGAAAGTGAGGTTGAGAGAATTTTCATTAATCGCACTAGCAAAAGCAAGAGCTGATTCTTCCGTACCCTGCCAAAGAATAAAAAGGTCATCAATATATCTTACATATATTACTACATTTTCTGTCATCTCTTGTTTGTATTCGTTCATGAGTACCTGCTCCTCCCACCAGCCCATATGCAAATTAGCATAACTGGGGGCGAAGCAGGTACCGATGGCTGTCCCGCGCAATTGTTTATAAAACAATTTATCAAATGTGAACATGTTGTTTTCCAAACACCATTCAGACATTTCGAACAACATTGTGGTGTGTGAATATAGTTCAATCGTTCTTTTGCCCAAGAAGTGTTTTAAGGCATTGAGTCCATCCTTATGTCTAATGCTCGTGTATAGTGTGTTAACATCCAGTGTCATCAGGACATAGTCCTCTCTCCATTGTAAATCAAAGATCTTCATTAAAAAATCCCCAGTGTCCTTTATAAACGATGGGAGTTCTTGGACATATTGCTGTAGAAAATAGTCGATAAATTTGGACGTGTTCTCAAAAAGACCTCCTATTGCAGCTATGATAGGTCTACCAGGAGGATTGGTGGCGTTCTTATGAATTTTGGATATTAGGTATAGCTGTGGTATGACGGGGTAGTCTGTTTTGAGAAATTCCAATTCTTGTTTGGATATGAGATTTAGACCTCTCCATTTGTAAAGAGCTGCATGGTATTTCTCTTTCACACTGTAAATAGCAGTTGGACTTATCCTACAGTAACACTCAGAGTCTTGGAGTTGATTGTGAGCTTCCGTATTGTATTGTTCTAAAGGCCAGAGAACGATGTTCCCGCCTTTATCTGACCATCTCACGACGATATCTTGGCATTTTTTGATTTTAAGTGTGAGATTTTCATAATTCGATCTGAGATTACGGTTGGAACGGATGAATTCTGAGCTAGATAAGATGGAAAGCTCTTTCAGGTCTTTAATCATGTTTTCTGTGAAAATGTCAATATTGTCTCTGGGCATATTCGGGAGAAATACAGATTTAGGTCTATATGGAGTGGAGTTTCTCCCATAGATATCTAATCCCATAGCATCAGCCAGTAGGTTGGAAGAATTACTCTGAGTGTCTTCCCCAGATTCGAGTATTGCCATATCTTGAAGAAGCGACAAGTCTTCCACAGCAAGATTACCTTGTAATTCATTGGTGTCTATATTAGCCCTAGATTGTGTAGCTAATTTGGGAGTCATCATAAAGTATTTTTGTAATTTAAGTTTTCTTATAAAATGGAAAAGATCTACTCGTGTTTGTACATAGTCAAAGTTAGTGGGTGCACACCAGGACAAACCTAATCCTAGGATTTCTTTTTCTTTTTCAGTCAGCATCATGTTGGTAAGGTTGATTACTGTATTGTCCATAGTTGTACTTAATATTGTTTCTTTTTTGTGCGTCTGTTTGTTGATTTTGTTGCTGAGCTTGTTTCTTCCGCCCCATCTTCTATCCTTCCACCTCCTGGTTTTTGATTTCTTCCTCTCTTTGTTTGTTCTTGTCGCGGGGGGCGGGGTCTCAAGTGTATTGAACGTTCTAGCCGTAAAAAATCAAGTTCTTGTATCACTGATGGGGCGTTGCTTGATGTTAGATCTTCAACATCAGACTCTATTTCTGAACTGAGTTCTGAGCCACTGGGTTCTGCTGGATTTTTCTGAGAGACGGCAGCTGTGGATAATTGCTGTCTTCGAATATTTTCACATTTTTTTGAAAATGTATAAATTCTGCCGTTTAAATAATCTCTCTTGTCTCATTGAAATTTGATTGCCTTGCGGTCTTTTATTACTTGCTCGTGCTTGAGTAGTCTTTTTTGCATTTCAGTTTGGATTTTGGCTAACTCCTCTTTGTCAGAGAACTTGTCTAGTTCTTTGTATATGGCATCTATTTTCAACAAGATCGGTGATGGCATATTTAATTAGAATTTCCAACATATGCCTGGATGATGCGGCGCTGTTCTCCGCCCATTCTTTAAGCATATTGGGATCTGGGTTTTCATATGTGGGGGCTACAAGAATCCGCAATCCTCTCGGAATTCGTCCCACATCGAGATACCTCTGCAGCGATTTACACTCCCACCATTTCGATACTTCCAGTTTGCGTAGTTTCTCCAATTCATACATAGTCTGTTTGATGTCATTACTCTTGTTTTTAACCTCAGTAGTGTTTGAGGCTCGTGCCGGTATATTAGATGTCTCATCATTAAAAATGTCCAACGCTGCCTCTTCGCGCTCCCAGACCCACTCCTCGGCCATCTCTCGAAAAAAAGTTTCAGTTCTTGCTTCTCACTGCCCGTACAGAAGTCTCAGGACTACCTCTCCCATCAGCCACTCTAATGAAACACTCACAGCCAGGCACACATATGGAGTTCCTACCTGAAAATCACACCGCCCTCCGGCTATCTTGAAAATCTGCAGAGAATCTCCGATGCGAGGCGTAGGCTGTGGCGGCAACAATCACTGCTGCGGGGGGCGCCGCGTTATCTTCATGATTATAGCCACTGGGTTCCGGTTACGCGGTGCTCCAGATCGAGGAGTGTCTACGAAAGATTCCGGAAAAACTTGTAATATGCAACCAACTCTGCCAAGGGAAATGATGACAGACGTAGACTCCGTGAGAATAAAGCAAGAAGTGGTTTATTTTACAAGAAGGCCACGACGCGTTTCGATGGCAAGCCGCCTTTGTCACTACGACGGGCTTCACCTTCAACGGCCATTAAATGCCGAGTTACTTGCAGAATCGTCATGACAACGGTAAGTGCATAGACATAGAAATGTATCTTTTAACCCAAAATAAACTGCTCAGAAAACAGACTAAATTCACGTTTCTCACATCTTCAGTAAATCTCCATTTGCAATCTTAAATTACACATTGATTAGAGTGTATCATTACAAACTTAGTAGATCCTTTTATAAATCCTTTTTTCAACTTATTGAACTTTTTAAACAGGAAACTCCATGTGAATACATAGGTAATGTCAAAAAAGAAAGGGAAAAAAGAAAAAAAGGACGAACAGCTCAACTTGATAGGTGACTGTACATTGACAAAGAAATATATTCCTGAATAGTATACAATAGTATAGATCAATTGGTCTCAATTTTAAAAGTCAAAATATCGTCAACATTGTAGATAGTAATACATATATATATATGTATATATATATGTGTATATATATATGTGATCAAGTCCCCAAGCAGGGACGAAACGCGTAATGGCTGCTACTCTGTGGATGTAACCCAAAGGACATTAAAAAACTTCGGTTTTAAAGGATTGTGGTCCGTGCTCTTTTTCCGTGGCTGGTGGCAGAATCGCGGAGTGGAAGAGTGCTTGAGGATATATATATATATATATATATACTCAATTGCACAGCATATTCAATGTGGTCCAAAATGTATTGTTTGCAAAACAGACTTTCGAGGTTGGAGTAGTGTGTCTTCACTTTCTAAATGTCACATGGTGCAAAAAAACGGTGAAAAAAATGCAGCCAATTGAAAGTCTTGTTGTATAAAATGGGCTCATTTTATTGAACTGATTGTCTGTGAGCAAGGGCGGATGCCCGAAACGCGTCAGATATTTGTGAAGACTCGGCTTTAAAATAAATTAACAACTATTGTGCCTGACTTTGGATCTGCGTGGTTTCTGTTTTCCGTGGACACGGATTGTTTGGAGACTGCAAACATGGGATTTAATGTCGGAAGGTGATTGTGTCCGAGGCATTTCCACTCCCTAGAAGCTGGCTGCTGTGTTCAATCAACTCGCTTTATTTTCCTTGAAAGGGATTTCTTCAACAGCAGCCCCCGTGATCATTTGGTTCGGAGAAGCCAGGCTGAGGAGATTTACGAGCAGCGTTTGTTTCCAGCATCAAACAACTAACTGCAACAAAGTATCCTCTGTGGTGAGTGAACCATAACTATCGACACGGTTGGGAGGTTGTCAGGCACATGGCGTTATAAGCCTGGAGGCAAGTTTCAGCTCGGGTTTAAAAAACGTTATTAACTTTTAAGCAATTCGAGTGTTTCACCATGTCAGAGGAAATTCTTCGTGGGAGAGAAGCGGCGGCGGCTGCACTCTATTCTAGTTTACCTAAAATCACGAGTAATTCCAGCAATAAGAACACCGCTGAACAAAGTGGGGGTGATAATTCTGATGAAAATCAAATTAAAGCGGCGCTAAAAAGATTGGAAAAATGCATGTATCAGGAAATGTCAAAGTGGTGGGAACATTAGTCTTTAACCATGTATTTGGAAGAAAACCGTGTGCCTCGTGGGCTCCGAATACTGTTGGCGCCAAGTTATGAGAGACCTAATCCAAATATGCTTAAAGAATGGGGCCATGCTAATTTGGAATCCTCGACTAAATTGCTGCAAATATTGGTCAAGTACGCTATTATCGATAGAGAGGCATTGATGGTGGAGATTCAAGAGATCAATGACCTACTGGCAAAGTTTGAGCCTAATGTTTTTATTACTGAAACACGCAAATCAATTAATGAGAGGCTCGTAAAACAGGAGGACAAGATTAAGGCGCGTAAGGTGTATAAATTCGCCCGTGATAAGGATGATTATGCCCAGGGTCGCATCTACACCTTCGCTAAGAAATTCGATAATGCGAAAAGATCCAAATTTGCGCAACAGGCACAACAACTTAAATCGGCTAGGCCCACAGATCGTGCAACAACGTCTAGCTCTGCTGTGCTCAATGAAGCCATAAATATAAACCAGGAGCCAATTGATGTTGAATCTTTAACAAGCGGACCTTCGTCGGATGAGGAAGGCTGCAGCACATGGGACCCGAATGCTATTGTTTTAGACTTAGGGGAAGAGGTGGATTTTTTAGTGTCGGACAGGCTCCAAACACTTCGACCACGAACCAAACCACCACCGAGAACTCAACAGCAAAAAGAGCAAGATGTAATAAAAGGAGGAGTGAACGTCGGAAAAAACATAAAGTCGCCCAAAAAACAAAAAAAGCAATATTGGCGAAAAAAGCATTAACAAACAATGAAATTATTAATTTATCCACAGTCACCCTTTCTGAAGCCGAGAAACAACTACTAAGTCTTGGATTAACATACTGTCCGGTTTCAGACTTCAACTATACAAGAACAAGAGTTGATATCTATCTTTACATCAGAAAACTCAAATTAAAAA
This sequence comes from Triturus cristatus, assembly GCF_964204655.1. Classification (NCBI taxonomy): domain Eukaryota; kingdom Metazoa; phylum Chordata; class Amphibia; order Caudata; family Salamandridae; genus Triturus; species Triturus cristatus. Next base: position 553,754,147 of record NC_140584.1, read on the forward strand.
AGTTCTTTTGTGTCAAGGAGGGTCAAAATGAAAATGAAATTAATCCAACCATTGACACTGCTGTTGCAAAGAACCCCTTGAATTTGCATGCGAGAGACACCAAAACCTTTTTGACAATGCATCAACTGGCGACAAATGATACGATTAATCTTGAAATGTCTTCCACTCAGGAGGAGCTTAGAATGGCCTTGGTTGAACAATTAGGAGCCAACCTGAGTCCGTTTAAACCTAAATCAAAATTTATCCCGGTAATGCCTAGGGATTCTATTGATGTTTTTCAAGATATAATTATAGATGATCTTAAAAAGCTGCACCACAGGATCAAGCACAAAAAAAGATATAAAAGCCAGCATGAAAAGGACTATACATTGTTAACCAAAAAATTGAGTGATGATTATAGGATTATTGTGGCCACTGCTGACAAAGGAGGTAACGTGGTTATCTGGCCGCAGGAAGCCTACATCAGGGAAGCAATGAATCAGCTCAACAATCCATCATGCTACTCTAGAAGTACCATCAAGGACTTCAATGAAGCTAGAGAAGTCCTAAAAAAACTTTTGATGAGATGGAAAAGAGAAGGCATGATCTCTAAACAGGAATTTGAGTTTCTTCATGTTGAGCATCCTTTACTACCAAAATTATATCTTTTACCCAAGGTCCACAAACAAGTTGTTCCAGTGCCTGGGAGACCTATTATCTCTGCCATTGCAGGAGTAGCGGAACATGTGACTGAATATATCGACTACTTCCTGCAGGACTTGGTAAAGGGTCTTCCCACTTATATCAGAGACACTGGGGATTTCATTGGTAAGATCAAAGATGCTGGTTGGAGCGACGATATGCTATTTATCACCTTAGATATCGAATCGCTTTACACAAGCATTGACCATGCATCTGGGCTAAAGGCCCTGGAATTTTTCCTGGGCAAAAGGCCGATTAATTGTTACAACCACAACAAATTATTGATGGAACTTACCAGTTGGTGTCTTAATAACAACTTCTTTCTGTTTGGAAATGACATTTACATTCAGAAGCGTGGTGTGGCGATGGGGGCATGCTTCTCTCCCAGCTATGCATGTTTACATGTAGGCTGGTGGGAGGAGCATGTCCTCAGACTAACACACCATGATATTTATAAAGAACATGTGGCACTTTGGGTGCGATTTATTGATGATGTTTTTATCTTATGGTGTGGTGATGTTGCCAGTGCGACAAATTTTGTCACTGAACTTAAGTTAATACCAATCAGCAAAATCTTAGATTCACCTCTTCTATCAGCAAGTGTGAAGCTGTTTTTTTTGATGTTAAAGTATTTGTACATCAGAATCATTTGGCCACTAAACTTTATCGAAAAAGCACTGCTGGAAATAACACTCTCCATGCCAGCAGTGCGCATCCTAAACATGTTATCGATAATATTCCGTTTGGAGAATTGTTGAGGCTCAAACGGATTTGTAGTGAAGCGGATGATCTTAAAATATGTACAACTGAAGCTCTGGAAAGATTCAGGCAAAGAGGCTATAGGGAGTCCATTTTGAGGGATGCAGTTCTCAAAATGGAAGCTAGAACCCGTGAGTCATTATTTTTAACAACATCTAACTCTTCTGTTGACAGTGACTCTACTAACAGTAGCCAGACCCCCAGGCTCATCATAGCCTATAGCAAACAGGCGAGACAAATCAGGTCCATTGTTCAAGAACGATGGCCGATATTAAAAACTGATTTGGTCTTAAAACCCAGGTTATCTGATGGGCCTACAATTACATACAGGAGGGGACCCTCTTTAAGGACCCAAGTTTGCCATGAGTTTCCCAAGCTCAGAAAACAAGAAGAGTGGTTGAAATCCCGGCCGGGATTTAAGCGCTGCTCTACATGTAGAGCGTGCAAATTTGGTAAAAACACCAACCAATATTGCACACCTTTTAGCCCAGATCCATTTAATATACGTGGATCTTTTACATGCAAAACTGAATTTGCTGTCTATGTACTAACGTGTACCTGTGATCTTAGATATGTCGGGAGTACCCGGCAACCAGTACACGTTAGGATTCTTCAGCATTTACGTGCCATTGTAAACAATGATGCAGCGTATCCGGTGGCGAGGCATTTTAAGGCTTGTCATAATAACAATCTACAATGCCTTAATTACTTTGTTATTGCCTCAGTTCCAAAAATCAAGAGAGGGGGTGACCGTGATAAAATGCTGAGAAGATTAGAATCTGAATACATTTTAAAACTAGACAGCAGATTCCCTAATGGGCTTAATGCAACTGAGGATCTACATGTATTTCTTTAACTTTGCATTCTGTACTGTATTAGGTAAAATTTCTATGGAATGTATAGCCCTGCCTGCTTCCGCGCTTATAGATTATGAATTTCCAGTTTTTTTGATCCCATTTTCTTTTTACACTTACAATTCTATTTTTCCTAATGTGTTTAACTACATGATTTAGGAATAGATAAATGTATATTTTTTCACTTCATTAATCAGACATAGACTCCTAGACATGTCTGTTTGGACCATACTATTAATAATAGTGAATTCACTTGCAATGCTTTACAACATCTTATCATATCTCAACTCTCGGGTGCTTAACAATACAATATGATCATCATTTTGATTATGCTAATTGCATTATATGCGCTTAGATATTTTTTGTATTTTTATCTCCATGGTTTGGTACTTGTATCCTAAAAACAAATTTAATCATTGACAATTTTTGCATTATTTGCACAATTTTTTGTGTTTACATTATTGCGTAATTTGCACATTATTTGTATATATATTGAATTTTAATCGAGAATATTTGCACTTTATTGCGTAATTTGCACAGTCAATCAAGTTTGGATATCACTGAATCAATGAATATGGAGTTTTATGTATTTCATACTAAATAATGATCCTGAGTTTGTTTGGATTTTAACCTGTTACTCAATTGCACAGCATATTCAATGTGGTCCAAAATGTATTGTTTGGAAAACAGACTTTCGAGGTTGGAGTAGTGTGTCTTCACTTTCTAAATGTCACATGGTGCAAAAAAACGGTGAAAAAAATGCAGCCAATTGAAAGTCTTGTTGTATAAAATGGGCTCATTTTATTGAACTGATTGTCTGTGAGCAAGGGCGGATGCCCGAAACGCGTCAGATATTTGTGAAGACTCGGCTTTAAAATAAATTAACAACTATTGTGCCTGACTTTGGATCTGCGTGGTTTCTGTTTTCCGTGGACACGGATTGTTTGGAGACTGCAAACATGGGATATATATATATGTATATATATATATATATATATATATAATGATCTTCCATTAGGACTAAATATCAATGCCAGTGCAGTAAAAACATTGGAACAAGTAAGCACTATGTTTGAAATATACAAGTAAGCACTATTTTTGAAATACGGACTTCCGAATATGTAATGGCTTTCAAGTAAGCACTATGTTTGAAATGCGGACTTCCGAATATGTAATGGTTTTTCAAATGCACTATGGGAGTTGTAGTATTAATCAGTCACGTGAACAAATGTGAGTTTAAAAAGCAGGCACGTAAGCACTTTGCGTTTCTCCACCCTTGACCAAGGCTCAGGAGCGCCAAAACGCGTAGGGAAAATGGAGTAAATTTGTGCTGCTGGTCTTTCAAATTAAAATGCCATGAATCCGGAACTGGGCTTCTGTGTTCTCTTTGTCTGTGATTGATGGGTTTCTCCGTGCCCATTGTTTAGAGGCTGCCCTGAAGGGTTGGGGGCTCCTTGCTCGGAGGATGTTGTGTGGATTTCTAATAAGGAGCATGACCCACTTGTGCATGCATACTTACCAAAGGATGGCTAACGAAAGCAAACGTGTGTGCGCATGGAAGGGATTCGGCAAGGATAACATCCTGTGCTGATCGGTCCGGAGAAGTGACATATTTGGAGGACGCTCGTTGAATTACACGCATTATGCCAAAAAGAGTATTCATGTGCTGATCTTCCATTTGGACTAAATATCAATGCCAGTGCAGTAAAAACATTGGAACAAGTAAGCACTATGTTTGAAATATACAAGTAAGCACTATGTTTGAAATACGGACTTCCGAATATGTAATGGCTTTCAAGTAAGCACTTTTTTTTAAATGCGGACTTCCGAATATGTAATGGTTTTTCAAATGCACTATGGGAGTTGTAGTATTAATCAGTCACGTGAACAAATGTGAGTTTAAAAGGCAGGAACGTAAGCACTTTGCGTTTCTCCACCCGTGACCAAGGCGCAGGAGCGCCAAAACGCGTAGGGAAAATGGAGTAAATTTGTGCTGCTGGTCTTTCAAATTAAAATGCAATGAATCCAGAACTGGGCCTCTGTGTTCTCTTTGTCTGTGATTGATGTGTTTCTCCGTGCCCATTGTTTAGAGGCCTCCCTGAAGGGTTGGGGGCTCCTTGCTCGGAGGATGTTGTGTGGATTTCTAATAAGGAGCATGACCCACTTGTGCACGCATACTTACCAAAGGATGGCTAACGAAAGCAAATGTGTGTGTGTGCGCATGGAAGGGATTCGGCAAGGATAACATCCTGTGCTGATCGGTCCGGAGAAGTGACATATTTGGAGGACGCTCGTAGAATTACACGCATTATGCCAAGAAGAGTATTCATGTGCTGATCTTCCATTTGGACTAAATATCAATGCCAGTGCAGTAAAAACATTGGAACAAGTAAGCACTATGTTTGAAATATACAAGTAAGCACTATGTTTGAAATACGGACTTCCGAATATGTAATGGCTTTCAAGTAAGCACTATGTTTGAAATGCGGACTTCCGAATATGTAATGGTTTTTCAAATGCACTATGGGAGTTGTAGTATTAATCAGTCACGTGAACAAATGTGAGTTTAAAAAGCAGGCACGTAAGCACTTTGCGTTTCTCCACCCGTGACCAAGGCGCAGGAGCGCCGAAACGCGGAGGGAAAATGGAGTAAATTTGTGCTACTGGTCTTTCAAATTAAAATGCCATGAATCCGGAACTGGGCCTCTGTGTTCTCTTTATATATATATATATATATATATATATATATATATATATATATATATATATATATATATATATATATATATATATATATATATTCACTTAAAAAACCATAGGTTTCACACATGTTATAGTTAGTTGGATATTTCACTCGTAAAAAACCAATGAAATTCCCCCGTTATAGTTAGTTCAGATAACTATAACTCGCGCGCCTGCAATGCACTGCTGATGACGTCACATATTACATCACTTATGACATGGTCAGTGACATCACTCATGACATCATCCTTGTGATAGAGTGGCGGTCGCGCGAGTTATAGTTATCTGAACTAACTATAACAAGGGAATTTCATTGGTTTTTTACGAGTGAAATATCCACCTAACTATAACATGTGTGAAACCTATGGTTTTTTAAGTGAATTTGCAAGGTTTTTTAAATGCTAATTCCTAACTATAACGTGTATGAAACCTATGGTTTTTTCAGTGAATTTGTACGTTTTTTTAAATGCTAAGTTATGTATGTATTAATATTTTTGTATGTATTTATATTACAATAAAATACGTATTAAATTATTTATTTATTTTTTTGGTTTTTCACCGTGCGCGCAAGGTGCGCGCACCCCCGCGATTTAAAAAAAAAAAAATTAAAAAAAATGTTCTGCCTTCGGGGTCCTTCAGGGACCCCCTGACAAAGGCTAGGGGGTCAGGAACTCTTTACCCTGCCCCCTTTTCACGTTCCCCACCTTCCTTTTTCACTCTCGCACTGAAAACAAACAAAATGGCGGCCGACACTTCCTAATTTTGACCGATTCGAACGATGACTAACATGTAACCACCAATCAGAATTACGCTCGCGCACGTTAGGGTGCTCGTACGGTGCTCGGCTCGCACGGTGCGCGCACGGTACGCTCTTATAGATATGTATATGCTTTTAAATGCTATTTTCTCAGGAACTACTGAACAGATTGACACCAGACCTGTAAAAGGCACTTCCCTGACCTGAGGACTACCTCTCTGCCAAATTTCAAGTAATTCTGTTCAGCCGTTCGGGCTGTACCTTCGACTAAAGGTCCTATGGGAAAATGCATGGGGAAAACGTGTTTTGGGACCCCCCTTTTTTCTCGGCCCCCACTTGATGAATCACCCCGAGACTTTCAGGGTAGGAGCTGAGCGGAGCGCCCCATTAGTTTTGAAAATTTCGCGAGGATTCGTCAGCCGGCGCCAAAGTTATTCAAAATAGAATTTTCAGATTTCCTATGGAAACACGGTCCTAACTATAACTATCTACTGGCGACCGCCAGCAGATAATATATATATATATATATATATATATATATATATATATATTATCTGCTGGCGGAAACACGGTCCTAACTATAACTATCTACTGGCGACCGCCAGCAGATAATATATATATATATATATATATATATATATATATATATATATATATATATATATATATATCCAAATGCACCTTGACGAAGCAGGCACCCTTCCAAGCGGGTCGGGGCTTCTTGGCGTCGTCACCGCCTCCATATTCCATACGCAAACCATACCGCAATTGCAGCAAGTAGAAGCCCACCATTCGGAGAAGTAAGTCAAATGTAGCTTTAATTTTCAAGGACAGCAGTCACAGAATGCAGCATTACGCGTTTCGAGCGTACAACGCTCTTAATCATATGCAGTCCAGAGGCTCAGCTGTTCCCACCTTAAGTATGCTGAGGTAGTGAACAGCGAGGGGGGACCACACACACCTTCCGTTTTAAAGTAACCTTCATCAATGTTAATGTTTTGTTTTGAGTCTCTGAGGAAAGCAGAAATAGATTTGTTGACGTGCTTTCTTGCTTTGTCAATCTGTGGACAAAATTGGTTGGACCAGTTCCACTTTTGCCTTTGGCATATATTAGAATATACAAAGGCAGATTGTGGAAAAAGCAACATCAATTGCACAAAGGTGTCCTTAACAAGCATTTCCAGACCTACCCCAGTTAAAGTGCCTAGGTCATTTCCACCACAGTGCACAATAATAAGGTTAGGCTGTTGGAGGTGTAGAAAAGATTTCACCAAAGGCATTAATTGGTGCCACTTTAACCCTCTCTGACAATCCATTTAATGTCTACATTTGGCAAAGCAAGGTCTCTCACCATACCTCTTTTTTCTGCATACTTTTCTCTCCAGAAGACATAGCTGTGACCTACAATCCACACTGTGAACATCTTCCAAGGAGATCTGGATGCACTCAGGAGGTGTCTTTCAGTAGAATGGCAATATGAAATGAAAGACAGTTGAAAAATGGAGGCATACATACTTTTTTTAATAAAAAGAACTCATTGGCTGATTCAAACCATTTTGCAGTTAAAACTAGGCTGTATGTTTACATTTTTAAAAGCATGTTTTGGATTGGTACAGAAAAATGTGTTCCCACTGAACATTACTTTGGATTTGCTGTTAGGTTTGAAAAGTCAAGCACTCTTGCTCTTTGGATTTGAAACATTGTGTGCTGAACTTCTGACCTCTCTGCTCACACCAGTGTTCCATGACCTGTTGCTATGGTAGCAGGCAGAAGTCATGTTGGGGGAAGGGATGATTTGGAAAGGGGTTGAAAGTTGCAACCAATAGAAATGTGTGATTCCATTTGAAAAAATGTGGGAAGGACTGTGATTTTACATTAACATGCATATGTGTGAAAAAAGAGAGGGAACCATTGCCATTTACTGGATGTGGTGAGAGGAGAGAGGTGTGCAGCTCAGAGATTCTGGCTCTGATAATCTGCTGTTTGAGTGCCACATTTCTTTCTCAACTAACTAATTTTAAAGGTGAGTTATGAGTTTGAGAGGGGATGTATGTGATGATTTTTGATATAAATATTAGAATTGTCATTCTTCTTTTAAAGTTGTGTTTTACATTTTGTGTTTTAGGAGATATTTAACTGTCTTGAACTTGTAAGATATTATGGAGTATGTCTTCACTGTAAGTTAAGGTGTAGTGGTATCACTGAGGAATACTGTTTTGTGCCTAGAATCACATCATGAGTCTGTCTGCACACAGGATTAGTTGTCAGAGATTTAATTTGTGTTGATCTTGTTCTGTTAGCCTTGCACTCGCAGAAAAGTGGCAGTTTGTTTTCTAAAAGTGTGATGGTTAGCATTCAGCAGAAATCAGTTACTCACAAATGAGAGGCAAATGCAAACACATTTGAAAATAGCACGGTACATTTTCCTACCACTTTAAAAGTTGTGTTTTACATTTTATGTTAAGGAAGATATTTAAGTGCCTTGAACATGTTAGATATTATGGAGTATGTCTTCACTGTAAGTTAAGGTGTACTGGTATCACCCAGGAATACTGTTTTCTTCCTAGAATCACACCATGAGACAGTGTGCACACAGGAATTGTTATCAGAGATTTAATTCGTGTTGGTCTTGCTCTATTACCCTTGCACTCGCAGGAAAGGGGCAGCTTGTTTTTTGTAACACATGGTCATGGTCTCAAGGAGCTGTTAGGACATGTGCTCTTTTCTGCTTGTCTAAAATATAAGAAAAAAGTGTCAGGCTGTCACAGTAATTATCACTTACTCCACCACAGTACTAAATGTGCTTTCAAATTGCCAAAGAAAATATTGCTTTGTGGTTAGAATGACACCATGAGTCTGTGTGCACACAGGAATTGTTGTCAGAGATTTAATTTGTGTTGCTGTTGTTCTGTTAAACTTGCACTTTTAAGAAAGGGCCAGTTTCTTTTCTTCAACTGTGTTGGTTAGCACTCAGCAGAAATCACTATTTAAAAAATGAGAGGCAAATGCAAACACATTTGAAAATAGCATGGTGCATTTTCCTACCACTTTAAAAGTTGTGTTTTACATTTTATGTTAAGGAAGATATTTAAGTGCCTTGAACATGTTAAATTTAATTTGTATTCTGTAAAACTTGCACTTTCAGGAAAGGGCCTGGTATCACCCAGGAATACTGCTTTGTGCCTAAAATCACACCATGAGACAGTGTGCACACAGGAATTGTTGTCAGAGATTTCATTTGTGTTGCTGTTGTTCTGTAAAACTTGTACTCGCAGGAAAAGGGCAGCTTTTTTTCTTAAAGTGTGATGGCTAGTAATATTAATACTTTTTTCTTTTTTTTCAGATTGAGAAAGAAAATTTAGGAAAAAATAAACCTTTTTTCTAGCAATTTAAATAAACCATTTATTAATAAATAAGTTATTTTGTTGGTCAGGTAAGGTTGAAATTTCTGTATTTATCACACATTTAGTTTCATGCTCCCTTTTTTCACTTCTCCTCTCTCTGCTTTTCTCATTTCCGTTGTAGTCCCTCAAGGACCTTGTAAGGTGAAAAAAAAAATGTAAAAAAAAAATAAATGCGCGTACCGTACGCGCACGGGAAAAATAAAAATAAAAAAAATTAATTAAAAAAAATTAAAAAAAGTTGTGAGGTAAGGTTGGCTCTTAAAAGAGCCGTTGTGTTAATACAGGGACAGAGGAAAGAAAGAATGGGAATATTAACAAGGACCACAGATGTGCTGGTCTATCTTATTGTTTATTAGGGAAATACTGGTCTCCCCATGAACAATTAGACCATAACATCTGGTGCACCTCATTTGTACCCTCTGAAATCGAGGGTTCCTTTCCACAGGAGCAGAAGAGGGTGATGCTCCCACCACAGAGGAAGGGCTCAGCTGAGCTGCCGATGATGTACTCGGCTGAGCTTCTGAGGATTTGCTCGGGTGACTTACTGGAGAATTTGCTCCAGTATGTCGAGCAAAAGTCCCGGGATGTACATCCCTAATGTGTCTAAACATAGAGAAATTTCCAAAGGAATACTTCTTCCTTGGATTCCCTCTAGATAACACACGGTCACAAAGTGTGCAGGTGACTAATGGAGCATTCACCTTTTTCTGCCCCTCTGGAAATGTGAAATATTCCCAAACAAAAGACGTCTTTTGTTTCCTCCTTCTCTGTCTGATGATGCTGCTGCCCTGCTCACTCTCAGAAGAGGACTGCAGCTCTGCCATTGTATCCCAAAGACAATTCAGCTCCTTCTTCTAGGGAATCACAAGCAGTAATGAGGGGAATGGGTGTGGTGTAGGAAGATTCTGGAATTGAAAGTAGTTTAAACCAATCAAAAGTGTTGTTTTTTGATCACATGACCAACCGTACGCGCACGTTAAGCTTACCGAGCGCGTACGGTAAAAGTACGCATGCGCGTACGAAAGACACACGCACGCGCGCATACGCATTACAGGCACGCTCGTACGCCTCCGCGTAACGTGCGCACGCGCGTGCGCGTATGAAGCATGCGCTTACGCGTCGCGTAGGAAGTACGGACGCATCCGTAAATTGCGTAAGCATGCGCACACGGAGTATAAATATTACGTACGCTCACCGTACATAAAGCGAAGCGCGCGCTTACGGTAAGCTTACCGTACGCGCACGGTAAAAAAATTAAAAATAAATAAATTAAAAAAAAGATAAAGGTTTGTTGAAGATATTAACTATGTTATACAACTATATCTAACCATTTATTTAAAAAAGGTGAATCTTTCTATATTGAAGAATGCATTAAATCCATGAATATATACATAGGTAGCATAGTGTTTAAAGGAAAAAAGAAAAAGAAAAAAAAAAAGATGTAAAAACCAAGCAAATTCAATGAAAAAACCATAGGTTTCACACACATTATAGTTAGGAATTAGGATTTAAAAAACCATGCAAATTCACAGAAAAAACCATAGGTTTCACACACTTTATATTTAGGAATTAGCATTTAAAAAAACGTGCAAATTCACTGAAAAAACCATAGGTTTCACACACGTTATAGTTAGCTGGACATTTCTCTCGTAAAAAACCATTGAAATTCCCCCGTTATAGTTAGTTCAGCTAACTATAACTCGCGCACCCGCAATCCACTGCTGATGACGTCACATATTACATCACTCATGACATGGTCAGTGACATCACTCATGATATCACTGATGACATCTCAAATGACATCACTGATGACATCACTGATGACGTCATCAATGTGATAAATTACCACATCTTCTCACACCCTTATAAAACCTTTGATATACCAACTCAAAATTACAGAGTTCCATTCTCAAATCCATAAATAATGCAATACCAATAACTGCATACCCACATATTAACTTTTAGGTCTTCATACACCTCCACACACTCAGCTGTACAGTCACTCATAGTTACAGTCACTCCATAAAAAAGTATCATATGAATTTATACACACACCTATATAGACACTCACACACTACCAAGCAACCATAGAGGTACTCTCACACCTAGTCATTCATACAAATAATCACACTGCCATTTACTCACCTATGCAGTTATACACACTCAAGTACCCTTGCTCACAAAAATAGTATCAGATTCTTATGCTCTATTAGAATCATTGACACAAGCACACACTCATCCATACAATCACTGTCACAATCACACACTCTCACATCTAGCCACTTATATACTCTTACACACATATATACTGCCTTTCACATATGTAGTTAGTCACAAATGTACCACTGAGATATACATTCAATCCATAACACAGCCATACATACACTCACTCAACCATACAGTCCATCACAGATGCACTTTTAAAAACATCCACTCATAGAATCACCCACTCACTCATCTATGCACAGAATCACACACACCTTACCCACACAAACACTCAGGAACTCATACAGATACTGAGACAAGCAATCAATAACTCATATAGACACTTATATAGCTATTCACAAAACCATGCCGCCACTTATACACCAACACACAGACACATACAAACATTTACAGTTTAGTCACTAGTCTGAAGTAAGATGCAGTTAAACGACTCACTTATCGAGTCAGTTACGCAACACAGAAAATCATCCCTTTACACACTTGTACACCCACTCGTTCTTTAACAGGCCTTTCCCTATATATATAAAAGATATTGAAAATTTTAAGAAAATCACACATTCACTGGATGACGTCATCAGTGATGTCATCAGTGATGTCATTTGAGATGTCATCAGTGATGTCATGAGTGATGTCACTGACCATGTCATGAGTGATGTAATATTTGACGTCATCAGCAGTGGATGGCGGGTGCGCGAGTTATAGTTAGCTGAACTAACTATAACGGGGGAATTTCAATGGTTTTTTACGAGAGAAATGTCCAGCTAACTATAACGTGTGTGAAACCTATGGTTTTTTCAGTGAATATATATATATATATATATCCACACGAAAAGCAAGTTAAGTGGTGCGCTCTCAGTAAGAAACAGGTAAACAGCGAGGTAAGTAATCCAAGTGTTTAATTCACACTACGCGTTTCGGCGACAAGCCTTGATCATGTGTGAAAGTGTGCGCTCCAAACAGTCCTTGATAAAGCATTGAAAGTTCGAGGTCATCACAATCAAGAAGGGACTACATACATCAACTGGTAGCAGCCATCTTAGAATGGTCAAAAAAGTAAAAAGCATCAATTCAAACGTAAACATTGCATGCTGAAAGTGAAGCAGATAATCAAGGATACAAATTGTAATAGATGAAGCAATGTGGACCGCCAACCCAAATAAGGGAGACATCCCTTAGGATACACTACTAGACCAGAGAGTGGTACCCCTGAGATTACAACTGAGACATAAAAGGCTAACATCCAAAGTGAAGATAGCAGGGTAGTCGCCAAAGCAATTTGTAAGTGAAAATACCACACAGTAAATATCACGAAAAATGCGTGAGCTTAACAATAGGTCATGTTACTTACAGTCTACGGGCAAGTGCCCAGGCAACCTACTAGTATGCTAGTGTCTCAGGCTAGACTAAAGTAGTGAGAACGGTCAACATAATACTAGAGTAGTACTACTCACAAACATTAAATGTACATGTAATGACCATAGGTCAAAAGGACTTATCTTAAACCAAAAAACGTGCTCGTATGCTTTAACAAGGAACCGTCAGTGGAGAAGATGAAGTGATGAGCTAGTGAAGAGTGATACCATGGAGGAAAAGGGTAGGATGCCCGTGCTGGTGAGTCTAAGTGAAGGGCTCCTTCCTTCTCTCCTGTAAAAAATACAAGAAAGATAAACATGTCAGTACAACGAATAATATAGCTCATGAAAATTAACAAAATAGTGAAATACAACACATCCTCATGGAACAAGAGACGGAATAGTTAAAATACAGAGAAGCAAAATGCTAAAAATACTTAGGGCAGGTAAGCATAAAGACACAGTATGCTAGGAAAAGATAGCAGCAACTAAGAAAAATAATAATAATACTAGCCTGCTGCAATCCCATTGTTTTATTTAAGGTGGATTGACATTTCTTCGTCCATGTTCAACCCACCTGGGCTTTTTGTTTGAAAATCTATAATGTACCTAGATTCTCGCTGTCTGAGGTTAAGAGTTCTGTCCCCACCTCTGGGATTCCTAGGTATGTGTTCCAGAATGAAATAGCTCATGTCGTTAATATTGGAACCATGTTTTTCGTAAAAATGACGTGCAACAGGGTATTTAGGGTCATTGTTAGTAATAGCTCTCAGATGCTCCATCACCCTCTTTTTGGCAGGACATGTAGTGCTCCCAATATACCAGAGTCTGCACGTACACTCAATGGCATAGATCACGAAACAGGTGCTACACGTAAGAAATTGTGTAATTCTCTTGGACACCCCTCCATATGTCAGACTGTCTTTAAATGTGCTGTTTCTGCAAGCTTTACAGTGGCCACATGGGAAAAATCCCATGAGGCCATGTCCTGTGTTAGTAGTACGATCAGTGATGTCATTTCTTACATATTCCTATCTCTCCTATAGGTTATGCTGGGCCTGTCTGGAGCCTTTTATGTCTCAGTTGTAATCTCAGGGGTACCACTCTCTGGTCTAGTAGTGTATCCTAAGGGATGTCTCCCTTATTTGGGTTGGCGGTCCACATTGCTTCATCTATTACAATTTGTATCCTTGATTATCTGCTTCACTTTCAGCATGCAATGTTTACGTTTGAATTGATGCTTTTTACTTTTTTGACCATTCTAAGATGGCTGCTACCAGTTGATGTATGTAGTCCCTTCTTGATTGTGATGACCTCGAACTTTCAATGCTTTATCAAGGACTGTTTGGAGCGCACACTTTCACACATGATCAAGGCTTGTCGCCGAAACGCGTAGTGTGAATTAAACACTTGGATTACTTACCTCGCTGTTTACCTGTTTCTTACTGAGAGCGCACCACTTAACTTGCTTTTCGTGTGGATATTATCTTTACCGGCGTGCTCCGCCGGTGTGTGCGCCACCTCTCTTGGGTCCCAGCAGATCCGGAAGGAGCTTCTTACTTGGTGGATTTTACGTGAGGACTGCAACTTTGGACCGGCTGTGTGGCTACTACTGGGATAGAGTCAGTGACTCTGTGGATGGGAATTGGCACTTGCTGAATCACCCGTATGAAGGTAAGCCTGCTTGCTGTTTTTGTTCGTCCCTAGTGGGGGGTTATTTTCTCGCATCGGAGGGTGCGGGCAGTATTTCGTCCCTCGGCCGCACCGCACCGCGTGACCACCGTGCGTGCATGGCACTAACTGCGTAAAGTGGGCGCGCGGTGCGCGAAGCGCACCGCGTGCTCACTGTGCGCGCACAGTGCGCGAAGCGCACCGTGCGCGCACGGAATGAACTGCGTTAACTGGGCGCGCACGCCACGAATGGCGTAAAGTAAGTTAGCATTTAAAAAACCGTACAAATTCACTGAAAAAACCATAGGTTTCACACACGTTATAGTTAGGAATTAGCATTTAAAAAACCTTGCAAATTCACTGAAAAAACCATAGGTTTCACACATGTTATAGTTAGCTGTACATTTTACTGATAAAAAACCAATGAAATTCCCCCGTTATAGTTACTGTAGGCAACTATAACTCAAGCGACCGTAATCCTCTGCTGATGACATATGTGTCTTTATGAAAAAAAAATATTTGTAATATATGTATAGCTAAAATTTAATGGAAGAAGACATGGGCAAATAAGTGTCTAAATACAGTATTAGCATCAGCAGAGGATTACGGTCGCTTGAGTTATAGTTGCCTACAGTAACTATAACGGGGGAATTTCATTGGTTTTTTATCAGTAAAATGTACAGCTAACTATAACATGTGTGAAACCTATGGTTTTTTCAGTGAATATATATATATATATATCCCAAATATGAAACGCCAGTCAATGCGCTCTCAGTAATGCAGAACTCAGCAATCGAATTTACAAGAGGTGTTTATTACGACGCGTTTCAGCTCCCTGCGGAGCCTTGGTCACGTACAAGATGTGCAGTGCAAAACCGGGTAACTGATAAAGTTTAACAAAACATCAACAAAGGACTAGACTGTATGTGTTAAATTTGTCAGGCATATTGGAATGGTGAAAACAAATAGGTAACGAATACACATGAAAGTTATCAGTACTTCATAACATAATATGTGAAATAGAGTCCATGCCAAAGTATGTCAAAATCATGTACCAAATGTAGGAAAGTAGTCTGCAATGATAGAAACAATTCCAAGCCCGGAGATCGATAAGGCTGGTATAATCAGGTCGACTGACTGTAGTGGTACACAGGCATCGAACAGTAGAATATAACGCTAGAATTCCAAAGCAAGTGCAAAAAACATACTGTGCTCAAGTGCAAGAATGTTAGGAGTCTAGTCAAGCCGTGCAGTGAATGGTTACGACACTGCAAGCAATCTAAAATAATGGGCATCGGCAGATGTCACCCAGTGTATCTAAAATAGAACAGAAAACAACCGCCAATCGGCCAAAATCTCCATCTGTATAGGAAAGAATAAATGTATAAGGGTCAAAGGGACAAGTGTTCAGACTCCTGGCATGGCAAAGTGGCCACATTGCAAAACAGTCACTGAAAGTCCATGTGAGGTGATATACTGTACCCGTCAGGCGCCTGGTACAAGTGATGTAAAGGGGAAAAGGGTAGGTTGCCCGTGAAGCGTGCGTGCCGGTGACTGGGCCCCTTCCTTTCCTCCTGAAAAAAGAATGGTAAAGGAAAGAAAAAGATTAAAAACATGGAGCATAGATAGTACATTGCATGTTATACAAAATAAATGCAGAATAATGTTCTCTTTCTTCCATGCACAAAAGCAACAGGAAACGAGCAGAGGTCAAGAGAAAGCAGTAGGTAATAAAAAGAGAATGAGCTACAGCATGTGGAAAAAAAGGTTGTGGAAAAAAGGTTCATAGGTCATCAAGTATTAATCTCTAAGATGGACTGCCAATTCCTCATCCTGGTTGAGCCCCCCAGGATGTTTCGTTTGGAAATTAACTATATATTTCGATTCTTTTTGTCTCAACTTCAGAGTGCGATTCCCACCCCTGGGACTGTGGCAAATTTGTTCCAGGATGAAGAATTTGAGAAGGGCAGGATTTGAAAAATGTAAGTCTCTGAAGTGACGAGCCACGGGGTATTTGTCATCTTTGTGCGTGATTGCCCGGTAGTGTTCGAGAATGCGTTTCTTGGCCATGAGAGTGGTACTGCCAATATACCACAACTTACTCGGGCATTCAATTGAATAGATGACAAACGTGGAACTGCAGGTTAAAAATTGAGTGATTTCCTTGCTGACCCCATTGTTGTGGGCATTCTTGCAAAAGACACTGTTATTGCAGGCCTTGCAATGGCCGCATGGAAAGAAGCCCTGAAGACCATGTTCCTGTCTGCTGGAATAGATGGTGACATCACTACGTACAAGAAGATCCCTAATGTTTTTACCTTTCCTGTAAGTGATACTAGGTCTGGTGGGGATGCTGGCACCAATGATGTTGTCACATTTTAAGATATCCCAATTTTTAGCCAATATATGGTGTATCGTGTTGGAATCAGAATTGTATGTCGTGATGAGCCTAGTTCCATTCCCCTCTTCCTCATTATATATATATATATATATATATATATATATATATATATATATATATATATATATATATTGGATGCAAGGTTTCAACTAGAATGAAATGAAACATTTGAAATAAAATAAACGAGAAGACAATAAATACAAAAATTAAGTATAGAGTCCAAAGATGTTGGGCTGCAGCTTGTGTTTTGAGACAGTCGAAATACAAGTATATATACCTTTTGGAGATCTAATGAGAAATTTATTTGATTATAATATAATCTGCATTGGATATTGTTTAGATGCCAAATGTGATGAAATATTGAATTATATATGATTACTTGAGAACCTAGCTTGTTTGAAAACTAAGGTTAGAGGAGATCTCATTGAGAGTTTTTTTTGTTTGTCGGTGGCCATCATGATATTGGTATCACTGTTATGTAATTGATGCAACAATTTATCACTTATTTGTATCCTGGTAGGGATTTAACTATTACTACGGATGCTTACATTTGTCTTTTAAATTATGATCTTGATATCTCCATTATCCCAATGATGAGTAGAAGTATATCTCTACTCTGTTTTCCCAACTGTGCGGTGGCAATATAGATTCAAAGATAAATTCTATATTATTATGCCCAGGGGACTTAAATATCTTTAAAGAAGAGATTAGAAGCAATATTTATATTTTGTGTTGAGTTAATTGTGGATGTTTAAAGTTGGTGCCACAGAACATGAAGAGATCCCCACACGGTATACCCTGTTCTATGTCATTGCACTCCTTGTCATGAGCAAGGTCGTTGGAAGGCACCGAAATGCATGGATGTTTCATTACTTGTGAATAAAGAGTTTGGGGACCTCCGTGGAGTGCTGTTTCTGTTCTTGACCCTGAGCAGAGATTTTGGAATATTTAGGCGTGGTGGACACCTTGGCTAATGGCACTCTGACATTTGGGTAGCATGCCTTGGATTTGGCAGTTACGAGGTAGGCATGACCCTGCTACTCAGCACTATGCTGCCTGAAGAACAGAGGATGTGGGGATGCAAATCAGGTGTTGGAGGGCCCCCATCAGGTGAGATCGCATCTGCCCTCTGGGTAAGTGGCATGCTAATGAGAGTGGGAGCTGGGATCTGCGTACTAGGCTTCGCTGCTGTGAAGCAAAATGGTACAGAAGTTTGCACAGAGTGGTGAGGTCCAAATTCAGTGAAGTACAATTCAAGAAATGAGTGTTGAGGAATGTGTCATAAGGGAGCAGGAGGTGCCTACGTTATTTATGGAATCAAGCTCAGAAAGTCAGACATTTAGGAGCAAATGCAGATACAACAGTGAGCAGTAATGATTTTGTGAAGAATTTGCAACTTTTGGAAAAATTGAAAAAAATAGAAATTTCTCGCTGCTGGGAAAGCACATTGTTAAAACAGTACTTACAGGTCAGACGGGTTCAAAGGGGGCTGCAGATTATGATCACCCTGACCTATGAGACCCCCAGTAAGACCTTTAGATGGAGTGGGCAGAACATAATGCCTAATGTTCCATTGGTATGATCAAATCTGTGAAAATTGAGAGAGCAGAAGTTTTATCCAAGATTACAGATCTGAATTCCACTCTGGAGAAGGAGGTAAACCAAGCGAGAATATCGAAGTTTAAAAAAATGAATTGAAAGGATAACAATAAAGGGTAGAAATGTGACCAAATTCTTGTGCGACCATCTGAACTATCAACGAAGCAATATTTATATGTTTGCGAAACAATTAGACACAATAAGAGGGCAGAAAATACAAGATATCAAAAAATATGGCAAACGATCCTGGTAGTGAGCCGGTTCTGAAGTAGAACAGGAAGATCTTGCGAGACGAGAGGAGGGAACAACACGATTTAAAGTTTCAGAAAAGGTATGTTTTTTACAAGTAGATCAGAGAGTGGAAGAAAGAACATTATGGGGACGAAGAAGACCACGAGGAGGAGGAAACAAAGGAAGGGGGGACAAGGGTGGTGGAGGAAGCCGCCAAGAAACAACAGGGAGAGTCACGCAGCAGAAACAGAAGCAATGATTCAAACTAGAATTACTGTGAACTTTTTGCCAAGTATCACTATCAGAGGAGGACACTTCAGTCTTAGAGTTGGGACTCTCTTATTCTGATAAAAGCAGATTCAAATTACGCACAGAGTAGAATAGACCTATACAAGTATGTACAAAGGCTGAAATTGACAAAAATAAAGGAATACATCCACAAAACACTTCTACAAGTGAACAAGCTAGAACTGGTGTATGCCCCAATTTCCAAGTAGCAGATATTGGCCTATTAGAGGATATTTTGGCATTGAAAAGAGAAGGTGAACAAGCACTAAATCAAACTCTACAGATGTCGTCAAGGAACTTGAGTGATGAATTGGCAATGACAGACACTGTAGCAGGAGGAGCTACACCTTTCCGCCCTAAGTCCAGATACCTACCACAGATGCCTGGATATAATCTGGACATCTTTCCAGAGAGTGTTATCGAAGAGGTGCGCCACTTAAATTGGACTTGCACCAAAAATAAAGGACATATGAGTTTTTGAGATAAAGCACTCCTTTTAACAGTAGAAAATTTCAGAAATTTAGACAATTTTATGGTGAAGCCCTCTGGTAAGTGGGGTAACATTGTCTTGTGGGATGAAGAGATCTATCTTAATGAGGAATTGTTACAACTTGGTGACACTGAGGGGGTCATTAGGATGGCGGACGGACTGGAGTCTATCCGCCATCCTGGTGTAAACCGGGACCGTCCACCATGCATGCGGTGGTCCCGCACACCCAATCAGGATGCAACCGCCACCATGGTGGTCAGATCTTGATTTTTAGCACTGTAGCAGGTGCAGCAGCACCCGCCGCAATGCTAAAACAGCATGTTGTGCATTTCACAGCACTACGTGGCAGGCACAACGTGGTGCCTGCCATGTAGTGCTGTGAAATGTAGGGTGTACCATGGGTACCCCCCACGTGCACCCTCACCTCCCCCAATACAAGGGGGGCCCACAACGGCCCCGTCACCAATCCCCACCAGCCATTCTATGGCAGCATCGCCGCATCTAAAGGTCTGCAATGGCCAGCATCCTGATTTGGTGGACCGCCACCATTCAGGGCTACCTGATCCGTCGGCCAGGCAATCTGATAGATTGCTTTCGGCGGACCCGGGGCGGACTGTCTTTGCGTCTGCCATGGTCCGATCGTGATTCCCTCCGCCATCGTAATTTGGCGAAGGGAAAATCACGGAACGATTGCGGAAGGACCACCACCGCATGGCTGGCGGTGACGGGCCTTCCGCAGTTGTAATCAGGCCCTGATTGTTATAAACATATCACAATGGCGAAATATATGAATGTGAAAGTTGAGTTTACCAACAGGCTAAACTTTTGGAGGGATTAAGAATTAATACATTGGTATGATTAATGTTTTTAAACAGAGATCATCTAGTGATCTCTGTGTTTTACATGATACCAAAAGTTCATAAAGATCTTGTCAGGTCCCGGGGGGGACCCCTAATAGCTGCACAGAACAGCATATTCAAAAATGTGCCGATATATATCGATATTTTTCTTAATCCTATTGTAACCACCCTTCCATTGTATCTTAAAGATTTGGCTGAATTTTTTAAACACATCTATGATGTGAAGTGGGAACACGATATGTTCCTAATGACACTAGACGTGTTAACCTTATACACCAGCATCAACACTAGGTTAGTCTCAGGGCAGCACAACATTTCCTTAGAATGAGACCTATAGGATATGCATCACACAATAGGATGCTCTTAGAAATGATAGAGAGGTATCTGAAAACATCTTTGTTAGTTAACCAGATGTATCAACAACAGAGAGGTTTATCTATGGGTACCTGATATGCCCCCAGCTATGTGAATCTGCATATGGACTGGTGGGAGGAGCAGGTGCTTGAGTGGCCCTGAAATGCAACATTGGCCAAAAAACCTAATAATGTGGCGGAGTGTCATAGACAATCTGTTTGTGTTGTGGCAGAGTGCAGAAGCATGTATGTTTATGTCTGAGCTGAACAACAATGATCTCAACTTAAGGTTTACAGACAAGACAAGTAAGGCGTCAATTGAATTTTTAGACGTAGCTATACGAGTGGATAATGAGAAGATGGAAACTACCATTTTTAGAAAGCCAACAGCAAGGAATACGATTCTCCATGCTGCAAGTTTCCACCCCGCACCTTTGGTAAAGAGTATCCCATTTGGGGATTTTTTTCAAGCGAAGCAAGTATGTAGTACATAAGAGGACTACAACTCTAGTGAATGGGGAAAAATGGAATGCTTTGCTCAAAGCAGATACACCCGGAACATACTAAGAGCAGCTTTAAACAGTGCCAGATCCCAGAATAGGGAAACAACCCTTTTTAATCCTGCTAAATCACTGACAAATGAAAAAGCTAAAAAAGATTTGTCACATAGATTCATCACCACATCTAACTCAGAACATGTAAGAGTCCACCAAGCATTATAAAAAAACTGCCATTTGGTGAGGAAAGATCCCATTATAGGCACACTCGTTGCTAAATGTCCACAAGTCACATATAGTAAATCTGAATAATTGAGGTACTAACTGGTCAAGAGTGATTTGAATACTGACATAACAACATAACTAAGAAGACTTGGCTTACTCCCAAAGATGGGTTTAAGAAATGCACTGGGTAGAAAGCATATAGGAATGGGGAGAATTTGACCACACCTGTAAATCAAGCTTTGTTGTTTATATACTTAGGTGCCCATGTAACAAAATATACGTAGGCAGTAAAACTTTACCAGCATACATGCGTATAGTGCAGGATATAAGAGCCATGGTGAACAATGATTGTAACTATACAATAGCTAAGCATTTTGAAAAATCTCTTCAGAGTGATCCCAGAGTTTTGAGATATAGCTGCATAAAAAAACCGAGGGGGAGATAGGGAAAGGAGCTCTGTAAATTGGAAACAATCTTCATTCTGAAGCCACATAGCATGGAGCCGAAAGGCTTCAACATCGATGAGGAATTACACTCTAGCCTCCATTAAAGCATAGAATCCCATACAGCACTTCTTCTGTGTGCCTTGAGTTCCAACAGGCTTTTTAACCACTATAGTAACACACACTAAACATTATTATCTCTGGGGATACGATTTCTGGTAGTCATTGCACTTTAAAAACCTTTTAATTACTAAGGTTCTCTTTTAGATTACATTGATAGGCATCTAAACATGTAAGAAGGTTCAAGATTAGGTGAGCATCCTTATATTTGTTAAGGGGACTGTACTTAAACGAAATAATTTAATAAAATGCCCTATGCCAGATTACCCACTTAGGTTTTTGTTGGATGCAAGGTTCCGCATAGAATAAAACATAATAAAACAAAAAAGTGAAATAAAAGGAGAGACAGCAATAAAGAAAAAAGAAAGTAGAAAGTCCAAAGATGTTGGGCTGCAGCTTGTGTTTTGAGACAGCTGTTATATAAGTATATATACTTTTCGAGACCTAGTGAGGAAATTATATTATTATAATATCTGCATGGGATATTATTTAGGTGCCAAATGTGATGAAATATTGAAATATATTCGGGTACTTGAGAACCTAGCTCATTTCAACACTAAGGTTAGCACTGTGCACTTTAATGGAGAGGAGATCTCATTCAGAGTTTTGTTTACATGTTTGTCAGGGGCCATCATGATATTAGTATCATTGTTACAAAATTGAGACAACAGTTTATCAAGTCAAGTCAAAGAAGTCTTTATTGCGAATATTTCATCATAAAAGACATACTAACATTTCATCATATACAATTAATTAAAAGTAATAGGAATATAAATTGGCACAATAGGCATAATAAACCAGTTAAATAAATAACACATTAAAATCAGTAATAATAAAAAGATATTAAATATACAATTTTACAAACGACTTGAATCTATTAAAACCTATACCACGTTAGTCTCAGCATTATTTGGGGCCAGATAGTTAGGGACTAATCCTCCGGTTCCGTAGGAGCCATGCCCAACTAATACATTTAGCCACACCAATAACCACAAGTATTGATGTATCAGACTTCAGTATTCTGCTGGCAGCCTGCGCTGATCTAACGCCCAGTTCACGGCATACAGGGTGCAACCACAGCCATCTTGGTTGGAGATACTCTGGGCAAACAAAGAGAAAATGATCGACTGTTTCAATCTTATCCTCACATAGGGGACATTTATCATTACCAGATGTATTCCAACTTTTTGTAAAACAACGTAACGGAAGGGTGCCAAGTCTAAACTGATGATAAAGTTTTCGATCCTGCAGCTTTGTTATTACGTCCTAATACACTTCAAAAATGGATTTATCCTTGACAGCCAGATATGCTATAGTCAAAGAACTGCCAGTCAGGGAAGCATGACGCTTAACTTAAATCCATTGCCAATAGGTGTCCCTAAAGATCTTTTTTGTGGGGGAAAACAGCCGTCTCAGGGTTGGTCCATAGCTCACCCATTCCCATGTCAATCAAAATAGTTTTGATTTCAGACTGCCAGCTGATCCTATGAGAGCCCCCAAGGGCTTTAACTTCTAGCAGTGCCTTGGCATATAGGGACAGTTCTGGGGTAGTCCACAGGCGTCGCCAAAACGCCAGCGGCCTATACCGCACCATGTCCTCGAAAGGCTGACAACCTAGGTCATATAGTAGAGGAATGCGTGGGGATGATTGTGGTAACCCTACTGCAGACCTAAGAAATTTGTTTTGTGCCACCCTCAGGGAATCCAAATTGCTAAACCCCCATAGTTCATCACCATACATTACCGCTGGAAGAATTTTAGACCCATACATTTTAATTAGGGGAGCCATAGGTTTAGTTATAGAATGCCTATGTTCTTTAAGTAGGGCTCCACCTAATTGTATATGCTTAAGGGTGAAGAGGTCAATCTGGGACTTCCAGCTTAGATTGTCACTAAAAGTGACCCCAAACTAGGTAAAGGTAGATGTCTGTTCCAGAGTGGCTCCACCCATTTCGACCCTAGCTTTTACTGGTCTATCGCCACGAAGGACCATAAACTTGGTCTTCTCCACATTTACCTCGAGCTCATGTTCGCGGCAAAACAACTCGAAACGGGACAGTGCTAACTGTAGCACCTGTCGCGTCTTAGAAATTAAAAGAGTGTCATCCGCGAACATGAGCAAGGGGACTTTCATACCAGCTATGGAAGGTGCATCTGTCGGGAAGTTTAAAAAATAATTTATGACACCATTAATAAACAAGGAAAACAGGGTAGGGGCCAGTACACATCCTTGTCTTACCCCTTTGGACACCTCAAATCTTGCTGTCACCTCCCCTGGTTTTCCCCAGCGAACCTGGGCATATGTATGTTCATGCAGGTTAATCAACAGCCTCAGTAGTTCTGGCGGCATAGCCATCTCCCGAAGGACTTCCCACAGTTTGGGCTTTGGCACAGAATCGAATGCAGACCTAAGGTCCACAAAGGCTGCAAAAAGCATGCCACCCCCAAGATATTCCTCCTTCCAATATAAAAGAATAAACCTGAAAACTTGGTCAATGGTTCCGACATGCGTCCGAAAACCCACCTGTAAAGGCGTTAATATATCAGTTTCGGAGATCCAACTCAAAATACGACCCAATAGCAAACAAGTTATAATTTTTTTAACAGCATCTATAAGGCTAATCGGGCGATAGATGGCGGGGGCATAGCGATCACCTTTCTTATAGATCGACAATATCTCTGCCCCGAACCAAGAATCCGGAACCGATACTCCACTAGCCAGGGCATTAGATGGAATGGTCAGATAAGGCACCCATAGGTCCTGCTCCTGCTTAAATAGGTCTGCGGGAATACAGTCAGGTCCCGGGGCTTTACCACTCGGAAGAGATTTCAAAATTGCCTTTACCTCACTGGGAGCAAACTCTAGAAGTTCTTCACCGCTACATGACCACGAATCAACTTCTAACCTGTCCCTGGACTTAAACTGGTTTTCAAAAAAGCTAACCCACTGTTCAGGTTCAACATGAGTAACCGGGGTCATATCCTGCGGGGTCCTGCCCCATTTGAGGAGGTGCCAAAATTGGCAAATGTTTCTACCCTCACACGCCTCGTATAGCTCGCTCCAACAAGTTTCATCCCAGTTTTTCTTACCTTTTATTTGGGCAGATTTGTACGCAGCTCTGCAACTCCTGATGGTTTCTGGTAACCTAGATTTAATAGCTGTTAATAAAGCATTGCGAGACTCTCTACAGCTTACATCATACCAGGAATTTTCCCTCAGAGGTTTGGTTTTACCATTGGCAGGGATGCTTTTAATAAAATAGGATTTTAGCCCCTCAAATAGTTCTCTATGGATACCCGGGATGCTACACTAAGGCCCACATGCATCAAAACAAAAACCGGTCGCAAACGGGCAGATTCTCAGAATCTGACCCTTTGCTCCCGGTATTTTTACATTTGGGATGCATCATCCCAAATGCAAAAATAGCAAAATAAGGAATCTCTAAATTGCGATTCCTTAAATTGCGATTGCATTTAAGGAATCTCAAATTGAGATTCCTTAAATGCAATGCATGAAAGTAAAAATATTAGCGATTTCCTAATAGGGGGAGCAAATTACCATGAAGTTGAACTTCATGGTAATTTGCAAAAACATTGAAAAATGCACTTAAGTGCTTTTTTCAAAGTTCCATTTTACACACACACATGCCCTTGGGGCATGTGTGTGTGCAAGATGTACTCATATGCAGATTTTAGGGGTGCAACAGGGTGTCCTTTTAACACCCTGGCACCATTGAAATTGCATGAGCAATTAGCGATTCTCTAATTGAGAATGGCAAATTAAGAAAGTCTTCCCATTCAGTCCTATGGGCCTCTAGGCCCATAGGAATGAATGGGGAGGTAAATCCTTAATTGCAACTCGCAATTTGCAAGTAGCAATTAAGGAATGTTTAGGAATCGCTATTTTGTAAGCGATTTCTACATGCATAGCCTTTTGCTATTCCTTATTAGCGAATCCTTATTTTTCGCTAATAAGGAATCGCAAATGGCATTGTTGATGCATGTGCCAGTTAATCCCTTCCTCAAACTCACATCTGGTCAGTTTATACATAGCTAAACTAACCAAATTCCTAATAGCAGCCCGTGCGGTCGTATTAGAAACAATCTTTGGCCAACGAACCCTTCTCTGATCATTAGTCAGCATAACTTGTGCTTGCACAATACTACCATAATCGGTGGGGGGGCCAGTAAAACTACTATCAAATAAAGACAACGTCAAAGGGTTATGGACACTTTCTAACCTATCAGTCACCACCATATCTATGACGGCCGGCCACAACTCACGATTAACCAAGATATAATCTATTCTACTCCCACTTCTACCATTGTTAAAAGTCATCTTCCCAGACCTGTCCGATTTCGTTCTGCCATTAGCAGCCCTCAAACCCTTTTCAAGGCACAGACCCTTCACATGTAAAGCTGCTTGGGTCCATTTCCTTATGGGTTTTAGTTCCAGCTGGGGGATTCCCCACACGGAGTCCTCAACCTCAGACAGTTTTCCGTCATCATCCCCCAAGGGCTCGAAACATGTGTTAAAATCACCTGCCACCACCCTATGACCATCTATGGGCACAGTACACAGTAATTGTTCCAAAAGAAAGACTGTCGGGGAACATTTACCTCCTGGAAGACCCCTCACATAGATATTTATAATGAGGATATTGAGGCCCCTTGTGGAGGTAACCCTGATGGCCAAGATGTCAGGGTTATCAATCGGAACTTCCACGACTGTAATGCCCTCACATTGACGTACCCATATAGACAGGCCTCCCACCGGTCTACCTCTAGGGCCCTTAACGGCTGGTTTGAAGTAATTCACAAACCCTACACGAAATATGGGATCTACCGCCCAAGTCTCCTGAAAACACCATAGATCCGCCTGGTCGGCAAAAAACACCCAATCGGGTACAGCCAATCTGGATTGTAAACCGGCTATATTCCAGGAGGAGATCGTAACATTATGGCAATCAGATGTTTTATTCACCACCTGGTTGGCCAGGTTAGAGTGGGAAACAGGACGGGCACTGGGTAAACCTTCATATGTGGGGCTTACAATTGGAACAGATTCCTCTCCTTGGGCCATTGGATTCATTTGAACTAGTAACTCCCGACATGATGGTACTAGACCCCCTGTTACCCCAGACCAAGGGAGGTCAATACTATCCCTCAGTCATTCATTATCCTCCAGGGTAAATAGGGCGGAAAAACGATTATGTGACATAATAGACTTAATAGACTGCAGACCCTGCTGGGGAGCACTATGCAGAACACGGTGCTGTCTGTTAGGCATGGCCCTTGCTGGTCTGTAAGAGTAGCCTAGGGGTAGAATCATAATCTCATTGGGGGTGGGAGCATAATGGGAGGCCATCTCTAGTATATGTTCTACCAATAGCGGAGACCTAAAGCTCAGTACCACACAATCCCCTGCCATAGACTTTTGGGAATGGCCAACCCAATTTACCTGCCTAACCATTTTAAATTCCTCAAACAATGTTTTACTGGCCCCAAATTTGTTCCCAAGACAGTACAGGGCTTTATTTTTAAGATTAGACCAATGCTCCCTAGACCCTTCTGGAAGTGTTGGAACATTAGCTAGAATAACTGTGTAAGGTGTAGCTTCCGGGGGAAGATGTAAACTTATTAACGCATCAGGGTCCTCTGTGTCTTGGGCAACAGGTCTTAACATATTCTCCATTGACTGATGTTCGGTCGACGGCCTACTACCAGTATTGGGAGGGGCCATAGACCGATTTGTGTGAGCCCTGGTCACTATGGGATCATGAGGGTTATCTACTTGGGGTCTTAAGTCATAGTGACTATTAATAGCCCCTTCACCAGCGTGACTAGCCCCTTCCTTAGGATTCTGCTTGGGTAGTGATGCGGCTAAAGATTGTTTACTTTTCAGGTTTGCTTCGATACAATTAAGCCTTACCACCACAGATTCTAGGCACAGACCCTTCACATGTAAAGCTGCTTGGGTCCATTTCCTTATGGGTTTTAGTTCCAGCTGGGGGATTCCCCACACGGAGTCCTCAACCTCAGACAGTTTTCCGTCATCATCCCCCAAGGGCTCGAAACATGTGTTAAAATCACCTGCCACCACCCTATGACCATCTATGGGCACAGTACACAGTAATTGTTCCAAAAGAAAGACTGTCGGGGAACATTTACCTCCTGGAAGACCCCTCACATAGATATTTATAATGAGGATATTGAGGCCCCTTGTGGAGGTAACCCTGATGGCCAAGATGTCAGGGTTATCAATCGGAACTTCCACGACTGTAATGCCCTCACATTGACGTACCCATATAGACAGGCCTCCCACCGGTCTACCTCTAGGGCCCTTAACGGCTGGTTTGAAGTAATTCACAAACCCTACACGAAATATGGGATCTACCGCCCAAGTCTCCTGAAAACACCATAGATCCGCCTGGTCGGCAAAAAACACCCAATCGGGTACAGCCAATCTGGATTGTAAACCGGCTATATTCCAGGAGGAGATCGTAACATTATGGCAATCAGATGTTTTATTCACCACCTGGTTGGCCAGGTTAGAGTGGGAAACAGGACGGGCACTGGGTAAACCTTCATATGTGGGGCTTACAATTGGAACAGATTCCTCTCCTTGGGCCATTGGATTCATTTGAACTAGTAACTCCCGACATGATGGTACTAGACCCCCTGTTACCCCAGACCAAGGGAGGTCAATACTATCCCTCAGTCATTCATTATCCTCCAGGGTAAATAGGGCGGAAAAACGATTATGTGACATAATAGACTTAATAGACTGCAGACCCTGCTGGGGAGCACTATGCAGAACACGGTGCTGTCTGTTAGGCATGGCCCTTGCTGGTCTGTAAGAGTAGCCTAGGGGTAGAATCATAATCTCATTGGGGGTGGGAGCATAATGGGAGGCCATCTCTAGTATATGTTCTACCAATAGCGGAGACCTAAAGCTCAGTACCACACAATCCCCTGCCATAGACTTTTGGGAATGGCCAACCCAATTTACCTGCCTAACCATTTTAAATTCCTCAAACAATGTTTTACTGGCCCCAAATTTGTTCCCAAGACAGTACAGGGCTTTATTTTTAAGATTAGACCAATGCTCCCTAGACCCTTCTGGAAGTGTTGGAACATTAGCTAGAATAACTGTGTAAGGTGTAGCTTCCGGGGGAAGATGTAAACTTATTAACGCATCAGGGTCCTCTGTGTCTTGGGCAACAGGTCTTAACATATTCTCCATTGACTGATGTTCGGTCGACGGCCTACTACCAGTATTGGGAGGGGCCATAGACCGATTTGTGTGAGCCCTGGTCACTATGGGATCATGAGGGTTATCTACTTGGGGTCTTAAGTCATAGTGACTATTAATAGCCCCTTCACCAGCGTGACTAGCCCCTTCCTTAGGATTCTGCTTGGGTAGTGATGCGGCTAAAGATTGTTTACTTTTCAGGTTTGCTTCGATACAATTAAGCCTTACCACCACAGATTCTAACTTTTCCAGGACGGGTTGTATAAGAGATACTAACTGTTCCCTAAGTAGAGAGCATAATAGCTCAAAATTCTGCTGGGCCATAGGTTGCATTGGTGTAGCGCTTACAGAGGTGGCAGGATTCCCATAAGATTGAGCCCCTATGTTACCGGGAACAGCCTTAGGAGCACTTAACTTACTAGGACCCCGTCCTTTCCTTTTCTTACAGGGCGGTTCTCTAGCTTTGGCTCCAGTAACTTTTTGTTTCGCCTGTGTGGTTACCATAGCTGGGCTAGAAGGGCTACTCACAATTAAAGAGGGACCTGTGAGCCCGGACCTAGATGTTAAACATACAGGTCCCACCGGGGAACAATTACCAGACCGAGTATTCTTTGTGTTATCCTGTACAGCAAGGGGCTCTGCACAGGGTAACATTGGGGCTGGTTCCAAGGATAGTCTTCGCTCCACGGCTAATATCTTGTGATTAATTACTGTTTCTGCCCTTGTTAGGAAGTCGTCGAGAGTCCCCACCATCCTACCCTCAGCCTTCCTCTTACTCATATTAATGAATTACTTAACACCTGACAAACCTATATTAAGAATAAATAAAAACAAAAACAAATACCCCACAATTAATACTGAGTGGATTAGTAAAACCCTACAACGTCCAAACTAAACACCGAATCCAAGGGCCAAGAGAGGGGGCCCAGCCCGGCCTCAACCGGTCTCTGACGGGCAAATACCGGCCCGCCCTTGGCCCGGGCTTTGCCCGGGCGCTGCCCGCGTGCGTCCCGCGCTGCGGGGAACAGTGAGCGGCTTTAAGCACCCCCGGCGCTGCCTGCTGTCATCAAAGGCACGTGCCGTGGGGCTGCTGGGAGGTGTAGTCTTCGCTAGCAGTTCCCCTTACGGCGGGTTGCAGAATGCGGGAGGAAAGCTGGTGGACCCCCTTGCTGGCCGTTTCCCTTACGGCTATGGACAGGTAAGTATGCAGCAAATAGTAAAGAACTGGCGCGTCCCCCGCGGCGGGGCACAGTGAGCGGCTTTAAGCACCCCCGGCGCTGCCTGCTGTCATCAAAGGCACGCGCCGTGGGGCTGCTGGGAGGTGTAGTCTTCGCTAGCCGTTCCCCTCACGGCGGGTTTCGGAATGCAGGAGGAAAGCTGGTGGACCCCCTTGCTGGCCGTTTCCCTCTCGGCTATGGACAGGTAAGTATGCAGCAAATAGTAAAGAACTGGCTCGTTTATCACTTCTTTGTGTCCTGATAGGGATTTAACCCTTAATATTGATGCTTACATTTGTCTTTTGAATTAGGATTTTGACATCTCCATTATCCTGATCGTTAGTAGAAGTTTATCGCTAAATGACACTTTACCAACTGTGGGGTGGAAATATAGATTTAAAGATAAATTCTATATTATTATGCCCGGTGGACTTAAAGGCCTTTAAATAATAGATTAGAAGCAATATTTATATTTTGTTTTAATTTAAATGTGCGTGCTTAAAGATGGTGCCACAGAACATGAAGAGATCCCCACCCTTTATACCCCTTTCTATGTTATATTTTATATATTGAAAATAAATCATGCTGCTCGTTGTCGTGAGCACGGTTGTAGGAAGCAACCAAAATGCGTGGACATTTAATTTCTTGTGAATAAAGAGTTTTGGAGACATCCATGGTATATATAGATCAGCAAAGGATCAGAGTTTTATGGATGAATTAGAATCCAAATCATGGCACTGGCCCTTGATGATATAGTTTTTTGCACTCTAGTACTCTTTCTCTGCACATATCCTTGGGCATGTTGCACAAATAATGCAGATGTGCTAGTAGGAATCAGATGATATGCTCAACATGTAACAGGGCACTGGCCTGGTAGTATTTAATGAATTCTGTACCCGAATGTTCATGTTGCATCATTTAACGATTTTTTGGAGGGTTAGCATGGTAGAATACATTGGCATTTGCCAAATTATACTAGTTTCTAGCACTTAGGCACTTTTCCCTTATATATATACTTGCGCACAAAAAATGTTGATTTACTATTGAGAATCAGTTGAAATGCTTAGTATGGAATGAGGCACTGGCCTGGTACTTTGCCGGAATGTATTGACTGATAACTAATTACTACCACGAGTCAGTCTATGAAAGATAGATTTAAAGAAAAGCTTCATTATAAACACAACAATGAAGTGAAATTGTTGCATTGAAAGTAGCCATATGGGGGTAAACGTCTTTCTTTTATGTTGATCTGGACTGCCACACGTAAAAAGCAGTAAGCAATGTGTACCTGTCATGTGATCAAGGCCGTTGAAGCAGTCGAAACACGTTATGGCTGACTGATTAAACTGAAGTTGAATGCCCGCATTTGAGTCTGCTCTGTTTGTCATTATCCAGTACGAACGAGGAGTTAATATATATAAATATTCGCAGTACAGTCGTAAGTAGAATTCGTGCGGTCCTTAAGAATTATCTCTCTGTATGGAATACATATGCAAATATAATATAGTATTAGATGAAATTGCCAGTAGATATGTTCAAATTGTTTCAGCTGCAAGTAGAATATGTTAATCAGACTGTGTTTGTATTTTATTGTTCACATTAAAGGAGGAAAGGAAGGGGCCACTCTTGGATGGAGATGCTGACTGAGGTCCCGACACTTTTCTTCGATATCACATCGTGGTAGAGAACACAGCACAGATAAGATTGTTTTGATTATTATTTTTTTTAAATATTTTATTGTGATTTCAAGAATATTGGTACTGATTACAAAGAATCGGAAGGTATAATTATCCACATCATGAACAGCCTTGCCAACATGGCAATAATTTTGTCATGAATCTGCATTGCTCACATTTCGCACACGCCCCCCTTTTTACATACAACAAATACAGTTATCCTGTAGGTTACATTGACTGTAGTTATGACCATCAGTCACTCAGGTCCGAGACTGATTCTTCGAGCGGTGGGTTACAGATATTTCCTCTAAAGGCATTCCACCTCCCCCACACTCGTGTCAACTTCTTAGGGCACCTTCTATGAATAAAAACTGCCTTTTCTGCCACCATTGCTCTATCCATGTCCCCTCACCACTGTCCAAGAGTCTGGATTGCCTGCGCTCCCCAGTGCAGAGCTATATTGCGCTTAACCATCATCATACCCAAGGTCGCCCAGTCCTGGGCCGCGTGATTGAGATCCGTCGGCTCCCAGATATTGAGAAGACATCTCTTGGGGTCTGGGGGGACCGTAGGCCCTCAAACCTGCGTGATAGTGTCCATAAAAGCCTCCCAGTATTGCACAATTTTGGGACAGTCCCACAAGTTATGGTAATAAGTACCCAGTGACCCACAACCTCTTAAACATATCGGGCTTTAAATTCTTCCCATTCTGTATAGTCTGTGTCTTGTGTAGTATGTGCGGTGCAATAATTTAAGCTGGATGAGTCGGAGTTTGGCGGGTATGGCGACCTCATGTGGAGACGCTAGGGCCTCCTGGCAATCCGTTTCGTCCAAGTCCCCAAGTTCGGCCTGCCATTTGTCGCGGAGGGCTATCGTAAGATCCTGCCTGTTATTTATAATTTTATGATAGGTCAAGGAGATGGCCTTCTTAGTCAGGTAGTCTGTCAGTAATCTATCCTCAAGCAGTGAGGACTCAGGGAGATCGGTGCCTGATGCAATGGCTTTTGTGAGTGCATGCCTGATCTGCATGTAATGGTAGTGTTCCATCGGAGCCATCTCGTAGGTTTCCCGAAGCCGGAAGAATGAAAGTATCTTGCCTTTCTCCCACAGGTCCCCCACCCTCGATATACCTGTAAGGTCCCACCTGTCGAAGCCCTTGCTGTTGCAGAGTTTACCTAAACGTCGGGTATCCCAAAGTGATGTTTGTTGCGTTCAGAGCCCCTCCCAGCCAAGCTTGCGGAGCACCGTGAACCAAATATGTACTGTGTGTGCAGTGGGTCCCAATAGTGTAGGCTTGAAGGATTTATTGTATAATGCACCCAGAACATCCGCCGTTCCAAAAGTGTGCCTGTCCATGCGAAACGCAGGGTTATACTGAGGTGCATGATTCCATTGGTTTATCACAATGAGCTGCGAGGCCCAATAGTATGTTTTAATATTGGGGAGGGCGATACTGCCGTTGTACCAGCCCCTTACTTATTTATGCTGGGCTGTCCGAGCAGGTTTCTCCCCCCCCCCCGAGAAGATGACTTAATTCTGCATCAATCGCTTTGAAGTAGGAGTGGGGAACTGGGAATGGAGTGTTCTGCAGGGCGTATAAGAACCTAGGGAGTGCCATCATTTTGAACAGGGCAGCTCGACCCAGGAGTGTTAGTGGTAGGGAGTGCCAGTGCTTGACATCCCGGCAGAGTCTTTTAAAGGGCTCCATGAGGTTGTGCTCAATGAAATGTGTGGGTTGAGGAATGATGTATATGCCAAGGTATTTAAACCCCCCGTCTGCGACTTTTATCGTGCAATCTGGCGGGAGCTGTGGAGATGAGCCGCTGAGCACATAGAGAACCGATTTAGCCCAGTTAATAGTGAAGCCGGAGACCCTCCCATATGACTCACAGATATCCAATACCACAATTATCGATCGTCGGGGTGACGTCATATACAGTAAGATGTCATCGGCATATAGTGAGAGGCGATCTTCCCATCCCTCCGTCCATTTAAGTCCTCGTATCATTGGGTCCCCCTTTATCCAGGCTGCTAAAGGTTCCAATAGTAAAGCACACAGAAGGGGAGACAGTGGACAGCCTTGTCGCATGCCACGACCGAGGGGAAAGTTGGCGGAAACTCGCTCATTCACCACCACATGTGCCAGAGGTTGCGTGTACAGTAGTTGGATCCAAGCACTAAATTTGGGCCCAAAGCCGAAGTGCTGTAGTACCGCAAAAAGAAAGGGCCATTCAACTAGTTTGAAGGCCATACGTGCGTCCAAGGAGAGTATAACAGCCTCTTCTTGGATAGTGGGCATGCAAGCCATTACACTCTGCAGTCCTCTCAGATTGAGTGCTTTATTGCGGCCCGGCATAAAACCTGATTGGTCTGGGTGCACTAGGGTTGTGCGATATGGTTGGAACCGAGTAGCCAGTGCCTTTGCCAATATTTTGGCCTCTGCATTAAGCAGCAAAATTGGTCTGTAGGGGGAGCAGTTGTGAGGGGGCTTACTGGGTTTCGGAATCGCTACTATTGTCGCTGTGCACTGATCTTTGGAGAGTGTACCCATCTCTAGGCTAGCCTCATACATTTTGAGTAGGTGTGGCGCAAGTTTACATGCTGCTTTTTTATAGAGTTTGTTGGGCATGCCATTGGGGCCCAGAGCTTTCCCTGATTGGAGTCCACCTATGGCTCGGGTTAGTTCATCAGGAGTCAGGTCCACATCTAAGGCCTGAGCTTCGTGAGGTGCAAGTTTGGGCATCTGTATGTCGTGAAGAAATGCGAGGTTTTTGGAGTGTATATTGTTTAATAGTGCTTTGCGAACGCATTTACTATGTCCTGCGGATCCGTAAGCATGGCCCCATTTTCTAATCTGAGTTGTGCCACCCAGTGGTCTGCACGCTCCCTCCTGTCCAGTCAAGCTAGAAGCTTGCCAGCCTTGTCGACAACTTCGTAAATAGTGTGTTGTGCTTCAGTGACCTTGGCCCTAGCTTCCTCCCACATGTACTACCTGTACTCTTGTTTTGCGAGGCCAAGCTTATGCGCTGTCGTTTCGTTGGGATCAGAAGAGTGTGGAGCTTCGGCGTGGCTCACTGCCTGTTGAAGCTTCTGCACTTGATGCAGTGTGTCACGTTTATGTGAGGTAATTGAGGATATTGCCTGGCCGCGCAGGACTGCCTTATAGGCTTCCCACAGTATTATCGGGGAAGCTACTGATTGTTCGTTTTCTGTAAAGTAATGCTTCGTGGTATTGTGAAGGCCTTTCCAAATACTGGGGTCATTTAAAAAAACTGGATATATGGGATATATGCGTTGCCTCCCCACGAGGTGAGATGTATATTGCATCTTAACCAGCGAATGATCAGATATACCTCTAGGGAGGTGAAGAACCTCCAAGACTCTCTCCAAGCTAGACGAGGGCGTAAGGACATAGTCTATCCTGGGGAGGCTGGTGTGTGCACCCAAGTGGAAGGTGTATTGTTGTTTGTGGGGGAAACACAAACTCCAAACGTCTATTAGACCGAAGGGGTCTAGCAATTCAGCCAGGCAAAGGCGGACCCAGCACCATTCCCGAGGTGGGTGTCTGTTAAGTGTGTCATCTAGTGTGGCATTAAAGTCGCCCCCTATAATTAATTCACCCTGTGGGAGTGCTAGCCGGAATTTACTAAGGGCCGGGAAGGTGAGATTATGTAGAGCAGGTGGGATGTCTACGGAGACTAGATTGTATACCCGCCCCTCCCAGTGACATGAGATTGCCGCGAACCGTCCCTGATCGTCTAGAACTAGAATCACCACTCCCCTTGAGCCCGACGTGAACTCAGAGTGCGCTGCCATTTTAAATCCCCACCTGTCCAAGGCCTTACAGGCTGAGCCTACTAAGTGCGACTCCTGGATCAGGGCTACTGCTGGGGCTTGTAGCTTAAGATATTGCAATATAAGCCCCCTCTTTATCTTGTCACTGAGGCCGTTTACATTCCATTATATATTTGCCAAAGGGGGGCCTAATCTATGAGGGGTCTCGGGTTTGCATAAAGTTGGTGAGAGTGTTGCTTCCTATCATTGAGCACTCTCTTGACGTCAGAGCATAGAAAGCAATGCAACATGGTGAGCAAGCACAGATTATATGTGGACTGAATCAGCAGTTGTTGTACCTGTGTGAATAAAATGAACATAAACTGCAACTGTTCCCCTCCCCCACCCCACACCCTGCCTCCCTGCAAGACGGACACAAAACTACCTGCCATCCCAACTTCGCAGAGTGATTAACCAAGATATAATCTATTCTACTCCCACTTCTACCATTGTTAAAAGTCATCTTCCCAGACCTGTCCGATTTCGTTCTGCCATTAGCAGCCCTCAAACCCTTTTCAAGGCACAGACCCTTCACATGTAAAGCTGCTTGGGTCCATTTCCTTATGGGTTTTAGTTCCAGCTGGGGGATTCCCCACACGGAGTCCTCAACCTCAGACAGTTTTCCGTCATCATCCCCCAAGGGCTCGAAACATGTGTTAAAATCACCTGCCACCACCCTATGACCATCTATGGGCACAGTACACAGTAATTGTTCCAAAAGAAAGACTGTCGGGGAACATTTACCTCCTGGAAGACCCCTCACATAGATATTTATAATGAGGATATTGAGGCCCCTTGTGGAGGTAACCCTGATGGCCAAGATGTCAGGGTTATCAATCGGAACTTCCACGACTGTAATGCCCTCACATTGACGTACCCATATAGACAGGCCTCCCACCGGTCTACCTCTAGGGCCCTTAACGGCTGGTTTGAAGTAATTCACAAACCCTACACGAAATATGGGATCTACCGCCCAAGTCTCCTGAAAACACCATAGATCCGCCTGGTCGGCAAAAAACACCCAATCGGGTACAGCCAATCTGGATTGTAAACCGGCTATATTCCAGGAGGAGATCGTAACATTATGGCAATCAGATGTTTTATTCACCACCTGGTTGGCCAGGTTAGAGTGGGAAACAGGACGGGCACTGGGTAAACCTTCATATGTGGGGCTTACAATTGGAACAGATTCCTCTCCTTGGGCCATTGGATTCATTTGAACTAGTAACTCCCGACATGATGGTACTAGACCCCCTGTTACCCCAGACCAAGGGAGGTCAATACTATCCCTCAGTCATTCATTATCCTCCAGGGTAAATAGGGCGGAAAAACGATTATGTGACATAATAGACTTAATAGACTGCAGACCCTGCTGGGGAGCACTATGCAGAACACGGTGCTGTCTGTTAGGCATGGCCCTTGCTGGTCTGTAAGAGTAGCCTAGGGGTAGAATCATAATCTCATTGGGGGTGGGAGCATAATGGGAGGCCATCTCTAGTATATGTTCTACCAATAGCGGAGACCTAAAGCTCAGTACCACACAATCCCCTGCCATAGACTTTTGGGAATGGCCAACCCAATTTACCTGCCTAACCATTTTAAATTCCTCAAACAATGTTTTACTGGCCCCAAATTTGTTCCCAAGACAGTACAGGGCTTTATTTTTAAGATTAGACCAATGCTCCCTAGACCCTTCTGGAAGTGTTGGAACATTAGCTAGAATAACTGTGTAAGGTGTAGCTTCCGGTGGAAGATGTAAACTTATTAACGCATCAGGGTCCTCTGTGTCTTGGGCAACAGGTCTTAACATATTCCCCATTGACTGATGTTCGGTCGACGGCCTACTACCAGTATTGGGAGGGGCCATAGACCGATTTGTGTGAGCCCTGGTCACTATGGGATCATGAGGGTTATCTACTTGGGGTCTTAAGTCATAGTGACTATTAATAGCCCCTTCACCAGCGTGACTAGCCCCTTCCTTAGGATTCTGCTTGGGTAGTGATGCGGCTAAAGATTGTTTACTTTTCAGGTTTGCTTCGATACAATTAAGCCTTACCACCACAGATTCTAACTTTTCCAGGACGGGTTGTATAAGAGATACTAACTGTTCCCTAAGTAGAGAGCATAATAGCTCAAAATTCTGCTGGGCCATAGGTGCATTGGTGTAGTGCTTACAGAGGCGGCACGATTCCCATAAGATTGAGCCCCTATGTTACCGGGAACAGCCTTAGGAGCACTTAACTTACTAGGACCCCGTCCTTTCCTTTTCTTACAGGGCGGTTCTCTAGCTTTGGCTCCAGTAACTT
The DNA here is from genome assembly GCF_964204655.1 of Triturus cristatus. Lineage (NCBI taxonomy): Eukaryota > Metazoa > Chordata > Amphibia > Caudata > Salamandridae > Triturus > Triturus cristatus. The sequence continues at coordinate 553,792,388 of NC_140584.1, forward strand.
TTTGTTTCGCCTGTGTGGTTACCATAGCTGGGCTAGAAGGGCTACTCACAATTAAAGAGGGACCTGTGAGCCCGGACCTAGATGTTAAACATACAGGTCCCACCGGGGAACAATTACCAGACCGAGTATTCTTTGTGTTATCCTGTACAGCAAGGGGCTCTGCACAGGGTAACATTGGGGCTGGTTCCAAGGATAGTCTTCGCTCCATGGCTAATATCTTGTGATTAATTACTGTTTCTGCCCTTGTTAGGAAGTCGTCGAGAGTCCCCACCATCCTACCCTCAGCCTTCCTCTTACTCATATTAATGAATTACTTAACACCTGACAAACCTATATTAAAAATAAATAAAAACAAAAACAAATACCCCACAACTAATACTGAGTGGATTAGTAAAACCCTACAACGTCCAAACTAAACACCGAATCCAAGGGCCAAGAGAGGGGGCCCAGCCCGGCCTCAACCGGTCTCTGACGGGCAAATACCGGCCCGCCCTTGGCCCGGGCTTTGCCCGGGCGCTGCCCGCGTGCGTCCCGCGCTGTGGGGCACAGTGAGCGGCTTTAAGCACCCCCGGCGCTGCCTGCTGTCATCAAAGGCACGCGCCGTGGGGCTGCTGGGAGGTGTAGTCTTCGCTAGCCGTTCCTCTCAAGGCGGGTTGCAGAATGCGGGAGGAAAGCTGGTGGACCCCCTTGCTGGCCGTTTCCCTAACGGCTATGGACAGGTAAGTATGCAGCAAATAGTAAATAACTGGCGCGTACCCCGCTGCGGGGCACAGTGAGCGGCTTTAAGCACCCCCGGCGCTGCCTGCTGTCATCAAAGGCACGCGCCGTGGGGCTGCTGGGAGGTGTAGTCTTCGCTAGCCGTTCCCCTCACGGCGGGTTGCGGAATGCAGGAGGAAAGCTGGTGGACCCCCTTGCTGGCCGTTTCCCTCTCGGCTATGGACAGGTAAGTATGCAGCAAATAGTAAAGAACTGGCGCGTTTATCTCTTCTTTGTGTCCTGATAGGGATTTAACCCTTAATATTGATGCTTACATTTGTCTTTTGAATTAGGATTCTGACATCTCCATTATCCTGATCGTTAGTAGAAGTTTATCGCTAAATGACACTTTACCAACTGTGGGGTGGAAATATAGATTTAAAGATAAATTCTATATTATTATGCCCGGTGGACTTAAAGGCCTTTAAATAATAGATTAGAAGCAATATTCATATTTTGTTTTAATTTAAATGTGCATGCTTAAAGATGGTGCCACAGAACATGAAGAGATCCCCACCCTTTATACCCCTTTCTATGTTATATTTTATATATTGAAAATAAATCATGCTGCTCGTTGTCGTGAGCACGGTTGTAGGAAGCAACCAAAATGCGTGGACATTTAATTTCTTGTGAATAAAGAGTTTTGGAGACATCCATGGTATATATAGATCAGCAAAGGATCAGAGTTTTATGGATGAATTAGAATCCAAATCATGGCACTGGCCCTTGATAATATAGTTTTTTGCACTCAAGTACTCTTTCTCTGCACATATCCTAGGGGATGTTGCACAAATAATGCAGATGTGCTAGTAGGAATCAGATGATATGCTCAACATGTAACAGGGCACTGGCCTGGTAGTATTTAATGAATTCTGTACCCGAATGTTCATGTTGCATCATTTAACGATTTTTTGGAGGGTTAGCATGGTAGAATACATTGGCATTTGCCAAATTATACTACAGTTTCTAGCACTTAGGCACTTTTCCCTTATATATATACTTGCGCACAAAAAATGTTGATTTACTATTGAGAATCAGTTGAAATGCTTAGTATGGAATGTGGCACTGGCCTGGTACTTTGCCGGAATGTATTGACTGATAACTAATTACTACCACGAGTCAGTCTATGAAAGATAGATTTAAAGAAAAGCTTCATTATAAACACAACAATGAAGTGAAATTGTTGCATTGAAAGTAGCCATATGGGGGTAAACGTCTTTCTTTTATGTTGATCTGGACTGCCACACGTAAAAAGCAGTAAGCAATGTGTACCTGTCATGTGATCAAGGCCGTTGAAGCAGTCGAAACACGTTATGGCTGACTGATTAAACTGAAGTTGAATGCCCGCATTTGAGTCTGCTCTGTTTGTCATTATCCAGTACGAACGAGGAGTTAATATATATAAATATTCGCAGTACAGTCGTAAGTAGAATTCGTGCGGTCCTTAAGAATTATCTCTCTGTATGGAATACATATGCAAATATAATATAGTATTAGATGAAATTGCCAGTAGATATGTTCAAATTGTTTCAGCTGCAAGTAGAATATGTTAATCAGACTGTGTTTGTATTTTATTGTTCACATTAAAGGAGGAAAGGAAGGGGGCACTCTTGGATGGAGATGCTGACTGAGGTCCCTACACTTTTCTTCGATATCACATCGTGGTAGCGAACACAGCACAGATAAGATTGTTTTGATTATTATTTTTTTTAAATATTTTATTGTGATTTCAAGAATATTGGTACTGATTACAAAGAATCGGAAGGTATAATTATCCACATCATGAACAGCCTTGCCAATATGGCAATAATTTTGTCATGAATCTGCATTGCTCACATTTCGCACACGCCCCCCTTTTTACATACAACAAATACAGTTATCCTGTAGGTTACATTGACTGTAGTTATGACCATCAGTCACTCAGGTCCGAGACTGATTCTTCGAGCGGTGGGTTACAGATATTTCCTCTAAAGGCATTCCACCTCCCCCACACTCGTGTCAACTTCTTAGGGCACCTTCTATGAATAAAAACTGCCTTTTCTGCCACCATTGCTCTATCCATGTCCCCTCACTACTGTCCAAGAGTCTGGATTGCCTGCGCTCCCCAGTGCGGAGCTATATTGCGCTTAACCATCATCATACCCAAGGTCGCCCAGTCCTGGGCCGCGTGATTGAGATCCGTCGGCTCCCAGATATTGAGAAGACATCTCTTGGGGTCTGGGGGGACCGTAGGCCCTCAAACCTGCGTGATAGTGTCCATAAAAGCCTCCCAGTATTGCACAATTTTGGGAAAGGCCCACAAGTTATGGTAATAAGTACCCAGTGACCCACAACCTCTTAAACATATCGGGCTTTAAATTCTTCCCATTCTGTATAGTGTGTGTCTTGTGTAGTATGTGCGGTGCAATAATTTAAGCTGGATGAGTCGGAGTTTGGAGGGTATGGCGACCTCATGTGGAGACGCTAGGGCCTCCTGGCAATCCGTTTCGTCCAAGTCCCCAAGTTCGGCCTGCCATTTGTCCCGGAGGGCTATCGTAAGATCCTGCCTGTTATTTATAATTTTACGATAGGTCAAGGAGATGGCCTTCTTAGTCAGGTAGTCTGTCAGTAATCTATCCTCAAGCAGTGAGGACTCAGGGAGATCGGTGCCTGATGCAATGGCTTTTGTGAGTGCATGCCTGATCTGCATGTAATGGTAGTGTTCCATCGGAGCCATCTCGTAGGTTTCCTGAAGCCGGAAGAATGAAAGTATCTTGCCTTTCTCCCACCGGTCCCCCACCCTCGATATACCTATAAGGTCCCACCTGTCGAAGCCCTTGCTGTTGCAGAGTTTACCTAAACGTCGGGTATCCCAAAGTGATGTTTGTTGCGTTCAGAGCCCCTCCCAGCCAAGCTTGCGGAGCACCGTGAACCAAATATGTACTGTGTGTGCAGTGGGTCCCAATAGTGTAGGCTTGAAGGATTTATTGTATAATGCACCCAGAACATCCGCCGTTCCAAAAGTGTGCCTGTCCATGCGAAACGCAGGGTTATACTGAGGTGCATGATTCCATTGGTTTATCACAATGAGCTGCGAGGCCCAATAGTATGTTTTAATATTGGGGAGGGCGATACTGCCGTTGTACCAGCCCCTTACTAATTTATGCTGGGCTGTCCGAGCAGGTTTCTCCCCCCCCCCCCGAGAAGATGACTTACTTCTGCATCAATCGCTTTGAAGTAGGAGTGGGGAACTGGGAATGGAGTGTTCTGCAGGGCGTATAAGAACCTAGGGAGTGCCATCATTTTTAACAGGGCAGCTCGACCCAGGAGTGTTAGTGGTAGGGAGTGCCAGTGCTTGACATCCCGGCGGAGTCTTTTAAAGGGCTCCATGAGGTTGTGCTCAATGAAATGTGTGGGTTGAGGAGTGATGTATATGCCAAGGTATTTAAACCCCCCGTCTGCGACTTGTATCGTGCAATCTGGCGGGAGCTGTGGAGATGAGCCGCTGAGCACATAGAGAACCGATTTAGCCCAGTTAATAGTGAAGCCGGAGACCCTCCCATATGACTCACAGATGTCCAATACCACAATTATCGATCGTCGGGGTGACGTCATATACAGTAAGATGTCATCGGCATATAGTGAGAGGCGATCTTCCCATCCCTCCGTCCATTTAAGTCCTCGTATCATTGGGTCCCCCTTTATCCAGGCTGCTAAAGGTTCCAATAGTAAAGCAAACAGAAGGGGAGACAGTGGACAGCCTTGTCGCATGCCACGACCGAGGGGAAAGTTGGCGGAAACTCGCTCATTCACCACCACATGTGCCAGAGGTTGCGTGTACAGTAGTTGGATCCAAGCACTAAATTTGGGCCCAAAGCCGAAGTGCTGTAGTACCGCAAAAAGAAAGGGCCATTCAACTAGTTTGAAGACCATACGTGCGTCCAAGGAGAGTATAACAGCCTCTTCTTGGATAGTGGGCATGCAAGCCATTACACTCTGCAGTCCTCTCAGATTGAGTGCTTTATTGCGGCCCGGCATAAAACCTGATTGGTCTGGGTGCACTAGGGTTGTGCGATATGGTTGGAACCGAGTAGCCAGTGCCTTTGCCAATATTTTGGCATCTGCATTAAGCAGCAAAATTGGTCTGTAGGGGGAGCAGTTGTGAGGGGGCTTACTGGGTTTCGGAATCGCTACTATTGTCGCTGTGCACTGATCTTTGGGGAGTGTACCCATCTCTAGGCTAGCCTCATACATTTTGAGTAGGTGTGGCGCAAGTTTACATGCTGCTTTTTTATAGAGTTTGTTGGGCATGCCATTGGGGCCCAGAGCTTTCCCTGATTGGAGTCCACCTATGGCTCGGGTTAGTTCATCAGGAGTCAGGTCCACATCTAAGGCCTGAGCTTCGTGAGGTGCAAGTTTGGGCATCTGGATGTCGTGAAGAAATGCGAGGTTTTTGGAGTGTATATTGTTTAATAGTGCTTTGCGAACGCATTTACTATGTCCTGCGGATCCGTAAGCATGGCCCCATTTTCTAATCTGAGTTGTGCCACCCAGTGGTCTGCACGCTCCCTCCTGTCCAGTCAAGCTAGAAGCTTGCCAGCCTTGTCGACAACTTCGTAAATAGTGTGTTGTGCTTTAGTGACCTTGGCCCTAGCTTCCTCCCACATGTACTACCTGTACTCTTGTTTTGCGAGGCCAAGCTTATGCGCTGTCCTTTCGTTGGGTTTAGAAGAGTGTGGAGCTTCGGCGTGGCTCACTGCCTGTTGAAGCGTCTGCACTTGATGCAGTGTGTCACGTTTATGTGAGGTAATTGAGGATATTGCCTGGCCGCGCAGGACTGCCTTATAGGCTTCCCACAGTATTATCGGGGAAGCTACTGATTGTTCGTTTTCTGTAAAGTAATGCTTCGTGGTATTGTGAAGGCCTTTCCAAATACTGGGGTCATTTAAAAAAACTGGATATATGGGATATATGCGTTGCCTCCCCACGAGGTGAGATGTATATTGCATCTTAACCAGCGAATGATCAGATATACCTCTAGGGAGGTGAAGAACCTCTAAGACTCTCTCCAAGCTAGACGAGGGCGTAAGGACATAGTCTATCCTGGGGAGGCTGGTGTGTGCACCCAAGTGGAAGGTGTATTGTTGTTTGTGGGGGAAACACGAACTCCAAACGTCTATTAGACCGAAGGGGTCTAGCAATTCAGCCAGGCAAAGGCGGACCCAGCACCATTCCCGAGGTGGGTCTCTGTTAAGTGTGTCATCTAGTGTGGCATTAAAGTCGCCCCCTATAATTAATTCACCCTGTGGGAGTGCTAGCCGGAATTTACCAAGGGCCGGGAAGGTGAGATTATGTAGAGCAGGTGGGATGTCTACGGAGACTAGATTGTATACCCGCCCCTCCCAGTGACATGAGATTGCCGCGAACCGTCCCTGATCGTCTAGAACTAGAATCCCCACTCCCCTTGAGCCCGACGTGAACTCAGAGTGCGCTGCCATTTTAAATCCCCACCTGACCAAGGCCTTACAGGCTGAGCCTACTAAGTGCGACTCCTGGATCAGGGCTACTGCTGGGGCTTGTAGCTTAAGATATTGCAATATAAGCCCCCTCTTTATCTTGTCACTGAGGCCGTTTACATTCCATGATATATTTGCCAAAGGGGGGCCTAATCTATGAGGGGTCTCGGGTTTGCATAAAGTTGGTGAGAGTGTTGCTTCCTATCATTGAGCACTCTCTTGACGTCAGAGCATAGAAAGCAATGCAACATGGTGAGCAAGCACAGATTATATGTGGACTGAATCAGCAGTTGTTGTACCTGTGTGAATAAAATGAACATAAACTGCAACTGTTCCCCTCCCCCACCCCCCACCCTGCCTCCCTGCAAGACGGACACAAAACTACCTGCCATCCCAACTTCGCAGAGTGATTAAGTCCCATTAACTTGTACTTGCATGAAGGGGAGAGTAGTCCAATGATCGTCCTGAACCATCCCCCCTTCCATAACTGTATCAGAGCATTCCAATGCTGTCTATTTTGGAAGAGAGATACAATAATACCAGGACGCCCATTGGGGCTGCATCAGGAGCGCACCCGCGCCAGTTATGTGTCACTGCAATGCTGAGTCTGCATACGCTCCTCTTAGTGGCCCCCAGCCGTGTTACAACTCCGGAGCTTAACTGCCCAAAGTGTTTGTAGTGTTTGGCCACTGCCTGCGTCTAGTCTCCCGCCAAGTCTGCGGCTCTTGATCCCTGCGATGCCCCCTTCCGCAGACGCTGCTGTTTAGTCTTGCATGATCGTCGAGGCCCCGAGGCCTGTCTCCATGCCTCCTGCCAGTCGCGGGCCTCCTCAAGTGTCTCGAGGAACCAGGTTTTACCATTTGCCACCACCCGCAGCTTTGCTGGGAAAAGCATTGCGTAGCTGAGTTCTCTGCGCCGGAGTTCCTTCTTCACCTACAGAAAACTCTGCCGTTGTTTGGTGACAGTTGCCGTAAAGTCCGGGAAGAATGAAATGACCGAGTTGTCAAGGCGTAACGGGGGAGCCACCCTCGCCATCTGCAGTTTTGCATTGCGGTCACAAAAGTTGAAGATGCTGGCCAAGATGGGTCTAGGGGGGCCCCCGGCTTAGGTCTACCTCCCGGCACTTGGTGGGCACATACCACTGAGAAGAAGCTGGAGAGTCCTCGCGGCTGGAGTTGGGTTTTGATAAGATCTTCAACAAATAAATCCAGTGTAGGGCCCCCTTTACCTTCCGTCACGCCCATAATGCGGACATTATTGCGTCGGGAGTGGTCTTCCTGGTCATCAAGTTTAGCCGCCATTATCTTGTTGTCTGTTTCAAGTTGGCGCACTTGTCGCTGCAGGACAGCAGCATCAGCGGAGAGAGTTGGTGTAATGGTTTCAACTTCTGTCACTTTAGTGACCATTTTCTGGAAATCAGCCCTCAAAAATGAGACGTCCGTAGATATGGACCCCACAGTAGCCTGTACCTTACCTAGGCCTGGGCGGTAAATTCTGTTCCGCTCACGGACTTTGTGGAATATGGGTAATTTCGCATTCCGCGGAGATCGCGGAATTGCCCAAAATTCTGCGCTCCGCTGCTTCGCAGAATTTTTTGCTTGTTCGCGTTCTCAAAATGCATTTTCGCGAGATATTTCCCCCCAAGCACGCAAACAGCATTTGTGAACAGGAAAAATAGCATCTCAAACAAGCAATTCCATGTGTTCGCGGAATTTCTGCATTCTCGCTGAGATATTTTACCATTTCGCGGAGCTTTGTGTAGCGCGACTACGCAAATTCCGCCCACCCCTAACCTTACCAAGGGTGAACATTATAACTTGTAGCATGACCTCTGCCTGGACCTTGGGGGCTTGATTCTTCTCTTGCACGGTGTTCCTTTCTGTTAGTTCTGGCGGACCTTTAACGTAGGCATATTTGTCCAGCCTCAATTGCTGTGCTGTGCGCTGGTCCCGGCCCCCCATTGTGGTCAGTTCGCAGGGGCGTCCCAGAGGGTGAGGGAGGTATGGGGCAGTAGTCGCCACTGCCTGCCTTGTGACTCTTCACCACGCGCTGCCTTTCCGGTTTCCTGCCATTGAGCCCAGCTGTGTTGAAGGCGATGCCACTGCGGAGACTGGGCCCAAGTGGGGTGCAGATGTAATGGGTCATTTGGAAACATTCAGGTGGGGGCACTATGCAGCAGGGCTTGCAAGGAGCATCGCAGTCCAGCCATTTTGTGCACCAGCCGTGTGTGTCAACTGTCCGTGTATCGCACTCTCGTACACCTCTTTAGTCTCTGGCCCTATATATATATATTATATGCTCCAAAAGATTAATGGTCAGCACCCACAGGGAGAGGGATTTCCAGTTTTTAATGGAAGAAAGGTGCAAACAGACGCGTTTTGGCAAACACCTTTCTCAATGTTAGTGAACATCATTTGGCACATTGTTATATACAATACAATTCATTGGACTAACATCGAAGTTACATGTGCAATTCAACATCAATTTAGAGAGCGTCATCTTAAAGTGTACCTTGGTTCCCGCAATGTATCTACGTTTTATCAAACAGAGGCCCATTATAATCATTGTACAATACTGAAATTTCATTTGTAGTATTTAATCATCTATAAAATATTAAGACAAATGTGTGTACAGAATATCAATACACACGACCAATACATTTTTGGTTATATCCGCCTCTGTCGGTCTCAACCTAAATAGGCATCCAGGGATCTTCACTCAGTTGTATTGTTATGACACCCTGTATTGGCTAGTGTCTGACTGCTTGTGTCATATCATTTATACTTTCATCAGTATTAAACATGGCATCATCTGTTTGATGTCTTGTTATGATACCCTGTATGGGCTCTAGACATATGTCAACCAGCTAGCCAGTTGGATATTTCTGCTTGCTAAGCGATATATCTCCTGTGATACTATCGGTGAATTGCAGTAATTCCATGATTGTCAATAAATATCAACTCAGATGGCGAATGACACACACATAAAATATCCAAATGGTAGCAAATTAATTATAATCATCAGTGGGGGCAACAAATATGGATGCATTCTCATCCGATCAATTTCAATAATATAGTCGAGATTACATCAAAAGTCTATGGGGAAAGAGGTACTACATCAATTCTAACACATTTATGGGTGTACTGCCAACTCTTCTCAGCTGTTCAGGCCTCTAGGTATCTTGGTTTGTATATCTATAATGTATCTGGATTCAAACTTGTGAAGTTTCAACAGTCTGTCCCCTCCTCTAGCATCTAGGGACACATGGTCTATACAAAAGAACCTGTAAAGATTTCTACTGCTTCCGCGGTCTGGCTCAAAGTGTCTTGCTACCGGGTATGTTACGTCATTGTTGGGTATGTCTCTTAGATGTTCTAGAATGCATACTTTGGTGAGGTGTACGGTGCAGCCAATATTTTTTAGCTGGCAGGGGCACACAAGACAGTAAACTGTAAATGTAGTGTTACAGTTCATAAATTTCATGAGTTGGTTGTGTAAGGCCTGGAATTTCATAAGTCATAACCTTTTTGCTATCAGCACTTGCTTTGCATTTTCTCATGGACAAAAGCCCTTGAGTTCTTTAAAGGATGACTCTCTCTTTGCTTCTGTGACATGGCTCTGCACCAGCTGGTTGTTTATGGATCTTGCTTTTCTAAATGTGATTAATGGAGATTATGGGAGGTCTGCCCCATAACAGATTTAAGGAGCTGCCAGTTTTTTGTAGTATCATCTATCTTTTTTCTTTGTGTTGTCTTTGAAAAGATCTGTTCTAGATTTTTCCTCGACCCTTTTCATAGCTTGATAAAGTATTTCTTTCTGATGGACTCTGACTTCAAATATCTTCATGCTTTTCCTTGGTGCGATTTGGAAATCACGTTCTCTGGAGCTGTATCTCTTTATGTGCAACAGGTCGCCATAGGGAATGCTGTAATTTAATTTATTCAGGTGGCTACTTTCAGCGTATAAATGAGACTTCCCTGCTGTAGACTTTCTGAAAAGAGCTGTGCATATTTTATTTTCAATGACAAACACTTGTATGTCTAAAGAATTCACTGATACTGAGCTCATCTCTCCTGCAAACCCGAGATTCATCTAATTTTTGTTGAGGGCTGTTATGTAGTCAGTGGCTGTTTGTTGTGACCTGCTCCATATTATAAATAGGTCTTCTATATATCTGTTCCAACTCACAATGTTTATCATGGGTGTCTGACCAGGCTACCTTCTTCTCCAACCAGCCCATGAGAAGCTCACTTAGCTGGTGGCACAGCATGTACCCATGGCTGTCTCCGGTGTCTGTTTGTAGAGTTGGTCCTGAAATATGGAAATGTTGTTATACCTATAAAAATTCACATATTCAGTCAGCATGACATTGTGTTCCGTGCACTTTAGCGAGAGTACTCTTAACAAATATCTGACTGCTTCAAGTCCATCTTTGTGTGATAAACTGGTGTACAGACTGGTAATGTCTAGCACAATCATTAGGAAGTCTGGTTTCTATGGAACTAAAGGAGAGTGTACTGCTAAATTCATAGCCTAAGCAATCTTCCAGTGATTGCGAAGTACAAAACGGAGTCACACTGGCTAACTAAAGCTTACATGCGACAAGCATGACCCAGTGGGTTACATAACGTAAATATACAAATGGCGTCTATTTAGCCACACATTGCTAACCTAATATAGCATAGCAAGTGCATTATGGGATGGGGGATTTCACCTAACAGTCCCTCCTTTTAGCGTAAGTAGCTCAAAAGCTTTAAAAGCTTTATTGCTATCCGGCAGGGTCTTTACAATTCTAAGTGGGGAGAGAGGAATTGCATAGTCATTTCATTGGTCAAGGAGAAAACAAAGCAAATGCAAACATCACGAAATTCTGTTCAATATTCGAATATTCTTTTGTCTATCTGCATAATTGACTGAATCTCTTCCATCATCATGGTGGAGGCTTTATGATCATGTCCTGAGAATCTATGAGAAGGGGTAAGCTTAGTCACACAGTAAGTGCAGCACAACGGGAGCCAGTGAATACAGAAGCAACAGGTAAAGATGACACCTGCAATACCTATTAAGACAAGTAGCATCTCCCAACCCCATTATATCAATAGACCCCAGAGCCATCCTGTGAGGGACCATGAACCATTGTCTTCATGAATTTCTGAGGCAAGTCAGTGTAATTTCTGTATTGCGGAGTAGACAGTGGGAGCACTGTCTGGTATATAGACGCAGCAGCTGCTGCCGATGACGCAACAGGCTCCACCCCTGTCAGCTAAGATAACATCTAAAACCATCTGGTTTTGAATCAAGACGAGCCTCATAGCCTGGAGCTCAACTGTAATATTGGTTAGTATACCTGCAGTAGTATTAATGACTCCCTCAACTACTCTGGCCAGACGTCGAATATTGTGGCTATTGAACATGGGACCCCAGACCCGTATAAAGCCCTTCATTATGTCAGAAAACTGCTGCAAGGAAGTATCTGTCTGGTCAATATCGTCTAGATCAACAACTCTCTTAACAATGAGTTTTGTGGTAGTTGGAAGGAGCTATATAAACTGGGGGAAGGAGGTAAGAAAGGTAGCATCGCCCTGACCATCCCTCAGGAAGCCACACATAACCACGAGCACCACAAACAAAATAAACATTGGGTGGTGGGATCAATGGCGGACTTTTGGGTATTCTAAATATGGATGTGGTGTTGCATCTGGTAAACAACATTTACCCCGAAACTTTTTCCCCGCTTGGAATCACAATGCGGTCGTTACAACGACCGCATTGTGATTCCGCATACCATTACTCCGCAAGTCGGAAGAACGACTTGTGGAGAGGGTGGGAGGTGTTGGATTTAAAATCCAACACCTTCTCTAGTGTCCGCACAGACTGGAGTTGGAATAGTAAATTATACTATTCCAACATCCAGCACCCCCCCCTCCACAAGTCGTTGTTCTGACTTGCGGAGTAATGGTATGCGGAATCACAACGCGGTTGTTGTAACAACCGTGTTGTGATTCCAAGCGGGGAAAAAGGAGCCGGAATAACGTCGTAATTCTGCACATCTACTATCCCCCACCTCTATGTCCCCCATCCCTTGAACACAAAAGGGAGTGGGTACATCTACCACTGCCAGGGGTGTGGGCTTATCTTCAGTGACATTGCGGGCTTGGAAGGATTGGTAATATTCAGATATATTGAACTGCGAGAACCTATCTCTATCCGCCCCTGTTCTGTTTGCCTTCCTCTATTAGAAGCTCTGAGGCAACTCAAGAATACTCGATCAAATCGCCCATCTCCAGTGGAAACACCAGGTGGGGATCTATGCTGAGAACACACATTCATCGTCAGAGAATGGGAACTGGTGTTCCTGTGTTCCAAAGCCTGACTCCAAAGAGTCAGGCTGGGAGAATGAGCATATCAAACTAAGTAAGGTGAACCAATCCTCACAGCTATTAACCTAGGACAGAGGCATTGGCAGCAAGTTCTCACTTTGATGTGTGACAGAAGGTAACAACCCACACACCCAACATTTCTTTGAGTTATAAACAGCATGTGTTTGATGCAGCATCTGAATAAAAATATTATCCTTATAGGATTTCCGGTGTTCTTTTTTTTGAGGTTCTAAGGTACCAATAATATGCTCGGGAGGTGCCAGTGTAGTACTTATCCCAGCATGCACAGGATATTTCTCCTCCAGGAAGAACAGCACCCCAAATACAAATATCATAGAAAGCAAAATTATTATCACAAACACTATTTTAGTCTTTGGGAACCAGGAGGACCAAACAGGACCACATGGAGCGGGCGCAGAGCCGTAAAGGACTGCTCCTCATCCAGAAGAGGAGGACCAAAGGGATACATATTAGAAAATGTTTTCAGGACTTGGAACCCCAATACAACCAACCAGAGGGGTATTCTTCTTTCCTGTGTCCGTTATGAGCCTCACAATCAGGCAACTATCGTTCATCAAGCTCTCCCACTGAGGAGCTGCACGATCGCAACCCTTGCTGGAAACCAATTGCGGCCCTTAATGAGAAACACAACCTTCTTCTTTCAGGATAGGGCAACCTCCCTCCAGGGCAAATACCATCACTGATCCTGTCCAGTGTCTAGGGCAGTGCACCAGTGTTCTTCACAGCGCCTACACCCTAACCTGCAGATTGTACCTGGTATGCCCAGGCTCCTCTTCATTAACAAATGGAGGCAAGAACTCAAATTCAGCTGGAGATCGGGTCTCAGGTAGTTGTACTCCAGGCGCCGGAGCATCCGGGGAGGCCCTTATCTCAGGGGGGATCGCCTCGAATAAGGCCTCGTCACTCTCCTTGTCTGTCTGCCTCCCTCTCAGCTGGGCGTCAGAAAAAGGGACGAAGTAGGGAACCAGTTCACCTTCCTGGTCGGCGATCCCAACTCGCACCCAGGCGTCGTAGGGGAGCGGGAGAGGCACCCTTTTTACGTGGGAGGCGTGCACCCAGTTTTTCCAGCCTTCTAACTTGACAGCCATACGGGTGGCCAGAAGCACCAGCATAGGTCCCTTCCACCTCGGTTCCAGACAGGTTTTGCACTGGAAATGGCGAGTCATAACATAATCTCCAGGCTGTATCCGATGTCCGGACCTCTCTGGTACTGGTTGCAGAGTGGTGTGTATCTGTTGGTGGACAAAACAAAGATTTTTAGACAATTGGTACAAGTAGTCTGTCAGAAGAGGGTACTCTATCTCGGAGAAACTCTTAGGTCTTGGGATGCCCAGACATTAGCCGAGCACCCGAAGATGACTTCATAGGGTGCTAGCCCTGTCCTAGAATGCGCTGTCACTCTCGTGGACAACAATGCTAAAGGCAACGCATCTGGCCATTGCAATCCTGTACTTTCATGGATTGTTGCTAGCTTTAGCTTGAGAGTACCATTGTACTTCTCAACATGGCCTGCTGATTGGGGGTGGTTCTCCTCATGAAATTTCTGCGTAATTAGTAAGCCCTTACAAACCAGATCATTGACTTTGGCATTTAAATGGCTCCCATTGTCACTCCAGATCATGCACGGCAATCCGTAGCATGGGAAGTACTCTTTTAAAAGTGTCTTCGCCGTTGCCACGGCCATATTCTCCTTAGTGGGGTAAGCCTCCACCCATTAATGAACGCACAAACTACCACTAGTACATATTTCAAGTTATTCACTCTTTCCATTTTGATAAAATCCATCTGAAGAACCTTGAAATGGAAGGAAGGCGGTGCAAAATCACCAGCGGGTGTAGGAGTGCTCTTCCCAGGATTGTGTTTTAGACAAATAATACAGTGCTTCACCAAATGTGCTGCAACCTTAGGGATGTTGTCATTCTGCCTTATTGGGTCTAGTAGTTTGGATATTTCTTTGGCACTAACATGCGATGGGTCATGGTGACTACAGGGAGAACGAACGCATTATGCAACAGCCATCTCTGCTTTCCTGACAGGTCAGTCCAACACCCATCCTCGTCCAAGCGTCCTGTCCTCCCTTCCCACATTTCCAATTAATCTACAGTCGTCTCTCTCTGTATTTCCTTCACACTTTCCACTGTATTCTCAAACATCCCGTTGTCTGGAGCCCATCTAGCAGGACCTGCCACAAACATCTTATTGATCTTTGATCTAGCTGTCTCCTTAGCTGTTTGGTCTGCAAAGGCATTACCCCTCCCAACATTATCTGTAATAACTCTATGGGCACTGCATTTTATTATAGCCAACTTATAAGGTAGTGTCAATGCTGATAACAATCTAAGTTTTAATGGGCCATGCTGTGTCCTTTGCCCATGCGATGTTAAGTAACCCTTGGCGTAGTTTGCGTAGTGGCACTACACGTAGCTACGCGAAGTGCACTTCGCACTACGCACCCTAGGTGAACTGCATAGTGCGGGAGGGAAATGCTGTTCGCACTGATTGCACAGTGCCGGATGCTTGTCCGCACTGTGCAATCATTGCAAACGGCATCTTGCACAGTGCAAGCGGTCATTTTCTGCCTCTCGAGTAGATTTGTACTCGAGCGGCAGCTTTCTCAACGCAGACTGGTAGTTTCTCATCGCGAGCGGTCACGAGCATAAGCGACCTCTCGTAATGAGAAACCTGACCTCCCTGCGTTGAGAATCTCACCGGGAGGTTTATTTTCCACTCTCGTGATCGGCAACTTGATGTTGCTGATCGCGAACGAGGAAAAAGTCTCACTGGGATGTTGATTTTGCTCGCTCGCGGTCGCCAACTTGACGTTGAGGACCGCGAGCAAGCAAAAAATGCCCGCTACACTACGCGTTTTTGCACTGTGGAAAGTGCAATTAGCGTAGTGCATAGTAGCGCAAACTACGCATGCTCTGCGAGCGTAGCGTAGTACTACGCCCAGGGTTAATGTTAGGAACCCTCTCTCTGCCTAGAGGTGCACAAAATGATGGGCCACCCCAAAGGCATACTGGCTGTCAGTATAGACATTAACAGCCAGTCCCTCACTCAACTCCCAGGCCCTCAGGAGGGCAACTAACTTTGCTGCGTGGGCTAACTGGTATGGAAACGACAGTGTGTAACGCGGAGATCGTGTAGGCTGCAGTGGTAGTGCCATCCGGCAATTTGAAACAAGAGCCATTGACATATAGTTCCCCTTGGGGGTCAGATAAGGGAACATCAGTCAGGTCTACCCGTCACTTCATTTCCTCCTCAGTCCAAAATAAACAGTCATGGACATCATTGTCCTTTTCTTCTGAAGGGAGGGGTAGTAACGTGGCTGGGTTCAAAGTAGCGCATCTTTTAATTGTAATGTACAGAGCAAATACTGTTAGCTCATATCCAGTGAGACGCGCACTGGTGAGGTGCTGCACCTTTGTCTTGTTCAAAAGCATATCCACAGCATGAGGTACCATAACTGTGAGGTCAGTATCAAGAACGAGCCATGCCGATTGTCTGATAGATAGTGCTGCTGCCATGGCAGCTCTCAGACAGCTTGGGAGTGGTCTGGCTACATTAACCAAAATGGCAGAGAAGTAAGCGCAGGGTCTCTTCTTACCACCAAAACCCTGTATTAGTACAGAGAGCGTGCAACCGTCCACCTCATGTACATAAAGCACAAAAGGCTTCTGGTAGTCAGGAGTACCAAGCACAGGAGCAGAGCAAAGCACAGTCTTTATTTGTTCAAATGTTCACTGGCATGCAGGTGTCCAAGGCAAAGGCTCATGCACCTCTTTGGTGGTGAGGTAAAGAAGGGGTTTCGTTAGCAAGGAAAAATTCGAGATCCAGTGCCGACAATCCAAAGTTATCCCCAGGAACACATGTACCTTGCGTTGAGTCTTAGGAACAGGCATGTTAGTGATAGCAGCTTGGATTGGTATGCTAAAGAAAGCATTCTTCAAATCGATCACTGAGAAGAATTTAGCGGTCGGGGTAATCATGGTCAGGATTGTGGTGATGTCAGGTACCACAGGATACTGGGGAACCACTATTTTATTGACCTCTCTAAGATCAATAACAAAATGATACACAGTCCAAGGGTGCTTTCTTAAGAATAGGAAGAATAGGGCTACTACACACATTTGCTGCTGTCTCTTCAACCACCCCATACTTAATAAATTCCTGTATTATTTGCAATAAGGCCTTTTCTCCTGCCTGGGATATCTTGTATAGGGCTATTCGGGGCAGTCTGGCATTATCCTTTATCTGAATAGAGACTGGCGGGATCTGAAGCAACTCCACATCACCTGTAGCCCATAATGTGTGTGGCACATCTCGTAACTCGGGAGGGAGGAATCACCCTTTGCGAAGCATTGATTGCCATAGGCAACCCGTGGGCCAACAGTCATGTAAACGCCATCTGGGGAACAATAAATTGTCGCATGCAATCTTTTTAACAGATCCAGTCCTAGTAGGTTCTCCCCACAATTGGACGTTATAGAAATGGTGAGTCAACTTGGAAATGGGGCTAACAACCGGTACGCCTGAGAAACCTACTAAAACATTATTTTGGCCAGACAGAGCTGCCCCCGGGACCAGTGAACGGGAAACAGAGCTATTCATAGCCCCTGAACCAACTAGAAATTTCTCAGAGGTACCTTGTAAATCTTCAGTCACGAATGGTCCACGCTGATCTACAGGCACCGGAACTGGTCCCTTGCCCTACCGTGGCTGTCCTAGCTGTGAGACAACCCTGTCACTTCATCCATATCATAGACGTCATGGTAGTTCTGTCGTCCCCGAGGGTCGTCAAAGTAATTCCTGCTATGCCTGTCGTAAGATGCATCCTCTGACTGCGTCTCCCCTCGGCCTTCTCCTCGCCCTCTCCCTCCAAAACCCTGATCTCTCGGGCCCCACCTCTCTGCAACAATTCAGGACACTCGTTCCGCCAATGTCCCTCCTTTTTACAGTACACACATTGGTTGGGTCCCACGGGGGCACCTGAAGCACCACCCCTGTTAGATAGGGGTGGCGTGGACCCGAACCCGAACCTCGTCCTCTACCTCTTCCTCGCGCAACTTTCTGCATCAACACCCTCATCTTCAAATCCTTCGACTTCTTCTTTACCTTTTCCTTGTCCTCATTCTCTCTATGCTCATAATACTGTTCCATACTCAATATGTTTGACAGAGAGGAGGTCGTCCAAGTACTTTTCAAAGCATTCAACCTAGTGGCAACCTCAGGGAGTAAGTTAGTGACGAATCTGTTCACAAACAAATGGACACCACCCACCTGCGACAAATCTTGGCCACTAAAATCTAGGAACACCCCTTCAAATCTGGTAAAGAAATCCGATACACTCTCGTCCTTCTTCTGACGACACGCAATCAACTTATCCCAATCCACTCTCTTCGGTGGGATAAGGGAGTGCATTTAGGCGATAATATGCCCCGGTAAAGCCAATAACTCTGCCTTTGGCTTCTCACCGGGCTTGCTCTCCTTATCCCATGGTCTAATCTCGTCGCATGTGCCACCCAGCTCCAGGGCACGGTCCTGCGTGTGGACGTGCCTCCATATATCTACCAGTACCAACAAGCCGAAAAATAACTCTATGTCAGCTAACGTCATCACAGTGGAGGAGGCTGCCTCTGTCAATTCTTTAAAATATGCAGTGGGATTTTTCCTTGGGCCAGGTAACAGGCTCTTTAGGGAAAGGACCTCACTCCTTTTCCAAGGAGTATAGATCCATTGCTCTTGAAACCGAGCATCGACTCGCAGTCTGATTACTGTTTCCGTAGAGTCACACAATTCTGGTATTTCAGGATTATAAATAGGATGGACTTCCCTCATGGGGTGCTGTGTCCCTAGCATCGGAACCTTCTGCAGTAACCTGCCGCGGTAACCCACCAACGTAGTCACATTACTGAAAACCTAATTCAGGGCCATGTCTGTAACATATACTCTGTCTTGTATGTCATAGATGATCTGCGGTGCAGTACCATGGAAACGCTGTTCCCACAATTCTATTAGTGTGGGCGACATGTGTTTAAGGGCATGCTGCTGAATAAAGGGTTCATAATCTTTCATCACGCTCCACACATCCTCCACACTATAGATCGGGTGCCGGGCCCATTGAGCTGCCAGGTTTGCCACCATCGTTTTTCCTCAGTACCCACAGCAGAGCGCACCAACATTTTCTCCATATTGTCTCGCGCTGCTGCCCAATTGGCTCCAGGAATTCCATGTGCAGGTGTCTCAGTATTTTACCGTGTCTGTGGTGTCACACTCATAGGGGAAAGGGCATTGCAGAGACAGGCACTATCATGTAGGAGGACAGATTTGTATGTGTCAAAGGGAGCGTAGTGGACGAGGCCGAGCCATGGGATAGGGCAGGAGTAAGGTTGGGCGTAATTGTCGGAGTACTACTATGCGGAATTCCACGAAGTTGAACAAAAACTCTGTGAATTCCGCAACTTTGCTCCGTCGGACTCCCAATTATTAAAAGAGAAACCTCATATACTTTTGGTAAAATAACAAGTATCTCTGTCTGTACATGCTAAAATGCATATAGTCAATTCCCAAAAGTGAAAATGAAAATTTAGCAAGCAGTGAGAGAGGTGATGATTTTGGGATCCTCCGTAACCTAGGAAGAGACTCAATCAGATGCCTTGAAAACAAAGAGCAAATCTTGCTGAACGATTCGGTGGTGGTCCCATCCTCTTAGGACCACCACAAGCACAGTTATGGGCAAAAATACAATCCCAACCAAAGGCCCTGCAAAGCATTATGGGACAAGATTAGTAGTGGGCAGTGAATATTATAGTATCCAATATCAAAATAATTCTACAAAGAGTTGCAGTTCAACTAGTCGTTACTAGGTGTCCCTCACAAGTCAAATAGTTTGGGGTGACATTCCCGGGAGGGTCATTGACATAATCACAGGGGAGTGGTCCGAATAGGTACGTGCTAAACGTCGAGAGGAGAATGTAAGCAGCGCAATGTCTTGTTATACGAACCACATGTCCAACCTGGACCAATTGTCACGTACTGCAGAGTGAAATGTACTCTCGCGCTGTGCCGGGTGATGGTGGCACCACTAGCAGATTGTCAGTGACTATTTGCTGGAGTTGGCACTGCGCTTTGGAGTAGTGGTGTGGCAGTGGGTGGGAACGGTCGTGTGAGGGATGCCACATTAAATTGAAGTTCCCCCCATATGAGGTGAGTCGAGCCTATGCTTACTATGTGTGCCCATAAAGTAATGTAATAATCTTCATCGTCCACATTAGGTCCATAGCTACACACCAGCGTGACTGAAGTCGATGCCAGCCTTCCCCTTGTCATGCAAAACCTTCCCTGTGGGGCACCCGCTTTCTATACATAAATTGGTATTAGACCTGGAAGTATTACAGTGACTACAGCTAATGTTACCTGTGCATTGGAGCGGGTTGCTACGCAGACTGCAGCCACACCCTAACCTGCAAGCAGTGTCATGTATGTCCGCCTCCATCTTTTTCAGTCCTCTTCATGCTGCGCTGGACCATCTCCTCTGCCCGATGGGGAATGCTCTGCTTTTTTGGCGACCAACACTGCCTTCTTGAAGAAGTCCGCCGCTTGTTGTGGAGTGTTGCAGATGTGTTGCAAGCCATTGTGAGTGACCCACAAACATGCAGGATATAACATGGCATACTCCACTCCCTCCTGCTGGAGCTTCTTTTTGATGAGAGTAAACTTCATCCGCACTTCTTGAATGTTGAGGGTAAAATCCTGATGTCTCTCAGCTCCCTCGCCATGCGCAGGGCAATATCTCGGTCACGATAGTTGAGTAGCCTCGTGACTATGGGCCGGGATGATGCTCCAGGCAGGGGCTTTGGTGCCAGTGTGCGGTGCGCCCGTTCAACAATGAGCATTCTGGAGAAGGCCTCCTGACCAAAGCAGGTGGTGAGTAGACGCTCTACATAGTCCTCCAATCTCCCAGTGTTGGTGGTCTCGGGAACGCCAGTAATCTGGATATTGTTCCATCTAGAGCAGGCTTCGATGTCTTCGTTCTTTGCCGCAATAACCTTAAGTGATTTGTCCATGTCTGTTAGCTGCCCCGCCACTTGCACGTGCTCGTCTTCCAGCGTTGAGATACGAGTTTCAGCCTCTTTTAGCCTGCCATCCTGTTTTTCGAGCTTCTGGGTTATCTGGTCCATTCTGGTGCATATGGAGTCCTTGAGACCCTCCGGGTGAGCAGTGCACTGTATAAATGTCTTTGATTGATTGATTGATTTTCCCCTCGGTTGAGGAAAAACTGGTTTTCATTGTGTGAAGTAGCGTCTTCATGTCCACCTCGTCATTGCCCTGGCTTGATTGGCTCATGCCGTCTTGTTCCAGCTCCGGTGGCTGTCCCCTCGGCGTCCTGTGGGTATCAAAGTTTAGTTTAGGCTGTTTGCCGTCTGGTTTCCCCATTCTCCTGGTCAGCTGGGCGAGAGGCTGTTTTCTCCACCTCCCTCTCGACGGCTCTACTTTGGTCTTCTGGCTGCCTCAGCACAGTGGGGGCGATGCAGTTTCTCCTGGGCCGCAGTGGCCAGCTAGTGGTGCTCAGAAGGTAAGTGGCATGCTCACCATTTGGGCGCCGTGTTGCAGAGGCTAGCGCCACGTCCCTCCTGGCGCGCAGCCCACCAATGGTGGTATGCGTATGCTCCTGATGTGGGAATCAATCCCACAGATGTAGCAAGTTCGTGTGCTTTATAATCACTGTCCTCGCTCCCCACTTCTAGGGTGTAGTGCACACTAATCTCTAGTAAGGCCTGGTCCCCAATGGGGCCCACGATGTTTTAGGGAAAGGCCTACTTGTCCCCCTTCAGCGGTGGCGCACAGCTCCGGTGCGCACGGTTGCAGGCCCCATATAAGCAGTGGTGATTGGGTCCCAGACCTTCCTTCTTGGAGGGATTTCGCAGAAGCAGTGCTGTGCAGGGGCCTGTAAGTTCAGCAGCAACCCCTTTAATGCTCTCACACCGTATCTCCAGGTGACCGAGAGGTAGTATCCTAGCAGGCTCGGTATGACGTCTGGAGAGGCCGCAGCAAAACCGGAGCGCTGTGGCAGGATGAGTGGCCTGTCAGCTCTAACCTCACGTTATGGACTCCACAGTGTCATTGGTCGTCAGGCGGCCTGCAGGAAGGAGAAGGGCTCTTTAACCAGTGTCAGGCAGGTATGAGGAGCAGGCTCGGCCTTCTACAGATTCTGGCGCGAGGTTTCCTGTGCGCCCTGCCTGGAGATCAACAAGGCCGCTCGTGGTCTGCTATCGCTTGGCTTGGGTGGGGGGGCCTCCTCAGGAAACAGGGATAGTGCTCTGTATCTGGATGCGGATGCAATTGGCCACGGTTATTTTGCCTGCCTTGTGCGATGTCTGTAGCTGTGTGCTTAGGTTAGGCCCCAGTCCTTGGCTCCGCGCATCAGCCCCTGCTCCCGGATGGCCTCCGGGCAGTGTGTGGGTGAGCACTCGGCTGCAGCGCTAATTATCTTTCCCACCGCCGTGCCCACTCACTCCTTTCTTGTAAATTCGCTATCTGGACTTACAGTTTGCGTGTGTCTTCGTGGGTCTTTACAGCTTTACCATAGGCCTCAGTCCCGGGCCTTGTGTGTCCGCCTCCCGCTCCAGGACGGTCGCTGTGCGGCGTGTGGTGTGCGGTTGTCTCCCCAGGCACCGACCGTATGAGCTCCAGCAGCGTTACCAGGGAAAGATCGATGGATCCGTCCAGGCAGGCCCTCCTAGCTTCTGCAAGGATCATACTGCGTCAGTCTGCCCAGGCCTCAGTCCACAGAAGCACGCTAGGCAGACCGCAGTCACAGCCCATGCCTATTTCAGAGCCACCACGTCCCCGGCATTGCCGCCGATTCTGCGGGGCTTCTCTTGAAGTCTCCCGGGTCTATGCGCTGCAGTTTCAGGTGAGTTTAGCCCCCAGGTTCAGGATGTATGATGATTATTTGCTCCAGAGTCAACAAAGCCTCACTAAGGTGCGCCCATCTTGGTTGCACGCCCCTTTTTTACCTTACTTGCTTTCTTCCCTTGCTCGAGCCTATTGAATTCTTGTATGGTTTTCTCTACTTTGTCAAGATTATTCTTAGTGTTAGGTATTTTCTCTGATTCATTAATCTGTTCATCGAAGTCTGGAATTTCTTCTAACACTTTTTTGGAATGATCAGGAGCTGTATCGATCCTTAGCACTATCCAATATCTGGAATATGTGGTACCGTTATATCTGAACCCTTAACTATATCATATTTTTTTTCCCCTGTAAAAACACCTGGGATGTTTCTTAATTGTAAGCCAATTGGAATAGTGTGGGCCTTCAAATATTCTGTGAACATTTTAATCATTCATTCCATAAGGGTGCCCTTCTTGTGATATTTTTCTAATTGCGGAGATACATTGGTAGCAGTGATAGGTGTGTTGTAAGCACTATCTGAGAATAAAGAAAGTTATTTGAGAATTTTCTTTATGTAATTCTCAGAGTATACTACAGGCTTGAAGTCTGACGTAGTCTGAATTGAGGGTGAGGGAGAAAGAGAGTTTGAAGATCAAGGAGGTGAAAGAGAAAGCTACTCACTAGGTTGTTACTGAAAATAGTTGAACCCTTGCAATAAACAAATTGCACATAGGTAGTTACAAACATAAAAGGGAAACCGCAGAGTCACAAGGGATCTGGGGTATATTAGGTTAGTGCATGAGCAATGGCCGCTAACGGAGTAATTCTAGCAAACTTTGATCAAAGCCAAATGGTAATTTAATATATGAATAAAATGCAAGAAAATCAAAAATATAATAAAAGAAGGAGTGAGCGTCAGTGACAGACGTGTTTGCTGTTCTTTGAAGTGTGATACGTACATTTGATAAGTGATCAAAGTGTGTATAAAAGCAGTAAAGAACAGTACTGCCTGTGAATTAGAGCATGCAGTTGAAGAGAGCTAAGTGCAAGTTGGCTATGTATCGATCCTGTTGTGAATACAGAAACATCAACAGGTCTAATATGAAGCCCAAGAGAACGTTCCTCAATTCAGAATGTGCAAGAAACTGCAAAAGAAAGTGCATAAGCAACAGGGAGACATAGCCCATGAAGAATAATGAGTGTAATGCACTGGGAGACTTGAACCAGCAGCTCTGGTATCAATGAACATAATGAGGGTATACTTCCTAAGCAAGCAGTCTGACAATGGAGAATCAGCCCGGCAAGTTCTTCGATGAATGGGGACTTATAAATAGAGGCAGAAAGGGGATCAAGGGAAAATGAATTGGGGATGATCCTGTCAGGCAACTCAGAATGGGATACATGCAAAAAAGGAGTGGCCATCGTGGAGTTATACATGAAGGGCGGTCAAAACACAAGGGGAGATGAGGGGAAAGTATGAGTGATAACAGACCAATAAGGGGAAAGAATGTTGCAGACTCATGAAAATGCATGGACATAAACAAAGGAAAGAATAGCCGACCAGAACAGTGGCATGAGGTAATCAAGTATTGCGTTGAAAAAGATTAATAAAGAAAAGGACAGATAGCAGAAACAGAGACATGAAGTCATTAAGTGTTGGAAGGTACATGATGCTGCCCATTTGAAAAGTGACACTAAAGTATACAAAAAAGTGATGGATGGAATGGTTAACTTAATCTCAGCCACTGGTAATTACATGGGGTAAAAAAAGTGACAGCATGTGATTTTGAACACATTTGAAAATGACAGAAAGACATACTAAAGGCTCTATAAAAGAAGTACAGCCTCATCGGCAGAAGGGGCCCATATTACCTAATGTTCAGTAGTAAAATAAATTATATTACATCTTGGATAAAAATTAGCAGAAGGAGTGACAGGACCTTACTCAGTTTTATATTTCAATTAAATTTTGGATTGTTTGCATTTTATTTGTGCGTGTAATTATAATTCATCTTTGATTATAGCTGGTTTGAATTACTTAATTAGGGACCATTGTTTATGCACTGACCTAACATAATCAAGGTCACTTGTATGCTTGTAAGTTAAAACAAAAATCAGTATGTTAATTGTTCACCTAAAATTTGCGAGAACAAGCTCTTATGCTGTGGCCACAAATAGAAAATTATCACCAGTTAATGACTCTTTTTTTCTTAAAGAGCATATGCTTTATTAGCAGCAGTCCAACAAACCACCACAAACACCACAATCACCCCCTCCAACTCAAAGAAATTCCCTGTGATTGTCAGTTCTGCACATTCCATGATAGAGTGTCTTGGGGTCATGAAATCCCATTCCTTTTATACCAAGATTCTTTCTACCGTTTCAAGGGTTTGTCTCTGGGGGATGCTGGTATACAGTGCTTCTATGTCCATAGTTATCATCACGTCATTGGGAGTAGTGATCTGCATATATTGGAGTAGACATAGAACATCCTTTGTGTCACGTAAATATGAAGTCGATATTTTCACATTCGGTCTCAAGAACCAATCGCAAATTTGTGACAGAGTTTCCAGGAGGGATCCTGTCCCTGAGACTATTGGTCTACCAGGTGGCGGTATCCTGTTTTAAATGTATTTTAGGAAGGGTATAAAACCTTGGGGTTCTGGGTTTCTTGGCAATTAGAAATTCAGCCTCAAGCTTCCTAATCATATCCTGGATTAATGCTTCCTCCACCATAGACAGGATTTTATAAGTAAGTCTCGGAGTGGGGTCAGTTACTAAGATTCAGAGCTTGCTCCATCCGATAGTAGATGGGGGAATTCGGTGTTGTGCAAAGCTCTGTTCATCACAACTACAGCTCCCCCTTATCTGCTGGCTTTTTGAGCAGATCAGTGTTCTTTTTTAAAGCCTCAAGGGCATGTGTTTTGTCTTTATTAGTATTCTGGAAATTCCTCTGGGCGAGGCACTAAATTCCATTTACTTCTTTGAGGACTGCTTGTTCGAATGCCAATACTTCACATGGTAAAGATTGTGTTGGAGGAATGAAGGTAGATTTTTTCCTCAATCCTGTGTTTTTATCTCCTTCTATGAACCTATCTTGGTTTTCAAAGAAGCATTGTAACTTGATGCGCTAGCTCTGTACATGAGGTGAACAAATCACTTTTTGGTATTAGGACAAAACCCAATCCTTTGGATAGTACCACCATTTCCGTGTCTGTAAGGGTTGTGGTACTCCGGTTCACTATACTGGAGGATCCCTGCTTGTAGATGGCACTGGTTCCTTCCTGTGCTCGTTGTTATCATCTGGGTCAGTTGTTGATCCTCCCACTGTACCCTGGGGGCCTGTCTCTGGGAATTTTATCTCCATCTCCCTCTGTCTCTGCCTCTGTATAAAAAAAGGGGGGGCCTTGGTGAAAGGGGAACCTCTGTGGTATTGGTGGGAATGGTTGGGGCCAGTACCCAAAAGGCATAATTGGTAGATTGGGTGACAGGTCTGAGTAATACATTCTAGGTGGACCTCTTGATCCACCCTCATCACTGCTGCTGCTATTTCTATAATGCCGTGAGCTGAAGGTCCAGTCTAATTGAGATGGTCTATATCTGGAATGGTGTCTCTGGAATAATGGAGTCTGGGGTATCGCGTAGTCTTTTTCAGTGATGTATGGGAACACCTTTTCATGGCTACGCTTTTGCACATCTTTTTTTAATTTAGTAAGATTGGATTGGGTCAAGTTAAACCTGTACTGTAAGTGATCTGGATTTATATCCTCCAATTTCTTTTTGAATACATAGATATGCACTGAAGCCTTCAGATAGTTTTCGATGGTTTGACAATCAATGAGTAGTAAGTCTGCTATTTTTTTTGCTGTATTTATAATCAGCACCAGCCATTCTTTTGTGCATTTCCAAGCTATAAATGGCCAATTTCTTCTGAAATCTTTGTTGTTCAGAAATATCCGATGTTCGTTAGTGACCATCAGCCCTCTACGGGCAGTGTTCTTCCTCAAGTACTCCCTCATAAATACCACATGTAATGTGGTTCTAATCTGTTACATTTTGATGGCAGTCCGAGCTTCCCAATCATTTGAGCCCATTAGGGTTTGTGAAACCCCTGTTTCTGATAGTAGGTATGGGGCTTTAGAATTTCCGCTATCGCGGCCTCATCGAATGACACCTTGTTGCCTCTCTCCATTGTGACTACAGACAAAAGTATCCCCACGTCCCGGGTTACCAAAGGGGTTAATTCACAATCTCTCTTTTGGAATCCCACAATTTTAAAACTATCTCTATGTGTAGTATGCCCAAATATGTTCCTACAGGCACCGGCTGTCCCATCATGCAAACACACCCCCCTAGAATTTATCCAAGGTAGAGAACTGGAGGCTGTGGGGCCTCAAGTGTGAGCTGGCCTCCAAACCCCTGACCAAAACGATGACTTTATTGTGTAAGTGCCACAGCTTTTAGTTCGAGCTTTTACTCACAGCCAACACTAGTATTTAATACGCAGAAAAGATTAGTGAACCGATACTAAATTCCAGGGAACAGAAATGGATCTACTACTTCTATGAGTGTCTGTTCTTTTACGCACAGTGTAAACCCCAATTATTTTGAACTGGTTTGTCCACCTTACTGGAGATTAGCAATGGATCTGCAAGGTTCATATTTGACAGTCCTTTTCATGCCTAACCTTCTCTCACTCAAACACATGTATGAAATTCAAGGTCGCCTTTCTATTTAGCTTTACACGGTCCCCCTTAGACTGTTCATCCCAACCCTCTGTAGGTACCTTTTAGAGCGCAAATCTATAACATGTATACCCCAAATTACTAGTGCATACTCTACACCTCACAACCTGAAGTATACATTCTTAGACAATACAGGACACAGCTTACAGATCCTGTCCCCAGGAAGATGCTCAGCATTCTATGGCACTAATGTTATTCTTAACGCATAGTTATCTTTATACACTATTGTGCAATATACTATGTCCATTCCATTTAGAGAAACTTTTACAGTTCCAATTTCTACCATAAAACATGTTCTTAATGATGCTAACGTTCATTAAATATTAAGATGTGCTAAATGTTCTTATGAGGTAAATGGTTTTTTATGATATGTTTGATAAATATCTTTCTATAAAATTATCACCAGCTTTTAAAATCACGTGACATTATAGTCACAGATTTAGATATGAGCATAGTATAAGGATGTGTTCACTACAGTTAGCTAACAATTGTGCATGGAAAAGATGTTTGATGACAGTTTTGTCATACCACATAATTTAAATGCCGTCTTAAATCTTCACCTTGCACCGTCCAGCACCTCCATCACTCTTTCTCTTTTCCTTTCTTTTTTCCCTATTTCTTTTCCTTCTTCTTTTTCTCTTTTTCTTTCTCTTTTTCTTCCTTTTTCTCTGTTTTCCTTGTCCTTTTCCTTTCCTTTTTCTTTTTTTCTCTTTTCTATTTCTTTCCCTTTTTCCTTCCTTTTTTCTTTCTATCTCCCTCCAGGAAATCGAAGTCCTCCTGAATAAGACTAGGTCAGGGTCCCCTTTGGACCCTTGTCCGTTGAAACTCCTTAAACAATGCAAGGAGACTCTCTTACCTCCATTGCTAGCTATCATGAATAGGGCAATGGAGGAGGGGTTTTTTCCTTTACAATGGAAAAGAGCGGTGGTTAAACCACTGTTAAAAAAACCCACATTAGATCCGGGGGTTCTTAAAAACTTTCGCCCCATTTCGCTGCTCCCAGCCCCGGCAAAGATGCTGGAAATCCATCTCAACCAGCATCTGGCACTCTTTCTGGAAACCTCTGGCCTTCTGGATCATTCGCAGCATGGTTTTCGGAGAGAGCATAGTACGGAGTCGGCCCTTACCATCGTGCTCGACAACATCCGCACTAAGGCAGATAAGGGCCAGACCACTCTCCTTATCCTGTTAGATCTTACCGCTGCGTTTGATACCCTGTCTCCCTCAGTATTAACATCTAGGCTGAGGGAGATAGGGGTGGAGGGGCCCGCACTTAGTTTGCTGGCCTCCTTTCTCGGTCAAAGGGAACAGAGAGTTAAGCTGGGTGAGTTTCTATCTCCATCCCTTCCTGTGCACTGTGGGGTCCCTCAGGGTTCGGCATTAAGCCCGACCCTTTTTAACATCTATGTGACCCCTCTTGCCAGGCTTATTAGATCTTTTGGGATGGAGGTAGTCTCCTATGCCGATGATACGCAGATACTCATGTCCCTCGCCCAACCGGTCTCCTCCGCTGCTTCCAATTTTAGATCTTGTATGGAGGCAGTTGCTCAATGGATGGTCTGCAATTCATTGAAGCTTAACGGCGAAAAGACTGAAATTCTGATTTTCGGAGGAAAGCAGGATATCTGGTCGGCGGAATGGTGGCCTTCCTCACTGGGCGTGTGTCCGACCCCCACGACCTTGGCCAGGAACTTGGGAGTCATGATTGACCCTTTGTTGGG
Organism: Triturus cristatus; assembly: GCF_964204655.1. NCBI lineage: Eukaryota > Metazoa > Chordata > Amphibia > Caudata > Salamandridae > Triturus > Triturus cristatus. The sequence continues at coordinate 553,821,403 of NC_140584.1, forward strand.
AATGGACCAACAAGTAAAGAGGACTATCTCCACCTGCTGGGGTCTACTTAACATCCTGCGGAAGATTAAACACTACTTGTCCCCTCATGCCAGAAAGCAAGTTGTAGTCGCACTAATAGGCTCAAGACTTGATTATTGTAATGTCCTATATTTAGGCATCAATAAGGGCCTGTTGATGCGACTCCAAATGGTGCAGAATGCCGCCGCCAAGTTCGTTTTGGACTTACCTAGGCGGGCCTCTGCCTCGGCGGCAAGAAAGACACTGCACTGGCTTCCAATTGAGGCCAGAATTTCTTTTAAGTCCCTGTGCTTGATCTACGGGGCCTTGGCCACTACCAGATCTGGCGGGCTAAGGGACCTCTTGGTCCGCTATACCCCCACCAGATGTCTGCGTTCCGCAAATAAGCTCTTGTTAGCAGTTCCCCGTGCTCGTAGAGCTAGGTGGGGTGGGAGAGCATTTTCAATCTTGGCTCCTAAATTGTGGAACACTCTGCCGGCTGAGATAAAATCCCTTCCCTCAAAGCAACTCTTTAGGAGAGCCCTAAAGACATGGCTATTTGCCAAAGCCTATCCCCAACCCTAGATTTGCCTTGTTATGATTTCCGTTTGCTAGGCGCCTTGATGCCTTCGGGCTGAGTTGCGCGTTTATAAATTTCATTTCAATTCAATTCAATTTTCAATTCAATCTTTCTTGGTTCCTCACCTGCACAACCCATTAACTCACCAGAATTGCAGTACTCCATAATTAAACATGACCAATCTAACCCACTTGGCATTGATATGTCATGTCGCTTGACATCAACAGGTTATGTATCCTTATACTAGATAGCAACTCACTAATTGCAGGAGTCACTCTGCATGGAGTTTTCAAGAACCTCTCACTCTGCACCTGGTGGAGGTTTTTCTTTGATTTTATTGGAACCCTATAACTCATGTCACTCATCATATATTTGCACTCTAAGGGCCGGAAGGCCCTTAGGGGGCGAAACACGTGGCAGCTGTCAAAAATTGTTACCCTTTTCTTGATACTATGAATGCGATTAAAATTACAATGTGGGATTTACTAAAACAACACTATATATTAAACTAGACTCAATGTGTCTCTCTGCATACTACTTATGAAAAAATACATTGACCAAGTGTACCTCAAAAACAAAATAGGTGTTTGTGCGTAAACTGGTGCCTAAATTGGTGGAAATGTATGCAGAGGCTGACTAGATAGGTATCCTCCCTGCATTGACAAGGGAGGCATTGGTGGTGCCCCTGCCCAATTCTACCTTGCAGGATATAGCTTCCTCGGACTTTAGCCCCTCTCTCTGCTGAACTCCAAGTTAAAAATACTCAGTAAAGTATTAGCGTCTCGGTTGTTACTTCAAATGCAGGCCCTGATTCATGGAAACCGAAACGGATTCATACCAATCCGTAAAACCTGTCACAACATCCATAGACTTTATACAGTCCTCTATGCCCATAATCAGCCATCTGACTCTGCCATAGTAATTTTGTCAGTGGACCTTGAAAAGGCCTTCGACAGAGTGCATTGGGACGTCTTGGAGGCCACCATGTGTCCCATGGGACAAGGTGCAAACTGGGAAAGATGGGTCAGACTAGTGTACACCCACCCAATGGCTAGAATTAAAACAGGGCAAATTATTTTGGAAGCCTATGTAATATTCAGGAGCACTAGACAGGGTTGACCCTTGTCACCCCTCTTATTTGGGAGAGTGAGAGGGGGCCGTATGGTCCATGAAATCCTGTGTGTCCTTTGGCGTACCCACAAGCTACCAACGATGACACGTATTGTGCTCACTAAAACTGTCAGTCTCCCAAAGCTTCTTCAATTTTTTGTCAATGTCCCAGTAAAAATTCTGGTGGCCTGGTTGCAGAAGTTGGAGGCGCTCCTGCAGGAATTGATTTGGGAATGCGGACATCAGAGTGTTTCATTAACTAACCTTCACTACCCCCCACTTTCTTGCAGCCCAGCTTCAGTGGATCACAAAATGGCTTGATAGAGTAAGCTTCTCGGACCTCAGTCAGTTGGGCATCAAACCCAACCAAGGACTCCTGCTGGCGAAACTGTTGTGCCCAGCTTTACGGATTCCCCACCCATGTATCCTTTTGTCCACTGCTCTGGCCTGCTGGCAATGTGGGCTACAATGTACAAGTATTGTGACCCCATATGCCCCTGAACTACCATTAGTGTGTCTCCCTCCTGGTGACCCGTTGACTTTTTTACTGCAGAACAAATGGATTTCTGAAAGGAGGCGTGCTGGTGACCCTGGGAGACTGCTTTAAGATTAATGTCCTAATAGCCTTTATAGAACTGCAGGTACAGAAAGGCCAGCCAGTGGGATAATTTCTTAACTACAAAGCACATACACATTCCTTAAGGGACCTATCGGGAGATGCGGGAGCGGAACATCCCATGCATGTGTCCTTTCAGTTACTCCTGATGCTGGGAACAGGCCCTCGGCTATTCTTGTGGTTTTATAGGGCTTTAAATGGTCTGGTTAAGAAACCTTTAGACACCCTTCGGGTTCGCTGGGTGGCAGACTTGGTCGGGGTATGACAGACACTGAATGGGGGAGAGTACTTGCATATCCACAGAATGACTCTTGCAACACGTCTCTTAAACACATACAGTTCAACTACATGCATTACACTGCACAACACTTGATGCTCACTTTGGCCACATGACATGGGGTTACACTGGGTCCGCAGGGTACTGGGGGGAGGACATTTTGCTACTTGATAGGACCCTGTCTAGGTCACTTGCCTTGCCACTGGATTCAAGCTAGCCTGGCTGATGAGGGCTGTTAGCCTGAAACTGGTCCCAGGATGCTTGTTTCTGGTCCAGGGAAGACATGGCTTGGCAGTTCTCGCTGGACTATTCCCATGAGGCACAGGGTCAAGACTGATTTGCATATAGCTTAGTCTGAATTGGGGTGGCAAAGTGAGCTAAAGAATGATGATTGATTCAACCCAGATCTGTGACTAGGGTGAGTGTCTGAAAATTTCCAGCGCTCTGTCCATCATCTACTTGTGTTTGCTTTGTTCGCCCTAAGTTGGCAAGGTATGCCCAGACGTGGGTCCCTTGCTCACTTTGCCACTGGATTCAAGCTAGCCTGGCTGATGAGGGCTGTTAGCCCAAAACCGGCCCCAGGATGCTTGTTTCCGGTCCAGGGAAGACATGGCTTGGCTGTTCGGGCTGAACTGTTTGCATGAGGCACAGGGTCAAGACTGATTTGCATATAGCTGTGTCTGAACTGGGGTGGCGAAGTGAGCTAAAGAACTATGATGGATTCCACCGAGATCAGTGACTGGCGGTGAGTGTCAGAAAAGTTTCAGCGCTCCATCCATCATCTCCTTGAGTTTGCCTAGGTCACTTGCGAACACGTCAGCAGTCTGTTTATTGGGCCTCTTCCGTAGGTCGGGCCCCAAGAAGGTGGGTAACAGATTTGTGGAATTGGCCCTGGCTCTGGCCAGGCAACGAGTAGCCATGGCTTGGAAATCGCCCTGGGGACCTAACTTGGAAACATGGGTGAATGATGTCACATGCTGAGGTGAAAGCACTGCAGAGGGAGGAGGCAAGGGTGTCTGTCGCAGACCTATTGCACTGCTCTTGATGTAAGTAATTGATGAATGGGAATCCCCTGGGGCTACAGTTGACTCTGAGGAGGGGCATTCTGTAGGGTCAAGTCCTGGCTGTGAAAATGAACTGAACCCTAATAGAAACAAGGGTGCACAGGGCAGCTGACTGAGCTAGGCCCTGAGGATGTGCAGACCCTGGAAATGTGTAGGCTGCCCTTCCCACCCCCAACTCCTCTGTAACTGATGCTGCTCACACACTTTATGACGAGACTTAGGCATGCATGGACATGGTTGTAGTTTGTAACAAAAATGTTTATTATTTTCCTTTAATGGCCTCTAGCCCTACTGAAAACATGACCATGACCCCATCCCTTGTGGGAGATGTTTTGCTCCTGTTTTGCACAGCGTGGGCTAGTAACTGTAAACCCATGACACTGATCTAGTGTTAATATTGTGCTGTATTACTGTGATTTTTGAAATGACAGTAAACAAAATTGTTAATATTGACTGAACAAATTATCACCCTGGGTAATTCGGTGAGCCCAATGTCTGATTTTAGTTTTTCTTATTTCCGGATGTCAATGTAGACAGACTGGCTTCTAGGCTACAACCGCCACTCTTCCTTAGAATGAACTATTTGAAGAGAGACTTGTTTATTATTTATACCATGCATAGATTCCAGTCACTTGATGATACTTAAAGTATGTTGCACATTTCCTTACTCTATATATTGTGAGATAGGCTGAGGAGTATCTTGTTCTATTTACTTAACAAGAGAATATTCAGTGTTACTCAGTGTTAGAGAGGTTCACCTAATTGAAGTCCCCAGTTATGTGTTGATATTGCCATTACATCTGAACTGATGAAGAGGCTGAATGTTGGTGTATGACCTCCTACTACTGAAATGTTACTCCACTTCCAATTTACATGTGATGCAAATGTTTAGCTTTGTTTGAACAATTAGAGCCCTATAAACAACATCTCTCTCATCAAGCAGGATATTGCATATGGTTCCCATTATATAGTCGGTTGAGGATGAAGATACCAAATCTGAACTGTGACTGAGCACATGCCCTATCACCACTGGCTGACTAATGAATTCCACACTGCACTTTGTTGGCAAGCCACATGCCAAATAGCTAAATTAAAGAGCTGATGTTTCAAACCCCAAAACCCATATGAAGAACAATTGAGTAGATTCATGAATAATGGTAGTTCTGAGCCTATTGGACAACCAAAGGACAGATGTGACGAACAAAACATAGTACATGAGAACATGTTCTGGCAGAAAGATTCTGCTATTCATATTATTATTGATACTAATGTATTATTAATTATTTTATTTATTATTAATATTGATAATATTTTCAATTATAACATAATTATCATCCTACTACTACTATGAATAATAACGTGTTTTTAAATTGAACTTCCTATTCATGAGAGGGAAAAAAATCAACAAAGAAAGATAAAGGCAGAAGAAAGAAAGACATGCCCAAAAAGACTAAATCAACCACTCTTTAGCTTCCTATAATGAAATGGAGAAAGAAGAGGAAGAAGCATGGCAAAGTCAACCAGATCCATTTGTCTCCTTATTTCCCCCCTGCCATTTGGCCAAGAGCTCCTCAACCTTTTGAGCTTCAAAACATGAGTACATTTGCTCCTCATATCTGATGGACAAGATTGTGAGCTCCAGTAATGTAACCAAAGCTCCAAGTTTTTGAAAGGCCAGGGTACGCTTTCTCATCTGCCATTGCCGAACCACAGTCTTGTGAGAGCAATCTGATCAAACAAAGCTTTTACTGGTGATCTTGGATGAGCAGCCCTGTATATCTCCTGTTGAAGCAGGAAGTTACCCACATGTATCAAGATGACCCATGCATAACAAGGAGTTGACTCCTCATGAGGAGGCCGAAAATTATAGTGATGGGGTCCCTGGATCATGCACTCCACGCCCCAGTCCCCCAAGGTGGGGCAGGCTTCCTTAAACAGGTGAACTACATAGCCTCTAGGATAATTCCCCTCTGCCCTCTCAGGGTTCCTCAATACCCTAAGGTTGTTATGGTGCAACCAGTTCTCAAGGTCTTCGACCCTTGATGAGAGCGTTGTCAACTGAACTTCCTGTCATTCGATCTGGGTTTTGACTGCTCCAACAGATATTTGGAAGCTTTCCTGCACCTTCTCGACTTTCCTCAAGAGCTTTCTCAGAACCATGAGAGGAGTGGCCCCCAATATCTCCCAGTGCAAGTGAGTCACTGAGATCTGTAGATGGAAGGATAGGATTAGTTAGAGTAAGTTCAAAGCTTTCAGGATCCCACAGTAATTCTTCCTCTGTTGTTATCACCAGATCCAATGATCCCTGTGCAAATATTTTGATCAGGAGATCCTCAATATTCAAACCTGTTGTGCTAAGATCAGTCACGTCATGATCTTTTCCTTTCAGGGTTGCCTGACTCCTGTGCGATGGTTTTGAGACAGGGTCATAGGTACAACCAGTCTGGCCTCTTCAAGATTTTCAAGATGTAACTCCGACACACTCCCAGAGTCGATAGGAGAGAAGAAAGTCTCAGGTGTTTCCATCCATGCAGTTTCAGCTACTGGTACCCCAGGATTAGGCAGCTCAAATTGTGAACAGTCAGGTTTGAAGAGTGCAGAACCCACTGAGCCTCCAGGTACAGTCAGCACTCCCATATCAGGCACATCTGTACGAGTACCAGGTTCTCTGTGAAAACAGACCTCCCACCTGTCCCCATTAGAAGAGGTACCTGGTGGCATGTGAACAATTAAATTGTCCAGGGTCTGCTGAGATGTGGAGAGTCAGAGGGAGAACCAACCCTGAGTGCAGGGCCCCACGGAAGTACACTACGACCTTAATGGCTGGTTATTGCCCTGAATGGACCCAGAAGGGAACCCTGGCCCCTCTTTACTCGTAGGGGTCTTGCTGTTACCCATTGTGGAAATTCTCCTGCTGCCAATTCCAGCATCCCCAATTCCATGAAGACTTTCTTTCTCGCACCCGTTTGTAGCGGGACAGTATTTGATGATGGTGGTATACCAGTATTCATTGAAGCCCCTACCTTGAAAGATGTTTTCGGTGGCATCTTTGATGTGCGGAAGCCTGTCTTTTCTTCCAACCCCCAGTAAAATGACCTTGTGCAATGAGGGCCAGCAAGAAAACAAACAGTTGTGCTAAGCCAAATAACAATGGCAAAAGGCTTTGTAATTTCTGATGCTATATCCCCCAAAAGCAACCAGATAGCGAGCAGAGATTGCAACAATGTTTCCCCAGGTAGCCAGATAGAACGGGACAATTGTATTCATAAGAGCTGTATCTTTTGTTTGGCAGACAGCGCCCTTTGGTTAGCCTTCCTTGCGACCGATATCCAAACAGTGGGGGAAAAGAAACTCAGTACCTGTGCAGCCTTTGCCTCCTTTGCTTTCTGAAGTCACATATTCAAGACGGTAAGTTAGCTGAAAGCCACAATCTATTCAGTGTTTTCTCAAAAATGCTGGAAACAAATCCACCAAGTCCGTCAGCTGGAGCTGGAGCCTAACACCAAAGGTTGCTGGGTAGGTGGGATGGGCTCAGGCTTTCTGGCCTCTCCCAGGGTTCTCAAGAATGACTCCCCCTTGGAACATCGGTAAAGCAAGCGCCGCACCTTTGCCCGCCGGTATGACCCAAAGTCTGGCCCATTTCTGACCCGCAGATGCCACCACCAGCGTCGGGTCCACTGATAGTATTGCAGCAGAGTGGCAGGCTGGGCTGGTCAGCAACAGCAAATAAACAACAGAGGGTCCCTGAAATCTCAATGAGAGGAAAGAGAGCAGCGAAATAACCACAGGAAAAATACTAAATCTTCCCACTAGAGCTATAAAAGTATTGGTGATTCATCCAAAATACATATATGGTTGTCCCACAGACTAATAGTTTCAAGTTTTTATTTATCAAAAAATATGAAAATGTTAAATACAGCAATTTTTGAAGAATGTTTTTTTCTTTTAACAAGCATCAATATACATTCATATAAATGTTAACAAGAAACAAACATACTCCCACTAAAGATGATGATCCAATGCTAAACATGATAAAGCAGAAATAAATACAATACAATACAAACAACCAAATTGCACAAATATAAACAATAAACAAAAAGAAAAAGATCAATACATTGACAGTTAGCATTACAGTGATACAATAATATTGTTATAAATAAAAAGCAAAAAAACAATAAGACAAAACGCCGACGTGCGTTTCGGAACACTGAGGGCCTCATGTAGGTAGCCTAATACCGGTCGGTAACAGCCGATTTTCGGTAATTATACCGTTACCGACCGGTATTTAGGCTTTTGAGATGTAGGGGGATCATTTCTGCATTCGGTAATTTACCGAATCGGTAAAATTACCGAATCGGTAATTTTACCGATTCGGTAAATACCGAATACAGAAATGAGATGTAGGGGGAGTGTGTGGGTGTTGTCTGGGGTCGGTATTTACCACCAACTAATAGTTGGTGGTAAATGAAGAATGGATGTGTAAATGCATTTTAAAGCGCTTAGAAGTGTGCAATGTGGCAGACATACATGCCCTTAGGGCATGTATGTGTGCCACATGTGCACACATGCAGGAATCAGGGGTGCAACAGGGTGTCAATGTGACACCCTGCCACCCTTGATTGTGCTCCCCCCATTACCGAATCGGTAATTACCGATTCGGTAATGGTAACTGGCTCCCCATTGATTCCTATGGGCCTCCTGGCCCATAGGAATCAATGGGAAGCCAGTTACCATTACCGAATCGGTAATTACCGATTCTTAAATACCGACCCATTCCGATTCGGTAATTATTACCGACGGATTACCTACATAGCATTTACCACTTCATAAATACCGAATCGGTATGATTCGGTATTTATGAAGTGGTAAATGTTAGCCTACCTACATGAGGCCCTAAGACACATAAATAGTTCCTTCTTCAGGGCTTTAACCTTGTAATACATTCAGTAATGTAGGGCCATCTGTACGAGTAGTGAAGACCACTGGATATGTGGTACAGGGGCTTACTAGGTCAGCAACAGTAACAACAAAGCTGAATTTGTGGAAGAAAAGGGCAGGTAAGACAAGAAGTTCTTCCAACCATTTTCAGAACATTTCACTGCCCGTGATGGAACTGCATCGGTGGTCCTCAAATCCTCAGCCTGCGATCTCTAGGGAGAGCTCCGGCACACAACTAATGCTGTGACATCATCTTTGGACTCTCAACACCTTTTTTTTTCCTATCAAGTATCGTTTGGAAATATTTGGAGTCTCTTGTACGGTCTTGGTCCTGCTTTTTTTGTTGTTGGTTTTTTCCCTACAGTCCTGTCCTTGATCTGGGGTGCAAAAACACAACACAAGCTGAACTGCGGGAATAGATATAAGCACTGCTTTTCCATCAAAATAATTACTTCAATTAATAATTGATTGAAATGCAAATTTCATACATTTTATATTATAACATATCCAGTTGTATTCTTTGAATCTTTTGACAAAAAGTATGATGCTGTATGGTGTCAATAATAAAACATTCAAATCAAACAATAGACAAAGACAATACAACAAATCCCAAAAAAGTCATTTTAAGTTGACATAAAAACTCCTCTTCTTACAATAAGTATAGAATGCAGGCTGTGCAAAAAGCAAAAAAATGTGTGCACAATCACAACAACAGATAGTCTCTTGTGTCTGTACATGTACGAGAAGTATAGTTACTTTCTTCTGTTTTTTAATATTGGTAGTGTGTACTAAGTACTAAAAAAAAGATGTGAATACTTCAAGAGACTTCTTAAGGCGGGTGTCAATGCGTTTTGGCCTTGAACTTTAGGCCTCTTCAGGACCATTGAAAGAAGGAGTACCTCTTCAAAGATATATTTGACTCATAAATGAATATACACATCAGGCCTAACCAAACATCACATTCAGTGGTCTTGTGTGTCAAACAACACCAAAACAGGATGAACCACCTGGGTGTATCGTAAATACCAGCAATGGTTTGTTTGTGCTCTCTGAATTGCGAAGCATGCAAATAAACTTAAAATTAATATTGAAATGACACAGTAACACATCATTAACAACAGAGAAGGATACAACAAATGATTTAAAAAAGTAAAGGAATACCAAGAGTGTGCAATTGCCCGCAAGTAAAACACAGCTAATGACCATAACCACTTGCTGTTCCATGTTAAGAATAGTAGTGTTTAATCAGACTTATGTCTTGTAAAGTAAAAAGACCATACAGCCCGGCCAGCAAGTGTCTGCCAATCCAGAAATCTGAGTACCAACATATGTGTTCCTTGATGCTGATGGGGTTCCTAAATGTAAAACATACCGAAGTGAGGCCAGTGTAAAACGGGACCTCAACTTCCACAGAATAGTCCACTCTACATCATGGGACAATGCTTACCACCTACTCAAGGGGGTGAAGGTGAGTGTGAAAATTCCCACCTGGATAAACAAAAAAAAGGAGGACGTGGAGGAGGGGTGGGGTTTATTCTGGTATGGGGTTCTCCTCTAAAATGCATACACAGAGTGGCCCAAGCCCTGAAAGACTGTTCGGTGAACCCTAATGTCATAATCCTACTTTGTCCCAGATCTGACCAAACTAAACTGTCACAAATACATAAAAACAACCAAAACCTCTTACTCTTCTAAAAGACATGGACCTCTGGAAGGGTGACTGAAGAAGAAATGGGGGGCCCGACGGGGCCGCACCTTGACTGATGGTCGAGGTTACCAGGTGTAAGGGAAACTAGGAGTCATACGCATGGCACAAATGCCAGCGCAGGTAGCCTGGAACCAATCCAGGATGCAGATTACAAACACGACTTACCAAGTCCAATCATACACATTAGTATTCACACATTGGCGGGCTCCGTGGTAGTGCCTCACCGAGAACAAGCATTGCTCTTTCACCTCTCTGGCCGGGAGTGGTAGAGCGGCATATGATTCTGTCACCTGGAGTTTCAAATGTACCGGCTAGATATAGTGTATAGCGGTGTCCGACATGACGAATACACACACCTTCTGACGTGTAGACCACACATGCAGCGCATCATGAACGGGTGCAGCCAGCGATTGGCTACCACAGGCCCCGTGACATGTGTGTGTAATCGACTGTGGTGCCGCATTCCAAGACTGTCGCCATCTTAAAGTGGGAGAAAAAAGAAGGGCAGACTCCTCATTAAAACTGTAAGACCTCAAAGTGGGATACCTCAAAGAGAGGTAAAGACAATATAATAAAGACTATGGCCAGTCTCTACCATTAAAGGCATAGAGACCCCTTTTCCAGAAGTGGTGAGCACAAACAAACCAGTTAGATGGAATACACCTCAACATCATGGTGGACCTGCACACCATATTAGAACAAGCACATATACTTATAAATGCATGACAAACCTTACACATAAATATATACAAAAATTCTATATAGTATATATACAAAGTAAAACATATACAAATGTCTCTGGCAAGGGTAAAGGATTCCAGTGTACATAACGATTACATTCCCTCAGCAGTGTCCAGACTCATTGACGCTGAGAACCAATATCTACATCTACAAAGTAATGCTCTATATATTCTAGGAAATACCACATTTCATCTAAATCATTAAGTCCCTTTCTGGCAGTACCAAATCCCCCAATCAGTTATGCTTCAACTTTTTTGAGTGTTGAGACTGTGGCACCTTGTATATTTTGCCCCACGTTAAAAACAGACCACTGCATCTCTTCTGCCGTGTGGTTTCTTTCTTTGTAGTGGTCAACTTGAGGGGCACCACCTGTACTGCATCTTATGCATCACATATGTTGTATTATCCTGTTTTTCACTGCTTGGGTCGTCTGGCCTATATATGCCAAATTGCACTGACATAATATGCAATAGACAGCATTCTTGGTATTACAATTAGAGAACCGTAGTTGTTTATGGGTTTTGTCATTAAGAAAGGTAGTCTTCATGTCTGAGGTATAATCACATGCTATGCAATTATGGCAACTATAGTGGCCTATAATAGGAGGTAAATCTACCATTCCACGTAGATCTCTCTTACCTATTCCTGGGCGTTTGGATCTCACCAGATGGTTTGAAAAGTTGTTCGCTTTCTTGAATGTGAACATTGGTTTCGGGATAGCCAAAGGGGACAAGATTTTCCAATTCCTAGGCATTAACATTTTGAATGGAACACAATGACACGTTAAGGGGGTTGTAGTTCAGCCTTCTTTTTGGAGTGAGGAGAGTCTCCATAGGTGTAAACCATGCCACTTTGACCATATTTTTCGGATAGCCACAATTCTTAAATTTAATTATGAGTTTCAGCGTTCCGAAAATAATCATCTTTGTTAGAACAATTACTTCTAATCTGGAGAAATTGCCCATAGGGTAAGTTCTCCTTCAAGGTACAAGGGGGGCCACTGGTAAAGTGTAACCAAGTTTACAGTCAGTGGGTTTGGTAAATAGACTTACTTGTATACTCCCACAGTTTTTATATATCCAGAGGTCAAGGAAAATAATCCTATTTTTCTCTGTGGACATAATAAACTTTAAATCTGGTGTTCTACTGTTGAGCCACCCATGGAACTTTTCCAAATCATTAATACCTCCAACCATAGTGCAAAAATCTCATCAATTTAACAATTCCATTGTACAATGTAGGGCTCATATGGATTATCAATGGTATATTTCCACTGTTTTTCAAAATAAGACATTACCAGGTTTGCTATCTCCAGGGCAAATCTACAGCCCATAGCAACACCCTTAACTTGCAAGTATAAGTTGTCTTTGAATTGGAAAAAGTTATTCCTGAGGCATAAGGTTATTCCTGGGAGAGGATGTGGTCCGTCAGCTAAACTGCCGACTTTGGTGCTGGAAACCAGAGTTCGAGCCTCGAGGTCGCGTCCACATCCTGTGATTCTGGGCAAATCACTTAATCTCCCCGTGCCTGAATGTGTAATGTAAATACGGTGCTCATGTAGAAGTGCTCCAATACCTATAATAAGGAAGCTAATGAAACCAGAAACTCAGTGGAGACACTATGCGGTGTAGGTCTGGTATCTAAAATATCTCTAATTACCTCCAACGATTAGTCTTGCTGAATATTTGTGTAAAGTGCTTCGATATCAAACGTCACAAAAAGTTGTTTGCTCTCATAGATAGTAGCTCCTTCCACCTTCGTAATGACATCCATAGTGTCCCTTAAGTATGCTTGTGTTTTCGACACAAAAGTTTTAAGAAAAGTATCAATGTATTTAGCAACTGGCTGAAGCAAAGAGCAGTAGGCCGAAATAATTTGTCAGCCATGTGGATCAGTAGGCTCCTTATGAATCTTGTGCAAAATATATATAGAAGGAATCTTGCCATCAACTTTATTCAAAAATTCAAACTCCTTCTTACAAATCCAGCCCTCTGAGTGCCTCTGTAGTCAGTTAATTGATTTTCATGGACAACGCCCGAGAGGTGTTGTCTTGCAATGGGCAATAATGTACAGAGTTATTAAGTTGTCGCAAAACTTCTTGGTCATATGCTGTACTGTCCATAATGACTATCCCACCTCCCTTATCGCCCAGCTTGATCACAATGTTGGTATTATCTGACAAATTCTTAATGGATGTAAATTCATCTTTGGAGCAGTTCTGATGGAAAAACACTTTTTTACTGTTCAAACTGCCTATCACCCCATTGTACTCGAACATCAGTATCTCAGGGGGCATGTTCTCCCTGTCAGGGCAGAACGTAGATTTACATTTTAACCCACTTGTGTTGGTATCCTCATTCTCATCAGTATCCTCACTGTCACAAAAGTATATTTTTAATCTAACTTTGCGTAGGAACTGTAGAATTTCAACTGGATCTTGCACTTATAGGGGGACGAAAGACAGGCCCTTTCTTAATACATTTTCTCCAGACTCTGTCAAACAGTGACTTGATTATATATGGGATAAGTTCTGTGGCATTCTCACGTAAACTATTTACCTCCTGTAAACTTGCCTCCTTGTCCTGAGTGCTCTCTGTTCCATGATTTGTCCCCTCTGTTCTGTGTACTGGCCTCTCCATACTCCACCTCCTCTACCCCGGCGGCTGCCTCCGTCGTGAAAAGGTTGTGCCCTGGGTAGTAGAAGTTGGAGTTGGGAGGCCCAAAGTTTTCCTGTCCTGAATCTGAGGAGGTGTCTGAGAAGGTAATGAATCTTCTACGGGACCGAGCCCGATACCCCAAGTTAAGATTACTGGGATTGTTGGTTTTTGTAAAAATCGTCCTTGAGGTAGGGGTACACAATTTCTATTTAATAATTCTTAATATCTTTTGTCACCTTGCTGGTTTTCTGATTGACTATGTGTATCTTGAAATCTGCTATAGTCTTATTGCACGAGTCCAGCGGTAGTTTTGTGTCTTGAATTGTGGAATCGTTGGCTATTTCTCTTTCTAACACTTTTATCTCTTTGAGTTCTTCTTCATGATTGCGTAATGCTGTCCCAATTGATAGGGCTAACCAGTCATGTGAACATGTAGTGCCCACTCCACTAAATTGTAATAGGTACCATTATCAAAAATAGATATACCTGGGATGTTTTTCACCTGTAAGCTTACAGGGATAGTATTATTCTTGAGGTGTTCTAACAATACTTGGGCGTGTAGTTGGGTTCAAGTTTTTTCTTTTTAAGCTGTTTCAATTTCTCAATTTCGTTAAGGTTATTAGCACTAGTAGTAGTTTGGTCCCCACTCAGTAGTGACTGGTGTTCCAATAGTCTATTCATCTTTGCATCCGTATAACTCACCATATATGACTCTGACATCTCTTTAAAATAATATCCTAGCACAAAAGTGTAGAAGTGAATACAACTTCTGTTAGTCTACATATTTCATTAGTAGAGCAATTCCACAAAGGAAACCCCACGCAACTGACCAGGTACAGACAAGCTGCATAAATAGATAGGGAGGTAGCCCTAATCACGCCGCATCCCAAGGGCTAACCATGGCAAAAACACAAAATGATTACTTCAATTAATCATTGATTGAAATACAAATTTCATACATTTTTTATTATGACGTATCCAGTTGTATTCTTCCACTCTTCTGTACAAAAAGTATGATACTGTATGGTGTCAATATTCAAATATTCAAATCAAACAATACACAAAGGGCCAAATGTAACAAAATTGGATTTTGCGAGTCTATAATATTGAATTTTACCGATTTGCTATTATAGACTTGCAAAATGCAATGTATGTAGGTTTCAGCAAATATTTTGCGATTCCTACGCATTCCTTAATTGCGACTCGCAAATAAGGAATGGCTTCCCATTCATTCCTATGGGCCTATAGGCCTATAGGAATGAACAGGAATTACATGTGCAATTTGCTAGTACCAAATAGGTACTCGCAAATTGCGCATGCAATTTCAAGGGTGCAAGGGGGCCAAAAGGCCACCCTGATGCACCCCTGAAATATGCATGTTGTGCACATGTTGTGCACATACATGCCCTAAGGGCATGTATGTGCACCACATGGCACTTAGAAAAATGCAAAAAAGTGAATTTTTCCAGGATTTGCAAATTACCGCCAACTAGAAGTTGATGGTAATTTGCGATTCCTTAATGCAAAATCACAATTTGCCATAGGTACATAAATTGCATTTAGGGAATCGTAAATTGCGATTCCTTAACTGCATTTGCAATTTAGGTTATCACAAATAAATGCAATTACCCATATTGCGAATTCAAGATGTTTGATACATTGGAAAACGCTTTTTTGCGTTTGCAAACGGGCCGATTCTGCGAATGTTAGATAATGTTGAGGGTGGGATTTGTTTAAAATTATTTTTAATAATAATCCTTATAAACTTAATGTATTTTATTTTCACTTATTTATTGATCATTTTATTTGCTGTGTTATTGTTTTGTAAAATTTTGTTCGATGCTAGTAATTTTAACTTTACATTTGTATTTTACTTAAAAAAAATTGTAATTTTTTTAATAATAATTCAACTTTAACAATTTTCACAATACTTCACTATAGACAGATCGCTCCATGCACGTGTGTAAAGTTACTTGTAGTAACTTTACATTTGTAAATCCTGGTCATCAGGCTCGATCCCGGTTTGAGGAGGTGGAGACATGTAAGTGTTCACCTACTTGTAATTTTTCACTCTAAAATTATGAATAGCAAAAAAGTGTACTACTAATGGCAGTATTAACTTTACACATGAGTAAATCTATGCATGTAAATTTTCCTCTGTGAATGGGTCCCTAAGTTACGAGGGTTTGAAAAACAGTCTGTGTGTACGCATGTAGCACATTTCAGGAGGGTAAGGAGTGCTTAGCATATTAGGAAAATGTTGAAATATTTAACAGTGCTGCTCCCTAAAAGAAAGTACGGCTAGCCTGTTTTGTTCCAGTGATTCTATTTGAGACAGGTTTGTACACTGCTCCGCTCTCCAAATTGTACAATCCACCACTGCAACAGATTAGTAACAATTAACTATTTCCTACTCTCTAAAAATGTAAATTATTTTCTAAGATGTATTTGCTTCTGATTTCAAGTTACGTATTATGTGCACAGAACTTATTTCACATTTCAGCCTCACAATTATTACATAAGACATGGCACCAAAACCTCTGGGGTAGATCCTGGGCACGGGGAGCGTTAGGCTTCCATTCACCATAGTCCCTTTAGAACGGGTGTGCTCTTTTGCTCTTTCGCTTTGCTCTGCAGACGCTGCAATTTTGCATTTGCAACACCACAAAATAATAAAAGAAGTGAGTCTGCTGGCCACGACAAAAAACTTAAGCGAAACACAACGCCACTTTTGGTGAGAGATAACACCATGGTAGAAATCAGCCCCACCTCAAGTAATCGGAGCTATATGTTTAAATTAGATCAGACTGCCTCCGTTCATAAGTCATCTTGTTCCAATTCATAAATCAAATCAAATGTCTGGAGTAAATATTTTCAACCCTTCTATGTTTATAAAGTAAATAGCAAGCATTGCAGTTAAATGCTATACAACCATAACACGACAAAGCAGCACAGCCCCTATTTCATGTTCCATCCCCTCCCGGTCTACAAAACATCTTCCCAAAAAGTTTACAAATTAGAAACAGATCTGTGGCTCAGACGTTAAAATGATTAATCAGTTTCCAGCTCCATGGAGAAAACAATTTTCTCTCGAAATAAACACGAGGAATTCAACATAGAAATATAGCGATTGCCTATGTGCAGCCACCAAACAAATCACCCGGAAGGATGTGTTCATCCATCCAAATGCTATCCATCCCAGCCTCTCCCATTATGAAGGTCAACTCAAGGTAGCTTCCAGTGATAGATCCAGCACGGGTCATTTCATTTCCATGGCCGGGCAGGGGGATTTCTGGTATTCATCCGAAAATAATTCATGGCTCTTTGTGTTACCTTCCTAAGCATTTTCTCTACTTCCCACATCACAAGATGGCACTGCATGATAGAATGTTTTGACGGTACAGAACCATATAATTCTCCATAAGACTGTGAAGGTACTTTGTCCTAGCGGAGATATGGAAACTAAATCCAATGCTGGGGGCCCTATGTAATATAACTGTTTCCTGTGGTGTTTTCCCCTAACCTTCTAATGCAAAACTATATTTGCATAAGTGTACAACAGTGGTATAGTATGTTTTTGTGATGTATTTGATCCTCAACATCATGTTGGAGGTTGAAAACGACTTATGGGGTTTTTGTGACTTTATGCATAACTATTACTACTTCACTCTAAAGATGCATCACAGAAATGGTTTTTGACATCTTTGTTTACCATATCCCCACATGTACAATTCAATCTTTATGACATTTTCCATTTCTTTGTGTCGAGCTGGGATCAAAAACTCACTGTGGATGAGTTCAACACCTCACAATTGCAGTGTGTACAAGTCTTTGTGTCATCAGCTCAGATGCCCAACACCAGCTCCTGCCATACCATTCCAGACCAGTTACCAAACATACATGGTTAGTGAACCCAAGGCTTTGGTAGTGTTCATCTCTACACCATGAGGCAGAATCATAGCAGCGCACTCCAACCTTCAGCTTGCTGACTGCCTGATTTATTTGGAATAGCAGAATTTTTATTGTTTACATTCTTTTATTTCCCCTTACATTAGCACCACGAGTCTACTGCAAGGTGGAATCTCGCTCTTTTAAACAGCCAGGTAAATACATTCAGTAATCATATTTTTCTGCATTGAGAAATGACACCCATTTTGGTGGAACTATGAGAATGTATATGAAATGCACAGGTCACAAATGCTCAAAATAAATCAAGGAATACCTACGAGAAAAAATGACTTTGAACTTGACACTGGACTGCACAAGCAGCATGAAGGAGTAGAGCTCATACTTAAATTGCCTTTCATGGGTGTCGTCAGAAGTACTTACTTAGTACCCTCGAGACATGGGTCCTAGTCAAAGGTTTTACAATTCACCAACACTTGTCATAATATAAGGCACAACTCTTAACTTCCTTCTGCTTGCAACGGCAAATATCTATAATATAACATAATTATATAACGTAATGGGAGAGCTCAAAAATACCGTTCGTGGCAATGAATATTTAAATGGAATATAAATTTCCCATTCTCTGTCTACATTTTAGTTAGTTTCTGCAATCTGGAATAGACCTCACCCACCAAACTCTATGGCATCTCATTTTTAGATGCTTCTTTTGAAACATAAAGCATCTCTGTAAAGTATTACTTGGAGTATGGTTTGTGTTGTAGTAAAAACCTAAAATCAAATGCATACATTAATAATTAAACAAATGCTGAGACGTCAAGATCTCTTTAGTTTATGACCAGTTAGGTGATAGTTTTCTGGCAGCTGCTAATCAGACTGTCCAGGTCCATGCCATTATAATTTCCCGGCAACGTCCCAACAGCATATATTGTCCTCCGCACATTATTTGTGTTGTGTTATAGGATACTTGTTTAGCACACATACTCCACAAGGGTTCTTGGCTCTGAAGAACAGAAGAAGTAACATGGTCAAAAAACTTCAACAGAGAAGTTAAACTAGCTGATAAACTTACTTGAAATAAGCAAGTCTTTAGTGCCTGTCTAAACTTCGAGTAATCCAGAGACTGCTGGTATGGGTGTGGAGGTGTGGGGGGACAATTCCAGATCAGTGGGCCTAACCAGAGAATCCAATGCCACCCATTCTTTTCTTGTTATACGTGGGGAAGGACAGGGGATTGAAACAGGAGGAGTGGAGTCTCCAGCACAGGATGTCTTTCTCCAGTCTAGATTTTATGAATGAGGGAGCTTCATCAGAACAATGCCTTAAAGGTAATGCAACCTATATAGTAGATGATCCTTTGCTCCAAAGGGAGTCAATGAAGGTCTCTCAAAGCCTGGATCAAATGTTTGATATCATAGATTCATTGTTCAAGAAAACAATTCTACACTGCTGTCACTGGAAGAAGTTGCTCCTAGAAGACTTGGGCCCCATCATCCAAGCTATCCCCACCCGCTACTATGGCTATCTGGAAACAGGAGGTGTTGCCTGATCGGCATAAGCGTCTACACAAGCAGGTACATTCCACAAATGTGTTGATAACAAATCGTCTTTTAGACACGTTATGATGTATGTGTGTTATTGGCACCATATGATTGCAACAACTTTAAAAAACAAAAATGTTTAATGAGCATTCTGTTAGCAGAGGAGTCAATGCTAACAGCATTATCTGAGCCTTACTTAATAGATTGTACCATCCTTACTGTTGGCAGAAACACCGACTCCGAATTTAACTCCTTGTACCCACCTGAATATAGGGAAAGCCCTGGGTAGTTACTTCCAAAGTGGATTCATTATGTTTTTTTTTAGCTTTCCAGATTTGCTAATACACAAGCTCTTCATCGCCCATGCAACTTTCTGCCGGGGTGGTGCCTGGACTCCATTGCCCATCCTGCTTTGCGGTCAGAGCCGCAAACGAGGCCAGTAACGCACCAGGAGGCGCTTAAAAGCTGCTCGGGGCTTCCATAGCATGGGAGCCCTTCATCGCACACGCCACTTTCTGCCGGGGTGGTGCCTGGACTCCATTGCCCATCCTGTTTTGTGGCCGGAGCCAAAAAGTAGGCCTGGAACGTACCAGGAGGCGCTTCAAAGCTGCTCTGGACTCCTACAGTGCGGAAGCCCTTCATCACGCATGCCACTTTCTGCCGGGGTGGTGCCTGGACTCCGTTGCCCATCCTGCTTTGCGGCCGGAGCCGCAAACAAGGCCAGTAACATGCCAGGAGGCAATTAAAAACTGCTCAGGGTTCCCGCAGCGCGGGAGGTGCGGAGATGCACATGGGCCACGCTCGAGCAAATCCTGGGCCAAGGGCGGGCCCATCCGTCGCTGGATGAGGCTGGGCTGGGCTGGGCCATTCTCCTGAGATAGGTCCTTGGAACCGGCAGACCTGGTACCTGGACACCATATGGTTTGAGGTCAGTCCTATAATCCCTTGCAGCACACACATTTGCGCCACTGAGCCCCTTTTTATATTCTTTCCCTCCTTGATTTGTGCGGTTACTACAAGGCCCACCTAACTGCTGGTCCCCTGCTGACATTTTGAAACACAAGTGGTAACCCCACATATTCTGCGCACAGCAAATAAGCAGAACAATGGGGAAGCAAACCTATGCTGATAAGAAGCAAGTGACACTTCCGTAAACCACGACCAAAGCCCATCCCACTTCTATTGACAGGATGCTACACAGGGCAATAAGAGTGGTAGCTACTGAAATTGAACTGACTGAAAGACGGCTATCGCTAACTCCGAATTTAGACTTTCCCCTGACAGACTTGGATGCCACATACGCTCCAGTAACCCTGGCTAGTGATTCCCCAAGGTCCAGCCAGAGGGGTGTGTAACTACAGATGAACTATCTAATGCTGATTTGCATCTGGTGGCTGTCCCACCCCGCCCCATGAAAAAAAGAAATCCTAAGCCATCTGTGAGATCAGGGGCAAAACGGAAGAAGGGTGCTGAAGAAATAACGAACACCAGTGGCTTTGGGGAGGGAGGAATACCTAGTTGCCTAATGACAGACAACGAATACCCGACATGGGTAACAAATTTAGTGGCGGACTTACAAGCTCAAGTTATGGCCATTGTGAAGGATGAGCTCAAATCGTTGATAGAACGGGTCGATAAGTTGGCATTGCTGTTTGAGGCTTGGGTAGACAATCAAGAGGTACCAACTGGGGGGAATGAGAATGTCAGTGGCCAGGAAGCACGGGCTGCACCCAGCACTCATAGGGTTGACTCCTCACTTGTACGAAAAAGAACCACTGTTATTGCTCTAAATCAAGCTAAGCAGAGTTCCACAAATGTAAGTAGGGCTAATTTAATCCCCCCGCCAGTGCATGAAAATGGGCAATGGCAGGATCGCAGACAGCAGAGGGGGAAGGATCCGCTGGACGCATAGAAGCCAGTAAAGAAAGGCTAACCTTGCCATGTATTAATCTTCCACCGGCCTCAACCCCATATGTTGTTGTTTTAACAGGTGCGTTTTAAGAGCTTGTGAGGGGGCATCGTGAATTACATCAGGAATTAAAATACAAATGCATGTTCTGGCTAGCCAAACAGAGGCCATTTTTTTACAAGGATGCAGGCGAGATCCTCCTAACACGCAGAGTTGACTGGGTGGGCTGGAGACCAAAAGATGCACAGAGGAACTGTATTGTGATCAACTTTAGAAATCCATTGGCTGCCCGAGCAATCTTAGGCAGGGACGATTATAGACAGGAGGGGGTCATAAGGGCCCTTCCCCTGGGCTATTTCTGCCCTCCTGGGAGACCCCCACAAACTAGATGTTAATTTAGATCATGAACATCCCAGGCAGCTACTTTTTAATATACCAACAACAAATAGATATGGGGTCTTAAAGGGAGTGGATTGACTCGCACCTGAAAGATATTGGCTAGAGGAAATCCATCTCCAGAGGGAGCAAAAGGGGAGAATTCTTCACTTAGGGGAGGTTTCCGAACAGAGTACGTCATCTAGGTGGGGTGTGACCAGCAGGAAGTTGTGTGGCAACAAAATGGAAGAAATTGACAGGCACAACAGGACCACAACAACTAGACCACCTTTACATTTATCCAACGAGATTGTGCAGAGGCCAGATTAGAGTATAGTAGAGGCCTTATACTCACCATCCCCCATACCCACCATCACAGGTAGCCGTTTGGACCCACCAAGGCTGTGGGTTCCATCTTGGAACGTTGCTGGACTAGTTACCAAGATGGATAATCTTGAATGTTGGGGGGGGTATTCATAGAACAACACAAGGTCTGTATGTTCCAAGAAACCTGGACTAGGGGGGATATTTCTAAACTAGGCTACGCATCGTACAGTGTAGCTGCAACATCGGGGGGAAGGGGAGGCCCTCAGGGGGGCTTTGCACTTGGGTTGGTGTACATTTGGGTTGTGTAGTAAAACAGATGGAGACACTTTCAAATTACATTTGATGTATTCCTCTTTATTTTCCATCCAGGATTACAATTGTTCTAATCAATGTCCTCTATAGACCGGTTAGCCGCAGCCAAGAGTCAAGGACACTTGATGAGCTCACATCCTTTCTGTCTATTATCTCTGATAACTGCCTGGTGATTCTTGGTGGGGACTTCAATTGCCAATATGAGCCCCTGGATGGCCTGAATGGAGGCAATCCCAGTGAAGAAGATCAATACTGGGCTATTCCAGAGACTACTAGCCCATCAGTAAGAGTCTGGACCCTTTGGTGCTTCAGATGAATTCCCTTACACTAAAACATTCATTGAGAGCATGTAATGGTAGAACAAAATCGGACTCACCAGGTAACCACAGTTTCAACAGAATTGGGCATGCCTCCATTCTAGATGACATCTTGATAGATACAAAATCCTGGCACAGGGTAATGGATTTTAAGATTGTGCCTCGTCATGATAGCGACCATAATGCCTTGACTCTAGAGATTGTCTTGCCATGCCCTGGGAGTGTATTTGGTCCGGTATCGCCAGTTGATGATAGATTAACCCTCACCAACTGTAGGAAGAGAATTCAATGGGTGTATATATGTCAATCTCAAGAAAAGTTGTCCTCCCTATGCCAAACCATCATCCCGATTCTCAAAAATGCGATGCAATCAGTTTTAGCTGATGGCACCTCAATTGCACTTCCAAACGTTGCCTTAAACCACACTAGATTGACAACTATTATGGCTAATTTTTTCCACCCGAACAAAAGAATCAGGAATAATAAAAAATACCGCCATCCCTGGTTTAATGAAAGCCGTAGCAAGGCCAAATTAGCTTTGATTTTTGCCATTAAGGCCAAGGATAGGCTGCTAATTAAAGATAAAAGAGCTGCCCACAGAAATAATATGGATGAAGCAAAAAAAGGATGGGAACGAGAGAAGTGG
The DNA here is from genome assembly GCF_964204655.1 of Triturus cristatus. Lineage (NCBI taxonomy): Eukaryota > Metazoa > Chordata > Amphibia > Caudata > Salamandridae > Triturus > Triturus cristatus. The sequence continues at coordinate 553,844,425 of NC_140584.1, forward strand.
GATATTCTGAGAAGTTCCTTGAGTACTTGATATGAGGACTTTTTGGAACGTGGTAAACACGGGCAGTTCAGAAGGTAAACCGGCGATAGAACCGAATTTAGGGGCCGATGTGTGAAAGGACAATTTTGAGTCCCTCTACTCGAGGGCAAAGGCAGTAGATAGTATAGCAGATAATGAGCCTTCTTCCCCCTCAGATCAACTGTCCTGGGGCACACATGATAACCTTTAAGGAGAAAAAAGATATCCCGGTGATAACACTTAAAGAGATAACTGCAGCACTGAGCAAAATAGCACCAGCAAAAGCCCCAGAGCTTGACAAGATCCCCAGGGACCTGTTCCGTAGTGAACCCACCGATTGGGCACCCTACTTATGGACTCTATTTAATGCCATCCTGTTAGGAATGGCAATTCCCACCACTTAGGCAGGTGCGGAAATCGTACCTGTTTATAAAAAGGGCTCACCTCTTCTCCCCACAAATTACAGGCCCATAAGCCTCATTGACATCAGTCAAAAAATATTTGCACAAGTGCTGCTGGGTCCCCTTCAGGCCTGGATGGAGGAGCAAAATGTTCTCAGCCCGTTCCAAACTGGGTTTAGAGAATAAATGTCCCCACTAGATCATATCTTTAGGCTCCAATTATTACACTTTCCAATTATTACACTGGAAGACTGTGTGTATAGAGGGTGGCAGTCTCTATCTAATATTTGTGGACCTAAAATCTGCATTTGACGTGGTGCTGAGAGATAAGTTGTGGGCAACCCTACTGGACCTGGGGATTCCAGTGTACCTGTGCCAACTTCTGAGGTGATTACACAAAGGTAATTTTGAACAAATTAGGTTTGGCAAACACGGGGAACTTACTATGCCCATCCCCGTGGATAGAGGTATCCGTCAGGGATTTGTCCTTGCCCCGACTCTCTTCTGTTTATTTATAAATGCGTTAGTTGAAGTTCTAAATGCAGGGAAGGACATAGACATCCCCAAGTTGGCGAACCGTAAAGTCCCGGACATGATGTTTGCTGGGGATACTTTGCTACTTTAAAAACATCCATGGGTATACAGAGGGTCCTTGATAAGTTTGACGTTTTCTGCAAGGAAAGGGGGTTTGAGATCAACCTACAGAAATCAAAATTTATGGTGTTCAACTCGGACAATAGTACCCAACCAAATCCGTGCTTGGGAGGCAGACCCCTAGAGAGTGTGCCTGTTTTTGAGTATCTTGGCCAGTGGCGTCACTAGGGGGGTGCGGGGGGTGCGGACCGCACCGGGTGACACCCTCACGGGGGGGGGGGTGACACCAGAGGGCCGGTCCGGTCGTTGTGGTGTGGTGCAGTGACGGTCAGGTGCAAAATTGAAACCAGAAACGGCTGAAACGAAACGACGCGTCGCAACCGTTACCTAACTATTCAGCAGGAGGTGCCTGTGCGCAGCGCGCACTGTCTCCTCCTCCGCCGCATCTGCGCGCCTCGGCAGTGACGTCGTCACTAGAGGGGTGCAGTCGGCGATGTTGTCAGTTGTTTGGAATACGGGAATCCGAATCCCGCATGCGCATTGGGCCCCAAGTGCCCCAAGTGCGCGTGACTTGGCATGACGAGGAGGTGAGGAGGTGAGGAGGTCTCGTCTCAGGTCGCCGTTGCTAACTTTATTCCAAGAGGACAGGAGCGGAGCCTGGTTTAAGGCTAGCCGCCGACCGAGGTAGTCCCCCCCCCCCCTCTGCCAGTGGCACCAACTCAGCAGGTGAGTGGCCTATTGCGTTATGTATATTGCCTATTTGTTATGTTTTGTTCGTGATTACTACTTAACACTATTCTACTACAGCTGTGCACTATGGCAACATCCAAGTTTCTCCCGCCATCATGGAACGTTCAGGGAATCTAAGTCGGCAGGCGCGAGCTGGATCGCAGCGTTTTAATGCGGGCTGTCAGAAAATATTAAAATAACCCATGGCAGTAACATAAAAATGAATGTAACGCACAACATTACGATAGTATGGCCGTTTTCGAAGGTCTTTCGCAATAGGTTTGTAAATGAGTGCTTCTAATTAAATAGAATATTTAATTACAGGACTAGGAACAGTAAGCAGTGTCTCACATCACACGGCCGGATGACGGCAGGTCGGACAGTACCAGAGAAGACATTGCAGCTCGGTTAGAGGTACCTCCGAACACGAGGCTGGTTGTGCTTTGAAACATATTGCAGGCTTGCCTTACTTTGTAACACGACTCTGAGTGTACTTCGGAGTTTGAGGAAGGCCGTACCTCAAAACATGAGGCAGACCGCGCCTCATAATGCATAGGAAACTCATCATGCCGTCCTTTGGAACACAAGACTACCTGTACCTTAGAATCTGAGCATTCATAATTAACCAGAGGAAATGCCTTTCATATACTATCAAAATGTTTCTCAGCGTTGAGAGCAAACTGCGTGCCTAGTTTGGGTGCAGATCGCGCTGTCGAAAGAAGTCTGTGACGCTCTTGTGCAGGCCGCGGGCAAAGGATTTGATGTCATTTTATTTTATGTAGAGTGGCGTAACAAAAGCCCCCGCAGTTGGAGGGGGTGGGGGTGAGCACCAGGGGGAATTTCACAGACAGTGCCGGCTTTAGGGCAGTTGGGTGTAACTGTCAATAGGAAGTGCTTGATTGTCTTGTTGCCTCAAAAATTTTACTTGCAGAACCTGCGCTCTCTTCCCAATCCCCCCTCACTCTCGCGCACCCTGAAATGGCCTCAGGGCAGGGTGGGCACGTGACAAATACTTACAATTATACATATGACATGAATGGGTTTTTATGCGGGCATTTCAAGGAAACGCCCACGTCATTTGTGCATAAGGGACCTGAACATTTTGCAGTAATTAATTTAAAGTGTTTAGTGGATACATCTGGTAAAGAGTGGGGACAGCGGGACAGACTTACTACATATCTGTGCGCCAGCAGCTCACATTTTTGAATTCACAAACGTGTGAATATTTGCTAATCTTATGTATGGATGCACATGTGCACAGAAGATTCCGGAGGGCGCCATTTGTATAATGGAACCGACGAGTGCCGGGCGTTACTAATTTTCATTTTCACAGGTCAGGTTCCTGGTCTGGAAACAAAAGAGTCACACAATACTGCTCACACGCTGGCGCCTGGCGGTGCGCATTGACAGCAGGCCCGGTTCTAATCTAGGGTGGTCCGGGTCACCGGGTGGGCCAGCCCAGGCCTACCCAAACATGAGCCTTAACCCTCGCAGTGAGGATATGAAGGCCAATAGAAAATATTGGGCACTTTAATTTAAAACGTTCCTCCGAACGTTGTTTTTCTTCATATTCAATCTGGGAGATGCGTTATTTATTTGGGCCTGGGCTCGGGCGGGCTGGCTGTGTGTGCAAGTACAATAGGGCGGGGCATGGCAAAGGGAACAAATGCTTTATTTGACACCGAGTAACTTTTGCCTACCGTCCTGTGCTGCTGCGTGGATATTTCCATTTTTGTTCAGCATTTAAGCAAAGAAGTTTGTTTATTCTGATTCACCTCTCCTGACTCCTGCAGCTGCTTATCAGATCAGGCTGTGACACAAGGAGTAGGTCAGAGAATGTGTTACTGTTAGTTTTATTTTATTTTAAAAATCTGCACAGGCCCAGCAAGGCACATCATTATCATGGCCATGGATGCAAGGCAACAATAAAACATGTCCAGAGAACTGGTGATTAATGATCCTGCTGGAGAGCAGTCCTTTGCCTGTTGGTAGTTTTGAAATGCAGATAAACTGTATTTTATTTGGATGGCTCAGTGGGTTACTGCCTTTGTCACAGAGATTCTTGTGTTACTTGCAGTTCAAAAGTTACAATCCTAAATAGGACAGTGGCTATGAACTGTCATCAAAGAGCTGCAGACAAACATGAATGGTATAGTTAGAACTTCACTTTTTTTGTGTTACTATAAAGTTAGAAATTCCCCAGTCTTTCATTATTTTAATGTTGCTAAAAAGAGTCTGGGCCGATATACATTTTTATTAGTAAAGCCAAGCCCCAACCACTACGGTATGCTTTAAATCCTGAGTTTGTGCTTCCCCAGCCCAAACCCTCTTTAAATTTACTGCCCACCAGTATGGATGCCATGTGATTCCTACATCTTGTAATCCTCATTGGCTCATGTGACATTCCCTGTAGACGGAATTACATACTAGCGATAAAACCGGCCCTGTCATTGCCTTTCTGTTTTTATTTAATTAGCAATCAGGTCATTAGGGCAACTGTGGAACATATTTTTAAAGTGCGTGCTAATTATATTTACTGCTATATTTAATGTTTTAAGTTTGAAGGTGATTTTGCTAATGTTTTTTACGGGAATAATGAAAGTAGAGCTGGATGGGGCTGATATGGGGCTGGGGCCCGAAGGTCAGCTGTGAGATAAGGTACACAGGAGCGGGATGGTCGAAAAGTGGACAATCGGGCCTGGAAGTACTTGTGTTAAAACCTGGCCTGTTGGAATTTGAGGGTTTGCACTTACATCCAGACATCGCTCTTACTTTCAAATAACTCTCCACATGCTCTGTATACACACAGAATTGATCCGTTGTATACTGGTGACTGTTTGCAAGTAGATGTAATCTAATCTAGGGCTTGTAGGCTAGCGGACTCAGAGCGGAGGAGGTCCATGCGGTAAGTCGTGAGGGGGTGACACCAGGAGTTACCCGCACCGGGTGACACCAACCTTAGTGACGCCACTGATCTTGGCATCACGATTACAGAAAAAATGGTCTGAGGGGCACAAACTAAAAGTTAACCCAGACAATGGGGGGCCTGACAAAGGTATTCCAAAATTCCATCTGCAAATCTGTGGGCCTGGTAGTAGAAATCTACAAGGTGCAAGCTAGAGGTGCTGCCTTGTCTGGGGCTGAAATATAGTGCCACTGTCTTCCTGACAGTCTAGTAAAAGTTGAGAACACCTTTGCCAGACAATTATTTGGTCTCTCTTGTAGCTCCCCCCTCACACCACATCGATAAGACCTTGGGGTCAGGTCAATCTCAGAAGAAGCTGCCCTTTGACCACTTCTATTGTGGCGACGTTTGTAGGTCTACCCACAACTGGCTTAGTATAGGGAAGGACTGAAAGAGATGTTGAGTATATCAGGGGTGGGGAAACTACCATGGCTGGCTTTTATCTGGGACACCTTTCTGACTATGGGAAGGGGTAATTTGTGGCATAACCCAGAAGTAACTTGTCCCATAGTATCAAGGAAGGAATTGAAGGAGAGCTACTGGGAGAACAAACTGGCCCACCTCAGGAGAGCACCACAACAGGCAAGCTTACCACAGTGTTTTTAGAAATCAAACAACAGTAAATATTAGAGCCCGTACTGGAGGACATCAAGCCGACTGCTGCAAGGTAGCTATACCTGCAGTTTAGTCATGGGGTACTGCCACTGCATGCTTTCACAAACAAATGGGCGGGTTCACAAACTTTGGGCTGCCCGGCCTGCAAAAACACAGCAGAGACAGAATATCATCTGTTTTTTTTCTGCCCATGATACAAGAAGGTGAGAAGACGATGGCTGATTCAGTTACGCAGAAACCTGGGAACCAGGCACTGCCTAGAGGCTTTTAGGATATTGAAATATGATACGTGCCTCCCGTAGCATTTTCAGTAGCAGGATTTTTATTTTCCATGTGGTGTACACGCGGAGCATTATTGAAGTTGACCCCCATTGACTCTGGTTGATCTTTGTTATATATTTTTAAACAGACGCTGGATGTCTTTTTACTTATATGTAATATTTATGAATTTTATGAGCTCTTTTTTGATCATATTATTGATGTATATTTGGCTTGATGAATAGTGTACAAGTGTGCAAGACTGTGGCTCTAGGGCTCGGGCGTATGCTCATGTTTACAGTTTTTAATCGATAGATACAAGCACTTTATGACAAGCTACTGTAATGGATGCCCAGTGGGCTAGAGCTTGGGCTTATTATGCCCGGCATTGTAAATTTCTCATATACTGCACATGCACTTTGATGAAGTTAGTGGGATTGGACTGACTGTAATATAGATTGTCTGTATGTTACATCTACGTGTTATACATGCATTGCCACATGAAGAATGGATTTCCTCCTATTGTTTTATTTTTTAATCAAATGAAATGTATGTTATTGTATAAATACTTTTATGGTCAAATTGGCCGAAACAAAGTTTCATTGATGATGATGAATACACGTTGAGGCTGGTTCTGGAGTTGAGGAATCTACTTCTTGGTCTTTGTAACTTCTTTCACACTTGACTACATTACTATGAACCAATTCCGTAGGAGATTAAGTATGGCATTAATGTATTTCCCCAGAGTGAACCGATGTTGGTTTATTTTCTTCTTTTTAATTAGTCACTATGTAGATGTGGGGAGTGATGGCCTGGATTGATCGGTTCTTGTTTATGTGTGACTCCATTATATAAATATATTAGTGTTTGGGCCCTACGGCGGGGGCAGCACAGACCACAGGCTAGCTTGTTGGTGTGAAAAAGGCCGCTTTATTGGAAACAGGTGCACCTTACATAAAAACATCCCTTGGCCTGTGCCGTACAAAACTAATCCTCACTAAATATAGCCTTCCTATCTGACCCCCCACCCCCAAAATTGTTTCCCCCCCTGCAACAATCATAACACAACTTACAATTCCTAACTTTCCTACCCTACCTAACTAGGTAACTTCTTATGTCCTACCCCACCGTAACCAAAACTCAGTATATGTCCCCGATGACCTAGGAAAATGCCCCCAAATTCTAGCGCAGCACACCAGCACCTGTTCCAGCGACAAATCCCCCACAAAGCATCCCTCCCCGATGCACCTGTCCCCAAGAAAACCACCCCGGCTTCCAACCAGAAAGACACCCCCCCCCAACCCCTAAAAGAGAGGTGGGGGCCCAGCAGCTTATAGGAAGGGAGGGCGGGACAAAGCTCGCACCAACCACCCCCAAACGGCCTTTGTGTCACGATCCACCGAAATGGTGAGTCGCCACACAAAATGGCCGGCTATAAACCCCACCAGCCCAAAAGGAGCCCAACCAGCCCAAAACGCCCATGGAGCCCAAGACCCGGAAGTCCGCCCCCCTTGCTCCGGCTGCCCCCCCGGCCCAAAACCCCCCGGGAGGGCGAGCCTCCCGCTGGTCGACCGCCCCTCCAAAGCCCTATTGGGCCCTACAGGGGGCAGCACAGACCACAGGCTAGCTTGTTGGTGTGAAAAAGGCCGCTTTATTGGAAACAGGTGCACCTTACATAAAAACATCCCTTGGCCTGTGCCGTACAAAACTAATCCTCACTAAATATAGCCTTCCTATCTGACCCTCCACCCCCTCCCCTAAAATTGTTTCCTCCCCGCTGCAACAATCATAACACAACTTACAATTCCTAACTTTCCTACCCTACCTAACTAGGTAACTTCTTATGTCCTACCCCACCGTAACCATAACTCAGTATATGTCCCCCATGACCTAGGAAAACGCCACTCGATAGTCGGAACTGCCGGCTTTTGACCCCCCCGTTAGGCCTCCTGACGTCTCGGGTACCTGCACACACCCATTGCCCTGTCCAATGCCTCCTTCATCTGAATAATATATAGCTCCATGCCATACCGAGACAAATGCACTCCGTCTTCTCTAAAGAAATACACTGCCGCATAGCGCAATTCCGGGTGTTCCATCCTTCCTATCACCTCCCTGTCACAAAAAACCCGCAGGTCCCTATTAATCTTCCGGCGCGCCCTATCTACGGCCGCCGGGCGCGCAGCCCCCCTCCAGGCTCTCCGCGGAATGAATTTTGACCAAATTACGTAGCAACCTGACCACTGTGACCGAATCTCCAGCAGATCCCTTTTCATCTGCTTCAACAACGCCAGGCCCTTGCACTGCACCAAATCATTCTCCCCTAAATGCACTACCAAAACATCAGGACACACTCCCCCCTTGACAAACCTGTTCAATACCGGAAAAAGTTCATGCCATCTCATACCCCCTTGCCCCTGCCACTGACATCGAAACAACCTAGGATCCAACTCTAAATTCAGGTTCCTGCTCTTGTCCCATTCATATCGCTCCGCTCGCTTGATGAAAGAGTGGCCCAGGATGAGGATGGACAACCCGGCCACGTCCGGCCCCGCCACCGCACCTGGAAAGAGACACATGTCAGCACAATGGGAGTACCCCGCCTACTCTTTCCCCCCCCCTGCAGCCTGCGGCCGAACGTATGTCTGGTAACAGTCCGACTTCCACCTCCCCAGATGCATAATGTCCTCCCTCCCCCACCCTTGGTGAGCCGCATCCGTGGCCGCCCTGATCCGAAAAGAATGTGTCCCGAACGATTTTGGCTCCACCCCCATGCCAAGCAGGGCGTGCCGTAGGACCCACAGCAGCTGGGCCGCCGTCACCCGTTCCCCCGCGACCCGGTGAAATATTTCACCCTCCACCGATCGCAACCCAGATGCCAGCCGCCGCCCCCACACCGCCGGGCAGATGTCCTGCTCCAACGCGGGCCCCAGAAACACCCAGGTCCCCTCACCCCGCTGATCCATCTTTGAGCGCTGCAAGCGAACCGCCACCTCCCCGGCCCGCAGTTCCACCACCTCCCAGCACACCCCCGGCTTCCCCCTGTGCCCCACCAGCTCGGACACCCTGAAAGCCCCAAAATACATCCACGACATAAGGGTGGAAAACAAGAGAATCCCGATTGTGGCAAAAAGCAGGCAGGCGCCGAAGCACCCCTCTCAGCATGCTCCCTGTGATAGGCCGACGCTGACGAGCCGTGGCCCCCCGTTCTCGCACCCAACCCTCCAGCAAGCGTGCGCCCAACTCCCCCGCCGACGGCGCATAGCCCCACCACAACTTCCCCATGAACGCTATGGCTGACAACTTTCCCGCAATTGTCGCTTTTGACATGCCCTTGTCCATCAATGTCAACATGAACTGCACCACCTGCTCACACCGAACCCCCCGATCCCCCTGCCACCCCGCCCCACTATCCACAAACTCCCGCCACGCCTGCTCGTATGCCCTCCACGTCGACCTGGCCACTGACCTTCTTACCAGTTGTACCACCCTTTCTCTCCTACCGACCACATCCCCTCCGGCACTGGCGTCTTGCAGTCGTCCGCCTCCGTGGCTAGCCCATGGAACCTCTGCCACTGTGAACGAGACAAAGCATCCGCAATGTCATTGTCCACCCCCGGCACATGAAATGCCTGAAACAAGATATCATGCTCCAAACAACGCAGCACAAGCACCCGCAACAACATGAGCACCTGCGGATCCCTAGCAGACTGCCGATTGACGACATGCACCACTGACATGTTGTCCACCTTGAAAATCACGCGTTTGTGCGCCAACTCCCGCGCCCACACCGTCACCGCCACCACCAACGGGAACAATTGCAAAAACGCGATGCTCCTCCCTCCGCCCTGCCAATGCGTCGGCCATTCCTCCGCGCACCACCTCCCCTGCCACAACAGACCCAAACCACCCACTCCCGCCACATCCGACGAGATGGTGACATCCCACTCCCAATCCTCTGGGGGAGCCATCGGATTCCCATTAAACTGCGCCAGGAACGCCCGCCACATACGTAGGTCCTCTTTCATGCCCGCAGACAATCGCATGTGATGATGAGGCAATGTACCTCCCGCCAGGGCCCGCCCCAACCGCCTACAAAACGTACGACCAGCCCGCACCACCCGGCAAGCGAAATTCAAATGTCCCAAAGAACCTGCACCTCCCGCACCATCACCTTCCGCTGCCCCAACATGTCGTCCACCAAAACCAGCATGCCCAACTTCTTCTCCTCCGGTAACTGTGCCTCCATGGCCACCGAGTCTAGCTCAATGCCCAAAAATGACAGCACCGTGCTGGGACCTTGTGTGTTCTCTGGCGCCAGGGGCACACCCAGGTAGCCCATGAGCTCCGTAAAACTGTCCAGCTGCTGCTGGCAGTCCGCCGAACCGGGCAATCCCACCAGGAAAAAGTCATCCAGGTAGTGCGTCATCATCGCCTTCCACGTGTGCCATGCAAATGCCCACTGTAAGAAGGTACTGAAGCGCTCAAACAAAGCACAAGATATCGAACACCCCATTGGTAGTGCTTTGTCCACATAAATGGCGCCGTCGAACTGTATACCCAACAGTTGATAGTCATCCGGGTGGACAGGCAACAACCGGAACGCCGACTTGATATCGCACTTCGCCATGAGCGCGCCGGGACCCACCACTGTCACCAGACGCCGCGCCACGTCCACTGATGCGTACGAAACTGATGTTAATTCCGTCGCAATGTAATCGTTGATCGACGCCCCCTCCGGCCATGACAGATGCTGGATCAGTCGAAACTGTCCCGGCTCCTTCTTTGGCACCACTCCAATGGGCGAGATTATCAGATCCCGGATCGGTGCCCCCCCAATAGGCCCCGCCATCCGCCCCTCCCGTACCTCCCTGTCCAATTTCTCCCGGACCACCGACTTCTGTGCCGCGTCCTCGGTCCGTGGATAAGACGCCAGCAGGGGTTCCAACCGATCCAGACTAACCGGCGTACGAGCCCTTTCCCACAGTCCCTTGTCCTCCCCGACCTCCCCGACTGACCGCCTGCTGTCCCCCCGGAGCGGGCTGCTGCCCTTGGTTGCCTCCTGTCCCCCAGCATTGCACCACCGGGTGACGTTTCCTACATTTCGAGCATTCATGCCTGAACTTGCAATATTGCCGCGTACAAAGACCTTTGTTGAAGTCCCAGCATGCCCCCACCGGGGTCCCGCCGGTACTGTCGCCTTGCCCCACCCCCCCCGGGTGGGGCGGCTGGGAAAGGGGCGGGGCGCCAGGGGCAACCCACTCACCGTATAGATCGTCTTGCTAAACTTGGCCCCCCCCATGGTCTGCTGGTACAGATCTGAATCGATCCCCCCCCATTTCGCCTCCGGATCCCATGCCAAACGTGCCCGAAACTCCTCATCGTAATGTGACCACGCGTAACCACCATAGGTAACTTGTGCCCTCCGGACTACATCCATGTACTTAAAAAGGGCAACGGACCGTTCCGGATATTTTTCGCAGTAAACACTGCCGAAAATCAAAAATCCCGCGGACCAATTCTCTATATTCATGGGCACTCTTGGCCGTTTGGCTAACTCCTGTTCCTCCTCTTTGGACCCCTCCTTCGCCGTCAGCTCCCTATGCAAGAGCTTCAAGATGTCCACGTAGTCCCCTTTCCAAATCTTTTCTTTAGTGGCCAATGACAAATGCGCCCCCAAGGGTTTCGTAATGCCCATATAGGGCAGCTTACGCACCGGCAGCTCATGGCTCTCTTTCCCCTCCTTACCACCCTTCCCCTTCTCCCCCTCCTTGTCCGGAGTCGCGAAGCCCCATGCCGGGACCGCGCCGTCCGTCCCCACCCCCACATCGCACACGCACGTGCCCTTGTTCAGATGCAACCCCCCCTAACCCTCCCACCTCCGTGCCAATCGCGACTGTGCGCCTGTCCCCCCTGGAACCCCTCCCTGCCCCGTTCTCCGCCTTACCTGGCGTCAAGGTCGGCGTCCGCACCGGATCCTGCCGCCTCACCAGTGGAACAGGGCGGGCCATCACTCTCGCCGCTGTGCTCCACCGGGGCGCCTCCTGCAATGTACTAGACAAGGCATTACTCTGCTCCCCTCCCCCCCTCCTCCCAGATTTCCCCCTCCTCTTCACTCTCCTCCTCATAATCCAGTGACTCTCTCCCATCCTCGTCATTCCCCCCGCGGTCCTGCCACTGGCCGCCCTCCATGGGCTCCAGCCTGCTCAGACCCGCCCGCTCCCTACACGTTTGCAGCAGCTCCCTAAGGTCCACACTCTCTTTCCGCCGCTTGGTATGCCGCTCTTCTGGGTACCGATCTAAACGGACGGACCGCTGCCCCCGTCCCCCAGAGGCCGCATCTACCCGTTGGGGTGGGGCTGGCGGGGACCTACCGCCCCGCCTTTCTCGCGCCACTGCTGCCAGGTCCCTCGTTGGAGCGCGACCGCCCGCACGAGACAGAGCCGGCCCATCCCCTCGGCGGATTGGAGCTGATGCAGCTCTCCCGAGCACCTCGCCAGCCTGTCCTGTGGAAACAAATAAGTGGAGTCCAACATGCCGGGGTTAAAATGGCCCGCCCCTCACCCTCCCGCATCCCCCCACGTTGCTCCCGACCCACGATGAATAATGCCCCGCTGTGCCGTGTACGACCGCCATACCCCCCCTTCTCACCCCCGCCCCCATTCCGCACCCTCCTCCTCCTCACTCCACTCCAGTGCCTCCAGTTCTCGCCATACCGCCCCGCCCCCCCGCTCCGCACCCAAGCCCCCCCATCCCACCCCCCGCCCCCCCGGTACCCCCAAGTCAGTCCCACGCGCGGCCCCCAGGTCCCTCCCCCCGCTGCCCCGCCGGACCCCCCGCACGCCACCTCTGCGACCACCCCCCCTGCCGCTCCCCACCCCCCACCCGTTCACCACCTCTACCCACCCCCCGACCCCCCTGTCCTGCTCTTCACCCACCCCCGAGCTCCACGTCCTGGCCATCCGCGCAGCCCCCTGCTGCCTGCCAGACACCCCCCCGCAGCCCACCTCCCCCTCCTCCGAGCTTTCTATCAACAAGGGAGAGGCCCCACCCCCACTCCCCCAGCTGTCCCATCCCCCTCCCCCCCATTCGCACGCCTTCCTCCCGGGCACCCTCCCCCCCTGTTTGTCCCACCTCCTCAGCCAGTGCCTGCCACCCATGCACACCGATACCCTCCCCCCAACAAACTGCCGCACGGGCCGCTGTGCCCCCCCCGCTACCCCTCCCGCTTCCGACGCTCTGTGACCGCTGCCGCCACCCCGCGGCCCCACCCCCCCGCCGCCTCCCGCTGCCGTGCGCGCTGCGGGTCGCACGCGATGATCGCTGCGGCGACTCCGCTCGCCGCCCGCCTTTGGGGCCTCACCTTAGCGTCGGGCCGCAACAAATCTGTGCGGCCCGCGTCAGCGAGGAGGCGGAGGGCCTCCACTACCCTCGGATCGTCAATCCGTGCCATCACCGGTATTCACTGCCACCGCCAATATAGATCACCCGCTGCAAAGGGAATCACGCTGTGCCACACAGAGTGCAACTAACGCAAGTAACTTCTGATTTTAGCTTCGTTTTTCCACCCGACAAAGCTCGCACCAACCACCCCCAGCCAGCCGTTGTGTCGCGATCCACCGAAATGGTGGGTCGCCACACAAAATGGCCGGCTATAAACCCCACCAGCCCAAAAGGAGCCCAACCAGCCCAAAACACCCAAGGAGCCCAAGACCCGGAAGTTCGCCCCGTGCTCCGGCTGCCCCCCCCCCCCGGCCCAACACCCCCCGGGAGGGCGAGCCTCCCGCTGGTCTGGCGCCCCCACCAAAGACCTATTCTCCTATTCAGTGTTTCAAGAAACAGGCTGCACAATAAGTTTGAATGTTACGCATTAAATTTGATATGACTCCGAGGTAGGATCTAATGCTTTTCAGTGGCTGCTGGTCTCAGTGGTATTTGCATCAAGGTGTTTGAAGTATCGCACACACAGAGAGACGTGAGTCAGACAGAATGCCCCCAACCTAAGAGAGCACCTCAAGGTGTATGAGCCTCACAGGTTACAACAAGCTCCCAGATTCATTATTGCGAAATTCCTGGTCATTCTCTGCATTAGGAGCTGCACATGGCTGGATTGAAACTAAGGAAACCCTGTTCCCTTCAAGGGACTTTCAATGAGCGTGAAAAATGCAAGTTATCCAGGAAAAATCTCAAGCCCTGATACTTTTAAACCTGGTACGTAATAATTCGATCTATGCAAAGTCCACACTTTCACAAATATCCCCATTACTTGTCTATTGAAGTTTTATTTTCAATCTGTCTAGTCCCCTGTTGCAGAAGTGCACTGTGAACCAACATTTCTGATACATGTAGCAATTCACAGAAAATGTCTATACCTCAAAACATGCGTAAATACTTAAATCTATGGGGTTTGCCACAAAATGTACGAGAGCGAAACTGCGCATCCTTCCTCTGTGCTTTGTTCTCTTACAAGGGATTACAGAAAATAAAAAGCTTCTTGGCTGAAATTAATTTCTCGGTCGTAAGCATCGTAAGCAGGACTTTCTAATTCCTGAAAAACATAATTCGGTGAGTACCCATTGGGTGGAATAATTCTAATGACATAAAAACAGTCTTTTAAAAAAAAAATCACATATAGTGGGGGAGAGAATACATATAACGTTTTTTTAAGGTCTAGCCTTCGGGACAGCTTTAGCTGTCGTGCCAGGTAATTGTTTTTCCAACAAATAAATAAATAAGTACATGTGATATAAATACAAAGGGGGGCTTTTTGCAGGCTTCGTCCATTGGTTTGTTTAATTGTTGATCATATTTTGCTTCCACCCATTTCAGCATACTGCATGAGGGGTCAGCTCACTTTACGCAATGGCACCCTTCACTATGAGCATGAGCAAAAAGCCTGTTGTTCTTGCTCGCCTGAAGATAGTTATTTGTTTTGTTCAGTGAAAAAGCTGCACTTCTGTTACAAATTATTTTAAATACTAGCTGTTTTTCGGGTGCTCGGTTAAGTGGTAATTTATTTTTCCTGTCTTTTTATGGTCAAGCCTATGAGAGCATGAGCATGTATCTTGCTTGCCATTTGTTGGCTCCAGTTTCCTTCTTCTTTGGAGCCTCCTTAGTTGATCAATGTCACTTCCCATCCTTTCAGTGGAGCAGAGACCAAGCACAGATTGGTTCAACTTAATCAATCTGACATGATTCAAGTACTATTTCTTCTCGCCTCCCACTCCTGCTGTCTTCCATAGTACTTTTAGCACTTTTTATTCTTATTCTGTTAACTTCGGCAAGCTTAGTTGGTTCATGCTTAGTGAGAAAGAGACTCCACCAAAGTGAGTCATCTCTAAAGGGAAAATACATTTCTTCTGCTGAGGCCACGTGAATTGAAGTGTCACAAACATTCTCCAGTTGTTGGCCTACCTGTTCATTCCAGGTAAAGTAGGAGGGTGCCACAAACCCATTTGAAAGCGACAAGAATAAGGTAGGCAAAGGGGTGGTGGGGGTAGGCCGTATAGCCTTATTCTGATAGTGATTAGGCTGTCTGACCCACCAAGGAAGTAAGGAGCCATTGTGATGTAAATCTTTTCATAATTGAAAAAGTGTTCTTTGTTTTTCTTGCCAAGCAACTAGAATATAAACACGATTGTATTCTTTATTAAATGGGGAAGTTATGTAAACATTGCTAAAAAAACATTATGCTCTACAGAAACAGTTGCATCAGCCACCTAACTCCTTTTAACCATTTAATCTGAAACGTTTTCCTCTGTACGTTTTGCGGCTTTCACCCCTTTCGACTTGCTCCAGGAAATGTCCAGCTTAAACTAAGATACACATTCTTGTCCCTAATTCCTTGTGGACATCTATTAATAGCCAGATGCTTTTTTGTTTCATTCACATTAAATGATGTAATGGAACAGGCATTTCTGCAAACATGCTGAAGCTCACTGGTTGCAGACAATGATGGCAGAGCACTGTTTGCAAAATAGTTACAGCTAGCTCAGCTCTCTTATCAGAAGTCTCATATAGGCCAGGCGCATCATCTGTGCCAAGGTCCCTAAGTTTGTGTTAGACACAGGCTTCATGGGGACCTGTTTTGTAAGACAGATGTGGCAAACCTATTCAAGTCAAAGTAACTTTATTCGTTTCCAAAGACCATAAAAGTTTCACAGACATATATTACACTTTAAAATTTCCATATCATATATGTGCAGAGGTAGGGATAAAATCAGAAAAATGAGCAATAGATAGCATTCAAACAGTTAGATAGAGGATATAATCCCTAACACCAAATACCCAATGCGACAGTCTGTATTGTCAACCATAACATTTCATAAATATTAATATTTATTCTTTAAAAGGTTACAAAAGTTCTGTTCATCTATTGTGACTCATAGCGTTTTCTTATAGCCATTGCAACTTTAATATAATTATAGACTGCAGTTCAAATAGGTAAAGTAGACAAAGAGTGCAAAAAATGAAACCGTCAATATAAGTACAGGGCTGGAATTCCCTCAAAGTGGGGCTAAGAATTTTCCCCTCGGCTCTTTATAAAGAGGGCAGAACAACATAAAGTGCAAAGTGCTCTGAGCTGCCAGATTGTCACATGGGCAAGGCGTTAGTTTATCAACCCATCCTGATTATTTTGGGAAGGCCATGAGAAAGTGCAAGGTACATAGACGTGATCTAGTCAAAATGAATCGGGCCCTTAAGTTGGTGGTAAAAGTTAGATAAAATGACTGTTGTGCAGGGAACAAGCATGAGGGACCGGTCACTACCAGTTGTAAGCAGCGCATATTTGCCCCAAAATAATGCGCTTCTATTATAATGGCTTTCGCATTTGTGTGGATACTAGCAGGGTTGTCATAGTAGTGCCCCAGGTCTATCTCATGGAGTTTATCTTTCATGAAACGGAGCCAAGGGATCGACGATGCGCTATCTAAGTTGATGTAATTCTTAATAACTTCCCTTGAGAACCTTAAGTCCTCAGATAGCCAAATATTTGCTCAAAGGAGCAAAGGGGCAATATCTATTCAATCCTCAAGATAGTCCAGCACATGATGACAAAAAAGCGTGGGGCACTATATGGGGTCATCAATGGCCTTTTTATAAATTTGTTTACCAAGACCTGTAGGTGTCAGCTTTTGTGGTAACCCCAAACTCCTGCCCCAGAGGATGCAAATGATAAGCATTTGGCTTTGTAGAGGGTAATCAATTCTGCCACCAACTTGTGGCCTAGCTTGCAGGCAAAGCGGAATAAACCCTCCACAACCCAGCTAGATTGCAGTTTTGAGGGAATCCCAATTCATAGTATCATTAAAAATGCTCCCTAAATATGTAAAGTTAGACAACTTATCGATGATACTACCCCTTACAACGAACTTTATTGTTTTAGTTAATTTGGGCCACATACCATAATATATGATTTAATAAAATTGACTTTTAGGCCCAGTGCTGACATTAAATCTGTAAAAGCAAAGAGTGATTTTTGGAGGCTATTAGCTGTCAAAGCCATTAGCACGGTGTTGTCCGCATAAGATAACAATGGGTCCGGATTGCCTCCAATTCTACGAAAATCAAATTCCTTCTCTATTAAAAATGCCTCTAAGCAATTAGTGAAAAATAAAAAGAGAAATGGAGCTAAAATGCACCCCTGCCAAACACCTTCTGTGGAGACAATGGGCCTAGACTTTTCCCCCTGAGGGCCATATCTTATGGCAACCATAGTGGAAGTATGAAGCGTACACAGAAGGAAGTTGAGAGCCTCTTCAATACCCATTTTCTCCATTATTCCCCACAAATTCTCCAGATTAAAGGTGTCAAAAGCACTGGACAAGTCCATGAATGCCAGGTGGATGGAGCCCCTCCTGGCCTTCATGTACTTACCCATAATCAGAGACAAATTGAGGCACTGATCTGTAGTGTCCTTCCCCCTTCTAAAACCATATTGCATTTTTGACATGATCCCTCTACTGCTCACCCAGATCACAAGGCGTGCAAGGACGACCCTCCCCAATACCTTTGCAGTGGCGTTGATAAGTGAAATTGGCCTGTAACAGGCGGGGTCACTCCTGTTGCCCTTTTTATACATTGGCACCACAATGGCCTCCTTCCAGGTTGTCGGGATGGGGCCAATCACCACTGCTTTAAATACATTGGTGTGCAGGGGTGCCCACAGGTTGGGGTTTCTTTTGAACAGGTCTAGTGGAACCCTATCAGGCTCTGCGGCTTTCATACAGATTCCCCTCGCTAAAGCCTCCTCGACCTCGGCCACTGTGAGGGATGCACTTAGTTGTGAGGCCAAATTTAAATCCAGTGTCAGTTCCCCGCTTTCCTCATCTAACGAGACACAGTTTGGGTCAAATATGGCAGAAAAATGGAATTCCCACGCTTCCCCCACAATCAGTGATTCCACGCATCTAACCTCGTCCATAAATAGAGGGCGATTAATAATGTCCCAGAAACGTTGAGTGTCTTTCAGTGCACTGGCTATCTCTAGATCTTCCCAAGCTAATCTCACCAGTTCTTCTTTCCTTTGTTTAATAGTGCTTTTATAAGCCTGTCTTGAATTTTTAATTTGGGTGCTATCAATGGGGTTAGCAAGTACCATGGAGTGGCAATTTAAGGTTCTTTTGAGCTCTGGAACACTCGGTGTTAAACCACTGTTTCTCCTGGGGTTCCAGATCAATTTAAAATCATAAACCACCTCATCGGGGGGAGAGTCATCTTGGAGGCATCTCATAATAAGGTTTAAATTTGCTGTAACAGTTTTCTCCTCAAATAGGGTGAGGTTTATTTTGCCCCAATGTAATCTTACCCCTTTGTTGTGATTATAGTGAATAGGGCAACCATCACCTTTCCCTACCTGAGCTATTGTACTGAAGGAAACGGTGAGGGGATTATGGTCACTTGCATTATTTGGTTCCACCTCGAAGTCACCGACAAGTGGAGAAAACGTTTTCATGATGAACATAAAATCAATAAAACTTTCTCTGCCTTCTCTAACCTAAGTAGGGCACTGTGGTAAGGGGCTGCTGACCAAATTATTAGTATTAATAAGGCCCAGGTAACTACAATAATAATGGAGTTTAGAGCCTCGCCATGTGATGTGTGGATTAAATGCGGCTGAGGCTGGCCCTCTATGTCCAGCAACCCACAGACTCTTTTGGTGCTATACGAGCAGGTGGTACTGTTGAAATCCCCCACCCAGAGGATACATACATAAAGGCTGCCACTTCCCCGCAATATTATTGGTCTCTGCCTGTAGGGCTTCAATAATATGACAGCTGTTTTGGTTGAAGATGTTATAGTACCAATTTACCAGTGGTAACTTAACCAAGCCTGGGCCTGGTGGGGCTACGTGAAGCAGCGCGTAGTGTGGCAAAATCTACGCACACTCGTGCGCTCCGCGTAGCCCCACTACGCGCTGCCCGCCTCCCGCCCACCCTCATTTTAAAATAATTTAAAGAAGGTTAAAGGTAAATAAACCACCATACCTTCAGTGCGGCGTCCCGGGGCTCCCACTTCTTGCTGGACGGTAACTTCTTCACGCAAATGCGCATGCGCGGTCGCCCGCGCATCGCATTTCTCGTGAGAAATGTGCATGCGCGGGCGTCCGCGCATGCGCATTTGCATGAAGAAGTTACCGTCCAGCAAGAAGAGGGAGCCCCGGGACGCCGCATTGAAGGTAAGGTGGTTTATTTACCTTTAACCTTCTTTAAATTATGTTAAAATGAGGGCGGGTGGGAGGCGGGTGGCGGGCAGCTCTGCTTCGCTGCGGCGTGTGCGTAGCGCTGCCTGCTACGCCTACTTCGTAAACGGCGAAGCAGGCAGCGCTACGTGCACTCCGTGGGTGAAGCGGAGCACTAAGCCTAGGGTTAAACTTAACCCAAATAAAGTTGGAAATCAGGATTAGTTGGTACCAGGGTGAGGCATGTACAACAAGTGCTTGTATGGACCCATAATTAACTGAAATTAGAGTCACCAGCCCTCCTTTTGCCCTCCCAGCAGGTGAAGGTGTTGCATGGATGGTGAAGGAACGGTAACCATCCAACACAGTATCAACCTTGTGGCATGTTTCCTGGAGCAGGCGATATCAATTCCCCTAATATACTCCAACCATACCTCATTAGACAGTTTCGCACGTATACCTGTGATGTTCCAGGAAATAATTTTAAATGGAGGGGTAGTATGACCCTGGTTCACTGAGCCCACCTCAGATTAATGTTCATTTTCATTTTTGTAAAGTGTGCGAATGCCATAAGGCGCCTTGGCACTGTGGCGTACATAGGGCTTACAGTGCTGTGAAAATAAGTTGTTAGATGCCAGTGCTAAGAAATTAATTTGTAAAAAGCCAGGTTTTTAGGTCTTTTCTGAGTCTAAGCAGGGTGGACTGCGATTTTAAATATAGTGGAAGACTGTTCCATACATAGCTTGACGGTGCCGCTAATGAAACCTCTGCCTCCCCAGGTGGCTAGTTTAAACTGGGGCATCCTGACATTCTTGGTCGAAGCAGACTGAAGAGTTCTAGCAGGATATACCATTGAAGGCTATTTCTTAAGTATTCAGGACCTATGCCATGTAGGGCCTTATGGGCTTTGACGAGAATTCATTTTCTGGTGGGTAGCCAGTGAAGTTTGTGTAATGCCTGGGAGGCTGCCTGCAATTTTGGGATACCTGGTAACATACAAGCTGCTGCATTCTGCAGGAATTGAAGCTTGTTCAGCAGGCGCTGTTGCATGTTAAGATAGAGGACATTGCAGTAGTTCATTTTTTAACGGACCAGAGTCACGATCACTGTCTTCTAGAGTATGTGGGGAATAAAAAAAGATTTGTTTTTATTTTCCTTAAGTTGTTAAAGGGGATGAGGTGAGTGCATTCACCTGGTCTCCGAGCGTCAGTTTGTCATTGAACAAGACGCCCATGTTCTTAACCTTCTTGACGGGGGTTGGAAGTCTACCAAGGTTCTGTGGCCGCCTAATGGGGGACCAGAGAAGGGGCCGTTACCAAACAGGAGAACCTCGGTCTTGCCTGAATTAAGTTTCATTACAATCTATTGGGGTGACCCAGTGAACCTCAGGACCTGGGCATCGTTTAGTACAGTAAACACGAAAGTCCTGTCGGAAGCTCAATACATATGGAAACCAAAGTTACTTAAAGGTAAACTGGAAGTGTTAATCACAAGAAAATTGAGACGGAAAACACAACCAGCAGAAAAGATTACTGCAAAATGCATGTATTATAGGGCAAGTACATGAAACTATCTATGTACAATGTACTAAATATTGCTCCAAATGTGGAAAAATGTGACAAAAGTGCTCGATCAGAAAAACAAGTGAAAGGTAGGGTGAATGTACACATAAAGTACAATAAAAGTACAAATGCGGAGTGCTGAGCAGTCTACAAGCTTTCTCACAATAAAAAATCCTCATCCAAAACTGAATCTAGAAGAATTTCTTAGAGGCCTAGGGGGAATTTTTGGCCTCAGAACAGACAATTAGTAGTATCGGCATTTCGACCTAGATACTTGAGGTTGTTTAGAACCATCAAAACAGAACCTTCATCAGGACTAGGGGAGGGGCAACCTGTGTGACAATAAAAGGGAATGATTAGAAGGGCCACAACTTGTGTGTTTTTCTAAAACCGTGTTTGTCTCATGCAAGAAATCACTGTGAGTTGCATGAAAACAACCTTCCAAGGAGAGATTCCTATGGAGGATGATGAGACAGCAAGCCTGCTCCTCTAAATAACATTTTAGACTCCAAATCATTAAATCAATGAATAGTGGCCTAATTGAAACTTAAAAATAGGTGTGGATAAGAAATACACACTCACCTAGGAGAAATGACTTAACTTCCTAGAAGCGATGTAGGGGCTCTTCTAGAAAAATGATTTTTTTAAATGGGCGAAAAGAAAAATTAAGTAGAATGAATATACGAGGCAAAAACCATATTTGTCCACAAAGCACTAAACCTTCACCTTAAATGCAGCAAACAAATACTTTCCAATTAAATTGGAGGTGAGGGCCCTTCCAAGAGATTTCAAGGAATGGGGTGTAAGAAATAGTAATGATTTCCTAGAGTGTGGGCAGGGAAACATGCAGGAACACTCACCACTGGCTGTCAGTCTGCTGATGATACAGGAGATGACCAGACAGCATCCTTCTTTGTAGAGATGATATGATTCCCCTGTGCGGCGTGAGTATGCATGCCAGCGTGATGGGGGAATTGCTTCCTTTCAAGATGGCGGTAATTCTCTGAAGTGGTCTATGCCAGATGGCGGAACCGGCATTGTTCCGATACGGGAAATTGATGCATTTCTATAGAATTATTAGAATTTAAAACAATGGGACCCCTTAGTGCAATTGTTATGTGGAAACAATTAGAACTGCTTGCATAGTAAGAAAGAAAGAACTGTATTTACAACTTAACAATATGTGATTTGCTAAAAACATGAACAATTATACAATCATTGATCTTCCTCATGTAGAGTGGATGTCAATGAATCATGAAGATTACGTGCAAAGAATAAGTATACATGTATTAACTGAGAGGTATGACAAATTACCAATTAATTGCCGCTTGGTGGGGATAAGGAGAGTATTTTCAATGGAACAGTCATGGCAGTGAGGGAGAATTAAAAACATAAACATTCTTTCTAATCTTGGCAACCCCAAGGCAATGGAGTGATGGTATGTCAGTGGAAGACTATGTGTACACATAAGTTCGCAATATGGTACTCAAAAAGAACAGTTTGTAGGTCCAATCGGAAAGGTTTTTTAACAAACAGGATCCTTGTTACACGTGAAAACCAAAGGTATATTAGTGTCATTAATGAATAAAAGAAGCCTTGCCTTAAAATTCTAATAAACTGAATAGTTGCATAATAGACAACAAGTACTGTCATTACATAATTTTGGGAGATTTTATACAGAGATTATATATAATGTCATACAGATGGTGTTGTGGGTGAAATTAGCCCGTCGTCAACATATTATAGGAACAATAAAGATAGAACCCACGGCACTCAAAAGCCCAACCTCCAAGGGTGATGCCTTCAACCATTACTTAGTGTGGCTGACTGTTTGTCGATTTCTTCGTACTTGTTCAGACCATTTGACACTGTGTCAAGTAGGTGAATCCATTAACATTCATGCGTATTTAGGATATTGGAAATGTCTTCACCCCTTGGGTTTGTTGTGATTTTCTCAACCACAGACCATCTTAGACTCTCCATGGGGTAGTTTAGAGTGGTAAAATGCTCAACAAGAGGGGCCCCCTGTAATTTGCAGCGTATTCTGCTAAAGTGCTGTAAGATTCTAGCCTTGACTTTCTGGTGTGTCTATTAAACATACCATTGATCACAGAGACATTTGATTATATAAATTACACCCATACTGTTGCAATTTATGTGACACTTCACGGCATAGCTGTGGTCATCATGGGACCAGTCTACAATAGTTGATGGAGGAGCACAAGCTTTATTGCGTTCACAAAATGGCCGACAGTGGTGGATAGATTCCAGTGGGAAATCAAATCTGTGTTGGTTTGCAATTTCAAAAGGGCCCTTACAACGCGGTCTTTTACACTCTTTCCCTTTTTAAAGGCATACATGGTTTTCTCCCTCATATTGAGGTAATCAGATACCAACTCTCAGTGTGTATTGATAATCTTTTTGATGTCATTACTTCCGGTGTAAAGAGTGGTGACGAACATCATTCTTTGCTGTGAGTTGTCAGTCTTTTGCTTACGTTCAAGCAGGGTATCACGAGGGCAATACTATGCTCACTTGCTAGAATCCCTTGGGGTACCCACATTCCCTGAAATAATTTTCTTCTACAAAGACAATTCCTTCTGATTTTCAGGAGTTGCCAGAAGAGAAGATTGTCCCGTCGATTCCTGGGCAGACATTGTCTGTATATCTCTTCCAAACAGTGATGTTGGAAGTGAATGGATTAGTTTCAGTGTATATATAAGTGCATTCATATTGGTCCATATAGAGAATGGCCAAGTCTGGGGAAAATCCATCCCCCATTGCAACTCCCTTTGCCTGGAAGTAATACACCCCTTGGAACACAAAGAAATGTTTTGTCATTGCTATTTTGAGTAAATTAATTTTAAAGTCATTGGGGCCCCACATGGGGTTGTTTTACTGATTTAGGACCCCTCTAATGCTTCCAATGGCTGGCTCTTGAAGAATATTAGTGTACAATGAGGTGATGTCCATTGTCACAGGTAGCTGCTCATAGGGGATGAAAGGATGTTTCTAAATCAGCTTGATGACCTCCATCATCTCCCTTATGTAAGACTGTGTTGACTGAACCCATGTTTTGAGAAAAAGGTCTTCGTACTTACAGAGCGGTTCTGGGATTGACACGTACCCTGAAATTATGGCATATTCAGGTGGATGGTTGAGATTCTTATGGATTTTAGGTAGCATGTAAATGGTAGGCATCCATGGAAATTTTTATTCAGATAGTCATACTCGAGTTTACACTGGAAACCCTCAAGGAGTCCCTCAGCTGTGACTCTTGCGATCAATATACCTACTTCAATGGTAGGATCTCCTTTCAGTTTCAGGTTATTTTCTTGGATACCAAGTTGGGACAGGGTTTCTGTTTTTTAGTCATCTACATTCTGCGCAACAATAACTCCCCACTTGTCGGCTAATTTGATAACTATCTTACTGCTCTTCCTAAGTGTCTCTAAGGAATTGTGTACATCTTTACTAATGTTATAGCTGATGTATTATTTTTTTAGATACAAGTTTCATAACACAACAAAGCACAACCTGCTCAAGTGGCAGAATTTTGTGAGACATTGGGTGAGCAGAGGATGTAAAAGTGGAAGGTATTCTCAAGCACATATTAGTTTGCTTGTTTAGAAGTAACCTTGTTGAAGTAAAGACTTATTCTCACATTTCTAAAAATCCTGGTGGAGTTGCATTTTGATGTTGAAAGAGTTGAGCGGTGTGGTTGGAGCGAAAGACAGGCCCTTGAATAGTATTTGTAATTCCCCTGTGTTACGGTATGATTAGAGAAATTGATTATGGATTCCGCTTATTAGTCAAGCGTAGTATGTTGTCATTTGCTACCACCTGTAGTGCTGTCGCCATGTCTGAATGGCCCCTTGTTTCTTCCTCTTTTCCAATCTTGGTCTCAGCCTCTGCCCCTGTTCCAGTTCTGATCCTGCCCTCGACCCATGTGGGGGATCCATCTTCACCTAAAAAAGTCCATTGATGTTCTTGATATCTTAGATCTTGCTCGTGTGCTCCTGAGCTCGTACTGGGTTGAACGTTTTGATAGTCTGAGCCACTTGCCCCTGAAGATTCAGAGAAGTAATATATCTCTGGGCAAACAATCTTCCCCTGTTAGTAAACCTGCTCAGGTTATCTTGTTTGTAATACTCTTCCTGGAGGTGGAGAACGACCTTCACAACGCGGTTGTTACACCGCGGTATGTTTACATCGCTGGCATTACAGCGCAGATAGTTACAACGACTTGCGCTGGCTGGCACTCTAAGCTAAGGCATAGTATGATTTACTATTCCAACACCTTCCCTACTGTAACGTAGGCTGGAGTTGGAATAGTAAATCATACTATTCCTAAGTCCAGCGCCCTCCAGCGCAAGTCGTTGTAACGACTTGCGTTGTAACAAACGCGATGTAAAATACCGCGTTATGAATGTATGCGTTGTAACATCATGCATTCCCTGTAGGTAGGGGTAGGTAACCTTGCTATTATAAAATTTGAAATAGTTTGCTAGTTTGCCTAAGTTACAGGATTGCGTGATTGTGTCAAAGTCATGCATTGTTTTCTCAAGTTTGTCTAAAGCTTCTTCAAGGGATTTATCCGCCAATATCTCCCTTTAGGATCAGCAATCTCCTTGGTCAGTTTTTGCACATACTCTAATGCAGTGTATATTCACACCACCATCCAATGGTGGAAGCAGTTATTGGCTACAAAACTCAAGTTTTCTCTGAACTCGGGTCGTCTACAAAAATGCCAGGTTCATTTTTAACTTGTAAGTCTACTGGTATGATATTGGATTGAAGATAGTTAGTTAACAGGAGCCTAAGTAAACTTGTGCTAATCAGTTTCTTTTCACGTTTCTCTAGTTTATTACAATTTTCATTAGGTGTAGCATCTACCACCAGAATGGCGGTGTTCAAGAAACTCATACTGGCCTGGCCTTGTATGAGTTTGTTAATATAATCTTCACTGTATAAGAGAGTCTATTTTTCTTGCATGTATCAGAGTGAAAAAAGAATAAATGTTCAATAGTGATTTACAACGGAACCTGCTCATAGATACCATCACAATCGAATGGGGTGACACAATGAACCTTAGTACCTGGGTATCGTTTGGTAGAGTAAATATAAAAGTCCAGTCAGTAGCTCTCTGCATATGGAAACCAATGTTACTTATAGGTAAACCGGAAGCATTAATCCACAAGCTGTCTGTCTGACAACAATGAAAAATCGTCATCCAAAGTTACATCTAGAAGAATTTCCTAGTGGTCCAAGAAGGATTTTTGACCTTAGTACAGACAATTAGTAGCATCAACATTGTACCCAGATAGTCGCAGTTGTTTAGAACCATCAAAGGGGTCCAAAGGAATGGGCAGTAACAAATAATAAAATCAAATTGAAGGACAAATAATAGTTTGCCAAAACTAAGGTAATGATTTCCTAGAGTGCAGGTAGAGAAACAGGAAGGACAGCTTACCACTAGTCTGCCGATGATATAGAAGACTACCAGACAGCATCCTTCTGTGGAAAGATAAGAGAATTCCCTCATGCAGTGAGTGTGACGGGGGAATTGCCTCCTCTCAAGATGGCAGTAACGCTCGGTCACGGTTTATGCCAGAGAGCGAGTGCGGCGTTGTTCTGATTAGGGGAATTGATGCAGTTTTATAGAATGATTAGGATTTAAAACAATGGAACATCTTAGTGTGCTTGTTATGAGGAAACAATTAAAACCGCTTGCCTAGTGAGAAAGGAGGATAGAATTTACAAAAATAACAGTATGCAATTTGCTTAAAATATTAACAATTATACAATCATTGGTCTGCAGTGGTATCGATGAATCAACACAGAGGTATGCAGAATTACCAATTCATTTTCACTAGGTGGAGATAAAGAGAATAGCTTTCATGGCATTGCCCTCCAACAGTCATGACAGTGAGGGAGAGTAAAAAGCTTGAACTTTCCTTCAGACCTCGGCAACCCTAAGTAAAAGGAGTGACGGTATATCATTTAAAACATTTTTCAACAAACGGTATCCTTGGCACATGTGAAACAAACCACTTTATAGTTGGAATACATCTACATAAATGCCTTACAGGACTACAGGCATAGATATATTTGTGCCATTATTGAATGAAAGAAGCCTTGCCTAAAAATTCAACAGCTGCATAAGGACAACAAGTACTGTCATTCCATATTTTTTGGAGATATTATACAGAGATTAAATATAAAGTCATACACAAGGTGTTGTGGGTGAAATTAGCATAACATATTTTAGGAACAAGAAAGACAGAACCCAATGCACTCAGGAGCTTTGTTATCTGATAGACAGCTTGCTGGCTGCCTCAACACTGCACATTTCAAATTTTATTGCATTTTTATGTGTACAGTCACCCTACCTGTCACTTGTCA
This sequence comes from Triturus cristatus, assembly GCF_964204655.1. NCBI lineage: Eukaryota > Metazoa > Chordata > Amphibia > Caudata > Salamandridae > Triturus > Triturus cristatus. The sequence goes on from NC_140584.1 coordinate 553,871,653, forward strand.
CTTTGCACGAGCACTTATGTCACATACTTTCAACATTTAGAGCAAACTTTAGTACATTGTACATAGATATTTTCATGTACTTGCACCAGAATACATGCATTCTGCAGTAATCTTTTTTGCTGGTTGTGTTTTTCTTTTCGTTGATTAATGCTTCCAATTTACCTTTAAGTAACATTGGTTTACATATGTATTGAGCTACTGACAGGACTTTTGTATTTACTGAATTTAGTTTCAGACAGTTTTTACTTCATCCATTTCCCCACTTCTTCAATGCAGTCTTGGAATCTAATGGCTGTTTCATGAAAGTAACTAGAAATTCAGACAGTGATTTGCATGTCACCGGCATATGCCACCAAAGAGAAACAGAAGGATCTAACCAGGCTGGCAAAGGCTGTAACATACACGTTAAAGAGGGTCAAGCTTAACAAGCATTGGCATAGCCAATAGGTCTCGCTTTTGGGACCTTATAAGTATTTAGTTATGCAACTGTTGCATGGCTAAACACTTATAAGGTCCTAAAAGCGAGACCTATTGGCTATGCCAATGCTTGTTATGAATTAGGTAAGCTTTCTATTTTCATTGGTTTCACGAGGCACCCCACATGCTTGTTTATTTGATTTAATCAATTGTTGCTCTAAAGCTAAGGAAAATGTCACGTGCATACACCTGTTACTGTTGATTCCTAATAAGTTAGAGTTCTTTTTCTTCTAAGTAGTTATTTTTGCTTTTTTATTTTTGTTAGTTTCTATAATTTATATGTTCATTTTCTTTTTTGATTACCCAGTTTTAGAACACACTGTTGTTTCTTGGATATTGTTTTAAATGTTTGCCACAACGTCCTGATAGATCATAGGTCTAATGATCATACAGTTACCTTGTTAGCAGATTTGGGTCTTACAAACCTGAGAAATTACACATCTTTGCCAGACAACAATCATATTTTATTAAATACCAAGTGGCATATCCATCATTCAAAATGACAGACCGTCAGTGCATCAACATCAACATTTTACTCGGACATCCCTAAGTCATTTATCTTCTAAAGATGTTCTATAAGTGAACCACTTCAATCCTTAGTGTGGCTGCGTGTAAAACAAGACAGAAGCAAACACTGATCCAGCATTTTTTTTAAATCCACAAACTGACAATTGACACCTATAGGCTACCGTGGCGAACATGTATTTTACTCTGTGTTCTGACTGTACAATTCTTTTGCTTCCTTTGACCATTGCCTGCCCAGAAAGCACACATGCGTCTGTTCCATGTGAAAATAGCATCCAGTGGCAATGCTGTGGGAAAGGAGGGCCTTATGAATCACGAGACTCTGCCTCTCGAGAGCCATGCTTGCTTCCGATACTGAACATGGACAATAAATTGCATATAACAGGGGGTGCAAAAGCATGTAGGTTAGTGGTGAATGCCTGGATTTGCCTCGCAACAGGAGCGGTGAAGACACTAGCAAAGGAAGCTCACATGCAACAAAGGCTGAGTCAACCTGCTCTTAGCTGTCCCTTCTTCTGCACAAGTTTAAATCTTGCCTCCTGAAAGCACATTTTCGAGCTACCATGCAAGCACAGGGCCCTGGCCTATGTGGATTTTACGCAGTCCGTATTTGCTGGTAGTGGTCAGCGTGACATCAGAGTTCACATAAACAGAGCATTTTTAAAAGACGCTGAAGGAAGACAATAGATTATACTGAATGGTCTCAGAAAAAAACAAGCGGCCGCGATCAAACATCAAAGCGGCCGAAAGTGAAAGTAATCGCGGTAAAGCGCGCGCGCCCGCGCACATGCACTGTAGCCCTAGGCTGGCCTGGTAGCACTTTTTGGAGCCCTCTCAATAAGTCTCGCCAGACCAGCGCATGCGCTGGGTCAGGCGAGACCTAAAAATGATCCCAGCGGGACACCACAAGGCACGGAGAAGAGGGTGGGTACAAATCCATTTGAAGATACAGATTGTTCTCTGATTGAGAGAAACGTTCTAAGTGTCATCATTGTGTTGCCTTCCATTCCTATACTGTTTAGACAGTTTAGTTATACCTTGTGATTGACTGTATCCAGGCCCGGCTCAAGGGTAGTGCGACCGGTGCCAGCGCACCATGTGCTGACTTCAGGGGGCATCAATTTATTTGGGTTTTAAAAGCACCTGCTGCCGTGTTGGCTGCCTCCAGCAATTTCTAGGCAACGAAAAAATGTCAAGATAACTTCAGTGATTAATGTTCTTACTGGAGAGAGATTAGAGTTTTGTCTAGTTGAGGTATTGCCTGATCATAAAATAGCACTGAGGTTTAATATGCTTCTTGCAAGGAACGTGTACCATGCAGATCACAATGTAAATATGAGATATCCTTTTGTTACTTGCAGTTTATTAGTTAAAATCCTAATATAGAACAATGAATTATTAACTGTCATTATAGAACTGCATGCACACTACAATGTATAGATTAGAGTATAGATTAATGTTTGAAAAAGGATTTATTTGGGTAGAAATCAATTCTTATTATTAAAGAGAACGCCCAAATAAGGTGTTCTGTTTTCAATTCTGAGTTTGTGCTTCTCCAGACCGAGCACTCTTAAACTAAGCCGCCTACTAGTATGTATGACATTTCACTTGTGCACCTCATAGTCCTCTGTTTTATGTAACTGTTCCAATACACTGATTTACACATTAATGATTGATTGTCTCTGTGTAATGTGTGTGTGATGCGAAGTGCTCTGACACGCCACACTGGTATGAGTGGCATTATATAACTAATTAAATTAATCTGAAATCAAGTGGTTATGGAGACTTGAGGGGCACTGTTAAATGTTGGTGGTGAGGGAATCCTTGCTAGATGTCAAAGTACAAAAGAAAACTTTTTCAGTTCATCTTTTTTTTATTTTCACTTGTAAAAGCATCCAATGATTACATTACAAAACAGCCAATGTGTTTCGTCTAAAAAATTGACTTCTTCAGGGGTGTAACTTAATCGGACAACAATACATAAGTATTAGACAAACAATGTTTATGTTTATGGATTTGTAAAGCACATAGCTGCCCTTAGGCTTCCCAGCTCTAAGAGAAACATAACGGTGGACTAAGTCAAGTTGCCTGAGATCGGGAGTTTTTAGGGAAACAGCAATGTTGTGAGTCTTTTCCTGAATGCCAATTCGTTGGTTATCATGCTCATGTCCCTGGGTAGTGTGTTCCACATTTTAGGAACCAAGTGCTTGATGGACCTTCCTCCCCATCTTGCTCTTTTTTTTCTGCCTTGTTGCATAAGAAGATCCTCTGATGACCTTAGGGTCCTACTCGGTGTATAGTGTGTAACCAATTTTTTGACTAAGGCCGGTCCTCTGTCATTCATGGCTCTGTGGGTGATGCACAGTGCCTTGAACTTGATCCTCACCTGGACTGGAAGCCAGTGAAGTGTCCCCAGGGCTGCCCTGGCTGACTGCTGTTTCGGGATTTGTAGCAGGGTCCTTGCTGCGGCATTCTGCACTACCTGCAATCAGTTAATGACGTATTGTGGTGCGCCCAGATACAGAGAGTTCCCATAGTCCAGCTGTGACATGATTAATGCTTGGATCACAATTCTAAGAGATTGTTCAGGTGGGATGGGGAGAATTTTATGAAGCATTTGGAGTAAGCCTAAACATTTGCCTGAAAGTTTCTTTGCTTGGGTCTCCATGCTTACATTTTCGTCTAGCCAGATTCCCAGGTTTTTGATGGCAGTCTTGGAGGTTGGTGGTTCTCCCAACTGAGTAGGACAGCTTATAAGATGGGGACTGTTTTGTTTCCCAGGAACATAAGTTCAGTTTTGTCACCATTCAGTTTAAAGTAACATTTACACATCCATTCAGCTATTTGTGTCATGCAAGGCCCTAGGTTGTTGTGTAGGGAGTGGGGGTCATTCGTCACTGATAATGCAAGTTGTGTATAGTCCGCGTACAACACTATGGATAGACCAAATTCTTGTACTATCCCGGGAAGAGGTTGCATGTAAATATTAAAAAGTGTGGGGCTCACTGCAGAGCCCTGTGGGACTCCACACGGTAGTTGGAGGGTATCGGATAGATAGTCCCCTTCCAGCAATTGGAATGATCTGTCTTTCAGAAATGAAGCCAGATACTTTATTGCTGTGCCTGTGATACCTTCTTCCTTTAGGCTCTTGATCAATGTGCAATGGTCCACCGTATCAAATGCGGCGCTCAGATCCAGGAGCAGGATGGCCGCTGTGCACCCCTGATCTAACACTTTTTTTAGTTCCTCAGTTACCACCAACAGAGCTGACTCTGTGCTATGTTGGGGACGGAAACCCATTTGTGTGTTGTGTAACCTTTGATTTTCTTCAAGATATTGGGACAAGTTGTGATTTACGTTTTTTTCGGCAATTTTGCCTAACAATGGTAAGAGCGAAATAGGTCGGTAGCTTCCAGGTTCAGCTGGATCCAACTGGGGTTTGTTTAATAATAGCCTTATGATCGCGTGTTTCCATGATTTTGGGATCACACCTTGGGATAGGGAGAGTGACACCAAGTCTGCAGTGGTTGATTTTGCTCTTGTGGCCGCCTGTAGCAGGATATCTTGTGTAATTGGATCTTGGGGCGAGCCAGATTTAATCCTATGCAGGGTTGAGGTCAGGTCCTCTACTTGTATTTCTGTAAAATGATCTAGTCCTCTTCACGTTTTAATACTTGGGTCTTCGTACGTGGGGAGGGAGGAGTTAGCTGTTATGATGTTTCTATTTTGCTGAAAATCCTTGTTTTTAAAAAATGTTCACCATCTGGTTACACCTTTCTTTGGAAGAGGATTGGAGGTTCGTTTCTTGGTTTTGAAATGGAATGGAATGGAATTATCATCACAAATAAGCAAACAAAACATACATTAAAATATCCTCACAAAATGCGTATAACACAAACAAACATTAACAATACTATACAAGTGACTTAACAAAATGTGTATCTCTTTAGGACATGTACATGCTCTAAAAACAAGGGAAAAAACATATATCAACCCCAATCCTCCCCAATAGGTATAATATACATCAAAAATGCCCATCATGTGTCATATACATGTTTAAACAACCTTTTAGTGAGTTACAAATAAAGCAAAACAAGCATATGTATGTGTGTGTATATATATATCATGTGATCAAGGCAGGCGACTGCCAAAACGCGTTATGGCGAGACTTGTTTTCGGTAAATAAATCAAGAAAATTTGAACTTATCCCTGGGTCCGCTCTCGTTTGTTGGCAGCAGGGGACGAATAATTCGAGTTGTGGCAATATATATATGGAGAATGGATCACTTGTACCTGTGTGTCCAGGGTCAGGTATTCTGGCCTTCTTAAAAAACCCTCATTCACGTACATAGGTGATCGGGCGGTATATCTTGATTAGCTGCCTAATTATAAATGTGACAGCATCATCATTGGGTTTTAATTTGGTATGCTATCCTCCACCTGGAGGTAGACCCACTGGTAATACAGTAGTGATCAGTGATAAGTGATAGGTGGTGCTCAAGTGAGGTGCGTTAAAATTGCCTTCATTGCCAAACTTAAAAATTCTATTCAGTTCAGAATGTAGGAAACTAAAAATGGTGTGGTGCGTAAGAAGACAAGTTACCAAACTAACGCACTCATTTGTCCATGTGAGTGGTCAACATGTTTCAACCCCATATATATGCCGAGCCGGGGGGTTTTCTTCAGGACCAGTGGTTATTAAGGACTATTGGGGGTATGGCGGCTTTCCAATATGTTTGCATCATAATTTGAAACCATTAATTAAATACCCATGTGATACGTGATTCAACAAAACATAATTTATAGTTACATACTCATACATATACAGCAGGAGAAGGAGAAGGAGAGACAAGCAACCAAGCAACCATATTACTCTTATATATTAATTTATAATGTATAAGTTAGTCCTATAACGGAGAGCATATATCTTTTATATCTTCTATTTCCCTCAGCTGCAGAGGGAACTCCCTCCCTCTGCAGCTGAGGAACAACCCTAACCTGACTACGTTCCGGAAACAGCTAAAAACCCTGCTATTCAATGCCTAAAAGTAACCTCAAGAGTGCTTCTTCTGTTTTTAGCGCCTGGACGCCTCAGGGCAGCTGCAGCGCTTTACAAATCACATTTTCATTTCATTTCATTGTTTATTTGAGTAAGCTTCTCAGAATACGCATGATATTCCATGTTATACCAATGTGTGGAATAATTCGGTGACATAGAATATATCGCTTTTTTACATATATGTGTTTATAGTTTATTTCTCCCACATGTTGTTCGGTACAAGTCCCAAGATAATCTTTCATTATCCTAAACCAAAGTTCAAGTTTAGCCGAAATATGTTGTGGTACAAGCAGCACAAGAGAGAAGACTGGCACAGGGTAAGGAGAAAGAGGGGAAGCAAGCATGAAAGGAGAGAAGGAAACATCTATTCTTTCAAATGTTTGGTCGGGCATGATAAGTGTATGTGTCTCACTAATAAAATATATTATGAATACCCATTTACATACCAAGCTATTATGCATTCAATATATATCCAAGGCCTATAGCCTTTGACAATCCATCTCATGGCACAAAAAATATATATTTCCATGTCCTAATATGGCAAATATCCAGTATGCAACTTGTATTAATCAAACAATCCGGGCCAATCCACCCCGTAATTGGTGCCTACAAAAGTAACATAGAGATGTATCTATCATTATTGGTGAAGTGATCAGTTGGAAAGGGATAGTATTATTTTCCATACCTTACATCACTCTAAATATTGTGCTCCCAACTGGTGCTATTGCATTGGATCCCTACAATCAAAGGTTTGGGCTTTAACTAATAAGGTATAGTCTCCTTTCTGTCCTGACTGATATAAGCAATAAAATGATTAGTTGGCATGTTAGAACAGAACCACCATCAATGTAGGTGCATTGTATCATAATCTCTAGGTTAATCTAATAAGGCTAAATTAATAAATAAAGATCGATCACAACTGAACATGCTTGTAGGAAACATGGCTTAATATTGATTGGCATGTGAGTATATAATCTCACCAAGGAATCAGTTCCTAATTAGAGAGAAATAATATGACTGGAATATTTTACACAACAAGTTTGTATACGCCGTTATGTTCTCCCTCAAAGGCATATAGCCCATCTACATAGAAGAGGTATCCAAGGGTTTGCATCCTCGTCCTATATTCTTTTATAATCGTAACAAAAATTCCCCACAGAATATAGATTATACTGTTCATAAGAGACTTCGATATTCTGAGGAATCAAGCGCGCTATATGCACACGATGGTCATATACGTACAAGATTGTTTACGTTCTTAGCTCACAACACGCTTCCGCTCTCCCTCCTCTGGAATACACATTCATAAACCAAACATACACCAGGAGCATATTCTAACCTCTAAACTGAGAGCCTAACTATTGAAATTACGTCCTACATAAAGTTATTTAGTTTCAGAATGCCGGTAAGGGAGCATTGTGATAATCGTAGTCTAAAACCACCAGTGATGTTGAAAATCTCTGTTCTCATATCATATTCATAATCAAAATAATTTCACCCCATATCAATGTGACTCGCAATGTTAATAATGAAATAAAGCAATTCCACAAAAAGGCATTGCAAGCTGTATCCAACCCTAATAGCGGATACAAATATTTGTATGATAGTGTTTAAAAAATATTTAAAACCTGCTTTGACTCACTGTGTTAAGCACCTGCTAGTCTTACAGGTCCACCTCTCCCTCACTATCGATATCGGAAAGGAAAGACCAACACTCCTGTAACCAGTTATTTTATAGTGGAATTAAAATATCTGAATTAGTAACAACTGTGTCCAAATATACATTGAGGACGGACCACTCGTATCAGAAAGTCGCCAGCACTGCCACCTTTTTTTAATTGTATTCTTAACTTTGATTTCAGTGTAAATTCTAGACGATAATGAAAATGTGATATTACCAAAGGTCGTATTGATTCAGTACCATTGCCATATAAATATATATAATAGTAATTCAATATAAGCACTATGTTGGAACGTTGAAAATAAATTGTATACAAATCAAAATAAGTATACAGAATAATGTTCCAACCTAGCAACCGCAATTGAGATGATAACAAAGTAAACAAGAAAGCTAGTGAAGAAGGAACTTTGAAAATGTATATGCAACAAGTATGGGTGACTAGCTGATATGCAATGCAAGCCTTCATTTTGGAATGTTTGATACAATTAATACCCCTGAAAGTGGCAGGCCTTCCTATGGTACTAAATGAGTATAGAGGAGGCCACATATAATATGCAAGCATAAGTGTGTTTATATTATAATTATACTTAGGAATATTATAATGCGGATATTGTCAACCATAAAGTGGACAGAAGTGTAAACTGGGAGGCACCAAGATCAGAGTACACATAAACCTTAGTCTAACCGAGTAAGTGGTACCCACAATAAAGATAGAGTGACAGCTTAGATATAATGAAAATATCAATAAGGGAGTGAACAGCCATGTGACCTAACCAAAATCATAATATACATCACTCTTGGCGTAACAAAGTTGGTGGCACCCCACGATAAATTATATTTTAACAACCATAGATATAGAATGGATTCCTAATCAGGAAAAAGATGACATAGAGTTCAAGATGGTATAGACACAAAGTTCAAGATGCTATTGCTATGAAGAGGTGATATTCTATATGTTATTGCCATAGAGAGGTTATAAAAGTGTGTAAAATGGACAGAGAGTGTAAGCAACCCCCATGTTATCGGGGTTATGAAGAGTGGGAACCTCGTGTACATTGTTCTAAGGGGACCCTTTCTTGGCTTCCACTCAATTCATAGGAGAGTGAACAGTAATTGTACAAAATTACATCTTTTAATTTAAAGTCCATAAAGACTCTATACCTCATTTGAATTGAATTGATGGTGTATACAAAAACAAAAATGGGCATGTACACCATGTCAATCATTGGTGTACTTAAAAAAATAAACAAATTCCTCATCAGTGTTATGGCCCATTTCAACAGTAAGTAGGCAACAGATCCTTCCTGCTTTATTACGTAGCAAAAGGAGCTCCCTGCCCACCCCCAGAGTTTGGGTGTATGTGGTCAATGCCATGAAACCAAATGTCAACATCATCTGCGTGATGTTCTATCATGTAGTATGTTAGGGGGTATCTCAAATTGAATGTGTTCCTGAATTTGAGATTTTAATGTTCATGCTGCGCTACCAACATATATTTTATTACAACCACAACCAATGATGTATGCATAAATTTTGTCTTGCAGTTGATAAAGTGCCCAATCTTGTATGTTCGTTTTGCGTTGTAGCAGAACTATGGGTCCTTATTCCTTCCAAACCTACGTGTATTACATTCATGGCAAGTAAAGAAACCTTTTGTTGAAGTGGGGAGCCATGTTTTTGCCCCCTTCAATGTTGTCTCATTCAACATATGGTTCTTAATCCCAGGTACCTAATTTAAAAGCTGCCAGTGCTTCCACAGTATCTTGCAGATTTTGTCACTCAACATAGTATATATATTGATGAAGGTTACAGGGTCCTGTCTTATGTCTACCTGGTTTTTTTTTCAGAGGGGGTCCTCCTGTGGCATTTTTCAAATTGTCCCTCTGCTTTCCTCAAAATCGTGTCTTGAAATGTTTTGTTGTGTGCTTGATGTAAGTTGCAAATGTTTTGTTCATGCTGCCGTTTTGCTGCACGCGAACCATTTCCCCAAATGGGATGTTTTTGACCACTGACTTGGGGTGGGCACTGGTGACATGCAGAATATTGTTGCATGCTGTGGCCTTTTTATACATTGTGCTTTGTATTGATCCCTCTTCAATGTAGAATAAAATATCCAAAAACTATATCCTCTCACAGCTGTGAATTATGGTCAGTTTCATATTCTATGTGTTGTCATTTAAGTAGGAATTAAATTCTCAGAGTTGGTGGACAGTACCTTTCTACAACATGATAATATAATGTACCATCCCCATAAGACAATATTGTCCCTACAGGTGGAGGCACGTCGGCTCCTGGCATGCTCCTGCTCATACCAGCCCATAAAGAAGTCGGCATAGGAGTGATCAAACCTTGAGCCCATCGCAGACCCTTGTATTTGGTGGTACCAATGTCCATCTTAGAGAAAGTCGTTTTTGGAGAGCATAATTTCCACCATCTCAGTAATCATTTGATTATGTTCCAAAAAGCCAGCAGTTCATGTGCGGAGGAAAGAGTCTAGATCCTGAATTCCAAAGGTTTTCTTGATGCAAGTGTATAGACTTGCAACATCCATGGTTACAAAGATCACCTCTTGGGACCATGTGACATCATCAAATTTATTGCGGATGTGTTTACTGTTCTGGACATATGCTGGAAGATTACAAACAAAACTGTAGAAACGTATCTACGTATTCAGACAGGTCTTCAGTTGGGGAGGAAATGTCTGAAATTCTAGATGTTCTTGGAGGGAAGACATCCCTATTATAAAGTTTGGGTAAGATGTTAATACATCAACATCGTTGGTTTCCATCAGAGAGGTAATTATATTCCTCATCTGTTATCAGACCTGTTTCCGCCACCCAGGTAATTTGAGATTGATGTGCGTGGCCAAGGCCTTCACAGGGTTAAGTGTTCCAAGCTCATTTCAATCAGGGTCAGCCAATTGTATAGTTACCTCTTGGATCTAATCTATTTTGCTCCTTATCACAACATTCCCGCCTTTTTTAGCCTCTCTAATGACTATGTTTTTATCTGATTACAGATTGTTTAGAGCATTTCTTTCAGCTATGGTGAGAGTGTAATTTTTCCCTATTTTGCTTTTTGGGTTTCTCTCGTAGCTTGTGTAAATCTCAGGTTACTCTTTCCCTGAATAGATTTATATTCTGATGTGTGTTTTTTGGCATGAACTTTTTTAAGCCCACGGTCAGTTTTCACATTTTCAGCAATATTTAGAGTTTCTCTCAATGCCTCAATATTTTCTAGTTCATCTTCAGTTATCTATAACCGTAGTCACATGTCATACAGTTCCAATACAGTCTGTTCAGGGAGTTGTACTCGTTCAATCAAAGGAACTGATCAAGCAGGAATAGTGTTAAAGTGTTCTTTTACATTCAAGATGCAAGTGAATTTATATAGGTCAGCAAAGACATCGACGAGGTCTCCCACTTGGGAGGGAAAAAGGCCCAGTCTTTTACTTACCACTAGTTCTTCTAACACATTGAGACATTGATCAGACAAGTTAACAATTACCAAGTTCCCAAATGTTTCAATAGAAATCACAATATTATTAGAGACTGTATTCCTAATGTCCTTCACTTGGTCTTCAACTAGTTTTACTTTGAACTTGTTTATACCCCAGGAGCTTCCAGTTTTTTCTATTTTTCATTTCCATCCCACTTTCTGGTTTTTGCTCTTTTCTTACTTGTTTGTTTCCTAGCTATAGTCTTTCCATTTCCTCTAAAAAAGTCGAGCCTCCCTATCGAGTTGAGGTAGCCGAAGGCTTGTCATGTGAAGAAGTGCACTCAGTTGATGTCAAGGAGCTGCTACTGATAGATAATGTCTCTAAATTCTCATCCGTGCCCTTTTGCCTTCACCAGGTATTTTTAAACTGTTGATTTCCGTGCGAAAGTGTAAACTATACCACTTTTCTAGTCAGTTTCATATCTTTTTTCCTGAGTTTTTGTCCAAAAAATACTCTTGATATTACTCTGTCACGTAGTCAAGAATATCCTAATTTTTTTATCACATCTTTTAGATCAATGGCCTCAATTTCTTTCTCAATTTGATCTTTTTCTTCTTGTAATTTATTCACTTTTTATCACCATGCTTAATCAAAATTTGCATCATGATACATTAAACTTTTTGTAAATTGCCTTCCCATTCTTTTAGAGACCCTTCATCCAAGTCCTCAAACGTGGGAAAAATTTAATTCACAAACCCCTCGGGATTCTATTATTGTCCAGGTCTTATTGGAGAGTAACTCTATCCCATCATCTAGCCATTTCTTGCTTTTTTAACCTCCCAAGTTTCTGAAACTTTGCATTTAACCCTTCGGTATTCTGGATGCCCGTCCCTTATTTGAAAAAACCCAAACCTTTGATTGTAGGGATCTGATGCAATAGCACCAGTTGGGAGCACCTTATTTAGAGTGATAAATGGTATGGATAATACTACTATTCCTTTCCAAGTGATCACTTCACCAATAATTAGAGATACATCTCTATGTTACATCTGTAGGCACCAATTACGGGGGCTGATGGACCCGGACTGTTTGATTAATACAAGTTCCATACAGGATATTTGCCCTCCTTGGACCTGGAAATATATTTACTTTCTTGCTGTGGTGTGGATTGTCAATGGCTATAGGCTTTGGATATCTATTGAATGCATAAAAGCTTGGTATGTTATTGGGTATTCATTATATATTTTCTTATGGAGACACATACACTTATCATGCCTGACCATACATTTCGAAGAATAGCTGTTTTCCTTCTTTCAAGCTTACTTCCCTTTTCCTCCTTTGCCTGTGCCATTCCTCTCTCTTGTGCTGTTGGTGCCATAACATCTTTTTGCCAAACATGAACTTTGCTTTAGGATAAGGAAGAATTATCTTGGGACTTGCACCCAACAAAATATGGGCACAATAAAATATAAAGTCATATACATATAAAAGAGAGAGATTCTTTGTCCCCAAAGTATTCCACACATTGTCATGGAATGAAATGCGTATTCTGAGAAGCTTACTCAAATAAACAAATGAGAGATATAAAAGATATATGTCTTTCATTATAGGACTAATGTATACATTATGAATTGATGTGTTAGAATAAAATGGTTGTGTGTCTCTCCTTTTCATGCTGCATATATTTATGTAACTGTGACTTTTACAATCTTGTTGAATATACTCAAAGTAGTAGTGGCCATGGTTATGTCTGTCACGGATCTATCGATGTTATGTATTTATATATTTATATGTTTTTTTCCTTATTTTTAATTCACCACAAGGTTTTTTAAACAAGTAGATAACACATGAGGGGCATCTTTGATGTATATTATATCTATTGGGGATAATATATGTTTGTTTGTCCTAGTTTTTAGAACATCTACATGTTCTAATGCGAAATGCATTTTATGGTGTGACATGTATAGTATTATTAATGTTTGTTCATGTTAGTCACATATTTTGGGAGGATATTTTCATGTGTTATGAGTAGCCCTCCATTTATGGGACATGTCAGGGGGCATGGAAATCGCACGCTTTGAGCACAATAATGAACAATAACGTGTGATAAAATAAAATTCAAACTGGGGTCCAGCAGCCCTCTCTTCCACCTACAGGCTCCCTTTTTAGTAAAACAATACTGGTAACTAATTTTAAGAGAATAGAACCAAATTGGGTAAAACAGAAATAATACAATTGTTATACCTGGGTCACTACCATTTCAATATGGCATCCAATCCAGTGCAGGATCCATGCAACTCCAAAAAGTAGACACAAGTCTGTCTTGTACAAGGAAAATGGAAGTTAATTTCAGAGGGTGAACTCTACTCTGCTGCTTGGACATGCTTCAATGTGTTTTAAATAGCCCTCCATTTAGGGTCCAGTGACAGTTCCACCCACAAGCGCCCTTTTGAGTAAAACTATGCTGGTAACCAATTTTAAGAGAGAACAAATTGGATGAAATAGGAATAATAAAATCATTACAACTAGGTAATTACCCTTCCAATCTGATGCCCAGTCCATGCAGGAGCCAGGCAACTCCTACAAAGTAGACACAAGTGTGTCTTGCAAAAGGAGAAAGAAAAGTCAATTTCAGAGGCCAATCCGCATATCGACCACTTTTAGACACTGGTGTAAGGTGCTCAGGTGGAAAACACACTGGGTCAATACCATTTCCATATGGCGTCCAATCCAGTCCAGGATCCATGCAACTCCAAAAAAGTAGACACGAGTCTGTCTTGTACAAGGAATATGAAAGTTAATTTCAGAGGGTGAACTCTACTCTGCTGCTTGGACATGCTTCAATGTGTTTTAAATAGCCCTCCATTTAGGGGGGTGAAAAACGCATGCTTTCAGCACGCTAACGAAAAATAAAAGATGTGGTAAAATAAAATTCAAACTGGGGTCCAGTAACAGTTCCACCCACAAGCGCCCTTTTGAGTAAAACTATGCTGGTAACCAATTTTAAGAGAAAAGAAATTGGATGAAATAGGAATAATAAAATCATTACAACTAGGTAATTACCCTTCCAATCTGATGTCCAGTCCATGCAGGAGCAAGGCAACTCCTACAAAGTAGACACAAGTGTGTCTTGGACAAGGATAAAAAAAAGTCAATTTCAGAGGCCTATCCGCATATCGACCACTTTTAGACACTTGTGTAAGGTGCTCAGGTGGAAAACACAGGAAAATAGAGCTCTGCAGTTCAAGCTTTCTTACCCTGCTCCCCAGCTAGTACCTAGGATGCGCTGCGGCATCTATAGATCAGACTCTACTCCCATTATTTGCAGGTCCCTCTTTGCTGCAATGACAAAACTAGTGTTTTGCTTTTGTGAAGATGATTGACATGAAATGGGCATTCACAAATTTAGACAGGCACAATTAACAGTGACTTCAAAGCCTAATAATGAATACATGAGTCACCTGGGTTCCAGGCCCTTAACACATGGTGTTAGTGGAGTATGCAAAAGCACAAGCTCATGAAGGCTAAGGACTGTGGTCTAAAAACCAGGACTGTATGTAAATCTCATATGGTACATGGCAGCACTGTTAGGGATACTGTCTGAATCCTAGTTACAACCTGGCCATAGCTAATTGTGCCCGATGTGAGATTTACTAGACTTCTGCCAGTTTAGAGCAACCCGATTTTGCATTTTGGTACTTCTATTTTAAATCTCCCTATTGAATATAAAAGACATGAGTGCTGGAATGTAAACATGTCAATCAATCAATCAGCATGTGTATAGCACAGCACTGTCACCCCTAGGGGTATTTGGGCCCTAGGTGTATGTGGGATAACAATGTGAGGAGCATAGCTGTCAAATAGCACCATGTCCATGCCATTATGGGCTTGTTCAGCTAGCTAGACCTGCTTGACAACAAAAAACCCAAACCATGCTGGGACTGTAGTTTCAGCTTACATTTGGAATGAACCTACAGTAGTCACAGCATGCTGACTGCTATTAGCTAGAAAGCGAGGAGTGAGCAGGGGTCATGCCCTTACGCCATTTGAGAAATACAATTCTGTCTGATGAGGTTGCATGGGACAGAAGTGAGTTCTAAAGTGAAGCGCTGTATTACCTAACACTCGAACCTGCTTTTGGCAGGTGCCCTACACTTGTTTACAGCAGGTGAATTAACCCTGTTCACTATTTTACTGTATGACTTGGTCTGGTTCTATTGAACTAAGGCACCTTAAAATACGAATTTGTAAAAAATAAGACAGCGTGACTCGCTTACTCATGTCACCCGGATTGCCTGTTCTCATTGCTGAGTTCTCTTTTAAAAAGACAGTACATCCTGGTAGATATAGTGATTTGTTTCAATGAAAAGCTTTTGAAAAAGGCCTCTGTAGGCTGCGTATACAAACATGGGCATAAATGCTTCAAATAGATATTTTTGAGAATATTCCAGAGATCATTGTGTGAGTTGTGTAGACATTGCAGATCCCAAACAACCCAGATACTCACTGTAATCATATGAACAATCCATCATTTAATATAGTCTTCATGATTCCAGTTTCCAATTGTCACGCTTTGGGACAAGTCTGAAACCCTTTTTAGCCAACACTTGTTTTGTCAAGATGGTGTATTGCCCATGACTTCATGAGAGTTAAAAGTAACTAGAATCAAATTATAAAACATAATAATCTTTGCAATAAACAAAAATACATTCCACTTTTACCCATCATCTTGCGATAAAAACATATAAAAAGAATTATAATCAGATTTAGACAGCCCATGTGAAAACAGTACAAAACATCATTAAAAGTGGGTATACAAATCACAACTGTTTATATTTATATAAAACGATAGATTAGCACCAGATAATACATAATCACCCTTCTTTGAACACATACAGACCTACCCAAACCTACCCAAGTGTAAATAAAACCACTATCCACATATATTGGTATCATACAATTGTCTGTAGTAATACTAGAAACAAAATTAACATAATAATAAAAATCCGAGAATAATCTAGGTGCCAAACCCATCAATATGTATTTGATATTAACAGATAGGGTGAACACAGTGTACTCATTCACCCAATTTAAGATGTCATTCTTCATGTGCAGAAAGCTATATCTAATATCCCCATAACTCCTGAAAATCACAAAAGGGTGGATGACGATATTGAACCAACCCTGATAACACTACACAGAATTAATAGTACCTAATTTAAGAGTACACACATGAATAAGCAAATGTAGTTGCCATCTTGTTCCAACTAAAATGTGTGTGCTCCCAGTTCACCGTGTACAGAATGATTTAAAGCTACAACATGTAAAGCAAAAACAGACTAAACTAAAAAAAGAAAAATAACAATCACTTGTTGTGAAGTAACATCAAAAAGTCACAATGAAAACCCTAACATCCAATGTAAACAATATCACACCCGGCTATACAAATATGAGGTACCAGTACTCAATCTCATTAAACATATCAAATTATCATATAATGGTCAACTAAAACCATGGCTATTCGGTGCACAGAAAAAAAGTTATAACTCTTATTCATAGGAGAGCACTCTTAATAAAGTGTCCTCAAACGATACAGTGTCCTACTCGGGCTCCTATCTCTATTTAAATATTGACAACCTGCAACAGACTACTCCATTTGATACCAAAACGTCCGCAATCAACAAATCCCGCTATTCAATTAACTGGCAATCCCTGTGATACAACCAGTTAAAGCCAAACTCTATGAAAAACATGTGCAAACTAATTGCAACATTAAATATAGTCAATACAAGTATATCCCAATACCATAAATTCTGTAAACCGACAATTTGACAAATAATCCTACGGGCAGATTCCATACTCATGTAATATTCGGCAGAAATGGGCTACTAAACTAATAAAAATGTAGCAACCATCTTAGAATCGCTATTTGCTATGTATTAACAAACACTAACAACAGTCAATCCTCAATAAAACTCAATACATCATACTGTTATATATTTAAAGTTATTATATTTAAAGACATAATCATAACAAGTAATATTATGGCGTTCCACTTGGACATCATCTGATCCAATAAAAGGTATCGTGAGTGTCAATAGCAACCTATTCACAAATTATAATACTAATATGGCAAACATGGATCTACCAATTCTAAAATCAAATATAAATAGTCCAAATATCTCCCGATGTTATATGTTCAGCTACCAATAACGTATCAAGCGATTGTATGGAAATCTGCTAGGGCACCATCTTATTTCGGTCATACATTTCTATATATCAAAGTAAACTGGCTGCTACCTACATTATTATAAATAAATCACTAGTTTCTATTACTAATCATCACTGTGTACATACAATTTTGAATACATAATAAGACTTACTAATTATGTATTTAGAGCTCCCATAGTCATTAAGATACAGCATTCTGCTTGTAAAAATATCATCAGCCTAAAAAGTGAACCAACCAAAATTATATAATTCTCGCCACCATCTTGGAATAGCTAAATCCTGTATCTAACCAAGACTATGTAAACACAATCAGCACTAAATCATACTATTCACTCCTATCATCAAGGAAATCTTGAAGAAAACTTATAACATACACTAAGTTAAACTATCGAGTACGAAAATCCCAAATTTCAAACAAGTAATTGAACTAAATTATTGTGCACCACTTTGAGACACAACCAATACACAACCAGTCCCCAATTAGTGGCAAGCAACTTCCCAAAACAATTGCTGTTAATGCAAAAGAGCATATTTAGTATGGTCTGAAGAGATGCAAAAGGCAATGTAGTATCCACCACAATACAATACAAATATTTGAGCTCCCAGAAAATACTGTAATTCCTGATCAATATACAACCCCTTCTCAACCGTCTTTAATTTCATGATCCACAAAGCTTCACATCGTCTAAGATACAATTCTCTATTTTCACCCATAGGTTCTTTGACCACATGATCTTTACCATAAACTGAAAAGTTCCTTGTATGTGAAGCTATGGAAGCTATGGAATATTTAATATCACTCTGTTTCAAAGCTTGAAAATCTTCACCAATCATCTCTCTGAGTGATCTGATTGTGCTCTTCACATACATTTTGTGGCATTTACACACAAGTACATAAATCACAAATTTAGTTCCACAATAGATATGTATACAGATTGTGTATTCCTGATCAGTGATATAACTGAATTATTTAATGTTCTCCAAAGCCCATATGCACATACTGCAGGGACCATAAAACCTCTAGAAACTGGAGTCAGCCAACTAATCTACTTCCGTTGTATAGGATAACTAGGACTAAGAATTCTCTTTAGACATCTTCCTTTATGATAAGTGATATTAGGTCAATCTGAGATAAATTCATGCTATGACTTATCTGCTGTAAGTAAATGCCAATGTTTCAGTAATGTTTTCAAAAGTTTTCTGGAATTACAATTATAGTAAGTAATCAGGTGTACCTTATTAGTATTACGTGTGCTATTTTGATATTTATTCGTACACAGTGTGGAGCTTCTGTCTAACTACTGAATCCTAGGCTTAGCAGATCTAATCACATGTATATTATAGCCCTGCTTGATAAATCTTTGTTCCATGTCCTGTAAGCATTCTTGAAATTTGCTATCCTCACTACAATATTGTCTCGCCTGCACCAAATGGTATAGCATTAATTTAACACTTGGGTGTAACAATGAATTATATGTTGTAGTTTTCTGAAACATCCTACTATTGATCTTATCTTTGATATAGAGTACAACATCTAAAAAAACAATATGTTCCAAACTATATTGATACGTAAAATACATATTGGAATCATTCATTTTGTTCATAAAAGCTCTTGAGTTCAGTTTTATCACCTGTCCAAATCATAAAGATATAATCAATAAATCTACCCCAGTAAAAAAATATGGTTAATCCACATTGAAGTGCATGGACCCCAGATCTCCCCCTCCTCAAACTACCCAATAAAGAAGTTAGCATAAGAAGGAGCAAACCTAGAGCCCATCACAGTACTCTGTAATTGCCTGAAACATTCATCATTAAACAAAAAAACATTGTTCTCCAATATAAGTTTAGCCATTGAGATTAACTTGTCTGTATGAACCAATCAGTCTATGGATCTGGTACTTAAAATTGCTTCAAAGGCACAATACCATTTTCATGTGTGATATTCATGTATAATGCAACAATATCAAGTGTGACCATTAACATACTTGGTGCCCATACTACATCACTAAGCAAATTCAAAATATGTTTCGAAACTTTAATATGGGAAGATAAATTGAACACATAAGATTTTAAGAACATATCCACAAACTCAAAGATACGTTCAGTAGTTAATGTTAATGTTACTGGGATTTATAGAGCGCACGATTACCTGGAGGTATCTTGGTGCTAAGGACATAGTAGGCTTGCTCAGACGTCTAGTTCTGAAACAACCTGGTTTTTAATCCTTTCCTGAAGGTGGATAGGGAGCTCATCCTTCTGAGCTCTCTTGGAAGAGTGTTCCAGATCTTAGAGGTGCAAAAGCTGTGACCACCCCAGTGCGATGCTCGAATTCTGGGCACTGTCAGTAGTTTGGCCCCTGTAGAGCGAAGATGTAATGTCGGTTCATACCAGGCAAAAAGGTTCTGCAAAAAGACAGGATCTGTGTAGTTCAGTGCTTTGTAAGCCTGACACAGAGCCTTGAATTTTATGCGTTGTGCTGCAGGAAGCCAATGCAGGCTGTGAATCTCTTTAGATACAGATTTGCACCTAGTGGTGTTGGACAGTAACCGTACTGCTGTATTTTGTACAATCTGAAGCTTTTTTAAGCATTGCTTCTGAATGTTCAGATACAGCCTGTTGCAGTGTCTACTTTAGACTAAATCAGCGATGTGACTGCAGTTATTCTATTGTCCACAGGAATATAAGGAAGAATCTTCCTTACTTTCTTGATAAGGAAGTGGGTGGAGGAGACAGTTACATTTGTGTGCTGGGTGAGCGAAAGTTTATTGTCAAGCCACACTCCCAGGTTCTTAGCCTTAACTGCCGGTTTTGGTGGATCTCCCATCTCTGCCGGCCACCACAGATTGCCCCAGTTTGGCTGCATATTACCAAAGATCAGGATCTCTGTTTTTTCAGAATTAAGTTTAAGACAGTGTGTACTCATCCATCGATAAATGGTGCACATACAGTTCTGACAATTGCTGAGTAGGAGGAACCTGATTTTTACATGCAGTCACTACAATCTGGGTGTCATCGGCATAGGACGTAAGACTGAACCCAAAGTCCTGAATCAAAGGAGCCAGTTCAGAAACATATACCTTAAAAAGAGAAGGGCTGAAGGAAGAGCCCTGTGGCACTCCGCATCGGAGGGTATAAGACTCAGAATGATACCCATCAACCGAAACTGTTAATATCCTATCTTTGAGAAAGGAGGACAGTAGGACCAGCGATGTACCCCTTACCCCCAGACTCTCCAGCCGCTGTTGCAGGAGGGAATGATTAACAGTATCAAAAGCGGCTGATAGATCGAGGAGCACAAGGGCAGCCATGCCTCCTCCATCCATCACCGCTCTGATCTCCTCTGTGGCTTTGATGAGTGCCGTTTTCGTACTGTGTTCTTGGCGGAAACCAAACTGGGAGTGATCAGGCAAGTTATTTTCGCGAATAAATTGGGTTAATTGGATATTCATAAGTTTGTCAATTATTTTGACTGGCAGCGGCAACCAGGCTATAGAACGGTAGTTGTTTGGGTTGGTTGCGGCGAGGGAAGGCTTTTTTAACAGCGGAAGGATTGAGTTAAAAATATCTGTCAACCCGGGACTAACCATGTCCGCCATTTCTTTCAGAAATGCTGGCGAGCATGGGTCAGAGGGAGATCCTGACTTTGCCTCCTGAATGTATTTCGCCACTGTTTCAGATGGGATAGGGGAGAAACTAAGCAGGGTGTTCTTGTCCGAGTCAGGGCTTATCGGAGGAGTGGTGGGGAGGTGAGCTAATGTATCCTTAAACGTTTTAAAAATGTCCAGGACTTTAGTTTTAAAAGCAGCTGCAATGTAGTCACAAGACTTTTGATTGCCCTTGAAACCTGTGGTCTTGGGTGTGGTAAGTTTGTTTACTACTGTAAAGAGTGCTTTAGAGGAATTTTTTGCTTCTTCATTCTGTTTGGTAAAATAATCCATCTTGTCTGATATCATTAGATTTTTATACTGTGTTAGGGCAGTTCTGTACACTTTCTTCTCAGGTGAATGATAATTTGCTCGCCAACACCTTTCTAATCGATAACATTTTTGCTTTTCGTTCCGTAATGCGTTGGAAAACCAGGGGGCTGAAGGGGTCTTCCTATTCCCTGTAGTTTTTTTTTTTAATAGGTACTGAGGCCTTAATTGCTTTATTAAGCCAGTCCGTGTATTTGGTAACAGTTAAGTCCGGATGCCCATTTTTATGTGGACGAGTGCTCTCCAAATATGTGCGGAGGATCATTTTATCCATTTTACTCCAGTTTATCTGGGTGGAGACAGGGGTCTTGGAGGACCCTCCAAGCCCGAAAGAAGTGATTGGGAGGTTCAACTTAATAAGCGAGTGGTCTGACCATGTCAGAGGAAGGGTTTCTTCGCAAGTGAAACCGTGGGCTGAGGTCAAGATGCTATCTAGCGTATGTCCCACCTCATGAGTAAGGGTCTGTACCAGTTGGGTAAGGCCGACAGCTCCCAAAGTATTAATCAGTACCTCGGACTCCCAGTTGTTCTTGTCTTCAAGGTAGAAATTAAAATCTCTGTGAATAGTGAAGTCATTGTTTAGAAGAGTAGGTTCTATAAGGCTATCTATATTTGAAGTAAAGGTATTTCTGTTGCCTGGAGGCCGGTACAGCAAGATACCTCTGAAAGTCTGCCTTGGGCTAAGTTTGATCGCAAAGTGAAGACCCTCGTAAAAAGGCGTGGAGGTAGAGTGAAATATAACAGGGAAATGCTCCCTCAAGATATTTGTAAATCCGCCTCCACATTTTAGTGGTGCATCGACCCTGATAGCCCGAAATCCAGCTGGGGTTGCGGTGACAAAGTCAGGGTCGGAGGCAGCATCTGCCCAGGTTTCTGTCATGAAAAGTATGTCTAGATCGCAATCTGAGATCATGTGTGCAATATCATATTTGTGCTTTGCCAGTGATCTGACATTTACAAGGCCCCCATAAAGTTTAGCACTCTCTGTAGTTTTAGAAGTGTTGTGCCTCTGCGATCTTTTGTGGGGCTGGAAAGCCCTAGTACCGGAGGTGTATAACCACAGGGACAGTTTGCGTTACCTTCGCCCGGAGTGAACCAGCAACAGCTCTTCCTGTGAATATTGAGGAGAAGTAGCTCACTTGTGGTATAGCTGAGCACCTGGGTATTAGAAAGATCAGGGGTCCTGGCCCTGGGCCCAGTCCAGGCGTGGACCGGCGCAAACAGGTTTGCCTTAGGCGCGGCCGCTGCGCGTGTCCGCACCATCTGGCAGTTTTATGTGATTCCGGTGGACAACTACACCGCGTCCAACCGGAAGTGTTGACTGGGCGGAAGTGAGGGGAGAATGGTACAAAAGAGGCTTAAATGCTGGAAGTCTGAAAAGCGGTGAGCAGCTAAAATTATAGTTTAAAACTGGTACATAAGTAGCAGCAGCAGTATTTTAAAAGCAGTTTCAACATGCAGTGCAATACACTTAAAAGCAATACAGAGCATAAAAAATGGCAAGGCTAAAAGGAGCAAGGCACAAGCAGGGCGAACTTGAGTCCGCTGCGCGTCCTTGCCATCTGGCAGTTTTACTTGATTCCGGTGGACGACTAGACTGCGTCCAACCGGAAGTGTTGACTGGGTGGAAGTGAGGGCAGGATGGTAGTGGTGTGTCCGCCCTCCGCGCAATCGGCACAGCAGCCGTGGTGGACCGGGGTCGGCACCCACTCTGAGCAAAAGAGGCTTAAATTCGGGAAGTCTGAAAAGCGGTGAGCAGATAAAATAGGTCCTCCAATTCCCAAGAAGTTTGGACTGTCTGATGGGAAAGATAAATCCTTATGCACCTTTTGGAAATATATATAAACAAGGATATTCAGGATGATCAACTAGTAGATAACGGTATTCATCATCAAGTAGCCGTGCATTATGCAATTTTTAGGTTGAGGGTGCATGCACTGTCTGCAAGACCTGCTGTTATCAATAGAACCACTTTTATTCCCACCTTGTACTTACCATACACTGACTCCAGTGTCAATCTTCTTTGCTGCCTCCTGAATGGTTTCTGCAGCCGATACCTCACTTTCGTTGAAAGCTGAGGAGCACTGGTTGAGTACAGTTTCCTTCCGCTTTCATGTATATCTGTTGAACTATTTTTCCACTGCCAATTCTCTCTACTCTCTGCTATAGAGATAATTTTGTTTGATCAAGGCAGTTAACTTGTTATTTCTCTTGGGTCATACTGTGTTACACTTGGTCAGGGTGTCAGTGCTGGTGGTTACATATTTTTGTCTGCTTCTACTTTCCTTTTGCATCTTTACCTTACATGCTGTAAGAGCCTCAGAGTCTGACCCCCTCTGCACCCACTGCCTCCCCCCCTTCGTCACTTAAGCAAAATCACATCTCATGAACAACGCGTGAACTGCTCCCTTACCACCAGCCCCTTCAATGTTGTCTTATTCCAGAGTATCTTGTAGATTTTGTCACTCAAAATAGCATATGTATTGATGAAATGTACAAGGTCCTGTCTTACGTCTACCTGTTTTTCATTTACAGATTGTCCTCCAGTGGCATTTTTCAAATTGTCCCTCTGCTTTCCTCAAAATCGTGTCTTGAAATGTTTTGTTGTGTGCTTGATGTAAGCTGCTAATATTTGGTTCATGCTGCAGTTTTGCGCACGCAGACTATTTCCCCAAATGGAATGTTTTTGACCACTGATTTGGGGTGGTCACTAGTGACATGCATAATATTGTTTCATGCGGTGGCCTTTTTATACATTGTGTTTTGTATTGATCCCTCCTTAATGTAGAATAAAATATCCAAGAACTATATCCTCTCACAGCTGTGAATTATGGTCAGTGTCATATTATATGTGTTGTCGTTTAAGTAGGAATGAAATTCTCAAGATTGGTGGCCAGTACCTTTCTACAACACGATAATATCATAATTAGGGCTGCCTGTTTTATGGTATTTATTTTCTTGACATTTCCGTCTGTATTTATCCATATTCATTTTTTGCTAATTTTATCTGTATTTCTCCATTTTTATTTTGTGTTTTGCAAGACAAGTGAAGCAAAAATAGTACATTTCCACATTTATTTATACAATAAATGTATACTCTTATCTAAATGTATGACAGATTTCAATAGTATGTAGTACACATATATGAAATATGAACATTTGAGTTTAAACCTTCTGCATATATACTGGAGTTAAAGCCTCATAACAATAATTTCTTTAACCGCTTACCTGTAAATCTGCACAGCTATTGGGCTGACAGTCGTGAATCACAGTATTTAAATCACTCAAAAAAGAGACTAATTTCCGTTATTATCCACATTTACAGATAAATACATACATGAAAATAAATGGTTTTCTGTCTGTATTTATCAGTAAAAATCAGTAAAAACTGAGAATAGGGAGCCTTAATCATAATGTACCATCCCCAAAAGACAATATTTTCCATCCAGGTGGAGGCACGTCGGCTCCTGGCATGCTCCCGCTCATACCAGCCCATAAAGGGGTCGGCACAAGAGGGAGCAAACATGGAGCCCATCGCAGTCCCTCTTATTTGGTGGTACCAACGACCTTCTACAAGAAAGTCATTTTCTGCAAGTATAATTTCCACCATCTCAATAATCATTTGATTATGTTCTAAAATGTCTGCAGTTCTTGTGCAGAGGAAAGAGTCTAGATCCTGAATTCCAAAAGTTTTCTGGATACAAGTGTATAGACTTGCAGCATCCATGGTTACAAAGATCACATCTTGGGACCATGTGACATCCACAAATTTAATGAGGATGTGTTTACTGTTCTGGACGTATGCTGGAAGATTACAAACAAAACTGTAGAAACGTACCTACGTATTCAGACAGGTCTTCAGTTGGGGAGGAAATGCCTGAGATTCTAGATGTTCCTGGAGGAAAGACATACCCATTATGCAGTTTGGGTAAGATGTTAATATATTGAAATTGTTGGTTTCCATCAGAGAGGTGATTATATTCTTCATCTGTTATCAGACCTGTATCCCGCCACCCAGTTAATTTGAGATTGAAGTGCGTGGCCAAGGCCTTCATAGGGTTAAGTGTTCCAAGCTCATTTCAATTAGGGTCAGCCAGTTATATATTCACCTCTTGAATCTAATCTATTTACCTCATTATCACAACATTCTCGCCTTTGTTGGTCTCTCTAATGCCTATGTTTTCATCTGATTACAGATTGTTTAGAGCATTTCTTTCAAGCATGGTGAGAGTGTAATTTTTCACTATTTTGCTTTTTGGGTTTCTCTCGTAGCTTGTGTAAATCTCTGCTTACTCTTTCCCTGAATAGATCTATATTCTTATGTGTGTTTTGTGGCATGAACTTAGAATTCTGTTTAAGCCCACTGTCAGTATTCACATTTTTATCAATATTTAGAGTTTCTCTCAATGCCTCAATATTTTCTGGTTCATCTTCAGTTATCGATAACCGTAGTCACATGTCATACAGGTCCAATGCAGTCTGTTCAGGGAGTTGTATTTGTTCAATCAAAGGAACTGATAAAGCAGGAATATTGGTAAAGTGTTCTTTTAATTTCAAGATGCAAATCAATTTATACAGGTCAACAAAGACATCGACCGGGTCTCCTACTTGGGAGGGAAAAAGGCCCAGTCTTTTACTTACCACTTGTTCTTCTAACACATTGAGACATCGATCAGACAAGTAAACAATTACCAATTCCCCAAATATTTCAATAGAAATCACAATATTATTAGAGACAGTATTCCTAATGTCCTTCACTTGGTCTTCAACTAGTTTCTCCTTGAACTTGTTTATACCCCAGGAGCTTCCAGTGTTTTCTATTTTTCATTTTCATCCTCCTTCCTTGTTTTTGCTCTTTTCTTGCTTGTTTGTTTCCTAGCCATAGTCTTTCCATTTCCACAAAAAAAGTCGAACCTCTCTGTGGAGTTGAGATAGCCAAAGGCTTGTCATATGAAGAAGTGCACTCAATTGCTGGCAAGGAGCTACTACTGATAGATAATGTCTCTAAATTCATATCCATGCCCTTTTGCCTTCACCAGGTATTTTTACACTGTTGATTTCTGTGCAAAAGTGTAAATTTTACCACTTTTCTAGTCAGTTTCATATCTTCTTTTCCCTGAGTTTTTTTGTCACACAAATACATTTGATATTACTCTATTACTTTGTGAAGAATATAATACGTTTTTTTATCAAATCTTTTAGATCAATGGCCTCAATTTCTTTCTCAATTTGATCTTTTTCTTCTTGTAATTTACTCACTTTTTATCCGCGTGCTTGATCAAAATTCGCATCATGATATATGAAACTTTTTGTAAATTGCCTTCCCATTCTTTTAGAGACCCTTCGTCCAAGTCCTCAAATGTGGGAAAGTTTTTCATTCTCAAACCCCTCGGGATTCTATTATTGTCCAGGTATTTTTTGAGAGTAACTCCATCCCATCATCTAGCCATTTCTTGCTTTTTTTAACCTCTCAAGTTTCTGAAACTTTGCTTTTAACCCTTCGTTATTCTGGTTGCCCGTCCCTTATTTGAAGAAGCCCAAATCTTTGATTGTAGGGATCCAATGCAATAGCACCAGTTGGGAGCACCTTATTTAGAGCTATATATGGTATGGATAA
The DNA here is from genome assembly GCF_964204655.1 of Triturus cristatus. Taxonomy (NCBI): domain Eukaryota; kingdom Metazoa; phylum Chordata; class Amphibia; order Caudata; family Salamandridae; genus Triturus; species Triturus cristatus. Next base: position 553,898,659 of record NC_140584.1, read on the forward strand.
TAATACTATTCCTTTCCAAGTGATCACTTCACCAATAATTATAGATACATCTCTGTGTTACATCTGTAGGCACAAATTACAGGGGCAGATTGACCCGGACTGTTTGATTAATACAAGTTCAACACTGGATATTTGCCCTCCTTGGACCTGGAAATATATTTACTTTCTTGCCGTGGGGTGGCATGTCGATGGCTATAGGCCTTGGATATATATATTGAATGCATAAAAGCTTGGTATGTTATTGGGTTTCCTAATATATTTTCTTATTGAGGCACATACACTTATCATGCCCGACCATACATTCCGAAGAATAGCTGTTTTCCTGCTTTCAAGTTTACTTCCCTTTTCCTTTTCCTCCTTTCCCTGTACCATTCCTCCCTCTTGTGCTGCTGGTCCCATAACATCTTTTTGCTCAACTTGAACTTTGGTTTAGGATAAGGAAGGATTATCTTGGGACTTGTCCCCCCAGAAATATGGGAAAAATAAAATATAAAGACATGTATGTATATATATATATATATATATATATTTATATATATGCAGTTCCACAAGTTACCCACTGGGCAGGGCGCACTCACTGATCGACGCTTCATATGGGCAAGGAAGAGTCAGGCACATCCAGCGTCTGCAGTAACCTGATGCGTTTCGAGTATTCCACCCTTAATCATAGGTTTCTCTGCTGCACAAAAAACTGCTAACAAAGCAGGCGGCTCTGCTGCTGGACTTGGTTTCAGCGGAGCGGAACATTCAGACGTATGGCTTAATTGTGAAGTGTTTGTTTTGGCGCAACCATGATTGAACATTTATGTACACAAGAATTGCCTTCAACCCACTTGGGTTTTATTGTATGGACTTCCAGTCCCAGTATGCAAAGCTGTACTCACCTGAGTTTGATAAAGGGAGATCGCTGGAAACCATTTTGTTGGCAGTTTTTTGTGCAGCAGAGAAACCTATGATTAAGGGTGGAATACTCGAAACGCGTCAGGTTACTGCAGACGCTGGATGTGCCTGACTCTTCCTTGCCCATATGAAGCGTCGATCAGTGAGTGCGCCCTGCCCAGTGGGTAACTTGTGGAACTGCATAAAATTCGGCCGACCCGGTCGAGGGGCGCACCGCCGCGAAGCAGGCGGCTCTGCTGCTGGACTTGTTTTCAGCGGAGCGGAACATACAGACGTATGGCTTAATTGGGAAGTGTTCGTTTTGGCGCAACCATGATTGAACATTTATGTACACAAGAATTGCCTTCAACCCACTTGGGTTTTATTGTATGGACTTCCAGTCCCAGTATGCAAAGCTGTACTCACCTGAGTTTGATAAAGGGAGATAGCTGGAGACCATTTTGTTGGCAGTTTTTTGTGCAGCAGAGAAACCTATGATTAAGGGTGGAATACTCGAAACGCGTCAGGCTACTGCAGACGCTGGATGTGCCTGACTCTTCCTTGCCCATATGAAGCGTCGATCAGTGAGTGCGCCCTGCCCAGTGGGTACCTTGTGGAACTGCATATTTATATATATATATATATATTAACGCTCCAAATCCTTTCATATACAAAGAATGCAAGCACTCACGGGTGGCGTGGCAACAGGTCTTTATTTCCGGAACAGACGCGTTTCGGCGAACTGCCTTCCTCGGTGTTAACGGCACACCGTGAAACGCCATTTTTTATACACATACATCTCCATGTGTCAAAACATAATAGACATAGACAGAGGACAGCGTGAATATATATATATATGATAGATTCTGTGTCCTCAAAGTATTCCACACATTGTCATTGATATGGAATGAAATGCCTATTCTGAGAAGCATACTCAAATAAACAAATGCGAGATATAAAAGATATATGTCTTTCATTATAGGACTAATGTATACATTATGAATTGATGTACTAGAATAAAATGGTTGTTTGTCTCTCTTTTTCATGCTGCATATATTTATGTAACTGTGACTTTTACAATTTTGTTGAATATACTCAAAGTAGTAGTGGCCATGGTTATGTCTGTCAAGGATCTATCAATGTTATGTCTTTATATATTTATATTGTTTTTTTCTTATTTTTTATTCACCTAGAGGTTTTTTAAACAAGTAGATAACATGAGGGGCATCTTTGATGTATATTATATCTATTGGGGATAATATTTGTTTTTTTTGTCCTAGTTTTTAGAACATGTACATGTTCTAATGCAAAATGCATTTTAAGATGTCACATGTATAGTATTATTAATGTTTGTTCATATTATACACATATTTTGTGAGAATATTTTCATGTGTTATAAGTAGCCCTCCATTTATAGGGCATGCCATGGGGCGTGGAAATCAAGCGCTATGAGTACAATAATGAACAATAACGGTGTGATAAAATAAAATTCAAACTGAGGTCCAGCAATCCCCTCTTCCACCCACAGGCTCCCTTTTGCGTAAAACAATACTGGTAACCAATTTTAGGAGAATAGATCCAAATTGGGTAAAATAGGAATAATAAAATCGTTAAACCTGGGTCATTACCATTTCAATATGGCGTCCAATCCAGTGCAGGATCCATGCAACTCCTAAAACGTAGACACGAGTCTGTCTTGTACAAGGAAAATAAAAGTTAATTTCAGAGGGTGGTCTCTACACCGCTGCTTGGACATGCTTCAATGTGTTTTAGAGGGCGTGAAAAATGCATGCTTTCAGCACGTTAATGAAAAATACATGTGGTAAAATAAAATTCAAACTTGGGTCCAGTAACAGTTCCACCCACAAGCTCCCTTTTGAGTTAAACTATGCTGGTAACCACTTTTAAGAGAAAAGAAATTGGATTAAATAGGAATAATGAAATCATTATAACTGGGTCATTACCCTTCCGATATGATGCCCAGTCCAGCACAGGATCCAGGCAACTCCTACAAAGTAGACACAAGTGTGTCTTGCACAAGGAGAATAAAAGTCAATTTCACAGGGCGATCTGTATATTGATAACTGCTAGACACTTGTGTAAGGTGCTCAGGTGGAAGATACAGGGAAATAGAGCCCGGCAGTACAAGCTTCCTAACCCTGCTCCCCAGCTAGTACCTAGGCGGTGCTGCGGTACCTATGGATCAGACTCTACTCCCATTATTTGCTGGACCCTCTTTGCTGCAATGACAAAACTAGAGTTTTGCCTTTGTGAAGATGATTGACATGAAATAGGCATTCACAAATTTAGATAGGCACAATTAACAATGACTTCAAAGCCTAATAATGACTACATGAGCCACCTGGGTTCCAGGTTCTTAACATGTGGTGTTAGTGGAGTATGCAAAAGCACAACCTCATGAAGGCTAAGGACTGTGGTCTAAAAACCAGGACTGGATGTAAATCTCATGTGGTACATAGCAGCACTGTTAGCATTACTGTGTGAATAATAGTTACAACCTGGCCATAGCTAATTGTGCCTGATGTGAGATTTACAAGACTCCTGCCAGTTTAGCATTTTGGTACTTCTATTTTAAATCTCCCTATTGAAAATACAAGACATGAGTACTGGAATGTAAAAATGTAAATCAATCAGCATGTGTATAGCACAGCACAGTAACCCCTAGGGGTATTTGGGCCCTAGGGGTATGTGGGATAACAATGTGAGGAGCATAGCTGTCAAATAGCACCATGTCCATGCCATTATGGGCTTATTCAGCTAGCTAGACCTGCTTGACAACAAAATACCCAAACCGTGCTGGGGCTGTAGTTTCAGCTTACCTTTGGATTGAACCTACAGTAGGCACAGCATGCTGACTGCAATTAGCTAGAAAGCGAGGACTGAGCTGAGGTCATGCGATCAGGCCATTTGAGAAATACAAGTCTGTCTGATGTGGTTGCATGGGACAGAAGTGAGTTCTAAAGTGAAGCACTGTATTACCTAACACTCGAACCTGCTTTTGGCAGGTGCCCTACACATGTTTATAGCAGGTGAATTAACCCTTTCCACTATTTTACTGTATGTCTTGGTCTGGTTCTATTGAACTAAGGCACCTTAAAATACGAATTTGTAAAAAATAAGAGACCGTGACTCGCTGACTCATGTCACCCATATAGCCTCTTCTCATTACTGAGTTCTCATTTAAAAAGACAGTACATCCTGGTAGATATAGTGATTTGTTTCAAATAAAAACAGTCTCTTTACCAAACCTGATGGCAATGGAAAATCAATGAAAAGCTTTCGAAAAACTCTGCATATACAAGCATGGGCGTGAGTGCTTCAAATAGATATTTTTGATAATATTCCAGAGATCATTGAGTGAGTTGTGTAGACATTGCAGGAATGCCCTCAAGCCCAAACAATCCAGATACTCACTGTAATCATATCAACAATCCATCATTTAATATAGTCTTCATGATTTCAGTTTCCAACTGTTACTCTTTGGGCCAAGTCTGAAGCCTTTTTTAGCCAACACTTGTTTTGTCAAGATGGTGTGTCGCCCATGACTTCATTAGGGCTAAAAGTAAATAGAATCAAATTTAAAAAACTAATAATCTTCGCCATAAACGAAAATAAATTCCACTTTTACCCATCACCTTGTGATACAAACATATATATAAGTAAGGATTATAATCATATTGATACACCCCACGTGAAAACAGTATAAAACATCATTAAAAGTGGGTATACAAATCACAACTGTTTACATTCATATAAGAGATTGATTAGCACCAGATAATAAATAATCACCCTTCTTTGAACACATGCAGATACCTTTCCATCACCATATACAAACAATAGCTTAGAGTCAAACATAAACCCAAACCTACCCAAGTGTGAATACAACTACTAGCCACATACCTTGGTATAAACAATTGTCTGTAATGATACTAGAAACAAAATTAGGGTGAACACAGTGTACTCATTCACCCAATTTAAGATGTCATTCTTCATGTACAGAAAGCTATATCTCATATCCCCATAACTCCTGAAAAACACAAAAGAGTGTATGACAATATTGAGCCAACCCTGATACCACTACACAGAATTAATAGTACCTAACTTAAGAGTACACACATGAATAAGCAAGTGCAGTCACCATCTTGTTCCAACTAAAATTTGTGTGCTCCCAGTTCACCATGTACAGATGATTTAAAGCTATGACATGTAAAACAAAAACAGACTAAACTATAAAAAGCAAAATAACAATCACTCGTTGTGAAGTAACATCACAAAGTCATACTGAATATCCTAATATCCAATGTAAACAATATCACACCCAGCTATACAAATATGAGAAACCAGTACTCAATCTCATTAAACATGTCAAATTATCCTATAATAGTCAACTAAAACCATGGCCATTCTGTGCACAGAAAAAGGTTATAACTCCTACTCATAGGAGAGTACTGTTAAAACAGTGTCCTCAAACAATACAGTGTCCTACTGAGGCTCCTATCTCCATTTAAATAGTGACAACCTGCAACGGACTACTCCATGTGTTACCAGAACGTCCGCAATCAAAAAATTCCTCTATTCAATGAACTGGCAATCCCTGTCAGACAACCAGTTAAAGTCAAACTATATGAAAAACAGGTGCCAACTAATTGCAACATAAAATATAGTCGATCCAAGTATATCCCAATTCCATCGATTCTGTACCCAACAATTTGACAAATAATCCTACGGTGATTCACTCAGGTGGCATCTTTTTTCCATACTCATGTAATAGTCGGCAGAAATGGGCTACTACACTAATAAAAATGGAGCAACCATCTTAGAATCGCTAATTGCCATGTATTAACAAACACTGACAACATTCAATCCTCAATAAAACTCAATACATCATACTGTTATATATTTAAAGTTATTATATTTAAAGTCATAATCACAACAAGTAATATTATGATGTTCCGCTCGGACATCATCCAATCCATTAAAAGGCATTGTGAGTGTCAATCGCAACCTATTCACAATAATACTAATATGGCGAACATGTATATACCAATTCTAACATCAAATATAAATAGTCCAAATATCTCCTGATGTTATATGTTCAGCTACCAATAACGTAACAAACGATTGTATGGCAATTCGCTAAGGCGCCATCTTATTTCAGTCATAAAGTTCTATATATCAAAGTAAACTGGCTGCTACCTGCATTCATGTAAATAAATCATTAGTTTCTATTACTAATCATCACTGTGAACATACAATCCTGAATACATAACAAAACTTACTTATTATGTATTTAGAGGTCCCATAGTCATAAAGATACAGCATTCTGCTTGGAAAAATATCATCAGTCTAAAAAAGCGAGTCAACCAAAATTATTTCAGTCTCGCCACCAACTTGGAATCGCTAAATCCTGTTTCTAACCAAGAGTATGTAAACACAATCAGCACTAAATCATACTATTCACTCCTAGCATCAAGGAAATCTTGAAGAAAACTTATAACATACACTAATTTAAAGTATCAAGTACGAAAATCACAAATTTCAAATTTCAAACAAGTAATTGAACTAAATGATTGTGCACCAATTTGAGACACAACCAATACACACCAAGTCCCCAATTAGTGGCAAGCAACTTCCCAAAACAATTACTGTTAATGCAAAAGAGCATATTTAGTATGGTCTGAAGAGATGCAAAAGGCAATGTAGTATCCACCACATTACAATACAAATATTTGAGCTCCCAGAAAATATTGTAATTCCTGATCAATATACAACCCCTTCTCAACCGTCTTGAATTTCATGATCCACAAAGCTTCACATCATCTAAGATACAATTCACTATTATTACCCCTAGGTTCTCTGACCACATAATCTTTACCATAAAATTGAAAAGTACAATGATGGTCCTGGGGTTCACATTCCATTGTGTGTGAAGCTATGGGATATTTAATATCACCCTGTTTCAAAGCTCGAACATCTTCACCAATCCTCTCTCTGAGTGGTCTGATTGTGCTCTTCACATACATTTTGTGGCATTTACACACAAGCACATAAATCACAAATTTGGTTCCACAATTAATATTTATACAAATCATGTATTCCTGAACAGTAATATAACTTAATTATTTAATCTTATCCCAAAACCCATCTGCACATACTGCAGTGACCATAGAACCTCTAGAAACTGGAGTCAGCCAACTAATCTACTTCCGTTTACTAGGACTAAGAATTCTCTTAAGAGATATTCCTTTATGATAAGCGAATCTGAGATAAATTCATGCTTTGACTTATCTGCTTTAAGTAAATGCCAATGTTTCCGTAATGTTTTCCATAGTTTTCTGGAATTCTAATTATAGTTAGTAATCAGGTGTACCTTATTAGTATTACTTGTGCTCTTTTAATTCTTATATGTACACAGTGTGGAGCTTCTGTCTAACCACTGAATCCTAGTCTCAGTAGAACTAATCACATGTATATCATAGCCCCTCTGGATAAATCTTTGTTCCATGTCCTGTAAGCATTCTTGAAATTTGCTATCCTCACTACAAAATTGTCTCGCCTGCACCATCTCACCAAGTGGTACAGCATTAATTCAACACTTAGGATGTTGTTGTTTTCAGAAATATCCTACTATTGATCTTATCTTTGATATAGAGTACGACATCTTAAAAAACATTGTGCTCCGAACTATATTGATACGTAAAACACATATTGGAATCATTCATGTTGTTCATAAAAGCTCTTGAGTTTAGTTTTATCACCTGTCCAAATCATAAAGATGTCATCAATAAATCTACTTCAGTAAAAAATATGGTTAACCCACATTGAGCAGCATAGACCCCAGATCTGCCCCTCCTCAAACTACCCAATAAAGAAGTTGGCATAAAAAGGAGCAAACCTAGAGCCCATCACGGTACCCCGTAATTGCCTGAAAAATTCATCATTAAACAAAAAAACATTGTTCTCCAATATAAGTTTAGCCATTGAGATTAACATGTCTGTATGATCCAATAAGTCTATGGATCTGGTACTTAAAAAAATGCTTCAAAGTCATAATACAATTTTTATGTATGATATTCATGTACAATCAAACAATATCACGTGTGACCATTAACATACTTGGCTCCCATACTACATCACTAAGCAAATCCAAAATATGTTCCAAAACTTTAATACGGGAAGATTAATTGAACACATACGATTTTAAGAAAATATCCACGAACTCAGAGATACGTTCAGTAGGTCCTCCAATCCTCTAGAAGTTTGGACTGTCTGGTGGGAAAGATAAATCCTTATGCACCTTTGGAAGTGTATATAAACAAGGAAATTCAGGACGATCAACTAGTAGATAGCGGTATTAATCATGGAGTAGCCATGCATTATGCCATTTTTAGGTCAATCATCAGCATGCATGCACTGTCTGCAAGTCCTGCTGTTATCAAAGAACCACTTTTTCCCACCTTGTACTTACCATACGCTGACTCCAGTGTCGATCTTCTTTGCTGCCTTCTGAATGGTTCCTGCAGCCGATACCTCACTTCCGTTGAAGGCTGAGGAGCACTGGTTGACTACAGTTTCCTTCCGCTTTCATGTATATCTGTTGTTTGGAAGAACTATTATTCTACTGCCAATTCTCTTCTACTCTCTGGTATAGAGATAATTTTGTTTGATCAAGGCGGTTAACTTGTTATTTCTCTCGGGTCATAATGTGTTCATGTTACACTTGGTCAGGGTGTCAATGCTGGTGGTAACATATTTTTGTCTGCTTCTACTTTCCTTTTTCATTTTTACCTTACATGCTGTAAGAACCTCAGAGTCTGACCCCCTCTGCACCCCCTGCCTCCCCCCTTCGTCACCTGCTCTCATACCACCCCAAGCCAGAGGAAATGTTGTAATTAATAAACACACTGACACAGTTAACATCGCCATGAAGACACAGAAACGCACGAAAAAGAATTCCATCTGGACTGAGTGACACAGTGATGCATGCAAACAGCAGATGAAGAAAGTTGGGTAAGGAAAATCAACATACGGGCTTCAATAGCTGCAATCTACATTTTTTAAAAAGCACAATTTTATTTAAATGTTTCTTATTTGGACGAGTTCTGAATGTGTTTTTCTGTTCACAGCCTGCTCTCCCTGTTTGTAACACTTTACTAGTGCTCGGCGCCAGTAATTGTCAGTCTCCACAGACATCAAATACAGTTTCAGGTGCACGTCTGAAAAAGAAAATACATTTGTGATTTAGGAACTACTGCCCCAGGCATGTTAAATGATCTTTTACCTCTTCTGGTTAGTTACTTGAAAAGCGCAAGCAAACATCAAAATTATGTGTGAATGAGTAAAATGTACACAGCTCACATGCACCACAGATTCTTTTGGCGCCAGATTCAATAGGAGATAGCTCTGCTGTGTACTGCTAAGTGAAACCGAATCAACATATCATATTTGTTTTAATTAGAAATAGTGCTACCATTTTTTTAATGACTACAGCTAGATAGCTCTGCTACATGTAAAATGCAAAAATCATTTAACAAGCCGGGGAGTTAGCCTGCGAGACTGCGCTACTGTCTAAGGCTTAGGGAGAATATATTTAAGTGGGCCACCTTAAGTTCCAGTCTCTCTTGGTACATGCCATGAGTGTGCCGGTGAGGGGCCCCTTGATGTTCTACAAGCGGAAGAAGAACCCCATCTGTCACCTGTTAATAACCTATTATTAGCTGCTGCAGCACACAGTTCTTGGCCTCCCACCCCTTAGGAACAGCTCACTGCAGAAGGTGTGGGCAGTTGTGCCAGGCAATGCTTCCTTCAACAAATCAGAGTGATGTACTGACAGTAACACCCACACAGCAATCAGAGGAGCAGTCTGCAGTCGTGTCCCTGAAGAGGGGCGCATCTACCTGCAGCGCCTGTGTATCCCAAGGGATAAGCCTGCTGTCTCGTTTGCACCCACTGTGTACCCAGAAAAGCAGTTATGGAGCCTGAGAAATGGGTGCAAACCTTTCATTCAAATGCATCCTACGAGAAAGCTTATCTTTCATTTAGGTTCACTATCATCGACGTAAACTGAGAGACAGCCCCACAATCTACATGCAAGCCTATAGACAGCTAATATCTCTTATTACACCCGCTATATCATTTAACCTGAAAGACAACTCTTCTGCCCAAGTTGCAAGCCTTTATCTCCTGTGTGTCTTATTCAGTAGCTCTTTCGTCTTGTTTTCACTCACTGTGTCTTCTATGCAACTTGTGAAACTGTCCTGCTGTCTAAGGAGCAAGCCTTTAACTCATGTGCTTCCAGAGGCATAGCTCTTCTCACATTTTCACCTGCTGTATCATTAGGTAACTTGAGGGACAGCCCTGCTGTCAAAGGTGTAAAACTATAACACTTTCAACCTCTGGATAGCTTTGCTTTCTTAGGTGTATGCATATAACCTCTGTTCAAACGTTGCAATAGCTATGCTGTCTGAGGCTACACATGTTACTTTTTAAAAGCTGTAAAAAGTACACATCTAATGTAGCATGTATAAAGTACACATGCAATTTATGGTAATTTTGTATTGCCAAGTGCTAGAAGTTTCATTATGCCTTGACTAAGCAATTTGCAACACTATGCTGTCCACCATCATTTATGGATTAAGCACACTTGCCCCTTACCCTAGTATCTGATGCATATAATGCTACACTTCCAAAAGAAATTAAAACCTGTGTTCGGTCTAAAAACTTTCAAAGATTGCTCAAACTCTGCACAGGAGGTTCAGAATAACACCAAATACTTTTCTAAAGTTCAGCTGTGGATTGCTGCATTCAACAGATTAGAATTGTGCCTGGATGGTCTAAATATCTCAAAGTAATGGGCTTTTATTGTGCACGAAATGAAACCCCTGTATTTTTAATGCCATTGTGTAAAACATGGTTCCTTCCTTAGCACTAATTTTATTTTTTACATTTATAATGCAAATAGCTCTAACTTCAACAAATGTGAGACCTAATGAATTCCCAATGCTTGTTTCAAGTTGCCATTGATCAATTTAGTTAGTTCAAAAATAGGATTGGTACTCAATTTCCCATAACACATGGAGCCATCCAATTATTAAAAAATCTCCATATCATCCACTCAATTCATAACCACAATATTATCACCTTTGACTGCTATCCTAATCATCAGGTCATGTTGCAATACGTTCACATGAGGTCAGATTATCTTCCCCTTCCTAAACTAGTCATTGTCCTACTATTCCAGCTATCCAAATATGTGCAAATGGCTTTCTAAAAAAGCTCCAACTTATTACCACAAGTCAATTGTGGTGTCTATCTAGCTCTCGGTTGTAGTCCACTATCAATGCTCAAATTTGTCCCCATAAAATATAGATTCCAAAAACCATGGCATACACTTTTAGATGGTGACTTATTACCTGATTTTTTTTAAATACATCTATTTTTGAGGCATATGCTTGATGAAAAAATAAAAACAATGCACCCATTGCATTAGCTTGCCAAGTTTAGGTATAATGGCTTTGCCAATGCTTGATCATAATGAAATGAAGCACGGCTTTGTCGTGATCCCACTGTAAATGGTGAATTTCATATTGTATAATTGCAGCAAAAGATTCTAATGCAGTTTGTCTGAGCACTGACAAAGAACTCCCTCTGTGTAGATACACATATTTCAAGGTCAGCATCAAATATGTGGCGGAGGATCCCATTGTCCCTGGAAGCTTGTTACTGCACCGAGACAATGAGGTTGATCAGCAAAAGGCTAAGGAAGGAAATTAGAAAGCAAAGACTAAACAATAATGTCCTCTATTTATTCATGCTTGATGGAAAACCGTACTTATAAAATCATTAAAATGCATTCATTGGCATCTTACAGATTAAATGTAACATTATATTCTCTAAACAATATTGTTCAAAAGTTTGTCACCACTAATTTTAAAGTTTTGGATGTGCATTGGATAACTATAAACCCTATAAAGAAAAGAACAATGATAGTTCATGTTAACCTCCAGGGAATCTCAAGAAAAAAAAGAAAAGTTTTAAAGGGTATAGGAGATGAGAAATCTTTGAGGAGCTTCTGGTTTTATGAAAATGGCTTGGGGAACTGGCCTACAGGTGGCAGACAAAAAGATTTTGAATTTCTATGGTAATCATGTACATTGGACCTATGTTGGGCACCTTTTTCAAGATTAGAGCACCCCTCTGGCCACTCTTGCACGAAACTGAAACTCTTGCTACAAAGGATCTTTACAAAGTATACAACACTGCTAACCTCTGACCGCATCATGGTGTAGCACACTACCTGCTAGAACATTGATTCGCCCATGTTCCTCCTACTGTACAAAGAAGGGCTTAATAGACAAAAACAATCAATGAATTCTCTGCCACAGCCTTTGAGCTTAGGAATGACTGATTGGAGAACAAGGTAGGGCAACATTTTAGCACAACTTCAGCATACACCCCCCAGGCTCCCTCTATTGAAGAAAAACTCCCATGCAGCTTTTTGGCCCTCATAAGTAAGATAGCCCAATCAGTTCTCATATCTGTCTCAACATGGCCCTTTTAAATATGTCTTCTCTTCCCAAGCATAGCACAGAGCTCTACAATATTTTAACTGATGACCCTATTGATATTGTCCTTTTAACTGAAACCTGGTTAGAGAATCACTTAATTCCGGACATTATAGCGGCCCTCCCTTTCAGTCTAAAACGTTTAACAAAAATCGGGGAAGTCAGAGAAAAGGAGGTGGATTAGCAATTGTGGACTGCAGCTCATTTAATATTTCGACTGGAATGTAATATCATCTCTAACGACGACCTAGCCTCTGTAATAATCTATTTTTCTTCAAAGTTGCTTGGTGTGCATGTAAGTCTATTGTCCTCCATAGCACATGCCTAACTCTTTGAACCTTTGTGCTCTTTGCGCCCCACCTACAGTTGAGGATTTTCCATAAGAGACTTCAACATGTGACATGAGAAAACACTCGGTAATCATTAAGAGCGCTTTGAAGCCATGTTGTCGCTCTCCTTTACTCAGGTAATCCATGGCTCTACCCATGTCAAGGATCAGACTATCAACATGCTATGGTCCCACAGCACACCTGTTACCCTTATAGATCGCACTCCCTGTGCTTGACCAAATACCTTTCTCATTTCTTTTGATATTTCACTGGAAGTGGCTGTCACTCAAACCAAAGAGTCAAATGATCTTTTCTGCAGTTGTATAAGGGTCAACCACACTGACCTGGCAGTCACTCTTAGGGCTTCGAGTTCTAAACCGTGCAGGTGAATGATGCAGCCACATACTTTAATTGCTGGATTGCAAACACCTGTAACCATCAAGCTTCGAAATGCCATTTCCTGATTGACACCTATCTAAGCACGCCTCATGGTACAGTGAGGAATTGTGGCTCACCAAACTTTTTCTTAAGCAGACAGAGAGGTACTGGCATGCAAACTATAGTTCCGGCAATGAAAAGATTTTAATAGAAGAAATGACAATTCAGTGTTAAAACCACCTTCTAAAGTGCCTTTATTAACAATGCCATAAACAAACAAAAGGAAACCTTTAAAATCATACATGAATTATCAAGTACCAAAAGGACAATCCGCGAGCTGGAGCCCATTCAGGAGTTGTGTGCCTCCCTCAATACGTTCTTTATAGAAAAAATAAAAACCATCAAAGAAAGTATGCGCCAGTTCTTTCTACATCACAAGCTTCTGATTTAGAGGGAGGAGAGGAGCTGCCCACGCACCTCTTCCCTCAAATTCCACAAATGAAAAAACATTACTCACTCTACTGAATACGGGGAAAGCAGGCTCTCTCAAAGACTCGTCTCTTCCAGCTATATTCAAGTCCTTTGCCGAGACTGTGCCAGACTGGGGAACAACCTTTACAACGCAACTTTTACAACGCACTACCATTACAACGAAACTGTTACAACGCGAGTGCATTGACAACGCAGGACATTACAACGCAAGTCTTTACATCGACTTGCACTAGATGGCGTGCTAACATTAAAAATAGTGTAGTTTACTATCACAACACCTTCCCTACTGTTACGTGGACTGGAGTTGGAATAGTAAATTACACTTTTTTAATGTTAGCACGCCATCTAGTGCAAGTCGATGTAAAGACTTGCGTTGTAATGTCCTGCGTTGTCAATGCACTCGCGTTGTAAATCTTTCGTTGTAACAGCATGCGTTGTAACAGCATGCGTTGTAACGTCATACATCCTGCCAGACTCTATGTTCAAACTACTTACTATGTCGCTAACTCAGGGTTTAATACCTCTGCAATTTAAATCAGCAGTGGTTCTACTCCTACTGAATAAACCGGACAATGGCCCTAAACAGTTCCACTTCATCTCACTCTTGCCATACCCAGCCAAAGTGCTGGAACCATAAGTCACGCTGTAAATCAACTGTTTCCTTTCCACCTCTAATTTCTTGCATCCACACCAAGCAGGCTTTTGAGCTGCTCACACCACTAAAGCAGTAATGCCATTCATGCTGGGGAAACCGATTTATGCAGTCAGGAAACCGATGAAGGCCACAGCACCGCTCTAGTATTACTAGATCTCTCCTCTGCTTTTGACACAGTGCATTATGGGATTCTGACGTCCCGATTGAAGACAGAGGGTTATCTGAGCTAGCTCTTAGCTGGGTTGTTTCGTTCCTCAATGCTCGTGCATTGATTAATTTATATCACTTCACCTCTTCTACTGTAAAACTTGACTGCAGTGTTCTGCAGGGCTCTTCTTTATCACCCGGTTTAACATCTATGCATACCCCTTTCTTAAGGTTCTTACCTCTAGGGGATGTCGTATTTATAATTATAAAGATGACTCGTAGCTCATATTTCAGTTGAAGGGCACCCATAGCTCCTACTTGAAACTTCAAACAACGCTGAGATTTATTTGCCGGTGGAAGCAGTGGAGCTCACTGAAGCTAAACCTGCAAAAAACTGAGCTTGTGGTAATCAATAATGCTCTCAACCCTTAGACATTCTGTTATTGGCCAACAGAAATGGGGCAGCCCTCTTCACCTCAGCTGTAAGCTAATAGTTTAGAGGTGGTCTTGGGCTGTCAACATTCAATGGGCCCTCAGATTAACACAGTGACTGCTAAATGCATAGGCTTATTGAGAATTATGAGGAACCTTTCCTCCCACAAAGCATTGAGATCAGCCATTACAGCAACCATTCTCTATCGGCTTGATTATGCCAACTCTATTTACCTTTGCCTCCCATCTTTTCGCCTTCATAAACTCCAGGTAATCCAAAACAATGCTGTGATGATGATTCTCAAACTACCCAGGCACACTCGTGCCAACCCTGCACTAAAAAAACTTCCCTGGCTCCAGTCACACAAAGAACCCAGTAAAAGGTTGCCTGTGTGACATATAGAGCAATTCATAGGCAGGGCCCAGCTTTTCTGTTGTCCAGAATTAAAAAGCAAAGCCCAGCACGCGCCTTTAGATCTTGAAGTGAGGCTGTTCTTATGATGACACATTTGCTCAGATAAAGAGCGAAGGCAGAAGCATTTCTTCTCTTGCCCCCTCTCTATGAAATTCCCTTATGCAGGATGTTTTCTATGAGGCAAACTACCTGAGATTTAGAAAAATCCCAAAAGCATGTCTATTCAGACAGGCTTTCCCATCAGGTGAGCCTCTCTTCTAGCTCCATTGCTTTTTGGCTTTTTCAGTGCCATGAAACCTCTGGGTGTATGAACATTATGTAAATTCTCCTACAATAACAAATACTAAGGAAAGAAGCAGCTGGTGGTAGAACAGCAATGCTCTAAGCTAGGGGTGGGCGGAATTTGCGAAAGTGACTTTCGCAAATTATCGCGAAAATGTTAAAAATCTCCGCAAGCACGCGGAAATATCGCGAAGATGCGGAAAGTTCTTTTCCCGCCCGTTCGCGGTATTTTCTGCGTGGACGCGGCTCGCCAACTTACCCATGCGGTTGCTCGCGGGCGCGGCCATCTTGTTTTCACTCTTCTCGCGGTTCCTGATCGCGAGAAGAAAGACGTGATCGCGCGACCAATGACATTACTGCGGGCGCGAACTGTCGCGAGACAGCGCAAATGGCTACCAACAATCCAACATCTCGTGGAGAACGCGACCGGATCGGGAAAACTTGTCGGCGAACGCGGGGATTCAGGTAAGGCAATCGCGCACACGTGAGAATGTATTATTTTACAGCGCGAGCAAGAAACAAATTATCGCTAAGCTGCGGAATGCGGAAATTTTGACATTTTCGCGCCCTTCAGCGGAACGCGAAAATGTCAAATTATCGCAATTGCCGCGAGCGGAACGGAAATTTAGCCCAGGAATACTCTAAGCTAGATCTGCTGGGATTCCTCTTGTTTGGCTCCACCTTGGGGGGTAAATACATGATTTCAAGAAGACCTGCCTGGATGAGCTCATTATAGCATAGTTACTGGTAAGATATTCAACCTTACCACCTCAGATTTCTTCCTTACCAAAATATTTGACTGCAACATACATTTCCAAAGTAGAACAAAAATGTGACAAACAATTACTCTGCCACCCACTCTTGGTAACCACATATACAGAAGGCACAAATTAACAAGACAGCACTAATGGTGGCCTGCGCAAATGTCCACCATATCGACAAAAGCACCTTCTTACATACACTGCCAGCAAAAAAGCAGAAATTGGCTGATTGGTATTCAGGCGGTGTTCACATAGCAGTTAGCTTACACCTTCAGTATAGAGAGATTGCCTGTAGCATCAAGGGAAAAGAAAGAGTGATTAGTAATCAGAGACTTAAGGGAAGGGCTCACATGCCAAAGTATTACCAAAATGTGAATGGAAAACAATGGTAATTAAACATCATTAGAGAGGGAGAGGATGGGATAAGGAAAGAGTGTGAGGGAGAGAGAAACTGATCTATTTTTAAAAGTAGAACAGACACATGCAAGCCCAAGGGATGAAGGGATCCATCTGTCCATTGTAATGATAGCTCGTCGGATTCTAGGATGCAGAGTAGATATGGTTTGCTCTGCAGTCACAGACTAATTGCACAGGCGCAAAGCTCCATACACATAAAGAACTGATGAAGTCCTGCTCCTCTAGTGCAAAAACAAGAAGGGCAGTTTGGTCACATAAAAGGCCCAATGTGGCATGGCAATACTGTGTGTTCAGAGACTTGGTGAAAACTGTGACACAATAAAGGAATGGGGGAAGCCAGGAAATTGCTCCACTATGCAGGTTTTGAGGTTTTGTTATTAGACGGTAACCATGCAGTGTTCCATTCTTACTTCTGGGCCCAGATGAATTCACTCTCTGCACTACTGAAAGCTTTGCCCAGGGATTTAAGTGGGATGAAAAAGTGAGGGTCTCTAAAAGGGGCATGAGCTACTCAAATAAGGGTGTGGAATAAACATGTAAACTAAATTGCTGTGATTTTCATGTTGTGCCACTCGATCTGTACCTTTGGTGCATCTCTGAGCTTTCTGTTATCACATATATAACACAACAACTGACATACACCGAAAACTAGCCAGGACTATTGGCTTTATCAATGGTTATTAGTTGTCTAACATCAACGAGTAACCACAATGATTGTGTTGTAAATAATATTGAAAATGTTTTAATTCTGAAATGATGAGACTCTGAATTAAACATTACTGAGGCTTGTGTAAAGGGTAGTGATCTTCAGAGTGTCTCAACATTCCCATTCACTCTGGCAGACATGTACTCCCTATTTCTTCCCACATCTTCTCTATCTGCATATCTTACACCTTATTTCTTGCCTCTTCAGTGCCCTCTTTTCCCTCTCTCCTGCATGCACTTCCTCACATTTCCTTCACTTTCTCTACCCCAAAAACACAACTCACTCACACACCTGTAAACACTGTATTTTTTTCTACCTTCCTCTTGACTTCCATATTCTACAGTGTGTCTCTCAACATTATCCAACATTCTTTGACACCAGAAAAACCTTCCAAGCTTTTTTCTGACCTCCCACCCAATAAAAGCTGTTTGTCTTACAAAGACACACCCAACAATGAGCGTATACTCTTTCTCAACAGTAACAAATAAAGCTCCATTCCGATCATGACAGTTAAACTTCAACATCCCTATAGAAATGCTGCACCTCAAACATTGTCCGCGTGGTCCACTATAAAAATAGCTTCCGTCCTGCAAAATGTCCATATTTCACTATTTGACTTCCTTCTGGGTCTGGCAATGACACCTGGCCTCCTGGCATCTCTCTACTCAAGCTGGGGCAGAAACTCCATCTATAAAATGGCTGTTCCCGAACACGCTTTGTAATTTCCAAAATATCATGCACTTCAAAAGAGAAAAACCTGTCATCTGCACTAAATCTTTCCATCCCAAATTAATCGGGATCACTTCTGGACAGGGGGAGCATTCTACCAACAATTTCAGCTTTAGCAACAAACCTCATGCCAGCTCCCAAACCATTTAATTTGGACCCTGATAATGTTAAACCTCAACTGTTTCCCAAATTTCTGAATGTCAAATTGACGTGTTGCCCACTTCATGAATGATTGCCCACAAATCCAGACCTCAATTTGTTCTTGCCAAAGCCATGCAGCACTAATTGAAACAAAACAAGATTTTACAGATAAATTACTTTAAAGCCGAATTTGTAACAATCAGGCCTCCAAGGCCCCAGCCTCTGTGTTGCCTTCCCCAATTAGCCCCTCAGCTCCACTTCAGCTGCTATCTACATTCAAAAGGAATGTACACTATATTCTGTTTGTGGCTACTGAAACATCCCCAATGCCTTACACATAACCCTCAACATCTGAGATGATAGCACCTTGGATCCGTCTGCATGTCTAAAACTCCATACCCTCACAGACTCATCTGTGTATCTCCTCCACCACCATAGTGGAAAGACCTGCCCATCTAAATAAAAACACAATTCGGCTCATCTCACTCCCTTCAATTAATTTTTGACCTCACCAACCAGACTTGGTTGGTGAAGTCAGAAATAGACCTCACCTACCGTAAACCCTCCATCCTCAAATTAAGTTTGAACACCCTAAAAGTCCTGAAAAACAGCCACATCATAATAACTGATAAAAGGAAACACTCATGAACATCCCTACAAATATTAGGAAGAACTCTCCAAAATCTCTCTAAGGCGCTCAACATCAGACGCCTCCACTCCTTGCCCCTATCATCATGTTTGGGAACCCAACCTCCTCCTTTTTTCTCCAGCTGATGTCTCATGGCCCTAGTAAAGCTTCTGAAAAAAAGCCCAAACCTGCCAATTTACCTGAGATAGTCACTGCCAACCAACCTCTGCCAAGCAATAGTATAACGTTTACCACATTCACCCTCCATTGCTCTGCAACCTCTTCTGCATTTGTTCTCCTAGAACCTGAAGCTAAAAATGCTGGCCAAGCTTCACCATATGTCTGTCTTGTGGATTCCAATAATGATACTTTTATTAATTCCATCACAAGCCCCATGCTATGCTCAAAAGGCCCTCTGGCATCTGAGTCTTTCTCTCGTCCACACCTGGTGCAAAGCTACGAAATCTCTGCCAGTGCGAACGAGAAAGAACATCTGCCATTCAACTATCCACTCCTGGGGTATGCCATACCTTACAAACAATGTTGTAATGCAAACATTAGATAAAACCCCCAAGAGTTATAAAAATGTCACAACTGCCATACTGTCAACATTAAAAAGTGCCTTCTTACTAGCAAATACTTCCACAAACGGACCATGACCATCAATGGGAAGAATTCCAAAAAGGCAATACTGCGACATTCTCTGCTCTTGCCATTGCTCAGCGCACCACCGCCCTTGCCAAAATCAAAACCTGAACCTACTGTCACATTTAAAAACAGTTCCAAACACCACTCTGCCTCCTCCCTATCCCCAACAAAGTAACACCATTGAAATCTCTGACAAATATCTAACAAACTCTCGGATCATATCTCAACAGCTCAGTGTGTAGTTCCATAGGGAAGGTCCATATTAGGTACCCAAACATTTTGAGCTCCTAAGAGGCGTCTACTTCTGGAAGCACACACCCTTACTCACCAAAAGATGGCATGCTTCATCATCTGGCTTTGTGCCTCATTGGCCTGGCAGGGCAATGCCCAACGGGTCCCCCAAGGTGATTCTTTGACAGAGAGAAGTGAGAAATTAAAATTAACTAAAGGCTTCACTGACAAACTATTTATTAATGGGGCTTTTGTTAAAAGTTAAAAAACTACAGAAATACAGGGGATAATGATGCTGTATGAATTAATAACAATCTGGTCATACTTCTTGCCTACTTTTTTCTAACAAAGATCAATGGCAATTCGTTAGGACCTGAATGAAAGCCTAAGCTATTTGAGTGGATGTCCTATTCGGTAATTAATTATGATCCCACATCATTATTTCTGTTGCAACTTACATCCTTGATTCAAATGTGTTGTTCAAAGGATGCACATGCCCTAGAAATAAAAAAATATACACAGGACAAGCAACACACAAAACTGTCTGTTTGACTTCCTGTAATACCGTAACCTTTATTGTGCTCAATTTCGTATTTTATTTTTTTCTTAACACTTACTACATGCACAAATACCCTGATACGCCATTCACACACA
The DNA here is from genome assembly GCF_964204655.1 of Triturus cristatus. Taxonomy (NCBI): domain Eukaryota; kingdom Metazoa; phylum Chordata; class Amphibia; order Caudata; family Salamandridae; genus Triturus; species Triturus cristatus. The sequence goes on from NC_140584.1 coordinate 553,919,168, forward strand.
TTGTTGCAGAGTATATTGATTCCGTGAGCAACAATAAAACACAAAAAGACACTCTCATTATTTCCTCCAAGACCCGAATTAAAATCGCCCTTTGGAACTCATGGGACCAAGACTACCAGGTGGTCATCTGAATAAAAAGTTATGTAATAAATAAGGATATCAGGCTTTTAGTGCGATTTTGCATCAATTACTTGACCTGTTGGTAGTCACTAGATTGAGCCTACCCGTCTCAACGATCTCAGAGGTGAAGATACAAGGCTCCCATCCCAGGCTATATTCAGATAAAGCCCACGTTCTTCCGCTCAAATGACTGGGATGTCAAAGTGATGACAGCACACGTCACGTTGGACACCCTTTTTGGGACATACTAGTCACTTGACAAAGTAGTACATCATGGGCACCATATTGAAAGGCATGTATTATAGGAAAAGTGCCATGTTATATGGTTCAGTTTTTTAGAGGTCACAAAGAGACTGTGTTTTTCATATTTTAACACAATAGCTCATTCATTATGTATAATGCTCATGTGTATGTCCACTCATTCAGACCTGTAGTTAGACTTGTGCGGAGCAAGTATGTATTGAAGTTATTTTAATCTGTTCAAGAGACATAGCAACTCAGAGGCCTTGGCTGAACCAAAGATTTCTTCCCAGAGAGATGCTTAGAATATTATGAAGGATGAGATATTCTCGTTTGATTGCTGACCACTTCCCTCATTATTTCAGTAGAGATAATCCTGTTTGCGTATCAACTAGTTTGGAATTCTTACTGGCATAATGAAGATCCTTTATGTGTATATGCCATAGTAATCAGTTCATGAGACCGGACAATTGAAGGCATTTGCTGAATTTGTTTAACCTCATCAGTCTTAGCAAGTGGCGTGGACAAGAGACCAACTCATCTAAGAGGGTGGAGGTCATTAATCAGTTATTTTGCTAAGGCATTTCTAGGAATGTCATCATTCAGACAATGTACTTGTGTTCACAATCTGAAGATTTATCTCTGTTTTTTCTTGAAGAGCCTGCCATGGGAGTTATCAGTCTCAACCCCTCCAGAATCCCCCATGTCATGTCAGTGGGGCAGTGATTTAGTTCAAGAAAGTGAGCAGTGATTTTGTTGTCATTGAGCAACACAGAATTTTGATCCTGTGATTTGATTTGTCTCATGGTGAGTTGATTAGACTCATCCCTATAGATTTTAGCTGACAGGGACAGTTTATCAGATAGATACATTTCCTAGTTTTACAATTGGTATGTTCATAAATTCACCACTTCGGCTCGAGAGCAAAGTCGAATTCTTTGATATGTAATGTGAGGTTATGGATGTTACAATGCCCGCAAACGAAATGACCTTCCACTGGGGTGGGGGGAAGCCCCAGCTTCTTGTTACACTGTTATCATGAGATGCTGGTTTGGGTCCAAATGAACCAAGAGATCATTCAATTTGCATGATCATTTAAACACAAAAAGAGGTTTTTCAATCACCAACTCCCCAGTATTCAATATATTCCACATTTTCTTAATGGTTTTTTGATATCGATGGAGAAGGGGTGGATGCTGTCACACAGGTGCGTTTGAGTTGTTCCTTTCTAAATTTTGGTTTCAGTAATAATCTTTATTATTCCTGGCCCTCTTTCTGTCCTTCCGAATAATATTATATGGGTAATTACATTGCCATAATTTGTCAGACCTTCTGCTGCTTCTCATGAGTAATTGTTTTTCTACAATTCCTCTGGATTCTTAAGAATTGGCAATACAGTATGTTTGTCCTCAGTATGTTTGTCCTTGGGTGATGACTTTCGAAAAGTAGCAAGCTGTTCCAGTCTGTTTTATTTATTTTTGTCCTCATTCGCCTCAGGTTTAACTTTATAAAATTATTGCGTGCAATTCCTGCCTTTATATAGGAAGGGGAGGGCATCCAGCTCACAGCTTAACTCCTGCACTTTTCTTTTCTACCATGGTAGTCAATAACCTGGCAATAAAGTGCATCGTGAGGCATATGGGCGCTATCATAGGACATATCTTTTATCGCCTAGCCCTCTACTTCCAAACATCTTAGCAAAAGTAGCCAGAATTTGTATCTCTTTTTTCCCTGGTCCGCTGCATCCAATTTTAAAGTGATTTTTAAGGATTGTAGCCAATCAGTAAACAAGGGTGGGTGATCACTTACCCACTTTATACAAATATCCCTGAGTGCCAATAGCATCGAATAAAACAATAACATTTTCTGGTCTCTATTAGCTCCTGTTTGCACATCTGATACCCCAAAAAAGACAAGAGATAGGCTTACCTGACTTTGTATGTTAAGAATGTCGGATAAAGCCTTACTCACGTCTTCCCAAAATGTTTGCATGCCTTGGCTTTGCGCAAACATATGCACATCATCTGCTTTACTTAGCCTTCATTTTGCATTGGCCACCACACCACCTCTCCCAAACTTCGACAGCCTGAGTGGAGTTCAATATGCCCTATGGAGTAAAAAAATATGATTTCTTCTTAAATTGGCAGGTTTAACCAAACCATAAAGCAGACTCATGGATACTTACCATAAGCTTCCCAGCTGAGGCTCCAGCAAGTATTTTCCCACAGGTGTTATGACAATGTGAAGGTCCCCTCAGTCATGTCAATCATCAGCCAATACCACGTTGAAATTTCTTTAGCCTTTGGTACACCTAGAGTCAGTTTTTCTTCTAGTTCATTGGATCCACCTATCTTTGTGCTAAGAGACTGAAACCAGCTTTGTATTTTAAGGTATTTACATTTTGAAACTCTGTTGTCGGTTAACTCTCGGCACACTTCCCAAGTTAATAGTTTTCCTTCATTAACTAAATGCTCCCATCTCTGAATGCCGGCTTCTTTTAGTGGAAGTGCCAGTTTGTTCTTGGACCATTCCGGGCACCCAGAGGACTCCCAAATAGGGGCAAGTTTTGTGCTTTTCTTAATGCTGTACCATATTTCCGCCATACATTGCAATACTTTCAGTCTCACCTTCTTGAAGTACCTAGGGTCTGCAAATTTATAAATAAAACCAGAGTCACCACCCCTTACATCTTTTAGCTTAGCACTGAACATTCTGTCTATTTCTGAACTGGATGGTCTATCCAGTAGCATTTTCTCATTCTTCAGCATTCTTAGTATTGCAGATCTCGAAGGGCTAGACCGTCATCTCTTTTTTTCTCCTTAGTTTCTTCCATGCTCTACGAGACCCATTTGAGGCCCCAATGAAACTGACTATCTTTCCTTGTATTTATCCAATCGCTCAAACTTGAAGGATGGTGGTATTGCATTGAAAAAAAAGGTAAACTTTGGGAGAATAACCGTTTTCACCAGATTAGCTCTATCAAAAATAGTTAAGGGTAAATGAGACCAGCCCAACATCAAATTACAAGCCTCTCTTTATCTTTATAAAATTCTCCTCCGGGAGTCTCACAATATCTTGAGTTATTCTAACCACTATGTATCTCATCTCATTCTTAACCTGCTAATTTCCTCCCTTAATATTCCAGGCCATTATCTCTGTCTTATCATTAGAAACATCATAACCGGCTACCTTGCCAAAATCTATAGTCAGCTTATCAATTAATGGAAGAGTAGCAAGTAGATTTAAAGTGTAGACCAAAAGATCATCAGCTTACAAGGCTACTTTTTTACCCAGCCATTGGAGCTGAAGGGAGATATACCTGACTCTTTCCTGATTCTCCTTGCCAATGGTTCCCTGTATAAATCAAACAATAACGGGGACACGGGGTAGCCTTGTCTTGTCCCCCTAGTTGTCTTAAAAGAGGAAGTCAAATTCCCATTTACCAACACCTTAGCACACAGGGAGTTGTAAATAAGGGCAAGTGTCCTGCAAAATCTATCTCCTAAATTAAGGGATCTCATAAGAGTTTGCAAAAATACCCAGCTTACTCGGTTGAATGCTTTTTGCAGCATCCAAAGCTATTATTGCCAATGAGGACATATGTCAATTCATGTAACGTTCTTCCTCTTCTGAAGCCTTTCTGATCCTCATTAATAAGGTCACCCACAGTACCATTGAGCCTACCAGCTAGGATTTTAGCAAATATTTTGTAGTCACAAAACAGTGAAATGTGCCTGTATGATTCGCAGTTCTTTGCACATTTCCCCGGTTTCAAAATTAATGTAATAATTTCTTCATTCCACGATATAGGTATAGACATCCCTTCTTGAAAAATCTAATTAAATAACTTTGTCAGAATTGGTAACAGAGATCCTGCTAGAGCTTTATATACGTTGTGCAGAAGACTGTCTGGACCAGCTGCTTGCCCTGTTTACCAGCCTTAATTGCTTGTTCCATTTCTAGAGGGTTTATATAACTATTTATAAAAGCATTTATATCCTCATTTAATATTTCAAAAGCATCTTTGTACAACCAAATCCTCACACCCTCTTCTGTAACTTCTAAGTCTTCTTGATATAACCTTTCAAAACAACTTTGGAAAATGTCCTCAGTCCCTTTGCTATGTTTCACCACCATCCCAGTGTCTTTGCATTTTATCTCACCAAAAAGATTCCTCATTCGATCGGATTTTGCTTTCCATGCTCATAATTTACTGCAGTTTTCCCCATATTTGAAATGGGCAAGTTTACTAGCCTCCCATCTCTTCCAGCATTGAGGCTAACTACATTTTTAGATTTAATAACACTAACCGTAGAGACTCTATTACTTTATATTCTAGATTCAGAGTGGATATTTCTTCTTCTACTGCCCGTAGCTGATTTTCTAGATCTGTAACCTCCCTCCTATATGCTTGCCTTTTAAAAGCTAACTTACTTCCTGTTCTGCTCCTTAAGTAAGCTTTGTAGCCTAAATTAGATTGAAAAAATTCTTCTGTCTCCTCGTTAAGCAATCCTACATCTTCTTGATCGAACAGCAAAGTGCAGTCCATTGTCCATCTGGCCTGAACCTTTTTATTTGTTAGGGCCATGTCTAATAATACTGTGGATAGGTCCGATAAATGGGCCCGTAAATGTTTAACATCCTGTACCTGATTTTTTATATTAAATTCTATTAAATAATCGATTCTAGATTGATGTCAATATTTTTTGTTGTTAGAAGTGTAGCCTGTTCTACCTCCTGCTCTCTCTCTCCAGATATCACATAGGTCTAGTTGTTTCATAGAAAGTTTTATCTGTGCCACAATTTCTTGGTTAACTATTGACCTCCTTATGATTTACCTACCTAAAGTGCTGTCTAAGTCTGCGTTAAATTCTCCCGCTAAAATGATAGGATCGGGAAATTTAATAACTCCGCTAACATCTGTCTGAAAGGGGCTATTTTGTCTACGTTAGGTCCATAATGCCCACCAACATGAATCTTTGACCATAAGCCACAAGTTTTGCAATAAGCCATCTACTTGAGTTATCTGAAGCACTCTCTTTAATCACTATCCTGGGATCCATTTTTATGAAAATTGCCACCCCTTTTGAATTTGAATGATGCTTTGTACATATTATATTTTGGGCCCATCTTCACAATTTGAACAAGTCTACACACTCCTTTTCAATCAAGTGTGTCTCATGCAGGATTATAACCTGAGCTGGAGGATCTTTTAAATATTGCCGTAGTCTTCCCCTTCTTCCTTTAACCCTCAACCCATTTACATTCAATGATAAGATCTTAATTTGGGCTACCATGGCTCTTGTAGTCCCTCTTTAATTTCACGGCAGGTGCTCGTAAAGCAACATCGCATGTTAATAAAAAAATTCTTCAAGGGTCCTGAAGCATCTGAGGCTGAAGCGTCTGAGGTTATTTTGAATTTTTATCCCAAATGCTCACCACCCAGTGCCCATACCCCCTAACCCTCCCCCCCTGGAGAACCTGCCCTGACTTCCTCTTGGCCTAAGCCCTTTGGGAGCTGTCCCCCCAGTGTGCTGAATTAAATTATATATACCTGAGAGGGAAGTTTTAAGAAAACCTTGTTATTCAACAAATAATCTTAATATCGCTTAATATTGCTCTTACAAGAAGAGCAAAAATAAAAATAAGAAATCAAAATAAGGAGAAAACTAAAACATGATTATCATGATTATCTCTCCTAATTTCTCATTTGTTATTTCCTTGATCCCAAAATACTCTCTTTAAATGCATCAGCCTCCTTAGGACAGCTGAAGATATGCATTTTGTTACAATACATTACTTTTAGGACTGCTGGAAATTTCAACTGGACTGTTGCCCCCAATTTCTTTAATGGGTCTATCCTTTTTCATAGTTCCCACTGTTTATTTGATGTGATGTGAGAAATATCGGACCGTATCTCACATGCAATCTAGTCTACTTTTAATGATTTCAATTTCAGGGCACTTGACAGTATACGTTCTTCTAAACTGAAGGTGAATAAGTTAATCAAAATCTTACTTGGCTTAGATCTGTTTGGATTCAATCTAAATGGGTCTCTATGAACTCTTTGCATATCCTTGAGGATGTCTTGCTCAATGTACTTAATTTGCACCCCACTTTTAATCAATCTACCCACAAAGCTTTTTACATCTTCCCTCTCTGTTCCTTTCGGTACATTCAAGATCCACAGATTGTTCAATCTATGGTAATTTTTCAAAAGCTCCAGTCTCTCCTGGTGGCCTTCTTTTGTTTTTAAGGAGCTAATATCCACTTTATTGACTTGTACCTTTAATTTTAAATCTTTAACTGATTCTTTTAGGATAGCCGTTCTATTAGCGAGCTCATCCATCTTTTTTTCTAGACTTTCACAGGCCGTTCGAATTTCTCTTTGATTGATCTCGGAGGTCTCGGACCTACTCCTATTTTTTAACTAGAGAGCCTGGATCAGAGCCCCTACTGACTGTCCCTCGTCACCCCTTGGGGGTGTCCTGATGACATTTGTATCCAAAGTCAGTTGTATGCCAAGTGATGCATTAGGAGTTATGGATATTGTGTTTCCCTTTATACTCTCCCTTAAGGACTCTCCAGACTTTGGCACAGTTTGCTGTTGACCTTGTACGTCTTCATCCAAATCCCCTGTGTCATCTACAGATAGCACTTGGAATCTGTTAGGGCTTTTTACATTCACCAAACCAGATGCAATATTTCCTTCTGAAGTATCAGTCTGCTCCTCATATAGCGCCCCACACAAGCCCCCTTCTCCAGACGTGCTTCCACCTTCACTCAGTATTAAGGTTTTTGGGAGAACATTGAAAAAAGTTATGAGGGAGGGGGTAATCCTAACCTTCTGGTCAACCTTATTTTGTTTTTTACGACCTACTCGTTCAGAGTTGCAGTTTTTGCCAGAGGCTGCTTTCTGTGAAATAATTGTAACCTTTGCTTCTTGCTTACCTTTACCAACCCCTCCCTCCGGTCCTCCTTTATTTACTGATTGGTCAAAGAGGAGAGCCCCTTTTCTAGAATTCCTCAAGGAATATCTTGACTTGCTTTTCTCTTCTGCTCATTCCGTGGTGGCTGCCTCATTGGCGCCAACCTCAGCTCAACGTCTGCACCTCCCCGCAAGTGATCTTACACTGTGGTGTGATCTCTGCTTTCTGATTTCTCCTAATGAATCATGTAGCTCTTGGTGGTGTGAGAATGGCATCTCTGACTCGTAGTGACCCTCGGCCTCACAACGCCTCCCGACGCTCTCTCCTCCACCTTTGCCCCGAAAGGAAATCCTTGTAGCAGCCCGCCGCCTTCTTTGGAGCTCAAGCGTGGCTTACGTCCAGTACTGTCCCTGATCTCTGACACCCGACATACCCGCCGTGGCTGAACCATGTTGGATATAAGCAAACTTTCGCCCGCAGTCATGAGCTGGTTACTGGCACCATCCTTTTTCTCTTCTTTTAGCCAGTCCGTTTCATTAAAGGTCCTTGTTTTCAGGAACCAGTTTTCAATTCAGATGGACAAATCCAGAAAGGACAGTCCTTTTTTTCTGATACTGTCTCTGCAAATTTCAGGTACGGATTATATGTTTAATCATTTCAGAGAGAGTTTAGCAACTTTCCAGATTCAAACATCATCTATGAAGCAACGCCAAAGACAAATGTCATTTTGGTAGGAGTTTGTGCCAGAAAATATGTGCGCCTTCTCAAAATTATACATATGCAGGCAGGCCGAACTCGGGGCAACGGTACTGACAATTGATGCTCCTAGAATTTTCAGGTACCAAGTATCTTCTAAGAAATATTCTTTGAGGGCTATAATGGCACATTCCAAGATTAAATGAACCTGTGTTGGCGAACTCCAATCAGTGGACCTCAGAAAATCCTCAATAACGCCCAGGGTACCATCCTGAGGAATGATTGTGTAAAGGGTTTCTACATCTAATGTTATCAACAACTTAGCTGTAGTCTTGCGGTTTACTCTGGTAAATAGATTCATGACAGCTTGAGTATCGTCAGAAATGTGAGATTGCATTCACCTAACGGACTCAGGAAATGGTCACAAAATCTAGATAAAGGTTCTAATATCGAGCCAATCCCTGGTTCTTCCAGGGGGAGAAATCCTTACTTTCTAAATCATTGGAAATATATCGAAATAAAGAGTTTTTAGCTGTTGATTTTTCAAAACTTCCGCTTTCTCAGTTGTCATCCAGCTTGAGACCTTTGCTTAATTCGCCATGATCCTTATATTTCAATTCAAATCTGTTGTCTGGCTGAGAGTGATGATTTTCGAATATCTTGTGTCTGTTAACAGTCATGTTTGTAATCTTTTGTAGACAAGATTACAATTGCTCCATCCTTATCCGCCGTTTTTATGGTAATAGTATTGTCATTTGAGAGAGACTTAATCACTTCTCTTTCAACTTTGGTGATCAGTATGTTGTTCAAAGGGCCGGTTCAAAAGGAAGGATTTCACTAGAGTTAGACCTGGTATTCTTGTCGTCTTTTGCCCCCAACTTTTTTCCTTCAGACCTCCTGTTTTTGCTGACTTTGTTTTTACTGGCTTTAGGACCCTGCAATCTTTACTACTGCTAATCAGTGCTAAAATGGATGGATGTCACCCCTAAAATAGGCCCTAGAGAGCCGCAAGGGCAGGGTGCATTGTATTTTAAACGTTTGACATGTCCTTCTAAGCTTTACATGTCCTGGTAGTGACAAATTCTTAAATGTGTTTTTCACTAGTGCAAGGCCTATCTCTCCCATAGGATAACATTGGAGTTACCGTATTATATTTTATATGTTTAATTACCAAATCAAATGGGAAGGGATGACACTTCAAGTTGGTGTCTCTGGAATCACATTTAAAATCCTAACTTATGGTGAAGTCAGATTTTAAATTGCAATTCAGAAAATGCCACTTTTAGAAAGTTGGCATTTTATTGCCTTAGTCATTTGGTGCCTGCAGTCTGTCTCTGGTCACATGACTGGCTGTAGTTGGCAGTTGGACTTTGTGTATTATTCCTAGACAGCCACACAATGGGAGCATAGGTGTGACTAGATTGGCATTCACTGACAGGAATGAAGGTAGGAGCTGGGCCCATCGTTACTTACACCTAAATAGGCTGTGTACTGTCCCCACACAAAGGGCTACATTGGTCTGGAGCCAGAGAAGGCAGGGCATCTGTGCACTTCAAAGGCATGCCTCTAGAAGCTTCTTCCAACTTCAAAGGCACAACTGTGTATCAAAGAAGGACCTTAGAACCACAACTTAAAAACACTTCTGGTCCTGTTGTGCTGGCCTGCTGCCATCTTGCCTGGGGAGGAAGAAGTGGACCTGCGAACCTTCTTGAACTTAGGACACCAAAGTGACTGAAAGGGCTAGTCTGTTGGGCTCTGAATCTGAGCTTTGAGGACTTAAAAGGCTCCCCAGTAACTTCCTGTCCCCAGGTGGTACCTCTGAGGTCCTGGACCATTGGTTTCTCTTAGCAAGCTCTTAAATCAAGTTTGTAGGCTCTTCAAGACTGTGAATGGGCCTGTTTGCACTGCAACCATGCTGCTCGCACTGAAAATCAATGCGAGACGCCTCCAGCCCATCTCTTTGCCAGCAAGCATTGATCGCCACAGAGCACCAGCAATGCGAGTCTCCAACCCACCAATCCTCGACTCCTGACCTGCTCCTCGCGCCACTTCGACAACCCCCAGCGACGGGCTCCTTGCAACCCTTTCCATGCTCCTTGCGGCGCTTTCCAACACAAACCTTGACTCTTAGAACAAAACCTGAAAAGGTAAACCATCAGCGGTTTTAATCTGGGCATGTACCCGACCTGCGCTCTATAGCGGTCAGCCTGAACTTTTAACTTTGTCCCGGTCAATCTCTACCAGATAGCAACGATTGTCACTTTATGCTTTTTAGCAATATATTGCAGTATATTATTTAAAAATTCATAACTCCAGTTCTACAGATTAGATCTTTATTTTGGTCTTTTTTTAATTTATTAATTTAAGCACTATTTGACGAACCTGGTTGGGGTCTTTTTGTGTAGTGTTTTTACTGTTTTAATGTTTGAAGTGATACTCCGTGCCAAACTACCAGGGAGTTGAGCACAGGATAATTTGGGGTTTACTTGTGCCTGACTAGGGTTGTGGTTGTTGCTTGACCAAGGCTGACACCCCAGTCAACCAGTAAGCCAAATTCTATCAATTAGGTATTGCTGCTGTAGAAGGAGTAAATGTTGAAGGGTTTATCTGACTTGTATTCATATAGTCGCCTTCCAGTGGTTTATCCTTGAAGAAGGCTTTTAGTCCGATCTTTCTAAAAGAAAAGTTGAATAATTTACAGTTGAGCCTCAATGGATCATCGCAAGGGGTGGAGACAAAACTCTCTGACAGGTTGACAATCAAGTCCTTTTGTTCATTTATTTCCCCCTGCTGCGTGTCATCATCTAAAGTACCCGCATGTTTCATTGGATGTGTTGTCCTTTTTCTTTGATCTTCCTCTTACTTTGCCCCACCTATGCCTAAAACAGTTGGGCAAACAGTGCCATGGAGCGAGGAGGAAAAATGCACCATTGGTGTGGCCTCATCAGTGGGTGTTGTTGACAAGGATATTGTACCATCTGGTAGCCATAAATCCTCAAGGGGGGGGGGGGCAAAATTCACCCTCACTGCACCATTCATCCAAACTGAGATGCCTCCATTGACTTTTTTTCCTTTATTCTTCTGGAAAGCTTTTCCTTCAAGGGTCTTATATCAGCCTTCACACCTGTGTTTAAATGTTCCCGATAAAGGGGAGGCAGAAAACTCAAAAATGCCAAGCACAGCCTCCTACAAAATATATGGTCTTCACTCACCTCCCTGCACACAAAGTGTGTATGTCCCTCACCTGCCCTTTTATCTTTCACACAAATCCATTCCAAAAGTTCCAACAATGTTCTCTTTTTTTCTACGGGTAGCTTCTGTTTCATCTGCACTGAATCTAGTTGAAGACCGCAAATAGTCAAAAGAAAACCTCACTTGGGCCACTGTCTTTCCCGGATCTAATGGCACACCCAAATCCAGCATCGAATCTTGAAACTTCCCCAACAAATATCTCCTAATCAGTTGACAATGGGGGCCCAACAATTCAAGTAATGTGTCATGCACTGCATGCCAGTAAAAAACAAAAAAACACTGCAAGAAGCTGCTAATAGTTTCAAACAGTGCACAAGAAATTGAACATGCTATAGGAGTTGCCTTATCAACAATAAAGAACCGCCAAATTGAACAACGAACAGCTCAAAGTAATTTGGATATACTGGCAGACACCAAAAAGCTGACTTTATATCGCCTACAAAGCCCTGGACCCAAACTTGTTTGTAAATACAGTAGTCATGTCTACAGTATCATAGTAAACCCTGCTCAGTTCCTCTGGCATAAAGTCATTGATAGACTCGCCTTCTAGACAGGATAAGTGTTGTATCAGCCTGAAATCTGCCTTGCTCTATTTTCAGCACAGCCCCCTTGGGTGAAATGATCAATCTCTCCAAAGGCCAATTTTCAAAAGGACCTTCCATCCTCCCCTCCTGCACATCGATCATTAGATTTTACCAAATCAGATCCTCATGTTCCTTCACAGAACACAAAAGTCTCCACCCATCTCCATTCTCTTGGTCCCTCATATGCCAAGCTGAACCCAAACTCATTTTTCCTTTTGCACCACATCAATATATTTAATTAGGGACACATGGTGTTCTGGTTATTTTGCACAGTGAATGCTAGAGTATTTAAAGGATGCTGCTGTCCAGTTTTCCATGTTAACCAGCACCCTGGGCCTCCTAGCAAGCTCATATTCCTCTTCTGAAGAAACTTTCTTTCCCTTGGCCTCCCAGTGTAGAAGTTAGCAAAATTATATATATTCTACTTTCCAAATCTGTCCCTTGGTCGACGCATCAGTGTGCCCACAAGGGTTCATGGTTAAGGAAAGCTCAAAACTATGAATGTAAAGCTGCATATTAATTAGGATATTCGTCCTGTTGCTTAAAGACAGAAAAATTTCTTTTCATTTACAGGATGCTGTTGAAAAAGTCCTCTTTAATTGTTCATGGAGCAGGCCTGCCCTCCTGCAGTTTCAACATCAAGTGGCAGGTCTGCATTGTCGCTGGCCCCATTGCCTTCCTCCCCCGACAATGACACATGGGGAGGAACCAGCCACACCATGCCCTCTGCCACCCTGGAGGCCTTTGCCGACAAAACTGTGTTGACCGGTACCACCTCCTATTTTATCATTTCCTTTCTGTTTTGCCACAACTGATGCAAGGCCTTTCAGCCCTGGAAGGCTGCCCCGCAGCGGCCACCTGCTCTTCTCCGGTTTGTACACCTGCCTCCCTTACCATGTTCTTCAACTGACTCATGGGCGAGAGAGCAGAACATAATCGCAACCACAACTTCCCCCACAGAATGCCCAGCTTAATGAGATCAGCCCTACCCGCCACAGACAGAGCTAGCAGTGCATCAACAACTAATTTACTCTGCACACTTGTCATACTTCAACTCTATAAACACCAAAACTCGAAAAGCTCCTCCTTTTCTTATACCATGCTCCAACCTTTATAATCTCCAGCTATTAACCACTCCAATTCTCACAAAAAAAATCTTCCTGTCCCTGCTGACGGGTGTGCCCACCTGTCAAAGAAACAAGGGAGGTCTCAGGTCTAATTGCCCAATCCTTTGAAGTCCTTGGCCCCATCCCCTGTGGTCACTAGACCTCACTACTCACCTGAAAAGCCTGGGGGGAGAGAGGAGGGTAAGCCTCAATCCCCGACTCCCAAAACCCATTGAGGACATGCTCACATGTTATGATCATACAGCCATAACCGGTAGTAGCCAACCCAGACTTGAAATTAGATGTTTTGGGTTGCCTAGGGAAGAGTGACCCGTCTTGACTTTGACCCACATGTGTATGAATGTGCAATGTGAGCCTACTCTGGTGCAGATGAAAATGACTTAACCTTTAATCCCGACTGATTGGCGATAGAAAAGGTACAGAGAACAGGTGCTTTGTTAATATGTAGTCTATTCCATTGGGAGAACAGATGCCATGTTATGAGGGCACAAAAACTCCACTCTATATGTTGAAAGTTCAAGACAGACCCTCAAGTCAGTTGTGCTGGAACAATTTTCATATTAAGGGTGCTGCCACCAATGTTACATCACTGAACTCAAAGGGATTCTGAAAAATTCAAACATCACACAAAGAACAGGTGTTGCAAATCAGCCACGCACATTCAGCAGGAGAGAGGTATGAGTGTAGTATTTTGCTGGTGCTTCTGTTGCATTTAGGAGCACATTTTCACAAATGTAATACTAAAACGTGGTGTAGTAGCACAGCCTCATTTACAGAGAGCACATTCTCCATGAAAATGACCACTGTCTTTGCACAGACTACTGTTTTACTGATAAAACTATACGGAGTAAGAATGATAATGTGTAGAAATTGGGTTTCAGCAAATATTCGTAATGCGTCAAGATTTTGTTTTTGATCCTATTAAAAGATTTGTTTTCATAACACTTCAGAATTATTAAAGTGCTTCATTTGTGCTTCGCTAACTATTTATTGGAAATATTTGTACAGTTCATTTATAGATACTTAACTTTTGTTGTGCGTTTGAAGAAAACAACCTTTCCTTTCACAACAAGATTGTCACATTTCTCTTTACAAACTCCTCAGGCTTTGCAGTCAGAGAAAGAAAAGTAAACACCAGTCTCCATGTTAAAAGAATAATCTGTAAATTGACAGAAGATAAGAATTACATTTGACCTCTGTCTTTGAACACACAGCAAATGTGACAAAATAAAAAAACTAAATTCTCCTTCAGGACTGCATCATGGTTATTTGTGGGGTGCACCTGCACCCCATTCTCCTAAATTCAGCACCTATGTAGAGCGTTTCCGTCTCTTTTCTAGTGCTCAAGAGAAGAGAGCCTGTAAGTGATGCTCTGCACAGAAAACACCTTGTTGTTGGATGGTCATTTATTCTAACAACAGACAGGTTCAATGTAGATATGTAAAAGCTACACTTGATGCCAAAAACAAGTAAAAGGAATGACTCTTAAAACTTACTTAAATCTAGGAAATGAACGTGAGCCAAACATGCTAAATGTGATATAACGGAAGCCCATTTTGCTCAAACCAATCAAGGGTAATTGCTGTCTGTCATTATTAGATCACCATGTTACCAATTATTATGAATTATTATACAGATAAAAAGAACCCTACCCCATTTATGCAATACCACTCAAAATGTACAAATGCTTTCAGAAGGAAATGGGACACTTCAGCAGGAAATGGGGCACTTCGGCTTGATACTATTCAGTAATACAGGATGACATTTAAATAATTATTTTCATTTTGAATGTCACAGGGTATTCTAGAGGTGGCAAAAGTTGAAGCGCGTGTTTCAAGACTACCAAACCCCCCGAAGGATGCAATCAAACAGTGCTTAAATTGAGTTAGTGGTTGTCCGTGGGGGACACCACACTCATTTTTGTGCACTGGCACTTATTCTCCTGCACCAGATATTTGCCTTGAGGGAAAAACAGAGAGATCGGAAAGACGGCAAAACCGTCTCCAAAGGAGACAGCAGGAATGTGCAAGAGTGAGATAAAGATTCCAGTAATGTCTGGTAGAGGATTTAAGACTAGCAGCCTTGGTATTGAACGAGCCGACGTTTAATTGCACCGGCTACCCGCTTCTATGCAGAGCTTCGAGCACCGGCAATCTTTCTGTCACAAATTAAGCACTGCTATTTACCCATCACCAGATCCGGTTAAAGGTTGGTCTGGTGGAAGAGTGGATTAATGCATCCACTCTATACGTGTGCCTTTCACCTCATGGTCACAAGATCATTTCACAGCGATCCACTCAACCTGTCATTCTTCTGAGGATGCTAAAATGGGTACCATTGAGTAGGGTGGCAGTAAACAGCTGCTATTTCAGTGAAATGAGTACAATTGATTTAGGTAACAATAAACACCTGTTAATTCAGAAGCCAAAAGACCTATGGTTGAACATGCCCTTTACAAAGACTCATTATGTCACCATAAAAAAGTATAGCACGTTCATTTTCTTTGGTAAGCTATATTATACAGGGGAATAGTAGTTGAGTAATTCCTAATGTTATAACAAGGTAGTCATTGTCTTTATTAATCGTGTCTACTAAAGCCTTTTTTATTATGACGCTAACAATGGTCTCTTTCACTTATATCTCTCACTTATGAAGGAAATATACAAAGAAAAAAATTGAATACAAATTGCTTAATTTAGCAAAGGATTTTTGATTGAGATTTCATCTTTTATTTCAATTTAAATAAGGAGAGTCGTTTTTATGTGTCAGGTAGGCCTGGGCGGTAAATTCTGTTACGCTCACGGAATTTGGGTAATTTCGCACTCTGCGGAGAACGCAGAATTGGCCAAAATTCGGCGATCCGCGACTTTGTGGAATTGTTTGCTTGTTCGCGCTTTCAAAATGCGTGTGCGAGATATTTCTCCCCGAGCACGCAATTAGCATTCATTCACAGGAAAAAAGCATTGTGAACGGGCGGAACAAGCAATTCCTCGTGTTCGCGTAACTCTGCGTGCTCGCGGAGATTTTTTACCATTTCGCGGAGCTATGCGGAGCTATGCGTAGTGCGACCACGCAAATTCCCCCCACCCCTAGTGTCAAGCAGATTTCTCACTCAGAACTAAATTGGTCATTTAGACCAAAAATTGCCGAAGTGTCATCAAATTTTTATACAGAGTACATCTGTATATATACTCTAAATAAGGCGAAGGGGGCATCAGCCAGTTTTTGGCAGATATCCTGTATCTACAAAAGTCGATCAACACGGAAGGGTTCTTCAACACTCTTTAGTAAAAAATTACACGAAAAGGGTATCAATGCAGATTAGTATCAGAACATACTACTGATATCTGTGAAACTGAGAAGACACCTTCAGTACAAAGAAAGGATCCAGTCTAAGCATGAATCCTTCCTCAAAGAAAGTAAAAAAAGGCTCTCTAGCCAGAGGTGCTCCTAGCTCCATAATTCTCCTTGCAGAGGAAAGAGCTACAAGGAACACCGCCTTAAATGTTTAGAACTTATTATCAGAACATTTCAATGGCTCAAAGGGCTGAGAATCCAAGGCTTTCATTACCAAGGGTGAATTCTATAATGGATATAGGAGTTTCACAAACGGTCAGCAAAATGAAATGCTGACAGATTTCCCTAAGAAGCTCAGGAAGCTCTGATAGCCACCTTTGAGAGGTACTGGCGAGAATGGAAGCTAGGAGGCTTGATATGCTTATCAATGGATACATTTTATTCAAAAGATTTGGTTAAAAAAAAATGTCCTTCTCGGGCTTTGATTCATGCGTCGTATTATTACACTCTCCTCTCCTTCTGTATTTCGGGCCTTTAACTTTGGCTGTACGTCCCCCAGGAAGCTTGGAAGAAGAAAGAGGACGGTGAGTATCTTATGGTAGGTAGGATTCTACTAGGATAGTGACCATCACCACACTAGGAGTGAAATGGGAGAGGGGGATAGATTTTTCAGTCTTCGTTTCAGGTCAGGATTAGAGTTATAATTCATAAAGAAAGATGAAAAAAAACAAATATTTGAAAGCTTTTGATCAACATTGCTTATGGCATCTCTTTTGTGGCCCTAAACAGTTTATGGGTAGCATAACGAGACTTCAGGCACTCCTGGGTATCCTCAATATCAAATGCACTTGAAACCTATCACCCAGTGCCAGGGTTAATCCCCCCTTTTGTATCCTTGCGCCTTGTTTTGATGGCCGCAAAGTATTGTCTGTCCAGCCTATATTAGTCGGCCTGCACGACATATACGGATGGAAATGTGGATTGGTGAAACGACTGCAACTCCTCCAGAGTTAACAGAATAAAAGCAGTTGTGTTTGTGACCTCGAGGAGTTTTCTGGCCCCCTTCCCTCACTACCCTCCCTGCTCCCTTGAAACTCCCTCCCTCTCTCTCTTTGAATCACCCACCGTAGCCCGATTGCGGATCACTCACCGTCCGAGCCGCATCTTTCGTGAGTTGCGGTGGAGATGTTGCACCTCCTGGGAGGACTCGACCAATCCTCACACCACTCTTCGCATCCTCGTTGTCTCCGAGGTTGTCTCCCGCTTCCTCATCCTTACTCCTCGGTGTGTGCTCTGTTCCTCCGTCTCTGGCATCTTGCAGCCCTCCTTAGTTCCACCTCCCGGTCTCGACCTCCTGATGCACTTCCTCCTCCGGACTCGCCTTTTCACTTCCTCTGGGGAAGTCCAATTGGTTCCTTTCATCCAGGACCTTCAGTGAGTTCAAGGCTGGACTGAACTGCATGGCTTTTGACGTGTTTCCTTCCTGCACGGGAGAGGTTTGGTGCCACGGGTCAACCCTTGCTGATGTTGAGTGCTCCTGCGTTCGCAAGGGATTCAGTGACTTGGTCCAAGGTACGTAGTGGGCTTAGGGGGTGTGATGTCAGCCCCCCTTACATCCACCTTCCATAACTTTCTTTTGTACAAGGAATGGATCCAGGGGATTCCTGGAGAGATAATCAGCATTGGTCTGTTCTTTTCCTCTTCTATGAAGGGTAGTGAATCTAAAGGGTTGTAAGGCCAGGAACCAACGTGTGATCAGGTTGTTATGTCCTTTGCTCCTGGAGAGCCATTCTAGTGGGGCATGATCTGTATATATTGAGTGAACTCCCACCCATCAAGGTAGTACTTCAATGACCCATTTGATGGCCAGAGCTTCTTTTTCCACTACAGAATAGCTTTTTTCTCTGGAAAACAACTTACGGCTAATGTAAATTACAGGTCTCTTGTCCCCTTGAGTATGCTGTTGGGATAGAACTGCTCCTATGCCGTATTCTGAAGCATCTGTTTGGAGTATGAAGGGTCTGGTGTAGTCTGGACTAAGAAATACCGGTTTTGTCGTTAGGGCCTGTTTTAACTGCTGAAAAGCCTGCAAGCCTCTGGCTGAGGGTTGTTTGAGCTCCTTTTCAGTTCTTACTTCTTTCTTTAGGAGATCAGATAAAGAGGCGGCTATTTGGGAAAAAGAGGGTATGAACCTTCTGTAATAACCCAGGATACCCAGGAAGGCACGTAGATCTTATTTTGTGAGAGGGAAGGGCAGTTTGGAGGAGCCGGCTATTTCTCCTCCTGTGGCTTTATGATCCCTACCCCAAGAGCTACCCCAGATATTTCACCGAGCGACCAGCCAAATGACTTTTGGTAGGATTTATGGTTAACACTCCCTCCTTTAATGCTTGTATTACTCGGCTAAGGCGGTTTAAGTGTTGTTCCCAAGACTCACTATAGATTATTATGTCATCTATGTAAGCGGCAGAAAACCCATCTCATGGTTTAAGTATTTGATTCCTCAGTCTCTGAAAAGTGGCAGGGGCTCCATGTAACCGAAATGGTAGCACAGTGAACTGATATAATCCTCCCGGGTGGAGGAGGTTGTTTTCTCCTTGTCTTGTTCTCGTAATGGTACCTGCCAGTATCCTTTACATAGGTCTAGTGTGCTTATATATTATCCTTTGCCTAATCTCTCAACCATTTTGTCTACTTAGGGTAGGGGATAGGCATTGAATTGGGATATTTTATTGACCTCCCTAAAGTCTATGCAAAACCTGATAGAACCATTAGGTTTGGGTACTATGACAATGGATGAGCACCGTTCCTTATTGGCGGGTTCGATTATTCCTATCTTTAGCATTTGTTGGACCTCGTTTTCAAAGGCTTCTCGCCGGGATTCAGGAGTAGGATAGGGTCAGAGCTGTACATTTTTCCCTGGGGTTATATGTATTGCATTTTGAATCAGGGAAGTCTTCCCTGGGGTCAATGAGAAAACAACCAGAAAAGGGAGAAATCTTTCATTTAGTTCTTGCCGGAGAAGCGGAGGCAAGTTGGAATCAATACTTTGGTGAAACGAAGGAGTGGGGTTTTCTACCTTACCTACTAGGGCTGGTTTAGCACCTTCCCATTTTTTAAGTAGATTAATATGATAGATCTGGTTGTTATTTTTGTTATGTGGGGTCTAATTCTAGCCGATAGGGGATCGGGATCACTTTCTCTAGGACCTTAAGGGGGCCCTGATGTTGCCCTATCAATTTATGGTCTGACGTGGATATCATCAATAAGGCCATATTGCCTACGTTCAGGGTTCGCTCTGTGTTTTTTTAATCATAGTGCCTTTTTTGGGCCTTTTGGGCTTGTTCTAGGCGTATTTTTAATATACTCCTGATCTGATGTAGGTGATATTTTAAGTTCCATACATACTCACGTAGAGGTTTATCTTCTCTCGATTCTTCCCATTCCTTCTTTACCATAACCAGCAAAGTACAAAGTTTTTTCCCATATAAGAGTTCAAAAGGGGAATACCCAGTATTCTTTTGTTGCTTGCACCGGATGGCAAAGAGAACTAAATGCATCATGTCTTCCCATTTACGTGTCTCCAGTTCTAATAATTTCTTTAAGGTTGTCTTGAGAGTGGTGCTATACCTTTCTACCAGTCAATCTGTTTGTGGATGGTAATTAGAGGTGCATATTTGTTTTATGTTTAGCTGTTGGCACACCTGCTTCATTAAGTGAGACACAAAAGGGGTGCCCTGATCAGTTATAATCTCCTCCGGAAACCCCACTCTGGAGAACACACTAATCATGACTAGAACATATCGGTACCGACTGTATGAGTGGAGAGGTCCTATTAGGTCCATTCCTACCCTAGAAAATGGTTCATCTATGGTCGGAAGGGGTTGTAACCCTACTTTTGGGGGAAGATGCCTGCTAATCTTTTGACATGATAGGCATTCCCGGCAATATTTGCGGACCTGATAATAAATACCAAGCCAATAGAATTGTTCTAGGATGGCCTTTTAGTTTTTTTCCCCTCCAAAATGTCCCACAAGAAGATGGCTATGTGCAAGTCAAAGTATCTTTTCCCTGAATGTCTGAGGTACTAGTAATCGTAAGTGCTGATCTTTTACCAATATCCGGTACAATAACCCCTTTTTTAAATCAAAAACTGGGGCCCTACTTGATTAGGTTCTTCGTAGTTGACTGCTCTTTTCCAAGCTTCTTGGAGTGTAGGGTCTTCCCTCTGAGCGATGTGGAACTTTTGATCGTGTTCCAGGCCAATTCCTTTTTCTCTCGCTTTTTCTGTTTCTTTCTCTTCTTTGTATGGCTGGTGGCCATTCTTGAGCTGTTAATTGGGCTAATGGTGCTGTCTCCCTCCAATTGTCTTCAATGAGCCATTTCTCTTTTATTAAGTTCTCCATAGAGGGGTAGTCATTTCTGAGAACCAAGGTTTCAGGTAGCTTAGGAATGAGCCCTATGTTAAGGGATACTGGTTTCACCGAGGGTTCATGTTGGATGCTTACTCCCATGGTTGAATAGGACTTTTTGTCTCTGTGCACACACTGAATGCTTAAAACTCCAGTGGTTTTTTGTATCCCTCCTGGGAGAGCTTGGGGTTGCATTACACTTTGGAGGCATCCCGTGTCCATCAATGCCTTCCGTAGCTCTCCGTTGATTGAGACTTGGCGGTGGTACGGTGGAGTTTTGTATTCTTTTGGTGTGCATACATAGGACTTTGTTAACCCCACCTCCATGGGCTCTTCCTTTTGAGGGCATATCAGGGCGATATGACCAAACATTCCACAGTGAAAGCATTGGGGTCCAGGGTAAGGTCGCGGTCTCAGGGCTACATGCAAAGACCCGGGTAAGAGGGTCACTGTTTCTGATTTTTTTTGTGGGGGCTCTGATGTTCTTGAAAGGGGTCCTCTTCTCCTGAGGTTTCCATGAAAGGTCTTCTCATCCCCTGTGGATCTCTTGGGCTCTGCTAAAAGCGCTGGCGATTTTCACTGCCCTTTCCAGGGTAAGCTGGGTGTGCTGCCATCCCACCTTTGTACGGGTGGGTGTAAGTATGACAGATATTGTTCTAAATATACTTTCTCCATAATTTCTTCCATGGTAGATATTTTAGGTTTTAGCCATCGATCTGCCAAGTCTCTTACACTGTAATATAGTGTGGTCCCTCTTGAATTTGTCTCAGACGGATCCTATCAGTCTCTTCATCTACTCCCAAGCATTCTAAAATACTCCTTTTCACCTCATCATAGGGCGTTACTCTGAGTGGGTTGGCGGCTTGATAGGCTGCTTGGAGATCACCTGAAAGAAGGGGTCCGAGGTACTGCACCCCCTTGTCTGGGGGCCAGGCAGCAGATCTTGCCGTTCTCTCAAAGTTTGAGAAGAAAAAGTCTGGATCTTCCGCTGACATACTTTTGCATAATTACAGAGGGGACGGTGGTTTGTATCCTCTGTTGTCTCAGCTAGTTTATCAATTACAGTTTCATGGGTATGGCTTTGTTTGGTGAGGGTCTTGTGCAATTTCTCTCTATCATCTTATGCTACAGCCATGAACTTCTCCCTTATTTTCCCTAGCTTTTCCTGGTTTTCTGCCATTTTATGCATGGCTGCCTCCATTTCCTTGGGAGAGACGGGCGGAAATGGAACTAGGAGGCTTGATATGCTTATCAATAGCTACGTTTTATTCAACAGTTTAGGTGCAAAAAAAATGTCCTTCTCGGGCTTTGTTTCATGCGTCGTTTTGGCGTCACATTATTCCACTCTCCTCTCCTTCTGTATTTCGGGCCTTTAACCTTGGCTGGACGTCCCCCAGGAAGCTCGGAAGAAGAAAGAGGATGGTGAGTATATTATGGCAGGTAGGATTCTACAAGGATAGTGACCATCACCACACCAGGATTGAAATGGGGGGGGAGAATTTTTCAGTCTTTGTTTCAGGTCAGACATAGAGTTATAATCCATAAAGAAAGAAGGAAAAAAATAATATTTCAATGCTCCCGATCCCCACTTTTTATGGCCTCTCTTTTGTGGCCCTAAACAGTTTATGGGTAGTACGACGAGACTTCAGGCACTCCTGGGTCTCCACATTATGAAATGCCCTTGAAACCTATCACACAGTGCCAGGGTTAATCCCCCCTTTTGTAACTTGTTTTGATGGCCATAAAGTATTGTCTGTGCAGCCTATGTTAGTCGGCCTGCAGAACATATACATATGGAAATGTGGATTGGTGAAACAACCGTAACTCCCCCAGAGTGAAAGGAATAAAATACAGTTGTGTTTGTGACCTCGAGGAGTTTTCTGGCCCCTTTACCTCGCAACCCTCCCTGCTCCCTCAAAACTCCCTCGCTCTCTCTTTTTGAATCACTCTCCGCAGCCTGTTTGAGGGTCACTCACCGTCTGAGCCCCAACTCTCCTGAGTTGCGGCGGTGATGTTGCACCTCCTGAGAG
This sequence comes from Triturus cristatus, assembly GCF_964204655.1. Classification (NCBI taxonomy): domain Eukaryota; kingdom Metazoa; phylum Chordata; class Amphibia; order Caudata; family Salamandridae; genus Triturus; species Triturus cristatus. Next base: position 553,941,855 of record NC_140584.1, read on the forward strand.
GACTCCACCAATCCCCGCACCACTCTTCGGTAGGCTCGTCGTCTCCGAGGTCATCTCCCACTTCCTCGTCCTTACTCCTCGGCGTCTTCTCTGTTCCTCCGTCTCTGCCGTCTTGCAGCTCTCCTTGCTTCCGCCTCCCGATCTCGACTGCCTGACACACTTCCTCCTCCAGACTCGCCTTTTCACTTCCTCTGGGGAAGTCCGATTAGTTCCTTTCATCCAGGACTCCTTCTTCTTCTTTCATCGAGTTCATGGATGCACTGAACTGTATGGCTTGTGATGTGCTTTCTTCCTGCAGGGAAGAGGTTTGCAGCAATGGGTTCACCCTTGCTGATTTTGAGTGTTCCTGGGTTCGCAAGGGATTCAGTGCTACAGTCCAAGGTATGTAGTGGGTTTCTGGGGGTGTGATTTCAGCCCAGCCATCACACCACCCATTAGGCATGCAAGGTAGAAAGAAAGACATTTCTCAAATCCATCCCACAGAGTTAATGACCTCAATGTAGCTGCTCGTGAAGCTGGAAGAAAGTTATACCTAGTTGAGGTCTATTTGAAACCTGGTCCCTAGAAAGGTCAAGTCCATTGTAAGTGCCAACTTGCATTTCTCAAGCTTGAGTAGGAAACTGCGATCATTTGCACACTGCAACCATCTGCTGGAGTAACTACTCATGGGTAGGCGAATGCAGGAGCCAATCCTCAAGAAAAGGATACATCCTTATCTCCTGTATATGAAATGATCCGATTAAGGGAGCCACACTTTTTGTGAGTACCCAGGACACAGTTTTCAGCCTGAATGGGTAAGACCCTGAGCTAAAAATGTTTCTCCTTGACACAGAATCTCAGGTATTTTTGATAGCTGTCATGAATTAGAACATGATAATAAGCATCCTGCATGCCCAGTGTGCTCATGAAGTGCCCTTTGACCACCAGAGAAAATGCTCTTTGTAATGTCTCCATTTTGAATGGCAGTGTCCGGGCAAATTTGTTATGGGCTATTAGATCCAGAGCCATCCGAAACCCTGATGACGACTTCTCCACTAGAAAGAATATTGAATAGGACCCTTTGCCCCTGTCTGCTTAGGGAACTACTGAAATGGCTTGCTTCTAGAGAAGGGCTTCTATCCCCTGCCTTAGAGCCAGTCTCTTCAATCCTTTAGCGGGCCTTAGGGTCATTCTCACTCCTGAGTCTCTTGGGAGTGCCACAAGCTCTATGCGGTGCCACTTCTTGATGATCTGAAGCACACAGTCATCTGACAACTGAAGTAAGTGTCTCCCACTCCACCAGAAAGCGCTGAAACACGCTGAAATGTGCCTCCACCTGCAAACTCTTAGCCAGGTGCCATATAGTCAGGAGCACGGGCAACTTAGACTTCATGTCACCACCTTACGAGAGGGCTGACGAAAGGCGACTTCTGTGCTCCCTTTCTGAGGGAGTTTGTTTTAAAGATAAAGAGTGTTTTCTCCCCTTGCAGAGCTTATGGAGCTTCACCTCCAATTTAGCCCCAAACAACCGAGAACCATAAAAAGGCAATTTCAGTGCCGAAGCCTTCTGCACTGAATCTGTGCACCAGTCAATGGGTACCAGATTATGCCTAGCTGCAATGCAGGCCCCACCAGACAGGGGTGGCTGCTCTCACAACATCAAAAGCTATATCCGACATGCATTCTACTGTCTTTCAATTTGTTCCAATTATAAAGAGCAATCTGATAAATCATCCAGAGATCGAATCAATTTCTTAATGTCTGAAATTAAAGAGTGAGAAACAAATGTCCCATAAATGCCAGCTTGAAGAGCCAAGTGAGCACCAGAATATACATTTTTCAAAGATGAATGAACCATTTTAAGGTTAGTTTCCTCTGCCAAGGAGTTCTACCCACTAGACTTGACACAAAAAATCGATAGGAATATCGTCCGGCAAATTCTGCTGCATATCTTTCAAAGGATACAGCTTAGCCATAAATTAAGCAATATTGTTATATCAGGGCCCTTCCATTCTCTTTCTCTTTTAAGGATCTCAATAATGTAAGGGTGCAAAACAAAATCCAATTGAGCAGCACTATGAAATTGCCTGAGCAAAGAACTAAAGGAAGTCTCTGTCATCTCTTCCTCTTAAAAACGATTTTACTCTTAATATGAGTAAATGGATCTCGCAACATGTCTTTTAATATATATTTCCCTTTATGTTCGTCTGACACCATACTCTCCTCTCCGGAATCAGAAGGATCTGGAGACAAGGACCGCTGCTGATCCTGTACAGAACCTTTGACAGGTGCTAACTCCCAAAAAGTTTTCTTAATCAGCCTTTTCAACCTTTCCTCCATGCTCTCAGAGCACTTTTTCGAAGGAGGAAATGAAGCATAGGAATCAGATCAGATAGAAGAAGAACAACATGCTTTTACTTCCTCAAATCTTTTTACATGTGGCAGACCAAAATGCCTGCAAAACTGAACAATTCACATACGCCATATAAACTTACGAAAGAGATTAAAATGTACATTTAAAGGACAGAAGGCGATAAGCAGGAAATAACCACCTTCTTCTGATGTGTGCATAGGGAGGGCAGAAAAGATAAAGAGGCCTATTAGCATGGCGGGCGGATCACCACCACCCAACCGGCGGTGGCGATCCACCTGCCAGAACACCCCGACGGACGGCTATTTACCCCCGCCATATTAGCATGGTGGGGGTACCGCGGCGGACAGAAAGACCGTCTGCCGCTTTTCTGCCGGTATGCAATCGCCACGATTTGGAAAAGGGCTATGATATGGTGGCGGTGCCTTGCAGGCACCGCCATCCATATTATGATGCGTGCGGTAAAATGCCTTTCCATGGCGGAGACTCCGCCATGGAAAGGCATGCGGGTTTTACTTTGGGGGCTGCACTTAGGGGGTACCCATGGTACCCCTATACATTGGCATGCACAAGGTGGCAGGCACCGCGCGGTGCCTGTCACGTTGTGCATGCCAATGCACAACATGCATATTCAACATTGTGACGGGTGCTGCTTACAGCACCGCCGCCACAATATTGAATGTGCGGGATGCGACCGCCAGGGTGGCGGTCGCATCCTAATTGCCGGTGCGGGACCGCTGCACCACTGGCGGCCGGTCCCATCACCGCTAGGGTGACGGGTGGACTGTAGTCCACCCGCCATCCTAATGGACCCCAAAGTGTTCGATTGATACTGTGCTTAAGCTACACACTGGACACAATGGCAGAACGATCATATTCTTCCATTTGCTTTGGTGGCATTAAGTGGCAGAACTCCGACCCTAAACTGTATGTAAAGTTAGTGTGCTTGAGGAGATTACTGCCATCCATAAAAATGTCAAAGTAAAAACTGTTTTTAAAATCTAAGACCCTATCAGTTAAAGTGCCTGGTGCCGCCCTATTTGCATATGTGAGCTCAATGTAACCCCAGAATCTGTTTTAAGAGGGGATACACTTTTTAGACATGGATTTGGGGTCCTCCCAAAGGACCCACAGCCCCAATTTATACAGCCACTGCTTACCCTCCTTAAAACAGGCCAGTCGCCTGACTTATTTTTCAAGGGTAAGAAGTTCCTCAACAGCTTCCTTTAGCGGGATTTGGGTATTACTAGGCCACAATCAAACCCAGAACACAAGGACCTTCAAAACTGCAATATATGAGATGATAAATAACCCTAGGTCTAGGCATACCAGGAGTAATGGCGTATTTGTTGGTAGGTTTAAAGTTGATCTTATACATTTGTTTTCTGTCACCTCTAGGGAGAAGCATGTATTATACTTTCAGTCCTGCCCTGCGAGCAAAAGCAATATCAGCAACCCAAGAAGCTCAGGCCCTGGAGCAGATGCTCTTTCCTTGTCTTGTTGCATCTGCGAGACAGTAAAAAGGACAGGAGGAATGCTGGTTAAGTATTGCCTATATAGGCTCCAGCCATATGGGGAGGTGCAATTACTACAAGCATTTTTTTCATGTTCTTTTTTCTGTCCTGCAAAGTGGATTCACCTGACTTGTGATTAAGGGGACGGGGACAACTGGGATCTGAGGGTAATGATTAAAATAATGAGCGACAAATTTGTTTTTAAACACACTGGGCTAATAGCAGTGAAAGCAAAACAAAACGTATATGTAATTGTATCATTAACATAACGTTTATTTTAGTTAAGATAACCATGAACATCAAATACATACTTATGTAACCAATAACATCTCATTGATAATTAAAATCACTAACATTTGGGGGTGCTAGAGGGTGCCAAGCAAGATGGTCGCACTTAAGTGAGGCTCCTGCAGCTCGGGATCCAATCCATCAGCCATCCTCCTCATTACTTGCTCTGCACGCCCGCAAAACCGATGAGGGAGTAGCGAACACCGTCTACCACCTGCTCCTGGGAGAAAATCTCCACAGACTGTGCAGATCGACTCTGTCCCCCCCCCGGCCCAACTAGTTCAAAATGCCAGCCGTGGGGATTGCGGCCTCCTGAACTGCTGGTGCGGCACTGCCCGCCGCCTCCCCCTTCATCAACGGCTGACGTGCCGATTGAGCGGAGGGCGGACCCTTCATTACACAGCATCACAGCTTCTCCTCCCACTTCCGGTGAGAACGCGCGACGGGCGTCCACCGGAGGAGATTTAAACATTGATGGGGCGGACGCGCCAAGTCCGTGCCCAGGGCCCGTGATCCCTGCATTACGATACTCGCTAATATTGAATTATACTAGTAGTGCATTGCATGCCCTGGAGAAACAAAGAGAGGAGTCTTGTTGTGTTTTGCGCCCTGGTTGTGTTTGTGGATTTGCTCTTCCCTCCCCCAAATTAGTTGCGTCGTTGCAAGTCCCCCAGCGTCCAGTAAATGTCATCACACAGTAACAATCTGCGCTCCATGGTGGTCTTATTAATGCCAGGTCATTAGGTAAGCATAAGTATGAAATCGCTCACATAATTGAGTGCCTGGGATTAGATATACTATTTAAAACAGAGACCTGGGCAGATGCTGCATCAGATCCCGATTTCATCACTGATATGCACACTGGGTTTAGAGCCATTAGAGAGGACAGGCTCTCTAAACGAGGAGGTGGAGTTGCTATCATCTTTAGGGACCAGTTTTCGGCCATACATCATTCCATTTCCACTCTCTCCCATGAAGCTCTCTACTTCTCGTTTACACTCCATCCCAAAGTGACATTCAAGGGTATTCTTCTTTATCGTCCTCCAGGCACCCGTAACACGTTCTTAACCAATTTGGACAGTCTACTCGAGCCAGTTATTTTAAATTCAGATTTTACTATTCTTGGAGATTTTCATTTTCATTTAGAGGAGCTAGAAAACAAAGATACTACGTGGTTATTGGATACCCTAAGTTCTTTTGGACTCATGCAATTGGTGCAATCACCTACACACATAGCCGGGCACATGCTGGACGGCGTCTTTTCATCAGCCCATGGCCTCAGGGTCAAGGAAACGCTTCCTTTAACTTGGTCAGATCACTCATTAATTAAGTTTATGAAGTAAGTACACCGTAGGTAAGTTGAGAAAGGACTGTTTACTCTCCCTTTTTCTAGGGAGGGAGAGGGTGATACCATTAAACGTCCAGCCTTCATTGGGAAAGCTTGGAATAAAGTAGACAAACTATCCCTTGATACATTCCTAGAAACCTCTCGTCCTTCTCCTCAGGACCAGGTAGACCTAGCTGTTACTAATTATACGAATTGGATGCTGGGCGCAGTTAATGCCTCAGTCCCTTTAAAGACTTACTCAGCTAATACGTCTATACCATCCGCTCCCTGGTTTTCTGAATGTCTTCGGATAGAAAAACAGCGGTGTCGCCATCTAGAACGACGCTGGCGTTTAAATTATGACGAGCCGGAAAAATTAGCCTACAAAAAAGCGCTCCTAAATTATAAAAAACTACATATATCAGAAAAGAAAAAATATTTCACCTCTCAGATTGACTCAACCGTTAATTCCCCCAAGGAACTGTTTGCAGTGATTAATAATTCTGCAATGATATCGCTGGCGTTTTTAAATCTAAGGTCTTAGACATTTTCCAAAAATTTAGAGAGGTTTCTGACTCTGGCCTGCGACCACTCTTAGGCGGTCTAGGTTCTACCAACCATGTGCCATTTGTGTTTTCTCCAATTTCATCAGATGTAGTCAGAAATCATGTTCTCCAAGCCAAGTCTGGCTCACCGTCTGATCCCTGCCCACTGAGTCTTCTCAAAGGATTGGCAAATCTGGTGAGCCCATGTCTCACTGATATTTTTAATTTGATGTTCTCCTCCGGTGTCTTTCCCATTAGCTGGAAGGAGACATCTATTTTGCCTCTTTAAAAAAAAACACCCTTGACGCTGCTAATCCTATCAACTACCGACCCATTGCTAGACTGCCCTTGCCAGCAAAGATAGTGGACAAAATCATGAATAATCAATTGTCACTATTCATTAATGCGAATGGTCTGCTGGATCATACCCAGTTTGGCTTCCGCAAGGACCATAGCACGGAGTCGGCATTGATCAAAGCCTCTGAGGAGATCAGAGCAGTTATGGACGGAGGAGGCGCGGCGGCTCTGGTGCTCCTTGATCTTTCCGCTGCTTTCGATACGGTGGATCACCTCCTCCTGCAAGGGTGTTTGGAGAGACTAGGAGTAGGAGAGTCGGCACGAGCACTTTTAGCCTCTTTTCTCACTGATCGTAAATCCACAGTATCTATCGATGGCTTCAATTCAGATCCTTACATTCTTCCATGTGGTGTTCCTCAGGGCAGTTCATTGAGCCCCACATTGTTTAATATTTATGTCTCTGAACTAGCGCCCCTTATTCGGGAATTCGGTTTTAATTTGACCACCTATGCAGACGATACCCAGATTGTGGTAGCGGCTCTTAAATCTCAACAGTCCCCGGCCTCGCAGTTTAGATGCTGCATGAGTGCAATTAATAAATGGATGACAGCACACTGCCTTAAGCTTAATTCCAGTAAAACGGAAGTTTGATTTTTGGCAGGATACAGCCTCCCTGGAACGATCTGTGGTGGCCTGCAGAGCTGGGTCCTCCACCCAAACCAGTGGTTAAGGCAAAGAATTTGGGTGTGCTAATGGAAAACAGACTGACTCTCCACCATCACACAAATGCCGTGGTATCGGCCTCTTACTTCCTTATTAAAAAAATAAGGAACATTTTTCCTTACATTCCCGATAACACCAGGAAAACAGTAGTTTCATCTCTTATTTTATCTAAGGTGGACTACTGTAATGGCTTATACCTCAACGCCCAGAAGCAGTGTCTGAGTAACTTCAGATGATTCAGAACTCAGCAGCTCGCCTGCTAGCGGACATCCCCAGACACTGCTCAGTCTCCAATGAAATTCGTAATCTTCATGGGCTCCCTGTATCTCGGCGTATTGAATTTAAAACTTTATGTATTGTATTTAAAGCTCTGCATCATATAGGTCCATCTTTTCTGCAGGATCTTTTTACGTGGTACCAACCCACAAAACAGCTTCGATCCTTGGGGGCACGACTGCTGGCTGTGCCTAGAATTCATACGGCCCATTGGGGTGGCCGCAGCTTTTATTATGGGGCATCGAAACTGTGGAATTCTCTTCCCTTTCAACTCAGGAATGCTACTTCCTTGATTGCTTTCAGAAAGCAATTAAAAACCTGGCTCTTTCAGCTTTAGGGGTAAGGTTGCGGCTGGTTACTGTTTGTCCTAGCACCAAGACACCTCCAGGTATATGTGCGCTCTTATAAATGTTTTTAACATAACATAACATAACGAGGATGATGAGATTATCTCCGCCATAATGCAGTAACAGTCTGGCAAAGCCCCTGGCCCGGACAGCCTCCACGCCGAGTTCTGCAAAACGTATCGCCACCTTCTCATTCCTGTCCTGTGTCATGTTTATGAAGAGGCCAGAGAGACGGGTATACTCCCACGATAGATGCGGGAAGCGCTCATAGTTCCCCTACCCAAACCAGACAAACCACCTGCACAGTGTGATTCCGACAAACCCCTCTCCCTTATCAATGTAGACGCTAAAATACTAGCTAAACTCATTGCAAACTGCATCAGCCCCCTCTTGACCGCCCTATTCCTCCCTGACCAGCTGGGATTCATTCCCAGCAGAGGCACCTCCCATAACCTTTGGACCCTATTCACTGTCCTTCAAGATATTGACCCTGATATATACACGGTGGCTGTCTTTCATGACGCCACCAAGGCGTTCGATTCCCTTGAATGGGACTACCTGGTATTTCTTCCTTCAGCGCATGGGCTTCCCCGCCCCTTTCCTAGCGTGGATTAACCTACTTTACACAGACTTATAGGCCAGTGTCCTGATCAACGGAACCAGATGCCTCCCTTCCCCATAGCCAGAGGCACCAGGCAAGGGTGCCCACTTTCCTCTATCCTTTTCGCTCTAGCCATTGAGCCCCTTGCCGCTAAGGTCCTCCAACATTATTGAGAACATGCCCTTATTTACCCTGAATGACAACTCCTGATTTCCATGTACGCTGATGACCTCACCCTCTACCTGCGTAACCCGGAAGACAGTCATTCTTCATGTTGCTTATTCTCTTTGGTCACCTCTCAAGTGTCAATATTAACTGGGGGATATCCCAAATCTTTCCTCTAACTGCTGCAGCGCCGCAATTCACCGCAGACTATCCCCCTTGCATGGTGTGAGTACACAATTAAGTACCTTTGGATTGTCGTCACACGCAACCGTAGCGCCTTGATGACGGTGAATTATGGGCACGCCTTGGATCTCCTCACCGATAAAATCACCAGATGGATCGCTATGCCCATCTCTATGGCCGGGAGAGCCTCACTCATAAAGATGGTAATCCTGCCCAAACTGCTTTACCTCTTCATCAACATCCCCTATGCGCCCAGTAGACACTTTTTTCAAGCCCTCAAGACCCAACTCATTCACCTCACCTGGGGAGGGAAACAAGCCCGACTACGCTGGGACACTCTCACATGGCCCTTTAGCAAGGGTGGTTTTGAGATCCCGGAACTGGAATTGTATTTCAGCTGCGCCCAGGCCCATTTTGCAGTATACTGGATGGACCTCCCCTACATGCCTCACTTAGCAGTTAAAGACGGTTACATGTCCCCAACCCCCTACTCCGCATACTTAAGCGCACCTGCTATTCCGCGCCGACTCGCTTCCTCCACGGTGGATTGCACCACTAGCGCTTGACATGACCTGGCCCGCCGCCTTCACATCACCACACTATATTCCCCCTTGCTGCCTATCCATGGCTGGCTGGACCTTCTAGTCACATGGGAGGGTGGATGCTGCCAGCTCCTCCGCAAGCTTGGGATTCAAACATGTGGTCAGCTATACACCAACAGCACATTCCGCACTAGTGAGGAATTCTTTGGAACCACCACACCCACCCCCTTAGCACTCTTTTACTATATTCGATTGAAGCTGGATGTTAGAACCCTCACACTGTGCTTCCCACAGGAACCTCCTACACTCGCTCCTCTGCATACTTTCCTTCAGAAGGACACCCCCGCACATGCCATTTCAACGCTCTATCGCACCACCCAAAAAGAATGCGAATATGACCACTCCCAGGTTAGGACTCGCCGGGAAGCAGAACTAGACTCCCCTATCACTGACAACCAGTGGTCCTTCTGCTGCCAACAAACTGGGAAAATATCTGCTAATAGTAGACTATGCATCATTCACTATCGCTACCTACACTGCCTCTACTATACTCCAGCACGCCTGATGCGCCTCCACCTTCACGACACTGACCGCTGCGATCGGTGTGGGAGGGAGGGAGCCGACTTCAGACACTTAGCCTGGGACTGTCCCCCCATTCAAAGTTACTGGATGGAGGTGTTGGGTGTGCTCAAGCGCATGACTGGACTACACATCCCCGAAGACCCACTGGTCACCCTACTAGGCTATACCGAAGCGCTGACCACCTCACTGAGGAAATACATCTCTCTGACACTGCTGCTTGCCAAGGGAAGGGTAGCCTGCAGGTGGGGACGGGGGAGAGCGCCTAAATTTAAAGTGTGGCTGAATGATCTAGTCTATTGCCAGGAACAGCTAACCACCTATGCTGAACTCCTCCCACCATCTTCCCGCCCCCGAGACATCTGGGCCCCCCTTCAGTCATATCTCTTGGAGCAGGCCAATATCGATGATGCAGACGTAGGCGATTCACCGGCCACTTGATATGGTCCTGGTGCGACGAGTGTTCTATACCATCACACATCCTGATATGGTCCCGCAGATTGTAGTTAAGGAGGTCAAACTTGTAAGACTCGGGTCGCACGTGATACACTGCTCAGATTGTCTAATGTATTGTGTTGCCGGTCAATTTGTAATGTCAACTTACAATAAGTGGAACTGGTCATTTGTGAATGCTGTATTCTTTACTGAAATGCCAATAAAGACATTTAAAAAAAAATAAAAAATCACTAACATTTTTAAATGGTTTCACAGCATCTTACATGTAATCAGGAAAATGACCCGTGATTTTAATTGTGAGGTGACAAAGCAGGCCAAAGGAGAGAAACTGCAAGCCGGGTTAGGTAACATCTGTTAATACAGTAAAGCAGGCCTACCGTTAATTAAACTGTATGATCTTTTCAAGGGCTTGAGATATTTCCAATTAGCATCTTTGCCAAAAATGCAAAAGACAAAGTGCAACAGTGATCTAGTAGATAAAAGGTCAATGGACATCAATTCATAGAATCTGCAGACAATCAAACTTTTGGAAAGGCCAACATAAAGTGAACAACGCACATTCTAAACTTAGGGTAAAAGCATTGCTTGTACGTGTGGGGAATCAATTGTAGTCTCTATCTCCGTAACAACAATTGGGATCTGGTCAAGCGCTTGTATGATCCAACAGAATCTCTAAGATTGTTCCCCCATTCTAAAAAGGCAAATCTCATCTAAAGCTTTCCCTTCCTCTGAATCGTCTCAGGTGACTTGTATAGTTGGGTCTGCAAAGTTTGGAGCTGATGTCCATGATGCGCCTGAGCCGAGGAAATTGAAGGAAAACTTTCAGGTTAAGTAAGTCCCTTATAATTTCACAGTTCAGATGAGTAGCTGGGTTCACCCACACTGAGACTCACATAAGGCAAAGATGCCCCAATTTGACTGTGTCTTCCAAAAGGTGCAGGTCCAGCTCCTCATTGCCAGAAAGTTGTATGGTGCTGCGTGGGTGACCAGAGGTCTTCTACATAACCTTTTTTTGGCTTATTACCCAGCCGGACTGCAAAATTATACACATCCCGTAAAGACTGTAAATTTGCGTCTCCTTACTCAGAGATGATGACGTAATCATACCTATTATCCTCACAATGATGGCTAAGGAACCAATTTAGCGTTATTATCACCCTCCAAAATAAAGGAAAACTGCTGCCACTCACAGTTTTAAACAGTGAGTACTTTATCAGTAGTGTTCGGAATGTTTTGAAGTTAATATATTACAAGTTAAGGACATTGTCATAATAAAAGTATTAAGAAATTCATTAGCTAAAATTCTAACAGCACAACTGAGGTATAGGGGTAATCGTATAATTAAACTGCCTTCCATTTTCCAAGAAATGGAAGCTTGATGCTGGGTGACCCACATTGGGTTTGTTAAAAAAGTAACCCTGGGTCAGGACAAAAGAAAAAGAAGTGATGGGAAGTAAGGGGGTTCCTTTTTATAGGACGAATTCCATCACCCTCCCGAGGGTGGCAAGCTTCATCATAGGGAACCTCCTTGCACTGCAAACCTGGTGCCAATGCATTCTACAACCCCCTCACTAAGAGGGAGGAGCTCAGGGATGTTTTAGTTGTGTATGACCAGAGGTATACTAAAACCTAGTGATGAGCCTAATGTGGAGGGAGAATGTGATAAAGTGTGCTAGTGTAGTAAGACTAACTACCTGGTGTGTTGAAAATCTATTTTACTAGTACACCCAGGGGTCAGCGTTAAAAATAATTTCACTACCATGCCTGGAGAATTCAACCCAGCATGGTTGTTTGTGATCATAGGGTCGACATGTTTCAGCCATAGTGGTGCTGTGGCTACTCCTGTGTCCTTTATCATGACTTGTGCTACCATGGCCATGCAAGAAAACTTTTTTCAATATGAGGATACCCTTTTTTTACAGATCTCGGGTACTTCAATCGGGAATATCTTCGCTACGAGCCTGGCGAACTTGTATGTTCACTCGATTGAACAGAACACTATTTTGACGTCCAACAATCCCTTCGAGACTAACGTTCGGCTCTGGAAATGGTACATCGATGATGTCATTTTGGTGTGGCATGGTAACAGGGAGGAGATTGATGACTTTCATCTTTGGCTTAACTCCTGCAATGACTTCTTGAAATTCAGTTGCGAATATAGCAAGGAGCAACTCCCCTTCCTGAATCTCTTCATCTCCAGCACTGAGGATGGTCTAGGCACAGAGTTATACACCAAACCAATGGCAAAGAACTTGCTGCTCTCCTATGCAAGCTACCATCCCAAATCCCATCGGGATAACTTGCCCTTTGGCCAATTTTTAAGGATCAGACTAAACTGCTCTGATGGGCCCAATACAAAAAACACGCATCCACATTGGCTGGGAAACTATTGGACCACCAATATCCTCACTCTTTGGTCCAGAAATCACTCAAGAGAGCCCGCAACAACCACCGGCAAGCTCTCCTAGAGCAACAACCCGCAAAAGAAAATACCGACAGACTGATATGCGTTAATACTTTCAGTAGAGGATCTAGTCTCCTACAAAAATGTGTAAACAAAAACTGGCATATCTTGAATAAGGGCAGTGGTTGTTTGAATAAGCCTATGTTTACGTTCAAACGCAGCACCAACCTTAGGGACCAGTTGGTACATACCAGACCACGTACTAAACAGCCATCCCCACATAACACACTTTGGAATCTTCCTCCAGTCAAGGGGCACTTTCCCTGTGGTAACTGTAGCATGTGTGAACAGACGTCACATACGACAACCATAGACATAGGAACAAAACAGGACTGGGAGTTGAGACACCATGCCAACTGCAACTCCGAGGGTTTGATATAATTGATCACTTGCCCCTGTGGTCTCAAGTATGTTGGAATGACTAAGAGAAAGGTGAAGACATGCATGTTGGAGCACAAGAACACTATCGGATGCGGGAAGCATATCAACAGGGTTACTTCACATTTCCTGAAAGCAGGCCTTGATGCTAATGATTTCAAGTGGGTAGTCTTCGACAAACCCACCTTGACTCGTTTTACAACCAACATGACTCAATTCCTTTTTAGGAGAGAACAACGTTGGGTTTTTAGGTTACATACCGATACCCATGGTATGAATGATGAAATCACTTGGTTTAGCCTCTCTTCCTAGCCCCACCCCATAGCTCGCCAACACACCATTTGGGGTGACATCTCCTGCCCGCCTCTTCCAGGCACCCGCAGTCCCTGCCACCGTGGGGTCACCCTGACTGCTTGTTTTAGCCCTTCTGGCTGACTTACAGCACCTTCAGACCTTCCATAGACTGGCTCAGTACACCCCCCAGGGGGTCTCAGGTTCAGGGTGGACACTACCAATTCTTTGGGACGTCTGCACATCTGGTCATTATGGCAACTAGTGTGCCTCCCCTGTGCTCTGCCGCAGGTTGTTACACTTTCAACTTTGTCTGCACACCCTTTCAAGATGACCACCACCATCCTTTAGCTACCTGGGCTCGAGCCCCTCCCCCACTCCAGATGGGGGCCTTATGTTCTGGATGGTTACTACATTTTAGGCACCACCGTTCATTTGGTCTCCTTGGTAGCAACTGCCCCTTTGTTCTAGCCTTCTCAGGATGTCTACCTTCCACTTTCAAGTTTTATACACTCTTCCAAGATGGCCACTGTCCGTGTCTGAGTCCTCCCTCCATCCTAGTTCCCCAGGGGGTGGAGTTCCTGCTTTCTCAGAGAACTTCTACTATACGACCCGTCCTGTCCTTCTCTCCAGCTAGCTCTCCTCGGACGTGCCACCTTGTACAGATGTCCTTCGGTATTTCCTCCCACTTGTGTCAGCTGGTTCTGTATTTGAGGCGTCAGGTCCTCGGACATTGCCTTTTCCACTTGGCCAGGGTTTCCCTCGTCCCTGAGCTACCCCCCTCTTTTCTTTCTTCTGCTCCACTTCGCATCAGGAGCTGATTATTGTTTGGGTTTTGTGGCCGGGTAGAACATTTCCTCCGGTTGCCGCCATAGTGAGGTTTCTTGAGCCGCTATTTGCTTTCCCACATCGTGTGGCCCCCCCACATGTGCTGGGATCTCACCCCAGTCTTGTCGCGTATTACCTTTTCCTTCAAATGCCACTTTTGCTTTTCCAACAGCCTCGCACCGTTATTTGGTGGTCAACCATATTGGCCACTCTGGCATGCCTCCTTGACCAGCCCCAGTCTCCACCGATTTGGTCGTATGTTGGAGTCTGAACCATGAGACCTCCCTCCCCACGTGCTGCTCCTGCAGCGCTTTTGTTGGTTATCGCTGTGTGCTTTACAGCCACTGTGCCACATTATTTTCCAGACTTTGGCTTCCTATTGTCGCACGGGGTGTTGCACCTTGGGACCCTTTCCATGGCATCTGAATATAAAAGTGTACGCCGGCCTGTTGTTCTGCTCTCTGCGGTGTTGCACTTTGTTGCTTACAGACTCCTAGCATGTCATTCACCATTACAATACGTCTGGCGTACAGTATTGAGCATTGTCAATAGCTTGGGTGTCCATATGGGCTCTCTTTCTGATGCCAATGAGTCAACTGTTGTTTAAGTTTTTTTGCACTTATGACTGTTATTTACAGCCACACATGCCCCCTCCTTCACCTTCTTTTAGGTTTTGTGAAACCCCCCTCTAGTGCGCTGAGGATGAGTTTCCAGTAGCTCCCCTCAAATGACAGGTAAGCCCTGATTCTTTATGATTTTCATAACTGTTTTTAAGTAGCCATTATATTTTAAATCATTTATTACAATTGATTTGGAACGTTTACCTAGGAGTGTAACTATGATGCTTTTCATGTGTGTCATTTAACACAATCTTTGATTTATAGGAACACCGCTGAATATCAGCTAACCATGATTGACGTCCCTTCTGCCAGTTGTCGTATCCTTCAGACACCAACCTGAGTTGGTCTGGTGTCAATTTTTTTTTACCTTTTTCACACATTTCTCATTAGGTCCTGAAGAAAGCCACAGAACCTCTACAGAGGGCACTATGGCTGAAACACATTGACCCTATGATCACAAACAACCATGCTAGGTTGAAATCTCCTGGCATGGTAGTGTAATTATTTTTAACCCTGACCCCTGGGTGTACTAGTAACATTGTTTTTCAACACACCAGGGGTTCGTTTTACTTCACTAGCTCACTTTCTCACACTCTCCCTCCACACCCGGCTAATCACAAGGTTTTAGTATACCTCTGGTCATACACAACTAAAACATCCCTGAGCTCTTCCCTCTCAGTGAGGGAGTTGTAGCCCGCACTGCGACCAGGTTCGTAGTGTGAGGAGGTTCCCTATGATGAAGCATGCCACCCTCGGAGGGTGAGGGAATTCGTCCTATAAAAGGGAACCCCCCCTTAGACTCCCATCACTACTACTTCTTTTGTCCAGACTCAGGGTGGCTTGTTTGTGGTATTATTGCATTGTAGGAGAGCCACCCCCTGCTGGTCGTTAAACCTCCTCTGGCCTTCTGTGTGGTTAGATTCATTAAAAATAACCAAGCGTTGCCACTTTGTTTGATTGGCGATAACAATCTTGTTAATCGGTTAATAAAATCAAACATACGACGTAGCAGATACTGATTTCTAAAATGAATCACCACACAATAACCTTGAATCATTTAGCAATTTTGTGTGAGGAACCCACCCAAAAAACATACATCACCATAATTCATTACTTTACACTTATGGGCCTGCCCCTCAAGTGTACTTGTAGCCATTTAAATATTTTATTTTTTAAATGGTCACGACTTTGCCTCTGTGGCTGAATCAAAAAAGGCAAGTCACAAGAACTACAACATAGTGAGCAACTCAAGGGGGGGTGCGCAATACAGGGAACTTTGCAACTTTTTAATTATTAGAAGCAGCATCTCTATCTGGTACGAGATTAATGCAACAATTTAGCGGTCCAATTTGATTGGATTACTCTTTCAAAAGGGGTGATGTGTAAGAGGATAATTAATTATTAACTAGGGAGTCATGTAGCTCAAAACACCTCTGTACTTCTGCTTCAGCTACATCAGCTATACTGGTGGGTTTATCACTCCCCCAGGGGACCCCACATGGTGCCCGTCGGAGCTAGGACCAACACCCATGCCCACAGACCACATAAGAAATCTAGGGATCATCCTAGATGACAAGCTGAACATGACGGCTTAATTCAATGCAGTGTGCATTACCTGCTTCCACATCCTACGCATGCTGCGAACAATCTTCAAATGGTTACCTCAGAACACCATACGGACCATCAAGCAAGCACTCTTCACCAGCAGGCTGGACTGCGGAAACACTCTCTACACCAGAATCTCCAAACAACTCCTACACAGACTCCAGACCATCTAGAACACCGCTGCAAAATTAATACGTTACCTCCCATGGCACACATCCAACACACAGCACCTCAGGAAGCTTCACTGGCTACCCATTCACAAGCGTAGCCAATTCAAGCTTCTCACGCACACATACAAAACCGTACACAACACAGGACCAAAATACCTGAACAGCCAGATACACTTTCACCAGCCCACCAGACACCTACGCTCTGTCTCACTCTAACTCACACACATTTCCCGCATCCGCAAAAGCAAAACTGGAGGTTGCTCATTTTCCAAAATTGCACCCAAGACAAGGAAGGAGCTCCCTCAACACATCAGAGCCTCCTTCTCACTTCCTGAGTTTCGCAAGAAGCTGAAGACCTCGTTCTTCATTTAAAAGCCTTTGGGACCACAAACCTACACACCTGCCCAAGTGCCTGGATACCCTCTCAAGTGATTAGTGCACTATACAAATCAGTATCACATAAGATAATATAACTCTTATGATACCATCACAGTTAATAGAAGATGTATTAAATGCTTGGAGATGTAGGGGTGCCAAGGAGTCCCTCTTATTGGGAGCTCTTTGTCAAGAATCTAAACATAGCTCTGTTTGTGCAGTTTCATCGGAAAATCCCCCAATGGCTCTAAAAGGCTGTCAATGACCATAGAAAAGTTATTATCCAGTTGTAGAGAGGTATAGGGAGATGAGAGAAGGGTTTCCGTATGTCCATGGTATGTTAGGTGAACTCAGAGCAAGGATCAAGAGAGGGGGCAAGCTTGGCCTCTTTCGGCCCCAGATGCACTGCAGGAAAGATATCTGCCTTCTGGCTGTGAAGGTGGGGTGGAGCTACACAAACATGAGTGAAGCTGGTCTTTTGCCTCTCCCTTGCCTCTTCTACATTACAGTTTCTCCACTGAGTGCATTCTTGATATACAGAAGGGCAAATTGGGTGTTTGAAGCATATTCAATAGAAAAAGTAGGGTCATTTCATATGCAGGCCATCTTCAGACAGTCTGCATCAAGACAAGAAAACAGGGAGAAACCCATAGTAGAGCATTGGCATGGTGACCAGGTGAGACCAGTAGCCTGTCTGCTGGCCCAAGCACCCTGTCAGGCAGATACCTAACATGAATAATGAATGAGGAAAGCAGAGGGTGGAGGCTTTTGCTTTTATTAGAAATGGAAGAGATTTACTTGTGGAACTCATAATTGCATGGGAAGGGTTACTATGAGAGGTTTTGAAACATCATGGTTAGGAAGTCATTCATAGCCTGCTTAGTTGAAGTCGTCATGTCACTATTACCTCAAAAGCAGCTCTTCAGAACAAGTTGGGTATACTTTTCATGTACAGTAAAATACTTGTCAGCAGAGCTGTCCCATTCTCAATAGGAGAGTAGAACACTTCTAGGGAAAGCTGCACTAAATTTCATTGAACTGTATTAACATTCTCAGATGGACAGTCCTACATTTATTCAAATTGCACCAACACTTCTCAGAAAGCGATTATAGTTTTTGTGGACCATATGAACCTACTGTTCCAGCACGTGTCAACAGAACCACATCTTAACCAGTTTTGTTTTTGCATTTGTCACCCCAGATCTCTGTACTGGGGTGAATGTATGACATTGTTCTGCATTCTGTCCATCAATTGTTGTTTTTGCATTTGTCACCCCGAGTGGGACGGGTATGCTCAGACGTGAGTCCCGTGCTCTCCATGCCACTGGAATCAAGCTATCCTGGCTGAAGAGGGGTGAAACCCCGAAACCAGTCCTAGGATGCTTGTTCCAGTTCAGGGAAGACCTGGCTTGACAGTTTGGTCTGGACTGTTCCCATGAGGCACAGGGTCAAGACTGATTCGCATATGGCTGGGTTCAAACTGGAATGGCATGGTGAGCAAAAAAACGATGGATTTAGGCCCAGATCTCTGTACTGGGGTGAATGTATGACATTGTTCTGCATTCTGTCCATCAACTGTTGTTTTTGCATTTGTCACCCCGAGTGGGACGGGTATGCTCAGATGTGAGTCCCATGCTCTCCATGCCTCTGGAATCAAGCTATCCTGGCTGAAGAGGGGTGAAGCCCGGAAACCGGTCCTAGGATGCTTGTTCCAGTCCAGGGAAGACCTAGCTTGGCAGTTCGGTCTGGACTGTTCCCATGAGGCACAGGGTCAAGACTGATTTGCATATGGCTGGGTTCAAACTGGAATGGCATGGTGAGCAAAAAAATGAGGGATGTAGGTCCAGATCTCTGTACTGGGGTGAATGTATGACATTGTTCTGCATTCTGTCCATCAATTGTTGTTTTTGCATTTGTCACCCCGAGTGGGACGGGTATGCTCAGACGTGAGTCCCGTGCTGTCCATGCCACTGGAATCAAGCTATCCTGGCTGAAGAGGGGTGAAACCCCGAAACCGGTCCTAGGATTCTTGTTCCGGGGTCTGGACTGTTCCCATGAGGCACAGGGTCAAGACTGATTTGCATATGGCTGGGTTCAAACTGGAATGGCATGGTGAGCAAAAAAATGATGGATTTAGGCCCAGATCTCTGTACTGGGGTGAATGTATGACAGTGTTCTGCATTCTGTCCATCAATTGTTGTTTTTGCATTTGTCACCCCGAGTGGGACGGGTATGCTCAGACATGAGTCCCGTGCTCTCCATGCCACTGGAATCAAGCTATCCTGGCTGAAGAGGGGTGAAACCCTGAAACAGTTCCTAGGATGCTTGTTCCAGTCCAGGGAAGACCTGGTTTGGCAGTTCGGTCTGGACTGTTCCCATGAGGCACAGGGTCAAGACTGATTTGCATATGGATGGGTTCAAACTGGAATGGCATGGTGAGCAAAAAAACGATGGATTTAGGCACAGATCTCTGTACTGGGGTGAATGTATGACATTGTTCTGCATTCTGTCCATCAATTGTTGTTTTCACATCTTAACCAGTGGCATGTTTGTGTTTTTTATTGAGAGACTTTCAAACTATCTGGGATCAGTGACATTGGTCAAAACTTGATAAGTTTTACAATGTGAATTTACAGGGGGATATTAACTTTCTATGCCACGAAAATATTTACAGCTTCATTCGGAGCACACTGACAAGATCCGGTGCAGGAACCCATACAACTACTGTCTGTAAACAGTATCCGGTCAGTTTTTTTCATTCAGTTATTAATTTTTTGGTGATCAGTTGGAAATATCATTCAAAAAGAAACTGTGCCATCGTCTTTTTTTTGCTCGGTATAACCTCTATTTCACAGTTTCTGACAGTTAATTTTCCTACAGGTAGACTTTGAAAGAGATTACATGCACAACACTGAGGTGCTAATTCTACTCATTCTGTCATACAGAAAATTAAAAACTGGACCCAAAAAAGGTTCTCACCTACCTGACAGTGCAAGGTGTCTGTAGGCGGAAATAACGATTGTCCACTTACTTAGAGCTTAGAGATCAACTATTACTTCTCATTGGTTGGCTTTTCCATCACTCTTATTTGCTTGCTTCTTATTCATTACCTTGTGTGGTCTTTACTCCCTCCACTTGTTTGTCCATCCCGTGGATCTCGGTTCCATTCCTTGTATCCTTTCAATGTTAATTTTCAGGTCAACTTTTTTCTTTTGTTTAAGCACTCAGCAAGAGTGCATCTGTTTTCCAGTTGCCTCCCTCGTGTACTGATACTCCCTGCAGCACTTGTATTGCTCTCTTTCACCCATGTGCTTCTCTCCTGCCCCGTTATGCGGTGCACTCACCCTTACGTGGTTCTCCCTTTCCACATATCTTTCTTGGTTATGTGTGTCCACTCCATCTCAATGTGGCTCTCTCTTGCCCATTTGTTTTTTTTTCCCCACTCCACATTGCTGTCTCCACTTTAGCGGTATTTCCTGGGCCCTCTCTATTGCTTCTAGCTTCCCATACCTTGTGTTACTTCCCTTCAGCTCTCTGGTTGCTTGGTTGCTTACCCCCACCATCGCCATAGTTCGTTCCCCCACCTGTACTTTTTCGCTTTCTTTTTATTTACAGGTCCAGCTCGCATCTGCACGGTATGTATAAAGGTATTTGTACAGCCCTAACCTAGCAAGAGGGCAATGGAGCTCTGGCCATTGTAGGAGCTCTGCGTTATGGTAGAAGCCCATTTACAGCTGAGTAACACGTGAATCCAGTTGTATGGCGATGTAGGAGATCTTCAGCTCATTTTGGAATTTCTGAAGGGTTGGGGTTGTACTGAGCATGGTCTCTGGGACCTGGGAGCATAAATGGAGAAGGCTTTTTCTGGTTTTCTCACTTTGTCTTGTGTTTCTCTTCACTGCTAAAAGCATACCACTTTCAATGGCCCATTTAGTATCTTAGTAGAGTGATAACTGTAGTAGTTATTTTCACATCTGAATATATATTGTGAATACCTATTGCTGTGTACTCAAAGTGCATCATATGGATTAGAAGATGCTTAGGTTTCTTCTTGTCATAGCAACGGTATGTTGTGTTACATTATTTTCTATTTCCTGTATGATTCTAGTAAGTATATCTCATGTTTTTCGCATTTTATCCATTCTTCAGTATGTTTCTATCCATTTATGAAGATCATATTTTACTTGTACTACAGACTATCTGCCAAATAACATATGAGGTTGTAAAGATGGCATGGTGGGGTGGGAGCATAGTGAGCAAGCTCAATCATCCCATAGAGGGTCAGTCCTTCCCTTGATTTTTCTTTTTTTTTTATTGAAACTAAGTGTAAATGGGGAATTTTAGAAACTGAAAGGCCATAGTTTTAAAATGAATTTCTAGAAGGATAGCCCTTTAAATATATTTCAAATAAGGCCTGGTTTGCCAAGTGAGCATGACTCTCACCCGGGGTGCGGGCACCAGGCAAGAGAGTTTGCCAGATCACCGGTCACTCCCCCGGTAAATGTGTCATCTCTTCGTTAGCTGCTATGAGTAATTGTGAGCTGCTGTTCTTCAAACACTCGCTTGGAAACCAGTTTCACTGATTTTAAATTAGCAAAGATAAGATAATGATCATCGCTAGCACACAGCATGTATAAAACATTGTATCCTGATGAGCAATTTAGCAAGGTGAGGGGTACGGTTCTTGTGTTCTCCAGTTACAGTGCAAGGTATTGTGCGCTCAGATTTATAACCTGTGAATTCAATCATTTGAAAGCCTATTTGAGATTCAGAACAGAGCTATCCATAGAGCCAATACAAAAAAATAAAGTGAAAAATGGAGCATTTTAAATATTGATCAAACCCTATATGACATGCGTTTGTGGATTTGACAATCTTGAAAGGTAACTGACATATTTAAAAATAGGAATTATTGATTTAACAATTAAAAAACAGCTTCTACAGATTTCAGCCCAAAGCTCCATGGAACCAGTTTTCGCAAAGTTGTTTCAAGAGGAGGATCCTTTTTGCCAATACTCCAAAAATTCCTTCTGTGAAATGAGCTTAGTAAATGTTTTAAATCGCATCTTCAGAAAGACTCTACTGTCTGACTGTAGACCAAATAAACATTGTCGGCCTGTTTATCAGAAGGATGCAACACAGGCTTCTTTGAGGCAAGACACACGTCCAAATTGAGCGTAGAGGGTTAAAAAGGAAGTTGCCTTGAAGAAACTTTACAACCAATGGTGCTCTAGTAGGCACAGTATCCCAGTATAGCTTCAATCCCTATAAAAGCATGGAATGTGTGGCTGATAGGCAATGTCCTGCAAAGAAGTGCCTCTTCATGGGATATATGGTTATAACAGCAACCATACTTTCAGTTCTGCTGTGAACCCCCAGCACAAAGTGTGAAATCCACTAAAATATGAATGCTGTGTATATAAATCAGGGTCATTGTGCATTATAAAATGCAAAATTCGTTACAAATTTCAAAAGAATGCCTTTGAAAAGAATGACCATTGTCCCTATAATGGTTTTTCATAAATATCTATACTAATTACAGCAATTTGCCTGGCTGGGGTAGTGAAAACGACGACCTTGAATGAGGCACAAGAGACACACCAGGCAGGCAACATGACGTTTGTCATTGTAAGGCTGACACAAGTAGTGAACGAAGTTGTGTTTTAATTGTGCAATACCTTTGCATTTGAACCTCTTATACACTATATTAGGTGTAGACTGCTTTGGACAGACCCAGGCTAAATTGGACAGCAGAATGCAGGTTTACAATCATGCTGCTGCCGAACTACACTAGTTTGTAGAGGCAGGACACAGTGATGCAATGCCTACAAAAGAGGACTGTGGGTGTACTGCATCTGCACAGACACCATTCCTGTGCAAAAACACACAAGGCATACATTAAAACCTATTCTACATCTATCATAAAATGCACTCTGAGAACCTGGTTATAGGGGCTTTAGGTGGAAGAGATACCCTCTGGTCATACATAAAGTGTGTGTTTCCGACTTCACTTAGTTGAGCTATCTTTCAGTCTACCCACAAGTCAGACGGAATGCCATGCCTCAGGTAACAATGCACCATTACCAAAGGACAAGAGTCACAACCTATAATTTCTGCCCAATGTCTTCATAAATTGCAACCAGCCATGCCGTTATGGCCTACGGCACATATTAAATATACTAAAAACTTTTGCATGCAAGATATGAGTTGTGTTTTTTGCTTACAAAGTGCAACAAACGCTGTAAGGCAGCTTGGCTCAGAACAGACTAACAACATCAGAAAAGATATGAAGATAATCAAAAAAACAGATCAGGTTTAACAGTCTTCCTAAACACCTCCATTTTTTGCAGCAGAAGACAGGAAATTCCAAACAGAGGAAACAAAAATGGCGAAGCCCCCAGCGAGCCTTTCTAAATAGAGGGGCACATAGCCAGACCCGTTATTTAGACTTTCGAAGCAAACACATTTGCAGCATGGGAATTATTTTGTAATAGGCTCTTTAGACAAAGCAGATTGCCTTACAATGGATCCTATGTAC
This sequence comes from Triturus cristatus, assembly GCF_964204655.1. NCBI lineage: Eukaryota > Metazoa > Chordata > Amphibia > Caudata > Salamandridae > Triturus > Triturus cristatus. The sequence goes on from NC_140584.1 coordinate 553,965,317, forward strand.
ATGTATGTATGAATATCATCATGATGGAAGCAGAAAGGCAGATTGGGCGACTAAGAGCATGATTTCAAGTCATGTAGAATATGGGCTATAATTAGTGCACATGGTAATTACCACTACCCTAGTGGTAGATATTTAAAGAGTGACATAATGTATTTCTCCTGAGTTCTAGGCCTGGGCTAAAATTCCGTTCCACTCGCGGAAATTGCGATAATTTGACATTTTCGCGTTCCGCGGAGAGCGCGAAAATGTCAAAATTTCCGCAGTCCGCATTTTACCGGAAATGTTTTGCTTGCTCGCGCTGTAAAATAATACCTTACCTGAATCCCTGCGTTCGCCGACAAGTTTTCCCGGTCCGGTCGCGTTCTCCACAAGATGTTGGATTGTTGGTAGCCATTTGCGCTGTCTCGTGACAGTTCGCGCCCGCAGTAACGTCATTCGTCGCGCGATCACGTCTTTCTTCTTGCGATCATGCACGCGAGACAAGTGAAAACAAGATGGCCGCACCCGCGAGCAACCGCATGGGTAAGTTGGCGAGCTGCGACCACGCAGAAAATACCGCGAACGGGCGGGAAAAAAACTTGCGCATCTTCGCGATATTTCCGCATGTTTGCAGAGATTTTTAACGTTTTCGCGATAATTTGCGAAAGTGAATTTCGCAAATTCCGCCCACCCCTACTGAGTTCCCACCTCAGAATGAAGCCTAACAAGTGGAATAGATGTTTACCACACTGATTTATGCGTGTTTAGCATTTCTGTCTTAGCATTTTCTCCTGATAGATTCACTAGGACTTTTTCTGGAGAAATCTGTCATTAGAAAATTGCATAATTGCATTAGTAACGAATGGATGGCTCTGAACTGTTGCTTTAGTGCACACATCTGTGCATGGATTGGAATTCAAAAGACACCTTTGAATCTGGGTCCAAGTAAAATATGTGGGGTTTTTTAAAGGCAGGGATAGGTTATGTCAATAGTAATTTGCCTAGCTCTTTATAGCCTTTATTAGGGACTCTCAGTGCTGTAGGGTTTGATTATATTGTATTGTATTGTACTTGTATTTATAAGGTATGCTTCATACTCTTAAGAAGGTGCCAAAGGATGTTTATGGACAGGAAGCATGTTACTCTGTAGAGTACCATAGATGAGACAGTGTGTGTTTGCTGTGTGGCCTATATGGGGAGTTTTTTGATGTCATGCATCAGGACCAGAGTTATGCTCTTAACAAGTTATTTTGCTAGACCTCTGTCTGAAATTGAGGAGAAAATGAGTGACAGTTTACAGTGATTTTACCACAATGGGTTTTCCTGTCTGTGTTTTTTTGTTCCCACAGCCAGTAAATTCCAAACCAGAGCTACTGGATCTCTTATAATTCCAATCTGCACATTTCCCAATCAGGGTATTTATGTGCGTTGCAAGTGGACTGATTAGGCAGAGAAAGTACAACACCATGAGGCACGAGAAGCAATTTAAAATAGAGAAAAACCTCCTCTACCTGTAAATGGCTTTTGGATGACCTCAATGGTTGAAGTGGGCATGATATATCAGGAACAACATTCCCAATCTTTTTAATTACAATAGCAGTTGGCATACTTTAATGGGGAAAAAAACATTCCAGAATGGATAATGCTGACCTTTAGGTGCCACTGGCTGGGAAAGAAGGTGGTCTCCTGTTCTGTGAAGCCAAGGTAGAGGCAGAGAGAAAGACACAGGCTTTCTTGCCAGGGTACTTCCTACCTGAAATAATTGCAAATGTGTGCAATTGCAAAATCAACAGATCCGAAGGCTGCTTGGGAGTCAGTGTATAGCATTAATTGATGGAGTCATTTGAGGCTGTATAGTGACAAAGGTTTCTTTTATTTGAGTGGTAATGTAAGGATGCTATCAGTTGTCTTCTGAAGTATGTCCTTCTAATCAAAACTTGTTTAAAAGGTTTGCACTATTTATAGTCTCACTGTCTGTTACTAGATATATATATTTTTAACACAGTTGTTTTATCTTAAACTCTAAAGGCCTGATTTACCAAACATCCATTGGCAAAAAGTAGTTGCAAATCTTGCACCAACTTTTTGTGAATTGAAAATAATGTAGCAAAGAGGCCAATGTAGTACTAGGCCAGTTTCCAAAACTACAAATCATAGAGGGTCACAATCTGACCTACCTCATCAATATTCATAAGGTAGGGCGCAAATTGCAACTCACTATGATTTGATGTCTTTACATGGATGGATATTGGCCTGCTGCCATCAGTACACCACTATGTCTGTGATCTCATTCAAATAAAATGTTTTTAATGTTTGATTGAGGTTTGAGAGTGATCTCTTCAACCACTACCGATTCGCCATCAATTATTAATATTTTTTTTTACATTCACATTTGCTAATGTGTTAGTGTTAGTTCCAACTTGGAAGTCTGTGAGTTTGCAATGTTTTGCGACCAGAGTTTAGTTGCAAAACATTGATACATACCATATCAAATTGCTATTTAAAAGGGATGCCAAAAAGACATCTGAATAGTGATTTTTTGTGCCTTTGCTGATTTGATAACCTGTAACGATTTGCAAAACTGTTTTAGTACATTTAAAAAAAAGCCGTTTAGTGTTTGAAATCCCTATGATTTTGCAAATTCCAGACTTTATGACCACAAAATGGCTTTGTCCATCAGGCCCAAAAATTCTTAGCACATTTTCCTGCAGCCTATCATATACTGTGTGTAAAATCTTCATAAAAATGTAACACAATTTTAAAATTATGACTTGCATATTTTGAGTGCTTACAGTCGCAGACTGAGACCTCGTAGCACTATAAATGCATGTGACGTTTCCCTGGTGCACCAACTAGTATTTAGTTGTGTGACTATCTAGTTACAGACACAGACATCTGCAGTGATTGCATTAACCAATTGAGCTTTCATAACATGAAAGAACATATTTCTCCCCAGTTACTTTGACTTGTATTCATGTTTCATTTAAAATGTGAGTGTGTTATATTTATTTACATGAAGGTAAAATGGCAACAAAATAGTTGTTGAATGTTTTGTTCTTTTTTAGCCACATTTCTGTCTTCTCTCCTTAACACTCAGGAACAGATTTCCCATACTTGATTTGCATGCACATTCACCCAATTACTTTCACTCACCTATCGACTCTGAGTCAGCCATTAAGTTTTTCAATGCCGTTCATTTGCCAACTCGTACACCCGAGCCACCCACATTACTGGCCCACCCATCCACAATAAAGACACACAGTCTTATCCATCAAGTACTCAGCAGTTTCCCTAGTAAAACACACTCTTAATAGATTTGTCAGTGATTATTTTATTTCCACTGCAGGTTGCATCTATTTGTGTAATTGGATATCTAGTCATGACAGTAAAGCAATTAGAACTGTTGTACTTTACTGTATGATGTGTTAGCCTGCTATAGGGAGTTGACTTAGTTTGGCGTAAGGTGCTCCATCACAAATGTGATGGCTATCCTGTCCACCTTTTTACAAGTGTCATAAGATATAACACTAGCGAAGTGTATTTTAATGTTTCTTACACCAGTGCATCACATTTACACATTTTCAATAACAATGTTAATCTGTGTGCATTGTATTAATCAATTAATGTAAGGTGGCTGCATTTACATGTAGTAAGAGCCACACATATAACCATATTATAATCTTTATATTTGCTCATGCTACTGTATTCATAGGTTCCTATCTTAGTTCTGATGGATGACATGATTTTATACATTTATTAAAGAAACAACTCCAGTGACTAAGCCTCAGTCACTTGAGTTGTTTCTTTAATAAATGCATTGTCAAAGAGCCTCCTGTACCAGGCAGATTGATTGTTACCAGCATAAAGGCCTCACAGCTGTACAATCTTTGTTCAATGCTGGGAACCTGAGGAATCTATATGAAACAACAACTTAATCCGGTGGTCTGCTAAATGGGAAGAGGACCAAAATAACATATAACAGAAAGAGTACTACAACAAGCCGGTGAAAAGAGCAAGAAAACCCTTACAAGAGATCGGATTCCCATCACTCAGCAAAGTGATCAGTATCATCATTTGGGTATCCTTCCTACCATCCACTGTACCTCCTGATCATAGAGGAAATTGTAGTGGATTGTTTCTCGACCAGGTCATAGAGGAAGGACAAAAGGAAGAGACAGACTCTCAATTTGTAATGATCACAAATAGTAGGTGAAAGAATTTAAGTGCAGTGCGTGAAAGTGAAGCTAAAAAAGGATTTAGAAGGGAGAAAATACTTTTATTAGGATATCCCTTGTAATCCTTATTAAAAACAGTGCAAAAGCAGCTTACAAAAATAATAGCTGCTTCAAAGTACGGTCGACATGTTTCAGCCTCCTGGACCCGTAGTCCTAGGCTTTCTTAAGGACCTAACTGGAATAAGTATTGTTACTGCATTAAAAATCAAGTGAAAAATCAGTGGTATAAAGTTGTAATCAGTACAACCTTACGCAACAAATTTCGTTCCTCTTTACTGACAGGATACAGTCGGTACCTATAAAGTAAAATATACATTGTAGTACTCAAAATGAAATAGTAAATTAAGTCGCTAACAACCCAGAATGGTGGTGTCTCATGTGGAACATGTGAATTAGCCACAGTCACCATTATGTATATGTAGTATATACCAAACAACAATAAAAAATGCCAAAAGTAATTTCTCACCCGTCTCGCACGAGGATAGGACCTCACCTCGCCTGATCACAACTCAGGTCAAAGAGGCCCCGCTCTAGGGAGGGAAAAGGAGAATAAAAAGAGAGAGGAAACAAGGGAAGGTGAAACCACTCCCAACTTAAAATTTCAGACGTCCCCTCATCATATTGCTTAAGTATATCCCTCAGTAGTCCCTGCTAGACTTTTTATCAGGAAATGGAGTGTGAGGGAACCGTTAGGCTCATGGCTCTGTCAGGAATCAGTGGCTAAAAAACTGAGCTCACTATCATACTGAAAATTGAGTAACCTCCTCTCAGTATCTTGTATAACCATTCAGAGTTGAATCTCTACACATTCCTCATTCTTAATATGTCATGGGACCTTCAATTGCATATTAACGTGAGTTACTGTATAACATGACTCACTATAGCGCTACTGATCGCAAAGACACCGCATGGGTACCTGCATCATATGGCTCACTGTAGCGCTCTTGGTCACAAAACAACACATAAGTCTTAAATAGACTCTACACCCACATGGCTCGTGTGTCCACGAACACTAGAAAGTATAAGATATTGTTCTCATTGCAATACCTCAAACTACAACTTCTTATCACACAACTACTTAACCAACTACCGATGTCAAAATGAAACCGATAAAGTAAGCGAGCGCAAACGGCAGTGAACCGAGAGAAGGGGGACTGATCAGACCCAAATCCCATAGGTGTTTCCCGGCACTAACACAGCCTACATAACGTGTATTCTAGCAGTCTAACGAGATTGAAGATTATTAGACGTTAGCTCCAACCAGCCCTTACCTCTCCATCGGTACCTCAAGCTCGGACTGAGCTGAGTATGGAGGTAACGGGTAGGCGTTGGGTCTGTCTTTTATCTTATGCAAACACAGCTGCAGTGAATCGAGATGATACCGGCGTGTGGTGATGTCGTCATTTGAACTAAAAAATTACGACATGCAGGCAGGAAGCTGTAGTTTCTTGAACAAGTGTATGTTTTGAAACTCGATCGAGTTTATCAAATGCTACCATATTGGTGTAAAACGGCGGCTATGTGTACAGTGTACCATTTATTATTTTCTTCATTGCCATCTCGTAAATGTAATAGCAGTTTTTTGCACATTAGTAATCGTAATCTGTGTTCAAATATTTATTGTTTACCAACTGTTCTATGTACTATATGTCTACCACCTTCGCTCTAATAAAGAGTACACTGCTTGTACTAGATATTGTCTATACTAGAAGAATCTACTGGTAGACTAAATAATGCCGAACATTAATACATCTAGGAATGTGGATATTAACTCTCCACTTGATGAAGGGCACCTACATGAAGCTAAACTTCTTAATACATTCCCCACTCCGTTGTTCAACGGAGACCTTCCGTTTAGACCTTTTTTTTATTTATTTTTATTTTGAGACAAAGAATTACAGTACAAAATAGAACTTCAATTCCAGACTGAAAGGAACCCCCTACCCCACGTCTGGAAACAATAACAATATGTATTTGCAAGCATTTGAATCACTGACCAAGTTAATTGATAATCGATAAGCAATGAATGAGTACATAAGAAATAACCGTGCAACACAGGAAAACTCATAGCCAGAAATATAAGAGAAGAGAGGGATAGCGAATCCAGGCGGATTGAAGAAAGAGCAGGAGCTGAGAGAGGGGGGGCAGGCAAGTGGGAGGAGAGAAGGCGAAGAAGAGAAAGAAAAAAAAAAAAGAAAAAAAAATGATAAGTAAATAGATAAATAATGAAGACATTGCTACAAATAACCCAGCGTAACTACGCCTCCAGTATATTCAATGTGCTGAGCCACTTGGTTAGAGGTGCCCAGATCTCTAATCCCCTTTTTTCCCGACCCTACCTTGTGTAGCATATATAGCTGTCTCAAGTTTGTGTGTAGAGAGCAGTCGAGCCTGCCATTGAGCAAAGGAGGGAGGGTTCGGGTCCTTCCAATAACAGGTGTATGCCCTGTAGCATCAAGTTACTCCATGTAACAGCCGTACCATTTTTCATGGCACTGAGAGCAGGGCACACTCAATGAGACTCGATTCTATCTTCTGCCTTTGCTAAGCTCCCGCCTTCTGCGTCTAGGGATTTGAAGCTGTATGACATCACATACACTAAGTACGCTAAAAAACTGTGTAGCCTGATGTCAAACAATGACATTCTTATGATCTGGATCTGTATGACCTGTAACCACTGGATCAGTTATTCCAGGAGGCCAAGGTATAGAACATTAGCATAGTCCAGTCTGGATAAAATCAATGCTCTAACCACAGTGCTTAAGGCATCGTGAGGAAGTAAATGAAGAAACTTCCTTAACATAAGAACAATCCAAAAGCAAGACATCACCACTGCTGACACCTGCAATCCAAATGAGAGCTGGGAGTCAAACAACACCCCCAGGATTCTGACCACCGTTGTTGAAGGGGGTAGTGGGGGAACACTGTCTGGCCAAGCCCAGACCCAACCAGGGAGAGGATCTCCTCCAAATAATAAGACCCCCGTCTTATCTGGGTTGCACGGTAGTCTATTTGTCTTTAGCCAATCTAACAGTGCCACCAAACAGTTGGCAAAGGCTGCCCTCGCCCTCTCAGGCTTCCCATCATACTTGAGCAGGAGTTGGGTATCATCAGCATACAGGATTATCTTGATATTATGGGATTCCAGCAATCACGCACCAGTCATACACAGAGCAGAAGTGTACTTCTGCCCCTTCTGCAAAATCTCGCCCATCTGGGCAGTCAAAAAGACCTAGGTAGAATTTCACCTTGCATCACAGTAATTGGCCGCCCACCCGTTGCCACATCGGGTGCCTTGGCAGTCACGCACCAATAGTACATGAGAGCATGCGTGTACTTTTGCCAATTTAAATTAGGCACTGGCACGTAGGGCATGGACCACCAAGCACTTTCTCTCAGTGATTCCCGTCACGCGCTTCACTTCTCTAATCAGAGCATGAGCGTAACTCCACCATTTTGGGACCTGGCACTCGTGCTTCAGGACACAAGAAGTAGTGCTCCGGGTTTATCGGCATCTCAGCCTACCGTTCCACACTGAGCATGTGCACAGTACGGCCATGGATGAATCAGGCTTCCCCTCCAGGGACACAGGAAACCACGCACCTGATTTCACCTAGTACCACTTAAAACCAATTTACTTAAGTGAGCTGACTATAAAAGCACAATGGCTCTCCACCCAGTCCTACACCAGGGAGGAACGGGAGCAGTCGCCTAGGATCCACGCAGGAAACTTTCCTTGAGGCAGTAAGGGTGTGAATGAGAACGGATTGAATGAAAGTATTTTGGGGCAATTAGTCCACCATAAGCACAATTGAGGATGAATGCTCTGTATGTTTGTACTTGAAAACCCATAATTCTCACGCCAGCTGTGATCTATATGTTTTTTTCCCACAGGTTCTGACAAACAGGGGTTTCTCCTACCCTTCTCCCATGGGGCCAGTAGCTTTGGTTTTTAGGGTAGGAACAGTGAGACACGTGCTCTCACCTTTGTATCCCCATCATGTACACAAATTGAGTGGCACATGTCACATGAGTAGTCACTCACACAGAAACTGGATCAGTGCATGTATTGAGTTCAGTTATTCGCCACTACAACAGTCTGTTGTTATATATATTTTTCTTCTCTCCCTACATTTTCTTTTACAGGCTTGAATCTAGGAGCCATCCAATTGTGGAGTGTGACACTGATCACGCCCACACAGTGGTACACTCTTGCCATATTTGGTAAAACGGAGCCCCCATTTACATATTTAGGTCCTGATGAATGCCCTGGACCCTCTTAGGCCAAGACGGCAGAAACATGTCGACCTCTAAACACAACGGTTAAGGGACACTAATTCCCCCACATACCGTCACCTGCTTTTAAAACATCATATAGTTACCTCTCCCATTAAAAAAACACAATGAGGATAACTATAATGATTTTTAATCTCACTCACGTATACACGGGCCCCCACTTAGTTTAGAAGTGCATCCCTGTCGTCAGGTGTATGCCAGCCCTCTATCAAACCAAGGTTTTAGTGGGCGAGGACTGGTCAATGATGAAGCATGACACCAGGTGGTGTGTGAGACCAGTCCGTTACTTTTTGTGAGATGTCCTCACTCACAATATAACTCAAACCTTATAGTGGTTATCACTTTAGGAGCAGCTCTTTTGTGGTTAAACATTCATAGTTGGAGGCTGCTAGCTCCTAAAACCTCGCGCCTCTTGTTCCCTCCTCCACACAGTGTGGAGCTCATGTGTTTTTGATTCCGGAAAATATGCCAGGGGAGACATATAAATGTTGAAAAGTGTAGGACTAAGAGATGAGCCCTGAGCTCCCCCCATTTCACTTCTTTACTTCCCGAAGTATATGGTTTCATCCAGACTACCTGTACGTGGCCTTCAAGGAAGAAGCTCAGCCAGTTCAGTGCTGAATGCGTTACACCAAGGTGTTTTAGCCTGTGCAGCAGGATGTTATGATCCATCATGTCAAATGCTGCTGACAGGTCCAAGAGGAACCAGTGCAACATTGAGGCCTTCATCCAGATTAAATTTGATGGACTCAGAGACTTCTAACAGTGTGGACTTGGTGCTGTGGCAGGCTCTGAATCCCGATAAAGAGGGTTGTAGTAAGTTGTTTTCAGTCAAAAAGGCGGTGAATTGTCGATTTACGGATTTCTCCAGCACTTTGGATGCTGCTGGCAGCAACAAGATTGGTCTGTAGTTTGCTAAACATTCAGGATCGGCACTAGCCTTTCATAAGAAGGGGATTACCCTTGCTCTTTTCCAGTCATCAGGTACTACGCCTGTGTCCAAGGAGCTAGCAAATAACTTCTGACACACTGGAGCAATAATGTCAGAGATAGATTTTAATATATCGGGGGTATCATATCCGTTGGGGACCCAGATCTGCAGTGTAAAAAGGAGGCATTTACATCCTCCACCGATAGCGCCTGAAAGATGGCCAGTGGTGGAGGTTGTAATCAATCCTCTGGGACTTCTAAATCCAGCTCTGCCAGAATGAGACTCTACCCAGACAGATTATTCTGAATTTTGAGGATTTTCTCCTCAAAAAAGTCAGTCAGTTTGGAGCATAGCGCCTGACTGGGACTCAGTGGAGGGGGCGTCATTTTAAGATCTGTAAAATTGGCTACAATCTTAAAGACCTCCATCCCATAACGCTGTTATCCTGCCTCACTCTGGTCTCCTATGCAGCATCTGACCATCGCTGAACCCACGATTGGGGAGCAGCCAGGGAGGTGCAGGCTGAGAACAACCTGGGGGGTTATAAAGATCACTTGGACCACACCCGCTGGCTTTCGACCTAGCAGCTGGGCCACACCTTTGCCACAAGAGCTGCGGCCAGATTGCAGTCTGGCACCTTAGCCCTCATTGGGGGCGGCAAAGAGCTGGAGGGACCAGCGGACCTGCTGAGGGGTGCCTCCCCCTGTGGGGGCAGGCCACTGCACGGCTGAGCGCAGGGCTTGGGAGCTGCGATTCTTGCAGAAAACACCAGAGCCTTAAATGCTGGGCCATCACGGGCAGAGAGCCTTTGGTCGGCCCTGGTAAGAGCTCAGCAGAGGACACCAACTGCCTGGAGGACTGAGTCAGTTGGGTGCTATGGAGTGGGGGTAGTGAGGTGGGGGGCCAGAGCTGGCGAGGGCAAGATGATTGTCTGGGACCTGCCAGGACACCTAAGCTACAAACCATTAAAGTAAGGAGGAGAAGGCTGGGAGGCTGGACTCCTGAACACACGCCAGGCTACCCCAGGAAATGGGGTGCATCTGAGGATTGTTCCTGGAGTCTCATGACTGGTGGTCCCTGGGGAGAACTTTGCTCCCCTCCTCACCTCCCCTTGCCGCATTTATAAACAACTGCCAATTCACAAACGACTCCTTGAGGGAAAGGGTTCATGGTGGGGACTGCCTGTGGACTGATTTGCAAAAAACTAACAACAATGTCTCAACCGGTATCATTGAGAAAGGCAAGTATATATGCATGTACAAGACATTGCAGAGAGGAAAAGGGAAACTCGTGGTATGTTTTTAGAAAGTGCTCATGGCATCATATATTTGAAATAACAAAGTATACAGAACAGTGATATCAGCACTGTGAGCATAAAATGCAAAGGCAACCCAAAAAGAACTTGGTGCACTATTGTGCTCATGACACAAAAGGGTGACGGCGCAAGTGACAAGTGAGAGAGCAGCGGAAGGCGCAATGTGACAAAGTGAAAAAATATGCACAGAAATATATGGTTCATCAAAGATTATTTACAATAGTTGGTCATGGTTTGGCTAGACATTTTATGTGAACCTTAGTTGAGTATGTGCCGTGGATTGCGCTAAATGGTCATCTTCAGGACCAGCTTGCCAAGTAAAGGGTGCTGAACAAGGGAGGAAAAAGGGGAGAGATCAGGGAGGGATGGGACCAGGGTGGTGGTGCACATTGAGAAGCGGAGGATGTGCGAGGAGGGCGAAAATTGGCCTACCTGAAGGAAGCAGGGGGCGAGCGTCAAGGGGCAGCGTGGCTTGCCCAATGGGAGGGGAACAAACGATAATGTTGCAGAGTGGGAAAGCTGGGAGCCACGGGTGGAGCCCAGCGAGGAAGAGCGTCTACATGGTGGAAGGTACCGGTAATCACTGGGTGTACCTGGAGGTGAAAAGGTCAAATTACCATGAGCCATTGAGGGAGACTGCATGTGAGGTGGTGCGGTGGTATAAGCAAACTTACTTAACAATGAGGTAAATCTGGAATCGGGAAGGCATACAACAGGGTTGGAGCCCCGATCCACTGTGTGGGGTTTGGCCAGAAATACCGGTCCATGATAAGAGTCCTAAGTAAGGGTGAAACAAGGAGAGGACCAGTTCAATAATTAGAAAAGGCGAAAGGTGGTAGCACTGCCCAAGGGTATGATCAGGGCCATGCGTAAGGCTTACCGTAAGGTATTCCGAGGAGTTAAGCAGTATTCAGCAGAATTAATCCGGGGCCAGGAAGAGCGCTATGTTCAGTACCGAACCGCCATATTCATGTGCAGTCAAGCCGGTGTCCAAACGAGGTGAAATGGCCAGCCGAGGAAATAGACGCTACGCTTCCGGGAACGGAGTGTCAGAGCGTCATGTGACCATGAATCATGGTGCCTGGGGGCGTGGCCGGAACAGTCGAGGCAAAGTGAAGGAGAGGTTGGACACACGTGGAGGGGAGGGGGCAAAGGGGGAGAGAGAGGGGGAGAGGGAGGTATGGGAACAGGAAAAAAGGGGCTGAAATACTACAAACATTTATGCCCCGTTGAGGCTGCTGTGTACTAGCCAAGTACAGTAAATGGCAGAAAGAAGAAGGCTGGTATAGTAATATACAGTGTTGTTGTCTTGACATGGATAGACAATTCATGTGATACAAGTAAAAGCCAAATGAATTAAACATAATAACTGGTGCCTTGTATTAAAGGACTGCATAAATTACGTCTCAATTCGAAGAGGGAAAAAGAGTGGTAAGGCGGTAAGGGTGATCGAGAGGTTCAGTAACCGCACATGGAAGAGGTAAACAGCAGTGTAATCACAGGTTACTGCATAGATGTCAGGTGTGCTGTCACAGTTGTACTGTACTGTCCCACTCATCAATGGTATTCAATCGCCGGTCCACTGAATTGCATCAGGTAATCCATTTGCACTGCCTCCTGTTGAGTAGTGCTTGGAGGTTCCCCCCTCTGGTGGGTGTAGGGGCTGGTCGATCATCTGCCAGGTGATATCTAGTTCACTGTGGTGTTTCTCAACGTAGTGCGATACCAGGGGGGTAGTCAATACTTTGCAGTGAATCCTGCTTTTGTGTTGTATTATTCTTTCTTTCACCATTTGGGTGGTTTGGCCGATGTATGTAAGGTCACAAGGGCAACAAATGGTGTAAATGATGTTTTGGGACCGGCAGTTGGTGAAGGTTCTTAGTTCATAGGTTTTGTTGTTGGCCTTGAAATCTTTAGTGTTGGATGTAAGGTCACATACGACGCAGGTCTGGCATCTTTAATGTCCAATGACCGGTGGTAGGCCCCATGTAGCAGTGATGGAGCTCTGTTGTGCTGGTTTCATAGGCCAAGTGATGGCATGAACAAAGTGATTGGACAGGTTCTGTCTCCTTTGGAAGGAGAAGAGTGGAGGTTCTTGGAATGCCTCGTGTGTTCTCAGTATGGACCAATTTCGTTTGATGATTTTGCTGACATGTGTGCTGCAGGGACTAAACTTAATCACAAAAGGACTCCTGGTATTCACTCTTTTGGCTTGGGGTGTCAGGAGCTGGTCGCGGTGGCAGTACCATGCTCTTTTGCGGGCACGGGACACCAAACATGGTGGATATCCCCTGATGATTAATTTGCCAAGGAGGATGTCTGATTCCCAGAAATAATCTTTGCGCCACTTGCAATTTCTGCGGATGCGCAAGAATTGACCGTAGGGGAGACCATCTCTAAGGCCGCGTGGGTGGTAGCTGGAGTACTGTAGTAATGTATTCTGTCCCGTCGCTTTGCGATATAGGGTGGTTCCAATTTTCCCATCCTCCGCATGTATGGTGATGTCCAGGAATGGTAGGTTGTTGGGTTTACAATCGGAGGAGAATTTAAGAAGAGGTTGTGAGTAATTGAGCCATTGGACGAAGGAGTTCAATGAGTCGATAGGGCCCTTCCATAGAAGAAGAATGTCATCTATGTAGCGCCGCCAGAGGGAGAATTGTGTTTGGAAAGGGTTGTTGGGGGTAAGTATATGAGTCATTTCAAGATTATATACAAAGAGAATGGCGAAGTTGGGGGCAAAACAAGCCCCCATAGAGACACCTATGATTTGTAGATAAAATGTGTCCCTATATAGAAAGTAATTGTTCTCCAGTGCAATGTGTAGTAAATCTATTATGAAATCGGTAGGGATCAAGGTAGGTCTGGGTCTGGTCTCCAATAGTTCTTCAATGACTGAAAGGCCCTCCTCATGGCGGATGTTGGTGCATAGGGACTCTATATCGAGTTCCACCATGAGTTCGGTACTGGTATCAAAGGGTCTGTCCTCGATGGTTTTTATGAGGTCCATACTATCACATATGAATGTTTCTGTCAATGGGATGAAATCCTTGATAATGGCGTTGATGTACTTGCCCAGTGGCTCAAGGATGGAGCCACAGCCTGATACAATTGGGTGTCCAAGTGGGTTGGTACTGTCTTTATGTATCTTAGGTAATACATAGATCACTGGTGTTCGGGGATGTTGGTTGTTCAAAAATGCAAATTCCTTTTGTGAGATAATGTCTTTAGATCTGGCTTGGCTAGTGATTTTCTGGATTTTGATTTTCAGTTCAGGTAAAGGATCCTTAGTGAGTGGGTGGTGTTAGCCAGTTGTCTCTTGATTTCAAGGTCATATTTGTCAATATCCATGACCACAATCCCCCCGCCTTTATCGGCAGGTTTGATGATCAAATCTATTCTCTCTTTGAGGTTGAGGGGCGCTTGTTTCTTTGACCAAGGGAGGTTGTATGGAACATATTCAAACTGTTTTTGGAGAACAGATTTGATCATCAAACCTGCTGATAAGGGCGGGGGGATTGTGGTCATGGTCATTGACAAATATGACCTTGAAATTCATTATGGCGGACTCCATTCTCAAATTTACCGTGCATACGAGCAACAATAAATTGGAATCTCTTGACGTGTGGATTGAACATCTTAACTCCCAACTGAAGGTATCCCTATATACCAAGCCCACATCACGAAAAAACCCTCTTGCATTTCAGCAGTTTCCACCCTAGGTGTCAAAAGAACGGAATCCCGTTTAGTCAGTTCCTACGTCTCCGCAGAAACTGCACCACCTTAAAGGACTACATGATCCACGCAGAAACTTAAAAAAAAAAACTGAGCAAGAGAGGATATCCACACAAACTCATCAAAGATGCATTGGAGAGAGCAAGATACTATGATCGTGACACAATGTTTCAGCCTAAAAACAAGGCTCAATTAGTCTGTGTTACCAAACACTCCCTGTTTGACCACAAGGTGCACCAAGTTATCAATTCTCAATGGCACATCTTAAACTTTGACCATCAATCCCAGCCACTAACCAAACCCCTGTTTGCCTTTAAAAGGAATTAGAACCTGAGAAACGTCTTGGTAAAGGCTAGGAGGCCAGATACAAATAATTTTGTTCAAAGATCTGTAACGGGAGGCCAACCTGTTAAGGGAAACCACAAATGTGGTTCATGCCAAGCCTGTTTTAACGCAATTGTGGGCGACCACATTCAGATCAATGAACGCACAGTGTCCCTGAAAGAAATGACGAACTACCGTTCGTCGAATAATATTTATGTCATCCTATGCGCTTGCAATCTGGCATATGTAGGGGAAACTGCAAGAGAATGCCGAATCCGCATGGGCGAACACAAATCCAATATCAGGTTGCGCAAACACGCTGCACCCTTATTCAGCTATTGGATTGAGGCAAGCCATGCTAAAGGGGACCTCAGATGGACCATACTGGAAAAAGTATGCTCACAAACGGGCATTGATTTTACTGCGACGCGGAAGAAATGAGAAGTGTTTTGGATGTTCACCTTGATTACCAAAGATAAGGGACTCAATGAGATTCTTCCAAGGAAAAATGCCATCACATGAGACCCATAAAAGGACCCTCGTGATCCAGCTCTATCTGTGTTTGGCATTCTGCCTGTATATCACTAGTTTTATCTGTTCTATTGTGCTATTGCTTGTAAATTCCTATTCTCATTTAATTTCAATTTAAATTTTTTGCTTTCTCTATATATTCTTGTGTGATTATCACTGGGACACACGTCATATTTACTTCTCAAAAATTGGCGCATCCCATAATCGCCCCTATTCGCCATCTATGGGACACTGCCACTCACCTGCTGTTGCGAATTACTTTGAGACCCATGATTGATCCGCTGGATCTTCACTGCCCTTCATTCTGGTCAGAACGTTATTGTTGTTTTCTCTGACCTCCGCTCTATACCTCTCGGTAAGTTGTACCGCATCTTGAAATCTTGACATTGTTTACTATCTGTCTATGAGTAGACTCACCGGACTGCTCATTTCTTTTCTTCTCTTTGTGCCGTTTACATCTACCCAGGTGCTGCTTTTATCGTGCTCGTGCTGACATCCTGCAGTTACCTCCTTTGTGCATTCTTTGACTTTCAGGTACCACGACTAATTATGTTTGTTGTCATCATGCCTTATGTTTGATTCATTTTTATTATTATGTCTTTTGTTTTTCTAAACCCTGTCTCTTTGTCCCCACACTATCTGGCTTGAGATTTGTGTATTAAGTCGCTTTGTATTTCTTATTTGAAAATTTTTGAATGTGTATATGCTTTGAACATATTATGTATGTTCTTCTGGCTGGATATGAATGGATAGTATTTTTCATCTATTTTGTCTTTATCTCTGTGAGTGTTTTCCCATATGTCTTACCCAGTGTGCACATGCTTTCATTTTCTATGTATTAGTATATCGAACCCTCAACCAATGCCGTTGTGACCGCATTATGTGACCACCCAATATAAATTTGTACTCTGTATACGTGACTTATGTGACTATATTAATTAAATTTATATGTTATGTTATGTTAATAATTTCTTGTATAGTGCACGTACACCAGTAGGTTTCATGGCGCTAGCTCTAGAGTATGCCGGGACCATTGGAAGAAGTTAAGCGTGGTCCTGTGCAAACAACCATGTCTTGAGCATTTTCCTGAAGCTCAGCAGATTGGTGCATGACCGAATCTCTAGTGGAAAGGAGTTTCATAGTCTGGGGGCCAAGGATGTGAACCTGCAGCCTTCCTGCCATTTTAGCTTGAAGGCTGGGGTGGTCAGAAGTTGGAGGTGGGCAGATCGGAGGTTGCGGGAAGGAGTGTACCTAGGTAAGAGGCGGTTAATAAATTTGGGGCTCCGGCTGTGGAGAGACTTGAAGATGATGCAACCCGTCTTAAAGGCTGTACGTTGGGGAATGGGGAGCCAGTGAAGTTTTTTTAAAAGGGGTCTGGCGGATTGCCATCTGGGTTGCTTATGGATCAGTCTTGCCGCTTGGTTCTGGACCAACTGAAGCCGTTTAATTAAGAAAAGTGGCATGCCAAGGTATATAGAGTGGGCATAGTCTAAGTGTGATAGTACCATGGCTATCATGACCTGAATCAGTGCTGTTTGAGTGAGCAGACGGCTGATCTTCCTAATTTTACGTAACTGGAAGAAACAGGTAGAGACCACTGCACCCACTTGTGTTCTTAGCGATAGGTCGTTGTTGATGGTTACCCCTAGGCTCAGAGGTAGATGGTTTTGGGGTGGAACCGAGTTCCGCCGGCCATTAGTGCGGGCCCCAGAAGGTCTGACTGTTCCCAGTCAGGACTAGTTCAGTCTTGCCTGGATTCAGTTTTAAATGGTTTCGGTTCATCCAATGGCGGATTTGGAGCATGGTAGCCTGGAATTCCAGGATTGATTCTGGGGTGTTATCAATGGTAAAGATTAGCTGTAGGTCATCCGCATAGTTGAAAGTGATGGCCTTCCATTCCTTCAGAGACTGAATCAAAGGTAGAAGATGCAGATTAAACAGATGGGGGGAAAGTGAAGATCCTGTGGGACCCCACACGTGGTAGTTAACTTGGGTTCGGTGAATGGGGCTAGGCGTAACGCTTGGGTGCAACCCTTGAGAAAGGACCCAATCCAGCTGAGGGCTGAGCCCTGGATGCAGGCCTGTTTCACATGGTCCATTAAGATGACATGGTCGACCGTGTCAAATGCGGTCGAGAGGTCTAAAAGCACCAAGGCATGAGGGGTGCCTTTATCGGCTTTTTCTCGTAGGGCATCCAGTACAGCTAGGATCACTGTCTCCGTAGAGTGAGCAGGGCGAAATCCTGCCTGATGAGGGTCTAAGTATTCAGACTGTTCCATGAAATTGGACAGGCACTTTGCGACATGGGCTTCAAGAACCTTGGCCAAGTAGGGGAGCAGGGAGATGGGCCGATAGTTGGATAAGTTCTGGGGGTCAGCTCCCGGTTTCTTTAGGAGAAGGACCACAACTGCATCCTTGAATGCTTTGGGGACCCGGCCCTGCGAGAGTGATTCATTCAAGAGGGTCATGGTTGAGTGAGGTAGGGCGGAAAGGGTGTCTTTTAGGATATGAGGTGGATAGTAGTCCATGGGGGAGCCAGATTTGACCCTGGACAACAAGTCCCAGAGGGACTGGGTATCAATGGCGGGGAAGTTATCCAAGGTGAAAGGATTTATTATCGTGGTGGAAGGAGCCTCCATGGGACTGGAGATTGGAATACTAGCTTTAATGTTGGAGATTTTTTCCATGCAGTAGTTATTTAGAGAGTCACACAAATCTTGAGTAGGTGTGGGTTTAGGTAGAACTCTCTCGGCATTGGATAGTTCGTTAACGATAGCGAAGATATCCTTCGATCTGTTGTTGGAGTTTACGATTCTTGCGGAGAAGTGGGCGGCCTTGGCTGACATAATGGCTTTTTTGTATTCTTTGCGGGCATTCAGGTAGTGGTATTTTCCTTCAAGGGTGTAGTTGAGTCTCCATTTCTTTTCTTTTTGGCAAAGGGCCAATTTTTTAGCTCTTAGCTCAGTAGAGAACCATTTTTGACCACCAGAACGGCGAGCTCGTTTGAGTTTTTTGAGCGGGGCGTGTTTATGGGGTCTTACTGCTGATAGGGATTGTTGCCGTGAGTTTTATTAGGTGATGGTCAGACCAAATACATGGTAGGATTGTGGGCGTGGACACCTTGAGGTTAGTGGTCCAGACCTGGTCCAGTATGTGTCCTTTGGTGTGCGTAGCTGAGGATATGTGGTGGGTGAAATTGAGGTTAATTAGTAGTTCAGTCAGTTCGGTAGAGTGAGGCCCACCGTGTTCGTTATTGCACCAGTAGTTTAAGTCACCTATTAACAATATTTTGGCATAGTCCGTGGCAAGATAAGCAAATTGTTCACTCAGTGCGAAGGGAAATAGCGGCATGTGCTGCAGAGGCCTGTATACCAGGACACAGATAAGTGGCCCAGAATCAAGCTTGATGACCATGTTATCTACTTCAGGGAGACTTAAGGAGGACATGGATGTGAATTTGTGATCTTTATGGATGATTGCAGCTACTCCGCCACCCATTTTTCCTGGTTGTCGGTTTACATGGAGGATGTAGTAGTCCTGGGGTAGAGCGGCCAGTATATCAGGGGTGGAGTCAGGATTTAACCATGTTTCTGTGACAAGAAAAATGTCAGGTTTGTCAGACAGTAGGAGTAAGAAGATATCTAGCTGATGCTTGACTAGGGAGTGTGTGTTGAGGTAATGTATACGTAGTGCTGTGTGTTCGAAGTGGGCAGGAGGCGGTGCCCGATACTGATGGAGGACAGGATTCAAAATCTCTTGGCAAGAACTTCGTGCTTGGAGGATTCCAATGTGGCTTAGGCGTGCGCAGATAGCAGGGCAGAGTGAAAACGCCGCCTGATGGAATTTCCTAAATTCCTCAGATGAGTGAGTAAGTTTGGGCATGGATTATGGCCACAGGGCCCGTCCGGGCGCGGACGGGTGCAGCGGGTTTGCCTTTAGCGCGCCGCCGGCATGCCCGCTGCACGAATCCGCTGTGTTCCCACGCTGCATTGGACATAAATAGCGGTTCCCCCCTCTAACTCCTCCCCCGCCCGGCGTGATTGGCTAAAGCCGAGAGGTGTGCTGAGGAGAACGCGAGGTAGCCAGCGCCACTAGGAGGATGCAACCAAAGGTATTTTGAGTCGTAATTCACTTAAAATACAGTTTCAATTCAATTCAATTTATAGTTTTAAAAGTTTTTAAAAAGATCTTGGCACAAACAACAGCAGTCCGCAGGGTAGCGGCACGGTAACTAGACTATGGACTATATATTTTGTACTGTGAGTATATGTTGTTTATTGCTTGTTTCAGGCACATCCCACCACTGCTGTTTTTTGGTACATGAGCCCTGAGGAAGGTGAGACCCACAGCGGGGTCTTACACCAAAACGCACGTCAGCGCTACAATAGAAACTTGGACTTTTATGATAAAACTTTCTCCCCCCAAGGATCAACTATCCTGCTATGGATATGACATTTGTCTATCATTTGACCATTTAGTTGATTCTCACTGATTTATTTTGTCTACTTCTCCTTTAGTTACACTGAAGCCTTGTATTAGGTCCCATCCCATCCCTCCCTGACCTCTCCCCTTTTTCCTCCCTTGTACAGCACCCTTTGCATGGCAACCCGGTCCTGAAGATGATCCTGAGTAAATTGAATTGAAACACCGTCGACCATTCAGCGCAATCCGCGGCGCATACTCAACTATGGTTCACATAAAATGCCTAGCCAAACCATGACCAACTATTGTAAATAATCTTTGATGAACCATATGTTTCTGTAGATATTTTTTCACTTTGTCACATTGCGCCTTCTGCTGCTCTCTCACTTGTCACTTGCGCCGTCACCCTTGTACGAGCTCAATAGTGCACCAAATTTTTTTTGGGTTATCTTTAAAATTTATGCCCACAGTGCTTATATCACTGTTCTGTATAGTTTGTTATTTTAAATATATGATGCCATGAGCACTTTCTAAAAACATACCACGAGTCTCCCTTTTCTTCTCTGCAATGTCTTGTACATGCATATATACTTGCCTTCCTCAATGATACCGGTTGAAACATTGTTGTTAGTTTTTTGCTTACTTACCCAGATCTCAACCTGGTCTATGGGTTATACTCCTGTTGTTTTTTACTACATTGTGGACTTATTTGGGCATTAATAATGTTGGCGGAGACCTGGTTGTGGCCATTATAGGACATCGCTCTGCAGGGGTCCTTGCGTCCCTCCCAACCCATATGCGCCCCCTCTGGACTTATATGCGACGCGTCATCCAATATATTAATGCTGCTTTGTCCCAAAACATTGGTGTATTTGACTAGACTCTGGCCTGCAGAGTACTCCCAGACCCCTTGCAGATGGCCCTAATGGATTGACCACTACAGAAGAGAGGAGATAGGTGTTGCTCTTTTACCGGTGGGATCCACCAAGGGTCTGACAGGAGACAGTCACTTCTAGTGCTCCCTGCCAGTACCAGCTACCAAAGCACATATATGCACAGTGGAAAGATGAAGCCACCCCACCCCACCAGCACTGCGGAGATGGGCAAGCCCAATGTCAAATACACAAGTGTGACCTTGAACGCACAAGGGACATTCATGTCAGAAAGTGCACTATCAGGGAATGATGCTGACAGAATGCCTCCTACACTCCAGCAGACGCTGGATATATTCCTTGTGGCGATTGCGAATTTGAAGGCCTCACTGCAAGTACAGATCAGGTCAGTTGCTGAAGAAGTAAGCCTCTTGATGGCCGACCACCGCAAACTCACAGATAGAGTCAAAGAGACAGAGATAGCAGTAGGGGAACTTGATCCACCCCAATGACTATTGCAGACACAATTAACAGACCTTACTGCTCGTGTGAAGATCCTGGAACACAGGGCGGAAGGCTCTGAAGACCACTACAGAAGAAACAATGTGCACATCATGTGTCTGCCTAAGGGCACTGAAGGTGCTAATATCATCGCATACCTGGAGGAATGAATGAAAAGTCAGGCAGCTCCAATGGAACTTTCTCCCTTCTTTGCGCTGGATCATGCATACTGGGTCCTGGCATGGCCACCTGCCTCTGGATGCCCCCCATGGCTGGTGGTGGCCCGGTTGTTGCACTACCGGGATCTCGAAATCCTGTTGCGGAGAGCCCTTACAACTGTCCCCTTTCAAATAGATAATGCAGTAGCTACTTTGTTTCCGGACTTCACCACAACTGTCCAGGTCAAGTGAGCATCCTTCCACGAAATTAAACGAGAACTGCGAGAAGCCTGCATCCGGTATTCTCTGCTGTTCCCTGCCAAGTTGCGGAGTATGTTGGATGGACCAACACAGGTATTTCTGACCCCAACTGAGGTCTGCGAATGGGTAGGCAAATAAAGGGTGGAAGCCTTGAGTACTGGGGTACCTGAGTGAACACCTCTACCACACAAAACCCTGAAGAGTAAACGGCATGGTAGGCCGACTGTGAGAATGGTACACTGCTCAATGAGAGCCAGGGCAGCGGACTTGATGGCGGTGACAGACCTCACCCGTGGTCGTCAGTCAGACTCTGATGTGTGATCCAACTCAGACACTCTATGGACTGCCTTCGATGCCACCTCTGTGGACAAATTTCATTTGCCCTCAGTCACACCTCAGACTGACCAGTGGTATGGGGTTCATGATTGGGGGGTTTTGATGATCACTGATATGTGTGATATCTGTATATCAGATGTTTACTGCATTTTTTCAGTATGGCTCTTCTTGCTGTGGTTTGCCTGCCCAGGTGGCCTTCTGAGGGTCTATCAGGGAGTATGCTGGGGGGTGTTCCTCTCCACCTGGATCCCTGATGCCCCCAGGGGTGTGCTTAATGAGCAGTATTGATGATTGTTGTCAAAAAGAAAAGAGGGGGCTTGCCGCTGATCCCTCCCTGCTAGCCCATACACATTGCTACTGGTTCAACTGCAAGATTGTGGTGGTACCTGATGACAACTAGCACATGTTGTCAGTTTGGATTGCTCAGCCCCCCCACACAGGCCCATGACCATTGTTTGGTGGGTTCACTTGTTCTGTCTAAGTTTGGATGGCTGGCCATTGCCAGGCCATCCTGGGGTTAGGGAGGTATGGGTTTGCATTATTATGTGGGTTTTAGGGTTTGAGTTGATGTCGCCTTAGAAGGTGGAGGGATTGGATCCTGGGGGTTTCTTCTAGATCAACATATGTTACATGACTAGAACCATGGCACAAACTGACCTGAAACTACTCACCTGGAATATAAGAGGCATAGGTACGACTGCACGGCGGCACAAAATATACATGTTTCTTAAATGTTGAGCAGTACACATAGCTCTCCTACAAGAGACACATCTCATTGCTGAGGAGGGCCAGGTATATGTCAAAGGATATTCAGCGTATTTCAGGAGTGCACTGATCTGGGCCCAGGCACGTGTACCCATTGACGTTCTGTAGTCACATGTTGATACGGGTGGTAGATATGTTCTAGTAGAGGGGAGGCATAATGGTAAACCCTTGACCCTGGGTCGCATAAATGCCCCAAACCAAGACCAACCAGCTTTTTTCTCCCAACTATTGACTTAGCAAGGCTCTCTGTCTGGACAGGACATGATTCTTGGAGGGAACTGTGTCGCTGACACCATTGCCAGGGACTTTACCACATAGAGTGGTGAAGGTGTTTCAAGACTGTACTGCGAGTTGGGGCCTAGAAGATATGTGGAGTGTGCATCATGCTGGCGACAGGGATTATTCCTTCTATTCGATTTTATATGCTCTCCATGTCTGCTTGGATAAGGTCCTGTGCTCGGCGTCCCTCTGTCCTCTCTACTACCACACAAAGTACCTTGATCGCACCTTCTTGGACAATAACCCACTCCTTACAGGCAACAAGTTAGGTGCCCCCTCGGCTGGCTGTACCCACATAGCGGCGTTGCCCTGTTGTCCTAGAGGACAGCACCTATTGGGATGGCCTTCAGGAGGCAATCTTGGACTATTTCGTGGACACAGCCTTGGACTGCCTTGTTGAGTAGGAGGGTTTTAAAGTGGTCATTTAGGGATACTACATGGGGACCTCCGTGGGGGTTCGAAGGAAGCTAGACCTTGAGCTAGTTTTATTTCGTGAAACCATCCATGATCTAGGTAACCAAATTGGTTCTAACCCCCAACGTGAGGGTGCAGTTGGTTGAGGCCAGGGAATGATACAGTGTCTTGCTGGAGACACTAAGGTGTCACAATTACAAGGACTAGATTGCCAGGGCTCATGATGAGGAAGGTAAAGCCGGGAGGCTGTTAGCCTGGTTAGTTTACCCTGAGTCCCACTGGAACCGCATAGTATCAGTGATAGCCCCTGATGGGCGATAGGTATATTCCCAAGTGGAGATCAACTGGGACTTCTGTGACCATTATATACAGCTCTAAGGGAAACACCCGCACCCCAAGAGACGGGACATGGAAGCCTTTCTTGCACCTCTGTAGTTGGGGGCTTTACCCACACTCAAAGACCTAGGGGGCCCTATTACATCCCAGGAATCCAGGGGTGTGAGCAGGGAATTGGTGTGCAGAAGGATTCCGGGCCCAGATGGGCTCCCAGCGGAGTTTTACTCCACTTTTGCTGCAACATTGACCCCACGCTTGGCAGCCATGCATAATAAAGCTCTGACAAAAGCAAAACTCCCGGCTACTACAAGGGACATGGTGGTTATCCCTTACCCAAAGACAACCTCCCAGGGTGCACCCACTATGGCATACCACCCATTATCCATGTTGAATATGAACTTTAAAATATTAAATAAAAATACTATCTATGCAACTCCTCCCCCACACCCCTCAAAATATTGAGTACACATACTAGCAATCTGACTCCTCCCCCACATGCAAAGGCTGATTTACCCTGATCAGTGTGGATTCATTCCCCAGTGTAGCACTTCCATTAACCTACTTAGTCTCTACTCAGTATTGTTTACCACCTATCCAGCTGAGGGGTCCAGAGCTACCCTGCTGGCCGAAGATCTGGAGAAGGCATTTGACACCTTCAACAGGAAATACCTAACCGCAGTCATGACTAGGATGCAGCTGGGAGCGTCATGGGTGGCCTGAGTTTGGCTTTAATATACTAATCCCACCACCCAGGTCCGTATAGGCCAGATTCTATTGTCCTAACATGATGTCTATAGGGGGACTAGGTAGGTAATGTTCACTGTCTCCACTTCTATTCGCTCTTGCCATTGAACCATTAGTGGAGCTATGTTGGACTCGAGGACAGGAAAGAGGTATCTGGGTGGAAGATACCAAACACCTGATCTCGCTGTATGCTGATGACCTCTTAATATATGAATCCAATATGGTCACAGCAGACGTTCCATTTCTGCTTAAACTACTACATAGCTTTGGTGAGCTCTCGGCCCTGAAGGTGAATCTGACAAAAACGCATGTTTTCCTGTGACACCCGTCTTGACACTGCCTGGCTTCTTGCCCCCTCGAATTTTAGGTATCTGGGCGTCCAGGTCTATCATACTTGGAGAACATCCAGGAGGGCAATCTCGGAGTATTGTTGTAATCCCTAAAGGGGTGCATGACCTTCTGGCACTCCCTTCGACTTTGTGTTATGGCACACGTAGCCCTGACTAAGATGATTATACTGCCCCACTTGCTTCATTATTTTATCAATCTTCCGGTCTGGTTGTCACTCTCTTGTTTCAAGCCTCTAGACACATTGCTGCAAGACCTTATCTGGGATGAGGGAAGACACACTGCAACGGCCTATTTTGTAGGGGGCTTGGGGGATGAGGAAAACCCGACTTTGAGCTTTATTACCAGGCAGCCCAACTCCATTGGATTGCCTAGTGGATGGAGGGTAAGAACCTAGCTGAACTGGGCTGTGAGGGAGGACACCTAAAAGGGATGCGTTACTGGCCTGATTGCTGAGGCAAATGCCCAGACGAGGGACTGATGGAACACTCTTGAAGACAGTGCTCTGGGGTTGGAGACGTGTGTTTCAGACACAATGTCACCTACTATATGCCCCTTAGTTACTGCTGGGGGGACTCCTGCATGGAGCCCCCTCACCCTTTTCACCGCAGCTCAATTGACAGCCTGGACAGTGGCGGGTCTTCTTACGGTTGGAGATGGCTATGAAGCTGACACACAGGGAAGTCCTGGTTTAATAGAGAGGCTTACCTCCTGGGTAATTTCTCAGGCACTGGTTATGGTCTTTAGAGTCTTGTAGGGAGGTGGAGCAGTCCAGCCACATCTAGTTTTACAATTGCTGCTTACATTAGATCTAGGCCTACATCTGGTCAGATAGTTGTATGAGGCTCTCAAAGGGATGGGAAACTACTGAGTGCCCTCCGAGGCAAATGGGAGACCATGCAGGGAAGAGCCTTATCGGACTAGGATACGGCTCGAATGCTGGCCTCCTCACAGAATGTATCCCGCAATACCCATTTTAAGGCGATCCAATTTAACTGTTTCTAGCAGACTTACCTCACACCAAAGAGACTGACTGCTATTTGCGGGGGTCCCCTCCTGTTGCTTCCCACTCTGCACTTTTGAAAACACTGACTTTTGTCACATAAAATGGTCCTACCCCACTGTGCATGTGTTCTGGAATGCAGTGGTACAGAGGGTAAATGAGACATGACACCAGAATTTACCCTTCATCTTGGATGTCTGCCTACTGGGTCTGTTTCCATGCCCTGGGCCAAAGCAAGGGGGGGGGGGGTTACAGATTTTTGGATTTGGCATTTGTAGTTGCTAAATTACTTATTGCTATGATGCTGGGCCGATGATGGCGAGATGGGAATTGGTGGTTAGAGACTGGGCAAGAGTTTGGCAAAGGAAAGAAGTGCAATGTTGGCAAAGGAAATGGTGCAATAGGGCATCTGTGGATGCTCTGTTGTGGGCAGAGGTGCTAGAAGAATCTGATAACCTAAATGACCCAGAGGAATCTTCCCAGGTGGTCTCAGTATCTGAGAGTGAGGATGAGTTGAATCCCTTAGAACCATAGTGGGGACACAGGAGCAACTGCTGGGTGCCAGGGCACTCTAGACTGGGATGTCAAAGCGGTGAGTGTGCCGTACTCAGGAGGTGTCACATCCAAGTCATGTAATGCAATAAATGGTTGAGAAGTGTGCATGTGATATATGCATAGGGTGGTTCCCACTGCGCCTCCCCTCACCGCAATTGCCCCCCTTCTGCTCATCCTCCTCTTTCGAAACCTGTAAGCCAATTGGAACCCACTGTTTATTTGCTTCTTTTGTCATCTTTTCTATTGTTATACATTTTTTGTTTTACTATTTTTATGTTGGATTATATACCGTCTGCCAGACTTCTGTCTCCGTGTCATGTTCTCACCAATTTCTCCCTATGTTCGGAGCTGAATCACATGAAACACATATCATCTGCACATAGACCCTATGCTGCAATAAGCTAGGTTCTCCTTATAACAGGCAGTTCTCAGGTTGCAGTTGGTGAAAGGTATTTTCCTTAGTCATGGAGTATATTTTCTACTCCTTTAAGGGAGGCCAAATTATCAAAATTTTATCTGACAGGTCCACACAGATTTTCCATGCAAATCTAGGAACTCTTCATTAACCGAAGTTTTCAGTCTATATTCATACAACGTGGCAGTTGTTTCCAGGCTAACTGACGTCTTAGACTAAAAGTGTGTCATTGTGTGGGAGAGAAACAATAATTTAAGAGTAGAAAGTTAGATGGAAACCAGCTACTAGGAGTGTATTGCCATTATAATTTCCTTGTGGATAGCAGGCATCCCATAATGTCCACTTTATTTCTCAGCTTGGAGCCCTGCAGCCCTTTGGCCAAACAAGGTTTCCATTCAAACATCTCTAGCAGCTCGAACAAACAGGATACGATGGGTGGAATAACAACAGCCCATATCTTTATGGATACGTCTTTATCCACAGTCCTTTCTTACGCTGCTGCAAACCTCAGGCAATATGTCGACCTGCTAGAACTGGCTTGTCTTTGAGAGAGTGAACAAAATAACATAGACAAGTATATGATTTTAACCGGACATTTTTGGCTTTACAATGGTTTGAGGGATGGTAGATAGGAGAGCAGCATGGAGGAGTAGGCATGGCAATGGAAGACATCCGTAAGTTTTACCGCTAGTCCTTATGGAGAACCCTTAAATCTTTCGGGGCTACTGACACACAGAGTACCAAACCAGATGTAATTCACCAATCATGGACACAAGTACTATCATACTGCAGTGAACATCAGTGGTTGATGCAACAATGATACGTACTTTTGTAAATGAAGTGATATTGTTGTAGTAATCAATCCAGTAAACAATTAGGTAGATTATGTAAGTTTATTAGTCATAAGTAAGATGGTAAAAGAGAGCCCCACCGGGAGCAGCGTCCTGCTGCTCAGCCCCACTCACTCAAACTGACCACTTATTCAAACCATGCATTCACGAACATTCTGATTACATCACACACACAGGCTGAGCAGCAGGGAGAAAGGAGACACATAATAGTACAGAATACAACACTTACTGGCTGCAGCATTACTGATCTTCAATGGCCCCCAAAATTAGTGACCCTTTTCAGTGCTTAATTTGAACCAAAGTTTTCCAGTACTCGGCACTGGCACTTAATTGTCAGCACCTGCACTTATGACAGTCTGCCACATGGCAGTGCTCTTTGTGTAATTTAGAGATGAGCACACTAACAGTTGTTTTTCATTAAATACACATTAAAATGACTCTTACCTGCCACCCACCCCATTTTTATTGCATTGGGGGCCTAGAATAGTCTGCATTGTCACACTTGTGCGAGTGTGATTGTTAGTAGTTGTGTTGGCAACAGTGGAAGGAGCAAGA
The DNA here is from genome assembly GCF_964204655.1 of Triturus cristatus. NCBI lineage: Eukaryota > Metazoa > Chordata > Amphibia > Caudata > Salamandridae > Triturus > Triturus cristatus. The sequence goes on from NC_140584.1 coordinate 553,993,475, forward strand.
GGTGGTGCGGTATTTCAGTTGCCTCAAGACGAGGGCCCTTGCACTTATGTGTTTATTTACAAATTAAACACTGGTCCTTGATGGTCCCAAGGAGCAATGTGCATTAATCACTGATTAATGAACATCAGCAGTAACTAGCCTTTTGTTTTGAGAAATCTCCTTGTGAGACATTAAAGTTCTTAGGGGCGTACAAGCACCACAGAGAATTGATTAACAGACTAAAGTGTCTGCCTCCTACTGCTCTTGCCCAAGGATTGTGACAACTGTAGCCTTTCTCCCTGGACTGCCGCCCCATGTCCTGTTTGCCAACATTGTCCTCCCTATCCACAGTATTTTTCGTGGCAAAAAGGAAAAGGACCAGTACTTAATTTGAGCTGGTGCTTTCAGGTGCTCAGTCAGAACCGGACCTTAATTGGTTTCCAGTACTCTGCACCGGCACCTAATTGTCAACACCATACTTAGAACAGTCTACCACATGGTGGCGCTGATCATCTAATTTAGAGATGAGCAGAACAACGGTTGTTTGGGAATACAATATACCTTAAAATTGCTCATACCTGCCTCCCCAGACATTCCTTTAGCTTTGGAGGCCTGGAATAATCTGAACTGTCGCATTTACATGCGAGAGAGATGGTTAGTAGTTGTCTTGGCAGCGATGACAAGGGCTATGGGTGGTGCAAGCCGCAGTGGCCTCCTGGTCAGAGCCCTGGCATTTCATATTTTACAAATATAGCACTGAAAAGGACAGAAGAATTCTGCCCTAAAATTATGATAAAAGACAGTGAGGCTGCTGTCAGAGATATTCCAGGCCGTGTGACAAATGCCAATAGAGCAAACAGTGGCAGCTCCTTCACTAAGGCAGAGGAGCGTCATCCCGCTGCTTTTCGCAGTGTAAAAAAAAAAGAAAAATACCATGATAATAACTTGACGTTATTATCATTTTATTTTTTCCTGCTGCGGCAGCTTGGAGGCTGGGCAGTTCTGCTCTCAGAGCAGGGGGAGGAGTGGTGAGCACACTCTGTAAGTGCTCATTAATGTTTGCTGGCCGTCTCGGACCTGCCTAACAGTCATGCACACTTTGCATGCTCTCCACCTAGGCTGCATTACAGCCTTGGTGGAAAATATATCCAGGCTCCCATTCCCTGGCTGAGCGCTGAACCATAGCGCTCAAACCAATCACAATGCTTCATTGCAGCATTGTGACTGGCTTAGGGGAGCTTGGGTGATCCCTGTTTCCAGCCTGACTCAAGAGATGACTGAGGAGAGACGTGGCGCTAAGGTAAATTGATTTTGTTTTTTACACCCTCTCCCACCTCTCTGCCGCACCACCCCTGATCCGTGCCAGTCGCCACCGAGAGTAAAACGGTTCGATTGATCCTGCCTTCAATTAAAAAGGGAAATATGAAAAAAGGCAGAAGGTAAAAAAAAATGGTCCGGGTCAGAGACTATCAATATGAAAAAAACAGAATTAAAAAGGAAATACAAAAAGCTTCATATGAGGGAAAGAGATAATGTATTTTAATAGTAAATGGAAAAAAATTAATACTGTGATACCAGAATCAGCTTTGGAGATTAGTGAATAATATTCAGTTCAAACCTTACCTCATTACTTTGCATAAAAGTCAAATGGAAAGCCCCGATATATAATGTGTTTGGGATGCCCACTGCAAGATCACCACCTGGTAAACATGATGCTAATTCGGCTACTGTTACATCACTCGCTACTACCAGTATCAGAGACGCTATTCAACCACTTAAACTAAACAGAGCTGCAGGCCCACATGGTCTTTCAGCTCTAGCAGTTAAAATAATATTGAATCGTGCGTCACATGTTTAACTCCTCCTTTTAAATGGACAAAGAAAGACAGGTGAAATAAAATTGTCTTGGAAGTGGGGGTGGGGGCAATATCTAAAACTGGGTATGGAAGTTCACCCAGCAACTACAGACTAATAAGAAAAATAGTGTGTTGTGTTGTTAATAAAACCATTACAAAAGACACATCTATAAAAACTCAGTACAACATACACACAAGTACACTTTATTGTTCTTTTTATTAAGAGATTAAAAAAGGTAAGCATGTTAAAAGCACAGCTCATGAATAATACATTGTGAAAATAATGCAGGAAAGTGCTGAGCAAAACTACAATTATTTTTTCGCCCTAACCCAGATTTATTTTACCGTGTCACGTTTCTCTAGATTGTCCAGAGCTACATTAACATATTTTATAAATCCACTTGCTAGTTGCATGTTCTTTTGGCTAAAACATTCTTTTAGAACCACCGAATTGGATCTGATGTTCAGGAGTCTTAATAATGGCTCGAGAAAGTTTGCTCGTTCTGATGAGAATGCTAGCAGCAAAAAAACTAAACCCAGAGCCAGAAAAACATGTTGTTAAAAACACCCGGAGGTTTCCACCCACACAGCCAATAACTGAGCAGCGTCTTGCAATGGTTTTTTATTATGTACCGGGTATATAGCAATTCTTTTGGGAGAATATATATAGTGAAAAACCACAGCACAAATACTTAAAGATATACTACCCTACATACCAGAAAATATTACAGGACATTTACCACCTCATAACGCCTTATGACAAGAACTGAAAGGGCCACCAGGAACACCCCTCCTGCTCCTAAAACATTTAGAGATATAGACATCCCACCACAGCTTACAATAACCCACAGAGAGGAGTAATTCCTATTATATGATAACAAAACTCATGACAAACGTATACTTATATTTGCTACCCCTACCAACTTACTAAAACTCATCCAATTTCAAACATGGGTAATGGATGGCACATTTAAAATGTGTCCTAAACCATTCCAACAACATACAATTTGAAAAAACAAATATACCCTTTGTGTATTCATTATTCCCAGACAAACAAGGCAGCACCTATTTGAAACTACTAAACCACATTAAGCAACAAACAACTACTATCACCCAAAAATTGTTATCGACTTTGAGCAAGCTATGATCCAATGTGTACTAAAACTATACCAAACACAGCAATACAGGGATGTTACTATCATTTTAAATAGAGTATATGGTGTCACCTGCAGAAATCTACACTTAGGCCCTCATTACAATGGCGGTAGGACTGCCACTGACAGGACGTCAGTGGGGATCCCACTGCCAACATCCCATTGGTTCGCCCACTGCATTACAATGCTGGCGGTCTGACCCTATTCTGTTGGGGGACAGACTGCCCCTCCAACAGGATCTCAGATCCTGACAGGGCAGCAGTCGGCATCATAGTCCCAAAGGGAGGCGGTGCCTAGCCATGCACCGCCATCTGGACTATATGCCTTTCAAGCAGCCTGTTCATGGCGGGAGCACTGCTATGTACAGGCTGTCAGAAACTGACTTTGGGGGCATCCAACAGGGCACCTGTCCCCCGTGGGCTACTGCAAAGTGGCCATGGGGGCACATGTAGTGCCCTCACTCACATCCATGGTCTATGGATGTGCAGGAAGTGCTCCTGTTCACAGTGGCTTGTGCTGCAGCTCTTTTCCTGGGCCACAGCACAAGCTGTCGTGAAAATTAGCACTGTGTGAAGGCCAGCCCCGCGGTTGCATCATAACTGCACAGCTGCCTGCTTGTTGGGTGGTCTCCTGACTGCCGTGATAGCAGGCGGCGGTCCGACCGCCCGCTAATATAATAAGACCTTTAGTGTGGAATACGCCACCAACAGCCAATTCACCTTTGAAATGAAAAAAGGTTTGCATTAGCCTATGTCCCTGTGACAGAAGTAGCCAACCATTACAGCATCCTAATAAAAGTCACTATTACCAAAATAATGAAAACAAATTTGCTCCCCTATTGGACTACTTCGAGGTCACATGGGTAGGCAGACTCCATAGGTCAGGACACTGTCACCAGACAAAATTCCAAATATCAAGGTAGAATGTGTACAACGGCACCTTGGCACAGGAGGTAAAAGCAAAATGTCTTCCAATCCACATTAGGCAGAACTCAACCTACGCTACAAAAATTACTAGAAGCCTTACAAAAAGAGCAAAGCTACCAAGAACTTAGACTGAAACAATCTGTTACAGAAATCTGTCCTAAACTAACAGAATAAACAAGAAAAATTTACAAAATTCTACAAAAACCAAAGAAAGCCCATCCGTCATTCATGGACCTGACTTCCACTTACTGTTTCGGAAAACAGAATGTTCTTTAGATAACCCTCACCTACCAGTGTTTCCCCTTGGTGGCATGCTTCATCATTGGATCCTTCCCGTTCACCGTGCTGCGAACTACGAGTTACATGGGAGCACTTTTGGATGTTTTTTAATAGTTGAATAAAGATGTAAAGAATAGGAGGGGGGAGTTGTTTATGTGGAAATAAAAAATACCTGTCTAGTAGGAAAATAATTTTATTAGCACCTCTAGTTGGTATGGTTAAAAATGGGGAAAGAAATTAAACTCAATGGAATTATGTTCCTGGGTTTTAGAGATCTACATGTTTCAAGGCTTTTCATCTGTACCAACGATTACTACTCCTTGATACCACTCATGTCAACACTCACTCTAGTTGTGAAGCAACTGCATGCTAAAGAAAGAAAATATACATACACAACCGTTTTGGTGTTGTTTCTGGATGATAGGTAAGATGCCCAAATCTGGCATTATGAGTTAAAATGGGGGAAAGAACGCCTGTAGTCACAATTACTCCAAGGTCTTGTCATTTGTAAACAAAAAAGGACTAGACTACTGAGAAGTATTAGCGAAATCTATCCTCTAAACCACATATATATCTACCAGGCATCTAAGAAACTACCACATAATACAACAAAATAATTTAAACATATATTTTTTAAACTAGTTAAATATTATTATATCAGTGAAAAAATAATTCACACTTTGCATTACTCACTGAGATAATACAAATATTAATAATATGTTTTTAAAAATATTTTACATTATTTAATACATAAAATAAACTACCTATACATAATTTTAAAAATACATCACATAATTTCAACAAAACAACATAATAAATATATCAACATAACATAATTATAAATATATAACATTTCCCACCCACAGTAAATTAATAAAATTAACTTACAATTTTGTTGCTGCAGATCTGTCCCCAAATCTGCATATTTCCAAAAAGCTATCCACCAAAAAGTAGTTTAAACAATAGTAAAAAGCCCCCCCAAAAAATGCAAAAATGTAGTTTAAAAAAGAAACAATCCCGCGATACAATTAACAGTTTCTATGTTCCATTAAAAACCCCAACAGTAGTTTTAAAAAAGGAAAGCAAACAAGGAAATCTGTTTTAAAAAAAATTAGTTTATGAAAAACAAATTCAGATTCCCATAAAAAAAACACAGGACGTCCAACTTCCCTTAGAAACATTTAGGAAAATAAAACCTGCTAAAAATAGATAGAACACCCACCCGCACAAAACACTACATTTCCAAATATATACATATATAATATTACTCTACACAAAACTTGTCAGCAATACATACACTACACATAACTTACATCAAAACCTTTTCTTCCTAAAACACATAATAAAACAACGCAACACCAAATAGCATACAAAAAACAATAAAAACACACAAACTCACCAATCACACCACACATATCATATACACAACTGGTCTACCTTCCCCTATCTTAGAAACACAGCAAAAATTAACTTATCTTTACTGATGAACAGCTGCACACTACTGCAACTTCTTTATTCCACAAATAACCCGAAGTAATACCAATAGACTACCACATTTAGTGAGTGGTAGAAACAAATGGCCACCTAATGAAAGTGACACAAAAACTAACTCCCCATAGGAATCAATGGGAAAAGAAGCTGAAATATAAAAAGGTTTATAAAATGTTTTCAAAATGTTAAAACATATAACACATGTACAACAATGTTGTCAAAATTCATACAACATTTTTAAAATATATGTTACATAATATTATTACATATATAAAATTATTTAATATGTATTGAAAATATCTATGTTAAATAACAGTATGAAATGTGTATCAAATGTATTTGTGAAAAATATATAAAAATGTAAACTGCTTAAAAACATATGAAAATGTATATTACTAAAAATGTATTAAAAACATTTGTTCTGTATTTAACAGCCATTAAAAAACTTTTATATATTTTATATAATATAACATGTATAAAATATGTAATATATATTTGAAATATTTATATTAAATAACAATGTGATATTGTATGAAAAATGTTTGTGAAACATATTTAAAAATGAACAGTGTTAAAAAATATCAAAATATATATTCTGAAAATGTATTCAAAAACATTCTTTCCATATTTGTTTAACAACTATAAAAAAAATTGTAATTTATTAAAATGGCCAAGTTTTCTCTCTAATAAATACATAACAAAATATGAAAAAGTTACAATAAGTGTTTTTTCTTCAAACAAAAAATAATAAAACATTAAGGCATTATTGCGATGTCAGTCGGAGTTGCCTCCGACCAACACCGTCTCGGTCTCAGGACCTACCGACCTCCGGATTACGATGCAACCAAACACTGTTCGGTTGGATACTCACATTTCTCTATGGGAGCTTGTGTTACGGCCGTAAACCGGCCGTAATACAGGTCCCCATAAAGAAATGGGGGTGGGAGGTGTAAAACACTTCACCCTATGGCAGGCACCCCATGGTGCCTGCCACATAGTGCATGGATTTACAGGGGGACACCCTAGGTACACTCTTGGCCACTAACTGTAGGCCGCGGAGGCAAGATATCCCTGGTAGGGGCCCTCAAAGCTGCTTTCCAACAGCTTTTCCATGTTGGAAAGACTGGCATAGAAAGGGAAACCAACATCGTAATCCAGACAGCAGAAACGACTACCACAGGTGATTACGGTGCAGTTCCGTCAGCTGGAAGACTCCCATAGCGAGTCGGAACTGCGTCTATAAGACCAGCCGGCTCATGCTTCGATCGCCAACATCGTATTTCGGCGGGTGGACAGCAACCCAACCCTGTCAGTCGGAAAGTTTCTGACTAGCGGTCGGAGGCTTTCCGTCCGACATCGTAATCAGCCCCTACATGTGTATTGTGCTCTTCTAATAAATATTAATAATACAATAATAATGAATTGCAACTGCTACGCTTTTTTACCATTCCAATGCAAAATCTACTTTAACAGAATATTTTAATACTACTAACAGATCACATACTAGTCTCACTTCACTACAAAGTAAACACGTATCTATAGCACTAAATACTTATAAGTCTCTATTCCCACGACAATACAACTTACCTCAGGAAAGGTTTTGGACACTAAAAGGGTTAAATATGCTATTCCCACTATGATCTAAATTTAGTCAGGGAAGGTGTTGGACCATAAAGGGGCAACATTTACTATTCCCACTCCTATCTAACTTAACTCAGGGAAGGTGCTGTACACTAAAAGTGTTAAATATACTGGTCCCACTCCAAGATAAAATAAGTCAGGGAAGGTGTTGGACACTAAAGGGGCAATAATTGCTATTCCCACTCCAATCTTACTTAACTCAGGTAAGGTGCTAGACACTAAGGGCCTAATTACTAGTATGGCGGTACTGAGACCACCGTACCTGTGGATGGCAGACCGACCGCAGACATTGCGTTGGGACTCCCGCCCAATTACTATGGTGGCAGTGGGATTGCCACAAGACCTCCGCCGTTATCCAGGATCCCGCGGCAGTGATGAGAAGGGCTGAAAATGCTGGTGGTGCCGATACCAGCACTCCCGAGCAGATTACAATCTGCATTTTCACAGCCCATTTAATTGCGGGGACCCCGCCATGAAAAGGCAGTCAGAAAGGCAAGGAAAAGGACTAAAATAAGGCCACCGGGCGAACCTGCCCATGGGGGTGCGTGCGGGGGCACCTTTTGTGCAACCCTCAAATTGCACCAATGTGTGTATACTGTGTGGCATGCATTAAATGGTGCATGCCACAGAGTGTATACTGTTCCCATTCCAATATAAAATAATTCAGGGAAGGTTTTGGACACTAAAGGGGCACCATTGACTAGTCCCACTCTAATCTAACTTAACTTAGGGACCACCATTGCCCTGTTGCAGTCGCCAAGGAACTTCCACTCCCTGGCAGTGTTGCGGTGGTTTATATAGCTGGCGGGAGTGCCACAGTCCCGCCAAGCATATTACGAGTTTCCTCTTTGTCGGCGGTGTCATGGAGGTTCCTATTCCATGAACAAGCCATGCCGTGCAGGAACTGTTTTTGGTGTTCCTATTACGGTGCCCATTTTCAGGGCACTGGCGTGGTACCATAAAAAAAAAATCCCGCCAGACAGGAGTTAACTTCCAATCTGGTGGACGGCCCGACCACAGCAGGAAGTGCGGCAGCAGGGCAGATCTGACGGCAAGGCGGACCCAGCGTTGCGCAATCAAAGTCGCAATTAAGTCCTTAATAGACAGAAATTACAATACTCCACTATTACAGAAGAAGAAAGTAAAAATATAGCACACTATAAAGTTAACATTTACTATATCCACCTCATCAGGCTGAACAAATATGTAGAATTTTCTTCTTTTTTAATAAAAATAATCAACATTAACATAAACCTCATGATTTTAAATGTTTATTTTCCATAAAACCTTTAAAATATATTTCATACAAATTTTTTGTAAAATATTAATATATGAACATATTTAACACAGTGCCATTTTTCAAAACAAAATTAATGTAATTACAATATTTATAATTAGGAATACTATATTTTCAAAAACATTTTGTGAATACATTTTTTAAAACAATCATTACATTTACATAAAAATAGCGATGTAATAATTTTTTCAATATTTTCTTATTTATAAAATAATATATAGAATTTTTCTAACAAATATTCTTAAGTTTTTCTACAATAATTTATTTCAATTATTTTATTTGATCAAAAAAATTCACTCCCTTATCCATATTGATTCTACTCTCCACTTCAATTTTTTTTTATTTATTGAGTTTAATAAATACACATCCAAAAGTAAACACCAATAATTTTTTTTTATTCTTCCTCCCTTATCCACTATAAACCCAATAATCCACTAATAAAATAAAAAAATCTAAGTTTATTTTCGAATTAACATTAAAATGTTCAATAATACTTAATTTTATAAACGCTTACCACCCTTATCCCCTATAAACCCAACATCCCGCTGCTAAAAAATATAATTTTACTAAATAAAGAAAAAATTACATTACAATCAAACTGTCTTATTCATTTTTTTTAATTATGAACAATTACTATAAATAAACATAAAATTAAATCAAAAATACAATATATTACACAATAATTATCACTAGAAAAGATATTACAAACAAGAATATTAAACCCATCAGTATTAAATACATCACCTAAAATGATATTTTTTACAATATTAAAGACAATGATATTTGTGTCATGATATTCTTGACACGATATTAATGCTATACAATATTTTTAAATCCGAACTTACAATTAAAGAGGATTTTTAATTTTAATTTCATAGATACCATATATGAAATGCTCACTTGCACCAAATTAAAAGTTAGCACTTATTAAATGTCATACGGCAACCAAATGTTATTCTTTGGGACAGGTAGGCCTCACAGTAGTGAAAAATGATTTTAGGAGTTTTTCACTAACCGGACATGTTAAACTTAAAAAGTACATGTCCAACCTTTTAATTACAATGTACGCTGCCCTATGGGCTACACATGGCCTACCTTGAGGGTGACATATCCAATAAAAGGGGAGCTTAGGGCTTGGCAAGGGGGATATAGGGGCTGATCACGATGTTGGTCGGAAAGCCTCGGAACGGCAGTTGGATTTCCCTAAACCGTGTCGGAACCTATTCCGATTACGACTTACTCGGTCGGACCTGCATTCATAGACTCCGAGTCGGTCGAAGCCGAATCTTACAGCTCTACGGACCCTGTTTCGGACCTATGGATTATGGTGTCGGATTCTGACAGCCTTTCCGACTCGGTCTGTCCGGCATGAAAAGACTGTTGGGAACTGACTTTGGGGACCCGTAGCAGGCCCCCCCCTTCATCCTGAGGCCTCTGGTTGGGGTCCTGTAAAACCATGCACAGTGTGACAGGCACCATAGGGTGCCTGCCACAGGGTGCAAGGTTTTACGCAACCCTACCTTTTTTCAATGGGAGCCTGTGTTGTTGGTCCGAACACAGACTTCCATTTAAGTCAATGGGAGACTTTCCGAACGGGGGTCGGAAGCATCGTAATCGGTTGTGCGGACTTGCCAAACGCGAGTTGGTCGGAACCAAATCCGACAAGGAGTCGGTCGGTTTGCTTTCCGTCAAACATCGTTATGAGCCCCATAGTTTCAAGTTGAATTGGCAGCTAAAACTGTATTCAGGTTGCAATGGCAGCAGTGGGACATGTTTTAAGGGGCTGTTGAAGCGGGTTGCACATTAAAGGACTCATGATGATGTTGGGGGGACTCACATCTGCCTGACACCGTTGCAGTCTTGGGACAGACTGACAACACCGCTATTACAATGTGACCGCACATAGTGCGATCAGAAGCTCCCATTTTTCTATGGCAGTTTCTGATAATCCCTGCACTGCGTGGTGCCAGCCACACTGAGCAAGGATTAACCCCTCGACCCCCAACCATACACCGCAGGGAGAAGGGGGCCCTGCTAGGGGCCCCCAAAGTCACTTTCTGACAGGCTTTTCATGTCAGAAATCCCGACATGGAAAGTTGTGGGAAACCAACATCATAATACCGATGGTGGAAACACCGTCCTTAAGGGATTAAGTGCCATTTCCAACTAGCCGACGGGCTCAAGGAGCCCATTGGAAGCCAGCCAAAATGACCTGCCTGTTTCACTTCTGACCTCCGTCATTGTAATACGGCGGTCGAAAGTGAAACCGGAGATGTCGGGCGGAAATCCTCCAACCAACATCATAATAGGGCCCTAAGTGCTGCAGGCCCAGTCGTAGCATTTCATTTACAGGCACTGAGTATATTGTATACCACCCTACAAGGGACTTATAAGTAAATTAAATGTGTCAATCAAGTCTAAGTAAATTTTATCATGTTTAGGGGACTTAGCACAAGTACATCAGCATTGGTCAACAGTGGGAAAGTGCAGAAAGTTCTTAGGCTAATTTCGCAAAAAATAGGAGGGGTGAAGGCAAAACATTTGGGGGTGACCCTGCAGAAAGGGCCAAGTCCAACACTGTAATTTCCTCTTACATTTGTAGAAGGAATAATTATTTGCCATCGTTTCTGTATATTTCTTCCTTTCTCTCTTTGTAATCTTTCCTCTCTTATAAAGCTACCTTTTCTAATTGTTGATTATTATTTTAGACAGGTAAAAGCAATGTATGGAGCAGAGTTTAATTCTGAGGTTATTTTCCTTAAACAGTGGCTTGACCTTATATTTTCTGTTTTTTTCCCTTGGCTTTCTAAATCATGATTCAGAATCTCTAAAAAGAACTCTGCTCCAGCAAATAACTAACATTTACTATTGTACAAGTACTTATTATTTGAGGTTTGATTTGTACACAAATAACGCACAACTTGTGGGTATAAATTGCACACCAGCTAGATATAAATTGTGAGATGTGTTGAAAAGATCAGGCACACAATTTACACCCGATTCTGAGTTACATTGCTCAGATTGGTAAATTACTTACAAGTTGAGTATGTGAGTACCCTGTCCAGGAATTGCTAACTGATGTTATCCTGCTATTTTCCCTAGGGTTATGCCAAGATTCATCTGGGAAAAATTACAGAGGCAAACACTTGTGCCACAAACAAATGAAACAGGAATAGCAATTGTTTAAACATATTTATAAAAGTTATGCACTCCCATTTTCTGTGATAGGTTGCCTGTGAGATGTCAGGTCAAATCTGATCATGGAAGCACTTACTTGATTCCAAGGTGTGTTTTCAAAAGAAGCTATCTTGTTTCAGTTTGGGTGTAAGCAACATTCATTTTTATTGCTTCTTTGCGTTGAGGTTGCACCAAGGAAGATCTGAATCAGCCTGCTTTATCTCAGTCTAGAGATACAATCCTGCATTCTCAAAACATGTCGCTGAATTTACAGCCAAATACTGCGCAATCCTTTAAATTCCCAGTCACAAACAACTATTTTCCACTGCTTTAGGTGGTAAAACACTGCTGCTACAGATCATCAGGGTTGGACTAGCCTATTGGGTAATCAGGGAGCGCCCAGAGGGACTGGTCTGTAGGTCATTGTAAGCCGGTTTTCAATGGTTTGCCGGCCTGCTTTATGGTCTGGTAGCATGGCTTTTACTTTTTATTTTCTTGATATTCCCACAAGCATTGACTGTAGCAAGCACAAATTCATACAGACTTCCATACATTGCAAAACACATATAAAATATGTAAAGTAATTACAAGTGCAAAACTACACTATTTGCAAATGTGGGACACTTTTTTATCTATCTGATTCGCTAATGGGGGATATTTTCATTTTGGTGTATTGGCCAACTTTTTCTTCCTGTACAACACCGCAGATATTCTGCTATCTAATACACCAGTTAGCCCAAAACTGTGGCAGAGACCTATCTTAAATTATCACTTCCAGTACTCCCACTCTGATATGGCCGTTACCCTTAAATGGACTGTTTTGTTCAATTAAATGGCTCTCTGGGCATTTCAGTATTGTGACACATACGATCTTACTTTCCATTCTCCTTGAGACTGGTTGCTCCACTCTAGATTCATCTGATGAGAGCTTCTGTTTTGAGGGGAGTTCAGCTTTCAATGCATGGTCATGCATTTCAGATATTTGATTTGAAGAAAACCAGTAAACTAGATTCACTTGGGCAGTTCGGAGCTGGTGTGCATGCCCTAACTTCGGAGTGGGGGACATTCGCATCCCAAAAACTTATTATACTAAACAGATGCTGCTCAAAGCATAAAGTTCAGTCACTTTTGTATGGAGCGCACCATAGAGAAGATGGCAATTAGCAAGATAATTATTTAGCACAAGCCTTTTAAATGCATAGAAGTCCTTCATTAATGACTACTTTTCACCATTCCATGGGGAAGAAACATTGTATGACCAAATATATTTCATGTTTTTGTCCTAACTACGCACAGCCTAATTGCCAATAACAATTAGGACTCATGTATTTCCTCAATAGAGCTGAACATTTCACCTATTTTGATTATTGCATTTACAGCTGCAACTGGTGAACAATTCCCCAAACTAACTGTAGGTCTTAAAATACTTTCTAGCCCTTTATTACTGGATTCTTCATGCCGCATATTTATTCGAACATAAGGCCTGTCAGTGTTGATATGCTGCAATGTATGCTTTGTGACACTGCATGCAACACCAATAATTCTGGCATACCTGTTGAGGATTTTTGATTCAAACAGCCACCATTTCCCTTCAATCACTATTCTTTTTCATTCTGGTTACATTACACAATGTAGAGGGGAGGGTGGTGGTAATGTTCAAACTTATGCCACCTTTAACTCAACTTTACCCTGTCTAGATAGCCACTCATATTCAATCTTTGCTCTGCAGTGAAACGGAAGCAAAGGAAAAAACATACAGGTTATCCTGTTTTATGTCCATATGTGTGATCCATATACAGACCACAGCCACTGGACAGTCCTTTGCAGTTACAGTCATGTACTCCTGTTAAGTCTACAATGAGGAAACTGCTCAATACTTTGAAAGTCTTTCAAAGATACCGAGCTAAAAGGTCTGTGGAAGGAAAGCACAGGAGCAGTTTCATGCCTGGCACATTTATTGGGAATTCTAGCAGTCCCTATCTCGTGGCTCGTGCTGATGACTTTATCTTTAGTTTTGAGGCAACCCTAGGGAAGGAGAAAATAAGCTGGCATCGGTCCTCTGTTTGATAGGCAAATCATCCCTTTCCAGATCCTGAGCCACCAGCACTCTCCTGCTCTATCTTTATCCAGACAAGAAATGAGAGTATGGCCCTACGTCACCACTTGAAATGCACATGGACGCTTTTGCTTGGGTTCTTTTAGTTCCTCTTTGGATTCTTTTGACATGTCAACTTTTATACGTTATTGTTAATATGATACACTGCTCCTCTCCCAATATCTCTTCCTGTAATGTGTTACATTGTAGTAATATCGAACTTTTGTTGTACTCAATGATTTTTTGGGAACTCTAGACTCCCAGTCCTTTACGAATATCACAGTGATAAAACGAACTAAAAGAATTAGAACTGTAAAACAAAATAACATTTACAATTATTTCCAGAGAAGTCCGAAAATAGAGACTTAGGGCAAGACCTTCATTGTTTATAACTATTATCTAAGCGATAAAGGAGACGTTCAAGTGTGTCACCTGTATGAAAAACGTAAATGAAAATTAGGAATTAAATAGCTAAACCTAAAACTCACAATCTCACTGCAGTGGCATTGTGTACTAGAACAGTAGTGTGTGTCATACTACCTTCAAATAAAGGGAATAAGCAAGTGTCTGTTAATGTCCTGTTACTTACTGGTAATCGTCATTACTCCGGGTCCCATTGTCCTCGTCCCCTTCATACTACACAAGTCAGATAATCTATTTTACCGACAGAAAAAAGAAAAGAAGGAATGCTGGTACACCCCCCTTGTCCCCTCTACTGAGAGTACATAACCGTACTCTACCCAGCATTCCTCCTGAACCACCAATCCCCTGATGAGGGCCGGGAAGCCCGGGAGGGAGGGAGGGATGCTATGAAGGGGACGAGGATGATGAGACCCAGAGTAATGGAGATTACCGGTAAGTAATCGGACATTGCCCCCAGGTCCCTCCAGTCCTCGTCCCCTTCATACTACACAAGGGAGAATACCCAAGCAGCAACCGGCCATCATCACACAACAAACCACCAGGACACAGAGCCATAGCAAACCCAGCGATTTATTGAAAACAGCACAAAAAGAAACGAAAAAAGGAGAATCAGGAGCACACAGCCTGAAGCCCCCCCCAAACCAAAGTTAGCATCATCCCCCAGAACACTCTGAATCCGGTAATGCCTAACAAAGGTATTAGCAGATGCCCAAGTGGCAGCCCTACAGATCTCAGAAAGGGACACACCACGAACCTCTGCCCAAGAAGCCGCCACCCCCACGTAGAACGCCCCTGAAGCCCAGCCGGAGGAGGGGAGCCCGAAAAGGAATAGGCCAATATGATGACTTGCTTCAGCCAGCGACCAATGGACGAAGTGAAAGCCCTGCACCCCCTGGAGGCCACACCAAAGGAAACAAATAGGGAGTCAGACTGCTGAAAGGGACAAGTACGGTCCACATACATCTGTAACGCATAGCAAACATCCAACAAAGACCAGGAAAGATCACTCCCATCCACCTGATCTGCACACAGAGCAGGCAATACCAGCTCTTGGGGCAATGGAATTGGAACAGAACTTTGGGAACAAAGGACGAATCCAAACGAAGTACCACGCCATCGTCAGAAAAGGAAAGAAAAGGATCCCGAGCCATGAAAGTCCCCAACTCCCCATGGCCCCTAGCCGAAGTAATAGCCACCAAAAAAACAACTTCGAAAGTGACAAATTTCAGGAGACTTTGCCTTCTTGTCCTGACCTTTCCAATACTGAAAACGTCCCTTGCCCTGAGAAAACTGCCTGCGAGAGGGAGGATGGAAACAGGACTTGGGCTTCGAAGAAGCTGGCACAGAGAAAGGCTGTTTGAACGAAGAAGAATGTTTCTTCTCCTTAAACAGACAATGCAGCTTGCCCTCCAACACTTCCCCAAACATCATGGTTCCCCGATAGGGCAGCCACAGCGCAGAAGACTTCTGGGCAGAATCTGTCTTCCAGTCCTTCAGAACCAAATTGCGTCGAGCAGCCACACAAACTCCACCAGAAAGGGCAGAGGCACGCACTACATCAAAGGAAACATCAGACAGCAACTCCACTTGCCGCTCAATATGATCCGGAAGCCCTGAACAGTCAGTCAAATCATCTATAGACTTGTACAGGGACTTGATATCTGTAATAAGTGACTGAGCCACATAAGTCCCATAAATGCCAGCCTGGAGTGCAGATGGGAACCAGAATAAACCTTCCACAGGGAAGCGTCCACCTACTTGTCCACAGGATCCCTCACTACTTAATTCTCAGCCAATGAAGTACGACCCACATGACTGGCTACAAAAGAATCAATTGGAATGGAGTCCGGCAAGTCCTTGCCATATCCTGAAGAGGATAGAGTTTTGCCATGAAACGGGAAGCATAATGTGATCAGGATCCTTCCATTCCCTGTTAAGCACCTCCCAGATATACGGATGGACTGGAACATCAACCGCAGCAGTGCTTTGGAAATGGTGAAGCAAAGAACCCCCAGAAGTGCTTGGGCCATCATCGCAAGGAAACCCCATATTCGATTTCACATGTTTCAACAAGTCCGGCAACATCTCCTTGTTGATGTATTTGCCCTTCAGGTCATCATTCCCCAACCACTCATCCTCAGAAGCAGAAGAAGGCGATGGTGGGCCCGACCAGAGTTCTTGGACCTAGGTGCGCCAGCCATCTCCAGCAAGGTCTCCTTAATGAGACGTTTAATCTGGGCCTCGCTACCCACCTTACGCGGTCTGGAGCGTGCAGGAGAAGGCGAAGAAGAAGCCGAGGAAGATGAGGTGGAAAAATCAACATGCCTGCTCTTCCTGGCATGTTTACCCATGGCGAAGGAGTAACAGAACTGGTGATGGACTGCAGGGAAGGCAACACAGGAAGCTGACCCAGACAGGAAGCACAGAAAAGCAGCAGGACAAACTCCAGAAGAGGGCCACAAGCAGAGAAGCCCCACATGTAGGGCCCTGAGCAATGGCACACCGAAACAGCAGGCAGACCCCCTACCAAGGAAGGAGGCAGGACAGAAAGCGGACCAACCCCAAAGCAGGGTCCGTAAAACAGCCTAACACACTGCAGCTCAGGTAAAGTACAGCATGCACCAAGGAGAAACAAGCACAGAATGAGCCCAGAGCATGAATATAAATAGAATAAAACCGCTGCGCGGTACTCACAGGAGGGCCGGCTAGCGCCCCATGCCACCGCCGCCAGCCGCAAGGGAACAAATGCCTGACTTTCTGCCCCAAACCCAAGGAAGTCAGGCAAACTCCGGCAGGAAGCGCCCCAGCCACCCGGAGATTGCCAGCAAACAGCAAGCAGGAACTTCCGCGAACCCAGACGTGCCCGGCAACCCCGGAGGCGCGGCAAAGACACCTCAGTGGGAGGAAGCACCCGCTGAGATGAAGTAATAGCCACCAAGGCGTCAGCAGGACTCTCCCATGGCCGGAAGGTGTGGAGACCAAGAAGACCAGCAGACACCTGCCACCCAGCAGCAGCTAAGCCCTAGGAGCCTCCAGGCTCCTGGCCCTCTTCATACTGTCGAAAGACAGAAAAAAGAACAGGGAGGACTGCTGGGTAGAGTACATGTATGTACTCCCAGGAGAGGGGGAGGGTGTACCAGCATTCCTTCTTTTCTTTTTTTCTGTCAGTGAGATAGATTATCTCACTTGTGTAGTATGAAGGGGACCAGGGGGTAATGAGCAAGAACTTGCTAAATCTTAGTAACACAACCACGGTCAAATAACTCAAATAAGGGATATATATAGTGAACTATTATGTATTGTGTCACAAACAGAGAAAAGGGACATAATGAAAGGGACAGGAGGATAATCGGAGAAAGAAGAAGAAGAATTGAATGGAAATAAGGAACAGAAATAACACAACAACGCTTGGAAAGAATATTGGCTGCAGAAGAGAAGAGTGAGATATGAACTAGTCTTATAGGAGGAGCAAACTACAGACAAGTTTTCAAGAATCATTTAAAGAACATTACGGCTGTGATTGCTTATTGATTTGAAGGCATGTTGTCAAAGTGTGGTAGCCATTATCAAATATACAGATAAGAACAAGCATTTCTTGGATGCAGTCAAGAAGAAAGCTAAAAAGTGATGGGCCCAGATATGAAAATCTTGTCTTGCTAGTGCGAAAGTCTTTTTACGGGATGATAACAGGGCAATACCCACAAAGCAAGAGAGATGATATTTATGGTTACCAATATGTTCTAATGCAGGTTCCACATTAAAGGCATGTCAATCACCAAATCTTTAATTTTTATGTATTTATTTGACATACTATCTTTAACAAAAGTGCCCAATAAATCTATATCTGTTGGTTAAATTAGCAAGCAATACAAACAAAAGATTACCACAATCAATAAGCAATAAATAAACAATAGCTCCCCATATATACAAATCCAATACACCCAATTTCTCATCTAATTTACATGGAGGCTAATTAAATACAACAACGTATATAATTATAGTAAACAAAATAACTATACACTTCTCAATTTATATACCAGCATATCTCCCAGCCTACTGTCAGGGAAATCGCTTTAATTCTATGCATAAGGGGAGCAGTGTCAATGCAGTGCAGAATGCTTTACTAAGTCTGTGATGACATCTCCCAAACACAAGAACATAGTGAAATATTGGATTTGTACCACATCAGTGCTGCACACTTCAACACAGTTTCTAGGGAAGACTGTAGTGATTTTTTTGTGTTTGGTTTTGTTGGTTTAAAGTGGTCATTTGCAGTTGCTCAACTTGAGCACCGTTAAAAGATTCTTGCACATCTCAGTAGCCAAGTGATTAGTGCAATCAGCGTTCCTTCGGCATCACAATGACTCTCATCTGCTTCTTAGCACCTTCATGTCTGCGGATTCCCATGCTTTCTTATTTTCTTCATACACATGAATAAATTACAGAAAGATCAAATTGAGGTAATCTGTTTACTAATCATTTTACCTATAGTTGCAAAAGTGAAAAGACTGCATGTAGTGTTCAAGTTTTCAAGTTTAGTTTATTAGCATAGTTACTTCAAATCATTGCATAAAAGTGAAAGCAATCCAGAAAATGCTTACAAAGTTATAAAACATTGTAATAAAACAGGTAATAAACCCTTAAATACGTGTAGTGTGCAATAGTGCAGGTTGAACAACATTAAAAGGATAACGCCCCCTTGGAGCAAGATTGATTGACCATTGCATAGCAATAAAAATGATCCATAAAAACTGTACAAGTAGAAAATAATTGCTTGGTTTTAAAAGCAGTCTATAGAAGCCTTTCAGGATAATGAAACAGGTAGTAGAACGTTAACTCCGTGTAGTGTGCAGTAATGCCAGTTTTGTGACATTAAAAAGAAGACCCCCCCAATTGATAATCCCCCCTGGGAGCAAGATTGATCAGCCAATGTATTTAAAAAAGAGATCATTCTGGGATTAGGTCCAGTACACCATACCTGTGTTGCCAATTCAAGTACAATATTGAGTCCGGTAACCAGCCCTTAGGGTTGGCTCCCCACGAGCTGAGTGCAGGGAGACCTGCCCTGCGACTAGAATCACAGCTCCTATCATTTGTAGAGTCAGCAAAACACACTAGCTCAGCTCCATAGCGACTTGGTTGAAATCACACAAGGTCAGTTTCTGGCATCTTCTTGGCTACCAGTGTAAGGAATCATACCAGTCGGTAGTTCAGCTGCTGTTACTCGGGGGCAAAACAGGCCAACAAATCCTGTCTCCGAGTGAGAATTCCTCTTTGGTTAAAATAGTCTTTTACCAGCTGTCTCCGTTCCACCAGAATCTCTTTGCAGGTGCAAAGAAGGTGCAGCAGATCTGTGGTTGTGCCGCATAAGCGGCAGGCCATTTTTTCAGTCTCTTTGCCAGTGCGGAAGGTGGGGGCACACGGTAACAGATCCAAATGATATTTCAGGAGCTTTTCCGTAATGGTTCTTGAGTAGCCTAATCTGAAATATTTTTGGGGTGCCGGTGCGCTATAAGGGCTCAGTATCATCCGGCCATGGCCCGTTGTGCTAATGCAGCTTTGTCTTCCACCAGTGACAAGGACTTTATTAATTTCCACACTAGCTTGTTAAATACAGCGTGGCTGATGGTTAAATCCCAGAGCTGGGACAACCCAGTGTTGTGCAAGCATTCCTTGAGGAAGGTCGTGGCTGGTGATGAATCTCTCTGATGCAGCTCTTGTCATAGGCAATGATTAGGAATATCTGAGGGAGCTTTCCAGATTTTGTCCCAGCAGATTATGAAGGCTCCCTTTCTAAGGTCAGCCTTTGTAGTCCGAACTCCAGCCTGATCTATGCTGGTGAGGTGTAATTTGGCAGGCTAAATATGATTCTATAAGCTCTTACTATGGTGTTGCACAAAATTCTGGCATTCCTGCCCCGCTGGAGTTCGCCGCAATATGCTATTGTTGGTATAAGTTTAGCTTGTATTACTCGGAATAGGGGGGATAGTGTTGGCACCTTCAGTTTTGACTTGAGATTCTTCAATGTGATTGCGAATGCTAGACTTCTTCTGATTGTTTCCCTCTGGCGAGCAAATTGGCCTTCCTTGTCAATGATCACCCCTAGGTATTTATATTCTGTTGCAGATTGGACACTTGTTTTGCCCTAGAACCAAACCAGTAGTTTTCTGTAATTTCTGCCAATCGTCATAGTTCATGTCTTCTCAAATTTGATGTTTAGGCCGTTTGCCTCAAGGTATTCTTGTGTTGTAGTGAGAAGATGCTGTAAGCCAACCTGTGTGTGGCTGACCAGAACTACATCATCCGCTTAGTGGAAACTCAACAATAATAGGCCTCCTAGCCTTGGGGCATGAGAAATGCAGGCATTGAGTGCCTGCATCAATTCTTGATAGTTAAAACCACATTTTCCCTTTGGAAATCCTTTTGCACACTAGGGTGGCGATTACGATCCTGTAAAAACCGGGTACGAACCGTCGGACGGAGCATATTCTCCGTCCGACGCGTACCTGGTCGTAACAATATACAAACATGGAAGTACGATTCGCACGGAAATACTATTTCCGTACGAATCGTACAAAACCCCGACCGACGAAAATATACATACAAATGTGATCCGGGAAAGCGCCGACGTGACGTCGGGACGCACGCAGCCTGCCATTCACGAACCAGGAAGTACGATTCACACCGACGTCATCCCGCACGGAGAATATTTTCCGGCAGCCAAAAACTGCTGGGAAATCAGGACGACGCGAACAAGGAGTACCTGCACGCGACGGACAGACATGGACCCAAACCTACGTGTCATCCCGGCCCTCATAGCAGTCGACCTCCTCTACAGGTTACGACGCAGACGCCACAGAAGGTCGGAACAACAAAGGGAGGGGGGAAAGGGGGGGGGGGCAGGAGCAGGGGCAGGCCACAAAACCCACACCCAAGTCACACAGCACACATGCTCTGGACATACCTGACCCCCAGGCCCTGGTCACTACGAGGGGGTGGGGGCGTGTCCAGCAAAGCCAGCGTCCGCCACAACGGAAGTGGTTGACGACACGAACCGGTAACACAACAATACAGGTACGTCCTGTACCCACGCCTTAAGAGTGTGGGTACGAGTCGTACCAGGCCCACACCTACGTCACCCCAACAATGGCGGGACGGCTGTACCCACGTGGCAAAGGCCTGGGTACGGCCCGCACAGGCATTCCACAGCGTGGGTACGGATATGTACGACCCGTACCCCCACCCCCGTATGCATGGAGCGTACCCCCATGCCAACAGTGTACGTACGGACCGTACCCCCACCCCGTATGCATGGAGCGTACCCCCCACCCCAACAGTGTAAGTACGACCCGTACCCTCACCCGTGTATGTATGGAGCACACCCCCCATGCCAACAGTGTACGTACGGACCGTACCCCCACCCCGTATGCATGGAGCGTACCCCCACCCCAACAGTGTAAGTATGACCCGTACCCTCACCCGCGTACATATGGAGCGTACCCCCATGCCAACAGTGTACGTACGGACCATACCCCCACCCCGTATGCATGGAGCGTACCCCCCACCCCAACAGTGTAAGTACGGACCTTACCCCCACCCCGTATGCATGGAGCGAACCCCCCACCCCAACAGTGTAAGTACGAGCCGTACCCTCACCCGCATATGCATGGAGCGAACCCACACCCGTGTATGTCCTAAGCGTACATATCCTGAAATAGGAGGGGTGGGTGCAGAGTCCACCCAGCAGTGCCCAGACACAGGAGGGGTGGGTGCAGAGTCCTCCCAGCAGTGCCCAGACACAGGAGGGGTGGGTGCAGAGTCCTCCCAGCAGTGCCCAGACACAGGAGGGGTGTGTGCAGAGTCCTCCCAGCAGTGCCCAGACACCGGAGGGGTGTGTGCAGAGTCATCCCAGCAGTGCCCAGTCATAAGAGGGGTGTGTGCAGAGTCCTCCCAGCAGTGCCCAGACACAGGAGGGGTGTGTGCAGAGTCCTCCCAGCAGTGCCCAGTCATAAGAGGGGTGTGTGCCGAGTCCTCCCAGCAGTGCCCAGACACAGGAGGGGTGTGTGCAGAGTCCTCCCAGCAGTTCCCAGACACAGGGGGGTGTGTGCAGAGTCCTCCCAGCAGTGCCCAGTCATAAGAGGGGTGTGTGCAGAGTCCTCCCAGCAGTGCCCAGTCATAAGAGGGGTGTGTGCAGAGTCCTCCCAGCAGTGCCCAGACACAGGAGGGTTGGGTGCCTAACACTCACAGCAGTGCCCAGACACAGGAGGGGTGGGTGCAGAGTCCTCCCAGCAGTGTCCAGACACAGGAGGGGTGGGTGCAGAGTCCTCCCAGCAGTGCCCAGACACAGGAGGGGTGGGTGCAGAGGCCTCCCAGCAGTGCCCAGACACAGGAGGGGTGGGTGCAGATTCCTCCCAGCAGTGCCCAGACACAGGAGGGGTGGGTGCAGAGTCCTCCCAGCAGTGCCCAGACACAGGAGGGGTGTGTGCAGAGTCCTCCCAGCAGTGCCCAGACACAGGAGGGGTGTGCGCAGAGTCCACCCAGCAGTGCCCAGACACAGGAGGGGTGTGTGCAGAATCCTCCCAGCAGTGCCCAGACACAGGAGGGGTGTGTGCAGAGTCCTCCCAGCAGTGCCCAGTCATAAGAAGGATGTGTGCAGAGTCCTCCCAGCAGTGCCCAGACACAGGAGGGGTGGGTGCAGAGTCCTCCCAGCAGTGCCCAGACACAGGAGGGGTGTGTGCAGAGTCCTCCCAGCAGTGCCCAGTCATAAGAGGGGTGTGTGCAGAGTCCTCCCAGCAGTGCCCAGACACAGGAGGGGTGGGTGCCTAACACTCACAGCAGTGCCCCTGCAAAGAAAAGGGTGGAGTACCCACAGATCCAATGCCCACAAATGTCAGTCAGGTGCACAAAGATCCTGCAGTACATGTACCACATGTGTGCGAGGCTGGGAGTATACACATGCATAGCGCCGAAAAGAAAACATGTCCACATGAAGTCATGACAACAGTCTACATACACAAGTACAGTGACCACCAAGGACGCCACGAATGATGCGGGTGGAGACATCGCTCAGCATGCATGGCCCAAGTCTAACGAGTCCCTCACACACCCAGCCAATGTAGACACAGCTCAGCACCACATATTGGAAAGACCCTGCAGGGAAGATGTCAGGTTACACAGAGGAAGGAACACACCTTGGGACGATGTCACCATGCAGTAACTGCTTACATGAACAAAGTTATGTAGCCAACAGCTTGTGATGGCACACAGATACCAGGATCCACCCTATGACCAGCACAAGACTACAATACCCACACACCCAAAACATAATCACCACCCAAAATAATGGGGCCGGTCCACCAACAGCAATACCAGACAGACAGTAGTGTACTAAGGAAAAATAAATAGCTTTATTCAGCATCCAAAAATCTGTTTGTCCCTTGAAAGTTCAAAATGTACAATGCCCATAGGGCAATCCAAAGTTCAAATCCAGGTGGGGGACACAGTGGGACACGTGTCCCCTAGCTTGCCTGCACAGTCAGACTCCTTCGTCTTCCAGAGCGGGGAGGGCATCATGTGGGGGGGAAGGACCAGGCACCGCAGGGACATGAGGGCGAAGGGTAGGCATCGTGGGTGCAGGGATGGAGGACTCCACCACAGGGGGTGGGGCAGGGCCAAAGGCGGAGGCCAGGGTGGCGCTGCAGACCTTAGCAAGGTCCTCCAGCGACTCCCCTGCACCCGAAGGAACCACAGGCCCCAAGGAGGGGGGGGTCAGAGGGATGGGTCGCAGTGCCACTGGAGGAGGGTGTGGACAGGGGGGGACTCAACCACCCTGACCGGGGACTCCCTTGACCGCTTGCGGGGTGGTGTCACTGTGGGGCTCAGGGACAGACACCCATAGTGATACGGACCGTACACACGCCTGTACGCTCACTATCACTATGGGTACGCATACGCGAGCACACCCATAGTGATATGGACCGTGCACACGCCTGAACGCTCACTATCACTATGGGTACGCATACGCGAGCACACCCATAGTGATACGGACCGTACACACGCCTGTACGCTCACTATCACTATGGGTACGCATACGCGAGCACACCCAAAGTGATACGGACCGTACACACGCCTGTACGCTCACTATCACTATGGGTACGCATACGGCAGCACTCCCATAGTGTTAGGGACCGTACACACGCCTGTACGCTCACTATCACTATGGGTACGCATACGGCAGCACTCCCATAGTGTTAGGGACCGTACACACGCCTGTACGCTCACTATCACTATGGGTACGCATACGGCAGCACACCCATAGTGATACGGACCGTACACATGCCTGTACGCTCACTATCACTATGGGTACGCATACGGCAGCACTCCCATAGTGTTAGGGAACGTACACAGGCCCTCTGAGCAAATGTACGGTGCCTTTCACACATCACAGTGGTGACAGGCAGCACACAGGAAGGAATAGAGCTGACATACTTGTCCATGGATGGACATCAAGGCATTGTCTGGGCAGTACTACATGTGTGGGGCACAGGTGTGAAAGGCTGTGATGTGGCACATAACTCCTGAGTCGAGGAGGCAATAGATGTATGATGAGATGTGTACAGATGTTATATGTGACGGTGCAATATGTGCCAGGCATGCCCTTGACTCCTTAGACATGTGTGCATGTCGTACTGCACACTTGGGATGAGCGTCACTGGCATGGCACAGTCAACAACACACGCAAGTGTCCCCTGATGGCCGCTACAGGGGTTACCACACCAGACATGTGACTACCCACGGTGCACGATGTGTCTATGTCATGTATGTGTGGTGTGTTCCCATTAGCTTGACGTTGGTGTTCCATCAAGAGCATCAGCTGTTGCAGCAACCAACATGTGTCTGTGTGTAGATGGACATGGCACACTGTTACGCACACCAGGCCACATGTGGTATCGGATGTGAGGTGCGTATGTATGCATGGGACACGGAGTAGCGTAACAAGGACCTGTCAGCATCCTCTCAATGTATGTGTGGTGAGTCATTAAATGTACACCTTATTGGCAAGGTGTGTGGGCTGTCCTAGTGTAATGTCATGTGACATGTGGCTCTAGTGTTCCGCTACCTGTCTCTGAAATCGACATCCTACTTCTGCTGATGTGTTGATGTATGTCACTCCTGTGTTGCGTCTGGCTGTTCACTTACACTGGGACACAGCTAATCCCATGGCATGGCATGTGGAGGTTCACAATCTCCGTGTGTAGCTGGGTCCTGGTAGGAGTGTCACCTGGCAGCCATACGTGTCCAGGGCATGTGGCACATACCTGACTCCGTATGTGGCATATGTGTATGGACAGATTAACATGTGCTCAGTACAAATAAATTGTTGTTGTAGTGCACTCACTCTTCCTTGTCACTTCCAAATTACTGCAGAGCGCCGCCTCTTCCCCGACCAATTCCGGACTTGGCTGACATGCGGGAGAATGACTGTATACACTGTTACCGCTTCCCCCAACCGTTGATTGAGGAGTTGACGGCAAGGCTGGCACCACACCTGCAACCGCTGCACAGGTATCCTACGGCACTGACACCCAAGCTGAAGGTAATGGCAGCTCTACATTTTCTTGCCACGGGTACCTTTCAATATACCATAGCTCATGTTGGTGGCATGTCCCAGAGCATGTTCAGCCGTGTGCTGCATGATTTCTAAGAGGCCATGTTGCTTCACCTTGATGAGTTCATCCATTTCCCAACTCCTAAACTGTTGACTGGGGTCAAGCGTGGATTCTATGCCCTGGGAGGGAGGCCCCATGTCATTGGGTCCATAGATGGGACACATGTGGCTTTGGTACCACCACAGGCACAGGAGGTAGTGTACAGGAATCGCAAACACTACCACTCCATCAATGCCCTTGTGGTGTGTCTGTCCAACATGGTGATTTCACATATCTGTGCTCGTTTTCCAGGATCAGCACACGATGCTTACATCATGAGGCGTAGCAGGGTGCCTGAAATGATGACGCAGCTGCGCAACGAACGAGCATGTGTTGTTGGTGGGTACACTCTGTCTGTCCTGTATTTTGCGTAGACTTCCAGCACGACCACTTCTCCTGTCCTACTTATGTCCATGTGGTTTCCATGTAGGGGGCGCTGGCTATCCCAACATGCCATGGCTGATCACACCTCTCCGCAACCCCAGCACGCCGGCCCAGCTCCGCTACAACACCGCCCATGGCCGGACAAGGCGAGCGATAGAGAGGACATTTGGCCTCCTGAAGAGCCGATTCAGATGCCTCCACAAGACCGGCGGCGCACTCCCATATGCCCCGGCGAAGGTCTGCAAAATCTTCATGGTCTGCTGCATGCTGCACAACATGGCAGTTGAGAAAGCTGTGACACTCATCCTGGATCAAGATGATCAGGACCATCCACCCGTGGAGGACGAAGGGCTTGGCAATGGGGCTAGTGATGTGGAGGATGTGGTTCCACAAGAGGACATTCGGAGTCGGCTCATACGCGACTTCTTTGCTTAGTGGAGAGTACCAGTGTCTGAGTGTGCACGCATTGGTCCCCGTGTGGCATGTGTTGCGATGTGTGTGTCCATCTGCATGTATGCCACGTGAGTCAGAGGTGTGTGTGGATGTGTCACTCGAGTGATGGTGCCAGTGATGAGTGTATTTCCACAGTCATAATTGTGGCCTAGCATGTTGTCATCCTTACATGTGTTGAGTACATGCACATGGAAGTGGCTGTGCTTTTTGTGGCTGACTTCTTGTGTGTCTCTCATCCCCAGGTACTTGTGCATGGCGTCTGCTGGTTGCATTGTTGTGGCACTGCTATTCCTCATGGACACGTCATCGTGTGCTGACTCAGCGTTACACACACGGACAAGTTTGGAAGTCTCCTTAGGGTAAGGGATGCATCAGGGGTGTATTGGGTGTGGCAGTTGTTTACGATGTGTGCACACTGCCCCTGTCGATGTTTGGTTCCTCTGCAGACATGTTAGCCGACACTTGTGTGCCAGTTCCATGGCTATCAAGCATTTGTGGTGCAGAAGGGGGGTGCCAGTGTTGGACCCACATGTTACTCCACATTACCTGTGTATGTGTACTCTGAGTTGCCTCTGCATTCCGGAATACATGACTAATAAAGGTGTCCCTATGCCTCCAAGCCGCCTCTTCTCAGTCAATGCTGGTGTGTTGCCACGGTGCATACGGCATGTCTGGCATGGTTTTCCCTGATAGTGGCTATGTGTCTATGTGTCGAGTAGCAAGATGCAAGCTGTTTGTGTGGGATTAGACTGTGTATTGTGCATGATGTCCATGACTGTGTGGGTATTGTGACATGTGCCATCCCCATGCATCCAACGTTGGCCAGGCCACCATTCTCTGCATCCACCTGACTCAAGCTTGCAGGACATGGTTCTGCCACCTGTCCACACATACCTGAGTGCCCCCAGGAGACTCCACATGATCCCTGACCTCTGCGCATGGCTGTCGCTGTACTCAATATGTCTGTCGGCACGGTTGTGCGGCCACCCCCTCAGCTGGTTGGGCCCATCACGGGTATGTATGGTGCTCCATGTCTGTGTTGCCTAATACATTGTGACCCATGTGTGTCCGGTGCCAGACTCAGGCCCCAGGGTGTGGATGGTTGAAGTCATATGAGAACTCAGGCATGGTTAGACTTTACAAGACACATGTAAGGTAATAATGCAAAATGTAGGCATCATCTCTTTATCGTGTAACTTTTTATTTTTGTTGGGGTACGTGGGGGGGGGGGGGTATGACATGAGGGGCTTTCCGAGTGTGTCGAATCCAAAGTTCACTAGGGGAGTTGGTGTCCTTGCCATAGGAAATCCTCAGAGTCCATGCCACAGTCTTTGTCAACATTGGTCAGACAGTGACCAGCAAGTCCATGTGGCAGAGAATGTCTTTTGCTGCTGTGCTGCTGTTGGTCCAGTGGGCCAGGTGCCAGGCCAGGTGTCCTGGGAGATGGTGCTGTGGCGCCGACCCTCATGGTCTTTTCCGTGGATGACCCGCCCTCCTGCGGGGACCCTCAGAAGCAGGCCGTGATGATGTTTGGGATGCTCCGTCGGATGTCTCCTCCTCCTCCTGATCCCTCCCTGTGGGTGGTGATGTTCTACGCCTGGTGGCACAGGGAGGGTTGCCCATGTTGTCGGCCATCCGACGGAGTGTACGGTGAATTCCCGTGAACACCATCACGAGCTGAGACTGTCTGTCCTCCATCCGCCCTTGGTGTTGCAGTAGACAGGCATGTTGCTCCGCATGTTGCTGGGCCTGCTGGGTTTTGATCTCCTCGAGGATGGACACAACCTGGGCCATGCCCGTGGTGTCCTGCCGGTATGTCTCCAGGATGTTTCTGACATGGGAATATACCGGTTCCGCAGCCAACTGGTCAGGCTCGCGCCTCCGCCGTCCTCCACTCCCACCACCCCTGCCCACTTGCACCTGGCCTGCCCTTGTGGGCACATCGGGTCTCTGGGACCCCTGAGGGGTGGCATTGGCGTTGTCGCCTGCCTCCTCCTGGGTGCCCAGTACACCGTGTCCCTCCTGGCCAGCCTGGCTGCATTGTGGTGGTGGGGCAGGGATCCTGGGTGTCTCCTGGGATGTGGCAGGAGTGGGGGTGGTGGTTGGCCCAGTTGTACCTGACGCAGGTGCTGCAGGTGGTCGGACACCAGAGGGGCCAGGTTGGTCGGGGTCGTCCACAGAGTGGTGAGAGTCGTCGCTGCCGGTGGGTCCGTCATCCCGCCGAGCCGGGTCCTGTGAGTCTTCCCCCCCAGTGTTGGGGGGTGATCCACGACGTTGACCTGTGTGTGAGAGAGACAATGTTAATTTTGTTCCATGCAACATCCATGTTTCATTCGTTTCTAAGTTGGCACATTTCCTCTGGGAATTTGGATATGTCTTGCATTCCACTCACAGTGCACTTGTGCATGGGTATGTCCCTTGGCCACAGTTTTTGCGACTTTACCTATGTGTGGCACAGTCTTACTTGCTGCGTCAATTGTGACAGCAGTCAGCAGTGGAGTGAGCAGGTGTGGCGAGCCATGCATTGGCGCCTTCCGTGTTGCACTGTACGTGGGCACATGGAGTTGTTCCACACACTTATATAATGCAGGTAGCTGGCATGCTCGTGCACAGGTTGAGACATGGCCCAGTGTTTTGCCATGGAGAAGAGAGGGGGATTCAGGCACTGGCCACCCTTGTCTACATGCACGCAGTCCACCTGCTGACGAGCAGACATTCCCACACCCCCCAAGGCGGAATTGGTCTCCCTGTGTGTCCCTTTCTCACTCCCTCTCTGTCCCCCTCTCCCTCCCTCCCTGTGTCAGCCTCCTCCCTCTGTCTGTCTCCCTGTGTCTCCCTCCCTCTCTCTCCCCCTCTCCCTCCCTCTGTGTGTCACCCTCTGTCACCTCAGCCCAGCTTCCTAGGCACACACTTTTAGCAGTTCTTTGAATGGCCCTTGGCTTGTTGATGTGAGTTTGTTTCTGATCTCCAGGCACCCATTGGGTGTAGTGTCTGTGTCTGCGCTGCTGCTGTGGTGGTGTGTGCTGCCACTCTTTCACAGTGTTGGCTGTTCATTAGCTGCTGTCATGTGCAAAAACGTGCTGTCATCCCCATGTCTTATTGCAAGGCGTCCGCCATTTGCTGGCAAGTCTTTCCTGTGTGGGGACACACTGTTTGTGTGGCTGTGACCTAGGCCATATGGGCAGAGGGCATTGTTGTCTGCTTCTGAGTTGCACTATGTGATTTTTGGGGCCCACACTCCCGCCATCCGGCTTACCGTGTCTTGTGTTGGTGTTTTCTGTGGCCTGTGTCACTCTGCATTGTCCAGCTGGGTGCATGGGGCATGGTGGCGCCAGTGGCATGTGCGTGTTCATGGAGTGTGGTTGAGTCATGCGATAGCTTGGGGTGGTTGCGTGCCTGATTGTGAGTTTGGTTGTGGATGACGTTCCCCCATGTGAGGTGAGTTGTTTGTGTACTCACCCGGGTCTCGGAGTCCTTCTAATCCGTCCACTGACACCACCGGCAGTATGGCCATCACCCTCTCCTCCCAGGGATGGTATTGTACGGGTCTGCGGGGCGGCCCTCCTCCAGTGATGTTGGCCTGGTTGTGGTCGTTGGTCATTTTGGCTCGGACCTCCTCCGCAGATCGTACCACCTGGCTTGGCATTCATGCCTGGTCCTTCTGGTGGACGCAACAGCATTCACAGCATCAACAATCCTCTGCCACATGGCTGGTTTTTTCGGACTTGCAGGTCTGTCTGACCAATGTTCCAAAGAGGTGTGGCTCGACTCTGAGGATTTCGTCGACAAGGACCTCCAACTCTTGGCTAATGAACTTTGGATTCTTGTTAGTGGGCATGGTGAGGGGTGTGGGTGTGGATGGTTGTGGGGGGTGTGGGTGTGGATGGTTGTGGGTGTGTAGGTGTGGTTGTGCAGGTGTGTGTGTGAATGTGATGAGGGGGTGTTTGTGAAGGAGGGTGTGTGAAGGTGTGCAAGTGTAAGGTGTAGTAAAGGTTCAAGTATGGTGCTGTAGGTTGTCTGTGGGATCTGGCAGCAGTGAGTCTGTTGCAAAGGCTCATGGTTTGTGTCTGTGGGCCCTTTTTATTGGTCCATTGGTGGGTGTGGCTGTGTTTGAACTTTGGGTGGGTGTGTTATAAGGAGTGGTTGTGTTTTGGGCCTCTGTTTGGGATTTTGGCAGTTGCAGGTCAGTGAATGTGTTGTATTTGTGCTTGTTGGACATGTTTTGTGGCTTTGTGCCATTCGAATAGTGTATTCTTGTGTTGTTTTGCTTTGTCCTGGTTGTGTACGTGCGTTTTTAGCGTGTGTACGGTGTGTACTTCGGGAATTTTGTTGTACAGTGCTGTCCTTGTGTCTGGCTTGGTACGACTCGTACATGCGCGATGTTGGGTGAAGGTGCTGATGTTGGGGCCTGGGGTGCGCTCCGTACTTAGAATGTTGGGGTGGGGGTACGCTCCGTACGTACGCGGGTGAGGGTATGGGTCGTACATACACGGTTGGGGTGGGGGTACGCTCCGTACATACACTGTTGGGGTGGGGGTACGCTCCATGCATACGCGGGTGAGGGTATGGGTCGTACATACACGGTTGGGGTGGGGGTACGCTCCGTACATACGCGGGTGAGGGTACGGGTCGTACATACACGGTTGGGGTGGGGGTATGGGTCGTACATACACTGTTGGGGTGGGGGTACGCTCCATACGTACGCGGGTGAGGGTACGGGTCATACATACACAGTTGGGGTGGGGGTACGCTCCATGCATACGCGGGTGAGGGTACGGGTCGTACATACACGGTTGGGGTGGGGGTACGGGTCGTACATACACTATTGGGGTGGGGGTACGCTCCATACGTACACGGGTGAGGGTACGGGTCGTACATACACGGTTGGGGTGGGGGTACGGGTCGTACATACACTGTTGGGGAGGGGGTACGCTCCATTCGTACGCGGGTGAGGGTACGGGTCGTACATACGCGGTTGGGGTGGGGGTACGCTCCATGCATACACGGGTGAGGGTACGGGTCGTACATACACGGTTGGGGTGGGGGTACGGGTCGTACATACACTGTTGGGGTGGGGGTATGCTCCATACGTACACGGGTGAGGGTACGGGTCGTACATACACGGTTGGGGTGGGGGTACGGGTCGTACATACACGGTTGGGGTGGGGGTACGCTCCATACGTACGCGGGTGAGGGTACGGGTCGTACATACACGGTTGGGGTGGGGGTACGCTCCATACATACGCGGGTGAGGGTACGGGTCGTACTTACACTGTTGGGGTGGGGGGTACGCTCCATGCATACGGGGTGGGGGTACGGTCCGTACGTACACTGTTGGCATGGGGGTACGCTCCATACGTACGTGAGTGAGGGTACGGGTCGTACATATACTGTTGGGGTGGTGGTATGCTCCATACATATGCGGGTGGGGGTACGGGCCGTACGTACGTGGGTGTACACACACGGGTGGGGGTACGTCTCGTACATACACGGGTGTACATACAGGGGTGTACATTCACGGGTGGGGGTACGTCTCGTACATACACGGGTGTACATACACAGGTGGGGATTCGACTCGTACATAGGAGGGCTGGGGGGAGTGTTGGGCGCGTATGCGGGCACATGTCTCCATGGTTGCTATGGGAGTTCAGTGCGGACGGTGTTTTTTCCATACGGTTGTAACATCGGACGCACGGGATGGATCGCACTTGCGCGGTCGGACTTCACTTTTCACATTTGTACGGTAAATCGTCCGAGGATGTGTCGGACACATTTTCCGACCCGAGGACGTGTGGGGAATAATTCCCAATGCGATTCGTATGGACTTTTTCCCATGCGAATCGTACTTGGCAGTTTGTACGGCACTTGTACGATTCGTACGGTAAGAAGACCGGATACGAGTCGTACGGGGAAATTTTTTCCAGGATCGTAATCGGCACCTTATTCTTTCATACTGCAGTCATACCAATGCATACCAAATGTTCCCCATATCACCCATGAAAGCTCTAATTAGAGTTTATAAGCACTATTGTGCATATTTAATAGATCATTTCACACATAGATAAAAATATATACACTAAAAATACATATCATTATACACAATAATACAATAAAATAAAACTGTTAAAAACACCTAGCTTATCAAATAGATACCAATTCATAAATGAACAACCTCCCTGGACAGGAAACTCCCAGAGACAATAAAATTTGTCTTTCCGACTCTCTTCAAATGTACATATATTATTCTGCATCAACCCGTTTTGGTAGGACTGTGTAAATAAAGCCACCTTCTTCAGGACTAACAATTTTCTTCCCTCATCCAACTCGCTCTCTGATATAATTATAATACACCGGTGCTACAGCACTCGGGATGGAGTGGCTCCTACATGAATTCGGAGATGCACACTCCAGTAATTTGATGTGGTACCGGACTCTTAATTTTTCCTTTTTTCCTCTTGACCTAAAGAACAGTGTATTTATATGCACTCAATACCAGTTTGCTCACCCCCCTCTCACATATTTGATGAATCCAGGCAAATGATCGATAATTTCATATGTGGACCCTACCGGAACACATCTCGATAGACCTTATGCGCAAATGATGGAAAGAGAGTGTAAAGTCCCTCTTCCTGCCTGTCACCCAGAGCGCAATATTATTGGCTCTGTCTCTATGCAGGCCTTGCTTACTCCAGGATCTCTACTCTGCAGTACTTCCAAAGTCAATAATTCTGCCAAGAAGAGGTTGAATAGGTTTGGGGCCAAAACGCACCCCTGCTTGAGCCCCTTACTTGTTGGTATGCGTATTGATATGAACAAGCCATCGCCTAGCTTTACCTGTACCCATGTGTCTGTATGGCGGGTGATTAGCAGGTCCAACAGAGTTGTAGGGATCCCCGAATGTGCCAATTTGCTCCAGAGCCTACCCTGATTCACATAGTCAAAGGCTGCTCTTAAGTCAATAAAGCATAGATGTGACAGCAGTGTTAGTGATTTTGCTTTATTAATTAGAAGCAAATTATCCAAGATGTTTGCTATCGTGCTGGAGGACTGTGAAAACCCTGTTTGATTGAGTGTGATTATCGATCTTTCTGTGGCCCACATCAAGAATTCCTCTAATATTGTTCCTGTAAAGTATTTCACCTCATTCTCTTTGAGGGTAACTAGACGGTAATTTTTTGGCAGGGACTTGTCACTGCCTTTAAATATTAGAGAAATTATTTAGCCCCTTTAGGACGGTGGAATTGGTCCGAATTGCCTTATTTCAGGGAAGAGTGGCTCTAATGCTTCTGCCCAAAATTCAAAATTCTATTTGAATATTGCCATGGGGATCCCATTGGGCCTCGGCCCCTACCTCCTACCTTTGCCAATTTTCCATCTGATTGATGTAATGTGGGCTGCTGGAGGCAGACTGCATGTCTCACTTACTTCTGGTGAAAAAGGAGCTAAAGTATTTCCTTCTTCTAATGAGATGGCATGGAGGCTTTCTGTTAGATACTTGTTGTTTCTAGTTTGGTAGTTTGTGGGGTACAATCTTGATGAAAGGGGTCCCCACAATGCCTTACCGATGCTTCTTTGGAAATGTGAGAGCTAACACCCCCATGGGGAACATGGGTAAGCCTGTTAATCGTCTCCCAAAATTCAGCACTGTCCCTGTGCTTGATGTCGGCGAAGAGCTTTACCCAAACCTCTTCTTCTCTCGATCTGTTGAAAGCCCACTTCAGCCTCTTTAGTTGGACTTTATGCTGCCGTAGAAGTATAAGCAAAACGTTCTCCTCCAGGTTGTTGCGGAGAGCCTTAGGATATGATTTTGGTACGCTTAATTTGGATTCACAGCATTTTTATGATGCTTCCCATCCCATCAGTAGCTTGGAGTGCCTTAAATTTGAGTGGTACTGCAAAGGTCCCCACCTAGCTCTCTATTTCATTTGCTGTTGATCCTTACATGCTTGAAAATGGGTTATAGCGGACTACGAGAGGTGCCCAATTGTTGATTAATTTGATCCTATTGTATTTATGATTATGATAGTAGAGATCGACACTGGTCTAACCTGTGAGCGTTCAAAGATGGGCTTGGTTGTTTTTATAGAGATGTCCTGAGGGCAGTGGTAAATATTGCCTTTGTCTCCTAGACGGAATGAAACAACCTGTTTGAACAGTGAAAGCGAGACAAAGGTATGGGCATATTTTGTCCCCCTGATAGCTGGTGTAGAGTAACACAAATATCCTTGGAGATGTAATGGTTCTGCCAACCAGGATTACTACAACGCAATTATGTCAAAAGTTTTTAGATAACTGAGGAATTCCCTGTCTGACGGTTTGCTGGCAAGGCCATTAATATTCCAAGATCACAGATGAAGTTGATTGTTGCTTAGTGTGGCGGTTGCTGATTTTTCCCGGTCTTGTCATTGGCTGCCAGATTGACTGTTGATAGTTCTAGAAATCCACCTGAGATCACTGTACGGATGGTAAGGACCAACTATCTCCTGACAATATCTGTTTGTGTCCTCAGAGGTCTTCCTCTTGATCGGTGATTGCCTCTTTGCTCCTCTAAGCATGGAGCTGGTGGTGTTATTCGAACCAGCTGGGGGTTTGCCCCTGCCCTGTGAGAGCAAGGGTGCTTGATAGCCAGGTATGTAAAAGGGGTTGACATTTATCCTCCAGTACCCGAAAGCATAGCTCTCCGCAAGAACTTTCTGTGCAGTGTTGGGCTATTTCCAGGTTGGCTTATTGACTTCTCCCGTCAATAGGGTTTCAGGACAGATGAATTCTATCGACACTAAGTCTGTTAAAAATGAACCTGCCAGGGATGGAATATATGCCAACAGCTGAAGTGTATTGCCTCGATTCAGGATGTTGTGAATTCCTCTGGATTTGTATTCTGCTCTGAAGAGGAGTGTTTGTGTCTCACTGTGAGTTTTACGCCACTTGGAACAGGTGTGTTGTGGTTCCGGAAAGTAAGCAAGCTGGATTTTGGCCCTCAGTTGGTATTTAGGCCCTTTCTCCTGCCCTTTTTCCTTTGTCTATTCAAGCAGGGATGTTAAATGCTGCCTGGCTAAACTGGGCTGTAACACCCAGAGGTTCGGTGCTGGGGGGTGCTAGAGGGCTGGCAAACAAGATGGCCACACCATAGGGAGGCTCTGTTAGTTTGGAGCAACATCCGCCATAATCCTGCAATACCGGGCAGCAAAAGCACTCAAATCCAAGGATATCGCAGTGCGACATCACTGGCATTCACCCTAGCCCTGGAGTGAAGAGCGGGCGGCTGCTCAGATGGAAGGAAAATTAGTGCCTAGCGAAGATGTGAACTGTGGCGCAAGATGGCGGCGTAATGTGCTGAGCAAAACTATATGATACTGCCGCTGCTGTGGGTGATCTGACTACGGCTTCGTTGCCCCCCTGTCCGCGGAGACGTGCAGTCCCCTAGACGAGAGGTGAGGGGGCGCTGCGCTCTGTCGATGGGGCTAGGGCTGGCATGTGACTGCCAGTGGGGGGGGGGGCTGCAGATGCCGCACTAGGCCTCACACCCCAGCCGAAAGTGGTGGACGAACGGCGAGTCCTGGCAACCTATTGGCTCACTCACTCCGCCCTTGCAGGCTGCCGGTGGAAATGTGCCTGTACTACCTGGGAGCCGCAGGCTTCAAAATATACCCAACTGCGATTGACGGGCTGCCCCTGCTGAGGTGCGCTGCCCCTGCTGGATCCGGAAAGGGGGCGCTGCGTGTTGTCGACGGCTGAGGCGCAGCCACCACAAGGGCCTAATTATGAGACGCCGGATTTGCCGGAGGCCTGAAACACAAGAACGTAGCCCTATTTATCCATCCATACGAGGTCAGCTGGACTGGTGCAACCGCGCGATTGAAGCCTGGAGGTGCGCCCTGCTCTGCATGCTTGGAGGCAAGATGAGGTGAGGAGCAGAACATTGGTGCTGCTGTCTTATTGAGGGAACTCGCTGCTGAGTGACCCCTACCTGTCACGGAGCCCTATTGGCCACGGCTTGAGGCCACATATTTGAGGTGGGAGAGACCAGCCTTGCCGGAGGCCTCAGCCCCATTAAATAGCCGGATTTGAGCTTGGTGAGCCACGCTCTGGGCCCGCTTTGGGAACGCGGAGTACAGAGCCATGCGATTGTGCCTTGCCCTGATCGGTTCACGCCTCGTGCTGGGTCCAGTGGTGGTGCTGCGGCAGCGGCCAGGCCTGGTGGCGTCTG
The DNA here is from genome assembly GCF_964204655.1 of Triturus cristatus. Classification (NCBI taxonomy): domain Eukaryota; kingdom Metazoa; phylum Chordata; class Amphibia; order Caudata; family Salamandridae; genus Triturus; species Triturus cristatus. The sequence goes on from NC_140584.1 coordinate 554,030,545, forward strand.
ATACGCATTGGGGCCTTCTGGTGCTGCACGTGTTGAACGCTGCCTGGTCTGGTGCCTGATGCGGTGCGTAGCGGGGTGCGCACTCAGGTGGAGGCTAGCAGCCCTGCAACTAATGTCCTGAGTGCTTCGAGGGGGCTAGATCTGGCAGCTTGGGCCTGTGTCTGATGACCGGGTAGCAAACACCACAATACTGACTGGAGAAGCAGGACATTTTGATTGGGATTACAGATCCCATTGCCACATACAATACACTGACTCTGTGACCTTCCTCCACTGTGGATCCTATAGAGCTGCCTCCACCACGTAGCCAAACACATCATGGGCCGCACAGAGGGTAAGCAGTTGAAGCTGCACTTCTCCGCCCGCAAGACTGCTTCCAAAGAGCCAGAAGCCATGACCTCGCAAAAGGAGGAGGGAGCCCCTGTCTTTACTCCCCCACAAGACTCGGACATTAAGTCATTGTTACAATCCATGCGCCAAAGCCTCACGTCAATTGAATCTAAAATGGACGCTATAAACATGTGAATAGATTTCATTGCGCAAAAACTAGAAAAACATGATGGTCGCATCTTGGTAGAAAATGGGCTGAACACAGCTGCTTCTCTTCTTTCTCCACATACGCTCAGTGCACGGCTATAACCGTAAAATCAGGGTTGGATTACTATCCATTTGGACAACTGCTGGACACTCAAGGCAGATACAGCATTATGTGGGGGTAGACTTGCTGGCCACACAGTTACATTAGTATGTTGTTATGCACCCAACATTGATGATCCGGGGTTCTTTGTCAATCTCTGTGGCCACATCTTGGAAATAGGGTCCATGTTCATAATGTGGGGTGGAGACTTCAATCTGACATTAGACCCCAGGTTGGATCGTTCCCCCATGCACAGATACTCACACCCCCAGGCAACTAAACACCTTTCAGGCATTATGGTCGATCACCAACTGTTTGATGCATGGAGGGTTCTTCATCCGGAGTGCAGAGAGGGCACTTTTGTCTCCAGCGTGCTTTGCAGCTGGTCGAGGCTCGAATTAAGGCTGCTCTGGTCGGTGGCTAAATACGTGGCACAGTGAGGTGTTGCACTTGGCTCGGACCCTCTCTGATAATTCCCCGGTGCTCATGAAACTCTCCCCACCGAGTAACATTTCTCCATACCGGTCGTGGAGGCTTCTGCCCATGACCCTGCTAGATACAGCTTTCTGTGAAGGGATACATCAGGATATAATCGCATTTTTCCACGCAAAATAGACAGTGTGGCAACGCTGACAAATGTGTGGGAAAGCTTTAAAGTTACGATGAGGGGATTGTGCATGGCCAAGAGTGGGGGGGATTCTCAAATCTATCAGAGACACTCTACATAAAATAGAGATGGATATTAAGAGGACAGAAGAGGCAATTGCATCCTCCCCTGATCGGCATCTCAAAGCAAAGGAGCTCCTCACAGAGTATACAGCGCACCCCGCTATGCACCACAGCAGGCGCAGACAGGCAAGGCTCTCGCGTAGGCTACCAGGGCCCCTAGGTTTGCCAACCAGGTACTGGAAATACTAGACAATGGGGGAACACACACACTCACACTAAAGAGATCCTTGAAGTATTTTCCAATTACTATGCAACACTTTATCGCTTCCAGGAATGTGGCATACCAGACATAGCATCCTCTTTGGATGATACTGAGCTAGGCTGGATAAGTGACTCCCGTGGAGAATTTTTATCTGCAGAGTTTGAAGAAGACGACATATATGCGGCAATATTGAGTTTGCGTTCGGGCAGGGTTCCAGGGCCTGACGGGCTGCCTGCAGATTTTTACAAATGCTATATTGAGCAGCTGGTCCCAAAACTCAAACAAGTGTTTGAGGAGGCTGTAGAGGTGAGCGTCCTCCCCTTGTCAATGCGCCAGGCCATGATTATATCATTACTTAAACTGGGTAAAGAAGCCGCCAACTGCAATGCATATAGGTTTTCTGTCGCTGATTAATTGTGACATAAAAATTCTGGCCGAAGTCATAGCTAACAGGTTATCATCACTAATGGATGGGCTGGTCTTTCTGGATCAGGCTGGTTTTGTGCCGGGAAGGGCCCTGTCACACAATTTGAGAATTACATTTGCGCTACTGCACGACATCGACCCAGATGCTTCTGCAGCGGGAATTTTCTTGGATCCTACAAAAGCATTTGATTCCCTTGAGTGGGGATACATGTTCACTATACTGAGTAAAATGGGTCCCCCCCCAACCTTTTCTGGGGTAGATAAAGCTGCTATACATCCAGCCCGAGGCAATAGTGCAAGTGAATGAGCTCCACTCCAACCCGATCGCCATTGCGAGGGGCACACGGCAGGGATGCCCTCTATCTCCACTGCTTGTTGCTTTAGCCATCGAACCTTAAGCTGTAAAATTAGACAACACCATAGGGAATATGCTATTCAATATCCTTCTCATCAGATACTGACATTACTATACGCTGACGATATTACCCTCTATCTGTGCGACCCCAGCACTGGCCTCAATCCGATCCTTCTGGAATTCATAAGATTTGGGGACATATTGGGAATCAGGCTTAATTGGAATAAGCCCCAGATATTTCCACTCACTCCAAATACTGCACAATTTTTCGTTGATTTCCCACTGAGTTGGTGCTATCAGAAAATAAAATATTTGGGAGTGGTCATCACCAGAGACAGAGAAACAACCCTCCGAGCCAATTATGCCACAGCGACTGAAGCGACCCGTTCCTGGATAGACATATGGGTCACATTGCCACTCTCCCTGGCTGGAAGAGAGGCATTGATGAACATGAACATTCTGCCCAAGCTTCTACATCTGCTTGTCAATATACCCTATACTCCTGGTTGAACATTTTTCAATGCACTCCGATCCTTGCTTATTAAACTGGCATGGGGTGGAAAACAGCCTAGAGTGGGATGGAAGGTCCTGACACAGCCATTTTCCAGGGGAAGGTTTGAAGCCCCGGACATGGACATTTATTGTCTTAGTGTGCAGACCCATTATGCTACTTACTGGCTTCATCTCCCCCTTTGTAACGCCCTGAACGTCTCAGGATCGTTTAACAGACACGACAATGAGGACGCAACCACTTGTGAAGGGTTAGTTCTTTTAATGAAGGCAAATAAAATACAAAGAACAAACAAAAGTTATAGTCACTGGAATCCTCCAGGCTAAGTACGTTACCAGCCCACAGCACGGATGGTCCTAACCGTCCTCTGCATATACGCCGATCCCGGCGTATGCCAACAGAGGGCAGAAATGAAATGGCCGACAATGCCAATCGGTAGGCTGTGAGGGGCACGAAGAGTGTTGGGGAGAATCGAGGAGTCAGGGAAACACCCAGCCGGGGTCTCTACCTGAAGGGAGCAGCCGCTCAACCTCTTCCTCAGACTGCACCGGGACGCGGAGTCACCTCCTGGTGATGCGTCACCGATACCCCAATCACAAGCAAGAAGACTGAACCGAGAGCAGCCGCTCGATCGATCCTGTGGACTTCCGAGTCTGTAACGCGGCAAACACCTCCTGGTGTGCGTTACAGCTGGCAGTCCCTGTGTCTCTGGTCGGGCTGGGAGTTACGACTCCAACCAGCAAAAGCGCCACTGCGCTTGGACTCAGCCGAGTCAAAAAGCGAAGCTCAATGGTTGACCGGTAGAGCTTCCGGGTCCTTCACAGGTGACGATGGGGCAAGACACGGCCCAGGGAGTAACGACTCGACCTACCTCCGTTCTTGCCTTACTGGAGCACCACTCCGGAACACTGCTCTTCACGAAGCAGGTACGTCGGTGTAAACACAATATCCGACAGCCTTGTACCTCCCGGTTCCTCCCTTTATAGGGCGTGTTTTCCTTGAGTTATATAACAGCTCTCCTGTTTACATAAGGGCGTGTTTCCCTTGAGTTATGTAACAGCTCTCCTGTTTACATAAGGGCGTGTTTCCCTTGAGTTATGTAACAGCTCTCCTGTTTACATAAGGGCGTGTTTCCCTTGAGTTATGTAACAGCTCTCCTGTTTACATAAGGGCGTGTTTCCCTTGTATGACCGGAATTCTTGACAGTACATCCTCCCTCTCAGCGGCTCCCCACGGGTCCAGCGCTGGCAGGAAAACGCCGATGGAACAAGGAGACCAAGCGCGGAGCATGAACCCCTTCAGCCGGTTCCCATGAATGCTCCTCCGGGCCATAGCCTTTCCACGCAACCAGGTACCACAGCTTCCCCCTGCGCCATTTGGACGCCCGTATGCCCGACACTTCATACTCCACCTCCGACTCCACGCATACCGGCCTAGGTGTCCCAGACGGCTTGGAGGGTGCTGGTTTGAGCAATGATACATGAAAGACAGGGTGTATCCGCAATGACTGGGGCAAGCACACCTTCACGTTCACGGGACCCATACACTTGGTAATTCGATAGGGGCCCATGTACTTGGGATGGAACACACTGTTCTTTCGAAACCTCATGTTTCTTGTGGATATCCAGACGTAGTCTCCAGTGCGGTACAGTGGCCCGGGCCTTCTCTTCCTATCTGCCGCAGCCTTGTATCTTCTCTTGGCCTCTATTAGGACAGCCCTTGAGCGCATCAACGTGTCTTTTATGTGTGCCACCCTGTCCGCTGTGGCGGGAATCCTGTCCTCTCTGAACGGATGTAGAAATGGCAAGAACCTGGGATGTTGGCCATAGTTGCTATAGAACGGAGATGACTGTGTGGAGCTGTGAGTGGCGTTGTTATAGGCTATCTCTGCAACCCATAGCAAGTCGACCCATTCTTCCCTGCCCTGGTCCACAAAACATCGCAGATACTGTTTGAGCGTTTGGTTCAGGCGCTCGGTTTGGCCGTCCGTTTGAGGGTGGTAGCTGGTGGACAGGGCGGTCTTAACATGCAGCGCAGTGCACCAAGTCTTCCAGAATTGCGCAGTAAACTGCGACCCCCGGTCCGACACGATCACCCCAGGTAATCCATGCAGTCGTACCACATTCTTTAGGAGTAGTGACGCCAATTCCCCGGCCGTAGGGACTCTCTTGCAGGGGATGAAGTGCCCCATTTTCGTCAAGTAATCCACCACCACCAGTATTGCCGTCATCCCCTGGTCTACCGGTAGGCCCACCACGAAGTCCAGTGATATGCTATCCCATGGTCTATCCGGGGTCGGAAGTGGATGTAAGAGCCCTTGGGTTCGGCCATGGTCGGCCTTCATGGTAGCACACGTAGGACACTCCTGTCCCCACCTCCTGACATCCACTCTCATGGTTGGCCACCAGAAATGCCGTCCCATGCTAGCCACCGTTTTTTCAAAGCCCAAATGACCTGCGCATGGAGAGTCATGGCACCAGATGAATGCTTGTTTCCTTAGCCTAGGCGTGGGTATCAATAGGCACCTGCCCTTCAGGGGTATCCCGTCCTTCAGCTGCCATTCTCTGTGACTGAGGAGCCACGTCCGCCATGCGAATGACCTGATCCCTCTCTTTATTCCCCTCAGGAAAGTATCCGGTTGGATAACCCCCAATACCATCCTCGGGGAAATGATGGAACGCTCGGTTGCAGGCAATGGTTCCTTAACTGCAGATTGACGGGACAGGGCGTCCGCCTTCCGGTTTTCCGTCCCCGGCCGATATGTGATGCGGGAGTTGAACCCCGCAAAGAAGATCATCCACCGCAGCTGCCTGGGAGAAAGGTGTCTAGTGGCCGTCATGAACTGTAGGTTCCGATGGTCCGTGTACACCGATACCACATGTCTTGCCCCCATCAACCAATGCCTCCATTCGGTGAAGGCGTCCTTGATTGCGAGAAGCTCCTTCTCCGCAATATGGTAGTTGCGTTCGGCGTCGTTGAGTTTGCGGGACATGTACGCAACGGGATGAAGCACCCCTGTGTCGTGGTTGCGTTGGGACAAGATAGCCCCCAGCGCCACATCCGACGCGTCCGCTTCCACCACGTAGGGGAGATCCGGATCGGGGTGAGCCAACACCGGCGCCTTACCAAAGGCGCTTTTCAGGGCCTCAAAGGCTTTGTTCGCTTCAGGGGACCAGACAAACTCCTTGGACTTCCTCAGTAGCTGTGTGATTGGGGCCACCACTCCTGAAAATCCATCTATAAACCGCCTGTAACAGTTGGCGAAGCCAATGAAACTTTGGACGTCCTTCACGCTTTGGGGCACCGGCCATTCTTTCACCGCCTTGATCTTTCGTTCTGCCATCTCCTGTCCCTCCGGACTCAGCATCACTCCGAGGAATTCCACGGATGTGACGTGGAAGTCACACTTGCTGAGTTTACAAAACAGCATGTTTTCCCTCAGCTTTTGGAGCACAGCTTTGACGTGGTGTACGTGCTCCTCCACACTGGACGAATAGATGAGGATGTCGTCGATATATACGACCACGTAGATATCCAACTCCTCTCTGAATACCTCATTCAAAAAGTACTGAAAGGCTGCCGGGGCGTTGCACAGACCGAACGGCATGACGAGGTACTCAAAAAGGCCGAACCTGGTCTTAAAGGCGGTCTTCCACTCGTCTCCGTCCCTCATGCGCACCAGATGGTATGCCCCTTTCAAATCCAACTTGGTGTAGATACGAGCTTTCTTGACCTGTTCCAGAAGTACACTGATGAGAGGCAAGGGGTACCGATTTTTTATGGTTATCGCATTCAATGCCCTAAAGTCCACACAGGCTCTCAGCTCCCCATTAGCCTTCGGGATGAAGAAGAGTTGCGAGGCGGCCGGAGACTTGGACGGGCGGATGAATCCTAGCTTGAGGAGTTTATCCAGGTACCCCCGGAGATGCACGTTTTCAGGCTCCGTCAGGGCATACAGCTTGCCGCTGGGAACGCTGGCCCCTGGCACCAGGTCGATCTGGCAGTCAAACTGTCTATGTGGTGGTAGCACTTCCGCCTTCACCTCATCAAATACATCCTCAAAACTGTGATAAGCCTGGGGGAGAGCCACATCTTTTTCTGCCGCTGTAGCCACCGTCTGACTCCCGCTCTCATCTGCGTCAAGGGATTCCGTTCTTATTCCACAATGCAGGATGCAATACGGTGACGTCATTTCGATGCGATGTGTTGGCCAATCCACAAAGGGGTTGTGTTTCTGTAGCCACGGCAATCCCAATATGACGCCATATTGGGGAGCTCGGATGATGTTAAAATCGATTTGTTCCAAATGGTTCCTCCCATATCTCATCGGAAGGACCCCCGTGTGCTGTCCGATGGGCCCCGTCACCAATCGCCTTCCGTCTACCGCATAGACGTCTTCGGGTACTGCTTTGGGAAGAAGCACTAGCCCTAGCCTGCATGCCTCGTTGTGGTCCATAAACATGCCAGTGGCCCCTGAATCCACCATGGCCACAACGGGTATCCACTGGTCATGCACTCCCACGTGCACCGTGATAAACAGGTGTCGTTGTCCCTTAGTGACCGAGTTGGAAAGTGAAGGGATGGATGAGTGACTCCGAGATGCCCCTTCTCTGGTCTTGGAGTCCTCTAGTTTTCCACCGGTATGTCCACCACGGCTGTTACCGACCGGTTGGCCCGATTACGTGACGTCTTCGGTTTGGCAGGGCATTCACGTACGTAGTGGCCTTTTTTGCCACAATATAGGCACAATCCTTGTTTACGGCGTGACTCTTTCTCCGTGGCTGTGAGGCTCGCTCGTATTGCGCTGATGTCCATGGGTTCTCCCTTGGATGCGGTGGAAGTTTCAGGACTTCCCACCGTCACATAGGATGGAAGGGATTTTCCTTTTCTCCCATGATCCCCCTTTCTTTCACTTAGCCTATGTTCCAGCCGTAATACCAGGTTGATAAGGCCCTCACATGTCTTGGGTTGAGGGTCAATATGAGCCACGGCGTCCTTGAGCTCATCGCACAGCCCTTGATGGAAGAGCGCCGTCTGTTTAGCAACAGGCCACTTGGTTTCCGCAACCAGCCTTCGGAACGCGTTGAGATACTGCACCAGGTCGTTGGATCCCTGTCTCAACTCAAGCATTTCACGGTCCGCCGTGTACGAGTCAGCCCTTCTGTCGAATACCTTCAGGAATTCCTCGCGAAAAGCACCCCAATCACATAAGAGGGGGTCGTCCCTGCTCACCAGAGGTACGGCCCATTGTGCCGCGTTTCCAGCCAAATAGGATATAAGGAAAGCCACACGAGCCTGACTCGTGGGGAACGCCTTTGGTTTGCACGATAAATGTAGCGCCACTTGTGTGAGGAATACCTGCACTGTGTTAGGATCCCCACTGTACCTCTCTGGTGTTGCCAAGGGGATGGCTACCGGCATTTCCACTACTACCGCAGGGGTCTGGTTCGTGAGGGAGGTGCTGGGCGTGAGCGGGTCCAATTGGATAGCATCCAGTCTGGCTTTTACATCGGCTGTTTCTTGCCTAGAGGCAGCCACTTCAACTTGCATGGCCGCTAAAGCAGCCAGCACATCATCAAGTGTTGCCATGTCTGTTATCGACCGGGAGACAGTTAGTGTTATTAAGGTCGGATATTTTGTAACGCCCTGAACGTCTCAGGATCGTTTAACAGACACGACAATGAGGACGCAACCACTTGTGAAGGGTTAGTTCTTTTAATGAAGGCAAATAAAATACAAAGAACAAACAAAAGTTATAGTCACTGGAATCCTCCAGGCTAAGTACGTTACCAGCCCACAGCACGGATGGTCCTAACCGTCCTCTGCATATACGCCGATCCCGGCGTATGCCAACAGAGGGCAGAAATGAAATGGCCGACAATGCCAATCGGTAGGCTGTGAGGGGCACGAAGAGTGTTGGGGAGAATCGAGGAGTCAGGGAAACACCCAGCCGGGGTCTCTACCTGAAGGGAGCAGCCGCTCAACCTCTTCCTCAGACTGCACCGGGACGCGGAGTCACCTCCTGGTGATGCGTCACCGATACCCCAATCACAAGCAAGAAGACTGAACCGAGAGCAGCCGCTCGATCGATCCTGTGGACTTCCGAGTCTGTAACGCGGCAAACACCTCCTGGTGTGCGTTACAGCTGGCAGTCCCTGTGTCTCTGGTCGGGCTGGGAGTTACGACTCCAACCAGCAAAAGCGCCACTGCGCTTGGACTCAGCCGAGTCAAAAAGCGAAGCTCAATGGTTGACCGGTAGAGCTTCCGGGTCCTTCACAGGTGACGATGGGGCAAGACACGGCCCAGGGAGTAACGACTCGACCTACCTCTGTTCTTGCCTTACTGGAGCACCACTCCGGAACACTGCTCTTCACGAAGCAGGTACGTCGGTGTAAACACAATATCCGACAGCCTTGTACCTCCCGGTTCCTCCCTTTATAGGGCGTGTTTTCCTTGAGTTATGTAACAGCTCTCCTGTTTACATAAGGGCGTGTTTCCCTTGAGTTATGTAACAGCTCTCCTGTTTACATAAGGGCGTGTTTCCCTTGAGTTATGTAACAGCTCTCCTGTTTACATAAGGGCGTGTTTCCCTTGTATGACCGGAATTCTTGACACCCTTAAATACCGCACCTGGCTATTGAACAGGGGTAAATGTGGCCCACACCCCTAAACTCCTTCCTGGGAACCACTGTCCCTGGCAAGGGGGTAACACACCATACGGTTTGCTGCACCAACCATGCATTGAAGAGACTGTCCAAAATAATGGGTAAACCAGGGTTATAATCTCTACTGCTGCCACTCCCACACCTGCCTGTCGCACCGGTTAGTCAGGAGGTTGCATGCCAGGAAAGGTTTTGGAAGCGAAGCCTTAATGTGTGGGGGGACCTATGCCATGAGGGGCAATTTCAAAGCCAGCGGTAATTACTAATGGAGGATAGGACTACTCCCTTGGAGGTTTTTCTACATAGATGACTCTAACTCAATATTAGGGCCAATGTCCCTGGATTCCCAACGGAACCTTCCATACTGGAGGTCCTTCATGCAACATTGAAACTGACATGGCCTGCACATGCTGTATCCGAAATTTACCAAGCAGCGCTGATTGAACGCCCACAGATGATGCACGTAGACAAAGAGGAATGGGGCATTGATCTGGGGGAGGCCCTAACAGATGAGCAATGGGCTTACTGTTGCTTGCAGACAGAGGCCATTACTGCAAGCAGTTGACTGCACATAATTAATTTTAATATGTTTTTATAGAACACATTACACCCTTACAAAGCTGGACAAATTTCAACTACGAGAGGACAATCGTTGCTTGCGATGCCGATCAGGAAGGGGCGGACTTCTTGCACCTCTCATGGCACTGTACTGTGGTCTGCGAATACTGGGGGGAGGTGCTAGATGCACTGTCTAAAATGTTTGGCGTTGCTATCCCAACCACCCCCATAATGGCACTCCTGGGATACACAGCTAATATACAGCACTTCTGCAGGAAATTTGTGGTACTAGATTTATTGCTGGCTAAGCGTAGACTGGCATGCAGGTGGGGAGTGCGAGTTCCCAATTTCAAGGAATGGCTCTCTGACTTTATGTACTGTAGGGATCAATTCACTGCCTATGCTGACCTCCTTCGATACCATCCCGCCCTAGAGACATTTGGGAGCCACTGAAAGTGTACCTAAAGGAAAATTCTGGTTGCTAATGTGCACAGCAGTACGTTTGTATGTATACACATTGGGGAGTGACCTGTCTTAACGGGCAAGGTAAGAGAGGGGCAGGTCTAGTCCCCCTCCATTGGTCTGAGATGCCTGCATTAGCAGAAATAGACTCTAAGTCATGGGGTATTGGTCTTGGTGAAATGGGTTCTTATGCCTGTTTATAGCAATGTTTCTGAATATGTGCCATATTCTAATACCCTGGTTAATGTAAAACCGGTAGACGAGTGTATTTATAAGCCCTATGACAGAAACTTTGCATCCATTTGTCAATATGTACTGTGCAATGCCTTGTAGATTTCCTATTTTCTGTTTCTTTGTATTCTGTTGGAAAACCTAATAAATAAATACATTTTTTTTTTAAAAAAACATTAAAAAAAGAGGTTTGATTTCATGCCCTACAGGCAGGGTTTGGACCGCCTCGCCTGACCTTTGCTGGCGTGGCGGTGGTTTAGTGAGGTTTTTATTACTTGCTGGCCCAATTCCACTCATATCGGCGGGCGCAATGACCACCAACCTACAATCCCTGTTTGGTGATGACGGTGGGCCCGTGTTAATTACCTGTAGAGCTGGACCACGAAATTGTTGGTTGTTCTACGTCTCGTCCTTATACCACATGTCTCCAAGGTTGTTCCTGCCTTTTTGATTCCTTCACTTTCTAGGTGAGAAGGAGCACTGGCCGGGTATCTAGACCCCTCCTCTGTGGTTGCAGTGGTGGCTCCTTCAATAGGTTGGTGGTTGATGGTGACTATAGACTCTGATGATTGGCCTACCCACTCTAGGGGCATGGTCATTGTTTGACCTGATACAGAGCTAAAGAGGAGTAAACATCTAACTGGTTTGGAGCAAGATTTTTAATTCCAACCCTTCCTCCTTTGGGCCCGTCTTTGCCTTGCATTAGTCTTTGTTTCCGGGGAATCCGGAGGTGAGACTGTGTCGGTACTGGGGCCTAAAAGCGCCTCATGATCTGGTTGGGCCGTGACTGGTGTATGGTCCATTTTGAGGCTCAGCGTTAGTTCCGCCATAGGCTTGCTGAAGGTATGGTGCACGCCATTGGATGGGCGGATCACCGTGAGCTCCTGCTCAATGGGGGGAGGCTGCTCCTTAGATAGTGGACTGTGGGCATCCTGAACCTTTTTTTTAAGGTCCTTGCATAGATTGCTCAGCATTGAGGGGAGAAAGTATAGTTTATCCTATATTGGACCACATCTGCAACTAAGTTGTGCTTTGTATGGCCCAGTCTGTGCGATCTTAAGAAGTGATTTCAAGTCCCCTAGTTCCTCATCAATGCTTGTGACAAAGACTGTCATGGTGTTAAGAAGTGTGAACCGCGCATCCGTTTTGTCGGGTTGGTATTGCAGAGTCTACACTGAGAGTTGCATTGTTTTTAAGAGAGATGCCCAAGCACTGTCTGTATTGGACCAGGCGCTTCCGCCCGGGTTGGTCTTTCCTGTGCCTGGCGAGATGGCGGCCACTTCCCTGTCCTGTTTTACAGCTGCAGGATTGGTATCTGAGAAGCCTTCTGTGTGTAAGCTGCTAGCATGTCTTCCCATTCTTATGTGTTGAGATACGAGGGCTGCCCATGCGCTACTGGTTGGTGCCATTGAGCTCCCTCCTGGGGAAGGAGGGGCAGAGGAGGCGAGTGGCTATGTGTGTCTCGGTTTGAGGGCAGAAAAAAGAATGTGGTCTGAAGAGCTGTAGACTTGGAGTCTTTGGAAGGGTTATAGTCGGTGATCGGAGAGATCGAGCTGTCCAGCTGAGATATGTTTAGTGACTCATTTATTTTGCAGCTCTTCCTCCTTGCATTGGTGTCATTGCTGGACTTCCTGTTAGGTGGTTCTGTGCTCTTGTTTTGGGCCTACTGTGAAGGGTGGGCTGAGTCTGATCCTGAATCATGCTTGTGAGCTGCAATGACGTCCACCAGGACCACTTGTGCCCTGTGTGCCTGTGTGCCGTAGTGTTGGTGCACTGGCCTGGCAGTGCTAGACCCGTAACAGAGACCTGCCTGGTCCCTGGTACTATTTAGGATTTTACAGCAGTTGACTGAACGTTATGTTTTTTGGTTTCACTGCCACTTTCTAGGGGCTGAAGATGAGATTGCAAGCCTTGAACCCCAGTGAAAAGAGAGCCGAGCCAGCGTCTTTCAAAAAGCAGAATTTGGTGTATATTTTCAGTTGGAAGAGGGCAGTGCAAAAGCTAGATGGCGGTCGGCTGAGGTGACCGCTGCAAGTCGCGGCACCATGACTCAGTAAACCCAGCTAGGGATATATGAAGTGGCTGGGAAGGAGAGAATGCTGTCGCCTCTAAAATCAATTCTTGATGCCTTACAGAGAGTTCTGGCAGACTGGACGCATAAGTGTCAGGCAGAGTGCACGATAACCGTGGGGCAACTCAAACTGTCCTCTGCCTGCTGGAAGCTAAGTAGTGCCTTGGAAGCGATTGCCCACCCCGGAGGTCACGTACTGGGAAACATGAAGCCAAAGCCTGCTCCACCCAGGGCTCAGGGAAAGGTATCAGCATTTGCAATGGCTGACTCCGGGATAGAGGCTGCTGGTTTTGGGGCTGTAACGAATTGCATTGATGCAGAGCCAGGAGCTGGAACTGTGTGATCTCAGGGACAGCAAGGGCAGGGCGTGAACGGAACAAGCTCAGCTCGCAGGGAAAGGGGAAAGGCGGAGCTGCGTGCCTGCAACGTCTGCCCAGCCATACAGTTGCAGATCTGCTGAGGGGTTCGAAGAAGCGTACAGCGCTCAATGAATCAGGCGAAACTCTGGTTGCAGACAGCCAGGATGGGAGCATGGAGGTAACGGATGGATCCTTGGCAAAAGGAGGAATCCCCTCAGACAGCAGGGATGCAGAACTTGCAAACCCAGGTACCTGCCAACAACAGGCATGCAGCGGGAGCGGAGGGGAAAATCAGACCTAAGGGGGCAAAAGCAGTAGAGGAGGGGGGCAGTGAGGCAAAAAAAGACGATCTATTAGGCAATGACCCCCTTCAATCAGAACCACATTCAGAAGCAGTATTTGATAGCCTCCAACAAATGAACGATAAACTGGGGGGATCAGTGACAGAAGGGAACCATTGAAAAAGAATGGCACTTGAAGGCGCACCACCCCTGCAGCACGATTTCTGCTTTCTAGGTGGGATAGGGCTGGACATAGCACAAAGTAGCAATGAAAGCCGGGCAGGGAGGAAAGGGCATGACTCAGAAGCTGCAGATTGCTTCTATTCCCTGTTGGATGGTACTTGTTCAGCGGATGAATCTATTTCGCTGACAGACTCAACTGGAAACTACACTAGCGAGGTGGACTCCGCAGCAACTCTGCGCAAAGCACGCAGAAGGTCTAACCGGGCAGAGAAAGTTGCAAGGAAGAAAAAAAGGAGGGCAAGAAGTCTTGAAATGGGACTTTTCTCCAATCTCACAATTGGTCTGTGCTACTGCTGGAAAAACAGATGCCGAACTCTAAGAAAGCGCAGTCTCAACGCTGGATGTCATACTGCAATCAATTATGTCTCACCGTGAAGAGACAAGCAAGACAGCAGACGTTCGCAGTCGGCACTTCGGAAAATGCAAGGTTCTGTTCGCAAAGTTGCAAAAATTTGTAATAATATCAGTGAGCGGCTAACTGAGCTGGAGACGCAAACTAGAGCCCTGGAAGATGACATCTCAGGTGTTCAGATACAAACATGAGGCTAGACTAACGGTCATCCAATGGAAGCTGGAGGAGCAGGAAAACTGGCAACGGCACAACAATTTGCGGTTCTTAGGCATTCCAGAGGGTCGAGAAGGCACCAGTGTGCGATTCTACATGATTGATCTGCTGAGCAAGGTATTCTCGGACCTGGAAGGGTGAAACTGGCAACAAGAAGTTCAACGCGCTCACTGAGTTCCCTTCAACATGAAAAACCCAACTGGAACTGACACGAAACCTAGAGCCATCCTAGTATTTTTTGGGAACTATCTACTACGGCAAAATATTTGGGAAAAGGCTAAACCAGAAACCAAGCGGAAGGGAGATGATGTCGCCTTCTTCGCGAAGTCAGACTTCTGCCACATTACCATTGAAAGGTGCTGGAGACTGCGACAGATGATTGCCCCCTTTCAAGCCAAGGGTGCCCAGGCATATCTGGTGAACCCTGATAAACTAAAGATAGTAGTAGGAGTCCGCACCTACTACTATAATTCAGAGATTAAAGCGAAGGAAGCTCTGGCAGAGCTAAGGGGGAAGGGGCAGCAAGGGCATTATGTTAGACAAGTGGGGCAGTAATATAGAAACAGTATTATCAAGATGGTATATCCATTAGCTGTGCTTTAATGGAGGGGACTAAGTGGGGGGGTGGTTGGCAGACGCTAAATAACAATAGCAGCAAGTAATGTGACAAGTTAATATAAGCTGTAGAATGTACTTGGGTTGAATATGAAGATGATCTGCTTGTCTCTGTTTCTTTTTTCTTTCTTTTTTCTTCTTTTTCTGCTCTATCTCTATATTGAATTACTCAGCCAACGTATTTCCATTGTTTCTTTTTTCTTCTTTGTATTCTCCTTTTAGGAGAGCAATCGGGTTGTACTGATAATGATGCTGCACTGCTTCATCGCACACACAGACCTTCAGTCTGGAAGCTTCCACGGTGGAGGGTGAGCATGGGGGTTGGGGACTTTGGGGGAGGGGGAAGAGTGAGGAGGAGATGTAGGGAAGGAGGGACAGATGGGGGGTCAGGGAAGACAGGGGAAAAAAGGAAAAGAAAAGTCAGGTATAAACACTAAAGATTAAAAAAACAAATTGAGGAATTTAACAAGAAAAGGCCAATAGGAGGAAAGCTACAGGTCCATATGGATAGAATTAGGATTTGTTTGGTCAGTGTGGGTGGGCTAAACGATAAGAACAAGAGAGGTAGGGTTTATGAAATACCTAAAACTTTTAATGCAGATGTAATCTGCTTACAGGAAATGCATATCCCTTGGAATTGAGATCAGAGGATTTAACTTGGCGATGTGCTCTACCCAGACTTCTATGATTAGAGGAGTAGCTATATATTCAAAACACTCCATGGGAACGGCCAAGCGGGTAGTAGCTGATAAATGGGGGCATTGGGCAATCGTACAGCTAGCAATTGGGGTGACAGTGGTGACTATATACAGGTCAAACCAGGACAATCCTGAAGTTTGGGAAGAACTTGAAGTAGAGCTTGCCTCCTGGCCAGAGCCAGTGATTGTGTGTGGCGACCTAAGCATACGTGTAGAGACGACCAAAACTCAGACCCAGAAATACGGAGGAAGGAAACCCAAAGTATACAGGGCAATGACTGCCTTTAAAGCTAGCCATGGATTGATAGATGTATGGGCGGAGAAAATTTCGAATGACCCCAGATATACCTATTACTCTCACCCCCATAGGAAGTATGTGCATTTAGATTATTTCCTAGCCCCATGCAAAAAGCTGGAAATTAAAAAATTACCACAACTCTTTTCGGACATAACCCGCTTTTGCTGGAAGTAACAGGATTGGGATGTGACAAAAAACAGTGCCTGGCCATTTGATAAAAAATTACTCGCTAATGAAGAGTTCTGTGCCCACATTAAGCAATGGATTACAGAATTCTTTGATATTAATAGGTACAGCGCCTTGTGCAGGATAGTATGGGATACTTATAAAGCTGGTCTGAGGGGAGAAGTTATTAGCTTTGTGGGGCAACGGCAGAAATAGTGAAAGGTAGAGGTTGATATACTAATAGCAAAACTGGCGGAACTGGAGGCAGAGCATGTCAAATTGATTAGCAAGGGAGGGCAGGAAGACTTAGTCAGGGATCATATGGTGAAACTAGCTCTAGTCAAGGCCGAAATCAACAGTTTCTTTCAGGAAAGGTTGGGCCAAATATATCAAGCATATTGGGGGGAATTGTATGAATATAGTGAGACAGCAGGAAGGCTACTAGCACTGCGATCGAGGCAAAGAGCGTCAGGAATGATATTCTAAAAATCAAGAACAGTAATGGCCAAAATGTGACTGGTTCGAAAAAGATCATAGATGTTTTTGAGGAGTTTTATAGAAGGCTATATCAAGCAGACTATCTAGAAATGAGCCCGACAGGTCTAGATGCTAGGTGGCCAGCACTAACAAAAATAGATGAAGCTACAGCTCAGGAGCTGGACAAAGAACTGACTTTGGAAGAGGTCCAGGAGGTTATAGGATCCCTCTCTGCGGGGAAAGCAGCAGGCCCGGATAAAATCCCACTAGAAATGTACAAAACCCTTGCACACGAGATCGCTCCAATTATACACAACTTGTTCCTTGGTGTGCAACATAGCGGGATCCCGCCCTCATCATGGCAGGGAACAGACGTGGTGATATTTCAAAAAAAGGGTAAACCAGCAGAGCTATCAGGCTCTTATCGTCCGATTTCACTTATGAACTCCGACACTAAGATGTACTAAAAAATTATAGCCAAATGGCTACAAGGGATCATAGAGGCATTGGTATCACCTTGGAAGCATGGCTTTGTCCCAGGCAGGGGGACCACAGACCACATCAGAAGGGTCATTGCAATACTTGACATAGCAGAAGTAGAATCTAGCGAGGTGGCTGTGGTCCTCCTGGCTGCCGAGAAAGCCTTCGACCGGGTATCGTGGCAATATCTGTGGGGTACCTTGGTAGAAAGGGGGCTTGGCCCAGGGCTGGTGAGGGCTATTCAAGCTATGTATTATAAACCTTATGCCCAGGTGCAAGTAATGGGCAATGCGTCAGGGAGGATCAAGATATCCAGAGGGACGCGACAAGGGTGCCCCTGTTCCCCTATTTTATTCGCCTTTTATCTGGACCCATTCATCAGCCAAATTCTACATAATCAAGCAATTAAGCCCATAATTACTAAAGGATATGAAACCAAGATTTTATCGTATGCGGACGACATTGCAATAATCACGTCTGAACCGGATACGGCTATTAGGGAAATAGAAAATATGACTGACGACTGTGGGAAGAAATCTGGATACCTCTTGAATAAGGGGAAAACTCAAATCATTTGCTCTTCCCATTGCCAGCTACAAGATTCCCGTAAAAGTGAAGTGGCATCTTATCTAGGGGTAAATATAACAACATGTATGGATACTCTTTGGGTGAACAATATTGACCCTGTAATGGAAAAAATAAACTTGGAACTTAAACGGCTAGACAAATTACATCTTACAATAATAGGGAGAATAAATGTAATAAAAATGAAAAATGTGTCCAAAATACTATATCTATTTCGGGCAATACCCTTGAAATTGGCAGAAGACAAGATGAATAAAGTTAATGCTGTGTTTACTAACTTTATTTGGGGCTATCAAAAGACACGGTGAGCACTGAAGCTTATGACTCTCCCAAGAGAGCGTGGCGGATGTGGAGCCCCCAACATCTTATTGTATTTTTGGGCCACTGCTCTGCAGCAGATGGGTATCTTACTTCTACCAGAGCACGGCAGAGCCAAGGCCTTGGGCTTACCCACAATAAACCAGCTATCTATAGGAAATAATGCAGAAGGGCTTTTCTTAAGGCAACTCGAACCAAGTTACAATAAAAAAACATGGTTTAAGTGTGTCAAGGGGAGCTGGAAGGTCTGGAAAAAGGTTAGCAAGATCTTGAAAATTTCCAGTAATAATAGATATACTCCGCTGTGGCGCTGAGTTGTACTACCGAAAGTACTATATGATGGTATTGCGAGGAGTTGGGAACAGGTAGGTATAGATAGGGTGGTAGATCTATTTCAGAACAATGATTATATCATTTGCAGGGCTCGTGCAGAGATTCGGTATCAATAATAATACACAGTTCAGGTATATGCAGGTCCAGAGCTGTATAAAAAATTCCCCCCCCAAGGATTTTTTAAATTTGGACAAAATTTCATTGTTGAAAATCAGTAAGCCACAGGATAGTAGGATAAGGGAATATTATCAGGAACTAATCAAGATCCTCCCAGATGACATAGAAAAAACAGAAACAAAATGGGTAGAAAAGTTAGGCGATTGAGAGGTCGATGTGGATATGTCGCTTGAATTAGGGGCAAATAACTTTTATCAGCCAAATTAAAAGCCCAGCATTACAAAACCCTGTATAATTTATATTATACACCAGCCAAGCTCCATGGATGGGGAAAGAGGGAGAACTATAAATGCCCGCGATGTCAAACAGGTCCGGCAGACATTATACATATATTCTACTCGTGTGCTAAGCTTTCAATGCTTAAAAATGGTATTGAGGAATTTTGGTTACAGACACTTAATAAGGAAATTATGCTCACTCCAGTCTTCATGTTACTAGGGTATGACAGTCGGGCAAATCTCGATACATCACATAGAGATTTTGTATTCATAACATTAGCCATAGCACGGTTGCTGGGAGCCTCAGCGTGAGAAGACACAGAGCCACCTACATACCAGCTATGGCTATATCGGATACTGAATATTAGTCTGCAGGAAATTTCACTATATAAATACAAAGGGCAACAAGCGAGGAAGAAAGGCATGAAGTTATGGGAACCCCTATTGTTATGGCGGAATAAGAAAGAATTGTAGGGAATAATGTATAAATTTGTAAATATGGAATGTTTAACGTAAAATATTGTACTGTGGCTCCGATTGAAGTATAAGTATAATGTGGCAACATCACCTTATGTAATCATATATTTACCTGAGAAGGGAAGAGGGCAGTGCGACATTTCTTAGCATTGCCATTTCCCTTTCCTACAATGCTGCTTATTGTGTCTTCCTTGTCATACTCAATTTCAATGAGTGGGGGATCTGGTTGCATTAGCATGGGCGGTTCGGTTGATTGCAGCTTCCTTATGTTCTTTTTCCTCTCTGTTTGTAGCGAGGGCCCCCTCTTGTTCACCTGGACCTCAGTCTGAGACTGTGCTGGCCAAGGTTGTCAAGCAGTAACTTATGTTCCCTTCCTTGGCACAAGGGCTTGTAGATATGGCCTTCCAGTGGATTGCACTGCCTCATCTCATCTGTTGGCTATGCATTGTGATGCGGGGGGGCACAAGCATGCACATCCCAGGGAGGAAGCCTCTTCCTGAGGTTTGTAGTTTTCGATGGTAACTTTTCCATGGGTCTTTTATTGCCTTTCTGTTACTTTTATGTTGGACGGTGCCACCGCTCCCCCACCCATAGGGGAAAAGACTTGATGGGGGGGCACGTGCGTCTGGCAGGGCAGACCCACCCTACATATGAAAGGAGGATTTATGTTTGCATTGCCACACCCATCCTGTATTTTTCAGCTGGACAAACTGCTTCAGAGGTCCAAGTGTTGTCTGGAATCAGGTAAGCACAGGTATATGCCGGTAAGGGCAAATGTACCTCTTAAATTCCTCCAAAGGGGCAACGAATGAGAAAGGATCTTTAAAATAAAAATGTCCCCCTTTGTCCCCTGCTTCAGGGTAGTAAGAACATAGGGAACGAGGGTGCGGGGGAGCAGTCTTGCTGATGGAGCAAGCTGTGGCAGCCTAATGCCGACCGCTTCCGCCCCAGCAAGGAGTGCTGCAGCTCTAGCCTTACCTGCTTTCAGCAAGTGCTGCCCTCCTGTTCTTTGTCCTCCTGCTCCTCCTTCTGGCTGTCCCTTCAGAAGGAGAGGAGTAGGGAGTATGGCAGCTAGTTGCTGGTAGCAGGGGTTGGTGACCGCGGCACCAGTTGTTGAGGAAGAAGTGGAGGAGTAAGGGAATGGAGCAACAGGGGCGGTGGGGGCGGCTGAGGGTGGCCAGGCGCACTAGGACACTGACGCCAGACCAAAGCCTGGGTTTGCTCTTATGGGTTGCTCTCTGGTTACACTGCGACCCTGGCCCTCCGGCCCCAGGCCCTAGGTCTCCAAGCTCATCACAGGCACTCCAGACTCACCGGCCCAGGCTTGCCGGCTTGCACCACCAGGTCCACCCTGCTATGCTACGTCTCGCCCTGTGACTGCATGTAGTGTTGAACTGTCAAACATAAGAGAAAAAAAACGGCACTTATGTGCACTAAGCAAATGAGAGGTGAACACACGATGACCCTAGATAATAATATTATAAATATTAAATATGTTTGGTAACCTAACTACTTTTTCTCTGTGCACCTGTGCTTAGAACAGAACATTATTTAGTTGTTTAAAAGAGAATTGCTTCAAGGGTGCCTGGAGTAGGAGGACTGAGTCTCTGCTTACTTTTCTCTTTTCCAGTGCCCCTTTCCTCTTTTTCCTCTGCTCTAGAAAGTCTTGCAGACATTACATGGAGATGGGACAATGAAGCTATCTGCTTTTCTCCCAAAGATCTTTATTTAGAGGTACTGGTGCAGGAACTGCCACCAACAATTGGCAACTGTCCCATCTTTATACAACCTTCCCCACTAGCCCTGCTCGCCTATCTCTCTCATTTAGATTCTGTCGATGATTTTTTTTTCCTAAGTACAACCACCACTGGCTCCACCTTTGGAAAAACCAGACAACAACCACTGCTGAAGATGATGCTGAAAATTCGATCCTACACAGGGCAGACATTCCAGTGGAATACCTGCTAGCTCTTTTCTTGTCTGGGATTATGTGTACCACAGTTGTCCCTGAAAAGAAAATTTCAGAAATGCCCCCCACACATCAGGGGCATTAGTGTTCATTTTGTGAGGTTAGATCACAGCTTTGGGGGTATCTCTTTGAAGAATAAAAAAATGCTGTCAGATCAGCGGATTCACCGTTTGCTTCTCAGGTTACACTGGATTTGTAATGCAAATCTGAATCTGACCATGGCAAATATTAAACAGAAATAAAAACCTGGGCACAAGTCCGGGCTACACGAGGGTGGATGGTGTCCACCCACTTTTTTTACAGGGTGGACGCCGTTCACCCTGCGAAGAAGTTGGGCCCCACTCAAAAAGCACGGGGACACTTTTAGCAGCGCCTGCACGTTGTTGTCTGCTTTCAATCTGCAACAACGTGCAGGCGGGGAGGGGACTTTCTTATTTCTGGCTCCTGCTGGGCCCATAACAAAGGACGAATCTGAAGGGTCATCAGGCCTCCTTTTGTTCGAGTCTCCTGGCTGGCAGCGGTCAGGAGCCTCACACCTAGAAGCAAATACAGCAGAGGGGAAACAAAGGTTCACATCTTGTTAGCACTTCACACATACTTAAGAGAAGCAGCTTTTCACTTTGTTCAGGCTCTGTTTAGGAGATACGCATGCACTGTAAGAACGTCACATGTGCTGATCTTTCCCAGTATTTGCACAAAATAAATAGCATTTATATAGCGCTTACTACCCCTGAGGAGGCGCTGTATTAATTTAAATATCACTATTTTTTTCTTTTTAAGCACTATGGCTAGAGGAAGCTTTACACTGACAAAAGGCAACATTGTTTTAAGTGTAGCGTGCAAAAGTATGAATCTTCTGCCTAAATCAGGAGGGTTTGCAAGTATACTCGGAATGTGCCCAAATGTACTCATGATACACCTTTTAAACATATATGTGAGGGCTTAAGATCTGATGTCACTTCCTCTGATGTCACATGCCTCACGCGCCATGAAGTCAAGTGGCATGATGTCACGCGCTGTGATGCCACTTGCATATTGATTAACTGGGTTAGTCCCCCCACTTCTTTTTTTAGGACTTGTGCCCTGAATAAAGCAGTTTGTTTCACTCTGTCGCCAAGGAAGATCTGTTTGAGGTTTGAACTTTGCCAAGGTGTTGGAAAGTTTACAAGTCATGAAAAGGGGTGCGACGTTCCCAGACTTAGCCTAACATTACATGAAGTCAAAGAAAAATGGTCATCATTTAGTTTATCCAAATATGTATTATAGGAGAACTTGGAAGCGTAGAGAGCGGGAGTTAATCTACGCCCTCAAAAAATGTCCTGTTATGGTTTTTTTCTTTAGATGTGATGATAAAATGTATAACTCTATTCAAAGAACAGTGCTTAATTTGTAAAACAATTAAGTGCCAGGACCCTTCTCGGAACACCACTGTAGCCTGTACCACCCATAGCCTGCCAGTGCTGCCAATGGTAGTACCAACATAACACCCTAACCATCGCACTCCTACACTAATTAAACTATTTAATGCCACACAAATCTATAATATTGGCATGAGAAGCTGGTATTATTCATTTTCAATGTATATGAACTTGATAAACACAGTTGTTGTGCTCGACTCAAAATTCAAAAGACAGCACCACCATGTGGTGGACTGTCACTAGAGCCGATGCCGACAATTAAGTGCCAGTGCAGAGCACCAGAAACCACCAGCTCAAATTAAGCACTGTCAGAAAGAGAGCCGACTCACAATGAAATTTGCTCATCTAAAAACATGGATTTATGAACACAAACTGCCTTTGTAAATGAGATTTGCTCACACAGATAGTACGCTAGTATGGTGGAATGTCCATGTGAGAAAACTGACTCCTGCAGGTGGTTATGTAGACATCTATGATGGTGCCATATCTAAACATTTGGAAACACCCATACACGTATAAGCATTCATAAACAATTTGCAAATAGTTTCCTCATCAAATGCAGCAATTCAATTTTTACTAAATTTGAAGGCATAATTCTGTTTTCAGGGTGTTCAGGGTGGTAATGGAAAAGACACACTCAAAATTCATGGGGTAATTTAATTTGGAAACATGTTTCCTGGTGAGAACTAAGAAAAATCCCATAGTACAAATTCACTTTTCTAGTCCTTTTCCAAATGGGAAAAATGACACTCGTAATTATTAAAATGGGTAAATAAATCCGTTACCCTGATTAAAGTCTTCCTCATCCCAGTCTTTACTTAGTGAGGCGGTTCTGCCCCCCAGACAGGCATATCTTCACGCTAGCCTATTTATTATTTTTACTAGTTTTAAAAGCTCCTCCCTCCCTCAGCCATGCCTACAATAAGAAGTATAGACAAAGATGTGTAAAACAATCAGGGAGGGAGGGAGGGTTGGTGACTGAGACTAGGAGGACCTTAATCAGGGTAATGAAGGTTACCGGTAAGTAATGGATTCATTAACCCCTCATAGGACCTCCTCGTCCCACTCTTTAATTAGTGATGATGTCACAAGCAACCAAGAAAAATGGTTTTACACCGTAGTTGCAATGCTTGTCTTTATTGAAAAACAAAAACTACTTCATTGCTGCATGTAACACATCAAAAGCATAGTTATTAGAGGAAGAATGTAAAACATCAAGTTGATAGTGTTTGACAAATGTATGATGAGATTCCCATGAGGCTGCCATGCAGATTGCTTGGATTGACACCCCTGCTGCTTCTGTCTATGAGACAGACATTGACCTAGTTGAGTTCCAGATTTTTTCACCCAGGAAATTATAGGCTTGACAATTAGCCTGTCAAATCCATCTAAGAGTTACAGTGGCAACTTATTTCCCTTTATTAACACGTCTGAAAGAGACAAAAAGTGAATTTACCAATCTAAACCATTTGTGCATTGTAAAGAAATCATCAAGACTCGTTTAACATCCAAAGAGGAAGGGAACTGGATTTCATCCTCTTCTTGAAAAATTGGCATGACTACCTTGTGTTGTGAATAAAATGTAGATGACACCGCTGGAATAAATTTAGGATCAATTTTTAACACCTTTGCAAATAGAGATAAGACACAACCAATGCCCCCAATTTGTCCAACCTCCTCGCTGATGTAATAGCAAGAAAAAAAGGCATATTAGCTGACACCAGATCATATCTGCCTTCTCAATATGTTCAAATGGGGGTAATTGTAAACCTTGAAGGATTGTAGGTAATCCCAGGAAGGGATGATAACTTATGAGACCATTTTTCTTAGACAAAACCTTTTCAACAACTATACCAATAATGGAACAATACCCAGCAATTCCCCTTTTGCACCATGAAAGTCCTTGATCTCTGCTCAGTGAGCAGGTAGAGCGGCAGGTGCCAGATTCTTTAAAAAAAATATCCCCTAAGTATTCCAAAATTTCAAAGGGATCTCCTAAAACATGATCTAAACTCTTTAGCAACACTTCACTTAACAAAATAAGTCTAGTTTTTCTTATAGGAAGAAAGAGTGGATTGTTTACAAGATAACCGGATCTGAGCTGCTAACTGGCTAGAACAACCCATTTCCCCCAATGCTGGGTTGAGATGGGACTTCAAGAGATTCAGTCTGAACCCCAACTGTTGCAGTAGAGAAGTTGTAGATGTCCCTGCTTCCTGAGGCTTAGGGAGAAAATTAGCACAAATTGGTCCAATCATCAAGGTGAGGAAAGAATGAGATTTCCTTAAGTTACAAAATTCCCACTACAGGAGCCAATACCTTGGTGAAGGTCCGAAGAGACATTGACAAGCCGAATGGCAGAGCTTTAAATTGATAATGGTCTCCCTCCACTGCGAACCTCCGTAACTTCTGAGTTTCAGCGTGAACTGGCATATGAATATATGCGTCTTCGAAATCCAACATTGCCAAAAAGTCACCCCTCTGAATGAAGGGAATGATGGACTGTAGATTTATCATTTGAAAAAGTTCCAACCTTAGATATTTGTTGAATACTTTTGGATCCAAGATTGGACAAAAAGACACATGCAGTTTGCGAACAAAGAAGAGAATTGAATAAAAACCTTCTCTCCCTTTCGAAGGAGGAACCCTGACTATTGTTTTCTTTAAGACTAACTTGTCCACACCCATTAACATTGCTTTCTTCTTGTGCAAGTCTTTTGACAATGGTGTAAGTCGCAGCACTTCTGCTGGTGGTTCTTGAACAAATGGAATTTGATGTCTGTGGTGACTGATGGAGATGACCCACTGATCCGTAATCTGTAAAATCCATTGAGGAAGAAAATAATGTTGTTATTTTCCAACCCTGGAATAGTAATTTCTGCCTTTCTGCCTGCATGCTTTGTCCCTGTAGTGGGGTTTTATTAGCAAATGTGGGTCCCCAACCTCGAACCGGCATAGAAAGGGAAGAGAGTTATCCTGGAGACTCTAAAAACTCCACTTCCGAAAGAAGGATTGCTTTCCTTGGAAGAGTTTAAAGGGTTTAAAGATCTTATTTTCATCAGAAAATCTTTGAACCATGGTATTGACCTCTTCCCCAAAACGTTTGGGATGCACAAATGGAAGTTTATGCACCATGGTATTTTGATTGGCCTCCAACTCCCTGTAAATTTGACAGTTGTTCCACTTGAGGTATAATATTACTCACCGCTCTGTTAATACAGAGAAAGACCAGACTCACATGGGTTATTGAGTGGGGCGTGAGTCGATACTCTCTCAGGAACGTGTACAGTGCACATTCCATGTTTTGTCCACAGACTAGTGCAATTCAAAGGACTTTATTTAGCGTGTGCATGAAGCGTTCCGCCTCCCCATTGGCTTAAGGCCAATGAGGTGTGATCATTCGACGCTGAACACCCAGAGACAGTAAATATTCTGAGAACTCATGGCTGGAAAAAGGAGGGCCATTGTCCGTACACAATTCTTTGAGGAGTCCATGTGTATCTTCTCCAGTCATGGTATGGTGTTGCTCGCCATTGTTGAATCCAGGACATCAACCTCTGGATATTTTGAGAAGTCATCAATGACAACTAACATGTGCCGTCCATCTGGGAGACTTCCAAAATCAGTGCTGGCTCTGTGCTAGGGATGAGATGGAATTTCTTCTGTGATAATTGGAGCAGGAGGTTCTGATGGGCTAGTCCCTTGACGCAGGGGGCACTGATGAACAGTCTGCTCCACAATGTTGTCAAGGTTGGAAAACCACACTTTACAGTGCAAATGTGATTAAGTATTGACAATCCCCTGATGGGCTATGTGCGCTAAATCGACCACCCACTGCTGCAGTGTCCTGGGAATCACTAGACGCGATCCTCTCATGAGGCAACCTTCTGGAGACACTGCTAGTTCAACACAAATGTTATATAACATGCTCAGGGCTGCGCGTGCCTCTTTGGTCCTGCAAGGTAGTCTATCCAGCAGCAGGTGCCATCTCCCTGAAGTCACAGCAGTGATGGCCAGCTGCAAGCACTCGTCTCCTGTCGTGACACTCACGATCTCCTCCAAAGAGATGGTCTGCGGGCATGATTGTTCTACCACTAGCAGGACGTATTCCTTAACCTCGTCTGCCGCAAACTCTTCCTCCTCTGTGGCTGGTCTAGCATGCCTGGATAGAAAATCGGCACGGTTTTGCACCCCTGGGCGATAGATGACCTGGAACTGATACTCCTGTAACTGCAAAATCCACTTTGTAATCCTCAGTGGAGGCTTCGAGTAACGACCCATAAAAAGTGGAATCAACGGCTTGTGGTCCGTATAGACTACAAATGGCTGTCCATAGAGATATAGAAGGGAATGGTGACAGCCCCAATGAACGGCTATTGCTTCCTTCTCGATGTGCAAGTATCTTTGCTCGGTATCTGTCAGAGCACGACTCTCGTAGGCTACGGAAGCCCATTCTCCATCTTTCTGTTTCTGTGATAGCACGGAGGCAAGTCCAGTGGGGCTTGCATCCACTGACAATTCAGACTCTTGGGCTGAGTCAAAGTATACCAGGGTGGTGTCAGCAGAGAGTCCCTGCTTGGTATCTTGAAAAGCTTTCTTTTGGGCCGGCCGTAGTCCCAGCTGACATTGGTTTTCGTTAGCTCTCTCAGAGGGGCAGTGAGGCTGTACAGATTTCAAAAGAAATGTCCACAGTATGTGACAAAGCCTAGGACACTCCTCACGCCGGTCACTGTCGTGGCAGCCGGCACCATCTGGATGGAGAGTAAGGCCACACTCCTGCAGACACTGGAAAGTGTCTCTGAGGTGGTCCATGTGTTCTTCCAACGTGGGGGCATACACAAGTGTGTCATTGCTGACATTAAGGACCCCTTTAAGGCCTGCTAGCACCCCTCGGATAGTGTCTTGAAAGACTTTAGCAGCACTGGACACTCCAAAACTAAGGCGCTTGTACTACCGAAGACGTACATGTGTCGAGAAAGTGGTTATGGCTCTTGACTCCGGATCCAATAGCAGTTGGTGGTATCCTGCTCACAGATCCTTTTAGGAAAACCATTTAGAGCCGCTCACCTCAGACAGAATGTTGTCTACGGAAGGGGTCAGATGACGCTATCTTCTAATTGCGTGATTAGGTAGCCTCATGTCCACGCAAATTCTAACCTCGCCTTTGTTGTTTGTGCTTCCGTGCTACAATGATCAGACACTACTGGCCAAGGAGTCGGGCCATCAACTCGTTCGATGTCGGCCTGCTCGAGTTTTTTCAACTCTTCCTCCACCTTCGGCCTCATATGAAACGCCACTCTTCTGTGCTTGAGGGCCACCGGCTGAATGGATCGATCAATGTGAAGACGGACCATGTGGTTTTTGAGGCATCCTTTGCCCTCAAATAGAAGTGTAAATTCCGCCACACTTTCCCGATGAATGGCAAATGCAAAGGCCACCAGTTGTAGGTGTTCTGCTGTTTGGCAGCTTAGCAGTATCCCCGATCCCTCCTGGGTGACATATATCTTGGTCCGAGTGGAATGGGAATCATGGGAAATACTGGTGGTAAATACTCCAGCCAACGAAGGAGGAGCGGTGGACCCATATGTGAACACTTGAGTTGACGTGTGTCGAAGAGCCGATTGTAAGGGAAGAGTCTGCAGCGTTGAGCGCGCCATGATTTTTAAAGATGTGCCGGTATCGATCAGTGCTTGAACCGGGCGTCCTGCAATCAATACCTTACACTTCTGGATCCGCCTCCTTAGATCTCAATCTGGTTGCATGGCGTGAAGAACGTTGATGGTGCCCTCCATGTCATTATCATCCATTTCCCCATCGTCTTCCATGGACTAAGGAGTGTTCAAAATATTAACTTGTTTGTTTCGCTGTCCCCTTCATATGGCAGAGCGACACACCTTTGCGAAATGGTGAAGTTTATCACATGCGGTATACTTTTTCCTTGAGCAGGGCATGGGCCCCCCACATCCGTAGCATGTTCGGTTGGAAGTTTGTGACTTGCTGCGCACTAACTTCTTGCCAGAAGTTCCAGATACTGCGGCGTTGACCAACTCCGTCTTCACCTCGCGTTGTAACGCTGCTCCCATTTACGCTGCCCGCACCTTGCACAACTCCTTCAACCTCCCCTTTGTCAGTATGTCCGCCATTGCCATTCCTGGGACTTGGAGTATGTGCTCCCTCAGCTTGGCGTAAAAAGGCAATGGGGTAACCCAGTATCCCTCAGAACCTGGGCAGTGGTATATAAAGATAACAATTGGCTCTGTCGGGTATGAATAATTTCTTTACACTGTTGAAGCACTCTCTGGGTTATTTACAAGAAAGAGCAATCAGAACGCAAATAATACACACAAAGAGACCATAAAGGGTATTCAAGGTTTTATAAATTACGTCATTCATAAGTACCCAGATTGAATTAAATGGCTGTCAAGACACGAAAAACAAGTAGAAAATTTTGTGACAAAGTGAACGTGGTGCTCAGTGATGTGGTGATGGTGCAGGATATATACAAAGTGATCGTGAAGTTTTTGAAAGGCCAGAGAACAGATAAATGAATAGAACTGCAGGTTGAGTGAATGGGTCTTTATGCAGAATCTTTCTACTGGTCCGGGGTGTATGTCGACGTTTCAACCCTTGAAGCGCACTACTGTCTAGGCAGGGGAAGGCTCCGACGGGCGGCCACTAGAGGGCTGCCCTGCTGATGTCCCACTGCTTGGGACGCGGGCAGCGGCATTCTCGCAACTCAGCATTTGATCGGTCCACCGCGGGCCGCACACCTTTCTCCCCATTCCAGCCTAGCTCATGAACTATTGCCCAGCAAACTGTAAGAATAAATAACGGAAAAAATGTTTACTATGAAATTAGCATATAAAAACTAGCGCGTCTCCTACCTGTTGCAGACAGAAAATAAAAACATGGCAGAGGAAGGGAGGAACATTTAAAACAGGTAAAGGTAATAAAAGGAGTAGTGTGTAGATATGCCCATCTGGGGGCGGGACCATCTCACTAAGTAATGACTGAGACGAGGAGGGGGTACACCGAAGCTACATGAGTACTTTTTAGGTTTTACCAGATTCGCGTTTTGGGTACGGGACCTTTTGTTTCTAACCTATTCTTAGGTGTGACTTAACTTCTGATACTTGAATTATATAGTTGAATGGTTAATTCATTATCATTATAATTGTATATATTTTGTTCCTGCAGTGATTTTCTTTTTCTAATGTCGAAACTGGAAGAGCACACTGAATGAAAGTCCCATCTGCCTTTTGAAGCTGCAAATGAAAATGCCAAAGCATGTGCTAATGAGTTCCAGAAATCAATAAAAAGAAATACATGAGCAGTCAATCATAACACAGTGGGCTGAAAAAGTGTTCGAACTGGTAATAGCACATTTTCCATGATAGAGTGATGCACACAAGCATGTTGCATGTTTTTCAAGTATATTTCAAATCCAGGGTGAGAAAATGATGGTAGCTATGCCAAAAAGTCTGGGTCTAAAAGGTTCTTATTGATTGTTGGGGCTCTGCTTTGTCAGAGCTTGAAGAGAAGCAGTGCAAGAAAGCCGTCTTGTTACAAATACTGACCTTATTAGACTCAGACCTTTAGAGCAAAAGAAAACATGCGAAGCCATACCCAAAAAATTCAAAGTGATGTATGTTATGTTAAATTCTTTTTTACAGTGAGCTGTTGCTGAGACTACTTGGAGCTACAGATACCACATCGGCACAGCTCAGAACAAGGTGCATTGATTTCCAAAGTAAAAGTCCATGGGCCAGATGCACTAACACACTATTCACAAAAAGCGGTAGTACATTGCACACTGTATAAAACTGGGTTATAGTTTGAGGGGTGGTAAAAGCCCCACTCAGGCAACAACCACAAACCTTGACATGATATACCACAAAAGTCACCAAATTAACCTGTGGTAGCTTGGCTCGAAAGCAGTCAAGCTTAACTTAGCGGCAATGAATAAAGTATTTATGCCCCACACAAACAGTAATAAAGTAAAAACAAGACACAAGAATAATCCTAAACCAATTTAGAAAATAAAGTAAATTTTAATAAATAAAATAATACAAGAATATTTAATATCCAATCAGTAGAATGGAGATATGCAATTTCCGTTTTCAGTGAAAATAGTGCCTAAAAGCACAAAAAGCCATTCATGGCTATCTAGGTACGCTACACTGGGGGAAGTCACAAATTCCGGCCGACCTTGAAGGAGCGTGGGTTGGATACAGAGACCATGCTAGTCCTGCTGAAAATGTACCTTCTGGGTGCGGCACAAAGAGTTCCGTTTGCAGTGGAGAAGGCCGCAAAGAGTAGGGGAGCGTCGATTATGGTTGTCACTATAGCGCAAAGAGCAGGACTGGCATCGCAGGGTGTCGTCACTGTAGCTCCCGAGCTGGTTGGGCGTGTTTGACAGTCATTGCTGGTGCTTTGCGTTAGCGGTCACCGCAAGCGTTTTTTGCTGTAGCACGGAGTGTAGATCTCTCATTGCTGGTTGTTGCTGTAACGCAAAGAGCAGCTCTCACTGGAGCTTTGCACTGGCAGTCATCGTGGGTGACAGAGTCTCAGTGTGAAGGGACTCTTTAGTGGTCACAAGGAGCCCACATTTTGAGATTTCACCTCTTCTTCTTTGGAGGAGCTCAAACTGATGCCAGTCAAGGTTCCAGGACCTCATGCTGAAAGACAGAGGGGGCATTGCAAAGTTCAAATGGCATTACTCTGTATTCAAAATAGCCAATGGGTATTCTAAATGCTGTATTCCATTCACTTCCTGATCGGATAATAATCAACTGATATGCCCCTCTCAGGTCTAGTTTTTAAAGACTTTTGCTTTTTGGACTGCTTCCTGGATGTCTTATATCAAGGGCAGAGGGTAGAGATACTTTATAGTCACCACATTTAAGCCTCTATAGCTATGCAAGGCTGAAGCTCAGAAGTTTCTTTCTATGGCATGAAGAACAAGGACACTCCAGTAGAGGACCTTGAAAGATTAATGAGACAGTTTGCCAGATTTGCATCTAGATGTTCTTTTAAGTATTGCTGTTCCATGTGAGACAAGGAGAACATCTGTCCGTAAGGAAAAATTGCATCAGGCAAGAAATCTGTACGGCACTTAAATGGGCGATGAAGAGGTAGTTCCTTGGTATATGGTTCTTCAAAGACAGTTAGGAAGTCTCGATAGGTTTCTGATACTTCAGAAAGCTGAGCCACGGTGTCATGTGGAAATGTAGGACTTTCAAGAGAATAAATGTCATGTAGGAATACTGGTCAACAGTACAGTGGCCAACACAGAACTCTGACCCAAAAGCTAGGTTTTAGCAGACCATTTGATTTGTGGGTTGTGCCTTACCAACCATTTAATTCCTAAAATGATTGGATAATGGGGAGAAAACATTTAATCAAATGTAATGGCTTCATAATGAGCGGGTATCCTAAGAGATAAGGGTTGAGTTTCTTCTACTACCATGCCCAAAGCCAATAGAGTTCTATCCACAGCTCCAATAGCCACTGGAACCTCTTTCTTGGTAACTAGAGTTACTGGATGAATGGTCACTGGATGGCTATATATACATTAGAAACTCCACAGTCAATGAGGACAGGATTCATTAGCAAACCCTTGCAAAACAACAAAACTGGAAGATTTTAAAGGAGAAGGCAGGGCTAACTGATTAGTACTCACCTTTATTCCATGTATTAGGGAAAAACTTCTATGTTTCCATACTTATGAAGGGGGCGAGCTGGTTGAACAGGGCAAGAACGCAAGAGGTGGCCTTCCTGACCACAATACATATATAATTCCAACTTTTGTTGTCTTATCCTTTCCTCTTCAGTGAGAGGACTCTTAGTATAACCCACATGTATGCTCTCATCTTCAGGCTCAGATGACTTCGAAGAGGTCTTTAATGGTGGAGGCCTATAGGTACATTTCAATGACAACTGCTTCCTAGG
The DNA here is from genome assembly GCF_964204655.1 of Triturus cristatus. Classification (NCBI taxonomy): domain Eukaryota; kingdom Metazoa; phylum Chordata; class Amphibia; order Caudata; family Salamandridae; genus Triturus; species Triturus cristatus. The sequence continues at coordinate 554,063,016 of NC_140584.1, forward strand.
TTCCAAACATCATTCCTGAAGACAGCAGTTGATCTGGAGAACTAATTGGATAAGATCCTTAATCGTAGATGGTCTGTCAAACCTGACAAGTTCTGCCTTTATTTCATCTCATAAAGACTTTCGAAAAGAGTTGAATCTGTCCAATTAATTTCTCTTGCCAAGGCTTTGAAGTTAGAGGTAAAAGAATGGTGATTTCAAGAGCATTGCGAACACTCTAAAATGTCTTCTTGGGCAGAGACTTTTTAATCTTGGTTATCAAATACCTTTTAGAATGTAGCAAGGAAGACTAAAATGTTGTCTAGATGAGGACTAGAATCTGAAACAAGGGGCCTAGCCCATGCCGGGGTTACTTACTATAAACCACACCTTAGACCGATCACTAGCATACATTCAGGGTTTAAAAGTGAAGTGGACCTGACAAGTGTCCAAAAAGACCATAGGTTTTCCAACAGACTCCCATCAAATGTAATCTCTGCTAGATCTGCCAAAGGAGGATCTAGAGAGCCTTGTTTCAAGATGGCCAACAACTGACGAAGTGAAGCCTTTTTGGAGGTCAGGTCCTGTACTTGTAGTGTGAGGTTATTTACCGCTGTCAGGAGTTTTGACCTGGGGTGTTTCCTAAGGTTGAGCCATGTCTAAAGTGCCTTGGTGTCACAACCTTTCAAGAGCTGTTATTCTAAGCGACGCTTGCAGGGTTTTCTTTGTTAAGAGATGAAGCTGTTTACTTCCAGAGACAGAATCAAATGCCAGATTGAAGCAGGGGGGGTCTAGACCTGCTCCATAAAATAACCCAGCGAAAAAAATGGAGACCAGTAAAAACCTGCCTGCAGACCAGGCCAAGGGCAGGAGACAAGCATGAATATTGAGGGAAGATTGACGAAAACGTGGAGTTCAAAGAGTCAGGGAGCAAGCAATTAAATAGGAACAACTGTGACGCAACTGGAGTAATAATGGAGCACCCTCTTATAGAGGAAGGACAGGAAGTGACTCATTACAGAAAATGACCTCAACCATCTTGAATTGGGAAGAATAAAAACATAAATTGCAAGGGTATTCTTTATCTATAAAACTGAGAGAAACCTTAAATGTTGATAAAGAATGTGCACTAATGGTGTTAAACTAATATTTTATAATTTCCCTGCATGCAGCATATGGCAGGATTTATTAGGAAACCTGACACGCGTAAGGGAAAGAAATGGCACTGGGTGAGGATACCGCTGCATCCTCTCTGAAAAGGGAATGTCCTGTGGCATGAAGCCACTTGGAAAAACCACTGTGGCACAGCTGGCATGCGGAAACAATGTAAGGAGGAACTCCTTACAAGCATTGTTAAACCATACAACCATTTCAAGACTCTATTAAGAAAGACATCGACAAGCCTTTGTCCCTGTCAAAAGAGGCAGAATAAAGGAAGCGAACAAGCATGTGTGTCTTTGAAACAAGCATTCTCTTCAGAGGTTGCATGAGAGCTACCTGATTTTGACTAATCTTTCACTATTGTCATGAAAAGAAGGGTTTAGGTGTTCTGGTTCAAGAACATGGCAACAATAAGTAACCTAAAGCCTACTATTATTTTGCTCTTGAGGCTGTAGTAGCCTGGATGGTTCATGCCTGCCCACAGTGGCTGCAGCTGCCCATCTAGTTGAGCTTTCTAAAAATACTCTTAATGATCACCCCTCACTGCGCGTGTACCCTATGCTGTAGCCACTTTGATGCAGATCACAAAAACTCAGCATCTTTTCATGTCCCTATTGACAAGGTACGAAACATTGCTGCTATTTGCTCGTCGTATAACACTGGTATGACATCCTATATTGAACCGTGCATTTCATTTCCCTACAGCTCCTGATGGGAAAGAGTATGACTGTATTCTGATCACTGCATATTTGCCCAAACCTCATGTTGACCTCACTGAAGCACCATCACCAAATTGTGAATTTTTGTAATATGTTAATGATTCATGTGTCAGAAACAACAAAGAATTGTTGGTTGCCGGTTATGCTGTTTGAACTTTACATGAACTCATTGTTGGTGTCAGTCAATGCTTACTGCATGTCCATATTCCTTAAGTAGCTGAATTGATTGCTCACAGTTGCACCTGTATTTGAGTTGCCCCAAAAATGATAACCTTTCACTGACTTGAACTATGCTTTTGGACTGGCCCATGAATTTGGGCTCCTCTGGATGCAGTGGGGGTTTCTCACCTCTGAAAATGACAGTTTAAACATAGCTTTTTAAATTTAAAAAAACACTCAAATTGGCCAGTTTTGGTTAACTGAAGTAACTACAACTAGAACCCCTCCCATACACATTGTTGTAATTTCAGATGCCATCACTGAAGGTATCAAGGTTGTCATAGAACATGTCATGAGTGATGTAATATTGTATAAATCGTCATACTTATGACTATATGTGAGAATGCGCCCACTCTCATAGTCGGTGCAATCACAATGGAGTTTTCTTTGTTTTCTGAGTTTGATATCTTCTTCATGTTGTGACAGTCTCTTCTTTACCTCTTCCTTAAATTTCGTGATTGCCTGCTGGTCCGGGTTTCGTTTAAAATCTTTCTCCAGTTCCGTAATCTCTTTGAGGATCGCTTCTCTATCCTCCCATGCATACTTGAATAGTATGCATAGCATCTTTCTGGAACTGGTAGCGGAGTTCTTAGACCATTCTTCTAACATACGGGGATTTTGAGACTCGTACGATGGTGTGGTATAAATCCGGAGACCTTGCGGCACCATGTTTTTATCCACATATTCTTGGAGGGAGATTTCCTCCCACCATTTGGATGTCTGTCTTTTTACGTTTTTCATAATTCTTGAATTTCATGTTGAGAGAAGCATTCGTTTCCGTTGTACTGCTGGTGCTCTGCCCTTTTCCCGGCACTCGAGCAAGTAGTGTTTGCGCTGCCATGCGTCTTTGTGCATCTTCGTCCATTATTGTGAGCAACTCCTTCAAATGCTTGTACACGAATACCTGCAGTGTTTAAATGTTCAGGGATTGTGTCTGGCATGCCACTCCTGAAATTGTATTGTTCGCTTCTGAACCAAAAGTTCACTCCAACTCCCCACCTCACTGGGTGGTTCCGGATGCCGTCACTATGTTTTGCTGTGTGTTTGGTATAGGGCGGTGCACTCCACTTTACAATAAGGGATGTCTTTGTTTTCTGGGCACAATGCACGTATCCACCTGTGCAGCCTCACCCGCACCCTTGTTACCAGAATCCCACAAGAGAACCACCAGAGACTCCCTCCCCTCGATTAGGCACAACACCCCCAGCGAGCCAACGCATGGAGAAACCTCACGCTAGCCACACCCGAAGCGTGCCCCCCCCCGGGATCAGGCTTACCTCTAGGACAGTGCCTAGATATTTTACCCCATCACTAAGCCACTAGCTCCCACACTGTACAACTTTATCGACCAAGGCACAAGACCAAGGTGGTGTAATTATATTGTTATACCTTGGACCTCTAGGCATAGCCCCTTCTTTCCTGGTAATTAGCCACTATGGCGAAAGCATATTCCTTTGGAGACTAAGAGATGTATTGGATACCAGCATCCATGCGTGCCGTTTGTGATTATAGGTGTTATGTATTGAATTTAAACAGGAGGACACATTCCCAGTATTAACATCGGGGATGGCAAACATTTGTTGTTTCTTTGACTATGTAATGTGCTTTGTGCGCGTTTATTAAATATATGTAGTTGGTCGATATGGTTAACATAGGAAATTCCTATTTACATTATGTGAATTACCTTATAGTGGGAAAACAAGATACATTGAATTCTATTGGGATGTACCATGGTTTCAACACTAATGAAAATGTTCAAAGATGGCCTCTACAGTGGGAGAAATAGTACCTGTGATGTTAAACAGGAAATAGATGCAGATGGCATGGAAGTACCTCATTTGTGTTTACAGCCACATTTCACCCTATGTAAAGCACTTTTACTCACAACTCAGTGTGTGATCAAGACTGTTTGTCGAAACGCGTAACTACTGAGTATTAAACGCTACAAGTTTCTCCATATCTCTGAGAGCGCGTCATCATTGGAATCGTTTGGCTTATTAATTTGCCGGATTTGGCTCTACCGGCTTTATGCGCCACCGGACCATGGGCGGGGATCCTGGAAGGAGCTTCCTGGTGTTCGGTAATATATATATATATATATATTCACTGAAAAAACCATAGGTTTCACACATGTTATAGTTAGGAATTAGCATTTAAAAAACCTTGCAAATTCACTGAAAAAACCATAGGTTTCACACATGTTATAGTTAGCGGAAATTTTACTGATAAAAAACCAATGAAATTCCCCCGTTATAGTTAGTGCAGGCAACTATAACTTACGCGACCGCAATCCTCTGCTGATCCTAATACTGTATTTAGACACTTATTTACCCATGTCTTCTTCCATACATTTTTAGCTATACATATATTACAAATATTTTTTTTTCATAAAGACACATATGTCATCAGCAGAAGATTGCGGTCGCGTAAGTTATAGTTGCCTGCACTAACTATAACGGGGGAATTTCATTGTTTTTTTTATCAGTAAAATTTCCGCTAACTATAACATGTGTGAAACCTATGGTTTTTTCAGTGAATTTGCAAGGTTTTTTAAATGCTAATTCCTAACTATAACGTGTGTGAAACCTATGGTTTTTTCAGTGAATTTGTACGGTTTTTTAAATGCTAAGTTACTTTACGCCATTCGTGGCGTGCACGCCCACTTAACGCAGTTCGTTCCGTGCGCGCACGGTGCGCTTCGCGCACCATGCGCGCACAGTGAGCACGCGGTGCGCTTCGCGCACCGCGCGCCCACTTTACGCAGTTAGTGCCGTGCACGCACGGTGGGCACGCGGTGCGCTATGCGCACCGCGTGCCCACGTTACGCTAGATGGGCCATGTACGCACGATGCGCTTCGCGCACCGTGCGCACATGGAGGACATATGATGCACTTCGTTTTTAAAGGTAATATTTTAATTTTTCGCAGTAGTTATAAGCCATGCACAAATGGTGCCCTTCGGGCACCATTTGCACACGGGGTGGAGAGAGTGTGGATAATTTTTTTTTTAAATATTTTATTTTTTAATATTTTCGTTTTTTACTTATGTGGTAAGCCGAGCACAATTGGTGACCTTCGTTCACCAATTGCGCACGGGGTGGGGTTAGTGAGGATAATATTTTTTTATTTGTATATTTTTACCGTACGCGTACGGTAAGCGTAATCGGCGAAATTAGCGAAAAAATTAAAATTCTGTTTTTGGCCTTGGGGGATCTTTGGGGACTCCCTCTACATGGCTATGTGTGTGGGAGCTGTCAAAACAGCCCCTTTAAATGTTTTTGTGGTTTGTTTGTTAATCATCTCTCTCAGTGCGAGAGAGAAAATGGCGGCCGCCGCTTCCTGGTTCCGGCCGATTCGAATGTTTACTAAGATCTAAGAGCCAATCATAATCGCGCTCGCGCACGCCACTGTACGCGTACGGTAAGCGTACGGTAAGCGCACCGTAAGCTGGCTCAGATATATATATTGATTTAAAGGCTATTTTCTCAGAATCTACTGAACAGATTTACACCAAACCTACAAAAGGCACTTCCTTGACCTGAGGACTACCTCTCTGCCAAATTTCTAGTAATTCTGTTCAGCCGTTCGGGCTGTAGCCCTGTCTAAAGGTCCTATGGAAAAATGCATGGGAAAAACGCGTTTTGGGACCCCCCTTTTATCTCAGCCCCCGCTTGACGAATCCCCCCGAGACTTTCAGGGTAGGAGCGGAGCATAGCGCCCCACCTATTTTGAAAAATTCGCGAGGATTCATCGACCGGCGCCAAAGTTATTCAAAATAGAATGTTGCGGATTTCCTATGGAAACGTGGTCCTAACTATAACTACCTACTGGCGACCGCCAGTAGGTAATATATATATATATATATATATATATCGTCAAGCACTCTTCCACTCCGCGATTCTTTCACCAGCCACGGCAAAAAGAGCACGGACCACAATCCTTCAAATATCGATAGGTTTATTGCCCTGTAGGTTACATCGAAAACACAGCAGCCATTACGCGTTTCATCCCTGCATGGGGACTTGATCACATGACGCTGAACCACCAATCGTGTTACACTTTTAAAGGGGTTGGGCGCTGTTTGTTTCAACAGCTTTTTAAAAAAAACTTTAATTACAACATGTTTATTTCTCATTTACAGCTTGTCCTTTCATTGTATGCTTTTCCTAATTGTTTAGACATCCTTATGCCTCATTTAAACAGATATAAATATCTATACAGAACCTTAAACTAAGGCAATTCCATCATTCAAGAATAATGTCTCATAAATGATAGTGATTATGTACATTGTGTCATATTCAAAATGAACAGATCGTATTTCATCAATCAGAAATAAATATATAAATAAATAGATTAATCCAAAAATGTATAAAAACATTACTGGCGTCAAAATACCCAAGATAAGATCATGTATAAATATATAAATATATAAATACATAAAAACAACCACAAATGTATAAAATTCTGTGTAAAAAGTTTTGTAATAATACACAATTTTCATAAATACCATCATAAAAACAGTCCTCAATCCCAGAATGTAATAAAATCATCGTTTAGCATGCAATGGTAAAATCACAAGTCGCTCCACCACCTGCTCCCCGCAGGGAATAAAAGGATAAATCCTTGCTAGGGTATTGCGCAATGATTAATTGTTATGGATTTATTTTATGTGTGTATTAGGATAATCCTACTCTGTTTAAGTGTTTGTTCCTAAACAGTTGGTTTATTTCCTAATAACTACGTGGTTGGGACTAAAGTTACCTCCGTTGATTAGTTGGAGTTGGCATACTTGGAGCAATAGTTCACTTAAGGTTCCGTATCATGAAAGGAAAAACAGAGAAAAGCCAAACCAGGTTGCCTGCTGGAAGATGGTTCCAAGCCAACCTTGCCCAATACATTTTTATAGTTTATTTTAATTTTTATTTATTTTTGTATTTATTAATACCTATATAGATGTGCAAAATGTGCTTCAATTTAAAACTACTAGATAAAAAAGTGATAAGTGCTGGTAAAAAAAGAGAGAATATATATATATATAAAATAAATATATATATATATGTATAAAAAAGGAAGCAAGTCTAGATGTCATAGTAGCCCAGTAGTTACTATAATATCGGCCGATATATAGATAGTAAAATACTGCTGGAGCTTAAAATTAGTACAAGCAATAGGTTAAAGTTAATCTGGCTTCATGTCCAAGATTGGAAAAGGGTTTAGAAAAGGGTTACAGCAAGGAGAAGATTTTTTATATACCTCTATGTATATGTTAGGGTATGGTACCTTAGCATAAGTGTAACCGTTATAGACTGGCGTGAAGCTCCTCCGAGCTATTTAGTCCATTTGGGTGCTTACTATCTAGATTTAAAATATAGTACATTTCCAATATTCTGAGTGTTTTTTCTCTGTCCCCCCCTCTTTTGTTTTTAGGGACAGAATCAATGAGGAAGTAACTTAAATCTTTTGGGTTACCCTCATGTTTCGCCTGGAAATGACGCGCCACTGGATTCGCCTGGTCATGGTTTTTGATTGCACGAATGTGTTGGAGTATTCTTTTGTGCCCTGGAAGAATGGTACTCCCAATATACCTTAGTTTGCATGGGCACTCCAATACATATATCACATGATCCGTCTTACAGCTCAATGATTTGGTAATTTCATTGTTGGGGCCCCCAAATGGTGTAGTGTAGTTTGTTGTTGAGACCCCGTATTGGCAGGCCTTACACACCTTACATTTGAAGAATCCCCGTCTTTGTGACAGCCAAGATCCCTTGGTTTCCACCCCACAAGGGTCATTATCCACCAACATGTCCTTCATAGATACACCTCTTCTATATGTAATAGCTGGGCGTTTGGGGATCATTTTACCGATTATGGGGTCCTGTCTTATAAGGTACCAATTTCTATTGAGAATCTTCCTTACTGCTGCCTCCTGTCGGTTATATTCAAAAATAAATCTGAAGTTGTTGGTTGAACCGTCGCCAGGGGCTTCATGTTTTGGAGTTTGACAAATCAGAGTCCCTCTGTCAATCTGATTGCATTTGGTTGGGGCTTTTTGTAAGCATTTGTTGCTGTAACCTCACACTTTAAAGCGGTTAATGCATTCCTGATGGGCTATTTTCAGGGATCCACTATCACTGCAAATACGTTTGATTCGTAATAGTTCCCCATAAGGAATGCTTTGAATGAGGTGCTTGGGATGGGAGCTGCTGGCATGCAGAATTGAGTTCCCTGCCGTCGGTTTTCTATGTAATTTTGTTTCCACTCTCCCATGTTCTATGTACACCTCTACATCAAGAAATATTACCCGTGTTTTACTGATATTAGAAGTAAATTTAAGGTTTAGGTCATTAATGTTGAGCTGATCGATAAAATCCCTAGCTCCTTGTTCTGTTCCTTTCCAAACCAAAAAAAGGTCATCAATGAACCTAAACCAACATTGAATGTTATTTTCAACAATCTCATTATATTTGGTCATGAGTACAAGCTCCTCCCACCAGCCCATGTGTAGACATGCGTAGCTGGGAGAGAAGCTTGCACCCATTGCCACCCCACGTAATTGTTGGTACAACACGTCCTGAAACATAAATATATTGTTTGTTAAACACAGTTCAACCATAATCATCAACATTTTATTATGCTCCGCATAGGTGGTACCTCTTCTTGCTAGGTAATATTTCAGTGCTCGTAATCCATCACTATGTTTAATTGATGTGTATAGCGAGGTTACATCCAACGCAATCAAAAGAAAGTTCTCATGCCACTCAAGATTCCTAATTTTCATTAAAAAGTCACCCGTGTCCTTAATATATGAAGCCAGATTCTGAACAAAGTCTTGTAAAAAGAAATCTACATATTTGGACGTTTTTTCAAAGATGCTGTTACGTGCTGATATGATCGGCCTCCCAGGCGGATTGATTTTATCCTTGTGGATCTTTGGTATAAAGTACATGATGGGAATAACAGGCTTTTGGGTCCACAAATATTTATATTCTTCTGTTGTTAATAAACCCATCTCTCGCTAGGCCATTAGTTTTACTCGGTATGTTGAATTTATTGAGTTCCAAGTTGCTCTGTTACATGTCCCATAACATGATTTGTCATGATATGTGCATATATATATAAATATACATATATATATATATATATATATATATATATATATATATATATATATATTACCTACTGGCGATAGCCAGTAGGTAGTTATAGTTAGGACCACGTTTCCATAGGAAAACCTCAACATTCTATTTTGAATAACTTTGGCGCCGGTCGACGAATCCTCGCGAATTTCTCAAAATAGGTGGGGCACTACGCTCCGCTCCTACCCTGAAAGTCTCGGGGGGATTCGTCAAGCGGGGGCTGAGATAAAAGGGGGGTCCCAAAACGCGTTTTTCCCATGCATTTTTCCATAGGACCTTTAGAACGAGCTACAGCCCGAATGGCTGAACAGAATTACTCAAAATTTGGCAGAGAGGTAGTCCCTAGGTCAAGGAAGTGCCTTTTGTAGGTTTGGTGTAAATCTGTTCAGTAGATTCTGAGAAAATAGCCTTTAAATCAATATATATATCTGAGCCAGCTTACGGTACGCTTACCGTACGCTTACGGTAAGCGTACGGTGGCGTGCGCGAGCGCGATTCTGATTGGCTCTTAGATCTTAGTAAACATTCGAATCGGCCGAAACCAGGAAGCGGCGGCCGCCATTTTGTCTCTCGCACTGAGAGAGATTTTTAAAATCGGAAGCCCAAAAACATGTAAAGGGGCTGTTTTGACAACTCCCTCCCACATAGTCATGTTGAGGGAGTCCCCAAACATCCCCCAAGTGCAAAAACGGTTTTATTTTTTTTTCGGCAATTTCGCGGGGTACGCTTACCGTAAGCGTACGGTAAAAAAATAAAAATAAAAAAAACACTATCCACACTTACCCCACCCCCTGTGCTTTTGGTGGCCGAAGGCCACCAAATGTGCTGGGCTTATTACAATGGAAAAACACACTATCCACACTTACCCCACCCCCTGTGCTTTTGGTGGCCGTAGGCCACCAAATGTACAGGGCTTATTATAAGGGAAAAAAACTTAGCATTTAAAAAACCGTACTAATTCACTGAAAAAACCATAGGTTTCACACACGTTATAGTTAGGAATTAGCATTTAAAAAACCTTGCAAATTCACTGAAAAAACCATAGGTTTCACACATGTTATAGTTAGTGGAAATTTTACTGATAAAAAACCAATGAAATTGCCCCGTTATAGTTAGCGCAGGCAACTATAACTCACGCGACCGCAATCCTCTGCTGATGACATATGTGTCTTTATGAAAAAAAAATATTTGTAATATATGTATAGCTAAAAATGTATGGAAGAAGACATGGGCAAATAAGTGTCTAAATACAGTATTAGCATCAGCAGAGGATTGTGGTCGCGTGAGTTATAGTTGCCTGCGCTAACTATAACGGGGCAATTTCATTGGTTTTTTATCAGTAAAATTTCCACTAACTATAACATGTGTGAAACCTATGGTTTTTTCAGTGAATATATATATATATATATATATATATATATTACCTACTGCCGGTCACTAGTAGGCAGGTATAGTTAGGACCTGATTTCTATTAAAAAGCTGTTTTTCAGTTCCCTATATTTTTTGCGTCGTTTGACAAAGCCTCACGATATTTTCAAAACTAATGAGCCAGTCACTTAGCTGTTGTCTTGAAAGTTTCGGGATGATCCGTCAAGCGGGGGCTGAGAAAAAGGGGTCCCAAAATGCTTTTCCTCCATTTTAATATCCATATGAAACTTTAGACATGGCTACAGCCCAAACTGCTGAACGGAATTACACCAAATTTAGCAAAAAAGGTAGTACTTGGTCCAGAAAGCGACCATTTTGTTAAATGGTGTAAATCCGTTCAGTAGTTGTTGAGAAATTTTAAGATTCCTGATATATACAACTGCAACCCCTCCCAATCTCGTGCCTGAGATCTGATTGGCTGCCAACATTTCAAACCAGGAAGTGTCGGCGGTCATCTTGTGATTCAATTCAACCAAGTCACAAGAAAAATGATTTCGAAAAAGAAAAGGGGGTAGGGTAGAAACAACCTGACCTCCTAGGCCTCCTAGGTGGGGCTCTCACAGGGACCCCCGATAACCCCAAAACATTTTTTTTGTAAAGTTCAGCAGGAATTGTGTTGGATTTGCGACTCCGTACAAAAATGAAAATAAAAATAAAAACCACCACCCCCAGTGCCGGTTCCAGCAATGTCCCAGGGTGCCAACACTAGGGACATTGCAGTTTGCTACGGCTTGGCGGTAGCACCGTAAACAGTGCTCCACTTCATGGAAGCAGGAGCATTGAAAATGCTCTCGCTTCCATTAAGGGGAGCAGAATTGCTTTTGGAGAGAGGCAGCTGTATGTCAGCGGCTCCCTCTGTCCAAAAGCAATGCCTTTTCCGGCTCGAGGTTGGGAGCTAGCAGGGACAGTGGGGGCCTTCAGGCTCCCCCCGTGGTCCCCAACAAGGTGGGAATGCCCCAGGGTATGGGTTCCCCAGGGCAATATCAGTCCATGGATTGGAGATAGACAGGTCTATGGTGAGGGAGTAGCATTGACGGAGGTTTGACTACAGGCGTCTCTCCTTTAACTCCTCGATGGACTCATGGGGCCCAATGATGGTCGCATTTTAAGTCTTTTTGATTTAACACAGACCAATTAGGAGCTGTATGTTTATTTTCAATTTTTATTATTATTGTGTTTATAATAACACCTGGAGTAGGAACATAATTTCTCCTTTATAGGTCCTGATGAAATGCCTTGGGGATAGGCATGAAACTAGTTGACCACTAAGGGAAACAAAAGGTATTTACCACTAGAGTTTTTCCCACGCGTCCCCAGATTTTCAGCATACCATTTCGGGGGTAGGATATAAAATTGTTTCTGGACCCACCAATGTGGTATTTTTAACCTTTCTTTTTACTTTTACAAAAAAAGAACACTCCCTTCTGATTCACCATAATTGGTTAGGTGTATAAGGACAGCCCTGTATTTTATAAGTTATTGCTCCTGCGTATTCGTAGGTCGTAGCATGCTCCTGTCTGTAGAGGGCAGGGATGGACCCAATGATGAAGCATGCCACCAAGGAGAAACCCGGGTTGATGAGGGTTGTTTTTCTGCAAGTAAATGTAAGTACTTTGTTAAAAAATATATACCAACCTACTACAAAAGTTAGATTAGTATACTATTTGTACTACTAATGAGTGATACTATCATTACTATATGTGATTTGAGTGACTGTGTGACTGTCTGTATCAGTGTGTGAGTGGGTGTCTAAGTGGCTGTATGTGTGAGTACATGCATGAGTGGCTGTTTGGGTGAGTGAGGGGGTTTCTGACTAGATCTGTAGGTGAGTGAGTGGTTGTGTGAGTGGTTGTATAAGTGTGTGAGTGATTGCATGGGTATGTGAGTGGGTGTGTGATTGTTTTTTTTGGGTGTGTGTGTTTGTATGTGTGGCTGTATGGGTGGAGAAGTGTGGCTCAATGACTAGAGCGGCAGACCCTGATGCAGAGGTCTAGCCCGGGACCAGGGTTCAATTCCCCGCCTCGGCGGGTCTTGGGCTCAAAAAATTCCACGGACCTGATAATTCTCGCCTCGGTGCCTATTCCAATCATGGAGTCCCACTCTGCAACTCTTGGCAATAGCTTGCTTAATCTCCACAACGGCCCCCACAATGCTAAGGATGCCTGGCCTCCACCTTGGGGGTGCCCAGGAGTGGACGCCTCACAGGGAAAGCCAGGATGGGTTCCACAGCGGTATTCGTACAAGCGCCTTGAGACCCTTGCGGGTGAGTAGTGCGCTATACAAGTATCAAATTTACATTTTATAAGTGGATGTTTGAGCAGCTGTGTGGGTGAGTGGCTGTGTGAGTGTGTGAGTAGGTGTATGACTGACTGTATGGGTGTGTGAGTTGGTGTGTCAGTGTCTGTATGAGTGAGTAAGAAGCTGTGTGAGTGGCTTTATGGGTGGGTGAGTGGGTATGTAACTGTATGGGTGAGTGAGTAGGTGTCTGAATGGCTGTATGAGTGAGTGACTGGGTGGATAAGTGGGTATATGGGCAAGTGAATGGCTGTTTGAGTGGGTGTTAGGTTAAGTGGGTTGGTGTGAGTGGCTGTATTGGAGAATGAGTGTCTGTGTGCATAGCTGTATGGGTGAGAGAGCAGATATAGGAGTGATTGTATGGATGTGTGAATGGGTATATATGATGTTATGTGGGTGGGTGCTTATATGGTTGAGTGAGTGACTATATTGAGAAGCTATATGGGTGAGTGAGTGGGTGTGTAATTGGCTGTATAGGTGAATAAGTATGCGTGTGAGTAGCTGTATGGCAATGTGTGTGGCTGTGTGAGTGGCTGTATGGGTGAGTGACTGTTGTATGAGTATCTGTATGGGTGAATGAATGGATGGTTGTGTTAGTGGCTATATGAGTGAGTGGGTATGTGAGTGGCTCTATGGATGAGTGATTGGTTATGTGAGTACTGGTATGGGAATGGGCATGTGAAGGATTGTGTGGGAGTGGGTGTATGAAAGGTTTTATGGGTGTGTGAGTGGTTCTGTGGATGTGTGAGTGGTTCTGTGGATGATGTCATGAGTGTTATCATTTGAGATGAGATGTCATTAATGATGTCATTGCCTATGTCATGAGTGATGTAATATGTGAGGTCATAAGCAGTGCATTATTGGGGCGTAAGTTATATTTAGCTCAGGTAACTATCACAGCAGAATTTCAATGGTTTTGTACAAGTGAAATCTGAGCCTAACTATAACGTCCCTGTAACCTTTGGTTTTTTTCAGTGAATTTGTTAGGTTTTTTAAAATTCTATTTCCTAACTATAATGTCCCTGTAACCTTTGTTTTTTACAGGAATTTCTAAGTGTAACCTGTGACCTTTGAGAGTGAATGTGTGAGTGGGTGCGTCAGTTTCTCACTGCTTGAGTGAATGTGTGAGTGCCTCAATGGATATGAGAGTGGGTGTGTGAGTGGGCCTGGGAGTGGCTGCATAAGTGTCTCACTGGGTGTGTGAGTGGGTTTGTGAGTGTCTGAATGGGTGTGTGAGTGGGTATGAGAGTGTCTGAGTAGGTTTGCGAGTGCCTACATGTGTGTGAGTCAATCTGCTATTGAGTATCTGAGTGGGTCTATGAGTAGGTGCATGAGTCTCTGAGTAGGTGCATGAATGTCTGAGTGAGTGTCTCAGTGGGTCTGTGAGTAGGTGTGTGAGTATCTCAATGGGTTTGTGAGTGCCTGCATGGGCGTGTCAGTCTGTGAGTGAATGCATGAGTGGGTTTGTGAGTGAGTATGTGAATCTCTGAGTGGGTGCCTGAGTGTCTGAGTGGTTATTTGAGTAGATGCGTGAGTGTCTGAGTGGGTCTTTGAGTTGGTGTCAGAGTGTCTGAGTGGGTTTGTGACTGCCTCCATAAGTGTGTGAGTAAATGAGAATGAGTGCTGAGTGGGTCTGTAAGTGAGTGCATGAGTCTCTAAGTGACTGTGAGTGAGTGCATGAGTTTCTAAGTGGATCTGTGATTGAGTAAATTACTCTCTGAGTGGGACTGTAAGTGAGCGCATGAGTCTCTGAGTGGGTCTGTGAGTGAGTGTGTAAATCACTGAGTGGGTCTATGAGCGGGTATGTGAGTGTGTCAGTGGTTCTGTGAGTGGGTGCCTGAGTCTCTGAGTGGGTCTGTGAGTGAGGGCATTAGTCTGAGTAAGTCTGTGAGTGGGTGCATGAGTCTGAGTAGATCCATGAGTGGGTGCATACTTGTTTGAGTGGGTCAATGAGTAGATATGTGAGTCTGAGTGAGTCTGGGAGTGGGTGCATAAGTGTCTAAGTGGGTCTGTGAGTAGGGGCATGAGTGTCTACGTGGGTCTGTGAGTTGGTGTGTGAGTCTCTGAGTGGGTTGGTGAGTGGCTGTCTGAGTCTCTCTGAGTGGGTTTGTGAGTGGGTATATGAGTGTCTCATTGGGTATGTGAGTGCATGTATTTCTCTGAGTGTGTCTGTGAGTGTCTGAGTGCTCTATGTTTTGCCCTCTACTGCTGTTTTGCCTTTTCTGCTTGTTTTTCCACTCTCTGTTTTGCCCTCTTCTGCTCTGTTTTGCCTTTCCTGCCCATTTTTCTCTCCTCTGTTTTGCCCTCTTCTGCTCTGTTTTGTCTTTCCTGCTCCTGGAAGGAGGAGATGTGGCCGCCATTACAGCCAACAACGCTCTGCTGGTGACCGAGTTTGCTGCACCGGGGCAATGGCATGGTGCCCCCGCCTCTCCACTTACTTACTTGAAGAATAGCCCACCATGAGCCCTGGGGCCCATTCCATTCCATTTTGCATCTCCTAGCAGCAGGGCGATGTGCCTGACTTTAAAATGGCGGCCATGCGGGAAGCCATGCTGGGAGACGGAAGGAGTATGCTCCATGGGGTTGCGGCCTGCTGAGGAATTCTTCAAAAAATAATTAAAACTATCACCTTCCATGTGGCTTCTGCCTCATGGGGCTCCCACTGGTACTCCTGGATGACCACATTGTGGATAATAAGAGGGCCAGTGTTCTTCTGTGGAAACTCCCTCCCTCCAAATTAAAGAGAGGGGTTCTGCTGGATAAGAAGAGCTTTGACACATGAGGCAGTGCCTCATCTCGGTTGCGGGCCATGGGGGCACCTAAGCTGATATGATCTGAGGAGGTTGGTATAGGGGAAGACACCCTTTTGGATCTGTAGTGGGTGACCCAGCTTTGACAACTCCTGCCACAACTAGGGACTCAACAAGTGCCAAGGCTTGTACTTATCTTAGTTTTCCAGACAGCTAACCCCACACTCTTTAACACCCTATCCAATCCTCACACCACAACTCCCTTGGAGGAGGTTGCAGCCAATTATTACTGCAAAGGCTCCACAGCCACTTGTGTCTCACTGGGAATTGCTCTCAGCCGCTCCCTGCTCTGTGCCGTCTGCTTAGGCCTTCACCCACAGCATACATGCCTCGGAAAAAGATGCAGCAGAACAGAGTGTCCAGTTACTGTCAACCAACAGAGACTAGAGAAGTGCACCCTTCTGGCTCTGGAGACAGTGCCATGGTGTTAACCAAGGAAGGTCTACTGGCTTTGTTGCAAGATTTCAAGAAAGAACTGATATAGGAACTGTCAGCGGACCTGTCCACCTCACTAGACGGATTTCGCTCCGACCTCAATACAAGGCTCTCATCAACACTGCAACAGGATGTGAACTCTGTGGACATACGCACTCTAGACTTAGAAACTAATTGTCAATCCCTATAGCGACAAGTGGAAAGACTAGAGGGCTCTTCTGCACAATGCCATGACAAGCTGTAGGCAACTGTTCACGAAGGGATCATATTCGTCTATGGAATCTGGAGGAGGGGTTGGAGTGCTGGGACTTGGAAGCATTTGTGGTGGGCTTGTTTCCCAAACTCCTAGAAAAGAAGCCGGCCTAATTGAAAATATAGAAGGTTCACCAGGTCAGCCCACACCCACCCATGGCTTTTATTAGTAAATGACCAAGGGATGTACTTGTCAAGCTGCAGTCTTTTAAAGTGAAAGAAGCAATCTTACCAGCGTCAAGAAAAAAAAGCTTGATCAATTTCCGTGCTCCATATTCAAGAACATTGCTCTGGCCACACTGGCCGACACACTCCACTTCCAACCTGTCACAGATAAACTGCGCCATGATTACATCAAATACACATGGACATACCCCTTTGGCCTTGCATTTGAATACCAAAATAAGTCCTATCACTTTATGGAAGTGGCAGATATGGCAACTCTGTTGGGTTTACCACCTGCAGAATGCAGAGATGCCCCAAGAGAGACCCACCACAGGTTCAATATCAGTAACTGAAAGAGGACAATGGCCTCCAAAAAAACATTTGAAAGGACACAGGAAGTGCTTGGCTAGGATTGACGCAGGACGACCACACTGATCACCGCAGCCATGCCACTACAAGACGCTTCTCGTTATATCCTGTGAACTGCTTGTTCTGCTTTCTGACCCACCGGCCTTTTAACTTCACTTGTTGCAAAAATACTCTTTGTTAACTCAAGATTGCTCTAAACTATATCTGAAAATAGTTGCTTACCTCCCGGGAAAGGACTTCCCTATTCTTAAAAAGGCATTGCCTATCAATGCGAAGTTGTCTCTTTATCAGCTACATGTTGCTAGAATGCCACAGCGGTGTGTGACCGGTACGCTCACACCCATGAGATTTAAAATTGTCCTTTATCAAAGATCTGGAACTAGGTTCCAGTTTGTTCTTGTTTGTTTTTCCTGTTTGATATCCATGAGTGGATGCTTTTTAGGTTTCGCCTGGCAGAGCTTGCACTGTCTCTTTGAGACATGCTGTATTCAGGTATGGACTGTAAGCTCCTTACACTCTCTTTTTAATTGGCTCCTGTCACTGTCCTTTGTAAAGGTTGGCCTTTGATTTGTTAATAGACTTATAAGACCTTCCTCTCTTCTGTTGTTACCTCCCATGAGGACACCCTCTTACATGTGTTACTAGGTAGGATCTAATTCCAGCCTTCGATCACTTTTTTATTAAAGGGCTTTCTCACTCTCCGGCAACAGTTTTTTCTTTTTTATTTAACTAGCACGGCACACCTCAGCACAAATAATAGCGGATGTGCTTCCTTTTTGTTCTTTCAGATTGCTAAATGCAGCCGCATGCCTTTTTAAAAATGTGTCTCAAGCTAAAACGTGGGTGCTGCAATTACTTAAAAGGTAAAGAAATAGATACAAAATTAGCTTTTTTTCTATTTCTTTACTTTTGAAGCAATTTCGGCATCTCTGCTTTAGCTTAAGCTGTTCAAAGCGTAAGTGCGGGTGATGCCATTGAAACAAAAGTAAAGAAATAGAATTTTTTTTTCTTCCTATTTCTTTACCTAAGTAAGCAATCGCGGCACCATTGCTTTAGCTTGCGATGTTTACAGCTGAAGTGCTAGTGCCTCAAAGGTCTTGCATTTGCAAGAGTTTGAGCTATTGGCATTGTAAATGACGATGCCTTTTATTTATGTGTTTAGAAAACCTGCAAGAGGTGTTTACACACCGCTTGCAGGTTTTCAAAACACATAAATAAAAGTCATAATGTACAATGGCAATAGCTCAAACTCACACAAATGCGAGACCTATTGCATTGCAAAAGATCCTCTTCCACCGTCGTCGATTGTTTCCCTGTCCTTGCTGAATATGTCGTTGATAGCACTGGATTTTTTTACCGCTCTCGCCTCGGAAGTGGCCAGTCAGTGCAATATGACTGTACCGCAAAGTAAATAAATGTTAATACAGTTTTTAAGCCTTGGGACTTAATCACGGAGGGATCAGGGAAACTTCCCTTTTTCAGCGGCCATTAAAGAGTGGGTCATTGAGCGAGGATGGTGTGCAGTAACGCTTTTTTCGCATAGTGCTTATTGATACCATGTGTCTGAAAGCGCAACATAAAACAACTGTCCTTTAATAAAACAATTTATCTGTGTATTTGATCATTTTGTAAAACACCAATATGCCACCCTCTGTCTACTTCCAGTGCTTGATGGTCTATGTTTAATAATTACATAAACTCAGACAAGAAAGTTACTCAGGAAATCTGTGAAGTTGCATTCTATGAGGTGGCTAAATAATCTTTTTATTTGTTGTATTGCTTATGGTTATTGTTTTTAGGGTTGTTGTGAACACATTCATGGAATATATGGGATACAAAAAAGGATAGTTTGATATGAGTCTCCGCACTCGCTTGACTCTACAATGTTAAAAATAGGCTATATGCTTGTTTGTTAATATGTGGGAATGTTTTGGCATGGAAGGCCATGGGGCTTCCAGCTTTAACATCTCACAGACGGGGTTCGGTTACAGCTTCCGAGGCTCTCTGGCCATCTAACTGCAAATCATATGGGCTGATGTAGCTTGGATGGTCAATGTGTCTGGCATGGAGATCAAGCATCCCACGCCAAAGTGACTGGGACTTTCATCTTTTTTAGGTCATTACAGTCATTACAACACTAAGGGCCAGATGTACGACCCTAAATTGCATGCGCAAATGGGTTTGCCACCCGTTTTCACATGCAAAATGTGAAAACATGTACAATTCCTAAATAGCGAGTCGCAATTTATTTGCGACTCGCTATTTAGGAATTGCGAGTCGCAATTAGGAAGGGGCATTCCCTTCCTAATTGCATCCGCAAATCAATGTATGAATGTTTTGTGACCACAATTGCGGTTGCAAAACACTCGCAAATTATCACACTCTTCAAGAGGGTGGTAATGCAGTCACAATTTGGAAGCGGTCCCCTCAGGACCCCTTCCACTTTCTGACAGTCTCTAAAAAACTGCTTTATTCAAAAGCAGTCACAGACACGGTGGTCCGCTAAGCCCAGCAGGCCACCATACCTGGGAGGGCCTGTCATTCCCAATGGGCTCGCAAATTGCGAGAGGCTCATTAATATTAATGAGCCTCACAATTTGTGACCCCATTGAGAATCGCAAACAGTGTTAAACACACTGTTGTACATGGCAAATTGCACCTCGCAAATTGCGACTCGAAAATGAGTCGCACTTTTTTTGCGAGGTGCAATTTTTCTGGTCGCACATATGGCCCTTAGTTGGATAATACTGAGTCGCCTGCTGTTTTGGATAAAGACATGTCCTTTATGGTTGTGGCTGTGTAAAATTGTAAGCATTGTTCCTTTTGTTTGCAAGTTCAGATTTTTCCATCAAAGGAAACATGTTTATCTCCAGCTGAAGTGATACCCATCACTTACTGATGAAGAAATACATATTCACACAGTTTTGGTGAAACATTTATTTACTGGAAAAATCCCAGGCATTATTTCCACAGGACTTGATTGACATATTTCCATCACAACTACGAAGCATGAATTTCAAGCGCAGTCCCGAATAATAAAAGCATTACAGAGTTTATTTCAATTGTGCACAAAACTGTGCGTGCACGCTTATGTGTACCTTTCATCTCAGTCGCTCTAAGGTTGTCTCTGGACTATGCAAGAAGGACATATACAAACAAGCATTTGCAATGCAATAAGTCTTGCATTCGCAAGAGTTTGAGCAAATGGTATTGTAAATGACAATGCCTTTTATTTATCTGTTTTGAAAACCTGTAAGTGGTGTGTTAACACACACTTTGTACTTATAGTCCTTGCTTATGAGAAGCAAGGCTGGCAGTAAAAGAGGTGAAGTTAATGCCAGCTTTGCTTCTCGTAAGCAACAACAATAAGTAGAAAGTGTGTGTTTATGCACCGCTTGCAGGATTTCAAAATATATAAATAAAAAGCATTGTCATTTACAATGCCAATAGCTCAAACTCTCGCAAATGCTAGACCTATTGCATTGCAAATGCTTGTTTAATTTGTGTCTGGGGACAGGGCCCAGGATTTTGTGATGGGTGGTCCTCTCCTTGCAGAGGTGGGCTCTTGCTGGGGCGGTGGGGAAAGGGGCCTTGAAACTAGACGGTTATTCCAATTTACCTGTAATATATAATTATGGTGTTGACAACATTGAACTGGAACGTTAAGGGTCTGAACTACCCCGCCAAACGTTACAAAGTGTGGAAATAGATCCTTGATAAGAGGCATGATATAATGGCTTTGCAAGAGACTCATCTTCAAAGAAGAGAAGACCTTAGACTACGTAATAAGACATATCCTTTGATATATCAATCTTTGTCTCTGACTAAGAGTAATGGGGTAGTCCTTCTCTTTCATTCATCTCTTCAATTCTGACCTACCGGCTATAAATCAGACAAAGAGTGGAGAATATTGATGGTGAAGAGGAACATAGCGGGTCAAATGTCCGCAACAACTACCGTCTATGCCCCTAACACTGGCCAGACTGTCTTTCTACAATCCTGCCTCACTCTTCTGGGGCAGTTCCCTGAAGGGGAGATCATCTTAATGTGAGATTTTAACCTGATATGGCACCCTGACCTAGACAGCACTCATCTGCACCGCAATTTCACCGGGAGCTTTCCTAGGGCCATAAAACAATCACTCCACTCCAAAGGCCTCATTGATGCTTGGAGGACCACACCTCCATATTCTCATGATTATACCTTCTTTTCACACTCACACCTTACCTATTTTCGCATTTATTGTGTCTTTGTAAGCCAATTCATACAACACTCTATTTTATGCTCAGAAATCCATCATATAGCCCTTTCAGAGCACGCACCTGTGGCCTGGACATTAGAGTGGGCTCCCTAACCACACAATATTTGTAAGTGGTTCTTTTCTGGTTTTCTTGTAAGAGACCGATTTGTTTAGATGAACTATGTAAGACTATTAGAGTCTTCTTTAGTGCGAATGGCCCCTGGAATAATGACTTCTCTAATGATTGGGATGCCTTTAACACGGTGATCAAGGGGAAATGCATTTCACTCCTAGTGACTTTAACCAAGCAAAAAACCTAAGATAGGTTAGCACAACAGAGGAATTACAACAAGCAGAACGTGCTCACAGAGCAAACCCTTGTCTGTCCTTACAATGGAAAGTGACTGCACTGAGGGGTAAACTACATGCAATATATATGAATAGGGCGTAGTTCACGCACAGAAGAGGAACATGGCAGCCACGAGCTAAACGTCCACGGCTCGGCTCTCCCTTGGGTCTTTCTAACAATCATGGGCTCTTGCTAGAGAAGTTAGTTTAAGCCTTTTTTCTGCCTTTCTTTCTTTCTTTGTTTTTTTGCACCCTCCCCTCTCCCCCACCTGAGGATATGCGCTTCGAGCAGGCCCCCTCTGGCTCCGGATTTCTAGGCGTCTGCGGTGGAGAAAGCGGAACTGGCGGAGCAGGCGGCACATTTTGCGGTTGGCGTTAGGAAGGGGCAGCTTGGACCCTGAGGAGACGCGACTTGGCTTTTTTTCTGTTCCGAGTCGCAGGTGGCAGAGCTAGCACCAGTGTATGCGCGTCCCCGGCCCCCAGTGTTTGCGGCGTTCTATGAGCCGACATCAGTTTTCAGGTAGGGAGTTGACTTTGGTCCTACACTCCTTCGGAGGACGTCACCCCAGGAGCAACAGCAAAGGTAGGAAGAGATTTTTCTTTCTTTCGGGGACACCCTCTAAGCTTGGTTTGTACAGTGCCCAAAACTTGAAAGACATTAAGATAAAAGAGGCACAAGCTAAGGCACCATATAAATGTATGGAGTTAGGAGAGACCCACAAGTCAGGCGACCCAGCGGTAGCGGTAGCAGCAGCAGCAACAGATATTCATGAACCTAAAATAAATAGATATACCCTTCAGGCAAGAGCAGCCCACATTTCAAATATCCATATCACCAAATCAATCTATCCTCCGCGCATTTCCCCCATAATTTCTGAAGTAAAGGCCCCCACAAGACAGCACAGACTTAAAGGGGGCACCATGGACGAAGGCACCGATCCTAAAGGTAAAGAGGCTGACGTTGGCAAGAAAAGAGGATGAGCTAAGAAGGCGTCCTCCTCTAAGGTTAAAGTTACCCCCTCGCTCAAAACCTACTACAGAGTCTCGTCTACCTCTACCTCTACCTCTACCCCGACTGCCTTAGTAGGCCATACTTTAAAGAACACGGGTCAAGGCAGCCTCTTGGAAGCACCTAGCTCCCCAAGCTCCCTAAAGGAGAGGGCAGTTAAAATTATGAATACACCAGATACAGTCCCCGACAGGACTTTAAATAAACATCCAGAAGTGAGCCTCTCAAATAGATATTCCGCTTTGGCTATAAATGAACCTAAAGATGTGCCTGTGATATCTCCGAAGGTCTCCAACATTACATCTTCCAACACCACAGATGAAAACGCAACTATGGATATATCAGATACAACGTCCCATTCCCTGGCTGACATATTACTTGCTATGAAGGATGAAATAACTAATAGATTCACTCTGTCTGAGACAAACCAAGCTGAAATGCCTAACAGATTTTTAGTCTCCAAAGCGAACCAGGCCGCTATCCAAGCTTCCTGTGAAGTACTAGCTAACAGACTAGATGAAGTTACGTTAAGAACAGACGCAATCAAACTGTAAATCCCCAAAATTAAGGACACCATGCACACTACTACAGTGGAGCTCACTAAACTATCGGCCCAGAACAAAGAACTGAAAGACGACCTCGAGCGCCTGGAGAATCACTCCAGGAGGAACAATCTAAGGCTCTTAAATGTACCGGAAGCCTTGGAGGGACCGGACATAAAGGGGTTTGTGATATCTGTATTTAAAGAGACAGTATTAAAGAATACGCCAGAAGTGGATCTCGCACATGAGATACAAAGGGTACATCGCGATCCCTTCAAAAGGAACCTTGCCAGACAAAAACCTAGAAAGATACTGGTTAACTTTTTAACATACTCAGTTAAGGAGCAGATTTTGTCTTCCGCTCTCAAGGAAGGTACTATAACCTTCAAAAGTTCTAGCCCCTTTTCTTTCCAAATAAGATCAGAGATCTCCCACATGACTGCAATAAGACAGTGGGAGCTGGGGAAAAGATTAGAGGTGTTGAATAGCATTGGGGCCAAGGCACAGTTGACGTTCCCTGCTCAAATCCGTGTAATGTGGAATAACCATATGCATCCGATAAGATCTGGCGAGGAGGCACACGCCCTCAAATTGAAAATTAAAGCTGATTGGGGAGGAGAGTGGGGGGACATTGAGGAAAAGGGGAGTCATTTGTTTTCATTTGATAGCAAGACCCTAGCAACAGTCGCATTTCCCCCCCCCCAATGGAGAGGGGGGGCCGAATAGGCTTGCCTATGGTAAGGGAGGGTTCCTCATGGGAAAGGGGGCACCGGGGGAGTCGAGAGGGGGGAGGGAGGGGCACTATGGGTGGGGAGCAGTGGGTAAAAAAGAAAAAATTAACCTCATCTCACCTTAGATTTAAGGAAATCCCTCCAAGCCGGTATAATAGCCCTGCAGGTTAATGGCAGGAAATCAAAATATAAGGGTTAGAAAGACCATCTTTATCTCCTGGAACGTTAACAGGTTAAGGTATCCTCGTAGGCAAAGGCTGATTTTAAAATATTTAGAACTCTCCTCGGCCAAAGTTTGTATTCTGCAGAAGACACATTTAAGTTTCACGGAAAGTTGCTCTAATTTTTCCAGAGTGCCCTGGATAAAATTTTACTGTACATCACAACAGTCGATTCACAGTAGAGGCGTTGCAATCTTGATTAAACATGGCACCCCCGTTCTATAAAAACTTCACAGTCGGATCAGACCGGAAGGTGGTTGGTTGCACAATTGGCCCTGGAGAATTCAGACTTAGTCTGTGCTTCGTTTTATGGCCCAAATGCAGACGACCCAACATATATTAGCAAATTGAAATCAATACTGACTATGGAAACCAATCCTTTAATTATTGAAGGTGACTTTAATGTTCTTTTGGATCCATTAAAAGACAGGTCTAATTTGAGTCACCATGTTGGGGCCCCTAGGATACGTCGTGCTTTATTAAATATGTGACACGATTTGGATCTGGTCGATGCATAGAGGGCAAAGAAGGGAGACTTGCAGGTATTACGTTTTACAGCAAAAAGCACAGTCACTCCTCCAGGATCGACTATATTTTGATGGATAGATCCACCTTGGTTGACCTGGAGGGGATTACAGTTATGCCAAGCCACCTCTCAGATCACGCCCCGGTGCAATTTTCATATCATAGTAAAAGGCTCCCATTGCAGACAAGATGGACGCTCAACAGGGCCATGCTGCTGGAATCTGAAATTATCCAGACTGTTAAGTATTCCTCTTCAGAATTTTTTTCTCTGAACATGGGCTCCACAACCATGGACTTTATTTGGGACGTCTACAAGGAAAACTTGAGGGGGAGGCTCCATGGCCTCATATGTTCTAAGAATAGGGCCGAGGCAAGGGCTCTAAACACAATTGAGGAAAAAATACATCAGCTAGAGAATGAGAGGAATAGATTAAATCACGGGGTCCCAGTGCGTTTATCGCAAGTCTTGAAAGATCTAGACGACGCAAGACAGGAGTATAGTGGGAAATTAGACTCAAAGTGCAAGGCACAATGGCATACCAAGAATATGCAAAATGTTGACTATAGGGAGAAAGCAGGAGCCCTATTGACCTGGAAAGCAAGAGCTGATCGCTCTAAGAATAATATTAACGAATTAATAGTTAACAGCAATGGGGAGAAATCGAGTCCAAGATATGCAAACCTGTCTACTTTCCCGTCCCCATGTTCAACACAATCATGGCTGAGGACCAAATTCCTGCCTTTCCTGTCAGAGAAGAGTCGGAACAACTTAGACGCCCCCATTACAGGAGGAGATAATTGAGCAAATTAAAAAATGTAGGAACACAAAGGCAGGATTCGCTTCCGAATGAAGTGTATAAACTCCTAGCAGAGGAAATGACCCCTGTACTGGGCATTACTTTTAACGCAGTCTACTGCCTCGCTGGAAAAGTCCCCAAGTCCTGGAAGGAAGCCACAATCGTTTTGATCTTTAAACCAGGCAAGGACCCCTTAAAAGCTGACTCATATCGTCCAATCTTTCTGCTTATGGGTATGCTAGCAGGGAGATTGCCAAAACTGGTCCCCAATCTATTCCACACTGACCAGAAGGGCTTTGTTACAGGAAGGTAGATCCAGGAACAGACACAACTGTTAATAGGTAACATCGACTTGGCCATTGAAAGATCCGATCCATTGGCCATAGTTGCCTTGGACGCGGCCAAGGCTTTTGACAGAGTCTGTTGGGTGTACCTTTGGGAAGTACTGGTGGTAACGGGTTTCGGCCCTATTTTTATCCAAACCCTGAGGAATTGTTATCAGGGAGCCTCTGTTCGGATTCTTTTGAATGGTTTACTGACCTCCAGTTTCAACATCCAGAGGGGGACCCGGCAGGGTTGCCTGATTTCGCCTCTTTTGTTTAATATATATATTGAGCCACTGGCGCAAGCTATCAGATTAGATGACTCAAATTACCCTTTTAAGTCCCAACATTATAGCTGTAAGTTAGCTTTGTACGTCGATGATTTAATATTATACACCAATGATCCTGAGGTGGTTATTCCCTGAGTGGAGGCGCTTTTGGAGGGGTTTGGGTCCCTGTCAGGTTACTTAGTTAACACTTCAAAGACCGAGGTAATGTGCTGGAACCTAGATCAATGGGAGGGTGTAACTAGTACAGAGCTAAGATACTTAGGTATTTACATTGTTAAAGACCTGGAAAAAATACCCCAGATCAATTTAAATAGAACCATCAAAGAAATAGACCGCCTTTTTAGCAGATGGAGGAACCTCACCGTAACTAGTTACGGGAAAGTTAACTTAGTAAAGATGGTCATTCTCCATAAGCTTTCCTACCTGTTTACTGTAATGCCTCTGTCCTTTCCACACAGCAAAGTACAGAGTAAGATTGGGAGTTTCATCTGGGGGGACAAGGGGGTTAGGTTGTCCTGGAAGAAACTGAGGCGCAGACTCAACAAAGGGGGGCTGGCTCTTCCCGATATTAGTTGGTATGCGGTAGCATTTCAGTTTAAAGGAGTCCGGATGTTACTTGAGAAACCAGCCTGGGGAAGGTTGTTGGGAGAAATGGCTACAACAGAAGGAGGAGGAGGTGGTGAGGCTTTCCTATATAAGTTTGGGGCTACAAAATACTTCAAGCGAGTACGCCTGAAGATTCTTAGGGCAGCCTTGGATATATGGTACAAAGTCAGAATCAGATGGGGGGATAGGTTAATACTCAGACCTAGCTCCTATTTGGGACTCCCCCGGAACACCTTGCTGTCTTAGAGACAGTTTGGCTGTACCTATCAAGAGAGAGGGCATATATATCTGGTCCGACTTGTTAGATTCAGAGGGGATACACCCCTGGGAATTTCTGAGGGCCAGGATCGGCATTGGGTTTTCCAGATTTAAGTATCAACAACTGGTATCCTGGTTTGATGCAGAAAAAGGGGAAGTAAGAGAGAATTGGGACATTGAAAGTTTGTGTCAATCTGTATACCCAATAAGGAAAGAGATATCAGTGTGGTATAACCATCTATTAGAAGCCGAAGATTTGGAGATTCCATCTCTATCTAGGGCCTGGAATCAAATCCCCCTTGAACCCTCTATAGATGCCTTCTTTGAGCCTTCATTGAAAGTATTATACAAAACCATCAAACCCGCAAGTCTAAAAAAGAACCACTTTTTTGTGATCAATAGACTTTATTATACCCCAGCTAAGATAGCCAAGTTAGCTCCATCCCCAACACCAAAATGCCCCAGATGTATGACGCCTATTGCCAATGACCTTCACATTTTTTTCGAGTGCCCTGAACTAAAAATCTTCTGGAAGGAGATCGGTGATACTGTCACTAGTCTTTTTGGGAATGATGGGTTATTTTGTCAGACCGCACCGCAGACTCATCATGGGTTACTACTATACCTGGTACTACTTGCACGGAGAGAGGTCTGTAAAAAGTGGAAAGATCCCCTACCCCCGAAGAGAGAGGACTGGCTTAAAGCCACATTTGCTATGGCTCGCCTGGACCACGAAGGAGAAGGAGACAATCTGACAAACATCTAGCTACCCCTTACGAGATGGGGACGTAACCTAAGATTAATATAGCTGGTCCTATGATTACACCAAGTCCGCTCACAAACGGGACCGGTCGGGCGACCTAAGCAAGTGCAGTAAGCAGGGAGGCCCACAGATCGAAACATCGGCTTCATAAGACCCGCAGAAGCTTATTGGTGAGATGAGGACAAAAAAAAAAAAGATAGGTTAGCACAAGAGGAGGAATTACAACAAGCAGAACATGCTCACAGAGCAAACCCTTGTCTGTCCTTACAACGGAAAGTGACTGCACTGAGGGGTAAACTACATGCAATATATACGAATAGGGCGGAGTTCACTCTGCTGCTTCTTAAACTCGGGACCTACAATCAGGGAAATATTGTGGGGGCCCGCCTAGCTCGCCTACTGCGGGGTAAACACAAGAAGGAATACATTGGTCACATTAACTTAGGAGGTGGTGGAGTAGCAACGGCAGAAACTGACAAAGCTACAGCATTCGGAGACTTTTATAAACAATTGTGCACAGCTGAGCTCCCTGCGACAATGGCCTAATTACAATACCTATATGATGTAACTCTTCCCTAATTGACCGAGGTTCATAATTAGTATCTTGGTAGCCCATTCACAGAAGACAGGGTCCAGGCAGCCCTCTCTTCCTGTAAACTTCATAAATCACCTTGGTGATTCACGGTTCAGTTTTATAAAACTTAGTTCTGAATTGGTACCCCATTTGACTGCATTATTCAACCACATAACTGCTTGTCAAGGGGTTAGAAACTCGATGAGTGAAGCTCTAATTTCCGTTCTTCAAAAGCTGGGGAATGATCGACACAACTGCTCTTCGTATCAGCACATCGCTTTCTAAATTATATATTAAGGTTTTGGCATCTCGATTAGACGACATTATGCCTGATCTGATTCACCCAGATCAGTCCTGATTTATTAAGGGGAGCCAAACACATGACAATCTGAGGAGGGTAATCCTCCTGGTCGAAAAAGCCTCTAGAGAACCCATGCAGGCAGTCCTATTGCCTTTAGATGCTGAAAAAGCTTTCAACCGGGTGTATAGGTCCATCGTTTTTCACACTTTCCGCAAATTCGGAATGTGCGAATGATTTATTAACATGGTCCAGGCTTATTATGTGAACCCATTCTCGCGAGTTATAGTGAATGGGGCGGGATCCGACCTGTTTAAATTAGAGTGGGGAACTGATCAGGGATGCCCTCTCTCACCACTCTTGTTTGCCCTAAGAGCCTCTTGCAGCTAAGGTGAGAGAGGAGAAAGAAATTCAGCCCCCCCCCCCTTTGGATCTATCATTTACAAAATGTCACTATTCGCAGAGAAGGGGCTCCTTTCCCTGACTTGAACTGCAACCTCTTTGGCGGGCCAACAACAAGAACTAGTTATTTTTGAAAAACACATAGCCTTCTGGTCTACTATACTAGGGGAAGAGATTCCAGAGGAACAGTGGTGAAAGGTATGGCGTGACACACCACGGTTCAATCATTCTATGGGGATGAGAGATGCTCATTATAAACTTTTATATGACTGGTATTTATATCCTTCTAAAGTCAAAACAATCTTTCCCAGCACATCTGACCTTTGTTAGGGAGGGTGTGCGTTACTAGAGATTTTCATCATATATTGTGGGACTGTCCTATAATCTGCCCAATCTGGTCGGAAATTCTAGCACAGATTAAAGACATACTGGGTTATCCAATCACCTCCATGCCGTGGTTTGCCCTAATGGGATTGCAAGATAAATCTCTTGGACGCAAAACCTCATGTGACCGCTCCATCTTATGGTTGCACCTAGGGGTGGCCAAGATAGCGTTGGCAGCCTCATGGAAAAAATTAAACACCTCCCTCGATTACACAGTGACATGCCTGATTGTGGCAGGCATTGACAATGGAGAGAATGGCTGACATACTCCTACATAACTATAAGAACTTGGAATATACGGGGTCCTTTAGTTGCCTTCTTGTCCTTTGGCCTTCCGCTCATGGCTTGTCCCACTCGAACACGAGCACTTCATCTTTTCCAAATATAATACGCTAAGAGGAGGAACAAGATATCAGAACCTATTTGAGGTCCCCCGAGGAGTGCCCCTTTGGACCTGGTTTACCTGCACCCATTTCACAACATATGACATTGATATTCTCACTCATGGTTTATAGTTTACATGGGGTTTTGGGAGGAAAGGAGGATTATTGTTGGGCATCATTATGACTCTGTGATACACATTTTGCAGCTTTATCACTGAAGCATTTGATTATAATAGTAAATGTCAAAACCCATTAAAAACGGTCTCACTAGTGTTTAAATGCATACTGCTGATGATCCCATCGCCAATTGGTGACACTGTATAATTCTGTGCCCAGTTTAAAACTTAATAAAGAGAATTTGATTAAACATGCAGCTCTCTCTCTGTGAAAACAATAGTTTTTTCTGTTTCCCTGCCTGCTTGACAGCAGGGAGGGAAACAGACAAAACTCTGCATCCAGGATGCGAGAGCATTTTTTCAGCTCTTGCTTGCTGGGAGTGGAGTGTTTACTTTGACTTAGTAAACAGCTATGCCCCATGGTGGACACCCCGTGACATAGAAGGATCTGTCCCTAGCGGTTGACGGTCCCCCTTCTTTCAAATTCAATATCCTGCCCAGGGGAGGTGGTGGTCCTCAAGGATGGCCCTGGACAGGGGTCGCATGGCCCTTCCTCCTTGTAAAAAAATAATCAAGCCCTGGGAAGTGGTGGTCCCCAGGGCTCTTGCTGGCAATGGAGGTCCACGTGGCACTCCTACTTTTTTTTCATAAAGCCGTGGGGAGGCAGGTCTTCCCAGCTCTTCAATCATCCCTAGTAGGGAGGTCCACATGCCCCCTCCCTTTATTAATTAAAGCCCCGGGTAGGTGGTGTTCCCTGGGGATCATTTGATCCTATGAAGGGGTTGACGTGCCGCCCTCCAATAGGAGTTGGTCCCTGGGGCTCAAAGAGCCTCTGGAGGGTGGGGTCTGTGCACACCTCCTTTTTTTATAATATGCCCTCGGGCCTTGGCCCATCTGGGGGCTCCTTTAATTTGTAAATGCTTTTTTGGCCTAGTGGGGTCCTTCTGGGACCGCATGACCAAGTTTAGGGGGTCAGGGTATTCCCACCCCACCCCCTTTTCTTTATTTTAATGTTTTTTTTCGGAGTCACAAGATGGCTGCCAACACTTCCTATTTGAAGTATTGGAAGCCAATCAAAGCTCTGCAGTTCCTTTCACAAGGTCGCTATTATTTATGAATTAGCTGAAATCTCAGGTAAACACATTTGAATTTCTTTAAATTTCTCAACAACTACTGAATGTATTTACACCAAATCTACCTTCCTGCCAAAGTTTGTGTAATTCCGTACATCGGTCCCGGTTGTACTTGTGTTCAAAGCTCCTATGGAAATTAACATGGCAAACGCTCGGTTTTTGACCCCACTCCTTTTTATCAGCTCCCTCTAAACTCATCACCCCAAAATTTTCCATGCACAACAAGAATCACCGGCACACTTTTTTGGGGACAAGTTGTCAAACTGCGCCAAAGTTGATGTATTTCCTACAGAGGAGACTGCAGTAAAGGAACAACATGAGAGGGTGCATTTAGTCAAAGAAAATATGGCAAGTGTACTGGGAATCTAAAATTGGGGTACATTTTCTATACATTTTCAAATACCTTCCCCATCAATGTAAAAAACAAATCTGGCATGCAAAGTGAAACATGATCTTCCGACACCAGCAGAAGCCTGTCAGGTGATTCCCCAGTGCTTACTGAAGCTTCAGCAAAGAGTTCTAATGAGCAACGTGATCGCTAACATTCTGTGTTAATGACATTAGTGATGCACATCTGACCGCCATCTTGATGGAATAAAAATTTCTATGAGTTTTCAAAATCTTCCCGATGCATGTCAGTAAAACATTCTGACATGCAAAGCAAAACTTGTAATTCCAACACGAGCAGCAGTCTGTCTGTTAGCTTCCTAGTGATCAACTACAACTTTACTACAGAGGTCGAATGAACAGGTACAGCCCTAGCATTTTGTATAGAAGACAAACGTGAGGCACGCCTGAATGCTATTTTGTTGGAACATAAGTCATTACATTTAAAGCCTTTCCTTAGAAGTATATGAACATTGAGATGCTAATGCAGGTATGAAAACTACAGCATTAAAATGTGAGGGGAACTATGGGTTGTTAGTAATTGATGGATTCGTGTATTTTTAAAGGGGCCAAAAAGAGTTATAGAGCGTTTTTGCTTAAATACAGCATCTCCTTTCAACATCTGTTTACTTACCTTGTCCATCTTCTCAGTTGTTTATCAGCTCCCAAATTTTCAAATAATAAATATTTGGGTAGCAAACGTTGTAAACCGCAGGCTTCTGAATCTTGATTAACTTGCTCAGCTGAACATGTTTGCATTCTCACTACAACTGAAGGTCATCTTCGTTCTTTCTCATAATCTCAGTCTCTGGACATATGTATGCTCTCTTTGTTTGTTTGTGACCTTGAAGCTTCATTATAAAACTACTGTTATTGTTCTAAAAATGTGGGCATGCCTCAGTATGCTTAGCATACCAGTTTCTAGGTCGGCTGAACTGTAATTTCACAGGCTAATATCTTTCTTTTTGTCGATAAACACGTTCACACTACGATAAGTGTATGAGAATAATTCTTTGACTATGAATTTTAAACAAGAGTGGGGGGATAATTTTCTCTTGAGGGACACCCTATAGCTGCTCCTTTTCAGAATAAATTAAAAGGAGGCATGACAACAGGCTGAGTTTTGCCCATCAGGAGAGACAGAAACGGAGCGAGGTCCATACTCCAACAGTCGATATCATGTTGCATTTTGTTTAGAACATGGTGACTGACTCATGATGTTGAAGGCCACATACAGATTAAGATCAGAGCTCCAACATTGCCATCATTCAGCTATCATTGTATGAAATCCAGGTTAGACAAGAAAACAGGCTCAGTGCTACTTCTCAGTCTAAAACCTGGATGGCGGTAAGTGAAGCAGCCCATTCTCCTTCACAAAGTGGGTTAACATGGACAACAGACCAGATTTCTCCAGAAATTTGCAGAATAAAATAATAATAAGGACATGGGACAGATTTGTGCAAGACTTTTGGGATCAGATTAAGCTTTTTAAGCAGCTGAGTAAGAAAGGTACTCCCAGGTTGTGGGAAAAATGCCACAATCAAAGCAGCTATTGAAGACGGTTTGATAAGATAATTCTTTTTATATCAATTTTCAGATTAAATTACATAGGCTCTTATGAAGGCAGATCCTTATGTAGAAAATCAGAGATAGCAAGATGAGTGCAAAGTAGCAAACTTTGTTGACTCACTACTTCATACATTTTTTAACGTCTTGTGAGCATCATGAGGTGTGAAGCTCTGTAAAAAAAAAAAACAGGGAGAGTACGTTATGTGTTTGCAGCAGTACAGCACTTGGATATAAAAGAGAATAATTCATTTTTTAAATAAGAATACAGCATTTTTTCAAAAGAAAAGGTTTTGTGTTTCAGTGTTCTTCTAGACATCTGATAGAGGTCCCACATACAGTGGGCATAAGAATGAGTATATTGCTATGGTAGCAGAACCACTGTTCCCTTACTGCATTTCTTACGATAAGCACAAAAGCTCCCACATAAAAGAACCCTTATCTGTATTCTCAAGCACAATACAGGAAATCAGCACCAACAAAGCATAACCGGTGGTATGGCCCACACTCCTATCTGCAGCTAAACAATTGTTGCATGCAACTATATGCAATTAGGCATGCACAAACATATTTATCTACTATGAAAAGCTTCACTATGACCATAGCATAATCCAAATGCTTTTTACAATTATTGTCCAATTTAAGAATGCCATAATTGTTAGACTTGACAGCCTTATGGTGATCATCTCCCCCAACTTTTTGTCTTCCTCCTCCACTTTTTCAGGCCTTGTTTTTGATGGCCTTAGGACTCTGGGCGCTTTACCACTGCTAACCAGTGGTAAAGTGTGAGTACTCTTTCCCTAAAATATGGTGAAATTGGCTTATCCCCAATTGTTGTACTTAATTAATGTATGAGTCCCTAGTAAAGTGAACTACATGTTCCAGAGGACACTTAAGTAAACCCTTTAACCATGTCCCTGGCCTGTGTATGCAGTTTACTCTGCTATTTTGACCTGGCAAAATAAATCTCTTGGCAGGCACCAAACCTTCACCTTCAGTACATTTAAGTCAGACCTCTGGCATCCCCTGGATATCCCAAAGGGCACGATGCAATGTATTTAAAGGCAGAACATATACTCTTACATTTTACATGTCCTGGTAGTGAAAAACTCTCA
The DNA here is from genome assembly GCF_964204655.1 of Triturus cristatus. Classification (NCBI taxonomy): domain Eukaryota; kingdom Metazoa; phylum Chordata; class Amphibia; order Caudata; family Salamandridae; genus Triturus; species Triturus cristatus. The sequence goes on from NC_140584.1 coordinate 554,096,994, forward strand.
CATTTATTTGTCACTACTGTAAGGCCTATCTCGCCCAGAGGATAGCATTGGGATTACTTTATTCCATTGTCTAAGTCAAATTCCCTATTGTGAACAGATACAAATTTCAAGTTTGGTATCTTTGAAAGCACAATTTAAGATCATAACTTATGGTGTAGTCGGAGTTTAAATTGCAATTCTGAAAAAGTTAGTTTTAGAAAGTTGGCATTTTGGTTCTTTTTAGACGTTTGGTGCCTGCTGCCTGTCTCCGTTCAATTATCTGGGGTGAGTGACAGTTGGGATTGGGGTATTCCCCCTAGACAGCCATACACAATGGAAGATTAAGTGTGACTTGATGGGTCATCCTGGGAGATGGCAGGGAGGAGCTGGGCACTGCCTCGCCTATACCTGATTAGGCTATGTCGTCTCCCCACACAAAGAGCTGCATACCCACCCCCTGTAGTTAGTCTGAAGCAGGAGGGGAGAACCTCTGTGCACATCAAAGGCATGTCTTTGAAGTCTCCCCCACTTCAAAGGCACAACTGCGTATAAGTACTGAACCTCAGACACCACCACTTCAGTGCACTTCTGGACCTGTGTAGACTCTGCCAGGAAGAAGGGCTGCAGTGCTGCTGAAGGACTGCCATTCTTCTGGACAGCTGCTTTGCTGCCCTGCTGTCTGCTTGTCTGCTGTTCCCCTGCCTGGGTGAGAAGGAATGGACATTCATCACTTGAATCCAGAGTGACTCAAAGGGTTAGCTGGCTGGCCTCCTGATAGGAAGTCTCAGGAACATACAAGACTTTCAACCACCCTGCAGCTGAACCTGGCCTCTGCCATCTGTGATTCTGTGCTGCTAAGTGGTGCCACCTGAGTCCTGGACTCTTGGAAGTTGACCTAAGGTGCTTGTTCCAGAAGAACCTACGCATCCGCTGTTGAACCAATGCATTGCCGCTGCTGCGTTTGTCAGAAGCAATTGGCACGGATGCATCGCTGCTACTGTGTGGATTGGACCTGGTTCATTGTCTTTCATTGTTTGCTTCTAGGCGCTATTTTTACCAGTAAACTTTGAATTTCAATCTCTCAAGTTCAACTTATTGGAATTTGTTTCATTTTGGTGTGGAACCTTTTTGTGTGGTGCGTTCACTATTTTATTGTTTGAAGTGGTGTACAACAACTTTACACATTGCCTCTAGGTTAAGCCTCACTGCTATGTGCCAAGCTACCAGAGGATGACCACAGGTTAATTTAGGGTTTACCTGCTTCTTACCCTGACTAGCATTGCATGCAACTGCTGCTTGACTAGAGTTCTTATCCCACCCAACCCACAACCCAATTTCGAACAGTGATGTACTCATTTTAGAGAAATATAAGAATGAGAACATTCTAAGCTCTACCATTCGCCTGGTCAGTTGTGCCTAGCAATTTAAGCCCTTTTGTCCTCCACTGATGCTGAAGCTCACATCACTTTTAACTTAGCATGTTTACCTCCTGACATATTCTAACCACTCTCACTGACTCTTCCTGAGGAGAAAGCAATTCCTGACTTCTGGATACCCTCTAAACACCAATCAAACCAAGAATCTGAAGAAATCATTCTGCTTTATAGCCGCCTTGTTTTGGAATGTTATCCCAGAATACATTTAGAGTTTCTCTGCAGTGCATGCATCTGGCAAAGTAAGATGATCTTTCTTCTCTCTCTGCGTGTAAAATCTGCTGCTATTGCTGGTGAGGTTTACGTAATGTATACAAATGTATGATGTTACAACACATACATTTACAATGCATGCCTTTACAATGCAATTTTTACATCACAGAATCCTTTACAATGCATACATTTACATCGCATGCCACTACAACGAATTTTTTAAAACTACATTTACCACGCATTCCATTACATCGCATTACACCTTTACAACGCATACCATTACAATGCATACCATTACATTGCATTTAAGGTAAGTGTTGGATAGTGTAAGGGTAACAATTACTATTCTAACTACAAGGGGTGCAACAGTAGGGTAAGTGTTAGATAGTGTTGGGGTAAAACTTACTATTCTAACTCCAGGGAGTGCAACAGTAGGGTAAGTGTTGGATAGTGTAGGCGTCAAAATTACTATTCTAACACCAGGGGGTGCAACAGTAGGGTAAGTGTTGGATAGTGTAGGGGTACTATGCGTTGTAATGGTATGCGTTGTAGTGACACGCGTTGTAGTGAGATGCAATGTAATGGCTGCGTTGTAGTGACATGTGTTGTAAAGGATGTTGCGATGTAATGACTGCGTTGTAAATGTAGTGCGATGTAATGACTGCATTGTAAAGGTTGTTTCCCAATGTATATGTGTGAATAAAACAAGCAAATGAATAAATAAATATATTTTGGATATCATCTTCTTCCGGCAGTTCCAGTATACGGAGAAGGTAATGGCAACCAAAATTTTCTTCTCCTCTGAACCAATTTTCCATGTTCAAAAATCACTGTTTAGGTTTCCCGAATGTCTCTTTGTTTGTTGAAGTCTGGTTGAATGTAAAACCTGATATGATGCAATTCACTATATGGGGCCCTTTAATGTCATCCTTCCTATAAGGAACTGTCATTTCATATAACATCTTGCTGTGATATTATACATTATGCTATATTTTGTTATGTTACGGTTGCAAATGTCTTTTGAGGTGTACAAAATGCCTCATTTACTATATTTTGACACAGGGCAGCACCACAGGCCTTGCTGCTGCGCTGCCATGCATCAAAATAAAAGGGCCAGAATGCACAGTATCTACAATTCCTGTCCGTCTCCCCTGCACCGGCTCACAAACATCAACCGTATGCCAAGGCAGAAACCCTTGCGCCACGGAGCAAGGATGTCTGTGTTGCAGGGATGATAGTTGTTGTGCAGGAGGGGACACCATCCTGCACAAAAACAATCAATCATGGTGTTTTGATCCTTTTATGTGTGCTGCAAGATGCAAGAGCAAAAAACGGGGAGAAATAAAAGTATTTCTCTTCGTTTGACCACTCCTACGCCTCCCCTGGGTAGGCATAGGATTCTGATGCATTCCCAGGTTTACGATTCTTTGTAAATCTGGGAATGTGTCAGGCTCCCTGGATGTAGAAAGGAACACCCACAGAAACACCCATGGAATGCCCCTTTCATGCAATGTAATGTGTGAAGGGGGCCCTATGAGGGGTTTTATTGCTGGAGTGAGGTTTTCCCTAAGAACTGTATACCTCCTCCATATTATCATTTTGAATTAACATGAATAATTGATTAACATTAATAGTATTAATGGTTTGCTGTGGGTTTGATTAATCAACATTACTAAATATAAAATACACGTGGGAATCGCATTTGCATGGCTTGATTGATACGTAAACTAATTTGTACGCATACTAATGTCAGATATTTTGAATTTGCTTGATATATGTTGCTTTTGTGATGTGATTTGTGAATCGTGCTTTAAATTGTGAGTATAAACCGCAATGCGTGTTGCTTTTGCTAGATAAATACACACACATAGAGGGGTTAGTGAGGGAATAACATTTTGATAGTCATTTCCATGTATTAATTACGTTTTATGCCTCTTTGCTTAAGTTGACCTTTCTGGAGTGGCCACAAAATGGCTGCCATCCCTATTTTGATGCCCCGACAAGACACAGAAGTCACTGAGTGAAGTGTGCCTGCGCTAAAAGATGAGCAACAATAACCTCGTCCTGACCCCAGGCAGACTGTACCCGTGAAGGACATCCCGGGAGGAGTGCCAAGCATCAAACAAAGGACTTTCTTGAACTATGAACTGTTATAATTGATGACACTAAGGACACAACCCCGCATGGGAATAACATGCCCTGAATGGACTAGAAACTGTTGCTAATTATTCAGAAATTGAGAAGCTGCATCTAATGCAACATTTAATGTATGGGAATCAGGAAGAATGATCCTGGTTCAACCAATCATAATTGTTCTAAAACATGTATTGAAACATTTGCTGATCAAAATGTATTATAAAAGTAGACTAGAGAGAGTAGGACATGAGAGATTTCGCACACCTTCACTTTACCAGATTGCCCGACGTTATGCTGACGGAGAGGACGGTAACACTGCTGGACAGCTGCTGCCAAAAACTCTCATGGACTGATCTGCTGCCCAATTAACTTACGAACTGATTCTTTGATTCATGGGCATAGAGACGAAAGATCTGAATTTGACATAGAGGACGCCATTTAGCCAGATTAGGTAAATATGCGAACTAAAATATTGAATGCTATATGATTTCCTTATGCTTTAATTAGATAAACATATTATTGCATTTAAAGAACTGTGTCGGGTTATTATTTGAAGTATTTCAATGTATATTGTTTAGAAGAGTTAAGTGTTGCTATTCCCAGCAACTAGCTGATCCATGGCCCATAGTATGGGAGGAACTGTTAGGTTATAATGTATTGAGACCCTCGTGAGGTAGGGAGCTATAGGTAAACTTGTTGTTACTCATCAGGTGATTGGTGCAATCTTCCTCCAAATTCCAGCGCATGAAATAAAGAAAAGACTCCCCTCTCTCGAGGACCATTGATCTGAAAGTAGAATCAATGATTGGTGTTATGGGCCCCACCAGTGAATGAGTGAATGAAATGTGGTCTGGTCTGTAGCGAGGGAATTTGTGGTGTTCAGCGCTGGAGCACTATCACTGGGAGTCCTCACTTACCTGTCCTTCCCCTGTCGTCCTCCCCAAGGACTCCCTCCGCATTGTGAGACCTGGAAGAAAAAGAAAGAAAGGTCACCCAGACTTGCAACACAGTCACACAAGCAGTAAATGGGGGCTATCTCTTTAAACAGACCAGAGGAGTTGACCAATCAGAGGAAGACTGCAGAGAGAAAATGGGACCGCGAACATCGGAAGGAGAGAGGAGGAACGAGGATGCAAATTTCTGGGAAATCAAGACGGAGGCCGAGGAGGAAGGAGGCACTGCTGCTTGTATTACTGCTGGAAAGAGGAAGAGCCTGACTCTATGGGAGACCACCAAGGAAGAACAGGAGAAACCCGAAGGACTTCTTTGAGGAGATGAAGGAGAGACGAAGAAAACAAGGCTGGTATGGAGGAGTGGTGGATTTCCCTGGAGGACGCTGATGAGCCGCCTCACCTCTGGAGAGTTGCAACTCAGTGAGTGAGTATCAAGCCCAAAAGTGTTGGTTTTACCCAGACGAGAGGAGGGAGGAGGGTGTGGGAGTAACACGGGGCACAGGTGTTAGTAAAGTGTCGAGTAATCTAGCTGGTGCATTCCACTTATAAAAAGGAAAACTTCTCAAAAAGAATCCATGCATAATAGAACTACAGATGCGAAAAGGCAATGGGACAAAATATAGAAAAGGATAGTGAAAATCATATTATTTGTCTAAAAAAGGGGACTAGGACAAGTGTGTGAATCTTATATCTGATTTAGACCCTTCTTTGTTTGAATCCCTGAATATCTCATGGATTAGGGGTTCCTTTTTATCTCTCACCTACTGAACTAAGAATCCAAGAGGAGAAATTATTTACCAAAACCAAGAGAATATTGACTGATAGTTCAGTCACACTGTATCTCTTAATTTTATTTGCACTGGGACATGTCCTTTTTCCCACTTACCCCCCAAAGTTGTTGGAGATGGAATATTATTGTGTTGATCCTTAATAGTTACTTACCACTAATTTTTTTCGCTGCGAATCTGGGGAGCCCAGCCACACCTGAAAACCTAGTGGGAAGCAGAGAAGAAGACAAAAAAAAGATTAATATAGTTTCCAGGAGATATTTTAATTTACACTTATGCCTGTTGATAGACACTATTGCGAAACATATCAAGCCTCCTCGCCTATACATCTCGGACCAGTCTCCCACCAGCCCATATTTACAAGCTCCTGAAAAGACACACAGCGTAACTTTACATGGCCCTGTAAATATGGGCAGGCACACTGCGCCACCGGTGTGTCAAAAAAAGTGACGGAATCCAGCACACATAGAAAGAGCAAAAAACAAGGAGAAATAAAAGTATTTCACCTCGTTGCGCCAATCTAGCGCCTGCTTTTGAATGGCGCTAGTTTTTCGTGCTTCCTCAGATTTACACATCTTTGTAAATTTGGGGCTGTGTCTAAAAGTAATTGGTGTTGGGGTGAAACCCCAACAGCAACACCCTTTGCACACCCTTTGATGCAGAAAACTGCTTGAAAGGGTATGATATTTACAATGCGGTGTTAATCCATTAAAGTGGCTTAGCTCGTCATTGTAAATATGGAGCAGGGCATAACACTGCCAGAGCATTGTAAAAAGTGACGCTAAGGGAGTGCAATGCCCTTGTAAATATGCCCCAAAGTGTTTACTGGGTCAGGAGGATCTATATGACTAAAAAAAAAACTAGTTAAAAAACAAAATAATGTCTAGCAGTTGCAGCAATTCCAGGCGGTCCCTCCCAACCTGCAGTGCCTCCGGTATGTTTTTTCATAGAGGTGAACCGCACGAAAGTAGGTTTTGAATGAGCAGCAATCATTATCTCCGGAATGTTAGTGTGATGCCCTCGGTTTGTATCTCAAGAAGTTCTTCCTGGGTGAGATGAAGGTATTTCTTCCCCATGTCTCAATGTCTCACCATTTAAATTGGATTTGCTCAGCCACCGGCAGCAGTAGAGCCTGTTCCACCTAGGTCTAATGTCTAATGTCATCTCATTTTTATATACTGACAAGCGGCTCAGTTGCTCTGCTTGAATAGGGTGAAGCATTTTAATACGACTAACGAGAAGCCCAATGAACAGGACATACTAATGGTCCCGTCTGGAGAGTTTAAGGAGGTTCTTTAGTCTGTAGTTAAAACTAGATCAATGTTTCTGGCTCAGTGGACTCTACGTTTGCATGCTATACCAACAGAGGTCGCTTGGTCTTCAATGGCAAGCTCGTGATTATACGTAACCCCTTGTTATTTTGCACTTGTGTCTAGCTTGGAGTCGTGACACAAGGGGCTGCACAGCAGGAATTGATTGAGCTTTGGAGGAGGAGCCATGCTCACTCTGTTATTGGGTCTCAGCTGACATTTGGCCAGATCTAGTGTTTTCAATACATTAAACAAACATTTGGAGGGCTTTAGGTCAGACCATTCGCTTTGGTGTCTGTCTCTCTTCCATGCTCCTGATTCAATGATTTTCTTTCCTAGTTTTGTATTTGTTCCACCCAGAAGCTTTTGGATCTAACCTTGTTCTGTTAGTTGTATCTCTTCACTGCATGCTTAAGGTGACTCTTTATTTTCTATAAACACTTTTAAACTGCAATGAAATTCTCATGAGTTTTCTTAAAACCCTCAAGTAGCGACATATACACACACTTTGACTTTAGTCGTGTAGCCCATTTTTTATGCAGCGCAACTTGGAACACGCTCATGTGTCTTCTCACTCAGATCCTTATTTAAGTATTGCCATGAAGCTCAAAGCCCTGTTTTGGGACGCCTAGTGGTGCAGGAAGGGGATGCCCTACCCAGGCAGAGAGGGCACTACAGTCTAAGTTTACGAGCACCAATGATCAGAAGGTGATACCCTTGTGCACACAATTAAATGGACAAGAAGGTTATTCTCGTTAACTCACTAAGAAGTGCATTATCCAACGTCCAGATGAAAGTATTGGAGTGCTGCCACAGGCACCTTTCATTGTTAACTTTACACTTCAGAGTGGAGTTTTGCATTTTGTGTTTAAAACCAATATGGATTGGCAGGGCTACACTAATTTACATGCATTATTGATGGTGCAACTGTTGCTTATGTCATCAGTAAACATAAGCTTTCTGAGTACTAGTAAAAGAGCGGCTTAGGCTCCACTCAGACATTGCTTCCCATGAGTACTGGTTTAGATTGGGCTGAATTTGTGTGCTTTCACTAAATAGTTATATTGCTCTTTTTGGTTTGTGGCACAGTTTATGCTTGGCACTGCAGGATTGAGTTGATTACGGTGGCAAGCCAATGATCATGATTTTAGGTCTTATCTGTTTATTATGAGATGCTATAATAAAAGCACTTGGCCTGATGTATTTATTTTGAAAAGCATATATTAAAATCCATAGGCATTTAAGTGTGGATTGTCATTACTCTATATTAAAGCCTACAGTTTGGTATTTTCTTATCTTAGACATTAACATAATAGGTTTTAGTGTTGGTTAGCCTGTGTGACAAGCAGGTTTGCTCTGTGAGAATCTGTTAAGCCTTCTTAGAAGTAGTATTTTGCAAAGCCAACTGTAATTTTGTACATCTTTTGATTTTTTTATGATTTTGTGCCCAAAGGTTGCCTTGTGTAAAAGCTTACACTTAAAGCAGTAGACCTGAGTTGGTTATGGCAAGCTTACACTCAAAGCAGTAGACCTGAGTTGGTTATGGTAACAAGCTATAAGCCTGATTGGCGCATTGGGAAACATTGGGACTTGTGTACTCATCACACTGGTCACTTATTTCACTGTTTTTTTAAATATATGTGCTGCATTTAAATTAGAAGTGATTCCAATAATTCTTTTGCATAAGCTGTTGTTTTTGGTCATATTCTTTATTTTCTTTTTCCTTATTGACCTTTTGGCATCACAAAATACATTCATTTGTCATTGTAAGAATTATGAAGTATGATTTCAAATTATACCTCATGGAACATTGTTGCATTTGAATACCTTACAACCAGGTACTTTGTGGGTCTACGGGTTGCGCCTGTGGTTAGTGAAATATATTGATCTATCTTAAACGCAATTGATTCACTTTGATTCTGATTCAAATATGTTTAATCCTGTGGAGAACAACCTAGGCAGTATCAGCGGTGTAGCAAAGTGTGGTAAGACTACCCACTTTTTCTCTCACCAGGGATCAATTTGATAAAAGGTCATTCTTTACTATTTTTTAATTGTTTGTACCTTGAGGCCTCAGATTTGTATATTGTAGATTATTTTGTCTAAATCACCAAATTAATTAATGGCATATTACTTACACCCATGGAATATTGCGATGATAGGGAACCAAGGTGGTTTGGCATATCATGTTGTACTGCTAATAACCTACTATAGAGTTCACTGTGCATAAAACCTAGAGACAATTCAGAAGTCGCTTCTTGCAGAACTTACTATAAAACAATACTCGGTAGAAGAAAGCCGGAACCAAAAAAGGATGAATGGGAGTCTCTAATGAGGGCATCTAATGCCAACGATCTCAAATCTTTAAATATTTTTGGTATACCATTAAAAATTCCAAAAGTCAAATGGAGTGATTTGGATCATGTGTCACAGCAGCTGAATGGTTTAGCCACTTCTCAAGTATCTATTACACCATGCACTTGCTTTACAAGATTTCTGAAATACTCCCAGGCTGGCTCTCTGAAATACTCCCAGGCTGGCTCTCTATTGTCGGTTGATCCTATTATTTTTGAACTTATATAAGTTGAATCAGCTATATTGCAAACCACGTCTTGTAAGGCGGGTCTGGAAATTTTATATCCAGCCATGATCTATGAGCACCACTCATCACCAATGTCTTGAATCACTGTTCTAGGTCTATATTTCTGACTCTTTGGTCTGAGTCCACCATAGTTTCCACATTAAAAAAAATGAAATAGGCTGGACCAAAGTTGTTATAGGGCAATGCCTTTATTAAAGTCCATGGTCAAAATATAAGGTAGGGTTATTCACAAAAGAATTATTGAATGGGCCACAAATAACATAATATGCAAAACACAGTATGGGTATTGTCAGGGGCCAGGCACTATGGAGCAATGCCTTAATTTACATTTATTAGTCAGGTAGTATACTATTGCTAAGGATTGCCCATTGTATCTAGCGCTCATGGATTTCTCAAGCTAAGGTGAGATTTATGATAAATGGCAAATGTACTGATTCTTTGTACAATGGGTTAAACATTTCTCCCAGACAGTTACACAATAGAGGGATTAGGTGTGCCTGGATGGCTCATCATTGGTAGGATGGGCGGGGGGACAGGGTTAGCTGGGCCTAGCCCCGCTTGCAGCTAAATAGGCTGTGCTCTGCCTTCACACAAAGGACTTGTTCTTGCAGAAAGCCAGGAACCAGAGCAGGAAAAGCAGAAAACGTCTAGCACTTCAAGGGGAATTCTCTGTAAAGTGCTACTTCATAGAAGGCAAATTGGATCCTCAGACCTACTCTTTGCTTCATTTCAGGGACCTGTGGAAGGACTCTCAGAGGACTGCCTGCTGTTGTGGCCTGCTGTGTTCTTCAGAAGACTGCTTTGCTGCATTTCTAAGGACTGCTATGCTGCCTGAAGCCTATCTTGAACCCTTAGAGGTCTCCCCTGCTGTTTGAGCCCTATTCCACATCTTCAACCCAGGACTACCAGAGGGGCTAGTTGGCTGGCCTCCTGATCAGAGCCTCAGGGACAGAAAAGGCTCCAACCATCTTGGCCCCACACCTGGACCCAGCCTGAGTGTGTCCTTATACCCCAAGTGGTGCCCCTCTAGGCCTGGACCCTTAGTGGTGGTGTTAAAGATGTCCAGGTAGCCAAAATCCCCAAATTGGGACTTGGAAAATGTTTGGCTAAAAACTGTTCTGAGAACCTAGAGGACACCGGGGCCAAACTGCTCATCTATCCACACTAGGTGCATCGCTGGTCGGCCTGATTTTGTGGCAGCTCCTGCTATGTTATCCTCTACACCAGAAACTCCTGTACAGTGTTCTTTTAAAAGGTGTATTCCTAAGGGGTATCTGGCTTCATGTAACTCTCGTTAACTACAGCCTCGCCCTCTGGGGATTTTCAATTTCCAAAAAAGAGACAAAGTGCGAATTTTGAAATCTTCCTCACAACTTCACCCCGCAGTTCCCCAATGAGGACACCTCTTCCTTGGACACTTCAGAAATGTTTCTTTGAATTTCTTCTAAGTCTGAGGTTAAGCGCCACCTGGGCCCAATCCACTCTTTGTATTCACTTCACGCTCCATTGCGGTCAGCCATATTTCTCAACTTTGACCCAGTCTTGTGCACCTAGATGTCTGCGGTTGACTCTTTGATCATTTAGGTGCTAGTTTTTACCTTAAACTTTAAAAATTCATAACTCCGGTTCTACAGTTTGGGTTTTTGTTTGTATTTGTGTCAAATCATGTATTAAAATGTAATATATTGGTGGAGGAGCCTAGCGCGCAACCAAGATGGCCGCGTAGGTGCGAGGCTCCCGAGGACCTCCGCGACCTCCTGAATTAATCCTGGCGATATCCTGTCCTTGTTGAGGGGACTGTGTCGGTGAACCCGAGCTGAGGCGCCGCCCGTTCTTTGGGCTCGAATCGGACCCCGAACACCGGTGGGAGCATCGATTGAAGGTTGCGGCCTTCTCCTCGCCGGCCCCCCGGATTGGAGTAGTGGGGCGATCCGGGGACGAAGTGAATAACAACGGCGAGCGGGGCTGAGCGACTCGCATACCCCGCACTTTCACTTTCGCTTTTGCGCCCTCCTTGCCTCAGGCGGGGTCGGGCTGCGGAGCGGGGTGCGGTGGTGTTGCCTTGTCCAGGTGCCCGGCTGACCCGCCGGCGGTGGGTTGACCCGCTGCCCGGTGGTCGCCCCCGTCCCCCCCCCTGACACCCGTGATTTGGTGTGGCGGCCCGTTTGGAGATCTTGGCACGACGGTGTAAGGGCCAGCATGTCCACCAAACAAGATGGCGACCGGGCGAAGATGAAGACAACCCGCCGTGGCACGGCGCACCAGGCCAATAGTATGGATCGCTATACGCTCCAGAAGGGTTCTCCGGAGACAGCGCGGTCGTCCCTGGTGGGCCCGACGGAGGCACCTGCCCAACCGGTGGACCTGACCCTCCGGGACGTCATGGGCGCCATCGCAGAGATGAAGGCCTCGGTGGACCAGCGTTTCGATACCTTGGCGCAAAAAATTGACTCGGTCCTGGTGGATGTGGGCCTTGTGAGGGCAGACTTGTCAAAAACGAACGACCGAGTTGACTCCCTGGCCCACACCACAACGAGCCTCACGACGGACGTGGTGGCCCTCCAGAGGGAGGTGCGCCGGCTTGGCCAGGCGAGCGCCCTGATGGACCGGCGACTGGAGGATTCCGAGGGTCGGGCCCGGAGGAACAATGTTCGCATTATTGGTGTGCCGGAGGGCCGAGAGGCGGAGGCGGCAGATCTCTTTGTGGAAGAATTGATCCTGACCCATCTCCAGCCCCGGGGGCTGAGTAAGCTTTTTGCGGTGGAGCGTGCCCACCGGGTCCCTGGGGGCCGCCCTAAGACCGGTGCCCCGCCGCGGCCTATTATTGCCCGGATTTTTAATTTCCGGGACAGAGACGCCATCCTCCAGACCTCCAGGCAACAGGGACCGGTCAGGCTGGACAACATGGATGTACACTTCTACCCAGACTTTACTCCGGCGGTCCAGAAGCAGCGACAGAGCTTTCTCGGTATTAAACGTCGCCTAAGGGACCTAAACCTCAAGTACTCAATGCTCTTTCCGGCTAAGCTGAGGGTGGAGGTGGATGGCCGTACGCACTTCTTCGACCGGCCCGAGGCGGCTGGGGACTGGTTAGATACTTTGCCTGGAGATCGGGGTGGGGGGGGCGCGGCTGGCGGGGAGGGCCCGCCGGATCAGAATTGAGGGGTGACTGTATAGGCCTTGCTCGGGATATTACTCCTTTACCATATATTGCTTTCGTATGTTCCCCTCCCATGGAGGTCGGGTGGGGTCTGCTGGGGGCTTCCCTCCTCCTCTGGGGGACTAGTTAGTACTTAGCTATGGGGCGACAGGCACACTGCACTTTGGGGGGGCTGTCTGGGCTCATGCAGGGGTGCAGGGAGGGGGGAGTTCTGTTGGGACCGGGGGGTGGGGGGGGTGTGTTGTTTGTTAACACCGCAAGGCAAACCCGCAACTGTTTTGTTGTTTTTAAGATGCTCGGTGGGGGGCGACCGATTGTTTTGACGTATCATGGGGGGTAGGGATTTGATTGTGTTGTCATGGAATGTTAACGGCCTGGGGGATAGGATTAAACGTGGTGTGGTCCTGCAGTATTTAAAACGTATTTCACCAGATGTTGTCTTCCTGCAGGAGACACACCTTATAGGTAACACCTTTCATGCAATGAATCGGCGGGGATATCGTTTGGCGGCCCACTCCGGCTTCACTTCGGGCTCGCGGGGGGTGGGTATTATGGTCAAGAACTCGCTCCCGTTGGAGATTGACGAGGTGCGCCATGATGAGAGGGGACGTTACACTGTTCTGGTGGGACGAATGGAGGGTAGAGTGTTTATCTTTATATCAGTGTACGTCCCGCCTGGGTTACAAGCCACTACATTTGCGGACCTGGGGCGCCTCCTTCTGGACCTTCCGGGTGGCCTGTTGGTGGTTGGAGGGGACTTTAACGCGGTTGCCTCTGGGTCTATGGATCGCCATCCCCCTAGGGACCTCCCCCGGGCACAGGCGTGGCTGCCCGGCCTTTTAGACACGCTGGGCCTGGTGGATTGCTGGCGCTTAAAGCATCCCGTATTGCAACAGTACACCTTCCACTCGGGGGCCCATGGTAGCCTCTCGCGGCTTGATTACATCCTTGTCCCGGCGGCCCATGCAGGGAGGGTGGGGGAGGTGCGCCATTTGGCACGGGGTATCTCAGACCACTCCCCATTGTTGTTGCATTTCGATGTCTTCCCGAGGGGGGATGGCAGAGTGACCCCGATCAATGCATGGTATTTGCGCGACCCCACCATTCGTGCCGACTTGATCAAATCCTTACAGCGCTATTTCGATGAGAATGTGGGGTCGGTCCCGTCTGCCATCTCCCTGTGGGAGGCTTTCAAGGTGGTTCTTAGAGGGGAGGCCCTCTCCTTTATTTCCAATGCCCGGCGGCGCGAGCGGGAGGAGGTGACCCGGGTTGAGGCCGAGATTGCAGAACTGGAGGGTGACCTGGGGAGCGGGGTAACAGACGCCAAGTTGCATGTTTTGCATTTAAAGCAGGCGGCCTATCGGGCCCTCGTCACGGAGGCGGCCAGGGGCCTCAGTAGAGAGCAGCAGGGGCGATTGTATGATGTGGGTGACAAGGCTGGCAAATTGATTGCGTGGTTGGACAAGAGGGAGAGAGCGAGCCGCGTGGTGCCTTTGATTGAGAGCGTGGATGGTGTGTGCGTCACTGAGCCGGAAGCCATTGTCTCCTGCTTCGCGGATTATTTCCGCGAAGTCTACTCCCCGGTTTCTCCCTGCTCGGAGGAAGATTCCCATGCCTTGCTTCGGGACATCGCACTGCCCTCCCTTACGGTGGAGGACAGGGATTCGCTGGACGCCCCTCCCACCTCGGACGAAATTGCCTCGGCTATTCGCTCGGTTGCATCCGGCAAGGCCATGGGCCCCAATGGTATTCCCATTGAGCTATACAAGTTGCGCCCGGATGTGTTGGCGCCCCACCTGCGCGCGATGTTCCTTGCGGCCCACTCGCGGGGCTCCCTCCCGCCGGACCAGCGTCTGGCTACAATTGTGGTGATCCACAAGGAGGGGAAGCCCCGTGAACGGGTCACATCCTATAGGCCGATTTCGCTTTTGAACGCGGAGCCCAAAATCCTCGCCAAGGTGTTGGCCAACCGGTTGGTTGGCGTGGTGGGCGATTTGGTCCACCAAGACCAATCGGGCTTTATACCACACCGCAACACGGCGCTTAATCTGCGGCGCTTGCACGGGGTGCTCGCGCGTGTCCCATTTGTGCGGGAGCCGGCCATCTTGGCGTCCTTGGACGCCACCATGGCGTTTGATACGCTCGAATGGCCATATATTTGGGCGATGCTGGCGAAGTTTGGGTTCGGCCCGGGTTTCGTCAGCTGGGTCAAATTGCTATATTCGGGCCCGTTGGCGCAGGTGGTGGTGAATGGGCGAGTATCTGCCCCATTCGCGCTGGGGCGGGGCACGCGACAGGGTTGTCCCCTGTCGCCTCTCCTGTTCGCCCTGGCCATGGAGCCCCTGGCGGAGTGGCTGCGGTGGCACCCTTCTATCCGTGGTCTCCGCTGGACCCCCGAGCATGAGGACCGCGTGTCTCTCTATGCTGACGATATCCTTTTGTATCTCGCCTCCCCGCGCAAGTCACTGATCGTCCTGGTTGATGTTTTGCGCTCCTTCGGTCGCAACTCAGGCCTGGTCATCAACTGGGCGAAATCCTGTGTCTATGTGCTCTCCGGGGAGGCCCCGGTCCTGCCACGGGACTGTCCGATCCAGATTGCCTCCCAGGGTTTCCGGTACCTGGGTATATATATCACTCTTGACCCGGAGGCCCGCTATGAGCGGAACTTGCTGCTCCCCCTCCAGCGTCTGAGGGAGGACGTGGTGCGCTGGCGGCGTCTGCCGCTCTCGCCGCTCGGCCGAGCGGCCTTATTTAAAATGATGTCCCTGCCGCGCTTCCTCTACGCCCTCCAGAATACCATGGACTTGGTCCCGGCACGCTACTTTCGCGAGGTGGAGGGCCTCCAGCGGCGCCTGTTCTGGGACGGGAGGCCGCGTATTGCTCTGGCTAAATTGACGCTCCCGTGGTACGACGGAGGGGTCGCCCTCCCGGACATCAAACGGTATTACTGGGCCTCCCAACTAGCTGCAATTAATCATGGCCTTTACGGGCCCGCCTTGAACCCGGCATTCGAGATGGACAGGACGCTTCTGCCCGGTGGCGATTATAATCGAGCGCTCTACTCTGGCGCGCCCGACTCCCGTTTGACGGGACCGACGCGTGTCATGGTGCGTGTCTGGCACGCGGCTAATGCAGCTATGGGGTGGAAGGACCGTTTGACCCGAGCGTCTCCGCTGTATGCATCTGAGAGGTTGGGCTCCCTGTGGACGTCGAAGGGCTTCGAGAAGTGGGACACGATCGGAATCAGCACGGTGGGAGATCTCTGGACGAGGGGGGGATTCAAAACTTTTGAGACGCTGCAGGCGGAGTTTCAGCTGCAGGGCAGTGAGTACTTTCGGTACCTACAGGTCCGCCATGCGCTGGGCTCCGTCTTCCCGGATGTTGCATCCATTCCGGAGTCTTCCCCCCTGGAGGACAGAGTGCTAGATGGCCATGTCCCGGACAGCACGATCTCCCTCATATACAAAAAATTGATTAACGATAGATCGTGTCTGCTGACTAGTCTCCGCGAGGCTTGGGTTGCCGACGGGCTGGAGCTGGACGACGAGGATTGGATTTCCGCGGTGGCCTCTCCGAAAGAGGTGGCCATCCCGGCTCGCCTTCGTTTCGTCCAGCTCAAGATCCTTCACCGGGTCTACGTGACGGGGCCAAGGCTTTTACGTATGGGTTTTGCCGGTGATGGAATGTGTAAGCGTGGCTGTGGTGCGTTGGCGACTTTCATGCATATACTGTGGGAGTGCCCGAAGGTGGAGCGATTCTGGCGTGGTGTGCATGAGGTTCTACGAATGGTTACGCGTGTCACGCTGCTGCCTGAAGCGAGGAGATGCTTGCTGAATGTCTGGGAACCAAATGACTACTCGGTCCCGCAGGCGCGGTGGGTGACTCTGGGATACATGATAGCCAAGCGTGATATTGCCCAATTGTGGGGATCCCAGAGGCCCCCTGCGGTGTCGGCCTGGAAAGAGCATATGGATTGGTGTATGTTTCGTGAAAAGGTGGTGTATGTGGCGAGGGGTAAGCCTGGGGCGTGGATGAAACTCTGGGGCCCCTGGAACGCCTACCGCGGGGGTATTTGTGAGCCGCCGCTGCTACCGGCGGCCTCGCCGGCTCCGTCTCCCTAGATGGCGCCCCTCCCTTGGCCGCGGGCGCGCGGTCCCCCAGTCCCTGATCTACTCCCGTCCCCCTCTTCAGAATTTTGCTGCTGGTGCGGATCCCCCACTTATGGAGCACGTGTTGTCACTTTGGATCGAGGGTTGCCTTGCGGTTGTGGTTTGTTTATGTTGTTTTGTATTAAGAAAATGGAACCGTACTGTGGGCATGGAGCTTGGAGACCTGCACCATTGATCACTCCTGTTTTCCTACTGTGCACCGCTGAGAAATTTTTTTGCTGTATGTATGTAATATGCTTTTGATGCTCTAGCGGCCGGCCGGGTGGTTGTAGGCCCATACCTGTAACTTCTATAAACTGCAATAAACGGTTTCAAAAAAAAAAAAAAAAAAAAAAAATGTAATATATTTAGCTAAATTGGTACGGGATTTTTCTTGGGCTGCGCTTTCCCTTTGTTACTGTTTGTATGCTGCATAAATACTTAGACTTTGCCTCTGAAACTAAGCCTGACTGCTGTTGTGCCAAGGTACCGGAGGGTTAGGAACAGGTTATATTAGTGGCCCTTGTGGTTTACCGTGACAGGATTGTGGCTGTTGCTTGAGCTGGGTTAACATCCCACTCAACCAACAATCTAATTTCTCACACCAGTTATTTGCAAATCAATCTGCTATATGCGACATTGATAACCTTGACTCAAAAACTCCTTAATGTCCCTGTGATGAGTATTCTAATCAAACATATTTTGCATTTTTTGTATATTTATATTCTTTTTACAAAAGATTTGTAATCCCTATTTTAAGAAAAAATTATTTGAGACATTGTAAACTTCCCTTATACTTCCTTCAAATCTTGAACAATTCATGAAGTGTGCGTATCAGTTCTGCGATGTTTTTAAATCAGCATTACATCTGAAGAAGTCAGTGTTAAATTAGTATGAGTGCATATTTTTTATATCTGTTATCAAAGTGTATATTTATTGTTTTGCTACTTTTATGGTTACTTTTGTAAACGAATAAAGTATTTCTTGTGTTGACTTGAAGGATGGATTGTTGTTTCTCTGTATTAAAACCTACAGATAGGTATTTTGTTGCATGAAATATCACAGATTACGTTTGTAGGGATGGATTTTGGAGTTGGTTACTGCGGCTGATAAGCCCTAGAGGAAGAAGATTAGCACTGTAATAATTCTTGCTTGAATCTCTTGCTCGAATCTCTTCATAGCTCTCTTTTTAGGATCTTGTGATAAAAAATCAATAACAAATACATCCATCTATATAAATATGAATCAATTTACTGTGGTGGTATCAGAAGGTGAATGCATGAATGAGTCAGTAGAAGGATGAATGGATGCATCAGTGCAAATAAGTGTGAGAGGGTACATATTTTTATTTGAGTGGCTAAACCCATCAATTACAAAAAAGACAATTGCCAAAGCTTGTTACTGTTTGCATTGCCTTTTAGCTGTGCTTTGTACATTGCTGTATATCAAAAAAGGCTGAAATGTTTATCCTCGAGAATGCTTGGATCCCTCTGTCTCTCCAGTGTTGCCTCTAGCTCTGTATTGTTTGCATGCACCTGGAAATACGTATTGAGAATGATCATTTAGGGTGAGAGGAGAAGCGCCCAGTCATGAAGGAGTCCTTAAAACAATTGTATAACATGCAAAAATGTATTGCATTTTTTACATCTCACTTAAGGCCATAAGCGATTACACATTTTGGCTTGAGATTAAATCTAGACAAAGTTTAAATTATGTCAGTGAAATACCCACAATATTTATTGATATTTCGCATTGAGTGGTTTCTCCGAATTTTTGACCACAGAAGACTGACTTGTAAAGAATGTCTCACAAAGAGACATTTCCTGATTTGACTAATCTCTTGCATGCCTTGTATACGCAAAAGGATACACAAGATACTGCCAAACCACATTCGTGCTAGAGCTAATTTCACAAAATTTTAGCAAACGTTTGCATAAAAATGCAACTCCACACATATTAAGATATCATTCTTCTCTTTGAAATGATTCATTAGGGTAGTGCTTTCAATTGCACTCAGATCACAACCGAATGCTAGGCCTGGTGTTTAGCTTCAGTGGGCATTCCCTCCTTAAGTATGCAGTATATGGTACATGTTGGACCTGGACCTTTTTGCAGGTTTACCTCCTGACTTTTACCTCCTATTTTTTAGAACTGGTTTTGTTGGCTTTCGGACTCTTGGCAGTTTACCACAGCTAATCAGTGCTAAAGTGCACATGGCCTCTGTATAAATTGTGATTCTGATTGGCTGTTCATGATTGGCATATTTGATATACTGGTAAGTCCTTAGTAAAGTGCACAATGTGTGCCCAGGGCCTGTAAATCAAATGCTACTTGTGGGCCTGCAGCACTGAGTGTGCCACCTACATGAGTAGCCCTGTAAATTTTTAACAGGCTTGCATTGCCTGTGAGTGCAGTTGTAAACTGCCATGTAGACCTGGTAAGTGCAACCACTTGCCAGTCCCTACCCTGCCCCTATACTACATGTAAGGCACCCCTAAGGTAGGCCCAGGGTAACCCCATGGGCAGGATGCAGTGTATGTGAAAGATAGGACATGTACTAGTGTGTTTTACATGTCCTGATAGTGAAATACTGCCTATTTCGTTTTTCATTATTGCAAGGACTAGCTCTCCCATTGGCTATCATCGAAGCTGCCTTGCAACATTTTACAAATGTAATTTCAATTGGGAAGCGCAAGAAAATTGGAGATTAGGCTCTCGGAGCTCAGAATTTAAAAACACATATTTTAGTGAAGGGGACTTTTAAATTGTGTGTTTGAAAATGCCAGTTTTAGAAAGTGAGCATTTTCTTGTTTAAACATCTTGTGCCTCTGCTTGCCCGTGGAATCAACGTCTGGTTTAGACTGACAGGGACCCGTTTGTGCATTCACTTTAGACAGTCACACAAAGGGACTTGAGGTGTGCCATGCATATCCTGATAGCCCACCACCAGGCTGAAAAGCCTTCCTGAGCTTGAGTGGTAGGAGTAGTTGTCCCTGATACCTGAATAGGGCTGTGCCTGGCCTCTCACAATGCTGTCTCCACCCCCAAGAGTATGTCTGGAGCCAAGATCGGGCCGGACAAGAGCTTGTGCACTACAAAGATGGTCCTTTGAAGAATGCCTACTTCAAAGGTCAAAAGGGGTAGAAGTATTTGACCTAAAACCCCAAACTTGTAGAACACTTCTGGATCAAGAGGAACCTCTGTCAAGGAAAAGAACTGAAGAGATGGGAGGAGGAGTACTGCCCCTTTGCTGTGTGTTGCTTTGCTGGGTTGGCCTGCAGTTGCTGCTTCTGCTTTGGAGAGGAAAGGGACTGGACTTCGCTTTGTATCCTGCTTGTGATGTTTCTCCAAGGGCTTGCCTCCTGTTGGAATTCTCAGGGTAATCAAAAGCTTCACGTGCAGAATCCCTGAACTTCACTGCTGGGAGTTCTGACCTTCCTTGTGGTGCCAAATGTAATTATGGGCCCTTGGAGGTTGCTCCTTCTGCAAAGACCTGCTTGAAACCATCAGAATTGACCGATCGCCCTTCCAGCGCCTGTTTTTCCGACGCATCACCGTCGTTCAGGAGAAATTTAGACACACTGCCTCCATGAGGCTGAAGAAACCACTGCAGCCCAAGTTCAGCGCACCATGTCTCCGAAGTTCGAGACCCCCGCACTGACTCCGACGCAGGTACTTTGTGTAAAATCAATAGTTCCATAGAGTTCTATGGACAGAATTGCTTGATACCTTTTAAAAGTCATATTTTGAGTTGTGTATGTTGAATTTGTGTTGTTTTGGTCTTGTTTGGTTTAGATAAAAATCCTTTATTTTTCGAAACTGGTATGGTGTCCATTTGTAGTGTTTTCACTGGGTTATTATGTGTGTTATGTACAAATACTTTACACATTCCCTCTGTGAGAGGCCTGACTGCTCGTACCAAGCTACAAAGGGTGTGAGCAGGGGTTATCTTTGGTGTGTAATCTCCTTATTCTGATTAGAAGAAAGGGTCTCTACTTGTACAGGGTGCAAGCCACTGCCAACTAGAGACCTCTATTTCTAACAGTACCAGAGTATCAAGGCCTAAATATTGTCTCACAAAAATGTAGAGACCTAAATATAATTTGCCAAAATATTGCTCTTTGGAGTTAAAATCATACACCGGGTGGCGCTATATTTTTGTAAAGAATATTAAGGACACGATATATGTGTCACACACTGCATTTATTAATTTTCTGACACACAGCCTTATTTAGTTTAGCTCACAGATATAGTGCAGTCCAGCATGTGATATTTCTTAGTTCATGTCAGTTCCTAGACATACACAATTCCCCAGTAGCTTTCCCCATTACTACAAGAAAGTCTGCCTTAATTTGCCTTAAGGTGCACACTGTTTATACCACTGCATGTTTAACATTACCAATGCATGTTTAAGATTCCCCAGGCCTTTTATTCCACAAAGTCTAGATGATTGCCAACGCTGGCATGTTCGAACAAGGAGGTTGATTTAAACACTTCAAGATCAAATTGCATGGAAATTACCAACAAATATTTTGATAACCTATGTGGTTATTAGTGGAATGCATTGAGGTTCTCTTCTTCATGATAGATTAAAAATGGAAACTAATCCTGGTCATTTTAATTAAGCTCAAGACATCTCAATCAAAGGAAAATGCTAATTAATCAGACGGAGATATGATGAACTTTAAAGAAAAGTATTGCGTTTTGTGGAAAGAAGTTAAAACGATATTGTTGCCCATTTTTTACATAGCTGTATATCGCACAGTTCAGTTTTGGATACGGCCTCAATATTGTAGTCCTTTGCAGTCCTTCATAATCTGTTATAATGGAGCAAGCAAAGTATTATACATTGACGGAGCCTGAGGGATTGAACTTAAAATGGCGAATAAGTAAGAAATTGCACATATCCATGTCCCGAAACAACTCTTATTATGCATTGTAGGTTCTGGAAAGAAATCCATAAAAAGTTTAAAAACAGTGTACTTTTTTTCCCCTTCCTGTATTTATGTTAGCACTCTTTGTAATGTATTCTGGTTTACGGCCATCGCTACCACACACTCAGTTACACTTTTGTAGCATGCTAGGTCAGTTAAGTTAAAAAAAATTCACTTGTTCAAACTTATGTTATGTGCGTATATATATCAATGTTAGAAATGGGGGTTTCTACTTTGCAGTGGTAGGTAGCTTTGTCCAAATAGGGACCCTTCCTTCTAGTCAAAGTAAGGGGGATACACACTTTAGATGACCCCTGCTCGCCCTGTGGGTAGCTTAGCACGAGCAGACAGACTTATCCCAAAGGAAATGTGTAAAATATTCGTACTCAAAACACACAGTAATACAGTGATAACACCACAAATGGACACCACACCAGTTTAGGAAATATAAAGGGCCAGATGTATGACCATTTTGCATACGCAAAATCGCATGCAAAAATGGCCATTTCCAGTGTACAAAAAGCATTCGCAATTGCCCAAAATAATTTGAGAGTAAATACCGCATGCTTTTTGCGTTATCAAAATTGCGGGTCACAAATTGCAACACGCAAAATTGCATGTACAGAGTAGACACACAGCGCGAGAATGCGCAAAAAGGCATATTTGTGCATGCAATTTACCACTAAGCTGAGTACCGGTGGTAATCAGGATCAACCTATAAAAGCAGACCCAGAAAGCATCACAAACCTTTCCACAATGGCTGCCCTGTACATGTTAGCAAGGAGGAGGCAGATAATGGAGGCATTGCAGAGGAGGAGAAGACAGGAGAGAATATTCAGAGTCAGGCTGACATTGTTGGATAAGAGAGATGAGGAGATTTATGAGCAGTACAGGCTAAGTAGCAGGGTTATACTAGAGCTCATTGACACCTTGAAGCCACAACTTAAGAGCAGAACCATGGGCAGCAATGCAATTTCCACACATGTGCAGGTGTTGTGTTCCCTCCACCTCTTGGCCACTGGTAGTTACCAGGATGTCATTGCAGTGGCTGGTGGTGTGTCTCAGAGTGCGCTTTCGTGTTTTTTCCATAAATTCTGAGACACCATGCTATACCACATACATTAACACATATACATGCCCAGAGATAATGAGGAATTAGACCAAACAAAACTGGATTTCCACCTAATAGCAAGGTTCTCACAGGTCATATGGTGCATAGATGGGACACATGTGCCCATATGTCCACCATCCCACATTGAATACATTTTTCATAACAGAAAAAGCACACACTCCCTCAATATCCAAGTAGTGTGTGACGCTAAAAACATCGTCCCAGATATTGTAGCCAAATACCCTGGAAGCACCCTCGATGCATTTATTTTCAGGCACTGTGGTTTTATATCAAAGGTTAGAAAGAGGTGACTTTATTACCTGTCACCAGGTGAATGTTTATTCGCTTGTATGTCTGTAGGCATTTAACATCAACATCATATATCTCACAACAGGTGACAGTGCGCATGCCCTGCGCTCATGGATCATCACACTGTATCTGTCTCCCAACAACATACATGAAAGGCAGTACAGCACTGCACACAAGCGAACAAGGACCGTGATTGAGCGTACTTTTTGAATATTGAAATCGCGATTCAGATGCCTACATAAGAGTGGTGGAGCCCTGCAGTATGGACCAGAGACAGTCTGTAAAATTGTGTGCTGCACAACATGACCTGCAGGGGTGGAATTCCCATGGATGTGTCTGACACTGATTCTAAGGATGAGGACCCGGGACCACCTGCCATACATCAAATGGATGGTAGCACTGCAGCAGAGGGGAGAATGCACAGGGACCAGATTGCCAACAACTCTATCTGAAAGGTACGTACACACCGGTTAGACACTCAGCTGTACAAGAACAAATTGTGAATAGCAATGGGTGCTTTAATTTTCATGCATCCCTTATCAAATTAGGATAACATGTCCATCGGTAACTGTAGGCATAAGCCTTAAAAATAAATAATTTGGGGTTTCGTCACCACAAATAATGAAATGAAAGTCACTGGAAATCTTTTTTGTGATAACAAAAAGTTCATTTCCTGCCCCTGTGTGTAGCCGGGCCAGAGCTGCCACTACCCAACCCAATGTGTCGGCTGCTGCTTCAGTGCATCATTGGTGTCTCTATGGCTGAAATGCTGCTGTGGGCTTGACACTTCACTGTCAGTGACACCAATGCCAACATCCCCAATGATCTGATTGGTCTGCAGTGTTTCCACTGCTGCTGTAATTTTTTCAAGGCTACGTGCTACATCCCCACTGTAGTGGCCCATCTCCACTTGAAGACCAAGTGTGCGCTTACTATGTTTGTTTGAAGCATGCGTCAGCCTATTGATTGCCCTGCTCAAATGATCAAGTTTCTGCCCCCTGCTGCGCTCAATGCACCTGTGATTTGCTATTTCTGCAGACCACTCTTTTGCTACGTCTGCCACAGTGTTGGTGAGGGCATCCAGTTTAGATGCTATCCTGGCCAGATTCTCTGCCAGTTTGTTGGTGATCATGCGGAACCAAACAACAAAACTCCAAAATACATGTAATAAGAATATGACTTTTCAAAGATTTCAAGTAACTGGGTCCATAGAAATATATGGGCGTGTGATCCTACACAAAGTACCTGTAGATGCATCAAAATTCACAAGGCCAAACAGCCACAGAGATGGGAAGCGTCGAGCAACAAAGAGATGCATCAGTTCCTGAGACCATGGGGAGGTGATGCAACAGTTCTGCTGCACGCAGAAGAAGTAATGCATTGAATCCGGTCTGTAGGAGGCAGTAATGAATCGATTCGAAGACGGTTCTGGTCCGCAGGTGGTGCATCAGGAAAACTTGCCACACAGGTGCCATGCATGGAAATCTGGGATGCTTCAGCGATCGCTACAGCTGCGTCGAGCGGCACTGCGTCGGTTTCTTCAGCCGCAATCCCTCGATGCATCCGTTTTTGCAGCGGTGAAAGGCGCTGCGTCGGTTTGGCAGCAGTGAGGCAATGAGTGGAGATTCTTCTCGCACAGCAGTGCTGCATTGGAAAAACAGCCACAAGACGAGCGATGCATCGATTTCTTCATTTACTTTAGGTTTCTTCCAGCTCCCAACAGCAGGATCAACCTCCAGTGGCCCAGAACTGGAACAGGTACCTCCTGGCAGGAAAGAACTATCAGCGGCAGATTTCATTGGATCTAGAAGTGAAGTATTTGTGTCCCTGAGCCTTCAGAACAGGAGGCTACCAGACACAGGCCCTTGGAGATCTTCTTCAAGTAGGTTCAAAGCAAAGTTCCAGTCTTTGTCCTCTCCTTGACCGAAACAGGCAACTACAGGCCAACCCCACACAGAAAAGGGGCAGTCCTCCTCCTCACAGCTCTTCAGCTCTTGTCCTTGGTGAAGGTTTCTCTTGAGTCCAGAAGTGATCTAAAGTTCTATAGTCTGGGCCCCAATATTTGTTTTCCATTTCTCTTTGTTCTTTTGTGGCAGAGAGGCTCTGTGCTAGGTCAAAACCAGTTCTGTTCTCTCTGGTACAGCTTCCCGGCAGGAGGTGGAGACAGCATTGTGTAAGGCAGACCAGGCACATTCAGGTGAAAGGAAATCTCCTCCCCCTATTCTAAATGCAGCCCATGTCAATTCAGCCCAGCCCTGACTCATCCAGGAATGGCAGGACACAACTCAACCCCATCAGTGGCTGTCTACAGTGAATGCACATCCGCAGCCCCTGTCACTCCAAAACCAGACAGTCCATCCACAAACCAACAGAGGCACAAAGGATGGCTAAGCAAGAAAATATTGACTTTCTAAAAGTGGTATTTTCAAACACACAATATAAAAATCATCTTTACTAAAAGATGCATTTTTATATTTTGAGTTCAGGCATACTAATCTCCATCTTCCTACCTTGTCCCAATGGAAAGTTATACTTATAAGATGTTATAAATAAACTCTCATTCTATCCTATGACACAGGTAGCCTTTCCATAGTGAAAAACGAATGTCACTGTAGATGAGGACATGTCACACACACCAGGACATGTCCTACCTTTCACATAGACTTCACCCTGCCCACCGGTGCACCTTGGGCCTACCTTAGGCGTGATTCACATGTGATAAAAGGGAAGGTTAGGGTCTGGCAAGTGGGTGCACTTACAAGGTCTCAATGGCAGTAAAAACTGCATGCAGACACTGAGGTGGCAAGTCTGAGAATCTTTTGCAAGGCTGCTTGTGTGGGTGGCACAATCAGTGCTGAAAGCCCACTAGCAGCATTTGATTTACATGCCCTAGGCACACACAGTGCACTGTAGTAGGGACTTAGTAGTAAATCAAACAAGCCACTCATGGACACCCCAATCCATAATAACAATTTCCACATAGAGCATATACACTTTAGCACTGATCAGCAGTGGTAAAGTGCCCAGAGTTCTAAAACCAACAAGAACAGGGTAAAAAGCTGGAGGCCAAAAGCAAAACGTCTGGCGAAAAACCCACTGAAAAAGCCAGGTTTAACAATTAACTACTACAATATTTCCAGATCTCAATAGTGTATAAAAGGGGCCATTGTTCCTTTTTGTTCCATAATGGTACCATAATTATAGCCACCCAAATCTCTCCCCTTCGCCCATTTCCTTCTCAGCCAACACTTTTCGCAGTTATTTATGTATCTACTGCTTCATTTAATTTCCAAGTTTCTTTACAATTTTCACATTTATTGCAAATGCCACCTGACTGGCGAGTGCCAGTGAGGATAAGTGCAAACACAACGGACGCTCCTTTACCTTATTTCTACTTTAAATAAATATTTAATCAATTAAAGAGTTCAAAAATACTTTTATATTTTATTAGTATCAAATCAACTAGTGCCCGAATCAGCAGGATTGTTAGACCTTCCTGCTTCACAGACACTTAAATCGAATTAAGCACCCCATTTGTTTGGACAATATTTTCCACCCCTGTTACTTATGCTCGGTTTTTGGGTCTCGCCTAGGCAGCACTTGCACTGTTTCTTCAAGACATGCTGTATTCAGTTATGGACTT
This sequence comes from Triturus cristatus, assembly GCF_964204655.1. Taxonomy (NCBI): domain Eukaryota; kingdom Metazoa; phylum Chordata; class Amphibia; order Caudata; family Salamandridae; genus Triturus; species Triturus cristatus. Next base: position 554,123,713 of record NC_140584.1, read on the forward strand.
GAAGCTCCACCCATCTTTTCAATTGGCTCCTGTTCCTGTCCTTTCTAAACAGTTGTTTTTGATTCATGAATAGGCTTAGTAGTCCCTCCTTACGACCTCCTTGTCTGCATTTGTAAACTCCCATAAGGACTGGCTATTTTACTTGTTTTGTTACTCTGTATGTTTTATTGACAGTCTGTGAGCACTATTTTCTTTAATGATTTTCTCCTATTGCAGGCTGGACATTCTTTCCTGCAACAGCGCCCACTTTTCCACTATCTGCTGACTGTCTGCTCCTCATCGCCGTGCTGAAACCTAAAGTGCTGCACCCGCTTTTATATTTTTATTTTATTTTGGCAGCACGGCACACTTTAACTAAAGTGGCCGTGTGCCTTCCTTTCTACTTTTTGGCAGCCCGGCACGCTTTAACTATAGCAGTCGCGCACCTTCCTTATCCTTGGATCTTGCACCTTTTCATCCACATTATTTGTTTTATTTTGGCAGGACAGCATGCTTTATCAGTAGTGGCAACTTGCCTTCCTTTCTCTTTTTTGGGCAGCGCAGCATGCTAACTATATTGGTCGCGCACCTCTTTTCCTCAGAACTTGCACTTTTTAATCCACATTATTTTGTATGTTGGCAGTGCGGCGCTCTATAGTGGCTGTGTGGCTTCCTTTCTTTTTTGGCAGTGTGCAGCATTTAATTGAATGACTAGCTTGTCTCCTGAGTTGGGCAGTCACATTAAGGCTTACTTTGAGACTTGCTTTTCACAAGATTACACATAAATATGGAAGATCAGATTCAACTTAATATCAAGTTTTTTTCCCCTAGTTTATGGGAGCTTCTTTAGCTGGCTTCTTTACATTTCTATCTAATTAGTCTCCTTGACAACCATTGGCCATGTGTCCCTTACCTCCAGGCAGCTCCATGCCTGAGCATTGTATCTCTAGTAGCTTCGGAAATTAGGACGATCATGGCCAGGGAAGGGGCAGGGGGCTCGGAGGCGGTTAATGCATGAGCATTACTGTGACACTACCTTCTTAGTCTGTTGTGCTGACATAACTGATGAGATGTATGAAACAGAGCGACTGGAAACACTGTAACAACTGCTGCAACATTGCTACAAATGTTAAAGATTAAATATATGTAACACTATCGTGCTGACATGCGTGGCAGCAGAAGTCCGTAGATGCTTCATTCGTCCTGCTGGGATTAATTCCCCCCACATGGCTGACTCTAGCACGTAGTCACGTGTCCCTCTAAGACCCGCCCGACCAACTCCGTTGACTGGAATTCCACCCGCCTCCGCCGGATCCATTCTTTTTGGGCAGCAGACTCTTAGAGCCCTGAAACCAAGTTGGCAGCCTGCACCAAATTGATCTGGGCTGGGATCCAATTTTTCATATCTGAACACACGCCCCACAGCCATCACCTATACCTGATTTCTCCACCGTACAACTGTACAGTCGTGATTACCTTGTGCTACCAGCACTATTTAAGAAATTAGTAACCATCGTCCTGATGATGACCTTAATTTGAACAGGTCGAAACGCCGTCGACAACACAGCGTTATTTGAGGCTTCAACAGGGTCATCAAACCTACCTAAATCATAATACTGCATTGATTTAACCTAATTTGTACCATTGACACTTTAACTTTTTGCTTTTACTGTTTTTCGCCGTTGACGCTAGTTTTTATCACCTGTGTCACTGCGCCGTTCACTTACACTAGGACGTTCAGTGCACACTTGGTTGTTATGGTTACTCCGAATGTAATTGTATTGTAGTGCTGTTATAACTACCTACAAATAACAACCCTTCTAAATCTTCTCTTGGTCTCTCTCTCCTTTTTTTTCCTTTTTCTAGTGATTTATACACGTATTGTAACGGTCTTTATTAATTACAACCGGTTAAGACACTGTTGTTTTCGTTATACAGAAGTCTGGGGCACAAGACATTATTTAGAGCAAGCTTGAGAAGGGGCTAGGCCACGGAGCTAATTTATTCTGATCCCACACCCTCGTTCTCCCTCTAACCCTGCCCTCTGCTACTGCATCTTGCGATGCACTTTGCGTGGACTTTGTCCACTCCATTCCAAACAAAAACACATAGATAAAAGACATTGTCATTTACAAGGCCAATAGCTCTAATTCTTGCAAATGTGAGACCTGTTGCATTGCAAATGCTTGCTTATTATTAAGCTCCAGGTTTCAAATCAAGACTTTTCTTCCATTTGTATCTGAATAAAGATATGCATCTTATTGAGGATTGGAAAATTTTTGTGTTTGCTATAAGAGCTGGTCTGGTGTACTACCCTGTTTCGACATGACCCCAGTGGGGAACCTTTGTGTGAAATACGTTGAATATAAGAGGACCTGTATTAATATTATCAGTAGCCACTCAAAAATGTATTTTAATCTTATCACAGAGTTTGGGGTATTATTTGCCTGGTTTTATATGGCAATACATCAGTTGTTTTTGAAAAATAACTGTAGATGTGCTATACAACTGGCACACCTCCATTACATTTCCCTTAATGTTGTAGTGGTACATATGTGAAACAAGCATTGGCAAAATTGATAGGTCTCAGCACTAAATCCTATTGGCTTTGCCAGTGCTTTTTGGTTTGTGAACGATGGCTGCCAGAAGTGCACGTGCATCTCTACGGCCCATCTTTGAACGGGATTATGAAAAGACAGTGCATTCTAAAGGTGGCTGCCGCAGATGCATGCACACCCACAAAGGCCATGTTTGAATACATTTTAGTTTAGTTTTACAAATCCCTTTCGAAGATAACCTCCATGGGTATGTGTGCATCAGCAGACGGCATCTTTGTAAGCATTTCATTTTAATTGTATTAATCCCCATTAAAAGATCACAGCTGTAGATGTGCGTGCATATATTGTGGCCATCTCTGAATGAGATTAGGGTAATTTTTTTTTAAATCAGCAGTGAGAGATGCCTGCCACGCACATGTGCACATACGCACGTGCAGGCCACCTCCTTGAATTGGTGAAACACATTTTAAGATGGCTGCCCACCTAGAATATAGCGCATGCCCAGAAATTAGCATGGGAGCTTTGTGGGCGGGGAAAGGGCATGAGTGTCCTGAGTGACTAATGGGAAAGGGAAGGGGATGATAAATAAGAGAAGGATGGGGAAAAAGAGAGGGAGAAGGGGGGAGCAGGGAGAGAAGGGAGTAACACAATAGTCTCTTACATGTACTGTAATGCAAGGCCTGACTTCAGCAATGAAAGGAAAGCATAACCAATCAAGACACTGCTAGGTCAAAATGATCCTGGGCAGCGGGACAAACACAAGAACAGGAAGGAAAGCCAGTGAATCAGAGGCATGGAACTGAAATAGATACTAAAGCTATCTAATCATTATCAAAGGCCTGACCCAAAGCTCATTCTATGCGTATGCAATGTACTGGAAACAACAGGCTTGCCACCACAGCTTTCTATATTTGAGACCTAAAAATGTCCAGAAACATGATTACTAGACTGACTTGGTTACCCATCCTCACCATTGCCAAAATAAGAAAAATCATGGGTATAGTCTGTTTACCATGTCCACAGTAAACTTACTACCATCTGCTAAAATTAAGTACCAGATGGTAGTTTATTTACTATGGGTGTGGTAAAAAGACTAAGGATGACAACTCTACAAAAAGCAGTAAGTGAATAAGCATATTTCCCGAAAAAGAGATATCCTGCTTTCCAATAATGGGCTTCATGAGAAAAGATGCATAGCCTTTCTTGGGCTTTCCTCAACCTAGTCCTGTGTCAAAAAAGGGCTCAATATCCAGCAGGGACACATCCTCTCCCACTGGTTTTGACAAAACAATATGCCCTTGGGCGTCAGCATAAAACAGTTAGAAAGTACAATGAGTTCTAAATCGCTGCAAAATGGAGGTGACGTGTGCCTTTAGGTTTCATTCGCCAAGTAACAGAGATGTTCTATGTGTCCAAGTTCTGTTATTGATTCCAAAGCGAAGTGTTTCTTTAGCCTTCCTGACTTTTTGTCTGTTAATTGAAGAGTCACAAAATGATGCAAGTAAGAAGTTATTGGGGCAGCTTAGAAAGCTGCTGCACCTTCAGTTGAGATGAGATCAGAGCCTGCCACATGGCTGTAGTGCATCTCGTTATAGCCGTTTGATAATCCTTGAAGCTTATTCCCACTTCTGTGTGATTTTGGCTGTGCCGTTGTTACTACAAGGTCACACACACAATGTTATTGCTGGCAGAGGATTTTTAAGTAAAGTTGTTGCTTGAAGGAAGTGATTGCTTGACCGAAAGATTGTAATTGAGTGACTTTTCTTCACAAAGATGCTACCTATGGCCACAGTGATTTTCCGTTGCTGGACCAGTGAAGAATATTATTTTTTGAATGTATGTCTTCATCCCGCCGTCTTTTTCCCCACAGGGAATCACAACGCGGTCCTTGTAATTCCGCATACCATTACTCCGCAAGTCGGAACAACGACTTGCGGAGGGGGGGCGCTGGATGTTGGAATAGTATAATTTACTATTCCAACTCCAGTCTGTGTGGACTCTAGGGAAGGTGTTGGATTTTAAATCCAACACCTCCCCCCCTCCGCAAGTCGTTGTTCCGACTTGCGGAGTATGGTATGCGGAACGTTGTTTACCTTATTTTTTTCATACAGTGTGCATTATCATTGTTATGCATTAGGGAGCTGCTATAAATACCTTGTGCTGTTCTCATGCGACACAATGTATGCCCTGCTCGTATTCAAATCTGAGACTTGCAAATCGCACAAACATCTCTGCATGATATGCCTGATGCACTGAGCTACCATGTTAGCCTTTGAGACTCCTTCACAAAGTTGCTATTGACTAAGGAATTCTTAAAGCAACACCACGGCCCTCATTACAAGTGTCATATTATTTTTAGGAGGTAAAACCACCTTAAGAAATATCATTACAGCAGAATTTGGTTTTGCACAGCTGTGGTTTTACTTCCTCATTCCAAGTGTTGCTGATTGGAATAACAGAAATGTGATACTGCACATTTATCCCTTGGTGACCTACAAAAAGCATAACCCCTCCCAGACGTACCAGTGACCCCCGTCCACTCTTACTTGTGCAACATTACCTACCACTCGGGTAAGCAGAGTCGGAGTCTTAGCTGGTACATAACAGCCGTAGTTTATTTGAAAGCGTGAAACATAAATATCACATTTCTCTTGGTCATTCGTACACTCCATGATTTGAACTCTACATCACATCTATACAATTATCACATTTTGATGCAATGGTCCATAAACTCCTGACAGCACTTCGAGCACAGCCCCCTAAGTGACTGCCCTCCTTTGGTGTCTAGTGCATGTGGCCCACAGGCTTCCCTTGCTATTTATATCTGAGTGGGTGGCCGTCATCACAAGGACACTGTTTGCTACAGCTCGTCATCCTAGGCTAGGGTACTTTCTTGTCTGTCTACTTTGTGCTCTTTCTGCCTTCTTTGCCCTTTCCCCAACTTGCGCCTGCGACCCCTGAACTTCGGTCTGGGTGGGTGGGCCAACGTTGGGCAGTCAAGGCTTGCCTTTCATGATCTTCCCTCCTTCCTTATCCCCTTGCCTTGGCAGAGCCCTTTGATCTGATTGGGGGTTTCAAACCCCACAAGCCAATCACCTGCCCCTTTTTTCCATGGCACCAGGCACTTTTTCGCTGGCATTTCTCCTTGCACCGGAGGGGCCCGCCCTCTGGAGACGTTCTGCATGGGCCTCCCATGGATCAGGCACTGCCTTGCCGGCCCGCCCCATAATCCCTCCCAGACATGCGAGTGACCCCCTCCGCCCACAACCTTACTCATGCACCATTACCTCCCCCATTGGGTAATCAGAGTCGGAGTCTTAGATGGAGCATAATGGCCACAGTTTATTTGGAGACATGAAACATAAACATCACATTTCTCTTTGTCATTCATACGCTCCATGATTTCATCACATCTATAAAATTATCACATTTTGAAGCATTGGTCCATAAACTCCTTCCAGTACTTCCAGCACAGCCCCCTGAGTGACGCCCCTCCTTTGATGTGTAGCACTTGCCGCCTGCTCCCCCAGTGCCCCTGCCGAAAGGTATCCTAAAGACACTGTTTTTCGTGGCTCATCATCCTAGGCTAGAGTGCTTTTTTGTCTGCCTACTTTGTGCTGGTTCCGCCATGCTGCCTGTGGTTCCGTGACCTCTGTTAGCTCCCTCTTGCTCCCCCGCTTTATTATGAAAATCCCAACTGCTCCAGCACCCCTACCAGGTTAAGCAGGAACGTATCCATCCCCACACCCTTCAGATGAATGCCGTCCGACTCATAGTTCCCTGTTGTCTTAAAATTGATGAGGCTGTGCCTCATAAACCCTACCTTTCCCCTTGCAGACTTTTGCCATTGAAATATTCAGCTTTCTTCTATACCTTTCTAATGCTGCATGGTTCTGTGCTCCCCACCATGCGTGCCGTGATATGATCTCAGACCTTATGACATCCGCAGGACGGATCAGCCTTGCAACCGCTGTTAACCCAGATATCATGGCCCCTAATGAGTATTTCCTCCCCAGGGTTGCTAGGTGGTTCCTCCCAAGGTGCACCAGAACTGTGTCTGGCCTTTCTCCCTGCCCTAGTGTTTCTTGGACGGCGGGTAGCAGTTGAGCCCATGGCAGGCTTCACTGCCCCAGTCATGTCACAGATGGGTTTCTCACCATTTGCCCTTGTAGTCCTTACGAGCCTCGGCCCACCTGCGCGTCCTTGTGACGTACAAATGTCACAGGATCCACACACTGCGCCCGTTTCCATGGGACCCTGCTGTGGGACAAACAAAGTCAGACCTCGTTTTGGGTCATATGTATGTTAAAGACCCCTGACGCCCAGCGACCTAGCTGCTTGATGCGCTCCTTACTTAGCCCACTAACCGCTGCTGTGGTATGTGAAATTAATGCAACACGAGCTCCTTGGCTGGCACACCCGCATTGCTTCTTGCCATTCTCAATACTGCTGAAAATTAGAAGCAGCTCAAATACAACCCATCTTGGTGCCTGTATACCAGTCTCCCTCTGCATATTCTCCACCCCAAATAGTCTCGCATGAGGCAAACTGGGCAGCATGCCTTGTTCTCCACGCAATCCTGGAGCTCCTCCCTTTCCCTTCTTGATTTGTTTTGGACTGACGTAAGTATACTGTTATATGCCCATCGTCCATGTTGATGTCCTCTCCTGGCATGCACGCTGACTGTGTTACTATTGGAAGGGGCTACCAGCTCGCTCAACCTGTATGCCTCAAAGAATACCAAGGCGTATGCTGCTCTGAACAGGGTGCAGGGACAGAATATCGAGTTGGAAATGTCAACTTACGCAAATATCAAGTTGGAAATATTGTGACACAGAAATATCAACAGCAACAATATTGTGGTCAAGAATACCGAATTTAAGGTAAGAAATATCGTTTTTTAAAATATTGAAGTCATTAATATTGTTTGCAAAAATACAGTTGTTTAAAATATCGATTTTGAATTAGTGTTATGTATTTTGGTATGTATTTTAAATGTAGGTGATCTATTTTTTTGTATAAGTATTTCTTTTGTTTTTTTAATATACGTATTACATTTTTAGTAGTTATTAATTGTATTTTAATAAAATTTTGCATTTTTTAGTTCTGTAGCGGGTTGTGGGTTTATAGGGGAATAGGGTGGGAAGTAATTTAATTATATTAATTTAATTATCATTTTTTTATTTATTGGTATTAATTTAATTAGATTTTATAGTTTTACTTGTGGGAATTAATGTATTATTAATTGTTTATTAATTGGTTGTTGATTATTATTAATTGATAATTATGTTAATTGTGTCAATTGTTTAGGAGCGGGTTGTCGGTTTATTGGGGCATAGGGTGGGAAGTAATGTAATTATAATAAATGTATTCATATTTTGGATTTATTTATATTTATTTAATGTATATTTTATAGTGTTAATTGTGGAAATTATTTTGTTATTAATTATGTATTAATTGGTTGTTTATAATTAATTAACTAATTGGTAATTATGTTAATTGTGTAATTTTGTTATGAGTGGGTGGTGGGGTTTATAGGGGAAAAGGATGGGAAGTAATTTAATTATCATAAATTAATTATTATTTTTTATTTATTAATACTGTTTTTTTATTTAAGTTGTGTTGTGCTAATTGTGGGAAGAAATGTATTAATAATTAATTGTTTGTTGATTATAATTAATTAATTGGTAATTATGTTAATTGTGTAATTTGTTTGGGAGCGGGTGGTGGGGATTATAGGGGTAAAGGGTGGGAAGTAATTTATTTGTAATTAATTAATAATTATTTGTTAATTAATGCTAATTAATTAAATAAAATTTAAGGGGGTCAGTAGCATGGCGGGCGGATCGCCACTGCCTAACCGGCAGTGGCGATCCACCCGTCAAAACACCACGCCTGATAGCCTGTTACCCCCCGCCACTTTAGCATGGCGGGGGGTACTGCGGCGGACGGAAAGACCATCCGCCAGCTTTTCCGCCGGTAGGCAATCATCACGATTGGCTACGGGCGGAAAAGGCCCACAACATGGTGGCGGTGCCTTGCAGGCACCGCCATCCATAATATGATGTTGGCGGTTTCATGCCTTTCTATGGCAGAGACTCCGCCATGGGAAGGCATGTGGGAATCGCTTTGGGGGCCTGTTGTGGACCCCCGGGGGGGTAGGAGGATGGGCGCTGCACTTGGGGGGACCCATGGTACCCCCTTACATTGGCATCCACAAGGTGGCAGGCACAGCATGATGCCTGTCACATTGTGCATGCTAATGCACAACATGCATTTACAACATTGTGGCGGGTGCTGCTCACAGCACCGCCTGCCACAATGTTGTATATGCGGGATGCGACTACCACGGTGGCGGTCACATCCTAATTGGCGGTTCGGCACCGCCACACCACTGGCGGCTCGTTCCAGCACCGCTAGGGCATCCCAATGGACCCCTAAATATGGCAATTGTGTAATTAATTTTAGAAGTGAGTTTTGGGGTTTATAGCGGTAAAGGTTGGTAAGTACATTCTTTTAAATTAATAAGTTAATTGATATTAATTTATTAATTTAAAATTAATTATGGAAATTGTGTAATGATTTTTAGGTGTGGGTTGTGGTGTTTATTGGGATAGAGGGTGGTAAGTAATGTATGTTTAATTAATTGATAAATAGTTGATCATTAATATTAATTCATCAATTGATAATTATTAAGGGTAATTGTTTATTTTTATTTTGTGTGTGGGTTTTGGTTTTATGGAGGTAACTTTTGGGGAGTAAATTACTTTGTATCTGTTTTAATTTATTTTTTAATGAATAATATTTCTTTAATTGATAATTAAGTTAAATATGAAGGTACCTTCTTTTCTTATTTAGATGTGTGTTGTAAATTGTGTGGTATTATAGGGTAGGAAATAAAAAATATAGAATGTATGTAATAATTAATGTTTTTGTTTATAAATAATTTATATTTAAAGATAGTTATTTGTAAATTATTTTACATTTTTTTAATATAATCTTTCTATATATTTGTTATATCTATTTCACATTAAATATATTTCTATCTTTTGTAGTTTTTTATATTTTTATATATGTTTTATATTCTTGTTTTTTAAAATCCTTTTTTTTTTTTTTAGTAAACAATTGATAGACATAGGGCAAAACTGTAAGAATGTGTGATGTTCATGACAAATGGAAGAGAAATACAGGTATCTTTTACATTCAGTCTGACCATTCAGTCACCAGATTCATAGAAAGTCTGTCTGTGAACCAGGGCCTATATTTAATTCGTTAATATACTGCAAAGTGTTTGAAATCAGCGACATTTATTGCTGGTTTCAATACATTTTGAAAAATAATGCTTAGGAATTGTTTTAGATGTAAAACTGTAGTTTCTTGATCCTTTTTGTGCAACAGATCTGCAATCTCTTGTCTTTTTTTGTTTTTTTTAGGTTTTTTTAGAAAAAAAGCACTGAAAAAAAGTTACTAGTGCATCTAAAGTGCATTACCAATAAAGTGCTAGTGCCTTATTATCGCCTAAAACCATCATAACTGCAACATTTAAAAAAAGATTATGGCTGTAGCAGCTAATAACATCTTTGACCGATAATACAGAATACATCATTCTATAAAATGCAACAACTAGAAAAGTGCTAGTGCTTCTAAAATGCCATATAGCAAAAAAAAAAAAAGTGTTAGTGCCTTATAATGAGAGCTACTACATCAATTTTATAAACACAAGTGTTAAGATCCCTCTTTGGACTTTTCTAAATCATTAAAAAACTTCCAATTTTTTTCGAATATCCTAGTGGCCCCCCACCCGTCTAGCATATGCTTCTTCGAATTTTCGAGTCCTTTTCATTTTATTGAACCATTTCTAATGAGAGGGAGCTTCAATAGATTTCCAATTCTGCCGAATTGGAGAACGAGCTACCATACAGGAAATAAATACAAAGGCTTTTTCGGCCTCGGATAACATTGTTCCATCTCTGCAAAGTCCAAACAAAGCGGCTTTGGCCTCAAACAAAACCCTCTTTCCGATTGCTTGCTCAATATCAGAAAAAACTGCCTCCCAAAAAGGCCTGATCCGTGGACATGCATAAAAAGTATGGTACCATCCACCTTCCCCATCCATCTGGCAACGAAAGCCCTTGTTCTGAACTCCCGGGAATCTTTTTTTTAAGGCGGCCGGAGTTAAATAAGAAAGCCATCGTGATAAGAAGGCCATCCTTTTAAAGTTCGCGGCACGCAATTATTTACTTCCTAGATAACAGATGGCCTCCCACTCTTTCAAAGCCAACCTACATCCTGTATCCCAAGCTATTTTACCCAAATGGTTCTCTATCACGGGAGCTTGGCCTTGTAGTTGTAGCAGCCTGTGCCAGTTTCCTACACCATTAATATTGGCCCCATAGAGAGCCAATGCCAATTGATTAGGGGCATCCAATATAGCACTGATATTCTTTAACAAGTGAACAATTTGTATATTTTCAAAGAAAGCCGGTTTCTGGTGGCCCTCCGCCCTTGCCACTACTTCTTGCCAAGAAATCAGCCTATTTTGAATTATAAAATGTCTTAGCTCGGATAATCCACAGCCTTCCCAAATGTTAATATGCCTTAATTGCAGCTGGAGACCGAGACTAGTACATTCTCTCAGTTTTAGATATTGGAAGCCCGAAGAGCCTGTCTTTTTAAAAAAGGACTGGAGTCTAAAAAAGTGATCTTTTAAAGTCTTGTATCGTGTCTTTTTAGGAAGTTTTTAAAAACACTCGAGTTTGGGAACCAATTTCTTGCGTCATCTTATCTAAAAAAAAAAGCTGTCTCTGGTACTTTTAGATCCCAACAAGCCAGAAGCAAAATCTAAAAATCGGCCTCATAATATGTTCTCACATGCGGAAGAGCTAAACCCCCTTGTACGATAGGTAATTGCACGACAGTCAATTTCACCCTTGGAACTTTCTTGCCCCAAACGAATTCCCTAAATAGGGTTTCAATTTCCCTAAAATAAGACTGATTTATCTTGAGTGGGACATTAGTGAATAAAAAGATAAGCAACGGAAGTATGGACATTTTGATTAACGAAACTCTACCCACTATCGAAAGGGGGAGTAATATCCATTGATCCAAGAGATTTTTAATCTTATCCTTCATTCTTAAGTAGTTCAATTCAAATAGCTGTTGGTACTGGCTAGATACAAATATCCCAAGATATCTTATAGGATCAGACTTAGTTGCTTGTATCTTTAAGCAAGATGGGAAAGAATTCAGATCTGCGTTAAGGGCAAGAACTTCAGTTTTATTGGCATTTATGTTATACCCGCCTATTTGTTCAAAATGTAAAAATTCCCTTAAAACCATTTCGAGATTATCTTTATTCGGAGTCAGGTATAAAATAATGTCATCTGCAAAGAGTTTTAGCTTGGCCATACCAGGGATCGGTGGTTGAATTGCAGCATTATTCCGTATTTTAATTACCAAAGGCTCTATAAAAAAAGTAAAAAGCAGTGGTGAAAGCGGACAGCCCTGCCTGGTTCCACGGTTTATTTGTATGGTTCCTGCACGACTTGAGTTTATTACTACCAGAGCCGTGGTTCCCTGGTAGATATTACGTAACATATTAATTACATGGGCAGGAAAACCAAACCGGCCAAGCATAACGAACAGGGTCCTCCAGTTCACGAGGTTGAAAGCTTTCTCAGCATCAACCATTACAATACTTGCCGGAATAAGATTTGTGTTAAAATAATCCAAGGCATGTATTAAAAACTGGGTATTAGCCGCCATTGATCTACCTGCTATGAAGCCAGTCTGATCTTTGTGGATTATCTCTTGGGCAGCAGGTAAAAAACGCTCTGCCCACACTTTTATCAGGATTTTATAGTCTGAATTCAAAAGACTGATGGGCCTATATGAATTTACATCTACCGGGTTTTCATCTTTTTTGACAAAGGACACAATTATTGCTTCTTTAAACTCTGCGGGGACTAAACCACCCTTTTTAACAAAGTTCAATAATATTTTTAAGAGGATAACTAGTTCTTTTAAAAACACTTTATAAAACTCGATAGGGAAGCCATCCTGCCCGCAAGCTTTTGCCCCAGCTGTTGTTTTTATGGCTGTCGCGATCTTGGCAGCTTCCACATCCAAACCCAGTTCATTGATCCGATTATCTGGCAGTTTGGGAACATTCATATTTATGAAATATTCCTGGATCGTCTCCTCCTCCATTGAATATTTAGTAGAGTAGAGCTGGCAAAAATGGTCCACAAAGATCTGTGGGATATCGCTGCCATTAACCACTTCTCGACCAGTCCGCGGGTCTAGTACTTTAGAAATTATAGCCGATTCTTGTTTTTTTCTTGTGGAGTTTGCAAAAAATGTACCAAATAACTGGCTTTCTTCATAGACTCTTTGTTGAAAAATTTGTGAATTTCAAACCTCCTCTAAAATGAAAAAGTCCCTCAACGCTGTTCTTGCCTGCTCATATTGATTTGGGAGAAGCTGAAGTTGAAGAGCATATTCCTGATCCACCTCAGCTTGCAATTTAGCTATCTTAGTTCTCCGGATGTTGGACTGGGCGGCCGTAAAGGCCATTATCTGCCCGCGGGCTGCCACCTTACACCTCCCCCACTGAGAAGGGTGCTGCGGTATTCTCGTTGATCTGAAAATATTCTGAGATCCACTCTCTAAACCTTTTTACCCAGTCCTCATTCTGCAAAAGGAGATGGTCGAGCTGCCACCTGGGCTGCTCCCTACTTCCTCCCCCAAGGACCATTTCTACCCTGACATACGCATGATCTGAAAAAGGGTAACATCCAATGCCAGCCTCTTGGACCTGGAGGGATCTGGAGTTAAGAAAAAAATCAATTTGAGATGCCGTCCGAAGACGGTGTGAATAGCAGGTATAGAATTCCTTGTCTGGATTAATTTCCCGCCATGGATCACCAGTTGGTATTCTTGCCTGATGGCTTCGACTAATTTTTTTGTATTTGGTTTTAGTTGTTTTTTGTTCTTATTGGAAGTGTCTTTCCTTATGTCCTGTATAAAATTGAAGTCCCCTCCAAAACCACCTGGCCGGGGGCTCCTATCAATAGATCATTAATTTGGACCAGGGATACGATATCATCCGAAACAGGGCCATAGTAATTTATAAAGTTCAATACTTTCCCCTGTAGCCTAGTTACCACCCAGATCCATCTCCCATATGTATCCCTATGCACTTGTAAAAATTCCCAGGGAAGTTTACTTGAGAAGTAAATTGCTACTCCTCCCACCGCAAGGCCTGAAGACGCAAAAACTTTTTTTGAAAAAGCCTTGGGTGTAAATAATTTGGGAGAGTTAGATTTCAAATGTGTCTCCTAACAAACAAAACTTGGGGATTTAATGATATTAGCCATCTAATAGGAGCGCCATGCTTTTTTTGTTTAACATTCCATTTGCGTTGACTGATAGGATCTTACATTTACTGGTTTCTATGATTAGTTCTACTTTTGGAGTAGGCTCCTGGCCCACTCCCTACCAAAACTTTAACTTTTGCAATCTCTGTACCTTCTGCTCGTACTCTTTTTTTCTGCTGTGAATTCTAACCCAGGCCCTCCCGCCCCCCGCAAATTGTGAAAAACCCCTTGGTGACCACGCTAGCCACATTTTGCCCCTCCCAATTTACCTCCTGGGTGCCATGGAATTGCACCCTAGGTGGTCCCACTTGCCCCAAACCCCCAGCAATATTTTAAAGGAATCCAAAGTTTGGCTAACAAATATACATATCTTATGGTAAAAGAGACTGAGGCCATATAATTATTCTATCTGAATATCATTGCTTCATACACTGGATCCTGTCGAAATCTCTTTTAACAATGCCTGGGCTTCTTCTAAATCAGAGAACATAAAAAATGTCCCTTTCACTAAGACTCTCAATTTCGATTGCTGAGCAATTGATGCTTGAGCACCGTGAGCTTTAAACAAATGAATAATCTTGACAAACTCTTTCCTTCTCTGAGTAGCAACGGCAGTCATATCCGAAAAAATGCGACACTTAGTAGTCTCGTTTACAAAAAACTGCCTCTGCTGGATCGCTCTTGTCAAGATTCTTTCCTTAATACGAAAGTCTGCAAAATTCAGCAGAATTGTTCTTGGTATCGTAGAATTAGGAAAAGGTTGTGCTGGGACGCGGTGAGCTCTTGTAATCGTGAGATCCCCCTAAAACTCAGGAAGAACTTTCTGTTTAATAAATGAGTTTACCCAAAGGAGGGTTTGGGAGCCTTCAATACCTTCGGGAACACCAACGATCTGAAGGTTGTATCTCCGAGAGTGGTTTTCAAGCTCCTCCAATTTGTTTTCCATGTATTTTTTGTTTTTAGCCGCCTCCTTTACCTCTATAGTTACCAAGTTCATTTGGTCCTCCAACGCTGAAATTCTGGCTTCCGCCTCCTGAAGTTTGATGGGAAAGCAAGTCATCACTTCTTCTATTTTCCCCAGCCATTGATGCAGAGAGGCGATTTCTTGTTGCGTTTTTTTCATTTTGCGGACCTCCTCCAATATTAGATTCAACTTGTCTCTTATATCTAACTGATAGACACCCAAAGTCTCGGTATTTTGGCTGGAATTGCTTTGTACATCAACGTCCCCAATACTAGTATTTCCAGCCTTGGGAGCTGCCCGAGTAGGTACAGCTTCTGGCAATTCTTTCCCTTGGGATCCTGATTGGGTATGAGGTTGAGTCTGAGGTTTCATTTGGGGAACCATCAAGTTCATTGAGGTATCAATCACTGTCCTCTAGTTTCGCCTATTACTCCTTGTACCTGGGCTGCAATTAGCGAGGATGGAGGCATCTCTACTAAGCTCGAGGGAGTTAAAGAGATTAGGGGTGCCACTAAGTCTTGTGCTTGATCTTGGGTTTGACCTTGGTGTACCATCGAGCCTTCAGAATTCTCAGACACTAAATTGCATTGAGGTGCTTCCTGCTCTTCGGGACCCGGGCATGAAGATACCGGTTCGAGTCCAGACCCTGATAATGGGCCCTTCGATGTTTTTGAGGCTGGGCTAGGGCTTGAGGAGGAAGATTGTGAAGTGGCTTTCTTTTTTTTTTTAATGGGAACTCCTTCACCTCCTTTGAGCTTTTCTTTAGGCCATCTAATGTGAAATTGCCTTGTAGAGACTTGGTGGACACTGTGGCCGCTTCTATTGACTCCGGTATAATAGACCACTGACCGTTCCCTGGTCTCTCATGTTGCGGAGAGACAGTGGAGGGCAACTCTTCCTCCTCCGAGCTTTCAAAAGTACTATCGAGCCCAGGGGAATTGGAGTTAGAGTTAGGGTTTTTTTCCTGTTTGGCCCTGCATGCAACTTCTTTTGCCTGTGCTAGGCGTGTTTTTGCCTTAAGGCGGGCCATAGAGTCTGGTTTAGTAGCAGCATTAGCGTTCTTCAGAGGTTTACCCATTCTTACCCCCTCTTCAATCTCTGTATTTCAATGTTTTTTTCTTCTTTGATTTAATTTAGTCACCTCTCCCTTCCAGCTATCTCCCCATGGTCCTCCGTACCTGGATTTTTTTTTCATCCTGCTCCCGAAGGCTTTCCAAAGGCTACCTGTCCCGTTTTTTTTTTCCTTTCTACTCCACTGGGCTGCCTGCCGCCGTCCTCTCACCAGCCCTGAACACCACACCAGCTTCCTCCGGCCGCCTCCAGAGAAGCGGACCAGCACAACCCCACAAGAACATCAGCGAAGAATCACTGCAGTCAAAATCCCCAGAGCTGTAGCCGGGCGTCTGAATACCTCACACCACTTAAGAACGCTCAGAGTCGTGCAGAGCCTCCCACTCGCTCTCCCGATGTATCCAGCATCCTCCAGCCTCTCAGCACTCTCGACTCCCCTTGCGGGCTGCTTCGGGAATAAAATACCTCGCAACCTGCTTCGATGGTCATAGAGTCTCGCGTCTGCCGTCGTCCTTGGCCCCAGCCCCTGGTTAATTCACCAGGAGATCTCCCACCACATCAAACCGCGGAGAACGCGGAAGATGCTAACCAGGTACCGGTCACCATTACTGGAGGAGGGGCAGCGGGTCACCTGTGGCTACACGGAGGCGTGGTTCTCCATGTCAGCCCCCTAAAATCTTTGTGTTTGTTTTAAATTTGGAACTGACTCCAGTGGGAATATTAATTTTTACCCTCCTGCTATTCAACACTTTCCCTAGTGTTGCACTGACTGAAGTGGGAATAGTAATTTTTACCCCTCCGCTATCCAACATTTTCCCTACTGTTGCATTCACTGGAGTGGGACAAGTCATTTTTACTACTCCGCTAGCCAACATTTTCCCTACTGTTGCACTAATTGGAGGGAGAATAGTAATTTTTTACCCCTCTGCTAACCAACACTTTCCTTACTGTTACACATACCAGAGTGGGAGAAGTAGGTTTTACCCCTCCCCTGTCCACTATCCAACACTTTCCCTACTGTTGCACTCACTGGAGTGGGAATAGAATTTTTTACCCCTTTGCTATTCAACACGTTCCCTAATGTTGCACTCACTGGAGTAGAAATAGTCATTTTTACTAGTCCGGTATCTAACATTTTCTCTACTGTTGCACTAACTGGAGAGGGAATAGTAATTTTTACCTCTCCGCTATCCAACACTTTCCCTTTAATGTTAATGACTTTTAAATAGTTTAATGTTTTAAATTATAATATAATGTATTTTTTTATTAGATTTCATGTTATAGGTGTGTGTATATATATATATATTTATTTATTTGTACATTTTTTATATATTTACAAAATTAATTAAAATTGTATAATTGTTTCAAAGTAAATATATATATATTACATCATTTTATATATGTATGTTTAAATGTTTTGAATTACATTTATTTGTTGTATTTGTTAAATGTATATTACATCTAAATATTTTTTTTAAGTTGAGTTTATTATTTAATATATTTAATATTATTTTTTATATGTATATTAAAATCGATATTTTGTACAACTATATTTTTTACATCAATATTTTTTCCCAATATATTTGTACTTACCATTATAAATATAGTATGTCGATATTTTTGACATCGATATTTATAACTTGATATTTGTGAATGGGGATTGTGTGGGGGTCGATATTCTATCAGTGAACCTCTGAACAGCACTACCTCAAGGTTCTGCCTGCAGATATCGGGGAACGCCTCAAGCAGTTTTGTCAGCACTGAAAATTCAATTGCCCATCTGTGATCTCTGCGCCACGGTTCAGTGGGTAACAAAGGTCCCAGCAGCCTCCGCAGAGCGGGGGAGCCCGAGCTCCAGGGAGCTCCCTTAGCACAGTACCCTGGCCTGAGATCTCCTGAATAAGTCCGGAAAGGGGGGCCCTCCCTGCACTTTGCAGGGGGGACCCGTCAAGCTTCGTTATGCTACTGCCTAGGTTGCACCCTTCCACACCCTTTTATTGCTGCCCTGCAGTAGAATGAATTAGTCGGATCCACCTCTGTTGTCAGTTTTGCATAATGTGACATCTCACTGAGGTGGTCCTGTGCACATGCCCTACTTTTTCCCTCTTGGAAAGCCCAATGGATGAAAGCAGTTACTTCCTTAGTTATCACTGAACTGGGTTCTTCTGTGCCTGTGACCTGCACTTGAGGGGGCCTCCCTGCAAGGTATACAGAGGGGCCCCGTCTGGGCTCAATCAGGAGATCTGCGGCCAGACTGCAGTGCCGAGGGGGCCCCCTGGAGCTTGGGCAGGGGCCTGTGTTACGCCCCTGGTGACCTGTTGGAAGACTTCCCAGCACTTATGATATCTTTTTTCTTTCTTGGGTGCCAATACGTCCTCCACCAACATCCTTAGGTCAGCTCCACCAGGCCCCACATCTGCATGGGCATGAACTCCATATTCTGATCTGTGTGTGGTGCCAGCTCTACAAACCTTTCGAATTGAAAAATCGCATAATCTATGGAATTATCACAAACCCGGCACATGCTATCTTTAATCACTTTATTAGCACTCAGCTGGCAACCAACCAGATGGCTTAACAGCCTCACTACCCCTGGACAGTTTGCAGTCCTTAATTTCAATGCCTGCACTACCGCATTGTTGTCAACCCACAGCGTGATTTGATTGTTGCTGAGTTTGTCCTTAAAAGTAGTGAATGCAACGATAATGGGGAAGAGTTCCTTATCCCCTTGCCTTGGCAGAGCCCTTTGCCCTGATTGGGGGGTTCAAACACCGCCGGCCAGTTGTCTGCCTCTTTGTACTTTCCCGGGCACCAGGATCTTTTTTGCAGGCATTTCTCCTTGCTCCAGAAGGCCCCGTGCTTGGGAGACGTTCTTCGTGGGCCTTCCATGGATTAGGCTCTGCTTTACCAGCTCGCACCATAATGAGTTTTCCCTCATAAATTTGAAAAGGCTCAGTGAAGTCTGTGAGAAGAAAGACCCCGTGGTCAGTACAAACTTTGGCCACTCCAGGATTAGTGTCTCTGAAGAAGATTCAGAGCCACCAGATCACTTAACCATGCAGTGAGAAGAGCAGGCCTTTTCCAAGTGCAGGCCTCCACACTAAGCCTGGTCTAGCCTGCCTTTGTTTCAGGGCGCACAGTGTTGTTTGCGGCACTGCATGATTCCGACCAGAAAGGTGACCAAAAAGAGTTTTATTCTGCTTGGAGTTGGAATGAATTGATAGCCACAATTTTTGTGCTAGTTTCCTTCTCGGTAAAATATCATGCACTTAGATGAGTAAGTACCAAGCCAGGAGACATTAATTGTTTAAGGAGCTACAAAACCAGTCATGCTGGCATTGGATAGGAATTATGCAGGAAGCAATCTCCACGCCACAAACAACACTTCAAACACGGCCGCTCCGAGAGACGAGTTAAGCTAGAAGCAAGGAAAAGAAAGCCATTTTCTAGGTACATGCAGTCGCCGTCAGGGCCTGGCAATCCTTTTTCTGCCTCCAGGGTTTATGTATGTCATAGTTAAAACAACACGCAGACAACAAGGCATAAAGTACCTGGGTCTATCACGGCAGAGGCCTAGAACAGCTCAGTCAAACTAGAAGCACAACTTGCATCTGTTACTATCACCATGGGAACCGTAGCGTATATATCTGCGTGCAACTCACAATCGTCGGGCACCTGGATGCCGCAGCTATACACAAAGACAGCACAATGTACAAGGCCCTGTTTTTACTATTCAAATGAACCACAAATGTTTTCACATTTGCCGTCATAAGTGACCTTCACCGTTTAGAAATCACGCGGTCTTTTACTCAGAAGGCAACATGCACGTGCAGTAGCGCGCGGTGTTCCATCACCGCTTAAACTACGGTATCTATCACAGAAACAAACTGCCCATCCGAACCAAGAAGACACCAGTATATATCACAGAAACAACCTTCCATATTTTGAAATTTACTGCCCTGTACGGGCATCTTTTTTTTTTTAAGAAGGCCATGCAACCTTGCGCACTTAATGCTTTTGATAAACTTCTACTGACAAGGAACTTGATTAATGACGGTTAAAAGAATTGAATCAAGAGCAAGAGGGACAGGGCCAAAAAAGCAGACTGCCGGGCTGATGGAAAATAACGTCTCTACAGAAATATATGATGGGCCCTCCTTTTCGCCAAGCCAAGTAATTACTCGCACAGGCCTGTTGTAATAATTCCTATTAGAGCCAAAACGGAAAAGTCAGTAACTCACAGCCCTGGGACAAGGTGAAGGCAAGGCCAGAGGAGCATGGATCAATATTTAATTTACTCTCCCTGGTTCGCTTCTATCCCTGTATCAAATTCTTTAAGAGAGAACCATGAAAGAAATGAGGTTTTCTGAAAAAAAGACCAGCACAGGCCCTAATTTCCTTGGGGTGCTGGTAGGCTAAGCAGAGCACGAAAAAGCTCTCGGCAAAACAATACGCACTCGAGGTGACTCATTACGGTACTGTTAGGAAACAACAAGGCCCCATTAGCCTGATGTGAGGAGGGTACATCAATCAACGGCTGATCAGCCAAAGTTGTGATTTAATTTTCTCGAAAACGGGGGAAAGCGTCCTATTTCTTTGCAAGTAAGATCATTTTTCAATGTATGTTTTGAAACACGTTTGAAGTCGTTTTCTTTCAAACTGACGGAAAACCGACCCAAAAGTAAAACATAAAATGAAAATTTTACGGTTTTGTTGATTCAGTTTTCATTCATTGCTTCATGTCATAACTTCTTGAAATTTCCGAGGCCTTGGGGAGTAGAAGCGGCCTGCTCGCTTCAGGCTGTGTAGCCAGCTGCTGAATCAGTATTATGTGCCAAAAGCATATTTTCCAATGGTGAACACACATTTCTCTGATTTATAAGCTTCCTTCTGCATCTTTTTAATATCATGCAGAGCCTTTAATGGGGGGAAATTCGGAGAGGAGGGAGGAGGCAGTCTTGGAAGTGGTACCTTAATGGAGAAAAAACAGTTTACATATGGGCCATGAATTGGAAAGCACAGGTTGTTACTGGAGCTCTTATGTTTTTTGCAATTAGCATTTTTTGTGCAGCTTACAATTTTATTAGAATCGTGAATTATAAAACACTGTAAATGTAAAATTAGTGTGTGCAGCACAGCCATCAATTTGAAGAACCACAAACAATATGAATTGAAGAAAGAAAAAAACTAGAGCACCCTGTACCACCTATATTCAAAAACCAAATCCCTAAGTAAATTATTCGTAAAATCAGAGAGAATGGGCACTCCAAGGATCTGTGATTGACCTTGTGGTCACAGGTTCGAATCTAGCAGATCCACTCATCCTTTCTGAAGTCTTTTCATCCTTCTGAAGTCCATAAACAGGGCATTATTAAACTGGGTTACAATGAGCATCTGTTATTTCAGCACCAACAGACTTTGGCGAATGTGTGCTTTACAAATAAACGTCATGTTAAAAAAGAAGCCACAGATAACCGACATAAAATAAATCTAAGTTATGGCCTGACTTTTTACATTTTTCTGTACACCCAAATAACAAGGAAGGTACTAGCTATAAGCAAAAACATGCCTGTGAGCAACATGTGATCTATAGGTCGCTGGCACTTTTGACTCCCTTATATCAATCCTAGCATTTACAGCAATTTTGCAGCTCTCAGTTACTACTTTTTTCTAAAGTGATATACATGATGTTTGGCATGATTTCATCTTGCAAGTAGGTGAAAAATGTTTGTAGTCTCTTCATTGTAACCCAAGCATTTGATAAAAAGCATTGGCAAAACCATTAAGATTCATCTTTAAAAGGTGGCTAACCTTCCTTTGTGTTGCTGATGCCGAGCAGCATCGACAAAAAAAGGCGTGTTGCCCATGCTGAGTATCCGAAGTTAATGCATTGAGTGCGGTTAGATGATTAAACGTAACACTTCTTAATTGGAGTTCTTATAAACGGCAACAAATCTGGTACAGTGTCGAATAAAAGAGTCACAGTCATTACATATACACACATCTTTCCACCTCCCTATTGGAAGTGTTTCAGTTGGTTTGTAGCCCATTCCAACGTGCATTTGAGAGTGCATTTTGCGTTTCAGTCGCTTGTACTTTTAAACGCAGCAGGTTTAAATTAGTAATGCAATCTAACGATTAACATAGCTCTTCTTGTCACTGTACACGCAGAATGCCATCAAACTGAGCTTGGGTTCAATTGTCGCTAAGCGGTATTATCTCCTGCATATAAACATTTCCAGATTTCACATATCTGAAGATACTGCATTTCTTGTCGTCTGGGGTTATGCCAGCTGGGCTTGTCAGTTATGGATCATACTATACCTTCATTCTGCGCCAATTTCATGCGAGCAGTCTCTAACTGTGAGTTCCAGACCCTATTAGACCAGTCAGATTTGTGAGGACTCCTTTCTAAGACCGTGTAGTCGCAGAGGGTACTATTTCTCCCACTGCCCATTGAAGAATTGTAGCCATGCACTTCCTCTGAGATCATGGAGGCACAGAGTTAGCATTGACTTAGCATTTGCACAGCCTGTTCTATTTGGAGCGGTGCATTCCTTCCTTTGAAAAAGTAATAACAGCCGCCCAGACATCATCTTTCGGCTTTTCCGGCTCTTCCATGCCCTCTTCTGATCACCTGCCAGGGACTTTCAGTAGTGCCAAATGAAACATCACAGCTTCGCTTTTAGCCTGCCCTTGAGGGCCAGGAAATTCAAAGCTCTGTGTACAATGCAGGCAGAAAAAGGGCAGCTCTGCTCAGCTTGCATAATACGGTATTGTTTGTCACACACACAAACGTGCAACACGTGCACACACACATGCGGATAAAACACTTACGCAGTCTTACAAAGCACCAAACCAGGATGCACATAGATACACAAGCACAAATACAGAGAAACAACGACACACAGAAAAACTCGGACTTGGAGGCAGACAGAAGCGTACACAGACTGCTGAATACACACACACACATTTGCAGGTGTACAATGGCATCCTAAACACCACCACAGCTGCAGAATGGCATAGTTACAAATGCCATTGCTTATAATAGGTACATTCACATTTAGTGATACTAAAAACGGGCCCCATGGGAAAACATAAACTGTAAAACCATCTTTTGCAAAAATTGAGGTCTTGATTACTAGTGCTGTATTACATTGCCGTACCTATGTACCACATGTATTTGCAATTGTAAGTGGGTCAGAGTTTCCCAACTTCTTTGAAAAAGGCCTGGAAAACACCATGAAGTGGATTTTGGTGCAATAAGCAACAACATCCCCATGGTTTTCCACGTTACTGTGGTTAAACTTATAAACTTCTAATTTGGATTCTTTATCGCATCCAGTGGTATCGAAGTGGGAGAAAAAAAGTAGGGGAACTGTGGGCAAAGAATCAGAGGGCGGGAATAACCCAAGGATTGGATCATTGGGCGGAGTCAGAGGTGTGGCCAGAATGCGCAAAACATCCCAATTTTTAGTATTTGTTTGGCATTTCACTGACCAGTTACAGCTTATTATGTTATTTAATTCAACCAATGGAAATAGATGATTATTTAAGGTTTAATATGAGTTATTGACATTAAAATATTCACAAAGTGGGATATGTTTCCAATCACAGATTGTCCAAAATACGCTTAAAAGTGGAAGCACAAGTCATTTGTCATCGGCACTTCTCCTCCCTTTTTCCACAAGAGCAGTTCAAACATGAATGACAAAATATCCTAGTTTGCAAATGTTTTCTATATAATTATGTCTCTGCCATATTAGCCACATAATACAAGATGGTGGACTGGTCATGAAGGCTGAACCTGGAGCCCCAGTTCCAAATTCGGCAGCTCTGTCCCTATTCCCACATCCTCTCCCCACTGAACACCATACTGCCTTACTGAGAGAAACTTGTTCTGCCTTCAACTATAACCCCATTGTGCCCGCTATAGAAATCTGGATGCGGTTCAATTTAAATTATGCACTAGACAAGAGCAATGTACTGCCTACAAAAAAAGTAACAACATCCTGGAGAAAGCAAACACTCATAGGGAATGCAAAATTAAGTAAAGTAAAGCATGTATAAGCAGGAACAACATGGTTACCTTAACGCTTTTACACTCCCTATTCAGAAATCTGTGTGTGCGTTTGCCTGAAAAGTTAAGGACATGACTACAGGGCCCAGAAAGAATCCGTTTCAATGTCCATTGCTTATATCCTTACAAAACGTTGGCAGTATGGTGAAAAGACCACATCCCTGAACACAGAGCAGCACTGCATATTTTGTTTTCCAATCCACACATTGCAGTACCTCCAGGATTGGTGCACTAGTCCCCGCCCAGGGAAAACAATGCTATTCAAGGAAAGACAAGTAAAAAAAAAGTAGAGCTTCACTGGTAAACTATGTAGAATGGCGCTAATGTGTTTGAGTGTGAATAAAATCATTCTGGCTACTTTGCTACTACTCTGTCTTGCTTTATTAGTTATTCATTATTTTTCATATTTTTAACATTTTATTCCAGAGGCTGCACTTTAGAATAGAAAAACATTTCCAGCAAATGTGTTTTTCTTTTTTGGATCCATTTCACAGGGGAACAAATAAAGGAAAGGAGGAAAGAGACGGTGAGAACTGTTTCTTGAAGGCAAGGTTTTCAGTAAGTGAGAAGGAGCTGCTAGACAGAAAGAAATGGAATAAGAGGAAGAAAGAAAGAAGAGAGGCAGCTGAAGTGGCAGAGCAGAAGTGGACACTGTCGACGTATTCTCTTGGCAAGAAGGAAAAGACAGAGTGTTGTGGGTTTATTTCTACTTTGTAGTTATGTGTATTTTCGTCTTGCTTCTTTTGCCTCTGTTGTCAGGTTATGCATTACATTCTATGTGGTCATAGCATGGCAACAGAATGCTGAGGAGGCTGAGAATACTGGGTGCAGGCAGTTGGATTGGTAACTGCTGTCCGGACTGTTGGTCTTTTACCTATGCTCGGAAATAAACCTCTTTATCCATGGATTGATCTCTGGACTCCTTATTTGGGATCAGCTTTAATCGTTACACTGGCGACGAGTTGACCTGCTTGGGGACAGGATTCCACGACCACCAGTCTCCCCATAAACGAACCCATTGATTCTATGGACACTAGTAAGTAAGTTCACTGGCTCTGCCGTGGTGAATGAGAGACGATTACAACAAGGTTACGAGCGACACATTCCCAGAGTGAGGGAATGGATGTTTGAGTTTATGCGTTTCAGAGTGAGGAAACGACATCAAGCCACTGTGTGCATGCGCGCATCGCTGATGGAGGAAAGCGTGTAATTTAAAACTGGACTATTGGTCAGTCCGCTGACACATTGGAAACATGGCTGTATTGCACTGAGTGTGTCATGCGGAGTGGGCCGTGTTTGAACTTCGATACGAACTCAAGGTACCATTTAAAATTGAAACAAACAGTTGCCATTTCAAAAGTCTACTGTACCTGGGCTCGAGCGCTGTGACGGGACGCGCTGGCTTCTTCCTAGCTTCCTCATCTTGGGAGTGACATTTACGTGCCGTGAGCCATCCGGGTGACGTCCAGGGACTTTCACGCAACGTGCCACCATTTTGGATTTTACGGAAGGTTTCTATTTCGAGTGCGGTTTATGAAACGTTCACAAAGCGGTACCTTCTGCATGAACATCGAATCGTTTTCCACAGTGTATCAGTGATACACACACCTTTGCTTTGTGGGGATCACTCGTTATTTCAAGTAAATTTATAATACTGTGTAGTAGAGTTTTGGATTGCCACGTGTACATTTTTTTTTTTAACGCTTTGGAGCTAGTGTTCTCCACATCGGATTGAGTTCCAGAGTGTATCAAAGATACACACACTTTCGTCTCTCACAGTATAAACTATATTATTTGGTGGAATAAGTTTTGCACATTCTTGGAGGTTTTGATGTTACTGTTCTTCGAGTGGACACTGTGTCTGTGTTACACACGTCTTTGCCTCCTATGGTACAGATATGTTACACATTTTCAATTCTTCAGACATTTATCCTTAGTGTTTATTGTTTTGTGGGGATCTACATTAGGATTTTATTTTAAGGTTACACTTCTACCTTCTTATTTCTTTTGGTGCAACTGTTTGATATTTTGCTTTAAAGTGATGGCTGCTACTGGGATGTCTCAACCGCCGCAATTCCTTACTGATGTCGGTGATCCTGCTTTGCCTTGGAAGAGGTGGAAACCTCTGTTTGATTCATACCTCCTAGCCATTGGAGGAGAGAAATTTTCGGCATTACGAAAACAAGCCACGCTCTTGCATAACTTGGGAGTAGAGGGTAGGCATGCCTACGACAGCTTAGATGAGATTCCATTAGGGCGTGGTGAGGGTGAACCTGAAAACATTTATGACATGTCTGTTTTAATGCTAGAAAACCATTTTGGTTCCAAAATTAATGTTGTGTTAGAGCGTCATAAATTCTTCTCCAGGATCCAAGGTAAACAAGAGAAAATTACCAGTTATGTGGCCACGCTGAAAACATTAGCTCGCACCTGTGAATTTGAACAGCTTACGGATTCCCTAATAAGGGATCAAATTGTTAGGTGTACTAATGATCCGAAAGTTCAACAAAAACTGCTAGCCAAGAATCCTGATCTTAGAGACACGTTATCTATTGTTGAGGGTATGGAAAATACTAATATGTGGGTACGTGAGATGAAGGTCGAAAAGAATCCTGATACCAGTAATGATGATAAGGCTATTCATGAGATAAAGAAGAATGAGGTTAGAAAGGATGACTCTAAAAATATGTTGAAAGCAAGTCTGGGTGAGTATGATAAGAAGGTTTCTGGCCCAGAACAACCTCATCCTAGATTTAGGTCTTCTGATTCTGAACATTCAGGCTTCAGACATAACAAGAGTGGTTTTAAATGTTTCAGATGTGGGAGTGAGAAGCACTCACCTAACAGTCCGAATTGTTTTGCCAGGTCTGTGGTATGCAATAAGTGTGGGAAGAGAGGTCATTATGCACGGGTGTGTCGTAATGGGGGGATTCATCCTGTACAG
This sequence comes from Triturus cristatus, assembly GCF_964204655.1. Classification (NCBI taxonomy): domain Eukaryota; kingdom Metazoa; phylum Chordata; class Amphibia; order Caudata; family Salamandridae; genus Triturus; species Triturus cristatus. The sequence continues at coordinate 554,150,687 of NC_140584.1, forward strand.
CTGGTTGAGCAAGAAAGACGTTTCATTTGTAGCGTTGAGCATGATGGTACTGTTGATGATGATGAGCTAGAGATGCCTGAGTGTGATGTGTTGATTGGTGGACAGCAATTCACTGTTCTTGCGGATTCAGGTTCACCTTACACAATGGTTGGAGATGCTAATTGGGATGCAGTTTATGGATTGGATGGAACTGAATTATTACCCCCTGACATTAATCCTGTAGGTTATGGGGGGGTTAGAATTGATGTTTTGGGGTTTGTCGTAATGAAGATACAGTTCAAGGATAGGGAGACAATGGAAAAAGTGGATGTGGCTAGGAGGGGAGATAATCTCCTTGGGTGTAGGCACCAGAGGGACATGGGGATCAAGTTGGATCCCAATTCGCCACAAAAGGTTCTGCTTTTGTCTCCCAGTTTGTCATCAGATGTATGTTCACAATTTCCAAAGGTTTTTTGTGAACAGTTGGGGTTGTTGAAGAATTTTCAACACAAAATTATTTTGAAAGACAATGCCCAACCTTTTGTCAGTAAGGTCAGGAAAGTTCCGCATATGTTAATGGAACCCTTGGACGCAGAACTCAAGAAATTACTCGGTGCAGGTGTGATTGAAGAAATTGAATGATCTGAATGGTTGGCTCCCATAGTTTTGGCATCTAAGGATGGTGGGAAGGCGATTCGTATGTGTGTGGACTTGCGTGGGTTGAATAAGCATATCTGGATCGATAGACAGCCCCTACCGAATATTACTCAAACTCTTTCATTAATCAAGGATGCCAAGTGTTTCAGTGTGATGGATTTATCCTCTGCTTATCATCAGATTCTGCTACATCCTGATTCCAGACATCTGACTTCTTTGTGACGCCTTTGGGAGCTTTTAGATTTATTCGTATGCCCTTTGGATTGGCCTCTGCAGCGGCTTGTTTCCAAAGAGTTATGAATAAAGTTTTGGTCGGGTTGCCTAAAGTGTTGATTTTTCAGGATGACATCTTAGTATATGGGAAGGATGTACAGGATCATGATGAGGGGTTATGGAAAGTTCTACAGCGGTTGGAGGAAGTTGGTCTTGTGATTAAGAAGGAAAAGTGCAAGTTTCGGGTGTCATCGGTGGATTATTTGGGGCACACTATTTCCGCAGAGGGGATTAGTCCTAAACTTGATATTGTGGAAAGTATTGTGAAGGCTCCTACACCGGTCAGTAAAGGTCAAGTTCGTTCGTTTTTAGGTTTGGCTGAATTTTGTTCGAAATTCATTCCTAATTTTGCTTGTGTTTCTTCTCCTCTTAGGGTTCTGCTTAAAAAGGGTACTTCATTCACGTGGTCAGATGAGTGTTCGTCAGCTTTCAGCTCTATCAAGGAGGTCATTAGTCAGATACCCACTTTGGGACATTTTGACACAAAGAAAAAAACAGTTTTGTCCTCTGATGCTAGCATGTTCGGGTTGGGAGCGGTATTGTCTCAAGTGGTGGACGGAGAGTCCAGGATTGTTGCGTTTGCCTCGCGATCACTCAGAGGGGCAGAAGTACGTTATTCAGTGATCGAGCGGAAGGCGCTCGCGGTTTACTGGGCTATTCGTCATTTTAAATTTTATCTTTGGGGTTTGCCTGTAGTAGTGAGGACTGATCATCATCCCTTGTGTCAAATTTTCTCATGTAGAGACATTGATAATGTCTCTCCCAGAATCAAGCGTTGGATTGAAGGACTGTCAGAGTTCAATTTTGTTGTTGAATATGTTCCCGGATCATTGAATGTCGTTGCAGATTGTCTCTCGAGATCACCTCTGAATCAGTCTGGTGTGGAAGTAGACAATTCTCTGGTTGGATGGGTACATGAATCAGCCGTTGAGTTGGATGAGTGGTCGCTGGCCTCTCGTGATGATAAAGAATTGGACATGTGGAAGAAATTCATTGTTGAAGGATGGCCGGCTGAAAAGGATTTACCTGAGTGCATGAGGGGTTTCCTCAATGTAAGAGATGATTTGTGTGTTTTTGAGGAGAAAGTGTTGAGGGGGAATCGTGTAATTCCGCCGTGTAAACTTAGAGAAAAGGTTATTAATTTAGCTCATGAAGGTCATCTTGGCAGGAATTTGACCAAGGCCAGGGTACGCGAATGGTATTGGTGGCCGACTATGGATAGACAAGTAGAAGAAGTTGTGAAGGATTGTTGGGAATGTGCTAATAGTGATAAAAGTAAGAAAACTCGTACCGCACCACTATCACCTGTTGAAGTTCCCATTGAGCCCTGGACCAAGTTAGGATTGGATATTGCTGGTCCATTTGAGTCTTTTGCTTATGATGAGCGCTATGTGCTTTTGCTAGTGGATTATACATCTAAATGGGTAGTTACGAAGTGTGTGCCTGTGGTAAATTCCAGAACTGTTGTAGAGTTTCTTTCAGATGAGTTTTCGAGGGAAGGAATTCCAAAGCATCTCATTACTGACAATGGGGTTCAGTTTGTCTCCCAAGAGATGAAAGGGTTTTTGAAGGAGTTGTCTATTACACATCTTAAAACAGCCTTGTATTCTCCACAAGCAAATGGTTTAGCGGAAAGAATGAATAGGTTTGTAAAATCTTGTGCCCAGAGAGCATTACAAACAAGATCTTCACTGAAAAAAATGCTTAGAGAAACGTGGTGGGCTCACCGCAACACTCCTAATTGTGTGACTTCGGTTTCGCCTTTCTCTGTCTTGAGAGGAAGGAAGCCACATGACAAATTGAGCCCGGCCTGGCTAAACTTGGATGTTGAAGTACGAATGAGTGACCAGGCTGTTTTGAAACGTAATCTATATCAGGATAGATATAAAAAAAACTTTGATTCACGGCATTCCTCTTTTCTCAAGTGCTGGAAGGTGGGTGATGAGGTGTTGATCAAAAGGCCTGGTCTTCTGAGGAAAGGTCAATCACGTTTTACTGGTCCTTTCACTATTGTGGAGGTTAAGAAGAATGTAGTTGTTTTAGATTCTGGTGAAGTATGGAGCATGTCTCGGTTGGTTGAGTGGACACCAGGAATTAGCCGTAACAGTTTTAATTCTGAGATTCAAAGCAATGTTCCTATTGTTCCGAAACGTGATGGCCAACGAAGGTTGAGATTTAGACCATCTTGGCACAAAGATTATGAAATGTTTAGTTAAGTATGTTCTGAAATGTGATGGCCAACGAAGGTTGAGATTTAGGCCATCTTGGCACAAAGACTATGAAATGCTTAGTTAAGTATGTTTTTTTTTTATTATTGTTTTATACATATTGTATAAGGGTGTTCTCCTTGTGGTGTTCCTCATATGTTTGGGAGGGAGATGTGTTGTGGGTTTATTTCTACTTTGTAGTTATGTGTATTTTGGTCTTGCTTCTTTTGCCTCTGTTGTCAAGTTATGCATTACATTCTATGTGGTCATAGCATGGCAACAGAATGCTGAGGAGGCTGAGAATACTGGGTGCAGGCAGTTGGATTGGTAACTGCTGTCCGGACTGGTGGTCTTTTACCTATGCTCGGAAATAAACCTCTTTATCCATGGATTGATCTCTGGACTCCTTATTTGGGATCAGCTTTAATCGTTACACAGAGTCATTTACCTTCTCTGCACGCCCGCCCGTCCCTGAACGGCAATGAATGCCGAGTCTTATCTACAGGCCTTGGCTATTTCTGACATCCTGGGACGCATGTTCAAAATAAAAAAGTAGGGGAACCGAATCTATGGAATTAAAGAAGTAGGGGCATGCCGTGCCCTACAGATCCCGCCCACTTCGACCACTGATCGCATCCATTAAATAACGATTCCAAGTTCTATTGCCTATCTGGAGTTAGAAAGAACCCACCAATTCCAGGGCACTCGACAGACTACCAAAATGTTGACCTCGCATAAACATCTCCCTATATAAATAATTCTGAACTGTATTTAACTTCCAAATCCAACCACGTTTACTTCCCAGATATGTTATGGTTGAGTTTGTTCACTCGTCTAACTCCAGTCATAGGATATTTGGAGGGAAGCTCTTGATAGTGGGATGAGATGCAGGTGAAATGTTTGTGTCAAGTTCCTGGTGGGCAGACCCTCTGAAAGTCCAACCTTCTCTGAACACATACTCCGTGGAGTGAATAAAACAACAAAACACACTATGTCAAGCGGACGCTATCGGTCTGGAAACCGCCCGACCATAGGTCAGCGGTTTTGACTCCACAATTAGGATGTCACCATCCATAGGGTGGTTTTAAACATCCATTTTGGTATGGCAGCTTGTGCGGCGGGCAGAAAAGACCCGCAGCACATGCTGCCATAGCAAAATAAATGTTTGTAAATATCCCTGCACCGTGTGGCACCTCACAGTGCCTGCCACACAGTGCTTGGATGCTTAGAGGGGCACCATAGGTATACCCCAAGCTCCATAGCAGGGGGCCATGAGGGAAGGAGGCCCTGCTAAGGGCCCCAAAGCCAATTTTTGACAGCCTTTCCATGTCAGAAGTCCCACATAGAAAGGCTGTGAGAAACTGACATCATAATCCCGACGGCAGAGTGCCGTCATTAGGGTATTATGATGTTTTTCCGACGCTCCGACAGGCTCAAGCGCTGTGGACTGTCCCTCTGCCCGATGCCTCCACCTGCACATCATAATGTTATGGGCGGACCGCAGGGGAAGTTGTTGGTGGGTCCGACACTGACGTGCTGTTGATGTCAGACCCACCGACATCATAATCAGCCCCTATGTAAGGAAATAGAGGAAACAGGCAAAGGAAGTTAATAAAAACATTGGCCTGAAGCTTGCTCTTGAAATGGATTTATTGCAGTTTGAGAGCGGCACTGGATTGCCTCGTCAATGGAGGAATGATAAATCACTGAACCGGCTGTTAGGTAACAGGTAAACAAACTTTTCTTTACTTTAACTTCTTCAGTAGAGGCTGCTCTGACTGGTCCCTGGCAGATCAAGATACCAGAAAGAAACCACAGGATACCTCTGCAACAAGACCTGACAGAAGCCAACGAAACAAGAGAGAAATAGTATTCACAAAGGTATCAAGCAAAAGAACTACCAGAGCAGTGGAGAAAAATAGAGAAATCCTAAATGCGAGAACCAAAAAGGAACAAAACAACAAATGTGAGAGAGGCATACATGGGAGCAAAGTAATACATAGCGGAGAGCTTAAACAACTAACAACACATTGTCAAACATTGACTCTGTCTGATTGGTATTAAAGACAGAGTCTACCACTTTTGCCCTAGGAGGGTACTAAGAAACAGGAAGTGAGTGCACAAGTGTACAAGTCTGTTGAGTGATCTAGTGTTCAAGTATTTTAATTTTCCATGGTGTCCATCTCCAGACCGGTGTAGCCCTACATCAGGGCCCATGTCTCCGTCTAGCCTGATTCCTGTCATATTGTAGACAGATATTGATGCATGTTTGAGGGTTTGGTAATCTATGTATTAAGCACTATTTTATAAAAAATACTTTTGTGTAATCTATGTTTTCACATGCTTTTTAAAGACTACCACTTACAAATTCTGACAGAACTCAAAGACAGGCTTTTATGTATTTTAAGTTCCCAGTCGCTTTTCGGTGCTCCTCTGTTCTGCTGCTCCCCGCAGTCCCGTGGACAACAGATACACCATCCAATCCAGGTGCTGTTCTCATACTATGAGAGCAGTGTGGGAATTGGCCTGAGCAGGCTGGTTTTCTGCTCCTCTCAGCCACAGGGAGTCTGTGCCGTTCTCTAACCCGGCTGTAGAATACAGCTGGGTTAGAGAAACATAGGTGCGCATATCTGTGTGACTGGCCTAGGACGGCCGGCCAAACAGACATGCACACTTAGAAGAGCGCAACACTCCTCCTCCCCCCTCCCATGCCATGTACCTGCCCCTCCCTACATGTACTGGCTCAGAGCCAGCATTTGAATAATAAAATAAAAGTAAAATATCATTTTATTTTTCAGCTGCTGGCTCTGAGCCAGTGGGGCAAAGCGCCTCCTCCATTATGGCGGAGCCGCTGCTGTAAGTTCCTAGACAAACTGACACGAACAGATGCTCAGAGAAACTCTAAGAAACAGATGAGTCACCAGCAATCGTGAGGACACTGAAATTGAGAAACCCCCATGAACACAGGGTTGCACACTGTGGTACTGCCTCAGATACCTTCATAGGAATATAGTGACCCTAAGCATTAAATTCATGCTCAAGTTCACAGATGCCTGATGAAGACTCTTAATAGGTTTCTTGCTGGACTGATAATGCTTCAGAATAGCTCGAAAAAATCCACTATGGCTCTGTGTAGACCTGTCAGCCTTGGGCCTAGGGGTGGTCTTCTGCCCAAACGTTTTGCCTTTTGCTGCCCTCTTTTTCTTCATTTGATTTTGTTGGCCTTAGGACTCTGTGCATTGTACCACTGCTAGCCAGTGCTAAAGTGCTTGTGCTCACTCCCTAAAACATGGTAAAATTGGTTTACACCATATTGGCATATTTAATATGCTTTCAAGTCCCTGGTAAAGTGGTATACCATATACCCAGGGCTTGCAAATTAAATGCTACTAGTGGGCCTGCAGCGCTTATTGTCCCACCCAATTAAGTAGCCCTTAAAACATGTCACAGGTCTGCCATTGCAGCCAATTGGCATCTTTAAACTGGCAATTCGACCAGGCCCAGTCAATGGAGGTAAGAACGGAGGGGCGGGGGGGGGGAGGGGTCGGAGTCGACATACAACGACGAGGAAACTTAAATTTAAAAAAGAAAACCATGGTTTTCCTTTTTTAAGTTTAAGATTCCCTCGTCGTTGTTTCTCGTTGTCCTCCACCCCCACCTAGGCTGCCTGCCCCACTGCTCTTACCTGCACGGGCCATGCCTGAATTTGACTTGCCAAAATAACCTCCTTGCCAAGCTTTAAACACTCTTTTGATAACATATAAGTATATTTCCGTCTGTATTTATCCATATTTATAGTTTGTTAATTTTATCTAAATGTATTTTGGGTTTTGTGAAAAAATGAAGCTGAAACTAGTATATTTCCACATTTATTTAACCAATGAACCGCGGGGGAACATGGCGGCCGTCAGCTAAGTGGTCGTGGTCCTCCAGAGGGAATTGGTTTCTCAATGGGTTCCTCCCTCCCGTCTCTCGCACTCACCGGACTTGATCCTGCCTCCGTTGTAGCCCCTGTGCTCTGACATAACGCAACAAGTGGGGGTCAGAAAAGTCGTGTGGGCTCACCGCTGATGAGGATAGGCTGGGCGGTGGTTCCTCTCCTTCATGGGTCCCGCAGTGGAGGTACGCAGCAAGGGGCCTGTGTCGCTGCCATGAGGCTGCTGCCTTCTTCCAGACCAGCGGAAGCAGCTGAGGCAGAGTCAGCACAAGTGGCAGCCCTAGAGGACCAGATGGAGCTGGGGATACTCGAAGTACTGGAACGTCTCTTAGGGGCCTCGTGGGGGGTAGGAATTCCTTTTTCCACAGAAGGTAGGACTTTTTCATCTATCTACCCCAAGGGAGGTAAGGAGAGATAAGAGCCCTCTTTGGTTGACAGAGGGGCCTGTGGAAGGGCGGGGGCCTCCTCAGTTCATAGAGAAGGGTAAAAACTTACAACACAGGACTGACAACCCTGGGGGGAAGATCTCTAAATATACTTTGCATACTAGGGGAATTTTGATTACTCCTACATCAGGGCTGACATCCCCTCTTTCTCGTGGTGTGATACCACAGAGGTCCACACTCACATGCATAATCATACTAAAGGTCAGAGTACTGCCCAGCCTCCGTAAGAAGCAAAAGGGGTCCTGTTTTGGAGAGATTAGGACCGGTCACCATTGGGAAGAGTCCATGGAGTAGGGGTAGGGGAAGAAGAGTGCCCCAAACTGAAGTGAAAGTTACGCCCTCCCTAAAATCGTACTACAAATTTCTTGCATCCCCGGCTTTACCTGTGGGAGGCAATACAAGCGAGGCTATTAGCCAGCGTCCTATTAATATGGAGCAGAGTTCTAGCATAACCACAGGGGGAAATTCAATAAACTCCACCCGAACTCCAAAATGTTTCATCATCGGATGGCCCTAACCACTCTCTCCTGTTGACAGTTCCAACGTCTAACAGGTTTTAAGCTTTGACGCTCCAGGATGAACAGAACTTGGTGGAGCCCCCTCAGCAGGGGTTGGAGGCTGGGAGCTCTCCACAGGCCACTCCAGAGGAACCCTTGGCATCTATTCTTCTGGGATTAAAAGTAGAGATGAGGAGTGGATTTCAGGTTTCTGAGCAGAAGCAGGCGAATATACAGGCTTCCTGTGCAGCTTTAGCCCAGAAATTGGAAGAGATCTCTGCTCGAATTGTTGCTCTGGAGCATGAGGTGACAAACATGAAACAGGTAATCGACGAGAACACAGCAGGCGTGAGTCGCTTAACCAAACAGAACAAGGAATTAAGAGAAGACCTAGAAAGGCTTGAAAACCACTCATGCAAAAACAGCCTTAGACTTCTAAATGTTCCAGAATCTACAGAGGGCTCGGATATCAAGGCCTTTGTTGTCTCATTGCTATGGGACACAGTTTTAAAAAATAGGCCAGATATCGATCTTGCCTTTGAGATCCTGCGGGTGCATTGAGACCCCTTTAAAAGGATTCCTGGGAGCAGAAACCAAGGAAAATCTTAATCAACTTCCTCTCGTATGTACTTAAAGAGATGCTTTTGACCTCAGCATTACGGGATGGCCCCTACTCGGTAGGAGCCTACTCATTTTCTAGAAGATCGGATGTTTGCCATTTTACTGCTCAGAGACAGTGGGAGTTGCGGAAGAGGATGGAGGAGCTGAATAAACTGGGGGATAAAGCACAGTTGAAATTCCCTGCTTCACTGCAGATTATGTGGAAAACCACATGTATAATCATCAAACAGTGGAGGAGGTAGACGATCTGATCGACACAATTAGGAAGAGAGCAGTCCTCTGAAACTGATCGGGAAGAATAGATCAGACGGGTAAGGGAGGACCCAGCATTGTTTTTAATACTACTTTGTTAGTTTCCTCTAAGAGAAGACCACTAGATATTTATGCCTAAAATCAAGGGAGGGTTCCCTGGGTGCAAGGAGGGCTGGGGCACAGGTTTTAGTTGGGGGGTGGAGTGGGGAAAGGGCACGTGGTGGGAGGCAGTGGGAAAAAAATCCCCAAAAAAGAATTCCTCAATACCACCATTATATATCAATATTGCACAGCAGTAGAGGTGTGTGGCATTATGTTAAACTATCCAGATGAGAGGAGTCAATGAGTTATCTATCCTATGCTGAAATGTAAATGCCCTTAGGGCTAAGCGTAGACAGAAGTTAATAATGAAGTATCTGGAAGGAAGCCAGGCTCATGTTATTCTATTGCAGGAAACTCACTTAGCTCCTAGCGAGGCCAGGGCTCTTTTTTCTAAATGTAGCTGGGCAGAGAACTTTGTCGTCTCTGAGCATGCAGAACCCTGTAAGGGTGTAGCAATTATGATTAGGAGAGGGGATGGATGTGTCATAAAAGTTTCAAAGACGGATAATTCCGGAAGATGGATTGTAGCGACTTTAGGCTGTGGAGGTACTGAGTTAGTGCGTGCTGTCTTTTATGGCCCCAATATTGATGAACCTCGCCATCTCTCTAACTCACGGGCTCATTAGGGTGACAGACGGACTTGAGCCCATCCTCCATCCTGGTGTAAACCGGGACCGTCCGCCATGCATATGGCGGTCTCGCACACCCGATAACAATGCGACCGCCACCGTGGCGGTCGGATCTTGATTATTAACATTGCTGCGAGTGCTGCTGAGAGCAGCACCCGCCACGATGTCAATATGTCAATATGTCATGTTGTGCATTTCACAGCACTAGGTGGCAGGCACCACACGGTGCCTGCCACGTAGTGCTGTGAAATGTAGGGGGGTACCATGGGTACCCCCAGGTGCAACCTCACCTCCCCCAACACAAGGGGGCCACAACGGGCCCCTGTCACTAATCCCCACCAGCCTTTCTATGGCGGCATCGCCGCCATAGAAAAGCCGGCTGTAGCCAGCATCACGATTTGGTGGACGGTTCCTGCAAGGCACCGCCACCATTTCTGCTTTTGGTGGACCCGTGGCAGACTGTCTTTGCGTCTGCCACGGTCCGAGCGTGATTCCCTCCACCATCGTAATGTGGCGGGGGAAAATCGCGGTACGATTGGGGAAGGACCGCCACCGCATGGCTGGCTGTGACGGGCCTTCCGCAATTTTAATCCGCTCCTTAGACCGGAAATTGATGGAGGTTACTTCTCCAATAGTTATTGGAGGGGGTTTTAATGTTCTTCTTGATCCAGTGTTGGTTAGGTCAATCCCCAAGAGACGTGTTTATGACCCGTGTGTACGTCAGGTTCTCAAAAATATGCTACATTATCTGGATCAATTGGACGGGTGGAGGTATAGGATGGGAGCCAGTCAGGGCTTTACCCTTAACAGTAAAAAGTATAGGCACTTCTCCAGGTTAGATTATTTTTTTATAGATAGGACCATGATATTATAACTACAATGACTATCCTACCTACTCGCATCTCAGATCATGCTGCGATTATTATGTCACTAAAAGGATACAGTAGTTCGCCCAGGCCAAGATGGACCCTAAAAAGGGCTGTCCTCTCTGACACAGAGGTTGGGGAGGCATTAAAGCACACAAGTACAGCCTATTTTCTTGAGAATATGGGGTCCACTTCCCTCGATGTAGTTTGACATGCCTTTAAGGCTTGTATCAGAGGGGTCTTACAGAATTTGGCACACATCAAGACAAAGATCGAGAGATTAAATATGAAGAGATTGGAGGACAAAGTGGGCTCCCTAGAGGCTGAGTTGTCACGGCTTGGCCCTAATATTAACATTTGAGAAGAACAGCAATTGAGGCAGTTGGAAGTGGCTGAACTATAGGGGCAAGCTAGATCAGAAATGCAGGGAGCAATGGCAGGCTAGCTGTATGAAGATTTTAATATGGAGAGAAAGTGGGGGTGCTGCTTTCATGGAAAGCTAGGACCGATAGATCACAAAATTATATCAAGCAGTTGGCGGTTAACCCCAGAGGTGATCTTACAGAAAAAATGGAAGCCTTCCTTACCTCTCTGTTCTCTGAATTATATACGGAGGAGGTCTATCCGGACCAAAATCTACGTAAAGCTTGGCTAAGGAAACTTCAATTGCCAAATTTAACAACTGAGGGCAGGGAGGACTAGACACCCCGATTACTAAGGAAGAGATTCGCTTGTGTCTGTCTCAGAGTATGAATGGTAAGGCGCTGGCCCTGATGCCCTGCCAGTTGAAGTGTACAAACTTCTAGCAGAAGAATTGCTTTCAGCTTTGGAGAGTTTGTTTAATTCAAACTATTGGCAGGGTGGGTGTATTCCTAGATCATGGAAGGAAGCTACTATAGTCCTGACCCTGAAACCATCCAAAGACGCTAGCAGAGCTGATTCATATAGCCCAATCTCACTCCTGAATGCTGATTACAAAATCTTTATGAGCATTTTGGCTGGGAGATTGGCAAAGCTCGCTCCACAGCTTCATCCCTAGGAAAGAGAGTCAGGAGTTGACAAAGCAGCTTATTGGTTCGATAGATGTTGCTACATCCTGCTCGGTTCGCTTGGCTGTCATCAGAATAGATGAGGCTAAGGCAGTTGACCGGGTATGTTGGGCATATCTCTGGGAGGTCCTGAGAGTAATGGGATTTGACCCGGGTCCTATACATGTCCTTCGGATGTTACATCAAGATACTACTGCCAGGATTCTCTTCAATGGTACACTGACCCCCAGTTTTAATAATTTAAGAGGAACGAGGCAGGGGTACATTGAGCCATTGGCACAGCTGTTAAGAGCAGATAGCCACGTTAACCCTTTTAGTTCACCACATATAGCAGTATGGTCACCCTTTATGCAGATGATCTATTGAACGATACAGCAGACCCTGTTATAACTATCCAGAGAGTAGAACATCTGGTCGCAGAATTTGGAGCCCTCTCGGGATATTCAGTAAACTCTGTGAAAACTGAAGTGATGTGCTGGAATATAAAAGATTGGGGTGGGAGGACTAGCTCTGTCATTAGATATCTAGGTATTTTAATTATCAGCAAGGTAGATGAAATCCCCCAGTATAATCTGCAAAAGGTAGCCAAAGAGATAGATCACCTTCTAGTTAGGTTGAAGAGCTTGCCCGTAACAATATATGGTCGTGTCAACTTGATAAAGATGGTGGTCCTTCCGAAATTGACATATCTTTTCATTTGTGTCCCTCTGGGGTTTACAAAGTCCAGCATTAATAAAATTCAGGGGAGGGTAGGTAGCTTTTTTCTGGGTGAGTAAGGGGACCAGGCTGGCCTGGAAAAACGGGAGGCGTAGGCTTGATAAGGGAGGCCTGGCCCTCACGGATTTTAGTTTATATTGCGTTGCATTCCAGTTTTAAAATGTGCGAATGCTGTTAGGGAAACCCGACAACTCCACTTGGGGGAGGCTTTTGGTTGAAATGGTGAGAGAATCGAGCGAGGTAGGTTTTTGTATAAGTTTGGGGCTCAAAGATATTTCAAGAAGATATGTCTAAAAGTTTTGAGGTCAGCACTAAACTCATGATTTAAGATCGGGAGAATGTCTGGATTAGGGTACTAATCCTACATGGGACTCCCTGGAACCCCGTTCTGTCTGAAAGACTCTCTAAACCTTCCATTAAGGAGAGCTGGTTTTACTATCTAGGCTGATCTGATGACGTCTGAAGGGCTAAATCCATGGGAAGTTTTAAAAGCGAAAGTTGAGGACAGCCTGTCTTGGTTCAAATTTGCACAATTATCTTCCTGGTTTGTGGCCTCAAAGAAAGAGATCAGGGGGGACTGGGAGTTGGAGTCACTTCTTCATGATGTTAGACCTTAGTGTAAGGAGGTCGCAGTTTGGTACTGGAATGGCTGGACATGGATGAGAAGAACTTAATGCCCCCTTATTCAGTCTGGGAAAGAGTTTTTCAGGCTGGAGCCTCCCAGGAGGTGGGTCTATTGTTGGTCTGCAACAACTCCCTGAGGCTCTTGTATTCAGTCATCAAACCTGCCAATTTAAAAAGAAACAGTTTCTTTACTATCAATCGGCTCTACTGGACACCAGCTAAGATTGCTAAGCTCGCTCCCCTGTGGAGTACATGTGTTTCTCCAGTATCCTGGGTTAAAGCAATACTGGGGAGGTATCAAACATACTTTGCGAGATATTTGTGGTGTTTCTGTTGATATCAACCCTATGGCTGCAGCAGTTTTTGGGAGTCGACAAGTCATCACAAAACTCTCTGCGGCGTCAGCAGAAAGGATTATTATTCTATCTGATTTTAATTGCATGGAGGGAGATTTGTAAGAAGTGGATTGAACCGCTAACCCAGAGAGTGGAAGATTGGGTTAGAGCAGCCGCCTGGGTGTGGCGCTTAGATCTGGGTTTCAAAATGAGCCACGCCTTAGACCTAGGGGCCGATTTTTCAGAGTGGTGTTGGAATCAAGGGATAGATCAAGCATTCCAATGATTACACCAAGGCATCGTAAGTGGCGATGGTCCGGTTCCCTTTACAGACCTTGGGTGAATGCAGCAGACCGCATGGCGGCCAGATTGAGTGGTTTGAGTGTTGCAGTTGACCCCGGTGGTAGGTGGAAATAAAATTAAAAAAACATTTATTTAACCAATAAATGTACGCACTTACTTGAATGTCTGACAGGTTTAAATGATATGATGACCCCTAGATGGTAAAACAATATATACGTATATGAACCTTATACATATCTACTGGTGTTTATGCCTTATTACTAAAATTTCTTAAGTTTTTTAACTGCCTATACCTGTCGATCTGCACATCTATTGGCCTGACAGTCATGACTAACAGTATTTAAAATCACTTAAAAAAGAACATAATTTCTGTTTTAATCCACATTTAATAATAAATACAGACAGGAAATTAAATGATTTTTTGTCTGTATTTATGTGTATAAATCCATAAAAACAGAAAACAGGAAGCCTTACATATGTCAACCCAAATGTGGGCCCTAGACAGCCCATAGGACAAGGTGCCTTGTAATTAAAATGTTGGACACATACTCTTAAGTTTTACTTGTTCTGGTACTGAAAAAACTCCCAAATTCGTTTTTCACTACTGTGAGGCCGACCTCTTGCATAGGATATCATTGGGTCACAATATTACATTTAATAAGTGATAACTTGATTGAAATCCGGTAGGAAAGTCATGTTTGGCATATAAAGAATTGTAATTCAAAACTCTCTTAAATTGTAAAGTTGGGCTTTAGGTTACAATTATGAAAATGTCACTTTTAGAAAGTTGTTTTCAACACAGTACCTAGGCTGATAATCATTAAATCGACATAACCTTTCAGAAAGGCAAAGTAATTTAATTATCGTAACCTTATTCTTGATTTAAAGTGTTTTTGTAAACTTTAAACATTAAATGAACACACTTAACAAATCCTTCCAACAACATTTATATGAAATTCACATTATTTTCAGCCCTTCTGAAAACGATACACAAACTTTTTCTAAGTCAGATGAGGGGTTAACATGATTCATACAAAATACATCCTTCTAAACATACATGTGGCAAAACATTTATTAATGATGAACTAGTCTTTTGATTAAAAATTGCTGGAGTTCTAATATTTATGTTTCTGTAAAAATGGTGAAATTCCTCTTTAAAGCAACTACTGGGGGTTACTTCAACACACTCTTCATGTAAGCCTCCAGTGTCCCTTTGTAGGATTGCCTAAGCAAACACCCCAGATTAGGTCAAGCCAACATGTTTCAAACCTCCCTTTACTTTCGGGTTCTCCTCAGGACCTTGACTGTTTTTCTCTGTGAAGAAATTAATAAACAACATTGTTGATTTTTTGTCTTTTTGTCTCAGGGCTTCCTACCTTAGTTTCAATGGCTGCAGTTGTGAAATATTACCTCTACTTTTCTATGGTGGGTTGTTCAATGCACCCAGGTGTTCTGGCTTATTTTACTTGCCAGTCCTGGCTTTTTATTTGCCATTGTAATCTGTTCCAAGAATAAAACATTGTGCAATGTTTTTAATGACTCTCAATGATTTTATGTTATTCTAGTTCACTGTCTTTGTTTTTGCTCCCAGGAATTGATTCATTACTTACTTTTCTGTCTTCTTAATTCAGGCATGACACAGTTTAATTATTTAATTAGTCTTTGTCCCCAGCTTCTGCAGTTATTTTGAAAAAAGGAGAATCATATTCTGGAGCTTTCTGGAAGTGCAAGGGCTTTCCTAAATAAGCTACTGTCTGTGTTTTCAACACTAATGTAGTGAATTCGGCGTATTTTACTTGTGAGTCTGCGGGCTAGAAAATATTTTCAGGAGTTTAGCGCTTGACTAAACTGCACTCTTGCTACTTTTTTCTTCATTAACAAAACAAGGCATATTGTTTAGAAAACGTTTACATTCAAGTACTATTTGCAGGCGTTTTAGGCATCTTCTAAAGCAAGTGCTCAATAGGCATTTACCTCATGCCTCATCAGTTCAACAACAATTAATTTGTAACAAGCTGTCTCGCTACAATATTTTAACCCCTTCGCTGCAGGGGTAATTCCCCTACGGTGCGGGGGGGGGTCCGCGGCGCCGCTGTGCTCGTGACGAGCTCAGGTCGTTATTACTCACAGTGGAGCTGTGCTCATGACGAGCTGAGCTCGTCACGACCCCGCCCACTAACTAATTCTCCCGCACAGGCGGGGAATTTGCCGCGCGTGGGCAGGCCGCGGCCGTTATGACGAGTTCAGCTCGCCATGAGCACAGCTCCACTGTGACTCATGACGAGCTGAGCTCGTCATGAGCATGGAAGGAGTTAAGTTGCGGTTCTCAATCCTCTGCGCTGTCGGTTCACAAAGGTTCAATTTTTTTCGAGTTTAACGCTTAGATCTTTTATCCGGTCTTGCACTTACTTTGAAGATGAAAAGATTCGAAAGTTAGCATTGATTTGTCCTAACCATTTGGTGCCTACAGCCTATTCCTGGATCACATGACTGGGTGTAGGTGGCAGCTGGCCTTTGTGTATCTCCTAGAGAGTCACACAGTTAAGATAATAGGTGCGCCTGGATGGGCCACATCAAGCAGTATGGTAGGGCCAGAACTGTGCACAGCCCCACTTACACTTCAAAAGACTGTGCCATGCTCTCCCACAAGGAACTTCACGCTAGCCTATTGTGCCTGCAGACAGGTGGGGCCACGGCAGGGAGGCAGGAAATTCCAGACATGTCTGTGGGGAGAAGCCTCCAGAGGTTTCTCCTCTTCTATGGTGGTACCAGGTATAAACATAAAACCCTCAGATCCACTCTTCAGTACAGTCCTGGACCTGTGTATACTACAGAAGAATGAGCTGCTGCGCTGCTGCTTGAGGCCTGCCTTGCTTGCTTAGGAGGAAGGCTAGACCTGCACCATTCATCCCAGGCGAAAGTGACTCTAAAGGTCAACTTGCTAACCTCCTGTTTTGAGTTACAGAGACACAACAAGCTCCAGAGGCATCTGTGCCCCGATGATCTGCTGCATCGGGACCCAACTGGACCTGCCTGAGCCCTGCTGGAGTGCGTTCTTGATCACCAAGAGGTGCCCCTCAGATTTTGGACCATTGGTGTGGCATCAGTTGAGCTCCTCCTTGAAGAAAAGAGAAATCCTGAAGTTTTGTACAATTCACAACAGTGAAAGGGCCCATTGGTACCAAGATCTTGACGGCCACGTCGATCGCCAATGCAAAGGTCAGGTGAACACTACACTTCGCACTATAGCGACTGCCAGTGACAACCGGGAATGTGAGTTCTGCCCTCCACGCAATAGCATCGACAGCCCATGGTGACCGCCAACACGAATCTTCTGCAACTACCGTTCACGACGCCCGACAAAATCTTCATCAAACAGTGACGACTGTCCGCGATGCCCGGCCTGCTCTTCGCACTTCAGTGTTGACGGTCCACGGTGCTTTCCCGGTTCCTCACTGCCTCCTCCCTAGCGAATGGAATTCTTCATGCTGCACTTTAGAAGGTAACTTTTTCAGAGGAACTGACCTGGTCCTTGCATCCGGCCCGCGTTCCACCGCAATCAGCCTGAACTTGTGACTTTCACCAGGTCTCACATGGCTAGATAACTGTGAATGGCACTTTGTGCTTTTAGACATTATACTATTCAAAAATCTATAAAATTACATATCTCTGGCTCTACTGACTGGATTTGTTTGGTTTGGTGTTAAGTAATTTATTTCATTTTAGTCTACATTTCTAAATTGGTGTGGGATTTTTCTTGTGGTTTTTTTTCACTTTATTGCTGTTTGTGTGCTGCATATATACTTTACACTTTGCTTCTAAGTTAGGCCTGACTGCTTTTGTGCCAAGCGACCATAGGTTAAGCACAGGTTGATTTAGTGACTGTTTGTGATTCACCCTGACAAGGATGGCTGTAGTCAAATGGCATTGGGCAGGAAAATGCCACCTTTCTAAAAATGCAAACACAAGGAGATGATGGACAGAGCGCTGAAACTTTTCAGACACTCACCCCCAGTAACAAATCTGGGTTGAATCCATCATCATTCTTTAGCTCACTTCGCCACCTCAGTTCAGACCCAGCTATATGCAAATCAGTTTTGACCCTGTGCCTCATAGGAATAGTCCAGCCCAAATTGCCAAGCCAGGTCTTCCCTGAACCGGAAACAAGCATCCTGGGACCTGTTTCTAGGTAACACCCTTCATCAGCCAGGCTAGATTGAATCCAGCGGCAAAGTGAGCAAAGGACCCATGTCTGAGCCTAACCCGCCAACTTAGGGCGAACAAAGCAAATACAAGGAGATGATGGATGGAGCATTGACACTTTTCAGACAATCACCCCCAGTCACAAATCTGGGTTGAATCCATCATCATTCTTTAGCTCACTTCGCCACCTCAGTTCAGAACCAGCTATATGCAAATCAGTCTTTAGATTTAGGCCCAGATCTCTGTACTGGGGTGAATGTATGACATTGTTCTGCATTCTGTCCACCAATTGTTCTTTTTGCATTTGTCATCCCGAGTGGGACGGGTATGCCCAGATGTGGGCCCCATGCTCTCCATGCCACTGGAGTCAAGCTATACTGGCTGATGAGGGATGAAAGTCCGAAACCGGTTCTAGGATGCTTGTTTCCAGTCCAGTGAGGACCTGGCCTGGCAGTTCGCGCTGGACTGTTCCCATTGCGCGCAGGGTCAAAACTGATTTGCATATGGCTGGGTCCAAACTGGAATGGCATGGTGAACAAAAACACGATGGATTTAGGCCCAGATCTCTGTACTGGGGTGAATGTATGAAATTTTTCTGCATTCTGTCCATCAATTGTCCTTTTTGCATTTGTCTCTATGAGTGGGACGGGTATGCCCAGACGTGGGTCCCGTGCTCTCCATGCCACTGACATCAAGCTATCCTGGCTGATGAGGGCTGAAAGCCTGAAACCGGTCATAGGATACTTGTTTCCAGTCCAGGGAGGACCTGACCTGGCAGTTCGGACTGGATGGTTCCCATTCGGCGCAGGGTCAAGACTGATTTGCATATGGCTGGGTCCAAAATGGAATGGCATGGTGAGCAAAAAGACGATGGATTTAGGCCCTCATCTCTGTACTGGGGTGAATGTATCACATTGTTCTGCCTTCTGTCCATCAATTGTTCTTTTTGCACCTTTCTAAAAATGGCATTTTCAAAATTGAAATACATTTTTTTTAAATCTGACTTTACCAGTAAAGTGGATTTTTAATTACAGGTAGTCCATACCGCAGTAAAGAAACGAATTTAGGAGTTTTTCACTATCAGGACATGTAAAACGTAAATGTACATGTCCAACCTTATAATTACAATGCACCCTGCCTTATGCACTCCCTAGGGCCTACCTCAGTGGTGACATATATGTTATAAAAGGGCAGCTTAAAGCTTGGCAAGGGGGTTACATTGCCAAGTATGAATTGGCAGTTTAAAATTGCATTCAGGCTGCAATGGCAGGCCTCAGGCATGTTTTAAGAGGCTACGTACGTGGGTGGCACAGTAAGTGCTGCAGGCCCACTAGCAGCATTTAATTTGCAGGTCCTGGGTATAATTTATACCAATCAACAAGGGATGTATAGGTAAATTAAATGTGCGATTCATGTGTAAACCAATTCTACTATAATTCTGGGGAGTAAGCACGAGCACTTTATCACTGGTTGGCAGTGGTAAATTGCACAGAGTCCTCATGCCAACAAAGACCAATCCAGCAAAAAAGTGAAGGGTTAAAGCAAATCATTTGGGGGATACCCTGAAAAGAGGGCCAGGTCCAACACCGACAGATATATACTCATATGATGGCCAATAAAACTAGTATGGGGCATGATAGGCACGGCCCCCTCCATTAAGCCAAAAAGGATAGTGGAGAATCATTTTCCTTTTATATGAGTTCCCCGAGGGTGTGCTAATGAACCTCGGTCGCATGCATTGTTATCGCTTACAGTTACAAACTAAATAGCAAAGCAAAACAAAGGCAGAATGCTTTCCATCCCTTCCGTTGTATTTGTAGAGATCGCTGACCAGATGGTGTACTCACTGCGTCAGGGATACTCTGCCACCTAATGTAGGAAGCTAGCTATCTATATAGTGCACTAAAAGGACGTACACTGTGCAGACAGTCCAATGAGACCCAGATTGGTATACAGAGGCAAAAGTAGATAATGACGCTCTATTTGTGATAGAGTGTCCGCGCAGTTAGGCTTATCAGAGGGTAGTGCTAAGCATTTGTTGTACTCACAGAGGCAATTGATGATAGACACACTCAAGAATAAATCCGAGACCACTTTATAAAAATAACAATGATTTTTATATAATTTTTCAGACCAAGAACTTCATTCTACAATAAGTACTTTTCGAGATGTGAATTTTTCAAGTTTGCAAAATAAATCACTTTTGTGCACAATTACGCACCATTAAGATCAATTGGAGAAAATAGAAAAATGCAAATAAAATCACACAGTTGGATTTCGGGGGTTCACCTTTGGGATTTAAGTAAGTAGCAAGGCCAGGCCCAATGTTCCACCAGCGGATTCTTGGGAGCATCCCGGATTCGGTTGGGAGCAGGGTGCTGAGGTAGTTGGTAGCTGGTGCGCTATGAAGAAGGGGGCCACCTGAAAATACACTGCACAAGAGGACGTAAAGGTAAGTCCAAGGGATCCCACTTAAGGGAGCAAGTTGCAAGGACCTCAGAATCACAGGAGCACAGCTGGTTCATCGGTACCTCGGGTGGGCGGAGTGGGCGCAGAGCAGATAGGTCAGGTGGGCGGCACGCATCAAGATGTCCTCGCGATTAGGAGCAGGCGGCTTGGACAGGTGATTCTGGGATAGATGGGCCACTCATGTAGTGGATCTCAGGGGACTTGATGGGTGTTTGCATACTGTGGCAGTTAGAGTCTGGATGGACTCTTCATCTCAGTGAATGCCTCAGAGGGTCCGATACTCCAGGAATTGGTGTGGCGCAGTTTCTGTAGATCCTGGTGTTTCCACACTTGGAGAGGAGACAGATTTGATCCTGTTGGGCTAGTGTACCACTTACGATTTGGGTGCTGCATAGGAGTCGCTGGGGAGCAGCAAGTAGGAAAACCAGGTTCTACAGGTTTTGTGCTTGCAGACTGCAGGGGAGTAGCACCTCTACTCCAAGGGAGTTCTTTGGCAATTTGTTGAAGGCTAAGAGGCTCCAGGGTACTTGAAGTTGCAGGACGAGACAGCACACCATCATTGTCAAGTCCTTAAGGCGGCAGGCAGGGTTTGGCACCAATTTTTGCAGCAGTCAGCTGCTCTTCTTTGTACCTATCTTCTTTGTGTCCATCAAATCTAAGTTGCTAGGTCCAGGTATGCCACCTAAATTGTAAATTTAGGGGCGTTAAAGGGGGTGGCAAGTAGCAACCAATGAGCTACCTTCCTTTAGGGTGTCTACATCCTCTAGGTGACCACTTCCTGTGGAAAGGGGCACTACCCTGACCCTGATTGGCTAAATCCTTCTTGTTAGAACTGGGGGTCTCTTGTTGGCTGAGGCAGTCACCTTAGTCCAAACCCTCTTTGATAACCCCCGCTCAACCCCTGGTAGCTTGGCATGAGCAGCCAGGCTTATCTTCAAGGCAATGTGTATAGTATTTGCAACCGCACTCCCAGTGACACAGTGATAACACCACAAATGGACACCACACTGATGTATAAAAATAGCAGTATCTTTATTACGAAGAAAAATGCGGTAAGACCAACGATAAAGATACAACATATGCGTATTCGTAATATTTCACTTTGCCGGTTATTAGCCCAACAAACACTTGTAGGTTCTTGTGGTATTAATGAGCAGTTCACGATATTCAAATGCAGTCCTAATGCAATGCTATGCAGTTGGTAATGTCAGACTAATGCAGTCCGTCATGCAGGAATAATGCAATCCTCAATATAAGTAATCAGGCAGTTCGTAATGCAAGAATAATGCAATCCTCAATGCATGTAATCAGGCAGTTCGTAATGCAAGAATAATGCAATCCTCAATGCACGTACTCAGGCAGTTCGTAATGCAAGTATCACGCACTCCTTAATGCAAGTAATAAGGCAGGTCGGTCTGCGAGAATAATTCAATCCTCAATGCACATAATCAGGCGATTCTTAATGCAAGAACAATGCAATCCTCAATGCACGTAATCAGGCAGTTCGTATTACAAGTATAACGCACTCCTTAATGCAAGTAATAAGGCGGTTTGTAATGCGAGAATAATTCAATCCTCAATGCACATAATCAGGCAGTTCATAATGCAAAAATAATACACTCCTTAATGCAAGTAATAAGGCAGTGCGTAATGCAGGAATAATACCAGGCCCATCGATGCGATTAGCGCAGGCACCACTAGACCCCAATCACAGACAACAGCACTGAACTTCTGAGGGCGGCCCCGGTACTTCCGGGTCGGTCCGGCCCACCCGAGGACTCAACGCGTCTAACGCGATGCAGCAGGAGCACTCCTATACTCCTCCTGTGCCTCCCCAGGCCACACATGCTTGCGGCTCCCGACCGGAGTCCAAGCCTTACCTGGGGGATGCACTGCCTCAGTCTCTCTCTCTCCCTGCTCGTCGGACGTCCTGCTGGGCACTCCCGACGACGACGCAGCTTCCAATGCAAGGCGACGCTGTAGCCGGACAGGTTACGGCCCTGCCTTTCTCCGTTGCTGACAATCTTGGGCAGATTCCTCTTGCGAACAACGATCACGATTACCTCACGACTTCCTCATCTTTACAAAATCCTTCAGCCCGTTTGCGGCTTGGGCTGGCGGCATTGATCTTGATCTGCAGCCTCAGTTATGATGACTGCTGGGGCCACAAACGGCTATACAGCAGCGTGGATGATGATTCACGCTGCGGGGGCACTGCAGTCGCGGGGGACTTTCCAACCAGCACCACGGACCCCACAACAGTCTCAGGCTGCATACACACACGCACAAAGCGTGGCTGAGACTCGGTTGAGTTTCAGGCCACACAGTCCCGGGGCAATGTTTACAAAGGTCTCAGGCTGCAAAAAGCACACACACACAGTGCAGCTGAGATACACTTGGAAACCTTTATGTTCCTATGTTTCCACAACAGGGAGCCAATTCTCCTCGGGCCCTTGGGGACAAGCTACTTCGGGACACAGCACACAGCAAAGTCCTTTCAAGCAGGGGGACACAGCACACAGCAAAGTCCCTTAGCCTCTCCTTGGTTAAATCAGCAAACTGCAAGCCAGCCCCAGAACACACAGCAAGGGTCAGTACTTTTCTTCAGTCTCATCAGCAGTTCTTCCTTGGCAGAGGTTCCTTTTGACCACAAAGTAGTTTCAATCCTTTTCAGTCTTGATCAGTCCAACGTTCAGGGGTTTCAGCTCTCATAGTCATACCCCTAAATGTCTTTGAAGTCTTTGTGTTCAGGGGGCACTGACCCCTGTCCAAACCAGTTCTGGGTGTCTCTCTGCCAGTGACACCTTCTTCCTTTGATAGTGGGGGTCTGGTTCCTCAATCACTCAGCAGGATGGGGAGCCATTCTTTTATGGCAGCAGCTCAGGCCTCTTCACCTCAAGGGGCTACTCCTCCCCCCTACACTCCAGATGCAGGTCAGCCTGTTGCTCTCTCACCTACTCCTCGCCTTGGCCAAGACATTTCCCAGATCCTATCACTTTCAAATCCAGACAGTCAATCCACAACCAGGCAGAGACACACAAAATTGTTAGAACAAAAAAAGCAGTCAATTCTAAAAGAGTGGTTTCTAAACCCACAATTCAAAAACCACCTTCAAAAAAAGATGTGTAATTAAATTGTGAGTTCAGGCACACTAAACTTAACCTCTCCATCTTAAGCCTATTGGAAGATAGGCTGAAAACATATTACACAGCCTTCCCCATTCTGTCCTATGGGCAAGATGGCCTTGCAACAGTGAAAAACGAAATGGAGAGTATTTCACTGTCAGGACATGGTACACACCTCAGTACATGTCCTACCTTTCACAGACACTGCACCCTGCCCAGGGGGGTACCTTGGTCCTACCATAGGGGTGTCTGATGTGCATGGAAACGAAAGTGAGCAAAGGACCCACGTCTGAGCCTACCCCGCCAACTTAGGGCGAACAAAGCAAATACAAGGAGATGATGGACGGAGCGCTGACACTTTTCAGACACTCACCCCCAGTCACAGATCTGGGTTGAATCCATCATCATTCTTTAGCTCACTTTGCCACCTCAGTTCAGACCCAGCTATATGCAAATCAGTCTTGACCCTGTGCCTCATGGGAACAGTCCAGCCCGAATTGCCAAGCCAGGTCTTCCCTGAACTGGAAACAAGCATCCTGGGACCGGTTTCTCGGTAACACCCTTCATCAGCCAGGCTAGCTTGAATCCAGTGGCAAAGTGAGCAAGGGACCCACGTCTGGGCATACCCTGCCAACTTAGGGCGAACAAAGCAAACACAAGGAGATGATTGATGGAGCGCTGAAACTTTTCAGACACTCACCCCCAGTCACAAATCTTGGTTGAATCCATCATCATTCTTTAGCTCACTTCGCCACCTCAGTTCAGACCCAGCTATATGCAAATCAGTCTTGACCCTGTGCCTCATGGGATCAGTCCAACCCGAATTGCCAAGCCAGGTCTTCTCTGAACCGGAAACAAGCATCCTGGGACCAGTTTCTGGGTAACACCCTTCATCAGCCAGGCTACTTTGAATCCAGTGGCAAAGTGAGCAAGGGACCCACGTCTGGGCATAAACTGCCAACTTAGGGCGAACAAAGCAAACACAAGGTGATGATGGACGGAGCGCTGAAACTTTTCAGACACTCACCCCCAGTCACAGATCTGGGTTGAATCCATCATTATTCTTTAGCTCACTTCGCCACCTCAGTTCAGAACCAGCTATATGCAAATAAGTCTTTAGATTTAGGCCCAGATCTCTGTACTGGGGTGAATGTATGACATTGTTTTGCATTCTGTCCACCAATTGTTCTTTTTGCATTTGTCATCCCGAGTGGGACGGGTATGCCCAGACGTGGGTCCCGTGCTCTCCATGCCACTGACGTCAAGCTATCCTGGCTGATGAGGGCTGAAAGCCTGAAACCGGTCATAGGATACTTGTTTCCAGTCCAGGGAGGACCTGACCTAGCAGTTCGGACTGTACGGTTCCCATTCGGCGCATGGTCAAGACTGATTTGCATATGGCTGGGTCCAAAATGGAATGGCATGGTGAGCAAAAAAACGATGGATTTAGGCCCTCATCTCTGTACTGGGGTGAATGTATCACATTGTTCTGCCTTCTGTCCATCAATTGTCCTTTTTGCACCTTTCTAAAAATGGCATTTTCAAAATTGAAATAATTTTTTTTTTAATCTGACTTTACCAGTAAAGTGGATTTTTAATAACAGGTAGTCCATACCGCAGTAAAGAAACGAATTTAGGAGTTTTTCACTAACAGGACATGTAAAACGTAATTGTACATGTCCAACTTTATAATTACAATGCACCCTGCCTTATGCGCTCCCTAGGGCCTACCTCAGTGGTGACATATATGTTATAAAAGGGCAGCTTGGCAAGGGGGTTACATTGCCAAGTATGAATTGGCAGTTTAAAATTGCATTCAGGCTGCAATGGCAGGCCTCAAGCATGTTTTAAGAGGCTACGTACGTGGGTGGCACAGTAAGTGCTGCAGGCCCACTAGCGTTACAACAAACAAATGATGGACGGAATGCTGACAATGCAGACATTCTCCCCCAGTCAAGAGATCTGGGTTAAATCCATCGTTCTTTTGCCCACAACACCACCCCAGTTTAGACATGGCCATATGCAAATCAGTCTTGACCCTGTGCCTCATGGGAACAGTCCAGCCCGAACTGCCAAGCCATGTCTTCCCTGGACCGGAATCAAGCATCCTAGGACCGGTTTCTGGCTATCAGCCGTCATCAGCCAGGATAGCTTGACTCCAGTGGCGTAGTGAGCACGGGTCCCACGTCTGGGAATATCCATCCCACTTAGGGCGAAAAGCGTTACAACAAACAAATGATGGACGGAATGCTGACAATGCAGACATTCTCCCCCAGTCAAGAGATCTGGGTTAAATCCATCGTTCTTTTGCCCAATACACCACCCCAGTTTAGACATGGCCATATGCAAATCAGTCTTGACCCTGTGCCTCATGGGAAAAGTCCAGCCCGAACTACCAAGCCATGTCTTCCCTGGACCGGAATCAAGCATCCTAGGACCGGTTTCTGGCTATCAGCCATCATCAGCCAGGATAGCTTGACTCCAGTGGCGTAGTGAGCACGGGTCCCACGTCTGGGAATACCCATCCCACTTAGGGCGAAAAGCGTTACAACAAACAAATGATGGACGGAATGCTGACAATGCAGACATTCTCCCCCAGTCAAGAGATCTGGGTTAAATCCATCGTTCTTTTGCCCAATACACCACCCCAGTTTAGACATGGCCATATGCAAATCAGTCTTGACCCTGTGCCTCATGGGAACAGTCCAGCCCGAACTGCCAAGCCATGTCTACCCTGGACCGGAATCAAGAATCCTAGGACCGGTTTCTGGCTATCGGCCGTCATCAGCCAGGATAGCTTGACTCCAGTGGCGTAGTGAGCACGGGTCCCACGTCTGGGAATACCCATCCCACTTAGGGCAAAAAGCGTTACAACAAACAAATGATGGACGCAATTCTGACAATGCAGACATTCTCCCCCAGTCAAGAGATCTGGGTTAAATCCATCGTTCTTTTGCCCACTACACCACCCCAGTTTAGACATGGCCATATGCAAATCAGTCTTGACCCTGTGCCTCATGGGAACAGTCCAGCCCGAACTGCCAAGCCATGTCTTCCCTGGACCGGAATCAAGCATCCTAGGACTGGTTTCTGGCTATCAGCCGTCATCAGCCAGGATAGCTTGACTCCAGTGGCGTAGTGAGCACGCGTCCCACATCTGGGAATACCCATCCCACTTAGGGCGAAAAGCGTTACAACAAACAAATGATGGACGGAATGCTGACAATGCAGACATTCTCCCCCAGTCAAGAGATCTGGGTTAAATCCATCGTTCTTTTGCCCACTACACCACCCCAGTTTAGACATGGCCATATGCAAATCAGTCTTGACCCTGTGCCTCATGGGAACATTCCAGCCCGAACTGCCAAGCCATGTCTTACCTGGACCGGAATCAAGCATCCTAGGACCGGTTTCTGGCTATCAGCCGTCATCAGCCAGGATAGCTTGACTCCAGTGGCGTAGTGAGCACAGGTCCCACGTCTGGGAATACCCATCCCACTTAGGGCGAAAAGCGTTACAACAAACAAATGATGGACAGAATGCTGACAATGCAGACACTCTCCCTCAGTCAAGAGATCTGGGTTAAATCCATCGTTCTTTTGCCCACTACACCACCCCAGTTTAGACATGGCCATATGCAAATCAGTCTTGACCCTGTGCCTCATGGGAACAGTCCAGCCCGAACTGCCAAGCCATGTCTTCCCTGGACCGGAATCAAGCATCCTAGGACCGATTTCTGGCTATCAGCCGTCATCAGCCAGGATAGCTTGACTCCAGTGGCGTAGTGAGCACGGGTCCCACGTCTGGGAATACCCATCCCACTTAGGGCGAAAAGCGTTACAACAAACAAATGATGGACGGAATGCTGACAATGCAGACATTCTCCCCCGGTCAAGAGATCTGGGTTAAATCCATCGTTCTTTTGCCCACTACACCACTCCAGTTTAGACATGGCCAAATGCAAATCAGTCTTGACCCTGTGCCTCATGGGAACAGTCCAGCCCGAACTGCCAAGCCATGTCTTCCCTGGACCGGAATCAAGCATCCTAGTACCGGTTTCTGGCTATCAGCCGTCATCAGCCAGGATAGCTTGACTCCAGTGGCGTAGTGAGCACGGGTCCCACGTCTGGGAATACCCATCCCACTTAGGGCGAAAAGCGTTACAACAAACAAATGATGGACGGAATGCTGACAATGCAGACATTCTCCCACAGTCAAGAGATCTGGGTTAAATCCATTGTTCTTTTGCCCACTACACCACCCCAGTTTAGACATGGCCATATGCAAATCAGTCTTGACCCTATGCCTCATGGGAATAGTCCAGCCCGAACTGCCAAGCCATGTCTTCCCTGGACCGGAATCAAGCATCCTAGGACCGGTGCCTGGCTATCAGCCGTCATCAGCCAGGCTAGCTTGACTCCAGTGGCGTAGTGAGCACGGGTCCCACGTCTGGGAATACCCATCCCACTTAGGGCGAAAAGCGTTACAACAAACAAATGATGGACGGAATGCTGACAATGCAGACATTCTCCCCCAGTCAAGAGATCTGGGTTAAATCCATCGTTCTTTTGCCCACTACACCACCCCAGTTTAGACATGGCCATATGCAAATCAGTCTTGACCCTGTGCCTCATGGGAACAGTCCAGCCCGAACTGCCAAGCCATGTCTTCCCTGGACCGGAATCAAGCATCCTAGTACCGGTTTCTGGCTATCAGCCGTCATCAGCCAGGATAGCTTGACTCCAGTGGCGTAGTGAGCACGGGTCCCACGTCTGGGAATACCCATCCCACTTAGGGCGAAAAGCGTTACAACAAACAAATGATGGACGGAATGCTGACAATGCAGACATTCTCCCACAGTCAAGAGATCTGGGTTAAATCCATTGTTCTTTTGCCCACTACACCACCCCAGTTTAGACATGGCCATATGCAAATCAGTCTTGACCCTATGCCTCATGGGAATAGTCCAGCCCGAACTGCCAAGCCATGTCTTCCCTGGACCGGAATCAAGCATCCTAGGATCGGTGCCTGGCTATCAGCCGTCATCAGCCAGGCTAGCTTGACTCCAGTGGCGTAGTGAGCACGGGTCCCACGTCTGGGAATACCCATCCCACTTAGGGCGAAAAGCGTTACAACAAACAAATGATGGACGGAATGCTGACAATGCAGACATTCTCCCCCAGTCAAGAGATCTGGGTTAAATCCATCGTTCTTTTGCCCACTACACCACCCCAGTTTAGACATGGCCATATGCAAATCAGTCTTGACCCTGTGCCTCATGGGAACAGTCCAGCCTGAACTGCCAAGCCATGTCTTCCCTGGACCGGAATCAAGCATCCTAGGACCAGTTTCTGGCTATCAGCCGTCAACAGCCAGGATAGCTTGACTCCAGTGGCGTAGTGAGCACGGGTCCCACGTCTGGGAATACCCATCCCACTTAGGGCGAAAAGCGTTACAACAAACAAATGATGGACGGAATGCTGACAATGCAGACATTCTCCCCCAGTCAAGAGATCTGGGTTAAATCCATCGTTCTTTTTCCCACTACACCACTCCAGTTTAGACATGGCCATATGCAAATCAGTCTTGACCCTGTGCCTCATGGGAACAGTCCAGCCCCAACTGCCAAGCCATGTCTTCCCTGGACCGGAATCAAGCATCCTAGGACCGGTTTCTGGCTATCAGCCGTCATCAGCCAGGATAGCTTGACTCCAGTGGCGTAGTGAGCACGGGTCCCACGTCTGGGAATACCCATCCCACTTAGGGCGAAAAGCGTTACAACAAACAAATGATGGACGGAATGCTGACAATGCAGACATTCTCCCCCAGTCAAGAGATCTGGGTTAAATCCATCGTTCTTTTGCCCAATACACCACCCCAGTTTAGACCTGGCCATATGCAAATCAGTCTTGACCCTGTGCCTCATGGGAACAGTCCAGCCCGAACTACCAAGCCATGTCTTCCCTGGACCGGAATCAAGCATCCTAGGACCGGTTTCTGGCTATCAGCCATCATCAGCCAGGATAGCTTGACTCCAGTGGCGTAGTGAGCACGGGTCCCACGTCTGGGAATACCCATCCCACTTAGGGCGAAAAGCGTTACAACAAACAAATGATGGACGGAATGCTGACAATGCAGACATTCTCCCCCAGTCAAGAGATCTGGGTTAAATCCATCGTTCTTTTGCCCAATACACCACCCCAGTTTAGACATGGCCATATGCAAATCAGTCTTGACCCTGTGCCTCATGGGAACAGTCCAGCCCGAACTGCCAAGCCATGTCTACCCTGGACCGGAATCAAGAATCCTAGGACCGGTTTCTGGCTATCGGCCGTCATCAGCCAGGATAGCTTGACTCCAGTGGCGTAGTGAGCACGGGTCCCACGTCTGGGAATACCCATCCCACTTAGGGCGAAAAGCGTTACAACAAACAAATGATGGACGCAATGCTGACAATGCAGACATTCTCCCCCAGTCAAGAGATCTGGGTTAAATCCATCGTTCTTTTGCCCACTACACCACCCCAGTTTAGACATGGCCATATGCAAATCAGTCTTGACCCTGTGCCTCATGGGAACAGTCCAGCCCGAACTGCCAAGCCATGTCTTCCCTGGACCGGAATCAAGCATCCTAGGACTGGTTTCTGGCTATCAGCCGTCATCAGCCAGGATAGCTTGACTCCAGTGGCGTAGTGAGCACGCGTCCCACATCTGGGAATACCCATCCCACTTAGGGCGAAAAGCGTTACAACAAACAAATGATGGACGGAATGCTGACAATGCAGACATTCTCCCCCAGTCAAGAGATCTGGGTTAAATCCATCGTTCTTTTGCCCACTACACTACCCCAGTTTAGACATGGCCATATGCAAATCAGTCTTGACCCTGTGCCTCATGGGAACATTCCAGCCCGAACTGCCAAGCCATGTCTTCCCTGGACCGGAATCAAGCATCAAAGGACCGGTTTCTGGCTATCAGCCGTCATCAGCCAGGATAGCTTGACTCCAGTGGCGAAGTGAGCACGGGTCCCACGTCTGGAAATATCCATCCCACTTAGGGCGAAAAGCGTTACAACAAACAAATGATGGACGGAATGCTGACAATGCAGACATTCTCCCCCAGTCAAGAGATCTGGGTTAAATCCATCGTTCTTTTGCCCACTACACCACCCCAGTTTAGACATGGCCATATGCAAATCAGTCTTGACCCTGTGCCTCATGGAAACAGTCCAGCCCGAACTGCCAAGCCATGTCTTCCCTGGACCGGAATCAAGCATCCTAGGACCGGTTTCTGGCTATCAGCCGTCATCAGCCAGGATAGCTTGACTCCAGTGGCGTAGTGAGCACGGGTCCCACGTCTGGGAATACCCATCCCACTTAGGGCGAAAAGCATTACAACAAACAAATGATGGACGGAATGCTGACAATGCAGACATTCTCCCCCAGTCAAGAGATCTGGGTTAAATCCATCGTTCTTTTGCCCACTACACCACTCCAGTTTAGACATGGCCATATGCAAATCAGTCTTGACCCTGTGCCTCATGGGAACAGTCCAGCCCGAACTGCCAAGCCATGTCTTCCCTGGACCGGAATCAAGCATCCTAGGACCGGTTTCTGGCTATCAGCCGTCATCAGCCAGGATAGCTTGACTCCAGTGGCGTAGTGAGCACGGGTCCCACGTCTGGGAATACCCATCCCACTTAGGGCGAAAAGCGTTACAACAAACAAATGATGGACGGAATGCTGACAATGCAGACATTCTCCCCCAGTCAAGAGATCTGGGTTAAATCCATCGTTCTTTTGCACACTACACCACTCCAGTTTAGACATGGCCATATGCAAATCAGTCTTGACCCTGTGCCTCATGGGAACAGTCCAGCCCGAACTGCCAAGCCATGTCTTCCCTGGACCGGAATCAAGCATCCTAGTACCGGTTTCTGGCTATCAGCCGTCATCAGCCAGGATAGCTTGACTCCAGTGGCGTAGTGAGCACGGGTCCCACGTCTGGGAATACCCATCCAACTTAGGGCGAAAAGCGTTACAACAAACAAATGATGGACGGAATGCTGACAATGCAGACATTCTCCCACACTCAAGAGATCTGGGTTAAATCCATTGTTCTTTTGCCCACTACACCACCCCAGTTTAGACATGGCCATATGCAAATCAGTCTTGACCCTGTGCCTCATGGGAACAGTCCAGCCCGAACTGCCAAGCCATGTCTTCCCTGGACCGGAATCAAGCATCCTAGGACCGGTGCCTGGCTATCAGCCGTCATCAGCCAGGCTAGCTTGACTCCAGTGGCGTAGTGAGCACGGGTCCCACGTCTGGGAATACCCATCCCACTTAGGGCGAAAAGCGTTACAACAAACAAATGATGGACGGAATGCTGACAATGCAGACATTCTCCCCCAGTCAAGAGATCTGGGTTAAATCCATCGTTCTTTTGCCCACTACACCACCCCAGTTTAGACATGGCCATATGCAAATCAGTCTTGACCCTGTGCCTCATGGGAACAGTCCAGCCCGAACTGCCAAGCCATGTCTTCCCTGGACCGGAATCAAGCATCCTAGGACCAGTTTCTGGCTATCAGCCGTCAACAGCCAGGATAGCTTGACTCCAGTGGCGTAGTGAGCACGGGTCCCACGTCTGGGAATACCCATCCCACTTAGGGCGAAAAGCGTTACAACAAACAAATGATGGACGGAATGCTGACAATGCAGACATTCTCCCCCAGTCAAGAGATCTGGGTTAAATCCATCGTTCTTTTTCCCACTACACCACTCCAGTTTAGACATGGCCATATGCAAATCAGTCTTGACCCTGTGCCTCATGGGAACAGTCCAGCCCGAACTACCAAGCCATGTCTTCCCTGGACCGGAATCAAGCATCCTAGGACCGGTTTCTGGCTATCAGCCATCATCAGCCAGGATAGCTTGACTCCAGTGGCGTAGTGAGCACGGGTCCCACGTCTGGGAATACCCATCCCACTTAGGGCGAAAAGCGTTACAACAAACAAATGATGGACGGAATGCTGACAATGCAGACATTCTCCCCCAGTCAAGAGATCTGGGTTAAATCCATCGTTCTTTTGCCCAATACACCACCCCAGTTTAGACATGGCCATATGCAAATCAGTCTTGACCCTGTGCCTCATGGGAACAGTCCAGCCCGAACTGCCAAGCCATGTCTACCCTTGACCGGAATCAAGAATCCTAGGACCGGTTTCTGGCTATCGGCCGTCATCAGCCAGGATAGCTTGACTCCAGTGGCGTAGTGAGCACCGGTCCCACGTCTGGGAATACCCATCCCACTTAGGGCGAAAAGCGTTACAACAAACAAATGATGGACGCAATGCTGACAATGCAGACATTCTCCCCCAGTCAAGAGATCTGGGTTAAATCCATCGTTCTTTTGCCCACTACACCACCCCAGTTTAGACATGGCCATATGCAAATCAGTCTTGACCCTGTGCCTCATGGGAACAGTCCAGCCCGAACTGCCAAGCCATGTCTTCCCTGGACCGGAATCAAGCATCCTAGGACTGGTTTCTGGCTATCAGCCGTCATCAGCCAGGATAGCTTGACTCCAGTGGCGTAGTGAGCACGCGTCCCACATCTGGGAATACCCATCCCACTTAGGGCGAAAAGCGTTACAACAAACAAATGATGGACGGAATGCTGACAATGCAGACATTCTCCCCCAGTCAAGAGATCTGGGTTAAATCCATCGTTCTTTTGCCCACTACACCACCCCAGTTTAGACATGGCCATATGCAAATCAGTCTTGACCCTGTGCCTCATGGGAACATTCCAGCCCGAACTGCCAAGCCATGTCTTCCCTGGACCGGAATCAAGCATCAAAGGACCGGTTTCTGGCTATCAGCCGTCATCAGCCAGGATAGCTTGACTCCAGTGGCGAAGTGAGCACGGGTCCCACGTCTGGGAATATCCATCCCACTTAGGGCGAAAAGCGTTACAACAAACAAATGATGGACGGAATGCTGACAATGCAGACATTCTCCCCCAGTCAAGAGATCTGGGTTAAATCCATCGTTCTTTTGCCCACTACACCACCCCAGTTTAGACATGGCCATATGCAAATCAGTCTTGACCCTGTGCCTCATGGGAACAGTCCAGCCCGAACTGCCAAACCATGTCTTCCCTGGACCGGAATCAAGCATCCTAGGACCGGTTTCTGGCTATCAGCCGTCATCAGCCAGGATAGCTTGACTCCAGTGGCGTAGTGAGCACGGGTCCCACGTCTGGGAATACCCATCCCACTTAGGGCGAAAAGCGTTACAACAAACAAATGATGGACGGAATGCTGACAATGCAGACATTCTCCCCCAGTCAAGAGATCTGGGTTAAATCCATCGTTCTTTTGCCCACTACACCACTCCAGTTTCGACATGGCCATATGCAAATCAGTCTTGACCCTGTGCCTCATGGGAACAGTCCAGCCCGAACTGCCAGGCCATGTCTTCCCTGGACCGGAATCAAGCATCCTAGGACCGGTTTCTGGCTATCAGCCGTCATCAGCCAGGATAGCTTGACTCCAGTGGCGTAGTGAGCACGGGTCCCACGTCTGGGAATACCCATCCCACTTAGGGCGAAAAGCGTTACAACAAACAAATGATGGACGGAATGCTGACAATGCACACATTCTCCCCCAGTCAAGAGATCTGGGTTAAATCCATCGTTCTTTTGCCCACTACACCACCCCAGTTTAGACATGGCCATATGCAAATCAGTCTTGACCCTGTGCCTCATGGGAACAGTCCAGCCCGAACTGCCAAGCCATGTCTTCCCTGGACCGGAATCAAGCATCGTAGGACCAGTTTCTGGCTATCAGCCGTCATCAGCCAGGATAGCTTGACTCCAGTGGCGTAGTGAGCACAGGTCCCACGTCTGGGAATACCCATCCCACTTAGGGCGAAAAGCGTTACAACAAACAAATGATGGACGGAATGCTGACAATGCAGACACTCTCCCCCAGTCAAGAGATCTGGGTTAAATCCATCGTTCTTTTGCCCACTACACCACCCCAGTTTAGACATGGCCATATGCAAATCAGTCTTGACCCTGTGCCTCATGGGAACAGTCCAGCCCAAACTGCCAAGCCATGTCTTCCCTGGACCGGAATCAAGCATCCTAGGACCGATTTCTGGCTATCAGCCGTCATCAGCCAGGATAGCTTGACTCCAGTTGCGTAGTGAGCACGGGTCCCACGTCTGGGAATACCCATCCCACTTAGGGCGAAAAGCGTTACAACAAACAAATGATGGACGGAATGCTGACAATGCAGACATTCTCCCCCAGTCAAGAGATCTGGGTTAAATCCATCGTTCTTTTGCCCACTACACCATTCCAGTTTAGACATGGCCATATGCAAATCAGTCTTGACCCTGTACCTCATGGGAACAGTCCAGCCCGAACTGCCAAGCCATGTCTTCCCTGGACCGGAATCAAGCATCCTAGTACCGGTTTCTGGCTATCAGCCGTCATCAGCCAGGATAGCTTGACTCCAGTGGCGTAATGAGCACGGGTCCCACGTCTGGGAATACCCATCCCACTTAGGGCGAAAAGCGTTACAACAAACAAATGATGGACGGAATGCTGACAATGCAGACATTCTCCCACAGTCAAGAGATCTGGGTTAAATCCATTGTTCTTTTGCCCACTACACCACCCCAGTTTAGACATGGCCATATGCAAATCAGTCTTGACCCTGTGCCTAATGGGAACAGTCCAGCCCGAACTGCCAAGCCATGTCTTCCCTGGACCGGAATCAAGCATCCTAGGACCGGTGCCTGGCTATCAGCCGTCATCAGCCAGGATAGCTTGACTCCAGTGGCGTAGTGAGCACGGGTCCCACGTCTGGGAATACCCATCCCACTTAGGGCGAAAAGCGTTACAACAAACAAATGATGGACGGAATGCTGACAATGCAGACATTCTCCCCCAGTCAAGAGATCTGGGTTAAATCCATCGTTCTTTTGCCCACTACACCACCCCAGTTTAGACATGGCCATATGCAAATCAGTCTTGACCCTGTGCCTCATGGGAACAGTCCAGCCCGAACTGCCAAGCCATGTCTTCCCTGGACCGGAATCAAGCATCCTAGGACCGGTTTCTGGCTATCAGCCGTCATCAGCCAGGATAGCTTGACTCCAGTGGCGTAGTGAGCACGGGTCCCACGTCTGGGAATACCCATCCCAATTAGGGCGAAAAGCGTTACAACAAACAAATGATGGTCGGAATGCTGACAATGCAGACATTCTCCCCCAGTCAAGAGATCTGGGTTAAATCCATCGTTCTTTTGCCCACTACACCACCCCAGTTTAGACATGGCCTTATGAAAATCAGTCTTGACCCTGTGCCTCATGGGAACAGTCCAGCCCGAACTGCCAAGCCATGTCTTCCCTGGACCGGAATCAAGCATCCTAGGACCGGTTTCTGGCTATCAGCCGTCATCAGCCAGGATAGCTTGACTCCAGTGGCGTAGTGAGCACGGGTCCCACGTCTGGGAATACCCATCCCACTTAGGGCGAAAAGCGTTACAACAAACAAATGATGGACGGAATGCTGACAATGCAGACATTCTCCCCCAGTCGAGAGATCTGGGTTAAATCCATCGTTCTTTTGCCCACTACACCACCCCAGTTTAGACATGGCCATATGCAAATCAGTCTTGACCCTGTGCCTCATGGGAACAGTTCAGCCCGAACTGCCAAGCCATGTCTTTCCTGGACCGGAATCAAGCATCCTAGGACCGGTTTCTGGCTATCAGCCGTCATCAGCCAGGATAGCTTGACTCCAGTGGCGTAGTGAGCACGGGTCCCACGTCTGGGAATACCCATCCCACTTAGGGCGAAAAGCGTTACAACAAACAAATGATGGACGGAATGCTCACAATGCAGACATTCTCCCCCAGTCAAGAGATCTGGGTTAAATCCATCGTTCTTTTGCCCACTACACCACCCCAGTTTAGACATGGCCATATGCAAATCAGTCTTGACCCTGTGCCTCATGGGAACAGTCCAGCCCGAACTACCAAGCCATGTCTTCCCTGGACCGGAATCAAGCATCCTAGGACCGGTTTCTGGCTATCAGCCGTCATCAGCCAGGATAGCTTGACTCCAGTGGCGTAGTGAGCATGGGTCCCACGTCTGGGAATACCCATCCCACTTAGGGCGAAAAGCGTTACAACAAACAAATGATGGACGGAATGCTGACAATGGAGACATTCTCCCCCAGTCAAGAGATCTGGGTTAAATCCATCGTTCTTTTGCCCACTACACCACCCCAGTTTAGACATGGCCATTTGCAAATCAGTCTTGACCCTGTGCCTCATGGGAACAGTCCAGCCCGAACTGCCAAGCCATGTCTTCCCTGGACCGGAATCAAGCATCCTAGGACCGGTTTCTGGCTATCAGCCGTCATCAGCCAGGATAGCTTGACTCCAGTGGCGTAGTGAGCACGGGTCCCACGTCTGGGAATACCCATCCCACTTAGGGCGAAAAGCGTTACAACAAACAAATGATGGACGGAATGCTGACAATGCAGACTTTCTCCCACAGTCAAGAGATCTGGGTTAAATCCATCGTTCTTTTGCCCACTACACCACCCCAGTTTAGACATGGCCATATGCAAATCAGTCTTGACCCTGTGCCTCATGGGAACAGTCCAGCCCGAACTGCCAAGCCATGTCTTCCCTGGACCGGAATCAAGCATCCTAGGACCGGTTTCTGGCTATCAGCCGTCATCAGCCAGGATAGCTTGACTCCAGTGGCGGAGTGAGCACGGGTCCCACGTCTGGGAATACCCATCCCACTTAGGGCGAAAAGCGTTACAACAAACAAATGATGGACGGAAAGCTGACAATGCAGACATTCTCCCCCAGTCAAGAGATCTGGGTTAAATCCATTGTTCTTTTGCCCACTACACCACCCCAGTTTAGACATGGCCATATGCAAATCAGTCTTGACCCTGTGCCTCATGGGAACAGTCCAGCCCGAACTACCAAGCCATGTCTTCCCTGGACCGGAATCAAGCATCCTAGGACCGGTTTCTGGCTATCAGCCGTCATCAGCCAGGATAGCTTGACTCCAGTGGCGTAGTGAGCATGGGTCCCACGTCTGGGAATACCCATCCCACTTAGGGCGAAAAGCGTTACAACAAACAAATGATGGACGGAATGCTGACAATGGAGACATTCTCCCCCAGTCAAGAGATCTGGGTTAAATCCATCGTTCTTTTGCCCACTACACCACCCCAGTTTAGACATGGCCATATGCAAATCAGTCTTGACCCTGTGCCTCATGGGAACAGTCCAGCCCGAACTGCCAAGCCATGTCTTCCCTGGACCGGAATCAAGCATCCTAGGACCGGTTTCTGGCTATCAGCCGTCATCAGCCAGGATAGCTTGACTCCAGTGGCGTAGTGAGCACGGGTCCCACGTCTGGGAATACCCATCCCACTTAGGGCGAAAAGCGTTACAACAAACAAATGATGGACGGAATGCTGACAATGCAGACTTTCTCCCACAGTCAAGAGATCTGGGTTAAATCCATCGTTCTTTTGCCCACTACACCACCCCAGTTTAGACATGGCCATATGCAAATCAGTCTTGACCCTGTGCCTCATGGGAACAGTCCAGCCCGAACTGCCAAGCCATGTCTTCCCTGGACCGGAATCAAGCATCCTAGGACCGGTTTCTGGCTATCAGCCGTCAACAGCCAGGATAGCTTGACTCCAGTGGCGTAGTGAGCACAGGTCCCACGTCTGGGAATACCCATCCCACTTAGGGCAAAAAGCGTTACAACAAACAAATGATGGACGGAATGCTGACAATGCAGACATTCTCCCCCAGTCAAGAGATCTGGGTTAAATCCATCGTTCTTTTGCCCACTACACCACCCCAGTTTAGACATGGCCATATGCAAATCAGTCTTGACCCTGTGCCTCATGGGAGCAGTCCAGCCCGAACTGCCAAGCCATGTCTTCCCTGGACCGGAATCAAGCATCCTAGGACCGGTTTCTGGCTATCAGCCGTCATCAGCCAGGATAGCTTGACTCCAGTGGCGTAGTGAGCACGGGCCCCACGTCTGGGAATACCCATCCCACTTAGGGCGAAAAGCGTGGCAACAAACAAATTATGGACGGAATGCTGACAATGCAGACATTCTCCCACAGTCAAGAGATCTGGGTTAAATCCATCGTTCTTTTGCCCACTACACCACCCCAGTTTAGACATGGCCATATGCAAATCAGTCTTGACCCTGTGCCTCATGGGAACAGTCCAGCCCGAACTGCCAAGCCATGTCTTCCCTGGACCGGAATCAAGCATCCTAGGACCGGTTTCTGGCTATCAGCCGTCATCAGCCAGGATAGCTTGAATCCAGTGGCGGGGTGAGCACGGGTCCCACGTCTGGGAATACCCATCCCACTTAGGGCGAAAAGCGTTACAACAAACAAATGATGGACGGAATGCTGACAATGCAGACATTCTCCCCCAGTCAAGAGATCTGGGTTAAATCCATTGTTCTTTTGCCCACTACACCACCCCAGTTTAGACATGGCCATATGCAAATCAGTCTTGACCCTGTGCCTCATGGGAACATTCCAGCCCGAACTGCCAAGCCATGTCTTACCTGGACCGGAATCAAGCATCCTAGGACCGGTTTCTGGCTATCAGCCGTCATCAGCCAGGATAGCTTGACTCCAGTGGCGTAGTGAGCACAGGTCCCACGTCTGGGAATACCCATCCCACTTAGGGCGAAAAGCGTTACAACAAACAAATGATGGACAGAATGCTGACAATGCAGACACTCTCCCCCAGTCAAGAGATCTGGGTTAAATCCATCGTTCTTTTGCCCACTACACCACCCCAGTTTAGACATGGCCATATGCAAATCAGTCTTGACCCTGTGCCTCATGGGAACAGTCCAGCCCGAACTGCCAAGCCATGTCTTCCCTGGACCGGAATCAAGCATCCTAGGACCGATTTCTGGCTATCAGCCGTCATCAGCCAGGATAGCTTGACTCCAGTGGCGTAGTGAGCACGGGTCCCACGTCTGGGAATACCCATCCCACTTAGGGCGAAAAGCGTTACAACAAACAAATGATGGACGGAATGCTGACAATGCAGACATTCTCCCCCAGTCAAGAGATCTGGGTTAAATCCATCGTTCTTTTGCCCACTACACCACTCCAGTTTAGACATGGCCAAATGCAAATCAGTCTTGACCCTGTGCCTCATGGGAACAGTCCAGCCCGAACTGCCAAGCCATGTCTTCCCTGGACGGGAATCAAGCATCCTAGTACCGGTTTCTGGCTATCAGCCGTCATCAGCCAGGATAGCTTGACTCCAGTGGCGTAGTGAGCACGGGTCCCACGTCTGGGAATACCCATCCCACTTAGGGCGAAAAGCGTTACAACAAACAAATGATGGACGGAATGCTGACAATGCAGACATTCTCCCACAGTCAAGAGATCTGGGTTAAATCCATTGTTCTTTTGCCCACTACACCACCCCAGTTTAGACATGGCCATATGCAAATCAGTCTTGACCCTATGCCTCATGGGAATAGTCCAGCCCGAACTGCCAAGCCATGTCTTCCCTGGACCGGAATCAAGCATCCTAGGATCGGTGCCTGGCTATCAGCCGTCATCAGCCAGGCTAGCTTGACTCCAGTGGCGTAGTGAGCACGGGTCCCACGTCTGGGAATACCCATCCCACTTAGGGCGAAAAGCGTTACAACAAACAAATGATGGACGGAATGCGGACAATGCAGACATTCTCCCCCAGTCAAGAGATCTGGGTTAAATCCATCGTTCTTTTGCCCACTACACCACCCCAGTTTAGACATGGCCATATGCAAATCAGTCTTGACCCTGTGCCTCATGGGAACAGTCCAGCCTGAACTGCCAAGCCATGTCTTCCCTGGACCGGAATCAAGCATCCTAGGACCAGTTTCTGGCTATCAGCCGTCAACAGCCAGGATAGCTTGACTCCAGTGGCGTAGTGAGCACGGGTCCCACGTCTGGGAATACCCATCCCACTTAGGGCGAAAAGCGTTACAACAAACAAATGATGGACGGAATGCTGACAATGCAGACATTCTCCCCCAGTCAAGAGATCTGGGTTAAATCCATCGTTCTTTTTCCCACTACACCACTCCAGTTTAGACATGGCCATATGCAAATCAGTCTTGACCCTGTGCCTCATGGGAACAGTCCAGCCCCAACTGCCAAGCCATGTCTTCCCTGGACCGGAATCAAGCATCCTAGGACCGGTTTCTGGCTATCAGCCGTCATCAGCCAGGATAGCTTGACTCCAGTGGCGTAGTGAGCACGGGTCCCACGTCTGGGAATACCCATCCCACTTAGGGCGAAAAGCGTTACAACAAACAAATGATGGACGGAATGCTGACAATGCAGACATTCTCCCCCAGTCAAGAGATCTGGGTTAAATCCATCGTTCTTTTGCCCAATACACCACCCCAGTTTAGACCTGGCCATATGCAAATCAGTCTTGACCCTGTGCCTCATGGGAACAGTCCAGCCCGAACTACCAAGCCATGTCTTCCCTGGACCGGAATCAAGCATCCTAGGACCGGTTTCTGGCTATCAGCCATCATCAGCCAGGATAGCTTGACTCCAGTGGCGTAGTGAGCACGGGTCCCACGTCTGGGAATACCCATCCCACTTAGGGCGAAAAGCGTTACAACAAACAAATGATGGACGGAATGCTGACAATGCAGACATTCTCCCCCAGTCAAGAGATCTGGGTTAAATCCATCGTTCTTTTGCCCAATACACCACCCCAGTTTAGACATGGCCATATGCAAATCAGTCTTGACCCTGTGCCTCATGGGAACAGTCCAGCCCGAACTGCCAAGCCATGTCTACCCTGGACCGGAATCAAGAATCCTAGGACCGGTTTCTGGCTATCGGCCGTCATCAGCCAGGATAGCTTGACTCCAGTGGCGTAGTGAGCACGGGTCCCACGTCTGGGAATACCCATCCCACTTAGGGCGAAAAGCGTTACAACAAACAAATGATGGACGCAATGCTGACAATGCAGACATTCTCCCCCAGTCAAGAGATCTGGGTTAAATCCATCGTTCTTTTGCCCACTACACCACCCCAGTTTAGACATGGCCATATGCAAATCAGTCTTGACCCTGTGCCTCATGGGAACAGTCCAGCCCGAACTGCCAAGCCATGTCTTCCCTGGACCGGAATCAAGCATCCTAGGACTGGTTTCTGGCTATCAGCCGTCATCAGCCAGGATAGCTTGACTCCAGTGGCGTAGTGAGCACGCGTCCCACATCTGGGAATACCCATCCCACTTAGGGCGAAAAGCGTTACAACAAACAAATGATGGACGGAATGCTGACAATGCAGACATTCTCCCCCAGTCAAGAGATCTGGGTTAAATCCATCGTTCTTTTGCCCACTACACCACCCCAGTTTAGACATGGCCATATGCAAATCAGTCTTGACCCTGTGCCTCATGGGAACATTCCAGCCCGAACTGCCAAGCCATGTCTTCCCTGGACCGGAATCAAGCATCAAAGGACCGGTTTCTGGCTATCAGCCGTCATCAGCCAGGATAGCTTGACTCCAGTGGCGAAGTGAGCACGGGTCCCACGTCTGGAAATATCCATCCCACTTAGGGCGAAAAGCGTTACAACAAACAAATGATGGACGGAATGCTGACAATGCAGACATTCTCCCCCAGTCAAGAGATCTGGGTTAAATCCATCGTTCTTTTGCCCACTACACCACCCCAGTTTAGACATGGCCATATGCAAATCAGTCTTGACCCTGTGCCTCATGGAAACAGTCCAGCCCGAACTGCCAAGCCATGTCTTCCCTGGACCGGAATCAAGCATCCTAGGACCGGTTTCTGGCTATCAGCCGTCATCAGCCAGGATAGCTTGACTCCAGTGGCGTAGTGAGCACGGGTCCCACGTCTGGGAATACCCATCCCACTTAGGGCGAAAAGCATTACAACAAACAAATGATGGACGGAATGCTGACAATGCAGACATTCTCCCCCAGTCAAGAGATCTGGGTTAAATCCATCGTTCTTTTGCCCACTACACCACTCCAGTTTAGACATGGCCATATGCAAATCAGTCTTGACCCTGTGCCTCATGGGAACAGTCCAGCCCGAACTGCCAAGCCATGTCTTCCCTGGACCGGAATCAAGCATCCTAGGACCGGTTTCTGGCTATCAGCCGTCATCAGCCAGGATAGCTTGACTCCAGTGGCGTAGTGAGCACGGGTCCCACGTCTG
The DNA here is from genome assembly GCF_964204655.1 of Triturus cristatus. Taxonomy (NCBI): domain Eukaryota; kingdom Metazoa; phylum Chordata; class Amphibia; order Caudata; family Salamandridae; genus Triturus; species Triturus cristatus. Next base: position 554,193,288 of record NC_140584.1, read on the forward strand.
GGAATACCCATCCCACTTAGGGCGAAAAGCGTTACAACAAACAAATGATGGACGGAATGCTGACAATGCAGACATTCTCCCCCAGTCAAGAGATCTGGGTTAAATCCATCGTTCTTTTGCACACTACACCACTCCAGTTTAGACATGGCCATATGCAAATCAGTCTTGACCCTGTGCCTCATGGGAACAGTCCAGCCCGAACTGCCAAGCCATGTCTTCCCTGGACCGGAATCAAGCATCCTAGTACCGGTTTCTGGCTATCAGCCGTCATCAGCCAGGATAGCTTGACTCCAGTGGCGTAGTGAGCACGGGTCCCACGTCTGGGAATACCCATCCCACTTAGGGCGAAAAGCGTTACAACAAACAAATGATGGACGGAATGCTGACAATGCAGACATTCTCCCACACTCAAGAGATCTGGGTTAAATCCATTGTTCTTTTGCCCACTACACCACCCCAGTTTAGACATGGCCATATGCAAATCTGTCTTGACCCTGTGCCTCATGGGAACAGTCCAGCCCGAACTGCCAAGCCATGTCTTCCCTGGACCGGAATCAAGCATCCTAGGACCGGTGCCTGGCTATCAGCCGTCATCAGCCAGGCTAGCTTGACTCCAGTGGCGTAGTGAGCACGGGTCCCACGTCTGGGAATACCCATCCCACTTAGGGCGAAAAGCGTTACAACAAACAAATGATGGACGGAATGCTGACAATGCAGACATTCTCCCCCAGTCAAGAGATCTGGGTTAAATCCATCGTTCTTTTGCCCACTACACCACCCCAGTTTAGACATGGCCATATGCAAATCAGTCTTGACCCTGTGCCTCATGGGAACAGTCCAGCCCGAACTGCCAGCCATGTCTTCCCTGGACCGGAATCAAGCATCCTAGGACCAGTTTCTGGCTATCAGCCGTCAACAGCCAGGATAGCTTGACTCCAGTGGCGTAGTGAGCACGGGTCCCACGTCTGGGAATACCCATCCCACTTAGGGCGAAAAGCGTTACAACAAACAAATGATGGACGGAATGCTGACAATGCAGACATTCTCCCCCAGTCAAGAGATCTGGGTTAAATCCATCGTTCTTTTTCCCACTACACCACTCCAGTTTAGACATGGCCATATGCAAATCAGTCTTGACCCTGTGCCTCATGGGAACAGTCCAGCCCGAACTACCAAGCCATGTCTTCCCTGGACCGGAATCAAGCATCCTAGGACCGGTTTCTGGCTATCAGCCATCATCAGCCAGGATAGCTTGACTCCAGTGGCGTAGTGAGCACGGGTCCCACGTCTGGGAATACCCATCCCACTTAGGGCGAAAAGCGTTACAACAAACAAATGATGGACGGAATGCTGACAATGCAGACATTCTCCCCCAGTCAAGAGATCTGGGTTAAATCCATCGTTCTTTTGCCCAATACACCACCCCAGTTTAGACATGGCCATATGCAAATCAGTCTTGACCCTGTGCCTCATGGGAACAGTCCAGCCCGAACTGCCAAGCCATGTCTACCCTTGACCGGAATCAAGAATCCTAGGACCGGTTTCTGGCTATCGGCCGTCATCAGCCAGGATAGCTTGACTCCAGTGGCGTAGTGAGCACCGGTCCCACGTCTGGGAATACCCATCCCACTTAGGGCGAAAAGCGTTACAACAAACAAATGATGGACGCAATGCTGACAATGCAGACATTCTCCCCCAGTCAAGAGATCTGGGTTAAATCCATCGTTCTTTTGCCCACTACACCACCCCAGTTTAGACATGGCCATATGCAAATCAGTCTTGACCCTGTGCCTCATGGGAACAGTCCAGCCCGAACTGCCAAGCCATGTCTTCCCTGGACCGGAATCAAGCATCCTAGGACTGGTTTCTGGCTATCAGCCGTCATCAGCCAGGATAGCTTGACTCCAGTGGCGTAGTGAGCACGCGTCCCACATCTGGGAATACCCATCCCACTTAGGGCGAAAAGCGTTACAACAAACAAATGATGGACGGAATGCTGACAATGCAGACATTCTCCCCCAGTCAAGAGATCTGGGTTAAATCCATCGTTCTTTTGCCCACTACACCACCCCAGTTTAGACATGGCCATATGCAAATCAGTCTTGACCCTGTGCCTCATGGGAACATTCCAGCCCGAACTGCCAAGCCATGTCTTCCCTGGACCGGAATCAAGCATCAAAGGACCGGTTTCTGGCTATCAGCCGTCATCAGCCAGGATAGCTTGACTCCAGTGGCGAAGTGAGCACGGGTCCCACGTCTGGGAATATCCATCCCACTTAGGGCGAAAAGCGTTACAACAAACAAATGATGGACGGAATGCTGACAATGCAGACATTCTCCCCCAGTCAAGAGATCTGGGTTAAATCCATCTTTCTTTTGCCCACTACACCACCCCAGTTTAGACATGGCCATATGCAAATCAGTCTTGACCCTGTGCCTCATGGGAACAGTCCAGCCCGAACTGCCAAACCATGTCTTCCCTGGACCGGAATCAAGCATCCTAGGACCGGTTTCTGGCTATCAGCCGTCATCAGCCAGGATAGCTTGACTCCAGTGGCGTAGTGAGCACGGGTCCCACGTCTGGGAATACCCATCCCACTTAGGGCGAAAAGCGTTACAACAAACAAATGATGGACGGAATGCTGACAATGCAGACATTCTCCCCCAGTCAAGAGATCTGGGTTAAATCCATCGTTCTTTTGCCCACTACACCACTCCAGTTTCGACATGGCCATATGCAAATCAGTCTTGACCCTGTGCCTCATGGGAACAGTCCAGCCCGAACTGCCAAGCCATGTCTTCCCTGGACCGAAATCAAGCATCCTAGGACCGGTTTCTGGCTATCAGCCGTCATCAGCCAGGATAGCTTTACTCCAGTGGCGTAGTGAGCACGGGTCCCACGTCTGGGAATACCCATCCCACTTAGGGCGAAAAGCGTTACAACAAACAAATGATGGACGGAATGCTGACAATACAGACATTCTTCCCCAGTCAAGAGATCTGGGTTAAATCCATCGTTCTTTTGCCCACTACACCACCCTAGTTTAGACATGGCCATATGTAAATCAGTCTTGACCCTGTGCCTCATGGGAACAGTCCAGCCCGAACTGCCAAGCCATGTCTTCCCTGGACCGGAATCAAGCATCCTAGGACCGGTTTCTGGCTATCAGCCGTCATCAGCCAGGATAGCTTGACTCCAGTGGCGTAGTGAGCACGGGTCCCACGTCTGGGAATACCCATCCCACTTAGGGCGAAAAGCGTTACAACAAACAAATGATGGACGGAATGCTGACAATGCACACATTCTCCCCCAGTCAAGAGATCTGGGTTAAATCCATCGTTCTTTTGCCCACTACACCACCCCAGTTTAGACATGGCCATATGCAAATCAGTCTTGACCCTGTGCCTCATGGGAACAGTCCAGCCCGAACTGCCAAGCCATGTCTTCCCTGGACCGGAATCAAGCATCGTAGGACCAGTTTCTGGCTATCAGCCGTCATCAGCCAGGATAGCTTGACTCCAGTGGCGTAGTGAGCACAGGTCCCACGTCTGGGAATACCCATCCCACTTAGGGCGAAAAGCGTTACAACAAACAAATGATGGACGGAATGCTGACAATGCAGACACTCTCCCCCAGTCAAGAGATCTGGGTTAAATCCATCGTTCTTTTGCCCACTACACCACCCCAGTTTAGACATGGCCATATGCAAATCAGTCTTGACCCTGTGCCTCATGGGAACAGTCCAGCCCAAACTGCCAAGCCATGTCTTCCCTGGACCGGAATCAAGCATCCTAGGACCGATTTCTGGCTATCAGCCGTCATCAGCCAGGATAGCTTGACTCCAGTTGCGTAGTGAGCACGGGTCCCACGTCTGGGAATACCCATCCCACTTAGGGCGAAAAGCGTTACAACAAACAAATGATGGACAGAATGCTGACAATGCAGACATTCTCCCCCAGTCAAGAGATCTGGGTTAAATCCATCGTTCTTTTGCCCACTACACCATTCCAGTTTAGACATGGCCATATGCAAATCAGTCTTGACCCTGTACCTCATGGGAACAGTCCAGCCCGAACTGCCAAGCCATGTCTTCCCTGGACCGGAATCAAGCATCCTAGTACCGGTTTCTGGCTATCAGCCGTCATCAGCCAGGATAGCTTGACTCCAGTGGCGTAATGAGCACGGGTCCCACGTCTGGGAATACCCATCCCACTTAGGGCGAAAAGCGTTACAACAAACAAATGATGGACGGAATGCTGACAATGCAGACATTCTCCCACAGTCAAGAGATCTGGGTTAAATCCATTGTTCTTTTGCCCACTACACCACCCCAGTTTAGACATGGCCATATGCAAATCAGTCTTGACCCTGTGCCTCATGGGAACAGTCCAGCCCGAACTGCCAAGCCATGTCTTCCCTGGACCGGAATCAAGCATCCTAGGACCGGTGCCTGGCTATCAGCCGTCATCAGCCAGGATAGCTTGACTCCAGTGGCGTAGTGAGCACGGGTCCCACGTCTGGGAATACCCATCCCACTTAGGGCGAAAAGCGTTACAACAAACAAATGATGGACGGAATGCTGACAATGCAGACATTCTCCCCCAGTCAAGAGATCTGGGTTAAATCCATCGTTCTTTTGCCCACTACACCACCCCAGTTTGGACATGGCCATATGCAAATCAGTCTTGACCCTGTGCCTCATGGGAACAGTCCAGCCCGAACTGCCAAGCCATGTCTTCCCTGGACCGGAATCAAGCATCCTAGGACCGGTTTCTGGCTATCAGCCGTCATCAGCCAGGATAGCTTGACTCCAGTGGCGTAGTGAGCACGGGTCCCACGTCTGGGAATACCCATCCCAATTAGGGCGAAAAGCGTTACAACAAACAAATGATGGTCGGAATGCTGACAATGCAGACATTCTCCCCCAGTCAAGAGATCTGGGTTAAATCCATCGTTCTTTTGCCCACTACACCACCCCAGTTTAGACATGGCCTTATGAAAATCAGTCTTGACCCTGTGCCTCATGGGAACAGTCCAGCCCGAACTGCCAAGCCATGTCTTCCCTGGACCGGAATCAAGCATCCTAGGACCGGTTTCTGGCTATCAGCCGTCATCAGCCAGGATAGCTTGACTCCAGTGGCGTAATGAGCACGGGTCCCACGTCTGGGAATACCCATCCCACTTAGGGCGAAAAGCGTTACAACAAACAAATGATGGACGGAATGCTGACAATGCAGACATTCTCCCACAGTCAAGAGATCTGGGTTAAATCCATTGTTCTTTTGCCCACTACACCACCCCAGTTTAGACATGGCCATATGCAAATCAGTCTTGACCCTGTGCCTCATGGGAACAGTCCAGCCCGAACTGCCAAGCCATGTCTTCCCTGGACCGGAATCAAGCATCCTAGGACCGGTGCCTGGCTATCAGCCGTCATCAGCCAGGATAGCTTGACTCCAGTGGCGTAGTGAGCACGGGTCCCACGTCTGGGAATACCCATCCCACTTAGGGCGAAAAGCGTTACAACAAACAAATGATGGACGGAATGCTGACAATGCAGACATTCTCCCCCAGTCAAGAGATCTGGGTTAAATCCATCGTTCTTTTGCCCACTACACCACCCCAGTTTGGACATGGCCATATGCAAATCAGTCTTGACCCTGTGCCTCATGGGAACAGTCCAGCCCGAACTGCCAAGCCATGTCTTCCCTGGACCGGAATCAAGCATCCTAGGACCGGTTTCTGGCTATCAGCCGTCATCAGCCAGGATAGCTTGACTCCAGTGGCGTAGTGAGCACGGGTCCCACGTCTGGGAATACCCATCCCAATTAGGGCGAAAAGCGTTACAACAAACAAATGATGGTCGGAATGCTGACAATGCAGACATTCTCCCCCAGTCAAGAGATCTGGGTTAAATCCATCGTTCTTTTGCCCACTACACCACCCCAGTTTAGACATGGCCTTATGAAAATCAGTCTTGACCCTGTGCCTCATGGGAACAGTCCAGCCCGAACTGCCAAGCCATGTCTTCCCTGGACCGGAATCAAGCATCCTAGGACCGGTTTCTGGCTATCAGCCGTCATCAGCCAGGATAGCTTGACTCCAGTGGCGTAGTGAGCACGGGTCCCACGTCTGGGAATACCCATCCCACTTAGGGCGAAAAGCGTTACAACAAACAAATGATGGACGGAATGCTGACAATGCAGACATTCTCCCCCAGTCAAGAGATCTGGGTTAAATCCATCGTTCTTTTGCCCACTACACCACCCCAGTTTAGACATGGCCATATGCAAATCAGTCTTGACCCTGTGCCTCATGGGAACAGTTCAGCCCGAACTGCCAAGCCATGTCTTTCCTGGACCGGAATCAAGCATCCTAGGACCGGTTTCTGGCTATCAGCCGTCATCAGCCAGGATAGCTTGACTCCAGTGGCGTAGTGAGCACGGGTCCCACGTCTGGGAATACCCATCCCACTTAGGGCGAAAAGCGTTACAACAAACAAATGATGGACGGAATGCTGACAATGCAGACATTCTCCCCCAGTCAAGAGATCTGGGTTAAATCCATCGTTCTTTTGCCCACTACACCACCCCAGTTTAGACATGGCCATATGCAAATCAGTCTTGACCCTGTGCCTCATGGGAACAGTCCAGCCCGAACTACCAAGCCATGTCTTCCCTGGACCGGAATCAAGCATCCTAGGACCGGTTTCTGGCTATCAGCCGTCATCAGCCAGGATAGCTTGACTCCAGTGGCGTAGTGAGCATGGGTCCCACGTCTGGGAATACCCATCCCACTTAGGGCGAAAAGCGTTACAACAAACAAATGATGGACGGAATGCTGACAATGGAGACATTCTCCCCCAGTCAAGAGATCTGGGTTAAATCCATCGTTCTTTTGCCCACTACACCACCCCAGTTTAGACATGGCCATATGCAAATCAGTCTTGACCCTGTGCCTCATGGGAACAGTCCAGCCCGAACTGCCAAGCCATGTCTTCCCTGGACCGGAATCAAGCATCCTAGGACCGGTTTCTGGCTATCAGCCGTCATCAGCCAGGATAGCTTGACTCCAGTGGCGTAGTGAGCACGGGTCCCACGTCTGGGAATACCCATCCCACTTAGGGCGAAAAGCGTTACAACAAACAAATGATGGACGGAATGCTGACAATGCAGACTTTCTCCCACAGTCAAGAGATCTGGGTTAAATCCATCGTTCTTTTGCCCACTACACCACCCCAGTTTAGACATGGCCATATGCAAATCAGTCTTGACCCTGTGCCTCATGGGAACAGTCCAGCCCGAACTGCCAAGCCATGTCTTCCCTGGACCGGAATCAAGCATCCTAGGACCGGTTTCTGGCTATCAGCCGTCATCAGCCAGGATAGCTTGACTCCAGTGGCGGAGTGAGCACGGGTCCCACGTCTGGGAATACCCATCCCACTTAGGGCGAAAAGCGTTACAACAAACAAATGATGGACGGAAAGCTGACAATGCAGACATTCTCCCCCAGTCAAGAGATCTGGGTTAAATCCATTGTTCTTTTGCCCACTACACCACCTCAGTTTAGACATGGCAATATGCAAATCAGTCTTGACCCTGTGCCTCATGGGAACAGTCCAGCCCGAACTGCCAAGCCATGTCTTCCCTGGACCGGAATCAAGCATCCTAGGACCGGTTTATGGCTATCAGCCGTCATCAGCCAGGATAGCTTGACTCCAGTGGCGTAGTGAGCACGGGTCCCACGTCTGGGAATACCCATCCCACTTAGGGCGAAAAGCGTTACAACAAACAAATGATGGACGGAATGCTGACAATGCAGACATTCACCCCAGTCAAGAGATCTGGGTTAAATCCATCGTTCTTTTGCCCACTACACCACCCCAGTTTAGACATGGCCATATGCAAATCAGTCTTGACCCTGTGCCTCATGGGAACAGTCCAGCCCGAACTGCCAAGCCATGTCTTCCCTGGACCGGAATCAAGCATCCTAGGACCAGTTTCTGGCTATCAGCCGTCAACAGCCAGGATAGCTTGACTCCAGTGGCGTAGTGAGCACAGGTCCCACGTCTGGGAATACCCATCCCACTTAGGGCAAAAAGCGTTACAACAAACAAATGATGGACGGAATGCTGACAATGCAGACATTCTCCCCCAGTCAAGAGATCTGGGTTAAATCCATCGTTCTTTTGCCCACTACACCACCCCAGTTTAGACATGGCCATATGCAAATCAGTCTTGACCCTGTGCCTCATGGGAACAGTCCAGCCCGAACTGCCAAGCCATGTCTTCCCTGGACGGGAATCAAGCATCCTAGTACCGGTTTCTGGCTATCAGCCGTCATCAGCCAGGATAGCTTGACTCCAGTGGCGTAGTGAGCACGGGTCCCACGTCTGGGAATACCCATCCCACTTAGGGCGAAAAGCGTTACAACAAACAAATGATGGACGGAATGCTGACAATGCAGACATTCTCCCACAGTCAAGAGATCTGGGTTAAATCCATTGTTCTTTTGCCCACTACACCACCCCAGTTTAGACATGGCCATATGCAAATCAGTCTTGACCCTATGCCTCATGGGAATAGTCCAGCCCGAACTGCCAAGCCATGTCTTCCCTGGACCGGAATCAAGCATCCTAGGATCGGTGCCTGGCTATCAGCCGTCATCAGCCAGGCTAGCTTGACTCCAGTGGCGTAGTGAGCACGGGTCCCACGTCTGGGAATACCCATCCCACTTAGGGCGAAAAGCGTTACAACAAACAAATGATGGACGGAATGCGGACAATGCAGACATTCTCCCCCAGTCAAGAGATCTGGGTTAAATCCATCGTTCTTTTGCCCACTACACCACCCCAGTTTAGACATGGCCATATGCAAATCAGTCTTGACCCTGTGCCTCATGGGAACAGTCCAGCCTGAACTGCCAAGCCATGTCTTCCCTGGACCGGAATCAAGCATCCTAGGACCAGTTTCTGGCTATCAGCCGTCAACAGCCAGGATAGCTTGACTCCAGTGGCGTAGTGAGCACGGGTCCCACGTCTGGGAATACCCATCCCACTTAGGGCGAAAAGCGTTACAACAAACAAATGATGGACGGAATGCTGACAATGCAGACATTCTCCCCCAGTCAAGAGATCTGGGTTAAATCCATCGTTCTTTTTCCCACTACACCACTCCAGTTTAGACATGGCCATATGCAAATCAGTCTTGACCCTGTGCCTCATGGGAACAGTCCAGCCCCAACTGCCAAGCCATGTCTTCCCTGGACCGGAATCAAGCATCCTAGGACCGGTTTCTGGCTATCAGCCGTCATCAGCCAGGATAGCTTGACTCCAGTGGCGTAGTGAGCACGGGTCCCACGTCTGGGAATACCCATCCCACTTAGGGCGAAAAGCATTACAACAAACAAATGATGGACGGAATGCTGACAATGCAGACATTCTCCCCCAGTCAAGAGATCTGGGTTAAATCCATCGTTCTTTTGCCCAATACACCACCCCAGTTTAGACCTGGCCATATGCAAATCAGTCTTGACCCTGTGCCTCATGGGAACAGTCCAGCCCGAACTACCAAGCCATGTCTTCCCTGGACCGGAATCAAGCATCCTAGGACCGGTTTCTGGCTATCAGCCATCATCAGCCAGGATAGCTTGACTCCAGTGGCGTAGTGAGCACGGGTCCCACGTCTGGGAATACCCATCCCACTTAGGGCGAAAAGCGTTACAACAAACAAATGATGGACGGAATGCTGACAATGCAGACATTCTCCCCCAGTCAAGAGATCTGGGTTAAATCCATCGTTTTTTTGCCCAATACACCACCCCAGTTTAGACATGGCCATATGCAAATCAGTCTTGACCCTGTGCCTCATGGGAACAGTCCAGCCCGAACTGCCAAGCCATGTCTACCCTGGACCGGAATCAAGAATCCTAGGACCGGTTTCTGGCTATCGGCCGTCATCAGCCAGGATAGCTTGACTCCAGTGGCGTAGTGAGCACGGGTCCCACGTCTGGGAATACCCATCCCACTTAGGGCGAAAAGCGTTACAACAAACAAATGATGGACGCAATGCTGACAATGCAGACATTCTCCCCCAGTCAAGAGATCTGGGTTAAATCCATCGTTCTTTTGCCCACTACACCACCCCAGTTTAGACATGGCCATATGCAAATCAGTCTTGACCCTGTGCCTCATGGGAACAGTCCAGCCCGAACTGCCAAGCCATGTCTTCCCTGGACCGGAATCAAGCATCCTAGGACTGGTTTCTGGCTATCAGCCGTCATCAGCCAGGATAGCTTGACTCCAGTGGCGTAGTGAGCACGCGTCCCACATCTGGGAATACCCATCCCACTTAGGGCGAAAAGCGTTACAACAAACAAATGATGGACGGAATGCTGACAATGCAGACATTCTCCCCCAGTCAAGAGATCTGGGTTAAATCCATCGTTCTTTTGCCCACTACACCACCCCAGTTTAGACATGGCCATATGCAAATCAGTCTTGACCCTGTGCCTCATGGGAACATTCCAGCCCGAACTGCCAAGCCATGTCTTCCCTGGACCGGAATCAAGCATCAAAGGACCGGTTTCTGGCTATCAGCCGTCATCAGCCAGGATAGCTTGACTCCAGTGGCGAAGTGAGCACGGGTCCCACGTCTGGAAATATCCATCCCACTTAGGGCGAAAAGCGTTACAACAAACAAATGATGGACGGAATGCTGACAATGCAGACATTCTCCCCCAGTCAAGAGATCTGGGTTAAATCCATCGTTCTTTTGCCCACTACACCACCCCAGTTTAGACATGGCCATATGCAAATCAGTCTTGACCCTGTGCCTCATGGAAACAGTCCAGCCCGAACTGCCAAGCCATGTCTTCCCTGGACCGGAATCAAGCATCCTAGGACCGGTTTCTGGCTATCAGCCGTCATCAGCCAGGATAGCTTGACTCCAGTGGCGTAGTGAGCACGGGTCCCACGTCTGGGAATACCCATCCCACTTAGGGCGAAAAGCATTACAACAAACAAATGATGGACGGAATGCTGACAATGCAGACATTCTCCCCCAGTCAAGAGATCTGGGTTAAATCCATCGTTCTTTTGCCCACTACACCACTCCAGTTTAGACATGGCCATATGCAAATCAGTCTTGACCCTGTGCCTCATGGGAACAGTCCAGCCCGAACTGCCAAGCCATGTCTTCCCTGGACCGGAATCAAGCATCCTAGGACCGGTTTCTGGCTATCAGCCGTCATCAGCCAGGATAGCTTGACTCCAGTGGCGTAGTGAGCACGGGTCCCACGTCTGGGAATACCCATCCCACTTAGGGCGAAAAGCGTTACAACAAACAAATGATGGACGGAATGCTGACAATGCAGACATTCTCCCCCAGTCAAGAGATCTGGGTTAAATCCATCGTTCTTTTGCACACTACACCACTCCAGTTTAGACATGGCCATATGCAAATCAGTCTTGACCCTGTGCCTCATGGGAACAGTCCAGCCCGAACTGCCAAGCCATGTCTTCCCTGGACCGGAATCAAGCATCCTAGTACCGGTTTCTGGCTATCAGCCGTCATCAGCCAGGATAGCTTGACTCCAGTGGCGTAGTGAGCACGGGTCCCACGTCTGGGAATACCCATCCCACTTAGGGCGAAAAGCGTTACAACAAACAAATGATGGACGGAATGCTGACAATGCAGACATTCTCCCACACTCAAGAGATCTGGGTTAAATCCATTGTTCTTTTGCCCACTACACCACCCCAGTTTAGACATGGCCATATGCAAATCTGTCTTGACCCTGTGCCTCATGGGAACAGTCCAGCCCGAACTGCCAAGCCATGTCTTCCCTGGACCGGAATCAAGCATCCTAGGACCGGTGCCTGGCTATCAGCCGTCATCAGCCAGGCTAGCTTGACTCCAGTGGCGTAGTGAGCACGGGTCCCACGTCTGGGAATACCCATCCCACTTAGGGCGAAAAGCGTTACAACAAACAAATGATGGACGGAATGCTGACAATGCAGACATTCTCCCCCAGTCAAGAGATCTGGGTTAAATCCATCGTTCTTTTGCCCACTACACCACCCCAGTTTAGACATGGCCATATGCAAATCAGTCTTGACCCTGTGCCTCATGGGAACAGTCCAGCCCGAACTGCCAAGCCATGTCTTCCCTGGACCGGAATCAAGCATCCTAGGACCAGTTTCTGGCTATCAGCCGTCAACAGCCAGGATAGCTTGACTCCAGTGGCGTAGTGAGCACGGGTCCCACGTCTGGGAATACCCATCCCACTTAGGGCGAAAAGCGTTACAACAAACAAATGATGGACGGAATGCTGACAATGCAGACATTCTCCCCCAGTCAAGAGATCTGGGTTAAATCCATCGTTCTTTTTCCCACTACACCACTCCAGTTTAGACATGGCCATATGCAAATCAGTCTTGACCCTGTGCCTCATGGGAACAGTCCAGCCCGAACTACCAAGCCATGTCTTCCCTGGACCGGAATCAAGCATCCTAGGACCGGTTTCTGGCTATCAGCCATCATCAGCCAGGATAGCTTGACTCCAGTGGCGTAGTGAGCACGGGTCCCACGTCTGGGAATACCCATCCCACTTAGGGCGAAAAGCGTTACAACAAACAAATGATGGACGGAATGCTGACAATGCAGACATTCTCCCCCAGTCAAGAGATCTGGGTTAAATCCATCGTTCTTTTGCCCAATACACCACCCCAGTTTAGACATGGCCATATGCAAATCAGTCTTGACCCTGTGCCTCATGGGAACAGTCCAGCCCGAACTGCCAAGCCATGTCTACCCTTGACCGGAATCAAGAATCCTAGGACCGGTTTCTGGCTATCGGCCGTCATCAGCCAGGATAGCTTGACTCCAGTGGCGTAGTGAGCACCGGTCCCACGTCTGGGAATACCCATCCCACTTAGGGCGAAAAGCGTTACAACAAACAAATGATGGACGCAATGCTGACAATGCAGACATTCTCCCCCAGTCAAGAGATCTGGGTTAAATCCATCGTTCTTTTGCCCACTACACCACCCCAGTTTAGACATGGCCATATGCAAATCAGTCTTGACCCTGTGCCTCATGGGAACAGTCCAGCCCGAACTGCCAAGCCATGTCTTCCCTGGACCGGAATCAAGCATCCTAGGACTGGTTTCTGGCTATCAGCCGTCATCAGCCAGGATAGCTTGACTCCAGTGGCGTAGTGAGCACGCGTCCCACATCTGGGAATACCCATCCCACTTAGGGCGAAAAGCGTTACAACAAACAAATGATGGACGGAATGCTGACAATGCAGACATTCTCCCCCAGTCAAGAGATCTGGGTTAAATCCATCGTTCTTTTGCCCACTACACCACCCCAGTTTAGACATGGCCATATGCAAATCAGTCTTGACCCTGTGCCTCATGGGAACATTCCAGCCCGAACTGCCAAGCCATGTCTTCCCTGGACCGGAATCAAGCATCAAAGGACCGGTTTCTGGCTATCAGCCGTCATCAGCCAGGATAGCTTGACTCCAGTGGCGAAGTGAGCACGGGTCCCACGTCTGGGAATATCCATCCCACTTAGGGCGAAAAGCGTTACAACAAACAAATGATGGACGGAATGCTGACAATGCAGACATTCTCCCCCAGTCAAGAGATCTGGGTTAAATCCATCTTTCTTTTGCCCACTACACCACCCCAGTTTAGACATGGCCATATGCAAATCAGTCTTGACCCTGTGCCTCATGGGAACAGTCCAGCCCGAACTGCCAAACCATGTCTTCCCTGGACCGGAATCAAGCATCCTAGGACCGGTTTCTGGCTATCAGCCGTCATCAGCCAGGATAGCTTGACTCCAGTGGCGTAGTGAGCACGGGTCCCACGTCTGGGAATACCCATCCCACTTAGGGCGAAAAGCGTTACAACAAACAAATGATGGACGGAATGCTGACAATGCAGACATTCTCCCCCAGTCAAGAGATCTGGGTTAAATCCATCGTTCTTTTGCCCACTACACCACTCCAGTTTCGACATGGCCATATGCAAATCAGTCTTGACCCTGTGCCTCATGGGAACAGTCCAGCCCGAACTGCCAAGCCATGTCTTCCCTGGACCGGAATCAAGCATCCTAGGACCGGTTTCTGGCTATCAGCCGTCATCAGCCAGGATAGCTTGACTCCAGTGGCGTAGTGAGCACGGGTCCCACGTCTGGGAATACCCATCCCACTTAGGGCGAAAAGCGTTACAACAAACAAATGATGGACGGAATGCTGACAATACAGACATTCTTCCCCAGTCAAGAGATCTGGGTTAAATCCATCGTTCTTTTGCCCACTACACCACCCTAGTTTAGACATGGCCATATGTAAATCAGTCTTGACCCTGTGCCTCATGGGAACAGTCCAGCCCGAACTGCCAAGCCATGTCTTCCCTGGACCGGAATCAAGCATCCTAGGACCGGTTTCTGGCTATCAGCCGTCATCAGCCAGGATAGCTTGACTCCAGTGGCGTAGTGAGCACGGGTCCCACGTCTGGGAATACCCATCCCACTTAGGGCGAAAAGCGTTACAACAAACAAATGATGGACGGAATGCTGACAATGCACACATTCTCCCCCAGTCAAGAGATCTGGGTTAAATCCATCGTTCTTTTGCCCACTACACCACCCCAGTTTAGACATGGCCATATGCAAATCAGTCTTGACCCTGTGCCTCATGGGAACAGTCCAGCCCGAACTGCCAAGCCATGTCTTCCCTGGACCGGAATCAAGCATCGTAGGACCAGTTTCTGGCTATCAGCCGTCATCAGCCAGGATAGCTTGACTCCAGTGGCGTAGTGAGCACAGGTCCCACGTCTGGGAATACCCATCCCACTTAGGGCGAAAAGCGTTACAACAAACAAATGATGGACGGAATGCTGACAATGCAGACACTCTCCCCCAGTCAAGAGATCTGGGTTAAATCCATCGTTCTTTTGCCCACTACACCACCCCAGTTTAGACATGGCCATATGCAAATCAGTCTTGACCCTGTGCCTCATGGGAACAGTCCAGCCCAAACTGCCAAGCCATGTCTTCCCTGGACCGGAATCAAGCATCCTAGGACCGATTTCTGGCTATCAGCCGTCATCAGCCAGGATAGCTTGACTCCAGTTGCGTAGTGAGCACGGGTCCCACGTCTGGGAATACCCATCCCACTTAGGGCGAAAAGCGTTACAACAAACAAATGATGGACAGAATGCTGACAATGCAGACATTCTCCCCCAGTCAAGAGATCTGGGTTAAATCCATCGTTCTTTTGCCCACTACACCATTCCAGTTTAGACATGGCCATATGCAAATCAGTCTTGACCCTGTACCTCATGGGAACAGTCCAGCCCGAACTGCCAAGCCATGTCTTCCCTGGACCGGAATCAAGCATCCTAGTACCGGTTTCTGGCTATCAGCCGTCATCAGCCAGGATAGCTTGACTCCAGTGGCGTAATGAGCACGGGTCCCACGTCTGGGAATACCCATCCCACTTAGGGCGAAAAGCGTTACAACAAACAAATGATGGACGGAATGCTGACAATGCAGACATTCTCCCACAGTCAAGAGATCTGGGTTAAATCCATTGTTCTTTTGCCCACTACACCACCCCAGTTTAGACATGGCCATATGCAAATCAGTCTTGACCCTGTGCCTCATGGGAACAGTCCAGCCCGAACTGCCAAGCCATGTCTTCCCTGGACCGGAATCAAGCATCCTAGGACCGGTGCCTGGCTATCAGCCGTCATCAGCCAGGATAGCTTGACTCCAGTGGCGTAGTGAGCACGGGTCCCACGTCTGGGAATACCCATCCCACTTAGGGCGAAAAGCGTTACAACAAACAAATGATGGACGGAATGCTGACAATGCAGACATTCTCCCCCAGTCAAGAGATCTGGGTTAAATCCATCGTTCTTTTGCCCACTACACCACCCCAGTTTGGACATGGCCATATGCAAATCAGTCTTGACCCTGTGCCTCATGGGAACAGTCCAGCCCGAACTGCCAAGCCATGTCTTCCCTGGACCGGAATCAAGCATCCTAGGACCGGTTTCTGGCTATCAGCCGTCATCAGCCAGGATAGCTTGACTCCAGTGGCGTAGTGAGCACGGGTCCCACGTCTGGGAATACCCATCCCAATTAGGGCGAAAAGCGTTACAACAAACAAATGATGGTCGGAATGCTGACAATGCAGACATTCTCCCCCAGTCAAGAGATCTGGGTTAAATCCATCGTTCTTTTGCCCACTACACCACCCCAGTTTAGACATGGCCTTATGAAAATCAGTCTTGACCCTGTGCCTCATGGGAACAGTCCAGCCCGAACTGCCAAGCCATGTCTTCCCTGGACCGGAATCAAGCATCCTAGGACCGGTTTCTGGCTATCAGCCGTCATCAGCCAGGATAGCTTGACTCCAGTGGCGTAGTGAGCACGGGTCCCACGTCTGGGAATACCCATCCCACTTAGGGCGAAAAGCGTTACAACAAACAAATGATGGACGGAATGCTGACAATGCAGACATTCTCCCCCAGTCAAGAGATCTGGGTTAAATCCATCGTTCTTTTGCCCACTACACCACCCCAGTTTAGACATGGCCATATGCAAATCAGTCTTGACCCTGTGCCTCATGGGAACAGTTCAGCCCGAACTGCCAAGCCATGTCTTTCCTGGACCGGAATCAAGCATCCTAGGACCGGTTTCTGGCTATCAGCCGTCATCAGCCAGGATAGCTTGACTCCAGTGGCGTAGTGAGCACGGGTCCCACGTCTGGGAATACCCATCCCACTTAGGGCGAAAAGCGTTACAACAAACAAATGATGGACGGAATGCTGACAATGCAGACATTCTCCCCCAGTCAAGAGATCTGGGTTAAATCCATCGTTCTTTTGCCCACTACACCACCCCAGTTTAGACATGGCCATATGCAAATCAGTCTTGACCCTGTGCCTCATGGGAACAGTCCAGCCCGAACTACCAAGCCATGTCTTCCCTGGACCGGAATCAAGCATCCTAGGACCGGTTTCTGGCTATCAGCCGTCATCAGCCAGGATAGCTTGACTCCAGTGGCGTAGTGAGCATGGGTCCCACGTCTGGGAATACCCATCCCACTTAGGGCGAAAAGCGTTACAACAAACAAATGATGGACGGAATGCTGACAATGGAGACATTCTCCCCCAGTCAAGAGATCTGGGTTAAATCCATCGTTCTTTTGCCCACTACACCACCCCAGTTTAGACATGGCCATATGCAAATCAGTCTTGACCCTGTGCCTCATGGGAACAGTCCAGCCCGAACTGCCAAGCCATGTCTTCCCTGGACCGGAATCAAGCATCCTAGGACCGGTTTCTGGCTATCAGCCGTCATCAGCCAGGATAGCTTGACTCCAGTGGCGTAGTGAGCACGGGTCCCACGTCTGGGAATACCCATCCCACTTAGGGCGAAAAGCGTTACAACAAACAAATGATGGACGGAATGCTGACAATGCAGACTTTCTCCCACAGTCAAGAGATCTGGGTTAAATCCATCGTTCTTTTGCCCACTACACCACCCCAGTTTAGACATGGCCATATGCAAATCAGTCTTGACCCTGTGCCTCATGGGAACAGTCCAGCCCGAACTGCCAAGCCATGTCTTCCCTGGACCGGAATCAAGCATCCTAGGACCGGTTTCTGGCTATCAGCCGTCATCAGCCAGGATAGCTTGACTCCAGTGGCGGAGTGAGCACGGGTCCCACGTCTGGGAATACCCATCCCACTTAGGGCGAAAAGCGTTACAACAAACAAATGATGGACGGAAAGCTGACAATGCAGACATTCTCCCCCAGTCAAGAGATCTGGGTTAAATCCATTGTTCTTTTGCCCACTACACCACCTCAGTTTAGACATGGCAATATGCAAATCAGTCTTGACCCTGTGCCTCATGGGAACAGTCCAGCCCGAACTGCCAAGCCATGTCTTCCCTGGACCGGAATCAAGCATCCTAGGACCGGTTTATGGCTATCAGCCGTCATCAGCCAGGATAGCTTGACTCCAGTGGCGTAGTGAGCACGGGTCCCACGTCTGGGAATACCCATCCCACTTAGGGCGAAAAGCGTTACAACAAACAAATGATGGACGGAATGCTGACAATGCAGACATTCACCCCAGTCAAGAGATCTGGGTTAAATCCATCGTTCTTTTGCCCACTACACCACCCCAGTTTAGACATGGCCATATGCAAATCAGTCTTGACCCTGTGCCTCATGGGAACAGTCCAGCCCGAACTGCCAAGCCATGTCTTCCCTGGACCGGAATCAAGCATCCTAGGACCAGTTTCTGGCTATCAGCCGTCAACAGCCAGGATAGCTTGACTCCAGTGGCGTAGTGAGCACAGGTCCCACGTCTGGGAATACCCATCCCACTTAGGGCAAAAAGCGTTACAACAAACAAATGATGGACGGAATGCTGACAATGCAGACATTCTCCCCCAGTCAAGAGATCTGGGTTAAATCCATCGTTCTTTTGCCCACTACACCACCCCAGTTTAGACATGGCCATATGCAAATCAGTCTTGACCCTGTGCCTCATGGGAACAGTCCAGCCCGAACTGCCAAGCCATGTCTTCCCTGGACCGGAATCAAGCATCCTAGGACCGGTTTCTGGCTATCAGCCGTCATCAGCCAGGATAGCTTGACTCCAGTGGCGTAGTGAGCACGGGTCCCACGTCTGGGAATACCCATCCCACTTAGGGCGAAAAGCGTGGCAACAAACAAATTATGGACGGAATGCTGACAATGCAGACATTCTCCCACAGTCAAGAGATCTGGGTTAAATCCATCGTTCTTTTGCCCACTACACCACCCCAGTTTAGACATGGCCATATGCAAATCAGTCTTGACCCTGTGCCTCATGGGAACAGTCCAGCCCGAACTGCCAAGCCATGTCTTCCCTGGACCGGAATCAAGCATCCTAGGACCGGTTTCTGGCTATCAGCCGTCATC
This sequence comes from Triturus cristatus, assembly GCF_964204655.1. NCBI lineage: Eukaryota > Metazoa > Chordata > Amphibia > Caudata > Salamandridae > Triturus > Triturus cristatus. The sequence goes on from NC_140584.1 coordinate 554,212,291, forward strand.
AGCCAGGATAGCTTGACTCCAGTGGCGGGGTGAGCACGGGTCCCACGTCTGGGAATACCCATCCCACTTAGGGCGAAAAGCGTTACAACAAACAAATGATGGACGGAATGCTGACAATGCAGACATTCTCCCCCAGTCAAGAGATCTGGGTTAAATCCATTGTTCTTTTGCCCACTACACCACCCCAGTTTAGACATGGCCATATGCAAATCAGTCTTGACCCTGTGCCTCATGGGAACAGTCCAGCCCGAACTGCCAAGCCATGTCTTCCCTGGACCGGAATCAAGCATCCTAGGACCGGTTTCTGGCTATCAGCCGTCATCAGCCAGGATAGCTTGACTCCAGTGGCGTAGTGAGCACGGGTCCCACGTCTGGGAATACCCATCCCACTTAGGGCGAAAAGCGTTACAACAAACAAATGATGGACGGAATGCTGACAATGCAGACATTCTCCCCCAGTCAAGAGATCTGGGTTAAATCAATCGTTCTTTTGCCCACTACACCACCCCAGTTTAGACATGGCCATATGCAAATCAGTCTTGACCCTGTGCCTCATGGGAACAGTCCAGCCCGAACTGCCAAGCCATGTCTTCCCTGGACCGGAATCAAGCATCCTAGGACCAGTTTCTGGCTATCAGCCGTCAACAGCCAGGATAGCTTGACTCCAGTGGCGTAGTGAGCACGGGTCCCACGTCTGGGAATACCCATCCCACTTAGGGCGAAAAGCGTTACAAAAAACAAATGATGGACGGAATGCTGACAATGCAGACATTCTCCCCCAGTCAAGAGATCTGGGTTAAATCCATCGTTCTTTTGCCCACTACACCACTCCAGTTTAGACATGGCCATATGCAAATCAGTCTTGACCCTGTGCCTCATGGGAACAGTCCAGCCCGAACTGCCAAGCCATGTCTTCCCTGGACCGGAATCAAGCATCCTAGGACCGGTTTCTGGCTATCAGCCGTCATCAGCCAGGATAGCTTGACTCCAGTGGCGGAGTGAGCACGGGTCCCACGTCTGGGAATACCCATCCCACTTAGGGCGAAAAGCGTTACAACAAACAAATGATGGACGGAAAGCTGACAATGCAGACATTCTCCCCCAGTCAAGAGATCTGGGTTAAATCCATTGTTCTTTTGCCCACTACACCACCCCAGTTTAGACATGGCAATATGCAAATCAGTCTTGACCCTGTGCCTCATGGGAACAGTCCAGCCCGAACTGCCAAGCCATGTCTTCCCTGGACCGGAATCAAGCATCCTAGGACCGGTTTATGGCTATCAGCCGTCATCAGCCAGGATAGCTTGACTCCAGTGGCGTAGTGAGCACGGGTCCCACGTCTGGGAATACCCATCCCACTTAGGGCGAAAAGCGTTACAACAAACAAATGATGGACGGAATGCTGACAATGCAGACATTCACCCCAGTCAAGAGATCTGGGTTAAATCCATCGTTCTTTTGCCCACTACACCACCCCAGTTTAGACATGGCCATATGCAAATCAGTCTTGACCCTGTGCCTCATGGGAACAGTCCAGCCCGAACTGCCAAGCCATGTCTTCCCTGGACCGGAATCAAGCATCCTAGGACCAGTTTCTGGCTATCAGCCGTCAACAGCCAGGATAGCTTGACTCCAGTGGCGTAGTGAGCACAGGTCCCACGTCTGGGAATACCCATCCCACTTAGGGCAAAAAGCGTTACAACAAACAAATGATGGACGGAATGCTGACAATGCAGACATTCTCCCCCAGTCAAGAGATCTGGATTAAATCCATCGTTCTTTTGCCCACTACACCACCCCAGTTTAGACATGGCCATATGCAAATCAGTCTTGACCCTGTGCCTCATGGGAACAGTCCAGCCCGAACTGCCAAGCCATGTCTTCCCTGGACCGGAAGCAAGCATCCTAGGACCGGTTTCTGGCTATCAGCCGTCATCAGCCAGGATAGCTTGACTCCAGTGGCGTAGTGAGCACGGGTCCCACGTCTGGGAATACCCATCCCACTTAGGGCGAAAAGCGTGGCAACAAACAAATTATGGACGGAATGCTGACAATGCAGACATTCTCCCACAGTCAAGAGATCTGGGTTAAATCCATCGTTCTTTTGCCCACTACACCACCCCAGTTTAGACATGGCCATATGCAAATCAGTCTTGACCCTGTGCCTCATGGGAACAGTCCAGCCCGAACTGCCAAGCCATGTCTTCCCTGGACCGGAATCAAGCATCCTAGGACCTGTTTCTGGCTATCAGCCGTCATCAGCCAGGATAGCTTGACTCCAGTGGCGGGGTGAGCACGGGTCCCACGTCTGGGAATACCCATCCCACTTAGGGCGAAAAGCGTTACAACAAACAAATGATGGACGGAATGCTGACAATGCAGACATTCTCCCCCAGTCAAGAGATCTGGGTTAAATCCATTGTTCTTTTGCCCACTACACCACCCCAGTTTAGACATGGCCATATGCAAATCAGTCTTGACCCTGTGCCTCATGGGAACAGTCCAGCCCGAACTGCCAAGCCATGTCTTCCCTGGACCGGAATCAAGCATCCTAGGACCGGTTTCTGGCTATCAGCCGTCATCAGCCAGGATAGCTTGACTCCAGTGGCGTAGTGAGCACGGGTCCCACGTCTGGGAATACCCATCCCACTTAGGGCGAAAAGCGTTACAACAAACAAATGATGGACGGAATGCTGACAATGCAGACATTCTCCCCCAGTCAAGAGATCTGGGTTAAATCAATCGTTCTTTTGCCCACTACACCACCCCAGTTTAGACATGGCCATATGCAAATCAGTCTTGACCCTGTGCCTCATGGGAACAGTCCAGCCCGAACTGCCAAGCCATGTCTTCCCTGGACCGGAATCAAGCATCCTAGGACCAGTTTCTGGCTATCAGCCGTCAACAGCCAGGATAGCTTGACTCCAGTGGCGTAGTGAGCACGGGTCCCACGTCTGGGAATACCCATCCCACTTAGGGCGAAAAGCGTTACAAAAAACAAATGATGGACGGAATGCTGACAATGCAGACATTCTCCCCCAGTCAAGAGATCTGGGTTAAATCCATCGTTCTTTTGCCCACTACACCACTCCAGTTTAGACATGGCCATATGCAAATCAGTCTTGACCCTGTGCCTCATGGGAACAGTCCAGCCCGAACTGCCAAGCCATGTCTTCCCTGGACCGGAATCAAGCATCCTAGGACCGGTTTCTGGCTATCAGCCGTCATCAGCCAGGATAGCTTGACTCCAGTGGCGTAGTGAGCACGGGTCCCACGTCTGGGAATACCCATCCCACTTAGGGCGAAAAGCGTTACAACAAACAAATGATGGTCGGAATGCTGACAATGCAGACATTCTCCCCCAGTCAAGAGATCTGGGTTAAATCCATCGTTCTTTTGCCCACTACACCACCCCAGTTTAGACATGGCCTTATGAAAATCAGTCTTGACCCTGTGCCTCATGGGAACAGTCCAGCCCGAACTGCCAAGCCATGTCTTCCCTGGACCGGAATCAAGCATCCTAGGACCGGTTTCTGGCTATCAGCCGTCATCAGCCAGGATAGCTTGACTCCAGTGGCGTAGTGAGCACGGGTCCCACGTCTGGGAATACCCATCCCACTTAGGGCAAAAAGCGTTACAACAAACAAATGATGGACGGAATGCTGACAATGCAGACATTCTCCCCCAGTCAAGAGATCTGGGTTAAATCCATTGTTCTTTTGCCCACTACACCACCCCAGTTTAGACATGGCCATATGCAAATCAGTCTTGACCCTGTGCCTCATGGGAACAGTCCAGCCCGAACTGCCAAGCCATGTCTTTCCTGGACCGGAATCAAGCATCCTAGGACCGGTTTCTGGCTATCAGCCGTCATCAGCCAGGATAGCTTGACTCCAGTGGCGTAGTGAGCACGGGTCCCACGTCTGGGAATACCCATCCCACTTAGGGCGAAAAGCGTTACAACAAACAAATGATGGACGGAATGCTGACAATGCAGACATTCTCCCCCAGTCAAGAGATCTGGGTTAAATCCATCGTTCTTTTGCCCACTACACCACCCCAGTTTAGACATGGCCATATGCAAATCAGTCTTGACCCTGTGCCTCATGGGAACAGTCCAGCCCGAACTACCAAGCCATGTCTTCCCTGGACCGGAATCAAGCATCCTAGGACCGGTTTCTGGCTATCAGCCGTCATCAGCCAGGATAGCTTGACTCCAGTGGCGTAGTGAGCATGGGTCCCACGTCTGGGAATACCCATCCCACTTAGGGCGAAAAGCGTTGCAACAAACAAATGATGGACGGAATGCTGACAATGCAGACATTCTCCCCCAGTCAAGAGATCTGGGTTAAATCCATCGTTCTTTTGCCCACTACACCACCCCAGTTTAGACATGGCCATATGCAAATCAGTCTTGACCCTGTGCCTCATGGGAACAGTCCAGCCCGAACTGCCAAGCCATGTATTCCCTGGACCGGAATCAAGCATCCTAGGACCGGTTTCTGGCTATCAGCCGTCATCAGCCAGGATAGCTTGACTCCAGTGGCGTAGTGAGCACGGGTCCCACGTCTGGGAATACCCATCCCACTTAGGGCGAAAAGCGTTACAACAAACAAATGATGGACGGAATGCTGACAATGCAGACACTCTCCCCCAGTCAAGAGATCTGGGTTAAATCCATCGTTCTTTTGCCCACTACACCACCCCAGTTTAGACATGGCCATATGCAAATCAGTCTTGACCCTGTGCCTCATGGGAACAGTCCAGCCCGAACTGCCAAGCCATGTCTTCCCTGGACCGGAATCAAGCATCCTAGGACCGATTTCTGGCTATCAGCCGTCATCAGCCAGGATAGCTTGACTCCAGTGGCGTAGTGAGCACGGGTCCCACGTCTGGGAATACCCATCCCACTTAGGGCGAAAAGCGTTACAACAAACAAATGATGGACGGAATGCTGACAATGCAGACATTCTCCCCCAGTCAAGAGATCTGGGTTAAATCCATCGTTCTTTTGCCCACTACACCACTCCAGTTTAGACATGGCCATATGCAAATCAGTCTTGACCCTGTGCCTCATGGGAACAGTCCAGCCCGAACTGCCAAGCCATGTCTTCCCTGGACCGGAATCAAGCATCCTAGTACCGGTTTCTGGCTATCAGCCGTCATCAGCCAGGATAGCTTGACTCCAGTGGCGTAGTGAGCACGGGTCCCACGTCTGGGAATACCCATCCCACTTAGGGCGAAAAGCGTTACAACAAACAAATGATGGACGGAATGCTGACAATGCAGACATTCTCCCCCAGTCAAGAGATCTGGGTTAATTCCATCGTTCTTTTGCCCACTACACCACCCCAGTTTAGACATGGCCATATGCAAATCAGTCTTGACCCTGTGCCTCATGGGAACAGTCCAGCCCGAACTGCCAAGCCATGTCTTCCCTGGACCGGAATCAAGCATCCTAGGACCGGTTTCTGGCTATCAGCCGTCATCAGCCAGGATAGCTTGACTCCAGTGGCGTAGTGAGCACGGGTCCCACGTCTGGGAATACCCATCCCACTTAGGGCGAAAAGCGTTACAACAAACAAATGATGGACGGAATGCTGACAATGCAGAAATTCTCCCCCAGTCAAGAGATCTGGGTTAAATCCATCGTTCTTTTGCCCACTACACCACCCTAGTTTAGACATGGCCATATGTAAATCAGTCTTGACCCTGTGCCTCATGGGAACAGTCCAGCCCGAACTGCCAAGCCATGTCTTCCCTGGACCGGAATCAAGCATCCTAGGACCGGTTTCTGGCTATCAGCCGTCATCAGCCAGGATAGTTTGACTCCAGTGGCGTAGTGAGCAAGGGTCCCACGTCTGGGAATACCCATCCCACTTAGGGCGAAAAGCGTTACTGTAACGCCCTGAACGTCTCAGGATCGTTTAACAGACACGACAATGAGGACGCAACCACTTGTGAAGGGTTAGTTCTTTTAATGAAGGCAAATAAAATACAAAGAACAAACAAAAGTTATAGTCACTGGAATCCTCCAGGCTAAGTATGTTACCAGCCCACAGCACGGATGGTCCTAACCGTCCTCTGCATATACGCCGATCCCGGCGTATGCCAACAGAGGGCAGAAATGAAATGGCCGACAATGCCAATCGGTAGGCTGTGAGGGGCACGAAGAGTGTTGGGGAGAATCGAGGAGTCAGGGAAACACCCAGCCGGGGTCTCTACCTGAAGGGAGCAGCCGCTCAACCTCTTCCTCAGGCTGCACCGGGACGCGGAGTCACCTCCTGGTGATGCGTCACCGATACCCCAATCACAAGCAAGAAGACTGAACCGAGAGCAGCCGCTCGATCGATCCTGTGGACTTCCGAGTCTGTAACGCGGCAAACACCTCCTGGTGTGCGTTACAGCTGGCAGTCCCTGTGTCTCTGGTCGGGCTGGGAGTTACGACTCCAACCAGCAAAAGCGCCACTGCGCTTGGACTCAGCCGAGTCAAAAAGCGAAGCTCAATGGTTGACCGGTAGAGCTTCCGGGTCCTTCACAGGTGACGATGGGGCAAGACACGGCCCAGGGAGTAACAAATCGACCTACCTCCGTTCTTGCCTTACTGGAGCACCACTCCGGAACACTGCTCTTCACGAAGCAGGTACGTCGGTGTAAACACAATATCCGACAGCCTTGTACCTCCCGGTTCCTCCCTTTATAGGGCGTGTTTTCCTTGAGTTATGTAACAGCTCTCCTGTTTACATAAGGGCGTGTTTCCCTTGAGTTATGTAACAGCTCTCCTGTTTACATAAGGGCGTGTTTCCCTTGAGTTATGTAACAGCTCTCCTGTTTACATAAGGGCGTGTTTCCCTTGAGTTATGTAACAGCTCTCCTGTTTACATAAGGGCGTGTTTCCCTTGAGTTATGTAACAGCTCTCCTGTTTACATAAGGGCGTGTTTCCCTTGTATGACAGGAATTCTTGACAGTTACAACAAACAAATGATGGACGGAATGCTGACAATGCAGACACTCTCCCCCAGTCAAGAGATCTGGGTTAAATCCATCGTTCTTTTGCCCACTACACCACCCCAGTTTAGACATGGCCATATGCAAATCAGTCTTGACCCTGTGCCTCATGGGAACAGTCCAGCCCGAACTGCCAAGCCATGTCTTCCCTGGACCGGAATCAAGCATCGTAGGACCAGTTTCTGGCTATCAGCCGTCATCAGCCAGGATAGCTTGACTCCAGTGGCGTAGTGAGCACGGGTCCCACGTCTGGGAATACCCATCCCCCTTAGGGCGAAAAGCGTTACAACAAACAAATGATGGACGGAATGCTGACAATGCAGACCAGCCCGAACTACCAAGCCATGTCTTCCCTGGACCGGAATCAAGCATCCTAGGACCGGTTTCTGGCTATCAGCCGTCATCAGCCAGGATAGCTTGACTCCAGTGGCGTAGTGAGCATGGGTCCCACGTCTGGGAATACCCATCCCACTTAGGGCGAAAAGCGTTACAACAAACAAATGATGGACGGAATGCTGACAATGGAGACATTCTCCCCCAGTCAAGAGATCTGGGTTAAATCCATTGTTCTTTTGCCCACTACACCACCCCAGTTTAGACATGGCCATATGCAAATCAGTCTTGACCCTGTGCCTCATGGGAACAGTCCAGCCCGAACTGCCAAGCCATGTCTTCCCTGGACCGGAATCAAGCATCCTAGGACCGGTTTCTGGCTATCAGCCGTCATCAGCCAGGATAGCTTGACTCCAGTGGCGTAGTGAGCACGGGTCCCACGTCTGGGAATTCCCATCCCACTTAGGGCGAAAAGCGTTACAACAAACAAATGATGGACGGAATGCTGACAATGCAGACTTTCTCCCACAGTCAAGAGATCTGGGTTAAATCCATCGTTCTTTTGCCCACTACACCACCCCAGTTTAGACATGGCCATATGCAAATCAGTCTTGACCCTGTGCCTCATGGGAACAGTCCAGCCCGAACTGCCAAGCCATGTCTTCCCTGGACCGGAATCAAGCATCCTAGGACCGGTTTCTGGCTATCAGCCGTCATCAGCCAGGATAGCTTGACTCCAGTGGCGTAGTGAGCACGGGTCCCACGTCTGGGAATACCCATCCCACTTAGGGCGAAAAGCGTTACAACAAACAAATGATGGACGGAATGCTGACAATGCAGACATTCTCCCCCAGTCAAGAGATCTGGGTTAAATCCATCGTTCTTTTGCCCACTACACCACCCCAGTTTAGACATGGCCATATGCAAATCAGTCTTGACCCTGTGCCTCATGGGAACAGTCCAGCCCGAACTGCCAAGCCATGTCTTCCCTGGACCGGAATCAAGCATCCTAGGACCAGTTTCTGGCTATCAGCCGTCAACAGCCAGGACAGCTTCACTCCAGTGGCGTAGTGAGCACGGGTCCCACGTCTGGGAATACCCATCCCACTTAGGGCGAAAAGCGTTACAACAAACAAATGATGGACGGAATGCTGACAATGCAGACATTCTCCCCCAGTCAAGAGATCTGGGTTAAATCCATTGTTCTTTTGCCCACTACACCACCCCAGTTTAGACATGGCCATATGCAAATCAGTCTTGACCCTGTGCCTCATGGGGACAGTCCAGCCCGAACTGCCAAGCCATGTCTTCCCTGGACCGGAATCAAGCATCCTAGGACCGGTTTCTGGCTATCAGCCGTCATCAGCCAGGATAGCTTGACTCCAGTGGCGTAGTGAGCACGGGTCCCACGTCTGGGAATACCCATCCCACTTAGGGCGAAAAGCGTTGCAACAAACAAATTATGGACGGAATGCTGACAATGCAGACATTCTCCCACAGTCAAGAGATCTGGGTTAAATCCATCGTTCTTTTGCCCACTACACCACCCCAGTTTAGACATGGCCATATGCAAATCAGTCTTGACCCTGTGCCTCATGGGAACAGTCCAGCCCGAACTGCCAAGCCATGTCTTCCCTGGACCGGAATCAAGCATCCTAGGACCGGTTTCTGGCTATCAGCCGTCATCAGCCAGGATAGCTTGACTCCAGTGGCGGGGTGAGCACGGGTCCCACGTCTGGGAATACCCATCCCACTTAGGGCGAAAAGCGTTACAACAAACAAATGATGGACGGAATGCTGACAATGCAGACATTCTCCCCCAGTCAAGAGATCTGGGTTAAATCCATTGTTCTTTTGCCCACTACACCACCCCAGTTTAGACATGGCCATATGCAAATCAGTCTTGACCCTGTGCCTCATGGGAACAGTCCAGCCCGAACTGCCAAGCCATGTCTTCCCTGGACCGGAATCAAGCATCCTAGGACCGGTTTCTGGCTATCAGCCGTCATCAGCCAGGATAGCTTGACTCCAGTGGCGTAGTGAGCACGGGTCCCACGTCTGGGAATACCCATCCCACTTAGGGCGAAAAGCGTTACAACAAACAAATGATGGACGGAATGCTGACAATGCAGACATTCTCCCCCAGTCAAGAGATCTGGGTTAAATCAATCGTTCTTTTGCCCACTACACCACCCCAGTTTAGACATGGCCATATGAAAATCAGTCTTGACCCTGTGCCTCATGGGAACAGTCCAGCCCGAACTGCCAAGCCATGTCTTCCCTGGACCGGAATCAAGCATCCTAGGACCAGTTTCTGGCTATCAGCCGTCAACAGCCAGGATAGCTTGACTCCAGTGGCGTAGTGAGCACGGGTCCCACGTCTGGGAATACCCATCCCACTTAGGGCGAAAAGCGTTACAACAAACAAATAATGGACGGAATGCTGACAATGCAGACATTCTCCCCCAGTCAAGAGATCTGGGTTAAATCCATCGTTCTTTTGCCCACTACACCACTCCAGTTTAGACATGGCCATATGCAAATCAGTCTTGACCCTGTGCCTCATGGGAACAGTCCAGCCCGAACTGCCAAGCCATGTCTTCCCTGGACCGGAATCAAGCATCCTAGGACCGGTTTCTGGCTATCAGCCGTCATCAGCCAGGATAGCTTGACTCCAGTGGCGTAGTGAGCACGGGTCCCACGTCTGGGAATACCCATCCCACTTAGGGCGAAAAGCGTTACAACAAACAAATGATGGACGGAATGCTGACAATGCAGACATTCTCCCCCAGTCAAGAGATCTGGGTTAAATCCATCGTTCTTTTGCCCACTACACCACCCCAGTTTAGACATGGCCATATGCAAATCAGTCTTGACCCTGTGCCTCATGGGAACAGTCCAGCCCGAACTGCCAAGCCATGTCTTTCCTGGACCGGAATCAAGCATCCTAGGACCGGTTTCTGGCTATCAGCCGTCATCAGCCAGGATAGCTTGACTCCAGTGGCGTAGTGAGCACGGGTCCCACGTCTGGGAATACCCATCCCACTTAGGGCGAAAAGCGTTACAACAAACAAATGATGGACGGAATGCTGACAATGCAGACATTCTCCCCCAGTCAAGAGATCTGGGTTAAATCCATCGTTCTTTTGCCCACTACACCACCCCAGTTTAGACATGGCCATATGCAAATCAGTCTTGACCCTGTGCCTCATGGGAACAGTCCAGCCCGAACTACCAAGCCATGTCTTCCCTGGACCGGAATCAAGCATCCTAGGACCGGTTTCTGGCTATCAGCCGTCATCAGCCAGGATAGCTTGACTCCAGTGGCGTAGTGAGCATGGGTCCCACGTCTGGGAATACCCATCCCACTTAGGGCGAAAAGCGTTACAACAAACAAATGTTGGACGGAATGCTGACAATGCAGACATTCTCCCCCAGTCAAGAGATCTGGGTTAAATCCATCGTTCTTTTGCCCACTACACCACCCCAGTTTAGACATGGCCATATGCAAATCAGTCTTGACCCTGTGCCTCATGGGAACAGTCCAGCCCGAACTGCCAAGCCATGTCTTCCCTGGACCGGAATCAAGCATCCTAGGACCGGTTTCTGGCTATCAGCCGTCATCAGCCAGGATAGCTTGACTCCAGTGGCGTAGTGAGCACGGGTCCCACGTCTGGGAATACCCATCCCACTTAGGGCGAAAAGCGTTACAACAAACAAATGATGGACGGAATGCTGACAATGCAGACATTCTCCCACAGTCAAGAGATCTGGGTTAAATCCATCGTTCTTTTGCCCACTACACCACCCCAGTTTAGACATGGCCATATGCAAATCAGTCTTGACCCTGTGCCTCATGGGAACAGTCCAGCCCGAACTGCCAAGCCATGTCTTCCCTGGACCGGAATCAAGCATCCTAGGACCGGTTTCTGGCTATCAGCCGTCATCAGCCAGGATAGCTTGACTCCAGTGGCGGAGTGAGCACGGGTCCCACGTCTGGGAATACCCATCCCACTTAGGGCGAAAAGCGTTACAACAAACAAATGATGGACGGAATGCTGACAATGCAGACATTCTCCCCCAGTCAAGAGATCTGGGTTAAATCCATCGTTCTTTTGCCCACTACACCACCCCAGTTTAGACATGGCCATATGCAAATCAGTCTTGACCCTGTGCCTCATGGGAACAGTCCAGCCCGAACTGCCAAGCCATGTCTTCCCTGGACCGGAATCAAGCATCCTAGGACCAGTTTCTGGCTATCAGCCGTCAACAGCCAGGATAGCTTGACTCCAGTGGCGTAGTGAGCACGGGTCCCACGTCTGGGAATACCCATCCCACTTAGGGCGAAAAGCGTTACAACAAACAAATGATGAACGGAATGCTGACAATGCAGACATTCTCCCCCAGTCAAGAGATCTGGGTTAAATCCATCGTTCTTTTGCCCACTACACCACTCCAGTTTAGACATGGCCATATGCAAATCAGTCTTGACCCTGTGCCTCATGGGAACAGTCCAGCCCGAACTGCCAAGCCATGTCTTCCCTGGACCGGAATCAAGCATCCTAGGACCAGTTTCTGGCTATCAGCCGTCAACAGCCAGGATAGCTTGACTCCAGTGGCGTAGTGAGCACGGGTCCCACGTCCGGGAATACCCATCCCACTTAGGGCGAAAAGCGTTACAACAAACAAATGATGAACGGAATGCTGACAATGCAGACATTCTCCCCCAGTCAAGAGATCTGGGTTAAATCCATCGTTCTTTTGCCCACTACACCACTCCAGTTTAGACATGGCCATATGCAAATCAGTCTTGACCCTGTGCCTCATGGGAACAGTCCAGCCCGAACTGCCAAGCCATGTCTTCCCTGGACCGGAATCAAGCATCCTAGGACCGGTTTCTGGCTATCAGCCGTCATCAGCCAGGATAGCTTGACTCCAGTGGCGTAGTGAGCACGGGTCCCACGTCTGGGAATACCCATCCCACTTAGGGCGAAAAGCTTTACAACAAACAAATGATGGTCGGAATGCTGACAATGCAGACATTGTCCCCCAGTCAAGAGATCTGGGTTAAATCCATCGTTTTTTTGCCCACTACACCACCCCAGTTTAGACATGGCCATATGCAAATCAGTCTTGACCCTGTGCCTCATGGGAACAGTCCAGCCCGAACTACCAAGCCATGTCTTCCCTGGACCGGAATCAAGCATCCTAGGACCGGTTTCTGGCTATCAGCCGTCATCAGCCAGGATAGCTTGACTCCAGTGGCGTAGTGAGCATGGGTCCCACGTCTGGGAATACCCATCCCACTTAGGGCGAAAAGCGTTACAACAAACAAATGTTGGACGGAATGCTGACAATGCAGACATTCTCCCCCAGTCAAGAGATCTGGGTTAAATCCATCGTTCTTTTGCCCACTACACCACCCCAGTTTAGACATGGCCATATGCAAATCAGTCTTGACCCTGTGCCTCATGGGAACAGTCCAGCCCGAACTGCCAAGCCATGTCTTCCCTGGACCGGAATCAAGCATCCTAGGACCGGTTTCTGGCTATCAGCCGTCATCAGCCAGGATAGCTTGACTCCAGTGGCGTAGTGAGCACGGGTCCCACGTCTGGGAATACCCATCCCACTTAGGGCGAAAAGCGTTACAACAAACAAATGATGGACGGAATGCTGACAATGCAGACATTCTCCCACAGTCAAGAGATCTGGGTTAAATCCATCGTTCTTTTGCCCACTACACCACCCCAGTTTAGACATGGCCATATGCAAATCAGTCTTGACCCTGTGCCTCATGGGAACAGTCCAGCCCGAACTGCCAAGCCATGTCTTCCCTGGACCGGAATCAAGCATCCTAGGACCGGTTTCTGGCTATCAGCCGTCATCAGCCAGGATAGCTTGACTCCAGTGGCGGAGTGAGCACGGGTCCCACGTCTGGGAATACCCATCCCACTTAGGGCGAAAAGCGTTACAACAAACAAATGATGGACGGAATGCTGACAATGCAGACATTCTCCCCCAGTCAAGAGATCTGGGTTAAATCCATCGTTCTTTTGCCCACTACACCACCCCAGTTTAGACATGGCCATATGCAAATCAGTCTTGACCCTGTGCCTCATGGGAACAGTCCAGCCCGAACTGCCAAGCCATGTCTTCCCTGGACCGGAATCAAGCATCCTAGGACCAGTTTCTGGCTATCAGCCGTCAACAGCCAGGATAGCTTGACTCCAGTGGCGTAGTGAGCATGGGTCCCACGTCTGGGAATACCCATCCCACTTAGGGTGAAAAGCGTTACAACAAACAAATGATGAACGGAATGCTGACAATGCAGACATTCTCCCCCAGTCAAGAGATCTGGGTTAAATCCATCGTTCTTTTGCCCACTACACCACTCCAGTTTAGACATGGCCATATGCAAATCAGTCTTGACCCTGTGCCTCATGGGAACAGTCCAGCCCGAACTGCCAAGCCATGTCTTCCCTGGACCGGAATCAAGCATCCTAGGACCAGTTTCTGGCTATCAGCCGTCAACAGCCAGGGTAGCTTGACTCCAGTGGCGTAGTGAGCACGGGTCCCACGTCCGGGAATACCCATCCCACTTAGGGCGAAAAGCGTTACAACAAACAAATGATGAACGGAATGCTGACAATGCAGACATTCTCCCCCAGTCAAGAGATCTGGGTTAAATCCATCGTTCTTTTGCCCACTACACCACTCCAGTTTAGACATGGCCATATGCAAATCAGTCTTGACCCTGTGCCTCATGGGAACAGTCCAGCCCGAACTGCCAAGCCATGTCTTCCCTGGACCGGAATCAAGCATCCTAGGACCGGTTTCTGGCTATCAGCCGTCATCAGCCAGGATAGCTTGACTCCAGTGGCGTAGTGAGCACGGGTCCCACGTCTGGGAATACCCATCCCACTTAGGGCGAAAAGCTTTACAACAAACAAATGATGGTCGGAATGCTGACAATGCAGACATTGTCCCCCAGTCAAGAGATCTGGGTTAAATCCATCGTTTTTTTGCCCACTACACCACCCCAGTTTAGACATGGCCTTATGAAAATCAGTCTTGACCCTGTGCCTCATGGGAACAGTCCAGCCCGAACTGCCAAGCCATGTCTTCCCTGGACCGGAATCAAGCATCCTAGGACCGGTTTCTGGCTATCAGCCGTCATCAGCCAGGATAGCTTGACTCCAGCGGCGTAGTGAGCACGGGTCCCACGTCTGGGAATACCCATCCCACTTAGGGCGAAAAGCGTTACAACAAACAAATGATGGACGGAATGCTGACAATGCAGACATTCTCCCCCAGTCAAGAGATCTGGGTTAAATCCATCGTTCTTTTGCCCACTACACCACCCCAGTTTAGACATGGCCATATGCAAATCAGTCTTGACCCTGTGCCTCATGGGAACAGTCCAGCCCGAACTGCCAAGCCATGTCTTCCCTGGACCGGAATCAAGCATCCTAGGACCTGTTTCTGGCTATCAGCCGTCATCAGCCAGGATAGCTTGACTCCAGTGGCGTAGTGAGCATGGGTCCCACGTCTGGGAATACCCATCCCACTTAGGGCGAAAAGCGTTACAACAAACAAATGATGGACGGAATGCTGACAATGCAGACATTCTCCCCCAGTCAAGAGATCTGGGTTAAATCCATCGTTCTTTTGCCCACTACACCACCCCAGTTTAGACATGGCCATATGCAAATCAGTCTTGACCCTGTGCCTCATGGGAACAGTCCAGCCCGAACTACCAAGCCATGTCTTCCCTGGACCGGAATCAAGCATCCTAGGACCGGTTTCTGGCTATCAGCCGTCATCAGCCAGGATAGCTTGACTCCAGTGGTGTAGTGAGCATGGGTCCCACATCTGGGACTACCCATCCCACTTAGGGCTAAAAGCGTTACAATAAACAAATGATGGACGGAATGCTGACAATGCAGACATTCTCCCCCAGTCAAGAGATCTGGGTTAAATCCATCGTTCTTTTGCCCACTACACCACCCCAGTTTAGACATGGCCATATGCAAATCAGTCTTGACCCTGTGCCTCATGGAAACAGTCCAGCCCGAACTGCCAAGCCATGTCTTCCCTGGACGGGAATCAAGCATCCTAGGACCGGTTTCTGGCTATCAGCCAGGATAGCTTGACTCCAGTGGCGTAGTGAGCACGGGTCCCACGTCTGGGAATACCCATCCCACTTAGGGCGAAAAGCGTTACAACAAACAAATGATGGACGGAATGCTGACAATGCAGACATTCTCCCCCATTCAAGAGATCTGGGTTAAATCCATCGTTCTTTTGCCCACTACACCACCCCAGTTTAGACATGGCCATATGCAAATCAGTCTTGACCCTGTGCCTCATGGGAACAGTCCAGCCCGAACTGCCAAGCCATGTCTTCCCTGGACCGGAATCAAGCATCCTAGGACCGGTTTCTGGCTATCAGCCGTCATCAGCCAGGATAGCTTGACTCCAGTGGCATAGTGAGCACGGGTCCCACGTCTGGGAATACCCATCCCACTTAGTGCACTAAAAGGACGTACACTGTGCAGACAGTCCAATGAGACCCAGATTGGTATACAGAGGCAAAAGTAGATAATAACTCTCTATTTGTGATAGAGTGTCCGAGCAGTTAGGCTTATCAGAGGGTAGTGCTAAGCATTTGTTGTACTCACAGAGGCAATTGATGATAGACACACTCAAGAATAAATCCGAGACCACTTTATAAAAATAACAATGATTTTTATATAATTTTTCAGACCAAGAACTTCATTCTATAATAAGTACTATTCGAGATGTGAATTTTTCAAGTTTGCAAAATAAATCACTTTTGTGCACAATTACGCACCATTAAGATCAATTGGAGAAAATAGAAAAATGCAAATAAAATCACACAGTTGGATTTCGGGGGTTCACCTTTGGGATTTAGGTAAGTAGCAAGGCCAGGCCCAATGTTCCACCAGCGGATTCTTGGGAGCAACCCGGATTCGGTTGGGAGCAGGGTGCTGAGGTAGTTGGTAGCTGGTGCGCTATGAAGAAGGGGCCACCTGAAAATACACTGCACAAGAGGACTTAAAGGTAAGTCCAAGGGATCCCACTTAAGGGAGCAAGTTGCAAGGACCTCAGAATCACAGGAGCACAGCTGGTTCATCGGTACCTCGGCTGGGCGGAGTGGGCGCAGAGCAGATAGGTCAGGTGGGCGGCACGCATCAAGATGTCCTCGCGATTAGGAGCAGGCGGCTTGGACAGGTGATTCTGGGATAGATGGGCCACTCATGTAGTGGATCTCAGGGGACTTGATGGGTGTTTGCATACTGGGGCAGTTAGAGTCTGGATGGACTCTTCATCTCAGTGAATGCCTCAGAGGGTCCGATACTCCAGGAATTGGTGTGGCCCAGTTTCTGTAGATCCTGGTGTTTCCACACTTGGAGGGGAGACAGATTTGATCCTCTTGGGCTAGTGTACCACTTACGATTTGGGTGCTGCATAGGAGTCACTGGGGAGCAGCAAGTAAGGAAACCAGGTTCTACAGGTTTTGTGCTTGCAGACTGCAGGGGAGTAGCACCTATACTCCAAGGGAGTTCTTTGGCAATTTGTTGAAGGCTAAGAGGCTCCAGGGTACTTGCAGTTGCAGGACGAGACAGCACACCATGATTGTGAAGTCCTTAAGGCGGCAGGCAGGGTTTGGCACCAATTTTTGCAGCAGTCAGCTGCTCTTCTTTGTACCTATCTTCTTTGTGTTCATCAAATCTAAGTTGCTAGGTCCATGGATGCCACCTAAATTGTAAATTTAGGGGCGTTAAAGGGGGTGGCAAGTAGCAACCAATGAGCTACCTACCTTTAGGGTGTCTACATCCTCTAGGTGACCACTTCCTGTGGGAAGGGGCACTACCCTGACCCTGATTGGCTAAATCCTTCTTGTTAGAACTGGTGGTCTCTTGTTGGCTGAGGCAGTCACCTTAGTCCAAACCCTCTTTGATAACCCCCACTCAACCCCTGGTAGCTTGGCATGAGCAGCCAGGCTTATCTTCAAGGCAATGTGTATAGTATTTGCAACCACACTCCCAGTGACACAGTGATAACACCACAAATGGACACCACACTGATGTATAAAAATAGCAGTATCTTTATCACGAAGAAAAATGCGGTAAGACCAAACAATAAAGATCCAACATATGCGTATTCGTAATATTTCACTTTGCCGGTTATTAGCCCAACAAACACTTGTAGGTTCTTGTGGTATTAATGAGCAGTTCACGATATTCAAATGCAGTCCTAATGCAATGTTATGCAGTTCGTAATGTTAGACTAGACTAATGCAGTCCGTCATGCAAGAATAATGCAATCCTCAATGTAAGTAACCAGGCAGTTCGTAATGCAAGAATAATGCAATCCTCAATACATGTAGTCAGGCAGTTCGTAATGCAAGAATAATGCAATCCTCAATGCACATACTCAGGCCGTTCGTAATGCAAGTATCACGCACTCCTTAATGCAAGTAATAAGGCAGGTCGGTCTGCGAGAGTAACTCAATCCTCAATGCACATAATCAGGCGATTCTTAATGAAAGAACAATGCAATCCTCAATGCACGTAATCAGGCAGTTCGTATTACAAGTATAACGCACTCCTTAATGCAAGTAATAAGGCAGTTTGTAATGCGAAAATAATTCAATCCTCAATGCACATAATCAGGCAGTTCATAATGCAGGAATAATACACTCCTTAATGCAAGTAATAAGGCAGTGCGTAATGCAGGAATAATACCAGGCCCATCGATGCGATTAGCGCGGGCACCACTAGACCCCAATCACAGACAACAGCACTGAACTTCTGAGGGTGGCCCCAGTAGTGCCGGGCAGGTCCGGCCCGCCCGAGGACTCAACGCGTCTAATGCGATGCAGCAGGAGCACTCCTATACTCCTCCTGTACCTCCCCAGGCCACACATGCTTGCGGCTCCCGACCGGAGTCCAAGCCTTACCTGTGGGATGCGCTGCCTCAGTCTCTCTCTCTCCCTGCTCGTCGGACGTCCTGCTGGGCACTCCCGATGACGACGCAGCTTCCAATGCAAGGCGACGCTGGAGCCGGACAGGTTACGGCCATGTCTTTCTCCGTTGCTGACAATCTTGGGCAGATTCCTCTTGCGAACAACGATCACGATTACCTCACGACTTCCTCATCTTTACAAAATCATTCAGCCCGTTTGCGGCTTGGGCTGGCGGCATTGATCTTGATCTGCAGCCTCAGTTATGATGACTGCTGGGGCAACAAACGGCTATACAGCAGTGTGGATGATGATTCACGCTGTGGGGGCACTGCAGTCATGGGGCACTTTCCAACCAGCACCACGGACCCCACAACAGTCTCAGGCTGCATACACACACGCACAAAGCGTGGCTGAGACTCGGTTGGGTTTCAGGCCACACAGTCCCGGGGCAATATTTACGAAGGTCTCAGGCTGCAAAAAGCACACACACACAGCGCCGCTGAGATACACTTGGAAACCTTTATGTTCCTATGTTTCCACAACAGGGAGCCAATTCTCCTTGGGCCCTTGGGGACAAGCTACTTCGGGACACAGCACACAGCAAAGTCCTTTCAAGCAGGGGGACACAGCACATAGCAAAGTCCCTTAGCCTCTCCTTGGTTAAATCAGCAAACTGCAGGCCATCCCCAGAACACACAGCAAGGGTCAGTACTTTTCTTCAGTCTCATCAGCTGTTCTTCCTTGGCAGAGGTACCTCTTGACCACAAAGTAGTTTCAATCCTTTTCAGTCTTGATCAGTCCAACGTTCAGGGGTTTCAGCTCTCATAGTTATACCCCTAAATGTATTTGAAGTCTTTGTGTTCAGGGGGCACTGACCCCTATCCAAACCAGTTCTGGATGTCTCCCTGCCAGTGACACCTTCTTCCTTTGATCGTGGGGGTCTGGTTCCTCAATCACTCAGCAGGAGGGGGAACCATTCTTTTTTGGCAGCAGCTCAGGCCTCTTCACCTCCAAGGGCTACTCCTCCCCCCTCCACTCCAGATGCAGGTCAGCCTGTTGCTGTCTCACCTACTCCTCCCCTTGGCCAAGACATTTCCCAGATCCTATCACTTTCAAATCCAGACAGTCAATCCACAACCAGGCAGAGACACACAAAATTGTTAGAACAAAAAAAGCAGTCACTTCTAAAAGTGTGGGTTCTAAACCCACAATTCAAAAACCACCTTCACAAAAAGATGTGTAGTTAAATTGTGAGTTCAGGCACACTAAACTTCACCTCTCCATCTTAAACCTATGGAAAGATAGGCTGAAAACATATTACACAGCCTTCCCCATTCTGTCCTATGGGCAAGATAGTGTTGCAACAGTGAAAAATGAAATGGAGAGTATTTCACTGTCAGGACATGGTACACACCTCAGTACATGTCCTCCCTTTCACATACACTGCACCCTGCCTAGGGGGGGTACCCTGGACCTACCCTAGGGGTGTCTGATGTGCATGGAAAGGACATGGTAATGCCTGGCAAGTGGGTGCACTTTTCAGGACAACATGGCAGTTAGCAAATTGCGCAGAGGCCCTGCAGTGGCAGGCATGAGTTCTCTCTTTAGGGCTACTTGTGTGGGTGGCACAATTAGTGCTGCAGGCCCACTAGTAGCATTTGCATTAGCAGCCCTGGCACACATAGTGCACTTTACTAGGGACTTTCTTGTAAGGCAAACATACCAATTATGGACAACAAATTACCATAACACTTTATACAGGGAACACTTGCACTTTGACACTGATAAGCAGTGGCAAAGTGTCCAAAGCATCTAAGCCAGTAAAACGCAATCCATCACAGCATCAAATATAGAGGAGGTAGAGGCAAAAAGTCTGGGGTAACCACGCCAAGAAATGCCAGGTCTAACACTTCCTAAACCAAGATGGAGGGAAATGAAAAGTGGGGTCCACATTGCCTGCTCTATCTAAGGGGTGGTGCTAGTTGAATGGGGACTCACCTCCTAATTTACCTAATTTTCCTGCCTGCCCTCCCACAAAATGTGGAGCAGGAAAGGGAGTTAAGCATCCTCCACTATCTGGAGATGCCTGGGGCGCATTTCAAAGGCGGCATCGCCTTTGAATCTTCCCATCTTGGAAGGCCGTCCTGGCCTGGGGGATGTGTGAAGTACCTCCGCCCAGAGCAAGCTTTGTCCCTGACCTTTGAGAGTGCTGGCATGAGGTCAGAGACATGTCTGGTGGTGGCAGGCTGGCTAAGAATAGTCAGAGACCACACCATTGCTTGGTAGGTTTTCAGGGGACCCTCTAAGGTTTCCTCTGTGTGCATTTATTTATAAATCCAACACTGGCATCAGTGAGGATTTAAGATGAGATGTTTGGTACCAAACATCTTAGGGTGCAGTGAAGCCATCATGGAGCTAGAAAAGTCGTGATGGAAAGTATGCAGCCCATGTACTCTCTATGGCTTCCCTGTGTACTTACAATATCCAAGAATTGATCAGATATTGCAGGATCATATCTGTTCATGCAGATATGCCCACACATGGGATATAGTACATCCTGCATTAGGGCTATAAGGCCTGCAGCAGGGATGACTTACCTATACCTCATGCAGTGTATGGGCTGTGTGCCATGTTGGCTCTTCGGTTTTCTCTGCACCAGACACGCAGCCTGCAATGACAGTTTGCATGGTCTTGGTGAGGGGTCTGTGGGATGGCACAATTTGTGCTGCAGCCCCAGTGGATCTGCTACAGTCCCAATGCCCTAGGTACCAGGGGTACCAGTTACTAGGGAGTTACAGGGGTGGCTGAAGCTGTGCCAATCGTGGTACAGTTTTAGGAAAGAGATCTGGCACTGGGAACCGGGTTAGCAGAGATCCAGTCCACTTTCAATTCAAAATCACACTATACACCAAGCAAAAATGAGGGACTAACCATGTCAAAAGAGGCATTTTCCTATAAACCTGTACTGCACCTATGATTCTCTCCTCCTCCACCCTGGTCAATAATATGCACGTTGTCTTCCCTATTTACTCACTCCTCACCCGTAGGTAGTATATCACTGGAGGCATGCCCATCCCATACCCAACCATTATGGTGGATGTAGTTTTGTGGAGATACTCCTCTCCAAGGACAGTGAACTAACCACACTTGGTCACATCGGCAGAGGCTCATGGGGAAACTATTCCTTTAATATTGATGTAGTCTTCTAATCTTGATCTATCTCTGCAACACTTAAATTGGTAATTAATAACTGATTACATAAGAATTTAAGGGTGCTGGTTCAGTATGTAGATAATGGCTCTTCATAAATTTGGTATGTCACGTGTCTAAGCATCCTGGGTGATATAGTTATTTGATGCTTGTTGGACTCACTCCTCTCCAATGGCAGTGGATAGCTTAGAGAAAATACAGTCTGTTACTAGAGAACCTTGGAGTGAGTAGTCCTCGGATATTGACTGTGTTTCTTTAACACTTAAATTGTAAAATACTGAATCATTCATCCTTTACTGATTCAATAGGGAGATTAAGCATGCTAGATTAGTGTATGAATTATGGCCTGTTAACAATTAGTTATGCCATCGATATTTTTGTGTGCAATTAGATGGTATTCTTGAAGTCTCTGTCTCTCATTGTGAATGCAAGACAACAGGCACGTCTCTGGAGTTAGTGTGGGATTTTTGCAACTCATGTTGGTTACAAACATAAGTTACAAACGCCCCCACATGACATCATTTTTGAGGAGATATTTGTCAGTCCCCAAGCCGTCTCTCTCCATATTTGTCCATAACAGAGTAATGGTTTATGATTTTGACCAGCACCACCCCCTTTGTCATTTACAGAGTGCCCTACATCTCGAAAGTGTCTTGGAAGTTTCTTATTGTCTTTTCTACATCTTATGACTGCTGGTAATGAAAAATGTTGCAGTGGTGTCTCATCGATTTTGCCACACTGATCTCCCTTGACCATAGATTTCTGTTGGGGAACTCGCTATTTGGCCATATCTGGGACGCCAGGTAATGGAAGGGAACTTAGTGCAGGTATATTTCGATAGGGGACAGCTTTATGACTATTGAGAATGCCAAAGTTAGTTTTGCCTTGGCGATGGGTAATTTCTGCGTTATGATATGTTGCACAAGGCAGAAAAAGATACATGGAAGTATCACAGACCACAGAATTATCTCATACACAGTCCACTCTGTTGGTCCTGTTGGTTTCTAGGGGAACAATTACAGCATTATATAAAGCATACAGAAATGACAAGGAGTAGGTGTCACAGTGGCAGTGGAACAGTGGGATACAGATTGTGGTGTTGTATTCCAGAAAACGGAACAGAATCAAACCCAGATTTTGGTGCATTGGGCTATAGTAATGTCAGATTACAAATGTAATTTCAACATACCACATAGAACATACAGGATACCACACAAAATACTTCTACTAGATTGCTAAGCTTTCCCACATGTGACATGGGAGTGGCAACCTATTTAGGTCGAGCGTGATCCAGCGCGCAAGTGCTGCTCTGTGAAAAGCTGTGGTAGTTCAGTATGGAGAGAAGCTCTACCCACTCCCCCGCCCTTATTTTCATTGGCTTGTGTGTTTGTCCTTTGTAAATGCTGTTTTCTGATTCATTGTGAGGCTTGTTAGTCCAGCCTTAGTACAGCCATGTCGTCATTTGTATCCTCCTATGGCTACTTGCCCTTTTACTTGGTTGTTACACAGGCGTGTACTATTTCCTTTATTGCGGTGGTGCGGCTCCTCTGGAAGTCCAAGGCTGGAGGCCCAGGGAGCAGAGGGACCGGAGCCCGCCGCAGGAGACGGACCAGGTAAATGTGGAGTGTCTTTTCCCCTCCTGCCCCCCTCCCATTGTCCGTGCCTTCTCCTCGGCTCCCCTACCTGCCCGCCCGACCTCCCGTTGTTAATGCCTTCTCCCCCACCCTCCTTCCCTACTGATGTCCTGATGTCCATGCCTTCTCCCCCCGCTCTTCCTCCCGTTTTGTCAACCATTTGCAATGCAATAGGTCTTGCGTAAATTGGAGACCTATTGCATTGCAAATGCTTGTTTTACTAAATGTTGTGGGTTGAGTGCTGATCGCGGGGAAGCGGGGGTTTACAGCTGCTGTATCTGTTCTGCCTGCAGATGCTGGGTCCTGGGGCCCAGCCACACCCGGAGCATGGAATTGGCTGCCTAGCCTATTCACTCAACTTTAGGGTGGAAGTCAAACCCCTCCCTGGAGTCAGAAACAAGCGGATGCGTCCAGAGTATCCAAGGCTACTGCACAGCGTACAGGAGGATGCCTGTCCTTCCGTGCCCGGGTCGCGGTCGGGGTGAGCGCGCATTGTGGGCATGTTGCAAACAATGGACGGAGGGGCATTGTACCAGCAGCAGGAAGGCAGGATCGTGGGGGAGAAAGGGTTTGTGTACACCGTGTATCAGGAAGAAGTTGCCTCTCAGTCTCACCCACGCGTGGGTCAGCCTGGAGAAAACATTGGGACACCCCTTACATGGCTAGACCTTCAGAGAAGTGCTTTCCTGTCAAAGTTGTGTGTTCTACTCAGAAATAGCTTGATTTTTAGAGAGACCTGCTGGGCACTCTGCTGGCGATGTTTTTGATGGCCGCTCTCACTGGTGATTGAAAAAATATTCTTATATGACTAGACCTCCACCCCTCAGAGCTTTAATGATATTAAAATGTCGAGGCTACTTAAATGTTCTTTTGAAATGCACGGGACCGAATGAGACTTGTTTATATGCAGCGTGAACCAAACCTGACTGAGTAAAGACTTGTATCAGACTTCGTTAACCTAGCTCGCTTTAATACAGAGATTACTACCTCAGTAATTCATTTTAATTTTATAACTGCCCATTATAGTAGTACTTATGTTTTTCCCTCAGAAGGAGGAAAGGCTGTGCCTGGGTACCAGGATTCAAAGCTGTGTCTTATACATCACAAACATATTTCTGCAGGGTCTAAAGTAACCACTAAGCTATCTTTATATTGCACACTTTTAATAATTTAGGTATTTATATGTAACAGACTATGTAGACAAGCATTGGCATAGCCAATAGGTCTTGCTTTTGGGACCTTATAAGTGTTTAACCATGCAACAGTTAATGTTGTTGCAGTAAGGATATTGGGCTGCATAACTAAATACTTATAAGGTCCCAAAGGCAAGACCTATTGGCTATGCCACTGCTTGTTACCTCTTGGAATGCAGGCAGAAATCCAACAACATGGTCTCCGGGAATCACTTCAGTGAGCAGCAGCACAAGGGATATGATGGGATGCACGGCGCATGCCCAGGGTAGCCAGGCCCTGTCAAGCAACTAGACCCAACTCCTGCTGAAAGAATCCCTAAACAAAAAAAAAACTGCAATGCGAGGCTGCCAGAGTACAGAAGGAAATGTTTACACTGTCGTAAATAAAGTATTACGCACTCAGAATTTTTATATATCAATATGATCATGCATAAAGCAAGAGGCTGAGTCTGTGGTATCAGGTTCAAAAGGGCTTTCTTCCAATAACTCGAGTTTTAGGGAGAATAGTTCCATCACCACAAGGGATCAGGAAGGGTCTTCTGGTAAGAATTCTCAAAATATTCTCAATATTCTCAAACTTTATTCACAGAGTACAGTATATATACATTTGATATTATACGTAAGCAGGAGTGCTTCAGGCGGAGCAAGAGAGAATGAGATAAGAGCATGTGGGCGTGTAAGTAGGCGTGAAGGTGGGCGTCCATGTGGGCGTCCACTTGATGAGTCATAGGTGAGTGTCATAGGTGGGTGGATACCTGGAGGGGGTTGCGTGATCAGCTGGAACTTTACTGGAACTTTGCCTTACTTGTGCTCAACTCGAGCATGACGTGTAACTGACGTGGGGAAGGGCTGCTTGTGCAGTCGGGAAGTCTGGAAGAGAGGCCTTCAGTGTCAGGGCGACCAGCACATCTTGTATTATCTGATATCTAAAGTCTGGAGCAGGGACTGATTTGTGACATAGGTTGCCCATCACCAAGAGCCAATGTGGCATCTATCTCTTCATTTACTGCGTAGGCCTTACATGGGGGCTATGGGCTTTTCACTGACGTGAGCTTTGTAATCACATGAAAAGAGACAGAAAGGCTAGGCTCTCTTCTTTGCAGATGGGTTGTGTTTTATTCCTCCTTCTCCAGGCAGGAATGTGGTTTCAGTAGGAGTAAGCAGATAACCATGCTCAATACTGTCTCGGCACCTCGGACTGGGCCCCTTTGGATGAGGCCCAAGTGTGCAAGGCCAAGGATACGCAGCTGCAGCTCTCAGAGCGTCTGAGGCCCTGGCTGAGCCACTAAAACGTGCTTTCATGAAATGACACGAGTGCAGAAAAACATGATGCAAAACGTGTAGGCCTCAATGCAGAGTTGTCGTTTCTCTCATAGGAGACTGGATGATGGCAGGCCACGTTATAGCATAAGCATCATGATAGACAGGCCATGGAGGGGAAATGCATAGGTTACATGCATGTGCACATAAGCGTTGGGGGGCACATGGGGACACATAGGCCTCATAATTTTTTATTTCCTCAACACCATGATTATAAAAGGCAGTCAAGCATGTTCATGCACTGCACGCTGCAGAGTAACTATATTAATATGACAGCTTTTAAGGAAAACTCTCAAATATAATTCCCTGAACATCCTTAGAAGAAGCTGCAAGGTTGTTCATCCGCTGTAGGGGTCAGAAGGAGGAGGGAGCAGGAGAGAAGATGCAATTGAATACGGCGCCAAAGCTGAACACGAGCAGGAACTAAATAGAAACAAGTGTGTGGGCACCATTAAAGAATGGTGCATTTTTAAACACGCCAAATTAATATGTATAAGTCGATATGTGCACCGGTCTCGAGGAAGCCCACCACACTACAAAGGCACACGGATACGGATGCCTGCTTTGGCCTCAGGTGCACAGGAGAATGACATGGGAGCCCGCAAGGAGGTCCCTGCTTGTGCCCTGGGG
Organism: Triturus cristatus; assembly: GCF_964204655.1. Lineage (NCBI taxonomy): Eukaryota > Metazoa > Chordata > Amphibia > Caudata > Salamandridae > Triturus > Triturus cristatus. Next base: position 554,238,613 of record NC_140584.1, read on the forward strand.
GAATGGTGGAATGCTCGCTCAATCCGAGCGTGAAACGAACCCAGGCAGAGTGCGAAGCAGTTGAGGCAGAAAATGGTGAGGTGGAGAGAGAGGGTTTTGAATCAGAGCAGGAGGAGGAGCGAGGCAATCAAAAGTAATGTGAAGCTGACAGCAAAAAAAGGCACACACGTAGCCACTGAAAACATGGTGAAACAAGCCCGGGAGTTGTGCGCGTGACGCGGCCGTGAAAGTAAAAGTGATTGCGCACTGTAAGGGTGCCCGAAAGGAGAAGTGCTTGCAGGTTCGTGAGGTGGGGGGAGCAAAAAGATGCACTCTGTGGATTGGGAGGGGGAAGAGGCGACGGGAGAGTGAAAATGAAAATACTCTGTGGAATGCTGAAAGCAACAAGATTATCAGTCAATTTCAAGTGTAAATAAATACATACAAAAGAAAAGTACGATGCCTTTGAAGAACAATCTTTTGAAGTGAAATCAAAGGCAATTACCTGTATACATGAAACAAGACACGCGGCCGCGAGATGCGCTCTGTGGTGGGGGAGGAAGAGGAGCTTTGAAGCACGAGCAAGCCGAAGAGGTTGAGCGGTTACGCGCAAAGTTACAAGCCTCTGCTCGTAACTGTGCATGTAACCGCACTTTCGAGGCCAGACAAAAAGCTGTGGTCGACTTTTTAAAGCCCACTCACTAAATGTCTCGCCAGAGCAGCGCATGCGCTGGCTCAGGTGAGACCTAAGAAATTGTTTGGTTAGAATGCTGGAATGAATCTCAGCGGTGCGCATTCTAGTCACTTATTTATTTTGCCCTCTATGCCACTCGTTGCCTAGACCAACCATGAGCAAATCAAGCTTGTTCCTGCTCTAACAGGAACTGTCTGATCTGATCTGCCAGTCCAGGTTGCCTTTAGATGGGAACACAAACAGTCCCAGACCAGTTTCGGCCCTTTTTAGCCTCCTCAGCAAAGAGCAGCTTCAGTGCAACTGGTATGCACTGATATGCATCACTTGCACTCACTGTTCCACACAGCTTAACTAGTCCCTCACTTATGCCTGGATACACTCTCGAGTGATTAGTCCGCTATACAAATTAATATAACATAACAAATGGGTTGAAACCAGTGTGAGGTTAAGACACACAATTGATGGACGTAATGCGAAACATTCATCCCAGTCAAGAGATCTGGGTTAAATCCATCATTCTTTTGCTCACCATGCCACCCCAGTTTAGACCTGGCCATATGCAAATCAGTCTTGACCCTCTGCCTCATGGGAACAGTCCAGCCCGAACTGCCAAGCCAGGTCCTCCCTGGACCAGAAACAAGCATACTAGGACCGGTTTCGGCGTTTCACCCCTCATCCGCCAGGATAGCTTGATTCCAGTGGCACAGTGAGCCCAGGACCCACGTCTGGGCATACCTGGCACACTTCGGGCAAGAAAGCAAAAGACACACAATTGATGGACGGAATGCAGAACAAATCAAAACATTCACCCCCAGTCAAGAGATCTGGGTTAAATCCATCATTCTTTTGCTCACCATGCCACCCCAGTTTAGACCTGGCCATATGCAAATCAGTCTTGACCCTGTGCCTTATGGGAACAGTCCAGCCCAAACTGCCAAGTCAGGTCCTCCCTGGACCGGAAACAAGCATCCTAGAACCGGTTTCGGGGTTTCACCCCTCATCAGCCAGGATAGCTTGATTCCAGTGGCACAGTGAGCCCAGGACCCACGTCTGGGCATACCTGGTGCACTTAGGGCGAGAAAGTAAAAGCCACACAAGTTATGGACGGAATTCAGAACAAATCAAAACATTCACCCCAGTCAAGAGATCTGGGTTAAATCCATCATTCTTTTGCTCACCATGCCAGCCCTGTTTAGACCTGGCCATATGCAAATCAGTCTTGACCCTGTGCCTCATGGGAACAGTCCAGCCTGAACTGCCAAGCCAGGTCCACACTGGACCGGAAACAAGCATCCTAGGACCGGTTTCGGGGTTTCACCCCTCATCAACCAGGATAGCTTGATTCCAGTGGCACAGTGAGCCCAGGACCCACGTCTGGGCATACCTGGCGCACTTTGGGCAAGAAAGCAACACCAGTGTGAGGTTACTTGTGTTCTTGTCTAGAGCAAGCCCAGCTCCAGGATTTTTAGTTCGAGCCTAGAGGCAGCGCACATGCACTACTTGCTCTGCGAGACTGCTGTAGTAGAGTATGGGAGAGAAGCCGCTCCCACTGTCCGCCCATATTTTTAATTGGCTTGTGTCATTGTCTTTCGTAAATGCTGCCTTTGGATTCATTAATAGGCTTGTTAGTCACTCCTTAGTACAGCCTTGTCTTCATTTAGAACCTTCCATGGCTACTGACCCCTTTACTTAGTTGGTAGACTATAAGTTTACTATTTTCTTTATCGAGTTTCTCATACGTTAAGCATGACGACATTACGTCACAGCATTGGTTGGACTGCAAGATGTTAGTCCACGCCTGGCTACATAGTCAGGGATATGTGTTGGTGAACCCCTGTGAGGGCTCGCAAATGCAGACATAAAAAATATATGTTTAAATAAGTACCAGGGAGCTTACATTATGTTTCCACTCCCGCCAAGAACATTTGGAGTAGGGCTGTATGTACCATTTCCTACCTTTGACCTCACTCCTCCCCTTCCCCCCAACCTAAATCATAGTAGAAATGTGGAATGTGGTGGGCGGCAGGGTGAGTGACGAACAATGCCTCACTAAATAGTGGTTTTTAACCCATAGTTTGAACTTAAGAATAAACTCATTTGGCTAGCCATCCCTACCAACAAATACACTACTCAACACAAAGCACCTCGGCGAATCATTAAGGGTGGTTTACGCTACATAAATGACCACACCCGATCTTAACACAATGCTTCAAACGTCACTCTTGTTCCAAGCCCATCCACGTCTGCAAACTTCCTCAGGTATCAGAATCAAAAACACAACAGATCATAATTAAATATACAATTAAGAGAAAGAAATGTTACCAGGTGCGTAAACCAGCAAAAATTCAAAAAACAGCTACTATGGAAAACAACCATCGCATACTATGTTATATAGGAGGAAAAGTGATTGGAGGAAGAGCTAAGAGCCCCTCCCCAACCTTCAGTCATTCAGCACCCCCCGCTTCTGCTGTCATTAACCTACTGCCTCACCCACCCACAACCCCCTACTCCCTTCATTGAACAATCCACACCACTGTGTGAGGATTGTTCAATACCTTACTCGCTCTGAACTGAATCCCCTATTGCATTGTGTTACCTGAAGTTCGAATCACACATTGCTCATCATACAGAAAAGATTCACAGCTTAGATCAACACTACGCGAGTCCTAGAGACCTCAGGTTGTCCAATGTCAGATGGAATTTATCCTCAGTTCTAGATTATGCCATAGACTTTCTGGTACTTGCAGGTCCGCTTTTTCCATTACATATCTAGGATTACCAGTATTAGAATGTAAACAAAATAAGCAATGACAGAGCCAGTCCGGTGTTGACTGCCAGCCGTTTGGCTTTGCCAGTGCTTTTTGTGTTTCGTCATGACTTTTGTACAACTTTACTGTTGGGGCGGTTGGGGCTCTGTATATACATTGCATATTAAAAAAAACAACATTGCCAAAAGCTAAAATGTATTTTGTTTTAAAAAGTACACATTGCTACAATAGCCTCTGGCACTGATGGGAACTACTTGGTATGGGTATGTGCTCCTTGCAGAATGCAGTCACTCACAGTGAAGTAAGCCAATGGCTGAAGTAGGTGGAAGAACAAGCATTTGCAATGCAATAGGTCTCACATTTACGCGAGTTTAAGCTATTGGCATTGTAAATGGAGAATGAGTATGATGAATCGGAATTTCAACAAAGACTCTCTGTTGTTGCCGCCCCCACCTGCCGAAACGCCACGCCACGCAAGGACGCAATCAGCGTCGGACCAGCGCCGCCCACTTGGAGCTGCGGGACGCGAGCAGTCAGACGCGCCACACACTGGCTTTTCGGACTCGGAGGACCCAAGGGAAATATCGGGTCCCGCCGGAATCGCAGGGAGTTAATGTACCGCGGGAGAAAAGAGCAGCGGGGGCTCACGTTGGAAAAGTGCACCCCAAAACATGCCTCGCTTTGCCTTGAAGAAATCAGCGTGTAGAGAAGGTGGACAGACAGCCCCGGAGTCAGAAAGGTGGAGAAGGCTGTGAAGTAAGTGACCGAGTACACCCTAGAAGATAACTCTAAAGCCTGGGGTTGTATTACTGGAGCGCCTCCCCTGCAGAAGGAGAGAAGCAAGGGGGAGGCTCCCAGGTCACCAATTCAAGAACAAAGCACTGAACTTTAAATGGAAACTGGCAGGCACGGCGGGATAAAGGCACAACAGAGGTAAGTGCACGAACGATTGCAGTACTCTAACGCCCTTCTAAGTATCCATTAATTGTTAAATTTGGTCGATTAGGGGGCAATTCAAGGGGGTAAGTGCATTAAAATTAGAACGCACAGCAGATTAGAAGTGAGACGAAATGACATTGATGCAGCATCGGTGAGTCTCGCTGGCAAACCTGCCATCGCCGTTTTGGATTTTCTGAGGACACTCAGCGCAACTTTCTCCACGCAACTTTCTCTCCACTTTCTCTCCACTTTCTCCACGCCTCCACTTTCTCCACGCCTCCACGCCTCCACGCCTCGCGGAAGGGGCGCTCTCCTTCCCGGGCTGAAGCTGAAGGGCTGAAGCTGTTTCTGGGGTAAAACAGGGGCTGAGGGCTGCGAGCAAGAGGGCTGGGACTCCATTTCTCAGGAGTCCCAGGAACCCGCGCCCGTGCCCGCTCCACCTGGGCTGCTCTCCCTCCCCGCCCCGCCCCCAACGACCGGGTGAATAAATACCGGCTTGCCTTGTACTCCGTGGGACCTCCTAGCAAACCTGCCATTGCCATTTTGGATTTCCTGAGGACATTCAGCGCAACTTTCTCCACGCCTCGCGGAACCCGCTGCGCGGGTCCCGCTTCGCAGAGGGGCGCTTTCCTCCCCGGGCTGAAGCTGCTGCTGGGGTAAAACAGGGGCTGAGGGCTGCGAGCAAGAGGGCTGGGACTCCATTTTCCAGGAGTCCCAGGAACCCGCGCCCCCTCCATCTGGGCTGCTCTCCCTCCCCGCCCCGCCCCCAACGATCCGCCAATCACCACAATAGCCATAAAATAACGCGTGCTTACCGCTGCGCGGGAGCTCGCCGGGAGAAGCCCGGGATAAGGGCGGAACCGTCAAAGGCCGTCCAAGGACGATCAAGGTTGGGTCGGGGCTACTCCCTTTATCAGTGATCCCAGATCTCTTGTTTTAAACTGTTGGTTGTAAGTTATAGCACTATATATTTAGTTGTTTCCTAGAACCCACATGATGTCCTTGCGCTCAGGAAAGGGCAGACAGGTTACCGTAAAAACGAACAATGGGAAAGCAACTGGAACTTTAGATGATTTTATAACTCGGGCAACTGTGATCTTAGAAAAAGAAATCGCCCTTACCGAAAAGCGTTTGTACCTAGATCTAATAACAGGCAAACGCTCATCCTTGGGAGATATTGCCTCTAAAATTACCCCCAATAAGGCACTCACTCCCGAGAAAAGAGCAGATAGTGCAGATAGCAACCTAGAGGCTAGTCCAAATCTAGTGCCACTCTCTGACTCCCAGACAATCATGATAGCAGACCCAGGGGACTCCCAAGCTGAAGCACCCACACTCACTCCTATACCTATTTCATCAGGTATCACGGGGGATAACGTCTTAGACGGCAATTTGAGCAATAATGGGCCCATCCACACACAAGATCATGTAGTAGTCTGTGAGCGGGAACCAAACAATCCGAACAAACATAAAAGAGGGGGAAACCATAGAAAAGGAACCAGATCCAAGTCAGCGAAGCCAGCACCACCCAAAGTTCTGACAAATCCAACTAAACAAAAGGGCACCCACCCAGTTGACGCGGGACAGAACATTTTCTATTTTAACACCAATATTAATGACCGACTTTTGGGGGAAATTGAGAAATCGGTTCAGATGCTCTTGCTGCCTGTTCTAGAGAAAATTCAAATTGTTAATCTAAAATTAGACCAATTGGAACACCTTATCTCTCTTAACACCAACTCCCTTGAAACTCTAGTAACTAAAAACAAATCACTCGAGGTGGGGGGTACTAATAACAACAATAAAAACAGTAACGCCAATAATAGTAAACCAAAAAACGGGGAGAGAATAAAAATGCCAGTAAAACACCTAAAACACTTATAACTGGTGACCCTAAGGCAGCACCGGCCCCCTTAGCACGAACAAAACCTGTTCCATTAGCTCTTACTAAACTTGCAGTGGCGGGCACTGTGGGGCCCCCTAGTCAAAATATGGGTAATATAGTACTAACACCAGAAGTTACTACTTCTAAACAGGGAACTACCCAAGGGCCAAAACAAACATCTCCGCAGGGGCTTGCAGCAAAAAATGACAACGAGAGAGCACATAAAGGGAAATCACCACCTGTAAACTTGCCCCCAGATTCAGCTCCTTTTATGGTAATACTCACAGGAGTACCCCCAGTTTTGTCTAATAAAACGGAATCAAATCAGGAGTTAAACAACAAAGTAATATACTGGCTCAATAATAACAGACCACTCCCTCCTGATTCTAAAACAAAAATACTTAGTGTACGCAGAGTTCCCTGGGTGGGCCCAAGTGAGAAGGACCTAGAGGGGGATTGTATCCTGATCAACTTCAGCGACACCTGGGTAAAAAATATCATCTGCTGTAAACCAAGATTTGCTAGAGCTGGGGATATTCAATGTATAGGTCTAGAATATTTCTATCCAAATTTGAATCTTGCTCCCCCGACTTTGCTTTACAAAAACACTGGGCAGACATCTAACAGTGAAACACATCCTGGGTGGGCCCGGAGAAATAGAGCCGTATGGCCAAACCAAAACAACTGGGGTCCTCTGCAACAGAGTGATGGTTTCTTTAGGGGATCAATTTATAACAATAACAACTCCTCGCAAACCTGGTATAATGAACTAAGACCAAGATTCCAGGGGGAAGACTACCTAGGATGGTTTCCAAGTAATATCCCCCTAAGAAACCGCTTTGATGCACTTGCGGGCATGGTAGAGATGGATTGACCATCACTAAGTTCTCCTGGCAATACTAATACTCTGAGAACAGGAGAGCCCAGCCAGAGGGAGAAGGGAGAAAGCTGTGATGATAACTCACGGGAGAATGCTTCCGTTGGTGACGATCGTACTTCTAACCCCCAAGTCCCTGAGGCTGGCTTTACTAAAGAAAGCGAATCAAGTCCAATCATCTTAAGGCATAATCCGGAAGTATTACCTGAACCAGTCAGAAAGAACCAAAGCGAAGTAAGGATGCGCCTTATTTCTTGGAACATTGCTGGGCTCGCCTCAAGATTGGAGGATGAGGCATGGTTAGACTTTGTGGGTGATTGTGACATCCTGTGCCTCCAGGAAACATGGAGCCGATCCACTCAGAACATCGAGGGCTTCCAAGCCTTTAATACCCTAGCGATACCTTCACAAGCGGGTAGGGCAAAAGGTGGCCTAATGACAGCAACCTCTTTAAAACTATGCAAACTTGTAACTTCTATGATAGTTGACTCCCCATGGTTTCAAGTGCTAATGTTGGTTAATTTGTTTCCTGAACCATTGTTGTTGATTAACTGGTTTTACAACATCTTTGACAACAATGAGACAAGCGTAATGTTGAAATTGGAGGAGGCTATAGCCAGGGCACGCCACGAGCAACCCTTACTATTTGTCATCTGGGTGGGAGATTTCAACTGTTCATTATGCACCTACGGGGACTCGAAGGTGTGTGGCTTGAGAGACTCCCATGATCAACCCCTGTTACACTTCAAACATACACCCCAGGGGGACGCCTTAAACAACATCATTATTCTAAATGATCTATGCATAGTGGAGCCCTGGGTTGGTCCAAATTCTGCTCCAATACCGACGTTTCAGGGAAGTAGAGGTATGATGAGTTTTATTGACTTTGTAATTATCTCTAGTGGGCACTTCCATCATGTTGATAAGTTGGAAGTAATTGCTAATGCTGCCAGTGACCACAACCCTCTAAACTTATCCCTGCTTTGTCCCGTTAAACCCAAACATTCTGTTTGGGAGCAACCTATAAAGTATAGTAGGAACCAAGGTATCACACTTAAATGGGGCAAAATAGACGCGGCAGGTCTTGAGGCAGAGATCCTAAACGGATATAGCTCTGAGTACGAGGCATGTCTAACACCTACAACTACCCCTGAAAAGGTCATAGGGAATTTTGAATCTCTATGTGGGCATGTAGCCGAACGCCTCACAAAACCAATTGGTAAAAGCAAAATGTTAGGTCCCAGATGGTTTGATGCCGCATGCTCGGCAACACACAGATCTTTGAAAGCGGCATTAAAACAAAAACCTAGGGACATAGAACTGGTTAGAGCATCTAGACTGGCCTATAAAGAAGCCATAAGAATAAGGAAGTTGGACTTAAAAAACCAAGCCTGGGAAGAGGCCTCGGAATTGAAGGACAGTAGGCTTTTCTGGGAAGTTATTGATCGCCCCCTTTTTACAAGTAATGGCAAGGATAACATTGTGATGCAGATTGCATGCGAAACATGGGAATCACATTTTGGGAACATTTTTAACCCACATGGTACTTTATCCAATGAACCATCACTAGGAGACGCTAGGGAATCGGTGGTCTCTCAATCTTCTATGTCCTTGAGCTCATCGCTCACCTTACAAGAAGTGGAAGATGCTCTGTCGAAAGGCATACCATTAAAAGCACCCGGCCCTGATCTAGTGCCTTTGGACTTTTTTAAACACAATGTTAAGGTTAGGGCCCCCCTGTCGTTAAATGTTTTTAGAGCAGTTGTTATTAGCCGTATTCCGGCATCATGGAAGGAGGCAGTAGTGGTGCCAATTTTTAAGAAGGGCGATAGATCAGACCCCCGATGCTATCGCCCAATCTCATTAATTGATGCATCGTGTAAGATATTGGGTAGGGTCATTTTAGCCAGACTAGAAACATGGGCAGATTCGGTGGGCCTTATTGTGAATTCCCAATATGGGTTCAGAAAAGGTAAAGGTACTGTTGAACAGTGCCTGAACCTGGCCCTGATCATAGGGAAATACATGAAGGCAAGGAAATCCTCCATCCACCTTGCCTTCATGGACCTTTCAAGTGCATTCGACACTGTGTGTCGGAGCAAGCTGTGGCAAATGATGGAGGTCATGGGTTTCGAGGAACCCTTGGTCACCTTGCTCCGTAGACTCCATGAATCCACTACTGTAGCCATAAGGTTTGGGCCAGGGGGGGAGAAAACTAAGTCTATCCTCTCAACTGAGGGCGTTCGACAAGGATGCATATTAGCTCCTTTTTTGTTTCTTGTGTACACCAATGGTCTGGAAAAATACCTGTTGGACCACTGTCATGATTTTCCAAAGGTCAACGGCAGGAGCATTCCAATGCTTTCTTACGCCGACGACACGGTACTTATGACACTCACAGGAAACAGTATGCAGCACTGTCTTGATGCCTTCCATAAATTCATGTTGGACCTAGACCTCAAGGTAAACTTCGCCAAATCCTTTGCTATGGTTTGTGGCCCTAAGGGTACCAAAACCAGAAAGTTTGTAGTCAATAACTCCACCATCGAAAAGGTTGAAAACTTTAATTATTTGGGAAACCTCTTCAACAACAAACTAAGCTGGGCCCCGTTAATGCAGACTCGAGTTCAAAGTGCCAGTCGCTCTATAGAGGGTCTGTTTCGTTTCTGTGGCAAACTAGGACAAAAACCTGTTATACATCTAAAAACCTTGTATAAAGCTAAATGTTTGTCGGTTGCTACTTATGGGGCAGGGGTTTGGGGGACTGAAAGCCCTGACACGATACAGATCATGGAGAACAAATTTTTAAAGCGTGTATTGGCTATTCCACCAGGCTCCTCAAATAGATTTGCCCATAACGAAATAGGTCTAAGTTACGTGAGTGACACCATTCGCCTTTCCCCTTTACTGTTATGGGGCAAAATATGGCTATCAGAGGACTTACAGCTCACCAGAGATATCCTCCGGGATTGTTTAAAATTGGCAAACATGAAACAGATCCCCTGGCTATCTTATGTAAATGAAATGCTCCATAAAATAGGCTTGGGTGACATTTTTGACAACCCCGAAAATATACAGGGAGATATCAAAGCTGTAATTAAAACAAATTATTGGAAATCACCGTTTGTGAATTCCCTGGTTAGCCCTTATGTTCCTAAGGCTACTTTGCAGCACCAGTTTTATTTAACCTTCACAAACCATGTGCAATGGCGATTCTACTTGACAAGGTTTAGGCTACACATCTTGCACTTCCTTTTTGCGTTTCCTAAACAGGGGGGTTGGTGTGAGAGACTGCCCCCCTGTCCTTGTAATAACAAAGATAGCCAAAGCACGATGCATATTGTTCTTTTCTGTTCCCTATATAAGGACCCGAGAATCAGGTTTATTAAGCCGATCCTTAAGGAAAAGCAACCATGCCATTATAAAGAGGGTTATGATTATTTATTATCTTTGTCTTCACCTGGTGTCTGCTGTGCAATGTTAAATTTTATACGGGTGTCACTTTTGATTAGAAAACGGTATGGCTAAATCTGGCCCCAAGAAGCTGACCCTTTGATCATGTATATTGTATATTGTTGCATCGTGATTTTCTTATTTATTTCACCTGCCCTTCAATGTATGCCCCGGCACGAAGAATCTATGAAATCATCTAATTTGATTGAAAGTAAAAGCTATGGGGTTTTTATTTGTGATTATATTAGCTAACGAATTTTATTAGTTTAGTGTTATAATTGTAAGACTGTCTTTTAAAAATGAATTTGAAATAATGCTTGTAAATGAAATTGTTTGACTTTTATGATTCTTTTTTTTGAATCGAATAAAGTTTTTGAAATGAAATGAAAAAATGACAATGCCTTTTATTTATGTTTTAAAACCCAAAACAGAAATAAAAGGCATTGTCATTTACAATGCCAATAGCTCAAACTCGTGTAAATGCGAGACCTAGTGCATTACAAATGTTTGTTAAATCTTGCATTGACTTAAAATTACAGCAACATTTGACAGACATAGCTATATGATATGAACGTTGCATACAGTTATTCACCATGACACATTGATACTTGATGGAAAGCTCAGCCTCATTTTAGGCCCTGTATGATACCCACAGGAGTAATGTCACATATCAATGTAATTATATGATTGCGTATCACCCATATTTTTTGCGGTCTTCGATTGTTACAAAAAAAACACTTTCAGGACGCAGTGTCCGTTGTCTGTTAAGTACTTCATAGTCATGACAAAAAAAAGGAATACAGTTTAAGATTGGAACTGGAGATTAGAGACCTATTGGGTACAGTAAGTAACCATGTGCAGTATTCTTCAATTGCAACCACTGTTTTTACATTCATTTCAATTAAAATAGTTCTATTTTATGCTAGGTTCAAATCTCAAATTGAGCTTAAATTTGATGAGAATCTTTGTCCTTGTACGCCCATTGATCTGTCCCCTTGTTTTTCCTGCTTGAAGGATCAATGGTTAATCATAGAGCGAAGGACTCTTTTTGGAATGAGTTTTGGTGTCTGTTTCTACAGGTATGCATGGGCGTTTCTCCAGAATTCTTTGGCACTGGTGCACAAGTCCCAGAACCGGATAGGCCGTTTATTCCACCAAACATTTTACCGGTGTGCTCTAGCCCATGGAGACTGGCTTTGAAAGTACAGGCCAGCTCCTGTTGCCTCTGATGGATGGAAAAAGAGAGGTATGGTAAGGCAATGGGAGTGGGGCTGGCATGAGCATTTTTTTCCAATGCTACTATTGGTTTGTCGTTCTAGTGGATCCATCTGAGAGCTTTCAGGACGTATGGACCCCTTTATGGAGGTTAACGTATACTCACAAATTTTAGCTGTGTGTGTGTGTGTGTATGTGCGTAACACATGTAGACGCGAGAATGTTTAAAACATTATTGTCTAAAGATCTAGAGGAATGGGCAATGACAAGGAAAGTTATTCCAATTTTTCAAACCGGATTTCACAGGGGACAATCAGCAATAACAAACCTGCTGTTACCTTGTTGGCAGAGAAAGTCAAATACAAAAGGCAAAAACATTTTATTTATTTTGTAGACCTAAGGGCTGCTTTTGATTCTTTTCCAAGTAATCGCATTTGGGCAAAGTTATTAGGATGGGGCGTACCAAATATCTGCTAGATATGATTGTAGTGTTGTATACAAACAGGTGGGTGTAGGTTAAAGTGGGGGATGAAAGCTGTACCACTTGCCACCTTGAAACATATAGTAGCCTTAAACAGGGCTGCGTACTCACCCCATGTCTTTTTAATCTTTTTATGGCTACATTATGTCAATGCACACTCTCCAATCCTTCCAGGCTAAAGGAGAAAATATTTGCAAAATGCAGATGATACTATACTATTAAGTCACATGCAAATAGGGCTGCAAAGCTTGAGAGAGATATTTGATCATTATAATTTAGCGAACGGTTTACAAATAAATTAAAAAAAACTTAAATTATGATAATAGGATCAACAAAGTCAGATAAGACATTATGGAAAATTAATGAACTATCTATTGAAACAGTTAAACTTGATGATAGGATGACTTTTGAACTACATTTTGATAACATAAAGAAGACCAAAGCAACTTCATTGTCTTTTGCTTTTAGATTATTGCGAGATAAACTTTTATGCCCAAGTTACAAGTACCTATTGAAGGTAATGAAGGCGAAACTCATCCCTTCACTTACATTTGGACCAAAAACATTACTTGGCAAAGATAGCTAACCTTAACCTTGGGACAAATTACAAATAAAAGTTTTTAAATTAATTTTAAGGATCCCAGAAAATGTTAGACACGCTATAGTTAGATTGGAGTTTGTTTGTTAAACCAACATTGGTGAGGCAAACTACATTTTTAAAATGTCTATTTTCACTCTATATATCGGACCCAGAGTCCCTTGCATATATGTGCTGGCAAGAAATAAATAAGAAAGAGTATACCAGCCCATGGAGGTTATATCTAACGTAAAGTTTAAATATTTTCAAACTCCCATCTTTTGATTATATGATTAGAAATAAGACTTGTTAGACCTGGCTTTTACAGCGGGTTTATCCCCAGATATTTTGCTTTGTGGCCTTCTTTTTTGGACCTGTTTTTGTTGGTTTTATGACTCCCGCCACTTTACCACTGCTGATCAGTGCTAAAGCGTTCTCCCTGTAAATAGTATGTATGGATTGGTGCTTCCATAATTGGCTGATTTGATTTACTAGTCAGTCCCTAGTACAGTGCACAGTGTGTGCTGAGGGCCTGTAAATCAAATGCTGCTAGCGGGCCTGCAGCGCTGATTGTGCAGTTTGTGATGTAACTCAGGCCTGCCATTGCAGAGCCTGTGTGCAGTCTAGTACTGCTATATCGACTTGGCCTGCCATTGCACAGCCAGTATGCAGTCTAGTACTGCTATGTCAACTTGGCAAGTGCACCCACTTACCAGGCCTTAACCTTCCCTTTTCTTACATGTTAGTCACCCCTAATGTATGCCCAAGGTACCCCTATGGGCAGTGTTCAATGTATGTGAAAAGTAGGACATTCCCTGATGTGTGTGGCATGTCCTGATAGTGAAATACTGCCAATTTCATTTTTCACTATTGCAAGGCTATCTTTTCCCATGGGATAGAATGGGGAATTTTCTTATAACATCTTATAAGCATAACTGCCCCTGGGAAAGAGATAGGGAAATAAAGATTAGTATGCCTGAACTCAGAACGTTAAAATGCATCTTTTAGTGAGGGTGGTTTTTACATTCTGTGTTTGAAAATACCACTTTTAGAAAGTAGGTATTTTCTTGCTTAGTCACTCAGTGTGACTCTGCTAGGGTGTGTCTTGACTGTCTGGCTTTGGAGTGACAGGGGCTGGGGTTATGCAGTGGCTCCAGAGAGTCTGGATGAGTCAGTGCTAGGCTGAATATGCCTAGTCTGCATTTGGAGTGGTGGGAGGAATAGCACCTGAATAGGGCTGTGCCTGCCTTCCACAATGATGGCTCCGCCACTCTGTGGTGTGTCTGGAGCCAGGGCTCACACTGACAATGGAGAAAGTTGTGCCTTTGCAAAGTACCCCGGAACTGGTTAGGATTGGGCTCAGAGACCTGGGCCAGGAGAGAACAAAGAGATTTAGTGTATAAAAAGAGGGGCCCAGACTTTTAGACCACTTCTGGGAATCAAGATGAACCTTTGCCAAGGAGAAGAGCTGGAGAAGCTGAGGAGGAATACTGCCCCTGTGCTGTTTGCTGTCTGGGGTTGGCCTGCAGTGACTACAGGGAAAGGGAAAAGGACTTTGCTGTTTGCTATGTCCCTCCTCCTGTTCTGAAGTCTCAGGGACACAAAGACTTCACCACCAGCTCCTCTGAACTTTCTTGCTGGGAGTTCTGACTGCTAAGAGGTGCCTGCTGTTGTTTTGGACCTCTGGAGGCTGTTTGCTGCTGGGAGCTGGGAAAAGTAACGTAACATCGAGAAGTGCGATGCATCAGCACTTGTTTCCGATGCATCACCCAAGAAATCGCCACATGGCGCATCAAGTGCACCAATCTCTGAAGTCTGAGATGACAGCACCAATTCCGATGCAAGGCTTGCTGTGCGGATGCAAAAACCCACGCATTGTCAAGGATAGTCGCATCGCATAGAGGCGCCAAGTCTGTCGCATCTTTGGGAGATACAGTAAAAAAACGACACATCACCTCCCCACACAGTAAGAAACCAACATATCACCTCCTCTCTGGTAAAGAACCGATGCATCACCTCCCCTGCGCGGCAGTAAGGAACCAACGCATCACCTACCCCGGAGCAAGGAACAGACGCATCACCTTCCCTGAGTGTAAGGAACTGACTCATCACCTTCCCTGCGACCCTTTTTGTTTCTGTATGCAAAGCATCCAAGGTACTTTGTGTGAAAAGTGTTGCATCTGCAATTTGCTTTGAGCTGAACTATTTCTGCCATTTGACAATCATATTTTTATTACTGTATTGTGGATTTTTGTTGCTTGGACTTGTTTGGTTAAGATAAATATTCCTTATTGTTCTACACTGTTGTGGCATCATTTGTAGTATTTTTACTGTATGATTGTATGTGTTCACAAATGCTTTACACACTGCCTCTCAGATAAGCCTGTCTGCTTGTGCCAAACTACCAAGTGGGTGAGCAGGGCGGGGTTATTTTAGAAGTGTATCCCCCTTACCCTGACTAGAAGTAAGGATCCCTATTTGGACAAAGGTACCTACCTCTGTCAACTAGAGACCCTCATTTCTGACAGGACTGTTTTAAAACAGATTTTAAATGAATCAACTAAATTTGTATCATTCTTATTGGATCAGGAGACGATTGCAAAAAAATGCATGGCTGGTCAGTTATTAACTCGTATAATAAAATTGAGCCCCAATCCTATCTGTTGTGTTCTCAGACCCAAGGAACCACGCAGAAATCAGGTATGATTATTTTATTCTTTATTTGTTGTATTTGCTTCTCTGCCCACATGTACGTCTATCCTCGTGCCCTCCTCATCAGTGTCTGCCCCTGCCCACTCCCTGACCGGAAGTGGTGTCCAGTTCCTTCCTGCCTTGTGGTCCAGTACAGGGTCCTAGTGCCCTTCACCCCAGGCCACTACATCTCCCACCTTTGTCACAAAGAAATGACGAGAGAAGAGAGAGAGAAAAAAGATGTAGATAGGGGAGAAAGAAAAGAAAAGATAGCTCAGAACAAAGAACATGATAGGTGTGCATCCCCCTCACTGCATTTCTTCAATTATTCTTTTCAGCCTTCTGCTCGCTCTTCGTGGACAAACCTCTTCCTAGAGTTCGTCTGCTGGCCCTTCACCCTTGTCCGTTGCCTTTCTGTTGTGATCCATCGTTTCGCTTCCTTCTGCTGTAGTATCTTGGCCATCTTCATTCACGGTCTTCAGTCCTTTGAAATGGGAACTGTTCAGTGTTATTCGGTGGTGTTCTGACTCAGCCGTAATCATTGGCCCCTTCACGTTTGTGATTGTTAGCGGGTCCTTTGAGAACAGGCTGTCGAACTTTCTTTGCTGTCGCTGACACACTACCACTGCGTCCCCTTCTTTGAGGTGCGCCGGGGTGGCATGTCACCTTGCATCTGCATATGCTTTCATCTTTTCTTTAGCTTCTTTCTCTTTAGCTGCAATCCTGCTGTGCTCTGGTGACACCGTTGCTTCTATCTGTGGCAGCCTCATTCTGCTTATCTTCCCCAGCACCAACTCAGCGGGGCATCTTCCCGTGGAGCTCTGGGGGGTGTTTCTATAGTCTCGTAGTACCTGACACAGGGCTTGTCCGATAGAGATTTGCGCCAGCTTCGCTCGTTGGACAGCCTTCTTTATGTTCACCATGAACCATTCCACCATGCCTTTTCGCTTGTGGCCACAACGGTGTTATCTTCCTGTGATGAATGTCCAGGTAGGTCATGAATTTTCGGAACTCTTCTCCTGAGAATGGCAGACCATTGTCTGTCTTTAGAGTTTCTGGGGAGCCCCAGGCTGCAAATATGTCATCCAGGATTGGCAGCGTCACTGTTGCCGACGTTGATGATACGTGGCGCACTATGGGGAATCGTGAGTACTCGTCAATGAGCACGAGCAGGTAGTTGCCCATGTCCAGTGGCCCAAAGAAGTCAGCTGCCAATGTTGTCCACACTGCCTTTGGGAGTTCTGACATTTGTAGCGGTTCGGGCTTTGCTGGCTGTCCTGTTGTTTGACAGATGTGACGCATCTTCCACCATTCTATCCAGGCCAGGTAACCAGACTTTCTCCCTTAGTAGCTTTTTTGTTGCAACCATGCCGCGGTGTGACTCATGTGCCACATTGACAGTCTGTCGCCTTAGTGAACTTGGTATCACTATCCTTGTTCCTCGCATCATTATTCCTGTTTCTGTCTCTGACAGTTCCTCATGTATCGTCTTTAGTGCTAGTGTTTCCTCCTTGTTTACGCCCTCCCCCAAGGTGCAGATGCTGTTAATGTGTCTCCATCTCTGCATCCTTATTGTTTCTTTGGCCTGTTGCATGGTGGCATCTTTCGCTGTCTCCTGCTCTAGCTCCGCTAATGTTATTGGCACCGGAGTGTTTTGCTTTAGTACAAAATTGAGATATTCTGCAGCCATTGATGCAGTCTCTGGTGTCTGTGGTAGAGGGTGTCTCGACATGTAGTCAGCCGGGTTGTGTTCTTTTCCTGGCTTGTGCACAATTTTGAAGTCATAATCCATCAACCATATGCTCCAGCGCTCAATGCGAGGTGGCATTTTTGCAGACGGATTTCCATATATTGTCACCAGAGCCTGATGATCTGTTATGATGGTGAACAACTTCCAGTATATGAATGCTAGGCTTTCTTTTTCTGGTTGGGAGTACGCCCTCTCAATGTCAGACAAACCATTGCTTGCATACGCAACAATCTTTCTTGGTGAATCTCTCCCTGGCAGGTGCTTTGCTAGAATGGCGCCCAGTCTGACTGGGCTGGCATCTACCTTCAGCTCAGTGCATAGCGAAGGGTCAAAATAGACAAGATGATCTACAGTCATGACGGCCTTTCTGATGGCTTCAAACACCCAATTGCATTCCTGTGACCAGAGGAACTTCTGACCTTGCTTTGTTAGCTCTCGGAGCGGTGTGCTCACCGTGTCGAAGTCCTTGATGTAGCGAGCACAGTAGCTGGCAAGCCCCAGAAATGACCTTACTTCTGCGACATCTGTCGGATTATTCGCGTTTCTCAGTGTCTCTACTTTGCTGGGATCTGGCCTCATTCCTTTGTTGGAGAAAATGTGTCAGAATAATACCAATTCACTTCTCCCCAGCTCGCACTTGTCTGCGTTCAATGTTAGTCCCACTTGTTCCAGCTGTAGGCATACTTGATACAGGCCTTGTCATGTTCCTCATCTGATCACCCAAATACTAGAATGTCATCACTATAGTTTAGACTGTTCTTCACCGGCCTCATCACCTGCCTTATCGTCTCTTGAAATATCTCTGCAGCCAATGAAATGCCAAAACTCAGTCGCTTGTAGTGAAACAACGTGGTGATGTATCTTGTTTGTTAGTCCAGCTCTAGTTGTTGGTACCCTTTGCACAAGTCTACCTTCGAGAATCGGCAGGCCCCAGTGAGACAGCTGATCATCTCGTTTAGATGTGGCCCCGGGTGGCGTTCTCGCTCAATTGCTGTGTTCGGTACCCTCATGTCCACACATATGCGGATCTTGAAGGTGTTCTTTTTTGGAACCGCCACTATTGGAGACACCCATGGCGTCGGCCCTTCTGCGCGCTCAATGATGTCCTGGGCCAGTAAACTTTTAATTTCCTCTTCAACTTGTGGTTGTAGGTGTATGGGCACCCGTTGATGATGTTGTGGTACCGGCTTGATCGCCTCATTGATGTGCGGTGTTATTTGTTTCCCTTTCAGTTTTCCTAGGCCTTGCAGTAGGGCCGGATGTTCCTGTAGAATGTTCAGTTTCTCCGACATGTGATATGCCATTGCTAGTAGACCCATCATCGGAGGAACTGTGATTCGCTGTTTCCATGTGTCTGGCATACCGGCTGGTGGTGCTGGTGGTCATTCTTGGTCTTGCCGCTCTGCCTCGCTCGCTTCTGAACTGCCTGCTCATACAGGCGCTTGCAAAGTGATTGCATTTCCTGCACCTCTAGCCCATCGCCGGGCATGCACCAACGTCCGGAGAGTCGAGCCCGCATCTATAGCACGTTTGTTGTTTCTTCTTTGTTGGTGAGGGTTACGGGTATTCTTTCTTCTTGCCATTTCCCATAATGCGATTCACTTGTTTCACTCTTTTTTCTTTCCCCAGCTCCATTTCTTTGGCATGCGCCATTGCTCTCGCTTCCGTGCGGGCCATGGTCAATATCTTCGCCAGCGTCGTTGGTTCTTTCAGGACACGTGCACAGAACTCTACAGACTGACAGCCTTCAATGATGCGCAGTCGTATCGCTTGCTCATTGTCAAACTTGTCAAACTCACAGTATGTGACCAATTTTCGCAGTTGTGTTGCGAAGTCGTCAAGGGACTCCTCTGTTCTCTGACACGCCGTGTTGAAGGTGTATCTCTCAAAGTCAATGTTTTGTTGCGGGTCAAATTTCGCTGTGGGGCACTGTATCACCCCTTTGTATGTCGCTGTTTTATCGCTGGGAAATGGTATGAGCAGGTCCTCCACTTCATCCCCAGTGAGATTCAGAAAGAGGTCCAGCTGTTTGCTGTCTACGATGTCCATGGCGCGCATGTAACGCTCGAACTGCCGAATCCACCTTTCCCACCTGATGCCAGCTTGTGGTTCCGATAGGCTGAATGGCAGTGGTCTGCGAAATATTGCTTGTGGACCCTTTGTGTCAATTTCTGTGTCAATCATTTCACCGACGTGCAGCTTCTGTGCAGGCCTTCTTTCTCTGTAATGGCTTTCTTTCTGCAGCGTCAGTGACACTTCTGTCTCTATTTACTGTCTTTATTCCCATGTTCACTTTTGCCTTTAATTAGTTGTCTTTTCCCTTTAATTACACCTTTGTGTTTATTTATCTGTCTGTAATTTCTGTAATTATCTGTAATTTCTGTAATTTCTGTAATTTATCTGTATGTCTGTCTGCTGTAATCCGGCCTCCTGGCATTGAATTCCACTTTCCACGCTATTTTGTTTTCTGCCTGGCTTCAAAATGGCCTCCCGGCCTTCCTCTTCCTCTATTGGCTTGATCCGCCTGTCTTTAAAATGGCCGCCGGATCTTACGAGAACGAGACTTCCGGTGCCTGACCCTTTAAAATGGCGCCCGGGTCTTCCTGGGTGCTGATTGGCTGCTCCCGCCTGACCCCAAAATGGCCGCCTTGTTCACGCAAGATTTGCCTTTAAATCTACGCATGAAGCGGGCTCTTCAGGCGGGCGGTTGGGACACAGTCGGGTGCAGCGCTGAAAGGCACGTGATGCTTCCACGCTCAGACAGGTGTACCGCTTGCTGTCAGGCAGGTGGGGGGGCCTCTTACCATGTCTTCACTGCGGCCGGGTGGGCTCCCGCGCTGATACTTCGATCCTCAGCACTCGGACCAGGTTGGGCTCCTGGCTCCGTTTCTTCCTGCGACCGGGTGGGCTCTGGACATCACAGCTATTCCTCTCCTGTTCTTTTTAGGCGGCAGGCGGACCAGGGTGGGCTCCTGGCACCGTTTCTGAGTCACGAGGGACCTCGGTGCACGCGTCTGGTGTCGCCTTAATATCCCACCTTCGTCGTCAGTTGTTGTGTTCTCGGACCCGAGGAACCACGCAGGAATCAGGTAAGGTTATTTTATTCTTTATTTGTTGTATTTGCTTCTCCGCCCACATACACATCTATCCTCGTGCCCTCCTCATCAGTGTCTACCCCTGCCCACTCCCTGACCGGAAGTGGTGTCCAGTTCCTTCCTGCCTTGTGGTCTGCTGCAGGGTCCTAGTGCCATTCACCCCAGGCCATTACACTATGTAACCTCTTTTTTTAAACCGGTGGTAAGGGATAGATTGCTTAAGCTTAGGTTTGGCCACTATCCAATAAAAGATGGAATCCCTAGATGGGTACAAGATTGGCAATCACAAAAATGTAGATTATGTGGCTGTACCAATGAAACATTATTGCACATTGTATTATTCGCCCCAAATTGCGTCAAGAGAGGTTAACACTATTAAAACCGATATTTAAGGAACAAGGGGTGAGAACGTGTAACCAAGAGATAATACTGTGCCTCCAAGGGCGTTTTATCAGTTTAACAGTTTACTTTGTTAAATGTATCCTTATAGCTGAGAAAAAATTGGCTCAGGATGATGTTTTGGTCAGGCTATAAGAATAGAAAGTGGATATGACAGCAACTATATTGTTTTACCCATACAGGCATTGTAACTAGAAAAATCTCTACTACGTCTATTTTCACTGATGATATAGTATTCAAGGTATAAGGAAACACTAAGAAGCATGAATGCACTTTATACATTAAGCATTAAGATTATAATTGGACTGAATATGTGTTTACTTTAAGTATAGCTTCTTTTAAGGGGCTGCATAAAGACCAGAGAGAGGGTTCAAAGACTAATTGTATGCATGGTTTTATCAATATCCTTGGTGATTAACACTGAAATGCAATGTTATTACCGGGTTATGAATGAAATATTGTTCTATGATTCTTTAGGCAATTTTAATGGTTATTGAGGTATGTTATTACTTCCTCAACATCTATAATGAACGAATGAAATAGCTCTGCTTTATGAAATGTGTTGTTTGTATTGTAATGATTTTAATTAATTGAACATAAAAGAATATATATATATATATTCACTTAAAAAACCATAGGTTTCACACACGTTATAGTTAGGAATTAGCATTTAAAAAACCTTGCAAATTCACTTTAAAAACCATAGGTTTCACACAGGTTATAGTTAGGTGGACATTTCACTCGTAAAAAACCAATGAAATTCCCCCGTTATAGTTAGTGCAGGCAACTATAACTCACGCGACCGCAATCCTCTGCTGATGACGTCAGATATTACATCACTGTATTTAGACACTTATTTACCCATGTCTTCTTCCATTAATCTTTAGCTATACATATATTACAAATATTTATTTTTCAGAAAGACACATATGTCATCAGTGATGTAATATCTGACGTCATCAGCAGAGGATTGCGGTCGCGTGAGTTATAGTTGCCTGCACTAATTATAACGGGGGAATTTCATTGGTTTTTTACGAGTGAAATGTCCACCTAACTATAACCTGTGTGAAACCTATGGTTTTTTAAGTGAATTTGCAAGGTTTTTTAAATGCTAATTCCTAACTATAACGTGTGTGAAACCTATGGTTTTTTAAGTGAATTTGTACGTTTTTTTTAAATGCTAAGTTATGTTTTTATTTTTTTTAATTTTTTTTCAGGTTTTACACCGTCCCCCAAGGGGAAAAAAAGCAAATTTTTTTTTTTTTAAATCACGAGGTGATTTTTAAATTTTTTTTTTTTTTTTCCCTTGGGGGTCCTTCTGTGACCCAAGGCGAGGGGGTCAGGAACTGTCCACTCTGCCCCATTTTCACGTTCTCCACCTTTGATTTTCACCCCCTCAGACTGCGAGAGACAAAATGGCGGCCGACACTTCCTGGTTTCGACCGATTCGAATGTTTACCGACAACTAACAACCAATCAGAATTGCGCTCGCGCACGGCAGGGTGCGCACACCCAGCGCGCACGGTGCGCGTGTATAGATATTGATATGCTTTTAAATGCTAATTTCTCAGGAAATACTGAACAGATTTACACCAGACCTGCAAAAGGCACTTCCTTGACCTTATGGCTACCTCTCTGCCAAATTTCAAGTAATTGTGTTCAGCCGTTCGGGCTGTAGCTGTGTCTAAAGGTCCTATGGAAAAATGCATGGGGAAAATGTGTTTTGGGACCCCCCTTTTTTCTCGGCCCCCGCTTGACGAATCACCCCGAGACTTTCAGGGTAGGAGCTGAACGGAGCGCCCCATTAGTTTTGAAAATTTCGCGAGGATTCGGCAACCGGCGCCAAAGTTATTCAAAATAGAATTTTGAGATTTCCTATGGAAACACGGTCCTAACTATAACTATCTACTGGCGACCGCCAGTAGATAATATATTTATATATATATATATATATATTACCAAAAAATTTGTCACATGCTCGGAGATGCACTCAAGAGACAAAAGGGGGCCCCATAGCTTTCAAGAAGGTCCTTTATTTCATCGCAAACCGGGTTTCATTTCAATTTATGCAAATATATATATATATATATATATATACATATATATATACTCGTAAAAAACCAATGAAATTCCCCCGTTATAGTTAGTTCAGATAACTATAACTCGCGCGCCCGCAATCCACTGCTGATGACGTCACATATTACATCACTCATGACATGGTCAGTGACATCACTGATGACATCACTGATGACATCTCAAATGACATCACTGATGACATCACTGATGACGTCATCCATTGAGTATGTGTTTCTGAACAGTTTTATTATGTTTAATATATATAGGGAAAGGCCTGTTGAAGAATAAGTGGGTGTACAAGTGTGTGAATGGAGGATTTTTTAGGTGCGTAACTGACTCTATAAGTGAGTCATTAAATGTATCTTACTGCAGACTAGTGACTAAACTGTGTGAATGTCTGTATGTGTCTGTGTGTTGGTGTATAAGTGGCTGCATGGTTTTGTGAATAGCTATATGAGTGTCTATATGGGTTATTGATTGGTTGTCTGAGTATCTGTATGGGTGCCTGAGTGTTTGTGTGGGTAGGGTGTGTGTGACTCTGTGACTAGATGTGTGAGTGGGTGATTCAGTGGGTGCATGGTTTTAAGAGTGCATCTGTGATGGACTGTATGGTTGGGTGAGTGTACGTATGTGTGTGTTAGTGATTGAATGTATATCTCAGTTGTACATGTGTCAGTAACTACATATATGAAACGCAGTGTATATGTGTGTAAGAGTATATAACTATCTATATGTGAGAGTGTGTGATTTTGGGAGTGGCTGTATGCGCCATAGTTCAATGATATCTGTGTCATGTGCTGTTTATTGTTCTGCAGGAAGACACAGAATTTGTTAGTATTTTTATGAGTAAGTGAACTTGAGTGTGTTTAACTGTATAGGTGAGTAAATTGGACTGTGATTAATTATTTGCATGACTGACTAGATGTGTCAGTACCTCAATGTATGATTGACGGTGTGTGAGTGTCTATATAGGTATATAAATGTACAGAGGGACTGTAAGTATGAGTGACTGTACAGGTGAGTGAGTGGACATGTATGTAGACCTAAAAGTCAATGAGTGGGTGTGTAGTTATTGGCATTGGAGTATCTATGGTTGTCAAAATGGCCGTTTGAAATTTTGAGTCAGTGTGTCAAAGGTTATATTAGGGTGTGAGAAGATGTACTAATTTATCACATGGATGGCGTCATCAGTGATGTCATCAGTGATGTCATTTGAGATGTAATCAGTGATGTCATCAGTGATGTCACTGACCATGTCATGAGTGATGTAATATGTGACGTCATCAGCAGTGCATTGCGGGGGCGCGAGTTATAGTTAGCTGAACTAACTATAACAGGGAAATTTGTAGGGTTTTGTACGAGGGAAATGTCCAGCTAACTATAACGCCCCTGAAAACCTATGGTTTTTTCCGTGAATTTCTAAGGTTTTTTAAATGCTAATTCCTAACTATAACGTGCCTGAAACCTATGGTTTTTTCAGTGAATTTCAAATGTTTTTTAAATGCCAATTACTAACTATAACGTGCATGAAACCTATGGTTTTTTCAGTGAATTTCAAAGGTTTTTTAAATGCTAATTCCTATCTATAACTTATCTCTAAAGATATCATGAAAAGCATTCTTTTTTTAAAAGTAGGGTTCACATTAGTTTTGTGGAAAAGCATCTTTGTGATTGGTTAAGAAAAAGCAGTTTCAACGTGGAGTACATATCATAGGATAAAATTTGCTCAGCTCAACCACACCTGCTACTTGTATTTGGAAGGAACTTAAAACAATCGTCAACTTTTAACCTGCATGTGCCGTTAAATATTCAAGAAAATGTTACAAAAAAATATCGTTATGTTTTGAAAAATTGATGAACTTTTAACCTGCACGTGTTATAGAATGTTCTAGAAAGTGTGTTGATAGAATACGTAGCACTTCTGACTTCTATGTGTTGTTGAATATTAAAAAAACGGTTCATGTGGAAAATTAAAAAGAAACCAATACAGAAATTTGGAAACCTAAAAGAATCAAGGAACTCTTCTAATTTATTCTTTACATGTATTTATGTGTGCAGCAACAAAATTATAGACACAACAGCACTAGGAAGCGGAAGAAGCAGGGAGTGGGGGGAGGGGGGAGATGGGCAGAATGGCACACATGCACAATTAAGTACAACACATATATAGACTAACAATGGCCAAAATGAAACACACCAACAAGGAGCACAAGTCACACAACCCGCCAACATCACACCACTGAACGAGCATAGAAGTGAAAACCACGCTGCATTCATACAGGATGTGTACAAAGGCCAGTCGTTGGTGTTGTGGGATGTCTGCGACCGTGGTCATCATGGATGAGATGCCCAGCATTTGGCACATGGTCGAGTTCACTGTGTGTTATGTTGCCAAACGGCTGCTCCTCCCTCCCACAAGCTCCCACATTTTTGTACGGTGCGCTGTCGTATCTCGTGCACTCGTACGGCACACCATTGTAATGCCTATTTGCGCATGTCCTTCTACATTCCAACTACAGCATCACAGTACCGTTTGGAGGTGGTGCATGCCACTTTACAAGATCGACTGCTGCGGGTCCTGTAGCAGGCCACACAAGAACACAGAGACACACTTACCGTACTTCCTGTACACGGACATGTCCGAGACACCCCGTTCCCCTTGCCGGATAGGCAGACCCCTGCACTGACCTGTGAACCCCAGACCAGCACACGCCAGTTGTGCATGCAGGAGGATGCGTGCGTAGCTACACATCCAGGCTCACTGCCAGCGCTGAGGTGACAGCACACTGTGATGTTGCAGGGCTCGTGCCTATCATGCTAAGACAGGGACACACTTACTAAGATGTGGGTTTGGGGGGCATTGGCGGTCCTGGAGTTGTTGAGATGAGTCTTCTGGCCCTCATGGGTATCCCTGTATCATGCTCATTGACTCTATGGCACCTGTGGGTGTTCTGGTGTGGCTCTTGGCTGTGTTCCCTTTCATGGTGCAGGTAGTTGTCCTGCTTAACATCAGCAGAAAGCAGGTGTAAAATCCCTGGTGCTAACGTGTCTTATCGCCGGAATTTGTTTCGCATTGCAATTGGTGTGAAAGTTGTGATGTGATTTTTTTCGTGTGCAGAACAATATACGAACTGAGCAGTGTATCTCGTCAAGATCCAGCACCTGACGCACTATTCCCAATCAATATAAATACAATGAGATTGTGTGTACACTGTAAGTGCAGCCAATACCTCAGTGCAATTCAATACAGGATTTTAGTATTTAGAATAAATCAGAAAGGTGCACCTCGTGTCTTTTTGCACGGGAACGGCTACTCTCCATTTCATTATCAGCACTTTAACGGAAGTAAAGTTGAGATAAATCTAACACACTATTCAGAAGTTGGTGCAAACTGCAGATATCACCAGTATTCCAGCGATAAGTGCCCCAAAATTTAACACCATGGTGGACTCCATCAAATAACAGTAATAAGAACAAGAAAGAGTCACACAGCAGTTAAGAGAACAACCAAAAACGTTATTAATTTTTTTTCAAACTTTATTTTTTATAGTAATAAATATATAAACGATAAACTATTTTCAAACTTTATTTTTTTATTAACATATATATGAACAATAAACTAATAAACAAAATGTAGCAACAATAATACAAAACAACAAGGCGGAACACTCCTGTGGGGACCATGGATGTCGACGACAGACCTGGAAAATCAGAAAGATTGTTAAAAAAAACAACAACATGGTATTCTCAACAAAATACAACAAGAAACAAATCACAGATATAAAAAAAGCATACAGCTAACAACATTTTATAAGTTTAACTTAAAAAAACTGTAAATGTTGCCGCTTTAAAATATTTACCGAATCTGAGGAATTTTTTTTGCAGAAGGCACCACGCCCACAACGTTTTTCTTCAGTGGTGAGGACATTTTTTACTTTTCCCAAGGGGCAAACAAAGACCAATGCCACCTTCGTCACTCGCAAGATTTGCCAAAGAGTTCTGTTATGAGGGTATCCTAACAAAAAATACTCGTGCGGCACAGCAAGTATGATGAAACACCTAAGGACCCTTCATCCAAACAATCTTGCACGAGAAGAGTGCAAACAGATGAGAAACACTCCTGTTCTGTATCTGTAAAAAAGAATCACAAATAAATGTATATTAATAACTTTCAAATTTATACTATTCCATTACTGTACAAACACATTTTATATAAAAACTGACTAAGAAACTATAGCCCTGAACCACAAGTGTGACGATCGTTAAAACACTACGTGCATAGTGCATACTACTTTGAAGCAGTTCATGCCCTAAAGCCTACCTCACTAAAAGACTACATGCTAACTGACTAAATGATTACAGTACTATAAGGAGACACACTGGGTGAGTGACAGGGTGTTTGCTAGAAGAGTATGAATACTAACTAGGGAATAGAAGGTGTGAAACACAACTGTGTAGGTGATTAGAGGACTGCATCCATACTGCATAGGCACTTAAAGCAGTCCATGTGCTAAGGCCTGGCTCACTGCATGACTACTTGGGTACTGACTGAATGATTAGAGTACAGCAAGGAGAGTGCCTAGGTGAATTTATAAGTGCTAGGCTTTTCGCACAGGGAATGGATTAGTACTTAGTACTGAATGGGTCACTAGAGGAGTGCAAAGGCAGTGACACGTTCTGGACTGTATGGATACTGACTAGGAAATTGAAAGTGTGAAAGACAAGTGTCTAGGTGGTTAGAAGACTGCATGCATAGTGCATAGGGGTTTGAAGCAGTCCATGTGCTAAGGCCTGGCTCAGTGTATGAATACTTAGGCACTGACTGAATGATTAGAGTACTGCAAAGATAGTATCTTGGTAAATTTATAAGTGTTTGGGTTTTAGCACAGTGAATGGATTAGTACATGGTGCTGAATGGGTCACTAGAGGACTGCAAAGGGAGTGACAGGGTATTTCCTGGAAGTGTATGGATACTGACTAGGGAATTGAAGGTGTGAAAGACACTTGTGTAGGTGGTTAGAGGACTGCATGCATAGTGGATAAGGGTTTGAAGCAGTCCATATACTAAGGCCTGGGTCACTGGATGAGTACTTGGGTACTGACTGAATGATTAGAGTACTGCAAGGAGAGTGCCTGGGTGAATTTATTAGGGTTTGGCGCAGTGAATGGATTAGTACATGATGCTGAATGGGTCACTAGAGGAGTGCAACAGCAGTGACAGGGTGTTTGCTGGAAGTGAACGGATACTGACTGGGGAATTGAAGGTGTGAAAGACAAGTGTGTAGGTGGTTAGAGGACTGCATGCATAGTGGATAGCGGTTTGAAGAAGTCCATGTGCTAAGACCTGGCTCAGTGCATGAATACTTAGGCAGTGACTGAATCATTAGAGCACTGGAAAGAGAGTGTCTTGGTGAATTTATAAGTGTTTGGGTTTTGGCACAGTGAATGGATTAGTACATGCTTTTGAATGGGTCTCTAGAGGACTGCAAAGGAAGTGACAGGATGTTTCCTGGAAGTGTATGGATACTGACTAGGGAATTGAAGGTGTAAAAGACAAGTGTATAGTATGTTAGAACACTACATGCATACTGCATAGACATTTGAAGCAATCTATTTGGTACTTAGAAACTGACTAAATAATCAGACTACTTCTAGGACAGTGCTTAGGTAAAACTTTTAAATTGTCAGTTCTGCCACAGTGAACAGAATAGTACATGGTACTGCACCTTAGTGTCAAACCCTGACTCATTTTATCAATGCATAAGCAAAGACTAGCTTCTAATGCTACTAAAACTTGACAACATGAGAGGTTTTAAATTAGCTATCTGTCAGCAAATACACGATGTTACCAAATGCTTCTCTCACAGTGGTTCCCAAATGCACACAGACTCACAGTGTGATTCTAGACAACAACCACTATACCTAGGAGTTTACCAAAAATCATTCACTACTGTGGAAGTGGTAAGGGAACTGCACACAATCTTCATATTTCAGGACTTCACTTTTATGTCAAAGCCTGACTCATATAATCAAAGCATAAGCAAAGACTGGCTTCTAATGCTACTAAAACTTGACAACATGACCGGCTTTAAAACAGTTATCTGTCAGCAAATACACAATGTTACCAAATGCTTCTCTCACAATCCTTACCCAAATGCACACAGACTCACAGTGTGATTTTAGACAAGCAACACTATCCTAGGAGTTTACCAAAACTCATTCACTAGTCTGGAAGAGTTAATGGTACTTCACACAATCTACATATTTAAGTACACCACATCAGTGTCAAAGCATGACTCATTTAATCATCGCAGAGGCAAAGACTGGATTCTAATGCTACTAAAACTTCACAACATGACAGGTTTTAAAACAGTCATCTGTCAGCAAATACATGATGTTACCAAATTCTTCTCTCACAGTGACCCCAAATACACACTAACTGACAGTGTGATTCTAGACAAGCACCACTATCCCTATGAGTTTACCTAAACTCATTCACTACAGAGCAAGTGGTAAGGGAACTGCACACAATCTACATATTTCACAACTGCAATTTACTGTCAATGCCTGACTCATATAATGAAAGCATAAGCCATAACTGTCTTCTAATGCTACTAAAACTTGACAACATGACATGTTTTAAAACAGTTGCCTGTCAGCAAATACACGATGTTACCAAACACTTCTCTCACAGTGGTTCCCAAATGCACACAGACTCACAGTGTGATTCTAGACAAACAACACTATCCCTAACAGATTACCAAAACTCATTCACTACAGTGGAAGTGATAAGGGAACTGCACACAATCTACATATTTCACGACTGCACTTTAGTGTCAATGCCTGACTCATTTAATCAACGCATAAGCAATGACTAGCTTCTAATGCTACTAAAACTTGACAACATGACAGGTTTTAAAATAGTTATCTGTCAGCAAATACACAATGTTACCAAATGCTTCTCTCACAGTGGTTCCCAAATGCACACACACTCACAGTGTGATTCTAGACAACAACCACTATACCCAGGAGTTTACCAAAAATCATTCACTACTGTGGAAGTGGTAAGGGAACTGCACACAATCTTCATATTTCAGGACTGCACTTTTGTGTCAAAGCCTGACTCATTTAATCAAAGCATAAGCAAAGACTGGCTTCTAATGCTACTAAAACTTGACAACATGACCGGTTTTAAAACAGTTATCTGTCAGCAAATACACGATGTTACCAAATGCTTCTCTCACAATCCTTACCCAAATGCACACAGACTCACAGTGTGATTTTAGACAAGCAACACTATCCTAAGAGTTTACCAAAACTCATTCACTAGTCTGGAAGAGTTAATGGTACTGCACACAATCTACATATTTAAGTACAGCACATCAGTGTCAAAGCATGACTCATTTAATCAACGCATAGGCAAAGACTGGATTCTAATGCTACTATAACTTCACAACATGACAGGTTGTAAAACAGTTATCTGTCAGCAAATACATGATGTTACCAAATGCTTCTCTCACACTGATCCCAAATACACACTAACTCACAGTGTGATTCTAGACAAGCACCATTATCCCGAGGAGTTTACCAAAACTCATTCACTACAGTGCAAGTGGTAAGGGAACTGCACACAATCTACATATTTCACGACTTCAATTTACTGTCAATGCCTGACTCATTTAATGAAAGCATAAGCCATAAATGTCTTGTAATGCTACTAAAACTTGACAACATGAAATGTTTTAAAACAGTTATCTGTCAGCAAATACACGATGTTACCAAACGCTTCTCTCACAGTGGTTCCCAAATGCACACAGACTCACAGTGTGATTCTAGACAACAACCACTATACCTAGGAGTTTACCAAAAATCATTCACTACTGTGGAAGTGATAAGGGAACTGCACACAATCTACATATTTCAGGACTGCACTTTTCTGTCAAAGCCTGACTCATTTAATCAACGCATAAGCAAAGACTGGCTTCTAATGCTACTAAAACTTCACAACATGACAGGTTTTAAAAAAGTTATCTGTCAGCAAATACATGATGTCACCAAATGCTTCTCTCACACTGATCCCAAATACACACTAACTCACACTGTGATTCTAGACAGGCACCACTATCCCTAGGAGTTTACCAAAACTCATTCACTACAGTGCAAGTGGAAAGGGAACTGCACACAATCTACATATTTCAGGACTGCACTTTTCTGTCAAAGCCTGACTCATTTAATCAAATCATAAGCCATAACTGTCTTCTAATGCTACTAAAACTTCACAACATGACAAGTTAAAACAGTTATCTGTCAGCAAATACACGATGTTACCAAATCCTTCTCTCACAGTGGTTCCCAAATGCACACAGACTCACTGTGTGATTCTAGACAAACAACACTATCCCTAGCAGATTACCAAAACTCATTCACTACAGTGGAAGTGGTAAGGGAACTGCACACAATCTACATATTTCACGACTGCACTTTAGTGTCAATGCCTGACTCATTTAATCAACGCATAAGCAATGACTGGCTTCTAATGCTACTAAAACTTGACAACATGACAGGTTTTAAATGAGTTATCTGTCAGCAAATACACGATGTTACCAAATGCTTCTCTCACAGTGGTTCCCAAATGCACACAGACTCACAGTGTGATTCTAGACAACAACCACTATACCTAGGAGTTTACCAAAAATCATTCACTACTGTGGAAGTGATAAGGGAACTGCACACAATCTACATATTTCAGGACTGCACTTTTCTGTCAAAGCCTGACTCATTTAATCAACGCATAAGCAAAGACTGGCTTCTAATGCTACTAAAACTTCACAACATGACAGGTTTTAAAAAAGTTATCTGTCAGCAAATCCATGATGTCACCAAATGCTTCTCTCACACTGATCCCAAATACACACTAACTCACACTGTGATTCTAGACAGGCACCACTATCCCTAGGAGTTTACCAAAACTCATTCACTACAGTGCAAGTGGTAAGGGAAGTGCACACAATCTACATATTTCAGGACTGCACTTTTCTGTCAAAGCCTGACTCATTTAATCAAATCATAAGCCATAACTGTCTTCTAATGCTACTAAAACTTC
Source organism: Triturus cristatus (assembly GCF_964204655.1). Taxonomy (NCBI): domain Eukaryota; kingdom Metazoa; phylum Chordata; class Amphibia; order Caudata; family Salamandridae; genus Triturus; species Triturus cristatus. The sequence continues at coordinate 554,270,595 of NC_140584.1, forward strand.
ACAACATGACAAGTTAAAACAGTTATCTGTCAGCAAATACACGATGTTACCAAATGCTTCTCTCACTGTGGTTCCCAAATGCACACAGACTCACTGTGTGATTCTAGACAAACAACACTATCGCTTGCACTGTACCAAAACACATTTCTTCATCTAGAAGTAGTACTACATTTTAGTATAGAAACATAACATAACTCATTTCACAGATTCATAAACAATGACTGGTTTCTAATTCTATCTGCCTACAAACACAAATGCTTATCACAGAATGGTTTCTACATGCACACACATTGTAGAGAAAAAAAGTACTCCCTACACTTTAGCAGGAGAAATACATTAGTCTGATTAAAATCAAAATAGTCTACATACATCCCCTCACAATTAAGTACCTCATCTTTCAAGTTCTTTTGTAGATTAAGAAGTATTTCAATCACTCACCATATTTTCTTTTACAGAATCTCTGCACTGTGCACCTCTCAGCAAAAACAAAGAATGGAAAAGTTTCCCTTTCATTTTCCACACATATACATGTAAACATCAAATCACAATCCTTCACACATAAACTCAAAAGCAAACACACATTTCTATTGGTTAAACATTTCAACCCTTTCCAACTGAAATACATTTCAACCCTTCCCCCAATCTGCCTTCTGCCTGTTACCATAGAAACAGGTCATGGAACACTGCACTGAGCTCACAGGTCACAAGTTCAGCAGCACACAATGTTGTTAATCAAGACAGGAAGTGTGCTTGACTTTTCAACATATCAGCTTATCATATATAATGTTCCTTACAATCTGTTTCTGTCAACCAATAAGAATCATACCTTTAAAAAACAGAAATATACACCCTACCTTTCAGTGTAGAAAGTAGTCATACAAACAATGATTTCTTGTCTTTTTTCAAAAATCATTGCCGTGTATTCGCGCACCCAACGCGTGAGAATCCGTGCACCCAAAGCGTTAGGATGCGTGCACCGTGCGCGTATTTCGCGTTTAAAAAAAAAAAAAAAGGAGGCCCCAGGGGGGCACCTCTAGAGGGTCAGAGTATTTCCACTCTGCCCCCTTTATATGTTTTACACACTTATTCCCCTTGCTTCTTCAGCCTCGCTTCTACCGAGGCCGAAAATGGCCACCAACAGTTCCTGGTTTCGAATGTAGAGAGACACTCGACAGCCAATTAGCATTCAGTGCACGATCGGGAGGGTGCGTGCTCTGTTCGGGGAGGGTGCGCTTACGGTGCGGGTAGGGTCAACGGATCCTCCCCGGCCATAGATATCACTAACTTTTTTACCCTAATTTTCTCAGGAACTACTGAACAGATTCACACAATTTATGCAAAAGGGACGAGTCTGAACTGAGGACAACCTCTTTGCCAAATTTGGTGTCATTCCGTTCAGCGGTTCGGGCTGTAGCTGCGACAACAGATCCTATGGGAAATTGCATGGGGAAAATGCGTTTTGGGACCCCCCTTTTTTCTCGGCCCCCGCTTAACGAATCACCACAAAACTTTCAGGGTAGGAGTGGAGCGTAGCTGGCCAAAAGTTTGGAAAATTTCGCGAACATTCGTCAATCGGCGCCAGACTTATTGGGAATAGAATGTTGCGGATTATATATATAAGATATATATGTATATATATATATATATTCACTGAAAAAACCATAGGTTTCACACACGTTATAGTTAGGAATTAGCATTTAAAAAACCTTGCAAATTCACTGAAAAAACCATAGGTTTCACACATGTTATAGTTAGCTGTACATTTTACTGATAAAAAACCAATGAAATTCCCCCGTTATAGTTACTGTAGGCAACTATAACTCACGCGACCGCAATCCTCAGCTGATGCTAATACTGTATTTAGTCACTTATTTGCCCATGTCTTCTTCCATTAAATTTAAGCTATACATATATTACAAATTTTTTTTTCTCATAAAGACACATATGTCATCAGCAGAGGATTACGGTCGCGTGAGTTATAGTTGCCTACAGTAACTATAACGGGGGAATTTCATTGGTTTTTTATCAGTAAAATGTACAGCTAACTATAACATGTGTGAAACCTATGGTTTTTTCAGTGAATTTGCAAGGTTTTTTAAATGCTAATTCCTAACTATAACGTGTGTGAAACCTATGGTTTTTTCAGTGAATTTGTACGGTTTTTTAAATGCTAACTTACTTTACACCATTCGTGGCGTGCGCGCCCAGTTAACGCAGTTCGTTCGGTGCGCGCACGGTGCGCTTCGCGCACCGCGCGCCCACTTTACGCAGTTAGTGCCATGCACGCACAGTGGTCACGCCGCGTGCCCACATTATGCGGGATGGGCCATGTACGCACGATGCGCTTCGCGCACAGTGCGCACATGGGGGACATATTATGCGCATCGTTGTGAAATGTTTTGTTTATTATTTTCATTTATTTGATATGCCATGCACAAATGGAGCCCTTAGGGCACCATTTGCACATGGGGTGTGGAAAGTGTGGATAATTTTTTTTTTTTTAAATTTTTACCGTACGCGTACGGTAAGCGTAATCGGCGATTTTTCGAAAAAAAATAAATAATTTTTTTTGCCTTTGGGGGTTGTTTGGGGGCCCGTATATCACTGCTGGGTGATTATTATCTCAATATACTGCCCCTTTACACATTTTTGGGCTTCATTTATGCTGCCCCACTCTGAGTGCGAGAGAGAAAATGGCGGCCGCCGCTTCCTGGTTTCGGCCGATTCGAATGTTTACTAAGATCTAAGAGCCAATCAGAATCGCGCTCGCGCACGCCACCGTACACGTATGGTAAGCGCACCGTAAGCGCACCGTAAGCTGGCTCAGATATATATATTGATTTAAAGGCTATTTTCTCAGAATCTACTGAACAGATTTACACCAAACCTACAAAAGGCACTTCCTTGACCTGAGGACTACCTCTCTGCCAAATTTCAAGTAATTCTGTTCAGCCGTTCGGGCTGTAGCTGTGTCTAAAGGTCCTATGGAAAAATGCATGGGAAAAACGCGTTTTGGGACCCCCCTTTTATCTCAGCCCCCGCTTGACGAATCCCCCCGAGACTTTCAGGGTAGGAGCGGAGCGTAGCGCCCCACCTATTTTGAAAAATTCACGAGGATTCGTCGACCGGCGCAAAAGTTATTCAAAATAGAATGTTGCGGATTTCCTATGGAAACGTGGTCCTAACTATAACTACCTACTGGCGACCGCCAGTAGGTAATATATATATATATATATATATATATATATATATATATATATCTTACCTACTGGCGGTCGCCAGTAGGTAGTTATAGTTAGGACCTATTTTCCATAGGAAATCCGCAACATTCTATTTCCAATAACTTTGGCGCCGGTTGATGAATCTTCGCAAAATTTTTAAAACTCGTGGGGCGCTCCGGTCCGCTCCTATCTTGAAAGTTTCAGTGTGATTCGGCAAACGGGGCCAAGAAAAATGGGGTCCCAAAACGAGTTTTCCCCATGCAATTTTCCATAGGGATTTTTAGCTGCGGCTACAGCCCGAACTGCTGAACGGAATTACTCCAAATTTGGCAAAGAGGTAACCCTTGGTTCAGACTCGTGCCTTTTTGTTAAATGGTGTAAATCTGTTCAGTAGTTGCTGTGAAAATCAAAAGTAAAAACAGATATATATCTATGGGCGCGGTGGATCCGCGCACCCTGTGCGCACGTTGCGCGCACCCTCCCGATCACAAGCTGCATGCTAATTGGCTGTCAACACTCCAAAGCAGGAAGTGTTGGCAGCCATTTTGTGCCTCGGTAGAACCTAGGAACAAGAAATCAGTGCAACAAGTGCGGAAAACGTAAAAGAAACACTCTGACCCCCTAGACCTGCTTAGGGGGTCCCACAAGGACCCCTAGGACCAAATATTAAAAAAAATCGGCAAAATCCGCGCTGGGTGCGCGGATCCTGCCGATAAAGAAAAAAAATGAAGCTCGGCCTCCTGCGCTTCTTTAATAATTAGCCCCGGGGGGGCAAATCCTGGGGGCAAACATATTTAGGGGACCGCCACCCCCGGGGCTTTTATCAAATATGTGCAGGGGGGCTCACAGCCCCCCAGCTCCAGGGACCGCCACCCCCGGGGGCTACAAATAAATGGGTGGGGGGCTCATAGGCCTCCCCAAGCCCTGGGGACCACCACCCCTGGGGCTTTATACATTGTGGGAGGGGGGCCCTCGAGGGCCCTGGGGACCACCACCCCCCAGGGACAGCTCCTGCAGTATCTCAGGGTGCCCACACTGGGACACTGCTGTTTGCTATGGCAGGGTGGGAGCCTCGCGGCTCCTGCCCTGCCGTAGCAAGCTTGGGAATCCTGCTCTCTCTTCCAAAATGCAAACCCGATTGCTTTTCCACACGGGGCGCTGCATGATAGCAGCTACCCATGTGGAAAAGCAATGCCGGCTCTTGAAGGACGCAGAGAGCCGGTGGGTCCGTGGAGGCATTGGGGCGCCCCCACGGTCCCCAATGCTCTATATTGGCCCCGGGGGATGGGGTTCCCGGGGAGAATATAAATTAGTTAAAGGACCGAATTTTTTTTGCGACTCCTAGCGCGGCCCCCTGGTATGAACGCGCAGGGTGCGCGACTCCAAAACGCGCTGGGTGCGCGATTCAAAACAAAAAATATATATATTTTTTAAATATACATCAAGCTTATATGTTTAGATCTTGGGTGGCTCTAAAAAGAGACCTTGTGTTTATTGGGAGATTTTGGTACCTACAAGTAAGTACCTATGTAGAGTCTAAAGTTGTTGAGAAAGACTCTGTTACCCTCCTCTGTGAAATGTACACCATCTCTCCTACAGGTGTCATCCATATTAAAACGCAGATTGTTGTTGTAAATGGACCCCATCCTATAATCTCGGAGACAAGCAGAAACAGCTTTGTTGACATGTTTCCTAGCTTTCTCAATCTGTGGACAACATTGATTGGACCAGTTCCATTTCTGGCATATGTTAGAATAGACAAAGGCAGTTTGGGGGGAAAGTAACATCAATTCTGCAAAGGTGTCCTTCATAAGCATTTCCAGACCTACCCCAGTCAAAGTGCCTAGGTCATTGCCACCACAGTGCACAATTATGAGGTCAGGGTGTTGGAGATGCAAAAAGGATTTAACCAATGGCATCAATGAGTGCCACTTTAATCCTCTCTGTCCAATCAATTTAATGTCTACATTTTGCAAAGCTACATCTTTGTCAATACCTCTGCTTTCAGCATACCTTTTGCACCAGAAAACATAGCTGTTTCCAATAATCCACACCGAAAGCATCTTGAAGGGATTTCTGTAGGTAATCAGAAGATGTCTGCAGCTGAGGTAGGCAGGTGGAAGAACAAAATCTATCTAAAATGGTGGACAAGATGCTGTTTTTAAGAAAGTAGAGATTTGATTGGCTGTTTAAGAACTATCTACATTCAAATATAGGGTGCAATTCGCTTTGTTTAGAAAGTATGTTACTTATTGGTTATTTTGAAACGTTTGAAAGATACAGCAGAAAGGATAAGGGCATGCTTTGCAAAGCCAACCACACCTGATGTTGTCATTTGCAACATTGTGTGGTGAACTTGTGACCTGGCAGCTAACTTGAATGTTGCATGACCTGTTGCTATGGAAACTGATATTAAGGACAAGGGGTGAAGATGTCAGTTGAGAAGTATTATTCTCTGTGACCAATGGAAAATCGTTTTTTAATTTGAAAAACACTGAGAAGCAATGCCATTTTTTGCTTATGTCTATATGTGTTAAAAACTTGAGGGAACGTTTGCCAATACTGGTTCAACCTTGCAGAGTGTGTTGATCTACATTCTCTGTGTGAAAAAGAAAATCCTGACTGAGTGTGTGAGATTCAGATACTTCTTAATATACAAATCAATTTGAAAGGTGAGTTATTAATTTGTGAGGGGTGGTATGTGGTGCCTTTGTTTTTAATAAGACTACTGTGTTTCTCCTGCTAAAGTCCAGAGAATAGTCTTGCTTGTCTAGAATCACACTGTGAATCTGTGTGCATTTGGGCAACCATTGTGAGAAAAGCATTTGGTTACTTCAGGTCTTTGCTGCTCAAAAACCTATCCTGTTGTCAAGTTTTAGTAGTGTGAGAACCTAGTCATTGCTTATGCATTCACAGAATGAGTCAGGCATTCACACTAGAGTGTAGTAGTGAAATATGTAGAATGTGTGCAGTCACCTTACCCGTTCCAAACTAGTGAGTCTGTTTTGCTAAAGTCCAAGGAATAGTGTTGCTTGTTTAGAATCACGCTGTGAGTCTGTGTGCATTTGGGCAACCATTGTGAGAGAAGCATTTGGTTACTTGATGTATTTGCTGATACATAACTGCTTAAAAACCTATCTTGTTGTGAAGTTTTAGTAGTATTAGAAACCAGTCATTGCTTATGCATTCGCAGAATGAGTCAGGCATTCACACTAGAGTGCAGTAGTTAAATATGTAGAATGTGTGCAGTCACCTTACCAATCCAGACTAGTGAGTCTGTTTTGCTAAAGTCCAAGGAATCGTGTTGCTTGTCTAGAATAACACTGTGAGTCTGTGTGCATTTGGGTAACCATTGTGAGAGAAGCATTTGGTTATTTCATGTGTTTGCTGACACATAACTGCTTAAAAATCTATCATGTTGTCAAGTTTTAGTAGTATTGGAAGCCAGTCATTGCTTATACATTCGCAGAATGAGTCAGGCATTCACACTAGAGTGCAGTAGTGAAATATGTAGAATATGTGCAGTCACCTTACCCCTTCCAGACTAGTGAGTCTGTTTTGTTAAAGTACAAGGAATAGTGATTGTTGTCTAGAATCACACTGTGAGTCTGTGTGCATTTGGGCAACCATTGTGATAGAAGCATTTGGTTACTTCATATCTTTGGTGACATATAATTGTTTAAAAATCTATCATGTTCTCAAGTTTTAGTAGTATTAGAAGCCAGTCATTGCTTACGCATTCGCAGAATGAGTCAGGCATTCACACTAGAGTGCAGTAGTGAAATATTTAGAATGTGTGCAGTAACCTTACCCCTTCCAGACTAGTGAGTCTGTTTTGCTAAAGTGCAAGGAATAGTGTTGCTTGTCTAGAATCACACTGTGAGTGTGTATGCATTTGGACACCCATTGTCAGAGAAGCTTTTGGTTACTTCATGTCTTTGGTGACACATAACTGTTTAAAAATCTATTATACCTCTTGCATTTCTCTAGTGACCCATTCAGCAGCATGTACTAATCCATTCACTGCGCCAAAACCCAACCACTTATAAATTCACCCATGCACTCTCCTTGCAGTACTCTAATCATTCAGTCAGTAACCAAATACTCATGCACTGAGCCAGGCCTTAGCACATGGACTGCTTCAAACATCTAGCCACTTTGCATGCAGTCCTCTAACCACCTACACACTTGTCTTTCACAGCTTCAATTCCCCAGTCAGTATACATACACTCCAGAAAACACCCTGTCACTCCCCTTCCACTCCTCCAGTGACCCATTCAGCACCAGGTACTAATCCATTCACTGTGGCAAAAGCCAACCAATTATAAATTCACCAAGGCACTCTCCTTGCAGTACTCTAATCATTAAGTCAGTATCCAAGTACTCATGCAGCGAGCCAGGCCTTAGCACATAGACTGCTTCAAACTCATATCCACTATGCATGCAGTCCTCTAATCACCTACACACTTTTCTTTCACACCTTCAATTCCCCAGTCAGTATCCATACACCCTGTCACTCCCCTTGCACTCCTCTAGTTCAGTACCATGTACTAATCCATTCACTGCGCCAAAACCCAGACACTTATAAATTCATCCAGGTACTCTCCTTGCAGTACTCTAATCATTCAGTCAGTACCCAAGTACTCATGCACTAACCCAGGCCTTAGCACATGGACTGCTTCAATCACCTATCCACTATGCATGCAGTCCTCTAACCACCTACACACTTGTCTTTCACACCTTCAATTCCCCAGTCAGTATACATACACTCCAGCAAACACCCTGTCACTCCCCTTGCACTCCTCCAGTGACCTATTCAGCACCAGGTACTAATCCATTCACTGTGCCAAAACCCAACCAATTATAAATTCACCCAGGCACTCTCCTTGCAGTACTCTAATCATTCAGTCAGTATCCACGTACTCATGCACTGAGCTAGGCCTTAGCACATGGACTGCTTCAAACGCCTATACACTATGCATGCAGTCCTCTAACCACCTACACACTTGTCTTTCACACCTTCAATTCCCCAGTCAGTATGCATACACTCCAGCAAATACCCTGTCACTCCCCTTGCATTCCTCTAGTGACCCATTCAGCACCATGTACTAATTCTTTCACTGTGCAAAAACACAACCGCTTATAAATTCACCCAGGCACTCTCCCTGTAGGACTATAATCATTGTTTTGGTACCCTACTACTCATACAGTGAGCTAGGCCTTAACACATGCACTTGTACAAACTCCTGTCCACTATGCATGTAGTCGTCTAACCACCTACACACTTGTGTTTCACATCTTCAATTACTCAAGCAGTACCTATAGACTGCAGCAAACACCCTGCCACTTCCTATGCACTCCTCCAGTCAGCCATCCTGCACCATGTACTAATCCAAACACTGCACCAAAACCCTAACACTTATATATTTACCCAGGCACTCTCCTTGCAGTAGTCTAATCATTCAGTCAGTACCCAAGTACTCATACAATGTCCCAGTGCTTAACAGAAACACTGGTACAAACACTTGTCCATTACACATGCAGACCTCTAACCACCTATGCACTTATCTTTTTTACCTTCAATTACAGTTTCAATTACTGATTACAAAAGAAAGTGGATGAATGATTTTTATATACCATGTGTTTGTATAGTAATAGAAAAGTATAATTTATACATTTATTACAATAAATTTATTTATATTTATTTTTTACAGATATTGTTTATCATCATTAAAATAAACTTATTATGCCTGAAAAATCAAGAAAGAGAAAAGGACAGAAAAAGGACAATTATTTGACGAAAATTCAACAACAAGTAATGGATGACCAACATCATGTGGGTAAAAAGTCTTCCGGTAAGACATTGAAAGAATTCATTATAAAACTTTCAAAGACTAGAAACAGTGTGCAGATTGTGCAAAGTGGAAAGAATGCTTCGACCAGAGAAAAGAATATGAATAAAAACAAAGGAAAAAATTGAAAATTATATTCAAAAGACACAATGTATGGTAAAAGAAGGCAAAATCAATACAAAGAAATTAGAAAAAAGATTTTTTATAATAGAGTTGTTTTTAACTTGCTACAAGATGTGAAAAAAGATTTTTTAAAAGAGCACTATTTTATAAAAAAGAAGAAGCATATTGATTACATTGTTCAAAAGGCTTTTGAATTAAAAAGGAAATTATTCATTTTAGTTTTAAACAGAATTCGATCACTAGATAAACCAATCCATTTTATGAAGGCCAAAAGTAAGAAGAAAAGAGTATTTAACAGAACCAATTTTTGTGATTTTTTTGGGGTGAATGGAAATACAGTTCAAGTTCAGAGCCTTTCTTTAATGAAGAGAGTTATTTTCAGACCAATAATTTATTGCATGCAGTTGATACCAGTGGTCGAGCTTATGAGGTTAGAAATGGTTGTCCAATTGAGAAAGAGAAGATGGTTCCCAGAAATGTTGAAGAAGTGATAGATGACGAAGTTCTAGGGAGACATCCTAAAGCCCCAGTGTATACTTGGGATTGCAGTAGTATTTGTAGTATACAACAGGAATCTATTGATATTTTACGCAATTTCTTATGAGAATATAGTAAAAAAAAGTGTTAAACAAAAGATTAAGATGTTGCAAGGACTAGATCCTTGCAGAGTGAGAAAAAATACTGGTTTGCAAGGTCATTCTCTGACTTGTCTTTCTAGAAAAGTATGTCAAAGTGTTTTTCATCATTTCAGGATGTTAGCAGTACATCATTCTCAAATGCGAAAGTTAGTCAGAAGATTGTATTACGCAAAAAGTCCAGCACTAATGTTAAATGAGTTGAACAGTGCTCTTTTGCATGGGTCAGTATCAGATGTGAAGAAGGTTTGTGATGAAATTGTGTTTTGTTACTTTGCTCCTGGACAAGAGAGTGCAGAAACTGACACATTAATGGAGGAAAATGTTGAGGAGAATGTGCAACATACTACTACAAAAAATTTTGAAGAACAAATTACAAAGTTTAACTTGATTTCAGGTGAAAGGCCAAATTATTCTTGTATTTGTTGCCAGCGAACTCACTATAAAAATCAAACTAGGACTGTTGATCTGTATTTAAAAAGTGAAAGAGAAAATAATGATAAGTGGAAGGAATTAGAAACTTATTTGTTGGTAGAGAATTGTTTTGATTTGGGTTCTGACCAGCGTATTTGCAAATATTGTTAAAACAAATTAGATGAGAATAAAATGCCCGCTAGAGCTGTCCATAATAATCTAGAGTTGGTAACTATTCCTCCAGAACTGATAGATTTAAATACATATGAGTCTATTCTGATTCAATGTTTGCACCCATTTCAAGCTATTGTTCGTATGGAGCCTAAAACAGGTAAATTGCCTCCTTCAGATTTACAAAGAGGATTAAAAGGAAGAGTTGTATATTTACCCCCAGATTAAAAAAAAATATTGAAACTATTGGTGTAGAGATTGTAGAAAGTGAACCACTAGTTATTCTACTAAGGGGCCGATTCCGATCCAGGTTGGAAGGGCACCGAACACGATCTGGCCGGAAAAACTACAAGCCGTACGCATGTTTTCCGCCCGACTCGTACAGCTGTACGAGCGAGCAAGTACGATGCGAGCTACGTGAATTTCACCGACCTAGTCATTTCTGGGTCTGAACTGCTCCGTACGTCTCGGTCGTAAGCTAACCGTGACGTGCAATGGATGCGGATTACGACCGAGCCAGTACGATGCACGAGTCGGACAGCCTGTGCGAGCCGTAGTGTTCGGCTCGCAAAATGTCCGGGTGTTTGCCTTTGGGGGTATGCGTCGGACCCCCTGTCACCTGCAGCCCTATGACTCAGACACAGGGGGAGACCCAAGGGTCCCCCCAACACAGGCATGTACGGTGCGGATGGCACCGATGCGTACCCACTGTAGGGGGCGCCCTTGTGCGAGACGTATCCATTCAGTCAATGGGAGCCCATGTACGCGTCATACGACTGGCTCCCATTGACTTCTATGGGAGTCCGACCGAACCGAGTCCGGCAGCATACGGCCGCATCGTACTCGCTCGGTCGGACTGCAGGACTCCGGCTCCGTCAGAAAACACTCCGGATCTGACTCGGTCAATCGGCACCGAAGAGTAAGAAAATCTGGCAAGAATTAGTGGATGTTAGGAAAGTGCAAAAGGCAACATTATATCTCATAAAAAACAAAGAGTACTACAAAAAAGTGTATGTGGAAGAAGAAGAAATACTTTTAGGAGATGAAATGTCAAGTGGACAAATTGAAAAAGTGGACATGTCCAAAAGTGAAGAAATCTATAAACATTATAGTGTACATCCACTTCATTCAAAAGAAGTGATGGGGAATAATATGGAATTATTCCAAATTAAAAATGGAAAGGGAAGTCCCATGAGTGTATGGGAAAAAAGTTTGGAAGCTCATTGTTTTTCGCAGCTGTTCCCAACAGGAAAAGGTGAATGATATGATCAATGACCTGTGCAGATTCCTGCATCTGAATATCAGACAACAAGATTGTATGCAGAAGATCCAAGATTTCGACAATCTATCCCATATATATTTTATCTTGTGTTTGAGAGTGACTTGTCTGGACTTTCATATGCAGTCAACCACATTTTGAAAACAGGAGTACATCTTCAAAATGTTTCTGCAAAGGAATTTATGGATAAAGTACATCAGAGAGATGATCATTTAGAATCTCAACTGATTAATTTGATGGCATGTCAGCGTGGTAATAATGAATATTGGTACTGTTGTCACGGAGAACTTAAATGTATGCTAAGGAACTTAGGAACTCCTACGTGGTTTCTTACCCTAAGCTGTGCTGAATACGCTTGGGATGATTTACTTGAATTTCTTCGAGAGGTAAATTCTAATATAAAAAATATTGAATACAAGACACCTTGAGAATTGTGCTCTTTGGATCCTGTTAATGTATGCAGATATTTCAACCATAGGTTTGAAGCTATGATGTCTTTTATCTGCAATAAAAAGAATCCTCCTCTTGGAGAAGTTGTGGATTTCTTTTGGAGAAAGGAGTATCAAGCTAGAGGTGCTCCTCATATACATATGCTGTTATGGATAAAGGATGCACCCAAATTCAGAACTGATTCGGATGACACTGTTTTGTCTTTTATTGAAGAATATGCCACATGTGCTATACGAAAAAGAACAGAGGAAAACACCTTAAGGCAACAAGTCTTACGATTCCAAAGTCATCGATGTGGAAAATACTGTCGACGAAAGTACAAGTCTAAGGAAAAGTTTTATACCAAATGTCGTTTTGGATTTCCACGTCCTGTAATATTCAAAGGAAACAGTTTTATGTCAGCTATGAGACATACCATCACTAGAAAGTCTCCCAAAAATACGTACAATTTGAGAAGAAGTGAAGAATCAAAGTATATCAATGATTATAATCCAGTTATTCTCTCAATGTGGAATGCTAATATGGATATTCAGTATGTTGCGGATAATTCCATTGCTGTTGCCCGGTATGTGACATCCTACATTACAAAATCTGGAAAGACGGAATTAAAAGAAATGTGGGAAGAAATTTCACACGAGAAGAGTCTTAGTAAGAAATTATACAGTTTCAGTTTGAAGATGTTATCCCATCAAGAAATTGGAGCGTATGAATGCTCAGATCGGTTATCATCTGCAAGTTTATACTCGAAATCTAGAAGAATCATTTGGGTGAGTCTAGGTCTTGCTACAACGCGAAATTGAGTACTTAAACCTATCACGGAAATTGAATATTTAGCATTGAATGAACCAGAAAACACAGATATAGTCAAAACAAACATGTTGGATACATACTATCCAAATATAAGTCCTCATCTTGAGAACATATGTCTCTATGAAGTACTGCAAAACTACACTTTTAAACTAGGCTTGGGCGGCAAATTCCGTTCCGCTCGCGGAATTTGCGTAATTTTGCTTGTTCGCGTCTCAAAATGCATGTTCGCGAGATATTTCTCCTCGAGCACGCAAACAGCAATTGCGAACAGGAAAAAAGCATCGCGAACAAGCAATTCTGCGTGTTCGCGGAATTTCTGCGTGTTCGCGGAGATTTTTTACCGTTTCGCGGAGATTTGCGTAACGCAATTACGCAAATTCCGCCCACCCCTATTTTAAACGGAATGCTACAGAAAACATAAATGATGGAAAATATGCAGTGATTGGTTCCAAAGGATGTTTGGTGAAAGAAAGGAAAGGAAATTTGATTAATCACAGAAAACTGAGTTGTGATACTCCTGATAAAAGGGAATTTTACTATTTAGCACTTTTGCAACTTTTCAAACCATGGCGTACAGAATTGGAATTACTTGGAGATTTTCAGAGCATGAAGATTCCTTCATTGCTTGTAAAGATACCATACAATTAACAGTTTTTGCAAATTATCTGAAAATGTTGAACGATTAAATTGATCAAGAAGCTACTATTGCAGCTGAGATTGCTAGAGACAGTTCTCAGGACAGTCAAAGTTCTGCTCCACTGAGTCAAGATCCACTAGGACAACCAATTCTTGAAAATGAAGCAGCAATTGCGATGAATGAAGTGGAAACAGTAATGCATCAAACTCCAAGAAGACATTATGGACTTAGGAAACTTGGAAGAACAACTAAATATTGAACAGAAAGAAATATATCAGACAACAAATTGACCATGGATTTCTTCATGAAAAGAAACAATGCACATGCTCATCATTTCAACCTATCCGAATGTATGTCAGTGGTCAAGCTGGAACAGAAAAACGTTTCTTAATTAAAGCTTTGACCAGTTATCTACAGAAAAAAACTGATTCACATCTGTCTTGTGTTGTAACTTCTCCAACAGGGTGGGCAGCACACAACATTAAAGGAATCACATTACATTGTTTACTAATGCTACCCGTAGAGCATGAAAACAAATTTGAATATCACAAGCTATCTGGAGAAGCTTGTTATGAAGTTTCAAGAGTGCTGAAGAAAATGAAAGTTCTGATTATTGATGAAGTAAGCATGGTCTCAAACTTAATGCTTGCTTTTGTGAATTTAAGAATGCAGCAAATTCTGAAAACAGAGTACGATGTGTTATTTGGAGGAAAACATGTAATAGTTTTTGGAGATCTACTGCAACTTACTCTCTTAAAAGGACAACCAGTATTTAAAACACGTGTGCATGAGACACCAGAAAGTCCTTGGGAAGTGTTGGAAACGTTAACATTTGGTCATATTTTGAATACAAAGAACTCACTAAAAATATGCGACAGGCAAATGATGCTGAATATGGAAGTATTCTTCAAGATATAAGAAGTGGAGTAATGACAGAACATGGCAAACAAGCTTTGCAAAGTCGACTACTTACAAACTTGTTTACAAATGAAAATATAGTTCCTGAAAAAATACATTAAAAAATTTCAGAAAATAAATCTATAATCTGCTTAATGCGAGTGTTCTATTTTCAATGAAGAACTTTTGAAGCTAGAAAATGAACAAATAATAAAAATGGAAGCCATTGATAAAATGAAGCCTGGGCGAAGCACTACGCTACGCTCGCGTAGTTTGCGAAGTTCGCGCTACTTCGCACTACGCGAACTGCACGTAGCACAGTGCGAACACGCGTAGCGTAGTGTTGCGTAGTGCTGCGGTCATTTTTTGCTTGCTCGCGGTCCTCAACGTCAAGTTGGCGACCACGAGCAAGCAAAATGACATCCCGGCGAGACTTTTACCTTGTTCGCGATCAGCAACTTCAAGTTGGCGATCGCGAGCATGGAAAATAAACCTCCCGGCGAGATTCCCAACGCGAGGAGGTCAGGTTTCTCATTGCGAGTGGTCACGTATGCTCGCGACCGCTCGCGATGAGAAACTACCAGTTCGCATTGAGAAAGCTGAAGCTCGAGTAAAAATCTACTCGAGCAGCAGAAAACTACAGCTCGCACTGTGCAAGATGCCATTTTCAATGATTGCACAGTGCCGGTTGCTTGTCCGCACTGTGCAATCATTGAAAACGACATCTGGCACAGTGCGAACAAGGTACTACGCAGTTCGCGAAGTGCTACGCGTAACTCGCGTAGTGCGAACTTCACTTTGCGTAGCTTCGCGAAGTGCTACTTCGCGAACTACGCCCAGGCCTAGATAAAATAGAGCATGAAGGAATCACTATTATTTTGATGGAATAATTGAAAACAAAACTGGATTCTTTAGAAAAATCTATATCTAAAACTGCAGGTTTAGAAAATAATTTTTATGTATGTGTAAACTGTCGGGTTATTTTGCTGCGTAATTTGGATGTGAAAAAAGGTTTAGTGAATGGAGCAATGGGAAAAGTTGTTGATTTTGTGAAATATCAAAAAAAAGATGGAATTGAATGTTTAAAAATCAAATTTGATCAGATTGAAGAAGTGAAACAAATTGCTCGTTGTTCTGCTCGTTTTTTGCTTGTTAAAGATTTGTATGTACGTAGAAAACAGATTCCTCTTTCTTTGGCATATGCAGTGACTATTCATAAATCTCAAGGATTAACCCCTTCAGTGCCCATGACGAGATGGTCTCGTCATGGGCCGCGGTTGCGCTGTGTCCATGACGAGACCATCTCGTCATGAACTCCGCCCGCTAATAGAAAGCCCGGCACAGGGCGGGGAAAGGGCGTGGCACACAAGGGGTTAAGTGTAGACAGTGCTTTGGAAGTACCGTATTTAAAGAGGGTATGGCATATGTTGCTTTGTCCCGAGTCAGAACTTTATCTGGATTGTATTTGATTGATATTGATGAGGGAAAGGTTAGTGCATATGCAAACTGTGTAAAAGAGTATAATCGGTTAAGAAGAGCGTATGCTCCTAATTTAGGTGAATATCCTGTGTTTGAAAAGCATGTAGTAGGTCGAAAAAGAAGATATGAGAATATCTGTAGTGAAGTTATAGAGAAGGAAAAAAATCAAGATAATGTTGAGTTTGCAAGCAAAAAGAAAAAGAACAGTATTGAAGAGATTGTTGGTTATCAGTTAGAAAATAGTTCAGGTATCAACTGCTATGCTAATGTAGTGATCAATGTTGTTTTTTTTCTTGAAAGTTTGCAACAGCAAATTATGGAGAATTGTGAAAAAAGATTTTGTTCCTTGTTGCATTGTATTTATGAAAAATTGAGAACTGATAAAAGTAAAATACAAAGCGTTTCTGATATTCGTAATCTTTTGGATATATGTTCTGGTTCTACAAAATTAAGCAGAATGTCCAACAAGATGCTCAAGAATTTCTAATGTATATGCTTGTCGTATTGGAAAATGAAGAAATAGAAATTGAAAATCGTTTTGGTCTTTGTTTTCAATGGGAACATCAATGTGAAAATTGTATGTTTACATGTAGCACTAACATAGATACTGAGAGATTTCTATATTTGACTTTACCAGACTGTAAAACAGTGTCTTTCAACAAACTAGTTAAAGCAGCAAATCAAAACATGGAGTGTAGCCAATGCAAATCAGAAATGTTATCAACATTATTTATACGAAGATATGGACAATATATAATTTTAATGATACAACGTTGTACTGCTGATGGAAGAAAATTCGAAACTTTAATTAAACATTTTGTAGCAAGTCAAGTATCAATATCAGGAAGAACTTTTGTAGCAGTAGCAATTATTTTCCATGATGGTCCTTCAACAAAATCTGGACATTACACTGTCTATTTAAAATGCAGTAAAGGATGGACATATTGTAATGATGATCAATTGTTTTTTAAACAACGTTTGCCGTATGAATTACCAAATTCGTATCTAATATTTTTAAAGTTAAAGTTTTAAGAAGATAATTCGGCCTATGAGGAACATGTTAAAAAGTATTAACTCAATTACTATTGGAGAATTTCAGTATTACGGATTTCGGGAATACCATTTGGCCAAGAGAAAAGGTATACATTTCAATTAATGACTTTTTGTTGCACATTCTCTCAGCATATATTATTAAAGAAGATCATTTAAAGGATATGAACATGATAAAGAATTCTTCATTTAATTATTAATTCAGTTCTTTGAAATTGAAGAAAGAAAATTTTCTTAGAAGAAAGCATTTAATATATATGTGAGTTGCATTATATAGTATGTTATTGAGGATGTTGTTTTTATGGAATGTTGAGAAATAGTTGAGTATATTTTAAAAGCTTTTTTACATACATTTGGGTTTTTTTAAACAATCTTATTGATTGTTTTTTTTGCCTGCTGTTATGTGATGAGTAACATTGAAATCACTGTTTGTAGTGAGATTTAATATATTCTGACTACAGCAAAAAAGGCAAATAAAATATTTTATATAATGTTCAAATTATGTTGTGTTATAAAAAATATAATATTATATATTATAACTGATTTTTTTCTTTTCTTTCACAGATCCTAATTCTTAAGTATGAAATTTTCAAACATTTAAATTATAAAAAATATCTGAAAAATATGTTTAGCATTTTTTTTAAATCGTCTACTCTCCAGGTAACTAAGTATTAAAACGCACCATGGGCTGTTTTTTCACACTGGAGAAGAAAGTGGGAAAGGATCCCATGTGACCTGAAAAAAAAATATTTGATTGGTTCATAACATTTTCCATTGTACCTATTGAAGGACTGCAAGCATCTTTGGAGAGATATCTCTGTGCTTACCTCCTGTCACTCTCATACAATGTTTTAATCATTCAACTAGCAATATGTTCTTATTGTAACAGTCTGTCAATACCTAAGCACTTATGGGGTAGATTTAGAAGTATCCTGTACCAACAATATGTCACTTTTTGTAACATAGTGATGGCACCAGACACTCCTTCATATTTACAAGGAGAGGAAAAGGCACTCTGTGTAGCTTTTCTTCTCCATGTAAATAAGACCTCATCATACAAACCACTTTGCGTTGAAAGGGCGTTCTATAGGTGTTGCTGTGGGTGTTTGCAAAGAAAACTCATAGAACAAGACACATCTCCAGCTTTATCAGAAATCATAAATCTGGACATGTGTGTGAATTCTGCACCATCCTCCAATTGGTGTAGCAAGGCACAATAAGGAGAATTGTTTTCATTTCTCCTCATTTTTTCTCTTTCAATATATGCTGCATTGCACAGCATACATTGAAGGAGAAAAATACCTTCACTGATTGTTTTTGTGCAGGAAGGTGTGTCTTCCTGCACAAAAACAAATTCCACACAACACAGATATCCTTGCACCATGGTGCAAGGGTGCCTGTGTCACTGCATGGCTGCAGTTTAAGCAGCAGTGCAGAGGGAAGCATAGACTTGCAACATATTTATGTACATATGTTGCATCCCTGTGCTTCAGAAGTACCACAGCACACTGCAGCTAAAGAGCTTACAGTGTCATGCTGCAGCACTTCCTTATAGTTCTGCACTTATACATTCACCATACACTACTAATGCATTCTATAGTCAATTATGCACTGGGCATACATTCAACCAAACTTTCAGACACTATCATACAAATATAGCTCTTTTTTTAACGAGAGAAGTTAGTTCTGAAAAGAACTTTTTTTTTCTTCTTTTTTGTTTTATATTTTTTTTGTTCTTTTTGGAACGATTTAGTTATTTTTTTGGTTTTTTTTCAAAAGAAAAAAAGAGAACCGGAGGAACAAAACAGTCAACTTCAGGAAAAAAATAAAAGTCTAACAGCGATGATTTCTCTGTGCTGTGCAGACTAGATCACAGACTGCTCTCCGTAGCAGAGTAGTTTGTTCCACTTGATACAGTGGATCGTTAATTCTGGACGTATGTCCGGATGTGCTGGCGATGAAGATGTAGCAGAAGTACTAGCCACTGCAGGTGGAGGGTTATCTCGAAGTCTTCTGCACTCCTCTCGAGCCAGGTTGACGGGGTGCAGAGTCTTGAGGTGCATCAGTGATGTCATTTGAGATGTCATCAGTGATGTCATCAGTGATGTCACTGACCATGTCATGAATGATGTAATATGTGACATCATCAGCAGTAAATTGCGGGCGCGTGAGTTATAGTTAGCAGAACTAACTATAACTGAGGAATTTCAATGGTTTTGTACAAGTGAAATGTCCAGCTAACTATAACAGCCCTGAAACCTATGGTTTTTTCAGTGAATTTCTGAGGTTTTTTTAAATGCTAATTCCTAACTATAACATGTCTGAAACCTATGTTTTTTTCAGTGAATATATATATATATATATATATATATATATATATATATATATGTATATACATACATACATCTTAAAACAGATTCCTCATTAAATCCTATGGGAGGGGTTTCTTGGGCAAAACATGCAATGCACCGGGCAAATGTATTACGCTATCCTGCTCAATAATATGAAGTGCAACACTTTTTAAAATGATCTAACTGCCCTAGTTTTTTTATGTCCTCCAGATAATTTTGATCAGGTTGAATTAAAAAGTTTGCAAAATTTGGGAAGCAACTGAAAACTCTCTTGTGGTGCGTAGGAAGTCACAAATGTAATCTGAAACCTAAAAAAACCTTTCAAGTGGAGGGGCCGTTGTTATCTCCAGTCCTATCCCAAACGTACCAATGACAACACAGATCACACAAACAAGGTTCTGTGTAGGAAAAAAGCAAATAAACTTCACAAAAAAACTGGACTTGAGTAAACAAAACATGCAAATATACAAGATACCACAAGAATGTGGCAAAAATAATAGAAAGCATATGCTCAGGCGCATGTTTATGACGGAATGGTCCATGTCCCCCATACTACCCTGAAATAACCTTATGAGAGAGTTTTAGAACAGAAGAAGTTGGTGGGATGTGAAGCACCCATACGCATTACAAATAATACACACGTTTCACTGGTGCTACGAGGTAAATGGAAACAAAACAGTGTCTGCATACATCTCTGCATCTTATGATGGAAGATAAACTAAAGACTAGAACAGGAAAACTGCTAGGATACCACGTAGAAGAGACATTGTAGGTAGGAAGGACCACAACATGTCTGTTCTCAAGAATGTGTTGCATTTATTTGAAGGTTTTAAAAATGCCACCTATTTCCGATGCACTGCAAATGGAAATTATGTGCAGAAACCGAGGGCTGAATGACCAGCCATCAATATCCCCCAACGACAGCTGCCTTAGAAACATGAATAGGCCTGATTCAAAGGACATTGCCTGAGTAAAGAGTCAATGTGCTAACCATATAGGCCAGAGGGAGCCACCAGTCCATTGGATGCCATTGTCGTGAGGAGAGGCCGCCATGATGACCTAACTGAGGACTGGAACCACAAGCTTCTGAACTCCCCCCTGCCCTTTGTGGGGAAGACCAAATGAAACATACTTTCGCATTGGAGGAGCGATGAGGACACCCAGCCACGTCCCCTGAAAAGCCACATGTATGATTCTCCCAAGGCAGACACTGCAACCACCGTGTGGGCAAGAGAGATGCTCTTGGAAACTCCAATTAGACAATCCATGCTGGTGTGGGCAGGACTGAGCTAAGGGCCAGAACACCCTAGGGGAACTTGTCTGCCAGACAGTGCTTCGGCACTGGAACATTTGTGACTTTTCTAACAGAGTTGGAGTTCGACGCCTATGGCTCAAACTACTAATGGGGCCAAACCTGAATGTCGCCTATAGTGAATGGGAAAATAACTACTGCCACTAGTGAAGGGGAAGAGGGACTCAGGGGACTGGCATTAAAACATTAGAGCCCCGACATCAGGGGACTAATTGTTTATGCTGTATTTCACTGTGTGGTCTTATGTAAATACTCATTTTGTCATAAATGAAATTATTTGACAGGACAATCATTTATTGCTGCTATTGAACATATTGTGAGTTGTGAGCCTTTGTTCACCCCCTGTACCTGCCTCCCCCCAAGAAGCCTTGGACTGGATCTACCACAGAGTCAAGTGCTGAAGGGATACTTGGCGCAGTGGTTAAGGATCCATTGAAGGTCAGGGCCCGGGATATCAGAAGTAAAAGGCCTCAACCCCCACGGTTGGGGCCAGTATCTCCTGCTTGCTCCTTGGCCCTCTGAATGGGGTTCTGACACCTTTCTTCTAAAGTTATAGAAGCCATTAGCCAATTACCTATCAAGGCCCAATAAGAGAAATGAACCTTGGGGAGATCCCGATTACTTTGTGTGTACATATAGAAAAACCACTTGTTGTGTGTTTTTTTCTTATCTACACTAAACGTAATAATAGGATAATTCAGTTCCTTCAAAAAGTATTTTGGCAAGTAGTAAAGGATAGCTCTACAAAAATATAAATTTTGTAAGATTGTGCATTTTAATTACCTTAGTAGAGCTAATCAATTCAATAGATGAATACTTTTTTCAATCATCTGACCGTATCAGCAAAAAAAGATAAGAAAATAGCATTCTGGGTAGTATATGGCCATTGGTAACATGGTAAATGTGTCATTCACATCTGTGTTTAGAGGCATTTAGTGAATAGGCCAATAAAGTGCCAAACAGCTCTTTGGTAGTCAGCAACGTGATAAGCTTGTAAAATGGCAATGATGTCTGCAAATGCTGCAATACAACATATATTAACCCACTTCAAAAACGCTACCATACTAGGATTGAGGTTATAGCAATAAAACACTATCTATGTAAACAGTACATCACCTTGTGGCATCTTTCTGTGGATGTGAATTTACTTGACGAATTTTCCATTGACAGAGACTCTAGTCCGAACTGGTAGGTGCATCCTAAAGGTGTGAAATTGCTTGACTACTACTACCCAGAGGAAACTCCATTTTCCAAGTGCAGCCCACAGAAAACTCCAACACTTCTGACTGAAAAAGGTCTCACCATCCAGAATGAAATCTCTAGCACGGTTCACTCTAAGTGAAGGCACAGAAGAAAAACATCAGTGTTAGTTTCATCAAAGGTAATGTGGTTGAAAATAAAGCCATGTGGGTCTCCTACCACAAGGAAGTCAAGGAGTGGTGTGAGACGGACCTTAGAGTATATCCTGCTACTGAAGATCAAAAAAGGCCTGCGTAAAGCCTACTATGTTGGATTCTTCATGTTTTTATAAACAGAAATATGAGGATTTCAGCCTTCCATCACAGCAATGGCCTAAATGCTTGCGGAATTGAGAGGCAAGCAGTCTACACACACACATGCACACACTATTTTGTGATTGAACAAGTATTCTATAGCAGAAGTTACTCCCATTAGCCTCATAAGAACAAGTACTAATCTTGTTCTGTATTGAGCACAGTTATCCAGCATACAAAAAGATAGGTGGCGGCAATATTTTGCAGACACACTGGTCTTTTGCATTGTATAGTCACTCATAATAGACTGAAAGGTGTCTAATATTCCATTTTCTTTCCAACCTAATTGATTCTACCCACCCCATATCTGTGGGACCTTACCTTTAGCCTATTTAGCTTTAGTCCTACTGATAATATAGGAGCAATATATTAAATCTGCTCATAGGCCATAATTTGATTTGCTTTCGGGGCGTCCCTCTGAAGTTTCTGTATCAGTAAATTTTAATTTTATTCAACACCTCTTGTTCTGGCTCCTTCCTTATTATGGCTTCTGTGTGTTGTTCTAGGAGCAGTGTAGATTTTTCATGAGGTTCTATAATCTTTTCGTTTGTGGAAGTAACAAGATGATGCGGAAGGATGTCCGTAGACCTATATATTTTTCTCAATCATTGGGTGAACCAGTAGATGACTGAGTTCTGATTCAACAGCCATGTTTATCTGTTGTGACCCTGGTTACAATAATATGGCCATTTTACATGAGTAGAGCATCTCCACAAACACCACTCCTTTACCTTGTAGCCCTGAATGTAAACCGGTGGATTTCTCGGAGAGTAATTTCATTGATTTGGGCATTCTATGGGAAACGGAGTATCACTGCTGTCCAATGAAAAGTATTCATATCGAAACCAAAGCAGACTCTTCGTGTTAGAAACAGGGCAGCTTTGATTCCAAAGAAGCATGTTTTCATAACTGAATGAGTATCAAATGGTTATAGGAAGCACAGATGATGGGAAGCATGAACGTCGTTTCATCAGAATGCCTGGGGTAGGGGAAGTGACATCATAGACTCTTTGACCTTGTTGATATCAACGGACGTGACTTAATATGATCTCTGGTCCTGAATCTTCCAAGGAAGTGATGTGACTTGACCGAAACCCGAATTGCATTGCAATTATTGACACCATTGAAGTTAAATTATATTTGTTTCACTTATAGAATCATCCAACACAAATGTCTCTTTTGGATCCACCTATGTTAGGGTGCTGACATAACCTTGGAAAGTGGTGGGATGTGTGTAATACAATACTTGCCCTAAATTGTACTCAGCAAACCGAATGAACCAGAGCTCTTTTGTAGGGGATTGGGAGAAAGGGGCTCTCACCGAAAGAACATTTGGAAAAAATGGGTCAAATACTGCATTTTAAAGCACATTTTACACATCAATCTGCTAAAAAGCCGTGGGCTATGAGAGGACACTTGTTAAATATAGAAGTCCTTTCATGGTGTGCCAAGCCATGAAATCAACGTAGCATAGGAATTGCCCCCGTTTTTTTAAAGCTTGCCATGGATGCCACAATATGCCAAAAATAACCTCCATTGTTCCAGGGCCAGCGTTTTACCATGGGTGCCTTCTATAAGCCATGGGTGCCTCCTTATGCCAATAATTACAATAATATACCAGTATTGGAATTTTCTTATTAATGTTATCTATGCATCATGGGAGATCCTTAAGTCAAAAATGACCTCTAGTATGATAGGGCTAGCATTTTGTGATGTTTCTTCCCCATCTATATTCTACAGCTGTCATCCTATATGCCAAGAATTGTTTCCAGTGTGCTAGCACAAGCATTTTGCCATTGGTGTCCCATACCAAGAATCACCTCCAGTATGCCTGAGTCAGCCTTTTCCTGTAGGTGTCCCATATATCAAGAATTATCTCTGGAATGCCAGATCCCTGTCTGTTTATTGCCTCCAGTATCCCAACACCAGTAATTTGCAAGGGCCATGAGCAGACTCACAAGTATAATACATTCAGACTCATGCCAATTTATGTTCGCGTACTCACACTCATTCTCACCTACTCACTCTTACTCAACCATTGTCACGCACTTGCACTCATTAATTCTTACTCTATTGCACTCAGACTTATGCTCACTCACACATTGTTACTCATTCTTACACTGATTAACTTTGTTATTCACTCACAATGACTTGCACTCACTCTTACCCTCATTCCACTATTCTCCATCACATTAACTCACACTCACTGACACTTAATCTCATTTATTGCTACTCCTATCACTTGCTGCCACTTTCACTCACACACATGCTCACATAGACCCATGCTTGTACATAAATATTCACTCTCTCACACAAACACACAAACACATTCACATCCGCAAGCATGCACACAACTTACATATAAAAACATTTTTTACCTACCTGATGCTCCAGCTTTTATTACACCAATAGTGACTATTGCACACTATTCACTTTTAGCGTAATTAAAAATTATCTATAAAGAAGGAGGGCAAAGCCGTTCCTGTCTTCTTGGCACTGATTTTGCCACCTCTGAGGCCATGGATTGCAAAGGAAGTGCCAGACGTCGCAGTGAGCTTGCCAGAGGTCGCAGCTGTGACCCTTAAATCACGTCCGTGGCTGCAAGACGATGCACTTCAACTCAATATTCTGAGAGACAAAGAAAAAACTCTTTAAAAAACTTAATTAACACTATTGTAGGTAATATACAGCCTTGCACGGGACGTATTCTGCATGTGACGTTATGCAAAGCAGCACCCCGAGCACAGTATCAAACATCGCGGCGGCAGAAATTGTTCCCTCACTCTAACTGCGCATGTCGACAAACTTCCTTGCTATTGGCCTATAAAGAACTCGGCTAAATTGCAAGATTTTCATCGTTATAGACTCTGATATTTGACTGTCCAGAGATCATTTCAATTGATAACACTGGTGAGAAGAATACATCTGTTCAACATGTTGTGATAACAAGTTGCGAAGGCTTTAATATTTACGTTATAGAAATGTCCTTTTTACATCGAAAATGCATTGCATTCCGATACATTACTTTAGTCAATTTTGTGTTAGCCAGGATTTATTTTTTAAAAGAAGCAGACCATTCATAAAGCTGAAATCAGACACATGGGCGTTCGCAGAAATGTTTCCAGGTCGGGGGCTAACCTGGCAAATAAAGGGGCGTGGCTAATGTTAATCAATAGGGGCAGGGCTAAATGGCAGACAATCAGGATCGGGTAAGTGGTGAATTCTGCATTTGAAACAGGACAACAATTAGAGCACACTTGAACCTAAAAAATTATCACCTAGCCCCTTAAAACTCATACATTCCCTGATCCCTAAAATTAGCCCCCTGACACCCCAAAACCCATAACCCATACCCGCCCTGACCCCTAAAATTTTCCCCCTGGCACCCCAAAACCCATACCCACCCTGAACCCTAAAATGCCCCCCCTGGTACCCAAAAACCCATACCCACCATGAACCTTAAAATTATCCCCCTGGCACCCCAAAACCCATACCCTCCCTGAACCCTAAAAGTACCCCCCTGGCCCCGTAAAACCCATACCCGCCCTGAACACTAAAATTACCTCCCTGGTACCCCAATACCCATACCCACCCTGAACCCTAAAATTATCCCCCTGGCACCCCAAAACCCCTACCCACACTGAACCATAAAATTACCCCCTGGCATACCAACACCCATACCCACCTAGAACCCTAAATTTACCCCCTGGCACCCCAAAACCCATACCCACGCCGGAACCCTAAAATTACCCCCTGGTACCCCAAAACCCATACCCACCATGAACCCTAAAATTATCCCCCTGGCACCACAAAACCCATACCCACCCTGAACCCTAAAATTACCCCTGCCCCCCCAAAACTCATACCCGCCCTGAGCCCTTAAAATTACCACCCTGGCCCTTAAAACCCATACCCGCCCTGAACCCTAAAATTACCCCCCTGGTACTCCAAAACCCATACCCACACTGAACCCTAAAATGACACCCTGGCACCCCAAAACGCATACCCACCCGGAACCCTAAAATTACCCCCTGGCACTCCAATCCCTAACACACCCTGAACCCTAAAATGACTCCTTGGCACCCTAAAACCCACACCCAACCTGAACCCTAAAGTTACCCCCTGGCACCTCAAAAGCTGAACACTGCAAGCTTACACTACATTTGCATATTCTGAGGGGACTGTCCTCCTTGACGTTTCCATGCATGTAAGTCTAGAACACCGTTCACTTAGAGTAACCTAGATATGCAGCCAATAGGTAATGCTGATTCAGTAGAATGCATTAAAGTTACTGGAACTTACTTAAAAACTGCTGCATGCTCTTCTGATACTATTCAGTGGAATCAGGCTGATCAGCAGCACTGTCGTCCTGGCATCCAGCCCCTTGCGAAGGTCTCACTGTGTAGATAGATATGGGTCAAATGTCTCCTTGTTTCTCGTCGGTGCCCTTGGATGCAAAAGGAGACAGATCCATGGCCTTTTTCACCATTCATCTGGTGAGCAGCACCGTGGATGTGTATTCCATACAAGTGCACAGACAACAGGGGGAAAGGGATGGCAGTGCAATTGACGCTTTTGCTTTGTAAAGTAATTCCTGCTTACGTCATAGCCAAGGGTTTGCACTTGTATGGAATACACATCTATACAAGTGCACAGACAGCAAACCCTGGGTTTATGATGCCAGCAGAAATTCCTATACAAAAGAAAAGCGTCACCTGCACTGGCCATCCCTTTCCCCCTGCTGTGCACATCTTCCCACTCCCACCCCATGCTCACATTCACAACACATCAAGGGCCAGATGTAGGTAATCCACAAATACCGAATTCTTAATACCAAATTTTACCGATTCGGTATTAAGAAATCGGTATTTCTTATGTAGGTAATGAATCGGTAAAAAAATCCTTTATATTCCTTAATACCGATTCGGTAATAAGGAATACCTACCCATTCATTCCTATGGGCTTGGAGGCCCATAGGGATGAATCTAAAGCCATTCTGTATTAGCGATTCGGTATTACCGAATCGGTAATACTGGGAGGTATTTCAAGGGTGCCAGGGTGTCCAAAGGACACCCTGTTGAACCCCTGAAATGTGCCTGTGTGCACATGTGGCGCACATACATGCCCTAAGGGCATGGATGTGTGCCACATGGCACTTAAAAAAACATTCAAAAGTGAATTTTTAAAGGAATTCGTTAATTACCACCAACTTGTAGTTGGTGGTAATTAACGAATTCTTAAAGCACATAAGCACTCTTTTATGTGCTTTCTACATTGCATTTACCGATTCGGTAAATACAGATTCGGTATTTACCGAATCATCACCTCCATTAGAAATGGCTAAATACCGGTCGGTAACCCTGAAATTTACCGAATTTCGGGGTTACCGACCGGTATTTAGCCACCTACATCTGGCCCTAAGTGTTTAGGTGAAATACCTGCCTTCAGTCAAGGATATCACCTCGGTGGCACCAGTCTAAAAGAAAACAAAGGGTGGGGGCAGTGAGGGTCGCTGAAACCGTTCAGAGGCGGGCTGGTTCTGGGCCTCTCAGAAGGGGTCATAAAAATCACATTCTCGGATGCTTAGCATTCAACCATGGCTCGTTCTTAGCAACTGGTGGTGGCTCAGGTCAAAGTAGGCGCTTTACAAGCGTAATATGCTACACAGAAAAAATACAGAAACACAACATCCGGGAAATCGTTAACACTCTAAGGGAATGAAATATTAAGTAAAACGTCAAACACAAACAGGAACTAAATCGCTGATATGGATTGCCTTTTTACATTCATTATTTATAAATTGATCAGTGTTTATGTCAGAATAAAGGGCATGATGTTAGAGCCTGATAAGGACCTGTTGCAACGTCCTCTGCGACCCGGGGGACCCGGCCCATTTAAAGCCCTGGCTGAGGGGGCAGTTCAGAGAAATCCCTGTTCTGGAATGAGGGCTGAGCAGGAAGTTTGTGGCGGGGAAGGAGGCTCATGGTTCCTGCGCGGCTTGTAGTGTGTCTTTTCCCTGCTAGTGGAGGTGCGTACTTCGGTCATGCTTCTGGGCTTCAGTCCAGTCCAGATCTGCGCATCCGAGTGTTTCACATTGTAAGTACCATGGATGCGTTGGTGAATGCTTTGCAGACACGTTCGGGTGAACTCTGTACTTTTGGTGACGTCATGTGTGAACGCAGCGCCCCGAAGTGAACTCACCAGTTAATGTAGGGTGACCAACTGGCATGGTTGCAAATTCAGGACGGTAAGTATAAAAATTCAGGACAAAGGGTCAAAATTCAGGATGAAAATTCAGGACAGAAGGTCAAAATTCAGGACAGATCTTCGGAACAAAAGGTACGTTTTACAGACACATCAGAGGAAGTTGTGCGATAGTATTAAAGTAAGTAAATAGACAACCACTTAAGTACAAGTCAAAATAAGTTTATATGAGGTTGAGACAATCGTGCACTTCACGTTTTTTTGGTATGCGCACAGCTTTGAGCAACTGTGCAGGTCTTTTGAGGTATTTCATATGATAATAATCTATTTATATGGTTACTGCACTGGGTTGTGCAGTCTGATATTTTGTTTACAACTCATGGTCATGAGCAGACATGTATGGTGAGAGAAGTGCTCAGGAAGATCTGCTCGGATAGACTTTGTTACTAGCATCTTATATCTGAGTGTCATTGTGAGATGTAACGCGGCAAGCATAGGTGAACTAAAAGGAGGCTTGCTGTGATTAACCCACTATAGGGAACGCATTATGGGTGTTTCACCAAGTAGAACTTAAAATATGGAATCTGACTTTGCTTATGGGGGCTTCGCAGAGAGTTGCACTAGCTGACGGAAGTCACAAAGGTGCTTTTCCCTGCAGCTTTCTTAAAGAAGGCACTGTCAATACACTATTATATAGTTTATTTTTGACAAATTGCCTATTGTTACAAACACAATATACATCTCAAGCACAGCCTATGGCACTATGAGGCTCTCCCTAAAACCTTACACCTAAAACAAAGCATGCAAACATTTACAATTACTAGTGTAACATTCGAGTAGCCGTTCGGTGTCAATCAAAATGTCATATGCATGATGTATGGATCCCATACATAAGCACACAGCAAATACAGAATAGTAATACATTGGCAAGGGAGTAGCCAGAAAATTGAAATACCTCACACTTTGAACTAAAGCTCTTATGGCACCAAGAAAGCAAAGTAAGTCGGCATAACCCTCCCCAGAAGAGCTCTCTTGTCCAAGGATCTAGCCATTCATCCTTCCATCAAACCCCTGACATCCACCATTTCAAATGTACTTTCTGTTATCTATTAATTTTTTCATCCACCATTCAGTCTTTCACCATTCATTCTGTGTTCCCATCTTTATCCAAACCTTTTCAACCATTTGCAAACCTATCCAACGTCTATCCTTCCATTCATCATTTCACTCATCCATCCCTCCATCCACCTTTTCACCCAATCCATCCATCATCCATCCACCCTTTCACCAAATCCATCCTTTCACTCATCCATCCACTCTTACACCAATCTATCCATTTATTCATCCATCCAACCATTTACCCTTTCACCCAAGCCATCCTTTCACTCATCCATCCACTCTTCCACCCATCCATCCACTCCCCCATCCAACCACTTACCCTTTCACCCATACAGCCACCCTTTCACTTATCCATCCATCAACCATCCACCCTTTCACCCAATCCTTCCTTTCACTCATCCATCATCAATCTACCATTTCACCCAATCCATCCTCTCACTCATCCACCCACTCTTCCACTCATGAACTCCATTCACTCACCCATCCAACCATTTACCTTTTCACTCAAGCCACCCTTTTACTCATCCATCCACTCTTCCACCCAGCCATCCATTCAGTCATCCAACCATCCATTCACCCTTACACTTATTAATTCATCAATCCATCTATCATTTCTCTCATCCATCCACCCATTCACTCACCCATCATCCACCCTTTCACACATCAATCCATCCTTTTACTGATCTATCTTTCATAATTGGTGGTGTGAAGGGTGGGAACCCCCAGGACAGCGCACACATGCGCACACTACTGTTCTTTCACATCCCCTACTGCTCACCTTTACTGGCACGATCAAATCTTTTTTACTGCTGCCTGAAGTCAGTCTGGTATTTTTCTAAATGCCCCTTGTATTTTTATTGCAGTTGTTTGTGTTTATTCTTGTATACAGACACACATGCACAAACATTTCTCTATCTCTCTCTCTCTCATTACAGACAATTAAAACAACAGATTGATTTACATTTCTTGAACAGTTTCATAGCAAGATAATGCGTTGTCCGTTCCTTTCACACTACAAAATGAAATGGCACCGGAGAGTAACAAGACCTCACAATTTATAGATCACAAGCAGGTACATTTGTTAGAAGATGCGCGTCTTCTTATGAGAGAAGGACAAGATTATGATTTCAACTGCACGGATCTCCTACTTGCATTTTTTCCAGGACCGACACCCCCCAGGGTACCCCCACTGCCTTCACTGTGCGCCCCAACTGCAAGAGGAGACTTCTTTTAACCCCGCAGTGCTCTACTGCTTCTCCTACCGTTTGTGTCATATCTAAGCTTCAACTTTGAACTTTACCTTCCGCTCAGCTCCTCAGTGATTTTAAGCTAAATAAGGCGCTTTAGAGGTTGCAGGGTGGGAAGTACGCTTTGGCAGCTCAAACTGTATGTGACAATCCGCCACAGACAGAATGACAATGGGCGGGAGGGGCTGTGAGGAGGAGTGCGAGGCGCCCCATCAGGGAGTTGAGGCCTCTGGAAGGAAACAGCTCTGCTCCCTTCAGGGCCCAGAATTACAGACAAAAGGCGTCCGTAAAAGCATGGGCGTCTGCAGGGGGGGCAAGGAGAGGGTGCTACAGGGGGGGGGCAAGCACCCCTCCTTGTCCCCCCCTGCAGACGCCCATGAATTCAGACATCACCATGGATATGTGATGTTGAATATTTTTGCATTATGCTTTAATTTAAATATGTTGTGGGAAATATCTAAATAAAACATTTTTGTAGAGGAAGATTGTAAGCAGCTTGCATTGAGAGGCACCAGAGGTGGTACTCAGAAGTGAAATAAGAACCGATATTCACAGCGACTGAGGGTGCGTAACACATTGGCGTACACTGAAAACCCTTTCGCTGTTTTTTTATTGAGGGGCTTTTAATGGATCTGAGGGACGCTGCTCACACTCCCTACGGGATTAAGAAAGGGTTCAGTCACAGTCATGTGAATACATTTAGCGATGGGATGGCGACCCCTGTCAAAAGTACGGCGTGTATCTCCCTGTAGACAGACATTTCTGAAAGGAAAGAGAAGGGAGAGTGACGGCTTTAGAATTGTCCAAGGCTTTATAATCTTATTAAAAAATTGCAGTTACAAAGCTACTGGCTAGTTCCTTGTGAAACCACATACTTAATACTATGCAGTAAGCCAGAAACCGTGATCAGCATTGTGGAGTCATTCTCGGTGTATTATGTTGTTGTTGTTATTCTTATTGTTATTATTATGTTTATTAATAATAATAATAATATTATTAGAAATTGGGTTACTGGTTGACTAGGGTGTGAGCCCTGGTGAAGCAGAAACTACAATCCTAGTCAGGGTAAGGCACAAGCAAACTGCAAAATTAACCTGTGCTCATCCCCTTGTAGCTTGGCACAGAGCAGTCCTTAGAGGCAATGTGTAAAGTATTTGTGCAACACTCCAAGCAGTAAAACACTGAAAACACCACACAAAGAAAAACAGAATTTACTTTAATAAATAAAACAAGACCAAAATGGTAAAAAATCCTATCAGTAGAACTGGACATATTAAAAGGTTTTAGGGAAAATAGCGCCAAGAAGTGTGAAGTGCCAAATGTTGCTATCTGGTTGTGCCGGACCGGGACAAAGTCAAAAGGTCAGGGCAATCGTGATAGAGCACAGATCAGCTACAGGGACCCAGTTAGGCTAGCTGAACAGAGAACCTTATATACTGGTTACCAGATCATTGCGTGGATCCGTGTCAAAGATGCGCTGTGCAGCGCGGTGACGCGTCTGTTCTGAGATTCGGCGAGGCTGGGGTGAGACATTCTGTTGCATCGACATCAATGATTCCATCAATGAAGCTTGTGAATCAAAGTCTGGAGTCGGCGATGCGTAGTGCAGTTGGGGCGATGAATCAGTTTTGAGGCATTGCGAGGCTGCAATGCGGAGTCCGTAATTGAGGCTGGCATTGGTGAGAGATGTGAGAGTTTGTGCTGAGGATGCATCGCACAGAGGGGGTTATGAAGGCGATGCAGGATGGTGTCATGATGTAAGTTTTTGCGATGGGTCCAATCCGCACAACTGCGGAGATGCATTGGTTCTGCTCAGGGTTGCACTGTGCAGCATAGGAGATGCGTCGGTTCCACTGGATTCATAGAGGCTGGCAAAGCACCTTAAGTCCACATTCAAGGGTCCAGGACTGGAGTGGCACCACTTAGGAGGGTAGACTCACCGATGGCAGAGTTCAGGTGTAGGTGCAAGGTTGTTGCAAGCCTGTTATGTCCCTAAGGCTTCAGATCAGGAGGCCAGCAACTAGCCCTTGGAGTCACTCTGGGTACAGGGCTCAAAAGATGCAGGTCCAGTCCTTCTCATCCAGGCAAGAGGGCAGCAAGCAGCAGGTCAGCACAGCAGGACTGCAGTTCCTTCTGAGCAGCAGTCTAGCAGAGTGGCAGTCCTTTTAGCAGCACAGGAGTTGTCCTTCCTGGCAGAGTATCCTCAGGCCCAGAAGTGTACCGAAGTGGTGATGTGTGAGGTCCTTCTTTTATACACAGTTATGCCTTTGAAGTGCACAGATTCCCTGACTTCCTGTCCCTGGTTCCAGACTAACTACAGGTGTATGCCGCCCTTTTTGTGGTGACAGGACACAGCTTATTCAGATGCAAGTGAGGCTGTGCACAGCTCCTCCCTCCCATTGTGTCAGTGATGGCCCGTCCAGTCACACCTAAGCTCCCATTGTGTGTGGCTGTCTAGGAGGAATGCACAAAGCCCAACTGTCAACTACACCCAGTCATGTGACAAGTGGCAGGCTGCGGGCACCAAATGGCTAAGGCAAGAAAATGCCAACTTTCTAAAAGGATCGTTACAAGAGGGCGACAGTGGCGCCCCCAACTGCTGCACTGCTGAAATGAGGAAACTTTCCTCGTAAAGTGAACCAAGTTATTCATTATTAAACCACAGTAGTCCATAGTAGTCCTCGAATTTGATGGCTTGCGTTTACTCCATGTAATCTTTGTTATAAAATCACTCCTGAGACAGCTGAGTTGAACTGGAATACTTTATTCCGCATTTTCAAATGCCGTATGTTGCCCATTAAGCTTATACATAGACATGTGCTGTCAACCTTCATTCGAGCCAACACTGTGAAACAACCCAATGCATTTCGAACTTATTTAGTTCTTCGTCAGGGGTACTTCAATAAATCAGAAAAAGCTGCATAAACAACATGCTTAATACCTAGAAATAATCATAATGCTGTAACCGATATCCATTGCCCTATTTTCTCATAACCTCCCTCCTTACCCCACCTCATGAATAATCACTGTCACAAAAATTGCTTGATAACGAAATAATGCCACCCTTATTAATAAATCCCTTTAAAAACATATGTGGGTCACCAACAACTATAATTCCCGTGTTTTTCTCTGCTTTAACCAAACACATGAATCCCTATCACACAAAAATGAAAATAAAGTGAGCACGAAGTGACACTAAACAACTCGCTACAACCCCTTTTACTCAAATTCACCAAAAGCGAAATGTGTTCTTTTACCTCATGAAGCCACAGCCGGCAGTTTAAAATATACGTGCCTTCCTTCAAACGCAAAAAATCATCACCCCCCTCCCAACCGAAACCTCTCTTAAAGCCTTCTCACTCACGTTTCCCTAATTAATCCCTAATGAAAGGAAACCCCGTGACCTGTGTGTCCTATGCTGCCTTCTATACCCATAATGCATTAACCAAGTTAATCTCGAACTGTGACCCAACTAATATCGAACAGATTCAACCTTGAAATAGTAAACAATAAAACAAATCAATGTTAACTTGTGATGTAAATTGCCATATGTAATCATGTTAAATCAATTGTGATAAATGAAACATAACAATCCGGTGCTTTAAAATCATTGCATTCTGTTCAACAAAAATCATGATGTATTGAGCAGCCTTAAAAATGTCCGTGCAACTTCATCTTAGTTCAAAGAATATATATATTTGCAGTTGTAACTTGATGAACCTTTCAACTGTTCACTCGAAATCTTTCGATATTATAACTCTCTAAAAGGAGCATTTTCAGAAATGTAATACAAAAATGGACCACCATAAGTTAGGATTTTACATTAGGATTCCAGAGACACCAAACATGAACCAGTTTTCCCTTTCTATTTGGAAACTACACCTATAAAATGCAATAACACAACTTCAATGTTATCCTACAGAAGAGGTATGCCTCTCAGTAGGGAAAGGGGAAGACTTATATGTTTTAAAAAGGAAGGTTTGGGCCATTTGTTTTGCCAGGTCGAGATGGCAGGTTAAAACTGCACACACAGTCTCTGCAAGGGCTCCTTTTGTGGGGGCACAATTATTGCTGCAGGCCCACTGGTAGGATTTAATTGGCAGACCCTGGGCACATGCAGTGCACTTTACTAAGGACGTATAAGTAAATTAAATATGCTAATTTTGTATAAGCAAACCTCACCATGTTTTGAGCAGTGAGCTTAAGCACTTAAGCACTGGTTAGCAGTGGTATAGTGTGCAGAGTCCTAAGGCCAGTAAAAACAAAGTCAGCTAAAATCGGAAGTCTGAAGGCAAAAAGGTAGGGGGAAACCATGCTGAGGATGCCAGGTCAAACAATTATTATTATTACTAGTATTACTATTAATATCCCCTTAACTGCTGGGGCATCCCCCTTAGTGCTCAGCCCTTTTTAGGCTATTTGAGGCAGTTCACTCTAAGGGTTCCATAACGTTGTCCACATAAGGTGTCCATGGCAAATTTGTGTTCCTTTTTTCAATAACCTAGGGATTCTAAAGGTACCCTGGGTTTGTGGATTTCCCGGAGGGGACTGAGAAAATAGGAAAAATATAGGTACATTTTGAGTATTTTGGGAAAAATAGAAAAGAGTGCTATGAATAAAAGTGTCTGTTTTTTTCCTCCTAAACATGGCATAAATAAACAGCTTGGTGTGGTCAAATCACCATCTTCCCAGCTTTCAGGAACATGCACAGCTGAATAAAAAACACAATATTTTGCAAAATTTTGGGCATTTTTCAAGTACCTAGCCCATTTTTTCTATTTTTTGTGCTCTCATCCTACTTATAGTTTGTGATGGAAACTAGTGTGAAACCCATGGGTGATCGAGGAAAGCTATCGATTTCTGGAATGTAGATAACATTCGGAATTCAGCTGTGGTCATATCTGTAGATCCTTCAAGGTTTTCCCAAAGAAACTAACTGTGGAAATAAAAAAACATTGAAAATGAGTAGAAAAAAACAGCAATATGTGACAATGTTTTCATCTGTAACTTTTTGTCATGCTGGCCTTTTAACAAAAGCATTATCCGTTACATCCAATAGACCTCTATAGAGTTTGTATGTTCTCCAAGAGCCCATGGTACCCATAGCTAACAACTGAGCTGCAATGTACAATGGTTTTTCATTGTGTTCCGAGTTTAGACCAATTAATTTGATCAAATATGATGACTGAAAAATGGGTATCAAGGAAACCTATGTATTTCTGAACTTGCCACATGATATGGAGTTTAGGAGCAGTGGTTATTTGTGCACCTCTGAATTTGTGGGTACTCTTACAAGCATATGATTTAGAGATAATTTTTTTTTAAATGTCTTCTTTCTTATACATTTGTTTACTTTTGAAAGACACAAATGCAATGAAATCCATTTGGTAATAGTAAATGTTCTGCTATTCTAAGCTCCCAGATATCTTCCGATACAAATGGTACCTCAATTGTGTGGATAGGCCTAGTGCCCATGACAGGAAATAGGCCAAAACACAACATGGATGCATCACATTTTTCCACTGAAAAAGAATCCTTTTTTCCCAATGTGGGTAGCTGTATATTTTGAAACCGGCACCTAGAGAAACCTAGTAAAGCTGTAAATTTTTTAAAACAAGAAACCTGGTCAGGGCAAGGTGACTTGTGTGGCTCTCACCAGTTTTTTTTAACAAGAAACCCTTGCAAGCCTCAAACTTTTTCGGTAATGGAAAAGTCTGGAATCTGTGAGGAACCACAAACTTCCTTCCAGCCAGCATTCCCTCAGGTCTCACAATAAAAATGATACCTTATTTGAGTGGGTAGGCTGTAAGAGGCTAGAGAGGATGTATAGATGAGGAGGCTGGGTATCCTTAGCAATGATGTCTTTTATTTCAATCTTGTTATATAGAAAACAAATTCTAAGGATGTTTCTTCTCTGTGGGATGATTTGAATCAGCATTCTTGTCTTTCTCATTCACAGGGGGAGGTATCCGGAATATCGAAGAAAGAACTAGGGATAAGTATGTATTTATGGTAGGGCTAATGCCGACCTATCACTTCACCTAATTGGGCTTGAGACTGGAAAAGGATGTGCAAGAAAATAAATGAAATGAGAGGAAAGACAGATAATATCTCCTCCTCCTCCAAATAATACACTCATCAAATATGGTCAGAGAGATCTGCTTGGTTGGCCCGTTTCCAGGGTAATGCATCAATGGTCCCACTTTTCCTATTGTTATAGACCGTCAAACTGGAAATATATGAATTGGAAGAATAATCCAGGGCACATACCTGGGACTCGTCTGATGGGGTCCACTCTAAGTATGACTGAAGCACACCTGGTGGCTTCTGGGATTCAAAGTGCAGAAGAAGATTACACATGTGATGTGGATACCATCAAAACCCCCTCGATCCCAGTGTAACCCTCCACCAGGAAAACAAGCTCTGGTACCCCGGGACTGACCCACTACACGCAACTCTCGTGATTCTCCTCCTCAAACTCTGGGGAGTATCAGTCGCTGACTTTCCGTCCTGGACCCTCTCCTTGAGGACAGCGTCCTCGTGCCATGTTCTGCTCTGTCTGTCTGGCTCCTCACTCCAACACATCCAGGCTGGCAAAGCCGGCTCTAGGGCGGTGCGAACGGTGCCATTGCACCGGGTGCTGACTGCCGGTGGGGGCGCCGAGCTGTTTCTTTCCGTTTTGCCTCCAGCAATTTTCAGCCAACAATAAAAATATCAAAGTAACTC
This sequence comes from Triturus cristatus, assembly GCF_964204655.1. NCBI lineage: Eukaryota > Metazoa > Chordata > Amphibia > Caudata > Salamandridae > Triturus > Triturus cristatus. The sequence goes on from NC_140584.1 coordinate 554,308,125, forward strand.
CAGTGATTAATGGTCTTTCTGGAGAGAAAGGTCAGGGTTTTTTTCTCGTGGACGTTTTTACTCATTCGGAGGTAACACAGAGGCCTTATGCAAAGAACTTGTACCATGCAGATCACAATGTGCATGTAATGTAAATTGGTCAGCCGTTTACTGCATTTGTCACAGAGATCAGTTTGTTACTTGCAGTTTATAAGTTAGAATCCTAATGTAGTACAGTGAGCTATTAACTGTCATCAAAGAACTGCAAGACAACTTCAAGATATAGGCTGGAGCGTTATGATTTTTCCCCAGTCTTTCATTATCACAACGTTTCAAAGTGGGTTTATCAGGGTAAAAATTATTAAAAACAACCACCAACCATGTTTTTTTATTTTTTTATTTAAAGGGCGTCATTTATGAGAAGTGTTGCATCGTTGCGTGAAAGCAGCGATGCAACACTTTTCAGTGCGCCCTCCTTGCGACACCATTGATGCGTCATATTTACTGTATGACGCATCATGTCGCAAGGAATTACAGATACAACAGTATTTCTGACTTATCTGTCGGCGCAAAACTGATGCATTGCTGGGGTGTGTCTGAAAACAGACGAAACTCCAGCAATGTATCCTTTCACATGGGGAAAGCCCCACGTGAAAGGGCCTGCTTCAGTCTTATGCCTGCCTCACAGCAAGACTCACGCAATGCCGTCCTAGAAAGTGGCGCAGTGAAATCACATAGATTTCAATGCGCCACTTCCACGAGGCTTTTTGCAGGGGAACGCCCTCTCTGCATACATTATACCTGGCACAGGTATAATGTGGTGCATGGTTTTACAAAGTGACGAATCTGCCTAGATGTATCACTTTGTAAATAGAGCACAACATGGCGCATTTTTTACGCTGCCGGTGCGTCACAAAAAGTGACGCATGGATGGCGTAAAAGTGACACAAGGGCTCATAAATAAGCCCCTAAGTTTGTGCTTCTCCAGACCAAGCACTCTCAAACTATTATGTCTACCAGTATGGATGACGTGACTCCACCTTGTAGTCCGCTGTCTTACATAACATTTCATGTACACTGATTTACACACCTATGGTTGATTGTCTCTGTGTAGTTAGTGTGTGTGCGATGTAAAGTGCTCTGACACCCTACAAAAGTATGAGTGGTGCTAAATAATTAATTAAAAGCATCTGAGAGAGAGTCTTTATGGAGACTTCAGGGGTACTGTGTAAGGATGGTAGTGAGGGAATCCGTGGTCATTAGGGGGGGCTCCAACAAACATTGTCGCACAGGGTGCCACCAGCACTAAAGCCGGCCCTGCAGGCTGGAGTCTTATTCCATAATTCCCAGTCAACTTTCTCCGTGTCTTGTTCCTTGTTCCATGCTGCTGAACTCCTCTTCCGGTCCTGTAGCCTCCTTTTCGTGCCGTCGATCTCCCTCTGATTGATCCTTCAATCCTGCAGCTCTGGCTCCCTGCTTAAAGAAATATCCCTCCTATAAGTTCCTTGTTGGTGCCAGCTCTGACGTCGTAACCCTTACCTTTCTCTTTTGAAAGGGTTCCTGGCATTGGTGTGGCTCACAGCGAGGATGGCGTGGCAGACTGCATGTAAGAAGGAGGTTTATGGGGCCTGACATTTCACATAGGCATAGTTCACGCAACAAGAAATGTCCCAAAACGCAACATGGATACATCATATTTTTCTATTCAAAACAGACTCTATTTTTGCAGAGTGAGTGGCTGTTGATTTTAGGCACCAGCTCAGCCAGCACCAAAGAGTAACCCAGAAAACTTGCACATTTTCGAAAATTAGACACATGGGGGAATCCATAGAGGGGTGAATTGCACAGTTCTCGCCATGTTTTTCGTTACCCAGAATCCCTTGCAAACCTTAAACTTTGACTAAAAAGACATTTTCCTCACATTTGTGGGATTGAAAGTTCTGTAAACTGTGCTGAGTCACAAATAACCTTCCACCCAACATTCCCCAAGTCTCCTGACACAAACGGTACCTCACTTGTGTGGGTAGGCCAGGTGCCCGTGGCAGGAAATGGCACAAAACACTACATGGATACATAACATTTTTCAACTCAAAACGGACCCTTTTTTGCAAAGTGGGTCACTGTGGATTTTGGGCCTTAGCTCAGGCGGGACCTGGGGAAACCTAACACACTTGCACATTTTGGAAAACTAGACACCAGTAGGAATCCAGGGAGGGGTGACTTTGCATGGCTCTCACCAGGTTTTTATACCCAGAATCCCTTGCAAACCTCAAACTTTGACTAAAAACACACTTTCCTCACATTTCTGTGATGAAAGGTTCTGGAATCTGTGTGGAGTCACAATCTTACTTCCAGCCAGATTCCCCTCATGTCTCCCAACAAAAATTATACCTGACGTGTGGGTAGCCCTAGTTTCCGAAACAGGAAACGTCCCAAAATGCAACATGGATTAATGTTGAGTAACTGTGGATTTTGGACCCTATGTCAGCCAGCACCTAGGGAAACCTAGAAAAGTTGCACATTTTGCAACATTCAGCACATTGGAAATCCAGTGTAGGGTGACTTGTGCAGCTCTCACCAGGTTTTTCTCCCCCAGAATCTCTTGCAAACCTCATAATTTGACTTGAAAAACATATTTCATAACATTTTTATGATGGAAAGTTCTGAACACATACGGGGAGCTACAAACTTCTTTCCAAAAGCATTGACCCAAGTCTCCCAATAAAAATGGCACCTCACTTGTGTGACTAGCCCTAGTGGTTGCGATAGGAAATGGTCCAAAGCGCAACATGGCTACATCACAGTTTCCCCATCAGCATTGTCCTTTTTTTTGCAAAGTGGTTAGCTATGGATGTTGGGCCCTAGCTCAGCAGGCACCTAGGGAAACCTAGAAAACATGAAATTGTTTGAAAACTAAACACCTGGGGAAGTCCAGGGCGGGGTGACTTGTGTGGCTCTCACCAGGGAATTTTACCCAGAAGCCTTTGAAAATGTCAAACTTTGGTATGAAACACACATTTTTGTCACAATTTTGTGACGGAAAGTTCTGGAATCTTTGGAGAGCCACACATCTCTTACCACCCTGAGTTCCCACCTGTCTCCCGATAAGAACAGTACCCCTACTTGTATGGGTGGGCCAAGAGATCACGATATAAAAGACCCTAAAGTGCACAATTGAGAGGTAAGGAATAGGGGTAGCTGCTGTATTTGAGGCTGAGCTGTGGTGGCACCCATGAAAACCTATGAATCACAGACATTTTTGAAAGGTAGACAAGCAGGGGAGGCCAGGGTACTGTGCCTTGCATGGATCCCACAAGGTTGACTTACCCACAATGTTCTTCAAACCTCAAACTTTGCCTGGAACAACACATTTACTTTACATTTCTGTGATGGAAACGTCTGGAATCCACAGTAATCTATAAAATTACCATCCAGCATATAAATAAAGCAATAAAACACTGCCCTACTTGTGTGGCTGGGCCTAGTGCACACAACAGAAATGGATCAAAGCAAGGTCAATGGGAGGCCCCTGATGAGGGCATTAGCCTGTTTTCACTGCCCCTTAACACCAATGTTTTTCAGTGAAAACTGACCTGTATGTCTGCGCATAGAAATTAGGTGGGTAGACATAGAGGTCAGCCGCAGATGGCCCTTACTCAGTTGGAACATGGGAGGAGTGCAACAATGCCATAGATGGAGTAGTCTTCTCCACGATTACACCAACAGTCCGTCCGCATTTATATATCGGGCAGGCAGACCATTATCTTCATGGTAAGGATATTCTATTGTCATTTCAATAAAGTATCCTCACCGCCACAGATATAAACCTGTTACTATTTGTTCTTAAAGTTAATTCATTATCTACATTGGCTGGGTTTAGCACAACCAGAAATACTAGCTTCAAATCACAAACAGTTATCTAAGTATCTGAATATTGATACCAAGTACACTGAAGTTGAGCCAAAAATCCACTCCAATGCTCCAACCGCTTTATGGTCCAATGACATGCCATTCACGCACCACACACAAGACTTTGATACCTCTGGCCAAGGTACCATCCAACGGATCAGTGCACCCTCATCAGTATACCATCGCCATTCAAGGGCCCATTACATTCATATTACCCTAGAACGGAGTCCCCATTCAGGCCAACCTCTCAACCAATCATCAACCAAATTGAACACAAACATGCCACAAGCAAACCTCTATAAGCACATATGTCCAGACATGTTGACAGATTGTGCATCCACAACCTTCACAAATGAATAAACAGTTTGACTACATTTTTTACCACCTGTCAAGTAACCACCTCCATTCTGAATATTATCGAACGCATGCCTAGTGAACCTTTGCTAATGGCTCCCATGACCCATGAGATTCTGAAAGATATGAATTACATGTGCACAGGAACTTTCCAACTAACCGAGCCACCGGTGGTACACTGTAGACTCTTGTAGCATTCTTGAACCCATTACTTACAGGATGCCTTCTGGAAGTTCCTAAGATTCCATGGTTTCATAGGAACTTTAGTCAGATGACTTTTGTCTGATGAGACCTGAAGACTAACTATAGGTGGAATTATCGGGACCCCCTCCCTAAGTTGCTTTCAAAACATGTTATGGTTCACCAGGAGATACCATATACAAACAGACAGGATCTCTGCTTACATTTGTTTGAAATACAATCATATACAAGCTTGGAATCTGTTCACTGTCTTGTTCTATGTTGTTGTGTACATATTAGTTCACTGTCTGATCACTGCATCGTCTGCAATAATTTTGAAACATCGTGAAATGTATATTGTCCTGATGCTAAAAATGAGAAAATAATCATCATGCAATAAATTGTATCTTGTATCCTTTATCAATAACATTAATTATGATACATGTTACTCATTGAATTTGCACACTTTCAAAGCAAGTAGAAGTGTTGGTGAATTAGTCCCGCAGGACATTTGTTCGACTTATTACACTTTCTCTGATTCTGGTGGGCAATAAGGGGGGTCCTTGTGTTGTATACAAGAGTTACCTGAAAAGCACCTCAGAATCTAGTCAAGACTTTACATTTTTGCCACACATGGTACTCTGTGACAATGTGGCTTATGTTCAGTCCACAATTATGTGCAGGGTGGAGACTATAATGCACTTGTCAATTGGCATACAGAACACCTACCATGTTCTGACAGCAGATAAAGGTTTGGACAAGGTCATAATCAAGTCCATGATTTCCTCAATTAGAGGAACAAAAATTCTACAACTGTTTGCCTAGTGAGGCATTGGCCCGTGGAAGATAAGTATCCATGCACAGTAATTGAAAGGTATACCTTACAGCAGATCCACCCCAGTCAATTTACCAATATTCACTTTTGCATGGTACAACATAAAGCAAGTAAGAAAACACAGGGCTGGCTGAGACGGGCATCGGGGACAGTAAACACAACTCTCCTGCCTCTTTCCTTGCTTAGAGCAGACACTACAACGACAACCTGGTTGAGTCTTTTTAGCTGTTTCAGGAATGCGATCAGTAAAGTGACAATCCTGAAGCCTTTCAACGTCTGCCACAGCACCTGAAGGGGAACTCAGCAACTGTGAGGGGAATCTCAGCTAGAGTTTCAGGAGTTGTTCAACGGATGGCCATTGTGTTGACTCTATTTTGGTATTTGCCTTTTGGCATAAACGGACCAGAAACACACTTTAAATAATAGCTCAGTCCTTTTTCTCTTCATATACCAGAGCGTTCTCCATGATTTTCTGATTTGAACCTCAGGTCATGACAAGACACAGATCATTCAGGGCTTCCATGTTGGATCAATGGGTGCAATTGGGTAGCCTTTCGCACTTTTGATGTGATATTCCGCATTGACTTGCTTAGCTATTCTGCTTCCCATTGTTCTGCTCCTCATGCTATACTGATTTTATTCCCCATCGTTTTTCAATATTTTATTGCACGTTGCTAAATTTGAGTTTGAAGGTTTGTGGCACTGAATCTTGTGCAATGATTTAGCTAAAAGGGGGTAATGGTGCAGGTCTTTGGAGAAATTACACACATGTGAATGGAAATTTGGAAAAGCAATAGCCGTGCAGCAGCTCAGTGGCACCGGATAAACATTCAGTACGTTTAAAGCAGGCATGGAACTGTGTAGGGGAGTGACAATCTGACGAAAGGAGGCAGAAGGGGTAAAATAAGTTGTGGAATATTACACGTGTGAAATGAACATTGATTTTTCTTCAGTAAAATGTCTAATAATTAGTTATGTTGTGTAGGACTGGGCTGTTATATTGTAGTATAAGTTATATAGTGCTTCTAATCTGATATTTAGGCACCAAAGTGCATTTACAGAGGCGGATTGTATGCTTCACCTTAGGGAAGTGCTTGGTAGACAGAGTTTTTTTGTTTGGGTACTTTATTTAATATTTTAATCAGAGTCAATTATATACAATTAAATAGTCCCAAAGCAAATACGGTAAACATGATCCATGAAAGGATGCATAAGATCCTTCTCAAGCAGATGCTAAGCAATAATGTTTTTTGAGGTTTTTAGACCAGTCTGAATACCTGTTGTCTCCTGAAGCACTTAAACCTTTCTGATAATCAATGATTTCAGTAAATACTTAACCACTGCTTAGACAGTGCAGAGAAAAGTAAAAGTACAGGAGATTTGACAATACATTTATATTTTATGTCTAATTCACAAACGTTCCCATAGCTACACCTTGAAAGTTGCAGCAGGGGAAGGATTCCAGTTGCTATACTGGGAATATTATGTGACATCTGCCTCGGATTCCTACACCCACTGCGCATAAGGAAGATTCAAGCACACCAGGAATGGAGCCCACTGTGCAAATGAGCACGTTTTTCTTTTTTCCTGCGGGCTCAGCATTTTTCCCTGTAGCGGAAGCTCTTTCTCTACAGCTCTGCCAGATCAAGGTGCTACCGACTGCCATCCTTGAAGAGAACTTATTCTAGCCCTTGGCTGGAGCACATTTCTGACGTTTGACAGCAGGAAGGGGTTTGACCAGAATGCCCACACATGTACTTCTTTATCAACATTAACAAACTTACAAGGCTAACTATGATTCTCAATGCCCACCTCCCCTTGCAGGGGATTTGTTACTGAAGATTCCACACTTACAGGATCAATCCATAACAGTAAATCCATTTACATCTGCCAGGAATCTTTTCACAAACTTACATTTATAGTCAAAAATACCTTAATGAATCAGAGACAAAACGCTTGTATAAAAAGTTTAATTACTGATAGTCTCCAAAAAATCACCTCCAAAGTTTTTTTTCAGAATCCTGTGTTCATCATTCTAAGTGGGGTCACCGACACTCCGCAATAACTTCTTGGTTCAAAAACTTCTCATCACAAATAATATTTATGCAACGCTTTGGCGGTAGATTTATTATTTTAAAAAATGGCATGTTGCTGTCATCCCTTGCACTGGCACACAAACAGACTTCTCAACCCCCCCCCCCCCAACTTTTACGCCGCCATGGTGCAGAGGTGTGTGCGTGTTGACTAACATATGATTTCTTTTAGAATCCCACAATTCCAGTACAGAAATTCTACACATATACAAACTCTAATACATTCTGCACATTGGATGTGTGCTGTACAGTGCAGCACGCATGGATTGTGTGAAACATTTGAATACATAAAAAAGGGTCTGACTATCTTAGTAGATTGGGCTTTGTGCAAAAAATTACAGTTGTCAGTAGTGACCTGCCCTTTTCACATAGATGTAACTCTGCCTTGCTGCAAAATGGTGCAAAGCAACAGAAAACGCTATTTGCACTTAAAAAATGGCACCTTTCCAACAGAAGATACTTTTGCACTGGAAATTAAATATCCTTCCAAGACTTGTGCTGCTTTGCGTCACTTTTTGTCACTTTGCACCAACACAAAATCTTATACATTTCTGGGTATGTTTTGCAACCGATTTACACTTGCAGGTTAAAAAAACAAGAGGCAATACATGCAAACGTTTTCTGCATCCATCTGTGTGTTCTATTTCTGCATTTCATATATTTGGAATGGGAAGTTATCTACAGTTGAAAGTTCATGGTAAGTTCCGGAATAAACCAGGAACACATACAATTTGTGCCTAATCTGCTAGAATGTTAAAAGAAGTACAATTACCATTCACACTCATTCAAGCACTAGTTAGTGGCAGTGGCAGCTTCTGTTTAAAAAACATGGAGGTGCGTGATTGCACCAAACTCACCATTAATGCCGCACTTCTTCCCGGTGTTCCACGAGCAGAAATTCAAGGACTTCCTTCCTGCTCAGTGGAATGCGAATCCAACCAATCCTAGAGCTGCTGTCATCAGTGTGAGAGCATTAGAGGTTTGGTGGGAGCAGGCTAACCCAGCGCTCATTTTGAGGCTGGTGGCCTGTACCTGTATTCCACCGCGATTGCTGGGTCTACAGTGCGCATGTAGGTAGCCAGCCGGCCAACCAACATGCGCAACTGAAAGGGGCAGCAATAATACTGCAATAGCAGGATTCAGCCCCGCCCTGCCCCCTGCCTCATGCTTGTGTTGTACACAGCGTGAGCAGTTGGTGGAAAAATAAAATGGCATTATTCTGCCATTTTAATTTATTGTGTTTGCCTGCTGCACTTGCAGCAGATGAGGCGATGCTCCTCCGCTCTTCTGGAGGAGCTGCTGCTGGTTAGTGGTCTTACAGACCGATGGGTAATTTCAAATACTGCTCTTCATGTAATGTTTTACTTACTACTTAGGAATGCATTACATGTAGAATAGAAGAAGAGTGCTGGCAAAATGAACTGGCTGTTAGTGCATGGTCATGTCATCCCCTCCTTTATACTTATTAAAGGGTCAATATTTAATCAGAAAAGTCATTGAACTGACCAGAGTGGTGGTGGGATAATACGCGAAAATAAGGTGGATTTTAGCCACTATAACAACTAGACGTGTTGAGACAGGAAACAGCCTTTTCAACGCAACCGTTACAACGCATGCCATTACATCGCATGCCGTTTCAATGCAAAATGTGTGCAGCAGTGGATAGAAGGTGTTCGATTTAACTCCAACACCTTCCCTACTGTTGCACACACTGGAGTTGGAATAGAAAATTAATCTATTCCAACTTCCAGAGCTCCCCCGACAGAAAGCCGGGGTAAAGTTTTGCGTTGCAATGGCACGCGATGTAATGGCATGTGTTGTAACATCACATATTCATTGAGATGCAATCTCGGCTCAAATTTTGTTCACCAAAAATTGCATTCTAGCACTTCAGGTGCACCTTACATTTCAGGAAGGGGTTTGAACTCACCATTAAATTCAGTGCTCAAGAAGACGAAATATTATGTATTCATTTGTAACATGAATTTTCTGTCCTTGCTTTCTTTAATTATTAGTCAGGAATCTTTAACGCAACCTTAGAACACATTTATAAGTGCTTTCTATTTATATTTGCTGTTTGAAGTATGTGCAGATAATGGCTAAAGATACCGGCTCTGGATGATTTCGTTTATTTCTGTAGTGCAGGACATTAAACTACCAGTGATGCCGCTCAGGTGGCAGCCCTAGTTCCGACAGAGGATAGCTTGTGGTAATGTCATTTAGGCACTGTGTAGTGGTCTTTGAATCAGCCTGGCCCTGCTTCTTGTACTCGTTGTTGTAAAGGGAGTACACATTGGATATAAAATAGGATATAACATATTTTTATTGAGCCTGGTGGCACACAGCAAACATTTCTAATCTCCTTTCAACTGTGCTGCTACCAGGTTGCCAAACAAGAGCATGGAAACTTGCGATGTCAAGATTGGACGTCACAACCTGCAGTACCAACACAACACTCGTACACCTACATTCTAAAAATACTGGCACAGGGCCTTGCCATGTGTAAGAAACTGGGTTGTTGGTTGACTTGGGTGTACGCCCTGGTCAAGCAGCAACCACAATCCTTGTCAAGATAAGGCACAAGCAACCCCCAAATTAACCTGTGCTCACCTCCTTGGTAGCTTGGCAAAGAGCAGTATGGTTTAACTTAGAGGCAATATGTAAAGTATTTGGGCAACACTTTATACAGTAAAATAGTAAAAGCACACCATAGAAGGTGCCCACCATTGGTTTGGAAAAATAGAGTAAGTTTTATTAAATAAAACATGGCCAAAATTACAAAAATCCAATGAGTAGAGCTGGAGATATTGAATGTTGAAGTGTATAATGGAAAATAGCATCAAAAAGCACAAAGAACCAATAGGGAATATCTGTTTGCTCTGGAATGGGACAAAGTCACAAGTTCAAGCTGATGGTGATGGATCGTGGGCCAGCTACAGAAACCAACTTAGTCCCACTGAACAAAGTACCTTAAATCCTGGTTGCAGAGCGTTGCGTGGATCCAAATCGAAGCAGCACAGTGCAGCCAAGTGATGCATCAGTTAACAGATGTGGCGAGGCTGCGGTGAGAGGTCCTGTTGTGTTGATGCCAAGTATCCCATCAATGCAAAGTCTGGGCATTGAAGATACAGCGCGCAGCTGGCATCGTAATCCGTTATTGAGAGCAACATGGGAATCTTAGCTTCGCCGAGCCTGTGCTTCCTTGTAGCTACATGTGTGAGGAATCTGTGCCTTCCTGCTGCACAAGCTATTTTGGACGCCCCTCATGAACGGCTATGTGGTTGCAAGCATTAGCAGTTGCTAGTTTGTTTCGTGGCTAGCGATGTGAGCGCGTTACTACGCTCGTATCTGCATTTGCTTGCTTGCTAACTCGCCATGATGTCATCAGGCCACGTAGCATTACAACTTGGGGGCCATTTTAAATCAGGATTTCTCCCATTTTAAATACTCTCAAAGGTGGAAGTGAGTGTGACGCTTCTGATTGTGTGCATTCAGTGAACGTGAAAAATACTTTCTTCATGCATCGAGCCAAATTGGTCTTGAGGGCGAGACTACAGGGTTGACTTCCCATTGACACTTCTCTTTATTTTTCAGCAACGAGACCTGTGAACAGGTGGCATAAGGGTCAACAATATTTAACCAATTTGACTAAATCTGTATGGACATCCTCAATATGAGCAAGAGAAGAATGACAAATTGCAGCTCTAGAAGTTCACATTATATTCAGCTTGAGTACTTTTGTCGTTATCACTATTCCCAACTTTCATTCACTATGCTCATCTTTGTGCACTGTTCCTGCAGGCCCCTATTCGACTAAACCATAACCCCTCAGAATGTTTAAGATCATGAAATGATGAATGTGTTCATTTTGTAGATGTTTTATGCATTTGTTAAAAACATTCGAAACTTTGAACATTGTTATCAAAAAAGTTTAGGAACTAAACACATTCTTCGTGTTACTCTTGTCTTTTGCCCTTTTCCTTCAGAAGCAATGCATGAAAAATTGAAAAAGTTTTTTGTAGTGTAGCCTATATTTTCATTTGATATAGGGTTCAAATGTTTCCATGGGAACTACTGCTCTTTGATCATTTTCTTCAGTTCTCGAAAGCACCATAAGGATAGGGTCCACAGTATGCTCAGTAAGAAGAGGATATGATCTTGTTTCATGGCAGCCATTGGACCGTGAGCCATAAGATGTACCGGTCTTTGAGCCCACAGGTCCCTCAGCACCAGAATATGGCTTGTAGTCATACCTCCAAGAATCTTTTTACAATTTTCTCTAGAGACATTTTGCAACTATTGACATGCCCTCAAAGGTAGTGTATTGTGTGTATTTGGTCTTTTTTTATACCTATTTGGGCCACTGCATTTTGAAATATTTGACGAGATGCAATTGATATGCTTCTAAACTATTAAGATACATTGATCATACATACAACATGTTTCCTTCTTTGGAAGGGATTAGTGGCAGTATTTTCTTGATTTTCTTACTACAGTGGTAAACTACGATATGGGGCCTATCACCTCTTCGTAGGAGATTCATGGCTATAGTAGACGTCAGACCAGAATTCATTTTGAAGGTTAAAGAATACCTTGATCTTGTAAGGGATGTGTATGTATCCATTAACAAAGCCACATATAGCACATTTCAATAGCCCGTTTCTAATGAGGCAATGAGCAGAATATGAAATGAGCTGTGTGTGGAATAAAACTCATTACAAGAATTATTTATAGAATTGCACATCCAATTTGACAAATGGAAAGATTGAAAACTGAGTTCTGATTGCAGCATTCACAGAAATGAGTTCATGTTTTGTGTTAAAATACAAAGAAAGTTTTTACAACAATGTGGCTACCTTGAAAAAAATAATTGTAACAGGAGTAAATTGCTATTACAATTAAACTGAAAATTGTCTTTTTGTACATGCAACAGGGATACACACTTAATTGTTCTACATTGTATTAGAATATATCCCTACATTTAATTACTAGGAAATTCGTTTTCATTTTAAAATATTTAATAGGCAGTCAAAACGCCTTTTGAGAGTTAGCATTATTGCAAGGACTGTCCTCAATGTGTTCACAATCTGAATACATTTTTTCAGAAAATAGTTCACCTGTACAGCTGCTCTTTTCTGTCAATATGGCAACACACAGTAACTGTTCAGATAATCAAAACTCGTCCAAGATATGAGACACCTCAACACCAACTGATTATACAGATCAATATTGTGGCATCCACAAGTTTCCTAAAGATTGAGGCATGGATTAAGCCACGATTAATCCACACCTCATGGTTATCAGCTGTTATTTAGTATAAGACCTATAAAACCATCTAGCGTCAAAAGGCTAGTCTTAATTATATATCTCCAAGAAAATGTATGAGTCCAGCTCAGGCATGCGAAAGAGCAATCATATCAGGGTCTGGGTATGAGGCAGATAAGAGTGGAATTGGGGCTCAACCATGTATCCTAGGTTCAGTTTGTGCATTCAAGATAGAGCCACCTCTCTGTGTTTAATGTGTGCCATTGTTTGCCAGTGCTGTTCACCAACTCCCAGTTCTTGGCACCAGACTTCATTATGACAACTGAGACCACCAAGCTTTTGCATGTTACTGTGTGACATCAAGGGGCAGAGAAAAGCAGCATATGCAGTTAAAAGCCATTTCTGCATCTCCTTTCTACTTCTGGCAATGTAGTGAAACGTTGAAACCTTTTTTATTCGCCTTCCCATGTGCTCAACAGAGCGCCACAAAAAGACTGGCTGCCACTCAAGCCTTCTATATCTATACAATCGAGTTGCTACAATAGAGCTCTCTGCTTTATAGCCCCCAGTGCATTGATTAATAGTAAACAGATGGCTTCTAATTCACTCTAAAAAAAACAACAAAAAACTGCGATGACCTGTAGAACCAACTCCTCTTTGCGCAACCGTGTCTATTACTCAGAGGACTGTGTATTACTCAGGACTGGTCAGTGCTGTGCTCATTTTGGAGAGCAACATGTAGGCCGAGTACCTTGACTGTCCGCATCGCTTAGCGAAAGACTTCACATCTCTGAAGGATGCAGTGCACGCAGACAGCTGATTGCACATCCAGAAACTACAATTCCCATAAAGCCACAAAACTCTCATGAGGTTTATGAAAGCGTAATTGCCAGTCACAGCTCGATACAGAAAAATATTTTGAGGAATTAATTCGGATTTTGGAAGCAAACTTAAATAGTTTAAAATATTGTTTCAGAGATTGACTTGAAAGAATATAAACGTACACTTTTGTTGCACATTTTTTATTGTGAGCTGCGTGAGAAATGGAAGGGTTCCTCAGCACCTGCATATGTTGTCAATGTCAATATTTTTCATGATGTACATATCTGTATTTAAGGTAGTGGTAAGAGTTTAGGAAAGTAAGTCATTGGTAACGGTATGACTATATACTCTCCATGTGTTATGTGTATTTGTAAAGTGCACTATCACCCGCAAGGGTATCCTGGCGCTGATTAAAGTCGGTTCATATTACAGTTTAAGAAACAGCATTGAATAGATCACAGCTCTCACAGCTCTCACAGCTCTCACAAAACAAATAGCAGTTGTCTTAATCAGAGAAGATGGTGAGATGTATGCAAAACATATGCCAGGACGTCCAAGTCACAAATATATTCTTTTAAAGGTATCACTCCTTTTTCTTTTTAGATATCTTCTATAAACCAACAGACATTAGCACCCAGTAGAGTAACAAGTTAGAAATCTTAGCAATTATAAATAGAGAAATAGTATCGTGCAATTTCCTATACATGCAGTAGTTACTTAGTATCTGTGGAAAGCATTATTTGTTTATAGGAAAACATTGAGCACAATTTCTGGGTGAAACCAGAGAATTTTGAAGTCATTTTAAAGCTGTAACAAGTAGAACGGTATCAATGATCAGATGGCTGCCAGCAACAGGTGTTTCTTTCCTCTGTTTTCAAGGCCCAGGACCTATTAATGGAAGTGCCTCCAGGGGCGGTTTCTCCATTGGGGCTCTGGGACTGTGCCCCCTGACATCCCCACACATTTCTGTACAAATATGAAATAAATAGAGGTACCTTCGTATCTCTAAACAAATTGATGTTTTTAAGTCTGGGCTGTCTGTCCCAGACTGCCTGCCTGCCTCGCTCTGAAGTAGGAGACGGAAGCAGTAAATCAACTTTCTGAACTGTGAGGCACGACTCATGGCTTACTGTTCTAAGGCCCTGCATTGCCATTTAAGTCTTTGCAGTATCCACTATAGGCCAGTGACACTTTCAGCGCCAGCGTTCGGGCGCTGGTTTCTCCGTCTCTGAGTGAGAGCAGCCATCTGTCATTCACAAAGCGGTACAAAAGGGGGTGGTGATGGACGGAGCATCAGAACCAATCAAACACTCACACCCAGTCAACAGATCTGGGTTTGATCCATCACCGTTCTTTGGTATCGATCTGTCATTCACAGGCATAGATCCTACCCGTTCCTTTTCGCCATACTTTGGAGTGGATGCAAGCACGTGTGTTTTGGTGCCTCGTTTTTGGTAATGGTAAGTGTTAGAATACTAATTTTACGTTATGTATATTGTGCTGAGATCCCTTGACATGCTAACCTCCCCCACTGCGACACTCCAGGCCCTGGCTGCACGTTGCTGGCCCTGTTAAAAGTGAAGCTGCTCTATTTGTCCCCCTGCAAAATTGATCCAAAAGACGAGCGGGTCAGGGTTCTTGTTCCCTTATGAACTTGATCCAAATATCTGAGTCAAGTGCAAAGCGAGAGATACGTACTTACAGTAGACAGTTATCTGCTGTATGACATTAAAACTGGCCCTAACATTTATGCCAAAAATATTGAATGATTTAGGAACAATGTGTTAAAAACGTTAAGGCAATGCATGTCAGTGATTTAGTTCCTCTCTTGTTTCGTGTTTTACTTAATCTTACCCCCCTCAAGAGTTAGCTATTTAATCATGTTGTGTTTCCATATACCAGGTGTTTTTGAGGGGCTTTGATTGAGAGCTCTGACACTGAAGCCAAAGCAAAGTGCCTGTCAGTGGGTTGGCCTCTCTGCAGGGCACACAGAACAATGATCATGTATTCCAGTTGCAATTTCAATTCAGGGGGAATCTGTGTGAAGGGGGTGCGCAGATGGCAAAATATTTACAGGGCAAAAGGAAATAAATTGCTTAAATGTGAGTGAGTGCAGTGTATGTTTGGAAGAGGTGAAGTGAGGGAGATGCGAGGAAGTGCATTCAGGGAAGAGTGAAAAGAGGGTGCTGAAGAGGAAAGAGAGGTGGTGAAGATGGGCAGACGGACGAGATGTGCAGAGAAAAAGGGTATACATATCTAACATAATGCACAATTAACTGAAGGCCTAAACTCCTTCCACAGTTCTCAATACTATTGAAATTTCTGAACTGAAACATTTTCAAGGTTAATTATTTATAATAAATGCTTGTTACTACTCATTTATCTTAAACAACTAACAACCATTGACAAAGCCAATAGCACTGACAGGTTTCAGGTCAGTTGTGTTATATATCTGGATGCAATTACATCATAGAAAGAAACCAAAATACCGGTCAGGTACACTATGGGAATCACAGAAATGTATTTTAAATGTTACCATTTAGAGAGCCCAGTGTTTTTTATCCCACTTAAAGACCTGTCTTCACATATTTCTATATGACTGATTGCAGTCAGCAGCTGTGGTTCCTTCCCGAAGCCTGGTAAGAGAAGTTTCTTCCAAAGTTGATGCTGCATGCAGTGCACGACAATGGGCAAGCATGCACTTTAAAAGGCTGAAGTTGTCGAGCTGTACAATTTGCACATTACAGTAACTGTTGAACATAATAATGCAGTAAAATATAGGGCAGTTTTTAAAGTGACTCATATTTCAAGACTGCATTCTAACTGCTTTAAAAGTCTAGCTTTATCACAAAATTAATTTGCTTTAAAATGCACCATTTGGCAATCCTACGTTAATTGTTTCTCTGGTGAAGGACCCAGCCTGGTCCCCATGTTTGTCCATTAAGCTTGCTCGCGTTTCTCACTACATAAAGTACACAAACTTATACACTCACCACTTTCAAATGTCACCAGCCACCACTAGTGCCTCTCCTCACATCAGTCTTGTGTTTCATGGATGAGTGTTGCCTCTCCCTTGTCCAGAACTCTACTGTAAGTGTAGGGTTTCTGACCTATTGTTGCATAAACTAAGACTCTGGCTTTGCAAGTTTTGCCTTCAAACCCACAAGTGTCACGAGTGAAGTTAGTTCAATGCATCTGCAATTGAATGTGAAGAAGCAGTTTGTTGTAGCCCCACACAACCTCATTCATTTACAAGTTGAAATGGGGGACCATGTATTTAGGTTACTAACAGTCCCTAAACAGGGATCAAGGGACGCAGTGGTAATTTGAAAAACCCAATTTTGTTCTTTACAATATCACACACACACACTGCACTAAGAATTTAACACTTTACGCTTAGAAGTGTTTATTTCAAAAGTCACACTGTTGTTTAGCACATCTTAAATAACCACAACAATATTATTAAATGAACACTAATGCATGTTGAGAACAATGAGAATAAAATGAACATTTCTACCATTGTTTAAATGTCATCTAGCAACCTAACACCCTAAAACCTACTACTGTGCACTATCCTAGGAGAGCATGGAGTAGTGTAACTTGTATCAATAGTTTCTTAAGGAGAATCAACACACTGCATATCTGTTTACAGTAAACCGCTGTAGTTGTCAACAGTCGGGAGCAAGTGTTTTCTCAAAAGGAAAACATGCATCGGCAGCAGTTTCTCTCCTCCCATACTTGGCTTGATATGCTGTGACATCATGACAGTCTCTGTCAAGATCTTCTGAAAGTATCTTGCACAATAATCTGGGGTTAAGGACCTCTCCTAATGTGATCAATTGGCAGGCCTTTATTACTTTATCTTATCTTACATAACCATTAGAATGTCTGACTTAACCTGTGTGCATAAATATGCTAGTCTTAGATGAATTCTTATGAACAAATAAGGTCAATTCAGCCTACAATGTTTATGTTGTTATTATTATCTGGCCTTGAGATACAGATAAAAAAAAGGCACTTATTCTAGACTGATGGTGTATTAGGTGACTTATCGAGGTCATTGTCTGCGCATCAGGTGTCTTATAGATGCCAATTTTCTGATTGACTTGACACTTTCACAGGTTCTTGGAAAGATAAGGACAGCCATCTGCATTATACGCAGACATGTCAAAGATTTGGCAAAAATAGAGAAGATTGAGTCTCTGTCCGCTCAAGATGAAATTGGATTGTAGAGACTATACATCACTATGAAACCCCTCCACTTTTTTGCTTTTGGATCTCCTGATCTTTGAAACTCTGCTGTGAATGCCACTTATGGATTCTTACCCTCCTGTAAGCTTCTGTTAAGAAGGTTTGGAGCTGTAACTAATTGTGCCTACCTTTTAAACATAAGGTTCACTTTTGCACAGCTGGGGGGGTAAGAGGCTCTGTGATTGGTATGCCCCAAAACAAGTGCACATGCATGTACAACTGTGTGCAGCCTAGAGAAAAAGAATGTTATCTGATTCAAGCTGACATCTGCGCACATGTAGCCCTGTGACAGATGGTACGCAGAATTCATTGGTTATAGTTTGCTTAGGCCTTATAATTGAATTGGGAATCCAAACAAAATGCTCCCTTTTCTTTTTGTCTGAAGTGAAAATCAGTAATGTTTTAATTGTCTTTACACATTGTGTAATGTTAGGATGGAATTTCTCCCTGCATGATTTAGGCACCTGGACACATAGCTTGCCCTCTTGGCTGTGACCTCCAATTTCTGCTTGTTCCAGACTGATCCAGTAATATTGCAGCTGCCCGGGTTTTCCCATTGGAGTTTTCCCTCTGGGATTTTCCCACTCACCGTTCTTACCACCAACAGAATCCACACACACCCCAGAACCTACTTATTGCAGGCTGCAGTGCATCGGCGCAGCGGGCGTGCTGCTGGCGCAGTGCTGGCGCGCCAAAGTCAAGCCTGTCTATGACTGTGCCCAGTGCCATGACCATTGGCCCTCCCACCCCCTGAAGATACACCATCGCCGAGCTCAACACACTCGACCCCAGATCGCGCAACCAACACTGTCACCGCTCCGTAACATGCTACACGGTAGGACCTTTCTCCTGCACCCACTGCCACTTCACCTGTCACTGCACACACACCAGCCCACTGACCAGCCCCACCCCAAATACACCACAGACACCAACTGAACAAAAACTCAATCTTCCATGCGCCCTTCTCAACAGACGCTCACTATGCAAGCATTACACTGAATTATGGGACCTCATCACCACCCTTGCACCCAACATCGTCTTCCTCACTGAGACCTGGCTCCACGCTACATCCACCCCAAACACTGCCTAAGTGATCCCCAACAGATATAAAGTCGCTTACCTAGACCACAGCAACACGCAGAGAGGAGGAACAGCCATCATCCACAAAGAGACCATACAGTGTACCACCACCACCGAAAACACCACCACCCATAAGGAGCATCACAACTTCAAGCTCCACACGGATGACAAGACAACCATCAGAGGGTCCCTCACATACCTACCCATAGGCCCGCACTTCAGCTTCTCCAACACCATCGCCGACTTCATTGCGCCCTTAGCCATAGACTCCAAGGACTATATCTTCCTCAGTGACCTAAATTTCTATATCAACAACCCCAACGACAAAAACACTTCGACAGTATGAGAAGCCTTGGATTGACTGAGATGGTCAATGACCCTAGATACACTACAGGACACACGCTGGACCGAATTTTCACCTCCAACAAACGCCTCAAATGCAGCCATGTCACAGAACTCACATGGACCGATCACTCCATCATCCACTTCAGCATCTCCAGCCCCCACACTGCCACCCCAAGATGACCAATGCCCCCCACCCGACGTGTAACAAAATCTCAGAGACCAGCTGGACGAACGTCCTCAACACCTCCAACCATGCTACCGCCATCAACCTTGAACAGGGAGTGAAAATCTTCAGCACCTGGATCACCAATTGTGCAGACAGCATCATCCCCATCAAGAGCAACATCAAGTGAAAAATCCTCCAAAAAGGCCAGCTGGTACACCCAAGAACTCAGAACAACGAAACAGGACAGTAAGCAGTTGAAGAGGAGATGGCATGCCAGCAATGATACCTATGACAGGGCAGCCTTCAAGACCTCCCCCAACCTCTACCAACACCTGCTGAGGGCAACAAAGAAGTTAGTCTTTGCTGCACGCATCCAAACCAGCCCCAACATCACCAAGGAACTTTTCAACATTGTTCCGGAATTCTGCAACTAAGCTGCCAGCGAAAACAATATCATACCCTCACAGGAGCTGTGCAACAACCTCGCCCACTTCTTCCACAATAAGATTGCAGCCATATACAAAAATGTTAAACCCCAAACCACACATAAGGACTTCCTCAACAGATACACCACCACGTGACCAACACAAACCACACTCTGACCACCTGAAACATCCTCTCTACGCAGGACACTACCATTCAATCCATCCACTCAGGAGTTCCTACAAACCCATGCCTGCACCACATCTTCAATCTCGGACACCAAAGGATCGGCCAAGAACTCACCACCCTACTCAACACCTCTATCACCACCGCAACATTTCCCGATGCATGGAAACACACCGAAGTCAGACCAGTACTTAAAAAACCATGTGCCCTCCCCAGTGAACTCAAAAACTACAGGCCAAACTCCCTGCTCCCATTCCCAGTGAAGGTACTGGAAAAGATTATCAACAAACACACCTGGAGCAGAACCAGCTACTCAACACCTCCCAATCCGGCTTCCACAGCAATCACAGCACCGAAACTGCTCTTATCGCAGCCCCCGAGATCAGAACACTCCTCAACCCAGGAGAAACAGTAGCTTTGATCCTTCTCGACCACGTGGCAGCCTTCAACAACATATTTCACCCTACGCTGATCGAAAGACTCCACCACATCTGCATCCAATGGGACACACTCAGATCAATCATGTCCTGCCTCAAGGGAAGAACCCAGAGGATCTACCTCCCACATTTCACCTCTGAACCCAATGAGATCACCTACGGTGTCCCCCAGGGCTCATCCCTCAGCCCCATGCTCTTCAACACACTTATGACGCCGCTGGCCAACATCATCTGATCCCACAGTCTTAACATACTTTTCTACGCAAACAATACCCAACTCATCCTCTGACTCACCGATGACCTCACCACCACCATAACCAACTTCTACACATGCATGACAAAATTTGCTGACTGGATGAAGAACAACTGCCTGCAGCTGAACACAGACAAGATGAAAGTACTGATTTTTGGCAACAGCAATAACGCATGGAACGACTCCTGGTGGCCATCAGACCTAGGACCAGCACCCACTTCCTCTGACCATGCCAGAAACTCGGACTCATAATTAACAACAAGCTCACCATGAAATCACAGATCAACGCCATCTCCTCCACCTGCTTCCTCACTCTGCATGTGCAACGGCTACCCCTCCCCAAAAGACACACTCTGACACAGGTCCTCATCACCAGCTAACTGGACTAAGTCAACTCTCTCTACGTAGGAATCGCCACATACCTCCACTAGAGATTTCAGACCATGAAGAGTGCCGCAGCCAGACTCATCCTTGCCCTCTCCCGATGAACCCACATCACACCCCTCCTCAGGCAACTCCACGGTCTTCCCGTACAGAAGAGATGCCAATTTGAGCTGCTGACCTACACACAAAAAGCTCTACACAACCAAGGACCTGCATACATTAACCACTGCCTGAACTTTCACCAAGGGTCGAGAAGACTACACTATGCCTCCCTTTAACTTGTCCATACTCCCTGCATCTACCGAAGCAAAAGTGGAGGACGCTCCTTCTCCCACATCTCAGCAAACACCTGGAATAGCCTCTCCATGCACCTCCTGACCATCACTTCACTTCCGGAATTCTGAATGGCCCTCAAGACCTGGCTGTTCAAAAAAGACTACAAGACCTGCAAGCACCTGAATCAGGTGTTTAGCCGCACTTTATAAATCCTGATTGATGATGTACAGGCATGCTCCCCTCCCTACTTTCCCGGCTGCAGGCATCTGGTATACCAGGATTTTATTTCTGGTCCTCACACTCACTAATCTAGTATGTGCAGAGTCCTAGGCCTGACCAAGCATGCCCTCATTGCTGACAGTGGACTACCATCTCTGTCAAAGGTTTAGCAATTAGAATGGAGGTGGCAGTGCACCATGCTTTGGGAATACCTTTTTATCTTAGTCACTGAGGTGGAGGTTTACTAGCCCACTCATGTAACATTACACTTCCGTGCAATTATGCAGTACAGTGCCTTGTGATAACAGCCAGAGTGCATGCTTTGCCTGTTGATGTCTGTAGCCTGCATTTTGTGTTATATATATTTTTTTGGGGGGGGATCTCTCGAATGCGCCTACATATTTTTGTGAATATCAATTAAACAGAGAGGCTCATCAACGACCATCTCAGCACACTCACCTCCAAAAAAACAAGAAGTAAAACAAGAAGGGGGACAAAAGGAAGGGGAGATTTCCCAACCCGTTGGAAAATGCAGAGCAAACAAGGAGGAAAATGGAAATAGAACAGATGGAACAAACAGTGTTGAACTTATCAAGCAGAATACTAACATCTGATGAGATTAAAGTGCTGCAATTAGGCTTGACTTTTCAGGTTCAGGTATCATAGCACACCCGAGGTGCACTCGTCACCTTGGGTGGGACCCGATGAGGAAGCATGCCACCAACTAGGTTAGTGGGTGAGGGTTTTCATAAAAAAACAATTGGTTTCCCACAACATAAACATTAGGCTTCAAGGTTGTGAGCCAGTTCTTCTTGATTATAATACAAAGAATGCTACATACCAATTTCCAGGGCAGGATATGAAAAAAGTGTCCAGCTTTTGTATGAACTTTTAGGATAATGGATAGACAAAGGTGTTTTAAAACAACAACATCACCAATTTATGCATTGTGAATACCCGGAATTACCAACTTTTTACTACTTACTTAAAGTGCATAAACATGGATTTTGGCCCTCCTGGACTTCCAATTGTATCTTCAAAAAATAGTCTCTTAGAAACTACTTCAATGTACATAGATTGCTTCCTTTCCCTGTTCGTGAAAAGCTTGAGTTCATATATTTAAGATACAAAATACTTTTTACGAATAATTGATGAGATATAATGCGAACAGGCCATGTTGCTTGTAACATTGGACATTACAAGTCTATATACATGCATTTCCCATTAAAAATGATTGGCGGCAGTACAAGTTTTCTGGATGAAAGAGCCCTGAAATATCAGGAACACAGTGTGATGCTGTTAGAATTAACATCATTCTGCTTAAATAATATTTTCTTTTCTTTGCAGGGCAGCTTTACCAACAGCAACAGGGGACTGCCATGGGCACGTGCTTCCCCCCCTGCTACGCAACTCTTTTCATGAGCTGGTAGGAGAAGCACGTGGCCTGGGCAGATGACAATGAACAGTGGGTGAATAACGTGGCCCTATGGACCCGTTATGTAGATAATTTATTAATTATCTGGATAGGCACACAGATTGAGGCTGATAGAATACTGCAGCCCTAAATTGCAATGATATAAATTTGCAATTTACTGAATGCATCAGTGACACCCAAGTGGTTGGGCTTATACATGTGAGTTTTACTACTCACATGTATAAGCTATAATAATAGGACATTTTTTAATTCTTAGTCCCCTTGGTATACGGTTGACTTCTAGATATTTATTTACAATCATAGAATCCCACCATTTGGCTGATTCTTTTTCTGGATACGCTCGAATTTTACGACTAACTCTTTTAAACTCTCAGATTTGTTGTTAGTATTTCTACTGCTAGATGTAGCTCCTGAAAATATTTTACTGTCTAGTGACTCTCTTTTGTTCAAATGTTTAGACAGCTTTACAGACTTAGAAAAGATCAACAGAGTGCTTTGCTCCTGCAAATATAAGTAAATAAAGTAAGGGTATCTGGAATATTCACAGCACTGTTCTCAGAGCACTGGTACCCAACAAGTGTAAGTAAAACGTAATATAAATACAATTACATGGTATGATAATACATTTCTTTTTACAATAGCTTCATCCACATGCTTGCTTTATTCTTCAAAGTATAATATCACAGCCAAACAGCCAACAAGTGTTTTAAGACTCTGTCCCATCTTCAGGGCTGCGTCTTCTGTGCACTTCTGTTTCTGAGTCAATCCCACTTGTTTGTATTTGCAAAATCCTATTCTTTGAGTTCCTTTAAAAAAGAGGATGATCTAATGTCATTAGATTCCTTCTGTTGGTCTGATGACAGCCAGATTCATAACCCACACAACTCTTAGTGCCTCTGTTGTGCATGCCGGTTGAAGGACTACACTGCTATGAGAAGCATCACCCTACACAGAGGCTGAGTCTGGAGAGCGGCCTGTAAGGACACTTGAAAGCAGAACCACCCTAAACTACATTCTATAGTTTCCAAGGAGATCCACATCTCCTGTATGAGCTTTACGTATGAGGGTTGTCCACCCCTACAAAATGTTGGTGACCTGGAGGATATGTGTATGATGGATCAGTACCGCTAGCCCTAGGTTCCTCCTCATCATCCGAACTTGCAGGTGCGTCTGAAAAGGTTTAGGTGTATTAAGGTATTGTAAGAGCTTGATTGAGCTTCCTGATTTCCTAGTATAGTAGTAGGTACTCCTATGATATGGGGAGTACTTCAATGTGTCTGTGTGGACCTGTTCTATTTTTCTGCCTCGACTGATCAAGTAAAACTCGTCTGTACTTTTTGTAGATTGTACAGTTCTGCTTTCCTATTCTCAATCACCTGCTGCGAATCTTCTCCTCTAGTTCATCAATCTGTATCTCCTAATGAGGTATCTATGCCTAGATCCATCCACTATCGTGAACAATTATTGAAAATGTAGCTAAAATTATTTTTTCATTTTTCATTGAGAACACAAATAGTGGGCTCGTTTTTCACTTGTAAGCCCAATGGAACGATATCCGCTTTCATCTATTCTGTTAACAATTTCCCATGTAGTTCTCGTCTTACGACTTTCTTCTTCAATTTTTCAAGAGTGTCTAAATCTGTTCTGGCAGTGTTCTGAAATTATATGGTCTTGGGCCCTGGCAATGATTGGCCTTCAATGATCGACCTTCAATGATCATTGCAATATATTCTTATGTGTAGGATAAGGCTATAAATCATAGAGCCATAACCATGTGTAAGGACATCTTTGTGGAAGTCTACTATTGACACATATCAATGGTCTAACAATAATAGCAGTTTTAATGTAAGATTGTGAGAAAAACATATATCTACAAAAGGCAATCTCTTTATTGTAGATAAGGTTTATTTCCGTAGGTTTGCACGAAAAATATATTTTCCAAGTCTTGTATTTTGTAGGCAAATACCTACTTAGTTTAACAAATCTTATTGTCTATTATCATTGTGGCATTGCTTGCTTAGTTTCTCCAAACCTGATTCTTTCTTATCTATCATCTTTTCAGCTAATTTTATTCTACAATTGATGTGAGATTTGCTTTATTTTCCTCAGCGTTTGCCCCACTTCTGGTCTGTGCCCTGTAGCCTTTGTTTTACTTTCTGTCAATGTTTTAAGTTTCTCATTTTGTTTCATGTATGTTCCAAACTTCTTGTACTGTAGACCCCTTAAGAGCCACTCTGGTATAACCTATCATGTTTAGGTCTTGCCTATAGACTGCATTAGTTGTCTGTTGTTAAAGACCTATTTCGAATATTGCAATACATAAAGTGGACTTTGGGCCACCCCTTACACATGATGTCATGGCTTTCTCATCTATCTCAGTTCCCTGCCCCTGATTCGATGGCTTTCCTGTCTATTTTTTGTGGTCGTCCCACCCAGGAGAATGTCATTCTCATTCTCTAGTGATAGAGTGGCATGTACCGCTCCACTGCTGACATCAGTCCTTACATTGTATTCATCTGCAGGATTATTTTCCCTCTCTCTCTGACTATCTCGCCCCCTTCTCTCTCTCTTTATTATTTTTTTTGTTAAAACACAACAAAGAACCATTTGCAAAGCCATTAGGTTTCACAAGCAAATATATTTGCCAATGTTAGTTTTGTTTCCTTATTTAACTCTTTGTTTAAATTCTCTTCTCCCACGTGGTACCTTCCCTGCATTTTAGCACTGAATACATTATCAAATAGGAAAATGTTCGCTGAATTTCTCAAACTTTAAGCCAGTATACCTAAATGTTCTAAGCTTCCTTGGCATCCATTAGTGCACTTCAGAAGTAAATCACCATAATTTGTCATATTTTTCAGTTTGATTGACGTGTGTTGGTGACTTTAGTAGGACATGACTTTGCCCAGCTTTATTGGCAGCACCTGTTAAGCAATTGTTTAATATCAAGCAGGTGACGTATTTTAAGAAGTAGAGGTGGGGTGAAAGTACAGTTGAGTGACATAAAAATGCAATCTTTGTTCCAGTTCCAATTCACAGACTGGGGGCGCATCTTACTAAATATAATAGGAATCTAATGTGTGCTTTGTTCCCAATTGCCACCATACTGCACTGGGCACAGCACCACACCTAACTACCAAACTTTTTAGATGCTATGACATTTGCTTTGAAAATATTTTGGAAAAAGACAGTTTCTTGCAATCCGTGTTTGAGAATGATATAGTTCGTCTCTTTTTCATTTTCTGAAAATGGGACACCGAGAGAGGGATACTCATGGACGTAGTTTAGGGGTCGCCAAGTTTCACAGCTGTGACCACGGGTCTACCTTTTGTGGACAATGGAACTGTCCTTGTGACCCCAACCACCATAGTGGCTAAAGGGCTAATTTGAGAAAGCATTCATGGCGACTTCAGCACAGGTCTTCCAAAAGAAGTGCACAATAGACCATTTTGATGTTCCACTTGTGTAGAAATGTTTAATATGTTGACCCACAATCCTAAAAGCAGTAACACAAACAAGAACTATCTCATTGTGCTACCAGGCCCTGTCTAAATTAACATTGGGAAAGACAAACTCCTGTGACAGAATTCTTTTTTGGAGCTGAGCTATGGGATCCGAGACAATGACAAGGTCTTTATCCAGATTGAACATTGTAAACCAGTTGTTTTTAACTTTGAAATTCAGTGGTTTTCCTGTTTACTTGAAGGGGACACAAATCTAATCCAAAATAAAATTAAAAGCCAAACATACCAAAGGCATATTATAACGTAAAGACGTACAAACGTACAATTTTAAACTGACTGACCAGGTTGTAGCTTTGTTACTTGCACATCAGAAAACTGCATGTTATCCAAATTCATTGTCATGTAAGCGCACATGTTGGATTATAGAACAACATTCTTTGGTACTTTTTTGCTATTTTGATAAACGTACACGCTCCCAAAGCATTTCCTCTGGTGTGATTGGTGCCGAATTCATGTGGCACCACTTTCTGTGATGTCACCAGGGTCAACCGTCATATGATGTGACATCCTGTGATGCAATCAGGGTCAAAGGGTATTTGATGTAACTTATGCTGCCCTTGTCTCCACAACCCAAACCAAGCCACTCTTGCTTTTAATAAATTGAGGTTTACATATGTGTGTTTTAAATATTTATTGGCAACCTTTAGGTCTGTAACCCTCTAGGGGAGGCATCCTTGAAATCAGCACAGTCTGCATGGAGAAAAGTTCCATTCTTTAAATGCTTCTTCTGTTTCACACTTCTAAAAGTCTTCTAGGTACAAGATAAACAATAAGACATTGGGCCTTATTTTGGAGTTTGGAGTACATGGTACTCTGTCAAACCGCTGTATTACAAGTACCATTGGCTATAATGCACTTGCAATGTGGCAACAGGACACCTGCCACTTTTGCGACAGAGCTTCCCATCCTCCAAACTCAAGATAGCACCCATTGTCTTTCCACGTCTCTTGTTTATTTATTTATGTATTCCTTGTTGTCTATACGGGAATATGATCCACAAGTGGATGTCAGAGCACTTTACAGTACAAAAGCATTCAATGTCCATAGTTATACATGGCTTAAGTGGGCTACCACATTTAAGTGAACATACTAAAAGTGGTACTCGGTTTGCATTAACGATTAATACAAATATTGAATATTGCATAGTTACAGTTCTTGAAACAATATTATCTTGCCTTACTTTTCTAAGAAAGTAGCAATATTCTGCCCTTCCAATCACATCTTACACCATTCATGCACAGCTTGGGCAAAGTTCAGGAGATCCCTATGCATATCCAGAGTGTCCAGCGTGTCTCAAAGAAACATCTCTCATCTAAACCACCCCTTATTTTTCCAGAATGCGAATCTAAAAGTCTCCTACCTACTTACCTTAATTTCCAACATTTAAGAAATATATTTTAGAAAGAAAATGAGAGCTGCAGTACACAAGGGGGATAGGTAGAGACAGATATTGGGTAAGGGAGTACTGAGCACATTGCTCCAGTCTGGTAAACATTATTCCTTTCTCCAGAACTTTACAAATGGTTTTAAGGATGCTGCAAATTTTACATAGTCCAGAGTGACCAATCAAATCTTTGCTTCGTAAGGTTTTCAACCTAATGCAAACATACCAACTTCGGCCGTTTCTGAGCAAACTGAGCTTACATACAAAAATCAGTAGTTGAGTTCTGAAAGTACAACAAATGTTGTCGTAAACTGAGGGAAAATCGGGCATGCTTAAGCGTAAGCAAAGCAGTTGGTTGAGGTCATGTTTTCTAGAGTGCTTGAAGGTAATCATGATTTCTCAAGCTTCAAATACTATGCTAACAGGATAAGATTAGCCAACGTGGTATAACCAGTTCCTATTAATTGCAACAGCAGAGTGTCCCCTCCCAACTCCATTCAGCACTCTACAAGAATGGAAACAATCTAATCACAGAAATCCTTCAATAATTCTTAGGGCGACATGGTGACACCATTGACAAATGCCCACACACCTCCAGCCTTCATGTCAATTTAATTTCAAGGTGCAAGAAAATGATGACTTTGGCTGAATATGAAGACTTGTGATTGATAATGTAATCTGCTTTTTGTTGTGCCTGCAATATCCGGAGATGCCAGACGTGTGACATCTTTATATTTCATTTTGTGGACATTGCATCATTTCTGCGTGTCCGAAAGCATGAAATCTTCCAACAGGTACTCGTGTCTTAAAAAAGCAGTGGTTTTCCTCAAAGAAAATGCTTAGGGTCCCTGAGATTCCTACACTAGGACCAAACTTGCTTGTCTGGTAACTACAAAATGCTCGGCTGTGTTGACTGCCTCAGGCCTGTTGTCAAGCTCTAGGTCCTAAGATTTAATGAGAATGGGTCCCTGACCTGTGTCTACTCTTGTGCTTTGAGATCAGACGCGTGTCCCTTCTGCTTTACAGGGGTGAGGGAGGGGGTGTGCACTGCCAATTGTGTGCAAATCTGAAAGCTGCAAAGAGTTGAATTATTGAAAGCCTGGTTAACTTCCGGAGGATCTGTTTAAGCCCCAAACACATACTTTCCTTCTGCATTATGCGTCTTTACAAGTTCTGAATTGAGCTATGATTGCTTAGGGGTGATTCACAACCTCAGAATGACATCGCTCCAGCCACCAGGAGAAAGGGTTAACAGACAGCAGCGTTCTCTGCTTATCAACAGGGATGGCAGTGTACTTCCCACGTGTTTTGTGTGATGTTACAGGTACCACAAACACTGTGTACGCTCTGTGGCCTGATCCAACTGATATCACTTAAGGAAACCACTGGCTTTAAACTTTATAGTTTCTCGCTGATTTAACTTTCAGAACAGTAAGGGATTCCACTGCTTTACATATTGGGATTCACTCTGTAGGAATAAATATAACACTCCCAATAGGTCCTACTGATTTAATGTATTTGTAAATAAATCAGCTATTTTCAGCAATTGTGCTTTTCTCACTCATAGCTTCAGCATCACAAGGCCAATAAGTGATAATCGATTTACGGTGATTGTTTGTGTCCTTCTGTTAAGCTACTGTACCTCAGGGTGCCTTCGTCTTCACCTTGAACAGTTTTAGATATTTAATGTAATTATTCAATACTCTTTAAATTGCAGTGTATTACTATTATGCATTTATTAAATGGGCGATATAAAATCAGTGGTTCAGCTATTGATGGGAGCATCAGTCAGTGAATACCTCTCCTTTCCATTTGCGGATGTAGTTAGAACTGCTAGGTGTGATTTCAGCGGAGAAAAGCCTTTCTGTAACAGTAGCATCTGAATATACAGGTGTTAAATATAGTTTGTAAGGCAACGTATATGAATACCTAATAGGGAGCTTACTAACTAAAATAATCTCTTTCATGTCCTAAATTAGAAACTGAAATTTACTTTGCAAAAACTGCATAAACTGATTTAGAAGTCTATGCTGGAAGCATACCCAAATCAGACACATCTTATTAATCAACAAAGGTACCAAGCAAAACATAATCACATTCAAATATTGTGTTGATAGAAATAGAACCCCTGTGTAAGGGTCAATAAAGAAAAAAATCTTTGTGAACCATTCAGTGATTTTGTAAATTAAAGCTATGACTAAACTAGATAACAAAATAACAAGTACCATTCACCTTTAGCCAGGAAATTTAGTGATGTGTGTATACTGTTTCCGCCTTGCTCATACGCATAGCACCAGGTTTCCATTTCTGGCTTTCTTTGGACGAACTTATGTGAGCTTTGAACTCCGGAAGTTGTAGTCTTGGTTTCCTTCCTTTGAACCCGTTTGACCAGAAGACAATGATTTGTAAAAGATAGATGATGACTGAAAAACACTGCTCCCAATTATCTCAGTTGTGGCACAAAAATCTCTAACATGGGCAAGCAGTCTGGAAGCAGCCCCAGCTCCCCAAATGCAATTACAAGAGAATCACACGATAAAGCAGTGGTGAGTGTACCTACAGAAGAACCCTATCTGCAGTGGCCGGTGACTGTAATTGTCCCTTAATGAAAGAGAGTGGAAATCCCAGTTCTTAAGCAATATAACTGCACAGCAGCTGTGATTTCTGGTATGGAGCTTTCTAGCTTCTTTGTGGAGTAGTCAGAAGATTTATAAAGCTCCATGCTCTGGGGTTGAAATAGCAGCTGCACAATTATAAAACATGCAGAATTAAAAACGGTAGATGGAGGCAAGACCTACGCCTTTCTATTATAAGTGCCTGCCAAGGACTGATAAAACACGACAACTGTGCAATAGTGTCAGAGCCACTGAAAACAGAGTTACTGTAGCGAAACACAAAAGAACAGGTACCATGTGACACTTGGGGCCTCATTACGATGTGCAGAATCGGGACCGACTGACCTCCGGTCGGCAGTCCCGACCGCAGTATTAGGATGGAACCGCACATGGTGCAGTCGCACACTCCCATTTCTCTATGGGAGCTTGTGCTACAGTCGGAAACCGGCCGCAGCACAAGCTTCCATAGAGAAATGGGAGTTTTGATAATCCCTGCACTGCATGGCAGGCACCAGACATTGCAGGGATTGACAGAAGGACACCATATGTGCCCCCCTCGGGCCCCCAACCGGAGGCCACTGTTGCAAGGGGACCCTGCTAGGGGCCCCTAAAGTCGCTTTCTGACAGGCTTTTCATGTTGGAAAGCCTGACATGAAAACCTGTGGGAAACCGACATCATAATCCCGATGGCGGAATCGCCGTCCTTAAGAGATTATGTGCTGGTTCCGACTGGCCGATGGGCTCCTTGAGCCTGTCGGCAGCCAGTCAGATTGACCGGCCGGTTTCAGTTCCGACCGCCGTCATTGTAATATGGTGGTCGAAAGTGAAATTGAAGATGTCCGTCGGAAAGCATCCGACCAACATCAAAATGAGAGCATTTGTGTCCAAGTCTATTACAATAGCCAGTTCAGAAGTACTGGTTCTAGGGCTCAAGGTTCAGTTTGCCAATGGTTCTACCTGTTTGCATGTGAACAACTCCCAAACAGTAATTCTTTCTCTCAATTGATTCCATGAAATGATGAAATATCTAGTCAATACATTGCCTGCTGTTTAGAGGTCTTTGCTCTAAAAAAGGATAACTTCCTCTTCACAAAGTGGATAAACACCTTGGTCCATACTATGTTCTCTACTGATGACTTGAACATCATGCATTTGACCAGATAGCTCAAATTAGTTGGCCTCCTCAAACAGACACAGATGTCAAGCAACAGCTAGTCAGGAACACATGCTAAAATGTATACGTTTGATGGAAAGGCAATGATGTGGTTCAAAAGTATTTATATCTATTATTCTTGCAGTTTTCTGCACTAATAGGTCTTCCATGCATCGTAGCAGTTGCTCCTACCTTATAACCAGCATTCTGAATTTATAGGCACCCTATCTTTAAGAAGACTTTGTCTGTCTTATCAATTAGCTAGGTAATTGGCCGACCAAAATGGGAACACGTTGAGTTTACACTCAGCTTTACTCTTTTCTCCATGTTTCCAATTTCTTATGTTGCTATACTGCAATTCGTGTACGGTTACTGGCAGTCACCCCACCCCCCACTTAGCCCTATAATGCTTGAAGCATCCAATATTATACTCTGTTTCATGACTCCAACTACCTGCACTGTGACACTGCAGAACTTTGTGACTAGCATTCATAGTCACTTTGTTCAGATCTGCTGCTGTCTGATTCTCCCTCCCTTAGGAGCCCTGCAGATCCACTCTGATTCTGAATAATTTGCCCCCTACACTTGATATCTCTAGGGTAACAGGTCCCATCTTTCCGACTATTTTCAGAGCTCACACATTTTTCTCAGATCTTCTTCAATTATTGGCTTTTACCATTCCATTTGAAAGCTTCTTGCATGAAACACACAACCATAAGTCATGCCAATAATGCTTCCACCTCTGATATGGAACTAATAATTACTTTTTGGATGCCCTGTTGCAGATTTCACCTGTAACATAATAAAGGAAAACTAAGTTAAAATATACCTCTTCATGTATCTTTGACTCTTGAG
Source organism: Triturus cristatus (assembly GCF_964204655.1). Classification (NCBI taxonomy): domain Eukaryota; kingdom Metazoa; phylum Chordata; class Amphibia; order Caudata; family Salamandridae; genus Triturus; species Triturus cristatus. The sequence goes on from NC_140584.1 coordinate 554,340,548, forward strand.
TCACTAAGACTATTCTAGTAGATATAGCCGCTTGCAATTTCACCTGGGTAACATACAGCAGAGGACTGACTTGCTGGAACACTAAGGTATTTCCAGAGAGGCTCGGGACTTTGGGGATATTATTGCATTGCTCATGAGCAGTTTTGAAAGCAGCCATCAGAGAGTAGTGCTCCTATCAACCATGTGCCTACATTGACATATTTACATATGCAAAGACTTGAATGCATAGGCAAAATGTGCTCTCACAGAGTGCAAGTTGCAGAACTTCAACCATACATAATGGCCACACCCATCATCTCACCATCCCTATTTCCCCATAATGAGTGTGAGTCATACTCAAAGTCATGAGTCCTTCTACCAAGACATAGCTATTTAATCAAAATTCCATCAGGGAAAGAAATGGCAGTTGCATAAAAATTAGAAATGAGAAGCAAGGAAACGAGGATTGTAAAACACAGATTGTACAGCAAGTGACTCTTTAAATATATACATGAAATACAATTAGCCATTATTCCTCAGTTCAGTTCAGTGATAAACAGTTCCCAATAGTTTATCACCAACTCTAGTGGTGCGCCCTCCATCAATAGTTGCATTGCAGCCAGCAAAGTCTTTCTATTTACATCCTCCACAGGAGAGAGTTCCTGGTACCAACAATTCACATTCCCCATCAAGGGTTTATGGGCAAATAATGCAATCCACATTCATTTATCCAAGCTTCACTTCTGTTTAGGTGAAAGATGGAAAATACATACAGTTTAATACAAGACACAACACCAGGGCACCTCATAATGCACCATCCCTGCCAGGCTTCCTGTGGCCTGAGCAGCCTTCAGACAAAGCCCCCATTAATGATAAACTCCTGGCAACTCAGAGTAGGACTAAAGGTCTAGGACCACCACCCATCAGCCCTGTGCCTGCAGAGCAATTACCTTACCCCATCAAGGGGACAAATCAACAAATTAGCCCATTTCTCGGGTAGCCCTGTTATCTTCTGATCAAATTCACACCACAGGGCGTAGAGGTCACTCTCCCACTCCCCTTCCATACCTGCATTTCCTTAGATATAGCTCCAGTGATTGTTTGCATGAACACCTCATGGCCCCTAAGAGATATGTGTACTCCCTCTCTATGGAACAGCTCCACACTCCTAAGCTGGAATAAGTTAAGCCTGATGGTACCCATCGATTACCCTGCTAGTATTTTTTGTACTCAATAGCTTAACTTCTTGACTGATCCATTCACAGCTCTGGGGCATGGACCATATATAAAGAACAAAGGGAGAGCTAGGGACAACAAGGAGGGGTTGTGTCCGTATCCCCTGGAGTTAGATAAGTTTATTCAAAAGAGGACACGCCCAGTGTGGTATGGTACGGTCAAATGAAGCAAATGTTTGGGAACCCACCAAGTGGGTTAGAAGACCCCTCACACACCAACCTGGTTGGTGTCATGCTTCATCATCGGGGCCCCAACCGGGTGGCCGAGTGCCTCCCGGTTGTGCTGCGACGCCTGACTACAGCGGAGCTGGTGTGGTGCAGAAGTGTGATGTGGTGAAAGTTAAAAAATACCGCTGAGGATCCTTACCATAGAAAAATTTATTTTGGCGGCTCAGGGTATTGGTTAAAAGGCTATGTGGTGCAACTAAATGAAGAAGTAATTATCTATTAGTTGACTAAGTGATGGGTCTACATGTTTCAGCTCTCTAGTAAAAAATAATGGGGAGCTTTCATCAGGACCAGTGAAGAGTGAGTGGCAAAAAGGTGTAGTGCCACGTGGTGAATAAAATTAAAAAATAGGGTTACCTACACACTCGCTAAGGTGTGTGGAACGCGGTGTCAACACATTAGCGGACACTTGGCGCAAACCTGTGGAAGGAAAAACAAGACAGCACACAATACATATTTAACATTTGATGCACTGAGTGGCAGGCGACATACTGGTAGGTTTTATTGTGCCGTGAGATATCAAACCTGTCTTCAATGAGCGTACCGTAAGTGACACACATACCTATGAGGTGTATCATGTTGCTATGCAGAGGAGCGGAGGCAAGACCATTAGTAGTGCTAGATGATGCGTACAAACGGTCTGTGGACTACGGGTGCCAAGTGGTAAATGCCGCGGCACTATGTGGGGCTATCTGTGAAAATCATACAAACAGCCGCCAAGTGATGATTGCGGAACCTCAGAATGAGGAATGTACAAAATAAGTGGCCCAGGGTGCGCTGAAAGTGAGGGGCTGCATGGAGCCTCTGAGCGCTGTGGAAGATGGCTGGGCACAGACTAAAAACAGACAGATACTGCGCAAAAAGTAACAAAAGAGAAGGGTAATTACACTATGGCTGAGTGACTGCGCTGTGCAGGATGCGGGAGGGGGGCGCTTCTTACAAACGAACTGTAGGTAAAAGGAACAGGTTAAGAGAGCGTAGATGGCAGGAATGAGCTCGTATCCTGCTGGAGCAATTAGGAGACACCTTACTTGATTGCGAAGCTGCCATCGCCGTGCACCTACTATGGTCTCCCGAAGTCCCGGATGCTGCCGGACCCTGGGGAGGGAGGAGGTTAAGTAGGGAGGGGCGCCATTGAGTACGTGCATTTGTGCTCGCTAGCTTGGGCGTCATAGGCTTCAATGCGCATGCGTGAAGGGGAAGCGACGTGCTTCCGCGCATGCGCGGATGTTACTGCATGACAGTGCAACCCTCGATGTGGCGCGCATGCGTGTAAGGATAGCCCGGAGCGCGAATGGTGGGTAGTGGCGCTCGGGGAAATGATGTATATAAGTGAATCTGAGGGCGAAGCAGGTATGCTTGATAGAACTGAGTATTGCCAGGTGATCCCGCAGAGGGAGCATATAGAGAGGAGGCACGACTATATACACTGTGCAGTGCCTGGGGGCCGCCCGGGGGGGCAGTGCATGAGCGCTGGGCAGCGAGGAAAAGGGAGCCAGATATCAATGATATTGATGGGTCTCTGAGAAGATGAACCAGATTAGATGTAAGGTATGGCGAGGCCTATAGATAAAGGCTGGTGGCATCGTCCCAAGGGGGTCAGGGCTTACTCAGGCTGTTCCGGGGGGCAGTGAATGAGCGCTGGGCAGCGGGGAAAACAGAGCCAGATATAAATGCTATTGATGGGTGTCTGAGAGGATGAACCAGATTAGGAACACAGTATGGCGAAGCCTATAGATAAAGGCTGGTGGCATCGTCCCAAGGGGGTCAGGGCTTTCTCAGGCTGTTCCAAGGGATATTATCGTTCAAGCCGGTGATGTGGCTCGAAAGACGATAAATCCATCTTTGTTCCTGTTCTAGGAGGCGGGACTGGATATTGGGGATGTCGTTGTCCAAAGCCTCAATAATCACCCATCTCATGTCGTTAGTCGTGTGGCCTTTTTCCAGGAAGTGGTTTGTCATTCTGGTGGTGTTCTTCTTGCAGCGAATGGTGCTGCGGTGTTCACAGATGCGGGTTTTGACTTTGCGTGTGGTCATTCCTATGTAAGTTAGATCACATGGACATTTGATGCGGTATACAACATTCTCCGTGTTGCAGTTGGTGTGTTTACGTAACTCCCATGTTTTCCCAGGTTCCAAATTGAGCTGCTTGGTTGTCTCTGTGATGTGGCATACACTGCAGTTGCCACAGGGGTAGTGCCCTTTGATGTTGGGGAGGCCCCAAGCATTAAGTACCGTGTGTGGAGGTCTGGTAGGTGCCAAAGGTCTAGTAGACACAATGGTGTCCTTGATGGATCTTGACCTTTTGGTAGAGAGAAGGGGAGGGTCCCAATTCAGGTGGCCTGTGTGGAGGATCTTCCAGTTCTTTTTAATGATCTGTGCCACTTTGTTGGACACTGTGTTGTACGTGGTGACACAAGTGAGTGGGGGAGGGGTGGGTTCCTTTGGGTACGTTGTGAGAAGACCCTCTCGGTTTTGATTTCTGGCCCTTTTGTTGGCGGTCTTTGTTATGTGCCTTGGGTAACCGCGTTCGTGCAGTTTAAGGCAGAGGTCTTGGGCTTGTGCTTTGTAGTCCTTGGGATCGCTACAGTTTCTGCGAAGTCGCAGAAATTGGCCATATGGGAGATTCTCCCGGAGGGCACGTGGGTGGAAGCTGGAAAAATGGAGGAGGGAGTTACGTGCAGTGGGTTTGAAGTGTGTTTTACTCATGAGACCCCCTGCCACTGCATATATGTCGAGATCCAGAAATGTGGTATGGTATCTGTCAAAGCTGTGTGTGAAGCGCAAGTTTGGGTCACACGTGTTTAACCAATCACAGAAGGAAATGAGGGTTTCGCTCGAACCTTCCCAGATAAGGAGAATGTCATCAATGTAGCGTTTGTAGAACTTGATGTGTGGATTGCGTGGCTGGTTGTTGTTGAGCAGATGTTTGGTCTCAAAGCTGAAAACATACAGGCCCGCTATGCTGGGAGCGAAAACGCTCCCCATTGATGTACCATACTTCTGTAGGTAGAGCTTGCACTCATATTCAAAGTAATTATCCTTGAGTGCGAGGGTAGCGCATTTCAGGACAAAAGAGGGGGGCGTGTGGTATTGCCAATCTGCCTCATTGAGGGCCTGTTCAAGAACACGTAGGGTATCATCTTGGGGGAGGCTGGTGTACAGGCTCTCCACGTCCAGTGATACCAGGAAGGAGTTTTCGGGGTCGTAGTGAATGTTGGCTAAGAGTCCCAGCAGATCTTTAGTGTCTTTAAGATACGTGCTTGTGGACTGGACCAAAGGTTTAGAGAGCTGAAACATGTAGACCCATCACTTAGTCAACTAATAGATAATTACTTCTTCATTAGCCTTTTAACCAATACCCTGAGCCGCCAAAATAAATTTTTCTATGGTAAGGATCCTCAGCGGTATTTTTTAACTTTCACCACATCACACTTCTGCACCACACCAGCTCCGCTGTAGTCAGGCGTCGCAGCACAACCGGGAGGCACTCGGCCACCCGGTTGGGGCCCCGATGATGAAGCATGACACCAACCAGGTTGGTGTGTGAGGGGTCTTCTAACCCACTTGGTGGGTTCCCAAACATTTGCTTCATTTGACCGTACCATACCACACTGGGCGTGTCCTCTTTTGAATAAACTTATCTAACTCCAGGGGATACGGACACAACCCCTCCTTGTTGTCCCTAGCTCTCCCTTTGTTCTTTATAGTCATTCGCAGCGCACAGCTGTGAGAGCAGATCTTCTCTTGACCTGCGCAAAACACCTTCCCCCCCCTTTTTTTCCCCCCCTACCTCCCCCCCCTCCCCTTTTTTCACTATGGCTGAGAACCCTGGTTTAGGGTTCACTCTGGATGATGTCAGTAACATCCTTGACAATCCTCCACTATTGGCTGACTTCAACCTAGCTACCTCGATCGCACAAACAGCCGATTGGGACAATCTCAATGAGAAAAAGCGCAACCGGATAAGAACCATACTACACGGGGTAATCCTTACTGAATATCTGAGAAACAACACCGCGCCAAGAGGCCTGATAGTCACGAATGCCCCACGTATCTTTCTAGAGGACCCCACCTTTCGGAAGGACTGGGCCCAAATAGCGTGGAGATGCACCCGTGACTGGATGATTCTCATCATCCAAACATCTAAACGCCTCTCTGACGCGTTCCTCATAGAGATACAAACAACAGAATCACATTTCAAAGCCACTCTCTCCTCCTTCAAGAAAAAACTAGAAGAAACGAACAAAGAAATAAATGAATATAAAGAAGGTCTGACCCAAAGCAAGATTACCAAATTTCAAAAAGATCTCAAGAGATTCTCTTACACCAAAACTTACCCATATGCCGCTGAAGACTTTCAACCACCCAGTCGAGCGGACATGTCAGGTACAACATCAGATGAAGACTCATCCGGAAGTAGCAACTCTAGCAATAGCAGTTATCGCCGACGCCAACAGGGCAGAGGGGGTTCCACGGGATGGCAACAACCGTGGACCCCGGGGCCCCGAGGTCCCAACGTATTATACCCACCCGTGTACCCCCCAATACACCCACAATTTGGATATGGTTGGAACCCACCATTCGGTCCACCACCTCCTTACATGAACCAACATCAACAACAGCCTTTTTTAGGAAGAGGCCGAAGAGGTCGCGGAAGGAGACGCAGAGGGAACACAGTCCACTGGCAGGACGACCCTCCACAGGGAGCACAGACGAGGAGCCAAACCCGAGACCAGCAACCAGGCCCGAGCACACGCTAAGCCTTATCACCAACCTCTCCCAACATACTCTAACATCCGCAGAGGAAGACATCCTTGAGAAAGGTCTAGGCTACGCACCTACGTCCAAGCTGGACAAATTCAAACTTCATTGCGAACTAGCTGAATTTTTTCGCAAATTAAAACTCAAGGCGTTCTTCGAGAACACACCGATCCTTCCTGACCCTATTGACCAGGGGGACACCACCCTCCGAGTTAAGTCTACCTTTGTGCCCCCGCCGAGCTCTATCCCCCCGGAAATCTTGGTATACGAGCAAGCGGTGTTCAAGGAAGTAGAAGCCCTTGAAGAACCCCACACATTTCAAAACACCAGTAAACAAGAACGACTGGCCTTACAAACACTGAAGAATAACCCTGACATAATCATTAAACCTGCTGACAAAGGGGGTGGCACGGTAATCCTCAATAAAAAGGATTACCAGCAGGAGTGCCTACGTCTACTCAACGACATTAAGAACTACGAGCTGCTCGATCATGATCCCAGCCCTTCACTAAAAGCGAAAATCGAGACCCTTGTAGGAGAAGCCGAACAAAGTGGGCACATCTCCAAAAGTGAGGCAAAATTCCTGACCACCACCAAAGGAAAAATACCATACTTCTATACTGTTCCCAAGATTCACAAGAACAAGTTTCCCCCACCAGGTCGTCCGATTGTTTCAGGCATTGGGTCCCTTCTGGAACCCCTCTCACGCTTCTGTGATCATTTTTTACAACCTTTGGTCCAGTCCACAAGCACGTATCTTAAAGACACTAAAGATCTGCTGGGACTCTTAGCCAACATTCACTACGACCCCGAAAACTCCTTCCTGGTATCACTGGACGTGGAGAGCCTGTACACCAGCCTCCCCCAAGATGATACCCTACGTGTTCTTGAACAGGCCCTCAATGAGGCAGATTGGCAATACCACACGCCCCCCTCTTTTGTCCTGAAATGCGCTACCCTCGCACTCAAGGATAATTACTTTGAATATGAGGGCAAGCTCTACCTACAGAAGTATGGTACATCAATGGGGAGCGTTTTCGCTCCCAGCATAGCGGGCCTGTATGTTTTCAGCTTTGAGACCAAACATCTGCTCAACAACAACCAGCCACGCAATCCACACATCAAGTTCTACAAACGCTACATTGATGACATTCTCCTTATCTGGGAAGGTTCGAGCGAAACCCTCATTTCCTTCTGTGATTGGTTAAACACGTGTGACCCAAACTTGCGCTTCACACACAGCTTTGACAGATACCATACCACATTTCTGGATCTCGACATATATGCAGTGGCAGGGGGTCTCATGAGTAAAACACACTTCAAACCCACTGCACGTAACTCCCTCCTCCATTTTTCCAGCTTCCACCCACGTGCCCTCCGGGAGAATCTCCCATATGGCCAATTTCTGCGACTTCGCAGAAACTGTAGCGATCCCAAGGACTACAAAGCACAAGCCCAAGACCTCTGCCTTAAACTGCACGAACGCGGTTACCCAAGGCACATAACAAAGACCGCCAACAAAAGGGCCAGAAATCAAAACCGAGAGGGTCTTCTCACAACGTACCCAAAGGAACCCACCCCTCCCCCACTCACTTGTGTCACCACGTACAACACAGTGTCCAACAAAGTGGCACAGATCATTAAAAAGAACTGGAAGATCCTCCACACAGGCCACCTGAATTGGGACCCTCCCCTTCTCTCTACCAAAAGGTCAAGATCCATCAAGGACACCATTGTGTCTACTAGACCTTTGGCACCTACCAGACCTCCACACACGGTACTTAATGCTTGGGGCCTCCCCAACATCAAAGGGCACTACCCCTGTGGCAACTGCAGTGTATGCCACATCACAGAGACAACCAAGCAGCTCAATTTGGAACCTGGGAAAACATGGGAGTTACGTAAACACACCAACTGCAACACGGAGAATGTTGTATACCGCATCAAATGTCCATGTGATCTAACTTACATAGGAATGACCACACGCAAAGTCAAAACCCGCATCTGTGAACACCGCAGCACCATTCGCTGCAAGAAGAACACCACCAGAATGACAAACCACTTCCTGGAAAAAGGCCACACGACTAACGACATGAGATGGGTGATTATTGAGGCTTTGGACAACGACATCCCCAATATCCAGTCCCGCCTCCTAGAACAGGAACAAAGATGGATTTATCGTCTTTCGAGCCACATCACCGGCTTGAACGATAATATCCCTTGGAACAGCCTGAGAAAGCCCTGACCCCCTTGGGACGATGCCACCAGCCTTTATCTATAGGCTTCGCCATACTGTGTTCCTAATCTGGTTCATCCTCTCAGACACCCATCAATAGCATTTATATCTGGCTCTGTTTTCCCCGCTGCCCAGCGCTCATTCACTGCCCCCCGGAACAGCCTGAGTAAGCCCTGACCCCCTTGGGACGATGCCACCAGCCTTTATCTATAGGCCTCGCCATACCTTACATCTAATCTGGTTCATCTTCTCAGAGACCCATCAATATCATTGATATCTGGCTCCCTTTTCCTCGCTGCCCAGCGCTCATGCACTGCCCCCCCGGGCGGCCCCCAGGCACTGCACAGTGTATATAGTCGTGCCTCCTCTCTATATGCTCCCTCTGCGGGATCACCTGGCAATACTCAGTTCTATCAAGCATACCTGCTTCGCCCTCAGATTCACTTATATACATCATTTCCCCGAGCGCCACTACCCACCATTCGCGCTCCGGGCTATCCTTACACGCATGCGCGCCACATCGAGGGTTGCACTGTCATGCAGTAACATCCGCGCATGCGCGGAAGCACGTCGCTTCCCCTTCACGCATGCGCATTGAAGCCTATGACGCCCAAGCTAGCGAGCACAAATGCACGTACTCAATGGCGCCCCTCCCTACTTAACCTCCTCCCTCCCCAGGGTCCGGCAGCATCCGGGACTTCGGGAGACCATAGTAGGTGCACGGCGATGGCAGCTTCGCAATCAAGTAAGGTGTCTCCTAATTGCTCCAGCAGGATACGAGCTCATTCCTGCCATCTACGCTCTCTTAACCTGTTCCTTTTACCTACAGTTCGTTTGTAAGAAGCGCCCCCCTCCCGCATCCTGCACAGCGCAGTCACTCAGCCATAGTGTAATTACCCTTCTCTTTTGTTACTTTTTGCGCAGTATCTGTCTGTTTTTAGTCTGTGCCCAGCCATCTTCCACAGCGCTCAGAGGCTCCATGCAGCCCCTCACTTTCAGCGCACCCTGGGCCACTTATTTTGTACATTCCTCATTCTGAGGTTCCGCAATCATCACTTGGCGGCTGTTTGTATGATTTTCACAGATAGCCCCACATAGTGCCGCGGCATTTACCACTTGGCACCCGTAGTCCACAGACCGTTTGTACGCATCATCTAGCACTACTAATGGTCTTGCCTCCGCTCCTCTGCATAGCAACATGATACACCTCATAGGTATGTGTGTCACTTACGGTACGCTCATTGAAGACAGGTTTGATATCTCACGGCACAATAAAACCCACCAGTATGTCGCCTGCCACTCAGTGCATCAAATGTTAAATATGTATTGTGTGCTGTCTTGTTTTTCCTTCCACAGGTTTGCGCCAAGTGTCCGCTAATGTGTTGACACCGCGTTCCACACACCTTAGCGAGTGTGTAGGTAACCCTATTTTTTAATTTTATTCACCACGTGGCACTACACCTTTTTGCCACTCACTCTTCACTGGTCCTGATGAAAGCTCCCCATTATTTTTTACTAGTGAGCTGAAACATGTAGACCCATCACTTAGTCAACTAATAGATAATTACTTCTTCATTTAGTTGCACCACATAGCCTTTTAACCAATACCCTGAGCCGCCAAAATACATTTTTCTATGGTAAGGATCCTCAGCGGTATTTTTTAACTTTCACCACATCACACTTCTGCACCACACCAGCTCCGCTGTAGTCAGGCGTCGCAGCACAACCGGGAGGCACTCGGCCACCCGGTTGGGGCCCCGATGATGAAGCATGACACCAACCAGGTTGGTGTGTGAGGGGTCTTCTAACCCACTTGGTGGGTTCCCAAACATTTGCTTCATTTGACCGTACCATACCACACTGGGCGTGTCCTCTTTTGAATAAACGCATGGACCATATAGCCATACCAACCAGGCAATGACCCTAGAGGCTCATCTCCATTTTTAAGAGGGTTGCGAGAAGCGAGTCTTGAACTGCCACCTCCCCAAAATATCCCGTGGGTCAATTATCCCAAAATCTAATACCTTTTGAAGGTCGTTAAAGAGGAGCTCCAACCACTGCCCCAAAACTCCCACCCACTGTTTCTTAACGCCCCAAGTCAACTTTGAATTCTCCATCTCAGATTAGTGGAATAACTCATCTGCACCACGAATAAATGTATGCCTGCACCAGCCTGTAATAGGAGACTGCAGGGAGAGACGTGAAAAGAACCTCTACTGGGCCATCTGGAGCCATAGAGAGAGAAGCACTCAAACCCTCTTGCTTGCCTTGCCAGTTTTAAACCTTTTTATTCTAATTTGCAGGAAGTCCGCAGATATGACCATGTATGCAATGCCAACACCTGCAGACTGATCAGATTTGAAGGATACACCTGATTCAGATAAACCTGAAGGCCCAAAGAATGCAAGGGAATAAGGTAACCTAAAGAACAAGGTTTCATATTATGAAGAGCATACATTTGGCTGTATTCTAATGATATGTGTCAGTCTTGACATGTCATGCAAAATCAGGGCAATGTACTACCATCCCGTTATAGCCCTTCTACCCCTAAAGTCCTTTGTCGGGTCCTTTATTCTCCTAAGATCTGCAAAGAAAACAATTGCTAGCAGTTGCCTCCTGACCAACACCACAGGTTTGCCAGACGTCCTCTGCTTTGCTAAGAACATTAGGACCCCCATTGCATTGAACTGTTCTTCCATACTGCCTGATTCAAATGTTGCATCATACGTCCACCATGCTGTCTCATATGTACGCTTAGTCCTTGGGGCGAACAAGGCTTCCATCAGGATTAGGACAACACGGCACCAAGCTTCCACAACTCCAGTGAGGATGCTGTCACCTTGTCCGTCTTCGGCAATAGTGCTCTAACTTCTGTCGACTTAAAATGAGACAGCCATCATCCACCTTTTTTTTTTTATCCCCGGCACATGCTTGACTGTGAAATACACATTGGAGGCCAGACATTTACAGATTGAAGCTTTGAGTAATCTCAGGACAAAAGGGCATTTTGCACTTTGGTTATAGATGGAGGTCACTGCGGACATTCTATCGCACCACAATAATATACTCTGATCTGCAGCACCACCACAATTGGGAGCAGCTCAAGGCAAGTAAAGTTCTTGGTGATACCCGATGCCACTCACTCTGCAATCTAATGTTGCATACACTACCTTTTGCCAAAAAATACCCAGAAGCCCATGCTCCCTGCTGCATTCATGTAAAGGACCAAGTCTGAGGTGAACTGCGCCTGCTGGCACCACGTTAAAATGCCCTTGGAATTACATCCAAATAGTTATATCTTTCCAAACCTCACACAATAGGCTTGTATGGTGATGCTTGCCACGTAGGCCCAACATTGCTCTAGCAATGTTTTTTGAGAAATCCATCGGCATCCCCATTAGGGCAAAGTTCATCAGCTGCGGGTTCTAGGGGCGCAACTGAAGTGTGACCTTTTGTGCATCTAGCCATTTCTCAAAGGGTGCCGAAAACCATAAACCGTGTCCTATGGTAACCTGAACACTTGTGCCACTGAGTTTATTTCTCTAGCAAGAAATTACAATGTAGTTGCTGGTGCTTCAGTTTTATCCTCTGCAAGTGGTACCTCTGATGCTTGGGTTAGTTTGTGAAATATCTGTTGGGCCTGCCTGCAACCTGAGGAGCCCAGACGTCCCATGAATAAGAAACCATCCAGGTAATGCACTATATCTTCTGAGGCAGCCAGCTCCTTCACTGCCCACTCCAGAAAACTACTAAAAGCTTCAAAGTACTCACATGCAATAGAGAATCCCATGGGAATGCACTGATCCACATAATACTGTCCAGCAAACATGAAGCCCAGAAATGGGTACCCTCCGGGTGGACTGCCTCTGTCTCATTTTGCTATCAAAGTTCCCATTCCCAGTTTTTGAAGTTTACGTATAGCCTCATCAAAGGAGGTGTATCAGACTGTGCACACTTCTTGTTGCAGGCCACTTTTTACAGACTGATTGGCAGTGAAGGACAAGTTGTTGAATCAGCAGAACCTGTCTAGCTCTTTTGTAGACATTAGTCCTGGTGGTGAACAAACCAGCCTTCTGATGGTGGGGTGTCAAAAGGGCCTGCTCCAGTACCAGCATGCACTTCCTTGAGGATCTTTTCCTTGGCTATCTCTTGCTATTGTGTACCCGATTGCTGATTCCTGATGGTGCATTAGAAGGTAAGGCTCGCACCAGAAGACCCCATGTTGAATTTGAGTGCTACATATTTATCTCTTTTTGATTCCAAGTGACCTTTTGACCTGATTGCCTTCATCTGCCCTAACTTTATCGTACTGTAGCCATACCTTACTGGAGTTCAGTCGCGGCACTGTGGATGAGGGACATGTACGTAAACGATTGTGTCTGGGCATTTCTCAGTTAGAGCTGCCGAATATATAGAGATCCCTGTCACAGAAAGGGTGGGTTCTACGATGTGTTGACTTGATAAATGCAGGGGCGGTGCCTGGGAAAAGTGGAAGGAGAGGGAGAACAAGCCTGATAAGCTATGGGTTTGGTGGTCAATGAAGAATTGGGTATCTTTTTCCTCATCTCTGAGGGAATATGCCATGCTATAGCAGATGAGGGAGCAAGAGTGAGTGAAGCCGTGCTAAAGAAGATGGTACTTGAGTTAAGGGGACCTTGCCCTGCCCCCGCTTTAGTGGGTGGTGTGTTCAATGAGGGTTGATTCCATACCTGGGCAACTGCAGTGCCAGATCTCTTCCTTTTGACCATCCCACCAGTTACAGACAATGCACTGGTACCTGCCACTTGGGCAACTGGGGCCAAGGATACAGAGGCTAGAACATCCCTAACTAGGGCCACACCTTGAAACTGGGAAGCTACCATAGCCGCCATAGGGAGCCTATGCGTGGGTGAAGGTGCAGCCACTATAGCTAGGTTGCTTTCCCCCTGGGATGTTTTACAGATCGCCACGTTACTCTGTCTTACCATCCCCACATTGGCATTGTTAATGGAATCGAGGGAACTTTACCCATCTAGGGGGGACACTAACCCTCTGCATTAGGCAACGCCGGCAGCTGGTTCCCAGTCCCAGTTCTCAGAGCAGGTTAGTTTCTGTAAAGAATCAGCACTTTTTTTGCCTCATAGGGAGGCTCACGTATTGCTGCTGGTCTTTTCCTCGGCCTTCGGATACCATCTTTACCACACAATCAATACTGTGGCTCTTCACCACCTTCAAGAGCTCTCTGGAGAAGCGAAGTTCTTCTTGCATGGCGGGCCATCCGTGGTTGCACGCCCTCACTTTTTTGCCATGCTAATGAAGAAAGACTGAGAATGACATAGTGAATCTGCTATTGCCTCATATCTCTGATCCCACTTGTCAAGTGGTCTCAATTGGCTGTGTAACCTGGGGTCTGCTCCCCCTTGCCCCCAACCATTAAAGAGAAATGGCCCAACATCCCTTCCTTTGGGGGATCTCCTGCACCCTCCAATCCTGGTTGTTTGCACACTTGTTCTCTTCCCTCAAAAATCTCCTGTCCGGGACCACCAAGAGAGGCCTAGGATAAATCTAACCAAAACTGGGCGAATCTTGTGCTTTGATCCATTTGTGATACCTCATTGCAATAGTGTGCGGCAGACCAAGAGCTCTGTGGCACCTTCATTTCTTATTATATTCCTACATAGAGGGGGCGTGGCTTGGACGCCGAAGTGTAATGGCGGACCTGGCATAGGCTCCGCAGCGACGCGGGACCTTTACCCTTCCTTCAGCCTCGTAAGGATGTTTTTTACAAGTTCGGTGAGCGGGCTTACCTGTGCGACGATGCGGTGAGTTTAAGTACCGCTGTCGGATTGTCATTTCACAGCACCAGTCCCCTTACGCTGCAGCGGCGTTTTTCTCCTCAGAATTCGCGGGCGCCCGCCATTTTGTATCGCGGCGCCCGCGTTTCTCCTTTTGCCGCCCGCAGAATGAATCCTTGCATAATCTAGCCTCGCATACTGACTTTTCTCTCACCATGTTTGCACCATAAATTCTATGTGCTCACCCCAGCTTCTTTTTGGTGTGTCACTCGGTGCAATATATTGATGCCAGGCTCTGTATGTGTCCTGTTGGAGGTAAAGACTTCTACAATGCGTTGTCCTGCATAAACTAATGGCATGACAATTCCTATCAGCAACCACCTGACAGAGACTTTCTTTTTATTTATTTATTTATTTATTTATTTATTAACCACTAGCTTCTTTAAGCGCTTCTCATTCTTCATGTCTTGACAGACTTTGTATCCGGTCTTTTCATATTGCATTTTCTTCATCTGGATCGGCATTTTATACCTGCTAAGCTATACTTTTGTTCCACTGTGTGACGCTTGGTGTGCTCTATCACAATATACCTATTTTTGTGCCAAATTGTGTCCATTTTTTTGTTTTTAGTCACAATGGCCAGCGATACCCATGCTGTTCGTTCTTCCTCCTCCTGTACAAAACCAAAGAGACACAAAAATGACCCTCCGTCTCCTATTCTCTCCTCACAAAACCCAGTCCTGGACTCTATACTAGACGAGGTACGTGGCCTTCAACCTTTCATGTCCATGACTAACGAGAAGTTAAAGCAGATTGAGGAGAGATGGAGTGCCATGGAAGGTAAGGTTGTAGAACTTGAACAGCGTGTAAGCGACTTACAAGACGTCACTTCTAAGATTCCGTCACTGGAACAAGAAATCCATAAGTTAAAACTCCACACAGAGGATTTGGAAAATCGCAATCGCAGAAATAACCTGCGCCTTTTTGGTCTTCCGGAGAATGTTGAGGGTCCTGATATGGTGGCTTTTCTGCAGAAATTTCTTCCTGAACTACTAGATCTTCCAACATCTTCGAATCCCCTCAATATACAAAGAGCTCACCGTTTGGGGCGTCCTCCTCCTACTGTCAACAAACCACGTGGAATCATAATGCTTTTCTTAGAATTCACGGAACTTATGCAAGTCTTGAAGGCTGTCAGACTCAAACGCCGTCTTATCTGGTCAGGCCATAACATCTTCATATCTCAAGATATTTCCAGCGCAACAAATGCTCGACGCAAGGAATTTCTTGCTCTTCGTCCACAGATGAGACACCTTAACATTCAATATGGAATTCTACATCCATGCCTATGTAAAATTACACATGATGGTCGGTCACGTTCATTTGATGATCCGGATAAACTTAAACTTTTTCTGCATGTTCTCTCCTCTCAGGGCATGGATACAAATGTTTGAATCTTTTTTCTCTTATATTTTAGATTCCCTTAATGTTTTATAAAATATTTTTGCCTGGTTGGTTTCTTCTGATTACCTGTTTTTTATTGTATTAATGACGTTCTCTTTTATTCATTGTAGCTTCTATTGTGGTCCGTGTCCTTCGGTGTCACTATGTTCCTCTTTCATAATTCTTCCTTCTCTTTACAGATCTGGATGTTACTCCTTGATCTGTTTGCTTGCTTCTTTTCTATGTTTCTCTTCTTTCTCTTCTTCCTCCTTCTTTTCCCTCTTCACTGTTTCTGTTTAGGTTTAGTCTTATTTCCCGTTCTTAGACCTTCTATCTTCTTACAGGTCTGGTTGTTCTTCCTAGATCTGTCTACTTTTTTCCACCTATTCCTCTTGTTGCACTCTTTTCCCTCTTTAATTCATTTCTCTTCCCCTTTTCCTCTTTCTTCCGTATTTTTTATTCTATTTCCGTGCTTTGGTGTTTTTTACAGGATTATGTCCTTTGTTTTAGCTATTGATAATTGTCTTTCTTTTTCTTTTTTTATCACTCCTGCAGTTCTGTGGCCCTATGTCCGTACGTTCCCCCCCATCTAGAAGTATGGTTAATGTCGTTTCGTGGAATGTTCGTGGTCTGGGTCACCCGGTCAAACGTCAGAAGGTATTGTCTCATCTTGCTAAGTCTAATACGCAGATTGCTTTTTTACAGGAAACCCATTGCAATGACACAGAATCTCTTAAACTTAAACGTCAATGGGTTAACCAAATTGTTTTCTCCCCTGCTACAGATCGACATGGTGGTGTTGCTATTTTGTTTCATAAATCTCTTAATGCTCAAATTTTGTCAACTGAATGTGATCAAAATGGTCGTTGAATATTGACTGAGGTTATTATAGACAAGAAGCAGATAGCTTTTTTCAATATTTATGGGCCTGTTAAACCAGATCCGGAATTTTGGCAATCCATAAAGTTGAAACTTCTAGCTATTTCCAATTCCGATATTGTGGTTGGTGGTGACTTCAATAATTGGTTAGACCCGTTTACTGATAGACAATCCAAATGCAAATTCAAGCCTGATAAATCCCACAAAGCATTTCAATCTGCCATCTCCTCCCGCCCTCTATTTGATTCATGGAAAACGTGTAATCCTGATACCTCAGAATTTACGTTCTTTTCACCCGTACACCATACTAGATCTCGAATTGACTATATACTTGTTTCTAAAGCATTGTTACCTTGTCTATTGTCTTCTGACATTGGGTCCATTTTTATATCTGACCATGCTCCTGTCTCCACCCATATTGATTTATCCCTCACAACTTGTAAACAGGGCAGATGGCGCTTTAATAACTTCTTGTTATCAGATCATGCTTTTATTTCAGAAGCGACTTCCTTTATTAAGGAATTCTTTTCCTTTAATAACTCCCTAGACACTTCCTTGCATAACAATTGGGATGCTTTTAAAGCATCTTTTAGAGCCTTTACTATTGCTTATTCCTCAAAGAAGAAAAAGTTGTTTCAAACTAAATATAAAGAAACTTTAGCCCATATAAAATTGCTTGAACATAATTATTTTTGCTCCAAATCTACCTCATCATTGCAAGAATTAATAAAAGCTAAATCCACCTTAAATAAGATTGCTACCAAGGATGCCTGTAATATTCTCCTTAAGATTAAATCGAAATATCATGGTGGCCAAAACAAAGCTGGGAAATTGCTTGCTAATTACCTAAAAATTAAGTCAGAACGAAAAATTATTGGTCCCATTCATTCAGAGCTGGATGATACACTCCTCTCTTCTGATTCTGACATTCTTGCCTCATTTCAATCGTTTTACAAGCTCTTATATACCGAAACTACCAACCCCTCTGAGGAAGATTTTGTCTCTTTTTTCCGTGATATCCCTAAGCCTACACCCTCCCAAGATGATTTCCAATTCCTGGAAGCAGATATTTCCCTACAAGAATTGAATGATGCTCTTAAATCTTTGAAGAAAGCAAAAGCTCCTGGCCCTGATGGCTTTTCAATTGAATTAATTACTGCTTTTTCCTCAATTTTTGCTCCCAAATTACTTGAACTCTTCAATTCCTTTATCTCCAACTCCCTGGCCTGTGGTTCTTTTTTGGAAGCTCTTATCGTTGTACTCCCCAAACCTGGTAAAGATCCATCCTATTGCAAAAAATTTCGTCCTATTTCTCTAATCAATTATGATTGTAAAATTTTTGCAAAAATATTGGCATCTCGTTTAGAGAAAATTATCCCTTTACTCATTAACCCAGACCAAGTTGGTTTTGTTAAAGGTCGATTGGCCTCTGACAATGCCAGGATGTTTTCCAATATTCTTGCCCTCAGTAAAAAATATCCTTCCCCGCTTGCTGCTCTATCCTTAGATGCAGAAAAGGCCTTCGACCGGGTTAATTGGGAATTCTTGATTCATACGTTACACTGGTTTGGTTTCGGTCCCAAATTTATTTCTTATGTTAAATTGTTATACACTAATCCTAAAGCTTGTATTTTTGTTAATGGTCTCTTTTCCCCCTATTTTTCCCTACAGAGAGGTACACGCCAGGGTTGCCCTCTGTCCCCATTACTGTTCCTGTTGTGTTTAGAGCCATTTTTGGAACGTATTAGGAATAACCCTCTCATTACTGGTTTCAGCTTTAAGTCCACACAAATTAAGCTGTCTGCCTATGCTGATGATGTTCTCGTTTATATGTCCAACCCTGAATCCTCCTTACCTCCCTTTCTACAGGAAATTCATTTTTTGCTAAAGTTTCTGGTTATAAATTAAACTTCTCTAAGACTGAAGTTCTACCCTTAACTTCCTCATGTTATAGATATATGTTTGAGGTGTCTAGTTTTATATGGTGTCCTCAAAAAATTAAATATCTCGGCATCTGGTTTTCTCCCAATATTCGTGATACACTGCTTCATAATTTTTCTGCCTTAAAATTTAAGATTACTAATCTGTTAAATCTGTGGTCCCCTTTGTTTCTCTCTTGGTGGGGCAGACTTGATACAATTAAAATGATGATTGTCCCCCAGGTTTTGTTTATATTATCCATGTTACCATTTAAAATTCCTAAATATTATTTCTCTCAGATTCATTCACTATGCTCTAAGTTTCTATGGAATAACAAGCATGCACGTATTGCTTTATCTAAACTGATTCGACCTAAGAATGAGGGTGGGATAAGATTTCCTGATTTTAATTTATACCATGATGCATTTTTGATTCGTCAATTCTTTGCTCTGTCTAAGGATTATCAGGATTTACCTAAGCCTCCTTGGGTTAATGTTGAAAGCTCACTGTTAAATGATTTTTCGATACGTGATGTTGTTCACATGTCTAATTGTACTTTTATTTCTAAGTATCCTATTTTGAAACATTCTCATGTTTTGTTACACACACTTTTCTTTAAGTCACTTAACAACTACCAATCTTTTCTAGCGTCATCACTCTGGTTTAACAAATACATCACATTTCGCCACAAATCATTTTACTACAAACAATGGAAAGAAAAGGGTCTCCTTTATGTACATCAAATGTTTGCCAATAATGTCATTCTCTCCTTTCATCAGTTGCAAGACTCTTTTCATTTGCCTGATTCCTGTATTCAGCAATATAATACCCTAGCTCCAATTCTTCAGGGGTGTATTCAGACCTTTCTCCCTCTATCTACTCCTGCTTCCTTTCTTCCTGACTCTTCTCTATATCAAATTTCCAGCGACACTATTCCTACTGCCTCTTTCATCTATAAATCTTTATCTTCCCCTACTGTCACTCGGAATAAATCTAAGGTTGAATTGGATTGGGAACAGGACCTCGCTTTGACTCTATCTATATCACAATGGGACAAGTTCTGGCTGAAACTATTTAAGACATCTAAGGCTGCTAATCTCACGCAATCCCTATTTTTTATTTATAATAGAGTTGTTATTACTCCTCTTTTGTTGCATAAATTTAATCATTCTGTCACAGCATCTTGTTGGTCCTGCCTTAATGCTGAAGGTTCTTTACTGCATCTCTTATTTTATTGTCCTAAGGTTTATGCTTTCTGGGATGCTATTTGGTCAAAATGTACTATGATTTTTTCACATAAATTACAACTTAATCTTCAAAATGTATTTTTAGGCACTTTATCGCCGGCTTTTGATACAGTGACTCCTATTTCACCATTATTGGATTTATTTCTTGCTGTGGCCTTTAAAGTTATATTAACTTGTTGGAAAGACAACTCTAAACTATCCTTTTTACATTGGTGGAACTTTATATGTGATGAACACAGAATCGCCTCTATTCCTCAACCCTCTCTCCACCTTCAAATCAAATCTGATTTATTTTGGCTTCCCTTTACATCTTTTCTGTCATCATCACCATAATCTCTTTCCTCTTTTCTTCTTTCCCTCTCTTTCTTTCCTTCTCTCCTCTCTCTGTTCTTTTGTTTTCTCCCTCTTTTTCCCTTTTTTGATAAAAAATTAACCTACTAGTTATGGATTTTACTCATTCTCATTATTTCCTCAGGTTCTTTATGTACTTCTATATTACAAATAATTCTTGCTTTCGCCTCTTGTTTTTAGCAACATTATTATCTCTATTCATAATGTATATTACCTTTTTCTATGTATTATTTGCTCAATGTATTACTACTACTTTGTATTTGCTTGAATGCTTATACCTATAATCTTATTGGCTTAATTCGCACTTGTTATTCTATGTTTTCTTATTTCTAATAAAAAATTATTTAACTAAAAAAATAAAAAATATTCCTACATAGAGCCTCCTGCATCTGCATCCCATCTCCTTGCAAGGTGTGGAATCGAATTCTACATCTTGAAATGTGTTTAAATGGTTGGTGGGGCTTAATTTCCATTGCAGTATATAAAAAATAAATTGTACGGAGAATGTCTCCTCCTCTTTGAGCTACAAAGGAACCACTGGCTACTAAAGAATTCCAAATACAAGTATTTCAACACTGCCGTCATCTAAAAGCAGCATCTGAATAAACAAGTGACTGCCACTGCACAGAACAAAATGTGCAGAGCGGTGTTATGAATCAGGAATTACTTCCTTTATTACAGGGTATCTCTCAGCATTCTGCTTTGCGTGAGCTGGCACTGACACTGCAGAGGTAAATCTTGCATTTGGCAGCCACTTCCATATGCCCTGCTGTAAATGAAAAGACTGCAGTTCAAGCTTGTCTACATCTACGGCCCTAATATTGGCGCTGGTGTCATTGCGCCAGGCAGGTTTTTGAGCCCTCTCCAGTTTAAGTAACTAGGGGACGGGAGTGGAGTGTGCCAGCAGAAACACTGCCAAAATACATGTAATTATTCATTTCTTCTAATGAGGAGAAATTATAGCAAATGGCCTCAGAGTGCCAAAGGCTTTAGAAACAGAAATCGACAGGGTCCTTCCTGAAACATATTTTAAAGGCTGCAAAATAATGAGGGAGTTTTGTTTCCATGTGAGCGTTAACTGAATCTGAATATTTACTTTATTCAATAAAAAGGCAGACACCTGCATGGTTTGTAGTAAAGTGAAACACAATATGTGCATTCAACAGTTGAGTTAGGAGGCGTGGGGCTTGCTTACACACACTACTTGCGGATTCTAAGTTTAACTCGATACGAATTCATTGGTTGGCCATAAGGGACTCTACTCTTTGCTGATCACTATTGTAGACTAATAATAATTAGCAATTGTTGATTGAAATTCCATAGGTGCTACTCATATAAGAATAATAGTGCCAATAAAAGGATCTTGGACAGGCATGTAAAATTGTTTTGTTCTCTCGTATTACTTCCATTTCCGCAGCATTAATTTGGGGAGGAGAGGAATAAGAAAGTACACGTGATGGTAAAGAAATCCTTTATAAGTGCTTATGGAAAGGTGTGCTCGCTTTGAGGTTTAGGAAGAGTTGTAGAAACTCAAGCGGACCCAGTCCGCTCTAAAAGGAGTGTCTAATGATATATCCTGTCAATCACACTTAAACCAAGAAAGGGAAGCAATCAAATAAATTCGATCCAAGCAAAATCTATAACTGTGATTGGCTGCAAGTCCAGATCCTCCATGGTTTCTAGGATTAGTTCGCATATGGTGCTCAAATTTCTCTCATCATTGGAGTTGAAAATGTTGCATCTGTCATGTTCTGGTATTTTATGTTACAATAAACCTATTTATTTAGCATCATAGTCACCTAGGATTATTGGCTCTACAGGTTTATGACCACATACATGCTAATTAAAAGAAGTGAAAAGTATTAAGAGGCAGACAGCCTGGTCTGTAGGAGTCTCCTAAATCTGGTGTGACAGCTTTCTCTGCACAGTCACACAGAAAGGGTTCCTGGTTTAAAGCCTCACCACCAATATAATAGGTTAGCATCTGGGTACAGCTAGGAGAGCATGACTAGCAGAGCACAGATTGGGGCTGGTGTGATACCAGTTGAACCCAGACAGTTGCTCTACAGTGCTCCAAACTATAGTCAGGGCATAGGGAAGGCAGACCGCAAGCAAATTTAGAGACTGAAAAGTGGGAAAGACATACTCCATTCTTGAGAGACCAGTTAGTAGGTGTGCTGCATTGTTTGGAAATAGATGTAGGAAGGTAGACTGAGCTTCAGAAGTCTGGGCACGATGGGGTGAGGGCGTTTTCTACTCATGTGTAGACAACATGCAATAATGTGAAAAATTATCTTAAAGATTTTTAACAGGAAAAAACATACATGTAATTGCCACTTGGACTCTTGAACGTCTATTACATGATTTTGATCAATATGAATGTCCAGACTGAACAAAGACTTTTCCTCGGTATGGCACTAGCCCACGTCTACTGGCCAAATACCTTTTTCCCCCAGGTTGAGAGGGTTCTGAATGCAAGTGATGACGCCGGATTCTTATCTACCTTATCATCACCAAGAATCCTCTCAGGTCGCCAGGATCTTTTTATCTGCTAAAATAGTGTAGAGGGGAGGAAGTCAAATTTTAACACATAATCAATAAGTTGAGTTTATTGTCTAAAAGACCACTGACTACAAATCTAAAATGTTAGGAATTTATTACAACCAAGAATAACTGCACATACAAGCACCTCAGTACAAGGTGAAGAAAATAAATGGGCACTAATACAAAAGAGATTCTACGCAGGAGTCTCATCTGACTCAGAATAAGAAGAATAATCAATTCAAGTAACATCAGAAATGCGATAATTACTCCAGTCACTATATTAGAAGTCATTAGCCTAAAAGAAAATTAGTTAGTCTATCCCTACTGTATCTCTAAGGTGACATCCCTACTTAGCATTTTCCCTTCCAGGCAAGAGAGTAAAAAGGTGTCAGCAGTGAAGACTTCCTTAGAAGTGCACTCACTTAGTCAGAGCTCGTTCTAAGATGCTCCTTCTAGCTTCCCATCTAAGCCTCAACTGATCAACCCTCGGGGCACTGTCCCCAATACAAAATCCCAAAAACATAGAACACGCCCTTCGGCACACCTCTTCAGCCAGGTCTTCTTCCAGTACTTTTCCAGTGAAACTTGTATTCCATCCAACAATGATTAGCTTGACCTTGGGTCCCAGACACCTTCTCTGCTGAAAGTATCATCCCTAAATTCCGGCGTACTCCCATATTGGCTTCTTGTACCATCCTAACTCCTAAAACAAAGACCTAGTCTCTCTAAGTGTCCTTGCACTTGCAATAGAAACATGAGAACGAGAAACTTTTCACTTCTCTAAGATTTTCTATCATCCTGAAACCCAAAGCCTATACCAAGGGAAATCATTTTCGGCCTACAACATTTAGCTAACATAAGAAATGAACAGGCCCTTCTCTTTATTCGCATAGACGATCAGGCCTTTACATTGTTTAAACACACAATTTCTATAATCATTCCATAAGCATTAACTTCTTTACTCTTTATACCTGAGTAAGCAGACTACACGTGCAAATTTAATATGGTGCAGGTTTAAACCTAATACATTGCATTACATGAAAACCAATCATTATGCATTGACTAAAATACATTTGCAATGAACTACAACATTACTCTTCATGAAAAGCATGGTTACATTTCTAATCACACTTATGTTAAACAGATTCTAGTGATACGTTTCTAAGTCACACCTTAATGCTACTTCGATTAATATGTGGGTGCGGACTAACAGTGAATATGATGCACCCTTACAAATTTCAGAAGAACGTGGCTCTCTATCACAAGCAAGACATTTGCTTTGCATGATTTAATTCCAGAAATGTAGCTGCCATCCTTCAACTGATGAAAGTTAGGATATCTGTCTGGGTTTGCTTTTCAGTGTGTGCGGTGTTCTGATGCAGCCTTCAGGGGGATTATCGTTCAGGTGCCATCAATGTAAATGTAAAAGCAGATTCTCACCACTCTGTGTAAAAAGTGCCATATGTATATATTAAGTAAGATCCCAAAGCTAACGTTTTAGCCAGGAATGGTCAATAGTGTCAAACATGACTGCATAGCTCTAAAGGAATAGTGCCACAACTCCACAGCGATGAACTCTATAATTGAGGACACCAATTACTGACAGGACTAGCAGTTTTAAATTATTACCTGGCTTGAAAAAGGTTAGGGAGGTCAGGTCATTAGGAAGAAGTATTGCATATGTGAGTGAAGAAATTCCCTATCAAAATATACTGTAATTATCATGATATGTAACTGTGACACACTGTATGTGCGGCCTACCATAATACCAGTACAGGAAAGGATCTTGAAATAAGAAAACGCTAATAGGAATAAGAACACCAATTATCCCATGGCTTCTCCCTAGTATGATATCAAACTCTATGGTGTGAAGCTCATGAACCAAAGCTCAGAGGGTAAGATACTGTATTATTGAGGTGTGGTGGATTAATGTGCTACAAGTGGTCCATGCTGTCCACAACAATGCCTAGAAATTGCAATATGTTCTTGAAAAATTAAATATTGTGAACGCTTTCATCATTCAAACTGTTTTTTTGATTGAAACTTTCTTTGCAAAGAGTCCAAAATCAGGGTGTCAGCCAAACCTTATGTTACAATGTTCTTCATATATATGACTGACATTTTAGCATGTTATTCCATCTGAAACAGTTTTTTGTATTACATTAAACTTGGTCTTTAAGTGCGCAAATATGTATGTGAAATCATATTTCATGTCATTCGTTGGACCAATATGTTTTTATTGCCTGTGTAACCTTTCTCTTTTTTGCACATGTTCCCACTTGCAAGCAACATCTGCACACACGACATTGATGTCCTATCCTACACCAAGGACACTAAGCTGATACTCTCCCTCTCAGGCTTGTCGGACCTATGCCACCACCCCCCCACCCAGCAACTGCTGGTGGCATCCACCAGTCTTCACACAACTCGTCCTCCTCCTCACCTTTGAGTTTGGTGTCCTCCTTGACCTCGTTCCAGGTCCTTCTCCTAAATCATCCAGATTCGCCTCTCTTCTTAGGAGTCTTCCTCTGCTCTGTTGTCCTCCTTTGGGTCATGCTTTCCCAACGCAAGGTCCTCGCTTCCCCTCATCCTTCCTGACAATCTGTTTTGTTTTCTGGATTACTGACACAATATTGAAGTAAAAATATCGATTGACACAAATATTGTGCAAAAAATAATGCTAACCAAAATTTTGTGTCGCTATACTTCTAATAGCAAGTACAGAAATATCAGAAAAAAATATTGTTGACATGAATATCGAAGTAATATAACTAGAGTTTAAAGTAGTAAAGTAGTAAATGTTGAATACTGTAATATATAAATGTAATACAATATAAATTAAATATATTGCAATAATATTTAATAGTATATATAAATATATACTTATATAAACTCACAAATATGTGTCTCTATTTATATAAATATTTATCGTAACATAATTATTAAAAGTATTTATTTTATATATGACATTTTTTAAATGTATAAATATAAATATATACAACATAATTAATCAACATATTTATTATACATTAGATTTGTTTGATATTTTGAATTAATATGAAAATATATGTATAAATATTCATAGTAATACATTTAAAATATCAATAAAACTATAAACATTAAAATACATTTAAAAATAAAATAACATAAATTAAACAATTAATGCACAAAAATGTATTCAGTCAATAATATGAAAACTATTAGAGTCTAAGAAAATAAAATGTACTATTCCCACTCCAATCTGTGCAAAAGTAAGGGTAGAGTTGGATTTCGGAGGGGGAAAATGTATTATTCCCACTCCGGTCAGTACAAGAGTAGGGAAATTGTTGGACTTTGGAGGTGTCATATTTACTATTAACACTCCAAACATTGCAATTGTAGGGAAAGCGTTGGATTTCATATGGGGGAAATTTACTATTTCCACTCTAATAAGCTCAATATTAGGGAAAGTGTTTGACATAGGAGGTGTTAAATTTACTATTCCCCCTCTAGACTGTACAACAGTAGGCAAAGCATTGGATTTTCTAGGGGGGAAATTTTCTATCCCCACTCCAGTCAGGGCAACAGTAGGGTAAGTGTTGGACCTTAGAGAGCAGAATTTACTATTCGCAATACAGTCTCTGCAACGTTAGAGAAAGCGGCGGATTTTGGAGGGGGGAAATTTACTATTCCCACTCCAGTCAGGGCAGAAGTAGGGAAAGTGTTGAACTTCTGAGGGTTAAAATGTACAGTTTTCACTCCAGTCTCTGCAGCAGTAGGCAAAGTGCTGGATTTTGAAGTGGTGACATTCCCACTCCAAATACTGTGTTGAGGTACGAAGAGGTTAATTTTACTATTCCTACTGCAGTCTAAGCAAGAGTAGCGAAATACTTCACTTAAGACACATTATATATATTTGAATAGCCCCATGATTTTAGAAAAAATAATAAAATCCTAAAAAAGTGATTAATTAACATAAAAACATATATATAAATAAATATATATATAGACTACTCTACAAGCTCGCACCTGAAATATAACTAAAAAAAGAACTATTCCATAACTTACATATTTAACATAAATTCAATAATTATTAAAAAATAATAATCAATTGTTAATTAATTAACTTCCTACCCTAAACCTCTACATACCCAGTATTCCACAACTAAAATGTAACTCAAATAAATAAGTATAGCACAATTTACATAATTGATAATTAAATAATTGTTAGTTATTACTTAACTTCCCACCCTATACCCCTAAAAACCCAGCATCCCGCACCTAAAATATAACTTAAATATATAAGTATAGCACAAGTTCATAACTGACAATCAATTACATAATTAACAATTAATAATGAATTGTTAATTTATTATAACTTAATTAATTTCCCACCCTATACCCTACAAACACTGACGCACACATGTAAAGTATGACAAAAATATATAATTATTACACAATTTACATAATCATAAATTAAATAATTATTAACAAATAACAAATAATTATTTGTTCATTAAATATTACCTAATTAACTTCCCAACCTATACCCTTACAAAGCTAGCAACAGGCACCTAGAAGATAACTAAACTAAATCAGTATTACATAATTTACATAGTACGATAACATAATTGAAAATTGATAATTAATTAATTATAAGTTAGGTTAGCTTCATTAACTTCCCACTCTATCCCCCTGCAAACCCAACAGCCTGCTACGACACTATAAATTACTATCATAAATACGATAAAAAATTCTAAATCACTTAAAATTACAAACATTATTTAGGAAAAATAACAACTACATAAACATGAATAATGCATAAATTAATATATGAAGTAAACTCATTAAAATAATTTAGAAACTAGAGTTTGTTTGCAACTATATGATTGAAAACAGTATTAAAAACAACTTATTAAAAATGATATCATTTACCTAAAAAGACGATTTTCTTGGAAGTGATATTTTTAGGTCAAGATATATTTTCCCACTATTTGTGTCTCTCGATATATACAGCTCGATATTTTGTACAGACACCTTGTTTTCTGTAGGTGGCGTATTGTCCAGAGCATCGCAGAACAGCTGTCTCCTACTGTAGGTGAGTTCCTCTCCATCCTCGCTACCCCCTCACAACTCCCCTCCTTTACTTTCTACATATGTATGGGGGTATAGAGAAAGGTCGTCTGCATTTGTGTGCTCCTTTCCAGTAGCGAATATTGAACCGGAAGGGCTGCAGGTATAGAAACCATTGTAGTACTCTTGAGTTATTCCCTTTGGCCATCCATTCCAGAGAAGAGACTTTCGATTGCCCATTTTATGGCTAAGCCTTATTTTTCCACAATAACATATCTGCGTTCTGTGGGGAATAACTTGTGACTGATGTATACCATAGATTTTTTATTTCCTTCATTGTCAGTGTGGGCTAACGCTGCCCTTAACCCCACACCAGAGGCATCAGTTTGTAGGATAAATAATTTTGAAAAATCAGGGGACTTTTGTATTGGGTCAGAGGATACTATCTCCTTAAACTTTTCTAAATCTTTTACCATTATAAGTGAAGGGTGTTTTAGTTCCCTGTCAACCCTGGGATTCTTGGTTAAAAGATCCATTAAGGGAGCGGCCCAAAGGCAGAAGTGTTGAATGAACCGTCTGTAGTGCCCTACTAAACCTAGTAAGACTCTTAAGGCTCTTTTCATCTTCGGGAAGGGGCTCTGTAATAGTGTAAGCTCTTTTTGTGGATGAATGCTTCCTTTGCCTAAAATGTACCTACCTTGAGGGTAAATTACTTTTCTTTGGGTTGATTTTTAACCCTGACCCTCCGAGAGTTTATAACACTGCTTTCAAATGAGTTAGATACTCTTTCGAGCATATGCTATGCATTATGATGTCATCAATGTATGCTGCCGCACATCTTTCCTGTTTTCTTAGTAAATTATTCATCATTGTTTGGAATGTGGTAGGAGCTCCATGCAATCCAAACAGAAGTACTGTAAATTGATATAGACCCCCGAGCATGGCAAAAGTCATTTTTACCTGTCTTTTGGATATAAGGGGATTTGCCAATATTCTTTATAAAGGTCCAACATTCTGACGAATTGGGCTTGTCTAATATTTTAATCATTCCGTCTATCTGAGGAATGGGATAGGTGTCAAATTTCAATATTTTGTATATTTTTCTCAAATCTAATTAGAATTGTATTGAACTATTAAGCTTTGGAACCAACATCACAGGGGAATTCTAGTTACTTACTAAAGTTTCTATCTCGCGTAATTGTAGCATATTTTGGGCTCCTTTATCACAGTTTGACTCGCTTCTGGAACCCAGTAGAGTTTGAGGCGTACTATGTTTCCTGGCCCTGTAGTGATTGAATATTGTATCATGTGGGTATGACCTGGAGTCAACGACAATATTCCAGGACAAGTGGTAAGACAATCATAGAGATCTTGTCTTTTATCCTGACTGAGATCTGAATCAATACAATGGATATCCTATTCTTTGATTTGGGTTCTACTGCTTTATTAGGCAGCTAAATGCCCTTCTCCCTTCTTAAAGAGGTTTGCATGATATATATGGATATCATTCCTCATTTGCTTGATCTTTAGTTCATATGTGACAGGGGGTTATCTTCCGCAGCACTCTAAAAGCTCTTTGCCACTGACTTGACATTTTGTTCTCTGTAGTTGGCAGTAAGAGCAGTACATAATCTCTAGGAGAAAACTGCTTGAGTTTTGCTTTTTTTTTATCATACAAGGACTTTTGTCCTGACTGACTCTTTTCCAAATTGTTTCTGACTATCTCTCTCATCTCCCTTAACCTTGTTTTTAACTGGCTTACATAATCTAAAATACTTTTATATTTCTCTATTTCTTGCTCCCGTGCTTCTATGGCCATTTTGAGCAAGGTTTGAGGTTTTTATCTGAACAGTAATTTGAAGGAAGAAAATCTTGCACTTATTTGCACCTTGCATCATATGGCAAACAAAGCTATGGGTAACATCAAATCCCAATTCCTCTTTTCTAACACCAACAGTTTCTTTAAAATAAGTTTTAGTGTAGCATTATATCTTTCTTAGAAGCCCCCAGTTTGCGGATGATACACTGCAGATCTAATCTGATGTATATTTAACTGTTGAGATATTTGAGCCACTAAGTTAGAAGTGAAAGGACTCCCCTGGCCGGTTAGGATCTCCTTTCAAAAGCCTATGCTAGACAATATATCAACCATTGCTTTGGCTATTTGAGTTTTAGCGGGCTGACGTAAAGGGATCACTTCAGGATGGGTCCAGTCCTTGTCCTCAGAGGGCAGAGATCAGCAGGCAGCAAGGCAGCACAACAAAGCAGAAGCACAGTGCTTCCAATGCAGCGGTCAAGCAGAGTGGCAATCCTTGTAGCACAACACTCTTAACTCCTGGCATAGTTCTTCACAGGTCCTGAAGAGTATTGTCTGGGTAAGGTCAGATGCCCAGTACTTATACCCAGTTGTGCCTTTGAAGTGGGGGGGGACTTCAGAGCAGGCCCTTGAAGTCCACAGGTCCCCTGTTGTTCCCAGCCCTGGCTCGAGACTATCAGTAGGGGTAAACAGCCCTTTGGGTGGGAAACAGGACACTGCCTATTTAGGTGTAAGTGCCAGCTTCCCCCTCTTACTGCGCAGGAAGAGCTAGCAGAATGCAGGTGACTTCTCTGTCACACCCACCCTTCCTGTGATTGTAGCTGTCTAAAGGGAATGCATAAAGTGGAGCTGTCACCCAGTCCACACATATATTGGAAACTGTAAGAGCAGAGAAATGTCCACTTTCTAAAGTAGGAGTACTAAAATAGTACTGTTTAATCCAATTTTACCAGTAAAGAATATTTATCTTAATATTCTTGTGGAGAAGTGTGGCTCAATGAGTGGAGAAGTGTGGCTCAATGATTAGAGTGGCAGACCCTGATGCAGAGTTCTAGCCTGGGACCAGGGTACAATTCCCCGCCTCGGCGGGTCTTGGGCTCAAAAATTCCACGGACCTGATAATTCTCGCCTCGGTGCCTATTCCAATCATGGAGTCCCACTATGCAACTCTGGGCAATAGCTTGCTTAATCTCCACAACGGCCCCCACAACGCTAAGGATGCCTGGCCTCCACCTTGGGGGTGCCCAGGAGTGGACACCTCACAGGGAAAGCCAGGATGGGTTCCATAGCGTTATTCGTACAAGCGCCCTGAGACCCTTGCGGGTGAGTAGTGCGCTATACAAGTATCAAATTTACAATTTATTTAATTTTATTTATTTTATCATTACTATTCCAAGGATATGAAACATGATGCATCTACTCCTTTCTAATCAGGAATTACAGCTTTAAAATGTTTTAAGGAATTCCCAGTGTTAGTCTATGAGAGGAGTAGGCCTCACAGTAGGTAAAATGGATTTAGCTGTTTGTTACTACTAGGACATGCAAAGCTTACCAGTTTATGTCCCACCTTTTAGTTAAACAAAACCATGCCCTTAGGGCTACCTAGGCCCTAACTTAGGGGTGACTTATGTGTAATAAAAGGCGAGTTTGAGGCTTGGCAAGTGGTTTTAAAAGTAAATTGAAGAGGCAGTAAACTGCCCACACAGGCCCTGTATTGGCAGAATTGAGGCAGGTTTGAATGGCTACTTGTGTGGCTGGTACAACCAGTGCTGCAGGCCCACTAGCAGCATTTAGAATACAGGTTCTCGGTATATGGTATACCACTTTACAAGGGACTTAAAGGTGAACTAAATATGCCAATTGGGTATACATCAATGTCACCACATTTAGGGGAGAAGCAAATGCACAATGGAACTGGTCAGCAGTGGTAAAGTGCTCAGAGTCCTAAGGCCATCAAAAACATACACCAAAAAGAGGAAAGGTCACCCTAAGGATGACAGGTCTGACAACAAGGCAGTATATTGATACAAACACAAAAGATTGGACACTTGTACAACTTCACTGGTTCAGCAGCCCAGCTATCTGTAATTTTGCACTGCCATAATGTATTTTGATTTATGTTAATTGTCATCTACAAACAGAAAATGGAAGAAACGGTTTAGAGAAAAAGAAGCCTAAAGAGAAAGCAATGGAAAAGCCAGTAGTTTTGGCTTGCAATTTAGGTCCTGAGTAAAATATTTATAAAAAGACTGCTGCACTGGAAAAAAAATGTAATATAAGTTATTGCTTCTCTATACAAATAATGTGTTAGAAAAAAATGAATGCTTCAGGATTATGTGTACTTCTGAAATGTAAAATAGTCTCTTGTGCATTGCAATGCATGTGTTCCTTAGGAAACAGAATTACACACCAAACAGTTGAAAGCATGAGGTAAGAGAGAGAAATAATCCTGGGTGGGCCATAACCCATCCAATGCCTTTTTTAAAAGCATTGGTAACAGTAGGTCTCATAGGCAGGTGCTCTGGGATACCAGGCCTAAAAAACATGTTTTCAGTTTCCTTTAATGCACCAATGAGTTAGGTATACTTCTTAATGTAATTCTTCCAATAGAGAAATTCATAGATCAGAAACAGTTGAGACTTGAAGGGCCTGTGGGCAGAAGAAAAGAAATGGAAAGTGAAAGAATTCATTACAGGTCAGTGCCACAGTACAGATTAGCCTTCTGCAATCTTCTGTGAGCTGGATCAGGTGGTAGATGGGCCTTTGCTGGTGCAGGCAATGAAGGAATAATCAGCAGCTGGGTTGTGCAAGATGAAATTGATCTCAGAAAACACCACAGCTTTTTCATACTCCGAGAGAGTTCATGTTGCAACAGTGCATGGCTGCAAGGGCTCCCTAGCTGATGATTAGTATGTTCACTAATTCTGCATCCATCAACATTTTTGTTTTGACTCCTTTCTCTGATCCCTCAGTACCTGGTTTCCATCGCCCTATTTTGTTAAAGAACTTTCAAGACTTACATTGAGCCCAACCAGCCGCTTACTCCTCCAATGGTCTCCTTCTTTCAGGAGTCCACTCTGAGGTTACTTGAAACTTCTCTGGTAGCGGCTAGTAATTCTCAGCTGATATTTTTATTCATTTGTTATTGCTCTCAGTTCTGCCTTTGTGAGTTCAATCTGAAAATTCTTGATATGTTTATTTCGGCTAATGGCAAATGTAGACTAAATCCAGGGAACCCCCTGGAAAGAGCAGTTTTTCCCTGTCTCTCCAATCCCGCTGTTCCCTGGAGGAGTCTCACTTCCCACCACGGCTACTAATAACGGGTGGTTAGTGAAAAATTAAAGGGAGGTAGGTGGATTTGATTCAGATTTAGCTGGTATATCCTTGACAAGAACAAGCAGCGAATAACCTTTTACACAAAGCCTTGCTTTTTTTAAATGTGCGACCCTCGCAGGGTGACTGTAAGAAATTGGGCGGTTGACTGAGCAGGTGAAACCCTTTTCAAGTCACAAGCAAAACCCAAATTAACTTGTGATCAACCCTCAGGTAACTTGGCGAATATAGCTCCTTACAACTCATGCCATTACAACGCGGTCGTTACAACGACCGCGTTGTTAGTACGCAATACCATTATATCGCAAGTCAGTACAACTACTTGCAGTAGGGGGCGCGCTGAACTTAGGAATAGTATTATTTACTATCGCTACTCCAGTTTGCGCAACAGCAGGGAAGGTGTTACATTTTAAATCCAATACCAGTGCCCACCCCTACTGCAAGTCGTTGTAATGACTGGCGAATTAATGGTATTGCATACTAACAACGCGGTTGTTGTAACAACTGCATTGTAATGGCATTGCGTTGTGGAGACTGTATTGTAAACACTGTTTCCCAACTTAACACAGTGTAGTCAAGCATAACTTAGAGGCAATCTGTAAAGTATTTAGGCAGCAATTCACACAGTAATAAAGTGACACACAACACAAGAAAAATCCCATACCAATTTATACCAATAGAGTAAAATGTAATAAAAACCAAAACAACAAAAATTTTATAATTGGAACCTGAGAAATGCAACTTTAAGGATTTAAGTGAATATAACACCTAAAGGCACAAAGTGGCCACTGTGGTTACCTGATCTCACTGGACTGAGACAAAGGCACAAGTTGAGGTCAACCGCAGTAAAGTGCAGGCCGGATACTGGGACCAGGTTAGGCCAGCTGTATTAAATCCTGGTTGCAGAGTGTTATAAGATCCCACGTCAAGGATGCATTGTGCTGTTGAGGCGATGTGGGGTCCTGGTGTGGAGATATGTAGCAGACCATCAATCATGGATGCCATAGATGAGGGGCTTGCGATGTGAGGTCTTGCATTTAAAATGCGTTGCACTCCGGCTGGTTCCGAAGAAGTTGCAGGGCTTGCAATGCAAAGACCTGCATTGAGGATACATAACACAGCTATGGCTCCAACTGGGCTGTGGTTGTGATGTGTAGTCCTGCATCAGGTGATGCATTGTTCAGCGGTTCCGATGTGGAGTTTTGTGAGGGCATGCATCGCACTGCAGTTCCCATGCAGAGTTTTACAGGAGATGTGACACACTGCGTCGGTTCCACTGTTGCCACAGTTGGCCTGCCACAGCACCTTCAGGCCAACTTCCAATGGTCCAGGACTGGGGTGGCACCACTTCATAGGGCAGGACTCACAGCAGACAGACTTTCTAAAAGTGGCATTTTTCGCAATTGTGACTTAAAATCCAATGTTAGATAGTTTTTAATTACAATTCTTTAGACACCAAACTTGAGTTGTCATCGGGCTCCCAATTGAAAGCTATCACTTAATAAATGTAATAAGGACACCCAGTGTTATCCTATGAGAGAGATAGGCCTTGCAGTAGTGCAAAGTGAATTTAAGAGGTTTTCACCACCAGGAAATGAAAAAACCTAAAAGGACATGTACAACTTTTCAAATACACTGCACCCTGCCCTCTGGCACGTTCAGGACATGCACTAGAAATTACTTATATGTATTAAAAAGAAAGGTTTGGGCCTGGAAAAAGTTTTATCTTTCCAGGTCGAAATGGCAGTTTACACCTGCACACTAAGGCTGCAATGGCAGGCCTGAGGCCTGTTTTGCAGGGCTATTTGAGTGGGTGGCCCAATCAGTGCTGCAGGCTCACTAGTCTTATCAGGCTACGAAATCCACCCTTAACCCATGGGAACCTGGGTAAGTAACAATCTTAGGGCAACAATGGTTCTCATTGGTATCATTTACTAAAAGAATATTTTTCATAGACAAGAGTAATTAGCCTCATGTATTAAGGGCCTGATTTAGAAGTTGGCGGAGGGGTACACTCCGTAACAAACATGACAGATATCCCCTCTGCCGTATTATGATCACATTCTATCCTATGGGGATCATAATACAGCAGACAGGATATCCGTCATTTTTTTTTTTTTTTTTGAAAATTTTATTGAACAATAAATCAATTACAAGAATGGGCCTACAACCACCAGGGCCGGCCGCTAGATTCGGGAAGGATCATACAGAGGTTAAGGCAGTAGTCGACTCCCGGGGTCCAGCCCCGTACATGACTCCGGAAAGTCCTAGGGAAGCAGGATACATAGGTTTAACATAAATAACAAATAAAGACAAAAGGCGAGGCGTAAAGGCAAAAAAAAAAAACGTGGGTAAGGCTACATCCAGGGGGACTCTACTTCTGATCTTCAAATAGCTACTAAAAGGCAGGAGTAATAATAGGTCGGGGGTGGGGGGGGGCACAGGAGAGGAACGTCTATATTCGATTATCCCAAAAGTCGCAGGGAACCATCAAGGGTCAGGGGGACAAGGCAATGTCGGTGTCCACCAGGGGGGGAACACAGATACCCCCACGATACGCATTCCATTGCCCCCAGATTCTACCCCACGCCCCCGGCTTGCCACGAGCAACATACACAGTCTTCTCCCTGAACATGCACCAGTCCATGTTCTCCTTCCATACTGACACGGTGGGAGGCCGCTGGGAACCCCAAAGCTGCGCTATATCTCTCTTGGCAATCATGTTCCCCAGGGCCGCCCACCGAGTCTGAGCCGCGTTATAATCATTGGGCTCCCACACATTCAGGACACAGCGACGCACCTCCGGCAGCAGCACAACCCCGGTGACTTGTCCCATGACCACATGAATCCGACGCCAGTATTCCGCCACCTCGCGACACTCCCAAAGGATATGGAGAAAGGTGGCTCTGAGTCCACATCCCCGCTTACAGAGCCCGTCTTCAGAAAATCCCATCGAGACCAAACGGGGACCCGTCACATACACCCGGTGGAGAATCTTAAGTTGGACCAGACGGAGACGGGCTGGAATGGCCACTTCCTTGGGGGACGACAGTGCGGACTGCCAGTCCTCGTCGTCCAGTTCCACCCCATCCCCCGTCCACGCCTCCCGGAGGCGCACCAAGAGGTCAGCCCGATTATTGATAAGTTTTTTATAAATTAATGAAATAGTACTGTCGGGGACATGACCATCGAGTATGCGGTCCTCGAGGGGCGAAGAAGCCGGGATATTGGTCCCCTCCTCAAAAACAGAGAGCAGGGCATGCCGAATCTGGGCGTAGCGGAAGAACTCCCTTTCCGTAAGTTCGTATTCGCTCTGGAGCGCCGCGAATGTTTTAACAGCACCCTTAATCCATAGGTCTCCCACTCTACTAATACCAATCGTGTCCCAACGTTCAAACCCCTTCGTTGTCCAGAGGCTTCCCAGGCGATCGGAGGCAAACAGAGGAGTAGCACATGTTAATCGCTCACTCCAGCCCAAGGCTACATTGGCCGCCTTCCAGATCCGTACCGCAATCTTAGTAGGGCCAGTAAGGGTCCGTCCCGCCGAGCTGGAGTAAAGTGCCCTGTTATAGTTCCCGCCGGGAAGCAGGAATTTATCCATTTCATACGCCGGATTCAAGCCAGGCGCATACGTGGCATGGTTTATGGCCGACAGCTGTGAGGCCCAATAATACCTGCGAATGTCGGGAAGCGCGATGCCCCCGTCGTACCAGGGGAGAGTAAGCTTCGCCAGAGCGATACGCGCCCGTCCATCCCACACCAGTCTCCTCTGCAGGCTCTCCACCTCCCGAAAGTAGGACACCGGAATAACATCGAAGGAGTTCTGGAGTGCATAGAGAAATCTGGGAAGGGACATCATTTTGAACAGCGCTGCCCGACCCAGCGGGGACAAGGGCAGCCTACACCACCGAGCCGTGTCCTCCCTCAAACGCCGAAGTGGAAGCAGGAGATTCTGTTCATAGCGAGCCACCGGGTCCATCGAGACGTATATTCCCAGGTATTTAAAGCCGGACAGAGATAATTGGATCGGAAGCCGAGGCGGCAAGAGAGGAGGGTCACCAGAGATAGGATAGACACAGGATTTAGACCAGTTGATCGTTAGACCCGAATTTCTCCCAAAGGAAGTCAGAACATCAAAGAGAACATTAAGCGACTGCCGCGGCGAGGTGAGATACAGGAGAATATCGTCCGCATACAACGAGATCCGATCCTCGAAGCCCGGGGCCCACCGGATCCCTCTGATCGAGGGCTCCCAGCGGAGCCAAGCAGCGAGCGGCTCCAAGGCAAGAGCAAAGAGCAGAGGGGACAACGGGCACCCCTGCCTCGTACCCCTACCGAGATCGAAGGGCCGAGAGACCCGCCCATTAACTACCACCTGAGCCATGGGTCCCGTGTAAAGAAGCTTCACCCAGCCAAGAAATCCCTCCCCAAAGCCGAATTTGGTCAAGACAGCCCAGAGAAATGGCCACTCGATGGTGTCAAAGGCCATCGTGGCGTCTAAAGAAACCAGCACGGCAGGTTCGGAGAGGTACTCCGCCCTGGCGAGGGCGCCGTGAAGACGCCGCAAGTTAAGAGCGGTGTTACGGTGAGGGATGAAGCCGCATTGATCAGGATGAATCAAATCACAGATGACGCTCAACAAACGGTTGGCAAGGACTTTCGCCAGGATTTTAGGCTCTGCATTTAGCAGCGAAATAGGCCTGTAGGAGGCACAGCGATCTCGTGGCTTACCTTCCTTAGGGATCACGACTATCGTTGCCAGACGTTGGTCGTCAGGAAGGGAACCCGCATCAAGGGACTCCTGAAACATACGACGGAGGAAGGGCGCGAGTTTATCCGGGCGCAACTTGTATAATTCAATAGGCAGACCGTTGGGACCCATCGCCTTGCCCGAACGAAGGGACCGAATCGCAGTTGCTATTTCATCTACAGACAAGGGGGCGTCCAGCTGCTCACGGTCTTCGACAGACAAGCCGGGCAAAGCGATATCCCTCAGCAGAAGGCGAGAGTCTTCTTCATCCCTTTCAGTCACCGGGGAGTACACGGCCCGGAGGTGGTCAGCGAAACATTCCACAATCTCACCAGGCTCAGTCACACACACTCCATCCGCGACACACAGCTCCGGGACCACTCGGTTCACTCTCTCCTTCCTATCCAGCCATGCAATCAACTTTCCCGCCTTGTCCCCGGCATCATACAATCGACCCTGCTGTTCCCTATACAACGTTTTGGCGGCGTCAGTGACAAGAGACCTGTATTCAAACTGTTTCAGGCTGAGGGCATGGAGCCCGCCCGGTGTGAGACCCGCCTCCAAGGCCGACTCCAGCCCCGAAATGTCAGTCTCCAGCTTCACCACTGCCTCACTCTTGAGTTTCTTAGCCACCACTATCTGGGAGAGGGCGTGTCCGCGGATTACGGTTTTAAAGGCTTCCCACAGGGACATTGCGGACGACACCGACCCCTCGTTTTCAAGGAAGTATTGGTCCATAGCCTTAACCAGGCTGTCGCGAGTCATAGGGTCTCTCAGGTACCACGGGTTAATGGGAGCAATCCGCCCTGAAGACCGCGTCTCGGCGTCAAAGAGCAGCCACAGCGGGGAATGATCGGAAATACCCCGCGCCAGGTGCCTAACCTCCCGAATCCGACTAGTCTGTGCCGCGGGCATAAGGAAATAGTCTAACCTAGAAAGACTCCCATGTGCCCCAGAGTGAAAAGTGTACTGACATTGGGTCGGATGCATTAATCTCCAGCTATCTACCGATATCCGTCATTTTTGACTGAGTTTTCCATCTGCCAACTTCTAAATCAGGGCATTAATAGGATATAGAGATTAAATAACTCTAAGCCACCTTACGTAGTAGCATTTTATATATAAGCAAACTTAGGCAGGATACATAAAACAGCACAGTTACAACCTACAACACAGTACAATGTGTCCCCAGTGCCAAAGCTATCAAGCAGATACAACAACCAGAAAGTGAACATAGGTTAATGTATGGGTAACAAACAACAAAAAAAAGGTTCTCAGAGCATTTCATATTGCAGTGAGAAAAGTTCCTTATTTGTTTGTTATTTGGGCCTGTCGATGACATTTCAACCCTGTGGCTCAGATACTAGGGTCTCATCAAGACTTAGAAAATTGGGTGGACATTCTGTAAAGACGAATGGAAAGAAATAGTAAGAAACGGTGGCTAACGTAGTGTGGTTATAAGGATTAATATAAATATTATATATTAGAACAAGGAGTTACCTGAAAGCCCCTGTGATCCGAGGATCAGAACTGGAGTGCAAAGTAATACAGAGTGGAATGCATGCACACCCTAATGTGATATATAAAAGTTAAGCACTCACTCAGGGTGCAAGCCTGTATTTTCAAAAACTAAGTAAATAGAGAAAATGAGCCAGAAAAGCTTTAAAATAACAGGCCGTGGAACTTTCTATCAATAATTCCACTCACCCCGGAGTGTAAGCGCCCATGCACAAACTGAGCCACGATCGGCCGGAAAGATAAGGAGCGTCGGGCGTAATCAAAGCTTTATTATCGCTGAAGGCAATGTGTATAAACTGTGAGTGTCAAATGCCAAAATGCACTAAAAATGCACTTTCAGGGTTGAAAAGAAGGCTGAGCCATAATCAGCAGCCAAACTCCTTAGAGGTAACAAACGCTGGGAGGAATGAGTGCTCTGATACCTCAGTGGGCAGCACGGAATCCCCGTCACTGACAATGCAATTGCAGCCATGCACTTGGGATGCACTTTCAAGAATACAATAAACGAGAGGCTTGAGCCTAAACAAGCCCCGTTATGAACAGATAAAAAGGGAGGGTGGTATATATAATATACAGTGATAGATATAGTTGGAATCCAATTTGTAAATTAGTATGCAAGGGGGAAACTCCTCTTTAAAGGACTACTAGTACAACTACTAGTACGACTCCTAGTAAATGGGGGTACCTTAAAGAGGACAATATTATTTGAGTCCATACACAGATCCCTGGAAGAAGGTTGAAAATAATACCCAGGAGCTCACAGCTGTCTGGCAATTAAAAAAGACCAACTAATAAACATTAGCCATGGCCAATAAATTAGTAACTGTAGGAAACAATGCAGACACATGTACAATCAGATTATACATAACCACGATGTGGCATTGGACATGAAATCGAAGTTCATAATGTTCATATATGCATAGTTCATGCTGTTTATATATGCAATGCCATAACAATAGGTTAAGAAGCATAACATGTTCACTTCAGAGTCCCAAGCTCTCATGTGTGCAGTCATTAGGCACAACCTCCTGATGTAATGGTAATCAAATTCATAGTTCAGAATCCCAGGTGCTTCGCTGATCAGTCTATAAGGATAATAGGTTGAGCAGCACCCTGTTGATCCCCGGTTTATGGAATATATTACATATAACCCCTGGATTACAGGGGTTTTCAGGTAACTCCTTGTACTATAAATCCTTATAACCACACAACTTTAGCCACCATTACGTACTATTTCTTTACAGAATGTCCCACTCCCAACATTTTTTTAGCCCTGATGAGACCCTAGTAGCCAAAAGATCGAAATATCATTGACACATCTAAGTAACAAACAAACATGGAACTTTTCTCAATGCAAGATGGAATGCTGTGCAAACTTTTTTCAGTTGTTTGATACCTATGCATTAGCTTATGTTTACTTTCTGATTGCTCTATCTGCTTGATGGCATTAGCCCTGAGGAATCATTGAACTGTGTTGTAGCTTGTAACTGTGTTATATAATGTATACTGCCTAAATGTGCATATATAAATTGCTGCTACTTTCAACGAAGGTGGCTTAGTGTGATTTACTCTCTCTATGCTTTTAAGTGCATACAGCTAATTAGTCTCGTTATTCAAAATATTCTTTTGGTGAATGTTAGAAATGGGGGTCTCTAGTTGGCAGAGGTATGCACATTGTCCAAGAAGGAACCCTTGCTTTTAGTTAGGATAAGGGAGTTACACACTTCAGATAACCCCTCCTCACCCACTTGGTAGCTTGGCACGAGCAGACAGGCTTATCCCAAATGCAATGTGTAAAGTATATTCACCCAGACACACAGCCACACAGTGAAAACGCTACAAATGGACACCACACCAGTTTAGAAAAATAAAGTATCTTTATCTAAACCAAACAAGACCAGAATGACAAAAATCCAACATACATGATTCAAAATAAGACTTTTAAAGGTTTCAAGCAATTCTGTCTATTGAAAACTATGGATGGGTGACTTTCAGACAAAGTACCTCAAATGCGTAAAAATTCACAAGGCCAAACAGCCTCAGAGAAAGGAAAAATACTTCGATGCGTCAGTTACTGAGTCTTTGGGGAGGCACTGTGACAGTTCTGTTGCACACAAGAGAAGTCATGCTTCGATTACTAACTGTAGGGGGAAGTGATTCTTCGATTCTAAGACGGTTCTGGTCTGCGAGTGATGCGTCAGAAAACTTGCGGCACAAGTGTGATGCTTGGAAATCCATGACACGTCAGAGGTCGATGTGGCAGCGACAAATAGTCACTGCATCGATTTCTTCATACGCGGTCCCATGATGCATTGATTCTTTCAGCCGCACAGCAGGGCCTGCATTCGAGTCGGGGCGGTGATCTCGCACTTCGGAGATCGGTGCACAGGACTCGGCGTGCGGCTGATTTTTCAGCTGCCGGTAGGCACTGCGTTGATTCTTTAGCCACATTGCGGCGGAGCGTGGAAATTTCTCCCGCTCTGCAGTACTGCATCAGAAATTCAGCCACTGGAAGGGCGATGCATCGATTTTCTTGGCTTCTTCAAGCTTTTTCAGCACCCAGTAAAAGGGACAACCTCCAGAGGCCCAAAACTTGAATAGGCACCTCCTGGCAGATCAGAACTCTCAGCAGTGGAGTTCAAGGAAGCTGGTGGTGAAGCCTTTGTGTCTCTGAGACTTCAGTATAGGAGGCAAGCACACACAAGCCTTGGAGATTCTTCACAATCAGATTCACCACAAAGATCCAGTGTTTGTCCTCTGCGTGGCAGGCCAACCCAGCAAAGCAACAAACACTCCTCCTCATAGCTTTCAGCTCTTCTCCTTGGCACAGGTGTCTCTTGATTCCCGAAGTTATCTAACGTTCTGGGATGTTAGGTCTAATATTTATACCCCATTATCTCTTTGTAATCTTGGTTGCAAGAGTCTCTGAGCTCAG
Organism: Triturus cristatus; assembly: GCF_964204655.1. Taxonomy (NCBI): domain Eukaryota; kingdom Metazoa; phylum Chordata; class Amphibia; order Caudata; family Salamandridae; genus Triturus; species Triturus cristatus. Next base: position 554,382,552 of record NC_140584.1, read on the forward strand.
TAAAAAGCAGTTCTGTCCTCCCTGGTCCAGCTTCACTACAGAAGGTGAACACAGCATTGTGGAGAGCATTCTCAGCCTATTTAGGTGCTAGTGAAAACTCCTCCCACCACTCTAAATACAGACAGGTCTATTCAGCCTGGCTATGAGTCACCCAGGAAAGGCAGGGCACACCTCAACCCCCCTTGTGACGGTCTAGAGTGAATGCACATCCTCAGCTCCTGTCACTTCAAAACCAGACAGTGAATACACAAACAGGCAGAAAGATGTGATATTAAATTCTGAGTTCAGAGAGCCTAAACTCCAAATCTCTAGCTTTCCTCAATTGAAAGTTACACATGTAACATGCTATAGTGCAGCTCCAATGATAGCCTATGGGACAGCCAGCCCCGGAATTTCATTATCAGGACATGTAAAACACACCAGTACATGTCCTACCTTTCAAGTACACTGCAACCTGCCTATGGGGGTACTTTGGGCCTACCTTAGGGGTGTTTTACATGTAAGAAAAGGTAAGGTCAGAACCTGGCAAGTGTGCGCACTTGCCAGGTCGACATGGCAGTCTAAGAGTGCACGTGAAGACACTGCAGTGGCACGGCTGAAACACATTTACAGGGCTACTCATGTGGGTGGCACAAGCAGTGCCTGAAAACCCACAAGTAGTATTTGATCTACAGGCCCTGCCTCACACAGTACACTTTAATAGGGTCTTACCAGCAAATCAAATATGCCAATCATGGATAACCAATCATATTCACAATTTACACAGGGAGCACTTGCACATTGACACTGATCAGCAGTGGCAAAGTGCCCAAAGGATCTAAGCCAGCAAAAACAAAATCCAGCACACAGTCAAAAATGCAGGAAGGAGAGGAAAAAAGTCAGGGGAAACCACGCCAAGGATGCTAAGTCTAACAGTAAATAATACAACAGAGAATCACTGTTACCTTAAGATTGCACTCTCACTAGTATCATTTAATTTGCAGGCCCTGGGTACATGGGGTGGTACTTTACTAGGAACGTGCAAGTAAATTAAATGTGCCAGTTGGGTATAAGACAATTCTAGCATGATTAGAAGAGCACAAGCACTTTAGTACCAAAACCAACAAAAACGAGATCAGCAAAAATAGGAGGGTTGAAGACAAAGTGTTTGGAGGAAAACAACCCTAAGGCTGACAGGTCTAATGGTGATTATTTATAGATCTGTGTTCTTCACGTTATATATCTGTTATAAATCCGACACAGTTCTTTCCCAAGGCTGGAGATGCCTTACCAAAGCGGGACCTATGAATTATACAAAGAGCCTACAGTAAAGACAATGTCTTCCCCAGGTTCACAAATAATTAACATCATTTGAACCTACATGCAAGTTTGTGGGGCATTCTTACAAATTAACTGGCTTTTACTTTTTAGTGAGTTAATGAGTTGGCCAAGTTTAAGGTTGCTTTTGTTTCAAGCATTGTGTTTCCTTCATACATAGCTCAAATCATGCATGCAACACATATCATTGTTATTCTCAGTTTCCTCCTGATTTGTATGAAAACCTTTGTTAAAAAAAGAAATAATAATTGAAAAGGCTTCACAATTAGCTATGTGATAAATATATATTGTGCATCTGTTTTTAACGTTTTCTTTTTAAAGAATAAATGATCAGCAAATTGCTACCCACGTACAACTTCTCCCACACCAGTTGAAAAAAATAGAGCCCATATTAATAAATTATTTGACACCAAAACGACCAAAATACAAGTTGTAGAACCGGACATATTTTAAAGGTTTTGTAGAAATCAAGCATTAAGAGGGAAAAATAGCGCCAACCTCAGTTATATAGTCACGGTAGACCAGGTCAAAGTCACAAGTAATGGCTGACCACGATGGAGCACAGGCTTGATACAGGACTGAGTTTAGTCCACTGAAAAATACCTTATGTCTGGGTGTGAAAAAGACGTAAATTCTTTTCATCGAGCTGGGCGGGCTGGCGTTGAGGAGCCGTCAACAAGAAGCTGCCATGTGAGTTTCAGCACTGAGATGCATCATGCCTAAAGGCCCGAAAGCATGCAGGCTTTGCAGTGCACCGAAGCAGGATTTAATTCATCTAATTTGCGTCTGCCCTAACCTAAAATCACATTGCATTTGGTTATTAAAAAAACATTTTAATATAAGTGGTATTCACACCTGTAGAGCCACAATTTTAAAATGCCTTGATCCAAATGATCCACAGCTTAATTGTAACTTGATAACATTTTTAACCCTGTCTGAAAAATTTGTCAAGTCCGGTCCAAGGGGAGCTACTGAATAGCACCGTGGCGGACATATATTCTACAATGGACTTCTTGCAGTTCTGTCCTGTTTTTATGGGTTTACATTTAGATGCTAAAAATCGCGATGGCCTGAGGCGGTAACCCTATCAGGCCCCCTTGGAGACTGTGTTTGGCAAAACAGATTACTGTGTGGGGATTTGATTGCACTTTGTCACCTTTTACGTTTAATTGAGCTGTGTAACCAATGAATTGTGAATCAACGGATGTTTTAAAAAGAAAAAAAATCCCTATTGTATAATTCTTTTAAAATTATTATAATTATCTACAGTATATTGTTATGGTTTTAACTAACTAAAACAATAAAGTATTTGTGAACTTTGCATCATGCAGCGGTGGAGTGCAGCAGTTACAGTCCCTACATTCAGGGGTGGTGCTTGGGAATAGTGCTACAAAGCTGAATCTTCATAAAACCAATCTTTTTGAGTGAAAAATTGCCCACTCAGCAACATCCAAAAAAAGTACACCACCTCACATTGAACTCCTAGTTATTTTTTGTTCTGGGGTCAGGTATCAAATGGAACATTAGGTTCTTCCCACACAAATGCTGCATATTGCGTCATCCACTTGGAAAAAGGCCTTTGAGTGTGCTTTCTCCTTGCTGGTGGATGGGTGAAACAAAAGTCAGTACAGCCCCTTGGTGTTTCCTTGCTGACAGTACCACGTTACGATAGAGGAGTTGGCTTAACGGCTTAAGGGCGGTTGACCTTGAATCAGGGGAACCGGGTTGGAGTCTCGGCAATGATGCTGAACTTCCTGTGATTCTGGGCAAATCATTTAATCTCCCCGTGCCTAACAATTTTTTTTATTTTTTTTTAAAATGAATGTGTCCTCATGTAAGCAACTGGTGCTATGTAAGGGGCTCTGATACACCATACCGGGTCACAAGTTCGCGCTATATAAAACTCCGTAAAAAAAAACAAAAAACTAACTGCTGTTTACATTAACGCGACAGTGAGTTTCAGCAATAGATGCAGAACCGAGGCACCATATCACCGCAGTGTGCAATTACACAACACCAGTCTCAGGTGCCGCCCCTTACTTAAATTCAGCAACACACTGGACCGATTCAATATGGAAACAGTTTTCGATAAGAAAATCAGGTATTTTCTTAATAAATGGACGATTCTGCGTTCATCAGCTTTGTAATTTCACCGCCTCTCTTCTGATTTCAAGTGTTGAAAATGTAATCAGTTTTATATTTAGAGATAGAAATGTTCTTTTGACATCAAGATAACATTTGTAGAAAGTATGAACATTTCATCCAAATACAGTGAATAAAGATCACTCATTCTACAGTATCTTTCTTACCAGTGAAGACAACAGTGAATACGCATACCACCAGGAATTCATTTTAGGGGAAGACTGCACACTGTGCCTCCATGCACAGTGGTACAAAAGGGGGTGGTGATGGACGGAGCATCAGAACCAATCAAACACTCACACCCAGTCAACAGATCTGGGTTTGATCCATCACCGTTCTTTAGCCCACTCTGCCACCCCAGTTCAGACATGGCCATGTGCAAATCAGTCTGACCCTGTGCCTCATGGGAACAGTCCAGCCCGAACTGCCAAGCCATGCACAGTGGCCACATTTACTTTTAAACTGGTCCTTTTACTTGAATACCAGGAGGTTCAGCTAGACTTAAGCGAATGCCTTTTTTTCCATCAAGTTCACTTAAAAATAATAAGTGCTTCTTTGGGTTATTTGTTATTTGTGTGAGATGTGTAGGTTTCTAGGCTACTAGATTGTTATCCACCACCACCTGATCGAAAAGCTGCAGTGGAAAAGTGACTCCAGCTTTTGACAACATGGCAGTGTGGCATGCTTCCCCTGTCACTGACATCCAATCAGGGCTCGCTCTCAAGGATGTAACTCTCTTTAGCCATCCCTTTGAGATGTATATTGGTCCTCAACTGCAGTCATCGGCAGTAAAACAATGCTAACTAAATCTTACGCAGCGGTCAGAGCTGTAGTTCAGCGGGTGTAAGCAAGCAGACAGTCTTCAAAACTGCAGCACGGATCACAGAAAGTGAAAACCTATCTGGAACACGTATATCTGCACGGAAGTAAATGCCCTCTCCAAATAGACCGGGATGATTTGGACGGAGACCTTTGAGGATGGCGCAGGGAGAAACCTTTACCTCTCCCCTACCTGGAGGCTTTGCTTGACATATGAAATACGTCATCGTCAATCATTAGCGCGAGCGTGCTCCTTGCATACCAGAAACAGCTCACATGAAATATGGCGCCCAGATATTACTCATTTGTCATCGGATTAGAAACTGACCTCTGTGTGAACCACAGTTCAGAAGTGATGAGCCAGAGCAGCTATAAACTCTTAGTCGTCATCGCAGCAGTCGGTGATAAAATCCAGAAACGCAAGGGTGGGGCTATATAAATTACGAGCGCCCTTTTACTGTTTTAAAAGTTATCATATATTGCTTCAGAAAACATTTTTTATTTATTAAAAAGTCAAACTTCTTCGGCATTTTATTTATTGTACAAGCATCTGCTCCACTCATTTAAAATATTCGAATCAGTCTAGAATCCCATGTAATGTGGTAATTGGCATGAGGTTGGGCGATAGCTCCAGGGTGCTAGCTTGCCAAGTTACCTGCACTGAAAAGGGTCACTGATGCAGCCGAGTACGTAGTACACATTGAGGCCTTTACAATAATAAAACCAAAAACACATTCAAACGAGCAAAGAGATTGATGGAAACAAAACAAACTTTCAGCCTTGGCCAAGAGTCTTCCTCTAGTTCCTGCCTTCTCCGGAAGGAATATTAATGCCGGCTCATGCCCTAAGGCAGCTATAACTTGCGTCCCAGTTGAAGTGATATTATCAATGATACCATAGAAGATGTCAGAAGTGATGTAATATGTGGGTAATTAGCAGTGCATGGCGAGGCTGTGAGTAATAGTTACCTTAGGGCACGGGTTATAGTTACTTGAGAAAACTATATCTATAACTGCTGAATTTCTATGATTCTGTGTGTGTGTAAAATCTGAACCTAAATATAACGTCCCTGCAACCTTTGGTTTTTTGAGTGAATTTCTTCAGTCTTTTCATGCTGTTTTCTTACTATAATGTCCTTGTAACCTTTGTTTTTTACAGTGAATTTCTATGTTTTTTAATGATATTTCCTAACTATAATGTCCCTGCGACCTTTGTTTTTTGCAGGGAATTTCTAGTTTTTTAATGCTATTTCCTAACTATAATGTGCTTATGACCTTGGTGTGTAAGTGGGTGTGTATGTGTGTGTCGGGGTGGTGGGTGTGTCAGTGGGTGTGTGACTGCCTGTGTGTGTCTGTGAGTGGGTGTGTGAGTGCCTCTGTGGGCCTGCGATGGGGTGTGTGAGTGGCTGTATGATTGTACAAGTAGGTGTGTGAGTGATTTTCTGGGTCTCTGAGTGGGTGTATAAGTGGCCGTATGGGTGTTTGAATGATTTTGTGAGTGTCTGAGTGGGTGTGTGAGTGTCTGTATGGGTGTTTGAGCATTTGTGTGGGTGTGTGAGAGCACATGTGACTGGCTGTGTGGGTCTGTGAGTGGTTTGGTGGGTCTCTGATTGGTTGTGTGAGTGGCTGTACAGGTGTTTGAGTGGGTGTGTGAGTGTTTGCATGGTTGTGTACATGAGTGTGTGAGTCTGTGAGTGGGTGTGTGATTGGTTCTCTGGGTCTCTGAGTGGGTGTGTGAGTGGCTGTATGGGTGTGTACATGGGTGTGTAAGTGAATGGGTGAGCGGTCGGTGAATGGGTGTATTTTTTTAAATCGGGATCTGGACATCCTTGAATACCAAGATTGTGATTGATATAGGTATATACGGAAACCACATCCAAAGTGACTAGCGTGTAATTTGTTTGCCATGGGATGTTGGAGATTTTATTGATGAAATCAGTGCTGTCCTTGCAAAATGCTTAACAAACACTGGCATTTAGTAAGAACGGACCCGGTAATAGGAAATAGCGCATCCTTGCACCCCCTAGTGACATACCAGAAATCAAAACCCTACGAGATTTCCTTTCTCATTGTTACACGAATACTAGGGAGACGCAAGTTGGGTGGTAGAGTGAACAAAACAGGTTTTTCAAATGTGGCAGATGCAAAGCCTTCAAGGGCAGCAGAAATGTAAGGGAGTATCTACTACCCACATGTAAAAATGCTTCATCAACAAATTTATCACATGTGGGAGTGATTATGTTGTCTATGCTTTGATGTGTCCCTGTGGCTATACATATATAGGCAGTACCACCTGCCCAGTAAAGAAGCGAGCAATGGAGCATTACAGGGCCAATAAGAATTGTGATGTCAATTACCCAGTGGCTAGACACTGGGCAAAAGTACATAACCAAAATGCTTATGTCTTATTTTGGGATTAACAGCGTGCTGAAGAATACACAAGGTAGAGACAGGGAGAAGAGACTCAGGGTCTTGGAATCTGAGTACATTGTTCTTCTCAGGAGTAAATCACCTGCAGGACTTAATGAAGATGAGGAGTTGCACGTCCATATCGGCTCATTTGGACCTTGCTCAGAGCCCTTTACATCTCTCTCTCTTTATCTCTCTTTATCTCCTTGTATCTCGTCCTATCAATTCTAAAGCTCTTTATCTTTCCTCATTCATCTTCTATGAACATACTCTACCTAGGTGTGAATATGATGAAGTATCCTTCCTTAAGCTCTTTTTCTCCTGATTTCATGATGATTAATTAGAAATACTCCATGGTTCCATTGCAGAAATTATAGAATGGATTTTATTTTTTTGTTTCATTGTGTGTGGGGTGTTGGATAGGAAGGGTGTGAGTAGATGGCCATCTAACATTTTTTCAGTGTTGTTTATACTATTTCATGCCGTTTTTTGATCATACCAACGGATTATACTAATGTATAAATCACATGATTCAGGATGAATTTTTATATTGTTTAGTCTACTGGGTTCTAGGGAGAACAAGGACAACCCAGCCACTTGGCTAGAACCTGACTTTATAGCCGGCCATTTGATCTTCAGGGCATTGCCCACTGGGTGGTGATTTGTACCGACGCGCAATATGGATCCTGGTGCATAGCGGATGCTTAGTCACTTGGCTGACACTCTCAACAGTTTCCCCTACTTGATGTGTTTTCGGCATTATGTGCATTATTGTGTTAATCACGTCGGGCACAGACAATTTTTCAAGATAAGGGGACACTCACATGGGGTCTGTTGCAAGTGAAAGGAAATATGATTAGAATATTTTTCTCCCTGCGGCACATAATCCTCTTGTCCCCAGATATGGATATAAAAATATGTACAAAATATGCATGTGCATACATATTAATTACAATTGCTCTATGATTGCAAACCATGATATGCAGTCCTGCCAAGTATCACGCGTTAGACTAACGCATTTCAGTGTGGTACTCCACATTACCGCAGTGAAATGCATTGTCACGCATATGCATATGTTTCAGCTGTCACTTGAAGCACTGCCTGAAACTGTTAAGTGTGGCAGTGTGCCGCACGTGGCGTGCGCGCTGCTCCTGCAGCCAGCTAAGAGCTCCCACCGAAGTTAAGGCTGCTGGCAGTTTCACACTCACTCAACTGCATACAATGTATCACAATCCATTATTGCGATACCCCAGGCGCGGCTCCGTCAGCCTGACGTCATTGAGGTAGTGTGTGTCCAATGACTGCCTGTTACTGGACGACCCCGCCTGGGACTCAACAGGAGTCAGGAAATTATCACTGTCTGGAGGCAGGCCCGGTGCCAAACCTGAAATGCCACGGCCACCCGTTTTGGCTCACGGCCTGAGCCTGCCTGCTGCAGCCAGCCTTGCAGAGGAGGAAACCCACAGCCTTTAATTATGGAGCTCCACCTGCCACAGTCTCTGAGTCCGGTCTGACTCTCTCATTTGCGGCCTCAGCCCAAGTAAGTACCTGTGTGCGTTCATATAATAACGCAAATGGCAAATCCTGTTGACTCCAGACTCTCTGGTGGTCACTCTGATTCTAATGCAGATCTGTTTGTTAGCGCGCCTGCCCTCAAACTACATGAAGGTTAGAAAATGAATTTACCCCAGGTTCCCAGCAGAATGGAAGCATCTGGGAGATGCAGGTGGCGATGGGAGCTGCTGCCTCGCACATGACCAGAGCTCTCTAGTACTTCTATTGCAAGTCATACCTGGTCGCTGTCTGTTCAGGTAAAGGCCGGAGTTTCAGCCTCTCCGGCGGTAAGTCCTCGCCCTCCGAGTTCACTGGCACCAAAGAGCCCATCACTCCCTGCTGCAGCGCCATTCATGGGTCTCGGCTCCTCTCTGTTGGCGTCGGGGTGTTCATAATTAGAGTGATAAAAACTCCATCAACAGAAACTTCAGAGAACCTGACGAGTGCCCAGCCTCCTAACCTTGAAGGCCCTGGCGCCACCCCAGGGCACACGCCGTGGCTGCTTATGTGCGTGGTAAAGTCAAAATATTTTCTTGGGAAAGTTGTGATTTTCAACTTCCTCCATTTCAATCCAAGTTGAACAGGCACGGTGGACTAATAGGGGGCTCCAGCTGCAGCAGTTAATATTGAGCCAAGTTGGAGAGGGCCGCAGCTAATCTTATTTTATCCTCAACCTTACTGTCAGGGAAGGACAGTGTGAAAACACGGAGGCACATGCTGCGAGGCCCGCAGGGGGGTGATGCACAACTTCACAACAGGAACAATCAGCATCTCACTGACAAGGCAGGGAGCAATTACATGTCAAAGGCTCACATTGAGGATCTAACACCTTGATTGAAAACAGAAAGCCGCCCATCGGAGCAAGAGCATAGATAGGCAGCTGGCATCATCTAATGCAGATAAAATATGTTTATCTGCATTTTCTTATACATGCTTACTAGTATGTTTTCAATGTCCATACACTCACATGATATTCCCTCCTTTCTAAAGGTAATGGGGCACAGTGCATTCTGTAAACAGGCTGTGATGAAGCCCCTGAGGGGGATAAACGCATAGCCCAATAAAGTATTGGTTAATTTGGATTGTAGTGTTCGAGTCTTCCTGAAGCCCTTGACGGATGGATTTTGTTTTTCTGGACATTATTACGAGCTTTGCACCTGTGAACTTGCACTGATCCCACTGGGTGGACTATATATATATATCTATATCTATATATATATATATTACCTACTGGCGGTCGCCAGTAGGTATGTGGCATTCTACACTGAGATGTTGCTAAGTAACATGTAACATGACCATGTCACATTGGAATCTCTGAGGTAATGGATTGTTGTAAATAGGAAAGTTCTGTAAAGTCAGTTGTCTGGAGTTATGCTGGCTGATGGATGGGATCTTCTTCCATGGAATAAACTCACTACAACTTTATACCTGAACATCTGATTCTTTGGATATGGAGAATACTTCACTGGCGTAGTCGGCAGTCGTAGTAGGACCACGTTTCCATAGGAAATCCGCAACATTCTATTTTGAATAACTTTGGCGCCGGTCGACGAATCCTCGCGAATTTTTCAAAATAGGTGGGGCGCTATGCTCCGCTCCTACCCTGAAAGTCTCGGGGGGATTCGTCAAGCGGGGGCTGAGATAAAAGGGGGGCCCCAAAACGCGTTTTTCCCATGCATTTTTCCATAGGACCTTTAGACAGGGCTACAGCCCGAACGGCTGAACAGAATTTAATGAAATTTGGCAGAGAGGTAGTCCCCAGGTCAAGGAAGTGCCTTTTGTAGGTTTGGTGTAAATCTGTTCAGTAGATTCTGAGAAAATAGCCTTTAAATCAATATATATATCTGTGGCAGCTTACGGTGCGCTTACCGTGCGCTTACCGTAAGCTTACCATACGTGTACGGTGGCGTGCGCGAGCGCGATTCTGATTGGCTCTTAGTTCTTAGTAAACATTCGAATCGGTCGAAACCAGGAAGCGGCGGCCGCCATTTTCTCTCTCGCTTCCTGAGTAGGGCAGCAAAAACCAACCCCAAAAATGTGTAAAGAGGCAGTTTAATGAGATCCTAACCACCCAGCATTGATACAGGGGTCCCCAAACCACCCCCAAGCCCAAAAAAAAAAATGTTTTTTTTTCGGAAAATCGCCGATTACGCTTACCGTACGCGCACGGTAAAAAATAGTAAACAAAAAAAAATTATCCACATTCTCCCCACCCCGTGTGCAAATGGTGCCCGAAGGGCACCATTTGTGCATGGCTTATCATAGGTAGGAAGTTAACAAAGAATACATTTCACAAAGATGCGCAAAATATGTCCCCCATGTGCGCACGGTGCGCGAAGCGCATCGTGCGTACATGGCCCATCCCGCTTAACGTGGGCACCGCATGACCACTGTGCGTGCACGGCACTAACTGCGTAAAGTGGGCGCGCGGTGCGCGAAGCGCACCGCGTGCTCACTGTGCGCGCACGGTGCGCGAAGTGCACCGTGCGCGCACGGAACGAACTGCGTTAACTGGGCGCGCACGCCACGAATGGCGTAAAGTAACTTAGCATTTAAAAAACCTTGCAAATTCACTGAAAAAACCATAGGTTTCACACATGTTATAGTTAGCTGGACATTTTACTGATAAAAAACCAATGAAATTCCCCCGTTATAGTTACTGCAGGCAACTATAACTCACGCGACCGCAATCTTCTGCTGATGACATATGTGTCTTTATGAAAAAAAAATATTTGTAATATATGTAAAGCTAAAATTTAATGGAAGAAGACATGGGCAAATAAGTGTCTAAATACAGTATTAGCATCAGCAGAGGATTGCGGTCGCGTGAGTTATAGTTGCCTGCAGTAACTATAACGGGGGAATTTCATTGGTTTTTTAACAGTAAAATGTCCAGCAAACTATAACATGTGTGAAACCTATGGTTTTTTCAGTGAATATATATATAGATATATATATATAGATATATATATATATATATATATAGATATATATAGATATATATATATATAGGATGAATATAATTTCTTTAAATCTGAATATCTGAGAATCCCATTGTTCTATTTATTACCCAAGGTGCATAAGGGTTTGCAGGATCCACCAGGGAGGCCCATTGCCTCATCTAATGTAAGTTTTCTGGAGAATACTGCCATTTACATAAATTCTTTCTTATTTCAATTCGTGAAAACACTTCCTTCATATTGCAAGGATAGTAGTGACTTCCTTGCTAACATCAATGATCTTGTCTAGACAGATTCATATATTATGATCACACTAGATGTTACCGCCCTATATACTTCTATTGACCATGACTTTGGGGTTCAGGCCTGTGAACATTTTCTTAAAAAGAGGCAGGCTTGCTTCTTGGAACATAATGTTATGCTTCTTAAGATGATTAGCATATGTTTGAAAGACAGCATCTTCATACATGATGGTACCTTGTATAGACAAAAGATTGGGACTGCTATGGAGGCCTAGTTCACCCCCCGCTTCGCCAACTTGGTGAAGGGCTGGTGGGAGAAGCAGGCAGCCTGGGCTGATGCGAATTCTGAATATGTTCAGAATACCTTGATCTGGACTTGTTACATCGACAATTTATTTTTGGTATGGAATGGGTCCAGGTCTAAAGCTGAGGAGTATATAAGGGTTCTCAATGATAATACCTTTAATTTGCACTTTACATTACACATGAGTTCAAGTGAGATTACTTTTTTAGTCATCTTGCTGCAAGTGAAGGATGGGATTAACAACACAGTCTATCGCAAATTTACTGCAGGAAATAGCACTCTGCACTTTAAAAGTCAGCACCCGAAGAATTTGAAAGACAGCATTCCCTATGGAGAAACCCTTAGATTGAAAACGATTTGTAGTCAGGAGCAAGAACTGGAGAAACAAGTGATGAAAATGAATAGTAGATTTTGAAAGAGGGGTTATTGTTTGAAAACTTTGAATATTGCAAAATCCAAATCAAGCAATATAACTATAAATCAGTTACTTTATCTGAATACCAGAACAGAGAAAGGTAATTCTATCACCAGATTCATCACGTCTTTTAATTCTGTGTCCCCCTAAGGTATAATGAGAAATAAATAATGAGAAATCACTGGAAGCTAGTGAAAAGCGATACAGTGATAGGGAAAGATTTGCCATCAGTACCTCCAGTGACTGACACACAGTTACTTTGTAAGAAGACGCAAATCGGCTATTTACCACTAAGAGATTTATTTAAATGCAATCATTGCAAACCCTGTAGGATGACTAAAAATGTATGGTGTTCCAGACTTCAGATGGCCAAAAAAGAAGGGTTAATGGGTTTTATAACTGTAACATGGATCATTGTATAAATGTGTTATCATGTCCCTGCCCCCTCTTGTATGTTGGAAGTACCATTTTTCCATTGAAAAAGCGTATTCTGGAACACCAAAGAGCATTTAGAAATCATGATTTTACTTATTCGGTGGCTAGACATTTTTATGATCAGCATGACAGTGACCCAGGATTACTGAACTACTTTGCAGTAGACAGAGTATAGGGTGAATAATTTGAGATGCCATGAGTCCAGGTATATCTTAGACCTACATACAAAATTCCCGGCTGGTCTAAATAAGGATGAGGAGTTAGAAGTGCATCTGGGTTGACTTCTGACAATTGAATGATGCCTCCTCCGTATGCCACTTTGGAGTAGTCTATTCATGTTTCAATGAGTAAATGGATTAGGAGACATGACCTGTCCTCATTATGTAACTACTTTGCCGTTAGTACCTCTCATTTGATATTATTGATATATTTATTGATGCAATTAATAGCTTTATATGATGAATTTATGTAATTGACATTTTGTAATTATATATTCTTCAGAATTTATTCAAAAGGTGAAAAAAAAACTTTTGATACAGATTATGATATATTTAAGAAACAAATTTTGCTATATATTGACTGTCAGTTGGAAGTGCTTTTCCCCTGCGGCACTGGGTAGGATTTTTATTTATGCATATATATTTTTTTACAAAAGTCGTGAAGAGTCATATCAATTTCATCTTGAGTATTTATTTTTAATCATCATTATTTTTTTGATAAAAATGATTGTGTATGGTATCAACATGATTGTGTTACACTAAATGAATTTTATTGGGAAAAAATACAGAAAAACAGAAAAAAGACTATGGAAACATGTCTTCTATATTTATGTTATGTTGTACCTTTAAAAAGAAAGGGCCTCATGGCCAGTGTAACTTTGAGAAAGGCTGGGATCAGCTGAAACGTGAATAATAAAGGAATTCATTCTTACCTTGTCTGGAGTGCCTACTCTTTCTCGTGTGTCGACAGACTTGGAATGGATATATATGGATACATATATATATATATATACAAATATATATATGTGTGTGTGTATATATATATGTGTGTGTGTATATATTACCTACTGGCGGTCGCCAGTAGGTAGATATAGTTAGGACCTATTTTCCATTGGAAATCGCAACATTCTATTTGTAATAACGTTGTCGCCGATTGACGAATCTTTGTGAAATTTTCCAAACTTTTGGCCAGCTCCGGTCCGCTCCTATCCGGAAAATTTCACGGTAATTCGTCAAGCGGGGGCAGAGAAAAATGGGGGTCCCAAAACGCGTTTTCCCCATGCATTTTCCCGTAGGACTTTTTGACGCAGCTACAGCCCGAACTGCTGAACGGAATTACACAAAATTTGGCAAAGAGGTAGTCCTAAGTTCAGACTCGTGCCTTTTGCTTAAATGGTGTAAATCCGTTCAGTAGTTGCTGGGAAAATCAAAACTAAAATCATAGATATATCTATGGCCTCAGAGGATCAGCGCACCCTCCCTGCACCCAGCGCGCACCCTGCTGTCAACACTCCAGATCAGGAAGTGTTGGCAGCCATCTTGTGCCTCGGTAGAACCGAGGCACAAGAAACCTATAAAACAAATGTGAAAAACGCAAAAAGGGGCAGGGTAGACACACCCTGACCCCCTAGGCCTTCTCAGGGGGTCCCACAAGGACCCCCAGGGCCAAAAAAACCATTTAAAAAAAAAAATCGGCGAGATTCGCTGACCCAGCGAGAATTTCGGCCGAAAATAAAAAAAAAGAAGCGCGGGTCTCCCGCGCTTCTTTGGTAATTGGCCCCCGGGGGGGGCCAAATCCCGGGCAGAATTAAAAAAAGTGTGGGGGGGTCCCAATCCCCCCACACTGCCCCGGGGACCGCCACCCCCGGGGCTCAAAGATAGTATATGCGGGGGGGCTCACGGCCCCCCGCAGCCCCGGGGACCGCCACCCCTGGCGCTTCTTGAAAATGGGTGGGGTGGCTCGCAGCCCCCCCAGCCCCGGGGACTGCCACCCCCCAGGGCTTGAAGTAATTTGGGATGGAGGGGCTCTCAGGCCCCCCCAGCCCCGGGGACCGCCACCCCCCCGGGGCAACTTGTCAATGTGGGAGGGGGGCCATGCGGCCCCCCTCCTGGAGCCTTGAATAGGCCCTGGGGACCGCCACCCCCCAGGGCCGGCTCCTGCAGTGTCCCGGGGTGCCCACCCCCGGGGACACTGTAGTTTGCAATGACAGGGCAGGAGCCTTGCGGCTCCCGCCCTGTCATTGCAAACTGCTTTGCTTCATTGAAGCGGAACAGGGAAACCTGCTCTCGCTTCAATGAAGCAAAGCTGATTGCTTTTCCACATAGGGAGCAGCATATTAGCAGCTCCCCATGTGGAAAAGCAATGCCGGCTCCTAGAGGACACAGGGAGCCGGCTGGGACCCCCCCACGGCCCCCAACAGAGGCCAGGCCCTGGGGGATGGGGTCCCCGGGGCCATAGGACATAGGGCCTAGGAGGGGGGCCACGCGGCCCCCTCCCAGATAAAAAAAAAACAAAAAACAAGGCCGGCCTCGGAGGATGGGGTCCCCGGGGCCTTAAAGTGGCCAGAGGAGGGGGGCTACACAGCCCTCCTCCATAAAAAATTGGGGGCAGGCCCTGGGGGATGGGGTCTCCAGGGCCAAAAAAATGGAAAAAGAAGGGGGGGCTACACAGCCCCCCTTCTAAAAAAAGAAGAAAAAAAAAGACCGGGATCGTGCCGGAGTCCACGCCCCCTGGCGCATTTGCAGAGGGGGAACTAATTCCCCTTGAATACTGGGGCCCCTGGCACATACTGGAGGTACCTGGTGGGCTAGTTGGCCCCCAGGGGACCTCTGGATTCAAGAGGAATTAATTCCCCAACTTAAAACGCGCCACAGGGCGTGTTTGCACTCGTCCCCTCAGGCCCCGCCCCCTTCCTTCACCATTGTACAAATATTCCTCTAAAATCAGCCGAACTACGAATTCCGATTTACTCGCCTGTTATCAGGAGAGAACCCAGTGCTGCATCTTTTAGCCCAGCACTGACCCTGAAAAGTAATTCTAAGCGCACTTACCAGTAACTTGTATTTCCTTCCATAAGAATCCATTGTGTGGTTTTCACTAGAAAAGTTTCTAAGTGTCCATTTTTGAAACATACAAATATTCCTCTAAAATCAGCCGAACTACGAATTCCGATTTACTCACCTGTTATCAGGAGAGAACCCAGTGCTGCATCTTTTAGACCAGCACTGACTCTGAAAAGTAATTCTAAGCGTACTTACCAGTAACTTGTATTTCCTTCCATAGGAATCCATTGTGTGGTTTTCACCAGAAAAGTTTGTAAGTGTCCAATTTTGAAACATACAAAAATTCCTCTAAAATCAGCCGAACTACGAATTCCGATTTACTCACCTGTTATCAGGAGAGAACCCAGGGCTGCATCTGTTAGCCCAGCACTGACCCTGAAAAGTAATTCTAAGCGTACTTACTAGTAACTTGTATTTCCTTCCATAGGAATCCATTTTGTAGTTTTCACCAGAAAAGTTTCTAAGTGTCTATTTTCACAAACTAAAAATATTCCTAAAAAATCATCTGTATGACTTAAACACATTCTTTCAACTGTTTACAGGAGATTGGCCAGTGCCGGATCCAGGATCCACCACTGAGTAAGAAAAAGTAACGATAACACTACTTACCTGCTAAGTGAATTTTCTGCCGTAGGATAACATTGGTGATTCTATGTGAAAAATTTTCTAAGTGTCAACTTTTAAAATACAATAATGTTCCTTAAAAATCACTACTGTAACCAAAAGGCTTTTACTCAACTGTTTGCAGGAGATGTCCAATTACTGAATCTAGGATCCAGTTCTCTGGTTAGAAAAGTAATCCATAAAGTAACTAATTGCATTTGACTAGAAATTCACATTGAGCTCAATGTTGCATTGTGTTTGAAATTGTGTTGCCCATTGCAACAACTGTAACTACTGTACTTAAAAGTCTATTGCCTATTTGCAAAGTATTTAAACTAAAGAAATTCATTCTGAGAAAGTATATTTTGTATTGTAATGTATAATGTAATTAAAAAAAAAATATATCTAAAAATGAACAGTTTACAAACTGTAGTAAATCAGTATCAAAATAATCAGTATAACAATTAATACATTAAAAATTGTGATTTACAAAACCTTTGAAATTCACTGAAAAAACCATAGGCTTCAGGCCTGATATAGTTAGGAATTAGCATTTAAAAAACCTTTGAAATTCACTGAAAAAACAATAGATTTTAGGGGTGTTATAGCTAGCTGGACATTTCACTCGAACAAAACCATTGAAATTCCTCCGATATAGTTAGTTGTACTAACTACATCTCGCGCGCCCGCAATCCACTGCTGATGATGTCACATATTACATCGTTCATGACATGGTCAGTGACATCACTGATTCCATCTCAAATGACATCACTGATGACATCATCCAGTGAATGTGGTTTGATTCGTAATTTAAATATGTATTATATATCTAGCAATTTGCATTGGTCCAGCGTGACCTGAAGTAACCCCTAACCGCTATTTGACTCGAAACACTAGAATTTGATTTATTCTTTAAAACTCTCGTTCTAATTATTGGATTTTTGTCATTTCGGTCTTGCGTTTCTCACAAAAATAAAATCTATTTTTCTAACCCTGTGTGGAGTAGTTTTGTGGTGTATTCATTGAGTTACTGTGTGTGTGTTGCACAAATACTTTACTCATTGCCTCTTTACATAATCCTAGCTGCTCTGTGCCAAGCTACCAGAGGGTGAGCACAGGTTATCTTTTAGTGTGCATCTAGCTTACCCTGACTAGAGTGGTGGTTCCTTCTTGTACACGGAGCATACTCTGACAATCAGAAACCCCACTTCTAACACCCATCATGTGCAGGTAGAACAAAAGGAGGTCTAGCAGTTTTAGTTTCAGTTACACTAGGAAACCTGATTGTGAAAGACTTATGTATCATTTTGTTTTATCAAATGCTGCTTTTAAAGGTTCCTTATTCCTTTGATATTCTGTTGATTGATTATTATTGTAACGTTTTTGACGATCACTATGCCCCCTTCTAAGATTAATACAAACGAGAAGTTTTAATTCAATGGGTTGGGGATTTCAAACTACGTTTGTGTACCTCAGGTAACATTACACTGTGTTGTTTAACTAGTATAGAAGGAGGGGACGTGACTCATTGTAAGACATTAAATGGGATTATACCATCCAGAAATGTTGTTTTCACAAGGGATTATAGGCTCTTAGAGGCATGTGTCAGGAGTTTGAAGAAGCATCTTTTCTGGACGGGAAGACAGGGAAGGCTTTTGAGATGGGGGGGTGGTGCTGGTCTTTCTGGGAAGGTTGAGAATGAGTCTTGCTGTGGTGTTGTGGATGGTCTGGAGGTGGTTGAGGAGCTGTTTAGTGGCTCTGGCCTAGAGTGTGTTGCCGTAGTTAAGGCGGCTGGATACAAGGGCTTGGGAGACTGTTTTCCTCTTGAAGATCATGCAGAGGGTATGGAAGCAGGAAAAGGATATGGCATTGATCTGTTGCTTCATGATCAGTTGGCTGTTCAGGGTGATTCAGAGGCTGTGTGCATGGCCATTGGGGGTTGGTGTGGGGCAGAGTTCGGTAGGCCACCAGGTGACGTCCCAGGGAGAGGGGTCATTCCCAAAGATGAGCACTTCTGTTATGTCCGAGTAGAGCTTTAGGCAGTTGGATTTCATCCAGGTGGCGACGTCAGACATGGCGTTTCAGAAGCTGGATCTGCTGGTGTTGGGGTCTTCTGTGAGGGAGAGGATGATCTGCTTGTCGTCAGCGCATGAGATGATGTTGTTGAGTCCGTGGGTGCAGATGAAGTCTGCTAGAGGCGTCATGTAGGCGTTGAAGAGGGTGGTGCTGAGGGAGGTGCCCTGGGGCACGAGGCAGCTGATGTTTTTGTGCATGGAGTAGAAGAGAGGTAGATGGATCCTCTGAGTTTGGCCAGTGAGAAAGGAGTAGGCCTGGGCGGAGCCCAATGAGTTTCACTCCATGGAATTCCGTGGTATTACCAAAATACTCTGCCAAATTCCATGAAGTTCTGAAAGCGGACGGCATTGTCAACTCCAGTCCATGTCTTATGTTTGTGAGGTCCTGTTAGGCCTTTCCCATGCAGGGGCAGGGAAAGGGGATATCCCAGCCACTGAGAGCTCAAGGGATAACCGTAATCTGATTAACAGTGGGTCCCAGAGACATCCCCTGGCCCAGCTCCAGATGATCTCAGGCACTCCAGCTCACTCCATCGCAGTCCACAGTTTACAAGATTGTAGGTCCAATACAAAAGAGGCAGAGCAATAATCAGCCAAGATTATGAGCTCAGTTTGATATTTTTGTGGCTACAATTACCTGCAGTATCTGTACAAGGCTGGCCAATGAGCTTGGAGACTGACCTGTGGCATTCACTGCTTTTACGTTACTGGGATACACAGGCAGCTCCACCATGAACCCTCATCGACAGTGCAGTAGCATGAGTGGCAGGCTGTCCACCTTTGCCAAACAACAGTAATGCAGCTGCTCACTACTCTTACAGTGAACATAGTAGGCCTTGACAGAATGTATGACTACACTTGCTGGCACCCAGCTCCCCAAGGAAACATGGGGGCCAGCGCACAGTAAGTAAATGAGTGCAATAGCTCACCTTCAGAAATGGGAATCTCACCACTCTTTGCTCACATGCTAAATCCTGGCTTCTGAGGCAGTGGAAGAACTTGTATCTATTGGCGTCTTCCCTGGCCACTTCACATGGGCATGGTCTGGCCAAACTGTGGCTGCAGGCTCCGGGGGCTGTGCAGAGCCTGGGCTGCAGGGCAGAAGAACCAGCTTTTTCTGCTGTTAGCGGGACTAGAGTGGCTCCCCAGGGATGCTGTTGGCACTGCTGAAGAATTTCTCACACCATGTGTCTCACTAATGCTACAGTGATGCCTCTGCTGTAAGTGCTGCTCCGGCTCTCTGATAGTGTGCGCACCTCTTGGGCTCTAAGCAGGTACACATGTGCTCGAGCTATCAGCCGGGGCAAAAGCCAGAGTAAGTTTCATTAAATATTCACCAGAAAGTATCATCCGTTTTGTATACATGAACAGAAAGGCTCCTTTGACTAAATCAATAATTAATTATTGTGAAATGAAACTAACGCCCATGACTTAGCCATTCTAATGCTATACAGAGGCTGCTTGTATTGGTGTCATGCTGGCACCCCAACAACATTCTGTGGGTCTCGGATTACTTTACTGCTGCCCGCTCTCTCCCTTCTGAGCCAGCTCTTATCCAGGGAGTTCCAGGACAACGCCTGCTACCGCCAAACAAAAGGGACACTAATAGTCTAGCAACCCATTGCCTCCATCTTGGAACCCCCAAACAAGGTCACTTGTGATGGGCCCTAGATGTGGCCAGAAGCAGTTGTAATTGGTCCGCTGCATGGCTGTCAGGGTAGGGACTCTGAGCCCAGCTTCTAATTTCTAAAGGTGAGGTGAGCGCGGTAAACACCGCCATGCGGCGGAGCACAGAGTTTGTGCCAAAAACTCTGTGAACTCCACCAGAGGAGCATAGTTTACCGCCAGCCCTAGGAAGGAGGAAATCCAGCTGAGGGCGTTGCCTTGGATGCCGATGTGGTGGAGTCTGGTGATGAGGGAGTGGTGGGAGACAGTGTCGAAGGATGCTGAGATGTTGAAGAGGATGAGTGCTGCTGTTTCACCTTGGTCAAGGAGACATCTGATTTCGTCTGTTGCTGCGATCAATGTGGTCTCCGTGCTGTGGTTGGATCAGGGCCCAGAATTGTCGGCGTTAAGCAGGTTCTATTCTTTGAGGTACTCTGTGAGCAGGTACTTGATGGCTTTCTCCAGGACCTTGACGGGGAAATGGAGTAGTGAGATGGGGCAGTAATTCTTGAGCTCACTAGGGTCGGTGGAGGATTTTTTCAACGTGCTTTCATGCATCAGGGATAGTGGCCATGGTGATGGAAGAGTTGAGGATCTCTGTGAGGCTGCTGCTGATTTCTTTCCTTCCTAGGTTGTTTATGTGGTGTGGGCAGGGGTCCGTGGGTGACCCAGAGTGAATTACGTTTATGATGATAGTGGTGTCTTGGATCAAGAGCTGTCTCCAGTCGGTGAGCTGGTGGCTGAAGGTGGTGTTGGTTTGTGTGCGGGGGTGGTTGAGTTTGGTGGGTTGTGGGTCAAAGTTGCTGCACATGTCCATGATCCATTGGTGGAAGTAGTCCACCAGGCTGTTGCAGGGACCCTGAGAGGGGCGGATCATGTTCTCTGTGGCAGCTGTGGAGGAGAACTCTCTAATGATGCTGAAGAGTTCCTTGGTGTGGTTCACGCTCACCTCAATATGGTTGGTGAGGAGGGTCCTATTATCACTGAGTCAGTCTATAAGCATAAAGGATGTTGTGAATGCAATTAAATGAAGACCTCCAGGAAAAGCCCATGGCCCGGATGGAGCCCCTATGGACTTATATAAAGAAAATAGTTATTTTGGGGCCCTGTGCTGACAAATGTCATAAGAGCTGCTATAATAGGGCATTTTGGGCCTTCTTGGAAGGAGGTAGTAGTGGTTCGGATTCTTAAAAAAGGGAATTTACATGCCCGATTTCTCTTTTAGATAGCTCATAAAAAATGTAGGCAGAACTTTAGTCTCCAAATTGGAAACCTGGTTGGAGGAAATCAGATGTTGTCTACGGTACAGCTTGGTTTTATCCCTGGCGTAAGCACAGTAGAGCAGACCCTTAATCTACAGCTAATTCTAGGGAAGAATATCAAGGACAGGAGAGGTCCATCCATTTAGCTTTTATGAACGTCTCCTGTGCCTTTGACTTGGTTAATCAATCCAAACTCTGGGCCATTTTGAATGAATGGTTAGATTTAGCCTTTGTAGACTTGCTTCACCAAATGCACCAAAATATAGCAGCAAGAATTCAATATTGAGTTAATGGTGAACTCTCCTCTAAAATAAGATCCACAATGGGAGTTCGTCAGTGGTGTGTGTTGGCCCAGTTGCTTTTTCTGTTATATATAAATGGCTTAGATAAGCATCTCTGTCAAGCTGGGAAAGATATCCCTCAAGTGGGGAATCGTCCAGTCCTGGCCCTGCTGTATGCAGACAACACAGTCTTGATATCGAGAACTGCAAATGGTCTCCAAATGCTTCATGATGCTTTTAATTCTTTTATGAATGGATTGGATAATAAAACCACTTTATCAAAATCTTGTTATAATGAAATTGGGCCCAAAAATTACAAAACAAGGACATTTCAACAGGATGGGGTAGAGATGGCTAAGGTTCAAAATGCTACATATTTGGGCATCCCTTTGGATTCCCTTATGAATTGGAGCCTTGATGTAAATCTAGGGATCTTCAACTCCAGAGATCCATAGAATCTGATTTTACCTTTACTAGAAAATTGAGTCAAAAGCAAGTGAAGGAGATCATTAGCAATACAATAGCAAATGGCTGGCAATAGGGAGTTCAGGGGCAGGGGATGGGAGGCTAAAATGGGAGAAAATAGGTTTATGTGTCGACTACTGGCCGTGCCAAAATCCACTCCATCTTTTGTGAGTCATGCTGAAACTGGGCTGGATTTTATGAGACAAAATTGGAATCAGCCCAGTTTTACTGTGTTTAAGGGTTTGGGGTTCACATGAAGCAAGCTTTACCAAGGAGATTTTATTAGATTGTTTTTCATTGGATAATGCCTTAGCTATTCCCTGGCTCGGATATGTCAAATCTATTTTTAACAATCTTGGAAACCTCTGAGTTTTTCTCTAACCCGGACAGCATAAAAGCTGACTCTAAATGTAATCTACTCATAGGGGCAAGGAAAGGGCTTACCTAGTGGAAATTCCCTCGTAATGTTATGCACACCAACAAACTAACTTATTTGAGAGTATTCACAAACGATTCTGTAGTCCATAGCCACCTTGGTCATAGTCAAATATTTACTTCTGCCATGGAAAGATTAAACCATTCTCATGGAAACATCTATCAGTTCCCAAATCTGGATTCTGTCCAGGTCACATCATTGAAACGTCAGCTCTAAAGATTCTGGATGATGTGCATTGCATAACTAAAAAAAGGGGTTTCCTGTCTGCTTGTACTTTTGAACTAGAGGCAGCCGTAATACACTGTACATTTATGCATGCCTTGGACCATTGCATAGGCACCAATATCTTAGCACTAAGTTGGTTAACATCTTTCCTCTCCAACATGAACCAAGGGTGATGCTGGAGAATCGCATCTCTGAGAAGACTGAGTTAATGTTTGGTGTACCCAAAGGCTTCCCAACAGGTGCAAATGGTGACCTCGAGAACCATATCTCTGGGGATACTTAGTTGCTGTTTAGCGTACCCAAAGGTTCGATCCTTGTATCTTAAGAATTCAAATTATACATAGAACTCCTAAGTCTTATTCTGGAGATGGTGTTCTTGTCCTTCCACCAACATGCAGATGACATGTAAATGTATCTGTAAATATTAACTATTGCTATGATCATGATTACCTACCTTCCAAAGTTGCAGAGCCAAAAATGTATTCCTAATAAACCCAAATAGAAAAAAATTTACTCTTCATTTCTTGTCAAACATAAGCTGGATCTACCACTCCTGGACCTCTAGACCCTGGTGTTTTCTCACCCATTCTTTTAGGTTTGCTAACGTCCACGGTTTCACACTATTCCCTGACTACTATACAACATGTAGCTATAGAAGCTAACCACTAAGCTCTCCTCATACTTTAAAAGATAAAACATCTTATTTCTAAGGAGCATATGAAAATAGCATTCCATGCTGTAGTGATTTCAAGACTGAACTTTGGTATTCCCATTCTCCATTCTTTCTGGCATGTGATCCTAGTTCATGCCAGGTGTTCTCCTGCTGGAGCGAGGTTTTCCCTAAGAACTGTGTACCTCCTCCATTTCATCATTTTGAACTAACATGAATAATTGATTAACATTAATAGTATTAATTGTTTGCTGTGTTTAATTAATCAACATTACTAATTAGAAAATACACGTGGGAAACGCATTTGCATGGCTTGATTGATACGTAAACTAATTTCGTACGCATACTAATGTCAGATATTTAGAATCGGCATGTTATATGTTGCTTTTGTGATGTGATTTGTGAATCGTGCTTTAAATTGTGAGTATAAACTGCAATGCGTGTTACTTTTGCTAGATAAATACACACACATAGAGGGGTTAGTGAGGGAATAACATTTTAATAGTCATTTCCATGTATTAATTACGTTTTATGTTTCTTTGCTTAAGTTGACCTTTCTGGAGTGGCCCCAAAATGGCTGCCATCCTTAATTTGATGCCCCGACAAGACACAGAAGTCACTGAGTGAAGTGCGCCTGCGCTAAAAGATGAGCAACAATAACCTCGTCCTGACCCCAGGCAGACTGTATCCGTGAAGGACATCCTGGGAGGAGTGGCAAGCATCAAACAAAGGACTTTCATAAACTATGAACTGTTATAATTGATGACACTAAGGACACAACCCCGCATGGGAATCAACATGCTCGGAATGGACTAGAAACTGTTGCTAATTTATTCACAAATTGAGAAGCTGCATCTAATGCAACATTTAATGCATGAGAATCAGGAAGAATGATCCTGGTTTAACCAATTAAATTTGTTCTGAAACATGTATTGAAACATTTGTTGATAAAATTTACTATAAAAGTAGACTAGAGAGGGTTGGACATTATTCCATTGCGAGCACACCTTCACTTTACCAGATTGCCTGACATTATGCTGACGGAGTGGACGGTGACACTGCTGGACAGCTGCTTACCAGAGACTCTGATGGACTGATCAAATGCCCTATTAACTTACGAACTGATTCTTTGATTTATGGGCATAAAGACGAAAGATCTGAATTTGACATAGAGGACGCCATTTAGCCAGATTAGGTAAATATGCAAACCAAAATATTGAATGCTATATGATTTCCTTATGCTTTAATTAGATAAACATATTATTCATTTAAAGAACTGTGTCGGGTTATTATTTGAAGAATTTCAATGTATATTGTTTAAGAAGGATTAAGGGTTGCTATTCCCAGCAACTAGCTGATCCATGGCCAATAGTATGGGAGGAACTGCTAGGTTATAATGTATTGAGATCCTGGTGAGGTAGGGAGGTATAGGTAAACTAGTCGTTACTCATCAGGTGATTGGTGCACTCTTCCTCCCATTTCCAGCGAATGGAATAAAGAAAGAAACTCCTCTTTCTCTCTCTCTCTCTCGAGGACCATTGATACTGAAAGTAGAATGAATGATTGGTGTTATGGGCCCCACCAGTGAATGAGTGAATGAAATGTGGTCCGGTCTGTAGCGAGGGGATTTGTGGTATTCAGCGCTGGAGCAGTTTTCTTGGTAGCAGAATGATGGTTAGCTATTGTTTTGGGTTTAGTGACGATTGTTTGTAAATAGCTTATTGATTATTGATTGGTATTGATTTATGTACTAACACTCTATGTTGAGTCGCGTCGAGTTATATGTTGATTGCACGACTTCTGGGATGTAGGAAGTCGGATGTTTGACAGTTCCGTATGAGAGCAGAAGCAGATGCTGCTCTCGGGAAAGACGGGATTGTTGTAGCCCTGTAGGTACAGAGGGGAAACGTGTGACAAGTGAAGTTGCACTGCACATTGTCTGGGTTCGATTCGGTGACATCGTCGTGTGTTGCCAATAGAGACATTTTCTGTGTGGGAGAAGTGTGTATGATAGCAAAGGTTACCTGTGAAATTTTGGTCTTTAAGTATCAGGAAACCAATTGGCATACCGATAACGCTTATCACTAAAAAGGTAGCAGGTGTTCTCTGAGCTTGGTAGAAGGACAAAGTAGAGTGTCATAATTCTGTAGTAGGACAGACTGTTTGCTGTTCTCGGGAAAGACAGGATTCTGTGTGTATGTACTACATTTTCTTGTATGAACAAGTGTGAATGAAAAGGCATTCAGGTTGATTGCGAAACTCTAGGTTATTTCTAAAATACCAGAGAAACAATTAGCTAATGCTTGCTAGAAGGGTGAAGTAGAGGGATGTGCTACTTTATCAACGGAAGTAACGATTCTGTAGTAGGGCAGAGGTAAGCGCTGCTCTCAGGACAGACGAAATTCTTGTGAGAAAGGTCTTTTCGCTGTTCTTTGGTTAGCGAAGCAGACAATGGAGATGTTTTAGTGTTGTTACTAATCGAATCGTAAATAGTTACAGTAAAAGTTCACGGAGCGGTCTTGTAAAGGAGGGGTAGACGAGAGCAGAGCAGAGTGAGCTGCCGCTGCTGTCGTCAGAACAACCACGCTGGGATTGGACAGTAGGTTAGAGGCGTAGAATGCTCCGGATTGGTGCGTTAGTGTAAAGCCGCGCTAGGAGTGGAAGAAATACAGTGTGACGTAAACGCTCCCTGACTGGTGCGTTAGTGTGAGTCGCGCTGAGACTGGAGGATTGGGATAGTGACGAAGATACTCCTGATTGGTGCGTTAATAAGAGTCGCGCAGTGAGTGGACAGAATAGCGGTACTATTCTAAAAGGACTAAACAGGACACGGAAAACGAGAAAATGTTTTACCAACCACCAGCAAAGAAGAAATCGTGGTTTGGGAAAATTAGAAGGTGGTTCAAGAAAGATAAAGTAGTTGAGACTAGGGAAGGACAGTTACTTCCTCCACCGAAAACCCCCGCATCTGCAATGATGGCGAAATATGGGTACCATACTTGTATTTGGTTAGACAATTGGGTAAAATACACCAAGGACGATGGAGTCCTGGCGTTTCCAGAACATGGTTCCTTTAATTTGGCTGTTTTGAGAAACCTCCGAGACAAAATGATGAACTTAGAACCGAGACCTAGACCGACGCAGTTTGAGGCATTGACGGAATGGGAAGACGAAATGCATGAACGTGAAAAACAGAGAAGTGGTAGGGGATATAGATATATGTTCGGTAGATCATACGGACATGAGACACATGACGACAGGATGAAAAGGTGGCGGAATGCAAGTATGACTGATGGTATGTATCCCGTGAGAGTGATAGGAGAGAATGAAGGGAGAAAATGTACTGAGAAAAGGCGGAATACGGATTCGAGTGGGTATGAAGTGAATGAATCAGAAGATGATGTTCTTGATGAAGTGTTTTACACAAACCCACCACCGTATCGACCAGAACCA
Organism: Triturus cristatus; assembly: GCF_964204655.1. NCBI lineage: Eukaryota > Metazoa > Chordata > Amphibia > Caudata > Salamandridae > Triturus > Triturus cristatus. The sequence continues at coordinate 554,409,345 of NC_140584.1, forward strand.
GAGGCATTGACACCAAGTGCCCCAATGAGAGAAACGTTACGAATAATTAAAACAGAGGCCATGTCACCAGAACTAGGGAAAAGTAACTCTGCAAGAGAGATAGAAAAACAGACATGAAGTAGGGTAAATGATGAGAATTTAGTAGAATTGGCCAAAACCACCCTAGAATTAACTGAGAAAATAAGAGAATTGACCAAGAATCTAGAAGCTGTAACAGTTCCAGTAACGATAGGTCCAGTAATGCCCATATTTGAGAAACTAAAAGATACTGAACATTGTTTAACAGTGCCATACAGAAGCCAAAATACAATTGAAAATACTGAACAGAGTCAAATTGACAATCCGTGGGGACCGACAATAAATATGTTTGAACCGAATGTTACAACTAATCCATTTGTAAATCATATTTACGCTGAAAAGAGCAGAATGACAATGGAAACATTATTAGAACCACAAAAGGCGCCAGAACAAAATAATGTAAATAATTCAGTGGGACCTTCCGTAGATGAGTTAAATGAATGGATCAGAGAGTTACAGAAAAAAGATCAAGAATCCCAGTCAAATATTGTCTGGGTTCGATTCGGTGACATCGTCGTGTGTTGCCAATAGAGACATTTTCTGTGTGGGAGAAGTGTGTATGATAGCAAAGGTTACCTGTGAAATTTTGGTCTTTAAGTATCAGGAAACCAATTGGCATACCGATAACGCTTATCACTAAAAAGGTAGCAGGTGTTCTCTGAGCTTGGTAGAAGGACAAAGTAGAGTGTCATAATTCTGTAGTAGGACAGACTGTTTGCTGTTCTCGGGAAAGACAGGATTCTGTGTGTATGTACTACATTTTCTTGTATGAACAAGTGTGAATGAAAAGGCATTCAGGTTGATTGCGAAACTCTAGGTTATTTCTAAAATACCAGAGAAACAATTAGCTAATGCTTGCTAGAAGGGTGAAGTAGAGGGATGTGCTACTTTATCAACGGAAGTAACGATTCTGTAGTAGGGCAGAGGTAAGCGCTGCTCTCAGGACAGACGAAATTCTTGTGAGAAAGGTCTTTTCGCTGTTCTTTGGTTAGCGAAGCAGACAATGGAGATGTTTTAGTGTTGTTACTAATCGAATCGTAAATAGTTACAGTAAAAGTTCACGGAGCGGTCTTGTAAAGGAGGGGTAGACGAGAGCAGAGCAGAGTGAGCTGCCGCTGCTGTCGTCAGAACAACCACGCTGGGATTGGACAGTAGGTTAGAGGCGTAGAATGCTCCGGATTGGTGCGTTAGTGTAAAGCCGCGCTAGGAGTGGAAGAAATACAGTGTGACGTAAACGCTCCCTGACTGGTGCGTTAGTGTGAGTCGCGCTGAGACTGGAGGATTGGGATAGTGACGAAGATACTCCTGATTGGTGCGTTAATAAGAGTCGCGCAGTGAGTGGACAGAATAGCGGTACTATTCTAAAAGGACTAAACAGGACACGGAAAACGAGAAAATGTTTTACCAACCACCAGCAAAGAAGAAATCGTGGTTTGGGAAAATTAGAAGGTGGTTCAAGAAAGATAAAGTAGTTGAGACTAGGGAAGGACAGTTACTTCCTCCACCGAAAACCCCCGCATCTGCAATGATGGCGAAATATGGGTACCATACTTGTATTTGGTTAGACAATTGGGTAAAATACACCAAGGACGATGGAGTCCTGGCGTTTCCAGAACATGGTTCCTTTAATTTGGCTGTTTTGAGAAACCTCCGAGACAAAATGATGAACTTAGAACCGAGACCTAGACCGACGCAGTTTGAGGCATTGACGGAATGGGAAGACGAAATGCATGAACGTGAAAAACAGAGAAGTGGTAGGGGATATAGATATATGTTCGGTAGATCATACGGACATGAGACACATGACGACAGGATGAAAAGGTGGCGGAATGCAAGTATGACTGATGGTATGTATCCCGTGAGAGTGATAGGAGAGAATGAAGGGAGAAAATGTACTGAGAAAAGGCGGAATACGGATTCGAGTGGGTATGAAGTGAATGAATCAGAAGATGATGTTCTTGATGAAGTGTTTTACACAAACCCACCACCGTATCGACCAGAACCAGAGGCATTGACACCAAGTGCCCCAATGAGAGAAACGTTACGAATAATTAAAACAGAGGCCATGTCACCAGAACTAGGGAAAAGTAACTCTGCAAGAGAGATAGAAAAACAGACATGAAGTAGGGTAAATGATGAGAATTTAGTAGAATTGGCCAAAACCACCCTAGAATTAACTGAGAAAATAAGAGAATTGACCAAGAATCTAGAAGCTGTAACAGTTCCAGTAACGATAGGTCCAGTAATGCCCATATTTGAGAAACTAAAAGATACTGAACATTGTTTAACAGTGCCATACAGAAGCCAAAATACAATTGAAAATACTGAACAGAGTCAAATTGACAATCCGTGGGGACCGACAATAAATATGTTTGAACCGAATGTTACAACTAATCCATTTGTAAATCATATTTACGCTGAAAAGAGCAGAATGACAATGGAAACATTATTAGAACCACAAAAGGCGCCAGAACAAAATAATGTAAATAATTCAGTGGGACCTTCCGTAGATGAGTTAAATGAATGGATCAGAGAGTTACAGAAAAAAGATCAAGAATCCCAGTCAATAGATGTGGCAAATTTACAAATGGTATTGGAAGAATTAATAGTAGGAACCATCCCTACTGAAAAATTGAAAAATTACCAGGATGAGGAATTGTTGTTTCTTTGCAAGAGTGCAACCTGGAGAGCGAAAAACCTGCATGAAAGATTAGAGGAAATTGCGAATGAAATGGGAATAGATTTTGATAAAGTAAAAGCACTGCAAAAATCCTATCGAATTGATTTCACTGAGTAGGATTTAGAGAACATGAATACCACAGGTAGGATAGGTCAAATTAAGGACATAATTGGTTTGTTGAGAAAATGGGGAGATGTTGACAGATGGAGAAGCAAGTGGTGTAAAAGACGTGATAATATCACAGAAAAGACATTTTCAGCATTAAATAATTTAATTACCGGGACTTAATTTGATACAGAAAAATAATAAATATAGCTCAGTAAAATAAGAGGCAAAATCCGTTATATTAGAGGTTCGGAATGGGCTTTATTCCAATGGACGATTCGAATCGTTGACTCCAGGTTCCATCACCACGGAGGTTCAGGAAGTGAAGTACATACTTTATTGATAAGTAATCACTTTTATACAATAGGCATTACAGTGAAGCAAATGCAGGAGGCGTAACAATTGATAGTAGAGATAGAACATACATGCGTAGCAAAAGTGGGCGTAACTGGGTGTAACTAAAGAACGTCATCAGGTATGATGTCATAATAGGGTGGTTCCATGAAAGAATTTCGCAATGTCAGCAGAAATACTTGGCAGAAATGCGCGCGCAGCAGCATGACGTATGATTGACGTGCGACTAGGGGGTGAAGGGGATTTGACATTTAACTCTACATGTGGCGACAGATGTCTGGAGGGTCAAGTCAACCTTATCCCAAATCATATCTAACATCCTATGTTTAAAGAACTATGTTATCCAAAAGAGAGGTCTCTTAGAGTAGAATCTTATTCTATACTGACTATACTGACTGTTAGTGCGTGTACAAGCGTCTAAGTGTCTACACTAGATGCGAGGGCAGAAGTCTTCCATAATAATAGGGCTATGAATTACTTGCATAAAGACAGAGAAGCCGGGCCTTTGCTCGGTAGCTGGAAGAATGTTTACTTAAACTACTAGACAGGAATGCATTGGGCAGGGAGCGGAGCAGATAATTTCGAAGGTGAAATACAGTTTTTTGGCAGGCAACAAGCTGATGTCAGGCACCGTGAGCCGCGCAGGGAATGAGACAAAGTTCATGGTCACAGATGCAGGCTCAGACTGGAGCTCTCAGAGGCAGAAGGCAGGAAAAGCTTGATGGCAGAATCAGGGCCTACTCGCCTGGACTGTGAAATGGCATAAGTGAACCATATAAAGCCGGTGGCCTTTCGTACTTAGGAATGGAATATCCGGCCCATTCATGGCGGATCTGAAAGAGGACATGTTAACGGTGGACGCACATGTATTTGCGTCTTCATAACTGGAACTGGAGGGAACATACATGTACTTGTGATTTATACATGAAACCGTTGGGGTCCAAGATAGGGGACATAACTGATCATAAAAATCCATATTTCCACATTCCCTCCTTGTCCCCTACTTGCCCGTCAAGAGATATCAATCTTCATCAATCCATTGATCTGTTCATATAGCATCATTTGTTCTTCTTTTTTCTTCTGGGACGAACGAAATCTTGATGGTGGAATACACGATGTGGCACACAGACCACAGATCGCTGGTCCACATTGTAGGCATAAGCAGCAACTGAATAGTATGAGAAAGCCAATACCTAGGAAGGATAGGACCTTCCATCCAAAGGTAGATAATACACTCCAAAACCAACCGGACCAAGTCCAGGTGCCTGGATTCTGGTGTATCTGGCTTACAATCTTATGAAGGCGAGTTATGGCTTTATATACTGACGGCGAATTTTCTGGTATGAAAATGCAACAACTTGATCCGATGACCCTACAAGCTCCGCCCCTATCGGCCAGGATGACGTCAAGGACAAGACGATTTTGAAGCACAACAATCCGCATAGCAGACTGCTCTTCTGTTAAATTGCCTAAGGCGGAAATAGTTTCGTTCACTACTGCTTCAAGGGTTCTAGTTAATCTACGTATCAGCTTACTATTAGTAACGGTACCTATATAGGGAAAGAGACCTTTATTGAAATCTGTGTATTTTTCCCATGCTGTTTCAGTGTAATCGACTATTGGGAGATCTCTCCTTTCTCTATTGTGTACTAAATGAGTATTTCTGTGATAATCAGGAGGAGCTAGGAAAACAGGTGGCAAAAGGAATCCGATGTAGCAGGTACCATCCCAATCTAGAGGCAGACGTATATATGCCGTCTGACCACATATAAAATAGGAATGGCGGGAAGCTCTAAATGTCGACTTGCCTTGATCACTAAATTCTATTACAGTAGTGCATCTACTATGGCCCATATGTATGGAACCATTCTTTCTTACACATAATTCACCTTTTACTGGAAATACTGACATGGCGGGCAAAATTGGAGTAGCTTCGGATTCGACATTTAGGATCATAAGATTAAGCGTAAAATTACCTAATCCATATACTTCATTTTCTAGATCAGTTCCTGTTCTTTTGGGAAGTCCCTCCTTGTTGGGGTGGCAGACTTTAAGTAAAACTAAGTTCAGATTTCCCCATACCCCGTTGTCTTGATAAACTGCGGAGTTCGAATCTTGGGAATTAATTAAACTAAACCATGCTCCACAGGAGCCGTTGTGTGTGAACGGGTATGGAAAGAGAGGTAGAATTCCTTTATAATTCTGATAGGGAGGGAGTCGGCCACATATCCAACAATTTGTAGCATTGCTAACCTGATGGGAATGATGTAACATACTAATAAAAGTGTTATTGCGCAGCGCAAATCTATATGACAATTCATGCGGAGGTAATTCACTAAAAGAATGTTCAGCAGTAACATTATAAACATGTCTAGAAATAGGATGATATATGTGCAACAATATACTTGCAGTAATTATTAAAAGACTTAGGAAAAACAGAATTAATAACGTCACTGTGCAATGACTACGCAGTGATTTACAGTACGCATGTCGTTTCAGCTTTATCCTTTTGTTTCTTTCTCTGTACAGGTCTAAGGGATACATGTCAGAGACAAATTCGACCGCTTCACCTTGGAGAGGACTTAAACAATCAAATTGCCTGACTGGTTAGACCTGAGTTTTAGTTTATATAGTTCACGACTATTCAATTCAACCAAAGGAAGTTTAGAGTCACTCGGGGAAGACACGCAAGGTGTGTCGTTTACATCTGATGGTAGTCCATGAAATTTCTTGATATGACTTGAATGTATCCAGCCTTTTCGACCCTCGATCTTCACGGCTGTCCTCGTCGTTAGTAATACGAGCTGAGGCGACCTCCACCTAGGATCCAGCTGAGACTTCCGATCAAAGTTCCTCACTAAGACCAAATCTCCTGGAATTACGTCATGGGGTTTCACCTCAGTGTTGTCGGGAAAAGCTGCAGCTACCTGTGAACGACAAGATTGTAGTGCAGACATCAAGGAAGCCAAGTAATCTGTCAGCATATTACAGTCAATATCAGTTATTTTGCGTGGTATAGGCGTCCCCCACATATTTGGTGGTCTACCGAAGATCACCTCATAAGGGGATAGCCCTGTTCGAGAGTGTGCTACCATTCTCATGTAAAAGAGTGCAACGGGTAAAGCTACTACCCAGTCGACACCTTTCTCTCTACAAATTTTGGACAAACTAATTTTCAGGGTCTGATTATGTCTTTCCACGAGGCCTGCTGCCTCGGGGTGTCGGACACAGTGAAACTTCCACTGATAACCTAACAAAAGTGAAACGTGTTTCATTAGTTCGGATGAGAACGGCTGGCCGTTATCTGAGTAGACAACACGTGGTAAACCGTACCGTGGGAAGAATTCTCGAACTAACTGTTTGGCAGTAGTCGTGGCAGTGTAATCTGAAACCGGGTATGCCTCTGTCCAACGGGAAAGAGCACAGACAACTACGAGAACATATTTGAATCCTCGACATCGTTCCATCTGGATATAATCCATCTGGAGGATTTCAAAAGGGTGATCAGGAGGCTGAAATCCACCCTGTTCTACGGGAATGCTTTTTCCTGGGTTAAACTGACAACAGATCATACAGGTACGGACTTTTTGTTTAGCTGCTGCTCGTAAATGTTTGTTGAACCAAATGTGTTGGATGCTGTCTAGCATAGCTTTTTCTCCTAGATGTGCTGGACTATGTACAGTGTTAATAATGACTTGGACCATTGAATCAGGAAGGAACCACACAGATTTTTCCTTTGTCATCCATCCTTGATCCGTTTGGATCCCTCCTAATTCAGTCCATTTCTTTATTCCGTCTGGAGTAGCATGTGTCTGTATGTCAATTACGTCAAGAGCGGGATCCTTAACCATCATGCAATGTGTTGGTGTCGGGACTATTGTCTTTGTCATGTCGGATGTTTGAGTTTGAGCAGTCTGTTTAGCTGTTCTGTCAGCTAGATCATTGCCTTGAGAAATGATATCAGTAACTTTCGTATGAGCTTTACATTTCATAATTGATATTGCAGTGGGTAGATGTATTGCATCTAATAAGGCATGAATGAGGGGTCCGTGCTGAATGTGGGCACCGTGAGAAGTTAAATAACCTCTCTCTCGCCACAGCACGCCGAAGTCATGTACAACTCCGAATGCATAACGTGAATCAGTGTATATGTTGACTTTTTTATTTGTGGCTTGAATACAGGCTTGTGTCAGAGCGATGAGCTCTGCTGCTTGAGCGGACAAGGTATTTATACAATTTGTTTCAATGATTTCAGCGTCTGTTGTGACTGCATAAGCGGCCACTAACTCTCCTGTACCTGTTCTCATACATGAACCATCTACATACAACGTCAGGTCTGGGTCTGATAATGGAACGTCTGTTAAATCTTGTCTGGGTTTCGTCGTGATAGTGATAACTTCAATACAATCATGTGCAAGTGGGTCTGTTCCGTTTACTGGTAACAGTGTGGCAGGATTCAATGTACTACAACGTCTGATTTCTATATGTGGCTGAAACAATGTTAATTCGTAACCGGTGAGTCGTGCTATAGTCAAGTGTTGTGTTTGTGTGCGGTTCAAAAGAACCTCTACTGCATGTGGTACTTGTACTGTCAATGGATGTCCTAATACTATGGCATCGCTTTGTCTGATTGCTAAAGCTGTTGCTGCCACTGATTTTAGGCATGCAGGCAAAGCCTGAGCTACGGGATCTAGTGTACTAGAAAAATAAGCACATGGTTTGTGTGATCCTGCTTGTTCCTGTGTGAGTACAGACAAGACAGTACCTTCGCGTTCTGTAACAAAGAGTGTAAACTGTTTATTGTAACATGGTGTTGCTAGGACAGGTGCTTGACATAAAGCTTTCTTTAAACTTTCAAAAACGTGTGTATGTTCCTGAGTCCAAGGGAGGACAGTCGATGTGGCTGCCTCCTGTGTTGTCAATTGAATGAGTGGTTTTGCTAGAAATGCATACTGAGGGATCCACTGCCTACAATATGAAGTGAGGCCTATGAAAGCCCGCACCTCCTTTTGTGTCTTGGGTATCGGCATATTTGCAATTAGTTGGATGCGATCTGGTGTAAGCTGCCTTCCCTCCTTGGACAGCGAGTGACCAAGGTAAACAACTCGCTGGACACAGAATTGCAGCTTAGAAGGGGACACCTTGTGCCCCTTTTCGGCCAAAAATTGTAATACCGTCAGTGATGCTTTCTCACATTCAGGTTCGTTTCTAGCGGTGATCAGCAGATCATCGACATATTGAAGCAGGGCAGTGTTGACTGGCATGTGGATACTGTCAAGTTCTCGTTTCAGTGCTTAGCTATAGATGCTGGGGCTTTCTGTAAATCCTTGAGGTGCGCGTGTGAATTTAAAGCTACGTCCATTTAAACTAAATCCGAACAAGTATTGGCTTTCCGGATCTATTGGGACGCTGAAAAAGGCATTCTTGAGATCAATTACAGTAAAGAATGTTGCTTCGGAATCAATAGCTGTCAGTAATGACGAGATATCTGGGACCACAGGGAATTGTGGCACAATGCATTTGTTCAATTCGCGCAGATCAATAACCAATCGATATACTGGCGGGGCCTTTGGATCTGTTCGTTTAAGAATCGGAATTATCGGGGAATTACATACATTGGAGTCTGTTTCCACAACCACTCCTTGGACAATGAGCTCGTCAATAATTTGCAGTAAAGCCACTACAGCATCTGGTGGTAACTTGTATTGTCGCATTCGTGGTAGTACCACTCCTGCCTTTAGTGTAACTCGATATGGTGTAATATTCATGCAACCCACATCAGTAGGGCCTTGTGCCCATAAATGTGTAGGTAAAGTCTGCAGTCGGGGATCCATGTCTCGAGACACATAGTGACCTTTGAAATCACGTAAAAACAATCTTACTCCTTCCGGAGAACAACATATTATAGCTCCTAGAGCTTTCAGTGTTTTTATACCTAACAGGTTTTCTGGACATGATTTTGTAAGCAATAAATCTGTAGTTCGGGTTAAGGGTCCTATCGTAAGTGGAAGAGGCTGTGATACTTCATTAACAATAGGTTTTCCTGAAAAACCAAGGGAAATATTCTGTGAGCCTGAGAGGGGTGCCCCTGGAACTTCACTACGTTTTATAGTTGTTCGACTTGCCCCTGTATCAAGTAAAAATTTTCTATCTTGGCCTAATAGTTCACTATGTACATAAGGTCCTTCTTGGTCTACAGGGACCTCGATAAGGGGTAAGTCAACTTCCCTCTCTAGGCTGGTTCATGCGTATCGTTGATAATCAGGATAGTCATACTGTGCGGTCTGGTACAGCTGTCGTGTCGTGGTTTGTGTGGCAGCAACAGGCAACGCTGGTGCGGCTGGCACAAACTGTATAGACTGTTGTGGAGCTGGCATGGACTGTGCATGCTGCGGTGCTCCTTGTTCATTCTGATCCTGTCTAGGTGGCCGTGGTCTTTCTTGTGTTTTACCTGTGGCGATATTACGCTTCAAGACTGGGCAATCGTGTATGTAATGACCTGGTTGTTTACAATAGTTGCATGTCCCTTTTACAGGTCCTGCTGAATCACCGGACTGTGTCGTACCCTTTTTATGACCTTCAGCTGGAACTGTCTGGGAGACTAGCATTTTCATTTTTGTGTCTTTCATGCGTTTCTGTTCATGTTCTTGTTCCTCTCTAATTCTATTGTAATGATACTGTAACATTTGTAACATTTGTGATGGGGTATTACCTTGCCAGGTACTCTCGAATTTTAATACTCTATTCTTCACCTGGGGCAAGGAATTTTCAACTAATTTTGTCACAAACAGATGTGGGTATGACTCGCTACTTGCTTTTATACCACTATTTATACCAAAACATTTTTCGAATCGGGCATAGAAATCACTAGTGTCTTCATCTTGCTTTTGTTTACAGGCTGAGATTGCACCCCAGTCTTCCTTTTTCGTGGTTAATAAACGTGGCAGTACCTGTACTAGTAATCCTGGTAGTGCTTTAGTTTTATCCCCAAGCCCCGAACCTGGACCTCGGGCCCTTTCTTCATTTTCTAATGCTGTCCAGTCTATCTTTTGGTCTCCCACCTCCCACTCTTTTTCCTTGAGTTTTTCATAAATGCCAGCAGGCATTAATACCTTTAATATTGTCATAATGTCGGGATAGGTATACTCTCCCATGAGTAACATGTCTTTAATTTCTCGGTGAAAACCCGCTGGGTCTTTGTCATGACTGGGTACCACTTTCTTCATTTCTAACAATTCTATTTTCGATATGGGCGTATATACATATACACGTTTAAACTGATTGTCCTCGCCCTTTATTGGGTGTACTTCTCGTAAGGGATTCTGTCTGTCCATGTAATACGTCGTTCTTTCCTTGATGGGCAGTGAGACATGTTCTGGGCATACGAAAAGAATGTACTGCTTTCTTGATTCTAGTATTTCTCTAATTAACTTAGTACCTGAACCTCTCCATCTATTCGTGAGTAATTCAGTCAATATATCAGGTAACGGACCAGGATCGGAATGTTGACTTTGATAAAGTATAAGAAGTTGTTGAATCATATAAATCCCAGCTAAACGCTGTTCATCTGGGGTGAGGTTCAAAAATGTGTGTGCTACTGTATCATCACCATATTTTCCGGGACTGTCAACCCAATGAACGGCTGACCTGGCTAATTCTTGTTCATCCATAGAATCGAGTAAATGATAACCCCTTCGTTCTCGGAGTAATTTGTCAGCGGCTTGGAACGAATGCTCGGGGGACCTTAGATTTATTATAGGTGTTTGGAAATTCCTGTTATTATCTGGACATATCGGACGTATCGGGTCAGTGAAACATCTAGTACTATTACAAGATCTTCCTCTACCTACATAGGCTATGGTTTCTGACTGTCCTGTGGGCATAGTACTATTACAAGATCTTCCTCTACCTACATAGGCTATGGTTTCTGACTGTCCTGTGGGCAGTCCTGATCCTTCCTCCTCCTCATTTTGTTCAAACTGGTCTACCGCTAATCTCTCTTCGTGTAGGCGTTCTATTTCTTTACGGATCTTTCGGCACATGGCTATTATACATTTTTGCCTATCATGTCTCCCTTCTGATATATTCTGGCTCCATCTGGTAAGGGTTTGCATTATTTCCGGATCTACCCCCGGTCGGTCTTGATTTCTGATTACACAATTTATGAGGAAACGTAACAGTTCCCCCTGTATCTCCACTTTCTGGTATTCCATAGCTCTGTTAATACATTCAGAATCTCGCCCTGTTTGGACAAAATGATATATATTATCTAGATGCATAGTCATTCCTGGTAGCTTTCCTAAATACACCGCAGCTCGTCCGATACGTAATGATGCCAGGATCATTTCGTCCTCTTTTCCAGGCACAGGGTCATATCTACAATCTACAAGAAGTTCCTTAAGCGTGCGGGAATTTATGAGTTTGGGGGTACGTGGATGTGCTGATTCTTGAAAAGTAAGTTTATTTATTCTGGGTGGCGTAGAAAAAATGTTGGTAGCACCTCCGGTAGCCCCGTCTGGGGTATCGGGCGTGAAAGGATTCGTTGAACGCGATACAGCAACTATAGGTGTGGACACAGCTGTAGAAGCAGCTGTAGGAACAGATGTGGAAACAGATGTGCTTGCCGGAACTTGTGTCAGGATTTGATGCTGTAGGGATACAGATACAGGATCTTGGCGTTGAACCTCCCCGGCAGACGGTCTATGTGAGGCGGGGTTAGCATACTCGGGAGCTGCTTCATCTAAATATGAGGAAAGAAAAACATCTTCTGCTGTTCTAGGATGCCCCTTAGGATGCATTTTTATTGGGAACAATGGGGGTGGCAAGTCTTTTGGTATCTCCGGAGTAGCCTTAGGTAATCCCTCGGCCAGAAGGGGATACATACCATTCATAAGGGCATTTCTTTGTCTGTCTACTTGTTCTGATTTCACTCGTGTACCTTCTTCAATTAATAGATTTTCTCGGACTTTATTTGAATTTTCCTTACTCTTCTCTTCCTGTCTACGTGCTTTTTCTGTACGTCTATACGATTCTTTACGCCATAATTCAATGGCGTCTTTCTGTGATTGTCTAGCTTTCCTTTTCCATAATTCTTCCTCTACTTTCACGATGCAATCTGCATCCCAGGTCCCAGCTGCGGGCCACCTCTGACTTTCTGATAATTCCTTAGTGTAGTCTACCCATAGATCAAGAAATAATATGGCGTCTAGGCCATGTTTATGATACATGAAGTACCCTGGAGTGTCCCTAGGAGGAATGGGAACAGCTTCTTCGAGTACCCCTTTTCTAGTTGTGATCTGTCTTAGTGTCGAAAAGAGCGGCATATTGAGAACTGATCTGATACTTGGTCTTGAACAAACTTAATACAATAAACACAATAATGAACAGTCATTCACACCACAATATGCAGGACGTATTAACACATTTAACATTTAACGTTTAAATGAGCAACAATGATGATGACGATCTAAGAAAACTTAATCACAAGACATAATCCTCGGCATTAACTGAATTATTCTGAATTTATATACTTGATATACTAGATATACTGCTAAACAGTACAGATACACTGCTAAAACAGTGCAGACCGGATTTGTGTACCCAAACCCGTCTGGACCGGCACAACTTATGTGCACGCCAGAACGCCTCCCCAGTAATGGTACTCACCGGGTAGCTCGGAACGGAAGGCCTCGGAACGGAACTGAACTGAACTGGACTGGACTCGACTCGAAAACTTTGGAAACTTCGGAACATCGGAAACCTCGGAACTTCGGAACTTCGGAACTTGGTGGGCCTCTGTATACCTCGGATCTTGCTCTCTCAGCTAGGCTCTGGTCGGGATACTTCGCACTTCTCACCGCCTCGTCTGGGTGTTGATCGCAGCCTCAGTCGCCCCCGCTTGACCGGAGGGAGATACAGGAAATCCTGCTGGTACGCGTTGTTGTCCGTCCAGCTGTGGCAGGAGACCGGGCCTGCAACGCACCGCCGGCGCGTGAGATGAGAAAGTGTCCCTGTTCGGGCGCCATTCATGTGGTAAATAATTTAATTACCGGGACTTAATTTGATACAGAAAAATAATAAATATAGCTCAGTAAAATAAGAGGCAAAATCCGTGATATTAGAGGTTCGGAATGGGCTTTATTCCAATGGACGATTCGAATCGTTGACTCCAGGTTCCATCACCACGGAGGTTCAGGAAGTGAAGTACATACTTTATTGATAAGTAATCACTTTTATACAATAGGCATTACAGTGAAGCAAATGCAGGAGGCGTAACAATTGATAGTAGAGATAGAACATACATGCGTAGCAAAAGTGGGCGTAACTGGGTGTAACTAAAGAACGTCATCAGGTATGATGTCATAATTGGGTGGTTCCATGAAAGAATTTCGCAATGTCAGCAGAAATACTTGGCAGAAATGCGCACGCAGCAGCATGACGTATGATTGACGTGCGACTAGGGGGTGAAGGGGATTTGACATTTAACTCTACATGTGGCGACAGATGTCTGGAGGGTCAAGTCAACCTTATCCCAAATCATATCTAACATCCTATGTTTAAAGAACTATGTTATCCAAAAGAGAGGTCTCTTAGAGTAGAATCTTATTCTATACTGACTATACTGACTGTTAGTGCGTGTACAAGCGTCTAAGTGTCTACACTAGATGCGAGGGCAGAAGTCTTCCATAATAATAGGGCTATGAATTACTTGCATAAAGACAGAGAAGCCGGGCCTTTGCTCGGTAGCTGGAAGAATGTTTACTTAAACTACTAGACAGGAATGCATTGGGCAGGGAGCGGAGCAGATAATTTCGAAGGTGAAATACAGTTTTTTGGCAGGCAACAAGCTGATGTCAGGCACCGTGAGCCGCGCAGGGAATGAGACAAAGTTCATGGTCACAGATGCAGGCTCAGACTGGAGCTCTCAGAGGCAGAAGGCAGGAAAAGCTTGATGGCAGAATCAGGGCCTACTCGCCTGGACTGTGAAATGGCATAAGTGAACCATATAAAGCCGGTGGCCTTTCGTACTTAGGAATGGAATATCCGGCCCATTCATGGCGGATCTGAAAGAGGACATGTTAACGGTGGACGCACATGTATTTGCGTCTTCATAACTGGAACTGGAGGGAACATACATGTACTTGTGATTTATACATGAAACCGTTGGGGTCCAAGATAGGGGACATAACTGATCATAAAAATCCATATTTCCACACCTGTTAGAGAGAAAGAAAAGGTGACGACAGAATACCCCATGAGAGAGATTCCAGGGGGAGGGTATGTTCATGTTCCATGGACAAGACGAGACATTTTGTCCTTTCACAAATGATTTCCCTCAACTACGTGAAAAGCCCGTCGAGTGGTACCGGCAAGTAGACAGATTTGTAAAATTGGCAAAGGTATTATGGATAGATTTGAATAGTCTATTTGATATAATAGTACCAGCAAATTTATGGACAGAGTGCAAGCTGATGATAAATTGGCCCACTCAAGAGTATCCTAGGGACCCTAAGACGGGAGCTCCAGACCCAGAGGTAATGAAGAAATATGAGCAGGTTATGGCATTTCTGAAAAATAAGGTACCCCCTAAAGAGACTGATTGGGTAAAAATTGACAGAACCCAACAAGAAAGCAAGGAGTCAGTACAGGCATATTATGAGAGACTAATTCAGGCTTTTAAACAGGTCAGTGGAGACGAGAACCTGAGTGATAAAGACTTGAGCCATTTCGTATACAGGTTTGTATATGATTTACGCCCAGAAATTGGTGATATGATAAAGCAGCATACAGTTGATTGGCAAAATAAGAAAATAGATGAAGTTTTGAGACATGCAAAATATTTCAGTTATGAGATTGAGGCAAAACAACGAAAGCTGAAAGAAAAGGCAATGTGGGCACGGGTAAAGGTAGCCGAACGACAGGAAGCTCAATTGGTAGAACAAGCGCACAATCCAGGAGTGAGACCCCGATTTGGTACAGGGAAAGGGAAAGGTAATATAGAGGAAGCCAAAAAGAAATTCCCATGTCACAATTGCGGTGTGTTAGGGCATTGGAAATCCGAGTGTAAGAACCCTCCAAATACTAATATTGAAAATCGATCGTTGAATCCACAGGTGCGGAAAGAGGTGGGTGGTCAACTGCAGCAACAGCAGCAGGTGGTTACTTTCCAGAACCAGGTGCCAAAACCACCTTTTCCACAGAACAGAAACTCACAGAAGTATAGTAAAGAATCGGGATTCTACAATGAAGAACAGGTAAATAAACCATCACACGCTCGCACTGTTTCGCAGTACTGGCTGCAACAAGATGAGAGTGATTCAGAAATGGATTATTGACGGTGCCGAAGGGAGGAAGAAGAGTGCGTACTTGGCGCAACTCTAGAAGTAGACCAGACAGGACCATTTGTAGATGGGAAGATTAATGATGACAACATTATTTTCCTAGTGGACACTGGTGCTACTCGATCTACTGTTAGATCAGCAGATGTTAATCTTCCTCTTTCGGATGAAACAATCCAAGTGGTTGGTGTATCCAACCAACAGTTAAAAACTTACCTTACAGAACCCGTAAAGGTTAGTATAGGGAAATTTTCTGACATGCACCGATTTGTGGTGTGTGACACCAGTCCTGTGAACTTGCTAGGTAGGGACCTGCTGTGCAAGATGAACTGCACTATATTTTGTACTCCAGACGGAATAGCTTTTGAAACACCAGATGAGGATGTATTGTACAAAATGACCATAGCTAATAGAGAATGTGAAACTATTGGAACATATGCAATATTTAATCCAGATGAACTGCCCAGAGAATTGAAACTGTCTGTAAAAGCAGAGGTTTGGGATTTTACCGGAGAAGATGTAGGGCTAATGAGAAATGTGGACCCAGTAAAAATTACTGTCAAAGATGGAGTTAGTTATCCAAACATTCCTCAGTACAGATTGACACCTGAAATAATTGAAGGAGTAACTCCAATAATTGAGAAAATGATCAAGCAAGGAATTCTGAGGGAAATATTGAGCAGTCCATGTAATTCACCCATAATGGGCCTGAAAAAGCCAAATGGGAAATTCGGACTAGTGCAAGACCTGAGAAAGGTAAACAAAATCGTTGTACCATGCTGTCCCATTATGCCAAATCCATCAGTGATTTTGTATCAGATTCCCCATGATGCAGAATGGTAAACAGTAATTGATTTGTGCCATGCGTTCTTTTCCATTCCATTGCATCACGACAGTCAGCAAATTTTTGCATTTTGGTTTGGAGACCGTATTTTGGCATGGTGCCGAATCCCACAGGGGTATACAGAAAGCCCCTCAATATTTATTCAATTGTTGAAAAAGTCATTGGAGAGTCTGCAAATGCCCGAGAGTTCAGTATTAGTGCAGTATATCGACGACCTCCTTGTGGCGTCGAAAACTCGTGAAGCTTGTGAAGTAGACACTATAGCCTTACTAAACCACCTGGCAGATGGAGGATTGAAAGTGTCCCCAGCCAAACTGCAGTATTGTAAAAAGGAAGTACAGTATTTGGGACATAACATTGAAAAAGGATTGAGGAAAATAACAATAGACAGAATCAGAATCATAAAAGGAATGAGAGCCCCCATGACTCAAAGAGAAGTGAGAATGTTTCTGGGAATAGTAGGGTACTGCCGCCAGTGGATCAGCAACTTTTCACTGATTGCAAAACCTCTGGTACGGCTAACAAGGAGTGATGTAAAAGATCCCCTTGAATTGAACAAGGAAGAATTGGCAGCATTAAACGATTGAAAGATGGATTGTGTGAAGCCCCAGCATTGGGTATGCCTGATTATGAAAAGGAATTTGAGTTATATTGCAGTGAAAGAAATGGATGTGCACTTTCTGTGTTAATCCAGAAGCATGGAAGATTGAGGAGACCGATTGCATATTACTCATCGATGCTTGACCCAGTAGCTGTAGGCTTACCTGGATGTCTGAAAGCAGTGGCTGCAACATGTCGAAGTTTGGAGCAGAGTGAAGGAATCGTGATGGGATATCCTTTGAAAGTGTTTGCACCTCATAATGTGGCGATTCTTTTAACAAGGAGTCGTACTCAGTATATGACACATAGTCGGCTGGCTAAGTATGAGAAAGTCATATTAGGTGCAACGAATTTGAGTCTTGCAAGATGTGTGAATGTGAATCCAGCAACGTTATTACCTGATGGTGAGAATGTGGAAGTGAGAGATGAAGCAGATCATGACTGTTTGGATGTGCTTGAGTATTGTACGAAACCACGACCAGACATAAAAGATGTACCTTTGGCAGAAAATGATTATGTAATGTTTGTTGATGGGTCATGTTTGAGAACAGAAGAAGGAGTGTTGAGTGCAGCATATGCAGTATGTACGGTTTCCACAGTAATGGAAGCATCCTATCTGAAAGGAGTGAAATCTGCCCAAGTAGCAGAGTTAGTGGCTCTGACTCGAGCATGCAAAATTGGGAAAGGTGTGAGAGTGACTGTGATAACTGACAGCCAGTATGGCTTCGGAGTTGTCCACGATTTTGGCCAGTTGTGGCTGCAAAGAGGTTTCCTGACCTCAAGTGGAACTCCTATAAAGAATGCTGAAGTGGTTGGAAAGTTGATTGAGGCGATACAGCTGCCTAAACAATTGGCTGTGGTGAAATGTGCTGCCCAAAACCATGGGGAGGATTATGTTACTGTTGGCAATCGTTATGCCAATGACATGGCACAGTACTGTGCTAGAAATCATTATTCAGTCAATCGGGCAAAGGAGAAAGAAATGACTTCCTATTCCTTAATGTTTACTAACGTTGTAGGGACATGGGAAGAAGTGAGACAATTGCAGTAGGAAGCAGGAGATGAGGAAACAAGGCAGAGGGTAAAAGCAGGATGTGCACCAAGGGAAAAGGTTCATGTGTGGGTCTATCGAGATGGAAGACCAGTCATGCCTGATAGCATGTTGTCTACCATGGCACGGATGTATCATGGCCAGGGACACATAGGGAGAGATGCTATGATCAGGTCGTTTAAGCAGACCTGGTACAACCCAAAATTCAGAATTATATCAGAGAGCCTATGTCAAAGATGTTTAATTTGTCAGCAGTATAATCCTGGGAGAAAGACAGTGGTGAGCCTGGGAACTATAGGCCGAGAAGGAGGGTCTTTTACCAGAATGCAAATAGATTTCATTGAGATGCCAACATGTAACAGATTGAGGTACGTTCTGGTCATAGTCTGCCTATTCTCCAGGTGGGTAGAAGCATACCCGACGAGGAGAAATGATGGATTGACAGTAGCAAAGCTACTTTTGAGGGAATTCATCCCCAGGTTCGGGTTCCCAGTGACCCTTGAATCAGACAGAGGAGGGCATTTCTATAATGAGATTGTGAAATTGGTCAGTGAAGCATTAAATGTACAACAGAAACTGCACTGTGCCTACCGACCAGAGGCTTCTGGTGTGGTTGGGCAAATGAATGGTACAATCAAGAACAGAATTGGTAAAATGTGTTTAGCCACAGGAATGAAATGGCCTGATGTCTTGCCTCTAGTTTTGATGACCATACGTGCAACCCCAGATAGAACTACAGGGCTAAGTCCTCATGAAATAATCATGGGACGTGCGATGAGGCATGCTTACATACCAGTCAACAAGCTGATGACAATTTCTGATGACATGGTGTTGGAGTACTGTAAAGGCTTGGCTGACGCAGTTCATTCTGTGTTTCATCAGGTTGGAGCGGATGCCACCACCCTTGAAAAGAAGCAAGCCCATGATCTAAGCCCAGGAGATTGGGTGAGGATAAAGGTCCACAGAAGAAGAAACTGTTTGGTTCCCAGGTGGGGAAAACCAAGACAAGTCATTCTGACCACGACGACAGCTGTGAAGTGTGCTGGACTGAAAAACTGGATCCATGCCAGCCATACTTTGAGAATACCAAATCCGGTGGATTGCAAGGAGAAAGAGTACTATGACGAATCAGAGTCAAGTACTGAATCAGATCACGAAGAACCAAAAACACGTGAAGATCCTGAAAGGGGGGAAAACTAACCAAAGCAGATTCTGGTCCCCAGAAGTGTCTCTCTGAGAAGAAGATTGCAGATCTCTGAAAGCTCAGATTCTGAAGACGAGCAGAGAAAGAAAGGTCCCAATAAAGAACCTAAAAAGAAAGTAGGAAAGGACAAAGAGGGAGCAGTAAAAGAAAGTCAAAGGGAACAAATCCCAGATGAAAATTCAAGAGAAATTCAACCTGAACTAATAGATTTAAATGAAGAAGGGACAGTTACAGAGAGAGAGGGACAGATTGCGGAAGGCCCCCGAGGAGGTGTAGGGAACTGCAACATCCAGTTAGGTGAAGGGACAAGTAGTCAGCAGGAAGATTGCGTGCCGGAGATCCGAGGAGGGAAAGAAGTAGGGAAACCAGAACAAGTGGTGGATAAAGAAACTGGTGAAAAGGAAAAGCAAGTTGGGACAGAATCAGAAGAGAGTGGGAACTAAATACCTGAAGGTCGAGTTCTGAGAAAGAGAGCTTGGAGAGAAGAAAAGAATGAAAAGAATGTCAAAGAAAGTAAATTGAGAAGAACTGTAAAACCAGAAGTTTGGCCGAACAAAATAAAAAGACTAAGATATCGATTGACTCGAGTGAAATCACCAAGAGCTGAACAGGTGAATGAAGTCACGAGTCAGGAAAAATCAAAGGAAAAAGAAACAGTTGTAACAAAAGAATCCAGAAGAACAAGAAAACCTAACCAGAAGTATAAGTTGCCGGAATGGACGTATATGGCCCTGCCTGAAGAATCCCAAGAAGCAGATAGTCAAGGAAATCCAGAGGAGGCTTTACTGAAAGTGGTTAAAGAAGAAGAAGAATCAGAAATCCTGAGAGTTCTCTTGTCCGACATTGGAGAAGAAGAAGCGGAGATTCAGGAAATTCTGTATCCTGATTGGGGGAAGGAGGCAAAGGACGATGAGATGCCAAACTGAATAATCAAAGAAGCTGTTGATGTGGAGAACGATAATAAAAGAGAAGAAGTAGAAAACTAATAGAACCAAGTAGAAGCTTAGAAGCTTTGGGGTAGAAACTGGTCACAAAGTAGAAGAGGCTAAGTCAAAAGATACGGTCTATGTAGTAAAATGGCTAACACGGATGGTTGTAAAAGTAGATGTACATTCATGAAAAGATGGTGTAAAACATGTTGCTGTTGTACAGGATTATTAATGCTTTTATGGAGCATCCTAGCTCTTGTAATATCATTTAAAGTCACAATAGATACAATAGAAGGAAATGGTCAAAACAAAACTAACATAGGTAAAATTTCAAAGGTAGTACCGACTGTAGGAAAAAACATTCATTTGCATAAAGATAGGTCTATTAACGATTTTTCTAATATTGTATTTTCAAAATTATTGTATGAATATGTAAAGACTATGGATGTAAGGGACTGCTATGTTTGCATGCAGTTACCTGCTTCTGTGGCAGAGGGAGTGACTTATCATCACCTTCCAGCTACTTATGGAATAACATGTAGTGTAATAGCTAGTTTGTTTTATGAGATTGGGAAATTAGAGTATTATTTTTCAGATGTAGATAACATTTTTGCATTAGTGCCTGCTAATAATAAATTGAATAAGGTAAGACCTGCAAAGGTTTTAGGTGAATTTTTCCTAGAGACTAGTGAACTAACATTAGAAGCTGTGTTTAAATATAATTTGACATGCAGTTTGCAGAAAGAAGAAAAAACATTTTTGAATATGGTTGAGGAAAGAAGGCATAAGATGCATAAGAAGGCATCAGAAGGAAAGGTTGAGAAAACAGCTTGGGACATAGAAATGGAGAAACACCTGACAAAAGGAGTCAACACCAACAATAGCTTTAGATAGGCCTCAGAAAGGAAAACTTTGTATAAGAAGGAATCAAACTGCATACGATAACCTGTTTGTAGGTAATAGTGAGTGCCATGATACATACCGAATCATGGGTGGATGGGGATTCAAAGGTGGAAGAGATCCAGTATTTCCTGGAATATATTTTATCTGTGGGAACAGCTCCAATCCTGTTATGGATCAGAATTTGGATAAATCCGGATCTTACGTTGAATCATAGTATCCTGAAAGATTGTATTAAACTAGACAATATGAAGGAAATCCAGTGGCTGTCCTATATTAAAATGTCAACTAAGAAAATTGGGCGCCCTGAGATTTTCACCAATCCTGAAGGCCTATGTAAAGCTGATCTAAAGTGGGTTAAAACAAATTACAATAAGCACTGCGAAGCTGAGCGAGAATCCCAGGAGTTAAGTAAACCTACAGTAAGGGCTCACTTCTTGCTTATTTTATCTTTGGCCATGCATCCATATTTGTCTACAGTTACGAACTCTTACCATAGATGGCTACTGACAAAATTTCGTTTTAATCAGATTCACTTAGTATTAAGTGACTTACAGGGTTGGTTCAGGCTGGAAGATGTGGCCCCCTGTAAATGTGATGATTTTTCTCCCCAAGATACCATGCATTTTATGTTCTTCTGTCCCCTGTACCATGAAGCTAGGAAAAGGTTTATTTTCCCTATACTGAAAGAGAAAGCCTTTGTACAAATCAAACCTGCATTATTGTTTTTACAATTAATGGAATCCCCTGTAACTATGTTTGGTGTTGCCAGCTTCCTCGTTGCATCTATTAGGTCAAGGAGGAATAGACAGGTTGCCATATTGGAGGAAATTAATTAGTTTTTATAAATTGATTAACTGAGATAAACTACTTTTTATCAATGAAATTGTTTTAATGTTCTTAACCTGTTTTTATTATGGACTGTATACTTTTATGATTTTAAATATTCGAATAAAGTGGTTTTGATTGATTGATTGATTGATTGATTGATTGAACAGGGCATATTATCGTTTGCCAGACCATTGGTATGGCACATGTTATGTAGGCCTGGTATTTCCAAAAATCTTTCACATGGACAGAGAAGAGGGTGTAAATAGTTTAAATAGTCATTTCGTGCGAAGAAAGAGAGAATCTTGGGCAGAAATTGTGGGTGACATCTTTTGTGCATTGATACCGGCAGTGGGAATAACTCTGAATGCAAATAAAATTAGAAGATTATCTACAGTAGTGGATCGCTTGTCAACAAGCACTGCTCATGGATTCTTATTGGTTAATACTGAAATGGTTGCCATGCGTGCTATGGTGATGCAAAATCGACTTGCCCTTGACATTCTTTTGGCAAAAGAGGGTGGAGTCTGTGGAATACTGAAAGTTCAACATTGTTGCACTTACATTCCAGACGAAAGTAAAGATCTAAAAGTTTACATTAAAAATATTACTGAATTGCACGATGAACTTGTACCACTGGAGGTTGAAGATGTACGGACATGAATGGGAAAGAAAATAGCTGCTATTAAAAATTTCTTAGTTAAAATAGGTAGTACCGTTATAGGTAAAATTCCATTTCCATTAACATGTGTGATAATTGTAGTATTAGCGATAATATTAGGGTGTATGTGTTGCAGGAAAAAGAAAACAAATAATAAAATAAAAAGAGATAAACTTAAGAGAAAAGGAAAAGATCCAGAAAAAGATTTTGAAGGGATAGCCTTAGATGAGTGGAAAGACAAAATGTATAAGAAGGTAAAAAGAGGTGAATATGAAGAAACTGGATTTTGAGCTATGAGTAAGAACTCATTTCAAGTTTCCATAAAAGGGTACTAAATTTGGGTGTTTTGTGGGTGATAAAATCACCAAAGGGGGGATTGCTGGAGCGAGGTTTTCCCGAAGAACTGTATACCTCCTCCATTTCATCATTTTGAACTAACATGAATAATTGATTAACATTAATAGTATTAATTGTTTGCTGTGTTTAATTAATCAACATTACTAATTAGAAAATACACGTGGGAAACGCATTTGCATGGCTTGATTGATACATAAACTAATTTCGTACGCATACTAATGTCAGATATTTAGAATCGGCATGTTATATGTTGCTTTTGTGATGTGATTTGTGAATCGTGCTTTAAATTGTGAGTATAAACTGCAATGCGTGTTGCTTTTGCTAGATAAATACACACACATAGAGGGGTTAGTGAGGGAATAACATTTTAATAGTCATTTCCATGTATTAATTACGTTTTATGTTTATTTGCTTAAGTTGACCTTTCTGGAGTGGCCCCAAAATGGCTGCCATCCCTAATTTGACGCCCCGACAAGACACAGAAGTCACTGAGTGAAGTGCGCCTGCGCTAAAAGATGAGCAACAATAACCTCGTCCTGACCCCAGGCAGACTGTATCCGTGAAGGACATCCTGGGAGGAGTGGCAAGCATCAAACAAAGGACTTTCTTAAACTATGAACTGTTATAATTGATGACACTAAGGACACAACCCCGCATGGGAATCAACATGCTCTGAATGGACTAGAAACTGTTGCTAATTTATTCACAAATTGAGAAGCTGCATCTAATGCAACATTTAATGCATGAGAATCAGGAAGAATGATCCTGGTTTAACCAATTAAATTTGTTCTGAAACATGTATTGAAACATTTGTTGATAAAATTTACTATAAAAGTAGACTAGAGAGGGTTGGACATTATTGCATTGCGAGCACACCTTCACTTTACCAGATTGCCCGACGTTATGCTGACGGAGAGGACGGTGACACTGCTGGACAGCTGCTTACCAGAGACTCTGATGGACTGATCAAATGCCCTATTAACTTACGAACTGATTCTTTGATTTATGGGCATAGAGACGAAAGATCTGAATTTGACATAGAGGACGCCATTTAGCCAGATTAGGTAAATATGCAAACCAAAATATTGAATGCTATATGATTTCCTTATGCTTTAATTAGATAAACATATTATTCATTTAAAGAACTGTGTCGGGTTATTATTTGAAGTATTTCAATGTATATTGTTTAAGAAGGATTAAGGGTTGCTATTCCCAGCAACTAGCTGATCCATGGCCAATAGTATGGGAGGAACTGCTAGGTTATAATGTATTGAGATCCTGGTGAGGTAGGGAGGTATAGGTAAACTAGTCGTTACTCATCAGGTGATGGGTGCACTCTTCCTCCCATTTCCAGCGCATGGAATAAAGAAACTCCTCTTTCTCTCTCTCTCTCGAGGACCATTGATACTGAAAGTAGAATGAATGATTGGTGTTATGGGCCCCACCAGTGAATGAGTGAATGAAATGTGGTCCGGTCTGTAGCGAGGTTATTTGTGGTATTCAGCGCTGGAGCACTCCGATACCTCCACCAGGTATGTCTTTTATTGCAAAGGTGACTTTCATACTATGCTGCATGTAAAAAATAAAGTGGTACATTTAAGCAACCTGCCTAATCTCTTAGTGCTGCTGTCTATCTCCAGAGGCATGAGAAACCTTCATGGTCAGAATTCACTGTGGATTGAGGCCTCTAGGATAAGAACTTCCTGTACCAAGAATCGTAAATTCTCTTGAACAGCACCTTCAGCCTGGAACTCCCTTTACCTAACATTGGTTCTTATTTGCCTCCAGAAAGCAGCCTAGTCTGTCTATTCCTGGTACCTCTTATATGTGTCTCCTCTCTATATTTTGCTTATCTTCAATAGTATATAAATGCTTTTGTTAATTTAATGCTGTTCTAATGGTTCGCTGTACTCTGGTTTTCGTATAGGCTTTCAGCTGTGAGTAATGTTTTCATTTAGATATGCAGCACCATAATGCCTGAGATGCTAGCGCCATTTTATATGAAGGTTGAATAAATAAATAGATGGGCAGTTGGTGTGGGGATTAGGAAAAAGAGTTTTTCCACTGGGAAAAATATTCTACTTTTGGTAAAAATAATGAGGCTTTAAATTGCACTTTCACTACAGTGTTTTGATTTGACGTGCATACATGCAGAATAGATATATTTATGCATGCAAAAATGCTTTCACATGGTCCTACATAGAATTCACAAAGGAATTTCATGAATGCTCTTGGGGACTTATTGCAACTTTTGCCTGTTACCAAGCATTATTCTAAACATCTCTGTAAATTAAAAAAATATTTTACTCCAAATATAGACGGAACACACGTAAGGTACGGAGCTCCGGAGGACCGAAGCAGGTAGAGAGTGGACGATTACCTTGAAGAATGTGTGACTGCAAGGCTCGACCCTTCGGAGCTCCCATGTTGTGAGGGAATACTGCAAAACAAAAACTAGTAGCTTGGGCTACCACTGGGGTGGTCATACTGGTATGGGCCACCGATTTGGGGTATCTGGTTGCATAGTCGACTAGAACCAGTATGTATTGGTATCCTTTCGAGGAGAAAAGAAGAAGACCAATGAAATCCATCCCTACTCATGTGAAAGGAACATCAATGACAGTGAGGGGTCTCGGAGGAGCCTTCCTTCCTGTCGGGGCAATAAAGAATTGACACCTTTCACAGCTAGCACAGAACCTCCTAAAATCTGGAAAAAAAACTGACTACCAGAACTTCCACAGAAGATACTCCTTGTTGTTTTCCTCTGGCACAGTGAACGCTTCTCACCTAGGAATGTGGTACTTATGTGGAGAAGTGTAGCTCACTGGTTAGAGGAGGCATACCCTGAAGCAGAGATCAGGCCCGGGACCTGGGTTCGATTCCCGACGCGGCAGGGTCCAGAACCCAATTGTCCACGGACTCGATAATTCTCGCTTCGGTGCCCACTCTAAGCATGAGTTCACACTATGCAGCTCTGGGCAACAAGCCTGCTTAATCTCCACAACGGCCCCCCGCGGCGGGATGCCTGGCTTTCACCTTGGGGATACCCAGTACGGGTTATCTTACAGGGAAAAACCAGGACGGGTTCCCAATGCAAGCGCCAAGATGCCCGTAGGGTGATAGTTGCGCTCTATAAGTACCCCAATCAATCAATCAATCAACTACGGAAGGGAAATGGAGCTATCAATTGTCATTTCCTTTTCCCATTCTTGTTCACGTCTCTGTATAGTAAGCCTTTCTGAATAAAGAAAAATGGTCCTACCTGAGCTGCATCATCCGTAGCAGCATGAGCCCAAACCTATTCTAAGTTGGGATACTCCTGCTGACCCGCCCTTACACTGGCTGACATTCCCACTTGTCTGTAGAGGGAAAAAGTCAAGGAGGGCTAGCATGGCTCACTAACACGCATATCTGTTTGCTGAAGCGTTTATCGGATCTGGTCATTTTCTGTTTCTCCTTACCCCCAGCTATTTCTTCACCATGGAAGGGGCCTTCCTGGAGTACCCCAGAACCAACAGCTTCTGTTCGGGAGCTATTTAATATCTGGTGAAACAGTATGCAATCTGTCCCAACTATCAGCTTTATGTGGGGAATAATCCCTACCTCTAGATGACCTACATGTTCCCAGCACTTTATCCGTACTTGAGCAACCGGGTAAACCTTGATGTTCCCATGGACACAGGTGATGGAGACAACCCACTCTTTGTTCATGAGAGGCTCTACCAAGTCCCGTCGGACAAAAGAATAGTGACACCACGAATCCAGTAAGGCTGAGACAGGCTGGTTATTAAGGAGGAGATTCATTCGATAGGCACCTGGTGCCCCTGCCATACATGAGACTCGCACCCACGCAGTGCCTGTTTCCATGGTTCATGACCGGTCATTCTCTGAAACAGAACAAGGCTATGTATCCCCACTAGCCACACTGATAACACTGGGGCCCTTGTCTGGCATATTTTCCCACTGGTTTTATGGGGGCTCGCCTTTCTGGGAAAGGTCGTTCCGCCGGTCTAACTGAGGTCTTCCATGAAGGGGTCAAAGTAGGGTGGGGTTTTGAACAGAACCTCTGAATTCCAGGGAACTGTAATATGCACTTACTAGCTCAATGGCCACCCGGACCTTGATATTGGGTTGCTGCATGATCCAGGTACATGTGGACCTGGGAGGGTGGTGCTGGAAAACTCTTTTGGGTATACTTTTTACACCACTTCCTCCTTAGAGGAAGAACTGGGCTTCAGCCACCAACTACCCAGATCTTGCATTTGATAGAGTAGTGCCTGGGCGTTATCGTTAGAGGCCCACTTTTCCTTTCTTAAGCAAGACTGATGGTATTTGATGTCGAAGCCTGATCCTTCCTCTATGGTCTTCATGATCTCTCAATGAGAAGTTGTGACTGATGGAGTCGCAGACTGGAGTATACCTGACAACAGGGGAGCCATTCTTGAGGCCAGGCGTCAGTGGAGGCGACCCTCTCAAAGTTAGTGAAAAAGAAATCTGGGTCTTTACCAGCTTGATATTTCTGCAGTACCAAACTGGGTACATTAGGGTGTACCTTGGTGTGGGCAATGGGTATCAGTGAGCTTCAAAAAGGCTGTATCCTGAGCTTGTTGTTTGTCAGCAATAATGGTCGCCTGCATTTTCATTGCTGTCTGAATAATCTCCCTGTCCTGCTGGGTCGCCTGGGCCTGTTGTTCCAAGACCAACTCAGCTAGCTGTTTGATTATGTCCTGCATCGTAACTGGCTGTGTCATCTTTCTGTATGCAACATCCCATTTCTGACACCACTGTAAGGTGCACTACAGACACAACTTGATGCAAGGCGAGGCATTAACCTTGCTTTATTGTATAAGGTTTTCCCTTGCTCTATCTCACAGTACTCTTTATAGTCAGGGGAGTCTGTGGGGGTCTGACCACCCCCAGTTTTTTGGGGGGGGCCTCGAAAGGGGTCTCTAGCGGGCTCTATTTTCGGGCCTCAAAGGTCAAAGGTAGAGTGACCAGACGTCATGGTTTTTATTGGTGTTTCGGGTGAGCATGCGCACGCACTGCTTAAGGCGTGACATCATTGTAGCAGGAAGGGAAATCCTTTGAAGAGAGACACTTTCTCTCTGGATTTCCCTTCTCTTTGAACAAGCAGCGCCACCTACGTCATCGTGTCAGCCATAGGCACAAGAACAGCTGGTTAGAACCGGCACGACCCTGCTTTTACAGCCTGCAGCAAGATTTCTCCAGCAACCAGTGTGACCCTGCTCTGCCTTAAAGCAAGTGAGGGACGAGGGTCTACAACAGAATCCAGCAGCAGTGAAACGGAAACTTACATTCGTGATGCCTCCCCAGCCCTACCAGCACCATCGGGACCCTGCCTCCGCATCAGAGCTGCCTCAGCCAGGATCCTTTTGAAGCCACACAAGACTTGCCCTCCCAGCCTGCAAGCCCGCAACGTGAGTTTTATATAGAGCGAACTTGACCCAAATTGGGTATGAGAGCACTTTACATAAAAGCACCAGTTGCGTTACATGAGGATACAATAATTTTTTTGTAGTTGGTACTTAATAAATATACCTTTTTGCCTATTTTATTATCCTTTACTGGATGCGACTTCATGATTTTCTTAGGCACACAATGCTAGTTATATTGATTTAGACCACGCCACTACTCGGATAGACCACACCCCTATAAGAAATGTGCCACGCCCCTTTAAGAGCACCTCCAGTGTTTTTTCCCCACTTAAAGCCCTGTTTATAGTTCAAAATAATGTCAACACTGGCTTTAAGGGTATATGTCTCCTTCGGTACTGGTGACCGGTCCTCCCTTTCAGCAACAGCAGCACAGAAAGCCTCAAGGGAAGGGAAATACAACAAAAAGAACTCCTGAGTTATCCAATTCACCCTGAAGACAACGTGCTACTGTCACCACTGATGTTTGAGTTGGCTTCCAGCTGCTATAACCGTGTCCCACACACATCTAGTGTAGCCACCAGCTACTGGTCTCATAGGGAAACTTGCAGTGTGGGCAGTGGCAAAAGATACACCTACTGCGCCTACCCACTTTTCCAATAACTTTCCCCCTTCACCAACCCCGGAGGCGAGTACAAACGGGGGAGGTAAGCACTGGCTTAAGCCACGGCTCTGGGAACGAGCCGCGTCTGCCTGGACCGTAGCTCCCGCACTCTCTGGCTGTCCCATGTGGTTTCCTTTAGTGAAGAAGCTAGAACAGTAAGGATTAAACACGGACACCAATCCCATTGTGTTAGTAAATAGGAGTGTGCACCTCAAACAGACTTGGAACTCAGCTGTAAAGATGGTACAGAGGTTGGAGCCGCAGCTTCAGCAGGTAAACCCGAGCATTATTCAGAGGAGTGAGGAGCGCACGGTCCCAATGTGCGCACCGTGGACCCGGTGTGCACCGCACCGTTTGCCATGATCCCCTGTCTCAGGCGTGCATATCAGAAACTAGAGCACATTGCACACCTTTTAATTACCGTACCTACAACATGGGAATTAGTAGATGCACAATTTGGATAACAATTTGCACAACACCGGGTGGTAAGGGTGCAGCAAGGAAGTTTGCCCAAGAGCTTCAACAGCGACAGTTGTGGCACTCTTGCCATCCATGAGCCACATATGAATAGAGTCCATTCAGGGTCAATTACTCGTCAGAATCTAAAAAACCTAACTTCGATAATAATAGTCAATTACGGGCCGGTAACCTTTTAGGCATTAGTATAGTATAATTTACACCAGTGAGGTAATATGCAGCAGATAGAGTATGATTTTACATAATATGTGAAACAGTGGTTGTGGTTTGGAGTTTTTTTCACTGCAGGCGGTGGGACAGACTCTTCATTGTAAGTATTGCAGGTGAAATGTACTCCACGAGCTATCATTTCCAAGCATGTGACCGTATTGTTAAAGTGCTACTGAGGAGTTAAGTGAACTTACTCCTAATTGACACACACTTTCACTGGACTCCGCTTGGTTACTACAGATCAGAAACATGGTAGCTAGTATTGATTTTGTGTGACTGTGAAAAATAGCCTATATACAGGACAAGTTGGCTGGGCGTGGACACCCCAAATGATTAGTTCTCATGCTAAAAAGATTAGTTGCCCTGTACACAGGGCACGAGTCGGGATACATGCTAGTAAACGGCGTCCACCCACTATTTTCACGGGGCGGACGCTAATTACCCTGCCCAGAAGTAGTCCCAGTGTCATTTTCAGACATCGGCAGGTTCAGCAGCGCCTGCACGTTGTCTGCTTTCCATTCCCAGCAGCAACATGCAGGCAGCAAGGGGGCTTTTTAGTTTTTTTTACCTCCAGCTGGCCTAAGATAGAGGCAGAAGTTAACAGGCCATCAGGCGTCCTTTTGATGGAGTATCCTAACTGGAATCGGCCTGGAACCTCACTTTAAATGCAAATGCAACGGAAACAAAAGCAAACAACTTTTCTCTTTACAGGTACTTAAAAGAGGCCCGCCTTTGACTTTGTTTAGTACCTGAATATAAGTGCATGCACTGTAAGAATGTCAGATGTGTTGGTCTGTCCCAGTATTTATACAAATAACAATTTAAATAGCACTATTTTATTTATTTTGTTACATGATGTGCTTTGCTGGAGACACCTTTACCTTCTATACTACTTTGATTCAAATCTGGGACTACACAAAACACAGATCTCTCCAGCAAATGCGTTAACCTCCAGAGTTATCTCACCATTATTATAATTCCCTGAGATTTACTGGGCACCTCTGCAGCAGATATCTTAACACCATAAAATATTTTAAAATCCTGACTTCATAGCTAACTAAACAGAACACATCTACTCCCATGCTTCTCCCTGTTGCCAATTTCTTTGTGGAAGGGTTTAAAAAACCATAATGTATTAGTTGAGGCTCAGAGATGGTGTCAGGATTGCGCCACTTTTTTGGCACAACCCCGACGCCAAATCTCATTTGTTAAATTTCCCAATGCCCTTACTCATGATATACCTGATAAAAGTATGTGTGAGGTCTTAATATCTCATGTCAGTTGTTGTGATTCCACTTCCAGTGAGGCCACATGCAATGTCACGTGTCGTGACGGCATGCGTCATGGAGTCACTTGCATACTGCCTAACTTGGTTAGTCCCCTCACTTCTTTTTATAGGACCTGTGCCCTGATTGTACCTGCGACAAATGTATCAAGAGAGACTACATACAATTGTATTAAACTGTGATACACTCCATTGCTTTACTGGAGAGTGAGTAATGTTCCAGTCACTTTGATGATTTTGAATGTACAAAAGACAAGTTTGAGGGGCAAGGTGTAGGACACATTGTATGAAATGTCCCAGTAGAAGTATTCCACCTGTATATCTGACTATGCTACAAAAAACGGTGGCTGGATGGCACGCTGATGCGAAGCACTAGTATTTGAGTGGGGATCGTCACATTGAGAGGGCATGTGTAGCTACTGCAGTGTGACCATTCTTTCCTGCCGAAGAGTGATGACAGAAAATAATTCTGAGTTTGGCACTGAAGGGCTAGCTCTTTGGAGTTAGCAGTAGTAGAGGTTGGTGGCTGCGCAGTGGAGGTGTTATGTCAGATTCCATGAGTGCTACCTATGAAAGACATTACTCAAGGCAGCACTAATCCAGATTATATTTGACCGGATCTCGTCTGATTCTGTTCTGAAGGCCTGGTAAAACAGCACCACCAGATCAATGATGAAAGGCATTATTGCTGATCTTCACATCATGCACCAGGTGTGAACCTGCAAAAAGTGTTGCCTGTATGATCAATCATGATTTCAGCAAGCCATTGTCCCTGTAAGATTAAATAAACCCGTTAGTGGAGTGGTGGGCAGATAGGGACTTAAATGTACATTCATGCATGTTTCCAATTACCTATGGTCCTTAATATTGGACTACTATAATAGATTATTTGTCAGTTGAAGGTGCTTCTGATGTCCCTCTCTTGGTTTTAAAGAGATTCAGATTCTTAGCTTGCCATATAAATGTTTTTCATTAATTTGTCTGTACTTGGTTTTATGATTCTTGTTATACCCATACCCGTTTACTTAGTCACCACCTTACATTTTCCTGGTACTCACTGAGACTCTGATTTACATTCTGCATTCCAACAAGCCTTCCATCACACTTCAGTCATGTGCAATGTTCTAACAATGTGAATAAACATACCTACTGCTTTTCTATAAATATGTTAAAATCAGATGATCTACTTCATTTTTTGGAAGTAGATGATTACAGCTCTCCCATGTGACTTCTTTAGAGCAATCAGTTTCATGCAGCAAAGGTTGTATTTACAGTAGTGAATTGCAGGATGTTTTGACACACCACTGATTGCAAGGTTATGATCTTGTAACAAAATTCAATCCTAATGTCTGAATCAAGAGCTATTTAGTAGTTTTAAATAGATTCTAATAATATTAAAATTTTATAACAGGTACAGTTTCCTCGGGACACCCTAAAATGGGTTTTTTCAAAAAGGCTAATATTTTTCAGTAAACCCATCCATCAATTAAAAACATTATAAAATCATTAAGTGTCAAAAGGTTATATGTTTTATTTCTCTCTGACGTCTGAGTTGATTTTGGGTTCCTTTCCCTAGGTTATTTATGTGGGGGTTCGTCTAGGATTAAATCCAGAGATTTCACAGAGTCATCAAGGATTTAGGTGCTGTTGAAAATGGGGTTTCTTGTAGAAGGAATTTTGAAA
This sequence comes from Triturus cristatus, assembly GCF_964204655.1. Taxonomy (NCBI): domain Eukaryota; kingdom Metazoa; phylum Chordata; class Amphibia; order Caudata; family Salamandridae; genus Triturus; species Triturus cristatus. The sequence continues at coordinate 554,441,986 of NC_140584.1, forward strand.
TATTAAGGTGCAATGAGCAGGAATTCTGTGTTTTTCAGGTTGAGTTTCAACTGGTGAGAAGTGATCCATGAGTTAGTCTTGTTTAGAAGATAGCAAAGATTCACCAGTTCCTAAGGAGAAAATATTTATAGGTAAAGTTGTGTGTCATCTGCATAGAAATTATAGCTCGTATCTTTAGTCAATCAAATATCGACTAAGGGTTCCATGTATGTATTAGAGTGGGAGATAGAACTTAGCCTTCAGAGATTTCTTTGATTATGTCTGATGGGCTAGAGTAAAGGTTGTTCAGCTTTAATTATTTTGCCACATTTTTCATGTATGATGCAAACCAATTAAGGACTACACCACTTATGTCCATCCATTCTTCCTGGCTCTTCACTAAGAAATTTTGGATCACTATGTCAAAGGCCACTGAAGGAACTAGGAAGACGAGCACACAAGATTTGCCTTCATCCATGATTCACAAGATGCCATTGATGATTTTCAGGATGCTGTGGCGTGATCTGAAACCAGATTTAAGTTCATCTAGTAGATTGTTTTCTTCTATGTAGAGTATGAGTTGCGAGTCAACACAACCTTCCACTTTGCGAGTAACAGAAGATTAGTTATAGTGCAGAAGTTGTTTGGGCCTTTGTGATCTGCTCCCTGTTTTCTAGGAATGGAGTAACATGGCCACTTCCTTCCATCAGTGAACAGTTTGTGATGTTCAGCCAGAGTTATAGAACTTTTAAGTTCTTTTCAAAATGAGGCTGGAAACAGGCTCCCAAAGGTGAGAAGACTGTTTTGTTGTAAGGATGATCTCAAGTCACCTTGGGAACATCAATTTCTGCTTTAATTATTTTAAGGTTTCAAAGGAAGCTTCTTCCAATTTGGGTTACTTGAAGTGATGTTCAAGTAGAGCTTTATCTTTTTGATCTTATCTAAGAATCTGGAAAACTCTTAGCACTTAATTTTGGAGGTGATTGTCATCCAGGAGAGGACATTCTTGAACTATTCCTTTTATGTGAAAATGATTTTTAGGACAATTTATGGCATGGTCTGTTGTACTTCTTATAAACCGGGCTTTCGCATCAAAGATGTGTTGTTTATATTTTTCCTTGCTATTTGAAGTGTGACAAGGGTTCTCATTGATGGATTTTGCTGCCAATTTCATTCCATGTTTCTGAGGTTTTTCCTTTCTTAATTTAGTTCATTGGAGAACCAGACCACTGAGATTCAGAGTTTTAGGTGCCAAAAAGTCTGCAATTTTTTAAATTTATTTGGCATAGTGGTTGGTGGGATCATTGACATCAATATAAATGGGGAGGTCCTGAAATTCTTAATCCAATTTGCCTATGAGGTGTTCATTGTCTACATTTCTTGGTTCTCATCTCCGGGTATTTGGTCTTTTGGATTTGCCGTTGAGTAGACTGAGAAAAACATCATGAGTGATTGAACCAGTCAACCGGGAGTATGTTGGTGATTTAGTTTTATCTTTTTTCACATGGAGGAGGTTGATTGTCTCCTTTTTGAGTGAGTCGGTTCTGAACATATTTGCTAGAGATAGATATTATCAAGATGGGAGAAGAGAAGAGATATTGCAAAGACATTTAGGTCACTCAAGTGAAGATTAAAGTCCCTGAGAAAAATGTTCCTGACAAGATTGATTTCATTTTCAGTGATGAATTTGAGTAACTGTAATTGATGCTGTATTGACAAAGGATTGCCACTCCCCTCCTATTCAGTGTACCCTGTCAAGGTGTAGTCTTTTAAAAAATATGGAAAATGTGCAAATTTTGTGTGAAAATTATTTCTCATTATTAGTGTTTTAATGATGCATAGAATTGTAACCGATGAATCATTGATGTTGCACTCGAGAAGCCAAAAAGATAAATAGCTATGCCACATTTCTGTGCTAGATGTCATTATTTTTATTTTTAATATGGATGTACCTTTAACGAAGCAGCAGTAGGAGAGTGAGGTGGCAGCGCGAGGTGGTGATAGCGGAGTGCATGCGCTAGGACACAGAGGCACTGTCAGGCGGCAGCGGGCAGCTCTGGCTGCTGATGCCAGCTCTTCTCCAAGCCATCCCTGCAGGGTGGGCGCTGCTCCCAGGAAGCTTCAGGCAGATCACACAAAGTGTCATAGCTCTGATCAAACAGCATCTATCATCTATTCTACATCTTGACTACGACTGCTGTGGACATGGCTCTGCGCTATTCTCGTAAAGATTTCTCTTTTTTCCCCACCTTTTTTGGGATACGTTTAGCAGGAGGGGAGAGACTTCACTGTGGGTGCCCCGGGGGGGACTACGTTTCCCATCACCCCCTGCGTCCTTTGAGCGCTTTTTAGTGCGACGCCGGCACGCGGCATAGGATGCGCCTGGGCAAAGCCCGGGCCAAGGGCAGGCCCATCCATGCCTGTCATCGCCCAGAGGAGGCTGGGCTGGGCCACCCCTCTAACTCACAATCTGAGCAGTTGTAGCGGATTATTTATTGCAGGGTATTAATTTCTTCAAACACCAGAGGCCATTGATATATGGTATGGCCAGGTGGAAGGCAAAAACCACAGATGTGGGATGGGTAATAACCAACACATTGGACTCCTTCCTTACGAGAGCAGCGGATGTGCTCTAAAAGGAGATAGAGCTGAAGGAGCGGTGCCTTTCATTAGAAGAGGTAAGAACTGTTATGGTTTCGAATGACGGGGTTGCCTCCTAAGTTCGGTTAAATGGGAACATAATTACTGCTCCCCAGCTCTCGTCTCACCTGGCTTTCCTAAGATATCTGTACCTGACTCGAGCTTAGATGCAGAGCCATCAAGCAAAAGGAAGCGTAGAAGGGTCAAAAGAAGGGTTCCGACCAAGACTGTAAAGACGACCAACATTAATGGAATTAGTCATTCAGTTACACCTGCGGCCACGGATCTAACCACAACACTATTTTACCATCATCCTTTGATGAACTCTCCCAAAAACCTGATCTACTTGTTTCATCCTATATTCAACCAATGATAGATAGATGAACTAAAATGGAAGAGACTCTATTGTTGCTTTGTAGGAAGGGCATTAGTTCTGCTTTATTGGAGGGGAATTAGGGCTCCTGCCACCCACCTAAGTGCCTGTTTTAGCACCACAGGGTTCTCTACCAGTAGTAATGGCCGTAAAACCAGTAGGCGTCTCTAGTGTCCAACCTATGAATCATGTAACAGAGGGAAGAGAATCCATCGATCCCCTACATGTAAGATTAACTAACTCTGATATACATGCTAGGAGAGAAGGGTGTCGAGAGAGAGGGTCGGGAAGGATGCTCAGAGGCATAGCCCCAAGTAAGTATAATGAGCACAGAGACGCAGTCACTGCAAATGACCATGGGCATACACCCACGCAGCCGATTCAGCAGCTCATACATAGAGAGACTTTGGATCTCCCCCCCAGCTGCATGTTCCTAGTAATTATTTTAACCAACATGCCAACTTTAAAACCTAACAAACTAGAATCAAAAGAGCAATTGATGCATAAGGCCCTACATTGGTTGTCTACATTTTATGCTGGTAGGATTAACATATGTCAACATCTTATTATGGCAAGAAGAGTAAACTGGGTGGGGGTCCCAACAAAAACAACAGGAGGGGATTGTATTGTTATACATTTTGATAACCTATACTTGGTGGGCGAATTAGTGAGAATATTTGCATTTTCATTAGGCTTGTTTTACAACGTTGGAACGTTGACCTTTTAAAGGGGTTTGGACTCAGTGGAGAGTACTGAGGAAGGTAAAATGGAGAATGTGTGCTGGAGAGGTCAAGAAAAAATCATGCCGTACTGATAAAGGAGATGTTAGATCTGTCCACATAACATGCAGATGGATACCATGGTCTGTTTCACGGTATTCAAAAGAATCGATCTTTGCTCAGTTGTTCTGGGAGAATAATAAGTCGTATTTAATGACTTCTCCCAGTTATTATGGTCCAGCTCTTCATCAAATATAGGAGGGGAGACATGAGAGACTACAGAAGCAGTAATGTGATATATCTTATTTGACATCTGTGTCATCTTTGGTATGTAGGGGAAACAGAAAGAAAGTTTTGTTTGAGATTCAGAGAAAATAAATCATCTTTACACACAATGAAATAACAGGCACCACTCATGCAACATTATTTACAGTATGGACATGGAGAATTAAAACTTAAATTGTTCATTCTTGAAAATACCAAAAGCAGAGGTAACAAATTTAACCTAGAAAAACTTAAAAGAGATGTTTGGACTTTTTACATTGAAAACTTTCAGCAAGGGTCTAAATGAAAGAATCTGCTTGGAATACATTTAATTTATGGGTGTCAAGACTTAGGCATGAATAGTGCTACTGTTTGTTTGAAAATATTCAGACTTCTGCTTCTGGGACAGTAAGGTCTAAATATTGATATGGGAGCATACTGTATTGCGGTGAAAATGAATGTATTAGTTGCACTAAAAAAAAAAGATAAGGTCAGGGATGGGCACATATCTGTGGGTTGTAAGTTTAAAATGACAGTTGTTTTAAGGATATCCAAATGTCATTCTATCCTTTCATAAACATCTGATTTCTGATATTTGCAATATCCATTGAGCCTAGGGAATTTGTGTGGGTTACCCCGTAGAGAGTCCACCTTTTTTATAATCAGCAAGTGCAAGACAATCTATGAATTGAGAAGAGATCTAAATAGGGCTTCTATTCATTACATCATAATATACGCAATCTTTCCATTTAATTCAGTCTCGTAATAGGAAGTCCAAGATAGCGGTGGGCTTACTGCCATATCTCAATGTGCTCTGTTTCAATATCTTACGAACATGTGTGTGAAGAGGTGTGGCGCCTGCCGACTGACGTTGGAATCTGGGGATCAGAGTTTGATCACTGGCGGCAGGTCAGCCCAGCACCTGTGCAGTGTTAATAAGGTCTAGTATAGCCGGGTAGCGTTGTGAGTTTTCTAAGGGTGCCTCAACAAGTTATTCCGAGGTTTAAATGACAGATCGGAGTATCAGTTATCCTGTAATGATATTGATCCTGTGATGAGTATTGTGTTGTAGGAGTGTAATTTTGGTGTCAGAGAGGTCTCTTGGATGGATTTTAGAATTTTCTGATGCATCTCCTAGGGTAGGTAGTGCACTCTGCCTATTGATCCGGAATAGACTAGGATTGGCATTGTTGGCTGTGTGAAATCTTTGTGTTGTGCTGAAATAGGTGATCTGGTTAGGCAATATTGTGACAAAAGAGGCTTACCTTGTTTCCAATGCTTCGACCAGGACACCAGCATAGCATAGTTTTAGGAGGTGAATGTTTTTTGCAGTCACAGTTCTACTGTTCTCCTGCATACGTGGATGCAAAGTCCCTTGGTGATACACTCTGTGATAAGACGCTGCAAGGTATTGTCCTGGAGTACTATGGTAGTCACTGATATCATGCATGAGTTCTCTTTTTACTCCTGGTGCCCCAGGAGAACAATAGTGGTGCACTCCAACTGGATAGACAAGTTTCCCACTTTAGACACTTGACTCTCTCAGAGTAGTGGGGGTGAACAGCCGGCACCTACCTAAAGTGGTGGGGGACGTTAGAAATCCCACTTGCATCTCGTCACATAGCTCTGTACCAAGATATAGTGCAATGGGAGTTTTATCGGGTGCCTCTGCCCGGCAGATGGTGCCTCTTGTGTCTTGTCACGCCTCTCTGCACTGAGGGATAGTGCAGTGATGATAGTGTTGCATACCTCTGCCCATCGGATGGTACCTCTTTTGTCTTGTCACGCGTCTCTGCACTGAGGGATAATACAGTGATATTGGTGTCACATTCCTCTACCCGGCGGACAGTGCCTCTTGTGTCTTGTCACACATCTCTATACTGAGGGATAATACAATGATAATAGTGTCACATACCTCTACCCAGCCGATAGTGCCTCTTGTGTCTTGTCAAGCATCTCTACACTGAGGGATAATACAGTCATAATAGTATCACATACCTCTGCCCAGCAGATAATACCTCTTGTATCTTATCACATATCTCTACACTGAGGGATAATACAACGATAATAGTATCTCATAACTCAACCCAGCGGATAATACCTCTTGTATATTACATAACTCTACAGCAAGGGATAATGCCATGAGGTATGACATTGTGAATAATGTCAAATGACATGACATTTTTTGGTACAATCTTCTCACCTGTGTGCAATAGACTCAAGAAAGTAATGACAAACACTGGAATATTTTCAACGCAGGAGGCACAAAACTACAGAAATCCCTATACTCGTACAGGAGAGGTAGGAATTTACAAGATCTGCTAAATCATACAAGCCCACCTAGGAACAAAAAATGACAACGCAGGAAACCTTATGGCCCCTACCACAGGTGATGGGACTCTTCCCTTGCAGTCTTTGCACAATTTGTAAATTTATAACATATGAGTTGGACTTAGGACTAAAGTAGTCTTAGCAACAAAGAATCTATACAAACTGTAATAGCGATTCTGTAATCTATACAATCGCATGTCCCTTTAATCTACGATACATTGGGACGACGTGCTGCAAAAATAAGACTGAAAGTTTTGCAATAATATCAAAATAGGAAGCTTAACCATGAAATGTTTAATGCATGACTAGCAAAGGAAGCACACACAAGATGTGTTACATTGGACGATCATTGAAATGGTCTCAGAATCCCCAAAACATACCGTTTATATGTTTAAACAGGGGTGCATGCTTCGACTTGGCACACATAAAACAGGACTCACGGGTAATATTGAATGGGGTCAACTCTGAACCCAGACCTCGCTTAGCCTAGCCACAAACTGTTATGGGTTAATGGCTCCCATTTTGGAACTGATACCTAACTCGCAATCTTATATGGGATACAGGTCACACTACAAAACATGTAAAAATGTTACTTATCATACAATTTGTCATTAGCAATTGCCTTTCTCCTGGCCTAGCCCTTTACTATACCTCGAAATTATATGATTGATTGTCTGTGTTACATATATACCTGCAATCATGTTTGTGAAACTAGCAACATTAGGATTTGATCATAGGGAGGTTTAAAATGAATATTAATCAAAGTATACTAGTAGACTCAGTGTGCCGGGTGTGACATTGGTTCTGTAGATCTACTCAATGTGCCGGGGGCCAAATTGGTTCTGTAGATCTACTCAGTGTGCTAGGTCATTGGTTCTGTAGATCCACTCAGTGTGCCGGGGGCTAAATTGGTTCCGTAGATCTCCTCAGTGTGTTAGGGCCTTGGTTCTGTACATCCACTCAGTGTGCCAGAGGCCACATTGGTTCTGTAGATCAAATCAGTGTGCCAGGGGCCACATTGGTTCTGTAGATCTACTCAGTGTACCAGGGGCCACATTGGTTCTGTAGATCTACTTAGTGTGCCGGGGGCCACATTGGTTCTGTAGATCTCCTCAGTGTGCCAGGGGCCACATTGGTTCTGTAGATCTACTCAGTGTGCCAGGGGCCACATTGGTTCTAGAATGACTCTTGTATTATCTCACGTAAAGCACCCCTCTAAGTATGCAGGTGCATTCCATGGCTCATCAACCACATTCCTTTCTGTCTAAAACTTAACCAGAGATCGCCTCTCTGAAGTGCAAATACCTCCTATGATATAAGAATGGTACAGTTGTAGAAATCTCCAAGTTTACAAAATCCTAGCCTATTATAGGACTGCAATATACCCCAGGGAGGACTTTGAGATCATCCACACAATTTAAAATGGTCGTGCCCAGACTTTGTAGAGCCAGATGGGGCGGCTGTGCCTTCTCAGTGGCAGCTGTCAAGCTTTGGAATTCTCTCCCCCAGACGTTGCCAATTCGAGCTCCCTTCCTGCTTTCAGGAAACTCCTGAAAACGTGGTTATTCCCCTCTTAATCTGCTGTTGCGTTTCTCTTCCCTACTGTGTCTGCTTAGCGCCTTGACACCTACGGCTAGGCTCTATCATCTTGCCCATGCTTTTCAACATCTACATGAAGTCATTATTGTTACTGATCAATCAATTTCACCTTACGTGCGATAACTATGCAGATGACACGCAAATACTCCTTCAACTGGAATGCCCCAAAGACATTGGAAAATCCCCAATTTCCAGTTGTCTCAGAGCCGTGGATCAGTGGATGACTTGCAGCCATCTCAAATTGAATGCTTCCAAAATGGAAATACTCACGTGTGGCGATTGGAAACATTATGACCTGCTTGCCGCCTGGCCTGATGAACTGGGATCACCACCTAAAGTATCGAAGAAAGTGAGAAACCTTAGAATGACCATGGACTCCAAGCTGTCAATGAATGCCCAAGTGGACAAACTAGCAAGATCAAGTTTTGTCACTATAAAAACACTGCAACAAATTTTCCCTCATTTGGGATTTCCACACAAGTTCCAGGCTACCATCTCCCTTGTTCTGTCCAAAACGATTACGCCAATAGCCTCTACCACGGATCACCTTTAACAACCATGAAAAGACTACAACAGATTCACAACTAGGCTGCCAGACTACTTTTGCATATCAAACCGCAAGACCACATCTCACCTGCCTTGAAAGCCCAGCATTGGTTACCGGTTGCAAGAAGATCCACATTCAAGCTGCTTTGTATCACCCATGAAGCAATACATGGAATGGGGCTGCTCTTCATCAGGAATAAAATCACCAAAGACATTCAACAAAGGACCCTCCGCTTTAAAGAGGCATCTAGCCTCTAAATCCCAAGATACGAGAAAAAAAACATGGGTGGCACATCCTTCTCTGTTCGAGCTGCCAAACTATGGAACTATTTACTCCCAAACATAAGATTCACCGACAACCACCTTTTCTTCAGAAAGCTACTCAAGAATTGGCTCTTCACCACATAAGCACCATACGCAAACAGATAGCATATCCCTCTGTATATAAGCATTTATTTTCACTATAGATATGTACCTATCTTTGTGTATTGCTTTGTAAAAACCTGTAGAATAATTAAGTTGTTAAAAAAAAAATCAGCTTTGGTCTACATGTACTTGCTTCCATTGTGCATCTATGTACCTTCCATGTACTTGGATCTGTGTGTCTGTTACTTTTCTCCTGAAAAAGCATATCCAATGCACTACCCTATTTCTCATCCTGTACCTCTATCAATATCTTTAATCTACATATACTTACCTCCTTTATGCATCTATATACTTTCAATGTACTTATATGGATCTATATATTTATCATTTTCTTCTAATTTAGCATTTCCAATGCACTACCCTATTTCTCAGCCTATACTTCTCTCAATATATCTTCTAGCCCAACTTTCTGACCCATCTCAAACTTCTTTCTACTACTCTTTCCAATGCACTACCCTATCTCTCACCCTTTACATCTATCAATATATCCTCTACATCCACTCTCTCATTTACCCCAAACCCCATACCACTACTGTGATCCCCAAAATAACCCTTTCTGCACTCTCTCCTACTCTACACCTCCTTGCATCTGACACCTCTTTTACTATACCGATCCCCCAAAACAAACCTTTCTAAACTCTTCCCTCTGACTTTGCCCCTCCAAAACACCTTTTACTCATCCAAAAGCCTCCTCCTACTGCTATGACCGAGATCAACGCTCTTCTCAAAAAACCCAAGGCAAACCCAAGAGACCTCAAGAACTTCCGGCCCATCTCTCTGCTCCCGTTCCCAGCCAAGGTCATCGAGAAGATCATCAACAAACAGCTAACCCAATACCCCGAAGAAAACAGAATCCTGGACCCTTCTCAGTCAGGGTTCTGCAGCAACCACAGCACCGAGACCGCCCTCATCGCCGCCACTGATGACATCAGGACCCTGCTGGACAATGGTGAGACTGCAGCACTCATCCTCCTTGACCTCTCCGCCGCCTTCAACACCATCTGCCACCACACACTACGCACATGAGTCCACGCCGCAGGGATCCGAGACAAGGCTCTGGAATGGACCACATCCTTCCTCTCTGGCAGAACCCAGAGCATCTGCCTCCCCCCATTCCAATCCAAAGCCTCCGAGATCATCTGCGGCGTACCCCAGGGCTCCTCCCTCAGCCCGACACTGTTCAACATCTACATGGCCCCACTTGCAGACGTCGCCCGACAGCACGACCTCAACATAATCTCCTACGCCGATGACACCCAGCTGATCCTCTCCCTCACCAAGGACCCCACCACCGCCAAAGCCAACCTTCACAAAGGAATGAGGGCCGTCGTCGACTGGATGAGGGCCAGCCGCCTGAAGCTGAACTCAGACAAGACGGAGGTCCTCATCCTCGGCTCCAACCTTTCAGCCTGGGACGACTCCTGGTGGCCGACAGCACTAGGGACAGCCCCGACACCCACAGACCACGCACACAACCTGGGAATCATCCTTGACTCAACGCTCACAATGACCAAGCAAGTCAACGCCGTCTCCTCCTTGTGCTTCAACAACCTCCGCATGCTCTACCAAAATCTACCAATGGATCCCAACAGACACAAGAAAGACAGTCACCCAAGCCCTCGTCAGCAGCAGACTCGACTACGTAAACGCCCTCTACGCGGGAGCCCTGACCAAACTCATCAAACAACGACAACGCATCCAAATCGCCTCGGCACGACTGATCCTCGACATACCACGCCACAGCCACATCACCCCCCACCTGAGAAACCTGCACTGGCTCCCCGTCAACAAGAGGATATCCTTCAAGCGCCTCATCCACGCACACAAGGCACTCCACAAGACCGGCCATGCCTACCTCAACAGTCGACTCTGCTTCTGCATCCCCAACCGCCAGCTACAATCCGCCAAACTCGCACTTGCTACCATTCTGCGCATCCGAAGAACTACCACCAGTGGGAGATCCTTCTCCCACCTCGCCGCCAAAACATGGAACACCCTACCGCTGAGCCTACGACAGACCCAAGACCTTCTGACCTTCAGGAGAACACTCAAGACCTGGCTCTTCGTTCAGTAGCAGCCTCTCCCCCTCAACGCCTTGAGACCCTCGCGGCTATGTAGTGCGCTTTACAAATGTTTGATTGATTGATTGATTGATTGTAATTGATTGATCAAAGTAACAGACTAACGTGTTCACTTCTCAAATTCCATATTCCACTATACTAATTCACCACAAATCCTTTATGGGTTCCAGAGTAGCGTGCTACTCGCCAATAAAGCATTTCAAAACCCCATCAGGGTTACAAGTGCTATATAATGCAAATCTTTTTCCCTTTTCTACCCCGCCCCAACCCTTCTCAATCCAAAAACCTGACTAACGTATCCACCACTCAAATTACTTTCATGTTTCATCATACTAATTCAACACTAATCCTTATGGGTTCCGAAGTAGCGTGCTAATTGCTAAAAAGCACTTCAAAACCCCATCAGGGGTAGCAAGCACTATATAAATACAAACCTCTTTCCCTCTTCTATCCCACCACCTACCCATCTCTATCCAAATAACTGAATAAAATATCCACCACTCAAATTACTTCATATTTCACTATACAAATTTATAACACTAATCCTTTATGGATTCCGGAGTAGCATGCTACTCACCAGAAAAGCGCTTCAACACCCATCAGGGGTAGCAGGTGCTATATGAATGCAAACCTTTCTTCCCCTTCTATCCCTCCGCTATCCTTCTTACTCCAAATAACTTACTACTATCCATATCACTCAAATTACTTTCATATTTCACCATACTAATTCACCACCAATCCTTTATGGGTTTCCGGAGTGGCGTGCTTCAACACCCCATCAGGGGTAACAAGCGCTATATAAATACAAACTTTTTTATCCTCTTCTATCCTTCTGCTATCCTTTCGAATCCAAAGAACTGACTAACCTATCCACCACTTAAAATTTACTTGCATGTTTCACTGTACTAATTCAACACTAATCCTCTATGGGTCCCGGAGTAGCGTGCTACTTGCAGAGAAATCGCTTTGACGCCTCGTCAGGGGTAGTAAGCGCTATATAAATGCAATTACAATACAATACAATGTGACTTTGGGCAATAGCTTGCTGAATCTACATATTTATTTACATATTTACATGTGACCAGTGACATGTACGGGGACTATAACGCATTGGGAAATTCAATCTATAGATTCTATTGGCATCCCTTTTTTTTCAACAGTAAGTGCCAGATAATTTGCCATAATTTAAAAAATGATGAAGCAAAAGAGTATTTAAAAGCACTTGTCCCTTCAAACCATTCCTTGATTGCGTGACGAATTTAGAATTAGTTATGGAGTACTGAGACCTGCATTTTCAAGTAAGTTTCAACCACTAAGGTCTATTAGCTTGGTACCCATCGGGCAGTTTGTAAAGTTAGTAAATTTACCTCTTATAAAGTTTTGAGGAAGAGTTGGTTCTATGGACTCTATTTATATTTAAACTTTATAGATTAGAGGCAGTTGCCTCAGAGGTGGTATCAATTGTTACAACATGTACAGGACCTGTGATGCCCTTTGAGGGTACTTAAAGTGCTACATGAGATGTATGTCGATAAAGGTGAATGCTTAAGCAATAAGTTTTGGAAAGTCCAAGATACTAGGCAGGAAAGGATAATATGTCTCAGTATTATTGGAGAATAATGACTTTGGTTGACTGTATTAGTATATGTGCAGGCTAAACAGGATTGCTGTACATTTGTACCACTAGAGTTACTTTATTGGACCACATTTTATGGCATAGAACATCTGAGGGAGTAAACCAAACTCAACAAGCCCTTTTGAATTGAATTGATGAACCAATAAAGCCCTTCTGGAAACAGCAACATAGCTTGAGGTATAATTCCAAATACGTCAGCTAGTATTATCCAGATATGTCAGCTAGTATATCTATACAGAGAACACATAGTGAGGACGATACTTCATGTATAGATTTTCATGATTAGGACGTCTTGAATTGTGATTCAGTTAGAACAAGGAACAACACAGGAATATGAGGGAAAACAATGATAAGTGCATGTTAGTTTTGTGGTATGATCTATGACGAATCACCATACACAACAAAGAAGGTATCATACCTATGTATGGCATGCAAGGGAACTCTAACAGATGATTGTCACATAGATAGTGACAAATCTTTGCATGATATGTCACAATGGAACACTGTTGTGCATTAATGTAAAACACTTTGCAGTGGCATGGATTAACATATTTAATGAGCTTTAAGAACCTAGGTCAACTCATACTAAAGATATAAAGGGTAATACATATATTGTGACGAAGGTAGCAATCCAATGATCCAGATAAAGACTCAGTTGTGTTGTTTCCTAATTATGTATCATTCACTGCCTTTACGACAATAGAAGAAATACTTTTAAAATCTAATGGTCCTGAAGAAGGTGGCACAAAAGCTATTAAAGCCACTGAAATGTACATCAACCATTTTTTAGTGTGCTCTAAAGACTAAGACTTCATCTTGTGGAAGAACATTGTATGTGTTCTATAAACTTGGGGATAAAAGAAGGTCCTTGAATGGTGCATTTACTTTTGTGAATGAATGAGTGATATCCATAAGGGAAATGAAAGTGGGGTTTGCGACCATGAATTGTGGTTTTTAATATGGGTTTATTTGTGAAAATTGCAATGTATACTTCTTCTGCTACAATTTAATATGTGAAATCTATATATTGTATTCAAGAAATAAAGAAAAATATTTTTCATTTGCATATGTGACAATACGGATCATTGGTGGATGAATTTTCAGTAAGAAGCAATACAGGTTGGGCAGGAAATTCTTGTGTTATATGCATAGGTCAGATAAATCAAGAGGATAGTTCTGGTAAAAGATTTTACATTCTGATTTAGTCTTAGAAATGGCAGTCTACATTCTTCACCAGGGCAAAGTCCAAGGTTGAGACACAGGAAGGCCCCTTCAAGACAGATATTTCATTGTCTATTAGCTCAAGCCATTGGTTTTGACACCAAAATCTCCGAGCAGGGCAAAACGTATTTCATAGACACCAAGCTCACTTTAATTGGGTGGAATCATTGGAACCCCTGCCCCAGTCCAAGGGTTTACTTTTGAGTTTAATCACCAGTTCTCTGTCCTGCTGGTTCTAGGGGGATTCTGGAAATGAATGGGGGCAGATTGTGTCAGTCCTGTTAGGGATCAGCAAGTCCAAAGAAATGTTAAGGCTTCCTTCTGTTCTGCCATATGTCCTGTACCCCTCCCTGTGGGATAATCCTAGTAGTGTGGTCAGTAGGTATCACCACCCTGTTCTTCCTGGGCTCAAGGGCAGCCGAAGGTCTTCTGAGCCAGGATCATTATCTCTCCCAGCTAAGGATATGTATTCTTACACTGAAGGTGTGAAGAGTAGCAGAGCCAGTTCTATCTCAGGAAGCTCAAAGTACATTTTCAAAAGTTATGTTTCCAATAAAATTATCAAAATGTGTTTTTTATCATTACATCAGATTTAGAAAACAAGAGATTGATCTAACATTTTCCAAAGGGTAAACAGAAAATACATAGGGTCTCATTACGATGTCGGTCGGAAGGTAACTGTTTGGTCATTCCGAAACGGTTCCGACCGGCATTCGGAAACGTCGAGTCAGTCAGAGCCGAATCGTACAGCTGTACGGACCGCATTTCCGACCGACTCATTACGATGTCAGATTTGGACAGCCTTTCGGAATCGGTCTGTCCGACATGGAACGGCTGTAGTTTGGGGGCCCGCAGCAGGCATACGGTTGGGGCCTGTGGTGGTAGCCAAGGGACCCCCCTTTACAACCATTCACAGTGTGGCAGGCACTATATGGTGCTCGCCACAGGGTGCAAGGTTTTCTGCAAACACCCTGTTTTTCAATGGGAGCCTATGTTGTCGGTCGGAACACAGACTCTCATTGAAGTCAATGGGAGACTTTACAAAAGGTGTGCGGAACTATCGTAATCGGTTGGTCGGATTCGCCGAACGCGAATCAGTCGAAATCGATTTTACCAAGGAGTCGGTTAGATTGCTATCGAACCGACATCGTAATGAGGCCCATATTTTGATCACCCCTACACCTATTTTATAGAAGATGTAGCTGAACCTACATAGTGGAAATAGCTTTTGGGCCTTGAATAACAGTAAGGGCACGTCTTTAAAGTAGTCAGTGTGTCATTTTGTTAATATATGAGGCACCATGCTTTGTAGATGTGCCACGCACAGTTTGAGTTATTTATTAAGATATGTAAAATTAGGTTTTCCTACATGGCAAAGGCACTTTTTCTTGCCATGTGTTACTGCAGTGTCTTTAAACTGCAGCTGACCAAGAACACAGTGGTGCTCCTAAAACCAAGTATTTTTGTCATAAATGTGGGTGATGTAAATACACACTGCAGCCAATGTATGACAATTTATTAACTCCCATGTCATTGGTGAATTTTCTGCAGCATCTACAAAGGCCTTCAAGAAAGTTTTAAAAAAACAATTGGGTGAAACCAATTTTAACAATACTATTTTAAAGCAAAACCACACACATTGTGGCACTGCACACCCATTGTGGCACTGCACTGTAGCAGTGTCACAGTGCAGGGAATCCTAATTTCAACAGAAGTATGATCCACAGATGTTGAAACATCTGGGGTGGAAATGCAGAAATGACTAATTTGTTACAGTATGGCATTCACTGCACAGCTTACTAATTTTTTGTTGATTCCCCCAGTAAACCTAATAGAAGAAAGCTGACTGAGAACTTGATATAGTAGGAATATTTAGGGAAATCCATTTTCTCAAAAGGAACTTTGACCAATCATTTACCTTTCTGGGTGCAGACGTCAGTGGGGGTTCTTTGTCACTACCTAAAGCTACACCTAGTCAATAGACTATTATTGTTATAACTAGGGTTCCGAATGTATTTACTTAGTACAAAGAATCTAACCAAACCTTCATAAAGGATGCAGGATGTCTTTTTTCAGATGAATACGAAACTTGGTATTTTAAGCATGAAGGATATCTTATTTGCTCATTAAATCCCAAAGTGAATCATAAATTGGACGGAATAATGCTCCTTAATTCCCCATGTGGATTCCAATAGTACTGAATAATCAGGAGGAGAGCATTAATAATTCACTCTATTCAGAATAAATAGTTGACCATCGAAATATCATTGAATTTAGGAACATATCTTTTGTATCAAAGACTAAGGCGTGTGAATTGTCAGGTCTGTTTTCTAGGGCATGTGTGTCTCAGACAACTGGTCACTGTAAATAAAGGAACCATGTATGAAATACAACAGTTGTCACTGTAAATAAATGAAGTCTTCAGGCACTTCTTTTTTAGGCTGTGACTTTCAGTGTTTATCAAGGCTAAATAGTCAAGCTTAGTTTTGAAGGGTGGTATGGCTTAAAATGCTTACAACAACTAACAGATACACCTCACAGTAAATATATTTTCCATGCAGTGTGCTTTTAAAAAGAAATCAAAAATATAAGACTTTTATTTGCATTACGATTATATGATTACTAGTTTTAGAAGTCGTCTTGCACAGGTTGCTACTCCCAGTATGTTATACAGATTTTAAGGGACTCAATCACAGACTTCTTTGAACCTGGACGCGATCAAGTCAGGGATACATTGATACATCTATTAAAAAGGCTGAGCCAAGTACAACATCAGATATTGTCAATTGAAGTTGCACAGTTTGATAACGTACTAATGGCATCATTACGATGCCGGTCGACTGTAGCAGAATTGGGACAGCCCGAAACGGAGTTGGTAGTCCCCCTGGCCTTACTACAATGTGACCGCCTTCACAGCAGTTGCAAAGTGTATATTTTCTATTGTAGCTTATGCTGCAGGCTGCAGCGCAAGCCACAATAGAAAATATACACTTTAAAAACATTCCTGCACCATGTGGCTGGCACCATGCTGTGCCTGCCACAATGTGCATGGATGTTTAGGAGCTCCCAGTCCCCATAGCGGAGGGCTAGGAAGGAAGGGGGGCATGCTAGTGGCCCCTAAAGTCACTTTCCGCCTGCCTTTCATGGCTGGCGAACCGCCATGTAAGGGCAGGCGGAAAAGGACATTGTAATCCCTACGGCGGTGCCTGAGAAGGCACCGCCCTTATAGTAGGGCTTACTGACCCTCCTACGGTATCCTTGAGCCCGTCGGAAAGTGTCAGACTTTCTCTCCCCCTGCTGCCTCCGCACACATTGTAATGTGTCAGTTGGACCGCAGCAACAGATGGTGGTTGCACTGCATCCGATGAGCCATCGGATGCGGTCCGGCTGCCATCAGAATGACCCCCTTAGTGTTTAAGAAGGAACACACACAGCAGAAAAATTCTGAACCTGTGCTTCCTCAGATATGAGTCAGGCAGCAGTTGTTGATCATTCCTTTAGGTGATTTTGGGTTTAAAAATGTGGGCAGCAGCATAGTGGAGGCAAGCAGGCTCTCATGCTGCAGTTAGGCCAATTGTACTGAAAAAGTCACACTCACGTAATAATCAGTCCTGCCAGAGACTGTCAGGAATACACAGTGCTTAATTTGAGCCAGTGGTTTCCGGTGCTGAGCCCCAGCATTTAATAATCAACACCAGAGCTTGTGGCAGTCTGCTACAAGGTGGTGCTGTCTGGCAAATTTAGAGATGACCACAGCAACAGTTAATTATTAATTCAATATACATTACAATTTACTATTGCCTACTGTCCAAGCCATTCTTTTAGCTTTGGGGGCCTGAAATAGGATGCATTGTCACATTTGAAGGAGTGTGAATGTTAGTAGTCGTGTTGTTAATGTCACTGGCAGAATTAGTTGTAAACTATAGCAATATTGGGTGTTTAGAGGAGTTCTGACAACTTTTTGGTCCGGTGCCACTGCACCTGCTGCACTATTCAAATCATTATACTAGTGCCTGAAAGATAATTGTACTTGTGACTGTCTGTTTAGTTGTAAAATACAGCAATAATTTGTGTTTAGTGGGGTGTCTGGAGCTTTTGGTCATGGTGCCACTTCACCTGCTGCACTCGAAATCATAACCCTATCGCTTGCTAGATAACTCCACTTGTGACTGCCTGTTTAGTACTAAAATATAGCAATATTAGGTGTTTAGAGGAGCTATGATAACATTTGGGCCAGATACCTCTGCACCTGCTGCACCATTTAAATCAAACCCCTTTTCACTGCAAGGTAACTTCAAATGTGACTGCCTGTATAGTTGTAAAATATAGCAATATTATGTGTTTAGAGGAGTTCTGACAACTTTCGGGCCTAGTGCTACTGCACCTGCTGCACCATTCAAATCATTTCCCTGTTGTCTGCAAGGTAACTGCACTTGTGGCTCCATGTTTAGTTGTAAAATATACCATAGCTCTTGTATATTAACTTTAATTATAACGTGGAATATTTAATACAACATTTAGAATTTGATTATAATGACCAAATAGAATAAGTTGAAAAAATAAATTCGATAATGTCTACAAAGTGCAAAGAAAGGTACTGAGAAATGAATAGGAAATGCCACAAACGTACAAAGGCTATAGCATCTGCTTTACACAACTAAGGGGCCGATTACGATGTCATTTGGATAGGCTCCACATGGGAATCGGTATTGCAGAATCCGATTCGGAACCCTTGTTTCCAAACGAATCATACACATTTCCCAATGACCAATTATGATGCCCGGAAACCGTTCGAGCAGTCCGAATTGGTACCGAAAGGTATTCGAACAGCCCGAGTCTTTCGGAGCCGAATCGTACAGCTCTATGGACAGGGTTTCTAAATGAGCGATTATAATGACTGATTCGGACAGCCATTCCAAATCGGTCTGCCTGACACAAAACGACTGTCGGAATCTGTCTTTGGGGGCCCATTGCGGGCCACCCTTCACCCAAAGGCATCTAATTGGAGCCCGTGGGAGTACCCAAGGGACCCCCCTTTCCAACCATGTACACTGTGGTAGGCACCAAGGGGTGCCTGCAACAGGGTGCAAAGTTTTCCTCAACTACCCCTTTTTTCAATGGGAGCCTGTTTTCTCGTTCAGAATACAGGCTCCCATTGAAGTCAATGCGAGTCCGACCGAACAATGTTGGGAAGCATCGTAATTGGTCGGTCAGACTCGCACATCGTAATTTGTCTGGAAATGATTCAGAGACCGATTCGTTCGGAGCAGTTTCTGAACTACATCGTAATTGGCCCCTAAGTAATAAAAAGCAAGCATTTAAACATACTGTTAGGAGCTGTCTGCCTGCCCCTTGGGAAGAGATCTTAGCTTGACAGTGAATGGGGCCTTAAACACTGTAAACAGCTTTAGTAAAAGTATCATAAATGCGTGGAGCCAGGAGAAGTTAACAAAAAAACAGAATTTCACACAAAAGTGAATAAACACAGTAATTTGGCACTGGGAACTGATAAGAGATCCCTTTTAAGATATATTATATACAAGCAATTTCACAAGCAGGCGAAACTTAAAATTGAACCATGTTTACTCTAAAGTGAGTTCACAGATAACGATGAGTGTTAGACATGTTAGACATGTCAAACAGGAGATGGTGGTCCGATGACTGCTAGACTTGTGGTGGCATGACAGTGGCGGTCCAGCCACCACGGCGCGATTGATCCGACCATGCTATTACGAATTGGGCGGTCAGATCAAAATTTGACCACTGGCTCCGCCAAGGAAATGCTGTTCCCTGGTGGTGGCGTGGCGTTCAGGGTCATTATACAATGCAGGTGGTGCTGCTGCGGCACCGTTATGCAATTTACACGTTTTAGGACCACAAGTGTTTTCATGGAGGTCTTCCTCCATTAAAAAGATGGCGGTGATGAAACAAAGGAGTGCCCCTCATCCTGGGGATGCAAGCAGTGGAGCACAGCATGCATGTGCCCAAGTTCCTGTAAGGTCCATGCCACGCAGTAACCTGTGTGGCGTTCGCATTGCGGTGCCTTTTTCAAAGGCACTGCTGCCTTTGAAAGAGGTACCACTGCGGGAACCACCATGCCGCCAGACCACTAACATACTTGTAATCTTGCGGGCGGGTGTTAGGCAGCGACTCTTGTGTTGCAGGGGTGTTGCAGTGGCTGACAGTCCACCCCACATCACCAAAATTTGTAATTGAGCCCAGGGTAGACTGCACAAGACAATATGACCTGACTTAAATCAAAGTAAGAGCAAGGAATTGCCTCTGTTCATACAATTGTCTGCGAAAGGAGGCTTAACTCCAAGTAAGGTCAACCTTGATGCTCTCAAGGGAGACTCGCCTTAATTTAATTACACTATCGTGAACATAGGGGATCCAGGGTATGCGAGAGACACCATCCAGACCAAAGCAGCCCTTAAGTAATTCTTTGTTAAGTGCTAGTACTGGATCACTGACACAATAGCAAAAATATCATGATACAGAAATATCATGACAAATATTTCGATCACAAAAATATCATTTTTCTATACTTACAAGGGTAAGTCAAAAATGTTGAAAAAATATATTGTTTTAAACTAATATCTAAAAAATATATACAATAAAATCGTTTTTAATATATATATACACTGAAAAAGCCAGTCGGCGAAACGCGTCTGTCAGCGTTAAGAAAAGGGGGGGGGGGGGGGGTCTGCACAATAAAGCATTGGTGCTTTGAATGTCTTTGAGTGCTTTCCATTGTTAAACGCCATGGCGTTTTTGGTTGTTTCGATTTCGATATATATATATATATATATATATATATATATATATATATATATATATATATATATATATATATATATATATATATATATATATATATCACCAGTTCCGGTAAAAGATCGGTCTGTCAGCGGGCGGTCCGAGCAGGGAAACCGGAATTCCTGATTTACACACTCCACACAATCTCGTCGTGACGGGAAAGAAGCTCGGACTCCAAAATTGAATGCAGTTACGTTTATTCGCACAAGTGCAAAACGACGCGTTTCGCCATTACGGCTTGGTCACGCTCGAATACACAGGAAATCACTATGGTACATATACAAATTCATTAAAAGACGGACTACCACAACAGAAGGAACTTGATTTAACAGTCGCGGCCATCTTGTAACGGTGTAATGAGTGAAATACATTAGTGTAGAACCAGTGCAGATATCTACAGTGCAGTAAGTCAATAATAATATAAGTGCAAAAAAATGACATCATGTTGGTGCACATTAATAATCATGAACAAATAAGATTCATGTAATTAAATCAGTCATTGAATACAACTTGGAACTGGTGTATCGCAGGTGAAATTGTCGCTTGCCCAAGTGGGCCCTACCACAGAGTAAAAACCTCCATGTTTTTGTAAATTCGATAAAGTTACATCTCACAATATCGCCCCAGTGGGCTTACGAGCTTACTGGTAAAACTGCTGAGGGTCAACAACCCATTAGTGGTTCAAAACACATATGACAGCCTCGATAAACAAATCCAGCTAAATACTTTGTTGAGTATAAAATTCACTGTAATGAATGCATCTTCCTTTAAACAAAATTATTCATGTTGAGTAAAGTTGTGACACCGTCTGAAATACAAACAGATATAAAATTCATAAAAACCTTGAAGCAAACTGACTGGACAATATTCTTACATTATTCTTGTAAATGAATAGCTAATTCCTCGCTCATGTTTAGCCCTTTTGGGGCGAGGCTTTCAAAATCCACAATGTAACGGGATTCTAGTTTTCTCAATGACAATTCTCTGTTGCCCCCTCTTATCCCCAAATCCACAGAGTCTATTACCACCATGCATACCTTTGTTTCATCTTGAAAGTGTTGTTCCGAAAAATGTCTCGCTATAGGGTACAATTTATTGTTATTACGTATAGCCCGTAAGTGTTCTAACACACGTTTCTTAGCTGTATGTTTGGTACTACCAACATACCATTTTGCGCATGGGCAGATAAGAACATATACGCAGTGTGTCGTGTTGCATGTCAGCTGTCTCCTGATGGTAAATTCCCTTTTTGAATTCGGTACCTGCAACTTGTTACAATCTACACTGTTCCTACATGCCTTACACCTACGGCAACATTTGAAACCCACTCTGTCAGAATTGCTGTCACTAGCCATATCTGTGATGTAATTATGGCTTAATACATCTCCCAGAGACCGTCCCTTTCTAAACGTGATCTGGGGATTGCTACCAAGATCTTTTTTAAGGTGTTCGTCAGTGAGTAGCACATGCCAGTGTTTGCGGAATATATTCCGTACCTCAGTTGCTTGTCCTGAGAAAGTGGTAATGAATCGTACTTTTTCTTCCTTGATTTCTTTGGGTTTGGGGTCAATGAGCTCCTTGCGAGTTTTAGTTTCTACTCTGGAAATGGCATCTTTCATAGTTTTAGCACTGTAACCCCTCTCCATAAATCTTTGGCACATAGTTATTTCTTCACTCTTATATGCAGCAACAGTACTACAATTCCTCTTGGCCCGTAGCAGTTCTCCGTAAGGGATACTCCGCACCAAATTGTGTGGGTGACTGCTATTGGCATTGAGAATGCTGTTGCCCGCAGTTTCCTTACGGAATAATCTCGACGTAAGTTGGTTGTCAATGACTTCCAAGCGGACAGCTAAGAACTCCATTGAGTTCTTGCTGATATTCTCCGTGAACTGTAAGTTGCATATATTGATATTCAATTTGTTGATAAAGATCCGTACTGAATCTTCATCACCACACCAGATGAAAAAGATGTCATCAATATATCGCAGCCACAGGGCAACGTTGTTAAATTCTTGCATGGTAGCCACCACCTGCTCCTCCCACCAGCCCATGAACAGGTTCGCGTAGCTGGGGGCGAAGCAGGTTCCCATAGCTGTGCCCTGTGACTGCTTGTAAATGGTGTCATTGAAAATGAAAAAGTTGTTTTTGAGACAAGTCTCAATCATTTCCAATATCATTTGGGAGTGGTGTAACAATGAAATGGATCTGGTCCTGAAATAGTGTTGAATAGCTTGTAGCCCCAAATCATGTTGTATGCTGGTATACAAGCTGCTGACGTCCAAAGAGACCAGAGTGTAATTGGTCTCCCAATGTATGCCATCGATAATGGTCAGAAAATGTGTGGTGTCCCTTAAATACGAGGGTAAAGCAACCACATATGGTCTGAGAAAATAATCAATGAACCTTGAGGTATTCTCATATAGTGACCCGATAGAGGACACTATTGGTCGTCCTGGTGGGTTCTGCATATCCTTGTGTATCTTCGGCAGTAGATACAAAATGGGTACTCTGGGATGTGCCCAATAAAGATAGCTGAATTCCTCTTGCTCTAACAATCCTCTATCTTTCCACCCGACCAGCATCTCTCTGTATGTGGTTTTGGATTCCAATACCTCTGCCATGTTAGTCTTACAATAGCATTTCTCATCTTGTAGTTGTCTCAACCCCTCTAATAAATACTTCTTCTTATCCAAGACAACCACATTCCCACCTTTATCCGATTGACGGATAACTATGCTGCGGTCTGCTTTGAGGTTGTCTATGGATGTGATTTATTTCGCTGTGAGATTTTTCATGTCCCCTGATATTTTGTTGTATCTCATTCTCTGCAAATCACTTAGTACACCTTTTTCAAATATATCGATTGCTTCACATTGTACATTAGGGAGAAACACAAATTTAGGTTTGAATTTGCTTACAGGGTTTTCATCTAGGTTCTCACCCCATGCATCCCACTCAGGCATAGATTGACTCTCATCAACATTTCCTGTCATGTTATGCAAAGCATGCAATAATTCAATGTCCGACATATTAAGATTACTTTCTTTATGTTTGTCACTTACATTTCCTTGTTGACGAGGTTTGGTATTAAACCACTTCTTAAGCTTGAGTTTTCTTGAAAACAGGAATAAGTCAATGCGGGTTTGAGCGTAGTTCATGTTGGATGATGGGCAAAAGGTCAGGCCAAGGGAGAGGGTCTTGATTTCTTCACTAGAAAGTGACCGTTGCGATAAATTAACAACTGTCATATTTGTTGTGGTTTCTTTCCCCTTGTTATCATTCCCATTGGGGTTCTGTCTTCGTTGCCTCCTCCTCTTCTTGGCTTGTTTGTTCCTCTTATTCTTCCTTTGTTGCCTCTTCCTCGCCCCCTCTGAATCCCACTGTCTTGTTGAAATTCTGTCCTGTTTTGATTCAGTAGCTGGAACTGTAATAAAAAATTGCTTGCTCTTGTTTGTGTGTCATTGTTGGTTTCTTGATTAATGCCGGATGTGGATGCATCCGATACGTTCCCATCAGAGACGTCGCTTTCACTTATTTCCTCCGTTGTGCCCACACTGATAGAAGGGATTGACGTTATGCCTGTTTTCTTATCGAACATGTGATCATATTTTCTTTGAAAGGTTAATGTTCTTCCAGCTTGGTAATCTTTATAATCACGAAGAAATTTCCTTTGTTTTTTCGCCGTTATTTCTTCCTCTAGTTTATCCATCTTTTTATGTAGATTATTCAAATGATCTTCCAACGCCTCCTTTGTCATGATCTTACTGATTTCCATTGTCAGCTTGTCTATCTCTTGTAGCAGTTTCGCACGGTCTTTCAATGCATATTTCACCAATATGCGCATCATCGTCAATGAACATTCCGCTGAATTGTTGGACCATTCCTCCAGCATGTTTGGATCTGGATCCTCATAGGTCGGAATAGTGAAAATTCTCAGTCCCCTAGGGACGCGTCCAACATCAATATATCTTTGTAGGGACTCAGCTTCCCACCATTTCGCCAGTTCCTTTTTATGTAACTTCTCCAAAGTGCCTAATAATGTTTGCAAATTAATTTCTTGTGAGATAGTTGTGGAGGGGTTAGATGCATTAATTCCTGGGTTCGTTTGCGTGAAGAATAACTTGTCCGCAGTTTGCTTTCTCCGAGCCTCCAAAGCACTTGCCATCTCGTTTTGTCGAAAATCTGCATGCAATCAATGCGTGTCTAAAGGCAGCGTAATTTGCAACCTAGACACGCTCCCTTGCCCTTCAGGAATGGAATTCTTAGTGGGGGCACTCTTGAAACGAAGGAAATCCCCTGTATTAGGTATACGGCAACACTCCAATGCGCGCCCTCCACCTTCACAGGAGCAGTTCAAATCAATCAATAGAGCACAAAACCCACTTTACTTCGTCGGTGTAGCTGAAAACACCGTTCCGGGTTGCTGTAACTTCCAATGTAGCAGCCTCGTCAGAATAGCCGCACAATATCAGTAAACTCTGAAGGGGTCAGACCGTTCTCATCAAATTCAAATAGACCACCAGTTCCGGTAAAAGATCGGTCTGTCAGCGGGCGGTCCGAGCAGGGAAACCGGAATTCCTGATTTACACACTCCACACAATCTCGTCGTGACGGGAAAGAAGCTCGGACTCCATTCAATTTTGGAGTCCGAGCTTCTTTACAAGAGATAGACAAACTGACAATGGAAATCAGTAAGATCATGACAAAGGAGGCGTTGGAAGATCATTTGAATAATCTACATAAAAAGATGGATAAACTAGAGGAAGAAATAACGGCGAAAAAACAAAGGAAATTTCTTCGTGATTATAAAGATTACCAAGCTGGAAGAACATTAACCTTTCAAAGAAAATATGATCACATGTTCGATAAGAAAACAGGCATAACGTCAATCCCTTCTATCAGTGTGGGCACAACGGAGGAAATAAGTGAAAGCGACGTCTCTGATGGGAACGTATCGGATGCATCCACATCCGGCATTAATCAGGAAACCAACAATGACAAAAGGTAACAATGAGATTGGGCGTAAGTTTTCTAAAACTGCTTGGCCTATGGAGGTTTTTTTTTCAACGGACGCACTATCGCTTGTTTCCATCTATTAGGTACTTCCCCCTTCTGGAAGGAAGTAGTAATTAACTCAGAGATATAGGGCATGATAAGATCTGTTTCCATCAATAGTTGTTCTGGACGAGCAGGATCATGTGGGGATCCTGATTTAATTCCTTTGGCGATAGTTTTAAGTTCATTAAGTTCTAACATTTTAAATTCATTGAGCCTTTCGCCTAAAAATTTCTTGTCCTTCCTAGGTTCTAAGCCGCTCCCCTGACGTGCTTCTGCTGGGAAACCGCTATATATTTTAGCCACCTTCCCTTTAAAGTATTCAGCAATTTTATAGCAGTTTTCTACTGAGGATGTTTCATATCTATATATCTATATATAGATATATATACATACATATATTTTGTTATACATACATGTTAGAAAGGGGGGCCTCTAGTTGGCAATGGTTTGCGCCTTTGTCGAAGTAGGGACCCTTCGTCCTAGCCAGGGGAAGGGGGATACCCATTGGTAGCTTGGCACGAGCAGACAGGCTTATCTCAGAGGCAGTGTGTTTAGCATTTGTGAACACATACAGTAATACAGTGAAAACACTACAAATGGACACCAAACCAGTTTGGAAAAATAAGTAATCTTTATCTAAACCACAACAAGACCAAAACAACAAAAATCCACCATACAGTACTAAAAATATGATTCTTAAAAGGAAGAAACAGTTCTGTTCAAAGAAAATGTGGGAGGCAACACTTTTACACAAAGTACCTTGGATGCTTCGAAAAAGGCAAGCAAAAAGAGTCGCAGGGAAGGTGATGCATCGGTTCCTTACTCTGTGGGAGGTGATGCGTTTTTCTTTTTACTGCTGCACAAGGGAGGTGAAGCGGTGGTTCCTAACCAGAGAGGAGGTGATGCGTCGGTTTCTTACTGCATGGGGAGGTGATGCGTCAGTTTCTTACTGCGTCCCCCAACGATGAGACAGACTTGACGCTTCGATGTGAGGCGTGACTATCCGGTACGATGCAATGCGTGAAGACCCGGGATGCGCTGTGATGATTTCAGCAGCGTCCCCTCGATGCGTCGGTTCTTCCCAAACAGGGCCTGCATCCGAATCAGTGCAGTGATCTCAGATGTCGGAGATCGGTGCACAGGATTCGTTGCACGGCAGACACTTCAGCTGTGAGCAGGCACTGCGTAGATTCTTTGGCAGAGGCTATGTGTTGGAAAATTCTTCTTGCACTGCTGCGATGCGTCAGAAACAGGCGATGCGTCGATTTTGACAGTTCTTGCATTTTCCTGTTCCAAAACAAACTCCAGAGGTTCAGAACACTGGCAGGCACCACTCAGCAGGTCACAACTCCCAGAAAAGGAGTTCAGGGGTCACTGGGGGTGAACTCTTTGTGTCCCCGAGACTTCAGAACAGGAGGCAAGCGCAATTTGAACCCCTTAGAGAACTTCCTCAAGCAGGGGACACAGCACACAGAAAAGTGCTCCTTCTTTCCTTGGCAGAAAGTATCCACTGCAGGCCAACCCCAGACGGCAAACAGCACAAGGGCAGTATTCCTTCTCAGTTTCTCCAGCTCTTCTCCTTGGCAAAGGTTCCTCTTAATTCCCAGACATGATCTATGAAGTATTTTCAATCCCTGAACTTCCAACAGGAGGCAAGCTCTACTTCAAGCCCTTGGAGAACACTCTAACAGCAGGATGATGAAAGGACAGTCCAGTCATTTCCCTACCCAAGACAGAAGCAACCACTGCAGGCCAACCCCAACAGCACACAGTACAGGGGCAGTACTCCTCCTCCAGCATTCCCGGTTCTTCTTCCTGGCAGGTTCCTTAGTTCAGCAGTAATCTTAAGTTCAGGGGTCTGGACCCCACTTTTTATAGCACAAATTCCTTAGTTCAGGCATACTAAACTCCATCTTTCTATCTTGTCCCATTGGGAAGTTATATGTATAAAATGTTATAAATAAACTCCCATTCTATCCTTTGGGACAGATAGCCTTTCAATAGTGAAAAACGAAATACACTGTATTTCACTATCTGGACATGTCACACACCTCAGTACATGTCGTACCTTTCACATACACTACACCCTGCCCATGGGGCTACCTTGGGCCTACCTTAGGGGTGTCTTACATGTAAGAAAAGGGAAGGTTAGGGCCTGGCAAGTGGGTGCACTTGCCAGGTCGACATGGCAGTACCAAACTTCGCACAGACACTGCAGTGGCTGATCTGAGTTACATTTACAGGCTGCTCATGTGGGTGGCACAATCACTGCTGAAGGCCCACTAGCAGCATTTGATTTACAGGGCCTGGCCACACACAGTGCACTGTACTAGTGACTTAATAGTAAGTCAAATGAGCCAAGCATGGGAATACCAATCATTGTCTCAATTTACAGGGGCAGCACATGCACTTTAGCACTGATCAGCAGTGGTAAAGTGCTAGGAGTCATAAAACCAACAGAAACAGGGTCCAAAACAAGAGGCCAAAAAGCACAAAATCTGGGGATAAACCCACTAGACAAGCCAGGCCTAACAATACACATATGAAAATAATAATGTAACAAATAAACTGCAAACAAGTGCAAAATATGTATCATTTATTTATACATAAAACAGTAAACAATATATAAAAAGGTTTTGCTAAAACTGTTAAAAATTACACACATTTGTATATATAAGCATTAAAATTAAATACATAATAATATGTAAACAATCCTAAAAAACTATTAAACTCCAAGAATAATAAATATAGTATTCCCACTCTAATATGTGCAACAGTAGGGAAAGCTTTGGACATGGAAGCGATAAAATTTACTATTCCCACTTCAGTGTATAAACAGTAGGGAAAGCATTGGACTCAGGAGGGGTTAAATTTAACTATACCCACTTCAGGTGTGTGCAACAGTAGGGAAAGTGTTGTACTTAGAAGGAGTTTAATTTACTATTCGCACTACAGTAGGTGCAACAGTAGGGAAAGCATTGGACTCAGGAGGGGTAAGATTTAGAATTCCGCCTCCAGTGTGTGCAACATTAGGGAAAGCGTTGGACTCAGGAGGGGTTACATTTACTATTCCCACTCATGTTGGTGCAATAGTAGGAAAAGCGCTGGAGTCAGGAGAAGTAATATTTATTCTTCCCACACTTGATGGTGCAACAGTAGGAAAAGCATTGGACTCAGAAGGGGTCAAATTTAGTATTCCCAATGCATTTACTGGTACAGGATAGAGAGAGTACTTCACTTCAAATAAATACCATATTTTATCAACTCCATTAAATACTCAAAAACAAATAAATATAAAAATTAAATGTCTTCATTTGAACAAAAATTACAAATATAACATCATTTCTTTTTTCCCCCCAGAGTTTTATGTAGCACGAACTTGACCAGGAGGTATCTGGTATCAGAACGCTTTACATGAGCACCAGTTGCATTACATAAGGGCTCATTCATTTTTGTTAGGCAAGGGGAAATTGAGTAATTTGTCCAGAATCACAGGATGTTGAACGTTATTGCTGAGACTAGAACACGGTTCCCCAGACTTGTGGTCGACCGCCATAGCCGTTAGGCTACATCGTCTCCTCTAAATAATACCATTTTTAATAATTAATTTCCATTAACACAAATATTATTAATATAATTTAAAAAACACACTATAGACCCACAAACATAACAGCCAACAACTAAAATGTCATAGAAATAAACAAAGTATAAGAAAATTAAATATTAAATAATAAAAAGATTTTTTTAAATAAATGAACAATTTTTTATATTTATGGTTGCTCAAATAACTTCCCCCATTCCTCAAAAAAACTAAACAACACACACCTAAAATATAAAATCACAAATCTGATAAGTTCACAATTAACATAATTATCAATTAAATAATTAATAATAAAGAAATAATTATCAATACATTATTTTTTAATTAACTTCCCACCATGTAACCCTAAAAACACAACAACCCGCACCTGACATATAATTGAAAAAATATCTCAATTACATCATTTACATAATTAATTATCAATTAAATGATTACCAATAATGTAAATGAAATATTAATTACTTATAATTAATTTACTTCCACCCTGTACCCTTACAAACCCAACAACCCACACCTAAAACATAGCTTTAAAACATTTTCATTACATCATTTACATGACCAATTATCAAATAAATAATTAATTATTAATTAATTTTAATTAATTACAATGTAATTTACTTCCCACCCTGTACACCTAAAAACCCCAAAACCTGCACCTAAACCATAAGTAAAATAATACATTAATTACACATTTTACATAATTATCAATTATATAATTAATAATTATGATCAATTTTTTATTAATTAAAATTGAATTGACTTCCCACTCTGTACCCCTATAAACCCCAAAACCTCAATCAATCACGGCAATCAAACCTGCACCTATAACTTAACTTACAAAATAAATTGATTACACAATTTACATAATTGTCAATTAAATAATAAAAAATGTAAGTACATTTCTCCCCGTCATATAACCCTACAAAACCCACAATCTGCTTCGGCACTAAAAATTACAATAAACTATTGAACTAAATTTAAAGAACTAAAGATTTACAAACTATATTAAAAAACATTAACAATAATTTTACAAACAATTTATAACATGCAATTAAAACATATGCTAAAATACATAAAAATGAATAAAAACGATATTAACAACAATATTTTTGCAAATGATATTAACAACATAAATATTTTTAAGCTCGATTTAACAACATAGATATTTTTGTAAACTATAATAACAACAGAGATATTTTTGAGATCGATATTACTTAACTTAGAAAATCGCTATTCTTGTCACCTATATCTCTGGATCACGATATTTGTGGATCAAGATATTAAAAACTTGATATTTTAGCATCTGATAGTTTTTACTCAATATTTTGCACGAATACCTCTAGTTTGATCCAAACAGTCAGCTAAAGTATGAGAGGTCTCAATTGGATCGTGTCAGCCAAAAATCTCTGCCTCAACTCTTCGTGGGTAACGAAAGTTAGTAAACTAGTAGGAAGTGCAAGTAGCCTTCTGAGGAACAAGTTTTCAAGGCACTGGATAGAGGCGATGGTACCATAACCCCAGACTTCGCAACCGTACGACGCTATAGCTATACACTTGGCCATGTACATCTCTAACATGGCCCCCACTGACTTGTGGCCCAGTCTGGCCGCAAAGTAAAAAATAGCAGCAGTTCTTCCGGCAAAAACATGTCATCTTCCACTGACCAAAGAAAATTAAATGAGGAAATAGTCAATCATTATGCCGCGGTATGGAACAGTTTTGACTCTAGTAAGTGTGTGAACCTTGCAAACGTAAACTTTGCTTTTGGTGTTTCTAGGACCTATCATCAGAGTGTGAGATTTGATCGTGTTAATGCTAAGATCAAGTGAGTCCATGGAGTTGCAGAAGAGGTCCAATAAAATTTGAAGACCTTGCACAGTCCTCGAAATTAAAACGGCATATAAAAGAGAAGGGACTGGACGGCTTTTCAGCAAAGTAATATTGCGGCCTTCAGAGGTAAGAAACTGCTGCAATTATTTAACATAAAGATTAAATAAAAAGGAGCTAAAATACAATCTTGTTTAACCCCTCTGTTAAGTGTAAAGTGCTTAGTGCGTTTCCAAATCTGACAGATGCACTAAAGTCGGAGTGCAAAGCACATAAAAACAGGACAGCGTCTTTATCAACAGAATCATGCCCTATTCAAGGCACAGCCCGGCATGTAACTGTTACATTATTTGCACTGTATCTGGTGACGAATGGTGGTGCGAAAAGTGATTGAACATTGCCATAATGCCAGATTGCTCAAATAACTGTCTGCACCAATCAACGACGTACTGTTTCAGAAAACATCCAATTATTGCTTCCCAATTTCCAAATGACCTTTCTCCTTAATTAAGAAAATTCTACTTGTAGTTTCTGGGCAGCCTAATGTTACCAGATTCTGTAAAGCTTTTTTTCAAGCCAAATAAACATACATATCGATCAGTAGTTCCATATCGGTTGATAGGCCATTTGAGGGGATAGAAAATATTTTCTCTATGCATGATTTAATTAGTAAATATCACAGTGGCTGATCTGAAAGAGATCCCATCTTGGATTCTAAACATATTGGTATAAATGGTGATCTGATTTTGCTCTATACATAATTTCTAGATTTGGCCAAACATTTCAAGTCTATTGACATTGTTCGGAGTGGAAAGCACTGGTACAAATGTAAGGCAGGACTTTTTCATTTGTGCGAAGCGTCCCTATAAATGATAGCCAAAAATGCAAAATTCCATGTTTTAGATTGATAGATTTTAAATAGTATCGAGCCTCAACTCATGACATTGGTGCAGGTAGGAACCTTTATGTTGTCAGGTTGTAGTATATTTGTGTTACATGAGACATTTGCTACCTTAAACCAATATCAGTATTCTCCCAATTAAGAAGCAATTAGGTCAACTTTAGAATGATCAACGGTAGAGTTGCCATTGCCAGGATTCAAAGCGGTTGTCTGCAGGTCAAATGAGATGGTGTCAGCAAGCCCTGTGCCATTATGCAGTACAGTTGCATAGATCCCCCTATGCAAGAAACCGGATATCACATATTCGTCTGTGGAGCCCTAAGCAAGCCTGCAAAAAATCTATTTCCTGCTGCAATTTATAGACTTGAGCTGGACCACATATACCTCAAATATTATTTTAACTGGTTCACAAATCTAAAATGTCTCCATTAAACCTAAGTCATTCTCGGGCTTGGATTTTACTAGTGCTTTTTGTCACAAAAGTGCTGCAAGCCCGGTGCAAAGAGTTGGGGTGGGATTACCTGTTCAATACAAAACAGGATTTGCATTGGAAAGCTCCCTAAAGTAACGCAAAGTTGCGCTATGTGCTACGTTGCATTAAGGGGGCATTTATTGGGTGGTAAATGGGCATTCCCATGCAATCATTCATGCAAATCCTTATCTGCTAACATTCGTACACAGGGATTTGCACCAAAATCTTACACCTCATCGAGGTAAGCATAACAAGGAGAAAAGTTTTAATTTCTCCTTATTTTGCCAAGTTTCTATGCATGGTGTATAATGCAGCACACATGCAAAGTGGGAGGAGTCTTAAATAATAGTTTTTGTCCTGAAAGGTCTCATTCCAGTATAAAACCTATGCTTTAGAAAATACACACACCATTGCACTTATGCCGCAAGGGTGTATGCATTGGAAAATGCCAGCCAAAAGTGCAAGAGCGCTGGGGAAGAGAAACAAACGGTCCATATCTTAGTAGATATGGCACATTTTTCCCTCTCCCTGTAATGCAGGCAGTACCTTTGGTTGCTAAGATGCCTTGCATCAAATATTAGTAAATCTGAGCCTAAGTTTTGAGGTAGTAGTAAAAGGTTATTAAGAGCAGCACTTCAGGTTACCCAAGTATCCCAATTCTAAGCATAAGTAACTCGATATGTCTTGCTTTTTTTTGTATTTTGCTAAATATAGTTCTTTCTATAATTTGATAATAAAAAGGACTTCAAGTATCAAAATGCAATTGAAAACGGTGGACCCAAGGAACCAGGAATCATTCAGTGAGCATGAAACGATGACCAGAAAATAGTGCATCCTACATGCCACAGCATGCATCGAGAGTCTGAAAAAAAAAACCGACAACCTCCCCCGCTACTAGCTCCCCGTGCTGGCCCGCACCACCATCAAAATCAGCTGCATCATCTATCAAGTAAAATACCCGGCCCCACTGCCTATCTGGCTGACAAGACCTGCAGCCAGGCCACCATCAAAAGGGTGATGAAGAAGTGCAAAAAAATATTTTCAAAAACAAGTCAACAGGTCTTGCCCATATATGCAGCCGGGATGTGGAACACTATCCTTTTATGCATCAGGACTGCTGCCCCAACCCTGCTCCACTTTTATAAAGAGGTGAAGACGGAGCTCTTTAAAGAACACTAAATCACAATGAAGTAACAGTCCAATTTTGCTCTTAGAAACCAGATACCCGGCCTCCCATACTTTGCCCATATCCAGCTCATGTTACTTACACACACCCATATATGCACACGCATATTCATACATTAGTGCATACATATGCACAAAAGGTGGCCCTCCTGGTTGTTGCCACGGTACATGGTAAACTAAAATTGTTGGTAAATAATATGTTTCGAGAAACCATAAAAAGGGGTCTCAAACCTTGAAACACAATGATATCAATGACATCGTTTGGAAGTTTCAGGTAGGGGGTGGATTGAGTTTATACACAGGCTAAGACTGTTGTGTCTTCGGCACCAGCAGCTTTTTTCTAAATACCTTTCTTCCACTCCTCTTGATATGCGTGTGCCTCTTGTTAAAACTGCACAGAGATGGCTTCCTCTTTGTTCGCTTTGTGCTATCTAAGACATGTCAGTCACTAACTCAAGCGACTGCTTAATTATAATGCAAATTGGTAAACTGCTGTGCTAAAGAAATTGCTCCCGGCCTATTTTCTGCATCTTAAACAATTATTTTTCATTCATGCTTTAAAGCAAATTGAATTAAACTATTGATTCCCCTTGTTTGTTTAGATTGTCATGGGGGACTAGGATAATTTGCATTGCTAAATGGCAGTTTAGTGTCCTGTCCACATTAATACCAACATCTACTCGAACTGAAGACAGAAGAGCTGCTGAAAGCGCACTTCTGCAGCCTACCTTGAGTTGTGCTTAGAAGGAACTCTAAGCAGAAGTGAAGAAGCATGGTTTGATTAATATAGAAGGGAGATTGTAAAGGTTACTCAACCTGACAAGTTACCACAATGGGGAAAAAGGGAAAATTCATATGAAAAGATACTTTTAATTCTGTAATGGAGTGTACAACACACCAGCACGGATAGGGATGTTCCCAGGTTTGCCGCTGCAACATAAACACTGGGCTCACTTGGGCACATGACTTTTGAAAGTCCAGTATATCAATACAGAATGTTGAAATACCTGGGAAAAATGTTCTCTGGAGGTGGGAGAGACAACAAATTAACAGGGTTTACGGAGCCACAGCAGGTCCAAGATTATGGTTCGGCCCTAAGAGCTCGTGCAGGAGCCGAGACCTGAAAATGTATGTAATATGTAAATTATACACCAAACATCTTGTAAAATATTATAAAGTCTCTTCAAAATCGAAAAATGTGTATTTCTTTAACATGTGGAAGCTCTGACATGAATACATCACATTATAGCATTGCAATGAGAAGTACTTATGAAAAGTCATAAGGCCTGTGTATGTGTAACCGCCGTTCTCACAGTGGTGGACCGACCGCCTGATTATGACCACGGCAGTTGGACCACCATAAGACTGTCACCACTACTAGGATCCTGGATTCTGCGGCAGTGCGGAAAGTGGTGGGGTTGGGAGGCAGTGCCGATGCTGGCACCCCCGTCCCAATCACAACCTGCCTTCTCGCCGATCTTTTCATGGCGGGGACCCTGCCATGAAACGTTTGGCAGAAAGGCAGGGAAAGGGCCCCTAACAGGGCCCCAGGGTGATTTTGCCCATTGGCAAAGTGCATGGGGGCACATGTTGTGCCCCCCTCTTATTGCACTGTTGAGCATGCACTGTATGCCATGAATGACATGGTGCATGGTCACAGTGCATCCGACATGCAAGCGGTGCTGCCACAGAGGCCGCATATGCTTCAGGCTCTCTAAGAGCCAAAGCATGCCGCTGCCATGGCACCACCAACACAACTCCGCCAGCGCGGCGTGTGTAATCATTCTGCAGCGGTCGAGATGCCGCGGGCTTGACGGAGTTCTTCCGACTGGCGCAACAGCGGGTGGAGGTCCGACTGCTGAAGGCATAATTGGGCCCATAGTTTTTAAACATTAACCATTATTGAACTAAGAGGCAAGACAGTTGAAATGAAAACACAAACCCTGTATGTGGCCTAGATTATTACAGATCAACATTATGGTCAATTAAATCAAACACAATAGGTTTTTGTATAATTGGTATTTTGGACTCAAATCAGCCACTAAATAGGTATATTTTTGTCTTTCCTTATGTTAAGGTTTTGTTTTTATTTTTTTGCAATTTTTTCTGCAGTTTTCATATAGTGCAAACTTGAATGAAAGTAATGGAGTGCTTTACATGAGCATGGTCACGTTAATTTTCTTATAGGCAATCGGAGATTAAGTGATTTGGCCGGAATCATAGGATGTTGAGCTGACGCCAGGACTCGAACCTTGTTTGCCAGTTCCAAAGTTGGCAGCTCTGGCCAAAACTCCACATTCTGGTTAGAGGGAGGGTGGCAGGCAAAAGTCCCATGAAAACTCACCTCTTTATGGGCTTGAGGTTCCAACAGGATCACAACCTGAGTGAGACCCAGGCTAGAACCTCACACAAGGTTTCAGTGGCTCGCGCACCTCTCATGCCTCCTATCAAATACATTAAATGGAACCTCATGCTCTCAGGGGCATCTAGCAATTTATTAAGAATATATTATTCTTTTTATTCATATACTTTTATAGCTCTAAGGTATTATGAGAGATTTCAGCCATGTGACATTTTATATTTATAATTGAAAATGTTTGATTGTTTTGTTGTTTCTTCTTCTTTTCTGTATATTGTAAAGTACATATATATATTTTAAATAAATATTAAGAGGATAGATCATTTCAGTGTCATTTCAGTGGCTCCTATTTCTTGCCCAAGTCTAAACATGGGGGCTGATTCACAGAACTAACTTAAGACAAAATCCTAAACTTACTACTTTTGCTATTCACAGAAGTTAGGATTTTGTCTTAAGTTTGTCTTAAGACAAACTTAAGACAGACTTAAGACAAACTTAAGACAGACTTAAGACAGACTTAAGACAGACCTAAGACAAATTTTAAGACAGACTTAAGACAGACTTAAGACAAAATCCTAACTTAAGTCTGTCTTAAGTCTGTCTTAAGTCTGTCTTAAGTTTGCCTTAAGTTTCTCTTAAGTCTGATTTAGCCATCATGGTAGGAAAGAAGTGTTTCCATGGTGGGAATGTGTAGATTTCCAAAAGTCAATGGAGGTGTAAGGAAAAACAAAAGCAAAAACAATAGGTAAAAATGTAAATGCCTTGCAGAGAGGACATAGGTCAGACTTGAGCTACGGGGCCTTACCTATGGTGGTTGAGTTCATCTGCATCTGGTGTCCTGCAGTCTGTTCTACTATGGCTGTGCGAATTCAGCCATGTCCAGCTGTTTCCTCACTTGACTCAGGTTAGAGAGGGTAATCAGTCACACGCTTCTCAGCAGAGGCATTTGCTGCAAAGAAACACTCGTAATGCAGCTACCAGCAATATATGTATTGAAGCTGAGGAGCACAGGGGGACACAGCTCCCAGTAGAGTGTCCTTCCTACACTGACCACTAAACATCTTACCGAATCAAATACGCACATTCCATAATTGTTAGCTAGCTTAGCATTCCATGTAACCAAGCAACGCAACACTTCCCCCTTCCCACCATAGAACGAAAGAAAGAAACAAAGAAAGAAAGAAAGATACATCACTTAAAAACAACCTTCTTGCTTACAAAAATAAGTAAGAACTAATCACCCACCTAAATGTAAAGAATACATAACAGGCTACTATCTCGAAAGATTGCATACAAAATGCATGGCAATATAATGAGTGCATCTATTTGTTTTTGACAATATAATCTTTCGACCAACCCGGAAACTTCCTTTTCCTTACAGAACTTAGATCAAGGTTTAGGTCCACCAAATTTGCACCTGCAACATCCAAAAATCACTTGGTGAGTTTACACAGAATGACTCATTCACATTCAAACGTGTCTTTTTCAAAACACTTGAAGTATTTCCATTGGCTGACACATCCAGCCTAACAATCCTTTCTACCCACTTATCCATCGCAGAGTCATTCAAGGCGGCCTCTTGTGGAGTAGTTCCTAGTAATACATAGGATCTGCGCATTTATATAACATAAACTAAGGGATTGGTGTCCAGACTGATTCCAGACACCACCAAAGGATATGTTAACCTTTAGACTAGCTAGCTCACAGTGCCACCATAAGCCTGACCTTACCGAGGAGCAAATTGTTTCTGGCAACTATCGAACATGACCATCCTTGATCCTTCAAGGAACGTGGAAACAGTACAATACTTTTCGCTCAGTCAATCGTGCTTATTAGGTCTCAGAGAGACACAGAATAAATGATGGGGATGTTTTCAATAGGTATTTATTGAACCAGCGTCATTCTAGTATAAAACATATTTGCTGTGACAATCATTAGACAGAAACCGATATATAAGATTACAAGCAATGACAGAGTAAACAAAAGTTAGAATTCTACCATGGTACTAAAACAGTAAATAAATGCAGGAATACCGATACATGGCACTAATCATGCATACTCTTATGATGCAAAACCCTATTTAAGTGTACCTACGTGTACCTAGAATGTATGTGGGTGTAAAGCCAAGAATCCCCTAGGAAAGAGCCAAACCCATCACCTGGTGGGAGAGAACGAAGGACCCCATCTTGGTCTCAAGTTGGATACCCCGCAAGGGATGTCAGACCACTGTGTGCTGGAGCTTCTGCAGGCCAGGACCTCAGCGTTGTGTGTCAGAGTGAAGCTTCTCCTCTGGTTACCCAGCAAAGATGTGGTCCTTTTGTGACCAAAAGGTACCCTCAGGTGTTCTACCTAAATATGTAATGGCTTGCCATTATGAATAGTTAGAGCTGTCATCCAAGCATGACTTCTGTACAGAGTGCTTATACAGAAGATGGTAATCCTTCTGTGAACGTCCTGGGCAGGGGATTAAGATATGATACTAGTAATCCTCATGCATAATAAATGTGGCCAGTTTAGGAGAAAACTGATCGACATTTATTCAGCCTATAACTAAGCAAAAGGTCAGTGCCAGAACCATTTGGCAGAGCAAGGTAGGACGAATGTAGGTAGAAGGTTTTGTAGCTACCTAGGCCTATATTGATGTACACTCTAGTGTATCATTTTTCTTCACCGGTTGCTCTCTAGTTCCAGGCGCATTCTCAGTTTCCTTGACAATGGCTTCATTCTGAAACCAATCACATTCTTCCACAGTACAACCATTTGACTTGCTGCCTATGGCAATTCTATTCAAATTCCACACCTTACCATCCCTTGGTCTCACAGCATTCTGCAAAACGTTTACAACTTTTTCAGGGTCATAAAATCAACTCTCTCTCTTACAAACCAAGTCAGTTTCTTGACATGCACCCAGTCCCCCACTTCTATCTTAGCAGGTCTCACACCATGCTTAGCATCATAATACATTTTACTTTAGTTACGCGTCATTTCCATCCTATGCCATACTTCTTCCTTTGATCACAACTCCACCCCCATAGAAATAACCAGCCAGGATTATATTTAGATCTGGGCTTCCTCGCATAATCATGAATGGTGATAATCCAGTTGCATCATTGCTTGTGACACTATAAGCCCAGACCGTTTTACCAATATGTATAATCCAATCACCATTTTTTTCCCATGGCTAACTGAATGGTACCCCTCAAAATGCGGTTAAATCTCTCCACCATTTTGTTGCCAATAGGATTGTGTAATGATATGGTTCTATGTTTGATCTCAAGTCTTTCAAAATATGTTTTAGCTTTGTTGGAAAGAAATTGAACACCATTGTCACTCACAATAGATGCAGGAATGCCCTCAAACATGAAGGTGTCATCCAAAGATTCTAGTACAGAATCGGTATCAGCTTTATCAACCACTTTCACAACTAGCCAACGTGAAAATAAATCAATTAACACACTATGATACTTTGGTGGATAACCTATATTGCCCATAATGTCAATTGCCACAATCTCCCATGGATCCTTAGGGATAAATCAATCACTCATAGTGGGACGCAATGTATGCAATGACTCATCTGCAGTGGACCTTGCACCACACTGTCTCACCACTCTTTCTGCAGCCATGTCCATCCTAGTCCACCAAAATAATTTCTTCAGAACAGATTTGGGTCTGACAATGCCAGAATGCCCGTAAAGATAAAATTCCACAATCATTTCATGTGACAAGATGCCATCATTAACTATCAATTCTAACCTCACTTCCCAATCAATTAAAAGGCATTTGTAAAGCGCAACACTGTCACACCTAGGAGTATCTGGGCACTGTTTCTGCATCAAAGAGCCAGGTTTTGAGTCTCTTTCTGAAGTCTGCCAGCGAGGTGGCTGTACAGAGCTAGAAGGAGAAGTCGTTCCAGGTCTTGACAGCTATGTAGAAGGATGGCCACCACTTCGGCTGCAATGGATGCAGGGTGTGTGTGTGTGTGAGGGCGAGTGAGGCGGAGTGCAGGTGTCTAGAGGGTTGGTGGAAGTTCAGTCGCTGGGTAGGTAGGCAGGTCCTAAGTCATGGAGGGCTTTGTAGGAGTGCGTGAGGATCTTGAACTGCCATCTCTTCTGGATGGGGAGCCAGTGGAGATCTCTTAGGTGGAGGCGATGTGGGTTCCTTTGGGGAGATCCAGGATGACTCTGGCTGTAGAGTTCTGTATGGTTTGTAGCCTTCTGAGGAGCTAGGTGGAAATGCCGGTGTAGAGGGCGTTGCCGTAGTCAAGGCGGCTGGTGACAAGGGCCAGAACGATGTTCGTTCAGGTGTTAGTAGGGATCCATCTGAAGAGTCTGTGAAGCATGCGAAGTGTGTGAAAGCAGGAGGAGGCGACTGCGTTGACTTGCCATTTCATGGTCAGTTGGCTGTCGAGAATGATGCAGCGGTTGCATGCATGGTCGGTCATTGTGGGTGTGGGTCCGAGTTCTGCAGTACACCAGCTGTGGTTCCATCCAGGGGTGTTCTTCCTGAAGATAAGTATCTCAGCTGTGTCAGAGTTGAGCTGGAGGTGGTTGTCTCTCATCCATTTGAGTCATGACGTTGCAGAAGTTGATTCTTGTGTTGTAGGGGTCCTCGTTGAGCAAGAGAATCAATTGAGTGTCGTCTGCATAGGAAATTAAGTTAAGTTCATGGGATCTGACGATGTCTGTGAGGCTGTTCATGTAGATGTTGAACAGGGTGAGGCTGAGGGATGATCCTTGTGGTGCGCCCCAACCAGAGTTGCTTGATTGCATTCATGCATGGCAACTTGATTTCTAATCAAGTCATCATGCAAATTACTAACTTTAAAATCCAATGCTAATTGTTTTTTAAACTCTGAAATGTAATTGTCTACTGATTCTGCCTTACTCAGTTATCTTTAGAAAAACTTAAACCTTGTTATGCTTATGCAAACTTTAGGAGCAAAGTAATTATCGCAATTCAGCAGTGCAACGTCATACACATTTATATCACTAGAAACCAATAATCTGGTCATTTAGTTATACACTTTCAACCCAGCTGGCCCTAAGGAATGCAGTAAAATCCTTTTCTTCTGTTCTGGAGCCATCTTTCCCGATTCATTCACAGCATTGATGTAATTAGTGAAATAAGCCTTCCATTCCAGCCATTTTTTTTTTTTTAAAGAAACCTTTATTTGACTTCAAAGAGTTACAGACATGGGCCTACACCCACTTGGGCCGGCCGCTAATTAGTACGAGAAGTGTTAGTTCACCGTTATACAGACATGTCAATCAAAAGATCCCGTTAGTCCATCAGCACTCTGAGTGAAGACAGCGGTTGTATTCGAATAACAGTATTAAGACGGTTTCATCTTTCAATTTAAAACTTATAAACATTTCACACAAACAAGGCAATAACAATTGTAAGTATAAGTACGTGCTCCCGGGGTAGGAAATTCCACTTTATATAATAATCATGAATGGTCTGTGACAGAGGAGGGGGGGGGGGGGGCCGGGAGCAGAGAAAAAGTCAAACTGTATCATACTCATAACATAGCAAAATAGGAATATTCAGCTAGGGGGACAAAGGAACATCCAATACTATTGCCAGAGGAGGGGCGCAGATGTCTCCGCGATAAGAATTCCACGGACCCCACACCTTAGTCCATTTCCTAGGCTTGCCTCTCGCCACATACACCGTCTTTTCTCTAAACATGCATGGGGATACTTTTTCGTTTGGTTTCATACCTGAGGACGCTGCACATTTCGTCTGCCCTGTGGTCCTGGGCTTGGTGTTGTAGACCTGCACCTGTTGACATCTCCACTCCTCGCCACACCCGCTTCGCGGGTGCCGCTTCGTGCAGCTTGTGGTGACGCTGCGAGGCGGCTGGCAGTGTAAATCAGGGGAGGAGCATCGCGCTGCAGGGACTCAATCTCCCAGGAGTCCCTGCACAGCCCCTGACACCTGGCCTGCGCACCCTGTGAGCCACGCCCCCAGATCGGCACCTGGTTAAAAGGAGCAGCCTTTCGTGACTCTTGTGGGATACTTTTTCATTTGGTTTCATACCTGAGGAAGCTGCACATTTCGTCTGCCCTGTGGTCCTGGGCTTGGTGTTGTAGACCTGCACCTGTTGACATCTCCACTCCTCGCCGCACCCGCTTCGCGGGTGCCGCTTCGTGCAGCTTGTGGTGACGCTGCGAGGCGGCTGGCAGTGTAAATCAGGGGAGGAGCATCGCGCTGCAGGGACTCAATCTCCCAGGAGTCCCTGCACGGCCCCTGACACCTGGCCTGCGCACCCTGTGAGCCACGCCCCCAGTCCTGCATATTCTATATTTTAGTGGATCTATCTCACGCCTCGCGGGACACGAGCGGGACGCGCCGGGAGAAGCCCGGGACAAGGACGGGGCCGTCTGTGGCCGTCCGGGGCCGGAGGAGGCCGGGCTGGGCCATCCCTCTAAGTCGCCCAGGCAAGGTTTAGGGACGTGGTGTTTAATATCAGGTGCCCTCCATCTTTCCCTGTGCGACATACTTAGGTTACCCCCTTTACTCCTCTAAGTAGCGCGTTGGTGTAATTCCGTGACAATTGACTACTTTTAAATGCCAATGGCAACTCGCTCGAATAAAGTACGTAGAGGAGGGGGTGACTGTGTGAGTGGCTCCATGGACCAATTTATAACACGTGCCTTCTCTATTGTAGAAAAGGAGATTGTCCGGACG
This sequence comes from Triturus cristatus, assembly GCF_964204655.1. Taxonomy (NCBI): domain Eukaryota; kingdom Metazoa; phylum Chordata; class Amphibia; order Caudata; family Salamandridae; genus Triturus; species Triturus cristatus. The sequence goes on from NC_140584.1 coordinate 554,484,719, forward strand.
GAGCGTGAACTCTCTCAGGATTCGCTCATTAATAAACGCTCATCCATGGGCAATCTGGCACTAGCTCCATCTCCCGTCCATGCTCCTGTTCCCCTGATTACTGATTCTTCACCTTATAATGAGCAACAGGTAAATAGAATTAGAGCAAGCCTGGATAGACTGTCTCTAATTGCTCAGAGTGGTATTAATCTAACCGAATCAGATTGTCCCACAATACTGCAGCTACCGCATCCAGTAGTTACAACTCCTCCTGTGGCCCAGGCCCCTGATACTCTATCCCCTCAGCTTGACCCTCAAGTACAGGTAGAGGGAGGAGTCGCCGCAGTTAAAAGAAAACGTGTTATCAGCCCTCGCAGGGGGAATTTGATCAAACCCCATAATAAGCTAAGGAAGAAAAATCCCCACAAGGTGGTCGTACAGGGGAAGAGTCCTGGGGGGGGAGGGCTAGATCCCTTAAAAAACCAGCAAGCAGCAACTAGCAGATATTCTCCCTCAACAGTTGATTTTAGATTCAAGTTTAGCTTCGCACTTGGGTGTGTCCTTGGAGAATTTCTTGCTTCCTAAGTTTGAATGCTTAGTGAAATCACTATTACTTCCAGTCACAGAGCAGTTAAAGAAACTGTCCGAGCGGGTGGATGCCTTTGAACAATCTGTCCTCGACCATTTTTTCTAGGTAAAATCTCTGATCAAATTCAACTCTAAACTCAGAGAGGATGGGCAACCCCCTTACGTGCTTTCTGGGCCCCCTCCAAAGAGTCAGGGTTCAACACCACCCATAGCGGGGAAGATACAGGTTGTAACCAGGGAAAGCATGCTGCGTGATCCCACCTTGTATGTAGAGGGGGGGGGGAGGAACCAGGGCCTTCATCTGTGGTTAATAGAACACAGCCCAAAACCATTGGTAATTTAAAAAAATCTACCAAAACTGTCATTAAGCCCACAGATCACGCAAAACAGGGATTTATAGCTTTGGCTAAGAGCATCAATACTCCTTGTAGCACTCTTGCCGGCGGGTCATGTCCCGCTCTCCCAATCTCTTCTTCCTCTACCCCAGCATTTGAGGCCCAGGAAGTTGGAGAGAAAGAGATTTTAACTGCACCATACCTGAATCTTCCCCCTGGTTGCCAACCATTTGTGGTGGTCCTTACCGGGGTCCCCCCATTAAACCTAGGCAACAAAGAATCTTATACTGAGCTAAAAAATAAAACAATGTTTTGGCTCAGGGAAAATAGACCTCTACCTGATAACATCGATGGCCAGATTATTCATGTAAGACGGGTTGGATGGGTGGGCAATAGGCCAAAGAATCAAAAGGGAGATTGTATTTTAGTCAACTTTAGAGACCCGAGAGCAGCTAGGTATATTTGTAGCCAGGAGTCCGACTATGCTCTATCTGCCATTAGCACTTGCGATCTTGGCTACTTTTATCGGCCTCCGCCATCGCACCGGCCCGGTAGGCAGAAATATAGTGAGGGGAGGGGCTGTTGGCAGCCCCGCTATGTTACTCTTGACCCCATTTTCATGCCTCGGAACCCCGGCCCCCGTTCGTATTCACCGTGGCATGATTATTGACGTGATGATCATGGAGCGGTGAATTTGAATTCTCTGGGGTCCGTTGGGGCTATATACAGCGACTTGAGTGTAGCAGTATATATTGAGCTTCCTTGTGTCAGCGATCCTTCTCCGTCTCCCTCTTTGACCCCTTTGCATAGCAGTCATAGCTGTGCTGGTGCATAGCTGGCACCAGCACTGTTCTAAACGGAATTGAGTCGTCAACAACTGATGCTGGAAGTACCCCCATTCTCTCCAGTATGACCCTCGACTCTCTTTTACTCCATGAAGTGCAAGCCGCTAACACTGAGAACCTTAAGGTGATCAGTTGGAATGTGGCGGGCATAAGCCGTAACTTAGAGCTGGCTGATTGGAATTCTATCATTGAATCCTTTGATATTTGTGCCTTTCAGGAGACTTGGTCCATTGAACCTCGGCACAAAGTGGGCTATATGACCTTTTATGTTGCTGCAAGCACTTCAACTACGGGAAGGGGGTGCCCGTTAGGCGGGTTACTTGTTTGGGTGAGACTTTCCCTGGGTTTACGCGTGAAGCAGTTTAAGACTAACTCCCCTGACCTGATGAGACTGTCTTTGAGGGGCTCTCGCAGTGGCAGCCCTCTGGAGATTTTTAATATCTATACTAGAGGTCCAAAAGGAGGTCTGCCTTCCCCGACACTAGTGGCCCTGGAGGATGGGCTAAGGGAGTGTAACCCGAATTCATTCATCCTAGTCATGGGGGATTTTAACTGTACGTATGAGCCACTTGCAGGGGACGATGTTCTAGACACCCTAGGCGAGGACTCCCAAAGAGGTATTCCACCTCTTAATATAAGTCCAATTAAGAGATGGTCCCAACGTGCAATACAATTAAATGCACTCACTTTGGAGTTTGGCCTAAGGGCGACCAATGGGAGATCCATTTCTGACCAGAAAGGGGCACATACTTATAATAGGATGGGACACACATCTAGGATAGATTATATCCTTTTAAATTTCCGCCTCTGGTCCCACTTGGTAGACATGGAGGTTGTTGCATCCACGGATAGTGACCACAATCTGCTCTCCGTGAGTCTTACTCCCCTATGGTGCAAGAATATTAGCCGTGTAATCCCTCCTGTCGCAAGGATGACCGGCGAAGTCTGCCCTTCAAATTGTGGGAGGCGGTTAAAATGGGACAAGTTTGTGCTTGATGAGGAGAAGGTCATGGGCATAAAGGCAATTATGTCAAATATTATACCAAGGCTTTCAGCCGCTACATTAGATGCTGATGAGGTTTCCCTCTTGTTTAATAGTACCACTAGATCAATAGGGGACCTTTTTTCCATACCCAATCGAGTGAATGGCGTTAGGAGGGAGCCCCGCCTATAGGGTAATCCTGGCTGGTACTCAGCCCCCTGTCAGAAAGCTAAGCGAGATCTAATTACGGCAGTGAAGAAAGGGGATGGAGGGTTAGTGTTGGTTGCACGGAAGAAGTATAGGTCAGTCCAACAGGTCGCCAAGAAAGACTGGGAGGACAAGTTCTGGAGTGACTTGAAAACAGCAAGCACAGAGAAAAATTCGAGGGGTTTTTGGCACTTAATTAGAGCTAAACACAGGCCCATAGACTCGCTCATTACCTGTAACATCCCCGAGGAGTCCTGGTTTGAGCATTTTTCTCCCCTCTATACTATGAATATGGAGAATGATTCAGATTGTTTTTTTCCACCCTCTTCTGGTGATGTAGACACAGGGGTGGAAGTCCCTTTTACAGCTAGGGAAGTTGAACATTCTATTAAATCCCTTGTGCCTATGAAAGCCGCAGGGCCAGATGGTTTGCCTGGGGACCTTTTCCGTCTTAATCCGGGAGAGTGGGGGGTTCTTATTGCTTCCCTGCTTAATGCATCTAGGCAAGGAGCTCCACTCCCAGAGTCGTGGATGGGTGCAGAGGTCGTCCCGATCTTTAAGAAAGGGTCTCGGGATGACCCATCTAACTATCGCCCCATAAGTCTGATAGACTCGTCTCAAAAAGTGGCAGGGAAAGTAATTTTGAGTAGGGTTCTACAATGGGCTGAAGAGAATAAAATATTATCTGATTTTCAAGCTGGCTTCAGGGCTGGTACTGGGACCATCGAACAGTCATTTCGACTGCTGATGATTTATTGGAAGGTGGTAGTTATAGGCAAAGGCAGTCTGTATCTGGCATTTATCGACCTGCGGACTGCCTTTGACCTAGTACCCCTGGAGCGCTTGTGGCGGGTTTTGGTAAAATTAGGTATGCCCTCGTACCTACTGTGCCTAATAATAAAACTTCACGAGAATAACTATGCGCAGGTGAGGTGGGGAACCCAGGGACAAAGGACCGCTCGCATCAAAGTCAATAGAGGAGTGCGACAGGGGTGCGTCCTCGCACCCACACTCTTCTCACTCTACATAAACGGAGTTGTGGACCACCTCCTTAAAATTCAAGCTGATTCACCAACATTGGCAGGGAGGAAGATACCAACCCTGCTATTTGCCGATGACACCCTGTTAATCTCTAAGACCCCGGTTGGCCTTCAGAGTCTCTTGGATGGCTTTGACCAATTTTGTAAGTCAACAGGTCTAAAGATTAATACTGATAAGACCAAGTTCCTTGTCTTGAACCCCCCTAAAAAACTTGGTCGACCCCCAGTGCTCAATATGGCTCCCCTGGAAAGGGTTAAGGAATTTGATTATTTGGGCATACGTCTTCTTGACACCATGAAGTGGGACAGTCATCTCCTTAAAATGATTTTAAGCCACAAAAGGGTGGTGGGTGCTCTTCTGAAGGAGCAGAAAGCATCCTCTATGAAACCTATCGCCCCGGTGCTTGACATTTATGCTGCCAGAGCCGTTAGCGCGGCACTTTACGGAGCAGAGTTATGGGGCGCCCACAATATGAGTCAGTTGGTGTGCTCAGAGAACAACTTCCTGAGGGACTTGATGTCCCTTCCCAAGAGCACCCCTACTCTCCCACTTTTGTTGGACATGGGGTGCCGTTCCATCCAGGATCAGGCTAGGTTGCGCCCTCTTTTACTGTGGGCCCGCCTGTGGAGGGTCCCGGAACTGGCCAGTTATGCTGAGGGCCTAAAGGAGATTTTAGGCTTGTCTGGCTGGGCAAAAATAAGGTGGTTAAGGGATGTGAAAAGTTTGCTGACCGAGCTTGGCCTTGAGGGGGCTTGGCATTCTCGGTCTGCCCCTCCGAAATCAGTTTTGAAGAACTTATATTGGTCTTGGGTAACATGCAAAAGAAATTCTGATCCTAGCCTGTGTCATGCCTCTAGGGATTTTCTGCTTGTGAAGGACGTGGCACTGCGGGAACACTACTTGGATCTTATTACAATTCCCAGGGACAGAGCTTTGTTTTTTAAATTTAGAGCTGGTGTGCTTCCGGTGAGATCATTGACCGCCCGGTGGAAACCTCCGGCCCAAACTATACCCTACTATCCCTTTTGCCCATTGGAGATAGAATCGATCCCTCATTTTTTGTTTGTATGCCCAGCCTATAAAGCGCCCCGCTCCAGGTGGCTTAAACCACTGTGTAGGGAGCTGGGCACTCGACAATGCAGCGTGGCCCTGCGAATTTTAAGTTCAGATACTCGGCTGCTTTTTGTTTGTGGCTTAGCCAAATATTTAAGCTGGGCATGGTGTATTAGGACAAAATGGCTTTCACTAATTGTTTAATTATGGTCTCTGTGATTTGACCTTTTTAGTCATTTATTGTCTATGTTTTTATAGATTTTAACTCTGTTATGTATTTTACTTCTGTAAAGCTTTTAAAGATATTTTTTTATCGAAATAAAGCCACTTTGACTGACTGACTAAACATGCACCAGTCCATATTCTCCTTCCATACCGAGACCGTGGGTGACCTCTGGGAACCCCATAACTGTGCGATGTCGCGTTTAGCCACCATATTCCCCAAAGTCGCCCACTGCGTCTGTGCCACATCATAATCATTTGGCTCCCACACGTTCAGCAGACACCTTCTAGCTTCTGGTAACAGAGCGACATGTGTGACCTCTTCCATTACCGCATGCACCCGATTCCAAAAGCGAGCCACCTCAGGACATTCCCATATGACGTGAAGGAAAGTACCCAGCAAACCACAGCCACGCTTACACAGTCCATCCACGAAAAAACCGATGCGCATCAGGCGGGGTCCAGTGACATACACTCTATGGAGTATTTTCAATTGTACGAGCCGAAGGCGGGCCGGAATTGCCACCTCCCTCGGGGAGGCTGCTGCCGATACCCAGTCCTCATCATCTAATTCCAAACCGTCAGCTACCCAGACCTCCCTCAGGTGGGTCAACAGGTCCGCCCGTTCGTTTATAAGCTTTTTATAAATCAAGGAGATTGTGCTGTCAGGCACGTAACCATCTAGCACCCTGTCCTCCAGTGGGGAATTTTCCGGGATAGCAGTAACATCAGGGAAAACCGAACACAACGCATGGCGGACCTGAGCATACCGGAAGTACTCCCTATCGTTCAGCTTATATTCCACTTTCAGCATTTCAAACGTTTTAAACTTCCCTTTCACCCAAAAATCACTCACCTTACATATGCCAATCATATCCCATTTCTCAAATCCTTTTGTTTTCCACAAACAGCCCAGCCTTTCTGAAGCATACAGCGGAGTCGCTCGAGTCAGGCGGTCCTTCCATCCCATCGCAGCATTCCCAGCATGCCACACACGTACTGCTATCTTTGTTGGGCCTGTCAACTGCACACTGGGAGACTTCGAATAAAGTGCCCTATTGTAATCCCCACCAGGCAATAACATTTTATCCATCTCAAACGCCGGGTTCAGGGCCGGTCCGTACATCCCGTGATTCACCGCCGCCAATTGGGACGCCCAATAATATCGCTTGATATCGGGGAGTGCAATACCCCCATCATACCAAGGGAGTGTCAATTTTGTGAGAGCGATTCGCGATCGCCCGTCCCAGAACAATTGCCTCTGCAAACTCTCCACCTCACGGAAATAGCGGGCCGGTATAACGTCAAGCGTGTTTTGTAGTGCATACAGGAATCATGGTAGCGACATCATTTTAAACAACGCCGCACGTCCGAGCGGCGAATGCGGAAGCCGTCGCCAACCCGAAACGTCGGCCTTTAGTCGTTGAAGTGGGGGGAGTAAGTTCCGCTCATAACGGGCCACAGGGTCTAATGTTATGAAGACTCCCAAGTATTTAAACCCCGACTGCGAAATCTGGATAGGGCAGCCACGCGGAAGGAGAGGAGCATCACCTGAGAGAACGTAGACGCATGACTTAGTCCAGTTAATGACCAAGCCGGAGTTACGACCAAATGAGTTTAGAACATCAACTAATACAAGTAAAGACTGCCAGGGAGATGTGAGGTACAGGAGAATGTCATCCGCATAAAGAGAGATGCGGTCCTCAAATTCAGGCGTCCACCTGATGCCCCGCAATGATGGCTCCCATCGTAGCCAGAGGTTCCAAGGCAAGTGCGAAGAGATGGGGCGGCAACGGACAACCCTGCCGCGTGCCTCTTCCCAACACAAAGGGTGTCGACACTCTGCCATTCACTACCACCTGAGCCAATGGTTCATCATACAACAACTTTACCCAACCGATAAACCCGGGGCCAAAACCAAATTTTGCGAGCGCCGCCCAAAGATACGGCCATTCTAGAGTATCAAACGCCATTGTTGCATCCATAGACGCCAAAATGGCCGGCTCACGTATGTACGCCGCTCTGGCGAGCACTCCATGAAGACGCCTCCGGTTCAGAGCCGTGTTACAGTGAGGTATGAAACCAGACTGATCCGGATGGATCAAGTCGCCAACGACCCTAACCAGACGATTAGCTAAAACCTTAGCCAGAATTTTGGGCTCAGCGTTTAACAGTGAGATGGGTCTATAAGAGATACATCGATCCCGCGACTTCCCCTCCTTGTGAATCACAACTTTTGTAGCAAGACGCTGATCATAGGGGAGGGAGCCCACTTCTCGTGCTTCAAGAAACATTTCGCGTAGATGAGGCGTCATCTTGTCCGGGCGCAGTTTATACAGTTCGATGGGAAGGCCATTAGGACCCATGGCCTTGCCGGAAGCGACCGAGCGAATGGCCAAAGCAAATTCATCTGGCGACAACGTCGCATCCATCAGTATCCTATCCTCCTCCGACAAAGACGGCAATGCAATATCTCTCAGCAGTAGATGAGAGTCATCCTCAGGGCGATCCGAGACTGGAGAATATACTTCGCGGAAATAATCCGCGAAACATTCAACAATTTTCACAGGGTCAGTCACACGCACGCCACCATCCGCTCTCTCAATGACCGGTACCACTCGACTCTTTCTTGTCCAACCATGCAATCAACTTTCCAGCCTTATCCCCCACATCGTATAAGCGCCCTTGTTGCTCTCTACTCATCACTTTGGCGGCATCGGTGACCAACGCTCTATAGTCAAGCTGCTTGAGACTGAGAACGTGCAACTTATCATTCGTAACACCCAGCTCCAGGTCCCCCTCCAACTCGGCTATTTCATTTTCAAGGCGAACCACCTCCTCAATCTTGCTTTTCTTGGTGTGGGAAATTAGAGAAAGGGCTTGCCCACGGATCACTGTTTTGAAGGCTTCCCACAACGATACAGCAGATGATACTGACCCCACATTTTCATTGAAATAGTGTTCGAGAGACTTGACCAGTTCCGCCCGGATTTTAGGATTACACAGGTACCAAGGGTTAATCGGTGCTACCCTCCCCTCAGCCCCGGGGGTGACCTCCATGTGCAACAGTAGTGGGGAGTGGTCAGAAATACCCCGGGCCAGATGTCTTACTTCCCTAACCATCACAGCTTGGGCCGCCGGCATAAGGACATAATCAAGTCTCGATAGACTTCCATGAGCCCCTGAGTGGAAAGTGTATTGCGCCTGTCCCGGGTGCATTAATCTCCAGCAGTCTATCAGTCCGAGGGTATCTATAAACCCACTCAGCCAGGTCTGTGCCCCAGGGAGATCCCTGGGAAGGTATCGATCCGCTCTACCAGATACAACAGAATTAAAATCGCCCCCCATCACCAGAACCCCCCCCGGGAGTCCCAAGACCATTCGCCCCAAATCAGCAAATGTTACAGTCTGCAATCCTGGTGGGACATAAACAGAAACTAGTGAGACAGTTCTGCCCTCCCATCTTCCTACGAGTGCAGCATACCGCCCTCTGTCATCATGAATTATATCGTCCACCTCCAGCGGGAGAGAGGCTCTAACCAAGATGCCCACCCCCCTCGAGCCAGAAGTGAAACCGGAGTGGACAGCGAGACGATATCCCCGCCTATTCATAGCATTGCAAGAATTCCCAATTAGATGCGTTTCCTGCAGAAAGACAATGTCTGGCGAAAGTCGTTTCAAAAACTGCAGCACTACCCCACGTTTAATCCTGTCCCCCAATCCATTCACATTCCATGAGAGTACTCTCAATCCCCTACCCCCCATCTCAACCTCGTGCATAACCCCTCCCCCCAGAGAACACGACCCCAACCACCAGTCGTATAGCGTTACGTTGCCTTGTGAAACATTCAAACATTCCCCAACCCCCCCTCCCCACCAACATTCCCGTTACAACTCCCCCCTCCCCGCACCCCTGCGTGAGCCCGTGTAGCCCCCCCAACTTGCAGTGTGCCTGTCACCCTAGCATTAACTAATCTACAAAAAGAAACCCCAGAGGAGGAAAGAGCCTCACTAAGCACCCCACAACCCCCGGGCATTTAAGAATAAGGCACTGAATAGAAACATCGAACCAAAGTATTGAACTGTCATCGCAATGTTCAGTCACCGGGAACCAAGAGTCTACTCCTGCCCCGCCAAGCCCTCTCCGTTCTCCTCAGTCTGTCCCTCTCGACTTCGTCGCTGGGGCAGAGTATCAAGCCAATCTCCAACCACCTCCGGCCGATCGAAGAAATGTGACCGATCCTCAAACTCAACACGCAACCTGGCCGGAAAGAGCATCGCAATTTCAGCTCCATGTCTCTCAGTCGCCGTTTAACACCCATTAACCCCTGTCTCTGCTTTTGGACCGATTGTGTGAAGTCCGGGTAGAAGCTTATATTAGTGTTCTCAAACTTCGTCGGCCCACTCACCCTCGAGGCCTGCAGGATAGCGTCCCTGTCCCTAAAATTGAAAATTCTGGCAATGATAGGCCGTGGGGGAGCGCCCGTTTTCGGCTTACCACCTGGAACTCTATGGGCCCGCTCGACCGCAAAAAATTTACTCAACCCTTTGGGTGCAAGATGGTTGATCACGAGGTCTTCCACGAAGAGGTCGGCCGCAGGAACCTCCGAGTTCTCCGGCACCCCTATTATGCGCACATTATTCCGCCGAGCCCTACTTTCAAAGTCCTCCAGCCGACAGACAAATAAATCATTTAATGTCCGCTGATTACGGACCTCGGTTTGCAGGTCGGACACGTCCGTTGTCAGGCTCGACGTTTTCAGATCCAAGGATTTGACCTTTTCATTCGTTTTTGAAAGGTCCGCTCTGACTAGATTAACGTCGATCAAAACCGTGTCCAATTTATGGGCCAAGGTGTCAAATTGCTGACCAACCGCAGCTTTCATCTCGTCGATGGCACCCATGACGTCCTGCAATGTTAATTCTGTGGACGATCCCGGGCCATCCTTGGATCTCTCCGGTGACTTATGCAGTCCACTAGGGGATCCTTTTGACTGAGCATAGCGGTCCATGTTATTAGCTTGGGTATAACCTCCCCACCTAGTCGTCTTGGATTTTTGTTTATCTCCGTCCGATCTAGCCGCCATCGTCTGAGGGCCACCAAGGTTGTCGTCCACCAACACGATTAGTAATCCCCGGACATCCGCTCTAATGAGCCTCGGCGATCACGAAATGTAGGCCAGACTAGTGTCCAAGATCCAGGCAAGATTCCCAATCTTCCGACTATCAATGTGTCGCTGACAAGCCAGGGTCCCTCAGCCAGTTTCAGCGAGGAGACCCGAAACCGAAAGTGAAAGTGCGGGGTACGCACCAGCCTGGGTCCTGCATGCCGTTGTTGTTCACTTTCTGCCCGGGCACCACGCCAACTCGAGTCCGGGGCAAGGCCAGGAGTAGGCCGCCAACTTGAAGTCGATCGATGCCATCCCGGTTCCTGAAGTCCGATTTAAGTTTGGACAACGGGTATCACCTCCGCTTATGTTCGCCTGTAGAAGCCCGTCGATAGAATCAGGATATATTCAGGATAGACGTGAGAGGTTGCGGAGGCCCTCGGGAGCCCTGTGCCTACGCGGCCATCTTGGTTGCGCGCTAGGCTCCTCCCTCCATTCCAGCCATTTTAAGGAAGGTTCAGACCCAGCTGACCAAAATGCTTGCTGTGGAGAAATGCTATAATTCTGTGTGCGCATACTGAATGGATTGTCCAGTGTCCACTCTTCACACAAGGACTAGTTCACTTTCCAATCTTCACCAAGCAAAGGAGCACTAGGGTTATGCTTAAAAAACTAGAATACACCTGAAGCCATAAGAGGATTGTAATTAAAAATGCTGTAAAGTACCTTACAATCAGCCACAATGCTGCAAAATGCGAACTGTGCTGGTGAAAATGGCTTGCAACTGAAAACGCTGTAAGGTACCTTAAAAGCTAGCCAAAACACTGCAAAATGTAAACTGTTCCATTGAAAATGGCCAAATTAAAGCAACAACATTGAATCTTGCCGCAAAGCGAAGTGAACAGTGTTTTGATGAAGCAAGCCACAGTAGGTACCTGTGGGTGAGGACCCAACAAATATATCCTAAAAGGCATATAGATCACACCGATTTACCTGGGTAAAGGTCTGACACTTTAATGAGATATACGTTGGGCAGCGCAACAATCTCACAGACTAAAACGGGATCTATGAAGCCTGGGAAAACCTCTCTAGTGGTATAATTCTCATTAATCCCTGGCGAAAGCACTGCATTAAATGCATTTTAATGCACCACCTTACAAGCTAAACCTATAGAAGATTAATAACAGCAATCCAGATTTTTCTAAAAAGGAAAAAACTTTAATATGCACACACATTAATATCAAAAGCACACAATAAATTCTATACCTTTGGTGCACCAGATCTCATTAGTGTTATTGCATCACATGAGTACATACGGCCAAATGTGGCATAGCCAAACGTAAAAGAATAAAACAAAAATTATGCTAAACCAACATCATTGATAATATCATTGCAACATTTGCAAATAAATTATTGATGAGAAAACTGTGCATGGTAGGGGCGCTAGTTAGATTTAACTTAGGGCATGAGTTATACTTACTTCAGATAACTATAACTGCTTAATTTCTATGGTTTTGTGTGTGTAAAATCTGAATCTAACAGTGACGTCCCTGTAACCTTTGGTTTCTTCATAGAGAGAGAGAGAGAGAGAGAGAGAGAGAGAGAGAGAGAGAGAGAGAGAGAGAGAGAGAGAGAGAGAGAGAGAGAGAGAAAAGAGAGAGAGTGCCTGCCTGACTGGACCTTTGGGGTTCTTGTGATGTGTGATCTCAATATAACATTTTTGCTCGATGTAAACAGATCTGTCCATCAAAACAATGTTGCCACCCCCCCCCCCCCCCATCAGAGGGCTTCACAACTATCCTTACATGGTCAATCGGAATTTATGTTTCAGAAGTTAGAAAGTGTGCTATGACTGTCTGATCTGATTGGCAAGCCAAGCACCAGAATGTTCTCCTTTCAAGCTCCTCAATGAGAATTCTCCATCCTACCATTGGCGCCAGGGGCTTTTCGTGTGGTGTTTGGTCCAACATTCAGCAGCACATCTGGCAAATTTTAGCTACTTCGTGGCCAGACATGCCAGGAACTGTCTAAGAAGTATTTGCATGCATCATAGTCTGAAAGTGTTTACTGACAAAAATAAAAATATTTGAATGTGAAAACAAAGTTCTAGCCCACCAGAGATTTCAATAGAAGTTTAAGAGTGAAGTATGCTGAGTATACAGAGGCGGAATACATTGATTGAGCTATGAGGATGGTTCTGTGACAGACACATATGGTAAAAAACCAACACATTTTAGAAAACTGGTGTACAGAGATAGGGAACATGAAAAAGGAAGAAAACATCCTTCATTTGCGACAAGAATTCAGACATTTTGCCTGAGCACGCTTATCAACACTTCATTATGAGCCAAGATGTGAACGAGCGGCTTGAAAAGTTAAATGTAGGCAGTAATTTAGGGCATTTGTTAGCATGATCAGGAAAACATGGCTGAAGCAATTTACAGCAATTCTTATATGATCATTAATTCAAAACAGGTAGCCTTTGGTGTTTCTTCTACTTTGGAAGTCCGCTTCATATGTACGCAGACAACATGCATTGTATCTAGGGTGTAATCTGGCGAGCAGAGCAATGGCAGAGTTTTTAAGTCACCAAACCCATCAGACAATCTGGATACCTGTCTGGCAGTAAGTGATGGTTTTCGGGCCACGTTTTAAAACTTGATTTACTGACACCACCTCTCCTTTACGGGCATCAATTGGGCTATTGGGCACACTGTCAGTCAGCCAGGTCCCCTTCACCTGGAATGCCGTCTTTCATCTTTTTCTGTGTTGCTTGCTATTTTTGCACTAAACTCTACATGGATTTCAGGCTTCTTGATGAGTTGTGTTTTACTTCAGAACCTCATAAAAAGGATTACTACTTATTCCTCATTGGTTATGCCCCTTGGCGAGGCCCTTTGTCATACTAGTTAAATCAATATATGAAGGTGAGAGTAGAGTTAGTTACGAGAGGGGAGGGCTATGGCAGAACCCACCTGCACGTAGCTCAAGTGATCATCGTCCCGCCCCGCACCTGGAAGCTCGGTCTGGACCGCTGGGATTGATGGCGGCGTGAAGGGCAGCGCGGCGCTCTGAGAGAACTCGGCGGGCGGAGTAAATTCGGAAGCCACGGTTTGTCTTGGATATTATGGGCTGCAAGGAGGAGGCGTGTGCGCTGCTCCGGTCCCGCCTTGGTTTCGGCCCCTGCTTTGTTTCACTCGCTCGACTATCAGCGTTGTTGCTGAGAGCGCTGAGAGACCGGGGCAGTGCTGGCTGTGCCGGGGGTTGGGGGGTGGCCTTTTCTCCTTTGTTCTGCCCTGCTCGTCAGGATGGCTCAGGACGGCTGTTTGGCCCAGAATTCTTCCCTACAAGGCTCCAGCAGAAGGGAAACTAAGGCTTGGAGAGGGTTAAAGCGGATTAAAGCGGGTGCTGCATGATTCCGATTGCTTTTGAAAAGGAGAGCTCCTCTGTTGGCAGCGATGGGTTGAATAAGGCTGAATAAGGTGAGAAGCAAAAAGAAAGGGGGTTTTCTCCCTTTGTGACTTTGGCATCCCGGAGGTTTAAAAAAAAAAAAATATATATATATATATACATATATATATATTCACTGAAAAAACCAAAGGTTTCAGGGGCGTTATAGTTAGGAATTGGCATTTAAAAAACCTTGAAAATTCACTGAAAAAACCATAGGTTTCAGGGGCATTATAGTTAGCTGGACATTTCCCTCGTACAAAACCCTAGAAATTCCCCTGTTATAGTTAGTTCAGCTAACTATAACTCGCGCCCCCGCAATGCACTGCTGATGACGTCACATATTACATCACTCATGACATGGTGAGTGACATCTAAATAAATAAAGGTATGCTGTTCCTACAGAGGCTGTCAAAGGTTATGAGATTTGTACGAGTCAGGAGGTGATTCCTCCTTAAGGAAAAAGACCCTCACACATCCGGCAGACTCGCTGTCATGTATCGTCAGCAGGTGGCCCAGATGTCAAGTATCATCATCAGGCCTGCTCCGAATCGGGGCGGCGCTGCAATCCCCGATCGGCGACCTTCAAGGCGCCTTTTAGTGGAGATCTTTATTCCATTATTTGCCGGTTGGTGAGTGCAAGTGAGGGCCCTATAGTGAATTGCGTGTGAGACTAAGTGTGTTAAAAGTAAGTAGTGGAGATCCTAAATAACAAGTTTTAATAAGAATGGTCCCACTCTTAATTAAAAACAAAAACATGCGTAATCTTCCAGTGAGGGTGTCTGAGTTACGCTCAAGTGGTGAACATGTTTCTTGCATAGGTCAACTAGACCGCAATTCTTCAGGACCAGAGAAGTACACACACTTATTGGTGGTGGCAGCAACTAATACTTACCACTGGTACAGCACCCTAATAAGTGGTTACTTAAAAATTAGTAATGCCCTGGAGTGCAGGGCGTCTAGTTCCAGCGAGCCGGCGCTAAACAATAACACTGAGTAGTACAGTGTTAGCCGTCCTTGATGTGGAGAGACTCGGAACCTATCTTCCGTCCACGCCAGCTCGGTGGTCAGTGACATCACTGATGACATCACTGATGACATCTCAAATGACATCACTGATGACATCATCTATGTGATAAATTAGTACACCTTTGCACACCCTAATATGACTTTTGATACACCAACTCAAAATTTCAGACGGACATTTTGAAAACCATAGATACTCCAATACCAATAACTACATACCCACTTATTGACTCTTAGGTCTACATGCACCTCCACTCACTCACCTGTACAGTCACTCATACTTACAGTCACTCCGTACAAGACTATCATATGCATTTATACAGATATATAGACACTCACACACTGCCAATCATCCATTGAGGTACTGACACACCTAGTCAGTTTTGCAAATAATTAAACACAGTCCAATTGACTCACCTATACAGTTAAACACACTCAGGTTCACTTACTCATAAAAATACTAAAACATTTTGACACTCTTATTCAATTACTAGTACAAGCACACACTTATCCATACAGCCAGTCCCGCAATCACACACTCTCACATATAGATAGTTATTTACTCTTATACACATATACACTGTGTTTCACATATGTAGTTACTGTCACATGTACAACTGAGATATACATTCAATCACTAACACACCCTTACATACACTCACCCAACCATACAGTCCATCACAGTTGCACTCTTAAAACCATGCACCCATAGAATCACCCACTCACACATCTATGCACAGAGTCACACACACCCCACCCACACATACACTCAGGCACCCATACAGATACTCAGACAACCAATCAATAACCCATAGAGACACTCATATTGCTATTCACAAAACCATGCAGCCGTTTATACACCAACAGATACAGACATTCACACAGTTTAGTCACTAGTCTGCAGTAAGATACATTTAATGACTCACTTATAGAGTCAGTTACGCACCTAGAAAATCACCCATTCACACACTTGTACACCCACTTATTCTTCAACAGGCCTTTCCCTATATATATATTAAACATATTAAAACTGTTCAGAAACACATACTCAATGGATGACGTCATCAGTGATGTCATCAGTGATGTCATTTGAGATGTCATCAGTGATGTCATCAGTGATGTCACTGACCGTGTCATGAGTGATGTAATATGTGATGTCATCAGCAGTGCATTGCGGGGGCGCGAGTTATAGTTAGCTGAACTAACTATAACAGGGGAATTTCTAGGGTTTTGTACGAGGGAAATGTCCAACTAACTATAATGCCCCTGAAACCTATGTTTTTTTCAGTGAATTTCTAAGGTTTTTTAAATGCCAATTCCTAACTATAACGCCCCTGAAACCTTTGGTTTTTTCAGTGAATTTCAAAGGTTTTTTAAATGCCAATTCCTAACTATAACGTGCATGAAACCTATGGTTTTTTCAGTGAATTTCAAAGGTTTTTTAAATGCTAATACCTATCTATAACTTATCTCTGAAGATATCATGAAAAGCATTCTTTTTTAAAAGTAGGGTGCACATTAGTTTTGTGGAAAAGCATCTTTGTGATTGGTTAAGAAAAAGCAGTTTCAACATGGAGTACATATCATAGGATAAAATTTGCTCAGCTCAACCACACCTGCTACTTGCATTTGGAAGGCACTGTTCGAACTTAAAACAATCGTCAACTTTTAACCTGCACATGTCGTTAAATGTTGAGGAAAATGTTACAAAAAAATATCGTAAAGTTTTAAAAAATTGATGAACTTTTAACCTGCACGTATTGTAGAATGTTCTAGAAAGTGTGTTGATAGAATACGTTGCACTTCTGACTTCTATGTGTTGTTGAATATTTAAAAAAACGGTTCATATGGAAAATTAAAAAGAAACCAATAGAGAAGTTTTGAAACCTAAAAGAATCAAGGAACTATCCTAATTTATTCTTTACATGTATTTATGTGTGCAGCAACAAAATTATAGACACAACAGCACTAGGAAAAGGAAGAAGCAGGGAGTGCGGGGAGGAGGGGAGATGGGCAGAATGGCACACATGCACAATTAAGTACAACACACATATAGACTAACAATGGCCAAATTGAAACACACCAACAAGGAGCACAAGTCACACAACCTGCCAACATCACACCACTGAACGAGCATAGAAGTGAAAACCACGCTGCATTCATAGAGGATGTGTACAAAGGCCAGTCGTTGGTGTTGTGGGATGTCTGCGACCGTGGTCATCATGGATGAGATGCCCAGCATGTGGCACATGGTCAAGTTCACTGTGTGTTATGTTGCCAAACGGCTGCTCCTCCCTCCCACAAGCCCCCACACTTTTGTACGGTGAGCTGTTGTATCTCGTGCACTCGTACGGCACGCCATTGTAATGCCTATTTGCGTATCTCCTGCTACATTCCAACTACAACATCACAGTGCCGTTTGGAGGTGGTGCATGCCACTTTACAACATCGACTGCTGCGGCTCTTGTAACAGGCCACACCAGAACACAGAGACACACTTACCGCACTTCCTGTACATGGACATGTCCGAGACACCCCGTTCCCCTTGCTGGATAGGCACACCCCTGCACTGACCTGTGAACGACAGACCAGCACACGCCAGTTGTGCATGCAGGAGGATGCGTACGTAGCTACACATCCAGGCTCACTGCCAACGCTGAGGTGACAGCACACTGTTATGTTGCAGGGCTCGTGCCAATCATGCTAAGACAATGACCACAGGGACACACTTACTAAGATGTGGGTTTGGGGGGCATTGACGGTCCTGCAGTTGTTGAGATGAGTCTTCTGGCCCTCATGGGTATCCCTGTATCATGCTCATTGACTCTATGGCACCTGTGGGTGTTCTGGTGTGGCTCTTGGCTGTGTTCCCTTTCATGGTGCAGGTAGTTGTCCTGCTTAACACCAGCAGAAAGCAGGTGTAAAATCCCTGGTGCTAACGTGTCTTATCGCCGGAATTTGTTTCGCATTGCAATTGGTGTGAAAGTTGTGATATGATTTTTTTCGTGTGCACAACAATATACGAACTGAGCAGTGTATCTCGTCAAGATCCAGCACCTGACGCACTATTGCCAATCAATATAAATACAATGAGATTTTTTAATAGATTTTGTGTATACACTGTAAGTGCAGCCAATACCTCAGTGCAATACAATACAGGATTTTAGTATTTAGAATAAATCGCAAAAGTGCACCTCGTGTCTTTTTGCATGGGAACAGCTACTCTCCATTTCATTATCAGCACTTTAACGGAAGTAAAGTTGAGATAAATCTAACACACTATTCAGAAGTTGGTGCAAACTGCAGATATCACCAGTATTCCAGCGATAAGTGCCCCAAAATTTAACACCATGGTGGACTCCATCAAATAGCAGTAATAAGAACAAGAAAGAGTCACACAGCAGTTGAGAGAACAACCAAAAACATTATTAATTTTTCTTTCAAACTTTATTTTTTATAATAATAAATATATAAACGATAAACTATTTTCAAACTTTATTTTTTATTAACATTAACATAAACAATAAACTAATAAACAAAATGTAACAACAATAATACAAAACAACAAGACGGAACACTCCAGTAGGAACCACGGATGTCGACGACAGACCTGGAAAATCAGAAAGATTGTTAAAAAAACAACAACATGGTATTCTCAACAAAATACCACAAGAAAAAAAATAACAGATATATAAAATGTATACAGCTAACAAAATTTTATAAGTTTAACTTACAAAAACTGTAAATGTTGCCGCTTTAAAATATTTACCGAATTTGAGGAAATTTCTTTGCAGAAGGCACCACGCCCACAACGTTTTTCTTCAGTGGTGAAGAAATGTTTAACTTTTTCCAAGGGGCAAACAAAGACCAATGCCACCTTCTTCATTCGGAAGATTTGCCAAAGAGTTCTGTTACGAGGGGATACTAACAAAAATTCTCGTGCGGCACAGCAAGTATGATGAAACACCTAAGGACCCTTCATCCAAACAATCTTGCACGAGAAGAGTGCAAACAGATGAGAAACACTCCTGTTCTGTATCTGTAAAAAAGAATCACAAATAAATGTATATTAATAACTTTCAAATTTATACTATTCCATTACTGTACAAACACATTTTATATAAAAACTGACTAAGAAACTATAGCCCTGAACCACAAGTGTGACGATCGTTAAAACACTACATGCATAGTGCATACTACTTTGAAGCAGTTCATGCCCTAAAGCCTACCTCACTAAAAGACTACATGCTAACTGACTAAATGATTACAGTACTATAAGGAGACACACTGGGTGAGTGACAGGGTGTTTGCTAGATGAGTATGAATACTAACTAGGGAATTGAAGGTGTGAAACACAACTGTGTAGGTGATTAGAGGACTGCATCCATACTGCATAGGCATTTAAAGCAGTCCATGTGCTAAGGCCTGGCTCACTGCATGACTACTTGGGTACTGACTGAATGATTAGAGTACAGCAAGGAGAGTGCCTAGGTGAATTTATAAGTGCTAGGCTTGTCGCACAGGGAATGGATTAGTACTTGGTACTGAATGGGTCACTAGAGGAGTGCAAAAGCAGTCACAAGTGCTGAACTGTATGGATACTGACAATGAAATTTAAAGTGTGAAAGACAAGTGTCTAGGTGGATAGAAGACTGCATGCATAGTGCATAGGGGTTTGAAACAGTCCATGTGCTAAGGCCTGGCTCAGTGTATGAATACTTAGGCAGTGACTGAATGATTAGAGTACTGCAAAGATAGTATCTTGGTGAATTTATAAGTGTTTGGGTTTTAGCACAGTGAATTGATTAGTACATGGTGCTGAATGGGTCACTAGAGGAGTGCAAATGGAGTGACAGGGTGTTTGCTGGAAGTGAACGGATACTGACTAGGGAATTGAAGGTGTGAAAGACAAGTGTGTAGGTGCTTAGAGGACTGCATGCATAGTGGATAGGGGTTTGAAGAAGTCCATGTGCTAAGACCTGGCTCAGTGCATGAATACTTAGGCAGTGACTGAATCATAAGAGTACTGGAAAGAGAGTGTCTTGGTGAATTTATAAGTGTTTGGGTTTTGGCACAGTGAATGGATTAGTACATACTGTTGAATGGGTCTCTAGAGGACTGCAAAGAAAGTGACAGGATGTTTCCTGGAAGTGTATGGATACTGACAAGGGAATTGAAGGTGTAAAAGACAAGTCTATAGTATGTTAGAACACTACATGCATACTGCATAGACAGTTGAAGCAGTCTATTTGGTACATAGAAACTGACTAAATAATCAGACTACTTCTAGGACAGTGCTTAGGTAAAACTTTCAAATTTTCAGTTCTGCAACAGTGAACAGAATAGTACATGGTACTGCAACTTAGTGTCAAACCCTGACTCATTTTATCAATGCATAAGCAAAGACTAGCTTCTAATGCTACTAAAACTTGACAACATGAGAGGTTTTAGTTATCTGTCAGCAAATACACAATGTTACCAAATGCTTCTCTCACAGTGGTTCTCAAATGCACACAGACTCACAGTGTAATTCTAGACAAGCACCACTATCCCTAGGAGTTTACCAAAAATCATTCACTACTGAGGAAGTGGTAAGCGAACTGTACACAATCTTCATATTTCAGGACTGCACTTTTGTGTCAAAGCCTGACTCATTTAATCAAAGCATAAGCAAAGACTGGCTTCTAATGCTACTAAAACTTCACAACATGACCGGTTTTAACCCCTTCCCCGCTCATGACGGAACCGCTCCGTCATGAGCCACGGTTGCCGTGTGCTCATGACGGAACGGTTCCATCATGACACGACCGTTGGCGGCCGCTCCGCCCACGCGGCGCTGTTTCCCCGCCTGTGCGGGGGGACAACGCAACTGGGCGGAGTCATGACGGAACCGTTCCGTCATGAGCACAGCTCAACTGTGGCTCATGACGGAGCGGCTCCGTCATGAGCACCGGGCCACCGCACTGCCCCCCCCGCACCCCCCAGCGCCGCGGCGGAATTCCCGCCGCGGCGAAGGGGTTAAAACAGGTATATGTCATCAAATACACGATGTTACCAAATGCTTCTCTCACAATCCTTACCCAAATGCACACAGACTCACAGTGTGATTTTAGACAAGCAACACTATCCTAGGAGTTTACCAAAACTCATTCACTACAGTGCAAGTGGTAAGGGAACTGCACACAATCTACATATTTCACAACTGCAATTTACTGTCAATGCCTGACTCATATAATGAAAGCATAAGCCATAACTGTCTTCTAATGCTACTAAAACTTGACAACATGACATGTTTTACAACACTTATCTGTCAGCAAATACACGATGTTACCAAACACTTCTCTCACAGTGGTTCCCAAATGCACACAGACTCACAGTGTGATTCTAGACAAACAACACTATCCCTAGGAGTTTACCAAAACTCATTCACTGCAGTGGAAGTGGTAAAGGAACTGCACACAATCTACATATTTCACGACTACACTTTAATGTCAATGCCTGACTAATTTAATCAACGCATAAGCAAAGACTGGCTTCTAAAGCTACTAAAACTTGACAACATGACAGGTTTTAAAACAGTTATCTGTCAGTAAATACACGATGTTACCAAATGCTTCTCTCACAATCCTTACCCAAATGCACACAGACTCACAGTGTGATTTTAGACAATCAACACTATCCTAGGACTTTACCAAAACTCATTCACTACTGTGGAAGGGGTAAGGGGACTGCACACAATCTACATATTTAAGTACAGCACATCAGTGTCAAAGCATGACTCATTTAATCAACATATAAGCAAAGACTGGATTCTAATGCTACTAAAACTTCACAACATGACAGATTTTAAAACAGTTATCTGTCAGCAAATACATGATGTTACCAAATGATTCTCTCACACTGATCCCAAATACAGACTAACTCACAGTGTGATTCTAGACAAGCACCACTATCCCTATGAGTTTACCAAAACTCATTCACTACAGTGCAAGTGGTAAGGGAACTGCACACAATCTACATATTTGACGACTGCAATATATTGTCAATGCCTGACTCATTTAATGAAAGCATAAGCCATAACTGTCTTCTAATGCTACTAAAACTTGACAACCTGACTGGTTTCAAAACAGTTATCTGTCAGCAAATACACGGTGTTACCAAATGCTTCTCTCACAGTGGTTCCCAAATGCACACAGACTCACTGTGTGATTCTAGACAAACACCACTATCCCTTGCACTATATCAAAACACATTTCTTCATCTAGAAGTAGTACTACATTTTAGTATAGAAACATAACATAACTCATTTCACAAATTCATAAACAATGACTGGTTTCTAATTCTACCAAAATATAAAAACTGCACAGTTATCTGTCTACAAACACATGAAAAACACAAATGCCAATCACAGAATGGTTTCTACATGCACACACATTGTAAAGAAAAAAAGTACTCCCGACACTTTAGCAGGAAAAATACATTAGTCTGATTAAAATCAAAATAGTCTACATACATCCCCTCACAATTAAATAACTCATCTTTCAAGTTCTTTTGTAGATTAAGGAGTATATCAATCACTCACCATATTTTCTTTTACAGAATCTCTGC
This sequence comes from Triturus cristatus, assembly GCF_964204655.1. Classification (NCBI taxonomy): domain Eukaryota; kingdom Metazoa; phylum Chordata; class Amphibia; order Caudata; family Salamandridae; genus Triturus; species Triturus cristatus. The sequence continues at coordinate 554,507,163 of NC_140584.1, forward strand.
ACTGTGCACCTCTCAGCAAAAGCAAAGAATGAAAAAGTTTCCCTTTCATTTTCCACACATATACATGTAAACATCAAATCTCAATCCTTCGCACATAAACTCAAAAGCAAACACACATTTCTATTGGTTAAACATTTCAACCCTTTCCAACTGAAATACATTTCAACCCTTCCCCCAATCTGCCTTCTACCTGTTACCATAGAAACAGGTCATGGAACACTGCATTGAGCTCACAGGTCACAAGTTCAGCACACAATGTTCCTACACAAGACAGGAAGTGTGCTTGACTTTTCAACATATCAGCTTATCATATATAATGTTCCTTACAATCTGTTTTTGTTAACCAATAACAATCATACCTTTAAAAAACAAAAATATATACCCTACCTTTCAGTGTAGAAAGTTGTTATACAACCAATGATTTCTTGTCGTTTTTCAAAAAACATTGCCGTGGATCCGCGAACCCACCGCGAGAGAATCCGTGCATCCAACGCAATAGGATGCGCGCACCGTGCGCGCATTTCGCCGCTTTTTATTTTTTTTAAAAGGGGGGCCAAAGGGGTCCTTCTGGGACCCCCTAAGCAGATCTAGAGGGTCATAGTATTTCCACTCTGCCCCCTTTATATCTTTTACACACTTATTCCCCTTCCATCTTCAGCCTCGCTTCTACCGAGGCAGAAAATGGCCGCCAACAGTTCCTGGTTTCGAATGTAGAGAGACGCTCGACAGCCAATTAGCATTCAGCGCGCGATCGGGAGGGTGCGCGCTCCGTTCGGGGAGGGTGCGCTTACGGTGCAGGTACGGTCCGCGGATCCTCCGCGGCCATAGATATCACTAACTTTTTTACCCTAATTTTCTCAGGCACTACTGAACAGATTCACACCAAATATGCAAAAGGCACGAGTCCGAACTGAGGACTACCTCTTTGCCAAATTTGGTGTCATTCCGTTCAGCGGTTCGGGCTGTAGCTGCGACAACAGATCCTATGAGAAATTGCATGGGGAAAACGCGTTTTGGGCCCCCCCTTTTTTCTCGGCCCCCGCTTCACGGATCACCGCAAAACTTTCAGGGTAGGAGCGGAGCAGAGCTGGCCAAAAGTTTGGCGAATTTCGCGAAGATTCGTCAATCGGCCCCAAAGATATTCCCAATAGAATGTTGCGGATTTCCTATGGAAAATAGGTCCTAACTATAACTATCTACTGGCGACCGCCAGTAGATAATATATATATATATATATATATATATATATATATATATATATATATATATATATATATATATATAACGAAATCCAGCCTAATGGGAAGACACACTAAGAATTCTAGTTCACCTATTCAACCAGACACAAATATGCCCCCCAAAACTAAAACTCCCACTACACAGATGAAGTTAATTTCTATTGCCGCAAAGGCTGAGCGTGCAGAAAGCCCGCTGAGGCTCTACTCCTACAGCCTAGTCCCTCATGCTCTGAGGATGAAGTCGTGGTCCAAAGAGAGGAGGGCCAAGGGGGTATTCGTCAAGCGAGGTCGAATATGGCATGCCAGAGATTAATAAATTCAACTCCAAAGGAAACTTAAGGAGGTAACAAACTATCAGGTCCATGGGAGATGGGAGAAAGCCTGGATAACAATCCTCCAGTGGATAATCAGGAGAACATCCAAGAAAATCCTTCTAGTTTACCTCTGGACAAAGCTAAGGAATACCTGATGTTTCAGAAACCTAAGGCATCTCAATCTCTATTTCAGGCTCCTAAGCAGGATAGTCACGGTGCTAATGATGCACAGATTGTACAGTCTCAGTCTCAATCTTGTCCCGAAATGATCGCCCCGGAACCTCCTTTGCTTTTTCAACCGTTGGTAAACCCCTCACCTCCAGTACCATTATCATCGGAAGTGGCTGAAGCCACCACGGTAATTATTACGGAGTCTGCAATTGGGGCCGGCCCTACTTTCCAGTGCGTTATAAAAAGCATGCTTAATCTTATTCTTGATAAGATTAGGGAAATGAAGGACACACAAGCAACAGAAATTGCAGCACTACGTGCTCGCCTATCTAAAATTGAAGAGGTAGTGGGGGCTTTGCCATCCAGGTTGCAAGAGGCCGAATCTAGAATTTCTCAGTTAGAGGACCAGATGACCTCAATCCAACAGCAGGTCTTAGCTGACAAAGAAACAAAAGAACTTGCTGGAAGTTAAGCTCGAAGAATTAGAGAAACATTCATGGTGGACTAATCTGCGGCTGGTTGGGGTTCAAGAGGGGTGCGAAGGGTCTCAACCAGTACAATGGGATGAGTCCTTTATAAAGGAGACAGTCCTTCCAGAATTCTTATGGGTTCTCACGATCACTCGCGCCCATAGAGTCCCAGCATAGCCCTTCCCTAATTCTAAACTGCCCAGAACTATTCTAGTGAATTTTTCAGATTATCGTCTGAAGGAGCAGATCCTGACTAGGGCAATACAGAAGTAGCAATTTTCATCATGAGAGGTTCCTAACTGTCGCATTTTTTCGGATATGAGTGCAGCGGCAGCACGTTGCCGGAAAGAGTTTGTTAAGCTCGTCTATTTGTTTAAAGCGCAGGGAGCTCACGCGGCTATTGCCCAACAGTCGAAACTTCAAGTTTTGGTTCACGGCAAGTTCCACATGTTCACAAGCCTAGATGAAGCTCAGGAACTTCTGCAGCAAATTATGGAGGATAAGTAAAGGGATTGGACCATTTGATATGAAGGACATTTGTGCTTTCGTTGTTGTTTCTATGTTTCTTTTTTTTCCAGGGTGGGGGGGCGGTGTATCACACCAGGGTGCAACATCATGACACCCGATTTCAAAGGGCCTAATTTTTAGACAGGCAGGGGGTTAGGGGGGCAATTCCCCATCTGCCAGTAGTGGGAAGGGTCACTGGGTTCCGAACGGGTTTGGGTGTGGGTCAGGGCACTGAGGCAGGGTGGTGGTGCAGAAAAAGAAAAAGAGCAGAATTATTTAAAATATCATACTAGAAGGAAGGGTATGTTTACTGAAATTTTGGATCAAAGCAACAGTGTTAATAATGGATAATAATGTCCGCATTATATCGATCAATGTAAATGGCATCTTGAACAAGCAAAAGTATGGTGGATTGGTAAGATGGTTGGCGGCATTCTCTCCCCAAATTTTGTTTTTACAGGAAACTCACCTCAAAACTAATCAGCCTAAATTGTTTATCCCCAAAGGTTTCTCTAAGGCCTATTTTGCTTCAGCCCAGGCAGCAATAAGGGGGGTTGCTATTTATTTTGGACGAGGGATAAACTGGGACATTACTCAAATTCAAAGAGATCCATATGGCAGATGGATTTGGATTGTTGCGAAGGTGAATGGCAATATGTTGAATTTTGTGAATTATTATGCATCAGTTGTAGATGATTTTAATGGTCTTAAAAGCATAAATGATAAAGCTCGAAAAGCGGTGGGCCCAATTATTTTAGGGGTGACTTTTAATTTTATACAAGATCTGCAATTAGATTCATCAAACAAAGCAAAAAAGCAGATGAAACCAGGGACCAAAAAGTTGATTGATGTCATGAAACAGGATCATCAACTGGTTGATCCTTGGCGAAGGGCCCATGGTGTAGCTAAACAGTTTGCCTATTACTCTAGCCAATTTAAGTCCGCTTCACGGATTGATTTCTTTTTGGTGTCACGCTACCTGAGCTGCTTGAATACTGAGATTTTGGCCAATTCTTTCTCAGACCATTCTTTAGTAAAATTCGAAATTAATCTAGTGCTGGGGGAGGAGAAAAATCCAGGTGGCAGATGGATAGACTTCTCTAAACCAATCAACAGTGGATAATGAGTATGCGAGACTTTAGCTATATCTCCCCTGAGGCGGAAGCCGGGGGCCATATTTTCCCTGTTGTTACTTTGCACTATAAAGATTGAATTGTTGGCAGCGTTTTTAAAACTTGTGAATATTTTAACTTGCCTTTTTTAGCTAAGAGACCGGACACTCGTGTGCGCGATATTAGACGCAACGAGGCTCCTGGTACCCGATCCTTCACTCCCGGCTCAGCCGATTAAGGTGCTGACGCAGTGGGGTCAAAGGGCGCTAGCCGCCATCTTACCGGGACAAAACAGGTTGCGGTCTAGCTCTAGGACGCCTCCCGTCCTCCTCGGCAAATTATAAATTCCCATGCCTTCCAGACCGCGCAGCCGAAGGCGCGCCAAAGGCAATCCCGTCTGCGCCCATCCGCGCCGGGTCCGGGCCGTGGGCCAGAACCCCTGGTTCAACCACGCAAGGGGCCCAGATCACCTATTCCTCGGACTCCTTGTTCCAGCTCAGACCAGGACATACTAATGGATGTCCCCACTACGTCCCTGAGTCTGTGATTAGAGATGCTATCATCATATGCCCAGAATGTAAGTGCATCCCTCCATTTATAAATAATTTAAGATATGGAAAGAAGGGAAATGAAACCAAAAATATTGTTGTGGCATTAATTAATGCGCGTTCAGCTGGTAGGCATAGACATGAAATAGCGGATTTAATCCAGGATTATAATATAGATATTTTATTTATGACAGAAACATGGTTGAACGATTCTTCTGACCCGGATTTAGTGATTGCTGTCCCACCGGATTTCTCCATTCAGAGAATGGACAGGCTGGGAAAGAATGGGGGTGGCGTAGCAATAATATCGCGGTCTGAGTTCCCTATAAGAACTAATCCCATTCACTCCTCGTCCTGTGAAGCTCTACATTTTAACATCTTGCTCACACCTACATTTAATCTCAAAGGTATACTTATATACCGGCCACCGGGCCCCCGCAATGATTTTCTGTCTAATTTTTGTTCATTGCTGGAAACCCTAGCTATTGAGGACTCGTGTATGATACTAGGGGATTGGAATTTCCATTTAGATAAAACTGACGATATAGACACGCAAACGCTATTGGCAGACCTGGATGCCTTTGGCCTTTCCTCTGAGATTACCTCATCCACACACGAGGCTGGCCACACGTTGGATGCTATTTTATTTCTCTAATATTAATGGGCTAAAGGTCTCTGATATTCTGCCACTTAAGTGGTCCGACCATCATGCCATATTGGCCGGGATTATCGTCAATTCTGTACATTGTAGGAAGCACGTGCCAAGAAATCAAGAGTACTTTAAAATTTGGAAAGATTTAGACTATGTCGCTTTTAAACAGCACCTAGAAAGATCACGTCCTAAGATTTCCCTAGAAGCTAATACAGCGGCCAATCAATATACCTCCTGGATTGGAAATGCGATTGATACCCTTGTACCTATAAAATCTATATCAAAAAATAGGACGACACCATCTGCCCCATGGTTTAATGAGGAATTAAGGAAAAAAAAGCAGCAATGCAGAACTCAGGAACGTTGTTGGCGTAGATCCTATGACATTGAGAGCAGAAGGAAATACAAAGACACTTTACATTATTATAAAAAAAATGATCAATGAGGCAAAGAAAAAGTTCTATGCACAACAAATAGAGAATGCTAAGAACTCTAGTAAACAACTGTTTGGAGTAGTACAGCAGTTGGCAGGTAAAGTGGTAGATCTAGACCCCCCTCCTCGCAGAGCTTTTGCGACTCTATAGCAAAATTCTTTTTCACTAAAGTAAACGATATTTATGCAGAGTTTGCATCTAAGGTCAATATAGACTACAATCTTTCTAATCATGGGCGGTTGCACTGTTCCTTAGACCAATTTAAAGATATAGATACCGCAAACATGAGGACCATCATACAGCAGATAAAATCGGGATCGGCACTGGATCCCTGCCCTCCAAAAATTCTTCTCCCAGTCTTGGAAACGATTATAGAGACTGTCACCTTAGTCTGTAATACTGTATTTAAAACAGGTATCTATCCAGATAGCCTAAAAAATACGACAATTAAACCTCTTCTTAAGAAACCCTCTTTGCATAAAGAGGAGCTTAAGAACTACAGACCTATTGCAGGACTACCATTCCTGGCAAAAGTGCTTGAGAAGGCTATAAATTCCCAACTGGCAGAATATATAGAACAACATAAATTCCTGGATGACACACAATTCGGCTTCCGGAAGATTCATGGCACGGAGACGGCCTTGATTAAAGCCACAGATGACATCAGAGTCATCAAAGACCAAGGTGGGACAGCAGTAATACTGCTGGACCTCTCGGCGGCTTTCGACACGGTCAATCATTCCATCTTGATTGACCGTGTCAGAAATCTAGGCATTCAAGCAAAAGCCAAGGACCTGCTTGCCTCCTTCTTATCAGGCAGAACACAGGCGGTAACGCTAGGCCCTTTTAAATCTGCAAGCCTGGCGTTGCCTTGTGGGGTTCCGCAGGGCTCATCCCTAAGTCCGACACTATTCAATATCTATGTGTCGGACTTAGCTAGGGTTATTAAACAACACCGGATGAGCCTGACTTCTTATGCGGATGATACCCACCTTGTGCTTGCCATTAAGAACGATGGGGAGGAGGTAGCGGTAAGGTTCCAGGATGGTATGCTGGCAATCAGAGATTGGATGGCAGCGAATTGCCTGAAATTAAATTCTGAGAAGACTGAGGTGATCATCTTTGGGAAACTTTCCCCAGGGTGGTCATCCGTCTGGTGTCCTCCATCTATGGGAACGCTGCCGACTCCGGTATCTAAAGTTAGGAACCTAGGTATCGTCGTCGATGATAAACTTAATTTCGCCTCTCATGCAAATCAGACGGCCTCAACTGCATTTCAGAAACTAAGGATTATTAAAAAAGTCATTCCGTTCCTACCTGACAACGCGGCTAAAACAGTAGTGAGCACTTTAGTTCTCTCATCTTTAGACTACTGCAATGGCCTTTTTGCAAATGCTCAAACTCGGGTGATAGCGAAAATGCAGTCAATCCAGAATGTGGCGGCAAGACTGCTTTCTAAAACCCCCAAATTTGCTTCTATTAGTCAAACCATTAGGGATTATCATTGGCTTACAATCAGGAACAGGATCAAATTTAAGACCTTATGTCTTACTTTTAAAGCCCTAAACAAGCAATGTCCACAAGTTCTTCAAGATCAATTAACCTTATATCAACCCACCAGATCCCTGAGATCGATGATGAGTTTACAAATCATTGTCCCACGCACAAAAACTGTGTCTTGGGGAGACAGACGTTTTGTGGTATCAGCAGCTAGAATGTGGAATATGTTACCACTACACATCAAATTAAGTCAAACTCTCTTTCAGTTCAGGAAATTACTGAAAACTTGGCTATTTAACCAATAACTATGCCTACTGTTTCTGCTATAATTCATCCCCTTTGATTACTGCTGAAAGTCTTAGCGCCAAGACGCCTAAGGGCAAACGTTGCGCTTAATAAATTGTAAAAATAAATAAATAAATAAACAAATAAATTGCTTTCATGGCGGAACAAGCCAGAGAGCGTAAAACTCGAATCAAAGAACTCCAGAAAGCCATTGATGCGGCCTTGGTAAAAAAGAGAGGTTCCTCTAGGGGGGGGGGGGGGGGGGGGACATCCTGCCAAAGAGGAACTAACCAAGGCCAAACAGGAATTGAGGGAGTTTTTTATTATGGAAGAAATAAGTAGTTCAAGAGAATACGAGCAGAGAGTTTACGAAGAAAGCAAAATGGTAGGAAAATTGTTGGCATGGTCAACTAGAGTCTAACAAGAAGCGGCGGTAATTGATGAAGTGGCAATACCTGGGACGCAGATAATAGTTTCTGAAAAAGATAGTGTCTCGAAATTTTTTGTAGATCACTATAAGGATCTCTATTCAACTGACTATCAGATATCTAAACAAGCTATTCAGTGCTACTTTGATGATTTAGTTCTCCCTCAGCTCTCTACAGGACGGAAAGAGGCTCTAATGGCCGAGATTTCAGCAAAAGAAATCTCCAGGGTTTTTGCCTCAATGCCTTGAGGTAAGGCCTGTGGAAATGATGGTCTCCCGATTGAATTTTATAAGGCTTTCTCGGAAGAGTTAGTTCCATTCTTGCTCGAGCTATTCAATCATTTTAAAGCAGGTGGTGACGTTCCAGCGGCTTTTAAAGAATCCTCGATAGTTAGTTTCATAAAGAAGGGAAAAAGTCCTAGGGTGGTCGGCTCTTATAGGCCAATCAGCCTCCAAAATTTAGACTATAAACTACTAATGAAAATACAGGCTAATTGATTCACCTCTGTGGCACAATATGCAATACATACAGATCAATCTGGCTTTACAGTAGGCCGGTCAATGTCGTCAAACACTGGTTATTTGATTCAAGCAATTGACTATTTTAATACCCACCAAACTTCCACAATAATAATGATGGTCGATGCCGAGAAGGCATTCAACCTTGGGAATTGGGGTGCGTTATTTTATGGCCTTGAAAGGTTTGGGTTTCCGGCACAAACTATTACTATGCTCCAGAATATATAAAAAAGGAGCTCAGGCTCAGATTAGGATAAATTCAAAATCAGCAGGCACAATAGATATTAGACGCGGGACCCAGCAGGGGTGCCCCTTGTCGCCAGTTTTATTTACCTTCTTCATAGAACCTCTGGCCGTTAGGATTCGGGATAATATAGACATAAAAACTCCAATAGAGGGGATGTTGAAAATAAAATTATTCGCAGATGACGTCATACTTTGTCTTAGCCCGGGAAAACAAAATATTGATAGGATTTTAAGGGAGCATGCTGAGTTTGAGGCGATTGGTAGATATAAAATCAATCATAAAAAAACAAGCATTGACAGATCCAATAGGTCTCGCTGTTGGGACCTTATAAGTATTTAGTTATGCAGCACAATATCCTTAGTGCAACAACACCAACTGTTGCATGGCTAAACACTTATACGGTCCCAAAGGCGAGACCCATTGGCTATGCCAATGCTTGGTTTCGAAGCTAACAATCCCAAACACCCATGTCTGAAATTTGATTCAGGGCCAGGCACCATTTGTGAAGTTGTCTGTGAATAAGACACTCACACACACCCCTAAAACGCGTCAATAGGAAGACAAGGTTCTAGCCAACTAGTGTTTTTTCCCTCACACTGATGCATGCACATCAATGAAGAAGACCTTCATAGCCAATAGTTAAATCTATCTTCAGGTTAACCTTTGTCTTGCACTGGGAACACACTCCTGGTAAGATGGTATGTTGTGCAAACATATTACTGTCTTCTCTGCTTGCTCTCCTTTTTATTTTGCGTGAGTGCAGGAACGTTTTGTGGCGTTTACATTGCACTGAGAGACTTGAATTTTCCTTTACAGTTGGCGCTATCTTAGGCTACTGACCAATCAGATGTTGTTGAAATCAAGGTGATGTTTTTAAAACACTCAGCTATAGCTGTCTGTTTTTTTTTCTCTGAGTATTATATAGCGCAAACTTGACCCGACGGTATCAGGGCGCTTTTCATGAGCACCAGTTGCGTTACATAAGGACACATTCATTTTTGTTAGGCACAGGGAGATTAAGTGATTTGATTTACCCAGAATCATAGGATGTTGAGAGTCATTGCCGAGACTTGAACTCAGTTCCCCAGATTTGAGGTCCACCAGTCTAGCCCTTAGGAATTTGTTAAATAATACATTTATATAATATATCAAATACATTAATTTATATTGCCCCTGTCTCCTGCACACTTGCAAAAGGACTTCAGGATTTTTGTCCCTGCTAAAAAAATTAAATAAAAAAATAGAAAGAACACAAATGGTACATACTTGTGTAGAGAATGGAAAGGGATGGGCCATGAAAATGCGACAGACATTTCCTACAATGCGTTAGTCCCTTAATGCTGCTCTCTTGTTGAGTAAATGAGGACAGAGCATTCAAAGTAAAGGGAACAAGAGTCACACACTTTTCGTATTTGTTGAGGGAATTTGCACAGTTTGGTTGTCTGTCTGTAAGACTCTGGAGTAAAGGGCAGATGAAGGCACAACCTCTGAAAACAAAGGCAAATATGTTCAACATCAGGGCAGAAGGAGCGAGAAAAAGTGACCTCCGTTTTACTCACTCAGATGCTATGTGACAAGGACAGTCACAATCTGTTAATAAAACTTCAGTCCTTTATGATCGGAGGTCTGTGAACGCGGCTTCGGGTGCAGAGAATGGGGCAAGCAAACAAAGCCAACTAAAGCCTTCCCACCAGAACTAGTAGAATAGATTGGCCCAAAAAAATGGGAAAAGAAAAGCTGTGATGAATGACTACAGATCTGCAGACAGGCCAACTAGGATTGAGACATGAATGCCGAGTATATCGGCCTGACTCTATTAATGACTGGAATGGCTTCAATCACTAGAGAACTCTCCACTTTCGTGAGTGAGTGCCTTGTGTCCTACCCTGAAGATAAGAACATGGTCATTGTCCGACAGTAGCAGACAACAAGTAGTGTAACAGCCTAACCTAAGGATGCTCTTTCAAAACGGTGACTCCAGGTTCAAGACTTCGGAGCTACTTCTTATGTAAAAAGGAAGCATTAAATACAACAGATGGGGCGGTGATGCCCTGAAGCTGTATAAAATTGCATGAACTGCTTGCATATATGGGGACACTCAAAGTGTGAGTCTTATCCTAAGCAAGGACTCAAAGAAGAACGTTTTCCATGAGTGTGTTGCTGAAAAGATTAACATGTAAGTTGCTGCAACGCTTTTAGCTTCTGCTTCACTTCTTTGAAGGATCTCTACATTCACTGTACATATGTGTTGTATTCAAGATATATGTAAACACATGCAGATTCCAGTTTCAAATCAACTACTTATTTAATTTCTCTGCAACGTCAAGCTAGGTTGCCTTTATTGACGTGCAAGGAGTGCTCCAGCATTACATACATACTGGAGGACGAGCTCTTTCATATGAGACTGTGCGTGTACACATGGTACTACGGTACATTTCAGCATCAAGCTACTAGAGGCCCGAAATGCATTTGGTCTGATTCAACTGCATTTCCTGCTTCACGCCGGGGGTAAGAATGATCTTTGAGCTTGTATAATGTGCTGCACTTCTGTAACCTTGAGTCGTTCGCATTGCGTTATATTTGACCCTAAGCTTGGGCAACCGTTTTCTGTGTGTTTTGGACTGGTATATCCGCACTGTATTGGTGGTTGTTAATGTTTCAGTGACTTCTGAGCTAGGAACCGAGGCTGAGCACCACCTTCCAGCACCCATAACCTTAGCGCACTTAGGTCCCCGGTTACCACAGAGGGGTGGGATACAGGGGGGCAGGAAGGGGTGAGGGAAACACACAGGGATGGAGAAGCAGAGCAGCACTGGGAGGGGAACAGAAGGCACAGAGAGTAAGGGGGGCTGAAGGCTCAGAGGGTGACAAAAGAGACTGCTCCTTAAAAGCGGCGGATACCTTACAGCACAGCGGACAAGGGAAACCATGAATATAGGGGCAAACCACCCAGAGGGTAAGGGGAAACTAAGCCACAGTGGACAAAGGTGAGGGCGGCTGCAGGTACAGGCAGGAGCAGGTTAAGTGTGTAAGGGCAGCAGGAGCACCAAAGGTAGGTCCCGCAGTAAGCACAGAGGGTAAGGGCAGAAACATGCACAGAGGGGAATAAAAAGTCCAGAGATCCTTAAAACGCATTGGTAGAATACAACGCAGCGGGGCAAGAAAGAGCTCAGTGCATATGGGCAACGGCACGCCCAGCAGCTACAGGGAAAAGCAAAATAAAATAAAACATTTTAAAAAACACGCGAGTGGTGCGCGCGCGGCTGAAAAAGTGAAAGCAACAAGCCTGGGAGTTTAATTTAAAAAAGGCACGCGAGTGGCAGCAGCGGCAAAATTGAAAGTGTTCACGCTCCAGATGGCGCCTCGTGCGCTGAAAGCTGCCGGCTGCTCGCATGCACGCGCGCGTAACCGCAAGCGCTAGGCCAGCAAAAGCGTGTGGTAGCACTTTGAAAAATCCACTTACTAAATGTCTGGCAGGGCGGCGCATGCGCTGGCTCAGGAGAGACCTAAAAAGTATTGGCGTTAAATGTCTGCTGTAATTTTCTCCCAGACAATTTAAAACAACAAGCACATTCTCCTGAGCCGATTCACTATCTGGGAATTTATGTCTCAAACCAATATGCGGATTTATTTAGGTTAAATTATGAAGCAACACTGAGTAAAATTAAAGATCTATTGGGAAAGTGGATTCTTCTTCCCCTTACTTTGATAGGGCGTGTTGCTCTAATAAAGATGTCAGTACTACCCTTACTAATTTTTCTTTTTTCAAATATCCCGATCAAAGTGAATGCAGTTTATTTTAGAGAATTGGAAAAAATAATTTGCTAGTTTATTTGGAATAAAAAAGCGCCAATGTTAAAACTATCAATCCTTCAAATTGATACTAGCTGGGGTGGGCTGGCACTCACCCATATTTGTACTTATTATGAAGCAGCATTTATGCATATAGTAGTTTGGCTGCTTGATAATAGGGGATCTTTGGATAGCTTTTTCCTCAGTAAGATGGTCCAAGAAGCCGGAACTCAGCTTCCGGTCTTCTTAAAATCTTCCAAACTTCCTAAAAAAGTAAGATACAAGACACTTCAAGCACTTTCTAATAGACTTCAGAAATGTTATTCTCAAAAGGCCCAGTCTTCGGGATTCGAATATCTGGGCTTGACAGAGGCCAGAAGTTTGGGCCTTTACATTCGCAATAGTCATGTTAAACTTTGGGAATTAAAAGGTTTTAAAGAGCTAAGCCACTTTATAATAGGAGGTAGATGTATTAACTGGGAGGAGGTTCAGGCTAGATGTGGTATGCAGAGCAGGTTACTCTTTTTTAGCTTCCTCCAGGTTAGATCACTGATAAATAAATATATAACCCCCGGAAATACAGGTACCCCCTCGGTCCTTGCTGCTGTGTGTATAACTAAACTGCGAGGTATAGGGAATTGGTATTGAGTTTTTCGACATCAAGGGGAGCAGCCCCTAGTCGTTACCAATTTTCTGGAAAAAATAAAACACGAATTGTCTTGCACTTTTTCAATTAGAGAGTGGCAAATTATTTCCCAACATGGCAGTAAGGCTCTGAGAGCGGCATACTTCAAAAGAATGGCGTTTCTGTCCAGATGGACGGCTTACTATACCCCAGATGCTTTGCATAAAATATATCCCGAGGTTGAAAATAACTGTTTTCATTGCCAGCAGGTTGGGGAGGGTGGCTGGTTACATGTTTCTTGCACATGCTCAAGGTTGACCCAGTTCTGGGTGAAAATGTGTGCTGAGCTCAGCCGTGCCCTCGGGAGCAATATACAACGTGAGCCGGAGGTGGCATTGTTTGGTTTATTAAAACAGAGCCTAAACCAGGTTTTAACAAGAGGGGGGAAATGTTTTTATCAATCTCCTTCTTGGTGGCACATTCACTGATTCTCCAGAACTGGAAAACAACTAAAGCTCCGACCTTTCTCGAATGGTATAATAAAATGAAACGAGTAAGAATTTATGAAGAAGCTTATGCGAAAGGGTGGGAGTTATTAGAAAATTTATTTTAGTTTGGAAATATTTTGATCAAATGGAAAGGGATCTCCAGGGGTAACATTTCTGTGGAATTTATGGCACTTTAGCACTGGCACTTTAGTCTATATGAAATGATCTTTTTCGAATAGATATCATTTGTGATGATTATATTTTCTCTTTATAGAAAAGGATTGTTTAGTACGAATTGTTTAGTATGAATTGAATTTTGATCTAATGAAAAAGGAGGTCTAGTGGTAACATATCCATTGGTTCTATAGCAATTTAGAACTTGCACTTTAGTTTATATGAAATTATCTTTTTCAATTAAATAATATCTGTGATGTTCACATTTTTTTTTAATCAAAATAATTGTTTTGTATGAATTATATTTTGGATATAATGGAAAAGGATTTCCAGGGATATCATGTCTGCTCGATCTATGTCATTTTTAGTACTCACACCTTAGTTTTTATGAAATTATCTTTCTCTAATACATATCATTTGTGATGTTTATATTTCCTCTTTAAAGAAAAGAATTGTATAGTATGAACGGAATTTTGATCTAATGGAAAAGGATTTCTAGGGGTAACATATCCGTTGGTCCTATCGCACTTTAGCACTTGCACTTTAGTTAATATGAAATGATCTTTTTCAATTATATAATATTTGTGATGTTTGTATTTCCTTTTTAATCAATAGGATTGTTCAGTATGAATTGTATTTTGATTAAATGGAAAAGGATTTCCAGGAAACATATCTGTCGGATCTATGGCACTTTAGCACTTGCACTTTAGAGTATATGAAATGATCTCTTTCTAGTACATAAATATTTGTGATGATTACATTTTTTCTCTAATGAAAAGGATTGCATAGTATCAATTGCATTAGTATATCTATTTTTATGTTTAACTGCCTTCTTCTATTTCTTTTATTCTGCTCAAAAAATATTTAACCCCTTCCATGCTGCGCAGATTCCGCCGCTGTGCTGACGGAATCTTGCGCGGGCGTGGTCATGACGGAACGGTTCCGTCATGAGCACAGCTCAACCGTGGCTCATGACGGAACCGTTCCGTCATGAGCACCGAAGGGGTTAAACAAAAAAAAGAGAGTAGAGTTAGTTGGAGGATAAAGATGAGAGGAGTGAAGTGAAGTGAAGGATGGATAGAAAAGAAACAGGTTGAATGCGTGACTCAGAGACCCACAAGCAAAGGAGAAGCTTGTGTCAGAAGTGCAGCAGCACTGGTGCCTAGAGGAGTGAAGGCCTCACTACTAGAATTATGGCTATCTTTTAAAGTGGCGCAAGGGATCAAGTTGGTCCCTTTTCTCTGCTCACAGTGGGTCTCATGATACCCTTACTATGCCACTACTTCTCAGGGAGATAGTCTGGGTCTACAGGAGCGCAGAAATTAATTGTCACCCAACAGAGGCAGTTACACAATATCCAGCCCAATGCTTATCTTTTATATAAAAAGAAAGTACATTAAATTATACAGTACAAATAAATACTAGATTGTTTAATTGGAATTGCAGTAACAGAGTTGTAATCTGTTTACGATCTACAGTCAGCACTACATGCTTCCTGCTGGTACTCTCCCCACTCTGAAAATCTAATGGCTACAGACTGCGATATACTGAGGCGATAGGCATGAACTTGGCACTGCTATAGATTACTTCATTTTTACCCCTAACGTTTTGATGCCCAATTCAGTTTAGCAGTTCTCACCCCAAGAGCAGAAATTCTCATGCCTACTAGATTCCACGGTGTGCCTGCGTTCCCTTGTTCTGTTCACACTATAATCCCCAATCTGCCTGTTTGATGTTGTTGCAGATTGCATTGTGTAGCAGGCATAGCCCACATCCTGGCCTTTCACAGTCCCCATACTGGACAGCTCCTCACTGCCAGGGCCACAGCATGACATCCCATCAGAAGAGGATTCAGTGGACAAGATCGACATGGCTGGTATTGCTTGGCAGCACAATATCTTTGAAGGTTGTGGACCTTCCGGCCGACTGCAGATGGGGATTCAGGCAATTTGGTTGTGGCCTCCGGGATGATTAGTCAGTAGTGATGTGTCTTCAGGAGATGCGGTCTCCCAGGCCGATTGGTCTTCACTTGAACACAGACATTGCTCCTGTCCTCAGATGATGGCAGTGGTCAACAAGCTTGTGGGCCCAAAGTGGTTGCCTGCTGACACAATGGTTCCTGTGCTTGTGCTCCAGCGGAAAGGGCAAATATACATAATCTCCCTATGTCACAGACTCGTTTTCACACTAACTCATTCATTCATTCATTCATTGGTGGGGCTCATAACACCAACACTCATACGTCTCACCCGAATCTGTACACAGGACAAAAAGCTCTGGACATGTGGGAGGTACCTTGTCACCTGTCGGGAGTTATTCCCTTTACATTATATACATTATAAACATCTGCACCTATCGAATCCTGACTTTGACATCAAGGCACTCCACCACTTGTTCGATGGACCAAATTAGTTGGACTGGTTGATGGTGATTTAGAAGCAGCTAAAACACAATTGTAAGTCTTGGAAACATTTAATTAATGCATCAGTACCTAATTAAAGTACCGCAAACTCACTTCTTATTAATCTAAGTTTTGTTATCTGATTTAGTTCACTCTGCATTAGCATTTAAGATCTATAGTTCATTACATAATTTGTTTATTTCAAGAAGACATATCTCTTTAGGACATCTGCATAAGTTTGCATGGCATTATATTTACCAAATCTCATAAATTGTAGACCCTCCAATCACACAGATGATGGTTCAAGTCTCTGCGACAATCTCCAGGATAAACTGTTCAGTTCACTGCAAAGATCAAAACCCTTCAGATAGAATTGTTCTCTCGTATCCCAAGATACCCAGGTAAACCATGGAAAATCTCTGTCAGTTCAACGCAGACCCAATGCCAAACGATTCTCCCAACGAACCAAACCCCCTCTGACAGACCACTGTCTTTTATATCCTTTTCGCTCTTAACTTTAGGTCAATGTGCAACAATTTAGGGGTAGCAAGTGTTCTGATTGGCTAATCCAATTCAATTTTGCAAGTTCTTCAAATGTTCTCATGTTCGCCTGTTTTCCCATGAGACCTGGCATGGCAACGTTCAATTGTATATCTTTTTGGAAATTCACAGGCAAAAGTTCCGAAGTAAAAACAAGCAAGCCTCCTCGTACAGGTTCGTCATTGTCCCCTCAATCGTTCACACTATTCAGGGTTTGGCAGTCCCCCATGTTCCTATCCTTGACAAGGAACACTCAGGTTTGTGGTTGAGGTCACTTGGCGATCTCCAGAGCAATTCGATTCTGCGCAGTAGTCATCGCGCTCACATGACGGAGGCACTCTCGGATCTCCATCTTAAGTACTGCGGCCTAGTAGGCCCGAATGCCAACTTAAGTAAAACAAACATAACAGCGATTAGAATATAGGAATGAAGATTCTAATGTTTAAACCCACACTAATCCCAATGTATATTAGTGTTTCCTTGCTTACAGCAACATTTAAAACAATAATACTCACTATTCCGCATTGCTGAAAGCACAAACCATCACAAAAGCGACATGAATCATGCAATTCTATATTTTGCCATGTTCTAAAGTTAGTTTGCATACCACAGTTAATTATTTTAATTGTTTTGCCATGAAATTAGCATTTTAGCCCCACGTATATCTCATGTTTATCAAGGTACAAAAGTTGATTAGTCGTTCCATTCCACACTAGTTAGTACAATTCAATATTTATTATTTTTAAGTAATTAATTTCATGCAAATAGAGGAGGTATAAAAAATGTTCTTTTACCTGCTCCATCAATCCCCCTTTGGTGATTTTTAACATCACCACAAATCACAATAAAATGTCAAATTTTCTATGGAAATGGTTACTCAGTTCCCTTGTATTTGTTATGTTACATCATAGTGTTTCCCATCTCATTCTCTCTCGTTTTCTTATACATGTTGTCTTTCAATTCTTCTAGTGCTATATCTTCTACTTCTCTTCCTCTTATTTCCTTCTCCTTTCTTTTCTTAATTTCTCTTTTTATCTTATTTTGTAATTTTCTTCTTTTTATACACACACATCCTAATTTTAATATCAATACCACTATTATCACACAAGTCACTTGTATTAGTATTTAACCCACAAAGGAGCTACCTAATTTTGTTAATAAACTCTTTATAGTAGAAAAACTTTTACCAAGTTTCTCCCAAACACTTTCAATGTCCAGCGGAACAATTTCCTCATGCAAATCAGTTATATTTTTAATATATTTCTTTAAGTTTTGACTTTCGTCAGGAATGATGTACCTTCAGCATTCCACAGAGTCCTCCCTCTTTGGTCAATATAATATCAAGGGCAAGTCGATTTTGCATAATCATGGCTCTCATGGCAACCATTTCGGTATTCCCCATTAAGAACCCTCCAGCTGTGCTTGTCGATAAGCGATCTACAACTGTGGACAACTTTCTAATTATGTGGGCATTCAGAGATATTCCAACGGCTGGTATCAGTGCGCCAAAATATCCCCAATAATTTCTGACCAACTCTCCCTTCTTCTATGTGTTAGTTGTCTACCTACTGTGTGCAAACCGTCCTCTCCCTTTCCTAAATGAAATATTTTCGGGAGGACCAGGCCTAAGCAGCATGTGCCATACCAATGGTCCGGCAACCTACAATAAGCCCTGTTCCCACAGATGTAATATATTCCAGGGAATACCGGATCATTTCCTCCTTTAAATCCCCATCCTCCCATGATTTTATATAAGTCATGGCATTCACTTGCACCTACAAAATAATTATCATAACCAGTGTTATCTCTACTGATGCACAATTTTCCTCTCCGAGGCCAATCTAAAGCCATTGCGGGATTTGTTTCTCCCTTCAAATGGTTTTCCTTCTCAGCATCCCAGAATGTTGTTTCCATCTTTTCCCCAGACACTTTTCTTTGCATTTTAGCTCTCCTCTTCTCTACCATGTTCAAGAGTATTTTCTCTTCTTTTCTCAGACTACATGTAAGATTATTCTTAAACACTTCTTCTAAAGTTAATTCCCTTGTTTCCAAGAAACATTCACCTAATATTTTACCAGGAATCACCTTGTTTAGTTCGGGAACTACAGGTATCTGTGAGAAAACATTATCTACATCCGTATATTAGTATTCTAAGTTCCCTGTTTTGTAAAACAAACTGGCTAATACACTACAAGTTATCCCATATGTCAAAGGAAGATGATGATAGGTGACACCTTCTGACACGGACTCAGGTAACTGCATGCAAACATATCAGTCTCTAACTTCCCTAGTCTTTACATATTCGTACAGTAACTTTGAAAA
Organism: Triturus cristatus; assembly: GCF_964204655.1. NCBI lineage: Eukaryota > Metazoa > Chordata > Amphibia > Caudata > Salamandridae > Triturus > Triturus cristatus. The sequence goes on from NC_140584.1 coordinate 554,525,929, forward strand.
GACATTATTAGAAAAATCATTTATGGACTTCTCTCTGTGAAATTCGGATCTATCTACCAGTTCAGTAACATGGATATTATCAATCTTTCCTTTATTAGTCCTGTTCTCAGTGTGTTTTTGTACGTCTTCAAATGTTACTCAAAGTGAAATGGTTATTGCTAATATGATCCAAACAAGCATTAGTAATCCTGTACAACAAAAACACATTTATAGCATCTTCGGAGAAACCCACATGTAGGTTTTCTACCTTCTGTGTTTGCCATTTCGGAAATGATCAGTGTCTTTTGACTTAGCCTCTTTCCACACACTATTTACTTTTGTCTAACCTAAGGCTTCGATTGCCTACTCGGTTCTTTCGGGTCACTTGTCTTGTCCAGAGTTATAATTCCTTATGTCTTGTTTTGTCATTTCAATCCATACATGGATCATCTTTGTCTCTGTTCTCACAATCTTGGTTCAGAACTTCCTGATCATCTGTCTCTTTTCTGATATCAGATAAGATAACTCTCAGGATTTCCGAATCTTCTTCTTCTTCAACCACTTCATGCACAGTCACTCCTAGACTTTCTTGGCTATCTGCTTCCACTTGTATATCAGGAAGTGCCACATACGTCCATTCCGGTGACTTGTACTTCTGGTTCAGTTTCTTTATGCTCTTTGCTCCTCGCAGGTGTGTCGGATCTGTGTCTTCTGATTTTTCTTGACTAGACTCTTCATTCACTTGTTCAGCATTGGAAGATTTTCTTCTCGTTAATCGATATCTCAATCTTTTAAGTTTGTTAGGCCAAACTTCTTCTCTTGACAGCCTCTTTAACTTCGTCTCTTTCTCTTCACGCTCCAATTTCAAACTCTTTTCCATAAAGTTCTTCCTCCTTTACTTTCTTCTTCACTCTCTTCGGATTCAGTATTGGTCTTGCTTTTATTTTCTTTGGATTCTGTTCTCAGGACCTCAGGTTCACTACCTGCATTTATCCCTCCTCGTGTTTCTTCCATGCAATCTTCCTGCTGACTAACTGTCCCTTTCTCTACCTGGATGTGTGTCGTCCCTATACATCCTCGGGGGTCTCCTGCAATGATCTAACCCTCACTCTCTGTATCTAATTCCTCACCTTCTATTGCTATGATTTCAGGGGGAACTTCTCTTGTGCTTGTACTCTGTACTTCTCTATCAAAGATTTCTAGTTCAGTTTCTCCAGTATTCTCACTTATCTTTTCTTGTATTCCCACTTGTTCTGTCTCTGATTCAGAGCTGGTATCGGAAATTTCCAGTCGTCTCCGTAGTGGTATATTCTCCTGCCCTACAACTTGGCTCAAACCCGCTTCTCCTGCTCTTGCGGTTTGTCTTGTTCTTGTTTCTTCTGATTCTGACTCAGAACTGGTGTCAGACTCTTCCAACTGCTCTTCTTCAGATTGATTTACAGGGCCAGGTACTCGGAGAGTGTGACTAGCATGCATCCAATTCTTTACCTTGGCACACTTCACAGCAGTCGTCGTGGTCAAAATCACTTGGCGTGGTTTCCCCCGACCGTGAAACCAGACAATTTCTCCTTCTGTGTACTTTCATGCGTACTCAGTCTCCAGGACTCAAGTCATGAGCTGGCTTCTTTTCAAGGGTGGTCGCATCTGGTCCAGCCTGATGAAACACAGAATGAACTGTATCAGCCAACCCCTTGCAATAATCCAAAACGAAGTCATCAGGTATAGGCAGCAGTTTGTTGACAGGAATGAAAACATGTCTCATTGCTCTACCCATGATAATTTCATGGGGGCTCAGGCCGGTGCTCCTATCAGGAATTGACCTAATAGCCATGAGCACATGAAGCAAGACATCCGGCCATTTTAGACCTGTGGCCAAACACATTTTCCCCAATCTGTTCTTTATGGTGCCATTCATTTGTTCCACTACTCCAGAAGCTGGTCGATAGGCACAATGTAGTTTTTGTTGTACATTCAATGCTTCGCAAATCAATTTTATAATCTCATTTTGGAAATGCTTTCCTCTATCTGATTCAATCGTTACTGGGAAACTAGGAATGAACTCTCTCAATAGAAGTTTTGCAACTGTAGCTCCATCACTCCTTCTGGTCAGGTAAGCCTCCACCCAACGTGAAAACAGGCAGACAATCACTAGGACATATCTTAGCCGGTTACATGGGGGCATTTCAGTGAAATCAATCTGCATTCTAGTGAAAGGACCTCCCTCCCGTCCTATGGTTCCCAAACTCATCACTGTTTTCCTTCCTGGATTATACTACTGGCATATAAGGCATCGTTGACAAAGGCTCTCTGCTATAAGCCGAAACTTTGCATTATACTAGGTCTGTTTGAAAAGTCTAATCATGGGATCCCTGCCTATGTGCGCCCGCCCATGGTACATCCGTGCTATAGTAGAGATCATGCTATCAGGAATTACTGGTCTTCCATCACGATAAACCCAAACTCTGTCTACTTCTCGTGGTGCGCATCCTGATTTTATCCACGGTTTCTTTTCTTCTTCTCCTGCCTCTTCCTGTAACTGCCTCACCTCATCCCATGTACTCACAGTGTTAGCAAAAAGCAAGGGACATGACTCCATTTCCTTTTCCCGATTCCTGTTTAAGGAATTCTGATTCTGTCATTTGCAAACCCATTGCCAGCTGACACATAGTCCGTTCCCTTTGAATGGGCCGCACATTTTATAACTGCGATTTGCTTGGGCAGCTGTATCGCCTCAAGTAATTTTCCGACCATTTCTGCATTTCTGATTGGAGTTCCACTTGACATCAAGATACCTCTTTGGGACCAAATCTGCCCAAAGTCATGCACCACTCCAAACCCATACTGGCTGTCATTGACTACAGTGACTCGCAGATTCTTTCCCAACTTGCATGCTCTAATCAGTGCAAACAACACAGCCGCTACAGTACATACAGCATATGCAGCGCTCAAAATCCCTTCTCTAATTCTCAGACATTACCCGTCCACAAACATCACATAGTCACTTTCTTTCAGAGGGACATCTTTTATGTCCGGATGTGGTTTGGTGCAGAAATCAAGCCCTTCCAAACAGTCATTATCCACATCGTCCTTCACTTCCACATTCACAGCATCAGGTAGTAATGTTGATGGGTTTACATTAAGGCACCTTACAAGGCTCACATTTGTGGAACATAAAATGACCTTTTCATATTTAGTTAGACGACTATGCGTCATAAACTGTGTTCGGCTCCTGGTCAAAAGGATGGCAACAATCATGAGGTACAAACACTCTCACAGGATATCCCATTACGATTCCTTCACTCTGTTCCAAACTCTTACATGTAGCAGCCACAGCTTTCAAACAACCAGGCAAAGCTACGGCTACGGGATCTAGTACAGCTGAAAAATATGTGATTGGTCGTCTTATTCTTCCATGCCTTTGTACCAACACAGAAAGTGCACATCTATCTCTCTCACTGGAATAGAGCTCGAATTCTTTTTCGTAATCAGGCATTCCAAGAGCTGGTGCTTCACACAAGCTGTCTCTCAATTGTCTAAAAGCTTTCATCTCCTCTTTATTCAGTTCAAGGGGATCTTTCACATCACTTTTTGTCAAGCATACCAATGGTTTCGCAATCAGCGAAAGGTTGCTGATCTACTGGTGACAATATCCCACCATTCCAAGAAACATTCTAACTTCTCTCTGTGTCATTGGTGCTCTCATTCCTTTTATTATTCTGATCCTGTCCACAGTCACTTCTCTCAGACCCTTTTCGGTCTTATGACCTAAGTATTTTACCTCTTTTTGACAAAACTGTAACTTCGATGGGGATACTTTGAGTCCTCCATCCGCCAAATGATTTAACAGGGCAACTGTGTCCACCACACATGCCTCTCGTGTCTTCGATGCCACCAATAGGTCATCGATGTATTGCACGAGCATTGAACTTTCGGGCATTTTAAAATCTTCCAAGGACTTCTTTAGAATCTGATTAAATATTGATGGACTTTCTGTATACCCCTGTGGGATACAGCACCACGGCAAAATACGCTCGCCGAACCGGAACGCAAAAAATTGTTGGCTATCAGGGTGCAATGGTATAGAAAAGAAAGCATGACAGAAGTCGATGACTGTGTACCATTCCGCATCATGGGGAATCTGATATAGGATTACCGAAGGGTTCGGTACAATGGGACAGCATGGAACAACAATTTTATTCACTTTTCTCAAATCCTGCACTATCCTAAAAGTCCCATTCGGTTTCTTTAAACCCATGATCGGAGAATTACATAGACTACTCATTATTTCTCTCAAAATTCCTTGCTCAATCATTCTGTCAATTACAGGCGTTACTCCTGCAATGATTTCTGGTGTCAGTTTATACTGAGGAATATTCGGGTAACTCAATCCTTCTTTTACAATTATTTTCACAGGATCTACTCTTTTCATCAATCCAATATCTTCTCCTGTGAAATCCCATACTTCGGGTTTTACTGTTTTCTTCAACTCTTGAGGCAATCCCTCTGGATCAAATACAACAAATGCCTCAGTGATTTCAGGTCCTAAGTTTGCCATTGTAATTCTATACAGTACATCTTCATCAGGAGTTTCAAAAGCTATGCCACCAGGGGTACAGAAAATAGTGCAATTCATTTTGCACAACAAATCTCTCCCCAACAGATTCACAGGGCTGGTGTCACACACGACAAATCGATGCATGTCGGTGAATTTCCCTATTTTAACCTTAACAGGATCTGTACGATAAGTTTTTATCTGTCCATTTGAGACTCCAACTACCTGGATTGTTTCAGAGAGAGGAAGATTTTTAACGTCAGCTGATCTAACAGTCGAACGAGTAGCACCAGTATCCACTAGGAAAGTAATGTTTTCATAATTTACCTTTCCATCCACAAAGGGTCCTGTCTAGTCTACCTCTAGAGTTGCACCAAGTACGCACTCCTCTCCTCGGCACCGTCAATAATTCTCTTCTGACTCTCATCACGATGCAGCCAATACTGCGAAACAGCACTAGCGCGCGGTAGCTTTGTTAACTGTTCCTTGGAGTAGAATCCTGTCTCATTACTGTATATCTGAGGATTTACGCTATGCGGAAAAGGTGGTTTTGGCACCTGACACTGTTGGGTAACAACCTGCTGCTGTCGCGGCTGCTAACTACTCACCTCATTCTGCACCTGTGGATTCAGTGATGCATTATCACCATTAGCTCTCGGTGGCAATTTACACTCGGATTACCAATGCCCTAATTTTTCGCAATTATGACATGGCCACTTCTTTTTAGCTTCCTCTAGGCTGATTTGTCCCTTTCCTTTCCCAATATTAGGTTTTTGTTTAACTTGGCCCATGCTATTAGCTTGCTCAATCAGCTGAGCTTCTTGTCTTTCGGCTACCTTAACTTGTGCCCACATTGCCTTTTCTTTCAGTTTACGTTGTTTAGCTTCAATTTCATCACTAAAATATTTTGCATGTCGTAACACTTCATCTATCTTTTTATTCTGCCAATCTACTGTATGTTGTTTGATCATTTCACTAACCTCAGGCCTTAAACCATAGACAAATCTATACACAAAATGACTCAGTTCCTTCTTACTTAATTTCTCATTCCCCACTATATTGTTTAAAAGCCAACAGCAACCTTTCATAGTATGCATGAACCGATTCTTTAGCCTCTTGGTGAGTTCTGTCAATTTTTACCCAGTCCGTTTCCTTTGGAGGCACTTTATTTTCCAAAAAGTAATTACCTGGTCATATTTTTTCATTACTTCTGGATCAGGTGCTCCCGTCTTTGCATCCCTAGGATACTCTTGAGCTGGCCAATCTATTGTAACTTTACATTCTGCCCATAAATCTGCAGGTACAATTATATCAAAAAGACCGTTCAGATCTATCCACAACACTTTCAACAGCTTAACAAATCTTTCTACCTGTCGGTACCATTTAACTGGTTTTTCTCTTAACCTCAGAAAATCATTAGTAAATGACAAAATATCCTGTCTAGTCCAAGGAACATGTACATAACCTCCTCCTGGGATTTCCCTCATGGGACATTCCATTACCACTGGCTTTTTTTCTCTCACTGGAAATGCTGAAAAAAGCCTTATCTGCCGTCTCCTCTCTCTTTCGGAACCATCTACTTTTCCACCTATCTACATCACCCCATTTCCTTAGCAAGGCAATCAGTTCTTTAATTTGAGTCAATCTCCCTGTAGTATTCAAATTTTCAATATCCTTTTCGGAAAACCTATACGGTTTCTGTAATGATCTTATTTTCTCAAAGTCAATACCCATTTCACTCGCTGTCTCTTCCAATTTCTCATGCAAAGTTCTCGCTCTCCAAGTTATACTTTTGCAGAGGAACATTAGCTCCTCATCCTGTTATGCTTTTAATTTTTCAGTTGGAATTGTTCCTACGATTAACTCTTCTAATGTGACCTTTAATTTCGCTACATCTAAAGGTTGTGGTTCTGTATCCTTTCGCTGTAAACTTCTTAACCAATCACTTAATTCTTCAGAAGTGGGACCTACAGGGGTTGTCTCGCTTCTTATTTTATCCGTATTCCTCTCTGGGGTTTCTGTTGCTGATTCTGTTGTCATGAGTGTCTTACTTGCTGGACTTCGATTTATAGTCAATATTTTAGGAGTACTTAACCCTGATGTTCCTGACATATTTTCCCAAGCATTCCCTCCAGATCCACTTCTTTCTTTCTCTATTTGTCTACCGCAATTGTAGGGAACTGTTAAACAATGCTCACTATCTTTCTGTTTATCAAAGACAGGCGTCACCGGTCCTATAGTTACAGGTACGGTCACTGCTTCCATATTTTTGGTTAATTCTCTAATTTTCTCAGTTAATTCCAGAGTAGTTCTAGCTAACTCAACTGAATTTTCATTTCTGGTTCTAACGGGTTGTGGCATTTCGGAATCTTTAAATGGATGAATTTTTCCCAAATTAGGTGGCGTTTGCTCAAGATTTTCATTTATCATGGTTTCCTTTACCGGCGCACTCGGCGTCAGCAACATAGAATTCGGTTGATAAGGGGGAGGATTTGTATAAAACATGTCCTCCAGCACTTCATCTTCTGATTCACTCACTCCATATCTATAACCTTCTGACCCTGTGCCATTTCTCTTTTCTGTACACTTTCTGCCACCTGTCTCTTCAGTATTTCTCAGAGGAAACATACCATCAGTCATATTCGCATTCCGCCATCTTCTCATTCTGTCATCATGACTTTCCTGACCACAATGTCTACCAAACATGTAATTATACCTTCTTCCACTCCGATGCCTTTCCCGGTCATACATCTCTTCTTCCCACTCTGTCAAAGTCTCAAACTGAGTAGGTTTGGGTTTCGGTTCTAACCTCATCATTCTTTCTCTTAAATTTCTTAATACAGCCAAACTAAATGAACAACTTTCTGGAAACGCTAGTACTCCATCATCTTTGGTATACTTTGCCCAATTCTCCAACCAAATACATGTATGGTACCCATATTTCGCTACCACAAAAGATGCAGGTGATTTTGGTGGAGGAAGTATCTGTCCTTCCCTAGTCACAATCGGCTTATCCTTCTTAAATAGATTTTTAATTTTCCCAAACCATGATTTTTTCTCTTTTTCAGGTGAATCGTAATACATCATTTTTATCTTTTCCAAAGTTCTTAATCACTAGACTTTGTAACTCACTTCTTTTCACAGCTTCTCCGTATGCTGTCCAATCCCAGCGCGACTCACACTATCGCACCAATCCTGTGCATCTACGTCACTCCTGAAGCTCTCCAATCCTAGCGCGACTCACACTAACGCACCAATCAGTGAAAGCTTCGTCTCTTTACAGCTGACCAATCCCAGCGCGGTCTTTCTGACGTCAGCTTTTCTCACTACTCCTGCCTCTGCTGACCCCTCCTTTACAAATTTTATCGGTAAACGTTGTCTTACGTTTTCTTTTAATTAAAATCTGTTAGTAACAACATAAAACATTTCCATTGCCTGTTTCACTAAACCAAAGAGATAGCTCTGTCCATTTACACAAGAATTCTGTATTTCCAGTAGGCAGCGCTTACCTCTACCCTACCAAAGAATTTTTCCGTTATGCCGATAAAGTAGCACTTCCCTCTACCTTACCCTTCTAACAAGCAAAAAGGCAAACTGTTTCTCTGGGGATAAAACACACGTGGAGACTACAATTGCTCCTGAGAATTAAGGCCAGAGTTTCACAAGAGAACCTGTTGCTATTTCACTCACACACGTTCATACGGAAAATGTCCCTAAAGATAACACACAACGATGTTACCAACTTGAAACCAGACAATGCACTGTGCGACTTCACTTGCCACACATTTCCCCCCGTCTACATACAGGGCAACCAACTTCCTACTTCCCGGAAGTCTTCAAACTTTCCACAACATAAAACGCAACACAACTCAACATAAAGTGTTATACATAAGTCAATAATCCCCAAACCAATGCAATAAAACCATCAATCTGCTACCAGAAAACTGCTCCAGTGGAAAGGGCAAATATACATAATCTCCCTATGTCACAGACTCGTTATCACACTAACTCATTCATTCATTCAATAATTGGTAGGGCCCATAACACCAACACTCATACATCTCTCCCGAATCTGTGCACAGGAGAAAAGCACTGGACATGTGGGGGTACCTTGTTACCTGTCTGGAGTAATTCCCTTTACATTATATACATTATAAACATCTGCACCTATAGAATCCTGACTTTGACATCAAGGCACTCCACCACTTGGTCGATGGACTAAATTAGTTGGACTGGTTGATAGTGATTTAGAACCAGCTCAAACACAATTTCAAGTCTTGGAAACATTTAATGAATCATCAGAACCTAATTAAAGAACCACAAACTCACTACTTATTAATCCAAATTTAGTTTATCTAATTTAGTTCACTCTGCATTAGCATTTAAGATTTATAGTTCATTACATAATTTGTTTATTTCAAGAAGACATATCTCTTTAGGAAATCCGCATAAGTTTGCATGGCATTATATTTACTAAATCTCGTAAATTGGAGACCCTCCGATCACACAGAGTATGGTTCAAGTCTCTGCCACAATCTCCAGGATAAACTGTTCAGTCCTCTGCAAAGATCAAAACCCTTCAGATAGAACTGTTCTCTCGTATCCCAAGATACCCAGGTAAACCATGGAAAATCTCTGTCAGTTCAACACAGACCCAACGCCAAACGATTCTCCCAACGAACCAACCCCCCCCGACAGATCACTGTCTTTTATATCCTTTTCCCTCTTAACTTTAGGTCAATGTGCAACACTTTAGGGGTAGCAAGTGTTCTGATTGGCTAATCCAATTCAATTTTGCAAGTTCTTCAAAGGTTCTCATGTTCGCCTGTTTTCCCATGAGACCTGGCATGGCAACGTTCAATTGTATATCTTTTTGGTAATTAACAGGCAAAAGTTCCGAAGTAACAACAAGCAAGCCTCCTCGTACAGGTCCATCATTGTCCCCTCGATCGTTCACACTATTCAGGGTTTGGCAGTCCTCCATGTTCTTATCCTTGACAAGGAACACTCATGTTTGTGGTTGAGGTCACTTGGTGTTCTCCATAGCCATTCGATTCTGCACAGTAGACATCGCGCTCACATGACGGAGGCACTCTTCGAACTCCATCTTAAGTACTGCGGCCTAGTAGGCCCGAATGCCAAGTTAAGTAAAACAAACATAACAGCGATTAGAATATAGGACTGAAGATTCTAATGTTTAAACCCACACTAATCCCAATGTATATTAGTGTTTCCTAGCTTATAGCAACATTTAAAGCAATAATACTCACCATTCCGCATTGCTGAAAGCACAAACCATCACAAAAGCGACATGAATCATGAGATTCTATATTTTGCCACGTTCTAAAGTTAGTTTGCGTATCACAGTTAATTATTTTAATTGTTTTGCTATGCAATTAGCATTTTAGTCCCACGTGTATCTCATGTTTATTAAGGTGTAAAGGTTGATTAGTCGTTCCATTCCACACTAGTTAGTACAAGTGAATATTTAATATGGTTAAGTAATTAATTTCATGCAAATAGACGAGGTATACAAAATGTTGTTTTATATGCTCCATCACTTGTTAAGGGTTAGTGCAGTTCACCACAGGAGCCGAAATGAGAGACCGGGAGACACCATCATGACACTGGTCACTCCTGGCTTTACTCTCTAAGGTAGTCAGCCTTCCTTATGTGTTCCTGATGCCGGGAACGCCCTGGGCTTCTCTTCATGTACAGCCTGTCTCATGAGGGAGGCCCTCTCCACTCCAGCAGAGTGAAGTTTCCGGCATTAGCATTGCCTTTTATATAAAGCTAGCTCAGCTACATTTTTTAGAGCTGTTGACAGCTGTTATGCTATCCTATTTAGTGGTACCCACTTTATCGAATGATTTTGGGAGGATGGAAGGACGAGACTTTCTTGTTATGTAAACACTTGGCATGCAGGATGCAAAGAGTTCTATGCAACTGCTGCATTAACCCACTAAGATTCGTACTCTAACATTTATCATAAACATATACAAAGGTCATTGTGGAGAAAAGTATTCAAGATAACGCCAATTTTACAGACACATTAGGTCATGCTAGATAGCCTTCTCTGATTACTAGGTTGGTGAAGTTCGTTGGAAGACTTAGGGAAATCATTTTAAAGACAGTCCAGATACATCACAGTGAATTTTTAGACTTTGACCATGCAACTTACTACTGGGTGATGTGTAAAATGATGTAAGAGGTTTGATGCAATTCTTATTTCAGAACATTACAGCTTTGTAAATGAACAAGCTTAGGCCGCCTCTTCAGAGGAACGAACGAGGCTGTTGCTTCTTTAAAAATCAGAAATAGCTGTTTCCCTTGGCACTCTTTAGAGAAGAGCAGGGCCATGCTCTCGCTACGCTAGGTCATCGTTTAAAGAAAAAAAGTAATGTTTGTATTAATTGTTTAAAGAGTGTGAGTCACAAAGGCATATTTGTGATTAATCGTGAATGGATTCCAAAAATAAACTATTCTGAAAAACAGCATTTGCAGCAAGGCTTAAATTACTGCGCGCCATTGTGTTTCGAGAAAAGCCTGCTGCTTTCTTTAATGTCTCGCTGATCAGACTGTGCCAGAAGCCTTCTTAGATTTCTTCAAGAACACAGCCCCAGATCATCTGCATTCACTGCCGGAGTCGTGCCCTGGAAGCGATAATTGCCTCTGACAGGATTTAATTACCTTCTCCCGGACCTTTTCTCTGTTTGATTGGAGACCACCCCCTGCCTCCGATCAAATCAGACAGTAATAACAGACTGGGGCCTGGCAGCCAATCACGAGTCAAGTCTCGGCAGTGACCTTGCTGAGTAGAAGCTGATTGGTGGTGTCAGCCTTGTCAACGGTGTCAGTGAACCGTCAGACACAAAGAGAAGGGGATGGGGCGAGGAGGAGGGAAGAGCGACACAGAGCGCGAGAGAGGCAGGCTGCACGTATCAGGCCTACAAGAAACGCACGAACGTGTCAGCGTTAGGTTTTGCGTGACATGGAAGACAGTGATTATCAATGTGCATTATGAAACGAGCATGTTCAAGCAGTTGTATGCTTGCAGATATTTAGCCTTAGTTCTTTCTCTACCATAAAATATAGCTTACACATCATTCTCATCGTCACTTAGCTACATCTGCACGAGCCATCATTGAGATAAATACGAGCAGGGCAAAGTGTGCCAGATACACATAGCACTGACTCTCCTGCTGAAGAATCCTTCTATTACAGATCCTGTTTTTTAAAATAAAATCTTTTATCAGCAGTGACAACACTTCACTCACAAAGACGGAATAATGGGTCAGCGACACATTTTTAAAAGTGGGGTGCAAAGGGCAATGCTTATTGAAACGGTTTCTTACCGTGCTCTGCTAGTGATTAACCCTTTTGTGACCCCTTGTTATACTCATCACCAAGGAATAATAAGCATGAGTCGAGCCACCTGGAGTTCTTTGGATCATGAACATCACCACCTACACATGTGCTTCATCAAAGGCATCACGTTGTGAGTGGGACTTCAACCGAGTCCTGTTTTTAGGTCTAGCCTACCAGACAGGGCAGCTGTTTGTTTGTGAAAGAAAAATTGTGGGGTTACCAAAAACGTAGACGTGCTCGCAGCCCGCCCATTGTTTAGCCTCAGTGGGCTTTAGAGTCACTCATTTGCCTTCTTCCTATTAGATGGCCTGCCGTGTCCATCCTGTGTATGGCCCTTCCTCTGGAGCATGTCATTTTACATGTGTCCTTCCACTGCTAAAGTTTAGCCCCTTCACTGCTAGGCATCCCCCGCCCCTCCCTCCCCCCGTGCTAAGCATTTTTTTGGCTATTTGGGGTAATTCGCGCTTAGGCCCCTGTAACTTTTTGACCACATAAGGTATCCGCGCCAAATTTGCATCCTTTTCTTCCAACATCATGGGGATTCTAAAGGTGGCCAAGATTTGTTGATTCCCCTAGAGGGGACCCAGAAATTAGCCACAATACAGTTAATTATTTTTTTTTGGGGGGGGGGGGAATGGCGAAAAAAGGCCTATGGATGAAATTGTCTGTTTTTTCCCCTGCAAATGGTATCAAAAAGGGGTTGTGGTGCTGAAATCACCATCTTCCCAGCTTTCAGGGACAAGCAGACTTTTCTCAGAAAACCAACATTTTTTACACAGTTTTGGCATTTATCTGGGACATAGCATATTTTTGCTATTTTTTGTGCTTTCAACCTCCTTCCAGTTAATGGTAGAAATGGGTATGAAAGCAATAATGGATCCTGGAAAGCTAGACCGTAGAAAAGTAGACAAAATTCTGAATACAGCAAGGGGTCATTTGTGTAGATCCTTCAAGGTTTCTTTATAGAAACTAACCGTTGAATATAGGAAAAATTGAACATTTGTTGAAAAAAACAGCCATTTGTGTCAACGTTTTCACCTGTAGCTTCTTCTAATAATGACAGCTGTTTCAAAGCAATATGCTGTTACATCCGCTGGACAGTTTGGTTTGGTTTGGCTTGCGTGGGTCCCACAACATTTCCCTACTCAGAATCCCCTGCAAACCTCACATTTAGCAGAAAAAAGATCAATTTTTTCTCAAATTTCTGTGTGGGAAAGTTGTAGGATCACCGGGCTGACACAAATTTCCTACCACCCAGCGTTCCCCCAGGTCTCTCGATAAAAATGGTACCTCACTTGTGTGGGTAGGCATTGTGGCTGCAACTAGAAATGGCCCAAATCGTACTGTGGAGACTTCAAAATTACCTATAACAAAACTACCTGGTTTTTTTTTGGGGGGGGGGGTACACCTGTTTATTTGGCCCGGACTCACCGCCATCTAGAGAAAAGTACCAAACCCACACATTTCTGAAAACTAGACACCCTGGGGAATCCAATGAGGTATGGCTTGCGTGGATCCCCAACGGTTCCCTACCCAGAATGCCCTGCAAACCTCAAATTTAGCTGAAAAAACACATATTGTTGTGTGGAATCACCATGCCGGCACGAATGTCCTACCCCACAGCGTTCTCCTTAGTGTCCCGAGTAAAATGATACCTCACTTGTGTGGGTATCCAATGCAGAATTGGCTAAAAACGTATTTTTTTTTTAAAATGTGTGCTTAGAATTCTCGGTGCTATAGCCTTATTCCCTATGTTTTGGGCTCTTCCCAGTCAAAGTCCCTTGCCCCACCCACACAAGTGAGGTATCCTTTTACTTGGGAGACTGAGGGTAATGCTGTGGGGTAGGACATTTGTGCCGGTGATATGTGGAAAATGTGTTTTTTTCAGCTACATTTGAGGTTTTGGGTTCGGAAAACGTTGGGGGATCCACACAAGCCATACCTCGCTGGACTCCCCCGGGTGTCTAGTTTTCAGAAATGTGTGGGTTTGGTAGTTTCCGGAGATGGCAGTCGAGCCCGGGGCCAAAATCCCAGGTGACCCCCTTGCAAAACCAGGTTGTTTTGCAATAGGTAATTTTGATGTCTGCTCAATAGGTTTTGGGCCCTTGCCTGTCGCAGGTACTTGACCCACCCACGAGGTACCATTTTTATTGGGAGACCTGGGGTAACGCTGGGTGGTAGGAAATTTGTGGATCCACATAGATTCTACAACTTTTCTACACAGAAATTTGAGAAACTATTGATTTTTTCATCAAAATTTGAGGTTTGTGGGGGATTCTGGGTAGGAAAACGTTGGGGACCCACGCAAGCCATACCTCCCTGGACTCCCCTGGGTCTCTAGTTTTTATAAATGTGTAGGTTTGGTAGGTTTCTCTAGATAGCTGCCGACCCCGGGACCAGAAACTCAGATGCCCCTATGTATTCGAAAATTACCTGGTTTTGCAAGGGGGGTCACATGAGTTTTTGGTTCCCGGGCTTGGCAGCCATCTAGGGAAACCAACCAAACCCACACATTTCTGAAATTTAGAGACGTTTTCCAACCCAGAATGCCCTGCAAACCTCAAAGTTAGCTAAAATAATCACTTTTTTCTCAAATTGCGGTGTGGGAAAGTTCTAGAATCTACCCGGATCCACAAATTTCCTACCACCCAGCGTTCCCCCAGGGCTCCCGATAAAAATGATACCTCACTCGTGTGGGTGGGTTAAGTACCCGCGACAGGCAAGGGCCCAAAGCATGTTGACCTATCACAAAAGAACCTGGTTTTGCAAGGGGGGTCACCTGGGTTTTTGGCCCAGGGCTTGGCGGCCATCTTGAGAAACTACCAAACCCACACATTTATGTAAAGTAGACACGCAGGGGAGTCCAGCGAAGTATGACTTGTGTCGATCCCCTAACGTTTTCCTACCCAGAATGCCCTGCAAACATCAATTTTAGCTGAAAAAAACATGTTTTCCACATATTTTTGGGTGGAAATACCGTGCCGGCACAAATGTCCTACCCCACAGCGTTCCCCTTAGTCTCCAGAGTAAAATGATACCTCACTTGTGTGGGTGCGGCAAGGGCCTGTGACTGGGATGAGCCCAAAACATAGGGAATAAGGGTACAGCACCGAGAATTCTAAGCTCTACATTTTTTTTAATTAATACGTTTTCAGCCAATTCTGAATTGGACACTCGCACAACTGAGGTATCATTTTACTCTGGACACTAAGGAGAACGCTGTGGGGTAGGACATTTGTGCCGACACGGTAATTCCACACAAAAATATGTGGCAAATTTTATTTTTGCAGCTTAATTTGAGGTTTGCAGCAGGGGATTCTGGGTAGGGAAACTTGGGGGGATCTACGCATGCCATACCTCACTGGACTAGCGTGTCTAGTTTTCATAGATGTGTGGGTTGGTAGTTTCCGAAGATGGTCACCTCAATAGGTTTTGGGCCCTTGCCTGTCATGGGTACTTGACCCAGCCACACAAGTGAGGTACCATTTTTCTCGGAAGACTTTGAGGAATGCGGGGTCAGTGGAATTTTGTGGATCCACACAGATTCCAGAACTTTCCACCACAGAAATGTGAGAAAAATTTGTTTTTTTGGACAATGTTTTAGATATGC
The DNA here is from genome assembly GCF_964204655.1 of Triturus cristatus. Lineage (NCBI taxonomy): Eukaryota > Metazoa > Chordata > Amphibia > Caudata > Salamandridae > Triturus > Triturus cristatus. The sequence goes on from NC_140584.1 coordinate 554,541,438, forward strand.
AAGGGATTCTGGGTAACAGAACCTGGTGAGAGCCAGTCATGTCACCCCATCATGGATTCCCCTGGGTGTCTAGTTTTAAAAAATGTATAGGTTTGCTAGGTTTCCCTAGGTGCCTGCAGAGCTAGGGTTCAAAATCTACAGCTAGGCACTTTGCAAAACAAGGGTCAGTTTTCCCTGTGAAAATGTGGTGTCCATGTTGCATTTTGAGCTGTTTCCTGTCGCTGGCACTAGGCCTACACACACAAGTGAGGTGCCATTTTTATCGGGAGACTTTGGAGAATGCGGGGTGGGTGGAAGTTTGTGGTTCCACACAGATTCCAGCACTTTCCATCACATAAATGTGAGGAAAATGTGGTTTTTTTTACAAAGTTTGAGGTTTGCAAGGGATTCTGGGTAACAGAACCTGGTGGTAGCCAGACAAGTCACCCCATCCCGGGTTCCCCTGCGTGTCTAGTTAAAAAAAAATATAGAGGTTTGCTATGTTTCCCTAGGTGCCGGCTGCGCTAGGAACCAAAATCCACAGGTAGGCACATTTCGAAAAAAAAAATCTGTGCCTAGTGGGCTTTCAGAAAGACTGTGGCTATTCTTTTGGGGGTCGGGGCATTGGGATGCCCATTCTGGTCAGCCCCCACCCCTGCGTATAAAAAAGCCAGCATAATCGCTGGTGCATAATGGGGGCAGATCAGGGGCTACTGCCCCATCTGCCTCCTGGGAGGGGCAGAAAGACAGTGGCATCTTTTTTGGGGTGGGTGGGGGCATTGGCATGTCCATTCTTGGCAGCCCCCACCCTGAACTTTGGAGAAAAAAAATCTCTGGTGGCTAGTGGGCTTTCAGCCCCCCTGGGGGTGCAGATAAGGTGCTATTGCCCCATCTGCCTCCCGGGGGGGTGCAGAAAGACTGTAGCATTTTTTTGTGGTGGGGGCATTGACATGCCCATTCTGGGCAGCCCCCACCCTACCTATATAAAAAAAAATCCCTGGTGCTTACTGGGCTTTCTCACCCCCCCCTCCCCTGTAAGGGTGGATCAGGGGCTATTGCCGAAAGTCTTTTGGTTTTTTTAGGGGGTCGGGTGGGAGCATTTGCATGCCCATTCTGGGCAGCCCCCACCCTGGGCCTATAAAAAAAGAATCCCTGGCATCTAGGGTGATTTCTGTCCCCCCGGGGGGGGCATATTGGGGGCCACTGCCCCCATCTCGCCCCCATGGGGGCATAAAGACTGGAATTTTGTGAGGGAGGTGTGGGGGCATTGGCATGCCCATCATGGGCAACCCCCACCCCTAACTTCATCAGGGAAAAGAAAAACTGGTGTCTATTGGGCTTTCTGCCCCCCCCGGTGGGGCAGATTGGGGGCTACTGTCCCAATTAAAGACTGTACCTTTGTGGCGGGGAAGTGGGGGCATTGGCATGCCCATATTGGGCAGCCCCCACCCCTAATTATAATTTTACAAATAAATCCCTGGTATCAAGTGGACTTTTTGCCCCCCTGGGGAGGCAGATTGGGGACTACTGCCCCCATCTGCCTCTCCAGGGTGGCAGAAAGACTGAATGTGCCCAAATTAATATGGGGGAGCAAAGGCCCTTGCTTAAGGGGCCGCTCCCCCCTCACTGGTGCCTTGTGGGTGGATCCCTGTTCGGAGATCGCTTTCCTGGGGCAATCCCCAAGCAGGGATCAACTAGGGAGGGGTACCATTGGAAAGGGGAGATTCTCCCCTTTTCAACAATACCTCTCCTGACTTTCTACGTGCTAAGGGGGCTGAGATAGCCCCCTGAGTACGTGGAAAGGGAAACTGAAATAAGAATCTTGGCTCATTTCAGTTTTGGTTTCACTGAAATGACGTCAGGGTGACGTGCGCGCTGATCGTCATTTCAGGGAAACCAGGGTGGGGGCCTCGGGAGCTGGGTAAGCTCTTCCTCAGCTTCCGAGGCATAAAGGGAATCCCTTTGGTGCCCGCCCCAGAGAAATTCCCTCTGCCATGGCGTCGGACGCACGGGAGCCGTCCGACCCACATGAGCACTGATGCGTCGGATGGCTCCTGCAGATCCGACGCATCCAAGGGGTTAAGGAACTGCCTTTTTCTTTAGTATTTAACACTCCACAAGACTGCATGTGTTTACCAGCTGTCTCTCCAATGTGCTACGCTTCCCGCCGCCATGCTCGTTGCTCTCCCGCCAGTGAGCTTCTTCCCCACCCCCTAAGTGATGCGCTCCCCTCCCCCCGGTGCTTTTCCCTCCCTCTGTTGCTTTCTCGCCAATGGGCTTACCCCCGGCTCCACAGTGCTGTCTCTAACCCTTTGCTTTCCTCCCGTGCTCCACAGTGCTCTCGTCCATTTGTCTTCCTCCGCTCTAACTTGGAACTTTAAATATAACACACATGTGGCATTTTGTAGGCTTGCATACATGGTCGCACCTACAAAATTACGCAGGCTGTTGCGTCCTAGACTTTTTTAATTTTCTTCTTTAGCCATGCTGCACAGCATCACATTTGCCGTACAGCATCACTAAAAACCATTGACAAAGCAGATGAGTCCCAAAGGCGGAACTGATTGGCTTTACCAATGTTTTTTTTAAAGCACTCTGCTAAGGATACTGAGGCTTGCAGTTCCCACTTTCTATTATAAATATGGCACTACAAATGCCAGCATCCTCTGCTGTATGGATTTCCAAACCAAGACTGAAATTCACCCGTCATGATGGTACTGGCCCAGCGGATCGATGTACAACTGCCCATATAAGTGTGCTGGGAACCCTGACTAGTCAGTCTACGTGTGTTTGAAGTCCACAATGCCAATCCTGTCCTTTGTGTTATGCAGCCAACAAAAGCCACAAAGATATATTGTTCTCTCATCGTCTATAGAATGATTTGTGGCTTATAGTCAGGGTCACTGGAATTATGTATGCAGCTGTGGAGGGCCCATTCATGGGGCAGGCTTGAGTAAATTATGAGGCAAGACAAGGCAAATTATGCAGTTTAATGCGGCAGATTTAGTGCTTCTATTACTTTCTTATTTTGTCTTTTCTACACCTGTTAAGACTGTCTGGGCATTGGTTGCACTTCAGTTGTACCAGTATAATACTTGAATACAACAATGAACAGCATAAATGTGACCAGTGAACCTTTGCAAAGGGCCATCCACTGCTCAGCAAAGCATGTCACTTCAGTCTAATTAACTTTAGAACCGTTTGAGCAAAAAACAATTTTTTGGGGTTAAAATTGTAGATTATTTAGCAGATGATGAAACATGTGGCAAATGTGAAATTCACCACTACCGCACAATAGCATAATTCCAGTGGCCCTTCTTAATTTTGTATTATGTAACTGCAGAACACAATTGTGAGCAACATGGCATTTTGCTGTATTTATTTTATTTTATCGGAAGTATTTATAAAGCGCCAACCTGTGCCCCATGGTCTCTTGAGAGTGGTATTTCCAACACAAAGTAGTCGTTCTGATATGTGCGGATTATAACGGCCTGGGCCGGAGATTCCAAAAGTAATAACTTCTTTTTAAGAAATTGTTTTAATATAGTGCTTCGTATCGCTCTTCAGGCATTTCTAAGCATTGTAAATAAGAGGTGTTACATTTACCCAAATTACTGCAAAGGCTCCCAGGTTACGACACGACCAATAAGTAGAACAGGAAGGGGGTGGTGGGGGGTGGGTGTGTTGAGAGCGAGACGGAAGGCAGAATTTGCTATCAATAGTGCAGAAGGTGCAGTGACATTGACATGTCACCCAGGCGATCGAGCGCCCCACCGCATCCTAAACATGCTGTCCTTTATCACCAAACCAGGGAGTATGGAGCTATTTCCAAGGTTGCATTAAGGGCCATGCTATGTTCTTGCTAGCCACTAAGGAACAGGACAGCTGGATTTATATATGGTAAACCTCTCGCCTTTTTTGCTCTCCTGGTTATATTGGGTGACCCCATTGAAATTAACAGAGCTGAAAAATATGTTACAGAGTGAGAACGGTTTTTAGGGCCGATGACCCGTTTAGAATTCTCTGGCAGTCATTTTACATGTTTGAAGGGAGACTATGGAGGTATGATATAGAGGAGGAGGGTGGGAAAGTAAGGTGTGGGAAGACGAGGAAGGTCTGTAGGGCTCCTGAAGGCTTAGTTAGATGACAGGGCAGTTTGCATGCAGTAGATAATGAGGGCACAACAGGTGGAAAGCTTGTTTTTATCTTTCTTTTTACCTCATTGAGATGTCTTCAGTTACGGCCACAAATGTTTTTTAAGTAGGTGGTACGTTGTGGTCCTGGTTGGTGTGTGTGTGGGGGGGGGGGGGAGGGGGTGGAGTGAAAGGCTTGGGGCAAGGGGTCGGTTGCAGATTTCACAGAGACTTAGTGGGTGGTGGCAGGAGTCTGGGGAATCATTTGGCCACTATGGAGGGAAGCTGGTACCAAGAGGTTTCCATGATGTACTGAAAAAAGGACCGACTGGCTGGACTCAACATTCTCAGCTGCCTGTCAAATTATGCCTTTCGTAGCCAGGTTTACCGATGATGCACTGAAGGGTGACGCCATCTCAGGTAATGTAAATGTGCATATGTTTTTTTATCTCTTATAACCACATAGGAAATTACGACTTTGAAAATATTCATGCCATTGAAAACTTTTCTTACACTTTTTAGTACTCCCATTCAAAAAGACTTGGAAAATCAACTTGGGAAAATCCCAAATAGCAGAACCAGAAGACGGAAGAAGAAAAGTTTTACATAAATGAGAGAAACTGGAAGCCTAAACGTCTGACTACATTTGTTAATATGCTGAAACTATCTGTATGTATTTCAATCCCCTGTCTCAAAATAATAAATTAAACCAGTTATACTTGTATAATCACAAACGTGCTAGAAAACACCATGCCACTTTTGTGTCCAATTCATTGAGACACAGAAGTGGACTGACTGTACTAAAAGGAATTATATGACCAACACTGTCACAGTTATGTTTGCCTTGCAGAGAGAAGCTTGTTCGGAAATGTCCCTAGTTCGCTTTGGCCAATCACCTTTTCTTACTTCGACGTGAAAGATCCATTCATCACCTAAATATTGCATCCAAGTTGCCTCAAAAAACTTTCCCAAAATGCAAAAAAAAAATCTGAATTTTCTTTTTTTCAATCAGCATTTTCACGAAGCATGTATTGGCTCTGTAGGTTATCATTATAAATGTAAATTGTTGGCCGTAGGACATTGTAGTTCTGGAGTCTACCAGAAGGGGGCGATACAGTAACAAAGAACAGTGAGTCATACACCCACATTTTGCTGCTCCTTTAAAAAGATGTCACATTATTTCTTTATGGCAAAATGAATCTCTCCTGCCCCTGAATCACTCATTCCAGTCAGTGGTAGCAAAGGAATCTCCTACAACCAGAACAAAAACGAAATTAGACTGGAGCACGCGCATAACGCCGGTTTATGTAATTCGTTGGCCTGAAATATTAGGCAGTCAGTATAACAGCAGGTGGCATTAGTTAAGGATGAGTCGAGACACTACTATACATATAATGCAGTTTCCTGATTGTCAACATGATGATCTTTAATGCATTTCGGGGAGGACCGGCTTGTCAATTTCATGTTAGTTGGGCAGGTGCAAGGTGTGGTACAATGTAATTGCGCTCCCTGTCTCGAGTGGCAGACATGTATTCACTCAGCAGCTCCATGCTGTTTTTGACTATGTTGTTGTCAGAGAAGCTAATCCGTGCATGGGGGGCGGGGAAGGGGGGGCACAAGTTATAGTTAGCTCACTAAATCATAACTGGTGAATTTCAGTGTTGTTTTGTTTTTTGAACGTTAGTTTTTATTTTATTTCAACACCTTGTCGTGATAGGCCAGCGATGCCAGGCCTATCCTAAAGGGGACGCAGGACACAGACAGCACCAGACACACAGAGGGTTAGTGCCAGACTCCTGAGTGATTCCTAGCACCTGCACTTAATACCTCAGAGCCGAGCTTTGCCCCTCGGCTGTGCGTGGATACAAATTATTGTAGTGGCCTGCTGGCTCACTACACACCTAACTATAATATCCCCTTAACCTTTGTTTTTTCACTGAATTTCTAGGGTGTGTTTTTAACCCAAGGTAAAATCTTACTACCATACCTAACTATAAAGTGCCTTTAACCTTTATGTTTTTTCAGTGAAATCTGTTTGTGTTTTTTAATCATAGTCGGCCATATCCCCCTGATGTGCACGGCCAGGGGTGCGGCCATCATATCACATTAATCCACTATAACATCACACCCTCGTATTAATATAACTCAGCAGTGCGCACTTCCCAATCTGCAGAAGAAGGGACAGGAAAAGGTGATAGACGCACATTTTATCAAATACAAAAACTTAAAAATCATCAATTTAAAATTGATAGATTCAATAGACACCACACAGATAAACCTCACATCGTGTAATTATCCTTGAGTAGCTTACGATAAATGAATTTGCAGTTCCTCATCAGAATTCAGTGTTATATTACGGATTAATAGTCTAAACAGATTCTGGCAGCCAGGGAACTCAGTGCTCCACTATCTAATGTTCTCACTGTGTTTGAGTAGCAAGACAGCTGCCCACCTCTAACGACCAGCCACCATTTACTCGAGCATTAGAATTGTTTACACATATTCAAGAGGCAACGAAAACCACATATTTAAACAACATTACAGTATGGAACAATACAAATAAGACAACGTCATCCTCTAATTGAATGTGCTCTTTTTATTCATGCTTCGTTACACACATAAGCAGAAAATAAGCAGACAATGCTTTTCACCAGTACAAGGCTTCATCAGGGCTACAAACATCCCAAAACACCAATGTAAATACATAGAATAATAATTGTGCAGTAAAAGATATGGGAGGAGAGAAAACTGAAAAAAAGGAGTGCTTACTCGCATTCAGAAAAAGAAACTGACTGACACTATGGCACCTGCTGACACTCAAGCTTCGTCTGTCGCCAATGATGTTAATTTGGTCGTTAACCCCTTGAGCGCTCATGACGGAACCACGCCGTCATGAGCCACGGGCGGCGTGTGCTCATGACGGAGTGGTTCCGTCATGCTGCGGCCGTTGGCGGCCGCTCCTCCCACGCGGCTCTAATTCCCCGCCTGTGCGGGCGAATTAGAGAGTGGGCGGAGTCGTGACGGAACCACACCGTCATGAGCACAGCTCGCCCGTGACTCATGACGGCGTGGTTCCGTCATGAGCATGGCGGCGCCGCGCTCACCCCTCACCCCCCAGCGCGGCGGCGGAATTCGCGCCGCAGCGAAGGGGTTAATTTGTCTGACAGATCCTATACTAAACACAGAATTTTAGTTTTGAATAAAGGTCTTGCATTCTGTCCCACAACTCGTGGATTTTTTTCTTGATTACATATCGACGTCTATATGTTTGTACGGAAAGCTAAACTTCAATGGCATTTTCATGTACATGGTTTTAGAAAACCTCAATCAAGTTCTAGGCCTGTGTTGTCTGATCTATCTGTCGCACATTTTAAATATATTTCGGTTTTATTAACCCTTGAGAGAGACAATGATTCAGCTGTGGAGGCGGTAGTGAGGGATTTAGAAATTGAACAAGACTACACACGTGGCAGTGGGTTACACCAACATGGCAAATGGGTGAGAGAAGACCAGCATAGCAAACAGGTGACAGAAGACCTCTTTCTTTTAGATACACATTGATGAAATTCCCTGCTAAAGTTTACAATGACAACCTATCTAGAGAGGAAAGAGTGGCTTTGATCAGCTTAGGAGAGGACACTTCATTGGTTCTCCGGGAGGCTGATAAAGGGGGAAATGTCGTTATGAATAGGGCGGACTATGAGGAAGAGGTTTTCAGACAACTTAACAACACGTTACCAAAAGTTACAATTGAAACTTTACATTGCTGCCAAAATACTTTTTATGAGAATTTGACAAGTTGGAGAGATTAGGATTTGCTATCAGATTCAGAGTTCCAGTTCTTAAAAGTTGAGTCTCCTAGGTTTACTTGTCTGTACCTCCTACCCAAGGAACATAAGAAAGGGAGGTTTCCAGCAGGACATCTCATAATTTCAGAATAGGATCCCTTACAGAATGTATGTCACAGTTTGTGGACTCTTTCTTGAAACCTCTGGTGGTGAATCTTCCCTCTTTTGTTAGGGACACCACAGATATCCTAAACAAACTTGAGGACTTTGAGTGGGATGATTCCATGTGGTTGGTAACCTTAGACATGGAATCATTATACACATGTATTAAGAAAGACAATGGATGTATGGCAGCTGATTTTTTTTTCTTTGTAAACGGAGAACGAATAATCTTGAGCACAACGCAATGTTGCTGGAGATGGTTGATTCTCCTTGGGTTTGCTGAATTGATTCTCACCAACGACTACTTCTTTCACAACAAGGAGTAGTTCCAACAACCGTAAGGCATGGCCATGAGTTCTAAATTCGCAACTTCATATGCAAACCTGTCAATGGTCTGGGTAGAACATGCACACTCCTGGACTCCAACAGTGGCAGACTGGCAAAAGAGATCCGCTATTGGGGACGCTACATAGCCAATGCCATTCTCATTTGGACAGGGACACAGAACTAGATGAAGACTTATTTAAATGTTCTCAACAACAACTTGTTTAATGTAACATTCACACTGAACATGTCCCAAACCAGAATCCATTTCTAGAATGTAGAGCTATATGTAGCGGGCAACAAACACAGAGCACATTGTTACTAAAGGAGATGTCTGTGAACAGTATTTTACATTACAACAAAGCCCATCCCCCTTGCACCAAATGTGCTATTCTCTTTGGTGAAATGATTAGGATGCAGAACAATTGTAGGGAGGATATCCACTTAAAAAACACTTAGGGTAGACAATATCAAGGCTACAAAACAGAGGGTATAAGGAACCAGAGTTACTGATGGTGGTGAATAAGGCCAGGAGGGTTAAACAAAGGGACATTCTAAAAGTTAAATCAAGGAGGAATGCTATGGAACAATTATCGTTCCTCAATGCACACTCTAGATTAAACTATGATCTATTCAAATTCTTAAACAAACATTGGTTACTTTTGAAAGGAGTCCCTGGAGTTGGGACATTATTTTTGGACAGGCCCTGAGACTTATAGGAGACGTAAAACCATTAGAGAATTCCTGTGTCCTAGCTATACCCTACCAAAAACTACAATGCAAACCACTTGGTAAAAGCACCCTAATAGTTTCTATACATGTGGGGAATGTAATATCTTTCACCAGGAATTGAATAAAATGAGGGACTTCATGTACAATACAGAGAAAAGGTACGATGTCTGTGGTTTTATAAAATGTCAATCAGTTTTGTTGTCTGTGTAATCATCTGTGTTTGCAATAAGATTTACATTGGCACCACCATACATCAACTGAGACCCCACATTCATGAACATTACAAGGCCTGTACCACACTTGATTCTTCTTACTCTTTGGTCTCACACCATTGTGCTAGTGGGGCCAATAGGGGTGCCTTTAAGTTTCATGGTATAGATGTAGCCTTGCCAGACCCGAGGGAAGGTGACAGAATATTACGGTCACCCAACTTGAAACAAAGTAGATTTGCAATTTAAGATTTGGAAGCCGTGGGCTCAATTTTGACAAGTAACTGCACCGCTTTCTTTAAACTACCTGGTACTGCCTGCTCTATTTCCCCATTCTCTTTGGGTCTGTTTGCCTGAAATAACTGCTTCTAAGTATTTCTTTAGCTATTTGTAGTTAGGGTTCTAAGCAATGGTCACCAACTTAGTGTGTTTTTAAGGGATATGTTGCGACATTGGTTACTCATGCCCTTTTGTGGTATGTTCCCAATATAAATATATGATTGGATTCCTCTTTTATATGGTATGGTACAAAAGAAGATTTCTCTGTGACATGTTCCACCTGATAATATATGATCTGATGTTATTACGAGATCCCGTCTGCCAAATTTGTCATATGTTTAGCGTGTTGAAAACTGCTCGAGAATAACTCCACTTGGTTTGTGGAGTGTTAAAGACATCAGAGTAATGCCATTTTCGTGTCCATCCTGATATTTCAAGGCTGCCGTATTTAGTAGAATGTGATATATGCAGGGTGATACATTAGGCTTTTATATTTTTTTGGTTGCTTCGTGGGAATTAGTGATGTTAATTCACACACAAGGTGGCTTGCATTAAGGAACACGCTCTAGTCTTCCTTGATCATTTATCGCTGGCAGTGAGTGGAGAGGTATTATTTTTCAATAAATATTCAGATAATAATACAACTACTAACAAAAGTGCGGACGATGCAGTGCTCCAGTGTGTGAAGAAATACAAATTATACACAAAACACCATTCGACCATTTACAAATTATACACAAATGACTATTTGACCATTTATCTCTGGCGGTGAGCAGCGATGGAGTGTTGGACATCACGTTCTAGATAATTTAATCTGTTGCTTAGAAGACGTTCGGTCAGGGTCGAAGTTCTCTGGACCTGGCGGCGTAGAACCACACACAGGCAGGTTGGCACATGCCATGTGGAATTGGTGGTGGTATTGTAATTTCCGCCTACTATTGGTATTTTACCATGAAGGATTAATGCCAGATACTTACCTTGTTTCCTTGATTGTACCGCAGACTGGTCAGTGGACAGCTGATACCTTGTATGCGAGTAAGTCGGACGACTATTGTCCTGAAGAGACCCCGAAATCCTTTAGGGGTCGAAATGTCAACATTGTTTTACTTGGTTGTTGATCGATAATTGTTCTGTATGTTGAAATGTTATATGCAGATGTTCATTGTTGTAAATTCTTACAACCAGTGAACTTTAGCATTTTGTGTCTGTTGTGTATAATTTGTATTTGTTCACACACTGAAGCACTGCATCGCCTGCACTTATGTTAGTAGCTGTATTATTATCTGCATATTTATTGAAAAATAATACAAAAAATAACTACAGAAACCATTATCAGCAAGTTCTGATTGATTTTTTTTTTTTAAGTTCTGTATGAAATACTACAAAAGTGCATATGTACAACTTGGTGCTTCTGAGTAATACATTGAATGGTGGTTTTCCCAAATGGATGTAAGAGGGTTGCCTATTTTCCTGAGAAGAGTCCCACAGTGGACTTTGTTTGCATAAAAATAGTATTTACCCTGGTCCCCTTGGGCATAGAAGGGGTTGTCCTTGTGAGCATATACATCTGTCAGGATACCACCATTTGTCTGTTCACTCTCCCCATTCCCCGCCTAAGGTACCCCAAATCTCCTGCACTTGCCTGGAAGGAGAAGAATGGAAGGTTTCAGTGCCTCCTTCAGGATCCCAGCATCTGTTCCAGGATTGTGCCCAAGGTTCTTTATAGAGGGAGAAAGGAGTGACTAACTTCTGTGTGTCCTATTATTCCATTGGTGGTGCGTTGATTTCTTCCTGCCCCCTTTCTCTTCCCTCTGTTTAACAATGCGCCTCCTTTAAAAGCATGGTCCAACCCTTCCTCCTACTCAGCGTCTTACCATTGCTGTTGATAGCGGGTTGCGGTGGCATCCTCGAATGAGACAACTTGTATGGCATGGGAAATTACCAATCCTTCCAGGTGGGTTTGGAGGGCTGGAAATGTTTTGTGCTGTAAGTATGAGGTAAGAGTTGGTATTCTCATTTTTTATATCAGAACAGTAGATCACTAAAAAGGAGATAACTTCCTCTTTCACCATTAAGGGTCACCCCGCTTTCCACGGAGGATACATTAAAAGCCTAATACGGTGGAAATCCCAGTGAACGGGTGACCCTAAGTGTGCTACATTACAGCAATCCATAATCCATTGTTTGATTGCTTTTCACTGTCATTGTTTTAAAGATCCAGTCTGATAAATGTTGTCACAACATGCATCAAAACTTAAGCCCCACGCATAAGACAAGGGAACATTCTAGAATACTTTAGTTCTGTGATTGTCAGTGATGAAGGACAAATTAGAGAAGCAACTGTTCTTTTCCACTGGATGATTCCTTTAAGAGATTCAGACCAGTAAGAAATCACAAAATATGCCTTACAAATAAATGGAATTAGGAAAAAGAACTTGCTTTTAAAGCATATTTTGCAGGCCTTCATCAATAACACTGGTGCTTCACATCCTATTGTAAATGTTGAATTTAGAAGTCTGTGGTGCACTTTATACCTGTGGATAGACCACACACTGAGGAGAGATGACTGATGAATACACCGTTGACATTGATAGCTTAAATAAACATGAGAAATGACTGAACGAATATAAATCCATTCCACAACAATGGCAGCCTTTCTACATTCCTATGAAGAAGTCGTGAAGCATACTCAGAAATTTCAGATGTGGTAATTGAGAGGCACCCGGAGAAACTGAGATACAAAATCTGGTGCTTGAGCAACAGCGTTCAGGCTTGTGTCCCTAATGCAAATCCTCCATATATGACCCACCAAATCACTAGTGAGAACTCAGAGACTGCAAAAGAAAAGAAGAAAGGTATAGTAGCTGTTTTGAGCTTTGCCATACCAACAGGAGAAGGTGGGATTTGCCACGAAGCATACCAGGGAACAGGGCAGCGCAGATCAAAGGACCGATGGGAGGGGAATAGGTAAAGGGCATGCAAACCAGATCAGCAAATGACTTAGTGACATGAGAGTAAACATCACAAGAGGCTGACACAACAGCACCTCGCTTGCCACTCCCAATGCAATCTGTCTGGGTACCTCCACCCTTCAGAATGAATGTTTGGCAGTCATTGGGCTTGAGTTCTGACTGGCAATCAAGATAGCCTAAGGATGGCTGCAGGATGAGCAGCAAGGGAACTAGAAAGAACACACCAACAAACTTTCCAAATTACATTTTGCATATACATACAGATGATAGCCTACCCCTATGAGAGTACCCAGGTCTCTTCTTGTGGGCTGTATCACAATTAATGTCTCTTGGACCCTTGCTGACCTTGTAAATATCCAGAAACATTTCCCCAGTGTATCTTGTACCATCAAAAGTTCAGCAACGGACTGCAAACTCCATTTGAATGTTATAAACACAACTGAAGTGATATCAAATAATAATTATGCAGGTGAGGTAAAAAAAAGATATATTGTTAGACAATGTAAATTGGCCACAAAAAGTACCAATTGATGAAGGTGCTCTTCTTACTGCTAGAGATGCACGGTTGATTCCCATTGTCAAAGCATGTCGTGCTAATCCTGGCTGGACCAAAGTTAAAGGTTGCAAGCAGAACATAAGGCAAATAACTATAGATAAGAAGCATGTGTTTGATCATTATACTGGTATTGTTATTGCTATGGAATCTGCTCAGGAACTTGTTGGAAAAGTGGTCATTTAAGGGATATTCCCCAAGGAACAGGAAGTGTCACAATCTGCACTACAAGGGCAACTAAAGGTCTTTTTGAACCGGATTCTGTTGTAAATCATTCTGGTGCTGTTCAAGAGAGAAAGAATCAACTGGATCTAAATTAATGTCTTCTAATGTAATCTTTACAACAAATGTTTAAATGGAATGGCCAGTGATGAATGATCATTAGGGGTAGGCAGGACAGGAATGTGGATGGCCTGGACAAAGACAATGACATGGGAGGGGAGAGTCAACCTCACCTTCTGGTTCCTCAGGATTCCATTGTGGTCAGTTAGGGCATTGTGAATTGGATTGTCCAAACGTTGCCCATGTCAAAGTATAAAATATGAGTGAATCATCATTCAAACATTTTGAGACTGACCCTTCATTGTGTATTTGTCTGGTGACTGTTTTTGCAATATATTTGCCATCTAGTCCTTTAGAGCCCTCCAAGGATAGTACCAACACGCATTGGTGTCCTACTTTGTGAACGACTTGCAGAAGAACATTAAGGATGCCATCTATCAGTACAATCCTACAAATAAACAAATGTTATGTTATGTTATGTTATGTTAAATTGATTTATTATGCGCACAGCTACTCCAGCCAAGGAGCGTCCCGGCGCAAAGACAAGGAGGAACACAACACAACAGAAACAGGGACGCCTAAGATAGACAACTAAAACAGAAAAGTCTTGATGGCTCTCCGGAAAGAAAGCAGATCGTCTAACTGACGGATTTCAACTGGGAGGGTGTTCCAAATTAGTGCCGCTTTCACGCTGAAGGAACGACCCCCCATCCGACAGAGTCTGAATCTAGGAACCACAGCAAGGGCCTGGCCCTGAGATCGGAGGCTACGAGTGGGGACATAGAAAGAAATAAGATTGGACAGGATTTCAGGGCCTATACCTCTTAATATCTTAAAAGTCAAGCAAAGGACCTTGAAAAGAATACGCTTCCTTACGGGGAGCCAATGCAAAGAGTGAAGGACATTCGCCACCGGGCAAAATCTGGGTAGGCCAACAATGGCTCTGGCCGCAGCATTTTGAACCCGCTGTAGGCGCGTTAACTCAGCCTGGTTAGCCCCAGCCAGAAGAGAGCTAGCGTAGTCCAGGCGAGAGATGATAGTAGCCTGGACTACAAGCTGTCTGGTAGGGGCATCAAAGTATTTAAGGACTGGTCTAAGACCTCTTAATAGACCAAAACAACAGGCTGCCGTTTTTTTAGTATGTCCTATAAAGGTAAGGCCAGCGTCCAACCAGACCCCAAGATTTTTCACCTCCGACACTGGGGTCGGAGTGGGGCCCAGCTCAGAAGGCCACCACTGATCGCCCCAGAGCTCCACTCCCTTCCCAACAGTTTTCTGTCAGCCAGCAAGCCACCACCTTCAGTCCGGACTGAAACCTGGGGGCGTCTTGGTGGACATCTCCGCTAAGGGTAACCGCCAGCTGAGTGTCATCGGCATATGAGACCAAAGTAAGGCCCCACTGCCTCGCGACATCAGCCAACGGTCTCACGTAGAGATTGAGCAACGTGGGACTTAGCGAAGACCCCTGCGGAACCCCCATGGCCAGAGGCTGGAAACTGGACGAAAAGGGAGGAATGGCCACACAGAAGGAACGATTGTCCAGGAAGGAGCGGAACCACTGCAGCGCCAGACCACAGACACCGATCTCCTCAAGCCGATGCAGGAGGATGCCATGAGATACAGTGTCGAAGGCGGCGCTGAGATCTAACAATATCAGCGCCGCCGTCTGACCCGCATCCAGCCTAGCACGCAGATATTCCACCATTGCGAGAAGAGCGGTCTCCGTGCTGTGACCAGCGCGGAAACCGTTCTGTGTGGGATCAAGGGCGTTGGTCCGGGCTAGATGTTCCGACAGGGTCAGATTGACATGGGCCTCTGTCAACTTTGCCGGCCAAGGTAACAGCGAGATGGGGCGGAAACTTTCAGGCTTAGACGGGTCTAAGGAGGGTTTTTTGATGATCGGAGACACTACCGCCTGCTTCCATTTAGTTGGAACTACCCCCGACTCTAGAGAGAGGTTGACAAGGGAGCGCACCACAGGGCGCCCCAGAAAGGTCTGGTCTCGAAAGTTACAGTTAGCTCAGTATTATAAGGAGCTGTAGTCCAAGGAGGAATATATTTAAGAAAAGAAACATAAGGACCTAAAAACAAACGTCCTCATGCAGCAGGTTTGGGTGTATAGGGTACTTAGAGGAAGATGAGGCAGGGGACCCAGGCCTTCCTTGCGCAATTACATGTGCCACCAGTTACATTTGGCATGACGCACACAGAGAAACAACAGGGTTGTTGCAGCTGCAGTGGTCAGGGACACTAGGCCCAGGACTGTCCCCACCCACGCAGACAGAGAGGAAGAGGAATAGAGCGAGGGACAATGAACAGGTCAGGCTGACAACATCAAAATGCACAGAGCGAGGCTGCACAAGTGAATGATTATTCTGACTGAGAGGTTCAGGGAACACAAATGATGCAGGCTAACCATGTGTATGATGAGGAAGAATGCCCTTACCTTGCTAATTTGGAAGAGGGGTGCCTGATAAAAGTGGGTGATAAAAGCCCATATGTACAAAGAGAGAAAAAAACTGTACTGGTTAAATTACTCTTAGAGGCTTGTGCATCCAGCTCATGTCTGACCAAAAGCCCACTTCCACAGACTCCTCTCTCGTGACAAAGAAGACATCTGTGGGATTCACCAATGTGCTATTAACGAACCCCATGTCAGCCCCACTGAAATACAGTATAGGATCCTGTATGGACAAAAACTCTTTCCTGGTTCCTGAAACATGTTGTTAGACCTGACATCCTTGGCGTGGGTTTTTCCCCTATCTTTTGCCTCTGCTACCTGGATTTTGATGCTATGCTGGATTTCGTTTTTGCTGGTTTAGATGCTTTGGACACTCTGCCACTGCTAATCAGTGCCAGAGTGTAAGTGCTCCCTGTGTAAAATATCATATTGATTGGATATACCTGATTGGCATATCTGTATCACCATGAAGTCCCGAGTAAAGTGCACTGTGTGTGCCAGGGCTGGTGATGACAGATGCTACTAGTGGGTCTGCAGCGCTGATTGCGCCACCCACCTGTGTAGCTCTAAAATGGTGTCTCAGGCCTGCCACCGCAGGCCTGCCTGCAGTCCCCGGACTGCCATGTCCTCCTGGCCAGTGTCCACACTGACCGGGCCTAACCCTTCCCTTTTTATACACGTCAGTCATCCCTATGGCAGGCCCAAGGTACCCCCCTGGGCAGGGTGCAGTGTATGTAAAAGGTAGAGCATGTACTAGTGCAGGTAACATGTTCTGGTAGTGAACAACGGCCATTTTGTGTGTTCACTGCTGCAAGGTTATCTTGCTCCATAGGCTAACATGGGGGTGGCCGGTGCCAATGGCTATCGGCCCATCTTCTCATAGGAACAAGATAAGACATGAGTATTTGATATCCCTGAGCTCAGCATTTAATAACACATCTTGTAGGAGAGGTTGTTTCTAAATCCTGAGTTGGAGGACAGTACTTTTTAGAGAGTGGCTGTTCTCTTGTCTGACCCTTCTGTGTGCATGGGCGCGCTTGTGGATTGACTGTCTGGCTTGCGAGTGAGAGGGGCTGGGGATTCCCCGGGAGGTTGGCTGAGTCAGCCCTCTGCCGAATGGCGACATTTGCAAGGAGAGTGGAGGGAGGAGATAGCACCTGGGAGTGAATAGGGTTGTGCCTGCCTACCACACTGCTGGCTCCACCTCCTGCTGGGCGGCTGACGACTCTGCCCCTCACTCTGAAAAGACAGCAGAAGCTAGGAAAACAAAGTGCTCCAGCAACACCCAGAACTGGATCAGACCGGGCTCAGGACCCACTTGCACAAAGACTTCAAAGACTTTTAGGGGTATAAGTACAAGACCCCTGACAACAGATTTTTAGATTCTACCATCAAGAGGAACCTCTGCTGAAAGACGGGCTGCTGAAGAGCTAAAGGAAGATTGCCGTGCTGTGTGCTCTAAGGGCTGACCTGTTCTGCTGGACCACTGAAGCTGAGGAGGAGAAGGGGTCTTGCTGTGTGCTGACCCTACCCACTTGACTAAACAAGACTTTGCTGTGTGCTGTGTCTTAAACCGAATCTCCAAGGGCCTGAGAAGAGCTGGCCTCCTGTTTCGCAACCCAGGGATAGAAAGGTTGCCAAAAACTCAAGACTCTGCTGTGTCCCCCCTGCGCTGCTGTGTGCCGCAGGGACCGTGGACTGTTCTACCAAGCTTCTCAACATCTGCCTGTGAAGTGGGCTGGCTGCTCTCTGTCTTGCTGGAGAGTGCCGCGCTGACCCAGGCCTGACACCGGTTGCCGCATCAAGAAGACCGACGTGCTCATCGGCACGTGCCTTGCCGCGACCCGGAGGCCTGAAGCAGATCAAGAGTCGTACTTCCCTGCTCTACGAAGCCGCGCTGTGAGTGGCTGACTCGGTGACGTCGACATCATCACTGGGGGCTCGTCGAGGGAGTTGTGGAAACCTTGCACCGAACAGCCCGAGGAGCGCTTTTTACAACGAGTGCAGCGACACCGCCGGAGCAACGTAGCTGCCTAAACAACAAGAGCCTACAAACTGATTCATTCTCAGTGAGTATCGAATCACACAAGAGACTAGAGACTATCATCTTACGATCCCGACCAAACCAAGAAAGCGAATATTGTGTAAACCTGTGATGCTTGATTTCAACTGCGGAAACTAGATAAAGATATATTAATTTTGATATAACTCACCTGTGTGGTCTAAGTTTGTGGTGTACGGAAGGGGGATCATTGTGGTGTCTTCGTGCAAATACCTTACACATTGCCTTGGGGATAAGCCTGTCTGCTCGAGCCAAGCTACCTAGAGGGTGAGCAGGGGTTATCTACCGTGTGTGTCCCTGTACCCTGACTAGAAGCAAGGGTCCCTATTTGGTCTAAGGTGTATACCTCTGCCAACTAGAGACCCCCAGAACTAACATTGGTGGCAGCGGTGGGATTTAGAACCAGTATTTGCACTTGACCTGCAGTGATTCTTCGTACATCACTAATCTAGTAAGCAGTTTCATTGCACGAAGTTTTTGCGAAGACTATTCTTGGAGGATCGACGAAGCATCATGTCTCTGAATGGAGTAGGTGAGGAGTCGGAATTGCAATTCGAAGTGAAAAAGTTGCTCGAATATAAGAAGGAGCAACTAAAGCAATTCTGCAAGCAGCTTGGATGCCCAGTGAAGGGCGGCGCCAACAAGACGGAGCTACAGAAAGCTCTAAGGGCCTGGTGGGAGGCCAAGAATGGCGCAACAGAGTAAGCTACTGGAGGGGATGGCACACCGGAGCACGGATTCGGATCCGATGATCTGCCAGTGAATAGGCCAGCGTCGAGAGCTGGCAGCACCCATTCCAGTAGGAGCCTTTCTCCAGAGGAGCTGGAGGAAAATCAGAGGATTAGGGCCCATGAGATTGAACTTTTCAAGCTCAAAGCTCAAGCGGAAGAAAGGAAGCTGCGCCTTGACACTGAGAAAGAGGCGGAGGAGAGGAGGAATGCTCTCGCTTTGGTAGAGAGAAAACTCCAGTTGGCTCATGAGTTGAGCATGAGGGAGCTGGACATTAAAGCTAAACAGGTGGAGTCCAGTCCAAATGGTGGCAGCGCACAACCAGTACAGGCGGGTAAAGTATACATACCGAAAGATTTGGTGCAGAATTATCAGAGGGGTGAGGATATCTATGCATGGTTTAGATCCTATGAGCTTGCCTTGAAGATGAATGAAGTACCTGAAAAGAGTTGGGGAGCGGGTTTGTGGAAGCATTTTGAGGCTTCTGGGAGGGATGTCTTAGCACCCTTAGAAGCAGCAGGGGCCTTAACCTACCCCACTATGAAGGAGGCCTTATGCCAGAACAATACCGCCAGAAGTTTAGGAACTTCAAGAAGCTTGATTCAAGTACTTGGGTGGAGTGTGTGAATATGTACACGCGTGCACTGGAAGGTTGGATAAAAGGGCAGCAAAGTTACTGATTATGTGGGGTTGTGTCACTTGATTAGTTGGGAGCACTTGAGTAGTCTATGTGTTCCAGAGCTGCGCCAGCATCTTTTAGACAGCAAGTTAACTGATCCCAGTGAGCTTGCTAAGGAGGCAGACCGCTGGACTAGCACCAGGGTCAACAAAGGGGTGGTAAGTATGCCAGCCCAGGGTGGACATGGTCCCCAGCAGAAAGGTGGGGAGGACAAGGGTAACAGTAAGGAGTTCTCTAAAGGGCCCCAAAACAGTTCTCAGGAGAAGGAGTCCCAAGCCCCCAAGCCTAAGAGGTCTTGGCCCCCTAAGGGCAACAGACCACCGCCTACTTGCTATGCTTGTAGGGAAGTGGGGCACATCGCCCCTAAATGTCCCAAGGAACCCCCAGCACCAGCTGCTGCTCCAGTCCCAGGGTTAACTAGTGTAGCTTTGGGAGGGGATTTGATTTCCAGTGGGGAAGAGGGATTAGCTATGATGACCCTTGTCTCTTTAGGAGACCAAGAGATGGTCCAGGATACCTTGATACCCGCTAACACTAAGAAATACGGGCAAAAGGTGACCATCAATGGGAGGGAGATAGAGGCTCTGAGAGACACCGGGGCGAGTGTGACATCTGTCAGGTGTCAGTGGGTGTCTGAAGAGCAAGTCATTCCCAATGTGCTTCGCCCAGTAGTGGCCGCTGACACTTCAGTGCGCCTCTGCAAGATGGCGCGTGTTCCCTTTACATGGGGGGGAGTCTCTGGTACCTTGGAAGTCTGTATCAGTGATGCCTTGCTGGTAGATTGTCTGTTGGGTAACGACCTGGAGAGTTCTCCATGGAAGGACGTAGAGCATTGAACTCACTTGGAAATGTTAGGACTGCCAGCTAGGATCTGTGTATCCACACGTGCCATGACAGCCAGTAAGGGTGGATTAGTAGAACTGGAGCCTGGAACAATGGCCCAGGAACCTGCCAGGAGAGGAAGGGGCAGAGGGCGCGGGAAACAGGCCCCCACTGTTCCCACGGTCCAGGAGGAAGCAGAACCTGAGGGGGATGCCCTGGAACCTACAGAGGAGCAGGTGGCCGAACTGGGGGAATTGCCTGAGCTGACCCATTGGCAGCAAGAGGGTGGTCCCTCCAGGGAGGAATTCTGCCAGGCTCAGAAGGAGTGCCCTTCTCTCGTCGGTGTGCGGCAGCAGGCTGCAGACCAGGCAGCAGGCCTAGGGTCCAAGGAACATTTGATTTACTGGGAGGATGACTTACTTTATAGTGAGCCTAAGTTCGCTGAGCCCGGTGCAGCCCGTGTGCTGGTGGTACCCGAGCGCTTCAGGAACTTCTTACTGGGTCTGGCTCACGACGTGCCTCTCGCAGGACATCTGGGGCAAGACAAGACCTATCACCGGCTTGTCACCCACTTCTACTGGCCCCAGATGAAGAAGCGAGTCGGTACCTTTTGTAAGTCTTGCCAAACATGTCAAGCCAGTGGTAAGAGCGGAGGGAAGTGCGTGGCGCCCCTCCAGCCGTTTCCTGTAGTGAGCACCCCTTTCGAGCGGGTGGGCATTGATATCGTAGGGCCCCTGGATCCCAAGACCGCCTTAGGCAACAGGTTTATCCTGGTCTTGGTGGATCCCGCCACTCGGTACCCGGAAGCCGTCCCTCTCAGGATAATCACAGCCCCCGTGGTGGGCCGTGCATTGATGGGGATCTTTTCCCGTGTGGGGTTCCCCAGAGAGGTGGTCTCCGACCGGGATGCCAACTTCATCTCTAGGTACATGAAGTCACTGTGGGAGGAGTGTGGGGTAACGTATAAGTTCACCACTCCTTACCACCCTCAAGGAAACGGGTTGGTTGAAAGGTTCAACCGCACCCTGAAAGGTATGATTATGGGCCTAGCGGAGCCCATGAGACGGAAGTGGGACGTCTTGTTACCATGCCTGTTGTTTGCCTACAGGGAGGTGCCTCAGAAGTCCTTAGGGTTCAGCCCCTTTGAACTGCTGTATGGCCACCATGTTAGAGGACCTCTCACACTGGTGAAGGAGGGGTGGGAAAAGTCCCGTGGGAAAACCCCCCAGGATGTGTTCAGCTATGTGCTGGCCATCCGCAACCAAACGCAGCGCTTCAGGAAGCTCGCTCAGGAGAACCTAGAAGCCAGCCAGGAGGAGATGAAAAAATGGTACGACCAGAATACCACTCTGGTTGAATTTCATCCTGGGCAGAAAGTGTGGGTAATGGCGCCGGTGGAGCCTTGTGCGCTCCGTGACAAGTGGACCGGGCCATATGAGGTGGTAGAGCGCAAGAGTGAGGTGACCTACCTGATCAACATGAGGACTCCTAGGCAGCCCCTTAGAGTCTTGCATGTGAACCGCCTCAAACCCCACTTCGAGAGGTCTGAAGTGACGATGCTCATGGCTACAGATGACGGTGGGGAGGAGGATAGTGATCCTCTCCCTGACCTCCTGGCAACCAAGGAGCAAGACGGGTCAGTGGATGGTGTGGTCCTCTCGCCCACCCTGACCCCAGAACAGCAGAGAGACTGTCGCCAGGTGTTGGGTCAGTTTGCCTCCCTGTTCTCCCTGACCCCAGGTGTCACCAATTGGTGCGTCCATGATGTGGACACTGGAGATAGTCTACCGGTGAAACAGAAGTTTTACAGAGTAGCTGACAAGGTCAGGGCCAGCATCAAGGAAGAAGTTTCCAAGATGTTGGCGTTAGGGGTAATTGAGCCCTCTAGCAGTCCCTGGGCTAGCCCAGTGGTCCTCGTTCCCAAGAAAGCTGCTACACCCGGTGGCCCGCCAGAACTTCGGTTTTGCGTGGACTACCGTGGGCTCAATGCGGTCACCAAGACTGACGCGCACCCCATCCCCAGAGCTGTTGAGCTTGTGGATCGGTTGGGAGCTGCCAGATATCTCAGCACCTTTGATTTGACTTCAGGGTACTGGCAGATTGCCTTAACTGAGGGGGCTAAGGAGAGGTCGGCATTTTCAACACCAGAGGGGCACTTCCAGTTTCGCGTCATGCCCTTTGGGTTGAAAAATGCCCCTGCCACCTTCCAGAGACTGGTCAATCGGGTACTGACCGGGCTGGAGCAATTCAGCGCCGCGTACTTGGATGACATTGCTGTGTTCAGCTCCACTTGGGAGGAACACTTGCAACACCTCTGTGAAGTGTTGAGGGCACTGCAGAAGGCAGGCCTCACTATCAAGGCCAGTAAGTGCCAGATAGGGCAGGGATCAGTGGTGTATTTGGGACACCAGGTGGGGAGCGGCCAGGTGGCGCCCCTACAGGCGAAGATTGATACCATTCTGGCTTGGGAACCCCCCAAGACGCAGACAGAGGTGAGAGCCTTTTTAGGACTCACCGGGTATTACAGACGGTTCATCAAGGGATACGGCACCATTGTTGCCCCCTTGACAGAACTAACCTCTAGAAATCAGCCCAGGAAAGTGAATTGAACCGAGGCCTGTCAAACTGCTTTCGATGCCCTGAAAACTGCAATGTGCACAGCACCGGTGCTTAAGGCGCCTGACTTTTCGAGTGAGTTCGTAGTGCAGACAGACGCTTCAGAGCAAGGCGTGGGAGCAGTACTCTCACAGATGGACGACGAGGGCGGGGACCAACCCGTAGCTTTCATTAGTAGAAGGCTACTTCCCAGGGAACAGAGGTGGAGCGCTATTGAAATGGAAGCATTTGCTGTGGTCTGGGCCCTGAAGAAGCTGAGGCCCTACCTGTTTGGGACTCACTTCCGTGTTCAGACCGACCACAGGCCCCTCAGATGGTTAATGCAGATGAGGGGTGAGAATCCAAAACTGTTGAGGTGGTCCATCTCCCTACAGGGAATGGACTTTACGGTGGAACCCCGTCCCGGTACAGAACACGCCAATGCTGATGGTCTGTCCAGGTTTTTCCGCCTTAGTGATGAGAACTCCCAAGAGGGTGGGTAGTTCTCCCCACTTTCAGCTGGAGGGGACACGTGTTAGACCTGACATCCTTGGCGTGGGTTTTTCCCCTATCTTTTGCCTCTGCTACCTGGATTTTGATGCTATGCTGGATTTCGTTTTTGCTGGTTTAGATGCTTTGGACACTCTGCCACTGCTAATCAGTGCCAGAGTGTAAGTGCTCCCTGTGTAAAATATCATATTGATTGGATATACCTGATTGGCATATCTGTATCACCATGAAGTCCTGAGTAAAGTGCACTGTGTGTGCCAGGGCTGGTGATGACAGATGCTACTAGTTGGTCTGCAGCGCTGATTGCGCCACCCACCTGTGTAGCCCTAAAATGGTGTCTCAGGCCTGCCACCGCAGGCCCGCCTGCAGTCCCCGGACTGCCATGTCCTCCTGGCCAGTGTCCACACTGACCGGGCCTAACCCTTCCCTTTTTATACACGTCAGTCATCCCTATGGAAGGCCCAAGGTACCCCCCTGGGCAGGGTGCAGTGTATGTAAAAGGTAGAGCATATACTAGTGCAGGTAACATGTTCTGGTAGTGAACAACGGCCATTTTGTGTGTTCACTGCTGCAAGGTTATCTTGCTCCATAGGCTAACATGGGGGTGGCCGGTGCCAATGGCTATCGGCCCATCTTCTCATAGGAACAAGATAAGACATGAGTATTTGATATCCCTGAGCTCAGCATTTAATAACACATCTTGTAGGAGAGGTTGTTTCTAAATCCTGAGTTGGAGGACAGTACTTTTTAGAGAGTGGCTGTTCTCTTGTCTGACCCTTCTGTGTGCATGGGCGCACTTGTGGATTGACTGTCTGGCTTGCGAGTGACAGGGGCTGGGGATTCCCCGGGAGGTTGGCTGAGTCAGCCCTCTGCTGAATGGCGACATTTGCAAGGAGAGTGGAGGGAGGAGATAGCACCTGGGAGTGAATAGGGTTGTGCCTGCCTACCACACTGCTGGCTCCACCTCCTGCTGGGCGGCTGACGACTCTGCCCCTCACTCTGAAAAGAGAGCAGAAGCCAGGAAAACAAAGTGCTCCAGCAACACCCAGAACTGGATCAGACCGGGCTCAGGACCCACTTGCACAAAGACTTCAAAGACTTTTAGGGGTATAAGTACAAGACCCCTGACAACAGATTTTTAGATTCTACCATCAAGAGGAACCTCTGCTGAAAGACGGACCGCTGAAGAACTAAAGGAAGATTGCCGTGCTGTGTGCTCTAAGGGCTGACCTGTTCTGCTGGACGACTGAAGCTGAGGAGGAGAAGGGGTCTTGCTGTGTGCTGACCCTACCCACTTGAATAAACAAGACTTTGCTGTGTGCTGTGTCTTAAACCGAATCTCCAAGGGCCTGAGAAGAGCTGGCCTCCTGTTTCGCAACCCAGGGATAGAAAGGTTGCCAAAAACTCAAGACTCTGCTGTGTCCCCCCCTGCGCTGCTGTGTGCCGCAGGGACCGTGGACTGTTCTACCAAGCTTCTCAACATCTGCCTGTGAAGTGGGCTGGCTGCTCTCTGTCTTGCTGGAGAGTGCCGCGCTGACCCAGGCCTGACACCGGTTGCCGCATCAAGAAGACCGACGTGCTCATCGGCACGTGCCTTGCCGCGACCCGGAGGCCTGAAGCAGATCAAGAGTCGTACTTCCCTGCTCTACAAAGCCGCGCTGTGAGTGGCTGACTCCGGTGACGTCGACATCGTCACTGGGGGCTCGTCGAGGGAGTTGTGGAAACCTTGCACCGAACAGCCCGAGGAGCGCTTTTTACAACGAGTGCAGCGACACCGCCGGAGCAACGTAGCTGCCTAAACAACAAGAGCCTACAAACTGATTCATTCTCAGTGAGTATCGAATCACACAAGAGACTAGAGACTATCATCTTACGATCCCGACCAACCCAAGAAAGCGAATATTGTGTAAACCTGTGATGCTTGATTTCAACTGCGGAAACTAGATAAAGATATATTAATTTTGATATAACTCACCTGTGTGGTATAAGTTTGTGGTGTACGGAAGGGGGATCATTGTGGTGTCTACGTGCAAATACCTTACACATTGCCTTGGGGATAAGCCTGTCTGCTCGAGCCAAGCTACCTAGAGGGTGAGCAGGGGTTATCTACCGTGTGTGTCCCTGTACCCTGACGAGAAGCAAGGGTCCCTATTTGGTCTAAGGTGTATACCTCTGCCAACTAGAGACCCCCAGATCTAACACATGTGCTTATAATTTGTTAGGATTGGATGTTCTAAAAAAAACTAAATGCCACAATCCAGTGAACTCCAAACATGGTGTATCTTGAGATGGATAAAGCCTTGCCTCTTGTTGCCTTTATATACGTTGTCTGGACAGGGAAAGACACAATTCCACACATACAGCAGCTGATAGACACTAGGATATGGGTCACACATAAAAACAACATAAGTAAGAAGCACATTGACCCTATATAGATAGCTGTGCGCCAAAATGCTCCATTGCCTCATATACCCCAATATAAAATATCAGCAGAAGGATTGCAAGTCCTACAAGAGGTCCTCAAGGATCTATTGAAGGCAAGAATAGTGAAAGAAATAACAGGGAGCCCACGTAATAGCCCTCTACTTCCGGTTTTGAGAAAAAAAGTGAAAAAGAAGGTCATAAACATGGAGGATCATAGTTGATCTCCGTGAGATTAACAAAATAGTGGTACCACAATTCCCTGTAGTCCCAAACATAGTGACTATCCTATCTACTTTGGCACATGACATGACACATCTTTCTGCGATAGGTGTAAAGAATGCTTTCTTTTCAATCACTGCGCATGAAGACACAATGTATTTATTCTCCTTTTCAGACACTCTTACTATTTTGCAAGAGCTCCCCAGGGCTACACTGAGAGCCATCAATTTACAACTGGGCCTTGAAGAGGGAACTGGCTGCCTTCCAGTGTCACTGAATTACTAACTTAATATAGCAAATCAATTATTTACTATTGGCAAGCACTAGTGAAGACCAGTGCATAATAGATACAGTAAATTTACTGAATATCCGAGCCGCCAGGGGACACAAGGTGTCTCCTGATAAGAGACAATTTGTTCAACAAGAGGGTTCCTACTTGGGACATCTCTTGTCGAAAGGGTGGAGACAATTAGACACAGAGTGCATAAAATCAATTTTAACTGTATCACCTCCAACCACAGAAAAACAGGTGTGTATATTCCTACGAATGGCTGGATGTTGCTGCCACTGGATTCCAACTTTTTCACTATTGGCAAAGCCATTATTGGCTGTTACCCTCAAGGAAACACCCAGGCCATTTCCTTAGAGAGCAGATCATGAACATAGCTTCCTTGCCATTCGGCAAGTTCTCTGCGAGTCTGCTTTGGGGCTACCTGACTACTCTAAAGACTTTTACCTTTTTGTTTGTGAGTCCTACGAATGGGCTGTTGTGGTACTCACCCAGCAGAAGGGTGATTATAAAAAAACATGCACATATTTTGTGATGTAGTAGCTAAAGCATTGCCATCCTATTCGAGAGCCATGAAGGCAGCAGCTCTATCGTTGCAACAGGCAGAAACTTCAATAATGGGACATACAGTGCACTTGTAAGTACCACATTCTATTAATTTGATTTTGAACAACCTAGGACACAACACCTGACTAATGCTCACTTTACCCATTTGAAGTATGTTTGTTTAGTCCGCACATACATCTGCACAAATGCAATGTTTTAAACCCTGCAACACTATTACTTCTAACTGACAAAGAGGCAAAGCTGTTAGACAAACATAATTGCATTTACAGAATGGAGGACAAAACTAAGGGTAGAATAGACAAGCAAGCTGTACACTTTGATAATGTTAAAGGAGAATTATGGGTTGATGGGTCATGCCTTAAAACAGATCAATGTGCTACAGCAACAAATGATGGGTGGAATACTGAATGAATCAAACATTCACCTCCAGTCAAGAGATCTGGGTTAAAGCCATTGTTCTTTTGCTCACCGTGCTTTTGTTCTACAGAGGGACCACACAGCTTTCTCAGGGAAACCAATAAAGCGAAGATTGGTTTGCCTGGAGCGCCCCTCAGCATTTTCCACAAACTCTTCTCCCTGCGTTGCACTGCACTTGAGCCCAGCCACTGTGGCTTTCAGGTCCTTGATTTCCTTCTTTAGAGTCACTACATCCTCCTCAGTAGTGGTCACCCTTTCAACCCCCTTTCATAGGTTGATGTGCAAATAAATAATGCCCATGGACATTGCATCCATTTTGGTTACCAGCGCCTGCCTGGAGCCCTGGATTATGGCTATTATTTCAGCGATGCCCTGTGCAGATGCCCATGCCACAGAAACTTCCAGCCCTATTTCCTGGGGCCCTGGTCCAGGGACCTTATAGTGTATTATTGTGTTAAATTGCACTGCCTTCGACCCTTTGCCCTTCGCCATGGTAGATTCCCCAGTGGGGGTCTACGAGAAGAATCGATGAAACCATAACCGGCATGTCCACACCAAGCACAAAAGGCAGGCAATCACAATGTCTCCTTCGGGCAAGAGGGGTTGTTTAAATACGTAGCCGGTCCCAGTGCACACAACTTAGATCAAGGATACACCATCAGCTCCTTGCATTGGAAACTGCTGCGGACCAGGACAATGGCCACTCCGAGGTTGCACGTGGGAGGTGCAGGAGCTTTTTCCATGATACACTCTACTTCCCTTTGCAGCCAAATGCAGGGCCACTCGGTCTCCTGCCCTCACATGCAAAGCACCACCCCAGAGGACGGAGGGCAGATCTGTATCAACTACACCTTCCACAAAGGAGAGTGCGTGTGCATTCCCCCCATCATTTTGCTCTTAGAGAACCACACCCTGCTCAACAGTAATGCCTCACCACAGGCCCCTCTCTCCCAGAGTGCGTCTCTCCTCTGCTTCTTGTGTGAACCGGGGCAATCTCATATCTGCACTGCTGTAGTGCTTCCGCGCCCGTTCAGGCAGGCTGCACTGCACCACACCCAGACCGGGCTCTGAGGCCCCCAACGGTCAAGAGGATGGTCCCAGCGCTGGCTCTGCACCTTTCCCAGCATTAAATTACACAAAGATATATGGGTCCACCTACATCCAGCTGTATCTCCCACTGGCTCTCCAGACACACTTCTCTCACCCTGAGTGCAGCTCACTATGTAGTTCAGCCTCGTAGCTCCACCTGGGGCACCTCCCCAGTCAGCGGTGTCCCATTCAATATCCAGTAGCCCCAGAGGGGCCGTCCCACTGCGACTTTGCAGTCAAGGCATGGAGCTTGCTTGTAATGAGGACGTTTCATACTCTGCTGTGCAGTAGTTGCTCCCTTCCCTTCCAGGGCATTGCCAGATGTGGTGACTCTGCCCTCCGCTCAACCTCCAATGGCCAACGCTGCCAGACCCCACTCCGGACCGTCAGCAGCCTCAGCCAGCAATCCAGTCAGGTGCTTCCACAACGCTAATGGCAGGCCGAGGATATTCCTCCCTTCGGGGGCCAACAGCTGTGAGCTCCAGGCCCCTAGGCGGTCTAGGTACAGAATTCCCGCTTGTGCAGCAGACCGGGTCATCCACACTGCTGCTCTTCAGGCCGCTTTACATCAGGGCACGCTCTGTCATGCCAGGCCACTCCCCCGGCTGTGTCACCAGTCCAATGCTCCAGAGGCGCAGTTCAGCAAGCGGAGGCCTGATTTTGAGATTTTTGAGTGTGGGGGCACCTGAGCAGAGGCCTTTCAAACATCTGCCATCAAACCGCAGGACTCCATAGGATTTTGCTCTTCTTGGCTGGAGCGTCGCTAAGGCACATCTATTCACCGATCATAGTTTAAAATGTGTGTTTTTATTGATCCAATGAGATTGTGAGTTAGTTTGAGGAATTGATTGAGAGTGGAGAGCTGTCTTAGAATTTCATTGTCAAAATCTTCTGTTTTCTGTAACACTATGCCAACCCCTCCCCCCCACCTTCACTGCGGGTTTTATTACAATGGAATTATCTGAGCTTGCCGAACCCTGAGTGTGTGTCCTATTAAAGGGTAATTTCTGAGTGTAGAACTCATCCTTAAGATAGGGATAATCTTTTTCTTTTGAAAAGTTTATTATATTCATAGTGACCTTATCAGCTTTCTTTTTGATTTCTATGGAATTAAACTGCAATGGCTTTGTTTGAATTGTCAACAACAGTTTTGGCTTCTGTGAGGACATCAGGACCCAAAAGTTCCTTTTTGAATTCCTTAATGCTTTTTAGCTCCTCCTTGCATGGTCTAGAGTGGTTGAATGCCCAATACCACCTAGTGATGGGAACAGGTATTTGCAATATTGCTGAACCCAACTCTGAATTGCTTGGTACATTTCTAACTTGAAGACCAAGAGGGATACTGCATGATTTTACATATTCAGTGAGCATACATGCATGGAGTTCTGTATGAACATGTTTCTTTTTGGCCTTTTCTAACTTATCAAGGACAGCTTGTTTAGGGTCAGTGGTCACTAGTGCTGGTTGTGTAAACAAAGAGAGACCACTTATGAATTTGGCGATATATTCTACTGTGTACAGAGGTGCCTCTCTCTCTGACATAGTGTAAAAAAACAAAATACAACCCTTGGTGAAGGGGTAAGAACTGTATAGAAAGCTCTCACAGTGAACTATCAGATTATGTATGTTAAGGGAAGAATTGGGGAGGTGAGTGCCACATTCAGTCCCTACAATGGTATAGACCCCACCCCTTTGGTCTCTAAAAGATAAAGTATATCCATTCTGTTTCAGATCAGTATCTTAGAATGGGCATCTCACTGCTCTGTTAGTAATCCTAGAGCTATTGTATTCAAATTTTCTGTTTCTTATAGAATTTATGTATTTCTTCCTATTTTGTCTAAAGCAACATTTATTCCATACATGAAACTAGAGCAGAGAGGAATCTAGAGGTAGTTGAAACAGCAGCAATTCTGCCCCACCTTCATTCTAAGGGTTGATCATCAAAATGTCTAACAGCTGAAACAATGTACCCTGGATGACAAGTGCCCGTTCAGTCTAAGGGTAAGCTTGTGACCAGCAAATGAGAAACAACAGCCCCTGGGCAAGGCGATACTAAAAAGCAGGTTACTCAAAAGGAATGTTCTCAATCGTTAAATCACATTTCTGTGTCCAAAACACTAGAGACATTTGTTCCTTGGTGCTCACAAATATACCCTGTCTCAGTCATTGCAAAATGAGTCACATCTGGCATATTGTGACTCAAAGTAGACTTTTTAAAACATGGGATGAAAGAGGGGGGAGATGTCAGCACACACTGGTAGTCTATTGCCAATGTGGAAAAGATGAAGGCAAGTGTCAAGAAAACTGATGGCCACTCCGATGAAAGGAATGTTATACCTCACATCAACAGGCATGTGCTTACAAATACAACAGGAGAAAGTTAATGGTTTGTAATTTTCCAGCAGCAACATGTAGGAGTTGCCCTTGTGAGGTGAGCATTGGCTCTGTGCATGAGATGGTTCAGTACAGTTCGGTCTTGCGATGCCACTTTGCAGCTTGAATATTTTTCCCACCACCTGCCAGATACTCAAAGCAGCAATGAGGATAGCAGGCCAGACCCACCAGGGAATCTGATATCCAGAGGGAAGAAGCTGCTTACTTGTAAGGAGAGAGTAGCAATGGGAGGCTGTCCAGGCAGCATCACATGTGGTGGTAGAGAAGCAGGAAAGAAAGATGGACTTAGCGATGACAGGGTAGCCACAGGAACAGTTTCAGCAGAATGCCCGGGGCCAGGCCCATGTCCTGACGCAGGAGGAGCACATTTATCCGTAGGAAGAGCACCTCAGTTGCAGTGGGTTGAGTGGCTCCAAGTTGCCAGTCCATGAATGTGACAACAGTGTTTGTGCTGCACAAGATCCGGAATGGTACACACAAGGAAGGCAGCAGTGCGGTCTTCCTCTTGAAAATCTTAACATAGGCCCAATCTTCATGCTGGAGGGAGTGGCAGGCCTCAGTCGGACACTCAGGTAAGGTTGCTTATAACTGAGAACAGAAGCTGTGAAGACATGGCCTAAGCTTTCTGCAATATTGTAAGACAGTGACATTTTTAAACTGTAAATCAAGCTTTCCCAAAAAGATGAGGATTCGAAGGGAACATCATGAGTCGGCCCATGACTACTTCATTTTGGTTCAATTTTTTCTTCTGGGACGGAATTGCTCTTATAGACCATAACCGTCATTGCAGGGCATTAGCAACTTTTAACTGTGTCTCTGAGCATATCTTCGCTATCTTGTTCATAAGGGTCTCATTTTTCCTTTCTACCTTGCCCGCTGACTCGAAGGCACAAAGGAAATGCTGGTCTACTGCTAAGGTCTTACAAACCCACTGCACTACTGCTAACACAAAGTATGTTTCTTGATCACTGCTGATTTAGTATGACACCCTGAACTATGGAATAAATCCCTGTCCAATTGCTTACCTGATGTAAAAGCATCTGCGTTGACAAAGGGTAACATTTTCACCCATCCTGAAAACATGCACACTTCAACAGGACATGGGAATAATTTGCACATTTGCCATCCCAAGATCTAAGATCCACCTGGATGTGCATGAAGGAGCCCCATGGAGGGAGGGAGAGCAGCAAGAGCGGTCTTAACCCCTTTTCCAACTTTGTGAGACAGGAATATGGTAGAGGAATGGCAATAATGTTGGGCTTTGGGGAAAAGAAAGGCTGCATAGCAGTAGGATGCAGTAGCAAATATCACACCATCCCTACCAACGTAGGCTGCTCCATGATACAACCTGTGAAGGCTGAGGAACAGAAATGTCAGTGCAACCACACATCTTTCCTGCCACTCCATTCCCTCAAGGTCTCTTTTACATTGCTGCTTGATCCAGGACTGTTTTGTAATTTTTTGAGGTTTGCTAATGCAGCTATGACAAATCGTTTAACGTTGCAACAGGTAAAAGATTATGACATGCATGGCTGCATCAACAAATTTAGACAATGCGTCATTCTTAGGAGCTGAATCAACTGGGGCATTTCCCCCTAAAACATCATCATGAGAGTGCCGGTAAACAGCGCACTTCACCATTGCCACATTCTCTGGAAACTGTAAGGCATTTAAAAGATTCAAAATATATTGCCCATTTTTGACCCTGCTGGGGTCAAGAAACCTCCAGAGAAATCCAAAGTTGTGCATCACATCAAATGGATAAATCAAATCTGTATATACAGGAACAGTCTGTACTTTGGCCAGGATACAGGTTTGAATGTCAGAGATGAGCTCTGCGGCTTGAGTTGGTTTCACAGTGTGTAAATGATGGTTTTCCATAGTTTGGTGTATGTTGTAGGGTTCAGACAGCATAACCAGAGACTAGAGTACCTTCACTGCTCCTGAGACATGATCCATTCACAAAATATGTTAATTGACAATCTTTTCAGGGCATGTCAGTCATATCCAGATGGGGTGTAGTAACATGGGCTGTGGCAGGAACTCAGTCCTGTGGATTGTCTCCTCACTAGTGGTCATTAAAGAAGCTGGGCTCAAAGTGAGACAGTGGATCAAAGCAATATGGAAGACAGACAATAACATTTCAAATCAAGAAATATGTTCCATTGGTTGCCCGTCCTACAGTGATATTTAGAAAGCTGCGTTGATCTTAAATACCCATAATGGTCTTGTCGTCAACATAGCTAAAATAGCTTTTCACTCATTACATGCTAAAAACACCGATGAACTAAGCTTTAGGATACTGTTGACAATCCCTAGATTGAAAAACAATAAACAGAGACAGAACATCTTTCTTTGTACAGAATGGCTTGTTACATAGAGCAAATGCTGTTAAATGTCTTTGTGTAAACACCTCAGCAGGTATCCCATGGGTGCCACAACTTTAAAATACGGCATGTGAGGTGAGGCGACTGTCCAAAGCATTCTACCCTTCAGCCTCGAATCACCTCGTATTTGGACCAAAGTAGCGCCCGGGCACTATGTGAGGACGAATTCAGGCGCCTCTTCATTCACCCAGGGTCCCTAGACATGGTGCAGCGCCTCTTCTGGTAAAGGTTGCAAAACAATTCTGTTAAGCAATCCCGGAGGAGGAGTGCAGTTTCACACTTGTGGCTATCTAAGCACGGAAAGCTGCACTGGGTTACACTCTATAAATGCATCAAAGTGGACGATGTGGATAGACAGGGCCACCCGTGACAGGCATTGACAAAGCTACAAGTGCTGGCACTTGACTATGAAAGTGTTGGCTTGGGTTAGTATGAAGTCTTGTTTTATATAATGCTTTGTAAGGTTTGGACATGATATTTTAATTTTAATATGTTGGTAGTGTAAACTATGAGGGCAAGGACTAGAATACGAATGGGACTGAGCTCTCTTTCACCCCCCTGGTAGTAAACGCTTTGAGTAGCTACCTCCTCTTCTAAGGGGCGCTGCTATATTTTGAATGTCACAGTTACCCACTACTCAGAAATAATGCCACACTTGGCATCAGACCAAGCATTGCCCTTTCAGTATGGCCGTTACGCCTCACCTGCACCCTGCCATCATTTCTGAACCGGTCTACGACAGTGATACTAGCCCAGCACGGGCACTGACCATACTATACATCAGAGAGGACTGGCACTGCTCTGCAGAGCTGCTGGGATCCTAAGAGGGCAGCAGTGCTCGCCCTCACAGCGCTGTTATATTCTGATTGGTGAGAGGTTGTGCACTTCACAGCAGGGCCGTTGTAGTGGAAGTGGGACTGCTTGGGCATTTCGTGCCAGGATTCAGTTCACTGAATGGGTGGTTACGTGTACTTCACAATAGTCAACTAAACCTTTAATGGGACAGCTCCAGCTCTTCACAGCAGGAATCCGAGGTATGCAAATGTTTCATATTGTCTATGCAGGATTGATATACTATTAATTGAGCATTACCTCTACCCCTCAACAACATTATTGAGATAATAACACGCACTTTTCAAGGGAATGCTACAAATGTAATAGAGAAGTGTCAGAACTTTCCAGATGCTTGAACTGACTGTCAGAAATGATCAACACAAAGGATATTTTCTAATTGGAACAGCCCCGACTGCTATTCTTTTAATTTGGCAGTGGCACATCTCCTAATCACAGCTGCTATACTTATAGTAGGGAAACACTGACAGCTGTTTGCAGTCTCAGCAAAGAGACCAATGTTTGAATGACTACAGAAGCCTTGAGATTTCAGTAACATTTGCAGACCCGAATGAAGAACACAGTTAATTGCGTGGAATAAGCGACCCTGTGATATACACCCCGATAGAATGTTGCACCATTTCAGAAGTGGCTGCTTCCACCTGTGATTTTATGTGTTTGCATTATGGTTCATGATGTTGTACATTAAATAATAAATGCAAGAGTGCAGTTATCAAAATACAAAGAAAGATTATGATACACAAAAAGCATGTTTCCTATGCCAAAGAACTCACTTAGTTCTAAATATGTGTTCTAAAAAGACAAAAAAACAGTCTTTAGTGGTTTCCTTTAGATTGGATTATCTCTTGAACAGGTACCAGCTGGTCTGCTAAATGAGGAATGCCGAGTGCTTGTCTTCGTGATTTAGACTCTTCACATCACAATGTAAATGAAACATACATTAGCATGAGTAATCTTTAACTGCTGCAGCCCCAACTCTGCCAAAGGCGTCTTACGCATGCATTCGGCCCCGACTATTACAGCACGTCTGATGTACTGGTCTAGCTCTGTAGAGATAAATGCTGCTTGAGATTTAAAAAGTGAAAGTCAATCACCTGCTTTGAAGTCAAAGGGACACTTTTCTAAAACTACTCCTGTCCTGGAGACACTGTGGTCTCCGCATCTACCTAAGATGTCCCACTGTGGCAGAAGTGGGTCAGCCTCTGGGAGATGTCTCCTAACTGCAGAGTGGTTTTTATATCTGAAGCACTCTAGCAGGAGGGCGCCAGAATCGCATTTGGATTCTATTTTCCAGTCTCGTTCAATCGGCATGAGCCTGGCCAAAAGATGCCACTGTTAAATGTGCATGTGCAGGAGGCAGGCAGGCAATGATGTATGGCACAGACTGGCTTCTAAATAAGTCGCTTTCCTAAATCTACTTTAAGAGGGTTCTTTAAGTTAAATACAACATTGATTGCGGATTATTGTAAGAAGTATATATTCCCTTGTTTTTTCTTTTTTCAACATTACCATTTTTTCACTTTTTTTCCTTCAAGAGAGTTTCCAACCTGCCAGCATTGCACACGACGGTTTTACAATCAGCCGTTGCGACGCTCCGCTGTTTTTCCTCTGATACTAATCAAGGCAGGGGTTGCGGGACCGGAGGGACTGTTGCTTAATCAGCGATAGCGGAGAGACCGAGGCAGGACCGTTAGAAACAGAACCGAGATGACGTGGGGACGAGCTGCCGTCTACAGTGGTAGGATGCCGCGCCCCACCCTTTCAACAACGAGGAGCGTGCTACGCAGCGAAGGTTATCCTGGCCCCCTTCAAATGCAGGGATTGAGATGCAAAGGCAGGAGGAAACGGGAGCCTGTAGAGTGCAATCAATGCTTTAGCGAAGAGCAAACTGTGAATGGAGGAAAACAACAAGCTCTCTGGACCCCTTCCTTCAACCGCATCACACTTTAAATACAGGAATGGCTGTCTAAAATCCACCAATGGAGAAAGACAAGTTGTTATATATTTTCTGCTTGTGTGCATTCTCTTGGCTGCCAGATCACATTCTTTTTTTAAGTTTAATAGTTTTTATTGAGAAGGGAGAAAAGAATACAAAAATGACAGTAAAACATAAAACAGTCCATCAGTGAAATGCTGTTTTACAAAGAAAGCAAGCACTCTAATATTTAATAACCAATAGTGGACAAAAAGATTACAATGCTTGTCTCAATGCAAATCTGTACTAAATGTAAACTCAATAAGCTATAGCAAGAAGTGTTGAAAACAAAGTAATGTGAGGAGAAAGAGAGGTATATAAAGGGAAGGAGAGAGGACAAAGAATGAAGGGTAAATATTTAATCATAAATAAAAACATCTTGAAACATGGTTTTATCATATCTATAGATGTAAGGGCTCCATAAAGGCAGCATAACAATTATGCAAAATAACAATATAAGAACAGTCTAATAAAATATGTAATAACTTAGGCTGAGTTGTTCGCAAGTGAGGTCAAATATGCGGAGAGTGTTTCCCACAATGTTTTGCGCTTGACAAGTAAAGAGGTAGATTTTAGATTGTATCGATCCAGTTGATGGTTATGACATACCAAGTTCCCACACTGAGAGTAATTGTTTCTGTAGATTTCTAATTAGATGTAACCACGTGTAAGCCAATCGTCATTAAAAGGTCTACCAACTTGCCATACATTTTATTGTGGGGCCAAGAATTATTCAGACCTCCTAGAAATAAAGCAACTATAGAGAAGGGAGTGTGAATGCCAATTATATTTCATATTCTCGTCCAGATATGCACCCAGAATTGATATAATTTGGAGCAAAGAAAAACATATGTAGGTACAAGAAAACAGGGGGGAGGGGCATGCTGTCTATGTGCTTACAAAAGAGAATCATGGCTGCATCGTCTGTGCTGCTGCCCAATTGCTAACGAGAGAAGAATCCTTCTAAGGGAACTATGCATAAGCGAAACAGCAAGTCCCTGCCTGGAGGCTTTGGCCATATGTTTTGCTAAAAAAGAACCCTACATCCTTACTCGCTGCGGGCATTTCATACAAATCATCAGGGATGCTCTCCATCCCCTTCCTGGGCCCAGACCTGGCCTTCGGATGGTCCAAAAGGTGATCCCGTATTACTTCAAACGGAAGCCAGTATGACCCTTAGACAAGATCAGGCCAAAGGAACACTCTTGGCTACCCTTTTAAGTCAGGTTACTCAGTATAACGACAGGTTGCTGCCCCCTCTTTGGAGGAATGTCCAGAGTCTGGAACCCCCCAATAAATATTACTCATCGAGTAACTCCTTCAAAGTGAACTAAATCGCAAAGCACAGGCACTTTACCTGGGACGGTGTCTCACGGACAGAGCACCGAGGAAGTAGAGGAGACCAGGAGGACAGTAACATCAGGACCTTTGAGAGGTACCTGGGTGATTGGGGTCGGTCGCAGAGCGCAAGTCTAAATTTATCACAAAAATAAGCTCAGAGTGAAAGGACTGAACTTCGTAACTTGCACTTTATTAGAACTTATGATCCTTTCACCTAGGCTATTTCTGAACTACGGCTATGCATTTTACGATGTACTAACAAATGATTTTTAAAAAAATTTTTTTTTTTTAACTTTATTACTGTATTACAATGGTTTTAATTAACTTATGCGCGAAATAAACAAAATACAAATATGTAGGTGTGTACTTGAATTAGGCTTACATCACCAACAGGTGTCTTGGTAGAGAAATTTTTGTTTGAAAAGGAATGATGGGGTGAAAAAGAGCTGATTGTAAAAGTAGTATAGTGTTTGAGTAAGATTACTGGGTGAGCGATAGAATTACGTTCTTTCCTATATTTTATCCCAAAAGGGTATAGGCCAACTGAATTGTAAATTGGATTCCCATGCCTTTCCCAAAGTCTAGGAACGATAGGACGAGAAGGAGGGCCTTTCACAAGAATGCAGATTGACTTCATTGAAATGCCCCCCTGCAATAGGTTGAGGTATGTTCTAGTGGTAGTCTGTTTGTTTTCTCGATGGGTGGAAGCATACCCAACTAGAAGAAGTGATGGAATTACTGTAGCATAACTACTATTGAGAGAATTCATTCCCAGATTTGGTTTTCCAGTCACAATTGAATCAGATAGAGGAAAACATTTTCATAATGAAATCATGAAACTGTATTGTGCCTATCCCCCAGAGTCTTCTGGAGTGGTGGAACAAGTAAATGGCACCATTAAAAACAGATTGGGAAAAATGTGTTTGGCCACAGGTTTGAAATGGCCTGATGTCTTGCCTCTAGTACTCATGACTATTAGATCTGTTCCTGATAGGACTACTGGATTGAGTCCCCATGAGATAGTGAAGGGGAGGGCAATGAGACATGTTTTCATTCCTGTCAACAAGCTATTGCCTATATCTGATGACTTGGTGTTGGATTATTGCAAGGGATTGGCTGATTCCATTCATTCTGTGTTTCATCAGGTTGGATCGGATGCAACCACTCTGGAAAAGAAGCCAGCTCATGATCTGAGCCCAGGTGAATGAGTAAGAATAAAAGTGCATAGAAGAAGAAACTGTCTGGTCCCAAGGTAGGGTAAACCATGTCAGGTAATCCTGACCACGACGACAGCTGTGAAATGTGCAGGAGTGAAGAATTGGATTCATGCTAGCCACACCTTGCGAATTCCAAATCCAGTGGATAACAGAGAAGAAGAATACTTTAAAGAATCTGAAACCAGTTCTGAGTCAGATACAGAAGAAACAAGAGCAAGACCAACTCCTGAAAGGGGGGAGTCAGAACCGAGTCCAGTATAGCACCAGAGAATCTACCATTAAGAAGGAGATTTCACATTTCTGACACTAGCTCAGTCAGACACAGAACCAGCACAAGTACATGAGAGAGTAAACGAAAACAGTGAAGAGACTGTCAAAGAAATTCTTGATAAAGAATCTCAGCATGAAAAGACGAGAGAAATTCCACCTGAAATCACAGAAGTAGATGGTGAGGTACCAGATACAGAGAGAGAGGGAAAGATTGTTGCGGAAGACCCCTAGGAGGTGTAGGGAAACCATACATCCAGGTAGAAGAGGGGACAGTTAGTCAGCAGGAAGTTTGCGTGGAAGAAACACGAGGAGGGACAGAAGTAGATAAGAAAAAGGAAGTGGTGGAAAGAAAGACTACTGAAAGTAAGAGTCAAGGTGGAACTGAATCTGAGGACAGTGATGACGAAGTACCGGAAGGTCGAGTTCTGAGAAAAAGAGCATGGAGAACTGAGAGAAGTGAAAAGGGAAATAAGTTGAAAAGGCCAGCAAAGGAAGAAGTTTGGCCAAACAAGATAAAGAGATTGAGATACTGACTGACACGAGTAAAGTCATCCAGAGCTGAACAAGTTAATGAGGTGTCTAGCCAAGAGAAATGAAAAGACGTTGAACAGACGCCGTCAGAGGAAAGAAAATTAACTAGAAAGCCTAACCAGAAGTATAAGTCACCAGAATGGCCGTATGTGGCACTTCCTGAAGTACAAGAGGAAGCAGACAGTCAAGGGGATCTAGGGGTGACTATACCAGAAGAGGTTGAGGAAGACGAAGAATCGGAAATCCTGAGAGTTATCTTGTCCAACATCGGAGAAGAGACCGATGTTCAGGAAATTCTGAATCAAGATTGGGAGAGCAAAGTGAAAGCCGATCAGATGCCGAATTGAGGAGACAAAAGTGCTCCAGAAGAGAATTTTGAAAAATACCGAAAAAGAGACCTATCCAAAAAGAACCAAGTAGGCGCCTAGAGCCTTGGGTTTATACAAAACTAGTTGTGTGTGGACGAGGCTAAGTCAAAAGACACTGATCATTTTCTGAAATGGCAAACACAGAAAGTAGAAAATCTACATGTGTGTTCCTTCGAAGATGGTGCAAGGTGTGTTGCTGTTGTACAGGATTACTAATGCCTCTGTGGAGTGCGTTAGCTTTGATAGTATCATTTAAAGTAACGTTTGAGACAATAGAAGGTCAAACTGAAAATAAAACTGGTGTAGAGAAGATTCATGATATTAATCCA
Organism: Triturus cristatus; assembly: GCF_964204655.1. Taxonomy (NCBI): domain Eukaryota; kingdom Metazoa; phylum Chordata; class Amphibia; order Caudata; family Salamandridae; genus Triturus; species Triturus cristatus. The sequence goes on from NC_140584.1 coordinate 554,581,378, forward strand.
ACAAGAGGAATAGATAGAACTTATTTACATAAAGATAGGTCCATAACTGATTTTTCTAACAATGTTTTTTCAAAATTATTGTATGAATATGTAAAAACGATGGATGTGAGAGATTGCTATGTGTGCATGCAGTTGCCTGCATCAGTGTCTGAGGGAGTGACGTACCATCACCTTCCAGTAACATATGGAATAACATGTAGTGTATTAGCAAGTTTGTTTTACAAAACAGAGAAACTAGAATATTATTTTTCTGATGTAGATAACATTTTTTCACAAGTACCCGTAGTTCCTGAGTAAAACCTGGTGAAGTGTTAGGTGAATTTTTTCAAGAAACTAGAGAATTAACTTTAGAATCAGTATTTAAAAATAACCTCACTTGCAGTTTGAAGAAGGAAGAAAATATTTTTTTAGATATGGTAGAAGAAAGGAGAATAAAGATGAAAAAGAAGATACCTGAGAGGAAAGAAGAAAAGACAGTCTGGGATGTAGAAAGAGAAAAACATTTGAAAGGAGAAACTAGTCCAGCTATGGCTTTAGATTGGCCACAGAAACCGAAATTGTGTATTAGAAGAAATCACACTGTATGATAACTACTTTATAGGTGCGAGTAACTGCTATGATACTTATAGAATCATGGGTGGATGGGGATTTAAAGGAGGAAATGATCCGGTATTCCCTGGAATATATTTTATCTATGGGAACAAAGCTTATTATCGATTACCTGACCATTGGTATGGCAAATGTTACCCAGGCCTGGTTTTCCCAAAGATATTTCATGTAGGAAGGGGAAAAGATGGTGCACATGAGATAGGTAGACAACTAACACGTAGAAGGAGAGAATCTTGGGCAGAAATTGTAGGGGATATTTTTGGAGCACTGATACCAGCCGTTGGAATATCTCTGAATGCACATAAAATTAGAAAGTTATCAACAGTAGTGGATCGCTTGTCAACAAGCACTGCTGGAGGATTTTTATTGGTAAACACAGAAATGGTTGCCATGCGAGCTATGGTGATGCAAAATCGACATGCCCTTGATATTATTTTGGCCAAAGAGGGTGGAGTCTGTGGAATGCTGAAGGTTCAACATTGCTGTACTTATATTCCTGACAAAAGTCAAGATTTGAAGACATACATTAAGAATATAACTGATTTGCACGAGGAGATTATTCCACTGGAAGTTGAAGGTGTTTGGGAAAAGATTGGAAAAGGGTTTTCTATTAAGGACTTTTTACTAAAATTAGGTAGTACATTTATTGGTAAGTTTTTATTTCCATTAACATGTGTGATATTTTTAGTATTAATTCTGAGATTAGGATGCTTATGTAGTAAGAAAATAAAATTACAAAAACACATAAAAGGAGAAGCTACTAAGAAAAGAGAGAAAGAAAAGAAAGAAAGAGAAATGGAAGATATAGAATTAGAAGAATGGAAAGAGAATGTGTATAAAAAGACAAGAGAAGAGAAACAGGGGAAACAATCATGTGACCTAACAAAACTTAAGAGAACTGAATTCATTTCTATTACAAATTTTATCAAAATTTAAGGGATTTGTGGTGATATTAAAAATCACCAAAGGGGGGATTGATGGAGCAGGTAAAGCAACATTTTGTATACCTGCTCTATTTTACATGAAAATACTAATTACATAACTGATTTATATTATAAATTGAATTAACTGTTTGCAGTGTTATATTAATCAACCATTTGCACCTTTAGTAAACACCAATTACACGTGGGACTCATTGCTATTTGCAGGGCAGAATAACCCAAATAACTAACTGTGGTACGCCTATTAATAATAGTACGTGTGATAATAGGATATTGCATGATTTATGTTGCTTTTGTGATGTTTTTGTTCCCGTTTGGACCGAATGGTGAGTTTTTATTGCTTTAAATGTCGCTAAAAGCTAGGAAAATATTAATACATAAAGGGATTAGTGAGGGGTTAACATTAGAATCATCATTTCGGTGTATTAATTATTCTTTTGTGTTTGTTTTGCTTAAGTTGAAATTTGGGCCTACCAAAACATGACATCCAAAATGGAGTTCAGATGTGGCTACCGTCTCGTGAGAGCGATGTCTACTGCGCAGACGCAGATGGCTCCTTGGACCTCCAGGCAACCTCAAGTCAGAGCACAGTGTTCCTGGTCAAAGATAGGAACATGGAGGATTGCCAAACTTCAGTCAGTAAAAACTGGTCTAAATGAACAATAGTCACATACAGGCAAGAATCTACAATGTTACATGAGGATGACATGGACAGAGGAAGTGAACCAGCAAAATCTATGGGAACCCAAGCTAATGGGAAAATTGGACGATTTTGCAAACTTCTTCAAATGAACCAATCACATGCTTTCTTAGTCTAAGAAATGTTTCCTGCTATCCCAAATTTTATTATAAATAGGGTAGTAGAATAGGGAGGAGCTAGCTATACTCTTTCTCTCGATGACCGCACACCCCTATCGACCACATAGGCGATAACAGATGCTTGCACGATTCCTGGTCCTTTGGAGATCTTTGGGACTGGATTGTGCTGAGCAAAGAACTTCCCGGACTTTGAGCCTTGGCCTGCTTTATTTGGACAATTTAACAGCTAAATTCGGTTGTGCAGAGCCAATTGTATTAGAAAAGCCCTCTAGCAAGAATAGGTAAATATAAAATATCATGCGATTCACGCTGATTGATTAAAATTATAAACTTTGATTGACCAAATGTTAATATTAATTACAAACAATATTTAGGTAAACAAAAAAATTGATTAGCAGAATTTATGAGTTTGTGGGTTTTTCTTCAATGAAGTGATTAGAGGATTCTGAAGCTTAAATGTGTTTTAGCTGGTTCTAAATCAAAATCAACCAGTCCAACTAATTGGTCCGTCGACCAAGTGGTGGAGTGCCTTGATGTTAAGGTTAGGATCCTATAGGAGGTGATGCAAATGTACGTTCTGTAAATCTCTTTTCTTCCCTATATATAATAAGGTACCCCCCAACATGTCCAGCGGATACATCCTCCTCCTGTGTGCAGATATGAGTGCGTTAGTGTGAATGTTGGTGTTCTGGGCCCCACCAATGAATGCGTGTGGGTAGGAATAAGTGCGGAGACGGATCTGTGACGCAGGGAGTATCTGTAAAAATTTGCCCCTTTCCACTGGATCACAGGCACCATGCAGTATCTACCACATCGTGCCTGAATATGTAGGGGGGCACCATAGGTGCCCCACAGGGCCCATGTCCGAGGCCTGGGGGAAGGGGGACCCACTACGGGGCCCCAAGTCTGTTTCCGCCTGCCTGGTCACTGCGGGTTAACTGCCCCTGACAGACAGGTGGAAAGGGATATCATTATCTCTACAGCGGTGCCTGGCAGGCACCGCTGCCATTCTGTGGAATGCGGGCGATCCGATGGGTAGTCGAATCATTCCAACTGTCGGACCCGTGGCGGTCGGTCTTTCCGACCACCACACCTCTGCCCGCCGTACAAATGTGGCGGGTGGAAAACATGATTGCGACGGTGGTGGGACAGTCACCGGCATACTGGTTGTGGCAGTCCCACCATCATCGTAATCGGGCCTGAAGGGATACACAATTTAGGAGGATGTGACATAAGGAATGTGTAATTGAGAAAAAGGAGAAATCATGGCCAGCTCCAACAAGAACCACAATTTGGAATGGGAATCAGGGGGTCGTAGAAACAACCTTGGCTTTTCTTGATACAGAGGGCATTATGATATAATGATATACAAAAAAGTCTGGGAAGTTGACTCCACCTGAAGAATTGGGTACCTTCAGGCATTGTAAGGATATGCAGAAAGGATTACCATTCCAGAGAATTTTAGATGGAAGCTTATCAATGGCTTTGAAATATTTCATGGGACTTTTAATGGGTAACATCATAAGGTCAACATTGGTAATAGGAAGAATCATCATTTTAATTGTGTGGAGTCAGCCCCACATTGATGAAAATAATGGTGACCAACCCTGTATTAGTTTAGTGATTTTAGAAAGAAGAGCATCCCTATTATATATTAATGAGTCTCTAATATTATTCCAGTATAAAATTCTCAAATATTTTATCTTATACGAGTTCCAATAGAGGCTGATTCCAACAAATCAAGACTTGTAACACAACGTATTCAAAGGCACTACCTCAGACTTCCTATATTTAGTTTATACCCTGACGCCTCCAAGAATGCTCTTAGCTCTTCAAAAAAATTTGAAAGGGAGGTTTCTGGTTTAGAAATGTAAAGAAGGATGTCATATGCATAGGCTGTAAATTTACTGTGTGTGTTATCAAGCTGAAAACCGGAAAAAGCATCACGGTGTTTCACCAAATATAAATAGCAAGGGTGATGGCGGGCAGCCTTGCCTCGTGCCTCTCTTAAGAGGAAAGTAGGAAGATTGTATTCCATTAACCATGACAGATGAATGGGGAGAAGAATAAAGTATGAGATGAGTTGGAGAGATTTTAAACCAAACCAATGCCAACAAAGGGGTTGCTAAAGGAATTGCCAATTTACTCTGTTGAATGCCTTTTCAGCATCTAGAGCTATCGCCACGAGGGAATGTTTGCGTTTGGGAGATTTGGTCAGAGTGTTGAGAAGAACACATGAGTTATCAGTTATGTTTCTGTTTTTAACAAAACCTCACTGTTCGATATCCATTAGATTGTTCATAATATCGTTTGGCAAAAATCTTACAGTTCATATTTATTAGAGACATAAGATTTTTCTTGCGTACATTAGCTTATAAAGTGACAGTTTAATTTTTACCTTTATAATATCTAGCATTAAGCTTGAGTAGAGTACCACATGCTCTCTCTGTGGTGGATTGATTAAATTGAATCTTTGCTGGTATGAGCGCGTCCAAATAAGCTTTGTTATTCTTGGACGTAAAATATTTATGTTCTAGGCTTTTAATATCTAGAAGAATATGAGCAGATTCTTTCTCCATAGCCTTGCATTTATTATAGACGAAGTTTATGATAAAACATCTAGAGGCAGCTTTAAAGGCGTACCAAACAAAATGAACAGAGGTCTCTACTGTATCATTAATCTAAAAATAATCATGTAAAATGGTACATGGTTTGGTATGATTTAAGGAACGTCTGGTCGGATAATAAAGTATTGTTAAACCTAGATTTTAATAGGATATCTGGAAGGATATTCAGTTTTAGACAGACAGGAGCATAATCAGAGATCAAGGTTGAACCAATTTCCAAGTGTACTAGGTGTTGGGTCAAAATTTTACTTAGAAACACATAGTCAATTCCAGTTTGCGAGTTGTGGGGAATAGAGTAAAAGGAAAATTCTTGGTGAGAGGGGTTGAGTCGTCTCCAGGAATTTGATAGAGCATCATGAGAGATAGTGTGCTTGAAGGTTTTTGTGGGCCTTATGTGGAAGAAATCTCTTGGATGAGTGTCGATCAAGTATGGGATTGATTATTTGGTTGTATTCAACGTCAATTATCTGTGTAATGTTGTGCATCTCTTGAGAAATAGAGCTCCAGAAGATTAGGTCAGGGTGAGTGGGACCGTATATATTCATAATTATAAAAGAGAGATTATCAATTTTGTATTCAACTAATACCCGTCTACCCTCAGTGCCATGCTCCTATGAAACTAGTGATATATTTAGACATTTATGACATAGTGAGTTCCCTTTTGGGCCCACTTTCATTCTTCCTTAGCTTAGCTTTGTCTGCCTTTGCTCATATAAAACATTTGTTGTCATAACAATGTTCTAGGAATACGCTGTACATTTTACTTCTTATTCAGGGACTCTTCTTGGGAATCAGTCTTCACATCTTGTACAAGGTTGATCAGAATACATAACTACATAGTGTACTGTTTTTCTCTGCTCGTTCAGCAACAGCTCCTAATGTTAGACATAACACGGTTGCACATCTACATCTTCCAACTCAGTCATTTTTATCATATAAACTGTGCCCCAGTCCCCTTGGGGGCTAGAGAGGAGGATTCCGGCAGACAGGACTGTGCTTGAACGACAGCAGTACCTGACATGCAGCCCTGAGTAAACTAAGTCTACACTCATGATGCGGACCACCGAAATACATGCTCCAGGAATGGGGAATGAGGCCAATACCAGAGATCGCAAATATATTCCTGTGCTTATACAGTGAGGGTAGATTTAGCCAGATACATAATTTTTCATGGTTGGGATGTTATGCTGTATACCCTATTAGTAATGCTAATTACTTTGTTTAGTTACATCTGTCTAATTATTGCAGCACATTTGCTTCATAATAGACTACAATGGTTTCAATACATGTGTTTTAAACTTTCTTCATATCTTTCATGTATTTACCACAGGCATGGGACCTGTTTCCACAGTTTTCTTTGGGACTAGAGGGTCATGTTAGAGGTTGCCAGAACCTCCTGTTACTCTGGGAAGTTTAGGAATTTAGGTGAGACACTGTGAGCCAGCTAGGATGTGGGACAATAGGTACTGACACTGTAGAGAGTCTCAATCCCTACATTCTAATGTCCTGTCTTCCTAACTTACAGTTGTGCTTTAACAATGTATGCGAGCAAAGGAAGGGAAAAAATTAAGAGAGATCCGAGAATAGAAAAGGAACAGATTTAATAATTAGATACACAAATGGTACATACAATTCAAAATAACCATAACTAACACATATGCACTGACAAAGAAGTGAAAAAGTGAACGGCGCAGTGACAAAAGTGTGGAAGTGACAACACGGTACGGCGAAATGATTTAAATAAATTCGAGGTCAAGGAGAGTAATATACAATGGGTAATTTACATACAATCATGAAGGTCTCACAGGACCCTGTAGTTAGCCGTAAGTAATGCTGTCTGGTCGACGACGTTTCAACCTCCTTAAGTTGAGGTCATCATCAGGACTATGGTTATTGCAATATTCTAAATACCTGTGTCCGTGGTCATAAACCACTTCAATGTTAATTGCAGGGAAATTGTGGAACAAATAATTATGGTCCGTCACATTTAGAAGGGGATCATCAAATGTCTGTGGGTAACAACAGAGAAATGAAGGCCAATAGGAAGGATAAAAATATCCTGGTAGTGTTTAAAAAGCAGCCATCAATAGGGGCATTTCGTTAAGTAACGAGAGGGCATCCAGCGGTAAATAATCCGCAATATTTGAAAAATAAGGACTCTATAGAGTAGGCTCGTTAAATGCCAAACATCGGGTTTAGTCCACAGAACTTAGAGTAGGCTCGTTAATTGCCAAACATCGGGATTAGTCATCAGGACTTAGAGTGGGTTCGTCAATTGCCAAACAACGAGATTAGTCCGGGATAGGGCCTCAGCGTCCAGACAAGTAAGACGTCCTTGTCTGGACGCTGAGGCCCTATCCCGGGCTTTTTAAACACTACCAGGATATTTTTATCCTTCCTATTGGCCTTCATTTCTCTGTTGTTACCCACAGACATTTGATGATCCCCTTCTAAATGTGACGGACCATAATTATTTGTTCCACAATTTCCCTGCAATTAACATTGAAGTGGTTTATGACCACGGACACAGGTATTTAGAATATTGCAATAACCATAGTCCTGATGATGACCTCAACTTAAGGAGGTTGAAACGTCGTCGACCAGACAGCATTACTTACGGCTAACTACAGGGTCCTGTGAGACCTTCATGATTATATGTAAATTACCCATTATATATTACTCTCCTTGACCTCGAATTTATTTAAATCATTTCGCCGTACCGTGTTGTCACTTCCACACTTTTGTCACTGCGCCGTTCACTTTTTCACTTCTTTGTCAGTGCATATGTGTTAGTTATGGTTATTTTGAATTGTATATACCATTTGTGTATCTAATTATTAAATCTGTTCCTTTTCTATTCTCGGATCTCTCTTAATTTTTTCCCTTCCTTTGATTGAATTATGTATTGATTGGTCCTCTTATTCATTTTCCCTGTTGAGACATTGTTTTTTGCTACTACATATACCCGGTCTCAGCTGGGCTAACGGGCTTGCTCCTGTTTTTCTTGTATAATTAACAATGTATGCATCAGTGAGGTGCGCTTTACTGAAGTAGTGCTAGCTGACATTTTAATCTAGATAAGAGGGACAAAACACGTTGACATTTCATAGGATTTGTTAAACCCTTAAAATTCCAAGTGGTTATTGTGAGAGGCATTTGAGAAGAGGCCATCAGTGAGCATAAAACAGAAACTTAAGTAACATAATGTTGAACTTTGAAAGTGCTTTTTTGTATGATTCGAGAGGAAAAGAAAAGAATAGATAAGAAAGAAGAAAAGGATAAAATAGAGAAGGGAGAGAAGAACCCCATACAAATAGGAAGAAAATGAAGGCAACACAAAGACGGAGATCCTCTGTTGTGGGTATCAACATTAATGACAGAAGAGTACATCCCAAAGGATGCAGTGAGTGCGGAGCAGCTAAAAAAGATCGGGCTGGAATGGGCTCCGGCAAACACAGAGTAGGGATACAGAAAATATTAAAAAGAAAAGAAAAGGGTAGGTGTGGCATGATAAGAAAATAGGAGGAAACAGTGACTGGGTTGAACAATGGAATGTAAAACAAATACTAAATAGGTAAAAATGGTGGAATACAAGTCAAGACCAAAAATAAGAAATAAGAAAAAAAAAAGCAAACTTACCATGGAACATAAGGAATAATAGTTGGTGAGAGCAGTACATAAAACATTAGGCAAGGGTGGACTGAAACAAATGCGGACTCCACATAACAGGTTTGTGCTGAAATAAAAAGGGGAGGGAGAAGGATGTTAAATAGGAGATGATCTAGGACCAAAACAAAACCTAAATATGAAAGAACATTTGGTTAAACATAACAGCAGGCTAACTAAGCATGAAATATAGTCAAGTTGTGGCAGCAGCTCCAGTCTCTTCATGGTGGTGTTGGTGAAGAAAGTCCTGTAGTAAAATTGGTCTTCAAATGTGTAGGTTCTTTCTTTGTAAGTAATTTAAAAAAAATTAACGGTGGACTACACGATATCTGATATTCATGGACGGAACTCAATGGAATGCTTTTTCTTGGCAGCTGTAGCATTGGAAACATCTTGCGAGAAATATACTCTGTTACCAGACCATTGAATGGACCCCACCTGTGAGAATGTGCATTAAGTTTGTGTACTGCAAGAATATAATAAGTTTGCCTCCACTTCTATTGTGAGGTGTTGAAGTAGAAAATTTAAGGCCTAAGCGATGCACTCTTCGGATATTAAGAGGGCTGTGTACTTGTAAATGGAGAATTGCAGGAATACCCTTTTATAAAAAAGAGATCATGTCGGGTTACTCTGAATATTCAGGAATACCAGAAAGTCGTATGTTATTTCCCCTGTTCCGGTTCCCCAAGTCTTCAGCAGTTCTTATGAGCAATTCCATTTCCTTTGTCAAATAAGAGGTATCTGGGCTAGAGACTTATACACTGCTGACCTGTTGTTCAACAGCCTTGTTATGTTGATTGTGGGACCACCATTTCTCCTCGATGTGTAATAAAGAGGCATTGGCTTCCAGAACAAATGGTTTTTTATAGCCCTTATTTCATCCATGATGTCCTCTAAGGTGAAGGAAGGCAGCCATTTAGATGGAGAGCCCTTCTTAGGTCTTTTGACTGAAGTCTGGGCTATTTTGACAAAGATCCAGAGGCTGAAGAAGAACCTCCCATTGTGAAGCCTCTAGTGTTATCCATGAGAACAAAGAGGTTTTCAGGGAGGAATTCATGTTGTGAATTTTTATGGCGTATGATGAACTTGGAGAAAAAAGGAAGAGAAGTAGCTAATTCCTTCTGCTTTAATGACCTGCCTATAAATGAGGCTGCAACTTCCAGGCTTGATCAAAAACCGAGTGACTGAATAGATATAAACATATGCTGTCACTGGGTAAGGTGAAAGTGGTTAATACTATAATAACCTCCTTGATGAAGTCAATAAATGGCCTAAATGAAATAGACTGCGTAACCAAATGAAATGGAGAGATGCTGAGTATTGACCATGCATTGAGAGGCTGAGAGGGAGGAAACATCGACAAAAATCAATCTAAATAGCAGTCAGCAGGCAAAGTGTTTTGATACAAAAGTACAAAGAGTTGTTGCTTTGAAGAGGTCAACATTATTAGGAGGAAACCAGTACACAGTGAAATATATGCCCTTACTGGTATGGTGGTGCTTCTATGCTGCTCAAATGGAGAGATAGGACCCTCCAGCCATTGTAACTAAACCGTCAGGTCTCCTCAAACAGGGCCGAAAGGTGCAAAATGGTGCCTCCTCCTGATGCCAGCAGCGTTGCATGAAGAGAAAAATGCAAAAACTGTCACAATGAAGGCACCGATCTTCCAACGCTAAAATCCATTAGAGAGGAAGAGAGAAAGCTGGTATTTTGCCCATGTCCCCGGGAGTTTGGGGGGATTAAAACGCGGCTGCCATCTTGTGTGGTGCTTGTGACATGTCTCCCTCCAGTTCACATTCTAGGAGCATTGATTCAATGAATGTGATAGTGTACGCACTAACGTACAGGTGAAGATATCTTGCAGTCTCACACAAGGCTCTAAATCTTAACACACCCTCGTACTTCAAAGACCTAGAAATCTCTGGTGGCAATGAGGCCCTCAAAGCAATGTTACCCTCTTTCTACAAAGTGCCTGTTTTAGAGCATCCCATGCCTAGAATCAAACATTCTCATTTGCTGCCACCAAATTATGAAACTTTCTTTCAAGGAACATGACACTAAACTCAGACTTGAAGACACACTTGATTAGGATTTAGCTCCCTGACATGAAGACCAATGAGCACTGCACATCTTTAAGTACATTACTGTTTGTTTCTGCATCAAAGGCTGATGGTTACCTTGTTTTTATTTACAACAGTTTTTTCAAATGTAGAGTCCCAAAATGCTCCTGAGCGGCAGGCACGTTAGAAAACCTTTAAAGAGAATAATACATAAACCTGCCATGTGATTGGACTTCTAGCTTATTTTTACAAGCCCTACTTAGTTTTTCATTTTCTGATATGGATATCTAAATCTATATCTACTAGGTTTGCTTACTCTTCCCTCCAACATCACACTGTCCTGCTGCACCCTTCTTCATGAACTCACCTGGAAACTCTAGGGCATAGCCATAATATTGCCGTAGAATATTCCAGTCTGCCTTTTACCAATTTAAAGCCAGGTATTCCCTCCCTACAAACCCTGTCAATTCCAGCCATATAACAAATCCATACCACCCTAATTCTGTTTCACCAGAAAAAAATCCTGTGAGGAATTTCCAGTCTTCCCAAATACAATATTATATTTGTAGAGAGTCGGGCAGAAATAAGACTGTCAACTGAATCCTGTCCCTTGATCTGAACATTTGTTTTATTTATGTTCCTTTGAAATACCTCACAACATTCTGTCATACTTGGCTATCCATTTTGATCTTCCTTTCCTACTATCAAGAAGTACATCTTAAGGGCAATTTATTTCCAATTGCAGTAGCTCCTATAAAGACACTGCACTGTTTTGTAATTGTCCATTGATTGTTTTCTCTTACCCATGTCTCTGCTGAGGTACTCATTACAGTGACGCATGCTTATATATGGGCCATTGCCTACGGGTTTTTGAATGGATTTTTAACTCTGTTAAAAATCTCTCTGTTCTGTGTCTTTTGCCTCTCTCTATGCGTGCCATCAGTCATTGTGCTAAAGCTTAGGTCTTATGTTGTGTTATTTTTATAAGTGAACTTCCTAACAAGTTAGCTCCCATAATGTCTATCCAGCGTTGGGACAGCCTGTTGCTCTGCTTGTCTTGGGCCTTCATGCCCTCTCTGGCCCAAATGCATGATTTCCATACTATTTTATTCACATCTACATGTCCCACCTAAACTGCTTTAATAAACCACTTGTTATATTCTTCCAGAGTTTCAAGTAACCACTGTCAAATCTCATTAGTCTGCCCACTTTTATCAAAATTGGCTTCCTTCACAAATGTCCTTGATTGCTTCTCTGTTTCTTATCCATTGTATTGGCTTGCATTCCATTTTTACTTTTGGCGCAAAACTGCTAAGGGGTTTATCAAAATATAAGCTGATCAAGCCCTTAGGCCCCCCCATCTCCCGATCTAAGCCCTTATTCAGTTCATCATGCAATCCATTCTCAATGCTTAGTAGGCACTTTTACAGTGCTGATGAAGAAGCCAGGGGAGGGCTTCGAAACATGTTGACATAGGAGAAACGGCTCATTATAGCATTGTATCTCCAACTCATTCCCCACTTTTAATAATACCAGCTCAACGGAATATTAAAGTTTTTTTTCCACAGAGCCAGGTATTTTTTAACTTATATTAGCTCCTTCACTCACTCCTGACCCTTCCACTCACATTCCTACCCTACACATAGTTTTGTTTTTTTTCTCCAAAATTAGTGCTCCCGCGCAGTCGTAGGTTGCAGCACGCCCCGTCCCGCAGCAGGGGGAAGACCCCTATGATGAAGCATGACACCAAGGGCCCTTTTGGTATGTGAGAGGTATTTTAACAAAGCTGTGTGCTTTCCACCATTGTAGGAGACACACTTAGGGCCATATTATCAAGGACGGAGTTAAAATTATCGCTGGTTTAGCGGCAGAAAACTGCCACTAATGTGGCGATAATAGACTTGATAATATGCCTTGGAGAATTGCAATAGAAGTCCATGTTCACACCAGAACATGGACTTCTATTGGAATTCTCAAGGGTATATTATCAAGACCATTATCGCCGCTTTAGCGGCAGTTTTCCGCCGCTAAACAGGTGATAATTTTTAACGCCGTCCTTGATAATATGCCCCTTAGTCTGGGACACCACGGTCATATATCAATTCTAGGGTGGATCCCTTTTGTTTCTCATATAAAAACACAAGATACTCTGAGCCCAAAAATGAGCTGCAGCTTATAATAATTTTTCATTATGTACAAGCCATACAGCATATGATATTGTAATATCTAATTAATGAAAAACGGGTATGAAGGAAACATATGTATTTTTGAAATGTACACAGGATAATAAATTTAGAAATAGTGGTTATTGGTACACCTCTGAATTTGGGGTTACCCATGCTATTATGATTCAGAGGGCATTTTGCAAAATGTATTCTTTCTTGTACACTGGCATACGTTCGGAAGTCAAAGATGGGGAGAAATCTAATTAGTAATAAAAAATGTTTTAGATTCAAACACTACTCTTGATAGAAACAGCTCACTCATGTGGCTGGGCCTAGTACCTTGACAAAGGGCCCCAAAAAATAACATGGAGACATCAACATTTCTGAGATAAAAATGGTCTGGTTTGGTGATATAGGTAGCTGTGGAATTTGGACTCAGGTTCGGCCGCCACCAAAAGAGAACTACTAAACCCATAACTCACAAAATGAGAGAAAAAGGGGAACCGATGGGCTCATGCCTGCCATTGCTCATAGAATCACAACACTACAATTGGTGAGACTCCCTATGCTTGCCCAAAACCTGGTTGTTCACAAGCAAACACACACTAATGTTTTCAAAGCTACCTACTATTATTCTAACTCCCAGAGTGAGGTCAATTCCAAGAATTGGATGAGGTAGGCTCACTCACATAATGTAACATGCTTCATCATTTGCCACCTTGTCCCACTCAGGTGAGATGATACTACCAGGGCAGACTCAACGTAAGGAGGGGCTGGTCTGAGGAAGTTCTTAGAATGTGTTTTTTTTCCGGATAAAATACTTGGATCCAGTTTCAAAGTTAAAAAGATCTTAGGATAAACAACAAAGTATATTTTATTCAGGTGGTATCATAGGCTTGTTTAAAAACTACAAAAGGTATTACCAGGAGGCATATACGGTTATGATGACCTATATGCGTCACTGAATTGGTAACACTATCATGCCAACATGTTTCTGCCTATAGTTAGCCAAACCATCTTAGGCATTCATCAGGGCCAAATCTATGGGCCCGATTCACAGAACTAACTTAAGACAAAATCCTAAACTTACTACCATTTTGGTATTCACAGAAGGCACTTACTCATTTTGGTATTCACAGAAGGCACTTACTCATTTCGGTATTCACAGAAGTTAGGAGTCCTAACTTTAGGACTCCTAAATGCCTTCTGTGAATACCGAAAGTCTTAAAATTAGGATTTCTCTCAGTTTAGTAGTAGTATAGTTAGGACTCCTAACTTTAGGACTCCTAAATGCCTTCTGTGAATACCGACAGTCTTAAAATTAGGATTTTTCTCAATTTAGTAGTCCTAAATTTAGGACTCCTAACTTTAGGACTCCTAAATGCCTTCTGCGAATACCGAAAGTCTTAAAATTAGGATTTTTCTCAGTTTAGTAGTAGTATAGTTGGGACTCCTAACTTTAGGACTCCTAAATGCCTTCTGTGAATACGGACAGTCTTAAAATTAGGATTTTTCTCAATTTAGTAGTCCTAAATTTAGGACTCCTAACTTTAGGACTCCTAAATGCCTTCTGTGAATACCGAAAGTCTTAAAATTAGGATTTTTCTCAGTTTAGTAGTAGTATAGTTAGGACTCCTAACTTTAGGACTCCTAAATGCCTTCTGTGAATACCGAAAGTCTTAAAATTAGGATTTTTCTCAATTTAGTAGTCCTAAATTTAGGACTCCTAAATGCCTTCTGTGAATACCGAAAGCCTTAAAATTAGGATTTTTCTCAGTTTAGTAGTTGTAAAGTTAGGAGTCCTAACCTTAGGACTCCTAAACTGAGAAAAATCCTAATTTTAAGGCTTTCGGTATTCACAGAAGTCATTTAGGAGTCCTAAAGTTAGGAGTCCTAAATTTAGGACTACTAAATTGAGAAAATTCCTAATTTTAAGACTTTCGGTATTCACAGAAGGCATTTAGGAGTCCTAAAGTTAGGATTCCTAACTATACTACTACTAAACTGAGAAAAATCCTAATTTTAAGACTTTCGGTATTCACAGAAGGCATTTAGGAGTCCTAAAGTTAGGACTCCTAACTTCTGTGAATACCGAAATGAGTAAGTGCCTTCTGTGAATACCAAAATGAGTAAGTGCCTTCTGTGAATACCAAAATGGTAGTAAGTTTAGGATTTTGTCTTAAGTTAGTTCTGTGAATCGGGCCCTATGTGTCCCTACACCACAGTAACGTCAGTGCAGAGTCCCATAGAAGGTATGCAGAGAACACCTACCTCTCTAATGAAGTCTCCAGGTTATTTAACCTAAAGGTAATACAGAGGGAGATACCATGCAGAGATAAATTATAATATTGGTAGCAGTTTGAAAGTCATTGTAAAGCTTAGAACTGTATAATTTCCCATTATGAGTGAAATGCATAGGACTGTGTATTGACAACCCCCATACATTAAAATCATTAGCTTAAAAGACAATAACTAATGTGAAAAAGTGATATTTAAAAACATTTAATCACAGTTTATGCATGGGTGTCACACAACACAAGTGCGTAAAGGGAAACATAGTAATCCCAGAGGTTTTTCTTACCTAGTTTTAAGATGGTAGTTGCCACATGGTCTGTTTGAGGTGGGTGGCTCCTGTTGTCACACTCTGATAGGTGTGATCCACAATAGTCAGGGAGAAAAGGAATATTGAGTGAGAAATGATACTGTATTAATGTTTCTACTCCTTTTGTCTAGGAGACCCTTTGGTATATCCTGTCAAGACCCTGTAAGTCTTGTTCTTTGTGCTGCAAACAAAAAAGCAAACTTACTTAATCAAGGTAGCATGCCCACTCTGGTGCCCCAGGGAACAGCTGGTTGGTACAACAAGGTCGTGCTGGCATTTATGGTTATTTAAAGCCAAAGTGTGTGCTTGTTTTGCTAATCATTTAACGCAACCCATATTATCTATGTCGTGCCTCAGAGCGCTGTAAACTCTGATGCTCCTTGTTCGTAAGATCTTTGCCCAAACATTGATATCATCTCCCGGCCCAACTCCCACTCCCGACTGAGACTCCAGAGTGGTTGCCGGGTCGGCAAAGGAGGGGCTCAAGCTTCCGCACTCGCTTGGTAGCACAAGACGTAACCACGTAACTACTAAACCGAGAACTAAACCGAGAAGGGGAATCCAGGGTGGTAGGATCCATCCTTTTCTTACCCATAACACCCTGAAAGTCTCAAACTTTGCCTAGAACATGCCTTGTCCTCATATTTTTGTGAGAGGAAATTCCAGAAGTTGCAGCGATCCACATAATTTTTACTGCCCTGCATTTTCAGACTTCTCCCTATAAGAAGGGTATCTCAATTGTGTGGCTGGGCCTAATGACCATGAAATGAAAGGCTCCAAAACGCAAAATTGAGACATCAATAAAGGTAAAATGACCGGTTTGGTATTGTGAGTAGCTGCGAAATTGGGCTCAGACTCTGTTGCCACCAAGGGAAACTCAGAATATCTAGACATATAGGTAAGTCCAGGGTACTACAATTTACATTGATCCCACTACCTTTTCTTGTCCATAATTCCCTGCAAACCTCAAACTTTGGATAAAAGCATGCATTTTTCTCACATTTGTGTGAAAGAATGTTCTAAAATCTGCAGGGAACCTGATGTCTCGAGGTCTTTCTGGATCCATTGAAGACAGATTGGGGATAAACCCCCAATACAGCCCCAGTGGGTACAGAACGATTGTTGCATCAATTCTGGGGTGGTGACATGCCCCAGTGCTTGGTTGGGCTGTCTTGCCCATTCTTTTGTTGGGATATCTATTTTTCCCCAGTCTCTCAGCCCCTGGCAATTCAGCCCCTGAGGTCCAGTCTGTTAGTAAACCCCAGAAATCTGCCCTAGGGGGGCATAAAGACTGTTGCACCCATCCTAGGTGGCCATAATCCCTCCTTTTATCTTTGGGCCAGTTATATCCCTGATGTCCAGTTGGCTTTTTGCAACCTATGGAAGGCAGAATGGGGATAAACCCTCCTAATCCACCTCCATGAGGGTAGAAAGTCTGTTGTGCTGGTTCTGGGGTGGTTGTACAGCACAATGCCTGAGTGAGACACCAACCACTTATTTTTTTAGTGTCGCTTTCTATTTCCATGGTGTCTATTGGGCCTCTATCACCAGGGAAGTCATGGGTATAACCTGGGTCAGAAAAATTGTGTGGCACATTTTGGGGTGGGTGTTGGCCAGATGCCTGAGCAGGCGACTTCACCTCTTCTTTTGTCAAAATGGCCCTCTGGTATTTAGTGGCTTTCTGCTCCACTGGGAGTAGATTGGGAGGGCATGCATCCTCTGTCTTCCCCTAGAAAGACAGAAAGACTGTTGTGCGCAGGAATGGAGCAGAAGGATAGGCTCCTGCCCAGAGGGGCCATCCACCCCAACAATAAAAATACCCTAGTGTCTTGTGGGCTTCTATTGGAGGTAAAGCCCTCAATTCTCCCCCGGGCAGAAATACTGTTTGGCTTGTTTTGGGATGGAATGTATGACAGAACCACACATACAGTTATGAAGAATGCTGTTAGAAGATGGTTCTTACAACGCGAGTGCCATTACCACGCATTACTATTCCACCGAAAATGTTTTCAATGCATATGCCTTTACCATGCATATCTTTACCACGAAAATGTAAGTATTTTACAGGTAAGTATAAACCCTTTCAATGTATATATATAGGGTTTATAGATACTTGTATAATACTTACATTTCCGTGGTTAAGTCATGCATCTTTAAGACATACACTTTGTTAACATTTTACAGGTAGGTGCAAACCCTACATATAAATATATTCACTGAAAAAAACATAGGTTTCAGGCACGTTATAGTTAGAAATTAGCATTTAAAAAACCTTAGAAATTCACTGAAAAAACCATAGGTTTTAGGGAAAGTTATAGTTAGTTGGACATTTCACTCGTACAAAACCATAGAAATTCCCCCGTTATAGTTAGTTCAGCTAACTATAACTCGCGCCCCCGCAATGCACTGCTGATGACGTCACATATTACATGTTTACCACAAAAAGCCGCTCCTAGTGTGATAACCCCAACGAGTTACAAGAACGTCGTAAGTGTGGGCATCTCACAAAAAGTTACGGACTGGTCTCACACACCACCTGGTGTCATGCTTCATCATTGACCAGTCCTTGCCCTCTAAAACCTTCGTTTGATAGAGGGCGGGCATGCACTTGACGACAAGGATGCACTTTCTAAATGACTGAGTGGGGGCCCGTGAAATTGTGAGTGAGGTTAAAAATCATTATAGTAATCAGAGGTAATTTTAATGTGACTGAAAACTATATGATATTAAAATGTATGTGACGGTGAATGGGGTAATTAGTGTCCCCTAACCGTCTTGTGGGTGGTCAACATGTTTCTGCCGGAGTGGCCCTGTTGGGTCCATGGCATTCATCAGGACCTAATTATAAATGGGGGCTCCGTTCTTACCAAGTGCTGGTAAGACGCTACCACTGTGTGAGTGTAGCGAAGGCCACTCTTCACTTCATAGAATGCTTCCAATGGTGAAGCCCTAATCAGATAGACAACTTGTCCCAAGGGGGGAAGGGGGATGGGGGTTATCCACTGTTGGTCACTTTGTGACACAAGTTAGAAAGCTCCTTTGTCCTTAGCGTCCTTAGATCCGGATTGAAGGGGACTTAATTCCCCAATTTAAAATGCGCCACAGGGCGTGTTTGCACACCTCAACTCAGGCCCCGCCCCCTCCTTCACCACTGTGCAAAGGCGCCCCGTGGCGCGTTTTAAGTTGGGAGATTAAGTCCCCTTGAATCCTGAGGGTTCCTGGGGTCCAACTAGCCCACCATGTACCTCCAGTAAGCACCACAGAGCTGCATTGCAGAGAGGTGTAAAAAGGGGCGTGGCCTGGACCACCTCTCTGCAACGCAGCCCTGTGGCGCATACTGGAGGTACCTGGTGGGCTAGTTGGCCCCCAGGGACCCCCAGTATTGAAGGGGAATTAGCTCCCCAACTTAAAACGCGCCACAGGGTGTGTTTGCACATGGCACCTCAGTCCCCGCCCCATCCCTTCACCACTGTGCAAATGCGCCCGTGGCACGTTTTGAGTTGGGGGATTAAGTCTTCTTGAATCCTGAGGGTCCCTGGGGTCCAACTAGCCCATCAGGTACCTCCAGTAAGTGCCACAGAGCTGCGTTGCAGAGAGGTGCAAAAAGGGGCGTGGCCTGGACCACCTCTCTGCAACGCAGCCCTGTAGCGGTTACTGGAGGTACCTGGTGGGCAAGTTGGCACCCAGGGACCCCCAGTATTGAAGGGGTATTAATTCCCCATTGTAAAACGCGCCACAGGGCGCGTTTGCAGTGTGTTGCTAGGAGGGGGAGGGGCCTCGGCAAGATCTCAGTGGTTTTTTTTAATTTAGAAGGGGGGCTGCATTGCCACCTTAATTTTACTTTTTTTTGGGTGCAGGGGACCCCATCCCCCAGGGCCTTTCCCCGGGGTATGGCCACATACATATTAATGTTTAATAATAGAGGGGGGCTGCGTGGCCCCCCCTCCTGAGGCCTCTATTGGCCCCGGTGACCCCATTCCGCGGGGCTGGCCCTCTCCGTTGGGGACCGTGGGGGGAGCCCCAATGTCCCCACGGTCCCGCCAGCTCCCCGCGCCCTGCGGGAGCCGGCATTGCTTTTCCACATGGGGAGCTGCTAACTTGCAGCTTCCCGTGTGGAAAAGCAATCTGCTTTGCTTCATTGAAGCAAGAGCAGGTTTCCCTGCTCTCGCTTTAATGAAGCAAAGCAGTTTGCAATGACAGGGCAGGAGCCTCGAGGCTCCCGCCCTGTCATTGCAAACAGCAGTGTCCCAGGGGTGGGCACCCCGGGACACTGCAGGAGCTGGCCCTGGGGGTGGCATTCCCCAGGGCCATCAAGGGCTCCAGGAGGGGGGCCGCGCGGCCCCCCTCCCACCTATTGCACAGCCCGAAGGGGTGGTGGTCCCCGGGGCTCGGGGTCTGTTACGGAACCCCTATTTTGAATATTTGTGCCCCAGGGAGGTGGCGGTTCCTGGGGCGTGTAGGGGGGCTCAAGCCCCCCCACACAGGTCTTAATTTTTTTAAATAGAAGCCCCAGGGGGTTGCTGTCTCCGGGGCAATGGAGGGGCCCGGTGCCCCCCCTGCAATTATAATTAATAAAAGCCCCGGGGGGTGTGCCCACGCAAATATATATGGAAAGCCCCAGGGGCTGGCGGTCCCTGGGGCTGCAGGGGCCTCCCTGGGCCCCCGCAATAACATTTGGAAATGCCCCCGGGACTTGGCCCAACCGCGCTTTGTTTGTTAAAAAAATGTAGGCAGAAATTTGTGCTCAGTGCGCGATTCTCGACGATTTTATTTTTTAAAAAAAAGCTTTTTTGGGCGAGCAGGCCTAGGGGTTCAGGGTGTTTCTACCCTGCCCCCTTTTCTTTTTTTTTTGCGTTTCTTTTGCTGTTTTCTTGTGCCTCAATTACCGAGGCACAAGATGGCTGCCAACACTTCCTGGTTTGGAGTGTTGACAGCCAATTAGAATGCAGCTCGTGATCTGGAGGCTGCGCAGATCCTCCGCGCCTCTAAATATCGAAACTTTTATTTTTGATTTTCTCAGCAACTAATGAACGGATTTACACCATTTTTAAAAAGGTCGCTTTCTGAGCCAAGGGCATTTGAGGAGGCTGCAGCTGCTGCTACTTCCTTCTCCTCCTCCGCCAGAGCCACCAGTCGCCGATATTCTGTACAGATGGCCTCCAGCTTCTGGCGCTGGGCCATGGCTGCCAACTCCTTCCGGTCTGGTTTTTTTGGTTGGGAAAGAGTAGATCTATCACTTTCACCCTGCCTTGACTACTACAACAAGGCAGATGATATCTGATCCAAATGATCATTGATTATATATGGGACGATGAGGTACTTTGTTTTGATTGATTGTGTAACCATGCAGGCGATAGGCCACCCATGGCAGGCTGAGACAGTCAAAAATAAATTAACATTGATAGGGAGTGGGCCTCGGAGTCGGAGGGAGGCGCTTGATAACAACATACATACACAATATATATGCTGTGCTTACAAACTACTTGGAGTCAAGGGGGTATTCTGAAAATACAACTTTGAATCAAAAACCTTGCAAAATAACAGTCCTGTGTTTCTCTCCTCCAGTGATTTTCCCATTTATCAATCATTGCATTGCTCTTCTAGCCCTATATTTTTTTTATTCTAATCTTCTATTCTCCTTGGCTTTGCTACTCTGGAGCAGCTTATTTTTCTTTTACATTCTCTTCAAAGACTCTTTATCCAGTGACAGTCAGGCTCCACCTATGCTATGATAATTGAATACCATCCAGGCATCCATCCATTCAAAGTATACATGTCTATCATTCATCTTAATTTCTTAACCCCTTCACTGCTCATGACGGAGCGGTTCCGTCATGAGCATCGGTTGGGCTGTGCTCATGACGGAACCGCTCCGTCATGAGCACAGTCCCTGGGGGAAGCGCTGGCGCTCCCCCCCTGGGGCATTGATCGTGCCCCCACAGAGGGGGATGGCAGCGGAAGAGTTTCCGCTGCCACCCCCGATCCCCCCCACGCTTCCCCATGACGTCAGCGCGCACAGCGCGCGCCGACGTCATCAGGAAGCGCTGGGACGCCTGGAAGCCATTTGTTTCCAGGCGTCCCAGCAAGGAGCAGGTAAATTTTGTGCTCCGGTGGGGCCGCGGGGGGGGGGGGATTTTCTAAGTATTGAGGCATCGGGGGAGAGGAAAGAGTATTTCCTCTCCCCTGATGTCTCAATACAGGGCATTCCTGCAGCACGATCGCGCACAGCGTCGCGATTGTGCTGCAGGAATGCCACCACTAGGCACCAGGGATGTTTCATTGTAGTAAAGGAAGCGACCCCTTGGGCAAGGGTCGCTTCCTGGGGCCCCATAATGCATGCAAGACTTTTCTGCCCCCTGAGTGTGACCGTCTTTTTAAGATTAGGCCTGTCCTTGATCACTTTGTTGATCGATTTTCTGAGATTTATGCCCCTGGGAAAGAAATTGCAGTGGATGAGTCTTTGGTGTTGTTCAAGGGCCGCTTGGTTTTTAGGCAATACATTCCTAGTAAGAGGGCACGCTATGGAATAAAGCTGTATATGCTGTGTGACAGTAGGACTGGATATGTCTCTAATTTCAGGGTGTACACCGGTAAGGAATCTAGGATTAACCTCCCTGGTTGTCCGTCCACTTTTGGAGTGACTGAGAAACTTGTTTGGGAACTTGGTAGAGGATTTTTTAACAAAGGCCACCATTTATATGTAGATAACTTCTACACTGGTG
The DNA here is from genome assembly GCF_964204655.1 of Triturus cristatus. Lineage (NCBI taxonomy): Eukaryota > Metazoa > Chordata > Amphibia > Caudata > Salamandridae > Triturus > Triturus cristatus. The sequence goes on from NC_140584.1 coordinate 554,603,589, forward strand.
TGCGGTTGTTCAGGGAATTGGCCAAAGTGGACACTCTTGCTTGTGGCACAATCCGCTCTAACCGTGAAGGTTTCCCGAAAGAACTTGTTTGTCAAAAGCTTGTGCGGGGACAGTGCAGTGCGTTGCGTTGCCAGGAGCTTCTTGCTGTGAAGTTTTCAGACAGGAGAGATGTCTACATGCTGACTACCATCAATGATGAAAGCACTGCACCTGTGACTGTTTGGGGTCAGGTCGCTGAAGCGCGCAAACCTGTGTGCATTTTAGACTATAATAGGCACATGGGTGGTGTTGACAGAGTAGATCAGAGGTTGGAACCTTACACTGCTCTTCGTAAGGCTTACATTTGGTACAAGAAGTTGGCTATCCATCTTTTCCACTTGGCAATGTTTAATGCTTTTGTTGTGTTCCAGGATTCTTGCCCTGAGTCAAAGATGACTTTTGCTAAGTTTCAGGAGTCTGTAATAGGCAGCCTTGTTGTAGTGGAACAGGCAAGTGTTCCTAGAGTTGGAGTGGTGGAGGATGTTGCTAGATTGAAAGATCGCCACTTTCCAGATCACATTCCTCCCACACCCTCAAAAGATTTTCCCAGTAGGAGATGTAGAGTCTGTTGGCGAAGAGGTACGCAGAAGGAGAGTCGTATGTACTGACCCGACTGTCCTTCTCATCCTGCACTGTGTCTTCCTGCTTGTTTTAGAGCGTACCACACGCGAAAGAATTATTGGGAGCATTCATGAGTGGTAAAGTGAACTGCCTGGTCTGTATTCTATGGATAATTTGATTCTGTTTCAAGGTTGGTGTTAGTGCAATGTATTTAGTTGCTGATTTTCTGTTAGAAGATTTGTATCTATTTGCGATTTGTTTGTGTTTTTATTTTTTTCTAAAAAAATCCTAAATGTGATGGCGGTGTGTGTAGGCTTGCGCTCGGCTGTTGGTGTGTGTGGACTGGCACTTGGTTGGTGGTGTGCGTGGAATGGTGCTTGGCTGGCGGTGAGCGTGAACTGGCGGTGTGCATGGACTGGCGGTGTGCGTGGACTGGTGTGTGGCTGGTGGTGTGCGTGGACTGGAGCTTGGCTGACGGTGTGCGTGGAATGGTGCTTGGCTGGCGGTGTGCGTGGACTGGTACTTGGCTGGCGGTGTGCGTGGACTGGTGGTGTGTGCGGACTGGTGCTTGGCTGGTGGTGTCCGTGGACTGGAGCTTGGCTGGTGGTGTACGTGGACTGGAGCTTGGCAGGCGGTGTGCGTGGAATGGTGCTTGGCTGGCAGTGTGCGTGGACTGGAGCTTGGCTGGTGGTGTGCGTGGACTGGAGCTTGGCAGGTGGTGTGCGTGGAATGGTGCTTGGCTGGCGGTGTGCGTGGACTGGTACTTGGCTGGCGGTGTGCGTGGACTGGTGGTGTGTGCGGACTGGTGCTTGGCTGGAGGTGTCCGTGGACTGGAGCTTGGCTGGCGGTGTGCGTGGATTGGCGATTGGCTGCCGGTGTGCCTGGACTGGCGATTGGCTGGCGGTGTGCCTGGACTGGCGCTTGGCTGGCGGTGTGCCTGGACTGGCGCTTGGCTAGCGGTGTGCGTGGACTGGCGCTCTGCTAGCGGTGTGTGTGGACTGGCGCTCTGCTAGTGGTGTGTGTGGACTGGAGCTCGGCTGGCTGTGTGTGAGTAGTGACTTTCTGCTGGTCACTACACACACTGCTAGCTGAGTGCCACTCCACACAATCCATCAGCATGTGTATGGATTGTGGGCGTGTGAAAGTGATGGGCCCTTGAATGGCGCTGTGTGCTGGTGTGAGTTTTGTTATGTGATGGGCCCGCGGCTGGCGGTGTGAATGGTTTTGTGTGTCTCACACGTATGAAAGGTGTATGAATGCCCTGTAAAGAGGTCGGTGCCTTGTCGTGGCTTTACAGCTCACGAGCTGTGAGTCAATGGTTCAGTTTCTCGCCCTTTCAATTATTACCAGTGCATTTCATGTTTTGTGAAATCACTTGCTAATACAATTGTATCTACTGAATCATCACTCACCCTCGTGCCAAATCCAACCAGTATGTGTGTGTGCTTGTGGATTAGATGGCTGTGCAGTAATATTTGTCTTTCTGAAGCAGGGTGTACCTTGTCCCTTTTTGGTGAATTTTGTACTGTGTTGCTTTTGTACCTGGTGGTGCGAATGGTCTTGTTTGTATCACGTATGAAAGGTGTGTGAATGGCCTGTAAAGTGGTTGGTGCCTTGACGTGGCTTTACAGCTCACGAGCTGCGAGTCATTGGTTTGGTTTTTTGTGAATTTAATTATTGACAGTGCATTTCATTTTTGTGAAATTTCTAGTTAATAAAATTTAATACACTGAACCATGACTCGCCCTCGTGCCAAATCCAACCAGTATGTGTGTGTGTTTGAGGAATAGATGGTTGTGCAGCAATCTTTGTCTTTAGTTTCTCTGCCAAGGTACACTTTCCATGTAAGAATAACCCACCAACTGTAGATATTGTCGAAAACCCATGGGAGTTCATGGTGATGTCTCTCTTGTGAATTCAAAAAGTTTTTTTTATCCCCAATGTCCTGCAAACCTCAAAATGTCTGCCACATTTTCTTTGCAATTTTACTCCAAAATTCTCACGCTGTAGGAACAATAGTTAATCTCGTTTGGCAAGGGGGGTCCCTTTGGTTTTTGGCCCGGTGCTCAGCGGCCATCTAGGCAAACCTACCAAACCCACACATTTCTGAAAACTAGACACCCGGCGGCTTCCAGGGAGGTATGGCTTGCGTGGATCCCCTAACGTTTCCTTACCCAGAATCCCCGGCAAACCTCAATTTTAGCTGAAAAAAATCACTTTTTTCACACATTTTGGGGTGGGAAAGTTGTGGCATCACCGGGCTCACACAAATTTACCACCACCCAGCGTTCCCCCAGGTCTCCCGTTAAAAATGGTGCCTCACTTGTGCGGGAAGCCCAAGTACCCGCGGCAGGCAAGTGCCCAAAACGTAGTGAGGTGACATCAAAATGGCCTATCGCAAAACCACCTGGTTTTGCAAGGGGGGTCACTTTGGTTTTTGACCCGGTGCTCGGCGGCCATCTAGGGAAGCCTACCAAACCCACACATTTCTGAAAACTAGACACCCGGCGGCTTCCAGGGAGGTATGGCTTGCGTGGATCCCCCAACGTTTCCTTGCCCAGAATCCCCTGCAAACCTCAATTTTAGCTGAAAAAATCACTTTTTTCACACATTTTGGGGTGGGAAAGTTGTGGCATCACCGGGCTCACACAAATTTACCACCACCCAGCGTTCCTCCAGGTCTCCCGGTAAAAATGGTGCCTCACTTGTGTGGGAGTCCCAAGTACCCGTGGCAGGCAAGGGCCCAAAACGTAGTGAGGTGACATCAAAATGGCCTATCGCAAAACCACCTGGTTTTGCAAGGGTGGTCACTTTGGTTTTTGACCCGGTGCTCGGCGGCCATCTAGGGAAACCTACCAAACCCACACATTTCTGAAAACTAGACACCCAGCGGCTTCCAGGGAGGTATGGCTTGCGTGGATCCCCCAACGTTTCCTTACCCAGAATCCCCTGCAAACCTCAATTTTAGCTGAAAAAATCACTTTTTTCACACATTTTGGGGTGGGAAAGTTGTGGCATCACCGGGCTCACACAAATTTACCACCACCCAGCGTTCCCCCAGGTCTCCCGGTAAAAATGGTGCCTCACTTGTGTGGGAGGCCCAAGTACCTGCGGCAGGCAAGGGCCCAAAACGTAGTGAGGTGACATCAAAATGGCCTATCGCAAAACCACCTGGTTTTGCAAGGGGGGTCACTTTGGTTTTTGACCCGGTGCTCGGCGGCCATCTAGGGAAACCTACCAAACCCACACATTTCTGAAAACTAGACACCCGGCGGCTTCCAGGGAGGTATGGCTTGCGTGGATCCCCCAACGTTTCCTTACCCAGAATCCCCTGCAAACCTCAATTTTAGCTGAAAAATCACTTTTTTCACACATTTTGGGGTGGGAAAGTTGTGGCATCACCGGGCTCACACAAATTTACCACCACCCAGCGTTCCCCCAGGTCTCCCGGTAAAAATGGTGCCTCACTTGTGTGGGAGGCCCAAGTACCCGCGGCAGGCAAGGGCCCAAAACGTAGTGAGGTGACATCAAAATGGCCTATCGCAAAACCACCTGGTTTTGCAAGGGGGATCACTTTGGTTTTTGACCCGGTGCTCGGCGGCCATCTAGGGAAACCTACCAAACCCACACATTTCTGAAAATGAGACACCCGGCGGCTTCCAGGGAGGTATGGCTTGCGTGGATCCCCCAACGTTTCCTTACCCAGAATCCCCTGCAAACCTCAATTTTAGCTGAAAAAAATCACTTTTTTCACACATTTTGGGGTGGGAAATTTGTGGCATCACCGGGCTCACACAAATTTACCACCACCCAGCGTTCCCCCAGGTCTCCCGGTAAAAATGGTGCCTCACTTGTGTGGGAGGCCCAAGTACCCGCGGCAGGCAAGGGCCCAAAACGTAGTGAGGCGACATTTGGGATAGGCAATGTTGATGTCGCCTCACTACGTTTTGGGCCCTTGCCTGCCGCGGGTACTTGGGCCTCCCACACAAGTGAGGCACCATTTTTACCGGGAGACCTGGGTGAACGCTGGGTGGTGGTAAATTTGTGTGAGCCCGGTGATGCCACAACTTTCCCACCCCAAAATGTGTGAAAAAAGTGATTTTTTCAGCAAAAATTGAGGTTTGCAGGGGATTCTGGGTAAGGAAACGTTGGGGGATCCACGCAAGCCATACCTCCCTGGAAGCCGGCGGGTGTCTAGTCTTCAGAAATGTGTGGGTTTGGTAGGTTTCCCTAAATGGCCGCCGAGCACCGGGTCAAAAACCAAAGTGACCCCCCTTGCAAAACCAGGTGGTTTTGCGATAGGCCATTTTGATGTCACCTCACTACGTTTTGGGCCCTTGCCTGCCGCGGGTACTTGGGCATCCCACACAAGTGAGGCACCATTTTTACCGGGAGACCTGGGGGAACGCTGGGTGGTGGTAAATTTGTGTGAGCCCAGTGATGCCACAACTTTCCCACCCCAAAATGTGTGAAAAAAGTGATTTTTTCAGCTAAAATTGAGGTTTGCAGGGGATTCTGGGTAAGGAAACGTTGGTGGATCCACGCAAGCCATACCTCCCTGGAAGCCGCCGGGTGTCTAGTTTTCAGAAATGTGTGGGTTTGGTAGGTTTCCCTAGATGGCCGCCGAGCACCGGGTCAAAAACCAAAGTGACCCCCCTTGCAAAACCAGGTGGTTTAGCGATAGGCCATTTTGATGTCACCTCACTACGTTTTGGGCCCTGGCCTGCCGCGGGTACTTGGGCCTCCCACACAAGTGAGGCCCCATTTTTACCGGGAGACCTGGGGGAACGCTGGGTGGTGGTAAATTTGTGTGAGCCCGGTGATGCCACAAATTTCCCACCCCACAATGTGTGGAAAAAGTGATTTTTTCAGCAAAAATTGAGGTTTGCAGGGGATTCTGGGTAAGGAAACGTTGGGGGATCCACGCAAGTCATACCTCCCTGGAAGCCGCCGGGTGTCTAGTTTTCAGAAATTTGTGGGTTTGGTAGGTTTCCCTAGATGGCCGCCGAGCACCGGGTCAAAAACCAAAGGGACCCCCCTTGCAAAACCAGGTGGTTTTTGCGATAGACCATTTTGATGTCACCTCACTATGTTTTGGGCCCTTGCCTGCCGCGGGTACTTGGGACTCCCACACAAGTGAGGCACCATTTTTACCGGGAGACCTGGGGGAACGCTGGGTGGTGGTAAATTTGTGTGAGCCCGGTGATGCCACAACTTTCCCACCCCAAAATGTGTGAAAAAAGTGATTTTTTCAGCTAAAATTGAGGTTTGCAGGGGATTCTGGGTAAGGAAACGTTGGGGGATCCACGCAAGCCATACCTCCCTGGAAGCCGCCGGGTGTCTAGTTTTCAGAAATGTGTGGGTTTGGTAGGTTTCCCTAGATGGCCGCCGAGCACTGGGTCAAAAACCAAAGTGACCCCCCTTGCAAAACCAGGTGGTTTTGCGATCGGCCATTTTGATGTCACCTCACTACGTTTTGGGCCCTTGCCTGCCGCGGGTACTTGGGCCTCCCACACAAGTAAAGCACCATTTTTACCGACAGACCTGGGGGAACGCAGGGTGGTGGTAAATTTGTGTGAGCCCGGTGATGCCACAACTTTCCCACTCCAAAATGTGTGAAAAAAGTGATTTTTTCAGCTAAAATTGAGGTTTGCAGGGGATTCTGGGTAAGGAAACGTTGGGGATCCACGCAAGCCATACCTCCCTGGAAGCCGCCGGGTGTCTAGTTTTTAGAAATGCGTGGGTTTGGTAGGTTTCTCCAGGTGCCGGCAGAGCTAGGGTTGAAAAACTGCAGCTCGTCACTTTGCCAAAAAAGGGTCATTTTTCACTGCAAAATTGAGGTGTGACCACGTTGCGTTTTGCGCCGTTTCCTGTCGCGGGCACTATGCCGACCCGCACAAGTGAGGTACCATTTTTCTCGTAGGACCTTGGGGAACACGGGATGGGTGGAAGTTTGTGGATCCACGCAGATTCCAGAACTTTCCATCACAGAAATATGGAGAAAATGTGTTTCTTTTGTCAATTTTTTACGTTTGCAAGGAATTCTGGGTAACAGACCATGGTGGGAGGCACTCAAGTCACCCCATCCTCGATTCCCCTGGGTGTCTAGTTTTCAAAAATGTATAGGTTTGCTGGGTTTCCCTAGGTGCCAGCAAGGCTAGGGTTCAAAAACTACAACTAGTCACTTTGCCAAAAAAAGGGTCATTTTTCACTGCAAAATTGAGGTGTGACCACGCTGCGTTTTGTGCCGTTTCCTGTCGCGGCCACTATGCCGACCCGCACATGTGAGGTACCATTTTTCTCGTAAGACTTGGGGGAAAGTGGGGTGGGTGGAAATTTGTGGATCCACACAGATTCCAGAACTTTCCATCACAAAAATGTGGGGAAAATGTGTTTTTTTTGTCAATTTTTTACGTTTGCAAGGGATTCTGGGTAACAGACCATGGTGGGAGGCAGTCAAGTCACCCCATCCTGGATTCCCCTGGGTGTCTAATTTTCAAAAATGTATAGGTTTGCAAGGTTTCCCTTGGTGCCGGCAGGGCTAGGGTTCAAAAACTACGGCTCGTCACTTTGCCAAAAAAGGGTCGTTTTTCACTGCAAAATTGAGGTGTGACCACGTTGCATTTTGCGCCGTTTCCTGTCGCGGGCACTATGCCGACTCGCACAAGTGAGGTACCATTTTTCTTGTAAGACTTTGGGGAACGTGGGGTGGGTGGAAATTTGTGGATCCACGCAGATTCCAGAACTTTCCATCACAGAAATATGGGGAAAATGTGTTTTTTTTTGTCAATTTTTTACGTTTGCAAGGGATTCTGGGTAACAGACCTTGGTGGGAGGCAGTCAAGTCACCCCATCCTGGATTCCCCTGGTCGTCTAGTTTTCACAAATGTATAGGTTTGATAGGTTTCCCTAGGTGCCGGCAGGGCTAGGGTTAAAAAACTACAGCTCGTCACTTTGCCAAAAAAGGGTCATTTTTCACTGCAAAATTGAGGTGTGACCACGTTGCGTTTTGCGCCGTTTCCTGTCGCGGGCACTATGCCGACCCGCACAAGTGAGGTACCATTTTTCTCGTAGGACTTTGGGGAACGCGGGGTGGGTGGAAATGTGTGGATCCACGCAGATTCCAGAACTTTCCATCACAGAAATATGGGGAAAATTTGTTTTTTTTGGTAAATTTTTTACGTTTGCAAGGGATTCTGGGTAACAGACCATGGCGGGAGGCAGTCAAGTCACCCTATCCTGGATTCCCCTGGGTGTCTAGTTTTCAAAAATGTATAGGTTTGCTAGGTTTCCTTAGGTGCCGGCATGGCTAGGGTTCAAAAACTACAGCTAGTCACTTTGCCAAAAAGGGGTCATTTTTCACTGCAAACTTGAGGTGTGACCACATTGCGTTTTGCGCCGTTTCCTGTCGCGGGCACTATGCCGACCCGCACAAGTGAGGTGACATTTTTCTCGTAGGACTTTGGGGAACGCGGGGTGGGTGGAAATTTGTGGATCCACGCAGATTCCAGAACTTTCCATCACAGAAATATGGGGAAAATGTGTTTTTTTGTCAATATTTTACGTTTGCAAGGGATTCTGGGTAACAGACCATGGTGGGAGGCAGTCAAGTCACCCCATCCTGGATTCCCCTGGGTGTTTAGTTTTAAAAAAGGTATAGGTTTGCTAGGTTGCCCTAGGTGCCGGCAGGGCTAGGGTTAAAAAACTACAGCTAGACTCTTCGCAAAAAAAGTGTAAATTTTCAGTGTGAAAATGTGGTGTGTTCACCTTAGGTTTTGAGCCACTTCCTGTCGTGGGCATTATGCCTACCCACACAAGTGAGGTACCATTTTTATCGGGAGACTTAGGGTAGTTCAGATTTGTAAAGCAACTGTTATTACCTATTGATTTTTGATGCGTTTCTTCCTTCCAAATGAAAGACATTGTGTAAAAAAAAAGTCATTTTGAAAAATGACCAATAATTGTCATGCAAGTATGAGTATTCCCATTTCTAAACTCTGTAATTTGTTCCCATTTCAGAAATACATAGGTGTCTTTCATACCTATTTTTCCATGTATACATTTTCCCACAATAATTGCTATATACCCGGAACAAAAAAAAAACCATTACAAAATGCTGCTCAGTTTTTTACTCTGGGTTCGTTGGGCTCTTGGTGAACCTACAAGTCCTATATATCCCCATAACCAAGAAGGTCCACCGGATGTAACGGTACATTGCTTTCAAAGAGATGTCATAATTCGAAGAAGTTACAGGTGAAAACGTTGACTCAAAAGGCTGCTTTTTTCAACAAATGTTTAATTTTTCCGATATTTACCTGTTAGTTTCTATAAAGAAACCTTGATGGATCTACACAAATGACCCCTTGCTGAATTCAGAATTTTGTCTACTTTTCAAAAATGTATAGCTTTCCATGATCCATTATTGCTTTTCTACCCATTTGTACCATTATCTGGAAGGAGGTTGAAAGCACAAAAAATAGCAAAAATAGGGTATGTCCCAGAAAAATGTCAAAACTGTGTAAAAAATGTTGGATTTCTGCCAAAAATCTGTCATTCCCTAAAAGCTGGAAAAATTGTGATTTCAGCCCAACAAACCCTTTTTTGATATCATTTGCAGAGAAAAACCCAGACGCTTTCATTTGCAGCCACGTTTCCCCATTTTTCACAAAAAAACCAACATTTTGCTGTATTTTGACTAATTTCTGGAAACCCTCTAAGAGAATCCACAAACCCTGGGTACCTTTAGAATCCCCATGATGTTGGAAGAAAAGGACGCAAATTTGGCATGGATACCTAATGTGGTCAAAAAGTTACAGGGGCCTAAGCGCGCACTACCCCAAATAGCCCAAAAAAGGCTTAGCACAGGAGGGGAAAAGGCCTAGCAGCGAAGGGGTTAACAAAACTTATTTTGTTTCACCAACAACAATTTTGTTTTTGCAACCACCACCAATGCGTCCTTTCTTCCTTGCTTGCCTTCGAGTTTGACCCATGAAACACCCCGGAGGATTCTTGCTATCACCCATACAGTTTCACCCACCCAGGCAGGCATCTTTTCTTTCACCTTCCATCCATCCAGGCTTGAACCACCCATGCATCTGATTCCTATCAGCCACCTATGCATCCCACGTATCCTTCTCTGCAGTCATATATTACATCTCGCCTGTCCCTCCTCCTTCCATCCTTCTTTCCCTTTCGTTCAACCCATCCATCAAGGTCATCTGACTCTCAGTCTTCTCCATAAAACTTTCCCAGCTGAGTTGAAGTCAGATAGAAGAGGTCATTAGTTACTCAACTACTCCCGCCGCTAATGCTATTGCTAAATGCTAAGTAAAGGGTGTCTTCTTCTGCAACCGTTGTTCACAGCAACTTAGTCTCTCTCATCAGTACAATGTACACCCTTGCAGCCATTGTAATGTCAATAAATAAGGAATATAACTTACCACCGCCCGCCACTGCTGCTGGCTCACCCCCTGCAGCTGCCACATCTTCTGCTCCCTCCTCACTGGCGTTGCCTTCGCTGCTGGCCCCAGCACTGGTGGTCGGTACACCTAGAAAAAAATAAAACATTTTTTAGATGCCATATACACCTCCCCCTATTTATTCTTTTTCACTAGCAAGATTGAAAAAAAAGTTAAAATACATACATATCAGATACCACAAAAAATCACTGTTACAAATTGGATACTAGTGACGAGTAGAGTAGACACTAGTAGTAGTATGTCCTATCCTATCAAAAATAGTAAAATATCTGGTTGGGCATTTTGTTGGTGGGAATTGTCAAAAAGCCTCTAAGTACTAAGAAGACTAGAAGAGGACAACCCAAAGGACTGGACTCAGTGGCTAGAGCTATTAGTGAATCTGAGTTTTAAAACCTTTTAAATAAAGAGTGGCCAACTGGGCAAGCTTAGCTACAGACAGACTAATAGTAGTAGTACCTGTACAGAGAGTCAGAGCAGAGGCAGTTTGTTGGACCCGGCCTCGTGGCGTGGTCCCGAACCCTCCTACCAGACTAAACGGGGGCTACCCGAACCCTTCGGCGTCCCCTTGGATTGTACCCCGCTACCCTCTAGTCGGCGCGACGCGACCTGCCCCCGGCCTCGGTCCCCGCGAAGCCCTGACCTCAAGGCGCCAAGACCTGACCGGAGGGGGTCGAGTGGCCACTCCACAGATTCCGGAGGAGGAGAGTTTCGATGGGGCCTCCAGCCGTCCCCCGACGCCTGGTTGCGATCGCCCTCCGGCCTCCCTGGGCGCTGGCTCCACCCCCCGCTGGGTGTCTGGACGCTCTTCTCCCGGTCCCTCCGACCTCCCCAGGTGCGAGGGTCCGGACATCAAAGGGCTCCAGACCTATATCTGGGGCAGCCCAAAACCAGGACGGTAGTTGTATCCTGGAGTCGAGAGCCCTGCTGATCGGATCACGGCTGACCCTACGGAGAGAGACTCATTGCCTGGAACTTGGAACTCGAGCCCTGCTGACTGCGTCGCGGCTCCCCCTTGCTGAGAAGAAGACCCTCACGGAACCATCGGAGCCCTGCTGACCTCGTCGCGGCTCGACCTCGAAGAAGTAACCATCGGAGCCCTGCTGACCTCGTCGCAGCTCGACCTCGAAGAAGTAACCATCGGAGCCCTGCTGACCTCGTCGCGGCTCGACCTCGCAGAAGTAACCATCGGAGCCCTGCTGACCTCGTCGCGGCTCGACCTCATCGAGGCAACCCTCCGAGCCTGCGGACGACATGTCGGCTCCCGGAACCCCCCCAGCTCGAGGATTGAGAGCTGAGCGCAGGGTGTTCCCGTACCAGGCTGGTCCCGCTACCCCATCCCTGAACGACCCCGAGACTCTTTGGGATCCCTCGATCTGCCTGTAAATATTGCCACAGAAACCTGCCTTTTACTACCGATAAAGACTTGTGAGAATTGATACCCTTGTTGCGTCACTTTGTGGTGGTGGGGGTGCTTGGCTGGTACGATCATAGGGGAAGGACCTCGCCCAGGAGGCTTCTCAGCGGCGCTCGGCTACTTTCCTACGGAATGGTGGCTCTCGGGGTGGTCAGTCCGACACCCTCTGACTCCTCGGAGAGCGCCCTTCTAACACAGTTAGAGCTAGGGATAACAAGAATTTAGAAACAGATAGTCTAAATCGAAGAAGTTTTGGTAAAAAATAGAATTAGAAAACAGAAACAATAGTTTGGAAAAAATGAGGTGAAGTAAAAGTTAGGGAAATATAATTATTAATATTAACAACAGGAGGACTTACTGGGGCCAGCAGCAGAGCCTTCGGTAGAGGAGCGGTCCTGGCCCTGGGAGGCATCTTTTCCAGCTCCAACTGACTCCGACCCCGCCTACTTGCCCCTAGGTGCTGATCATGTATATAATAAAGAAAGAGACAAACATAGATGATTGGTGTGAAACAGATCTTTTTTTTTTTTTTAAACGCTCAAAAAAAAACATTTTTGGAAATAACGATTGCAATAAAATTGACCTATCTAATCTGATCGACTAGTAGAATCGCGGGATTCGCGGACCGTCTAGTTATTAATATATGTATGAACACTAATGCAGTGTTTCATTCTGATTCCAGAATCCTAAGCCTAAGTACCACCTGACCTAGCCCAGTTATTCCAGTCAGACCAATTGTTCACTAAGTCTGCTTTTTCATTTATTTTAGTCTTCGAGTCAAAATGCATAGATGGAGGATGCATGCATGAAGCTTTGCATACACCATATTGTTGGTTGGTTACTGCTGATGTTCAGCTGCTAAGCCTATTGCTCACTCACTAACAAACCACAAAAGGATCTACTAAGGACTGGAGTAAGCAGCACTGACAGAGGATGCCTCACGCAGACTACAAAATAATTGCTAACTAAATAATACTGCGTAACTAAACTACCTATCAGTCCACCGCTATTTTAGTGACAAGAGGACAAAGGAAGGACTAGAGTCTCTCTAGCATTACCTAACTTAAGTTTTCTAAAGTAAAAACTCTCTTACATAATCAGCTCAAGTGAGCGCAAAGTTGCAAACAAGTAAGATTAGTAGCGCCGAGCACCTGTGTCTAGAAGGATAACAATCACAGAAGATTTTTAAACTTAATTTACCTGCAATGTAAGCAGCAGCATTCTTGCTATTTGGAAAAAAATTATATTTGCAATAACAGTAACACACGGTCTACAGAACAACAAACATACTACTAGTATTAGCTACTCGCCAAGCCCCACAACCTCAACACCTTGCAGGTCCAGCAGGTCCTGCTCCCGGTCCACGATGTCTGACCACCGATGGTTCAGCTGATTATGGGTGCGCCGGACCCCAGAGCAGCGAAACACTGCCCGACGCACCCTTGCTCACCGGCGGTGAAGCTCCTGGGTAGCGTACCCGGATCCAGGCCTGCCGCCTGCTGCCAAGGTCAAGGGGAGGTGGCGCTGAGCAAAAAAAACAAAGGCAGCCACTTCTGCCTCAGTAAAAAGTAACCGGGCCTGCACCCCTTCCGGGCGCACTCTGCCACAAGGAAGGCAGCTCTTCGGTGCAGGTGCCTTCCCCTTACCCTTAGACGGAGCTAGCCTTAGCCAAAGTGGTTCTGGGTGGGCGGGGGCAGAAAAGAAAATGTAGGAGTGAAAAATAAAGTCAGGAGAAGAAGTAGGAAAGTAAAAAAGCAAGTAATATAAAGTAGTAGAAAAAGGTCAAAAAACGCAGCAAAAGTAGAAATAAAACACAAAATATACACTTAGGGATAGATAATAAATTAAAAAGATCAGAAAAACTGTGTAAAAAACAAGGAATTTTAAAGATTAGAGAGGGATGAGAAACAGGCCCCAGAACCATGCAAAAAGTAGGAAAACAAGATGGCCGTGTCCATTGGCGACTGCGTGGTGAAGTTTGCGTGATATTTCCCCCCGATCATGCAATCTGCGTTGCCGAACGTCAACAACATCTCGCAAGCATACGCTAGCACACGCGAGCATGTGCAAACAAGCAACCACGCATGCTCGCGTAACTCCGCGTAGCGCTGCCGAGTTTTTGTGCCACTTCGCGTAGCCTCGTGTAGCCAAGCGTAGCGCGTCTACATGAACTCCGCCCAGGGTTAATTCATTTATGTATTTCTAGCCAAACGAATTATGGTTTCTAGTTGTGCATGCATGTGATTGTTTTCTGATCAATACAGTTACAAAAAAGAAACAGTATGATAATGTGCTGGGTTTATGGGAACGTAATACGAATACTATTGTTTAAGAGTATATAAATAAATAAATCAGGAACAGCAATAGATAACAAAACAAACTCCTTTCTGAGATAGTTGCATGTTTACTCTGGATCACCCCATCCCTTCAGATTATAAAATAACCCCTTACTGTTTATTAAACAAAAGCAATATTAAACAAAAGAAAGAAATATCCTTCTAGGATTCATTCACAAGAGAAAATTAGCAACATGTGTTGATAATTAATCCACTCATAAACAGATGAATGTACATATAAATGGTAGGAGACCTGGAATTTGTACAATAATATTTTATGTACAGCACAAGCATTCAATAGGCCTGGGTGGTAAACTCAGCTCCACTCACGTAGTTTGCGAAGATTTTCATACTCTGTGCTCTGCATATGGTGCTGAATAGTGGAGTTTTATCCTCTCTCCAAACTTTCCAACGTAAATTTGGTGAGAGCGAGTGAGTAAAATACAACGCTAGATCACCTCCCATAGAGATTTCTTAACGTGGGAAGTCACAGCAGGCCGCTACTGCTTGCGTTGAGAAACCTGCCACACGCGTTGAGGAAGCTGCCACTCAAATAGAACATCACCCACAAAATGCTTTATACAAAAAAGCAATAATTAGAACCCGGAATCACAAGAGCTGGAAGAGCTCAAACACTGAGCAGCTCCGATGCTCTTCTTCTCATTCCTCCCAACTTCTAGAAGAGATCATCTCAATCTCGCCCCTTCTTAGGCACTGCTTCGAAGATCTGGAACTCGCTATGTAAAGTTCTCAGCTGTAAACCCCTACTTCTCCTCTTTCAAACGTTAACTCAAATCTCTACTCCTCAACAGCTGCCTCCACAGGCACACAAACTGTTCTTCATTCCCCTCGTTGACTAACACATTCTTCAATGGTCACATTACCTGCTCAATTGCCTCATTGTGACTTGTTCATCTCGCCTTTTTTCCCTGATGCTTTTCTCCTCCATATACCCTGTGTTTTTATTTTGACTCTATAACCATTGAGTGCTGTACTGTCTTGTGACTTTTATATTAAGAGCTCCTTATGTACCTCTTATAAACGTAAATATGTATTCACATAACCTGCAAAGTGCTCTAATACCCTAGGGTCTCGCAAGCACTATATAAAACTCAAATAAATAAATCAAATAACTCTACTTGAGCGGCAGAAAGAAGCTGCGCCCTCTTGCACTGCGGGTGGTGTCATTTCTGCTGGACAAATGCCTGGTGCTAAAAATCAGCGCTAGCAGTGGAACTTACCTCACTCTGTCACTTTTGGAACTCCGCAGAGAGTGGCGCAGTTTCTGTCACTTCGGGAAGTTCTGCATAACGGACCTCCACAAACTCCGCCCAGGCCTAGCACTCAACTCCTTGAATACAATTAGATCTGCAATGATTATCAAAAGTGCTCTGCGAAAGGCGGTCACACAGTGCAAGTGGTGCAGTGAAGAACAATAATGGGGAAGTGGACATAGAATGGCATTAGACTGGTCAGTTATGGGGCTAAAAAATGACTATATTTTGTGAGGAATAATTCCATCATTATTCTCAAAGGCTCCTGATTGACCAATTTCTTAATGAAATGTCTTTATGCCCCTTATTGTTAATGACATTTTGATCACAAGGAGAGTTTGTTGGACATTATCAGGATGAGGGACGTTTTAGAGCAAAGGTAGATCCAAATTTATTTATGGTATAAGATTCAAAAGGTTGTGACGGCATGGTCCTAAATTTTAAACGTAGCTGACTGCAAACTATTTATGTAGAAATCCAGGTTTCCGAGCAGGACCCGGTAGCACACTGATTCCCTCTCCCTGAGCTTCTTAGAAAGAACAAATTCAGTCTTGCGTGCTGCATTAAGCAAACAGACTGCTCCCTTCCTACTCACTACGTTGGCCAATTAGGTTAAGTTAAGGGCCATTAATTTATTACCCCTCGTGGTGACCTAAATTAAAAATTTTAAATCACAGGCATATGCAGATTTATGTTTATGTTCAAACTCACATATAGGTGCAAAAAAGAACTTTGGAATGCAAAGTCACTCATAAGTGCAATTAGAGCAGGGTTGTGGATTTTTATTTAAGAGCAAAATAACATCTAGTTGCTAAAACAGATTTTGGTACAAAATCACTCTAGGTGCATATCAGTAGGGGTAATTTCTTTTGCTGTTAAGCGCTTTAATAAATTTAGAAGCAAAACTCACATGTAGAAACATTGGTGCAATTCACCATTGATGCAAAGTCATCAGGCATATGGTATCACATACAGGTGCAAATTCACTTAGAGAAAATGTGATTGTACAATACTCCATTAAGTGAGAAGGTGGCGGGGCTAGCCCAGCCACAAGATGGATGCCTGGTGAAGGGGCTCTGTAGGCCGGATCGGCATTCCGGCAGTTATCCGTGTTGAGGAGTGGCATGGGGGCGAGTGAAGTTATGCCCGGTTCCCCAACACTTTGCTGCACCTGCTGATACCGCTGCGAAAGCGAGAAGTACAGCGGAACCTGAGATACTGCCCAGAGAAGGTGTGGCCATGTCCCTGGTATGGCGACTGGCGGCCGATCCCGGTGAGGGCCCACAGCGAGTAGGAGCAGCTGTGGGCATGTCTCCCATGGGAGACCCAAAAGAGGAGCAGAGGAAGACAAGTGCTCCTGGGTTGGCTTGCAGTAGCCCCATCAGTGAGTGGTGACATTGGGTGCACGGGGCCTCCCTGGGTGCCATGTGGGTGGGTGTGGATATCGGACGGCTCCGGAACTGCGGGCTCCTGGCTGGGCCTGCGGCGTGCAGACACTTGGGCAGGGAGCTCACCCTTGATGTCAGATGCATGATTGGCCCCCTTCAACACCCCAAGGTGATCCTGAATGTTGCAGCTTTGCTGTGATATCCCAGCCTTATGCAACCTGCCGTGGCAGGAGTAGGCCGCAAGATCAGGCTGGCACACCCTGCTGTGGACTACGGTTGGGAGCCTGCCTTTTGGAACATGGCCCGTCTGCTTGTGCCCCCCAGTGTTGGCTGCCTGGAGTGAGGCCACCCAGCAAGTGGGACCTCCTTTCTACTATCTGGAGACATTACCCCTTCCCCATTGCTTGAGGCAAGAGAGGGCTCTGACTGTGAAAGCATTTCTCAGCTGGACTTCCTGATTGTTCCTTGCTGGAGCCTAACTTTTGAGGCTCCTGCAGGGATATTGTGCAGTAGAACAGCCCTGAACACGTGGGGAGTGCCACAAGAAGCGATTTTCTTTTTCTAGGCTAGCTTCATGAGGGCAGCCGCGGTCAACTCTGGAGTCTTGTGCGTGAAGGATTGCTCCCCACTGCTGAATATATCTCCCCTTTGAGAACTGGAGTTGCCTGGCTGCCGTGGGCCTGCTTGTGCCCCCCGCTGTGGTGATAGTGGGGTGAGGTGGGCCCTACATCTGCAACCAGATTGGACCTTGGAGGTGTTGAACTGCTGAAAGCGCTCCTTGAACTAGTCCTTCTCAGGAGCGGGCGTGGCCGCATGAGTATAGCCTGTCTACATATCCTACATTGGCTATCTAGTTCGACCTTTCGGTGTCTCCTAGCGAAGAGCGCTTGAGTGATGGCGTTTCCCTGTGAGCGAGGCGACCCAGTGTGGTCGCCTGGCGTCTTATGCCCCAGGCTGCGCCCCATCATGCGACTTTGGGTGTGGCAGCCTAAACCATGGGGAAGACCAGTGCTTAATTTGTGCTGGTGCTTCCCGGTGCTTAGCATCGGCACTTATTTATCAGGGCCGGGTCTAGACTTGAGTGCCTGCCACTCCCAACTCACATCAACGACTGACTGCACATGTGTCACTCTGACACACAAATATAATCAACTGTTGTTCACTCACACTGTCTCCCCGGTGAAGTGTGCTTTGCCAATAACAAATGAAATCTATGCTTTCAGTCAGTGTTGCCAGTGGGTGGGACACTGATTTGGGTGTATTTTGTCCTCTGGGGATGCCGTGACAGCATGGATAAAGTCGTAACCAAACGTAACCTTTCTAGAATCCACGCTGGCCCTTACCCCCGCCCGCCTTATCATGAACACACTGCAGTTTGGAGTGAATGCACCATTGTTATTTGAAGCAGCATGTTGTTGTGTAGTATGCAGTGTGCAGCTGAGCAGCAGGCCTCCTAATAAGGCAGTGACCGGTCTGTAACTGCAGTAACGTTGCAAAACCGAGTAAGTAGTAACCAACGCAGGGAGCCTGGAGAGCGGGAGCTGGGCTGGTTTTGAAATAGGCTGCGCCTATTTTTTTAAATTTTACCAAAATCGGCCACAGTAACAAAATCAGACGGCGATGCTACATTGCTGATGCATAAAAGTGTTCAAAATCTTGATGATCAAATCCCCCTAGGCCCTTGCGTGACCAAAAATGCCAGTTTATTAAGTGAGATTCCATGTCTTCCCACTCCCCGGTTCAGATATGCCAGCAAGTCATCTAAGTTAAATGTTCTTTCTGGCAAAGCACTCCGGAAGGTGTGAATGTCACTTCACCCTTTTGTTTTGTTCCAGCACTCTTACACAGTTTTACAGCGAGTGCAGTGTGGGTCCCAGATTCTCGGATAATACCCTTCACTCGATGTTATGGTAAATGCACGCATACACACAGATTCCTAAATGTGCGTGTTTCACGGTTAGTGTCTCAGTGGTTCATCATCGTCAACAGCAAGGTGGATTGGAAAATCCATGGTTTCTCATTTCTTCCACTAGACAAAGAGGCATGACTGTTGCACGAAGAGAGTAAAACATTAAAACTAAGCCTGCTCACACTTTTCTCCTAAAATAAAGCAGGTGATTGGTGTGACCCTCTGGGGGATATTCACAAGAACGTGTGATAATTATCGCAAAATTAGCTTAACGCAACTTTCAACATCGCAGTCTATCGTGGGAAAATAACGCTGTGTTAACATGGTATTCTCAACATGGCGGTACCATGTGATAGTCTCATGATAAAGCGTCAAATGACCGCGTTAAAATTAATGCGACGCCTAAAAAATGCGAAACACGAACGCAAAAAAAAAGCGGCGATGTCCCAAACCGCGATACAAAATTCAGCGATAACCAGCGACAGGCCTGTAATTCCCACGCGTCATGCAGGAAAATGCACCTGAAAAGCAGAGAAAAAAAACTGTGAGATGACAATGTACGAGTACAACCTCACATCCGTGATGTAGTACAAATATCCACTGTCCCGCATCAAAAAGGCATCTCCTCACAAACAGCTACAATGTGCATTGTCATGCAGTCCCTATGTAAACTTCGCCAATGCGTAAACATACATGGAACACACTGTGAAACTGCATCTCCCCTTTACATTGCAGAGGAACAATAAACACCTCCTGCAGAGCAGACCCTGCATCATATCAGTGATGATGGAGACGACCCCCAGGACAACGGCTACCACGAACTCCAATGGTTCATGGACAACCTCCAAACCCCTCAGCCCAGCACCATCAAGATGAGCCCACCCCTGCACAGACCACACAGCAGGAAGCACCGACCACCACGTCTGGCTCCCAGCACCTCACCGAAGAACACATGGTGTTCCAACGCCGTCTATTAGACCGCCAGAAGGAGCTGGCTGAACAGGTGCGGGTGGGGTTCGGCCTCAAGGCAGCCAAACTAGATGCCATACATGGGTTTCTAAGTCCCATGAGGGACCACTTACACTCCCTAAAGGACACCCACAGTCCGCCCCATGCCCCCCAACAATCCATGGCTGTCGCTGGAGTCATGACTCGGAGACAACAACAACAACTGTCAAGTCAGAGTGGCTACAGCGATATCATCCTTGACTTGGGAAACATAAGGAGGGTCATAGAGGACATGGAGCGGATGCAGGCGCAAAGAATGGCTAACATGGCTGCACATGAGAAAGCTGCAGAAGGGATATTCCATACCCTGCAGATCCTCATCATTTGAGTGATGCCACAAGACAGTGCGCAGATGAATGCTGCTGCTATTTCTACATCCACATCTCCGGCCCCTGATGTGTCAGTGTCACACAGTGCTGCAAACCAAACACCACCACCCACATGTGAGGCACATGAAACATCAGAGTACGAAGATGAGGGTGAATCTGCCTTAGTGGTAAGAAGAAAGCAGTAGCACTCAGCTCTGCCATATGGTTGTTTCTGCTTGATTCTGCCCTCTGCATCATGCCCTGGGAGAACACCTTCCACCGTCCCCGATACACCCTGCGACACTAACTTTGGACCTCGACATGGACTGCCATATTTTGTTTGCTTAACGATGACACAGCAGACTGGACTCTTCAACTTCCAAGTAACTTGTCAATCCCAAAGGACTCTGGCTGGCCCTCCACGAGGCAACATTGTAAAGTGTTGTCTGCATGGCCCAGTACTAAGACAGCTTCAACACTCCACTGAATGTGAATAATACAAACTAATACACACAGATGTGTCATGTCTATGATTAATCAAGTATGAAAGCATGGACGAATGTAGGGGCAGTAATTCCCCCTTAAGTCCATGTTGCTCATGTTGTGGGACTTGAGTCACAGGGTGCATCCCTGCATCATGGTGGTACATATCTGATGCCAAAAGAAGGCCTGTTGTCAACTGTAGGTCACAAATGACAGCCTATATGTAATGATTTTGGACACATGTGAAACGCTGATGAGTGGGATTCCGTACTATCTTTGACACACAGAAATGGCATTTCGAATACGTGACACCCCAAACAGCCTCTCTGTACAGAGGTGATACACCCACCATCTATTTTCAAATTATGAGACTGTAAGCACTACATGTTGCACTTACACTTGTCAGAGTGACGTGCCTGTATGGCGGAGTGACATGCAGTCGGGGAATGTGTGTTGGAATGAATTTATTTGCTCATGCTGTGCCTGTGGACATTTCTTACTGTCCCATGATTGCTAAGGACTGTGAAAATGTGACGTGCTCATGTGAAGAATTTGTCAATGATGGTGTTCCTACGGGCTATTCCTGCTCCGGCTGCAGTGGGGTGTGGTCCACCTGCCTCATCTTCCTCATCATCGTCTGGTGCATCTGGCACTTGTATCGATGGGGCATTGGTGCGTACACATATGTTGTACAACATACAACATGCAACGATCATCTTGCACACGATGTCTGGGCTGTACAGAAGCCTTTCACCTGTGATGTCCAGGCACATGAAACGTGACTTCAACACGCCAAATGTGCATTCCACGATGCCCCTGGTGCGTTTGTGGGCCGCATTGTACTGTACTGGGCCTGTGTTTTAGGGGCTCGGAGGGGTGTCATCATCCAAGCGCAGAGTGCATATCCTTGATTACCTGTAACAGTGCAGAGAGACGCTAGTCAATAGTTGGTGCTGCATGATGTGTTGGCAGGCTCACTGGTTCATTGGTGTGTGATATGTGTGACTTAGTGATTCCTGTTTGACATGTACTGCTTGTAGCAAATGAGCATCAATGTGTATTACGTAGCCTCACTGCTGCTCCTCCCTCCCCCGAGCCTATTTACTAGTGTGCGCAGCGTGGTTGCATCACTTGCACTCCTACGGCACACCATTGCCATGCCTGCCTGCGCATGTCCACAAGCCTGACAACAACACTGTGATGTTGTGCGTTGAAGGTGGGCAGCCACGTGTGTGTAGGCCTATGGTAAGGATAGGGCGGACACAGATGTAGAGTTCATGGCTGGCTGAACTCGCGATGCGGTTGGGGGTAGGCCTTTGGCTTATGCTGCAGTAATAGCGACACACACAGCAGTTGGCATGTATGATCCCTGACCCCGAGCGGGCTTGCGCTCCCTCATTTACACCTTCGTCTGAACCCGCACTCTGGGGGCATGCTACATTGCAACATTGTTCATTGCGGGACAGGTGGCGCAGCCACTACAACAGAGACACACGCATTCGTTACTTCCTTGGCAAGGCCAAAACTTAACCACGCCCAGAGCCCCGGGTTGATGAACCACACCTCAACGCTGGACTGTCATACGCCAGTCCGCTCTGCTCACGCTTACAGGGGGAACGTAACAAGCTACTTTTCCGCGATCTTCCCCCCTGGCTGAGGTAACATGGTTGGGTCCACTGTCCACTACACTCCAAACACCAGCAGTGTATGTCGACATGGATATGTCTGTGGTCTGCATACTGCAGTCTGTCCAGCACACCCACGCCACACTTGGCATTGTGTGCATTCTCATTCATGGGTCACTTGCCTCATTCGCACATGCCTGGTTCCCACCTCTCCCCATATTCTATTATTGTGTGGCTGAGGTGCCATGCCGTCGATGGCTTATGTACATGGCTAGCCCAGGTTACCACAGTAAGTTGTGCTGTTGTGTCTGGTAGGTGGGCATGTTGTTTGGCATGTTGTATGTGAGTTTGTAACATGTGCATCCCCAGAGTTGTGAGTTGCATGATTGTGGAGTTGAGGTGTGTGGTGTGTTCATTTGGTACTTACCAACGAGCAGTGCATTCCCATAGGTGCCATCCTGGAAGTGCTGGTTGATGATGGACTGTCGGAAGATGTAGGAATCATGCACACTGCCTGGGTAGTTGGCGACATTGGTGAAGAGTCCCCGGTGGTCCACTATTGCCTGCACATTGATGGAATGCGTGTGCTTTCTGTTGAGGTAATTGTGTGCAGTGTCGGCAGGGGGCACAAGTAGGCCATGTGTGCAGTCAATTGCCCCGAACAGGTGCGGGAAGCCTGCTATGGCGTAGAAGCCTTGCTTGGTCTCCAGCTGTTCCTGCGCAGTGTGGGGGAAGTGAAGGTGCTAGGGTACCAAACTGATGATGGCATCCAAGACAGTTGTGATGAACTTTGATAGGGCTGGCTGTGAGACTCCTCTGACTCTGGCGGTTGTTGGTTGGAAGGTACCAGAGGCCAACAAGTGCAGCACAGCCAGCAGCTTTGTCTGAGGTGGGATATTGGTTGTCCGCTGTGTTGGTACCTTCAGCCTGTGGGCAATGATGTTCAGGATGCGGAAGATGGTTGTCCTTTTGAGCCTGTAGTGGGCAATGACATTCTCTGGTGTTAAGTCTGTGAGGCTGGTGCATTTTCTGAAGGTCTGCTGTCTTTGTCTGCGCTGCCTCTGTGGTAGTCCGGGTGGTCATCCGGGGGGGGTGGCGGGCCTCGGGGTGGTGGAAGTGGGTGTTGTGGCCCTTTTGGGGCTCCGAGCTGCATGATCAGTAGCTCCATGGCATCTGTTGTTCTTCAGATGTGGCTCTGGGCTGGGCTCCCTTTTATGGTGCAGGTTGTCATCCAACTTTACACCAGGTAAGAGCAGGTGTTAAATTCCTGCTGCTAACACGCCTTATCGCCTGTTCTGTGATCTTATCGCCGATCTGGCTGGTCATTGTGAATGTTGCGAAGTGGTGTTGTCGTGGATTTTTGCATGGGAACGCCTACTCTGCATCTCATTAGCGATAGTTGGCAGTGTCATCTGTGGCGATGTTTTTTGCAGCTGCTATCGCAGGAAAACTGGTGATATCAGCTGTTAGCACTGGCTTGTGAATGGAACGATACATTTATCGGCACTTTGGCTGTGATAAAGTGCCGATAACTCGGCGATAAGTCCTTGAGAATATGCCCCTCTGAGTTTTGTAACCCTTTCACTTCCCATTTGTTTCTCAGCATGTTGACAGGGGGCTCCAGACAAGAGTGCGATTAGTATGCTTGATAGCTGGCATACCTGTATAGTGCCACGGGACACTGCAAAATTGATAATATTATTTTACCTGTCTTAACTCTTGCTGATGGTACAGCATTAAATAGGGAGATCCTGTGACATAGCCCGTCACCGATTTCTATGTGCCGGAATGTTGGTAGTATATATTGCAAATTCAGAGGGTACAATTCTTTCTGTTGGTCTTCTGACTCGGTTAGGACCTCCCGGTGCAGAGGCATTTGCAAAGTTCCTTTAAGAACCCAGAAGCGGTGTCTGAGGCTCAGTGAGTGATTAAAACCATTCTGATGTTGGTGTAACAAGTGTAACGAAGTCAGCAACAATGGATTTAGACATCTTGCTAATATTTTGCTCCTTCTCTTATTTTTTGTAATTATCATGGACAAGGACGTCTACTAGTCACCTTTCAAAAGGTTATGCTGTGGTTTAAATTGAGATATAATAACAGTTTCCCAGGTTGACTTTGGAAAGCTTTCCAATTACAGCACTGTTTAGTACATGATAAATTAACTGCAGGCAGGGCCACTGGAATTATGCAATTGTGCGACAGCAGTGTTTTTAACATAAGTATAGAATTGCCACATTTGCCATATAATGCATTATCTACTTCATAATTTGCCTATTTCAACAAAAAATGTTCCTAGCTCAATTGATTCAAAAGTTATTAAATACACAATCAACACGTTGCTGAGCAGGTGAAGGCGCTTTGCAAAGGTTGACTAGCCACCTTTCTTTTTCTTATTGCTATATTTTTGAGTTAAACTGGTACTAATAAGGTGCAGTTAATGCCCAGGAAGTGTTAACAAGTGTAAAAGTGACACAATAATGAAGTATCATAAAATGTACCTCATTATGCTGCATAATTTGCCTTTTCTTCCCCGCATAATTTACTCAACCGTGCCGCATATTTTGGCCCTTCCTTGACACAAATTCCAGTGGCCCAGAGGAAGTGGGGTTTGACGAGGAAAGTGGGTGTGGCCTTTGACAAACATTTGAGCACCTGTTCTTCATTTTTTACAAATTAAGCACCGGGGAAGACAGACAATAAATAATCAAGCTGCTCTTTGAATTGCGCAGCGTGACGCGCACCATGGATGCCGCACAAAAGGATTCTGAACTGGGCCACCTGGCTGGTAGGGGTACTGCCCCGCCGCTGGACATTTTCTCCTTGTTCATTGACCTCAAACAAAACCTGCAAATTGACATGCTAGGTGGCCGATTTGATCATTTAAAGGAAAAGATTGACAGACTCGAGCACCGCACTTCGGACATGGAAGATACACACTCCTCGGCCAGAGAGTGACTACTCCACATGGAGGAAGTGCTTGAAGTCATCCATAACAAAAATGAAGATTTGGAAGTGCCGTCGTGAAGCAACACTTTGAGGATTGTAAGAGTCCCAGAATCAACCACCATGAACTGCATGGAAGACTTAGTGGAAAAGATGTTGCGCTCCTTCTTTGGGGAGGCCCTCTCCCCTTTGTTGATTGTCAATAGAACACACTGATCGCTGGGTCAGCACCCGGCCCCTGGGGCCCTTGCTCTCCGGATAATAGAGAGGTTTTTAAACTCTCGCGAAAGAGACACTATGCTTTGCCTCACAAGAGAGCACCAGTCCCTTCACTACCAGGGCAATGAGCTCTCATTTTTCCTGGATTTCACCCTGGCTCTCAAGGCTGCCAGATGAGACTTTATGCCAGTGAAGCAAACACTGCAGAAGACAGACACCAAGTACTCCATGATCTATCTAGCCTAGCTCCGAGTACACCACCTAGGGAAAATTCACTTTTTTACCGACCCAAAGGCTGCCGCCCAATTTGCTAGAGGACTTTCTGCTACTGAGCCTGCTCTACCGCTATCGCCCGTGGGATCAGGCTGAGCCACCTCAGTGAAAATAAGTGATAGAGTGGGGCCTACAAGCCATCAATTTTGTGGTGCCTTGCTGCTGGCCCTGAGCAGTGCATACCCCACCATGATCCCAGTTTGAATCCTGGGGCAGGGAAGCCCCTGACTCTCTGTGAGATGGTGCAGGATAAAAACCAGATCTGTCAGCGGAGATGCTACTCGCCCACGGCCATCATTCAATCAATCAATCATAGGCATTTGTATAGCGCACTGCTCACCCGGAGGGTCTCAAGGCGCTGGGGGGGGGGGGACGCTACTGCTCGAACAGCCAGGTCTTGAGTTGCTTCCTGAAGGCGAGATGGTCTTGCGTTGTCCGGAGGTGGATGGGGAGGGAGTTCCATGTCTTGGCTGCCAGGTAGGAGAAGGATCTTCCTCCGGCGGTGGCTCTGCGGATGCGGGGACGGTGGCGAGAGCGAGGCTGGCGGAGCGGAGCTGGCGGGTGGGCTTGTGGAAGGTCAGGCGGCTGTTGAGGAACTTGGGGCCTGGGTCGTGGAGGGCCTTGTGTGCGTGGGTGAGGAGTCGGAATGTGATTCTTTTGTTGACGGGGAGCCAGTGCAGGTCTCTCAGGTGTCCGGAGATGTGGCTGTGTCGGGGGATGTCCAGGATGAGTCGTGCTGAGGCGTTCTGGATCCGTTGGAGTTTCTTCTGGAGTTTGGCGGCGGTGCCGGCGTAGAGGGGGCGTTCCCGTAGTCCAGCCGACTGGTGACGAGGGCCTGGGTGACCGTCTTCCTGGTCTCGGTGGGGATCCACCGGAAGATCTTTCGAAGCATGCGCAGGGTGTTGAAGCATGAAGACGAGACGGCGTTGACTTGTCTGGTCATCGAGAGGGAGGAGTCCAGGATGAAGCCTAGGTTGCATGCGTGGTCCGTTGGCTTGGGGGTGGCTCCCAGGGCGGGGGGCCACCAGGAGTCGTCCCAGGCGGAGGGTGATGATCCCAGGATGAGGACCTCCGTCTTGTCTGAGTTCAGTTTCAGGCGGCTGTTCTTCATCCATTCGGCGACGTCTTTCATCCCTTCGTGTAGGCTGGCTCTGGCGGCGTCCGGGTCGCTGGTGAGGGAGAGGATCAGCTGGGTGTCGTTGGCGTAGGTGATGATCTTGAGGTTGTGTTGATGTAAGATGGTTGCGAGGGGGCTCATGTAGACGTTGAAGAGGGTGGGGCTGAGCGATGACCCTTGTGGAACGCCGCAGATGACTTCGGTGGCCGCTGACCAGAACGGGGAGAGGCGGACTCTCTGGGTTCTTCCGGCGAGGAATGAGGTGATCCACTCCAGGGCCTTTTCCTGGATGCCGGTGTTGTTCAGGCGCTGTACCAGGGTGCGGTGGCAGACAGTGTCGAACGCTGCGGAGAGGTCCAGGAGGATGAGGGCCGCAGTTTCCCCGTTGTCCATTAGGGATCTGATGTCGTCTGTGGCTGCGATGAGGGCGGTCTCCGTGCTGTGGTTGGCTCGGAAGCCGGATTGCGAGTGGTCGAGGGATCCGTTGGTCTCGAGGAAGGCGGCTAGCTGTCTGTTGACGGTCTTCTCGATGACTTTGGCAGGAAACGGGAGGAGCGAGATGGGGCGGTAGTTCTTGAGGTCAGAGGGGTCTGCAGTTGGTTTCTTCAGAAGGGCACTGATCTCGGCGTGTTTCCAGCACTCCGGGAAGGTGGCGGTGTTGAAGGAGGCGTTGATGATGTCGCGGAGGTGGGGTGCGATGATGTGGTCGGCCGTGTTGAAGATGTGGTGTGGGCAGGAGTCCGTAGGGGATCCGGAGTGGATGGTGTTCATTGTGCGTGTTGTGTCTTCGGTGCTGACTGGGGTCCAGGTGCGGAGGGTGGCGGTGGGGGGCATCGATTCGGCGGTGGCCATCCTAACTTTCCTATCTGGCCACCCAGAGCTGTTCCTGCTGGGAGAGTGTAGGGCAGCTACCTCATCCCCCTGGGATGATTCCCCCTATGCGTTTATTGCTTCCTCTTTGGGAGTCATTGGGTGTGAGGGATGGTCCTAGTTGGCCCATTTGGGGGGCCACAGCGGGTGGTGGATTATGGGCTGTGATTTTTGTTGTGTTTTATGTTTATTTACTCCTGTTTAGCCACTCAGACCGGTGGTCCTTCCTCTCTACATTGCACACATCTGACCGACTAAGGACGCTCACTGTGTTTCTTATGTCATCCAATGGCGGCCATTAAATGCTTAACGTGGAACATTAGGAGCATGAATGACAGACAAAAGGCATGAAAGGTTTTTGCTTATGTACAGCGACATACCATTGACATCTGCTTACTGCAGGATTTACATTTGATGGGCTCAACACAGACGTGCTTGACGGCGAATTGGGTTTTTGAGAAACATGTAGCCTACTACTCAAACTATGTGCGGGGAGTCGATGATTGTGCTCTGCAAGGGGCTACACTGGCACCTGTATTACGCACTTTTCGATCCGCATGGTCAATAGGTCATGCTGGTAAGTATTCTGCAGGGGCGATATTGATATTGGTGTCAGTGTATGGCCCCAACATAGACGATCCCCTTTACTTTGCTGAGGTGGGGTGACTAGTGGGAACATTGGGCCCTGGGCTGTGCTGTGGGGATGGGATTGGACTTTAACGTGGTGATGGATGCCAGTGTGGAAATATCTAGTGAGACGGGCCATCTGCACCCACAAGCTACTGCGCTAATACTCACTATTATCACTCACATTAGCCTTAGAGACATTTGGCGTGCCCACCACAAACACAGCTCCAAGGGAACATACATAACATCCACTTACAACACTTGGTCCAGAATCGACTTCTGGCTGACCAGCAGAGATGCTGTCCCCTGGACCACTGATGTTCAGCACCGCCAGCGAATGCTGTCTGATCATGACCCAGTGCTTCTGGGGCTCCATCTGCCCGACACCATCCCGCATGCATTTTCTTGGTGGCTTCCTCCCCCCCCCCCACAGTGCACTGTGGGACCATGTGCTCCGGAGTGAGGTTCAGGAGGCCATCATAGAACACTTCGGATATATTTTGTCATCTATAGACTCCCTGTCTACACTGTGGGAGGCCTTTAAGATGGTCATCCGCGGGGTTTGTATTTTTAAACCGACGGGGGTGCTTAAGACACTCCAGGCAGACCTATCCAGTCTGGAGGTGGAAATTCGCTCTTTAAAACTTAGCAATTTCGAATGAGTGAGGGTGTGCTGCTTGCATCTATCTGTAGCAAACTCGTGGAATATGAGGAGGTGGCGCTTCACGAGATGTATTATTTGGGGAGGGAGGCTCATGCCCAGTGATACTGGGAGGGTGACAGAGCCAGTAGGACTCTGACGGGATTTTGCACAAATCTTGGGCAATCGACTATGGGGTCAAACTGCTGGACGGCCACCAAAATATACAGGCTGGCAATGCTGTCCTACAGCGTACCAAGGTGAACTTCTACGCTAACCTGTACTCTACCCCTCCTCTCACCATTCAGCCCCCGAGACTTGACTCCTTATCTGTACTAAGTGCAGCTCGCCCGGTAGAAGAAATTGTTAATGTAATTGCGGGTCTGCCTGGTGATAAAGCCCCTGACCTCCATGGCCTCACCACATCCTTTTATAAGAAATGCGCACCTCTGCTCTTCCCACACCTTCTTGATATATACTTGGAGTCTGTGTGGACTGTCGCACTCCCTCCTTCCCTGCAAGAAGCTCTTACAGTAACCATCTTGAAACCAGAAAAGGACCCTAGGCGCTGCAATTCCTGCAGGCCCCACTTCATGATAAACATTGACAATAAAATCCTGGCAAACTGATTGAGTCGCGGATCCTTCCACTCCTGCTGCTCACGGTTTGACCGTAGCAATCGGGCTTAGTGCCTAGTAGGTCGACAGCTCATAGCCTGTGCACGTTCTTTGCCCTCCTTCACACGATTGATCTGAGCCTAAGGGCTGATGCTCGCTCGCATGGCCCTATCTTTATCACCTCCTTGAACGTCTCAGGTCGGTAATAAATTCATACACCTGATCCGATTGCTATACACCCTGCCCATCGCATGCCTGCAGATAAATGGATCAATGTCAGCTCCTTTTGCAACAGCTCGCTGCACACGTCAAGGGTGCCCATTGATGCCTCTTTGATTTGCTATTGTGATGGAGCCACTTGTGACTCAGTTGCACCAACACCAGTAGTACTGTGTTCACATGTTTTGTTTCAGGCAGATACTTGTAGCTATGTACATGGATGCCATTACTCTATATGTCAGAAATCCGGTGGATACTATAGACCCTCTTCTCCAAGAGTTAATTTGCTTCGGTGGTGTGGCGGGTATCACAATTAACTAGGCGAAATCCATCAAATTTCCACTTAGGGCTGCCACACAGAGCTTCACCTCCGACTTCCCACTGACCTGGGCCCGAGACCCAGTCCGATATTTGGGTGTTTGGCTCAGTCGAGATCTAGAGGAACTGTTGCCAGAGAACTATGTCAGACTGTTGACGTGGCACCAGGACCGGGTGGCCGTCTGGTCTAAACTACCACTGTCCCTTACCAGGAGATTGGCCATAGCGAAAATGGTCATACTGCCCATATTTTTATACTGATTTATCTATTTGCCGAACCCCCTACTGGCCCGTTTTCGACGGAAACTGCATTCCCACCTGGTCTCATTGGCATGGGCTGGCAGACAGCCACGGGGGTGTGGGAGGTGCTGAGCTCCCCTTTGACCTGCGTGGGCTTGGGGCACCAGATATGAACTTATACTTTCTAGTGCCCAGGCACACTTTGCACACTACTGATTATAGCATACACAATATCAGCCAAATACTGAACCTGAGGCTGACCATGTGGCCCCGTGCCCACTTCAGATGGCTTTATATGGCCCAGTACGGTGTGTGCAACACCAGGTGGATACCGTTGCATTCACAGTATGGGCATGGGATCAGCTGCTGAAGAGTGCATGCCTTGATCATATGTTTGCCCATCTGTTCTTATTTTAGGACACCCGCTACTCCCGACGCTGCTGGCACGGGGACGCAAGCACGCCTGTGCTGGATGCAGCTGACCTCCTTTGGAGTGCTGTACCCAGATGATAGCTTTGTTGCCCACCAGCAGGAGTTTCTGGACTCTGCGGCCTCTTTCCTGGACACCATGACTTACTATCAGCTCCAACAGTCACTGCGAGGTCTCCATGACACATTTCCGGCAGCACTCGTCATGTTCACAGTTCTGGAGGAGATGCTTGCCAACCCATCTCCCTGTAAGCTGATCGGATACATCTATGCTAGTATGCAGAGAACCGCGCTGATCCGAGCGACCTCTTCTCGCCAGACTTGGTCGAAGACATTGAAGTGGTGATAAGCGATGAACAGTGGACCTGCTGCTGCTCCTGGTATAAGGCCCAATCCCCGAACTACAGATTGAGCTTGGTTCACTTTAAATTTTTACACAGAATCTATCACTTGCCTGTGTGTCTGCTGCGAATGGGTCTCAATGGCGATGCACGCAGTGCACACTGCGCGGCGCCATGTGCTGCTTCACTTCACCTGGTGTGGGAGTGCCCCAAGATCAGAGATTTCTGGGAAGGGATGTTTAGTGATGTGACTAGCATCACGGGTCATTCTCCTGAGCCCTCAACCCTACTTGCGCTGTTGGGCTACGTGAGAGAGGCTACCTCAGAGGCCCAGCGACTGACATCTATGTAGTTGCTGCTGGCTAAGCGTAGAGTGACGATGCTTTGGGGTAGGTGGCGGGTGCCCGGTTGGAGAAAGTGGCTTCAAGATGCTGCTACTTGCCAGGAGTTGGTCGTCTTTCAGGTGCCCACTGCTGTATTCAGGTGTTAAACTTGTACTAATGAGGTGCAGCCTCCATCCAGGCAGAACTACACTGTTAAATTGACACAATACTAATTTCTGCTTTAGAAGGGGTTTCAATGTGCTGCATAATTTAGTCAACACTGCCACATAATTTGGCCCCCAATTGCCACATAATGCTTAATAGGTAATAGTAACTGGTCTGATCAAAAATATGAATGACCCTTCCTTCAAGGAATTAGTTACGTTTGACCCAAATGAATCCGAGGCTGATGGGTTGGCACCAAGTCCTTCGCTGTGTTTGTTTTTGACGTTGATCAGATAAGCTCTTATATACATCTGAAGTACTGATATCTACAGCTGTGCCTAGCCAGACTTAAAAATAGTCAACTTCCGAATGTAAATGTACTCTGTTCATTCAATTCATATTCTTCCAGGTGTTTGCAGTTGTTGGCAGTTGGGCAACATCTGCAAAATATGCACTGATTGATCGTGCAGGCCAAGTAAATGAAACCGCAGATTCTGCATTATGCATCACTTAAACAAGAAGCAAAGGCAGACAAGCCAACCAGCAGTCAGGTGTATTGCGGAGGCCATTCAGAAAAAGCTAATACATTAGGGACTGGAGGTACAAACCACTCATTGAGCTTTTAGGTCGATAACTATATCTTACATGGAAGCATTGCTCAGCGCGCCTCTCCCAGGTAATTGACAGAAAATCAATATTTATCTCAAGGAGCTGCCCAGCATGCACCAAATACTAATGCTGTATTAAAAAGAAAGGTACTCAAGCCAACTATGTGCTATTACTTGGATCAGATAAAGGAGGCAATTTGATCTACAGTGAAAAAGTCAGATTTCACTTTTTGTAGATATTGAAACTTAAAGATCAGAGTAACTGGGAAGCAACCGTAAGTGCTGTGCATGGTAGTGGATGGGGCAGTGACTCAAGGTCGCGAAGAGAGCTGGAGGAAATCAGGGCGGAGTCCTTCAATTCAATTCAATTAATTTGTTATTGTTATGATTTGGAACTTCAAAGAGTTCCACATAAAATGTACAAGGAAAACTCCAATTTACCGAATCACACAGTTCTTATTAACAGAGTAAAATACATACGAGGGGGGAGTCCTTCGCACTGCTTGGCCTCTCGAGTCAGGGGAAGGCTCCACAGAAGGTTCTTCATCAGCGGCAGTAGCAGTTCCTTGACCAGATGAGTTTTCAATTCCTTTGTAGTGAGATTGGTCCATGATGAGATGCTGCTGTGGATTCTGGGTGCATGAGTTAAGAAGTCTTCTCTGCTGGTCATTTCCATTTTACACCTCTGAGTCGAAGGTCTTCCCCCAGGTAGAGTGCGGTGTTGGTTGTTACTGCCCTGTGGATCTGCAAGATGTTGTAGGTAGACATTGGCAGTCAGTGACAATCCCTCACAATAGGAGTAATGTGGGTGTTTGCTTAGTTCTCTGATGAATCAGCAGCAGCGTGCACAAGCCAGGTTAGAACAGCTTTCCCTGTGGGCTCTGCAGGGAGAGGTGTCAGCTTTCAGAGGATACAGCAGCACAGGCTGGGATGCCCTTGACCGCACGGCCAGCAGCAGATTCTTGCTGTATCCATGCTTCCACGGTGCTACTGTTCGCATGTACCTAACAGACATTTCTTACAATCCATTTATAGTATTTGGTTATAATTAATGACAATTATTGGGCTAATTGTATATGTTTGTAACATCAGATGATATTTTGTATAGTATTATCGATTGACATGCACAAAAAAGTTGCAGTGGTTCAGCTTCGAGGTGCAGCGTGCAAGCATGGAAATAAAAAAGCAGAAATGACCATAAGCTAACAAGCACATGAAGATCCCAAAAGAGGAAGCAGTGACTAAAAGGAGAACAGCAAAGCATAGAAAATAAAGTAGAAGAGACAATCTTGACACAAGGGTAAATAAACGTGGGGTGAACCCAGGTATTAAATAGGATAAAATAGCAGAAGGACGCAGGGCGATAGTTCATAGTGAAGTTTTAGGGGCAATGGCAGCTGGGTTGAGCAAGTTCCATGATTATATGTTCCAATTATAAGGTTTATCTGTTTTCTTGGTGGTAGAACCTGTAAAAGCTGCATTCGTAGCTCATTGGTAGATGGAGTGTGCAGCCTGACCCGTCTGCTTGGTAAGCCGAAGCCCCCCTTTGTCGTCCCAACCGAATGTAGAGATGGCCACCTTGTCAGTGGGTTCTTTTTCGTCAAAAAGACTTCAGCAGAAATCCGTAAAAAGGAAATGTAGCAGTGGCTGCTATGTCACAGTAACTGCTGGCATTTTGGGGTTAAGTTGAAACAAACAACCAAAGTGGGGGGCTGTTGCTGCAATAGAATAAACCAACTGCCGTGATGTACAGGAAGTTTCTCATTGCATTCGGGGGACGGGAGAGGGGGGGTCATTGTGTTTTTTTTCTGTGTGCATCTGCCGTGCCTGTCACAGTGGGAGAAATCAGTAAAAATCAACAACAGAAAAGACATTTGAAAGTCCGCTCTTGATAGGTCACCTCTTTCAACTCTCTGAAGCCAGCAGCCCTGCGGCCAATGCACTTCTGCAAAGACTTGACCATGGCAGAGATGGCTTCACCAGGGGGAATCCGGTGGTTGCCCCAACTTGAAAAGAGTTGGGGGAACCGCAAGCTTTGCAGAATGGGAATACTTCTGGTTTAAAGCGATACTCCCTCTTTGACAACTTCTACATGACCCTGTTATTCTCTTAGATGGTTTGTTGTACATAGTCCAGATAAAAAATTCTACCCTGGTGCAGTCACAAGTATTTCCCCTCACCTCGACATTAATCAATCAGATTGACCAACTAATGCAACAATATTGTTTTGCAGTGGTTTGTTAGGACCAATGACGTTGTTGCACCAGATGGTCTGTAAAAATGACAGTTCAAACATATATAATCACTGGTACAACATTGCATACCACTAGTGCAATATATGTAATCCTGTCCCAGCTTGTACTAGGTACACTGTACCTCCATTTTATGACTGACGTGTCAACAGGATGCGTCACAACATTAAAGATAAATCTATGACCAGCTAAGCCTCATGAACAGCTTGGATTCTGTGCTTGCTGGCAAGTCATGATTCATCGAGGCCTGATTAATCTGAAACCCTTGATGCAGTCAATCCTGATATCCCTGCGTGCTGGCCGCCTCCGCGGCCTCTGGTATTATTACCAATGCGTGTTGTCTTTTTGGAGGATTCTGAGTGGTATTAACAAGAAACACTGCTTTAACACCACAGGATACAGATTCCTCCTTGGAGTATCTCTTTTGTGGAGATGTAAGAATGAGTTCTACTTTCAGCCACCAAATTCTCATGAGAGCAAAGCATCAGAGTACAGATTAAGGGATTACTGATTGAGCTTAGTTCGACCCTGTGGAGCCTGAGAAGAGAAAACATAAATGTGCATCTAAGATGACAGTCACACATACCTATGGTATTTCTGCCACATTAGGCTGCAACAGAATCTAATTCCACTGATTTAATGGAGTTGAGGATTATGTGGGATCTATTTACCAAACCTCATTAATGTAAATGAGAGCCTGCCAATGGTAAGAATGGTGGTAAAACAAGGCTATATTACAGAAACTTTGCATTAGAGAAAAACAGAGCAAATTCATTTTGCGTTACTGTGATGTGTGTGTAAATACAAAGTGGTGCTAACTGGCAATGTCTGCAACAAATGCTAATATGTGAATAGCCCTGTATAAGAATTGACCACACTGACTCTGACTCAAAGGTTAGTCAGGATATTTTCTCCGTTTCTTGTTACGTTAAAGCAACACAGAGAGTGCAAAATCAATTCCCCCATGTTTTACCTATGGTGCAAATACCATTTGTCCAATTCCCCATTATACAAACAGCTAATTAATTTATAATTGGTGCAAAAATGGCTATAAATGGCAGGTTTTAGTAGTATGCAATGTAATGTTACTCAATTAGTGGTTAAAACATTAGTCTGAACAACAGATTACAAAGACTTTGCACTGGTGCACAACAAATGTGTTTCCACAGTATTTGCTTTTCTAATGTAGAATGGGGCATGCAAATTTGCCCCATCTATATTAAATTAGGATTTCAGAACGAGGACAAAAATTAGAAAAAAACAGCTTTGAAACCAAAAAGTAAAATGTGGTTAATGGATGTATTTTTTTTTATCCTAGTCTAGTAATAACCTTTTTTTTAACAAAAATATAGAATACAGATTTGCACTACTGTATCTTAGGTGGCAATACATGGAATTGGTTTTGTGTCAACAATATTTCCAGATTTCACGTTTGGAAGATGTTCCACGAGTTGAAAAATTATGCAAAATGTCTTTGGCCTGTCTTTTTTCACAAGCGCAAAGTTTGTGTAATACAGCCCAAAGCTGTATCATAGAAGCTTTGTACAATGCACAAATAATGTCCAAACCATTCGCATCATTGTGCACCTTCTAAGATACTGAATGGGACAATTAATTCAGTCCGAATTACAAATCTATTTTTGTACGAGTGGAAACATGGAAGAAAGGATTGTAAAAACAAAATATTTCTTAGACATTATTTTAATTGAGAAATAAGGGTTTTGACAAAAATGTAATAGTAAATAAACAGTTCTTAAAGGGCCCACTGATTGAAATGCATAAAGCTTCTCTTCTCACCCATCTTACAACATCAGCAATCACCAACAAGAAGAGTCCGGAATGTCCCATTGGTTGATGATGTATGGTTGGGGAGCAAAACCTATGGCTGCATCATTCACTAGATGACCCCATATAGAAAAAGACTGAGCAAACTGATTTGTGGTGTTGTGTGATTCATGTAAGTAGCATAATGTCATTTTAGCCGCAAAAATCCAGTCTATGGCATTTGAAAGGAGAGCAAATACATGTTCTTCACTTCTTATTATGCAAACGACAAAATGTGCCTTTAGTACTGCCACCAAGACAAACATAGCAAAAGATGTCCTCCCTTCCTAGCACAGAAGAACCACAATGGTACAAACTGCATATCCGTTTTCTTCTTTTCTGAACCGTTTGGTTTGCACACGTTTACATGCAGTGGGGTTGCCGTAATTTCTATACTTATTCATCAGTTTGTGCACATGCCCTCTGTTGCAATTAGCAGAGATACATATCATATGTTTGCACATTTTATGACGTTTGTTTTAATGCCACGATACAAATCATGTTTTACTTTCATTCAAAGCTTTGCTTTTTCAAATGAGTAAAAAAAATATGAATTGTCCAATGCAGGATATTTTTATGTGTTAAACACACATTTGTTTTGTAATTATTCCTGAGCGCTGCGTCCTTTATGAATTATAAAAATTGCTTTGAATCAGTGCAAAAGTGTTGTTTACTAATTTCTCAGTTAGGAGTTGCTTCATACATGTTTATTAAGTGATGAAACATGTAGTAGGCATATCTCCACAACTCACAACTAAGCGCATGCGTGCAAGCCATTGAATATGTGTATAAAATAATTGCAGGGACGTGGCCACCTACACATGCACAAATGGAGATGCGCACATATGTGCAAATATTTACGCAGACGCACGTTGTTCATGACACGCCCCAGGTGTCTGCTTAAACCTGTGGGTCCTGTGTCGCTTAGCTTGTACCAGGTCACGTGCTTGACTCGGAGCGTTCTGTAAAATCCCTAATGTTGGCATTATTTATTCATTCTTATGCACATACTGAATTTACGGATACAACTAATCTGTATGTGCGAGTGGAATCGGTAATGTATTTATTTATGCAAAGGTGAATGCCTTTTGGAAAGGCTTTCGAAACTGAGCGCCTGCTTGGTTTATTTTGGCATTTTACGTCTCACAGCGGTTGCTTTTTGAAAGAACAAAGTATTACTCAATGTCTTCTGTCTCCAAGTATAAAACTACAACCATTCGCGAACAGATCGAATCTGCTGTGTATTCCCGTGGAACATCCGAGGCACTGTTACGGAGGCCCCCGGGGGAAGTAAGACCAGCGGTCTAGTCTTCCCCCGGGGAGTTCGCGCAAATAGAAGGACAGGGGAGGAAGGGGTGGGATAAGGGGTGGGGTCGCAGGTAGGGTTAAAAGGGGCAGGAAGAGGAAGTCCTTCCTCTTCCATTCCCCAGCGCCTCAGGGAGGGTAGTTAGTGGACCGTTGGCGTTGGTGCGCGGTGCGGGGCCTGCGGAGCGTCGGTGGATCGGCGGGGGCGTGTTTTGCTGGTGAGCGTTGTGTGTCTGTGGGGGTAGCGAGCGTTATTAGGGCTGCCTCGTTTGGCAACGTGTGGCGGCCTGCGGGTGTCGGGTGGAGTCAGCGGGGGCGGAGCGGTGGTCGGCGCGGAGCGCGTTTGGCATGGAGTCGGGAGGGAGCCAGACGCCGGATGAGGCGGCGGTGCGGGCGGCGCTACAGCTGTTGGGGCGTGCGGGGAGGGCGGACCTTCTGCGGCCGGGCGTTTTAGAGCAGGCGTGGGTGGGGATGTCTAGGACTCCGCGTTCGGCGTCCGCGGGGGTTGCGGCGGCCGTTGTTGCTTGTATGGAGGAACCGCCTCCCAAGAGACACGCGGTGGGCGCGCGAGGGGGGGGTAGGAAGGCAGGGCCTGGGGGGAAGCCAGGGGATAGGCGTCTGAGCCTCCCGGCGATGGGTTCGTCCGCTGAGGTGCCTGTGGGGGGGGGCGGGGGGGCTGTTGAGGGCGAGGGTGGGGCTGAGGAGGCGCGGTTGGCCAGGGTGGGGGCGGGGGCCGGGGGCAGTGGGGGGGCCTCGTTCCTGGTTGATTACAGTGAGGACAGCGACTTGGCGGAGGACGCGGAGGAGCGGGTTGGGGATGATTTCACCCTGTATCTTTCGGGGAGTGAGTCCGCGGGTGGCGAGGGCGGGGGGTGGGGGGATCAGGGGCCGGTCGTGGGGGGTGGGGGCAAGGGGAAGGGTGGGGGGCGGGGAGGCAAAGGCAAGGGCCCGGCGAAGGCTGTGGGGGGCCGGGGGTCGGGGCTGGTGACGCCTGGCCCCTCTGGGGGCGCAGGCCGTGGTCGTGGGGCGCGGGCCGCGGGGGAGGGCCGGTGGGATGACTGTTGGGCCGAGATGTCTTTAGAGGAACGTATCCGGGAGCAGCGGCGGCTGATTGAAGATACGGAGCGGCGCTGGGAAGAGATGTGCGCGGCCAGGGAGCGGGTGGGGGAGCGCGCTGCGGAGCGGGTGGTGGCGCGCGGGGGAGGGGTGGTCGCGCGCGGGGGAGGGGCAGGGCCGGCTCGGGGGCGCGGGCGCTGGGTGTGGCTGGATGAGGCAGGGACGGACTTGGCGTCTCAGAGACCTGGTGGCGCTGGGGCCCCCTCGGACTATGCCGGTCACGAGGGGGGGGTGGGATCCACGCCAGCGCTGATTGCTGGTAGAGGCCGGGGTGGGCCGGCGGGGCGCACTACGGCCTCCAGACGCCGGGACGAAGCAGTAGGGGGGTCCGCGGCGGCCTGCCCTCCATCGAGGGAGCGCGCATCATCGGCGCCGGAGTATGAGTTTGTCCTTGGAGAGAAAGGAAAAGGAATGAAGCGTGTAGTGCGTGAGGTGCGCCTGGAGCCTAGTGAGCCTGTGGTGGTCGACGAGCTGGATTATGAGTCAGAAAGTGAAGAGTTGGAAGAAGGCGAGGTGCGTGAGGTGACGGGGCCGGTGGCAACGAAAAAGTTTGGTGTTTTCCAGGACAGCAAAGCCAGCTGCAGCAAGGCGCCAGCGGTGAGGGTGTCGGCCCCGGGTCCAGGCGGACGGGCGCAGGAGGTGCCACGCACTTTGACAGGTGAGAGCACATGGTGGGGGGCGTGGGATGAGGGGCTTGGGCGGGGGCGTAAGAAGTCTTGTAGGTCTGTGGGGGTGGGGGATGGGTCGGTGAGGGAGGTGGGAGAGGCGGCGCAGCCGCAGGTGCCGGCTAAGGCGGCGGCCCCAGAGGGGGATGTGAAGCGAATGGTGGGAGCTGGTGTTCAGACGGAGAAGGTGACAGATGGGAAGGAGGACGGGGGTGAAAAACATAAGAAGAAGCTGCCTTATATGGGGTTGGCGATGCCCCTGGGGTCCCATCTGTCTGAAAAGACAAGGGGCAGGATTTGGAAACACGAATACGTGGATGTCTTTAAATTGTTGCATCGGGAGATTCAGGCGAAAGAGGGGTCGAAAGAGGAGGAGTGGGAGTTGACACGGCGGCCACGGGTGCCGATAACTATGGAGAATTGGACGTCGGCCTTCCTGATTTATGCCAGTATTTATTGCGAGAAGCATCCGGATAGGGCGATTGCGTTGTTCAAATACATGGATATCATCAGAAAAGCGCAGATGCACTTTGGGGGTTTTGCCTGGCTAAGTTATGATGAGGAATTTCGGGCGAGGGTCGGCGTCAACCCGGACAAGCCCTGGGGAGAGGTAGATCAGGAGCTGTGGGTGCTGTGGATGGCCTCCACTCAGTCCTCTGCGGCTACACACACTGCGAGTGGCCTTCCGGTGGCTTATCGGTCTTTTCAGTCCCGTCCCGCCTCGGGGGGGGCGGGAGGGGGCGCAAGTGGAACTGGGGGTGCGGGAGGACAGGCTGCCGCTGCCGGCGCAACCGGGCAGCCTGCGAAGAGTGGGGGAGCCACCACTGGGGCGTGTTGGAATTTCAACAAGGGATTCTGCACCCGCCACCCCTGCAGATTTAAACACGAGTGTTCTAAGTGTGGTGGCAAGCACCCGGTCACGCAGTGTTTCACCTTGGCCACCCCGTCCGAGCAATGGCGGGTCACGAAAGGAAGGGGGCAGGCTGGGCCAAAGGGCTCCTACACCGGTTAGTGTGGAGGCCATGGGTCCGTGGCTCTCCCGCTACCCTGATCAGGTGGCGGCGCTGCGGCTGTTTTGGGGGTTCACGGAAGGTTTTCGAGTGGGGTACCAGGGGCCACGGGAGTGCAGGTGGGCAGAGAATTTGCGGTCAGCAAAGGAGTTGCCGAACGTCGTGGAGGCTAAATTGCGCAAAGAGGTGTTGGAGGGTCGCGTGGCCGGCCCGTTTGACACGTGGCCGCTGCCCGAGCTCATCATATCCCCTTTGGGGGTGGTTCCAAAAAAGGAACCTGGCGAGTTTCGCTTGATCCACCATTTGTCTTGGCCTGAGGGGCGGTCAGTGAATGATTTCATCGCGGAGGAGGATTCCCGGGTGTTGTATGCGTCGGTGGATGATGCGATTGGATTGGTGCGGCTGTGTGGGCGGGGGGCGGAATTGGCCAAGTGTGACATCAAGTCGGCGTTTCGCCTTCTGCCGATTCACCCGGAGGATTTCTCGTTGCTGGGCATGCAGTTCGGTGGGGCCATTTTTGTGGACAAGGTGTTGCCTATGGGGTGCGCGGTATCCTGTGCGCTTTTCGAGACTTTCAGTTCCTTTTTGCAATGGGCCTTCACTGACAGGGCGGGGCACCGGCTGGTGTCCCACTATTTGGATGATTTCTTGTTTGTAGGCCGTGGTCAGACGGGGGAATGTGGGGCGGCTTTGGGCCAGTTTCAGAGGATGGCGGGGGAGTTTGGTGTGCCGTTGGCGCCGGAAAAAACGGCCGGGCCCAGTTGTTGTCTGGCGTTTCTGGGGATTGAATTGGATTCTGTGGAGTGGATGGCGCGCCTCCCCCAGCAGAAGGTTTTGGAGATACAGGAGTGTCTGAGCCAAGCGATGGTGCAACGAAAGATTGATCTGAGGTCCGTCCAGCGTTTATTGGGCTTGCTGAACTTTGCGTGCCGAGTGGTGCGGGCGGGCAGGACGTTTTGCAGGCGGCTCGGTTTGGCCATGTCAGGGGCTGTGTTGCCCCATCACCGGGTGCGGATTTCGGTGGGTGTCCGGGCGGATCTGCGAGTGTGGCAGGGGTTCCTGAGTGACTTCAATGGGGTCTCCTTGGACTTTGCAGATGACAACATGGTGTGGCAAGTGCAGATTTTTTCGGATGCGGCTGGGGCGCGCGGCTTTGGTGTGTTCTGGGATGGTCGGTGGTGTGCGGAGCAGTGGCCGGCGCACTGGCTGGCACAGGGCAGGAGCATTGCGTTTCTGGAGTTCTTTCCGCTGTTGGTGGCGCTGCAGGTGTGGGGGCAGGAATTCCGGAACCGATCGGTGCTTTTTCATGTGGACAACATGACGGTGGTGGAACTGGTGAACCATCAGAGGGCGAGGGACCTGCGGGTGCTGCGCTTGCTGCGAAGTTTTATGCTGCTGTGCTTGCGCTTGAATGTGCTGTTTCGCGCGAAACATGTGCCGGGCGCTAGCAATGACATCGCGGATGCATTGTCTCGTTCGCAGTGGCAGCGTTTCCGAAGGTTGGCGCCCGGAGCGGACTTTGCCAAGACCAAGGTGCCGGAGGGTATCTGGAGCTGGGGGGAGTGAGAGTGGTGAATCTGGTGGAGCAGTCTGTTGCCGAGTCCACGCGGCGGACTTATCGTATGGCATGGGTGGAGTTGGGGGCGTTCTTGGGTTGGTCGCGGGAGGACTGGCGGATGTCTCAGGGTGAGTGTGAAGCGGGTGTCGTGCGCTATGTTTTGCACTGCATGGACAGGGGTTTGTCGTCAGTGACAATTGCAGGGAAATTGGCAGGGATTTCTTTCTATGGGAAGATCTATCTGGGTTTTGATCCGGCCAAGGGTGAGTTGTTGAGCAGGATGCTGAAGGGCTGGACGAGGGAGCGGGGGGGGCGGGAGGGAGCGCCGTTGCGCCAGGCGATCACTTTTGGCCTGTTGGTGGATGTTTTGGGAGAGTTGGGGGTTTTGTGTTACGATCGGTATGAGTTGGCGTTGTTCCGCCTGT
This sequence comes from Triturus cristatus, assembly GCF_964204655.1. Lineage (NCBI taxonomy): Eukaryota > Metazoa > Chordata > Amphibia > Caudata > Salamandridae > Triturus > Triturus cristatus. Next base: position 554,645,520 of record NC_140584.1, read on the forward strand.
GTATGACGTGGATGTTCTTTGGGGCCTTTCGGGTTTCAGAGTTGCTGGGGGGTAGGGGGGGAATGGGGTTGAGGTTTGAGGATGTACGTGTGGATGGGGGACGCCTGGGGATTTGGCTGGGGCGTTCCAAGACGGATCAGGTTGGCAGAGGCACGTGGGTGTGGCTGAATGAGTCGGGGGAGGTGGCAGCGTGCCCGGTGCGGGAGTGGAGCAGTTTTTGCGGGCAGTGTGGCCGTTTGGCGGGGGAAATTTTCTGTCATGCTTCTGGGAAACGGGTCACGGCTTACCAGCTCTTGGCGGTACTGCGCATGGCGTTGCGGCGCTTAGGGAGAGACCCGGCGGGGTTTGGGACTCACTCCTTCCGGATCGGCGCGGCGACGGCGGCGGCACGGCTGGGCTGGTCCTGGGATAAGATCAGGAGGATTGGTAGATGGCGTTCGCGCTGCTGCGAGCGGTACGTGAGGAAGTAGGACGGAAGGGTGCGTGGCGGCTGTGTGAGCGTTTTGTGTGCCCTTTCTTGTTTCTAATGCTCCTTTTTTTCTTCGTAGGTTGTGTTGGGGGTCCTGGAGCCAAGACGGTTACCTGGATAGTGGGACATTCATTTGTGCATTGGGCTGCCAAGTTTGCTGACAGGCAGGTGTACGGGCGTAGCCTGGGCCTGAGAAGCTGCAGTCATGAGGTTTTCTGGTGGGGTAGGAGTGGGATGCGATGGGGAGAACTTTTGCCTTGGCTCACGAAGAAGGTCTCGCAGCAGGGCTGTCCGGATCTGCTTGTCATTCACCTGGGAGAGAACGATCTGGTGCGACAGTCGGCGGTGTCCTTGATCTACTTAATGCAGCGGGACTTGGCAGCGATCAAACGCAATCTGGCTGGCGCTTGTATTGTGTGGACAGAGTTCATTCCCAGAAAGTTTTGGAGGGGGGCGCTGAAGCCCGCGGCGGTGGAACGCGCCCGCAGAAAATTAAACAGGGCAATGAGAGTTTTTTGTGAGGACTGTGGGATCAAGGTGCTGGCGCATCCTGGTCTGCGGCTTGAAGAGCCCTTGCTTTTTAGGGCTGATGGCGTGCACCTTTCGCACATGGGAAACGCCTACTATATGATGGAGATGAGGGATTTTATCAGTGGGCTGTGGAATGAGTCGATCTGGTGTAGGAGGCGGTGAGGGCGAAAGGTGCACTTGTGTGGGGTGGGGCAGGTAACCGCCCTCCGGGGGTTCCCTGGTTGGCGGATTGGGGAGGGGGGAGGAGTCCATGACGGGCATACTCACCCTCCCGGGGAGGGGGATACTGGGGAGAACGTGGGGGTGCGTCAGAGCAGTGGACGACGAATGGAGATGGTGGTGGAGTTTTGGAAGAGAAGTGAGGAAGCGAAAGGAAGTGAGAAGGTTGCGGTGTGAAGTGGGTATGGAGTAGTTGGAGTCTCGGAGAGTATGGGTAGTGAGGAATGTTGTTGTTGGGGATTGTTGGGGATTTGTGTTATGTTTCTGGTTATGGTTGTCCAACCCTGTCCTAATAAAATGGCCTTTTACGCAAAGTACCTTGCGTGGACTGATTATTGCGCGATGTTCGCCTCTGTACATGAGTCAGATCGGAGGCGAAAGCCGACGCTATTCTGGTCGCAGCCAAGTGACGAACCGCTGAAGTGTTGTTTATGGAAATGTGACGCATTTCATGTGTGGGTTGAATGATGCTTCCTCCCATGCATGCACCGGGCTGGCTCTATTTCGTCTCAAGAGTTGAACTTTTCCCAACTATCTTTGCATATATGTGATTGCAACAGACCTGTTTGATGCCATGTTTTTATATTGTCTTTTGTCTACATACGTGCCCCTCCCTTCCCTGATCCAAATCTCCTCGCATCTGTGTCCTACTACATTAGCGCTCTGAAGTGACCTGAGAGTGACATGCCCGAGCATTAGAAAACTCCTGTCATACATATCATTAGCAGTAATGGTAATCACAATAATAATTGTGATGATATTAATAATTCTTTGTATGATCAATAATAAGATTAATAATAAACGACTCTGTAAATATATGTATCGTTAATGTAGATAAAACACTCTCATGTAAATCGGTGCACACATGTACAAAGCTGAAAATATATCAATTAATTGGATCACCAACATTTTCCTACTCTGTATCTTTAAAGTAGCATGACCCTAGATACGTGCATGACTCTAATGGTGCATCCACAATTACAATCACATGGGCCAGTATTACAGACGATTGCAGAGGCAATACAGGGAGTCATCATGGAAAGCTGCACAGCTCCTATTACTGGGAGCTGAAAAGCTCAATCCAAATTGTGTGTGTTAATGTCATTTCACCTACTACGAATCTGGGCAGCTGGGTCACATACTAGGTAATGATCGGTGGAAATTATATTTCTGCTGGTTAATAATAATAATAATAATACTTTATTCGGTATAAAAAAATACCATAAAAGTGCAGATCAAATACATCATAATATAAAAACAAAGCAATCAACAGCTTAAAATAATACATATTCGATCCTTCCATGAGTGGGAACCCCTTATCACATGAAATTCATATTAAAGACCAATGAGAGGCTAACATCACGGGCCACAAAGGTACATATAAAAAACATCAAAATTAAGAGAGGAACATAATAGTTTGACAGCTTAGAAGTGATATATATTCGCTCCCATCACAATTTTTTCATCTGGTACCTCTTGTGTTTCTGAGTCTGATGGCTGCCCTTAAAAAGTTTACAGTGCAGAACAGGGTCAGTGTGTCTGTAGACAATTTTAAAAATAACAGGGCCACCTTTGCATGTTTAAATCTAGAAGTCTTTAGAATACTTTTTAAAAACAAACTCCTAGGTAGTGAATAAAAAGGGCATAATAAAACAAAGTGAAGGGTATCCTGAGGAGACCGATGGTCGCAGCCACACGGACCCTTCAACTCTATGGACGTTGTGTATCCTGCCGGATCAGCTAGGATGTAGCGCAATAGATTGAGCCTAAACCGTGTCATTATAAATCTATCATGGGCATTATGGAAATAAGATAAATAGGGCTCGATACCCAAACATGATTTAGTCAGGAGGTGTTCTCTATCTGACTGCTGGTTATTTCCCAGGTTACCAACCCAAGTTCTAAATATTTAAATGTGGCAGAAAGGGCTCAGTAATGGTTGAAACCTTTAGCCATGTGTAAGGATTTGGAGTATTAGCAGAGGAGGGTGAGAACCCAGCTCAAATAATAGTCACGATCCTTGTCAGGAGGAACCACAAAAAGTCACTAAATAAACCTGTCCTCAACCCTCTGGTAGCTTGGCACAAAGCAGTCAGGCTTATCTTAGAGGCAATGTGTAAAGTATTTGTGCAATATCAAAACAGAAATAAAGTAGAAATGCAAAAGCAATACAAATCCAGTGTATGGTAAATTGGAAAAAAATAATATAATTCAATAAATAAAATGCCAAAAATCCAATAAGAGGAACCAGGTTTATTAATTTTTAAAGTTTTAAATAAAAACAGCACCACAAAGCACCAACCTCGGTTATATGGTCGCGGTACGCCAGCTGAAAGTCCAAATTTAAGTCTGATTGCGATGGAACTCGGATTAGATACAGGGACCAGCTTTGTCCCGGGGGTAAATTTACCTTATTACATAGCACACTTTCGGCAGAAAAAGTGGTGGTCGACAAGTCATAGCCAAACTACAAGCTGGATCCAGAGCAGGGCTTGACAACCGTGGGTTGCTGAAGTGTGAGGTCCCACATGGTCATCACTGAAGTTGAGAAAGATTCTAGTGGGCGATGTCTGAAATCTATGCCTGGAAAGGCCTCAACAGGTTGCTGCTTAGCATCAGTCTTGAAGAAGCCTTCTACATTCAGACTTAAAAACTTTTTGGGAAGTCAGATCTTTTTCAGCAGGGCAAACTAGCATGCTGAATCCAACCAGCAATTCGACATCAGCAGCTTTGGCTCAAAGGTGGTCCCGGTCTCCCTACAGTTATCTGGAGGAAAAGTTGGCAAAAAGATTCTAAGTCTCAGTTTTTGCAGTTTGTTCAAGATGGAGAGTACACTCTAACACTAGTCAAAGATCCAGGACCTGAGAGGCACCACTTGGAAGTTAGAATTCACTTCAACAGAGGCCAGCAGCAGGGTCCTGTGGATGTCCAGCTGGAACTGGTCAGCTGGGAAGTTACAGCGAGAGAGACCCCTGGAAGCTTGTTTTGTTCCTGTAGCTCAAAAGGACGTCAGCCTTCAGACTCTTGGAATCATGTCTGGGGTCCAGGGATCAAGACAAGCAGGTCCAGTTTATCTTCAGGTACTTCAGGCAACAGGGCAGCACCTCTTCTGATTCTTCACAGGTCCAGGAGTGTTTTGAGGAGGGTACTGGGGTTGCCATATTTATGCCCAGTGCCAGCCTGTGGGTGGGGTTAACTCCTAGCCACTCCCTAACCAATGGAGTAAAGGTTTCCAGGGGTGGCCCTACTCACTTTCCACAGCATATCCTGTGCATTTTACTGTAAGCTCTCCCACAGTACCCCTCTTTCCATAACACCAACATGATAGAACCCTTCTTCTCCTGGCCAGAGCTCAATGTGCCCACCCTGAGGTGTAGCTATAGAATTGGGTAAACCTTCCCTTGTAGTCATTCCAGACTAGTTCTGGGACATCCCCATCCTCTGCCACTGGGTTTGGTGCCAAGTTGACTAGGAAGACAAAGGGACGCAGGCCCAGGTTTGAGCTGCATCTGCTAGTAACAGGGTAGGCATCTGTTGAACACCAGGAAGGGGCTGGGCACAGCTCCCCAGGCCATCCTGTTAAAGGAGGAAAAAAATCTCTCCACACTCAAGCCTCTTGTCCACTGTCTGGGAGCAATCCAAACCTCTCCACGGGAGAGACATTCAGCAGTCAGGTGGCATTGCACACTGGCAAAAAGGTTCATTTGGCTTAGGTAGAGAAAGGTAAACTTTCTAAAAGTATTATTTCTAAAATAGTAATATAAAATCCAACTTGACCCCTAAGTTGGATCCTTGAATAATATTTCTAGCTGTTCCCAAACTAAAATTAGGTATTAAAAGTGTTTTTGTAAAGGAAGCATTGCTGCATTGAAAAACAACTTTGGGGGGTGGGGGAGGGCAACTTCACTTACAGAACATATAAAACATTAAATATACATGTTCTACTATTAAAATGCAGTGCACCCTGTCTTGTGGGCATTTACGGCATAGCTCAGGGGTGATTGATATGTCTTAAAAAGGAAGGTTTAGGCCTGGCAAAAGGTTTAAATAGAATTCCATACCCAAGATGCAGGACCAGGTCTGGAGGCATGTTTAGTGGGTGGTACAATGAGTGCTGCAACCCAGTAGTATAATTTAAGTTATAGGACTTGGGTGAATGTAGTACCATGTACTAGGGACTTGTGTGTAAATTAAATGTGTAAATTAGGAATATGTCAATTTTCCCATGTTTAAAGGGAGAGCACAAACACTTTGCACACTTTACTCTCGCTAACCAGTGGTAGAGTCCTACGCCCAGCAAAAAAGGGCTCATTAAAAGAAGTCAAAATATCTGGTGGAATGCCACAAATAAGATGGTCATTTTCCAACACCATATTTAGCTGAACAACATAAATATCAAATAGTAGCAAATAGTTATTTTATATCCTATGGTACTGATTTTGAAAACTGCATGTTTAAACTCTGAGTTAAATTCAGAAATTGTTTTAATTGAACAGTTAGTCTCTGAGTTGTACTCAAGACATGCAATACAACAAATGTGAACAGTTTATGAGTCGACCCAACGATGTGAAAAAATTAGTACAGACCCAGTGTCATGAAGGACTACAAAGACATCCTGTTCACTAAACAAAGGGTTTGATTCACAAAACTATTTTCAATTACAGGTTTAGATATGAGTAAATCCTGTATGAGGGTGGGAGGGTGAGTGTTGCAGGGTGGGAATGCCTTGAACTGTGTTCACTCACAAATGTACTCGTTTGTGGATATTCAAAAATGTTTTCCAGACGCCTTCATACTTTAGAAAGAGTTGTATATTTATGCAACGGTAGGAGTAAATCCAATTCTGGGACTAAGGGCCCCACCCACCCACACCAATGTATTGGATAGTAGGAAAAGCTGTTTCTGTCTCTGTAAATATAATATTCTCATGGGGGAAAAAAGAAAAAAACTCTGCGATTGCCTTTGCACTTGATTAGTGATTTTTGTATGAGCAAACACATACATATTATCCCCACATGTGAAAATGGAACAAACATATTCCATGAGTTATTCTAGAAACCTGTGACTGTTGCACGTTTTCAGAATTACAATTGCAAGTCTTCAGAATTATTAATGCAAACCTTTGTAAATTTAGACAAAAAGTACATTTTAATCCATGGCGGCACATGTTAAACATGTAGGGAGAGATTTCCATCTCTTTTTAATAATCTAGCTCTCTGTGAGTTTTAATCAATTCTTAGTTTTTGTTTCAAAGATAAAAATTATTTATTAGTTATGAACAATAATTTAACAACGCCTTGCATAAATTCAAATTAATGACAGATTCTAAATAAATAAATTGTGACTGAAAATGGAAAGTCGTGTTCCACCCTGGGAGCGAATTGGTTACTCTAATGAATCCCTTCTATAAGTGAGATTACCATCATCAGAGAAAATAGAGCAAAATGATGCACTTACTGTTACTAGGTAACAATGAGAATTTTCTTTTACCCGTATACTAAAGTCTTCCAAAAAATGTGCTGCTTGAATCTGTAAAGTGTTTAAAATTACATACAACTATGTTTGATTTAGAATTTTAATGTTTTCATGTTGTATTCATCTTGCAAATGTACATCAACTGCAAGGCGAGAGAAGGTGTGAGGCAAAGTAGATAAACTTCCAAAGTATAAAACTGTTAATATCACAGCAACGAATCTTGACCACCTACTCACCCTCACCGAACCATAATAAAAATCATTCCCGTGAACCAGAACTGCCCCTAGCAGGTGAATTAGAAATTCTGTCCTGTAATAATCTTTTCACTCAACTGTCATAAAACCCTGTGGTACATTTAAAACAATTATACTTATGAAATGTGAACGCAAGTTAGGGTTAAGGTTTTATTTGGTTGACCTTAGATTCAAATTCTGCCCTAAGTTACCAAGCCGCTTTAGGAAAAACATTTTCTCACAAACAAACTTATTCAGTACGAAAACTGCCAATGGCATATAAAGTGGTATAGTCTTATTCTGGAAAAATCTGAAATTCCAGAGCATAATTTCTTGATGGAAAAGAAAGAACTCTTCAAAAGGACCAAATCCCTACATATACAGTTTTTGCCTGTGCATAGATATCCTAGATTTAATGACAAGGCAGGAGGCTTGCATTATATATTCTTTTATTCACCACTCCGAGCAGGACACTTTAAAGAACAATAGAATTAGAACAGTGAATGACCACATAAAGCAAATAGTTCCTTATTAGCCCTCTGTACGACATCTTCTTCCTCTTTTGTTTACATGCAAGTCAGTTCAATTATTTTGTAACATACAGTCACTTAGCGGAAATGCATCTATTGAGGGATTTATCACAGGAGTTGGATTGGATGGAGAAACTAGAGCTAAAAGATGTATAGTATACAACTCCTAACGCTTTTGAGACTCAGACCTATTTCCAAGTCAGGTGGGAAGGGTAGTTATATATATATTCCAGTGTCTACCATTTGTCCTTTTGTCAGCTCCTTGGTACTTTACAAAAATACTGAGACCAGTAGTAGCATACCTGAGGGGACATGGAATAATAATGATTTTTTATTTGATGGCATTCTTATAATGGATCAGGAGGTATATCTGTTAAACTATCAGCTGCAATAGGTAAGGTCCCTATTGGAGAGTTTAAGGTTCATTGTGAATTAGCAGGAACCTATTTCCATCCCCCCTCAGAACTTCAGGTTCCTTGGTTTCAGAATGAACACAGTGAAGGTTACTGCTCCAGTTGCCTATGAAAAAAGGTAACATTGATAAACCAAAAGGTGAATCATCTGTTAAGGACAGAGAAGATGAGTTTGAGGGAGCTAGCTTGTGTGACTGGCCAGTTATCTTTTGCAATCCAAGCTGTGATGCAGGCCATTAAATTACAGGGCATTACAAAGTCAAATATTCAAGTTTATCGAAAGGTCTTTGGTATGGAGACAAAGTAGTGCTATCAGAGGATGTGAAAGAAAAGCTGATCTGGTGATTGGAAACCCTAAAAGCATTGAATGGCCGTGTGCAATTTTTGAAACAGCTCCAGATTGTGAACTAGACTAGGATGCAAGCAATGTAGATTGAGTTGCAATATTACTAGAGCAAGAGACAGGAGATAAATAGAGAATAGAAGAAAGAAAGGAGCGTATACATTTTTTGGGGAGATGACAGCATTTTATTTTCGTCTACGCAGTTTCAGAAAGTATGTTAAACTATTGTCCATACTCAACAGCATTGAACATCTAACTACTATTCAAAAAATCAAATTGGGGAGAATGGATCACTTGTACCTGTCACCAGGGTTCGTTATGTTTTATCCGTTAGTACTTCGAAGGAAGTACTTAAAAAACCCTCATTCACGCAGGTAGATCGTTCAGCGGTATATCTTGATTCTCCGCCTTTATTATGTGTGTGACAGCATCATCATCGGGTCTCTTTATGCTTCCTCCACCTGGAGGGAACCACTGGGTTTCCAGTAGTGATCAGAGATCAAAAAGTGAGTGAGAAGTGAGGTGTGGTGCTCCATTAAAAAGTCATCCTCATACTAGCCAATATTATTTTTATTCCGTCTGGTGTATGGGAAAACTATATAAAAAATATTTTTAAGTGCAGCGATGGGCTAATTATGAGTCCACTATATAAAAAATATTTTTAAGTGCAGCGATGGGCTAATTATGAGTCCACCGCAGTATGGTGATATGTTTCAGCCCTGTGTTCGCCCAATTTTTGCACAGTTTTTAGGTCCTGAAGAAAGCCCAACGACCCTTCATGGGCGAACACCGGGCTGAAACATGTCGACCATAGTGCGGTGGACTCATAATTAGCCCATCGCTACACTTAAAAATATTTTTTATATATTTTTCCCATACACCAGACGGAATAAAAATAATATTGGCTAGTATGAGGATGACTTTTTAATGGAGCACCACACCTCACTTCTCACTCACTTTTTGATCTCTGATCACAACTGGAAACCAAGATAACGATTTAAACCAAACATTGGCACAAAATACCGACTGGGAATATCTATCCGAGACCAAAAAAGAACAAGTAAGAACCGCTATTCATGGCGTAATTATGACGGAATATCTCCGTGCAAATGCTCTTCCCAGAGGCCTCTGCGTACACAATGCACCATGCATCTTCCTACAAAATCTGGCCTTTAGGAAAGACTGGTCGGCCATTTCATGGAAATGCACCAGGGACTACTTAGTCCTTATTATAAAAACGGCAACAAGATTGACAGAAACTCTGACGATTAAAATACAATTGAGTGAGGCGAAATTGAAAAACATGGTACACATAACCGTCTACAAGAAAAGATTGGAAGAAATCAACAGAGAAATGAACGAAACCAAGGAATACAGAACTCAAAACAAGATACAAAAACTGGGAAAAGACTTAAAACACTTTTCAATGGAAAAAATGCATCCTTACAGCAAGGATGATTACGAAGCACCAGAAAATTCATCGGATAATGACACCAGCGGAAACTCAACAGACAACTCTGACTGGAACAATGATGACACAAGACAACAAAGACGGAACAGAGGAACATACAGACGCCAACAACGCCGCAGACCAAATATGTGGCGTAACCCTCAATATGGGGAAAACAACCCATCCTTCAACATTTCACACCGAATTACCATGGATGGATGAATCCTTATACCCCAGGACCACCACCAATGGGACCCTTCATGAGACAATATATGCAACAACCGCCTTTTTTAGGGAGAGGCCAACCCAATCAGAGAGGACGAAGAAGAGGAGTAACATGGACAGATCAGGAGAGACAAATACTCACAAAGAGTATGTCAGGCACTACGAAAGAAAAACCAGGAACAAGCACGACCTGCTAGCGATCAACTTGAGTGACATCACCTTAACGGAAGAACAAGAAAACGTACTAAACAAAGGCTTGGGCTTCGTACCGACACCAACATTGGACGTCTTAAAATACAATGTGAAGTAGCAGAATTTTGCAGGAAGCTAAAACTAAAAGCTTTCTTCGATGGTAAAGAAGACTATGTCACAGATGGCGACACTTCCCGACGACCGAAGTCTACGTTCTGCCCCATGAACCATCAGATCCCAATCGAGATTCAAACTTTCGAGCAGGCAGTGATGGGTGAAATTGAAGACATCAAAACTAAGACAAAAAAAACATTTATGAATATGACAAATCTTGAAAAAAAGGCACTAGAAGAACTTAGAGAAAACAAAGACCTGGTAATAAAACCGGCTGACAAGGGCGGTGGCATAGTTCTCATGAGAAGAGAGAACTATGACCAACAATGCCTCGAACTTCTATCTGATGAAAGATTCTACATGATCATTCACAATGACCCCACACCTAGATTACAACAAACCATTAGAATAATGGTAGAAGAAGCAGAAGTCAACGGATGGATTTCAAAGAACGAAGCAGCCTTTCTAAAGACTACTTCACCAAAAGTGCCCTATTTTTATTCTCTCCCAAAAATACACAAAGAAAGGAGACCACCACCTGGCCGCCCCATTGTATCAGGGATAGGGTCAGTCCTTGAACCCCTATCACAATTTGCGGACCAATATTTAAGACCACTGGTCCAAAAGACTCCAACCTACCTTAAGGACACTCAGGACCTACTGAACCTTCTCCAAGAGGAAACCTTCTCCGATGACACAATGCTCCTCGTTGGCTTTGATGTAGAAAGCTTATATACCAGCCTGCCCCAACAGAAAATGATGGAAACACTAGAGGAACTGCTTTTTGAACAGAACTGGCATTACAAAACACCTAGACACTTCATTCTGGAATGTTGCAGGCTTGCATTTACCGAGAATTATTTTGAGTACGATGGAACCATGTATCAACAACGCCACGGTACTTCCATGGGAAGCACATTTGCGCCAAGCGTGGCGGGACTCTATGTAAGCAATTTTGAAAAGACGTATATACACAACGCCAATAACCCACATTTATCCAAGATTCGATTCTGGAAACGATACATAGATGACGTCATGGTGATCTGGGAAGGCGACAAAACCAGCCTCAGCCAATTCCACAAATGGATGAATAGGCAAGACAACTATCTAAGGTTTACCTACACAGCAGATCAAAAACAACTAGATTTCCTAGACCTAACAATCTACATAGAGAATAATACCATCAAAACCAGGACTTTCTTCAAACCAACTGCAAAAAACTGTCTCCTCTCGTATAACAGCTTTCATCCACGTCCCTTGAGAGACAATCTACCATACAGCCAGTTCCTACGTTTGAAGAGGAACTGCAGTGAACTAACTGAACATAAAACACAAGCTAAAGATCTGTGCGAAAAACTATCCAAGAGGGACTATCCAAACAAAACAGTGGCGAAATGTCAAAAACGGGCAATAAACCAATCACGAGAAAGTCTCCTCGAACTGTCACACAAAACCCCAACACCTGACATTCCAACATGCGTCACTACATTCAGCATAGCCAGCAACACAGTCAAGAAGATAATCAATAAAAACTGGCAAATCATAACATCAGGAACACTCGACTGGCAAAAACCTAGGTTCGCAAACAAAAGAACAAGTAACATCAAAGATATTTTAGTACACACACGGCCTCAGACTCCCCAAACAAACAGAATTACCAACACTGTGGAACATACCACCTCTCATGGGTCATTATCCTTGCGGTCAATGCTCAGTGTGCAAGCTCACAACCATCACCAAAAACCCACAGCTGACCCCAGATTTAAAATGGACAATCAGACAACATACCAACTGCAATACAACACATGTAATTTACATGATCACCTGTCCGTGCAACCTGAGATATATTGGTATGACTTGTCGAAAAATCAAACATAGAATCTGCGAACACAGAAGCAATGTCAACTGTAAATGCGAAATGACAAAGATGAGTAAACACTATATCGAACAAGGTCATTCCATAGACGAACTCAATTGGGTAGTCATCGAGACATTGACTAGATCAAGCCAGAACGCGGAGAAGATTCTTTTCGAAAAGGAACAAAGATGGATCCCCCGCCTTAAGACCAACATCATCGGTCTTAACGATAACATACCATGGCTAAGTATAAAGTGAAATACAAACGTGTACTTAAGGGTAACAACGCCACCTCAGAGACGTTTTCATTATATTTTCTCAAATGCCAGGAGACCAAACTAAACAAAACCAATAAACCCGCTATCAAATAAACACACCATGGCTTATTATGTAGTGAAACGTCGTTGTTAACCAACTTTTCCTTAATACTAAGTTGCCACTAAAATCATACAGATCCGTGATCGATACAACAAAAAACATTTGGGTGCCGATTCTGATCCGGTAAAAAAAACTTACCGTACGACTCATATCCGTATTTTTGTACGTACGATTCGTACAAGTCCCGTACAAACGGCGAAGTACAGTAAAAATACATACGAATTTCATCGGGAAAAGTCTACGAGACGTCCCCAGACAGTTTTACGTACGAGTCGTAAAACTGAAGTCCGAGCGCACAAGTCCGATCCGTACCGGCGTCCCGAATACACAAGCATATGGAAAACGTCCGGTACGGAGCGAAGTTTGTATGACCCCTATCCTGGGTACACTTGGGCCCGGGGTACGAGTCGTACGGCCCCCCCACCCCACCTGCGCATGTCCGCGCCATACCCCCATCCCAGCACCCGCGTATGTACGTGCCATACCCCAGCACCCGCGTATGTACATGCCGTACCCCCCCACCCCAGCACCCGCGCATGTACGTGCCGTACCCCAGCACACGCGTATGTAAGCACCGTACCCTCCACCCCAGCACCCGCGTATGTACGCCCCGTACCCCCCACCCCAGCACCCGCGTATGTACGCAACGTACCCCAGCACCCGCGTATGTACGCGCCGTACCCCTCCACCCACCACCCGTGCATGTACACGCCGTACCCCAGCACACGCATATGTAAGCGCCGTACCCCCCACTCCAGCACCCGCGTATGTATGCCCCATACCCCCCACCCCAGCACCCACGTATGCATGCGCCATACCCCAGCACCCGTGTATGTACGCGCCGTACCCCCCCACCCCAGCACCCGCGCAGGTACGCGCCGTACGCCAGCACACGCATATGTAAGCGCCGTACCCCCACCCCAGCACCCGCGTATGTACGCCCCGTACCCCCCACCCCAGCCCCATACTTGGACGCACCGTACCCCAACACTGTACCCCAGCATCGCGTATGTACGAATCGTACAACACCATTGCATATGTGATCACTGTACAACAACATAGCTATGGACGCACCTTACATACGCGAAAACGACTCGTACTGAACCAGGACACTGTAAAACAACACAAGGAGGGTCAATTCAACTCACACAACACCACAAAACACGTCTACAGGACAAAAAACATCTAAAAGACTGACCTGGCACATCCAAACAGGCAAACAGAGGCCCAAACTCACAATCACCTCTTATAACACACCCACCAAAAGTTCAAACCCAGCCACACCCACAAATGGACCAATAAAAAGGGCCCACAATCACAAACCATGAGCCTTTGCAACAGACCCACTGCTGACAGACATCACACACAAACAACTGCACCCATACACCTTAACTTACACACCTTCACACAACCTCCTTCACACAGCCCTCCTCTACACATACACAAACACATGCACATTCACACCCACACACCCACAACCATCCACACCCACACCCCACACCATGCCCACAGACAAGAATCCAAAGTTCACAAGGGAGGAGCTGGACATCCTTGTCAACGAAGTCATCAGAGTCGAGCCACAACTCTTTGGAACATTGGTCAGACAGACCAGCATATCCCAAAAAACTAGGATCGTCGATCGGGTGAATGCAGTTGCGCTCATCAGAAGGACCAGGAATGAATGTCAAGCCAGGTGGTACGATCTGCGGAGGGCAGTCAAGCGCAAAATGAACTAGGACTACGCCCACCAGAGTAACATCACAGGAGGTGGGCTGCCCCGCAGACCGGTACATTACCATCCCTGGGAGGAGAAGGTGATGGCCCTGCTTCCGCCGGTGGGAGTACACGGAGTCGAAGGAGTTCGAGAGCCTGGTGAGTACACAAACAACTTACGTAACATGGGGGGGATGGCATCCACACCCCAACTACAACAAATGCACTCACCTACCCCCAAGCCCTCACCTGACACAACCACACTCTAAACAACACTCATGCCACTAACATGAGTATACCCCATTCACAAAGCAAGGCCATGCCATGTCCCAGCCTACACAAACCACAAACCCAAGACAGGATGTCCGGGATGCTGGGAGGGTGGGGATCACTAAACATATTGTACAACTCAGAAACAGACACCATTGCCCTCAGCCCATATGGCCCAGGTACATATCCATGCACCATGCGCAATGCACAGGGACTGGCAAAGTACTGACAAGGTAGCTGACACTTGGCCCTGCTGTAGGCAGTACAAGGCCCTCCTGTGACAACTGCAAACTAACACAAACACAACAAGCTCAGAAATCTAGGACAGGAACTCACACTCACTGACATGGCAGCATGCGCCATAGTGGGACAGATACATCACCTGGGAGACCCACAGCCAAATCACACCACACCCACCAGCAGGCACCGTCAATCAATCAACAATCGATCAGGGTACTTGTAAGGCGCGCTACTTACCTGTGAGGGTCTCAAGGCGCTGAGGGGGGGTGGTTCCACCACTGCTCGAAGAGCCAGGTCTTGAGGAGTCTCCTGAAGGCAAGTAGGTCTTGGTTCAGTCGTAGGTGGGTTGGGAGGGTCTTCCAGGTCTTGGCGGCGAGGTAGGTGAAGGATCTGCTGCAGGCGGGCGTACGTTGGATGCGGGGGACAGCTGCGAGGGCGAGGCTGCCGAAGCGGAGCTGGCGGGTGGGGG
Organism: Triturus cristatus; assembly: GCF_964204655.1. Lineage (NCBI taxonomy): Eukaryota > Metazoa > Chordata > Amphibia > Caudata > Salamandridae > Triturus > Triturus cristatus. Next base: position 554,660,642 of record NC_140584.1, read on the forward strand.
TGTAGAAGCTGAGGTCTCTCAGGAGGGGGGTGATGTGGCTGTGGCGGGGGGCGTTGACGAGCAGTTGTGCCGAGGTGTTTCCGAAGCGTTGTAGCCGCCGTTGGTGTGTGGATGGGAGTCCTGCGTAGAGTGCAGTGGCGTAGTCCAGTCAGCTGCTGACGAGGGCCTGTGTCACTGTTCTACTTGTTTAGGTCGGGATCCACCAGTAGATCCGGCGGAGCCTGCGTATGGTGTCGTAGCAGGAGGAGGAGACGCCGTTGACCTGCTTGGACATGTAGAGGGAGGATGCGAGGATCACTCCTAGGTTGCGTGCGTGTTTGGTGGGTGTCGGTGATGTCCCCAGAGCGATCGGCCACCAGGAGTCGTCCCAGGCTGAGGGTGTGGGTCTGAGGAAGAGGACCTCCGTCTTGTCCAAGTTATGTTTCAGATGGCCGCTCCGCATCCAGTCGGCGATGGCCCTCAGACCCTCGTGGATGTTTGTCTTTGCGGTGTGAGGGTCCTTGGTGAGGGAGAGGATGAGCTGGGTGTCGTCGGCATAGGAGATGTTTTTGAGGTTGTGGTGGCGGGCCACTTGTGTGAGGGGGGCCATGTGGATTTTGAACAGCGTCGGGCTGAGGGATGATCACTCACCCCTTACACAAGCACACACCCCTGGGGCAGCCAATGGAGTCACACACTCTCACACATGTGACACAACAAGATCAAGCCACAGCCAAAAAAGCATCCAAGGCCAAAAGCGACATGTCAAAGACCCTGGATAACATTTCAATCAGTCCCCTGCAACATACCCATCCACAAGTGAACATTGATGTGAATGCTAGGCACATACAACTACCTGGAGGAACTGTGGCAACTAGAACATGTATGAAACATGGATGTTGCATGAAACAGTATTAACATTGTCTCTCTCACACACAGGGCAATGTCATGGATCTCCCCCCAACACTGGTGGGGGACAATCACAGGCCCAGGCTCGGAAGTAAGATGATCCCACCGGCAGCGACGACTCTCAGCACTCTGTGGATGACCCCAACCAACCTGGACCCTCTGGTGCCCAAGCCCCTGCAGCACCTGCGTCAGGTACATCTGTGCCAACCACCACCCCCATTCTTGCCACATCCCAGGAGACACCCAGGAGCCCTGCCCGCACAGAACAACTGAGCCAGTCTGATCTGGATGGACAAGGTTCTCCGGCCACCCAGGAGGAGGCAGACAACCCTGCAAATGCCATCCCTCAGGGGTCCCGTAGACCCGATGTGCCCACCTACGTGTACACACTGGTCAAACACGTACGTGTACGACCGTAGTACAGTCGTACACATACGTGTACGACCGTAGTACACGTACGTGTACACATTGGTCATACACGTACGTGTCAAACATACTGTGGAACTGGTGCTGTAGGGGTACGTGCAAAACGCACCGTACCTGTGTGTGGATTTCTAAATGACATAGGGACACATGAGGGACACGTATTAGGGCCTAAATGCATGCTGGTTGTCATGGATACCGAGTTTCCAGTTCAAATTGTTCCATCAGGTGGCCTGTAAAAGTCAGTTGGCAACTAAATACAATGTGGCAAAGTGGTTGTTGACTTCACATGATGCTCAAAATTTGAACCATGCAAAGGCACTCACTGGTGTATGTTTAAAGGGATTGTAGTAAACGTAGGATGCAAATGAGTCTGACCAATCACTCTGTACTCCTGTAAATGAAACAGCCCAGCAAGGCAGATATAAGTCAGCCAGAACCCATGAGAGGGCACTTGCCTGCACAACCTTTCAGTTGACACCACTGCTGCTGCATGTGCTTCCTCTGGCACCATGTCAAGGTCTGTGGAGAGGGCCCAGTCTTTCACACAAGAGGAGAATGAGGCATTGCTAGATGTCATCCTCCCACAGTACCCTAGCCTGTATGGGAGACCAGGGGAGCAGGTGAGTGCTGATTCCACTACCTTTGACTGGTCACCTTTTTTGTGACTGTCACTTCTGGCATTTTGTCCAGGTGTGACAGACATGCAATGTTGTTTAGAGTGGGTCCCAGAGGTGGGAATGGCTTATGTCTCTCATGCAGAGCATGATGTAGTTCATGTGTGCACTCCTCACTTGCATTGTGCTTACTGTGACATTCACTGCATAGTGCATGGCACATTCAGCCTGCCCAATCCTTTGGGCCATTTTTGTTCTATAGTCCTGAGGTGATTCAGTGGCCCCCCCGGTGTGACAGGTGACTGTACCCACAGATGTGTGTGAGTTGAGTGGAGCTGTGGTGAGAGTGGTGAGAGTGTCCAAATGATGTGTACGCCCCCTGGACATTGATGTGTGTGAATGTTCCTTGTCATGTGGGTGAGTGTCTATGTGGAGTGTTGCACCCCAGCTGCATGGAGGAGGCAACAGCTCCACCCATCTGATGTGAGAAGTAAGCCCTGCGGAGTGTCTGACTTGCTGAGATAGCACCACACCTGTGACACCCCACAGGCAAGTGGCACATGTGCAGAGTGAGGTTTGTATCCGCTGTTGCCAATGGCAGGTGATTGATCTGTGCCTGTGTGTGTCTGTGTACTCTGCTGAGGTTGCCTCAGTGGCCTGGGGCATGTGACTGCTTGGAGGTGCTGTCCATCAGCCTGGTGTTGCATGTGATGCACAGTGTGTGCCCTGATCAGGGAGTGTGTTGCACCCCTCATGCCACCTGTGTACTTTCAATGCCATGTAGTGCATTGGGGCTTCCACAGAGGCTAATGTCCCTATGACAAAGGTGCTATTTGTTGCCAGCATACTATGCCCTGTTCAACATATCAAAGATGTTCAAATGTGTGTGTCTGTGACATGGAGCAGGTGTAGTGATGTTGTCTCACTTTGTCATCCTCACAGGTAACTGCCTACGAGAAGGGGAAGATCTGGAAGCGGGCCGTCAGGGCCGTGAGATCGGTGGAGGGTCGCAGTCGGTGCCTAGCCCAAGTGAGGAAATGCTGGCAGGACATTCGGTGCTGGACCCGGAGGACCGCCCGGGTCCAGCTGAAGGACTCACCTCCACGCAAGCACGCGGGCGCCGACGCCTGACCCACCAGATGAAGTGTGTCCTGGCGATGGTCTTCCCTGACTTGGATAGGCGGTTACAGGAGTTGCAGCAGCAGGAAGGGGGTAGGTACGTGTGTGTTTGTTGTGTGTCACCAGCTTTTGGAAGTGCTCAGTCGCCTGGATACACTGCGAGGGTTAATATGTGCAGTGCATATCCTGTTCCACCAAGTCAACCGGTGCTGTTCTTCCTCCCTTCCCCTCCTTGACATGTGTTCCCTGGTCTGTGTGTAATCACTATTGCACATGGTCATCTAGGCTGCCAGTTAATCCAAGTGCACATTGCTTTCTGCATCATGTGGGGGGGATCTGAGACATGTGTTGTTACCTTGCTTGTACCCTGTCCTGTTCAGTCATTTGGGGGTCCATATTAGTTGGCACTGATGCTGAGTCTCAACATAGGAGTGGGAGTTTTCAAATGAACAGACTTGCAGCATGCATGACTGATGTTGTGGCCTCAGACATGATGTGCATGAGTGGGAGATATGCATAGTGCCGGGACGGTTGCTCATGTTACAGTCAGATCATTCCAGGACCATGGAGCAGTGTGCCCACTACAGTCCCCTAAGACACCCTTGCCTCGGAATCATGTGTGTCATCCAACACTGTGCCCATTCTCTGTGTGTTCAGCATAGGTTGGCCTCTGTGGCATTGTTCCCTGGCCTCATTTGTATATATCTAAAGTGTGCTACATGTGCCCATTGTACAGGCTGACCCCATTTGGCTTGTGCATCCTCACACTGGGCAGTGCCTGTGTGCCTATGTACAACTATCTGTTGATGGTTGTTTGTCACAAATATGTGTTGGCAGCCTCACGAGGTGATGTGGAGTACATTTAGGAATTCTTGAAGCACATTTTAGTAAACCCAGATTAAGAGGTGTAACTTCTTGATCTGTCTCAATCACATTGTCTCAGGTATGGGGGGTTTGTGCGGGCAAGGCCTACATGTCCAAACCTTATGTCTCCTTGCCAGGTCTGACCTGTGTGTGATAATTGTCTGGACAGACACTCAACATGCAGTTACCCAGTCATGTTGTGCAGGGTTTAATGTTTGTGCTTTGCAGCATGTGTCAAAAGTTAAAATACATGGTTCATGCTCATCCATTTTTGCCAACAGTGTGTGGTCGAGATGCTACGTAGTTTGGTCTGTGTGTGCTGACATCTGTGTGGACATTCTTGGTTCCCATGAGGGTGTCTCCTCAGTGCAGGTGCTCCTCATCCCGACACAATTGCAGGTCCATTAGCTAATGCATTGTCCTGTGTTTGGACATGTGTGCCACTCCACATGACAGGCAGTGGGTCAGATGTGTTGCCAACTGTGTCATCATGGTATGGATGGCCATGTGACAGGTGGCATGATTCAAGTTGTTAGTCAAGAAGTATTGTACCTTGGCACTCACTACACTTGTCAACATGTCTGAATTTTTCATATGCTTGACTTTGATGTTTTGTTGTGAAGGACAATAACGTGCCTGCATGACAGATGTCTCCCAAGGAAGTGCAAAAGAAAGTACCTTTACACTTTCCGGGGACACGCTGGCACATTTTAAAGAAAGGCAGAGTTCGATTACCACTTGTTTTCTGATTATACATATCCATGTTCCCACAGTGTGTTTGCATTTGGGTAAGTCCTTGGTTGTTGCTGATACCAACTTACGAGTGTCAAGTCATCCAGACCACCGTGGTGCCATGTATATGTACTTACTGATACCCCATTTCTTCTTTACAGTGGCTTATCTGAATTCGGCTGGCAGCTCATACCATACTGTGTAAATGTAGTTTTGTGTGCACCTCCTTGTGTGACTTCTGTTATATAGGCACATGTGTGTTCTGTTCACAAAGTGGCACATTCACACATTCTAAACATGTACATTGTGTAAAGTGTTGTGAGTCCCAAGGGATCACAATGTTTTTCGTTTGGGTTTCCAAAGTACTCACAGGTCTCTGAGTGTGGGGACACCTTCAGCATTAAGGTCTGTTATTTGGCCTTGTGTGCACCAATACTGTTTCGTTCACAGTGAACAAGAGGTAGCATGCCTTCATAGTCTTGCTGTGCTCAACTGTTCCCAGACACTAGCTTCTCAGCATAATTTGATATCAAGTTATTTGCTGTTGTGTCATAATCTCCATTGTTTCCAAGTGGCATGGTGGGTCAACCAACTGGGGAGTGCAGGGCTTACATATGTGGGGAGTATTCTAGATGTTACTCATGATGCATTTCCTGATATGCACTGTGACATATTTTGTTTGGACTCATGTGTCAGATGTATACAGGTGACTGATTATTTTCTGTATCTTCACCTTGTCCACAGCATCATCGGAGGACACCGAGGGAGACACCTGCATGGACCTGGAGGAGGGATCCAGCACCGCTGCCACCACTGCTGGCGAGTCTGCGGGAGCAAGTGGCACGGAGGGCGAGGGGAGTCAGGCGGAGGACCTGTCTAGTGGCAACACTGACTACGACGCTGACGGGTCCGAGGCTGAACTCCTCGAGGGGGCGGAGGCTGCTACAACACCTGGCAGCAGCACTACATCTGTCACCGCCCCCTCCATTCCCATCACCGCCCTCCCAGTTGCTCCGGTCCTTTCTGTCCGTGCAAGGCACCACCATGTCTCCTTCGTGCCAGGCACCGCACCCCCTGCCCCTGTCCCCCCTGCTGCCCTCACTGCAGAGTCTGTGGACATTCTGCTGCAGTGCAGGTTGGCCAGACATCGATGCTGAATGTCCTCCATGGCCACACCAGACTGATGACACAGATGGTGTCGTACATGGAGGGCATGTCATCAGCGATGTCTGACCAACGGATGTTGCTGAGGTCCATGGACTCTTCACTGATGGCAGAATTGAGTCTCCTGCAGCGCTTCGTCCCCCCTACCCCTGCACCATCCACACTTCCCACTCCCATGCCTGTCCCAAGCAAACCCAGACATTCCCAAGCATGCACCCCACCAGACACAGGCAGCACACCAACACGTAAGGGCAAGCGCACACCTCCTCGCACGCACACTCAGGGGGATGAAGGCACACCCACTGGGTCTGGGGCACACAGGCATACACGCAGCCACAGTCCGAGTCCGCATGCCGCACTACCAGTCCCTCCAATGGCACTCCCCTCGGCTCCCCTACCACACAATCTGACAAGGAGGCCTACTTAGCTGTGCTGGGCCTCAGACCCTCTGGCTCACCAGCCCACAAACGGGAACGGCACTGCACGGGTAGGGGAGTTGAGTCCCCCCCTGTCCACCCCCTCCCCCGGTAGCGCTGCACCCCATCCCTCCGACCCCACCCTCCTTTGAGCCTGTGGTTTCTTCGGGTGCAGGGGATACGCTGGACGACCTGGCAGCAGTGTGCAGCGCCGAGCTCACCTCCACCTTTGGCGCTGCCCCACCCCCTGTGGTGGAGGCGTCCATCCCTGCATCCACCACACCTACCCTAACACCTCCTGTCCCTGCGGTGCCTGGTCCTTCCCCACATGATGCTCCCCCCCCCCAGTCGACAAACCTGAGGGTTCTAATGTGCAGGCAAGCTAGGGGAGATGTGTGGCCATGTGTCCCCCCACAAGGACTTCTGATCTGGACTGGCCATGTGCCTTTGTAAATAGTGTCCTTTTATAATTGCTGAATAAAGCATTTTCTTTTCACTTTGAACCCTATTGCATTTCAGGTATTGATGTGGGTGCTGATGCTCCAGGAGTTGGGGTTGTGGTAATGTGTTATATTTCAGTGAAATGTTGTAGTCTGATGCTCATGGGGTGGACCATGGTATCTGCGTTCCATCACAAGGTCTCTGCAAAGAATCTTTGGTTGTGTGTGCTATTTGTGTTTGGAGACATTGTCCCAAGGAGTGTTCCTTCCTCTGTGGCACCTGACATCTTCCCTGCAGGGAGTTGCACAATTGTTGTGCTGACCTCTGTCTACATTTCCTTTGTTGGTGACGGATCCCTTCAACTATGGCCATGCCTGCTCAGCAATGTCTCCGGCTGCATCGTCTGTGCCATCCTTGCTAGTCACTGTACTTGTGTATTGAGTATGTTGTAATGCCTTAATGGCAAAATTCTCCATTTTCCGCACTATGCATGTGTGTTATCCCAGCCTAGCACACAATTGGTACTTGTTCTGCAGGGTATTTGGGCACCTGACTGACAATTGTGGGCATTGTATCTGTGGGAACTCCACCCTATTCCTTCCATGAAAGGCAACATCTTGGTGGCTGTCCCAGCCCTGGGATGTGCGTGACAGTGTGTGTTCCCTTTGGCTCTCTTAGTTTAGTAGACATTGACATGACTATACAGTCTTGTGGCATGATCTCTGTGTGTGTATTGTGCTGCATCTGCCAGGGGTGGGTATGCATGTGTCATTTGTCCTCACACCCACATGTGGTGTGTCATGAAGTGGGGGAAAGACATCCATCCTCATGGGAGTGGGACACTGCTGTCAGTGATGTGTTGTTATGGCACTATCAACATAGTCGAACATTAGGGATGCGTACATACACCCATGGAGTTGTGGTCATCTGATCATGATGTACACACCCCCATGTCTCTGTCCACTGCTGGTATTCCTCTGCACCCACCCCTCACATGTCTCTGTCCACTGCTGGTATTCCTCTGCACCCACCCCTCACATGTCTCTGTCCATTGCTGGTATTCCTCTGCACCCACCCCTCACATGTCTCTGTCCACTGCTGGATTGATAGGCACCCACCCCCATGTCTCTGTCCACTGCTGAGAGTGATAGGCACCCACCCCTCACATGTCTCTGTCCACTGCTGGTATTCCTCTGCACCAACCCCTCACATGTCTCTGTCCACTGTTGGTATTCCTCTGCACCCACCCCCATGTCTCTGTCCACTGCTGGGAGTGATAGGCACCCACCCCTCACATGTCTCTGTCCACTGCTGGTATTTCTCTGCACCCAACCCTCACATGTCTCTGTCCACTGCTGGGAGTGATAGGCACCCACCCCTCACATGTCTCTGTCCACTGCTGGTATTCCTCTGCACCCACCCCTCACATGTCTCTGTCCACTGCTGGTATTCCTCTGCACCCACCCCTCACATGTCTCTGTCCACTGCTGGTATTCCTCTGCACCCACCCCTCACATGTCTCTGTCCACTGCTGGGAGTGATAGGCACCCACACCTCACATGTCTTTGTCTACTGCTGGGACTCCTAGGCAGACACCCACCCACCCGCACCCTTGGTGCAGTACACTGCTGTCCTTGTATCACAAATGTACTGGTGCCCTAGGGGTACGGGTGATGCGGTCCGTACCCCTGCATTCATAGGTTGGGTACGGTCCGTACCACGCGTACCCCTACATCACCACTACAATGGTGGTACGGGCCGTACCCACGCTCTGAGGGCGTGGGTATGGCCCGTACCACCATTGTAGTGGTGATGTAGGGGTATGCGTGGTACGGGCCATACACACGCCCTGAGGGTGTGGGTACGGCGCATACACCTACATCACCACTACAATGGTGGTACGGGCCGTACCCATGCCCTCAGAGCGTGGGTACGGCCCGTACCAGCATTGTAGTGGTGATGTAGGTGTACATGCCGTACCCACACCCTCAGAGCGTGTGTACGGGCCATACCACTCGTACCACTACATCACCACTGCAATGGTGGTACGGGCCGTACCCACGCCCTCAGAACGTGTGTACGGCCCGTACCACACATACCCCTACATCACCACTACAATGGTGGTACGGCCCGTACCCACGCTTTGAGGGCGTGGGTATGGCCCGTACCACCATTGTAGTGGTGATGTAGGGGTACACGTGGTAGGGGCCGTACACACGCCCTGAGGGCGTGGGTACAGCGCGTACACCTACATCACCACTACAATGGTGGTACGGGCCGTACCCACGTCCTCAAAGCGTGGGTACGGGCCGTACCAACATTGTAGTGGTGATGTAGGGGTATGCGTGGTACGTGCCGTACACACGCTCTGAGGGCGTGGGTACGGCGCGTACACCTACATCACCACTACAATGGTGGTACAGGCCGTACACGCGCTCTGAGGGCGTGGGTACGGCCCATACCACGTGTAGCCCTACATCACCACTACAATGGTGGTACGGCCCGTACCCACGCTTTGAGGGCGTGGGTACGGCCCGTACCACCATTGTAGTGGTGATGTAGGGGTACGCGTGGTACGGGCCGTACACATGCCCTGAGGGCGTGGGTACGGCGCATACACCTACATCACCACTACAATGGTGGTTCGTACCATACCCACGCCCTCAAAGCGTGGGTACGGGTCGTACCACCATTGTAGTGGTGATGTAGGGGTACGCGTGGTACAGGCCGTACACATGCTCTGAGGGCGTGGGTACGGCGTGTACACCTACATCACCACTACAATGGTGGTATGGGCCGTACACACGCTCTGAGGGCGTGGGTCCGGCCGTACCACACGTACCCCTACATCACCACTACAATGGTGGTACGGCCCGTACCCAGGCTTTGAGGGTGTGGGTACGGCCCGTACCACCATTGTAGTGGTGATGTAGGGGTATGCGTTGTACGAGCCGTACACACGCTCTAAGGGCATGGGTACGGTGCGTACACCTACATCACCACTACAATGGTGGTACGGGCCGTACCTACGCTTTGAGGGCGTGGGTACGGCCCGTACCACCATTGTAGTGGTGATGTAGGTTTACGCCTGGTACGGGCCGTACACACGCTCTGAGGGCGTGGGTACGGCCCATACCATCATTGTAGTGGTGACAGGTACGCGTACGCGGGGATTGGTGGACACGCCCCCCGAAGTGACCAGACCCTGGATGTAATGTATGGACAGTATATGGTATTTTTAAAATTAGGTAGAGGTTATGTTTCCTGCCCCTCGCCCCCCCCTTTGCCCCTGGGTGTTGTGCTGACCTTCTGCGGCGTGCGCGGCGGTTTCGGTGCACCAGGTCGTAGGCTAGGAGGGCCGGAAGGACATGTAGGATGGGGTCCATGGCTGTCCGTCGCGTACCGCTGCTCCTTCTTCGCGTCGTCCTCAATTTCACAGGAGTTTTTGGCTGCCGTAAAAAATGAGCCGTGCGGAGTGACGTAGGCATGAATCGTACTTGCTGGTCTGTAGAACGCTGCCTGACTCCATCTGGACGTCACGTACGCGATGTCCCGGATCGGAATTGTGGGTATTTTTTAGCCGCACGTAGTTTTTTACGATTCGTACGGAAATGGTATTTCTGTACGAATCGTACTTGCTGGTTTGTAAAGAGGATTTCCCGGGTATGAGTCGTACGGAGAATACGCTCTGTACGACCATTCGTACCTGGGTTTTACCCGATCGGAATCGGCACCTAAGTTTTAACAAGCGATCGTTTTTTCCTTGGCGAAATGATACCATCATATTCACAAGTGAACTCTTCAATTTCATAGCTAAACACCTTTACCAAATGCAAAACAGACTTTTTTGTAGATTGTAATAGAAAGAAAACAATTCATAACAATACTGCACTCATGAGAGTCTTTTTTCACTCTCATTTTCATGATATTAAAAAGGTTCAGGTCCGTGATCCCGCGATACCCGGGACCCTGCATGCAGCGTCAGCACAAGTCGTGTAACACCGCCGAAGAGGTATGACCAGCGCTGGATTATACGCAGCAAGACACGTAATGTACCGAGGGTAGAACTAAATATAACTTACTTTTTTTAGCAGGTACCACGCTGCAAGCGGCCCCGACAGAAGCCCGACTTGGGACTTCAAAGAGGTATGCTTTGAATAAGTTACAACAGCGATATAGCGAAGCTCTGTGCGAAGCATACTAGATGATATCGCCCCAGGGTAACACATCAATACTGAGACTTTTGCTTCATGCGTAAAGACAGCTAGCTCTTCATAACACATATTATCAAATGCTTGATTTTTGACTACAAGAACACATGGCATAAGACTTGTGATATCTGTACGCAATTAGCGATCCAAACGGTCACAACGGTGTTTAAAGCGACACGTTGCACTAAGTGAACTAGATAATATCACCCCAGGGGAAGACAAAAGTATTGAGACTCTAGTTCCATACGAAATGCCCGCTAACCCCACAAGCATCGTTGAGGAGTCAAAAACACACATTACTTATTGCTGATTTGACGACAAGAACACAGACTTGCGATATCTGCACGCTATCAGCGTTCTGGATGGCATCATAAGTTCCTGCACCACAAAATGACGCACTGCCAAAATGACACAATTTTGGACCCTATAAATATATTCTGGCATGAGAATCTGCCTCTCCTTCCTCACAAAATGTACTAGAGCATTCTCTCTTTCCTTTCTTTAAATAAAAGGGAAGCATTACAGCATCAATAAGATTTGCCATTTTATATGTAATCATTCATGAATGTTTATTTTAAAAACTTGTTAAACACAGCTACAGCATTTAAAGAGTTGCCATTTCTTCAGTATGCTTTGTAAAATTATAGGATTGCCACATATCTCGTCTGATGAAAAAGCATAACCTTTTTAACTATATATATCATGAATATCTTCTGATTTTTACTTTTTCAAGTGATCTTTCTCTAGCATCAACATTGTCAACATTATTAACCGCACTTAAGATAATTCACCTTTCTTTCTCTTTCTCTAGGTACTAGTGACCTTTTTCTTAGGGCATTTGCCCAGACAATCGAAATTGGCAAATATCCAATTTTCGCACAGTTCTTAGGTCCTGAAGAAAGCCCAACGACCCTTCATGGGCGAACACCGGGCTGAAACATGTCACCATAGTGCGGTGGACTCATAATTAGCCCATCGCTGCACTTAAAAATATTTTTTATATAGTTTTCCCATACACCAGACGGAATAAAAATAATATTGGCTAGTATGAGGATGACTTTTTAATGGAGCACCACACCTCACTTCTCACTCCCTTTTTGATCTCTGATCACTACTGGAAACCCAGTGGTTCCCTCCAGGTGGAGGAAGCATAAAGAGACCCGATGATGATGCTGTCACGCACATAATAAAGGTGGAGAATCAAGATATACCGCTGAACGATCTACCTGCATGAATGAGGGTTTTTTAAGTACTTCCTTCGAAGTACTAACGGATAAAACATAACGAACCCTGGTGACAGGTACAAGTGATCCATTCTCCCCAATTTGATTTTTTAAAATACATCTAACTACTATGACATATATAAACAAACTAGGGGGAAGCAGGTCTGGGCGAATATCAGAAATTGTGAAGGAAATATGGAACGTTTGTCTAGAACACAACATATGTTTGCCAGAGAAGGAGAATGTGGCATCAGTTTGGAATAGTCGTCATTTGTTGGATTACAGTGACTGGAAATTGAAAAGGGAAGGGTTTTCAGGGAATATAGAATTATTTGGGACCTATGGAAGTTGATCTATTTGCATCCCATTTGACATTTCAGTTAGAGAAGTATATCGTAGGCACCCAGCAGCCTCGTTATTGGATGCAACGGATTGAGTGGCTATGCTTTCCCTTCTTTCACAATGACTCAGAGAGGGTTAGTACATTTTAGAAGGCAGCATCACCATATAGTTCTAGTGACCACCTTTTGGGCAACTCAGGCATGGTTTTCTTCAATTTTAGGAACTGATAGTGGGAATTCCATTCCTACTACCTCCTTGCGGAGATTTGTTAGTAGGAGTAGAAGGAGAAGAGCATCTGTTAATAGAGTCAGCAGTGCTCAGCTCTCTAGTCTGGAAAGTTTCAGGATTTCTGGAAAATTGACAGATCTGTCTGGAGAAGGTTTGTGTAAGAAATCTGAGTAATAATTTAGGGGAGTGAGAACACAGCTCAAATAGTAATCACAATCCTTGTCAAGGGGATCCACTAAAATCACTAAATAAGCAAGTGCTAATCCCTCTGTTAGCCGGGCACAAAGCAGCCAGGGGTAATTTATATAGTACTCAAACAGTAATAAGAGAAAAAAAACACCAGGAAAATCTCAATTTAGAAAACTAGAGAATCTTTTAATAAACAAAATTACACCAAAACAAAACAAATCTAATAAGTAGAACCGGAGATATGGATTCTTAAAGTTTGAATTAAATATAGTGCCAAAAAGTGCAAAGTGCCAACTACAATTACCTAGTCATACTAAACCAGATCAGAGTCAAATGTTAAGGCCAGCTGCGATGAAGTGAGGGTTGGGTGCAGGAATTAGATTCATCCCGGTGGAAAATGTACATTCTAACTTAAAATGGAGGAAAACTGATCATCGATGAATCGTCAGCAAGGCAAGCTGCAAACAGGATATGAAGTGGGACTTGGCAACATCAGGGTCCCAGTGCAGTCAACGAAGGAGAGAAAACTCTGAGCAGGGGAAGTCCGGAGTCTTTTATCAGGAAGTCTCACCATCGATCGGAAGCCGTTTGGTGACTGTCCCAATGAAGCCCTCTGTATTCAGTTTTAGAAACCTTTCCAAAAAGCAGATCTCTTTCAGAGGGTTAAACCAGCAAGCAGAGGCAGACCAGTGATTCACCGTTGACGGCTGCGACTTTGACAGTAATCCTGATCTCCAACGTTTCTCTTTGCAGAAAGTTTGCAAAAAGTTTCTAAATGCCACTTCTTGAGGTTTGGGGAAAGAATGAGTACATTCTAACACCAACCAAGGGTCCAGGACCTGGAGGGCCCCACCTGAGGGTTAGGACTCTGTAGTGATGCAGCATAAGCATAAACTGGATATTTAAAGAGTCTTTATTTCAATAAGTTACCTCCAGCTTCTTCCAGCTCTACCTGAATACTGACTCTCCTTTTCATAACACAAACTCCCACTATATTCTACATTCCATCCCAGCTTTACATAGCTAACATTCTATTCTCCCTACATATCTCCTTTACACAAAAAATTATTTACATTCTTCCTGTTACCTAAACTAAACAATTCCCATTATTCCCCAAAAAATCTAATAAAATGTATAGAGAAAATAATATACCATTATCATCAATAAAGTATATAACATGTCATAAAAGTCATCATGTGTCACATGCCAAGCTACTCAGATAACTCACAAGCTTACAGACACTTCCTAGACTCCATACTGATCCATACTCCAATATCACCACACTTCGTCTAACCTTCCTCACTTTGCATGGTTGTGAAAACTTACTATCCCCCTTTTGACCATCTCTCCTTTCTTCATCACAACCCAGTCACCAACCTCCACCTTCACATTCTTTGCTTCTTCTTGACATTGTACTATATCTTGGTTTCTTGCTGGTTTAAAGTAACGCCATCCTTGATTGCATCATGATCAACCCACACACAATCCTTACTCTTCAAATGTGCAGGAATTTCCTTCCTTCCAGGATCTCTTACCATCAGAGATACAAAAAATGACAATCCTATCACTGAATGAGATGTTATCCTATATGCCCAAATTAGTTTCTTTAGTTCTTCCATCCAACGTATTCCATTGGCCAAAGACAATTGGATATTCTCCATAACCAAACGTTTACTCCTTTCCACTAAACCATTAGCCTGAGGTTTGAATAAGGCCACCCTTGTGTGTACAATTCCCATCTTAGATAAAAGTCTGTCATACATCTCGAAACAAAGTGCTCCCCATTAACAGAAATAAAAGTTTTAGGAATACCTTCATCCGTGAAGACTTCTTCTAAGGAACCTAATCCCATTCACAGTGTTGATCTGATCCAAAGTCTTCATGAGAAACCATTTGGGTGCCGATTTCGATCCGTTAAAAAAATTTACCGTCCGACTCGTATCCGTATTTTTTTACGTACGAATCGTACAAGTACCGTACAAACTGCGAAGTACGATTCGCACGTGAAAAATACATACGAATTGCGTCGGGAAAATGGTCCGAGAGGGAGCCGTACATTTTTACATCCGAATAGCGTTGGGAAAAGTGTCCGATAGGGAGCCGGACATTTTTACGTGCAAATCGTAAAACAGAAGTCCGAGCGCACAAGTACGATCTGTACCGCCCATCCGAATACACGACTGCATGTAAAAGGCCCCGTACGGAGCGAACGCTGTAGCCTACATGTCCACGGGTAAACTTGTGCCCGAATACGAGTCGTACACCCCCCTCACCCCGCACATGTCAGCACCGTACCCCCGTATGTCAGCACCGTACCCCCCCTCCGCACCGTACCTCAACACCGTAGCACAGCCCCGCACCTGTACGCATCGTACCCCAACACCGTAGCCCAGCCCCATACCTGTACGCACCGTACCCCAACACCGTAGCCCAGCCCGTACCTGTACGCACCGTACCCCAAAACCGTAGCCCAGCCCCGTACCTGTACGCACCGTACCCCAACACTGTAGCACAGCCCGCACCTGTACGCACCGTACCCCAACACCGTAGCCCAGCCCCGTACCTGTACGCACCGTACCCCAACACCCTAGCACAGCCCGCACCTGTACGTGCCACACCCCAACACCGTAGCACAGCCCGCACCTGTACGCGCCGCACCCCAACACCGTAGCACAGCCCCGCACCTGTATGCACCGTACCCCAACACCGTAGCCTAGCCCCGTACCTGTACGCACCGTACCCCAACACCGTAGCACAGCCCGCACCTGTACGCGCCGCACCCCAACACCGTAGCACAGCCCGCACCTGTACGCGCCGCACCCCAACACCGTAGCACAGCCCCGCACCTGTACGCACCGTACCCCAACACCGTAGCACAGGCCGCACCTGTACGCGCCGCACCCCAACACCATAGCACAGCCCGCACCTGTACGCGCCGCACCCAACACCGTAGCACAGCCCGCACCTGTATGCACCGCACCCCAACACCGTAGCACAGCCCGCACCTGTACGTGCCGCACCCCAACATAGTAGCACAGCCCCGCACCTGTACGCACCGTACCCCAACACCGTACCCCAGCACCCTCACCCAGCATCGCGTATGTACGGACCATACCTACGCGAAAAAGACTCGTACAGAACCAGGACACTGTAAAACAGCACAAGGAGGGTCAATTCGACTCGCACAACACCACAAAACACGTCAACATGACAAAATACATCTCTATGACTGACCTGCCACATCCAAACAGCCAAACAGAGGACCAAATCACAACCACCTCTTATAACACACCCACCACAAATTCAAACACAGCCACACCCACAAATGGACCAATAAAAAGGGCCCACACACACAACCCATGAGCCATTGCAACAGACCCACTGCTCACAGACACCACAGACAAACAACTGCACCTTACTCACACCTTAACTACACCTTCACTTACACACCTTCACATAACCTCCTTCACAAACACCCCTTCTTTACCTTCACACACACACCGTCACATTCACACCCACACACCCAAAACCATCCACACCCACACCCCACACCATGCCCACTGACAAGAATCCAAAGTTCACTACGGCAGAGCTGGAGCTCCTTGTCAACGAAGTCATCAGAGTCGAGCCACAGCTGTTTGGAACATCGGTCAGATAGACCAGCATAGCCCAAAAAACCAGCCTGTGGCACAGGATCGTCGATAAGGTGAATGCTGTTGCGCCCATCTGAAGGACCAGGCATGAATGCCAAGCCAGGTGGTACGATCTGCGCAGGGCAGTCAAGAGGAAAATGAACGAGGAATACGCCCAGAGTAACATCACTGGAGGAGGGCTGCCCCGCAGACCCGTACATTACCATCCCTGGGAGGAGAACGTGATGGCCATGCTTCCGCCGGTGGGAGTACACGGAGTCGAAGGAGTCGCAGAGCCTGGTGAGTGCACAAACAACTCACGTAACATGGTGGGAATGGCATCCACACCCCAACTACAACAAATGCACTACCTACCCCCAAGCCCTCACCGCACACAACCACACCCTAAAAACCACGGTCATGCCACTAACGTCTCCATGCCCCATTCACAAATAAAGGCAATGCCATGTCCCAGGCCACACCAACCACAAACCCAAGACTGGATGTCCGGGATGCTGGGAGGGTGGGGCTCACACAACACATTGTGCAACTCAGAATCAGACACCAATGCCCACAGCCCATATGGCCTAGGTACATACCCATGCACCATGCCCAATGCACAGGGACTGGCAAAGTAATGACAAGGTAGCTGACACTTGGCCCTGCTGTAGGCAGCACAATGCCCCCCTGTGATCACTGTACACTCTAACAACAACTCCACTAGCTCACATACCCAGCACAGGAACTCACACACACTGTCATGCCAGCATGCACCATGAGGGGACAGACACATCACCTGGGAGACCCAATGACAAATCACACTACACACAACAGCAGGCCTGGTCACACACCCCCCCTCACACAAGCACACACACGAATTTACCCACTCTCACAATGGACATGACACAACAAGACCAATCCATAGCCAAATAAGCATCCCAGCCAAAAATCTACTGGCAAACACTCAGGAGCACATACCAATCTGTCCCCCGCAACATTCCCATCCCCAAGTGTACATTGAGAGGAATGCTAGGCACATCCAACCACCTGGAGGAACTGTGACTACTCGAATATGTATGAAACATGGATATGGCATGAAACAGCATTAACATTGTCTCTCTCTCACACACAGGGCAACGTCATCGACCTCCCCCCAACAATGGGGGGAACAATCACAGTCCCAGGCTCAGCGTGAAGATGATCCCACCGGCAGCGACGACTCTCACCACTCCGTGGATGACCCCGACCAACCTGGCCCCTCTGGTGCCCAAGCCCCTGCAGTACCTGCATCAGGTATATCTGTGCCAACCCCCACCCCCATTCCTGCCACATCCCAGGAGACACCCAGGAGCCCTGCTCGCACCGAACAACACAGCTAGTCTGACCAGGAGGGACAAGGTTCTCCGGGCACCCAGGAGGAGGCAGACGACCACGCTAATGCCATCCCTCAGGGGTCCCATAGACCCGATGTGCCCACAATGGCAGGCCCGGCTCGTGTGGGCAGGGGTGGTGGGAGTGGAGGCAGGCGGAGGCGAGAACCTGACCAGCCAGCTGAGGGAACCGGTATGGCACACATGCGCCACATCCTGGACACATACCGGCGTGACACCAGGGGCATCAGCCAGGTTGTGTCGAGCCTCACAGACATCAAGGGGACCCTCGACGAGATGAAGAACCTGCAGGCCGAGCAACATGCCAGTCAACAACGGTAACCCAGCTTACGCTTGTGACTAGGCAATTGGCGCTTTAATTTCTTGAACCTGTGCTTGCATTGGAATTTTAAAGCTTCCCGTTTTGCTGTATTTTATTTGTTTTTTCTTTGGATTATTCCCTGCTTTTAATTCCCGCATCCACATACTTGCACCTTAAAACTAACAGACTCACCGCGGTTTCAGCGGGTCCCCAGTCCGGTAGAATCGGACACCCAGCGCCATCTTGGGGGTAGGAAGGGACGGATAGCGGGCGCCATCTTGTGTAGCGGTCTAGCAGTTAGGCTGACACGCTAGATGTTTATTTAAGGCGACGAGGCAGTCGGGGGAGCCCTGACACGGTAATCCAGCTTACGCTTGTGACTAGGCAATCGGCGCTTTAATTTCTTGAACCTGTGCTTGCATTGGAATTTTAAAGCATCCCGTTTTGCTGTATTTTATTTGTTAGGCTGATGCGCTAGACCTCTATTTAAGGCAACTATGCAGGCGCGCAGCGTAAGCGCGCAGCGTGCGCGCCGTAATCGCGCCGGAGTCGCGCCAGGGTCCAGCCCGTCTGCGCCCGTCCGCGCTAAGGACGGGCTGGAGGACGGGCAAGGCGAGAAGACAGCTGGACATAAAGATGTCAGTAATGTAAGCTATTCGTATACGTATTATGATTTAGCGGCTTTCAGACCCCCACGATTATATTGTCATCACTCTTGCCCTCCGGAGGCCTTCCTGGACTCCCCGGGTTGTAGTTGTTACTTGCCAATATGTACGTCGCCGTCAAAATGTGCGTTTTCCTGTAGCCCTTCTATTAAGTCTAATGCACCTCTTAACATCAGGACTGAGAGTGGTTTCCTTATTAATGTCAGATCATTGGTGAAAAATAATATAGCCTTTAGCGAGTTTGTGATGGTTAGAAAGCCCTCTTGGGTTTTCCTAACAGAAACTTGGGACTCTGATTCCTCCGGTCCGGATTTGGTTGATGCCATTCCTGATGGCTAATTGCTTGTTAGAATGGACCGTGTGGGACGTAGAGGAGGAGGGCTGGGGATTCTTCACCAAACGTCTCATTCTTGTCGTACTACTAACCTATCTGCCCCCTCAGATCCTTTCCAGGCCCTACATTTTGTAATAACCTCCCCTCTCGCTGCTCCTTTTGCGGGCATTTTGATTTATAGACCGCTAGGACCTAGAACTTAGTTCAGTCAGAACTTGCTTAATCTTTTAGAACCTTATTTTGGATGTGAGCATCTGACGGTCCTGGGGGATTTAAATTTTCACCTGGATAACCTTGACTCCAGGGAGACTTTATCCCTCCTGGACTCGCTGTCCGCATGTGGCTTTAAGCAATTGGTCAAAAACCCCACTCATCAGGCAGGTCACATCCTGGATGGGGTATTTTCTAATGACTCTAGGATATCAATTGACCGGCCAATTTCATTGGTCTGGTCTGATCATTTGGCTGTCCCACTGGAGTTTCAGGCTTCTCCTGCTAATATTAGACCCAGTGTTCCTAGTAGAAAAGAACTTAAACGAAATTATATGATGATTTCCAACGAGACCCTGGCTCCTCTAATCCTTGATAGTAAGACCGCCACAGTGAAGGACATCAGCATGGCGGCTCGTGAATTTACCTCCTCCATTGCCAGGGCTGTTGATCTGTTGGCCCCTGTCTCCCTACGTTACTCTGCTAGGAAGAGGCCTTCGGCCCCCTGGTTTTCTGACTCTCTGAGACGCCTGAGGCAGGGCTGCAGGAAGCAGGAGAGGCTGTGGAGGGCGAGTTGGGACAATCAATAGAGGAAAAAGCATAAACTTTTTTTGAAAAGGTATTAGGCCGAGGTAATTAAAGAAAAGCAGGACTACTTTTCTAAGCTAACTTCTGCTCTTTCCTCTCCCAGAGATCTTTTTAGAATTGTCGATTCTCTGTGCACCTTGCAAATGCCCGACCCTATTGTCAGCTCCCAAGACTTCTGTGATAGGATCGCCCAGTTTTTCCATGCTAAAATAGCTGATATTTATTCTGCTCTGGAACTGCAAAGGGTTTCTCTGCCTCCCCCTATCACTCTTGCCATATCCCCCCTAGGAAATGAAAACTGGACCCCTATGGCGAGCCTGTCCAACTTTCCCCTGCTTTCCTTATGCCAGCTTGACATGCTGCTGAGTAAGACCAGGTCGGGGTCCCCTTTGGACCCTTGCCCTCTTAAAGTCCTTAAGGACTGCATGAAGACCTTATTGCCCCCTCTTTTGGATATCATGAACAGGGCAATACAGGAAGGTGTATATCCCACCGTGTGGAAGAGTGCTGTGGTTAAGCCTATTCTAAAAAAGCCAATGTTGGACCCTGAAATTCTTAAGAATTTTCGACCCATCTCATTGCTCCCAGCACCAGCTAAGATGCTGGAGACTTATTTAAATGAACATCTGACGGCTTTTTTGGATTCCTCGGGTCTCCTGGATCAGTCCCAACATGGTTTTCGGAGGTTTCATAGCACGGAGTCGGCTCTTACAGTCGTGTTAAATAACATCCGTAAGGAGGTCGATCTTGGCTATACTACTCTTCTGGTCCTGTTAGACCTGACAGCAGCCTTTGACACCCTATCCCCCTTGACTTTAACATCTCGTCTTAGGGAGATAGGGGTGGAAGGCACGGCCTTGAGTCACCTGGCCTCCTTCCTTGATCAGAGGGAACAGAGGGTCAAACTGGGCGAATTTCTATCTCCATCCCTGCCTGTTCAATGTGGGGTCCCACAGGGGTCGGCTCTTAGTCCGACCCTTTTTAATATCTACGTTGCCCCACTTGCCAAGTTAATAAGATCTTTCGGGATGGAGGTGGTTTCCTACGCCGCTGACACCCAGATCATGGTGTCCCTCTCACACTCTGGCAATTCCTCTGCTCTCAGCTTCAGGAACTGCATGGAGGCAGTTTCTCAATGGATGATCTTTAATTCACTGAAGCTGAACGGTGAAAAAATGGAGGTTCTTGTCTTCGGTGGTAAGAGTGACATCTGGTCCGCTGAGTGGTGGCCTCCCACTCTGGGAATGTGTCCCATCCCCACAGACTCAGCTCGCAATCTGGGAGTTTTGATTGATCCCTCTCTTTCTATGAATCAACAGGTAAACAGGACGGTTGCTACCTGTTGGGGCATCATTAAAATTCTGAGGAAAATAAAACACTACCTTGCCCCTCAGGCTCGCAAACAAATTGTGGTTGCCTTGGTTGCCTCGCGGCTCGACTATTGTAATGCCCTCTACGCTGGTATAGACAAGGGTCTTGTGCATCGGCTGCAAACCGTTCAGAATGCGGCTGCCAAATTTGTGCTTGATGCCCCGAGGCTTTCCTCGGCTACAGCTGTTAGGAAGAGACTGCACTGGCTTCCTATCTCTGCCAGGATTACTTTTAAGATCCTTTGCCTGACGTACGGGGCGCTTTCTGGCCTGGGAGCTGGAGGGGTCAAGGACCTTTTAGTACCCTATATCCCTTGTAGAAATCTCCGCTCTTTAGGAAAGAGCCTGCTATCTGTGCCTCGATGTAGGAGAGCTAGGTGGGGAGGAAGGTCTTTCTCCTTTTTAGCCCCTAAATTGTGGAATGCACTGCCTATGGAAATTAAAGCTCAACTCTCTGTCCCTCTCTTTAGGAAGGCATTAAAGACTTGGCTTTTTGTCAAGGCATATCCGTGAATCTGGCGTTGTGTCTTTTTCTGATTTTATTGCTTAGGCGCCTTGATGCCTTTGGGCTTAGTTTGCGCGTTATAAATTTTCATTCATTCATTCAACAACAACACCAAGGACGGATGGAGGCAAGACTGGCTGAGCTCCTGGCGGTGCAAATGGACATGAGCCGTTCACTCCGTCGGATTGCCGACAACATGGGCAACCCTCCCTGTGACACCAGGCGAAGACCAGCACCAGCCACAGGGAGGGAGGAGGAGGAGGAGGATTTGTCCGACGGAGCATCACAGACATCGTCAAGGCCTGCATCTGAGGGTCCCCGGAGGAAGGTGGGTCGTCCACGGAAAAGACCGTGAGAGTCAGCGGACCATCCACATCTCCCAGGTCACCTGGCCTGGCACCTGGCCCTCTGGCGCAACAGCACCACCTCACCCAATGACATTCTCTGCCACATGGACTTGCTGGTCACAGTCTGACCAATGATGACCAACACTGTGGTCTGGACTCTGATGACTCCAACTGACAAGGATGCCATCTCCCCCTGTGAACTTTGGATTCTATGCACCCGTTAGAGCACCTTACTTCATCCACCAAAAGACTTACCCCACCAAAAATAAATACTTAATTTTGTCATGAGATGTTGCTGTCATTTGGCATTATTCACCAACATATGTGTGCGTAAATGTCAAACTATGCCTGAGTGTTGAACTAACTCCACACATCCATACCCTGGGATCGGAGTCTGGTACAGGACACACATGGGTCACAATGTATCATTCAATGCAGACATGGAGCACAATACTCACCTGTGATGGCCTCAAGCTGCTGAGGGGGTGCTAGGGAAACTGTGAGGACACACCTATTTGGAAGAGTAACATTAAGGCGTAGAGGTCCTGCCTCATTTGGAGGTTCCCGGGGAGGGAGTCCCAGGTATGTGTTCCCAGGTGGGAGAACTATGTCCTGCATGCAGGAGTACGATGGAGCAGAAGAATGGTGGCTAGGTCAAGGTTGGATGCACGGAGATGGCACTACGGGGTCTCGGATGACAGTGGTACAAGGTTGGTTTTGGGTCAGGGTTGTGGCCTGCCTCCTGAGTGTGGGTGAGGAGTCTGAAGGTCATCCTGCAGCACACAGTGATCCATTGCAGCTATCTCTGCTGGACGGTGATGTGGCTGGGATGCGGGATGTTGACGCTGAGGTGTGCAGATGCAGCCTGGATGTGGACAAGTGTCCCTGGATTTTGGATGTGGCTGCTCCGTAGAGGGCAGGGCAGTATTTGACACGGATGTTGTCGTGGACCTGGGGGATGGTCCGTCTTACCTTGGAGTGGATCTATCTGGAGATCATGTGCATAATGCTGAGGGTGTTGCAGTGTGAGGTACAGATGCTGGTGATTACCATGGCAAATTAGAGCAAGCAATCCATGATGCACAACATCTTGTGTGCGTGGACACTGGGTGCCTGTGCGGGGCTTCTGTGGGTGGGACACAAGCAGTTGAGCCAGCTGTAAGGGGACAATCCTCAGATGTTGACCTCAGTCCTGTACAAGTCCAGCCTCAGGTGGCTGCTGTTCTGCCATTCATCTATGGATCCCATGCAATCTTGAATATTGGAACTGGAAATGTCTGCGTCCTTGGGGAGGGTGAGGAGCGCCTGGCTGTCAATGGCATACGAGTTGATGGTGAGGGCATGTGCGCATGTGATGGTGGATAGGGGGGTCCTGGACACATTGTAGATTGACACGCTGAAAGATGATACCTGTGCCATGTGCCTCACGACAAAAGCATACTACATGTAGAAGCCTTGAGTCCCACTCCCATGGCCTTGCAGGGGTACAGATCCGGTGGAGAGTAGGAGGGACATGACCTGGTGGGTGTGACAGGTCCTGGAAGGCATGGCAGCGCTGTGTAGGCAGTCGGAGTTGCACACTCATCATGCAAAGGTGTTGTGTGTGCGCTCAGTGCATGCCTGAGAGCAGGCGGGAGATGTGTGGATGGACCTTGCTTGGAGGGTGGCTGCAACATCACACTGTAGTGTGATGTGGGTCATGCAAGGACCTGAGGGTCGTGCAATGTGCACATTGCTTGTGCAGACGGTCCAGCCTATGGTACCGCGTGGCCGCAACTGTGGCACAGACAAGCGGAAGACAGCCAAATGAATGTGTTGAGGGAGGAAGGGAGGAGCACCTTTGATGTGTGTGTGTTGCCAAATCTGGAAACTACGTGTGCCCTTGCTGCAGTGGCTGCAACAGCAGGCGGCATGTCCTGGGAATTATGCCACAATAGCCACACAAAGACTAGGATGTCAGAAAGGACTACTGCAACAGGTGTATGTCAAGGGAAGAGTTACCGGTTTGCAATGGCACACACAGAGACAAAGGATGCACAATCACCAAAGATGACTGACACCGGATCATGAAACTGAAGGCCGAGCTGCGCACAGGAAACACACCCCAGAAGGTGTTGACGGCCCGTGAGGGGGACTAACATGCCAAAACACATACACAGCCATGGACATCATGCACAATAGAGAATCAAATACATGAAGAACAGCATGCAGGTTGTTAATCTACACATAGACTCATATGCACAATCCTTGACAACCATGCCAGAGATGCCGCATGCACAGTGTCAAGAGACCTGCATTGACAGAGATGAGGCACCTTGGAGGCTGAGGAACACCTTTATTACTCATGCTCACACCTATGCAAAAGCATCAACATTAACAGACTCACAGGTCTATTGGATTAACATGTGGGACCTACACCGGACACCCCCTTTGCACCACAGATGCTGTAAATCCATTGTACTGGCACACAAGTGAAGGGGTTGAGCCAAACATCCCCTGCTGCACATGGAGAGGCTGCAATTCCCCATTGAGCATCATATGGGGATGTCCCGCAATATGTCCACCCGTAGCCTCCCGTATGTTTCAGAGGGAAGTTGTACACACATTGATGCCTTCATCACAAACCACAATCCCATAACAGATGACTGTCACGAAGTGTGACTATCAATTCATGTGAGTCATGCCACATGTCATGTGCCCCATGGTGAGTCGACATGTATGCATAGTAACATAACCTGCACAGGAGCAGTGCCCACACATTACAAACAACTACCACGCCCAAAAAGCCTTGCTGCAAACCTTACCCAAAGGAGAATTTTCACCATGTCCGTGCATGTAACGCTGATTCAGCACACGTTGCATTACTCATGAGGAATAGCAGGAGCACAACAATACCACGAGCAGACAGCATGCGTAACTACCTGGTGATGAGAGACACACAAGAAGTCAGGAAAGACATAGTCATCCGCATGCATGGTCATGTACTCTACATGAAAAAGGTTGACACCATGCAAGTTGTCAATTGAGTGTGTCAGCTAAAATGGTTGGAATTACATCAGCACTCGAGTGACACATCAGCACACACCTCAAAGTCACTTAGCATCCAGTCAGCTGGACACACACATTGCAACACATGCCACACAAGGCTCAAAGCGTGCACACTCAGACCCAGGGACTCACCATTATGAGAAGAAGTTGCGTATGAGCTGACTCCGGATGTCCTCCTCCTCCTCCTCCTCCTCACTTGCCTCGTGACCAAGGCCGTCATCCTCCACGGGTGGATGTTCCTGCTCATCGGGATCCAGGATGAGTGGCACAGCTTTCTCCACTGCCATGTTGTGCAGCATGCAGCACACGAGGAAGATTTTGCAGACCTTCACCGGTGCATATGGGAGGGACCCGCCGGTCTTGTGGAGGCACCGGAATCGGCTCTTCAGGAGGCCAAACGTCCTCTCAATCACTCGCCTGGTCTGCCCATGGGCATTGTTGTAACGGTGATCTGCAGCTGTTCTCGGGTTGCGGAGAGGCGTCACCAGCCATGGCATATTGGGATAGCCAGAGTCCCCTACATGGAAACATCATGTAAAGAAGTGGGTCAGGAGATGCCGTCACATACTAAGATACCGCTGAATACTGGACAAACAGAGTCTACTCACCAACAAGACATGCTCGTTTGTTGTGCAGCTGCAGCATCATTTCTGGCACCCTGCTACGCCTCATGATGTAGGCATCGTGTGCTGACCCTGGAAAACGTGCACAGACATGGGAAATCACCATGTTAGCAAGACACACCACAAGGGCATTAATGGAGTGGTAATGTTTACGGTTACGGAAGGCTACCTCCTGTGCCTGTGGTGGTACCAAAGCCACATGTGTCCCATCAATGGACCCAATTACATGGGGCATCCCTCCCAGGGCATAGAACTCACCCTTGATACCTGTCAACTGCTCACGAGTTGGAAAATGGATGAATTCATCCAGGTGCTCCAACATGGCTTCTAAAACATCATGCAGGACACGGCTGAACATGGTCTGAGACATGCCACCCACATCAGCTATGGTCAATTTGAACGTACCGGTGGCAAAGAAATGTAGGGCTGACATCACCTTCATCTTGGGGGTCAGCGCAGTCGGATAACTGTGTCGCGGTTGGAGGTGTGGTGCCAGCCTGTTTGTCAGGTCCACAATTAACCGTTGAGGGAATCGGTAGCGGCGTATGCAGTCACGTTCCCTCATGGCAGCCAAGTCTGGCATTGGTCGGGGGAGAGGCGGTGCCCTGCAGAAAATTGGAAGGAATAACGAAGATTGAGTACATTACTACACCAATGTCAATGAACTGAGCACATGTTCAACAGCTAATACACATATGCCACATACAGAGTCTGGTCTGTGCAATACATCCTGCACACGTATGCCAGCCAGGTGATACTCCTACCAAGAGCCAGCTACAAACATGGATTGTCAAGGTCTACATGACATGCCATGAAAGTAGCTGTGGGCCAGTGTGAGTGAACAGCCAGACACATTACAGGAGCGACATACATCCACATATGTGCATTTGAAGGATGTCATCTCATACAGACAGCTGCCGGCAAGCTAGACGCACAAGTCACATGTCATGGAAAAAGGACAGACCACACACCTTGCCATGAAGGGGTACATGTCAAATATGATCACACAGACATTGAGACTACGCAGATATGTCCTAAGCTCGCAAATCCCTGTTAGATGCATACAGACACACATCACGTGTTATTCCACATGTGTCCTGGTGTGCGTAATAGTGTGACATGGGCATCTACACACAGACACATGTTGGATGCAGCTACAGCAGATGCCGTTGACGGAACACCAACAGCAAGATCATGGGAACACATGACACACACATGACATAGTCACATCGTGGCATGCTGGTAGTGAGATGTTAGGTGTCATCATCCGTGTACCTGGCATCAGGGGACATTTGCGGGTGTTGGGGACTGTGCCGTGCCAGTGATGCAGTGCTTGACAAGTTTGAAATACATGCACACATGTAAAAGGTGTGATGGGGAAGTGCGCCACATGGTGCTCCATCACACATGACATGTGTACACAGGTCATCACACAACTATTGGGTTAAAACATGAGGAGACATGTACCAGCTCACTGCCTGACACACCTAGGCCCTACACATGATGCACTGCACTGACAATGACTTGATGTCCATCCTTGTGCGAGTCATACACCTCCATTCCTTTCCTGTGCGCCTCCTATCACCAGTGTAAGCTGTGAAACGCGCCATACACACGCTCTGAGGGCGTGTGTACGGTCGTATCACAATATGGGGTTTGGGTAGGAGTACGCGTGTGTGCAAGGACCGTACACACGTAAGTGTACACACTGGTCCTATCCCCATGCTAGTGTTGGCGTAGGCATACGCCATAGAGATACGGCTCATGCCCGCGTATGTATAGCCCGTGGCACTATGGCGTACGCCTACGCCAACACTACCATAGTGCTACGGGTCCTACACACGCGGGTACGGCCCGTAGCACTAGGGTAGTGTTGGCGTAGGCGTACGCCATAGAGATACGGGCCGTATATACGCGGGTGCGAGCCGTATCTCTATGGCGTACGCCTACGCCAACACTACCATAGTGCTACGGGCCGTACCCGCGTGTGTAGGGCCCGTCTGTCTCAATCACATTGTCTCAGGTAGGAGGGGGTTTGTGCGGGCAAGGCCTACATGTCCAAAGCTTATGTCTCCTTGCCAGGTCTGGCCTGTGTGTGATGATAGTCGGAACAGACACTCAACAAGTATTGACCCAGTCATGTTGTGCAGGGTTTAATGTTTGTGCTTTGCAGCATGTGTCAAAAGTTCGACTGTCCACAGACACAAGCTTCTCTGTATAATTCGATATCAAGTTCTTTGCTGTTGTGTCATGCTCTCCATTGTATCAAAGTGGCATGGTGGGTCAACCAACTGTGTAGTGCAGGGCCTACATATGTGAATAGTATTGTAGATGTTACTCATGATGCTTTTCATGCTATGCACTGTGACCTATGTAGTTTGGACTCATGTGTCATATGTATACAGGTGTCTGATTATTTCCTGTCTCTTCACCTTGCCCACAGCATCGTCGGGGACACCGTGGAAGACACCGGCACGGATGTGGAGGAGGGATCCAGCACCGGTGCCACCAGTGCTGGGGAGTCTGGCGCAGCAAGTGGCACGGAGGGCGAGGGGAGTCAGGCGGAGGACCTGTCCAGTCCCAACACCGACTATGACGCTGACGGGTCCGAGGCTGAGCTCCCAGAGGGGGCGGAGGCTGCTCCCACAGCTGAAAGCAGCAGTACATCTCTCGCTGCCCCCTCCATTCCCATCACCGCCCTCCCACTTGCTTGGGTCCCTTCTGTCCGTGCTAGGCGACCACATGTCTCCTTCGTGCCAGGCACCGCACCCCCTGCCCCTGTCTCCCCTGCTGCCGTCAATGCCGAGTCTGTGGACATCCTGTGGCAGTTGCAGGTTGGTCAGACATCGCTGCGTAATGTCCTCCATGGCCACACCAGACTGCTGACACAGATGGTGTCGTACATGGAGGGCATGTCATCAGCGATGTCTGACCAACGGATGTTGCTGAGGTCCATGGACTTGTCACTGACGGCAGCAGTGGATCTCCTGCAGCGCTCCGTCCCCCCCTACCCCTGCCCCATCCACACTTCCCACTCCCATGCCTGTCCCAAGCACACCCAGACATCCCCATGCACGCACCCCACCAGACACAGGCAGCACACCAACAGGGAAGGCCAAGCGCACACCTCCAGTCACGCACACACAGGGGGAAGTAGGCACACCCACTGGGTTGGGGGGCAAACGGCAGCCACGCAGCCACAGTGGGAGTCCGCAGTCCTCACGGCCCACTTCCTCCAAAACCACTCCCCTTAGCTCCCCTGCCCAACAGTCGGACAAAGAGTCCTTCATGGCCAGTCTGTCCCTCAGCCCCAGTGTGACACCACCCCACAAGCGGTCGAGGAAGTCCCCAGGCAGGGGAGTTGAGTCCCCCCCCGTCCACACCCTCCCCCAGTAGCGCTGCAACCCATCCCTCTGACCCCCCCCTCCTTGGGGCCTGTGGTTCCTTCGGGTGCAGGGAAGACGCTGGCAGACCTTGCAACCGTGTGCAGCGCCATCCTAACCACCACCTTTGGCTCTGCCCCTCC
The DNA here is from genome assembly GCF_964204655.1 of Triturus cristatus. NCBI lineage: Eukaryota > Metazoa > Chordata > Amphibia > Caudata > Salamandridae > Triturus > Triturus cristatus. Next base: position 554,690,039 of record NC_140584.1, read on the forward strand.
CCCTGTGGTGGAGTCATCCGTCCCTGCACCCACAACACCTACCCTTGCCCCTCCTGTCCCTTCGGTGCCTGGTCCTTCCCCCCCACATGATGCCCCCCCCCCCTGTGGATGGAAAGGAACTCTGAACTGTGCAGGCAAGCTAGGGGAGACGCGTCCCAATGTGTCCCCCCCGGAATTCGCATATGGACTGGCCTATGGGCCTTGTATATAGTGTACATTTCAAATCCACTCTTTTTTATGCTGAATAAAGCATTTTGTTTTTCATTTGCACACGAATGCTTTTCTGGTATTGCTGTTGGTGCTGCTGCTCCCTGAGTTGGGGTGGTGATAATGTGTTAGGTGTCTGGGAAATGTTGTAGTGTGCTGCTCATGGGGAGGACCCTGGTATCTGCGTGCCATCACAAGGTCTCTGCAAATAATCTTTGGTCATGTAATCTCTTACTGTATGGTGACATTGTCCCAAGGAGTGTTCCTTCCTCTGTGGCACCTGACTTCTTCCATGCAGGGTGTTTCCCAATTGTTGTGCTGACCTGTGTCTACATTTCCTTGCTGTCTGAGGGATCCCTTCAACTTTGCCCAGGCCTGCTCAGCAATGTCTCTGCCTGCATCGTCTGTGCCATCCTTGGTAGTCACTGTACTTGTGTATGGAGTATGTTGCCATGGCTTAATGTGGACATGGTTCCTTTTCCGCACTATGCATGTGTGTACTCCCAGCCTAGCACACATGTGTTACTTGTTCTGTAGGGTATTTGGGCACCTGACTGACAATTGTGGGCATTGTATCTGTGGGTACTCCACCCTTTTCCTTCCATGGGAGGCAACAACTTGTTGGCTGCCCCAGCACCTGTACATTCCTATCAGTCCTGGAATGTGGGTGACAGTGTGTGTTCCCTTAGGCTCTCTTAGTTTAGTGGGGTTTCACATGAGGATACAGTCTTGTTGCATGATCTCAGTGTGTGTATTGTGCTGCCACCGCCAGTGGTGGGTATGCATGTGTAATTTGTCATCACACCCACATGTGGTGTGTCATGCAGTGGGGGATGGACATCCATCCTCATGGGAGTGGGACACTGCTGTCAGTGATGTGTTGTCATGGCACTATCAACATAGTCGCACATCGTGGATGCCTTCATGCACCCATGGAGTTTTGCTAATGGGAGGATGATGTACACACCCCCATGTCTCTGTCCACTGCTGGGAGGCCTCTGCACGCACCCCTCATATGTCTGGGCACTGCTGGGAGTCCTCTGCACCCACCCCTCATATGTCTGGGCACTGCTGGGGGTCCTCTGCACTCACCCCTCATATGTCTGGTCACTGCTGGGGGTCCTCTGCACCCACTCCTCATATGTCTGGGCACTGCTGGGAGTGATAGGCACCCACCCCTCATATGTCTGGGCACTGCTGGGAGTCCTCTGCACCCACCCTTCATATGCCTGGACACTGCTGGGAGTCCTCTGCACCCACCCCTCATATGCCTGGGCACTGCTGAGAGTGATAGGCACCCACCCCTATGTCTCTGTCCACTGATGTGGATCATAGCACGACACCCACCCACCCGCCCACACGCTCTAAAGGCCTGGGTACGGGCCGTACCACCATTGTTGGGGTGCCGTTGGGGTACAGCCCGTACCCAGGCCTACAGAGTGTGGGTATGGGTCATACCATGCCTACCCCTACGTCACCCCAACAATGGTGGTACAGCCCGTACCCACATTCTGTAGGCCTGAGTACAGGCCGTACCCCTACGGCACCCCAACAATGGTGTTACGGCCCATACTCACGCTCTTCAGGCCTGGGTATGGGCCGTACCACCATTGTTGGTGTGATGTAGGGGTACGCGTGGTGCGACCCGTACCCAAGCTCTTCAGGCCTGGGTACGGGCCGTACCACCATTGTTGGTGTGACGTAGGGGTACGCGTGGTGCGACCCGTACCTACGCTCTTCAGGCCTGGGTATGGGCCGTACCACCATTGTTGGGGTGACGAAGGGGTACGCGTGGTGCGACCCGTTTCCACGCTCTTCAGGCCTGGGTACGGGCCGTACCTCCATTGTTGGGGTGACGTAGGGGTACGCGTGGTGCAACCCGTACCCACGCTCTTCAGGCCTGGGTACGGGCTGTACCACCATTGTTGGGGTGATGTAGGGGTACGTGTGGTGCGACCCGTACCCACGCTCTTCAGGCCTGGGTACAGGCCGTACCACCATTGTTGGGGTGCCGTAGGAGTACGGCCCATACCCAGGCCTACAGAACGTGGGTACGGGCCGTACCACCATTGTTGGGGTGACGTAGGAGTAGGCATGGTACGACCCGTACCCACGCTGTTCAGGCCTGGGTACGGGCCGTACCCCCAATGTTGGGGTGACGTAGGGGTAGGCGTGGTACGACCCGTACCCACGCTCTTAAGGCGTGGGTACGGTGCGTACCACAATTGTTGTGGTGACGGGACGCGTCCACTTCCGTTGTGGCGGGACGCAGGCCTTGGTGGACACGCCCCCCCTGAGTGACCAGTCCCTGGAGGTACGGTATGTACAGGGCATGTATACATTTTGCCTTGGGTGGGGGTTATGTTTCCTGCCCCTGCCCCCCACCTTTGCCCCTGGGTGTTGTTCTGACCTTCTGCGGCGTCTGCGTCGGTTCCTGTGCACCAGGTCGTAGGCTATGAGGGCCAGGATGACACGTAGGATGGGGTCCATAGCTGTCCGTCGCGCACAGGTGCTCCTTCCTCGCGTCCTCCTCAATTTCCCGGCAGTTTTTGGCTCCCGTAAAAAATGCTACGTGCGGAGTGACATAGGCACGAATCGTACTTGCTGGTTCGTAAAACGCTGCCTGACTCTGTCCGGACGTCACGTACACGGTGTCCTGGATCGGAATTGTGGGTATATTTTAGCCGGTCGGTGTTTTGTACGAATCGTACGGAAATGGTATTTCTGTACGAATCGTACTTGCGGGTTTGTAAGGTGGTTTTCCCGGGTACGAGTCGGAAGGAGAAAACGCTCCGTACGATGGTTCGTACCCGGGTTTTACAGGATCGGAATCGGCACCTTGGTGTGGTAATCAACTAGGATCATCATGTGTTTGTCACTAGACCCCAACTTAGTTCTCAGACCCAGAAAATCTATGGCTACTCTTTCCCCTGGTTTGTCCGGTAGTTCCATAAATTTTACAGGAGGTTTTCTCACCACTTTAGTCATGTCACTATTGGCACATGCACAACTTGGGACACCAAAATGACTGCTTTACGGATCTTTTAGTCATGTTGAACCCTGGATGCCCCTCATGTGCTATCAGGACAATGTGCTTCCAAAGGTTCTCTGGTGGAATTATCTGACCTCCTCTCATGAGCTTACCGCTACACAGGCTAAATTTATCTCTCAAATTATAAAATGCACTCATTTGTTAACTTTGCCTCTGTGAAAAATCTCAATAGGCGGGTTTTTTTTTTACAATAAGTAATACAGCGTTTTAGATTGAGATAAGTTATTCTTTTATTTCTGTTATCTTTTCAGTACAGGGATTTATATAGTCTTTCTTGTGTCTCCTTATTCTTCAGGGTCTTCGGCATCAGTCCCTTGGACGGAGTATTCCTGGCCAGCGTTCTCCCTCGGAGAAAGGAAAGGCTCATGTAAGTATTTCTGTTTTATGTTTCTAAATAGCTAACTAATAAATAACTTACAGGGAAGGGAGTTCACCAGTTAAAAAAAAGGAAAGAACCTGGTGAAAGTCATAATAAACAAAAGAAAGAGGGGAAGAAAGTATGTGTCCGAGTGAAATGGAAAACCGGAAGGAGCAACTACATGGTAAAGGCATTCAGGAGGAGAAAGGGAAATGAAGTCAAACAAACGCCTTGCCCTTCACCCTAGTACCCCTCTCCGTTGTGTTATGCTTCCCTCGTGATCCCCTTCTATCTTCCCCCTAGGATATTCTGTAGTCGCCCACGCATCTGGAAGAGCCACGACCCTCCGGAGCCGTGGCGGGACGTGTCCGCTTTATCTGGAGTCGGTGGGGCACTGTCATCTGGTTCGCCTCGTGGAACACCAGCTCTCTTCTCCTCCTCTGCGCTCTCCTTCCTCGCAACAGGAGCAGCCTCCTCTGCCAAATACACTCTTCCTCCTTGTGGTCCCCGGTCCGGCGTCTTCCGTTTCTCCTCCTCCTCTTCCCCCGACCCACAGCTCCTACTCTCCTCTTGTATCATGTGACTCCCCATGTGGGTCGGCTCAGCGCTGTCCTTAAAGGGACCAGACCCGCTTCTCTCGTCTTCTGATGTGGACGAAGGAATTCCAGTCATCAGACTTCACGCAGGCTGTAAGTAAAGATGGGGAGAGATATGAGACGGGATGGGGTCTTGGCAGACCATCTCGTGCATACCCACATCTCTGACAGGGGTTTCCTGACAGCCTCCTTCTTTGCTCCAACCCCAACTTACACATTCTTCCAAAACTCTCTGCTGAGAATCTTCCTGTATAGCAACTTTCCATTCTTCTCCAGAGTGCAACTTCTTCTTGACCATATAGCAACTCATCTACACTAATTTCCGAAGCCTGCCCAAGTTCCTTTATAGGTTTTCTCGACAATCAGCTACAAAATGTTCCAGGCCTTTCACATACTTTATCTAAAAATTGTTTCCATCACAGATAACATTGACCTCCATATTCTTGGTGGCACACTTCCTTTCAAACTCTTTCCTCCTTTGAACAAGTATATCAATGGCTTCTGGTCAGTTCTAACTATGAAGGGCAGCCCACACACAAAATGCATGAAACATTAAATGCCCCAACAACATGCAAGAGCATCTCTTTCTATTACTGAATACGAGGTCTCAGCTTTTTATAGGCATCTTGATGCAAACCCAAATACACGCTGCTGCCAATTTTTCACTTGTGTTCATACTGCAACAATTCCTGCATTGCTTGCATCTGTAGTTATATATGTTCTATCAAAGTGCCCTAACATTCGAGTTTGTAATATACTTTGCTTCACTCCTGCAAAGGCTTCTTCACACTCACCACTCCATTCAAAGACAACATTCTTCCTCATAAGTGCCCTAAGATGCTCCACAAGCTCAGTGAATTTAACTACAAATTATGAACAATATTCCACTAGTCCCAGAAATTACTTTGGCTGATTCTTATTCTCTGGTCAGAGTGCATCTTTTATCACCATGCCATCCTTTGATACTTCATGCCCCAAATAGCTGACACGCTCTTTTCTTAATTGACATTTTTTACTTTTTTATCGGTAAGCCATATTTCTATAACTCCTCCATCGCCTCCTCAATCAATTCATCATGTTTGGGTTCATTCTCCCAACAATGAAGATTTCATCTTAAAAGCACAAGACATTCCCAAGTCCTTCATAGATCTGTTTACCTTCTGAAACATCGCTGAGGCACATGCCAATACAAAAGGCATCTTTCAATAATGAAAGAAAGATCGTAATGGTTTTACACACGATGTAATGTGTCTTGAGTCTTCATGTAAATCTATTTGATGATAAGAGGCAGACATGTCAATTTCACTGAATACAGACCTCCCCCGCCATGCAGTTTGCATTTCTTATATATTTGAGATGGGTTGCCTGTCCAGCCACATAGTCTTCTTCACGTCTCAAAAGTCTATTCATAGTCGGATCTTTCCACCTTCCTTCAGTGCCACCACCAGTGGTGGCAGCCCTTATGAAGAGGCAATTGGCTTGATGATGTTTTGTTTGAGCAATGTGTTTAACTCCTTCTGAAAAGGATCTTTCATCAAATATGGGATGTCCCTAACCCTATGGACCACAGGCAAAGCATTCTTTTCTGGATCACTGACAGAATATTGAGTACAATAATATTGAGTTACACAAATATCAGGACATAAATATCGTTGTAAAAAATATCGACCTCCTATCTTCATAATGGTAAGTACAAAACTATTGGAAAAAAAATATTGTTGTTAAAAATATCAAAGTACAAAATATCATTTTTTTATATGTATAAAAAACAAAGTAAAATAAATTAAATAATACTTTTAACTTAAAAAATATTTAGATTTATTTGTACATTTTAACAATTATAAGTAATTAATTTAATTTAAAAATAAATAAAACATACATGTAATATATATATTTACTTAAAATAATTAATAAATAATTTTAATTAATTATAAAATGTTAGAAATATATTTACAAATATATATATATATATATATATATATATATACACCTGTAACATAAAAATGATTTTTTTAAATTATAATATAAATTTAAATATTTTTCAAACCTACATCTTACACTACATTGAGTGCAACAGTAGGGAAAGTGTTGGATAGCTTAGGGAAAAAAATTACTATTCCCTCTTAAGAAAATATCAACTACAATATAAAATATAATAAAAACCCCCAAAACAAAACATATATAAAAATATAAAAGAAATTACAAAACATGGAAACATATTATAATGTAGAAAAAATCTGAAATGTACATACAAATATATATATTTTTTAATTAAACAAGAAAATTTCGGCTCCCAAGGTTTCTCCGTGTGGCCTCTTCTCCTTTCCTATCGGAGGGGTGTTTCGTGCTGATTCAATTTGCGCACCAGCCAGAGGTGTGCAAGAGGCCCCGTTCCATAAGCGGCAGAAGAGATGCTGGCAACAGCTTTTGAAGCTTTCATTCTTCTTTCCGAGGTATCGGAATAACTTCTGCCCGCCTCAAGTGCAAGATCAGCCAGGGACTACTGCCAGGTGTAGCTCGTGACTGCACGAGGAGATGTAATCACTGTATTGTCGTCTCAAGGCCAGGCTGATTTGCTTTCTGGGAGCTGGAGCGTAAAGGGGACCCGAGGGACTGCGAGGACATCATTTTCATCGTGAAACTCCATACTATTTCCGCGCCTTTGCCCTGAACAAAATTGTTTGCCTTCGACAGGGAACACCCACCGAGGAGCGATGCTTTCTGGGAGTTGAAGTAACATCGGAACTACAGCAGGTAATATGAGCATGTGACTTGGGGTTGGAACTTACCTTCCAATGAGGGCAATGCAGGACACTCAAAAAGGCGTGGGTGGAGCTTGATCGTGATAGCAGCTGCAACTGAGGAAGGCTACTACGGCGAAATGCATCTTGCCTTGCTGTCCTAATAAATCGGCTCCCAAGGTTTCCCCGTGTGGCCTCTTCTCCTTTCCTATCGGAGGGGTGTTTCGTGCTGATTCAATTTGCGCACCAGCCAGAGGTGTGCAAGAGGCCCTGTTCCATAAGCGGCAGAAAAGATGCTGGCACCAGCTTTTGAAGCTTTCTTTCTTCTTTCCGAGGTAGCGGAATAACTTCTGTCTGCCTCAAGTGCAAGATCAGCCAGGGACTACTGCCAGGTGCAGCTCGTGACTGCACGAGGAGATGTAATCACTGTATTGTCGTCTCAAGGCCATGCTGATTTGCTTTCTGGGAGCTGGAGCGTAAAGGGGACCAGAGGGAGTGCGAGGACATCATTTTCATCGTGAAACTCCATTCTATTACTGCGCCTTTGCCCTGAACAGTTTTTTTCCTTCTCCAGGCAACACCCACCGGGGAGCGATGCTTTCTGGGAGTTGAAGTAACATCGGAACTACAGCGGGTAATATGATCATGTGACTTGGGGTCGGAACTTACCTTCCAATGAGGGCAATGCAGGACACTCAAAAAGGCGTGGGTGGAGTTTGATAGTGATAGCAGCGGCAACTGAGGAAGGCTACTATGCCGAAATGCATCTTGCCTTGCTGTCCTAATAAATCGGCTCCCAAGGTTTCCCCGTGTGGCCTCTTCTCCTTTCCTATCGGAGGGGTGTTTCGTGCTGATTCAATTTGCGCACCAGCCAGAGGTGTGCATGAGGCCCCTCTACATAAGCGGCAGAAGAGATGCTGGCACCAGCTTTTGAAGCTTTCTTTCTTCTTTCCGAAGTATCGGAATAACTTCTGCCCGCCTCAAGTGGAAGATCAGCCAGGGACTACTGCCAGGTGCAGCTCGTGACTGCACGAGGAGATGTAATCACTGTATTGTCGTCTCAAGGCCAGGCTGATTTGCTTTCTGGGAGCTTGAGCGTAAAGGGGACCCGAGGGAGTGCGAGGACATAATTTTCATCGTGAAACTCCATTCTATTACCGCGCCTTTGCCCTGAACAATTTTTTTCCTACTCCAGGCAACACCCACCGGGGAGTGATGCTTTCTGGGAGTTGAAGTAACATCTGAACTACAGCGGGTAATATGACCATGTGACTTGGGGTGGGAACTTACCTTCCAATGAGGACAATACAGGACACTCAAAAAGGTGTGGGTGGAGTTTGATCGTGATAGTAGCTGCAACTGAGGAAGTCTACTACGCCGAAATGCATCTTGCCTTGCTGTCCTAATAAATTGGCTCCCAACATTTCCCCGTGTGGCCTCTTCTCCTATATATATATATTCACTGAAAAAACCAAAGGTTTCACACACGTTACAGTTAGGAATTAGCATTTAAAAAACCTTGCAAATTCACTGAAAAAACCATAGGTTTCACACATGTTATAGTTAGCTGGACATTTCTCTCATACAAAACCAATGAAATTCCCCGTTATAGTTAGTTCAGCTAACTATAACTCTCGTGCCCGCAATGCACTGCTGATGACGTCACATATTACATCACTCATGACATGGTCAGTGACATCACTCATGACATCACTGATGACATCTCAAATGACATCACTGATGACATCACTGATGACATCATCCAGTGAATGTGTGTATTTCTGATAATTAAATATGTTTCATAAATGTATATCTCAAGGTCGATGGAAGAATAAATGGGTATATAAGTGTCTAAATGGATGATTTGTTATTGATAAATTGATTGTGTAACTGACTGATTAAGTGTATCACAGTGAATACGTGGCTTAGTGAGTAATGTTGAAATATGTAAATATCTGTATCAGTCTCTCACTTTGTGTATAAGTGACTGCATGGGTTGGTGAGTAGCTACATGGGTGTCTATATAGGTTATTAGTTGGTTTTTGGAGTATCAGTATAAGTGTCTGATGTCTGTATGGTTCGTTGGGGGGTATTACATAGTGCATAGGTGCATGAATGAGTGACTCACTGTTTGTATGTGTAGAAGACAGCATGTGTGCAGGACTGTATGGGTGGATGAGTGTGTGCATGGGTGTGTTAGTGAGTGAATGACTGTCTCAATAGTGTCTCTATGAGTAACTACATATATATATATTTTAAACTAGTATATGTGACTATTAGTGTATATAAGTGAGTATATGTGAGAGTGAGAGATTGAAAGAGTTCCTGTATGAATAAGTATGTGTTTCTATAAGTGATTGTTAAAAAGATTAAGTATGTGTAAGTTTCCATAGAAGTAAGTGTGGTGGTGTGTGTATAATTGTATATGCAAGTAAATGTATGTTTGATTCTTTATTAGTATGAGTGACTATGTGTGTGAGTAACTCTATGGATGTGTGGCATTGTGTAATAGGATGTATAGGTGTATGAGTACATATGATGAGTGAGTACATGTATGAGTGACTGTATAGGGACTGTTGGAAAATGAGTGGATGTGTATGTGGATCTTAGAATTACTGAATAGGTTGTTGTAACTGGTATTGGTATGTCCATTGTTTTTTAAATTTTAGTCTCTATTTTTGAATGTGTGTATCAAAGGTTATATTAGAGTGAGAGGAGGTGTGCCACTCTATCACAAGGATGATGTCATCAGTGATGTCATCAGTGATGTCATTTGAGATGTCATCAGTGATGTCATGAGTGATGTCACTGACCATGTAATGAGTGATGTAATATGTGACGTCATCAGCAGTGCATTGCGGGCACGCGAGTTATAGGTAGCTGAACTAACTATAACGGGGGAATTTCATTGGTTTTGTATGAGAGAAATGTCCAGCTAACTATAACATGTGTGAAACCTATGGTTTTTTCAGTGAATTTGCAAGGTTTTTTAAATGCTAATTCCTAACTATAACGTGTGTGAAACCTTTGGTTTTTTCAGTGAATTTGTACGGTTTTTTAAATGCTAATTTTTGATTTTTTAAAATATTTTTTTATTTTTATAATAGCAATAAAATTACTAGGTATTCATTTATATATTATCTGTATCCTTTTATTTGTTTTTGCTCTTTTTTTTAAATTTCAATTAGGATAAAGTTGAACAGTTTATTTAATTTTTGCAATTAATTTTTCACCTTTTTTTTTTTTTTATAAATTCTTGAGGTGCGCGCTCTGAGCGCGCTCCTAGTACGTTTTCGCAAGTTTTTGCGAATACCGGCGTACGTAAACGTACGTACGTACGCATGCGTGCGTGCGTCGTACGCGCTCCACGTGGTTTACTTCTGCATACGCTTAATTTACGCGCAATAACGTTCGCGTATACGCGTGTTCAACGTGTACGCGTTACGTGCGCGCATATGACGTATGTACATGCGCTCCGACGCGTTCGCGCATGCGTAATCACTAGGTGCGCGCTCGGAGCTTGCTCAGTGCGCGCACCTCGGGTTATATGCTTAATAAAAGAACACTTCTTATTGGTTATCATTACTTTCAGTTTCTGATTGTTTCAACACCACACCCAATCCCCTCATGGCAAGTCATGTGATCATGATTCATCACTTTTGATTGGTTTGAAGTACTTTCAGTTCTAGATTCTTCCCAAACCACACCTACTCCCCTCATTATTAGTTCTGATTCCTTTGGAGAAGGAGCTAATCTGTTGTTGAGAGACAATGGCTGAACAGCAACCATCTTCAGACAGTGACCAGGACACTCTTGAGAGGCAGAGGAACAGGAAGCAGAAAGACAGCTTTATATGGCAGTTTTTCACTTTTCCAGAGGGACTAAAGAAGGTAAATGCACCTGAAGTGACTTGTGTACTTTGTCAAAAAGTCTTGTCACGTGGGAATCCTAACAAGAAGTATTCTTTTAGCATTCACACTATGTTGAGGCATGTTGATAAAATGCATCCAGTGACTTTTCGTCGAGCTTCTGGAGCAAACCCTCCACCTGCTCTACCGACGACATCTGCAGCAGCTCAGCCGAGCACATCTTCGGCAGCTCAGGCGAGCACTTCAGCTGCAGTGGTGCTTTTGCCTTCTTCCTCACCTCGTTTTGGACCACCTTGTTTTGCTAGGTTGTCCACACGCTGCACTGATTGCGGTAAACTTATTTCTGTGGGTGAGACCAGTCTTGATCTCATTCAGAGAAAATTTGATGCCCATGAGTGCAAGTAGGCCATAGATGTTTTTTCTTTTTTTTCGTTTTTCTCTTCCTGTTTCCCACCATTATCTCAAGGGATCTCTTAAGAGGCACTTATAAACTAAACCCCAAACATTTTTTTTTGAGGGATTTTTTTTTTTTTTTGAGGTGCGCGCACCCTGCGCGCACCCAAGGTTTTTTTTCTAATTTTTTTTTTTTTAATTTAATGTACAAAAAGAGGTGAAGAAATGGAAGCATGAAAAGGGAGGATTGAGTAATACTAATATTTTTCACTTATTTTAAAAAAAAAAAAAAAATTCGAAACAATTTTTTTTTAAAGTATTTTGCAAGGGAACAGAATTTTTTTTTTATTTTCTTTCCAGTTCTGCAAAAAAAGAAAAAAAGTATTAATATTCAATCATACATTACAAAAAGCATTACATGTTTTTACATATTTTACAAAGCAATTTTTTGCCCTTTTTTTGCTGTTTTCAGAATTTTTTATTTTTCACTTAAAATAGTGAAAACAATTGTATTCATCATTTAACAGCGGGCAAAAAAAAACCAATCTGAAAGATTGTTTAAAAAAAGCCCTAAAACTTTCCTCACTAAAATATACCTTGTTAGAAATATTACATATATATTACAAGTACTTTTCTAGATGAATAAAATTTTTCTAGACAAACCGTCTTTAAACCTTGTCGCAAAAGCACACATGCCAAAATAATTTCTGTCAAAGGAGTCCACAATTGTTTTTATTACTTTTCCTTTAGGCCAAATAGTAATTTCAAAATCCTTTTTAAGTGATATCTTCAATTATAATCCTTTAAAATTACAAAAAATGCTTTCTTCAGATTCAGTTTTTAGTTTTCAAAATTTAGGTTTCAGAAAAATTAAATAAGAATTGGGTAAATCATAAGGCAAACGTTGCTTGAAAATCAATTGGGAATCATTACACAGTGTCCAGCCTTTTTCACATTTAAGATAAACTGTGTAATGTCCAGAAGTTACAGTAGGTCCTTCATGAAAAATTATTGCAACTGTAACAAAAGTTTTTCCAGAAATTGATAATTGTTGTCCTGTAAACTTCTTTATTAAAGTATCCAATTTTGAACCATCAGCTCTACAACGTTGCATCATTAAAATTACATACTGACCATATTTCTGTAAAAATAACGTAGAAAACATGTCAGATTTGCATTCAGAACATTCCATGTTGTGATTGGCATCTTTAACTAATTTACTAAAAGTCACTGATTTACTCTCTGGTAATGGTAAAAATATGTACCTTTCTGAATCAACATGACTACTACATGTGTTCATACAATTTTCACAGCAATGTTCCCATTTGTAAGAGACACCAAATAAGTTTTCTACTTCTACTCCTTCATCTTCAAGTACACTCAAAATATATATTAAGAATTCCTGTGCATCTTGCTGGACATTTTCTTTAAACTGTGGAGAACCACAACATACATCTAAAAGATTTCTAACATCAGTAGCACTTTCAATTTCAGTTTTATCAGTACTCAGCTTCTCAAAAAGGAGACTCAGCAGAGAACACAATCTTTTTCCATGACAAAGCAACTTTTCAAGAGAAAATACAACATTCAGCACTACATTTGCATAGCAGTTGACACCAGAGCTATTTTCAAAATAGCAACCAACAACCTCTTCAACACTGTCCTTTTTCTTTTTCCTTGCTATCACATCACTGTCCTTTTTTTTTTGTTCTGTTCATCCACATTACAGATATTTTCAAATCTCCTTTTCCGAGAAGCAACATGTTTTTCAATCACAGGATACTGACCTAAATGAGGAGCATAGGTTCTTCCTAATCTATTATACTCCTTTACACAGTTTGTATCAGCACTAACTTTTGAGTCATCAAAGTCTATCATAAATAAACCAGATAATGTTTTCACTCGTGACAAAGCAACATATGCCATACCTTCTTTGAACACAGTAGAACCAATGTTTACAAAAGCACTATCTACAGTCAATCCTTGAGACTTGTGAATAGTTACAGCATATGCTAGAGAAAACGGAAACTGCTTCCTACGTACATATAAGTCTTTCACAAGCATGAACCGAACTGAACAACGACAAATGTCTTTAACTTCTTCTATCTGATCAAATTTTATTTTTAAACATTCAATTCCTTCTTTTTTCTGATAATTAATAAAACCCACAACTCTTCCCATAGCTCCATTCACTAAACCTTTTTCTACATCCAAATTTCTCCTTAAAATCACTCGACAATTCATGCAAACATATAGATTTTTTTCTAATCCAGCTGTTTTGGAAATGTTCTTCTCTAGTGAATCCAATTTATTTTTCAGTTTGCCTGTTAATGTTAAAGTAATTCTTTCATGCTGAATTTTGTCCTCTGCTTCCATTTTCTTAATCTCTTCCTTTTCCAATTTCAAAAGTTCCTCATTGAATATTGAGCAGTCACGTAGTGTTGGCATTAAGCAGATTACAGTATTTTTTTCTGCAATGTTCTGGTATATTTTCTCTGCAACTATTTCTTCATTTGGAAATAAATTATGTAGCAACCGACTCTGTAATGCTTTTTTGCCAACTTCTGTGAGTAGTCCAATTCTGATATCTTTCAGAATACTTGCATAATCTTCGTCGTTTGCTTGTCTCATATTGGTAGTGAGTTCTTTGTACTCAAAGAACGACCAAATATTCGCATTACCAATGCTTCCTAATGACTTCTTCGTGTCTTCATGTGTCACAGTATTAAACACTGGTTGTCCTTTAACTGGAGTGAGCTGCAGAAGATCCCCAAAAACTATGACGTGTTTTCCTCCAAATAACACGTCATAGTCTCTCTTAAGAATTTGTTGCATTCTTAAATGCACAAAGGCAAGCATTAAATTTGAAACCATGCTCACCTCATCAATAATGAGAACTTGCATCTTCTTCAACACTCTTGAAACTTCGAGGCATGCTTCTCCAGTTAGCTTGTGGTATTCTATTTTGTTCTCATGCTCCACTGGTAACATTAGCAAGCGATGTAAGGTAATTCCTTTTATGTTATAGGCTGCTAACCCAGTTGGAGCAGTTACCACACAAGACAAATTTGAAGCTGTTTTTTGCTGTAGATAGCTTCTGATGACTTTTATTAAGAAACTTTTACCAGTTCCAGCTTGTCCACTCACATACATCCTGATTGGTTCAAATGATGTGCATGAGCACTCTTTCTTTTCATGTAGTAATCCATGATCAATTTTTTTGATGACTTCTTCATAAATTTCTTTTTGTTCTTCATTCAGTTGTTGTTCCAGATTTAGTAAGTCGATTGAATCTTCCTGTGCTTGATTCACAGCCGTTTCTACTTCAGTCATGGCTACTGCAGCTTCATTTTCTATGATTGGTTGTCCTAGGGGATCTTGACTAAGTGTTCCTGAACTTTGGCTGTCTTGAGAACTGTCTCTAGCTACTTCAGCTGCAATTTTTGCTTCCTGTTCATTTTCTTCATTTAACATTTGGACATAAGTTATGAAAGTACTGCATTCTATACTGTCTTTGCTAGCATTAAAAGAATCTTCATAGCTTTGAAATTCTCCCAGTAGTTCGTCCTCTGAACGCCATGGTTTAAACAGCTGTAAAAGAGCCAAGTAGTAAAATTCCTTTTTGTCAGTAGTTTCGCAACTGAGCTTCCTGTGATTTATCAAACTTCCTTTTGTTTGCTTCACCAAACATCCTTCCTCACCAATGACTTTATATTTTCCATTGTTGATGTCTTCTGTGGCTTTCCGTGAATAAATGTAGTTCTGCAGCACTTCATAGAGACACATGTTCTCAAGATGATGACTTCTCTTTGGGTAATATGTGTCCAACATGTTTGATTTCAAAATATCTGTACTTTCTGGGTCATTCTCGGCCAAATATTCAATTTCTCCAACAGATTTCAGTACCCGATTTCTCATTCCTGCAAGGCCTAAGCTTACCCAAATTATTCTTCTGGATTTCGAGTAAAGACTTGCAGATGATAACCTATCTGAGCATTCGTAGGATCCAATTTCTCGATGCGATAACATCTTTAAACTGAAACTGTACAGCTTCTTACTGACAGTCTTCTCGTGAGAAATCTCTTCCCACATTTTCTTCAATTCTGTTTTCTCAGATTTAGTGATGTAAGATGTCACATACCGAGCAACAGCAATAGAATTGTCTGCCACATACTGAATATCCATGTTAGCATTCCACATGGATAAAATGACTGGGTTGAAGTCATTTATAAATTTTGACTCTTCATTTCTTTTTAGGTTGTAGGTATTTTTGGGAGATTTTCTGGTTATAGTATGTCGCACAGCTGACATAAAACTGTTGACTCTTCCTTTTGAAAGAACAGGTCTAGGAAATCCAAATCGACACTTTGTGTAGAATTTATCTTTTGTCTTGTACTTCCGTCGACAGTATTTTCCACACCGATGACTTTGGAAACGCAAAACTTGCTCTTTTAAGTTTTTTTCTTCTGTGCTTTTAGGTATAGCACATGTTGCATATTCTTCAATGAAAGATAACACTGCTTCATCAGTATCTGTTCCAAACTTTGGGGCATCCTTGATCCACAACAGCATATGAATATGAGGAGCACCTCTTGCCTGGTACTCTTTTCTCCAAAAGAAATTCACTACTTCTCCAAGAGGTGGATTTTTTTTATTACAGATGAAGGACATCATAGCCTCATATCTATGATGAAATATCTGCAAACATTAACTGGATCCAATGAGCACAGTTCTCCAGCTGTCTTGTATTCAATGTTTTTAATGTTTGAATTTGCCTCTCTTAGAAAATCCAGTAAATCATCCCAAGCGTACTCGGCACAGCTTAGGGTTAGAAACCATGTAGGAGTTCCTAAATTCCGTAACATGCATTTTAATTCACCATGGCGTCGGTACCAATATTCATTTGTCCCACGCTGACAAGCCATCAGATTGATCAGTTGTGTTTCCAAATGATCATCTCGGTGCTGCACTTTCTCCATAAAATCCTTAGCAGACACATTTTGTAAATGTACTCCACTTTTTAAAATGTGATTTACTGCATAAGATAATGCAGACAAGTCGCTTTCAAATAAAAGATGGAACAAATAAGGAATACTTTGACGAAATCTTGGATCTTCTGCATATAGTCTTGTAGTCAGATACTCAGAAGCTGGAATCTGTTCTGGACGTTCATCGTATCGTCCTCCTTTTCCTGTAGGAAACAGCTGGGGAAAACATCGAGCTTCCAAGCTCTCCTCCCATACACTCACGGGAGTTCCTTTTGCTTTCTTCATCTGAAACAGATCAATAGTGTCTCCCATAACTTCTTTTGAATGAAGAGGATGTATGCTAAAATGTTCATAGATTTCTTCTTCCTTTGACTTGTCCACTTTTTCAATTTGACCAGTTGGTGTTTCTGTGTCTTCTTGTAAATCTTCTTCTTCTTCTTCTATATAAATTGATTCATACCATTTATTATTTTTTTTCAAATACAAATTTGCTCTTTGTACTTTTCGTACATCCACCAGCTCCTGCCAAATCTTCTTATTCTTTGTAGGTACACCATTAACCAGAATTACTAATGGTTCAGTTTCCAAAGTATCTGCATCAATAGTTTCCATATTTTTTTCAAATCCAAGGGCAAATACACCACTCTTCCTTTTAAACCTCTCAGTAAATCAGAAGGAGGTAATTTACCAGTTTTGGGCTCCATACGTACTATGGTCTGGAACGGATGAACACATTGAATGAGTATAGACTCATATGTATTTAATTCAGAAAGTTCGGCAGGAATAGCATCCAATTCTAAATTATTATGTACAGCTCTGGTCGGCATTCTATTTTCTTCTAACTTATTATAACAGTATTTACAAATACGCTGATCTTCACCCAATTCAAAAAAAAATTCAAGAAATATATATGTTGCAAAATCCTTCCACTTATAATTATCTTCATTTTCACTTTTTTTATACAGATCAACATTCCTTGTTTGAATTTTATAATGACTTCTGCGGCAACAAATACAAGTAATATTTGGTCTTTCATTAGAGGTGATAGTAAATTTTGTCATTTCATCCTCAAAAGTTTTAGTAATTATGAGTTCTACATTCTGTTCCTCATTTTCCTCATTTACTGTGTCCTTTTCTGCACTTTCTTGTTCTGGACCAAAGTAACAAAACTGAATCTCATCAGTAACCTTCACTACATCTGATACAGATCCACGGAACAGAGCACTATTCAACTCATTCAACTTTACTGCTGGACTTTTAGCAAAATACAATGTTCTCACAAACTTTCTCATTTCAGTATGATGAACAGCCAGCATCCTAAAATGATGAAAAACACTTTTACACACTTTTCTAGATAGACAAGCCAGAGAATGTCCCTGCAAACCAGTATTTTCTCTCACTCTGCATGGATCTAGTGTTTGAAGCACCTTCATCTTCTGTTTTACACTCTTTTTACTATATTTTCTTAGAAAGTCACGTAATTTATCAATAGATTCCTGACGCACAGTACAAATACTACTACAGTTCCAAGTGTACACTGGGGCTTTTGGACGTCTCCCCATAGCCTCAGCAGCCATTACTTCTTCCTCATTTCTTGGGACCATTTTCTCTTTTTCCATCACACAACCATCCTTAACTTCATATGCTCTACCATTGGTGTCAACTGCATGCAACAAACTATTACTTTGAAGATAACTCTCTTCATTAAAAAATGGTTCAGTACTTGAACTGTGTTTCCATTCTCCCAAGAACACTTTACAAAAGTTACTTTTTTTCACTTCTCTTTTCCTTTTGCTTTGTGACTTCATTGCATTGACTAATTTATCTAATCTACGCATCCTATTCAAAATTAGAATAAAAAGTTTTCTTTTTATTTCCAAAGCCTTACTTACAATATTTTCTATAAAAAATTTTTCTTAATAAATTTTGTTTTTTTCTTATATTTTTTCACATCCTTTAGCAAATTTAACAAAACTCTTCTATGAAACATTTTTCGACGAATGTTTTTAAAATCTAATTTTCGTGTTAAAACAGTTTGACATACTTCTGATTGTACATTAGCTTCTTTTTTTTGCTGTTGACTGTGTTGTTGCTTTGTACATAAAACTCTCTTTGTTTTACAGTTATTTTTGCCATTTTTTTGTTTTTTGAAAATCTTTTTTAAGAAATCTCTGCTCTGCTTACCAGTAGACTTTTTCTTTTTGCCATCACCAGCTTCTCCTGCTATTTTTTTTTCCCCAGTTTTGTCCAGATATACTTGTTGTTGCTTTTCTTTCCTCTTTCTTGTCCTTAAAGGCATTTATTTTTTCACTGTTGCTCAGCAATACCTGCAAGGAACTAAAAAAAAAATCCTTTTTGTAATTATAATTCATTAAAATATTTTTTTTTACTTTTCATTTATTTCAAATGTTTTTCCATTTGTCTCTCATTTGTGATTTACTAATTTGTGCACAGTGCTAACCACCACAGTTGAAAAAAAACAAGCTGCCCCTTTTCTGCAAGTGCATTTTTTAACAGAACAACTGCAACACAAATTATATCTGTGGCCACAATTCCTGTGCGCACACAGCCTCATGGTGTGCTTGTAAGCAGAAAACAGAATTTGATTTGCAAATTCAAAGCACATTTACTACTCTGGTAGATCAAGTGATAATTGCTGTTACAGCCTTACACATTTTCCTTGTAGATCACAGAGGCAGAAAAGTGCACATTTCCTAACAGCTACTTCATACCATAAGTATCTGCAACCTGGGTGAGTGTTTAGAGTAGAGCAAAGAAAATGAGGCCTTGGTAACGTTGAATGTGTTTGCATTACACACAGTCCTGAGTAGTACGCATGGGAGTGTTGGAGAAGCTGCTGGGTGTGTCCCAAGAGTGTGTTTCTGCACAGTATGTATTGTCAGCTGCAAGAGACATGAGCAAGGAGATTTCCAGAACTGCATGAAGACTGCAGAGATGTACGTAACAGTGCATGTGTGCTAAGGGATAATTTGTGTAAACACAACAGGCTGCCCCTTTCCTGGGACTGCAATTCTTACTGAACAACAACTTCACAAACTAAATCTCTGCCCACAATTCCTGTGCGCACACAGACTCATGCTATGTTTTTTGGAACAAAACAGTGTCCCTGAATAGTACCAAATTACTGTTACAGCCTGACACATTTCCCTTATCATTTACAGAAGCAAAAAAGAGCACATGTCCTAACAGCTCCTTCAGACCATGACCATGTGTTACAGGGTGAGTGATTAGACTAGATCAATTTAAATGAGGCCTTGGTGATGTTGAATGTGTTTGCATTACACATTGCTATCTGAAACAGCACACAGAGCTGAGTACTACACATGAGAGTGTTGGAGAAGCTGCTGCGTGTGTGCCAAGAGTGTGTTTCTGAAGACTGTGTATTGTCTGGTGCAAGACAGATGAGCAAAGAGACTTCCAGAACTGCATGAAGACTGAAGGGATGTATGTAACAGTGCATGTTTGTTAAGGGATAATTTGTGTAAACACAACAGGCTGCCCCTTTCCTGGGACTGCATTTCTTACTGAACAACATCTTCACAAATTAAATCTCTGCCCACAATTCCTGTGCGCACACAGACTCATGCCATCATTTTACGCACATAACACAGGCTGCCCCTTTCCTGGGACTGCATTTCTTACTGAATAACAAATTCATAAATTAAATCTCTTCCCACAATTCCTGTGCGCACACAGACTCATGCCATCATTTTACGCACATAACACAGGCTGCCCCTTTCCTGGGACTGCATTTCTTACTGAACAACATCTTCACAAATTAAAACTCTGCCCACAATTCCTGTGCGCACACAGACTCATGCTATGTTTTTTGGAACAAAACAGTGTCCCTGAATAGTACCAAATTACTGTTACAGCCTGACACATTTCCCTTATCATTTACAGAAGCAAAAAAGAGCACATGTCCTAACAGCTCCTTAAGACCATGACCATGTGTTACAGGGTGAGTGATTAGACTAGATCAATTTAAATGAGGCCTTGGTGACGTTGAATGTGTTTGCATTACACATTGCTATCTGAAACAGCACACAGAGCTGAGTATTACACATGAGAGTGTTGGAGAAGCTGCTGCGTGTGTGCCAAGAGCGTGTTTCTGAAGACTGTGTATTGTCTGGTGCAAGACAGATGAGCAAAGAGACTTCCAGAACTGCATGAAGACTGCAGGGATGTCTGTAACAGTGCATGTGTGCTAAGGGATAATTTGTGTAAACACAACAGGCTGCCCCTTTCCTGGGACTGCATTTCTTACTGAACAACATCTTCACAAATTAAATCTCTGCCCACAATTCCTTTGCGCACACAGACTCATACTATGTTTTTTGGAACAAAACAGTGTTCCTGGATAGTACCAAATTACTGTTACAGCCTGACACATTTTCCTTATCATTTACAGAAGCAGAAAACAGCACATGTCCTAACAGCTCCTTAACACCATGACCATGTGTTACAGGGTGAGTGATTAGACTAGATCAATTTAAATGAGGCCTTGGTGACGTTCAATGTGTTTGCATTACACATTGCTATCTGAAACAGCACACAGAGCTGAGTACTACACATGAGAGTGTTGAAGAAGCTGCTGCGTGTGTGCCAAGAGTGTGTTTCTGAAGACTGTTTATTGTCTGGTGCAAGACAGATGAGCAAAGAGACTTCCAGAACTGCATGAAGACTGCAGGGATGTATGTAACAGTGCATGTGTGCTAAGGGATAATTTGTGTAAACACAACAGGCTGCCCCTTTCCTGGGACTGCATTTCTTACTGAACAACATCTTCACAAATTAAATCTCTGCCCACAATTCCTGTGCGCACACAGACTCATGCCATCATTTTACGCACATAACACAGGCTGCCCCTTTCCTGGGACTGCATTTCTTACTGAACAACAACTTCATAAATTAAATCTCTGGCCACAATTCCTGTGTGCACACAGAGTCATGCCATCATTTTAGGCACATAACACAGGCTGCCCCTTTCCTGGGACTGCATTTCTTACTGAACAACATCTTCACAAATTAAATCTCTGCCCTCAATTCCTGTGCGCACACAGACTCATGCCATCATTTTAAGCACATAACACAGGCTGCCCCTTTCCTACGACTGCATTTCTTACTGAACAACAAATTCATAAATTAAATCTCTGCCCACAATTCCTGTGTACACACAGACTCATGCCATCATTTTACGCACATAACACAGGCTGCCCCTTTCCTGGGACTGCATTTCTTACTGAACAACATCTTCACAAATTAAATCTCTGCCCACAATTCCTGTGTGCACACAGAGTCATGCCATCATTTTAGGCACATAACACAGGCTGCCCCTTTCCTTGGACTGCATTTCTTACTGAACAACATCTTCACAAATTAAATCTCAGACAACAATTCCTGTGCGCACACAGACTCATGCTATGTTTTTTGGAACAAAACAGTGTCCCTGAATAGTACCAAATTACTGTTACAGCCTGACACATTTCCCTTATCATTTACAGAAGCAAACAAGAGCACATGTCCTAACAGCTCCTTAAGACCATGACCATGTGTTACAGTGTGAGTGATTAGACTAGATCGATTTAAATGAGGCCTTGGTGACGTTGAATGTGTTTGCATTACACATTGCTATCTGAAATAGCACACAGAGCTGAGTACTACACATGAGAGTGTTGGAGAAGCTGCTGCGTGTGTGCCAAGAGTGTGTTTCTGAAGACTGTGTATTGTCTGGTGCAAGACAGATGAGCAAAGAGACTTCCAGAACTGCATGACGACTGCAGGGATGTATGTAACAGTGCATGTGTGCTAAGGGATAATTTGTGTAAACACAACAGGCTGCCCCTTTCCTGGGACTGCATTTCTTACTGAACAACATCTTCACAAATTAAATCTCTGCCCACAATTCCTGTGCGCACACAGACTCATGCCATCATTTTACGCACATAACACAGGCTGCCCCTTTCCTGGGACTGCATTTCTTACTGAACAACAACTTCATAAATTAAATCTCTGCCCACATTTCCTGTGTGCACACAGAGTCATGCCATCATTTTAGGCACATAACACAGGCTGCCCCTTTCCTGGGACTGCATTTCTTACTGAACAACATCTTCACAAATTAAATCTCTGCCCACAATTCCAGTGTGCACACAGACTCATGCCATCATTTTAAGCACATAACACAGGCTGCCCCTTTCCTAGGACTGCATTTCTTACTGAACAACAACTTCACAAATTAAATCTCAGACAACAATTCCTATATACACACAGACTCATGCTGTGTTGGTAGGCACAAAACACAGGCTGCCCCTTTCCTGGGTTATCAATTCTTACAGAACTAATGCTTTTTTCAAATGTGCGCCATTTTCCTCTCTTTTCTTTCAAAGTGATTTCTGCTAAATGCTAACCATCACAATTAAAAAGAAGCTGTCCTTTTCTTTCAACTGCAAGTCTTACTTTTCAACAGCAACACAAATTAAATCTCTGTCAACAATTCTTCTCTGCACACAGACTCATGGTTTGATGGTAGGCACAAAACAGTATTCCTCATTGTTACCAGTACACATTAACTTAGGGTGAAAACATACTCCATAATATTTTACATATTCAAAACAGTTAAATATCTCCCAAAACAGAAAATGTAAATCACATCTTTAAACAAATATTCACAATTCTTTTTTTTTATATCTACATTAACCACAAACACCCCCTCTCAAACTCATAACTCACCTTTAAAATTAGTTAGTTGTAAAAGAAATGTGGCAGTCACACAGCAGTTTATCAGACCAGAATCTCTGAGCTGAACACCTCTCTCCTCTCAGCAGAACCAGTTAATGGCACAGTTTCCCTCTCTTTTTTCACACATATACATGTTAATTTCAAATCTCAGTGCTTCCCACATTTTTTCAAATTAAATCACACATTTCTATTGGTTGAAAACTTCAACCCCTTTCCAAATATACCCTTCCCCCAACTTGACTTCTGCCTGCTACCATAGCAACAGGTCATGGAACACAGGTGTGAGCAGAGAGGTCAGAAGTTCAGCAGACAATGTTTCATTTCCAAAGAGCAAGAGTGCTTGACTTTTCAAACCTAACAGCAAATCCAAACTAATGTTCTTTGCTCACACATTTTTCTGAACCAATACAAAACATGCTTTTTAAAATTTAAACATACAGCCTAGTTTTTAGTGTAGAATGGTTTGAAACAGCCAATGAGTTCTTTTTATAAAAAAAGTATGTGTGCCCCCATTTTTCAACTGTCTTTCATTTCTTTTTGCCTTTCTACTGAAAGACACCTCCTGAGTGCATCCAGATCTCCTTTGAAGATGTTCACAGTGTGGATTGTAGGTCACAGCTATGTCTTCTGGAGTGAAAAATTTGCAGAAAAAAGAGGTATGGTGAGAGACCTTACTTTGCCGAATTTAGACATTAAATGGATTGGTCAGAGAGGGTTAAAGTGGCACCAATTAATGCCCTTGGTGAAAACCTTTCTACATCTCCCACAGCCTAACCTTATTATTGTGCACTGTGGTGGTAATGACCTAGGCACTTTAACTGGGGTAGGTCTGGAAATGCTTATGAAGGACACCTTTGTGCAATTGATGTCGCTTTTTCCACAAACTGCCTTCGTATATTCTAACATATGCCAAAGGCAAAAGTGGAACTGGTCCAACCAATTTTGTCCGCAGATTGACAAAGCAAGGAAGCACGTCAACAAATCTATTTCTGCTTTCCTCAGAGACTATGGTATGGGTTCTATATACCACAACAACTTGCGTTACAACATGCAAGACATTTATAGAGGAGATGGTGTACACTTCACTGATGAAGGCAACAGAGTCTTCCTCTTGAACTTTAGACTCTGCATCGGTACTTACTTGTAGGTACCAAAAAACAAACAATAAACACAAGGGCTCTTTTTAGAGCCACCTTATATCTAAACACTTAAATGCGATTTTTTATTATTTTTTTTTTAAAAATTTTTTGGGTGCGCGCTGGGTGCGCGCACTCGGCGATATTTTTTTTTCAAAATATAAATCTTTTTTTTTGCCCTACAAGGTCCTACTGTGACCCCCTTACAATGCCTAGTGGGTCAATATCTCCCCACTCTGCCCCCTTTTCAAGTTCTCCCCCTTTGTTTATCACCCCCTCTTTATGCGAGAGACAAAATGGCGGCCGCCGCTTCCTGATTTCCACCGATTCGAATGTTTACTGACATCTAACAACCAATCAGAAGTGCGCTCGCGCACGGCAAGGTGCGCGCACAGTACTTGCTCAGTGCGCGCACGGTACGCGCGTACAGATATATATATTGATTTAAATGCTAATTTCTCAGGAAATACTGAACAGATTTACACCAAACCTGCAAAAGGCACTTCATGGACCTTATGGCTACCTCTCTGCCAAATTTCACATAATTCTGTTCAGCCGTTCGGGCTGTAGCTGCGACTAAAGTCCCTATGGAAAAATGCATGGGGAAAACGCATTTTGGGACCCCCCCTTTTTCTTGGCCCCCGCTTGATGAATCCCCCTGAAACTTTCAGGGTAGGAGCTGAGCGGAGCGCCCCATTAGTTTTGAAAATTTCGCGAGAATTCGTCAACCGGCGCCAAAGTTATTCAAAATAGAATTTTGAGATTTCCTATGGAAACACGGTCCTAACTATAACTACCTACTGGCGACCGCCAGTAGGTAATATATATATATATATATATATATATATATATATATATATATATATATATATATATATATATATATATATATATATATATATATATATATATATATATAAATATCCAAAGAAAATCCTAGGGCTGGTCCAGTAACGCCGGCGCAACACCAAGGCACAGACTCCACAAGCGATGATGAATCAAGTGTCTTTATCCCAACATAAAGATATCCAAAAGTGACGCGTTTCGGCTGCCAGACATGCGGCCTTGTTCACACATTGGGCTGCATAGCAGTGAGTAATATTTATACACATACATGGTGACACATACGAAGAATAGTAACTTTACCATGTTCATGCAGTGAGTAGATGTTTTGCAACATGACCGTGCGTTTTTACAGCAGATGAAATGCTTTACTGTCAGAGATTACAGTAAGTCCAGGATTGTGACTCATCAAGCGAAATGGAAAAAAGACTAAGGTGCCGATCACGATCCGGTAAAAACCGGGTACGAACCGTCGGTCGGAGCGTATTCTCCGTCCGACTCGTACCCGGTCGGAAAACATTACAAACATGGAATTACGATTCGCACGGAAACACCATTTCCGTACGAATCGTAAAAAACACCGACCGACGAAAACATGCATACTAATGTGATCCGGGAATGCTGCGACGTGATGTCGGGACGCTTCCAGGCAGCGTTTCACGACCCAGGAAGTACGATTCGAACCGACAGCAGTCCGGACGGCAATATTTTCACGGCACCCAAAAAGTGCCGGAAAGCGAAGTACGGCGCGAAAAGTAGGTGGCCCGGTAAGCGCCGTACCCTCCGAGTCGACCCCCCCAGCCCCCGTACGTTCGAGTCGCCCCCCCAGCCCCCGTACATTCGAGTCGACCCCCCCAGCCCCCATATGGACGTGTCGAACACCCCGTGTATGTACACCGAGTACGTGTCGAACTGTACGTCTCGAACCCCCCCGTGTATGTACACCCGAGTACGTGTCGAACCCCCCCGTGTATGTACACCCGAGTACGTGTCGAACCCCCCGTGTATGTACACCCGAGTACGTGTCGAACCCCCCGTGTATGTACACCCGAGTACGTGTCGAACCCCCCGTGTATGTACACCCGAGTACGTGTCGAACCCCCCGTGTATGTACACCCGAGTACGTGTCGAACCCCCGTGTATGTACACCCGAGTACGTGTCGAACCCCCCGTGTATGTACACCCGAGTACGTGTCGAACTGTACGTGTCGAACCCCCCGTGTATGTACACCCGAGTACGTGTCGAACCCCCCCGTGTATGTACACCCGAGTACGTGTCGAACTGTACGTGTCGAACCCCCCCGTGTATGTACACCCGAGTACGTGTCGAACTGTACGTGTCGAACCCCCCCGTGTATGTACACCCGAGTACGTGTCGAACCCCCCGTGTATGTACACCCGAGTACGTGTCGAACCCCCCCGTGTATGTACACCCGAGTACGTGTCGAACCCCCCGTGTATGTACACCCGAGTACGTGTCGAACCCCCGTGTATGTACACCCGAGTACGTGTCGAACCCCCCGTGTATGTACACCCAAGTACGTGTCGAACTGTACGTGTCGAACCCCCCCGTGTATGTACACCCGAGTATGTGTCGAACTGTACGTGTCGAACCCCCCGTGTATGTACACCCGAGTACGTGTCGAACCCCCCGTGTATGTACACCCGAGTACGTGTCGAACTGTACGTGTCGAACCCCCCCATGTATGTACACCCGAGTACGTGTCGAACTGTACGTGTCGAACCCCCCGTGTATGTACACCCGAGTACGTGTCGAACCCCCCCGTGTATGTACACCCGAGTACGTGTCGAACCCCCCGTGTATGTACACCCGAGTACGTGTCGAACCCCCCGTGTATGTACACCCGAGTACGTGTCGAACTGTACGTGTCGAACCCCCCCGTGTATGTACACCCGAGTACGTGTCGAACTGTACGTGTCGAACCCCCCGTGTATGTACACCCGAGTACGTGTCGAACCCCCCCGTGTATGTACACCCGAGTACGTGTCGAACCCCCCCGTGTATGTACACCCGAGTACGTGTCGAACCCCCGTGTATGTACACCCGAGTACGTGTCGAACTGTACGTGTCGAACCCCCCATGTATGTACACCCGAGTACGTGTCAAACTGTATGTGTTGAACCCCCCTGTGTATGTACACCCGTGTACGTTCGGTGCGTACCCCCAGCGCTACTACGCGCTGGGGGTACACACCGTACATACACGGGTGGGGGTACGACTCGAACGTACACGGGTGTGCATACACAGGGGGGTTCGACACGTACAGTTCGACACGTACTCGGGTGTACATACACGGGGGGTTCGACACGTACTCGGGTGTACATACACGGGGGGGTTCGACACGTACTCGGGTGTACATACACGGGGGGGTTCGACACGTACTCGGGTGTACATACACGGGGGGTTCGACACGTACAGTTCGACACGTACTCGGGTGTACATACACGGGGGGTTCGACGCGTACAGTTCGACACGCACTCGGGTGTACATACACGGGGGTTTGACATGTACATACGGGGGCTGGGGGGGGGGTTCGGCACATACCGGGCACCTGTTTGGACGTCTCCATGGTTGCTATAGGAGTTCAGTGCGGACGGTCTTTTAACCATACGGTTGTACAATCGGACGCCCGGGACGGATCGTACTTGCACGGTCGGACTTCGCTTTTCACGTTTGTACGGTAAATCGTCCGAGGACGTGTCGGACACTTTTTCCGACCCGAGGACGTGTGGGGAATAATTCCCAATGCGATTCGTATGGACTTTTTCCCATGCGAATCGTACTTGCCAGTTTGTACGGCACTTGTGCGATTCGTACGGTAAAAAGACCGGATACGAGTCGTACGGGAATTTTTTTTACCGGATTGTAATCGGCACCTAACTGTGCCATGTGGCACTAGAGGCTAATAAAGGAAGTACTAGTGTGAGTTGGACAATTGATGGCAGTGCAACAAGGTGTGCTATGTGCCTGCAACTAAGGACTATGGAGCTCCAGAGGCAAAGTTGCCAATATAATGCTGAGTTGGGGTAAGCTCAGAACTTTTACACTATGAAAAGAGAGCCAGTCTATTAAGGTAATTAGTGTAATATGTAGCAGGCAAACACGGGTACTATTTGACATGGCCAAAGCTTAGTATAGATCGAGATCTTAGTATAGCGAGTGTGTCAAGGTATGGGGAATCGCTTGTCAAAAAATAGTGAGCGAGCGCTGGTCAAAAAGGATTTATAAAATAAAATAATTTTAATTAATTATTTAGAAAATAACGAGCGTCTACTTAATGCTTGGCAAATGTGATGTAACACATAGATGGTGATTAGTAAATAAGTCAGTATGTGTTAAATATGTGTAGTAAAGGGAGAGAGGGGAGAGGGAAGGTGAAGGGAAAGCATGTAGTACTTTACCAGAAGCTAAATAACGTGGTGCCGACAGTCGGGAACCTGACGTGCTCATTTAAAGAAAACCGGCACTTGGTTACTGTGGGCGCAGGTTCACCGGTGCTCTATGTGTGGTTCAATTTATAAGTGAATGTAAATGTAAGAAGTCAGGATAATGAACCCTAAGAAGACCAAAGTCAGGGTTATAGATAAATGAAGCCAGTCTATACTGTTACAATTTCGGTTAAACAACCTTACCCAGCAAGAAATAATGAATAAAAAATAAATATAAAGAGAAAGCGGGGGATGTTAGAAATAAAGAAAACGTTATGTATATATATATATATATATTTTTTTATATATTACCTACTGGCGGTCGCCAGTAGGTAGTTATAGTTAGGACCGTGTTTCCATAGGAAATCTCAAAATTCTATTTTGAATAACTTTGGCGCCGGTTGACGAATCCTCGCGAAATTTTCAAAACTAATGGGGCGCTCCGCTCAGCTCCTACCCCGAAAGATTCGGGGGGATTCGTCAAGCGGGGGCCAAGAAAAAGGGGGGGTCCCAAAACGCGTTTTCCCCATGCATTTTTCCATAGGGACTTTAGTCGCAGCTACAGCCCGAACGGCTGAACAGAATTATGTGAAATTTGGCAGAGAGGTAGCCATAAGGTCCATGAAGTGCCTTTTGCAGGTTTGGTGTAAATCTGTTCAGTATTTCCTGAGAAATTAGCATTTAAATCAATATATATATCTGTACGCGCGTACCGTGCGCGCACTGAGCAAGTACTGTGCGCGCACCTTGCCGTGCGCGAGCGCACTTCTGATTGGTTGTTAGATGTCAGTAAACATTCGAATCGGCTGAAATCAGGAAGCGGCGGCCGCCATTTTGTCTCTCGCATAAAGAGGGGGTGATAAACAAAGGGGGAGAACTTGAAAAGGGGGCAGAGTGGGGAGATATTGACCCACTAGGCATTGTAAGGGGGTCACAGTAGGACCTTGTAGGGCAAAAAAAAAGATTTATATTTTGAAAAAAAAATATCGCCGAGTGCGCGCACCCGAAAAAAAACTTTTTAAAAAAAATAATAAAAAATCGCATTTAAGTGTTTAGATATAAGGTGGCTCTAAAAAGAGCCCTTGTGTTTATTGTTTGTTTTTTGGTGCCTACAAGTAAGTACCGATGCAGAGTCTAAAGTTCAAGAGGAAGACTCTGTTGCCTTCATCAGTGAAGTGTACACCATCTCCTCTATAAATGTCTTGCATGTTGTAACGCAAGTTGTTGTGGTATATAGAACCCATACCATAGTCTCTGAGGAAAGCAGAAATAGATTTGTTGACGTGCTTCCTTGCTTTGTCAATCTGCGGACAAAATTGGTTGGACCAGTTCCACTTTTGCCTTTGGCATATGTTAGAATATACGAAGGCAGTTTGTGGAAAAAGCGACATCAATTGCACAAAGGTGTCCTTCATAAGCATTTCCAGACCTACCCCAGTTAAAGTGCCTAGGTCATTACCACCACAGTGCACAATAATAAGGTTAGGCTGTGGGAGATGTAGAAAGGTTTTCACCAAGGGCATTAATTGGTGCCACTTTAACCCTCTCTGACCAATCCATTTAATGTCTAAATTCGGCAAAGCAAGGTCTCTCACCATACCTCTTTTTTCTGCAAATTTTTCACTCCAGAAGACATAGCTGTGACCTACAATCCACACTGTGAACATCTTCAAAGGAGATCTGGATGCACTCAGGAGGTGTCTTTCAGTAGAAAGGCAAAAAGAAATGAAAGACAGTTGAAAAATGGGGGCACACATACTTTTTTTTATAAAAAGAACTCATTGGCTGTTTCAAACCATTCTACACTAAAAACTAGGCTGTATGTTTAAATTTTAAAAAGCATGTTTTGTATTGGTTCAGAAAAATGTGTGAGCAAAGAACATTAGTTTGGATTTGCTGTTAGGTTTGAAAAGTCAAGCACTCTTGCTCTTTGGAAATGAAACATTGTCTGCTGAACTTCTGACCTCTCTGCTTACACCTGTGTTCCATGACCTGTTGCTATGGTAGCAGGCAGAAGTCAAGTTGGGGGAAGGGTACATTTGGAAAGCGGTTGAAGTTTTCAACCAATAGAAATGTGTGATTTAATTTGAAAAAATGTGGGAAGCACTGAGATTTGAAATTAACATGTATATGTGTGAAAAAAGAGAGGGAAACTGTGCCATTAACTGGTTCTGCTGAGAGGAGAGAGGTGTTCAGCTCAGAGATTCTGGTCTGATAAACTGCTGTGTGACTGCCACATTTCTTTTACAACTAACTAATTTTAAAGGTGAGTTATGAGTTTGAGAGGGGGTGTTTGTGGTTAATTTAGATATAAAAAAAAGAATTGTGAATATTTGTTTAAAGTTGTGATTTACATTTTCTGTTTTGGGAGATATTTAACTGTTTTGAATATGTAAAATATTATGGAGTATGTTTTCACCCCAAGTTAATGTGTACTGGTAACAATGAGGAATACTGTTTTGTGCCTACCATCAAACCATGAGTCTGTGTGCAGAGAAGAATTGTTGAGAGAGATTTAATTTGTGTTGCTGTTGAAAAGTAAGACTTGCAGTTGAAAGAAAAGGACAGCTTCTTTTTAATTGTGATGGTTAGCATTTAGCAGAAATCACTTTGAAAGAAAAGAGAGGAAAATGGCAGCACATTTGAAAAAAGCATTAGTTCTGTAAGAATTGATAACCCAGGAAAGGGGCAGCCCGTGTTTTGTGCCTACCAACACAGCATGAGTCTGTGTGTATATAGGAATTGTTGTCTGAGATTTAATTTGTGAAGTTGTTGTTCAGTAAGAAATGCAGTCCTAGGAAAGGGGCAGCCTGTGTTATGTGCTTAAAATGATGGCATGAGTCTGTGTGCACACTGGAATTGTGGGCAGAGATTTAATTTGTGAAGATGTTGTTCAGTAAGAAATGCAGTCCCAGGAAAGGGGCAGCCTGTGTTATGTGCCTAAAATGATGGCATGACTCTGTGTGCACACAGGAAATGTGGGCAGAGATTTAATTTATGAAGTTGTTGTTCAGTAAGAAATGCAGTCCCAGGAAAGGGGCAGCCTGTGTTATATGCGTAAAATGATGGCATGAGTCTGTGTGCGCACAGGAATTGTGGGCAGAGATTTAATTTGTGAAGATGTTGTTCAGTAAGAAATGCAGTCCCAGGAAAGGGGCAGCCTGTTGTGTTTACACAAATTATCCCTTAGCACACATGCACTGTTACATACATCCCTGCAGTCTTCATGCAGTTCTGGAAGTCTCTTTGCTCATCTGTCTTGCACCAGACAATACACAGTCTTCAGAAACACACTCTTGGCACACACGCAGCAGCTTCTCCAACACTCTCATGTGTAGTACTCAGCTCTGTGTGCTGTTTCAGATAGCAATGTGTAATGCAAACACATTCAACGTCACCAAGGCCTCATTTAAATTGATCTAGTCTAATCACTCACCCTGTAACACATGGTCATGGTCTTAAGGAGCTGTTAGGACATGTGCTCTTTTTTGCTTCTGTAAATGATAAGGGAAATGTGTCAGGCTGTAACAGTAATTTTGTACTATTCAGGGACACTGTTTTGTTCCAAAAAACATAGCATGAGTCTGTGTGCGCACAGGAATTGTGGGCAGAGTTTTAATTTGTGAAGATGTTGTTCAGTAAGAAATGCAGTCCCAGGAAAGGGGCAGCCTGTGTTATGTGCGTAAAATGATGGCATGAGTCTGTGTGCGCACAGGAATTGTGGGCAGAGATTTAATTTATGAATTTGTTGTTCAGTAAGAAATGCAGTCACAGGAAAGGGGCAGCCTGTGTTATGTGCGTAAAATGATGGCATGAGTCTGTGTGCGCACAGGAATTGTGGGCAGAGATTTAATTTGTGAAGATGTTGTTCAGTAAGAAATGCAGTCCCAGGAAAGGGGCAGCCTGTTGTGTTTACACAAATTATCCCTTAGCAAACATGCACTGTTACATACATCCCTGCAGTCTTCATGCAGTTCTGGAAGTCTCTTTGCTCATCTGTCTTGCACCAGACAATACACAGTCTTCAGAAACACACTCTTGGCACACACGCAGCAGCTTCTCCAACACTCTCATGTGTAGTACTCAGCTCTGTGTGCTGTTTCAGATAGCAATGTGTAATGCAAACACATTCAACATCACCAAGGCCTCATTTAAATTGATCGAGTCTAATCACTCACCCTGTAACACATGGTCATGGTCTTAAGGAGCTGTTAGGACATGTGCTCTTTTTTGCTTCTGTAAATGATAAGGGAAATGTGTCAGGCTGTAACAGTAATTTGGTACTATTCAGGGACACTGTTTTGTTCCAAAAAACATAGCATGAGTCTGTGTGCGCACAGGAATTGTGGGCAGAGATTTAGTTTGTGAAGTTGTTGTTCAGTAAGAATTGCAGTCCCAGGAAAGGGGCAGCCTGTTGTGTTTACACAAATTATCCCTTAGCACACATGCACTGTTACGTACATCTCTGCAGTCTTCATGCAGTTCTGGAAATCTCCTTGCTCATGTCTCTTGCAGCTGACAATACATACTCTGCAGAAACACACTCTTGGGACACACACAGCAGCTTCTCCAACACTCCCATGTGTACTACTCAGGACTGTGTGTAATGCAAACACATTCAACGTTACCAAGGCCTCATTTTCTTTGCTCTACTCTAAACACTCACCCAGGTTGCAGATACTTATGGTATGAAGTAGCTGTTAGGAAATGTGCACTTTTCTGCCTCTGTGATCTACAAGGAAAATGTGTAAGGCTGTAACAGCAATTATCACTTGATCTACCAGAGTAGTAAATGTGCTTTGAATTTGCAAATCAAATTCTGTTTTCTGCTTACAAGCACACCATGAGGCTGTGTGCGCACAGGAATTGTGGCCACAGATATAATTTGTGTTGCAGTTGTTCTGTTAAAAAATGCACTTGCAGAAAAGGGGCAGCTTGTTTTTTTTCAACTGTGGTGGTTAGCACTGTGCACAAATTAGTAAATCACAAATGAGAGACAAATGGAAAAACATTTGAAATAAATGAAAAGTAAAAAAAAATATTTTAATGAATTAAAATTACAAAAAGGATTTTTTTTTAGTTCCTTGCAGGTATTGCTGAGCAACAGTGAAAAAAAAATGCCTTTAAGGACAAGAAAGAGGAAAGAAAAGCAACAACAAGTATATCTGGACAAAACTGGGAAAAAAAAATAGCAGGAGAAGCTGGTGATGGCAAAAAGAAAAAGTCTACTGGTAAGCAGAGCAGAGATTTCTTAAAAAAGATTTTCAAAAAACAAAAAAATGGCAAAAATAACTGTAAAACAAAGAGAGTTTTATGTACAAAGCAACAACACAGCCAACAGCAAAAAAAAAGCTAATGTACAATCAGAAGTATGTCAAACTGTTTTAACACGAAAATTAGATTTTAAAAACATTCGTCGAAAAATGTTTCATAGAAGAGTGATGTTAAATTTGCTAAAGGATGTGAAAAAATATAAGAAAAAAACAAAATTTATTAAGAAAAAAAAAATTATAGAAAATATTGTAAGTAAGGCTTTGGAAATAAAAAGAAAACTTTTTATTCCAATTTTGAATAGGATGCGTAGATTAGATAAATTAGTCAATGCAATGAAGTCACAAAGCAAAAGGAAAAGAGAAGTGAAAAAAAGTAACTTTTGTAAAGTGTTCTTGGGAGAATGGAAACACAGTTCAAGTACTGAACCATTTTTTAATGAAGAGAGTTATCTTCAAAGTAATAGTTTGTTGCATGCAGTTGACACCAATGGTAGAGCATATGAAGTTAAGGATGGTTGTGTGATGGAAAAAGAGAAAATGGTCCCAAGAAATGAGGAAGAAGTAATGGCTGCTGAGGCTATGGGGAGACGTCCAAAAGCCCCAGTGTACACTTGGAACTGTAGTAGTATTTGTACTGTGCGTCAGGAATCTATTGATAAATTACGTGACTTTCTAAGAGAATATAGTAAAAAGAGTGTAAAACAGAAGATGAAGGTGATTCAAACACTAGATCCATGCAGAGTGAGAGAAAATACTGGTTTGCAGGGACATTCTCTGGCTTGTCTATCTAGAAAAGTGTGTAAAAGTGTTTTTCATCATTTTAGGATGCTGGCTGTTCATCATACTGAAATGAGAAAGTTTGTGAGCACAATGTATTTTGCTAAAAGTCCAGCAGTAAAGTTGAATGAGTTGAATAATGCTCTGTTCCGTGGATCTGTATCAGATGTAGTGAAGGTTACTGATGAGATTCAGTTTTGTTACTTTGGTCCAGAACAAGAAAGTGCAGAAAAGGACACAGTAAATGAGGAAAATGAGGAACAGAATGTAGAACTCATTATTACTAAAAATTTTGAGGATGAAATGACAAAATTTACTATCACCTCTAATGAAAGGCCAAATATTACTTGTATTTGTTGCCGCAGAAGTCATTATAAAATTCAAACAAGGAATGTTGATCTGTATAAAAAAAGTGAAAATGAAGATAATTATAAGTGGAAGGATTTTGCAACATATATATTTCTTGAAAATTGTTTTGAATTGGGTGAAGATCAGCGTATTTGTAAATACTGTTATAATAAGTTAGAAGAAAATAGAATGCCGACCAGAGCTGTACATACTAATTTAGAATTGGATGCTATTCCTGCCGAACTTTCTGAATTAAATACATATGAGTCTATACTCATTCAATGTGTTCATCCGTTCCAGACCATAGTACATATGGAGCCCAAAACTGGTAAATTACCTCCTTCTGATTTACTGAGAGGTTTAAAAGGAAGAGTGGTGTATTTGCCCTTGGATTTGAAAAAAAATATGGAAACTATTGATGCAGATACTTTGGAAACTGAACCATTAGTAATTCTGATTAATGGTGTACCTACAAAGAATAAGAAGATTTGGCAGGAGCTGGTGGATGTACGAAAAGTACAAAGAGCAAATTTGTATTTGAAAAAAAATAATAAATGGTATGAATCAATTTATATAGAAGAAGAAGAAGAAGATTTACAAGAAGACACAGAAACACCAACTGGTCAAATTGAAAAAGTGGACAAGTCAAAGGAAGAAGAAATTTATGAACATTTTAGCATACATCCTCTTCATTCAAAAGAAGTTATGGGAGACACTATTGATCTGTTTCAGATGAAGAAAGCAAAAGGAACTTTCATAACTTATGTCCAAATGTTAAATGAAGAAAATGAACAGGAAGCAAAAATTGCAGCTGAAGTAGCTAGAGACAATTCTCAAGACAGCCAAAGTTCAGGAACACTTAGTCAAGATCCCCTAGGACAACCAATCATAGAAAATGAAGCTGCAGTAGCCATGACTGAAGTAGAAACGGCTATGAATCAAGCACAGGAAGATTCAATCGACTTACTAAATCTGGAACAACAACTGAATGAAGAACAAAAAGAAATTTATGAAGAAGTCATCAAAAAAATTGATCATGGATTACTACATGAAAAGAAAGAGTGCTCATGCACATCATTTGAACCAATCAGGATGTATGTGAGTGGACAAGCTGGAACTGGTAAAAGTTTCTTAATAAAAGTCATCAGAAGCTATCTACAGCAAAAAACAGCTTCAAATTTGTCTTGTGTGGTAACTGCTCCAACTGGGTTAGCAGCCTATAACATAAAAGGAATTACCTTACATCGCTTGCTAATGTTACCAGTGGAGCATGAGAACAAAATAGAATACCACAAGCTAACTGGAGAAGCATGTCTCGAAGTTTCAAGAGTGTTGAAGAAGATGCAAGTTCTCATTATTGATGAGGTGAGCATGGTTTCAAATTTAATGCTTGCCTTTGTGCATTTAAGAATGCAACAAATTCTTAAGAGAGACTATGACGTGTTATTTGGAGGAAAACACGTCATAGTTTTTGGGGATCTTCTGCAGCTCACTCCAGTTAAAGGACAACCAGTGTTTAATACTGTGACACATGAAGACACGAAGAAGTCATTAGGAAGCATTGGTAATGCGAATATTTGGTCGTTCTTTGAGTACAAAGAACTCACTACCAATATGAGACAAGCAAACAACGAAGATTATGCAAGTATTCTGAAAGATATCAGAATTGGACTACTCACAGAAGTTGGCAAAAAAGCATTACAGAGTCGGTTGCTACATAATTTATTTCCAAATGAAGAAATAGTTGCAGAGAAAATATACCAGAACATTGCAGAAAAAAATACTGTAATCTGCTTAATGCCAACACTACGTGACTGCTCAATATTCAATGAGGAACTTTTGAAATTGGAAAAGGAAGAGATTAAGAAAATGGAAGCAGAGGACAAAATTCAGCATGAAAGAATTACTTTTACATTAACAGGCAAACTGAAAAATAAATTGGATTCACTAGAGAAGAACATTTCCAAAACAGCTGGATTAGAAAAAAATCTATATGTTTGCATGAATTGTCGAGTGATTTTAAGGAGAAATTTGGATGTAGAAAAAGGTTTAGTGAATGGAGCTATGGGAAGAGTTGTGGGTTTTATTAATTATCAGAAAAAAGAAGGAATTGAATGTTTAAAAATAAAATTTGATCAGATAGAAGAAGTTAAAGACATTTGTCGTTGTTCAGTTCGTTTCATGCTTGTGAAAGACTTATATGTACGTAGGAAGCAGTTTCCGTTTTCTCTAGCATATGCTGTAACTATTCACAAGTCTCAAGGATTGACTGTAGATAGTGCTTTTGTAAACATTGGTTCTACTGTGTTCAAAGAAGGTATGGCATATGTTGCTTTGTCACGAGTGAAAACATTATCTGGTTTATTTATGATAGACTTTGATGACTCAAAAGTTAGTGCTGATACAAACTGTGTAAAGGAGTATAATAGATTAAGAAGAACCTATGCTCCTCATTTAGGTCAGTATCCTGTGATTGAAAAACATGTTGCTTCTCGGAAAAGGAGATTTGAAAATATCTGTAATGTGGATGAACAGAACAAAAAAAAAAGGACAGTGATGTGATAGCAAGGAAAAAGAAAAAGGACAGTGTTGAAGAGGTTGTTGGTTGCTATTTTGAAAATAGCTCTGGTGTCAACTGCTATGCAAATGTAGTGCTGAATGTTGTATTTTATCTTGAAAAGTTGCTAGAACAGATAATAGTAAATCATGGAAAAAGATTGTGTTCTCTGCTGAGTCTCCTTTTTGAGAAGCTGAGTACTGATAAAACTGAAATTGAAAGTGCTACTGATGTTAGAAATCTTTTAGATGTATGTTGTGGTTCTACACAGTTTAAAGAAAATGTCCAGCAAGATGCACAGGAATTCTTAATATATATTTTGAGTGTGCTTGAAGATGAAGGAGTAGAAGTAGAAAACTTATTTGGTGTCTCTTACAAATGGGAACATTGCTGTGAAAATTGTATGAACACATGTAGTAATCATGTTGATTCAGAAAGGTTCATATTTTTACCATTACCAGAGAGTAAATCAGTGACTTTTAGTAAATTAGTTAAAGATGCCAATCACAACATGGAATGTTCTGAATGCAAATCTGACATGTTTTCTACGTTATTTTTACAGAAATATGGTCAGTATGTAATTTTAATGATGCAACGTTGTAGAGCTGATGGTTCAAAATTGGATACTTTAATAAAGAAGTTTACAGGACAACAATTATCAATTTCTGGAAAAACTTTTGTTACAGTTGCAATAATTTTTCATGAAGGACCTACTGTAACTTCTGGACATTACACAGTTTATCTTAAATGTGAAAAAGGCTGGACACTGTGTAATGATTCCAAATTGATTTTCAAGCAACGTTTGCCTTATGATTTACCCAATTCTTATTTAATTTTTCTGAAACTTAATTTTGAAAACTAAAAACTGAATCTGAAGAAAGCATTTTTTGTAATTTTAAAGGATTATAATTGAAGATATCACTTAAAAAGGATTTTGAAATTACTATTTGGCCTAAAGGAAAAGTAATAAAACCAATTGTGGACTCCTTTGACAGAAATTATTTTGGCATGTGTGCTTTTGCGACAAGGTTTAAAGACGGTTTGTCTAGAAAATTTTTATTCATCTAGAAAAGTACTTGTAATATATATGTAATATTTCTAACAAGGTATATTTTAGTGAGGAAAGTTTTAGGGCTTTTTTTAAACAATCTTTCAGATTGGTTTTTTTTTGCCCGCTGTTAAATGATGAATACAATTGTTTTCACTATTTTAAGTGAAAAATAAAAAATTCTGAAAACAGCAAAAAAAGGGCAAAAAATTGCTTTGTAAAATATGTAAAAACATGTAATGCTTTTTGTAATGTATGATTGAATATTAATACTTTTTTCTTTTTTTGCAGAACTGGAAAGAAAATAAAAAAAAAAAATTCTGTTCCCTTGCAAAATACTTTTAAAAAAAAAATTTTCAAAAAAATTTTTTATTTAAAAAAAAAGTGAAAAATATTAGTATTACTCAATCCTCCCTTTACATGCTTCCATTTCTTCACCTCTTTTTGTACATTAAATTTAAAAAAAAAAAAAAAAATTTAAAAAAAAAAACCTTGGGTGCGCGCAGGGTGCGCGCACCTCAAAAAAAAAAAAAAAAGAAATCCCTCCCCAAAAATTTTTGGGGGTTTAGTTTATAAGTGGCTCTTAAAAGAGCCCTTGAGTTAATGGAGGGAAACAGGAAGAGAAAAAAACGAAAAAAAAGAAAAAACATCTATGGCCTACTTGCACTCATGGGCATCAAATTTTCTCTGAATGAGATCAAGACTGGTCTCACCCACAGAAATAAGTTTACCGCAATCAGTGCAGCGTGTGGACAACCTAGCAAAACAAGGTGGTCCAAAACGAGGTGAGGAAGAAGGCAAAGGCACCACTGCAGCTGAAGTGCTCGCCTGAGCTGCCGAAGATGTGCTCGGCTGAGCTGCTGCAGATGTCGTCGGTAGAGCAGGTGGAGGGTTTGCTCCAGAAGCTCGACGAAAAGTCACTGGATGCATTTTGTCAACATACCTCAACATAGTGTGAATGCTAAAAGAATACTTCTTGTTAGGATTCCCACGTGACAAGACTTTTTGACAAAGTACACAAGTCACTTTAGGTGCATTTACCTTCTTTAGTCCCTCTGGAAAAGTGAAAAACTGCCATATAAAGCTGTCTTTCTGCTTCCTGTTCCTCTGCCTCTCAAGAGTGTCCTGGTCACTGTCTGAAGATGGTTGCTGTTCAGCCATTGTCTCTCAACAACAGATTAGCTCCTTCTCCAAATGAATCAGAACTAATAATGAGGGGAGTAGGTGTGGTTTGGGAAGAATCTAGAACTGAAAGTACTTCAAACCAATCAAAAGTGATGAATCATGATCACATGACTTGCCATGAGGGGATTGGGTGTGGTGTTGAAACAATCAGAAACTGAAAGTAATGATAACCAATAAGAAGTGTTCTTTTATTAAGCATATAACCCGAGGTGCGCGCACTGAGCAAGCTCCGAGCGCTCACCTAGTGATTACGCATGCGCGAACGCGTCGGAGCGCATGTACATATGTCATATGCGCGCACGTAACGTGTATACGTTGAACACGCGTATACGCGAACTTTATTGCGCGTAAATTAAGCGTATGCGGAAGTAAACCACGTGGAGCGCGTACGACGCACGCACGCATGCGTACGTACGTACGTTTACGTACCGGGTGCGCGCCATAGGTTTCACACATGTTATAGTTAGCTGGACATTTCTCTCATACAAAACCAATGAAATTCCCCCGTTATAGTTAGTTCAGCTAACTATAACTCGCGTGCCCGCAATGCACTGCTGATGACGTCACATATTACATCACTCATGACATGGTCAGTGACATCACTCATGACATCACTGATGACATCTCAAATGACATCACTGATGACATCACTGATGACATCATCCTTGTGATAGAGTGGCACACCTCCTCTCACTCTAATATAACCTTTGATATACACATTCAAAAATAGAGACTAAAATTTAAAAAACAATGGACATACCAATACCAGTTAAAACAACCTATTCAGTAATTCTAAGATCCACATACACATCCACTCATTTTCCAACAGTCCCTATACAGTCACTCATACATGTACTCACTCATCATATGTACTCATACACCTATACATCCTATTACACAATGCCACACATCCATAGAGTTACTCACACACATAGTCACTCATACTAATAAAGAATCAAACATACATTTACTTGCATATACAATTATACACACACCACCACACTTACTTCTATGGAAACTTACACATACTTAATCTTTTTAACAATCACTTATAGAAACACATACTTATTCATACAGGAAATCTTTCAATCTCTCACTCTCACATATACTCACTTATATACACCAATAGTCACATATACTAGTTTAAAATATATGTAGTTACTCATAGAGACACTATTGAGACAGTCATTCACTCACTAACACACCCATGCACACACTCATCCACCCATACAGTCCTGCACACATGCTGTCTTCTACACATACAAACAGTGAGTCACTCATTCATGCACCTATGCACTATGTAATACCCCTCAACGAACCATACAGACATCAGACACTTATACTGATACTCCAAAAACCAACTAATAACCTATATAGACACCCATGTAGCTACTCACCAACCCATGCAGTCACTTATACACAAAGTGAGAGACTGATACAGATATTTACATATTTCAACATTACTCACTAAGCCATGTATTCACTGTGATACACTTAATCAGTCAGTTACACAATCAATTTATCAATAACAAATCATCCATTTAGACACTTATATACCCATTTATTCTTCCATCGACCTTGAGATATACATATATAAAACATATTTAATTATCAGAAATACACACATTCACTGGATGATGTCATCAGTGATGTCATCAGTGATGTCATTTGAGATGTCATCAGTGATGTCATGAGTGATGTCACTGACCATGTCATGAGTGATGTAACATGTGACGTCATCAGCAGTGCATTGCGGGCACGCGATTTATAGTTAGCTGAACTAACTATAACGGGGGAATTTCATTGGTTTTGTATGAGAGAAATGTCCAGCTAACTATAACATGTGTGAAACCTATGGTTTTTTCAGTGAATATATATATATATATATACACATACACCTTTAACATAAAAATGATTTAAAAACATGATATTATAAATTAAAATATTTTTCAAACCTACATCTTACACTACATTGAGTGCAACAGTAGGGAAAGTGTTGGATAGCTTAGGGGAAAAAATTACTATTCACTCTTCAGAAAATTCAAATTTAAAAACAAACAACATATAAACTACAATATAAAATATAATCAAAAACCCAAAAACAAAACATATATAAAAATATAAAAGAAATTACAAAACATAGAAACATATTATAATGTAGAAAAAATCTAAAATTTACATAAAAATATATTTTTTTAACTTAACAAGAAAATTAACAAACAAATAAATATTTTGTATTAGAAATTAATTTTAATTAAAAAAATGGATTACATAAATGTAATATTTTTTTCCTACCCTATAATACCACAAAATTTACAACACACATCTAAATTAAAAATCATACATCCATAATTAACACAATTAATTATAAATTAAAGAAATATTAAGAATTAAAAAACACATTTAAAAATGTAAAAATGAATGTACTAACCAAACGTATGGGCTAAGGAACCTATATCCCCAAACAAAATAAAAATAAACAATTGCCAAAAATATTTATCAATTAATAAATGAATCAAGTAATGATTAATTCATTTAAACTAAATTTCTTTTCACCCTCTACCCCAATAAATACCAAAACACACACCTAAAAATATTTACACAATTTACATAACTAATTTTACATTAATAAAGTTATATCAGTTAAAAACAAATCATTAATTAATTAAAAGAAAATTACTTTTCACCATTTACCACTATAAACCCCACAACTCACACATCAAAATAATTACACAATTGCCATATTTAAATTTTAATTAATTAATTAGCATTAACAGATAATTTATTAATTATAAATAAATTACTTGTCACCATATACCCCTATAACTGCCACCACCAATTCCTTATAACTTGACACAATTAATAAATTAATTCACACAATTGACACTATAAAATACAATTAAATAAATATTTTATAAAAATATTAATATATGTATTAAAATTAAATTAATTCCCACCCTACTCCTCTATCAACCCACAACCCGCTCCTAAAAAAATAACACAATTAACATAATTACCAATTAATTAATAAGAATTAACAACCAATTAATAAATAATTATTGATAAATTAATTCCTACATTTAACAATATAAAATAATAATAAATAAATATTATTTAATACAAAATATTAATATTTTAATTAAACTCAAATTACTTCCCACCCTATTCCCCTATAAACCCACAACCCACTCCTAAAAAAACTGACACAATTAACATATCCACCAATTAATTATTCAATAAAAATGAACAGCCAATTATTAATTAATTAATAATAAATGTATTCTCACAATTAATACTATAAAATCAAAATTAAATAAATACTAATAAATACAAATTAATATTCTTTTTTTATAATTAAACTACATCCCACCCTATTCCCCTATAAACCTACAACCCACTATGGAACTCAAACGCAAAATTTAATTAAAATAAAATTAATAACTTCTAAACTTTTAACACATATATTAAAAAACAAATTCAATACTTAGACACAAAGGTGCCGATTCCGATCCTGTAAAACCCGGGTACAAATGGTCGTACAGAGCGTTTTCGCCGTACGACTCGTACCCGGGAATTCCACCGTACAAACCAGCAAGTACGATTCATACAGAAATACCATTTCCGTACGAATCGTAAAAAACGCCGTACGGCTAAAAAATACATACAATTCTGATCCTGGACAGCGCGTACGCGACGTCCGCACGGAGTCAGGCAGCATTTTACGGACCAGCAAGTACGATTCGTACCTACAGCACTCCGCACGGCTATATTTTTACGGGAGCCAAAAAGTGCCGGAAAAGCTAAGTACGCTGCGATGCACAAGGAAAAGGGGGCCCGCTACGCGACGTACACGCCATCACCCACATCCTACGTGTCATCATGTACGGTGCGTACCCCAACATTGCATGTGTACGGACCGTACCTCCCACCCCCCCGTATGTACGGACTGTACCCCCACCCGCGTATGTATGGACCGTACCCCCACCCCCCGTATGTCTGCACCATACCCCAGGCATACCCCAATCCTCGCGTATGTACAGGCCATACATACACGAGGATTGGGGTACGCCTGGGGTACGGTGCGGACATACGCGGGTGGGGGGTACGCCTGGGGTACGGTGCGGACATACGCGGGTGGGTGTATGGTGCGTACATACGGGGGGTGGGGGGTACGGTCCGTACATACGGGGGTGGGGGGTACGGTGCGGACGTACGCGGGAGGGATAGGAGGCTGGGGGGGCTGTACGACTCGTACCCCGGGCACAAGTGTACTCGGGGTAGGCCTCGTACAAAGTTTGTTGCGTACGGAGCCTTTTCCATGCGGTTGTGTTTTCAGACAGACGGTAAGGATCGTACTTGCGCGCTCGGACTTCAGTTTTATGATTTGTATGTAAAACTGTCCGGGGACGTCTCGTAGACTTTTCCCGAGGCGATTCGTATGTATTTTGCACGTACAAATCGTACTTCGCCGTTTGTACGGGACTTGTACGATTCGTACGTAAAAAAATACGGATACGAGTCGTACGGGAAAAAAAAATCCAGGATCGGAAATAGACCCCAAAATAGAGCACATACATTTAAAATACATACTAAAATACATAACACTAACTAAAAAGACATATTTTTAACTATATTTTTGCAAACGATATTAATGACTTAAATTTGATATTCTAGACCACAATATTCTTGCAGTCGATAATTCTGTATCTCGATATTCTGCACTCAATATTAGTGCAAGTCGACATTAACAACTCTATATTCTGACTCTTTACCTCTCTTAATATTACTCTTCGAAAGAAACCTCTGAGCTTACCCGCATCATCTGTTAATATCTTTGAATATTTTTTCCTTATAGATTCCACATACGATTCTATATCCTTGATAGATGTTTTAGCCTTTAGGATCATTGGGTTAGCACAAGAAACATGATCATAAACGTATGCAGTGTTTCATATAAAATGTACATGATAAATGTCTCGGGCGTCGATTCCGATCCTGGAGAAACCGGGTACGAACCGTCGGACGGAGCATTTTCTCCGTCC
Source organism: Triturus cristatus (assembly GCF_964204655.1). Taxonomy (NCBI): domain Eukaryota; kingdom Metazoa; phylum Chordata; class Amphibia; order Caudata; family Salamandridae; genus Triturus; species Triturus cristatus. Next base: position 554,734,664 of record NC_140584.1, read on the forward strand.
GACTCGTACCCGGTTAAAAAACATTACAAAAATGCAAGTACGATTCGTATGGAAACACTATTTCCGTACGAATCGTACAAAACATCGACCGACGAAAATATACATACAAATGTGATCCGGGAAAGCGCCGACGTGACGTCGGGACGCATTCAGGCTGCGTTTCACGAACCAGGAAGTACGATCCGCACCGACATCACCCCACACGGATTATATTCTCTGGCTGCCAAAAACTGCCGGGAAATCAGGACGGCGCGCACAAGGAGCACCTGTACGCGACGGACAGCCATGGACCCGAGCCTACATGTCATCCCAGCCCTCATAGCAGTCCACCTGCTCTACAGGAACCGACGCAGATGCCGCAGAAGGTCAGAACAACACCCAGGGGCAAAGGGGGGGCAGGGGCAGGACACATAACCCCCACCCAAGTCCCAAATCAGACATGCCCTGGACATACCTGACCTGCAGGACCTGGTCACCTCGAGGAGGTGGGGGCGTGTCCAGCAACGCAAGCGTCCGCCACAACGGAAGTGGATGTTGACGCGAACCGGCAACACAATAATTCCGGTACGTACCGTACCCACGCCTTAAGAGCGTGGGTACGGGTCGTACCACGCCCACCCCTACGTCACCCCAACAATGGCGGTACGGCCCGTACCCACGTTCTAAAGGCCTGGGTGCGGGCCGTACCAGCATTGTTGGGGTGATGTAGGGGTAGGCGTGGTACGACCCGTACCCACGCTCTGAAGGGCTGGATACGGTGAGTACCCCTACGGCACCCCATTGGGGGTCCGCACCGTACCCAGGTCTTAAGAGCGTGGGTACGGGTCGTACCACGCGTACCCCTACATCACCCCAACAATGCTGGTATGGCCCGTACCCAGGCCTTTAGAACGTGGGTACGGGCCGTACCGCTATTGTTGGGGTGACGTAGGGGTGGGCGTGGTACGGCCCGTACCCACGCTCTTCAGGCCTGGGTACGGTGCGGACCCCCAATGGGGTGCCGTAGGGGTACGCACCGTACCCAGGCCTGAAGAGCGTGGGTACGGGCCGTACCGCCATTGTTGGAGTGACGTAGGGGTATGCGTGGTATGACCCGTACCCACGCTCTTAAGGCCTGGGTACGATGTGGACCCCTATGGCACCCCAACAATGGTGGTACGCACCGTACCCACGTTCCAAAGGCATGGGTACGGGCCGTACCCAGGCCTGCAGAGCGTGGGTACGGGAATGTACGGAGCGTACCCCCACCCATGTATGTATGGAGCGTACCCCCACCCGTGTATGAATGGAGCGTACCCACACCCCACCAGTGTATGTACGGAGCGTACCCCCACCCGTGTATGAATGGAGCGTACCCACACCCCACCCGTGTATGTATGGAGCATACCCCCACCCGTGTATGTCCCGATCGTACATGGCCAGACATAGGAGGGGTGGGTGCAGAGTCCTCCCAGCAGTGCCCACACACAGGAGGGATGGGTGCAGAGTCCTCCCAGCAGTGCCCAGACACAGGAGGGGTGGGTGCAGAGTCCTCCCAGCAGTGCCAAGACACAGGAGGGGTGGGTGCAGAGTCCTCCCAGCAGTGCTCAGACATAGGAGGGGTGTGTGCCTATCACTCCCAGCAGTGCCCAGACATGGGAGGGGTGGGTGCCTATCACTCCCAGCAGTGCCAGACACAGGAGGGGTGGGTGCAGAGTCCTCCCAGCAGTGCCCAGACACAGGAGGGGTGGGTGCAGAGTCCTCCCAGCAGTGCCCAGACACAGGAGGGCTGGGTGTCTAGTCCTCCCAGCAGTGCCCATGGAAAGAAAAGGGTGGAGTACCCACAGATACAATGGCCACAAATGTCAGTCAGGTGCCCAAAGACCCTGCAGAACACGTAACACATGTGTGCGAGGCTGGGAGTACACACACGCATAGTGTGTAAAAGGGAACATGTCCACATGAAGTAATGTCAATAAACTCCATACACAAGTACAGTGACCACCAAGGATACCACTAATGATGCAGGTGGAGACATTGCCCAGCATGCATGGCCAAAGTTGAATGGATCCGTCACACACCAAGGAAATGTAGACACAGCTCAGCACAACTTATTGGAAACACCCTGCAGGGAAGATGTCAGGGTCCACAGAGGAAGGAACACACCTTGGGACAATTTCACCATACAGTAAGAACACACATGACCAAAGATTATTTGCAGAGCCCTTGTGATGGCGCACAGATACCAGGGTCCACCCCATGAGCAGCACACCACAACATTTCCCAGACACCTAACACATTATCACCACCCCAAATCATGGAGCAGCACCACCAACAGCAATACCAGAAAAGCAGTAGTGTACAAAGGAAAAATAAAACATTGCTTTATTCAGCATGAAAAGAAAAAATTGTTAATAAAAGTTCAATATGTACAAGGCCCATAGGGCAGTCCATAGTCCAATTCCTGGTGGGGGACACATAGGGACGCGTGTCCCCTAGCTTGCCTGCACAGTTCATACCTCCTTTGCTTCCACAGAGGGGGGGGGCATCATGTGGGGGGGAAGGACCAGGCACCGCAGGGACAGGAGGGGCAAGGGTAGGTGTTGTGGGTGCAGGGACGGAGGACTCCACCACAGGGGGTGGGGCAGCGCCAAAGGTGGTGGTGAGAATGGCGCTGCACACGGTTGCAAGGTCCCCCAGCGTCTCCCCTGCACCCGAAGGAACCACAGGCCCCAAGGAGGGGGGGGTCGGAGGGATAGGTCGCAGCGCTACTGGGGGAGGGTGTGGACAGGGGGGGGACTCAACTACCCTGACCGGGGACTCCTTTGACCGCTTGCGGGGTGGTGTCACTTTGGGGCTCAGGGACAGAGCGGCCGTGAAGGAATCTTTGTTGGAATCTTGGCCAGGAGAGCTGAGGAGAGTGGATTCGGGGGGAGTGGGTTGTGAGGAATGTGGACTCCCACTGTGGCTGCGTGTCTTCCGTTTGCCCCCGACCCAGCGGGTGTGCCTAATTCACCCTGTGTGTGTGTGAGAGGAGGTGTGCGCTTGGCCTTCCCTGGTGGTGTGGTGCCTGTGTCTGGTGGGGTGCGTGCATGGGGACGTCTGGGTGTGCATGGGACAGGCATGGGAGTGGGAAGTGTGGATGGTGCAGTGGTAGGGGGGACGCAGCGCTGCAGGAGATCCACTGCTGCAGTCAGTGTCGAGTCTATGGACCTCAGCAACTGGCGTTGGTCAGACTGCGCAGCTGAGATGCCCTCCGTGTATGCCTCCATCTGGGTGAGCACTTGGGTGTGGCCATGGAGGACATTAAGCATCGCAGTCTGACCAACCTGCAACTGGTGCAGGATGTCCACAGACTCGGCATTCATGGCAGCAGTGGAGACAGGGGCAGGGGGTGCGGTGCCTGGCAAGAAGGAGACACGTGGTGACCTAGCACGGCGGGAAGGGACCCGAGCAAGTGGGAGGCCGGTGATGGGAATGGAGGGGGCGGGTAGAGATTGAGTGCTGCTTTCAGCTGTGGGAGCTGCCTCCGCCCCCTCTGGGAGCTCAGCCTCGGACCCGTCAGCGTCATAGTCGGTGGTGGGACTGGACAGGTCCTCCGCCTCACTCCCCTCGGCCTCCGTGCCACTTGATGCGCCAGACAAGACAGCACTGGTGCTCAAACCCTCCTCACGGTCCGTGCCAGTGCCTCCCTCGGAGTCCCCCGACAATGCTGTGGGCAAGGTGAAGAGACAGGAAATGATCAGACACCTGTATACATATGTCACATGAGTCAAATCTACATAGGTCACAGTGCATAGCCTGAAAAGCAATATGAGTAACATCTACAATACAAGGTACATATGTAGGCCCTGCAACACACAGTTGGTTGACCCACCATGCCACTGAGAAACAATGGAGAGCATGACACAACAGCAAATTACTTGATATCAAATTGGACAGAGGAGCCAGGCTCTGGGGACAATCGTGCACAGCATCTGCACCACACAGCGTTGCCAAAAAAGGGATGAGCAGGAACCATGTCTATTAACTTTTTGCACATGCTGCAAAGCTAATACATTAAACCATGCCCAACATGACTGGGTCACTGCACCTTGAGTGTATGTCCAGACAAACATCACACACAGGCCAGACCTAGCAAGGAGACTTTAGATTTTCACATGTATGCCTTGCCCGCACAAACCACCACCTACCTGAGACAATGTGATTGAGACAGAGGAAGTACTTACACCTCTTACTCTGGGATAAAAACACATGGCCTGCACTAAATGCTGATTGTACACAAACTACCCCTGGTGCGCCTGTCCACATATATCATTGACAATCAACCATCATCAGATTGTCGTACCAAGACACACAGGCACTGCCCACTGTGAGTATGCACAAGCAAAATTGGGCCACACTGTGCAGTGGACACATGTAGCACAGTTTACGTAAATACAGATGAGGCCAGGGTACTATGCCACAGAGCCCAACCTATGCCGAAGACACAGAGAATGTCCACATTGTTGGATGACACACATGATACCTAGGAAAAGATGCCCCAGGGCACGGTAGTGGCCACACTCCTCCATGGTCCTGGATGGATATGACTGCAACTGAAGCAACCGTCCCTGCACTATGCATTACTCCCGCTCATGCACATCATGTCAGAGGGCACAACATTGGACATGCATGCTGTAAGGCAGTACACTTTTAAGACACACTCCTATGTCGGGACTCACCATCAGTGCCAACTGACATGGACCCCAGAATGACTGAACTGGCCAGGGCACAGGCAAGGTCCCAAAACCTGTTACACACCACCCCCACACATGATGCTGCAAGCATTGGGCACTTGGATTAATTGCCAGCCTAGATAACCTTGTGCAAGAGTGACTACACACAGACCAGGGAACACATGGCAAGGAGGGGAAGGGAGGAAGAACAGCACCGGTTTACTTTGGGGAACAGGTCATGCACTGCACATTTAAACCCTGGCAGTGTATCCATGCAACTGCGCACTTCCAAAAGCTGGTGACACACAACAAACACACATGTACCTACCCCCTTCCTGCTGCTGCTTCTCCCGTAAGCGCCTATCCAAGTCAGGGAAGACCACCGCCAGCACACGCTTATGGATGTGGGTCAGACGCGGGCGCCCACGGTTCTTGTGGCTCTCAGGTGAGTCCCCCAGCAGGACCCGTGCGATCCTCCTCGTCCAGCACCGGATATCCTGCCAGCGTTTCCTCACCTGGGCTAGGCGCCGCTTCCGACCCTCCGTCTTCCTCACGGGACTGACGGCTTGCTTCCATATCTCCCCCTTGGCATGGACGCCTACCTGTGAGGATGCAAAAGTGAGAATACTTTAATACACCTGAGCAATGACACAGAGACACACATATTAATAATTTGTCTTGTTTGAACAGGCCATGGTATGCAGGCAACTCATTGCACCTTTGTCATAGGGACATTATCCTCTGGGGAAGTCCAAATGCACTACGTGGCATTGAAAGTACACAGGTGGCATGTGGGGTGCCACACAATCAATGATCCTGGATCACATTGTGCATCACAAGCTACACCAGGATTATGTACAGCACCTCAAAGCAGTCACATGCCCCAGCCCACTGACGCAACCTCAGCAGAGTACACAGACACACACAGGCACAGGACAATCACCTGCCATTGCCAACTGCGGGTACAAACCTCACTCTGCCCTTGTGCCACTAGACTGAGGGGTGTCACAGGTGTGGGGCTGGCTCAGCACGGCAGTCACACAGCACTGCTTCCTGCTCACATCAGATGGGCAGGGTATATCCATCCCTCATGCAGCTGGTGTGCAACACTCCCCATATGCACTCACCCACATGACAGGGGACTTACACACACACACCAATGTCCAGGGGACGAACACATCATTTGGACACTCACAGCACAGGTACACTAAACAAACACACATCTATGGGTACTGTCACCTGTCACACTGGGGGGACCACAGAATCACATCAGGACTGTAGAAACAAAATTCCCAGGAGGAGTAGCCAGGCAGAATGTGGCATGCACCATGCATTGATTGTCACAGTAAGCACTATGCAAGTGAGGAGTGCACACAGGAACTACAGCATGCTCTGCATGGGAGACATGAGGCCTTCCCCACCCTGGGACCCACCCTAAACAACATTGCATGTCTGTCACACATGGACACAATGCCAGAAGTCACAGTCACAAAAAAGGGGCACAGTCTAAGCTAGTGGAGTCTGCACTCACCTGCTCCCCTGGTCGACCATACAGCATGGTGTACTGTGGGAGGATCACATCCACCAACGCCATATTCTCCTCCATGGTGAATGGCTGGGCCCTCTCCACAGACCTGGACATGGTGCCAGAGGAATCACGAGCAGCAGCAGTGTTGTGGAATGAAAGGATGTGCAGGCAAGTGCTCTCTCATGGGACCTGGCTGCCTTATATCTGCCTTGCTGGCCTGTTTCATTTACAGGAGTACAGAGTGATTGGTCAGTCACATTAGCATCCTACGTTTCCTCCAATCCCTTTAAACCTACCCCAGTGAGTGGCTTTGCATGGTTTAAAAATTGAGCATGATGTCAAGTCAACAACCACTTTGCAACAAAGTATATTGTTTCCAACCGACTTCTGCTGGCCACCTGATGCAAAAATGCATACTTTAAACTCGGTCTCCATGACAACCAGCATGCATTTAGGCCCATATACTTGTCCCTCATGTGTCCCCTATGTTATTTCAAGATTTACACATAGGTACGGAGAGTTCCACGGCCCTAGGGCACCCCAAATGCAGTGAAACGGACCGCACAGGCGTGTGTAGGGTCCCTATCACTATGGGAGTGCTGGCGTATGCGTACGCCATAGTAATACGGACCGTACAGGCGTGTGTAGGGTCCCTATCACTATGGGAGTGCTGGCGTATGCGTATGCCATAGTAATACGGACCGTACACACGTGTGTAGGGTCCCTATCACTATGGGAGTGCTCGTGTATGCGTACGCCATAGTAATACGGACCGTACACGCTTGTGTAGGGTCCCTATCACTATGGGAGTGCTCGCGTATGCGTACGCCATAGTAATACGGACCGTACACGCTTGTGTAGGGTCCCTATCACTATGGGAGTGCTGGAGTATGCGTACGCCATAGTAATACGGACCGTACACACGCCTGTACGGTCCGTATTACTATGGCGTACGCATACGCCAGCACTCCATAGATGTGAATGCCCACGTTGCACGCTGTCACTATGTCATGTGTGTGTCATGTGTTCCCATAGGTTTTTGTTGTAGGTGTTTGGTCAAATGCATTGGCAGTTGCTGCAACCAACATGTGTCTGTGTGTAGATGAGCATGGCACACTGTTACGCACACCAGCCCACATGTGTAAGGTGTGTATGTATGCATCGACACGGAGTTTCAAAACAAGGACATATCTGCATACTCTCAATGTATGTGTGATCAGTCTTGACATGTACTCCTTCATGGCAAGGTGTGTGGTCTGTCCTTTTAATATGACATGTGACATGTGCCTCTAGTGTTCCGCAACCTGTCTGTATGATTAACATACTTATTCTGCACATATGCGGATGTCTGGCATTCCTGTGATGCGTCTGCCTGTTCACTCACACTGGCCCACCGCTAGTTTCATGCCATGTCATGTTGAGCTTGAGAATCTACGTTTGTGGCTGGGTCTTGGTAGGAGTATCACCTGCCCGGCATACGTGTCCAGGATATGTTGCACAGACCTGACTCTGTATGTACCATATGTGTATTGCCTGTTGAACATGTGCTCAGTACATTGACATTGGTGGTGTACTGTACTCACTCTTCGTTGTCCCTTCAAATTTACTGCAGGGCTCCGCCTCTCCCCCGACCAAGGCCAGACTTGGCTGCCCTGAGGGAACGTGACTGTATACGCCGCTACCGCTTCAGCCAACCGTTGATTGAGGACTTGACCGCCCGGCTGGAAGCACACCTCCAAGCGCTACACAGGTATCCTACTGCACTGACACCCAAGATGAAGGTGATGGCAGCCCTACATTTCTTTGCCACGGGTACCTTTCAATATACCATTGCTCATGTCGGTGGCATGTCCCAAACCATGTTCAGCCGTGTTCTGCATTATTTTTTAGAGGCCATGTTGGATCACCTGGATGAGTTCATCAAATTCCCTAATCCTGAGCAGTTGACAGGTGTCAAGCGTGAGTTCTATGCCCTGGGAGGGATGCCCCATGTCATTGGGTCCATAGATGGAACACATGTGGCTTTGGTACCACCACAGGCACAGGAGGTAGCGTATAGGAACCGCAAGCATTACCACTCCATTAATGCCCTTGTGGTGTGTCTTGCCAACATGGTGATATCACATGTCTGTGCTCGTTTTCCAGGATCAGCACACGATGCCTACATCATGAGGCGTAGCAGGGTGCCTGAAATGATGCTGCAGCTGCGCAACGAACGAGCATGTATTGTTGGTGGGTATACTCTGGCAGTCCTGTATTCAGCGTCATCTTCCTGTCTTACTGCTTCTCCTGACCCACTTTTGTCCATGATGTTTCCATGTAGGGGACGCTGGCTATCCCAACATGCCATGGCTGATCACGCCTCACCGCAACCCCAGCACGGCTGCCGAGCACCGCTACAACAACGCCCATGGGCGGACCAGGCGAGTGATAGAGAGGACGTTTGGCCTCCTGAAGAGCCGATTCCGTTGCCTCCACAAAACCGGCGGCGCACTCCCATATGCACCGGTGAAGGTATGCAAGATCTTCCTCGTGTGCTGCATGCTGCACAACATGGCAGTGGAGAAAGGTGTGCCACTCATCCTGGATCCGGATGAGCAGGACCATCCACCCGTGGAGGATGAAGGGCTTTGTGACGAAGCAAGTGATGTGGAGGAGGAGGAGGCGGTGGAGGACATCCGTAGTCGGCTCATACGCGACTTCTTTGCTTAGTGGTGAGTTCCAGTGTCTGAGTGTGCACGCATTGGGCCATGTGTGGCATGTGTTGCAATGTGTGTGTCCATCTGCATGTCTGCCAAGTGAGTCAGAGGTGTGTTTGGATGTGTCACTCGAGTGATGGTGCAATAGAAGAATGTTTTTCCAGAGTCATCATTGTCACCTAGCATGTTGACAACCTTATACGTGTCGAGTACATGCACATGCATGCGGATGTGCTTCTTTTGGCTGACTCCTTGTGTGTCTCTCATCCACAGGTACTTGCGCATGCTGTCTGCTGGTGGCATTGTTGTGCTCCTGCTATTCCTCATGAACACAGCAACATGTGCTGAATCAGCGTTACATGCACGGACAAGTTTGAAAATCTCCTTAGGGTAAGGGATGCAGCACAGCTTTTTGGGTGTGGTATTTGTTTGGATTGTGTGTGCACTGCTCCTGTTCATGTTTGGTTACTTTGCATACATGTAGAATCACCATGGGGCACATGACATGGAGCTGAATTCACCTGAATTGATGTTCAGACTTGGTGACAGTCATCTGTAATGGGATTGTGGATTGTGATGAAGCCATCAATGTGTGTAACACTGCCCTCGGAAACATACGGGTTGCACCGGGTTGACATGGTGTGTGAATTCCCCATTAGAGGCTCAATGGTGTATAGCAGCCTCTCCGTGAGCAGCAGGGGGTGTTTAGCTGTAACCCGTCACTTGTGTGCCAGTTCTATGGATTTCCAGCATCTGTGGTGCAAAGGGGGGTGCCGGTGTCGGTCCCACATGTTCATCCACATGACCTGTGTATGTGTTGACAGAGTTGCATTAGCATTCCGACACACATGACTAATAAAGGTGTCCCTCTGCCTCCAAGGTGCCTCATCTCTGTCAATGGTGGTCTGTTGCCACTGTGCATGCGGCATGTCTGGCATAGTTATCAGAGATAGTGCATATGAGTCTATGTGTAGAGTAGCAAGATGCAAGCTGTTTGTCAGGGATTATAATCTGTATTGTGCATGATGTCCATGGCTGTGTAGGTATTGTGGCATGTCAGTCTCCACAACAGCCACTGTGCTGCATGTGCATCCATTGTGTGTGTGTGTGCCATGTTGAACCAGACATTCCTTCCTTGACATACACCTTTTGCATAGTTCCTTCCTGAGATCCTTGTCTTTGTGTGCAACTTGTGGCATTGTTTTCTTGACATGGCGCATGCTGCTGCAGGCCCTGCAGCAAGGGCACCCAGTGTCCACGCAAACATGCTGGTGTTCATCATGGATTGCTTGCTGTCATGTGCTATGCTGATCAGCAGCATCTGTGCCTCATGCTGCAGCACACTCTGCATTATGCACAAGATCCCCAGTTCCATCCACCTCAAGGCAAGAGAAACCATCCCACAGGTCAACTACAACATCCGTGTCTAATCCTACCATGCACTCTACGGACATGTGCGTTACAACTCCCATGATACTTGTCCACATCCAGGGTGCATCTGCACAGCTCTGCTTCTACATCCGGCGACCAAGCCACATCAACGTCCAACAGAGATGGGGGGAATGGATCACTGCCAGCTGCAGGATGACCTTCTCAATCCACGCCCACACTCAGGATGCAGCCCACAACCCCAACACAACCTTGTGGCACTGTGATCCAAGACCCCATTGTGCCATCTCCATGCATCCAACCTTGGCCGGCCCACCATTCTCCACATCCACCTGACTCAAGCATGCAGGACATGGTTCTGCGACCTGTCTACACATACCTGGGAGTAGCACCCCAGGACACTCCACATGATCCCTGACCTCTGCGCATGACTGTTGCTCTTCTAAATAGGTCTGTAGGCACAGTTGTGCGGGCACCCCCTCAGCTGGTTGGGCCCATCACGGGTGAGTATGGTGCTCCATGTCTGTATTGGTTGATACATTGTGACCCATGTGTGTCCTGTGCCAGACTCAGACCCCAGGGTATGGATGGTTGTAGTTATTTCGAATACTCTGGCTTCGTTTGACTTTACAACACACACATGTAATGGAATAATGCAAAATGACGGCATCATCTCTTGATAGTGGTGAATTTTATTTGTGGTGGGGTACGTGTTTGGGGGGGGATGACAAGAGGTGCTTGCCGGGTGTGTAGATTCCAAAGTTCACTGGGGGAGTTGATATCCTTGCCATTGGAAGTCATCAGAGTCCATGCCACAGTCTTTGTCAACATTGGTCAGACAGTGACCAGCAAGTCCATGTGGCAGAGAATGTCATTTGCTGATGTGCTGCTGTTGGGCCAGAGGGCCAGGTGCCAGGCCAGGTGACCTGGGAGATGGTGATGTTCCGCTGACTCTCAAGGTCTTTTGCGTGGACGACCCACCTTCCTGCGGGGACCCTCAGAAGCAGGCCATGACAATGCTTGTGATGCTCCGTCGGATGAATCCTCCTCCTCCTGATCCCTCCCTGTGGCTGGTGATGTTCTTCGCCTGGTGGCACAGGGAGGGTTGCCCATGTTTTCGGCAATTTGACAGAGTACACGGGTCATGTCCGTTTGCACCGCCACGAGCTCAGCCAGTCTTGCCTCCATCCGTCCTTGGTGTTGCTGTTGACTGGGATATTGCTCGGCCTGCACGTTCTTTATCTGGTTGAGGGCCTCCACGGCCTGGCTGATGCCACTGGTGTCACGCCGGTATGTGTCCAGGATGTTGCGGACGTGTGACATTACCGGTTCCTGAGCCAACTGATCAGGTTCGCGCCTCCGCCGTCCTCCACTCCCACCACCCCTGCCCACTTGCGCATGGCCTGCCGTTGTGGGCACATCGGGTCTCCGGGACCCCTGCGGGATGGCATTTGCGTTGTCGCCTGCCTCTTCCTGGGTGCCTGGAGCACCTTGTCCCTCCTGGGCAGCCCGGCTGTGTTGTCGTGTGCGGGCAGGGCTCCTGGGTGTCTCCTGGGATGTGGCAGGAATGGGGGTGGTGGTTGGCACAGTTGTACCTGACGCAGGTGCTGCAGGTGTTTGGACACCAGAGGGGCCAGGTTGGTCTGGGTCATCCACGGAGTGGTGATAGTCATCGCTGCCGGTGGGGTCCTCTTCACGCAGAGCCTGGTCCTGTGAGTCTTCCCCCCCAGTGTTGGGGGGAGATCGACGACGTTGACCTGTGTGTGAGAGAGACAATGTTAATTGTGTTACATGCGACATCCATATTTCATTCATTTTGTGAGTTGGCACAGTTTCTCTGGGTAGTTGGATATGTCTTGCATTCCTCTCACAGTGCACTTGTGCATGGGTATGTCCCTTGGCCACAGCTTTCGACACTTTACCTATGTGTGACACAATCTTAGTTGATGCATCTTTTTGGAACGCAGGCAGCAGTGTAGTGAGCGGGCGTAGCGAGCCATGCAGAGCCGCCTTACGTGTTGCACTGTACGTGGCCAAGTGGTGTTTTTTCCATGCTATTTGAGAATGCAGGTAGGAAACTTAAGCATTTGTGACAGGGTTCTGACAAACACAGTGGGTGGGTATACTGGGTGTAAGGTTAGGTTTGTGCCTGCAGCACGGATGTACTCGTGCACGGATTGACACATGGCCCAGTGTTTCTCAAAGGAAAAAGGGGGGGTTAAGGCACTGCCAAACCTTGTCTACATGCACACAGTCCACCTGCTGACGAGCGGACATGGCCACACCACCCAAGGGTGATTTGGTCTCCCTCTGTCTCCCTCTCTCCCTCCCTCTGTCACCCTCCTCCCTCTGTCCGTCTCCCTCTGTCTCCCTTTCTCCCTCCCTCTGTCAGCCTCCTCCCTCTGTCCGTCTCCCTCTGTCTCACTTTCTCCCTCCCTCTGTCAGCCCCCTCCCTCTGTCCGTCTCCCTCTGTCTCCCTTTCTCCCTCCCTCTGTCACCCTCCTCCCTCTGTCCGTCTCCCTCTGTCTCCTTTCTCCCTCCCTCTGTCACCCTCCTCCCTCTGTCCGTCTCCCTCTGTCTCCCTTTCTCCCTCCCTCTGTCACCCTCCTCCCTCTGTCCGTCTCCCTCTGTCTCCCTTTCTCCCTCCCTCGGTCACCTTCCTCCCTCCCTCTGTCTGTCTCCCTGTGTCCCCCTCTGTCTCCCTCCCTCTCTCTCCCTCTGTGTGTCACCCTCTGTCACCTCAGCCCAGCTTCCTGGGCACACACAGTTTGCAGGTCTTTCAAAGGCCATTGGCTTGTTTATGTGGGTTTGTTTCTAATCACCGGGCACCCATTGGGCGGAGTGTCTGAGTCTGCGCTGCTGCTGTGGCGGTGTGTGCTGACACTCTTTCAGAGTGTTGCATCTTCATTAGCTGCTGTTATGTGCAAATTGTGCCTTCATACCCATGTCATCCTGCAACGCGGCCACCATTTGCAGGCAACACAGTACTGTGTGGGGACACACTGTTTGTATGGCTGTGCACTGGGCCATATGGGCTGAGGGCATTGTTGTGTGCTTCTGAGTTGCTCAATGTTCGTTTTGAGGCCCACCCTCCCGGCATCGGGGACATCCTGTCTTGTGTTGGTGTTTTGTGTGGCCTGTGACTTGGCATGGCCTTGCTTGGAGTGTGGTTGTGTCCGGTGCTGGCTTTGGGGGGGTTGCGTGCATGATTGGGATTTTGGTTGTGTATGGCGTTCCCCCCATGTGAGGTGAGTTGTTTGTGTACTCACCAGGGTCTCGGACTCCTTCTAGTCCATGTACTCCCACCGGCTGCAGCGTGGCCATCACCTTCTCCTCCCAGGGATGGTATTGTACCCGTCTGCGGGGCGGCCCTCCTCCAGTGATGTTCCCCTGGTTGTGATCGTCCGTCATTTTGCGGCAGACCGTCCTCCGCAGATCGTACCACCTGGCTTGGCACTCATGCATGGTCCTTCTGGTGGCCCTAACAGCATTTACAGAATTGACAATCCTCTGCCACATGGCTGATTTTTCGGCTATGCTGGTCTGTCTGACCAATGTTCCAAAGAGCTGTGGCTCGACTCTGATGATTTCGTCCACAAGGATCTCCAGCTCCTCCTTTGTGAACTTTGGATTCCTGTTAGTGGGCATGGTGTGGGGTGTGGGTGTGGATGGTTGTGGGGGTGTGGGTGTGGATGGTTGTGGGTGTGTGAGTGTGGTTGTGAAGGTGTGTGTGTGTGAATGTGATGAGGGGGTGTTTGTGATGGTGGTTGTGTGAAGGAGTGCAAGTGTAAGGTGTATTGATGTATGTAGTATGGTGCAGTGCGTTGTCTCTGTGGTCTGGCAGTAGTGGATCTGTTGCAAAGGATCATGGTTTGTGTGTGTTGGGCCTTTTTATTGGTCCATTTGTGGGTGTGGCTGTGTTTGAACTTTGGGTGGGTGTGTTATAAGGAGTGGTTGTGTTTTGGGCCTCTGTTTGGCTGTTTGGCAGTTGCAGGTCAGTGTATAGGATGTATTTGGGCTTGTTGGACATGTTTTGTTGTGTTGTGCGAATCGAATTGACTCTCCTTGTGTTGTTTTGCTGTGTCCTGGTTCAGTACGAGTGTTTTTGGCGTCTGTACGGTGCGTACATGGGCCATGTTGTTGTACAGTGCTGACCTTTGCTATGGGTTAGTACGACTCGTACATGTGCGAGGTTGGGTGAGGGTGCTGGTGTAGGGGCCTGGGGTAGGGTGCGTTCAGACACGGGCAGGGTGTTGGTCCGCACCGTCCATTGGTGGTGGTGTTTCGCACCGTACATACAGGGGGGGCTGGGTGTACACTCTGTACATACACGGGTGGGGGTACGCTCCGAACATACACTGGTGGGGTGTTGCTATGCTCCATACATACACTGGTGGGGGTTCGGCGCGTACATACACGGGTGTGGGTACGCTTCATACATGCACGGGTGGGGGTACGCTCCGAACATACATGGGTGGGGGTACGCTCCGAACATACACGGGTGGGGGTACGCTCCGAACATACACTGGTGGGGGTATGCTCCGAACATACACTGGTGGGGTGGGGGTACGCTCCATACATACACTGGTGGGGGTTCGGTCCGAACATACATGGGTGGGGGTACGCTCCGTACATACACGGGTGGGGGTACGCTCCGAACATACACGGGTGTGGGTACGCTCCAAACATACACGGGTGGGGGTATGCTCTGAACATACACTGGTGGGGTGGGGGTACGCTCCATACATACACTGGTGGGTGTACGCTCCGAACATACACGGGAGGGGGTATGCTCCGTACATACACGGGTGGGGGTACGCTCCGAACATACACGGGTGTGGGTAAGCTCCGAACATACACGGGTGGGGGTACGCTCCGAACATACACGGGTGTTGGTACGCTCCATACATACACTGGTGGGGGTTCGGCGCGTACATACACGGGTGTGGGTACGCTCCATACATGCATGGGTGGGGTACGCTCCGAACATACACTGGTGGAGGTTCGGCGCGTACATCCACGGACGGGGGGGCGTTTGGCGCTTACATACGGGGGCTGGGGGGGTGTTCGGCGCGTACATACGAGGGCTGGGGGGGTGTTCTGCACGTACATACGGGGTCTGGGGTGGGGTGTTCGGCGCGTATGCGGGCACATGTCTCCATGGTTGCTATAGGAGTTCGCTCCGTACGGTGTTTTTTCCATATGGTTGTGCATTCGGACGGACGGGAAGGATCGTACTTGCGCACTCGGACTTCAGTTTTCAGATTTGTACATAAAAATGTCCGGGGACGTGTCGGACACCTTTTCCGACCCGAGGACGTGTCGGGGAATTTACCCAATGTGATTCGTATGGACTTTTTAACATACGAATCGTACTTGCCAGTTTGTACGGGACTTGTACGAATCGGAGGGTAAAAAATCCAGATACGAGTCGTACGGGGAATATTTTTACAGGATCGGAATCGACACCTAAGTTGTGATATGATGCAATGTTGCTAATAAAAACAAGTTTAAAAAAACACAAACCTTTAGGACTTCAACAGTCATTTTGGGTTTCTTTGCATTAGTATTTAGGACTATTCTCAATTCCATCTGATGACACCAACCCAATAAATTAGACCCATAGTTTGTTATAGAAACCCTACCATATAATGCTTCATCTTCAAATTCTATCATCATCCACATCATTCTTAGGATCTCAAACCTTTTTCCTCCGTACTCCACAACTCTTATGTCTGGCTTATTCCATTTATTATCTTCTATACCCCATTCCTGATAGTAAATGTGTTTAGACAACAAGCTATAAAGGCTACCAGTGTCTATTAACATTCTCACCAACTGAATATCTATGTTTACTGTAGGGTACGCATGTGCACGCATGCATACCCTACACTTTCCTAGCACACAGGGCTGGAGCAGTCATCAAGTGAAAGAATTCCTGAACTTTTTAAATCATTAGCTCTAAAGAAAGCTTTCTCTGGGTGCGCGTTCTTATAGGAGCAGGAGGGGAACAACCTTTACAACGCAACTTTTACAACGCACTACCATTACAACGCATTTTTTACAACGCATAATCCATTACAACGCATGACATTACAACGCATGACACTACAACGCATTTTTAAAAACTACCTTTACAACGCATTCCATTACAACGCATACTACCATTACAACGCATACCATTACAACGCATAATATTACACTATACTATCCAACACTTACCCTACTGATGCACCCCCTGGAGTTAGAATAGTAATTTTTACCCCTACACTATCCAACACTTACCCTACTGTTGCACCCCCTGGAGTTAGAATAGTAATTTTTACCCCTACACTATCCAACACTTACCCTACTGTTGCACCCCCTGGAGTTAGAATAGTAATTTTTACCCCTACACTATCCAACACTTACCCTACTGTTGCACCCCCTGGACTTAGAATAGTAATTTTTACCCCTACACTATCCAACACTTACCCTACTGTTGCACCCCCTGGAGTTAGAATAGTAATTTTTACCCCTATACTATCCAACACTTACCCTACTGATGCACCCCCTGGAGTTAGAATAGTAATTTTTACCCCTATACTATGTAAATGTAAATGTAAATGTAAATGTAAATGTAAATGTAAATGTGCAGATATTTATATAGCGCAAATCACCAACCGGTCTCTAAGCGCTTGCTTAGGGAACCCGTCCTGGTATTCCCCTGTGAGATAACCCAGCAGGGCATCCACAAGGTGAAAGCCAGGCATCCCACCACGAGGGGCCATTGTGGAGATTAAGCAAGCTATTGCCCAGAGTCGCAGAGTGTGAACCCATGAATTGAGTATGCACTGGAGCGAGAATTATCGAGTCCATGGACAATTTTATGGACTCAAGACCCAGCCGAGCCAGGAATTGAACCCAGGTCCCGGGCTGACCTCTGCTTCCAGGTCTGCCTACTCTAACCAGTGAGCCACACTTCTCCACTATCCAACACTTACCCTACTGATGCATCCCCTGGAGTTAGAATAGTAATTTTTACCCCTATACTATCCAACACTTACCCTACTGATGCACCCCCTGGAGTTAGAATAGTAATTTTTACCCCTATACTATCCAACACTTACCCTACTGATGCACCCCCTGGAGTTAGAATAGTAATTTTTACCCCTATACTATCCAACACTTACCCTACTGATGCACCCCCTGGAGTTAGAATAGTAATTTTTACCCCTATACTATCCAACACTTACCCTACTGATGCACCCCCTGGAGTTAGAATAGTAATTTTTACCCCTACACTATCCAACACTTACCCTACTGTTGCACCCCCTGGAGTTAGAATAGTAATTTTTACCCCTATACTATCTAATACTTACCTTAAATGTAATTTAATATTATGCGTTGTAATGGTATGCGTTGTAAAGGTAGTATGCGTTGTAATGGTAATGCGTTGTAAAGGTATTTTTTTAAAATGCGTTGTAGTGTCCTGCGTTGTAATGTCATGCGTTGTAATGGATTATGCGTTGTAAAAAATGTGTTGTAAGTGCATGCGTTGTAAAAGTGTGCGTTGTAACGTCATACATCCGGAGCAGGATATCTGCTCTTCTATAACTGTTCTGATGGGGGCCTCTGGAAGGGGTAAGTATGTTTGGGGGCAGGCGGCTGTTACCAATGCCTTCAGCTCCCTTGCTGGTGTGAAGTGCACTCCTATGTAGATGCACTTAAGACCTTTACAAGACCTTTCAAGCTCTGATTCCATGTCAGCGACCTTTCATTGGGCTTCTGACTCTTGAGCTAGGGATCTCATCATTGGCTCTGGGCAAATCACACTGGGCCTGATTTAGATGTTGGCAGATGGGTTACTCTATCACAATGGTGACAGCTATCGCGTCCGCCGAAATATAAATCCCATAGGATATTTTGGGATTTATAGTTCAACGGACGGGATATCCTGGTGTAACCCGTCAGCCAAAATCTAAATCAGGCCCTTAATCTTTCCTTGCTTAAAAAAACAGTATTAATGTGACTTTGTGTAACGTAACTGGTGCTCATGTAAAGTGTTCCAATACCTTACGCTAAATGAAAACCGCAGAAAAATGTCCACAGAGGTAAAAACAAGGCATTAGCATAAAGAAGAAAGGCAAACAGATGTACATTCAGTGGCTTATTTATACAAAGTGAAACCATAAAACATTGAAAAACCATGGCTTACCTGCTATAATTGAGCGATATCCGCCAAACATTTTATTTTACCAAAACCTTTTCTTCTTTATTGCATATGAAAGCACTTTCAAATATGTGAGTTCAGAATACCAGTTGTATAAAAACCTATTGTGTTTGATTTAATAGACTATAATGACAAATATCTCACCTTTTAGTTCACTAATGGTTCCAGTTTAAAAACAATCATTTTTAATAAGTACTTTAATAAGAACTTCTATTGCTATAATGCTATTGCTATAATGTGACGTGTTCATGTCGAAGCTTCCAAATGTTAAGGATGTTTGTTTCATGATTTACATAGCAAACATTTTCAGGGCTTGGCTCGTACACAGGCTTTACGAGCCAAGGGCTCAGCTCTGGTTCGGCTCTTCCTGTTAATATGTTGGCTCACCCACCTCTACCTTAAATAGTGCGAAAGAGAGAGGGCACCTGTAGCCTGAAGTTAGAACCTCAGCCAATTACATTTATAAATACGAGTTATCTTCTCATTATTTTAATATGATGTTAGACTATTCTCTCCTAAGAACATTAAGATAAACCATGTTTGTGTTGGGACTGGGACTGGGAACATTATTACCACTGGTCTGCAAATAGATCTGTGTGTGTGCTTTACTGATATGTAGGCTGCTTTGACTTTTACTTAGAAAACTGAAGGGCTATGATTTTCTTGGTAGCAAATGACTTTGTAAAGCTGCTCCCCTGTTATATTATTAATAATTTTCAAACAAGTAGAAGCTGGTTGGATTTTGATAAATTTTACTGGCTGACTTGTAGGCACACATACCATATTGAAAGAACATGCCTGGCTGGTGTCAATCTTAAAATCTTTTAATCTGCAAAGCTGTTGAAGTTTGTGTCTCCACATACAAGTGGTGTAATGTAGCCCTGACAATACTCACCTCCTGCACAAATCAAAACTGTATGTTTGAAAGACTTCAATTGTGTATGTTAATTGTGTGTAACTTGCCCAGTGTTGTTTTGCAGATTGCTAAACGGGAGTAATTTACGGAAGTTCTTCGCAGGAGGGTTAGTAATACAGAAAGTCTTTGCCTCTCCATTAACAGTGCTCAAGTAAACTAATTTGCATATCCTTGTTAAATGAAAAGAGTCATTAACTTTTTTGAGGTATACCAGCCTCTTCCTCCTCACTTCAGTGTCTTAATTTCCTCCCTTCAGCTTCAGGAATGTGGGCAGTGCACTTCCACTGCCGAGGAAGCTATTATCACCTCTACCCTATGCCATTCTAAACCAGGCACATCCAAATGTTTTCCTTTCTTACTTAGACAAAGCATTTGTGAAAATTTTTAAGGCTGAACGTCAGAAGACATGGCTCCCACGTTTGCAGAATCTCCTTTTTGAAATTTGTATTATTTAGCCTGTATATTCTCTCATGTTACTTTGACTATGCGGGTATTGTATCATTCTATCGTAACCTCAAGGGCTTTATAGTTCACTATATATGTTTTCAGTCATTTCTTTATGCATCCAACCCCTCAGCTGATCAGTTTTCCTTGCTGAAGCAGTGGTCTAGTAATAGCCTAGAAGTGAAATGACTGTTCACCTGATTCCTAGGGTCTATCAAAGGTGCCTAATACAGAACTATCTCATTTGCACATAACAATGTTTCTATTTACAGTTTGGTGTCCTATGAGTGCATGTTCTGTCAAATGTATACTCTATGTGCCTTAAACCCTGCCTGAAAATTTTAACCTTGACTTAAAACTTCAATTGCCACCTCTCCTTTTTTTATTTGAATGACTTTGTCCTTGCTGTTCATCCTCTGCATTACCTCCTCGTTAGTCTTCCTCGCCACATGACTAACAAAGTGAGCTTCAGCTCCACACCAGAACACTTCAAAGCAAAAAGTCAGCCTCCCATGCCTCCCATCCCTTCCCAATATGGCCGACCCATTACACCCTGACCTCTATAAGAGGCGGGTCATCCCAACCCATCAGCCTGTTTTTTTAGTTCTGCGCTGCAGATTCTCCAGAGCGTCTGATCAGGTAAGTTGGGCTGAGGTCCTGCTCCAGCAGGTCCCGGTGCCCTGGGGGGGAGGCCCTGCTCCAGCGGGCTCGCTCTCTGGTTCCCCTACCTTCTAGCCCTCGCACTGTCCCTTTGGGTTCACCACTCTGCTCTAGCGGGCTTCTGGTGCTTGCGGGCTCTTGGGAGTTTTTGCCCTGCGCCCTCTCCATTCCTTGCTTTCTGCCCTTCTTTAGCGGGCTTTGTTTTTGGGCCCTGCTGTCAGAGAGTCACTGTGGCCTAATGGTTAGGGTCTGTGACTCTTAGTCTCATGGTTATATGTTTGTTTACAATTGATTCTGTTCAGTTGTATCTCTTTATATGGGGCAGCTGACGGGCTCTGACGGGGTGTGCTGTCATTGCCCGGGTGGCTGCGAGCTTCCTTTGGATCTCGCTTTTTTTCCGAGTGGGCCTCCCTGCATCTCATGCCTCGCGGGGCTTCCTGGTATTCTACGACCGGCTTTGATGCCACTGTGTGCTGTCTTCTACTGCCGCCTTGGCCGGCCTGCCCGTCAGGTTTTCTTTCCCCGGCGTGTTCTACCCCGGCCCGTCTCAGTTGGAGTGTGGCGGGAGGGGTTGCTGCCTGCTGTCGGGCTTGGAAGCCCTTCACTTTCCCTCACTTTGCCTTGCGGTTCCCTGTATTTCGCTGTAAGCGAGCCTGTTGTAGCTTACGGGGCTGTGGGCGGCGGCACGCCTCTTTTCTTTTTTCACGGCCACGCCCCCGTGTCCCTGTCTCCCCCGCTTACCTTCGGGTGCAGGGGCTGGTGCATTCCTCGGTGCTCCGGGGTCTGCTCGGGGGTTTCGCGGGGGTCTGCGACGCGGCGGGTGCAATTTCCCGAGGCCTCCGTTGGATGGGGCTGGTCTGCTGCCTTCTCCTCCTGGTTTCCAGCGGGCGTTCCTCGCTGGTCCGCCTCCGAGGGGCGGGGCCTAGCTGCCCCGGCTTCAGTCTCTGTGCCCTTCGCTCGGGCTGTTTTCATCAGGTTAGGCGGGTCTGGCTGCCGGGCTGCCTCCTTTGCGGCAGCTGTGGTGGTGTGCAGGGCCCCCACGGTTAGGTTGTTGTTCGGGTCGTTGTGGCCCTGTGTTGGACGGCGGGAACGCTTCCTCTTGTGAGTGTTCTGTGTTGGTTCCTCCTTTCCCTCCAGGCTTTTCGTTCATTGTGTAGTGGCGCTCATCCTCTTGTGGTTCAGGGCATTTCGCTGCTTCTCCCTGGGCTGGTGTGCTGCGCTTTGTTGCCTTCGGGTCCAGTTCACGCTGTTTGACACTGCTGGACGGGAGTGGTTCTCTGCTCTTTTTAACTGTGACAGAGCCTCGCACATTTATTGAGTGGGAGTCGCTCTGGGCTAATGGTTAACGTGTTCGACTCTTACTCTGCAGATTAGGTGTTCGGTCCCTGGTCTTTCAATGTCACTGTTTGCTCACTCTAAATTGTAGGCTATGGTGTTTCCTTCAGTTTGGTTGGGAAGTATCTTATGGCTGCGTTGGTCGTCCTTGTCGCTGTGTGCCTGTGTTCCTCTATCGGTTCCAGCGCTTGACGTTCCGTGTCTCTGACACTTCTCCCTGTTTGGTTTGGGTTGCTGTGGTTTTCTGTTGCAGCGTATCTCTGGCCTACTGTTTGGGGTCTTTGACTCTTACTCTGTCGATGAGCTGTTCAATCCCTGGTCTTTCATTGTCACTGTTTGCTCAGTCTACAGTGTAGGGATTGGTATTCCCTTCGGTACGGTTGGGGACTATTTCGACGTCGGTGCCCGTTTTTCTTCTGGGTGTCCGTGCTCGTCGGGTCCCTAGGTTTGATGCCGTTTTACGGGCTCTACTTGTCGTGGTGTTGGTCCCTTCCGGGCGGTCTGTCTCTCCGCCGTGGCCCTGCAGCTGTTCCACCCTGTAGCCCCTGCTGTCATCTGTTCTCAGGTGTTGATCGTGGTCAGGGCTGGTTGGTGCCTGGATGGCGGAACGCCTGGGTGTACCAAGTGCTGTGGACGTGGTGTTGGGCCTTTCACCCGGTAGGGTGTGTTTCCCTTTCCCGAGCTTCGCTTCCGGGTTTTGGCTCGGTGGTCCTTCCTTCCTATGTTCTTCTGTCCCCGCCTGCTCTCCGCCTTGACCTGTTTGGTGTGGCCTTCAGGGTTTTCGGGGGCTGTGGGTGCCGGCATGTCTGCTGGGGACGGTACTCTGTTTGCTCCTGTTCTTCCTTCTCGGGCTGCTTCTCTGGTCTCTGAGTGGGCTTTTGGCTTCTCCTCCGGCTGTTGCAGTTTGGTTTGTCTTCAATGGGCCGCGGCGGTGGTGTCCCCTCCTCCTCCTGCTCCATGGCCCGGTGGGCGTCCCTTGCGCCTTCCTCCTCGTCGTGTGGTCACGGTTCTCGGCTGGTGCCTGTGGTGCATGTTCACTTCTACTGCATCCTTCCGTGGGCTCTGGTGATGCCAGTTTGCCTGTGTGTGCGGCGTTGTATTCCCCCCGCGCTCCCGTGCACAAGTTGTAGCAGGTGTTGCCTGGTGGTATTTTTACTGTTCCTCGCTGGAGTGGCGTGGTGTGCTATAGTGTCCAGTGGATTTGGTCCCAGTTCTCTTGTGCAGGGGTGGATGCGTTTCATTCTGCTTTCTGTCCGTCATCCGTGCGCTCCTTGCCGTGGGTTTCCTGCATTCCTGGCTGAATGGGTCTGGTCCCACGTGCTGTGGCTCTGTGGTTGATCTCCTGCCTTGGGTGGCTGTCCCCCTTCGTCTAGTTTGGTGTGGCCCCCGGATGTTCATGTCTGGGTAGTCTACCCAGCTGATGTCCTTCTGTAGGGTCGGTTTTGGGCTCCTTGTGCCTGGGTGACTGTCGGTGCTTGCCTGATCTGTCCGTTGGGGGTCCTCCCCATCTGGTTGGTCCTGGTGCTCTGTGGGGTTTCCCGATTTCGCCTGTTCCCGTGTGTGTCCCTTCCGGTAGAGCATTTGACTGCAGATCAAGGTGTCCCTGGTTCGGTTCCGGGTGTCCCCTGACTCTAGGGATGGCTCCCCTTCTGCCCTGTCTTCCCGTATGGCCGGTGGTCTTTGTGTTCTGGTCTCCCCTTCCCAGGTGTTGGCGTCCTCTCCACCTGTGGGGCGTGCTTGGGTCTATGCTGGGTCGGTTGTTCCGTTTTTTGGCAGTTTCTTGTCTGCCTTCTGTTGGCCGTTTCCTGGCTTAGTTTTGACCCTGCCTCGCGGGGGCTTCTTGGGGCTCTTGCTTCGGTCACTCTCTGCCTGTGTCCCGGGTGCTGGCTTTTCCTGCCTTCTTGTCTGGGCTCCCAGCTTCGCGCCTGGGCTTGTTGGCCTGGCCGGGATGTTTGTCCTGTTGGTGGGGCTCGCCTGGGTGCTTCCCGATTCTGCTCCTGCAGATTGTGGTTTCGTATCCTGCCACGGTTTTTTTGTTGCCCCTTGGGGTTTTTTGCTCACGCTATGCTTGTGGTTGTACAGGGCTGCTGGTTTTCCCAGTTCTCTTCCCCGGTTGGGGCCCGACGCTCCCTGTGCGGATTGGTTCCTGTTCTTCTTTGTCCCTGGTGGGGGTACTGAGTCCTTCCGTCTCTGGTTCTATCCCTGGGGGTATGACCGTTCTCGGGCTCGTTCCGCCCGGCTCTTCTGTCTTTCTCACCTTTGGTGGCTTGCTGCCTGTGGCCTTGCCCCTGAGTTCGCTTCAGTCCCTGTTGGATCTCCGTTTTTCGGCTGGGTCGGTCCTGGGTGTTGGTTTGAGTAACTGTGGACTAGTGGGCTCTTCCTCCTATGGTCATGAGTTTGTGTCCCGGGGTTGGTTGGTTTTGCCTCCTGGGTGCTCACCTCGGCGGCTCATTTGTTGCGTGTGGACTGTTGCTGTGGCATTTTGCTTGTCCTCTGCGCTGGGCTGTCTTGCTCGTTCGTTCTGCATTCCCCTTCCTTCCGGGTCCGTTGTGCTTTCTTGTGCATGGGTCCCCTGGTGGGTGTTCACCTTCCTGTTTGGGGTTTGGCCTTGGTCCTGGTCCTCTTCGGTGGCCTTGATGTCGTGGGTGCTTTGCTGTGGTTTCCTGTGGCCCCCGGGGTCTGTTTTGCCTTGCACCTGCCTGGGCTCTCTCGTTGCTGTCACGCTCCCGTCCGGGGATCCTTTGGGCGGCTGTGGTCCGTGTCCCTCCTTGCTGGTGGGGCTTGGGTGCCCTTCATTTTTGTTGTTCGGGTGGGGTGCTGGTTTCCTTTTCTGTGCCTCCGTCCGTTCTTGCGGATCCTGCTGGTCTGGGTTCCCTCTGGTTCCTTTTGCTTCTGCTCCTGTTTGCCTCCAGATCTGGTGGCTTTTGTTTCTTCTCCCCTCCGGTCTTTGGTTTGGGGGTGGTTCGACTCTCTCGCTGATGGTGGTCCACCGTGCGTGTGGATGGGCTTCGGTCGGACTGGGTCTCTTGCTGCTGTGGCCTTTTTTGTTGGGTCTCTGTGGTGTGGTTGCCCTCTGTTTCTTCGATTCCTATGGGGCTCCGGTGGCTCATGGGCTGTTTGGGTTTTTGCTTCCCTCTCGCTTTGGGCTGTCCATTGGGCGGTCTTGGCGTTTTGGTTCGGCTTTCTGCTTTCTGTTTGAGGGCCTGTTTCCGGTTGCCTTTTGGCTCCGTGTGGTCTGGTGCCGTGCCTTCTCTGTCCTCCCTTGTTCTTTTGGTTGGGGCACGTTTTCTGTAGGCACTTCGTGTCTTTGGGGTCCAGTTTGGAGGCCCTGCCGGAGTCTTTCTGTCCCGGGCTGGTTCTTCCTGCTCGTGGTTGCCTCTCTCTTGGGTGGTTCTTCCACTTGCTGGCCTGTTGGATTTTGCCCTCTTCCGTGGGGGTCCCGTCCTGGTCCATTGGTTTCTTGTGAGTTTCCATGAAGGCGCTTGGCTATGGTATGTGCTCACTTTGTTAGTCATGTGGCGAGGAAGACTACAGAGGAGGTAATGCCCCGGTTACTTACCGGTAACCTTCATTACTCCGATTATAGTCTTCCTCGACACATGAGTTCCCATCCCTCCCTCCCTGTCTGGCTATTGGCTTCATGTTTCTGTTTGGTAGTTTCAGGCTGATGGGTTGGACTGGCCCGCCTCTTATAGAGGTCAGGGTGTAATGGGTCGGCCATATTGGGAAGGGATGGGAGGCTGACTTTTTGCTTTGGAGGGTTCTGGTGTGGAGCTGAAGCTCACTATGTTAGTCATGTGGCGAGGAAGACTATACTCGGAGTAATGAAGGTTACCGGTAAGTAACCGGGGCATTCCTCACCTCTGAATCATTTTCATGTTAGTCTTAATCTTTATAACTGTATTTGTGCAATTTGCCCACACCTCATCTCAAAGCTTGCAGCCTGTCCTTCTTGGTAAATTAGACTGTGTAACCTAGCAATACGTAATCTGCTCTAGCTCATTTACTATTCTCACTGACCATCTGCATGAACTTATATACCCAGCCCCACTAATAATCATACCTAACTGATACTAATTTTAATCCACCTCAAAGACAGTTCAGATAACATAGAGACATGGAATGGTCTCCTTGAGAGAACTAGACTAAACCCTTTACAAAGATGAGCACCAAATTAACCACTTATCTTGGTTCCTGAGCAAAATGCGCTTCGCATAAAGCACTTCAAAATCTTGCTAGGGCTAGTAAGAACTATATAAATGTAATTACAATACTTACTAAACAATCTGTTACATTTCTGTAGTGTTACTCCTGGTCCTTCTGTCCCCTATCAACTCATCAGTGGATGGCAGCTGAAGTACTAAGGATCAGACAAGGGGTCGGACTTGGAGTGTCATCTTGGTTTAAAGGATGAGTGATCTCATTTCTGGAAAATGCCACAGATTCTTTTAGCTCACTCGCATGAATAGCAAGTTGTCTCTGATGAACATGGCCTTGGCTGCAGTGCACAGAAACCATTCACTGCTGCATAAAGGGGGAAAAAGTAGAGGGAACATTGCTGAAGATCAAGGTAAATGTTACAAGGAGTTTTTTGCAGTTTGTTAGTGCTTTCCTTTCTTATCTCCTTCTTAGTGGAAATGAGAGTTATTACCTGTTCCTCTTTATCAAATCTTTCTACAGTTCTTACTATATCCTGTGTACTTTCAGAAACATCATCAACTTGCTTTACTTTAGTTGTCTGGTTCTTGTCTCTACAAGCCTTGGCGAAATGTCCTTTTTTCCCCTCAATTTTTGTATGTGACATTCTCTGCTACTCACATTGTGCTAGTCCGAATATGGCCAGGTACACCATATCGATAACATTTAATTTCTCTAATTGTTGCTCTTTTGCTTTGCACCTTCTCCTTAAATGTAATCTTCCTTACTTCTTCCACAGGTGAATTTGCCACGAACTCTTTCTCAAGTTCATTGACCTTTTCTTACAAGATGTAGCCAACTCCTTTAACTACAGTGCTGTATGCTCCATCCCTTTGGCAATTTGAATAGCTTCCCCAAGTCTGGGATCCTTGGTTAAAAGGTTTTCCTTTATCCTCTTTTTATTTGTACACCTGACAATCTGATCCCTTATGAGAGAATCACTTAGATACCCAAATTGGCATGATAGGCACAATCTTCTTAATGCAGCTACATACGGTGCAAAGTCTTCATCTAACTTTTGTACATGAGAAACAAACATAATGTTCTAAGACTACATTCACCTTAGTGGTAAAATGTATATCCAAATTTTACAATGACATTTCATAAACATTACTGGGTTGCCCATCACCCATCTGGTAGATCTTCATTCAACCTCTTCACTTCTGTCCCCAAATGAGGGAGTAAAATTGCTTGTTTCCTTAATGAACTGTATTAGTCCCCACCGATTGCTGAAATATGTGTTAAAAAAAATTTTTTCCATTGTTCCCAAGCTATCACTGGGTCACCAGTAATGTGGGAGGAGGTGCCATGCCATACTCTGCCATTCTGTAGACTGTAAAATGATTAATTTAAAAAAACTAAGAATAGAAATTACTATAACAAGACAACATGAAAAATGTGTCCTCTATATCTGTTTTTTCTTCAGCAGTAGAGAAGAACACAGTTGCTGAAGAACTTTCCTTTACTCACTCACATGATCCTTCTTCAATGTCTATGAGCACAGCTTCTATGGAGCTTTTCTCTAATTGTTAGGAGCGCCAGAAGGGCGAACACCGTTCGTGGCTGCACAGCATGAGTTTGATCCTTTATGAATTAATGGAGCAGATGTAGGCGGTCAGTTTATACAATGGGTTCAAGGTCACGCATGCAATGGCTCAGCTTGGAAAGTGTAGATGCTGCTTCCCATGCTCTGGATGCTAACGGAAGGCAGGTTTTTTATTGCAGCGCATTAAGGACACAATGATAGCCATGCTGCTTATCATGCGCTTTGGTGGTCACGAGCTTTGAAATAATACACTTTAATGGGCCACTATATTGTCAAACTGTAAAGCAGGCAGCGCAACAGCAGTATTGTCAGGCTACGCTGCTGAGCTCGAATACTCATGCAGTTTTTAGTTTATATTTTAATATCCTCTATATTTATATTTCAATATAACGATGAGGTGAAGTGCAATTCCTCATTTTTTCTTTTTGAAAGTCTCTTCTCTTGGATTCTCTTCTTCTTCCTGGGGTGGAGGAACTTTATTGTTTATCCCCCGCCAGCTCTCCAGTCAGTTTGTCACCCCTTTAATCATTAATGCAGCATAAGCATAAGCTGGATGTTTAAAGAGTTTTTATTTCTCCCACAAGTTACCTCCAGCTCTCCCTGGATACTGATCCTCCTTTTCATAACAACACAAACTCTCCCTACATTCTACATTCCATCCCAGCTTTACATGGCTATTTCATTCTATCTATCTCTACAGACCCACTCCAGTAGAGGTCAGCAGCAGGGTCAAGTGCAGGTCCAGTTAGAACTGGTCATCTGGGCAGTTGCCGGGAAGGAAGCCTCCGGAAGCTTGTTGTTTCCCTGTAGCTCAAACAGGAGGTCATTCAAATGGTGCTTTTGAGTCACTTCTGGGGTCCTGGTTTTAAGACATGCAGGTCAAGCCTTCCTACGGGTGTGGGAGTGTTCTGGGGAGAGGTCTGACGGGTCCACTTTTATGCTCAGTGCCAGCATGTAGTTGGACAGCAAGACTTTGTCCACCTCTTAAACCAATTCTGGTCAGTTCTTCTATTACCACATGGTGCCAGCCTGACAGGAGAGACAAAGGAGAGGCAGGCCTGTCGTGAGTTCCCTATAGGGCCACTTCCCTATATTAGCCTAATTGTCAGTTGTAGGCCGCTTTTGCTTTCCACATGTTACGAAGTAACAAGCTAGTTTTTGTGCCACATTATTATTTTAGAAATAGACTGCACATGTTTTTTGTTATTTAGCCCTTCTACTGGGATTCAGTCTGAACATTTCGTACAAGGTCGAACAACACTGTGCCCTGTTTTTCTCTTTGGTCGGTCACTAACACATCTAACACATATACATAACATAACATAGACACAAAGCTGCTGTTTTCTAGCATGGTATTTCTTATCATGTAAGCCAAGACTTTCCATTTTGAAAATAGAGAGAAGAATTTCTAGCAGAGGAAAAGTCCCAGGACCAGTATGACGCCAGCTCTGTGCAATATGAGATGCAGCCCAGCTAACGGCAAATGCCAGGTGTGGGGCCCTGCTCACATCCCAGAGATCTGTGATATATCATTGTGCGCTCGTAGTGAGGTTATGCTTAGACAAATATATCATTCGCCATGGGAGGGTTTTCTATTGATAATGCTAATCACTCTGCTTAGTTGCATGTTTCCTAATTGCAGCACAGTTAGTACATGATAGAGCACAATATTGTGAGGGTGGAAGTTATCCCTCCCACCCTCATTAACGATTTAAATTGGAAGGTTGATGGGTTTAAGATAACTATTTGTTGTATGAGAAGGAGGGAATTTAATTTATATCTAGTATGATTTATTAGAGAAACTTATATTTAAAATTGAAAAGAGGTAGATTTCATATTTTATATTTATTTTTCAATGACTCAGTGAAGAATGGTTTTGATTATGACACAAAGAGCAGGCTTCTTAAAGGTTTATGTATTTTTCCTTGTTGATAGTAGCACCCAAAGGAGAAGAAGCTCTAGTCTTATCACGATTCTCTACTCCCTCTAGCTCTGAGAATCAGCATTCTGCCATCCCTGAAACATGGGGTTCTCACTCATAATCCTCATATGCCCATGATACTCAAATGATGTGGCCCAACATAAGCACTACATCAAAAGTTTAATGAAGGGGCATGGCCAGGCTGGGAATGGCATAAGATGTGGAAGTTCGGACCTTACGCAGCTCTCGGGCCCTAAAGCCATACAAAGCATCTCTAACTCCCTGATTTCACCCTCAGATGTGCTGGCAACATTGCTGATCACATTTATTGTTGCTGGGACTAGATTGAGGTACCCTGAGCAGGCAGAGCACCATAGCAGTCGTCATCCCTGTGGCGGTATGGACCCTCTGCACCATCTTGGCCTCCTCGCCCCTGAGCGGTGGCTCTACCAGGGGATCTGCTGGGCCATACCACCGAAGAGAGTGCAGTTGCCACCCGGCCCAGCCTCAACGCAACATGTCATGGTGAGTCTGCTGGGAACGAGCTTGAGGTGATCCTGAGCCAGCTTTGGGGCAGAGCGCTTTCCTCCCTCCTGCCGCCTGTAGAACACACCCCTGTAGGGAGTCTCTACTGCTCCCTGGGGGCTCGGAGCTGCCTCTGACCAAGGTTCCACCGCACCCTTTTTTTATGCCTGAGTCCTGCTTCGCACAGCTACAGCGATGATTGCGGAGAGCTTGAGGACCACCTTGTCACTTGCCAGGTGGGTAGCCCCTTTCTTGCGGGCACCTGAAGTATAAATAGCAGCATGGGCTGGCTGCTGCTGGACCTGGGGCAGCCTGATGTGTTTCTGGCCTGGACTGAGGACAGAGCAGTGAGTGGATGCATGTAGATGTGCTCCTGAGCCTTCCCCTACTCTCTTTGCAACTTTTGGGAGTGTTCTTCCCACTTCGGTGCCCCCCCCATGGTGTCTCCTGGGCTTCCGCAGTACCTATCTGGGCCTGGGCAACAACAAGGCCTGGCACTCTACAACACCTGAGCCTCCGTCTGCTACAGAGGATGGTGCCGGTGGACAGTCGCTGCAATCCCAAATTCGGCAGCCCACTCAGCTCCTGCACTGACTGGCTTCTATCCTTGCTTGAGGGACCCACCTTACCCTGAAGATCCTGTGACTGAGAACCTTTTGCCCCTGGCATATCCCTGGCCCCTCAGGGGGCAGGTGTAGCCCACCAGAGACACTGCACAACTTGGGGGTCGAGCGTGGGGGGAGCGTTCTATGACCACTGTGGCCCTGCTAAACTGCTGTAGCTTGCTCCCCATGGCCTTTATAAATGAGGGAGTTGTTGCTCACCAGCTCTTATTGTCTCTACAATTTGGCCTGGCATGAGTGTACCCAGCCTTCACTTCACCAAGATCGAGGAGCCTAACTCATACTTAAACACTCCTTGGTCTGCACAACTCCCACATTGTGGAGCGTACCCAGTGACATTGATTCCTAAACAGCAGTATTCTACTCTCCTCCTCCACCTATCTGCTTTTGTACATAGTGGGGGAAATAGCTGGTGACTCACACTCTACTCATTGAACAGTGCACCACACATCAACCTTGCCTACCATGCCCAGAGGCAAATCTACCAGGGATAGTTCTGTGGACTCCCTCTGGAACAAATCAACCAATTCTGAAATAGGCAATGGACCAGATTCTGCTTTGTAGCCTTCAGTGGCATCTCCTGTCTTCTCCATCAATCAATCAATCAAGAAATTTGTAAAGCGCACTACTCACCTGTGAGGGTCTCAAGGCGCTGGGGGGGTGCTGCTACTGCTCGAACAACCAGGTCTTGAGTAGCCTCCTGAAGGTTAGTAGTTCTTTGGTCTGCCGTAGGAGGATGGGGAGGGTGTTCCAGGACTTGGCGGCGAGGTAGGAGAATGATCTGCCGCAGGTGGTCGTCCTCCTGATGCGGGGGACGGTGGCGAGGGCGAGGTCGGTGGAGCGGAGGTGGCGGTTCAAGATGTAGAAGGTGAGTCGTTTGTTGAGGTATGCTGGACCGGTGTTGTGGAGGGCTTTGTGTGCGTGGGTGAGGAGCTTGAAGGTGATCCTCTTGTCGACGGTAAGCCAGTACAGGTCTTTAAGGTGGGGTGTGATGTGGCTGTGGTGAGGGATGTCGAGGATCAGGCAGGCAGAGGCGTTCTGTATGCGTTGCAGTCGTTTCAGCAGTTTGGCCGGGGCTCCCGCGGAGAGGGAGTTTCCATAGTCCAGTCTGCTGCTGACGAGGGCCTGGGTGACCGTTCTTCTAGTGTCGGTGGGGATCCACTTGTAGATCTTTCAGAGCATGCGGAGGGTGTTGAAACAGGAGGATGAGATGGCGTTGACTTGCTTGGTCATGGAGAGTGCAGAGTCGAGGATGAATCCCAGGTTGTGTGCGTGGTTGGTGGGTGTAGGAGCTGCTCCCAGGGCGGTCGGCCACCAGGAGTCGTCCCAGGCCGAAGGCGTGGGGCCGAGGATGAGGACCTCCGTCTTGTCCGAGTTCAGCTTCAGACGGCTGTTCTTCATCCATTCGGCGACGGCTTTCATACCTTCGTGTAGGTTGGTTTTGGCGGTGGTGAGGTCCTTGGTGAGTGAGAGGATCAGTTGTGTGTCGTCGGCGTAGGAGAAGATGTTGAGGTCGTGCAGTCTGGCGACGTGGGAGAGTGGGGCAATGTATATGTTGAACAGCGTCGGGCTGAGGGAGGATCCTTGGGGTATGCCACAGATGATCTTGGTGGCTTCGGATCGGAAGGGAGGGAGGCAGACGCTCTGTGTTCTGCTGGAGAGGAAGGAGGTGGTCCAGTCCAGTGCTTTGCCTCGGATTCCTGCGTCATGGAGGCGGGGGCGTAGGATGCGGAGGCAGACCTTGTCGAAGGCAGCTGACAGGTCCAGGAGGATGAGGGCCGCGGTCTCGCCGTTGTCCAGCAGGGCCCTGATGTCATCGGTAGCGGCGATGAGGCCAGTTTCAGGTGCTGTAGGTGCTGTAGTTGCTGCGGAACCCAGACTGGGATGGGTCCAGGATGTTGTTCTCCTCGAGGTAGCGGGTCAGCTGTTTGTTGACAGTTTTTCTCGACAACCTTCGCCGGGAACAGGAGCAGGGAGATGGGCCGGAAGTTCTTGAGGTCCTTGGGGTCTGCTTTGGGCTCATTGAGCAGGGCGTTGATCTCGGCATGCTTCCAGTTCTCCGGGAACGTCCTGGTCTCAAAGGAGATGTTGATGGCTTTGGGGAGGTGGGGTGCGATGGTGGTGCTGGCTTTGTTGAAGATGTGGTGGGGGCACGGGGAGCTGGAGTGGATGGTGCTCATGATTTTGATGGTGTCGTTGTCGTTGATGTTGGTCCAGGTGAGGAGGGGGTCGCCGTGGGCGGTGGTCGTAGGGTCTGAGGTGTCGCGGGCTGTTGTGGCGGCCTGGTTGTCAAAGCTGTCGTGGATGTCTGCGATTTTGTGGTGGAAGAAAGAGGCCAGGGAGTCACACGGGTCTTGCGAAGGTGGAATGTTGTTGGTGCTGGCGCTGGGGTTGGAGAGTTCCTTCACAATGTTGAAGAGCTCTTTGCTGTTGTGTGCATTGTTGTCGAGGCGGTCCTTGAAGGAGGCTTTTTGGCGGATCTGATGAGGTGATGATGTTGACATATGGCGTTCTTGTGGGCTGCTTGGTTCTCTGGTGTTTGTTCGTGGCACCATTCCTTCTCCAGCTTTCGGCAGTTTTGCTTGGAGGTCTGGAGGTCCGCGGTGAACCAGCCGGCAGTCTTGTTGGTGCGGCTGTTGGAGGGATTCTTGATCAGGGTGAGGGTGTTGGCACAGTCTTCGATCCAGCGTCTGAGGTTGCTGGCATTGGGGTCGGTGGGGTCTGTGGGTGGGCTATGGGCAAGGGTGGTGTGTAGCTGGTCTTCGGTGATTTTGCTCCATCAGCAGCGGCGGGTCTGTTGGGTGCGGTGGTGCGTGGTGTGCTTCTCGAAGGTGAAGTGGACGCAGCGATGATCGGTCCAGTGGAGTTCGGTGGTGTGGCTGAAGGAGACGTGGGGGCTTGCGGAGAAGATGGGATCAAGCGTGTGTCTGGCGGAGTGGGTGGGAGTCGTGACGAGCTGTTTGAGTCTGAGGTTGGTGAGGTTGTTGAGCAGAGTGGTGGAGTTTGTGTCATTGTTTTTCTCAAGGTGGAAATTCAAGAGGACGTAAGAGCGTGCGTGCTGAAGGAGTCGGCGATGGAGTTGCTGAACTGTGGCCAGGGTCCGGGGGGCCTGTAGATCAGAGTTCCTCTGAGGGTGGCGTTGGGATCAGTGTGGATCTGGAAGTGAAGGTGTTTGGCGGTGTTGAGGGTGTCGTCGGAGTTGATTGAGATCTTGAGGGTGGACTTGTGGATGATGGTGATTCCACCTCCTACTCTGTTGGTGCGGTCTCTGCGGGTGATCTTGTAGCCGTCCAGGATGGCTATGGCGATGTCGGGTGCCGAGGAGTCGTTCATCCAGGTCTCAGTCAGGAAAGCAATGTCCCTGGAAAGATGTGTCGAGCAGGTCCCAGAATTCAATGGCGTGTTTGCGTGCGGAGCGGGTGTTCAGGAGAATGCATCTGAGGTGGTTGCGTCCTGTCCTGGTGGGTGGATTGGCGGGTCTGTTGCTGGTGAAGCTGTAGTTCCGGCAGGAGAAGGGTCCTCGGGTGCGCTTCGGGCGGCCTGGAAGCAGGAGTGTGTTCGACCGGTGTTGAGTGCGTGGAGGGTGCTGGCATCATAGAGGAGTCAGGCATCGTGGTGTTCGCGGGGGCCAGGGGTTCTGGCGCAGGGCACGGTCCAGGCACGGACGGGCGCAGACGGGCTTGCCTTAGGCGTGGCAGCCATAAGAAGGGGAGGTGGGAGGGAGGAGCAGCTGGGAGGAGGGAGTGGAAGAATGGGTGTGCGGGGGGCGGGGCCGCAGGGGACGCAGCGGCGGGAAAGACGGGGGCAGGAGCGGCGAAGGACCAGAAGACAAAAAGGGCAGTGAGTACAGGGGGAATGAGGAAGAAAATGAGCAGTTAAACTAATGGGCAATACAGGTCCAAAAAACAAAGGGCACAGAATACAAAGGGGAAGGAGGAAAGAAAACGGGCAGATAAACAAATGGGCAATACAGGTACAAAAACAAAGGGCACAGAATGTAAAGGGGAAGGAGGAAAGAAAACGGGCAGATAAACAAATGGGCAATACAGGTACAAAACAACCTAATCAGCAGAAGCAATACAATTACAAGAAACGAACAGTTAACCAAATTAGACAAACCTACGACCTACCACTGGCCACCAGGGATGAGGCGCAGGTGGTAGCCTGCGGGTGGAGGCGGGCCTCGAACTCGGCACAGCAGCGGCGGCTGGGATCAGGGCTCAGTCACACAGGTGGTGCTGTGCAGTGTGGAAAGCGACCTGCCTAAGGAAGGGTCAAGGCTCGCTCTCCCTACTGCGCAGCGGCCGCCATAAGAACGGGAGGTGGGAGGGAGGAGCAGCTAGGAAGAGGGAGTGGACAAAAGGGCGTGCGGTGAGGCGGGCCGCAGGGGATTCAGCGGCGGGAAAGACGGGGGCAGGAGCGGCAAAGGACCAGAAGGCAAAAAGGACACAGAGTACAGGGGGAATGAGGAAGAAAATGAGCAGTTAAACAAATGGGCAATACAGGTCCAAAAAACAAAGGGCACAGAATGTAATGGGGAAGGAGGAAAGAAAACGGGCAGATAAACAAATGGGCAATACAGGTACAAAACAACCTAATCAGCAGAAGCAATACAATTACAAGAAACGAACAGTTACTCAAATAAGACAAACCTATGGCCTACCACTGGCTACCAGGGATGAGGCGCAGGTGGTAGCCTGTGGGTGGAGGTGGGCCTCGAACTCGGCACAGCAGCGGCGACTGGGCTTAGGGCACGGTCGCACAGGTGGTGCTGTGCGGCGTGGAGCATGACCTGCCTAAGGAAGGGTCAAGGGTTGCTCTCCCTACCGCGCAGCAGCCGCCATAAGAAGGGGAGGTGGGAGGGAGGAGCAGCTGGGAGGAGGGAGTGGATGAATGGGCGTGCGGGGGAGCGGGGCCACAGGGGACACAGCGGTGGGAAAGACGGGGGCAGGAGCGGCGAAGGACCAGAAGGCAAAAAGGGCACAGAGTACAGGGGGAATGAGGAAGAAAATGAGCAGTTAAACAAATGGGCAATACAGGTCCAAAAAACAAAGGGCACAGAATACAAAGGGGAAGGAGGAAAGAAAACGGGCAGATAAACAAATGGGCAATACAGGTACAAAACAACCTAATCAGCAGACCAATACAGTTAACCAAGTAAGACAAACCTATGGCCTTCCACTGGCAACCAGGGATGAGGCGCAGGTGGTAGCCTGCGGGTGGAGGCAGGCCTCGAACTCGGCACAGCACAGGACAACCTGGAAAAAGTTCTGGCAGACATTTGCCAAGAGATAGGCTCCTTCAAGACAGGTTTTAAAAGTTGCCTCAATGACTTAAGTAAAGACATTACTGTGGTGAGAGACCGAGTGGACGACCTGACCGAGTGGATGATCTGGGGCACACCATCGACGGAGGACCAGGAGGCCTTGTGGAGGAGGGTCAATGTGCTGGAAGAGAAACACATGTAACTCCAGGCCAAACAAGAGGAGCTGGAAAATTGAGAGCAGTGCAACAATCTGGGTATCTTAGGCATCCCCCGTGAAGCAGAGGGGGGAACATTATGTCCTTTATCAGGGACCTACTGATGGCCATCCGGGGCGATCCAAAGGGGGCCCCTCTGGTTCTCAACAGGGTGCACCATGTTAATAATGCTCCAGGCCATCCGGACGCCCCCCAGACATCCTTACATGAGTACATTACTTCCAAGATAAAGAGTCAGTGCTTCGTACGGTAGAGGTAAAGTGGACATGGTGTTCCAGGGCCATACTGTGCAGATATATCAAGATCTCTCCCCACTAACCCTAAAGAAGTGGCGTGACTTCAAACCTGTGACTGAGCATCTGCATGCTCAAGGAATCAAATATCAATAGGCCCACCACTTTGGCCTGCTCTTTGCCTGGGATGAGAAACCGTGCATGGTCTGTTCCCTTGTGGAACCTCGATCAATCCTTGGCATTCCAGGTGACTCTGCTAGCGAAGACACATCGCTCCCCACGCGCCTGACTCCTGGCAACCCAAGTGGCAAATTCTCCAGCATAGGAGCCGTGGCCACAACAAGTCTGCTCAAGACTCTGACACAACAAAATTAGACATTATTGCGTCCCTCCAAAAAATGAAGACAGAACAGACACACTCCTTGGCCGAAGACAAGTGAACTGTGCCTCACACATCTGTACCCTCCTCTTGAACTATTATGGCTACTCTCTTGTCCTCCAACCTGCAGCTTACCTTGCAGGACCCGAAGCACAATCTTTGATTGTTGATTGTCTGTCTGTACTTGGGTCCTTTTCTCTCAATTCTAGAATTAACATACAGGGCCCGCTACTCTCTGAAGCTATTCTGACCTCCCGCCCCACAACACAGGCTTTCCTCCATTGAGGGTGACACCTCGTTAGGGTCTTATATTTTCCTCCCGACCCTTTATGGAGTGGTTCACATGGTTGGGGCCCGTTGTCCATCTTAGTTTCTCCCTGCTTAACCCTATGCCCTCTCCTCCCCGCTAGGCTCTCCATTATTGCAATGTCTTTTACAGGGTGTTGGAGACTTGGGGGAACCCCTCCCCTGCTAACCTCTGCTACGGGGACATCGCTCTGGTCATCAACAAGTGTGCCGGGTGCTTGCCTTTTTTCATGACAACCAGACATGATTTAAAACTGCTCTCCCTCAATGTCTGCAGGATTAATTACCCTAGCAAATGGTTCCAGGTCTGTCATTACCTCACGCAGAGTGACCCTGACGTTATTCTCTTGCAAGACACCCACCTGCTTCACACTGATTGCCACCTTATCACTCACCCTCTCTACCCACCCCAACACTGGGCATACACTGACACCAAGACTCTGGGGGTTGCCATACTTTGTAAGAGGACCTTCTACATGAAGGTACTAAAACTGCCCAGAGACCCCAGTTAGAGAGTCCTCACCTTGACTGTAGAGAGGGGTAGTGGCACCCTAATGCTCCTTAATTCGCCTTAATCTCTATGCTTATAACAAAATGCAGGACACATTCTTATGTTGCATCCACTTGAACCAACTAAAGCTTGTTACGGGTGATATCATTGTGGGAGGGGATTTCTGCTTGGTATGGGGCTCCACAATGGATAGAAATTCACCAGATATACAGGGCATGGGAGCAAGGTCTGGAATGCTCAAGAAGGATCTTCATGACGCAGGCCAAGTTGATGCCTGGCGCTATTTGCACCCAGGCACAAAAGATGACTCCTTCTACTCGCATGTACTCCTATCATATTCCCGCACAGGCTATCTGTTTGTTTCCACTTCCCTACTGAGCGCCATTATCATTGCACAGATATCTGACATTTCTATTTCAGACCATGCGCAGGCTCACCATGCAGACCCCCATGCTGGTGTCTCTCCCCCAGCTCTTGTGGGACCTAGTCAATAAGGCTGCTATACAAGAAGCCATCACTGAATGCTTTGCAATTAACTCCTTGCGGAATACCCCCCATGTTCTCTGAGATGGGTTTAAGGCCACTAAATGCGGAGTGCTCACCTCTATTTCCATAGCCAGTACTCAGGAAGCATGCCTATTTGAAGCAAAACTTATGGAAGACATTCTCACCCTAGAGCACACTGATTAGCAGCACCCCACACTAAGGGCTAAACAACAACTGGCTATTCTGTGGGGCCAACTTCAGGCGCATCAAGTCAACAAAGCAGAGCACTACCTACTTGCTCTCAAACAGAGATAGAATGAGCACATAGGCTACGACATCAATATGTCAGGTCACATATTGCTAAGATTCGGGTGGGTGACTCTTATTGGGCAGTTAGAGAGGTGGACAAACAGGCGGCCTTTCGAGCTTACTACAATAACCTCTATGCCCCAGGAGGTGAGGATCTGGCTGAGATCACTACGTTCTTTTGGAGCTGTCCCTGGCAGCCATTGGACCATCTCTGGCCCACGACCTGGAGGATTCATTCATGACTGCTGAGCTCTGCAGTGCTCTCAAGGAACTCCCTAAGGGTAAACCTCCTGACTCTCATGGCCTCACCCTGACTTCCTCTATGGTCTTCCTGCCCCTGCTGCGAACACACTTCCTCACCCACATCACCGGCCTTACACTGACCATGGCCATTTCTGTACTCACACTTGTCCCCAAACCGAGCAAAGACCCTATGCTTTGCTTGTCTCACTGCCTGATCGCCCTATTGAATACAGATGCAAAGCTCTATGCTAAGATGTTGGCCAATCATCTAGAAAATCTCCTACCCGTCCTAATTGACCCACATCAGGTGGCTTTACACGGCATAGATAGGGATCTGACAACATCTGACGCCTTGCACACCTAGATGAAAAGCTCCAGCGCCATTACATCCTCTTCCCCTTTTCCTGGATGCTGAAAGGGCTTTTGACTGGGTAAGCTGGGCCTTCTTGCATGCAGTCCTCAGGAAAATAGGATTTGGCCCTGTCATGATTAGCAAAATCAAGTCCTCCTACTTGGCACCCACCGCCTCTATCAGCATCAATGGCCAGACTACTAACTCCTTCCCTCTATCCCGGGGTATCCAACAGGGCTGCCCTTTATCTCCCCTTCTCTTTGCCCTCGTTGTGGAACTTCTGGCTATCCACTTAAGACACTCAGCTACTATCCAAGGTATCCCTTCAGAGGTCAGGACCACAAAGTTCTATTCTATGCTTATGACCTCCTCCTGGCTCTCGCAGAGCCAGACACCTCCCTCTCCGCAATAGTCCAAACATTTCAGGGGTATGAGAGGTTATCAGGATATAAAACCAACCTGGAGAAATCACAAGCACTCAACCTCACCCCACCGCCGCAGCATCTCCTCTACTTGCAGACGCTTTATCCGTTTCAATGGACTTCCCACTCAATACAATATTTAGATCTCACAATCACAAACTCCTTAACTACTTGGATGCGAGCAAACTGGTCACAACACGGTCAGGCCATGCCTCCTGGTTGTGCCACATCACTGTGGTAAAAATTTATGTAATTTACTGGCCTCTGTATTTATTCCATTCCCGGCCCACGCCGATCCCCTTTGAGGACATTGAACTGCTTCAGGCAGACCTCAGCTCCTTCATATGGAAAGGGAAATGCACCATATCTCCACTGCGCTACTTATGCTTCCAAGAAACCGAGGCGGGCTAGGCTATGCCAACCTCCAGGGCTATTACTGGGTAGCTCACCTACGCTACATTTCTGAGTGGGCAGTGAGAAAGAGAGAGAAAAGCTGGGTGCAGATGGATAGAGCAGTTGCCTGTCGACTGCTATGGGATCTTGCTTGGTTACCTAAACACTGCCGCCCACGCAGCAATTACATTGCAACCCTGACATGCAGAGTGCTGAAGATATGTGACAGACTTTGACGGTACTAGAGGTCTAATCTCCAAGACATATGATGTCCTGCAGCAGTCATGTCTCATTCCCTGTCACCCCTATCAATGGAAATGATCTCCATATAATACCTCCGACGTTAGCCAGAAGCAGTGGGAACTGCTCTGGTCAGAAATCCTGGGAAAGCATAGAAGCATTTCCCAACAGGAAGCAGCCTATGAGGTCATGCTTCAATGGCACTATACCCCGGTCTGTCTTCCCTCACACAATGTACCCTGCAACCTCGGCCATATGTTGGTGGTGTGATGCACCATTTGGTGACTTCCATCAAATATGGTGGGCGTGCTCCTCCTTAAAAGTCTTTTGGATGGAGATCTTGACTCATATTAAGGGTACCCTGGGATACCCCATTACCGAACGATTACCACGTGGTCATATTAGGCATCCGCCCGACATCCCTGACTGCCATAACTCACGCAGTCTGGTATCTGGTGCGTCATATGACAGGTGTGGCCAAGCAGCTTATAGCTTGGGCCTGGTGATCCCCCTTGGACCCATCAACAGCATCATGGTTTACACAACTCTGGCATTCTATTGCTACAGAGCAGATCACACACAAGCTGTCTCTTACAGAAAGACATTTCAGTGCCTCTGGATACCGCTTATCGAATATGAGTCTCGTTTGGAATATTTATGCTTCCAACCTCCCAGACTACGTGTGGTTCGCCTGTTTTAGTCATAAGCGGCATTTCCCCCTCCATTGCTCATACTTTTCAGTCCACGAGAGACCAACTGTGGGCCCTTGGCTCTCCCATACCCCCTTTTCCTCTCCCCAGTTCCTTCTTGCTCTAGCAGTTTTCATTAAGGCCAAAGCGCTGGAAAACAACACTACAAAAAAAAAAAACAATGACAATCAGGAAACGACCCAGGCCACAGTTCCCAATCAAGCTTGGTGAAATAAGTCTAGTTGTAGTTAGTTAAGTACAACAGAGGACGAGGCACTCCAGAGCTGGATAATGCTCAATTTATTCTTGGCACAACACTCAAACCAACACGTTTCAGCCCTCCCAAGGCTTTTCTCACGGTTAGTGAGTCCTTTCTTTGTTACACTTTTTATACCCACATTAGCCTTAATGGGGCATTGTGGGATTTGTAGTGTTTCTATACCATTAAAAAACTTTATACACACTATTTACAAAAAGGATATGCGTTTTTTTCAGGTTATTTACATCATGTTATTTGTAATTTCAATGATCAAACTATTTTTACATTTTTAAGCCTTGATCGTCGTACTCTTCAGCGCAGCTTGCGTTATTATGCCCGATTACATTTTGTGCATTTAAGTCATGAAAGTTACCGGTATAGTACCCATATCCCATTGTTTATACATTCCTTGCTCAATTAAATTTATGAAGGTAAACAGATACTGTCATCGCTCAGTGTTGGATACATTGTTCACAAATAATTTATAATTTCAGTTTCTAATTGAGGGTATAGTACCCTTGCAAAAGAAGCGCAATTTAATAAAACACTGAATATTTCAATCTCTCAAAATGATTTCACATTTGGATTTCTACTCAGCTCTAAATTTATTCATGGTGTACATATAGTTCCTCATCATTATTGATGCCTAATGATATAGCGTGATTCGATTTGGAGCAGTTTTTTTATTCTATCTCCTCCACGTTCCCCTGATGGTATTATGTGAATGCCATAGTAATTCATTGCTCTCCAGTCTCCATTCTTGCAGTGCGCCATGTGCTTTGCGGTTGCATACGTCATATCCCTATTCTTCACCGCACGGATATGCTCAAGGATGCGCTTTTTAAGCATGCAGGTCGTACTGCCGATGTAGCAGTTTTCGTTAAGGCCAAAAGCGCTAGAAAACAACACTACAAAAACGAAAACAATGACAATCAGGAAACGACCCAGGCCACAGTTCCCAATCAAGCTTGGTGAAATAACTCTAGTTGTAGTTAGTTAATTCAAGTAATTGGGATTATATATAGACAATCGATTGAACTTCCGGTTCCACAAACAATAAGTTGTTAAGAAAGGAAATGGCTTTGCATTGAGTATTTGGAGAAGATTTTCCACGATAAAAACATGGTACAAGATTCAGACAAATTGATTGAGTCTATAAAACAATGCCTTGCGGATGGTGCAGGAAGTGGACCCCCACTCCATCTACAGTAAATATTTGAGACCATCCTTGAATGCAACAAATACAATGAATCTGTGGACTCAGAATTATTCCTTCCCGGTTTTTCGCCAGATAATAATCAAAGCTGCCAAAAAGCACTCGCTAATAGAGGACAAACAGAAGCCAGCCAAGTGGACACATGCCAGGATGATCCTTCAATCCTATTCCATATTAAAATCAGCTGCATATTTCATCACAACATTTTCTTTACATCTAAAAAGAAAGTTAATGGCCATTCGGTTTGGGTGATTACCAACTCTGACTAAACAACCATCTTGGAAACATAGCGGTCCCAGGACATGTAGTCTATGTGGTGCAGCAGTGCAGGACTTTATTCTTCTGGTTTGTACATGTCCCTTTTAAAAATCTAGTCTTGTTCTATTTTTTTAAAAAAGCTTTTAATATTAGAGGCATTTTTTCTTGTAGAACAGCCCTAATTAAGGGTCTGGATCCAACTGATTCTCAGCTTCACTGTAAATGTATGACATTTTTGAAGTGTTATGAAAAAGTAATGAGGTCTGAAAAAAACAGCACTGCTAAATATTATGAGTTTATCTGTTTAATCTAGTGTATCATTTGGTCGATTTGATTGAGGTCTGTATTATAAATGAAATCTTATTGGTTGGATCAAAATGGCATTGTAGTATCTAAGAGTAATTGATGGTGTGTGTGCCCACAGCAATCAAGATTGACAAGTTATAATGCACTATCAATTACTTCGAAAATTGATAGCCATAATGTTTTTAGGTAATATTTTAACAAGTTTATTGGAATATGTTATCGTTTTTCATTAACTTAAACAAAGTATTGTATCTTTGTAGTTCCTTCTTGTTGAATAGATTTACCCTTCAAATAGGTGCACATTACCAACATCAGCAGTACACAGGCCTCTGCTCAGACTTAATCAAGCTCCTTAATGGGAGTCAGCTTGTACTCCTAGAACTCCCTCCTTTCCAGAAAGCTTGAATAATTGGGTTGGAATGCTTGCGTAAGGTCCTGTGTGTACTACTATTGCACTGTAACTGTCTAATGAAGGCTTTCTTCTCCTCAATTATCTTCATATTGTAATTTATTTTTAAGAAAAATTGAATAAACAGATTTTGAGCAAAAACAACATTAATGAAGGCCTCTTTCATCAAAGCAATTGTCCTTAACCCACCAACAGTTCTTACGTTCACCCCAGCACAATGCTTCTCTACATTCAGATTTCACACTCCTTAAAAATGATACATGAACGTGGAATGAACATGCATTTACCCACTGATCTCATTCAAGAATAGCTTAGATGACAGTAGAATTTAAATTACATTACATATGAATGAAAGCATTTTATTCTACCAATCTGACTGCCTTAAGTGAAGTTAAGACTATACAGACATAACTGTTTGGTGGCAGGGAATATGATCAATGCAAGTAATACTGATGTTA
Organism: Triturus cristatus; assembly: GCF_964204655.1. Taxonomy (NCBI): domain Eukaryota; kingdom Metazoa; phylum Chordata; class Amphibia; order Caudata; family Salamandridae; genus Triturus; species Triturus cristatus. The sequence goes on from NC_140584.1 coordinate 554,778,306, forward strand.
TGCTAATAAAAAGAGATCATAGAGTAGTGCCAGTGGAGCTTTATTCTTCCAATCAGCTTAAGCCCAAAATATCTCTAGATAGTATGACAACAAATGATATAGAAGAAGTAACTGAGCTGTTATACAGGACTGAATGCAATAATCTACATATCTGCACACTTTGTGTGAACTGATTGTTTAAAAATGATGGTACTCCTGCAAAGGCAAACATCTTCAGAATCTTAAGTGCTACAATATTGGTCACGTAGGCTTTCAGTAGAAATCATATGTCAGATTTTGTGCAGGAAGCCACAGGTCAGAGAAAAGCTACTAGGCCCCCAACCATGGTAGTTTAGGTTGCTTGTCACTAGTGTCCGTCCTACTATGGCTCTGCAAATTGGACCAAATACAACCCATTCCACCCTTCATTTTAGGGCAGGTAGCTCAAGCAATCAAAGACATCTCAGGGAGGTAGTGTGGGTGACACAAGCTCACTCAGGGTGCAACTGTCAACTAACAGACACAATTGTGTATTGTCCAGCCCAGTACTTATGTTTTGTTAAAAAGTAGTACTTTAATTGTACAGAAGAACAAAAATCTGTGCACTCCAAAGGTGGTTCAGGTAAAGGGTTATGTACCCCATGGCATTTAATGGAATGTGCATACATTGCCCAGTTCCTTTCCCCTTCTCTCGCAAACAATTCTGGCAAATAAATGCAGGTACGGGCATAGCCTAGGCACAGGTGCAGATCACTAGCTGTTACCCCTAATATTGGCCTGTAAGTTAGTTCAATAGCTTTTTGACCCTACAAGTCCATACTGGCAAATGGTATGCCTAATGGGAATAGAGGGGGAGGGATGTGCTACAGTCTTTCAGTTGCATGCAACCTCACTACCCTGTTACCTTCTCAACAGCTCTTCTGATTCTGTGGTATGGGCAGGTGTGGTCAGTAACTTCATCTCCTTGGGCTTCAACGCTGGGTTCTGACGACCATGGATATGGCAGTCTTAGCTCTTTTTAGGATCACAGGTGTTGATTAGCGCACTTTGGTGACTTGTCAGCAGTCATGGCCTCTGGGCCGATGCTGACAGGAGTTTGTCTTTGGCAGTTGCTAATGCAGCAGTTCCTCTTGGATGGGCAGCTTGGGTGCAGCAGCAGCATTGGACCATTTGGGTCGAAGGTGGAAACTCTGCGCAGCAAAATGCCATTATGCAGCTCATGGCAGGAGCTGCAGAGAGAGACTATGGATCTCTGCAGTCTTCAAATCAGGACTAGCTTTGCTTCCTGTCATCAGTCAGCTAATTCTGGATGCGTCACAACTCAGGGACATGCTGGGTGTCTCCTAATGGACAGTCTTTCTTGTCTTTCTTCCTGCAGGTTCAGTCACTCTCCATCCCTCTCTGATCAGACATGCAGACTTCCAGGCATTGAATAGACCCTCAGGTTCTCAAGCAAGCTGCAGATTTTAAATGATTCTCCCTCACCTCTACAAGACTGCTGTCATGCAGACAGCAGTCCTTCGAGTACTCTCTGGAGCACCACCTTCCTTGATCATGAAGAACTTGTAAATGGAGCAAAGCAGGTGGTTTAGCTCACACAATAATATACATTTTCCAGAAAAAAGATGTGGATCCACTGTACGAGGTTTCAGAACCACTTTTGGGTGGGGTTTCTTCAAATGTCACTTTCAGGCTGCTCCACAGACACAGCCTTTGTTCAAGATGCAGGGAGCAGTTGGGTTGGTTCCAAGGAGGAGTATCCCCAAACATGTCACAGGGGAGTGAGAGATCTGTGCATCTGGCTATGATCAGCCTTCATGAAGCAGACAAAATGAGATGTCCTTTCTAGGAACTTCCTCGCTTGTACAACAGCAACTGCAATCCCACTTATCCTTACCATCTACTAAATTGCATTGTTCAAGAAGAATTTACCAGCAGCCATTTGCTAACAAGATCCTTATTGAATCTCTAAGGATAACCATGTCTCCATCCTCTCTCAATTCACTTTCTCGGTCTCCACTATCCAGTCACAGGAATGCAGGCAATGCACTTCGACTGCCTGGTGAAAAAGTCCTCATCCTCCATCTTGTGCCATGCAAAACCAGGGGCATCCAAAATCAATCCCCAGTACTCAGATTCACACAACGCACATAACCCTATTACCAAAATCTGCTACACACTCCCTGCTCACGCACACACACTTTCAACATGCACACACACATGCACTCAACATACACACAAAATGTCAGTGCAAGATTTTGGACTTCACATATCAGTGGACATTACATGTGGGGGCCAGTAGGCTCATCTCTCCTAGACACAGAGACAAAGGTCTGTCTAATCTATAGATTAAAGTGGTGGTGCCTGTGTAACCTATTTTTGACAGATGTCCATTGACCACTATCAGGGCACATCTGATGCACTCTTTCAGGTTACAGAACAGGTTCTGAACCTCGCATTACCAAAGACAGACCTAGACCTCTGCGCACATGCTGATTAGATTGAGACCAGCCGGGGCCAAAATAAAAGTCTCAAAGTCAAGTTACCAATTTCAGTAGTAGGCCAGCACTCAGGGCAGGGGTTCACAACAGTTTACCAAGTCGGGGATAGTCTTATCCCAACATCATGTAAATGCTATTTTTTATTTGAGCTGGCAAATTAGCAGAACACGAATAAATGTGACATGGTCATGCCCCTGGTAACACCAGCATTGATTCATGCTTAATAGTGCATTAAAGGAAGTATGACTTCATTAGGAAGTGTTAACATTCAAAGGAATTTTAAAATATGTTTTTAATTAATAAAGGATTTTATGTATCAACTGATTTCAAGATACCAATCTACAACTATGTCACATAGGCACATAATTTCTACAAGGAGAATGTGCATGCCTTTGAGACATTTTCTTTTTTTTTCTCAACCGAAATTCTAGATGCTATTTCCAAATATCTATCTCTTCATATATGAATTGAAATTCTTGTCTTAATTAAGACCACCACACTTTTTAAAAACTGGAAACAATATTTATTTTCCCCATGCCCGCATTCTTCTCCCTGACCTTAAACCATCTTTCTCTCCACTCGCTCAAATTTCTCTTCCCTCTAGAAATGCTGGTGTCATCTCATGTTTATTCTTCTCCCAACATATTTCAGCTGCCTGTTGCACTTGCCATTTCTAACTTTATCACATCTAGAAGATATGTTTACTTCCCGGTTTCAGTTAACGAAAACTCTCATTCCCACCATAATCTTCACTAATATTCCACTCTCCCATAGCCCTTCCCAACTTCTCTATTGCACATTTATAATTCATTCTAAGTTTTTATATCTTCTTATTCTTTATGTTTTGTTTTCCATTGCATATTCTACCTCTTATTATCTGACTTAATTGGATCCCATTTCCAGTTTATCTTTGTTGCCCTTTACTCTTCTTGTATGTAAATATGTTTACTACTTCCCCACCCAATCTTTCCTCTTATGTGACTCTATGGCCCCGCCGCAGGTACCTTTGATCAGCATTACAATTTCCCCTTCTCAAGAATCCACCAGCATTTGCGCTCACCTACTTGAATCATTACCCATTCTAATCCCAACACCCACAACTTCAGATTTCCTGTTGAAAAATGTTTCCTTCTGAAGAATACCCAGGAGACTTCCCATCACCATATGTGCTTTGTTTGTTCTTGTGAGCTGTTGTTGATGGCATCTATGGTATTGAGGTATAAGTGGTTAACAATTTAAGTGCAAAAATAAAATAAACCAATTGTGGTATAATTCAGGGTAATGGGAAAACATAGACAGCATGAACTTCTTTTGCAAAACGCAAAAACAAACATCCAAAGCATAAGTTAACAAAATATCAACCATACATAAACATGTGCTTACAAACTATGACTTGCAGCTAATGGCAATGCAACGTATGTCCTTTTGGTAAAATTATATAGTAAACTGTTGGAGGACACTGCATGAAAGAAATAGCATGTTGTCCAGAGTTAAGTTCTTAATTGGAAAATATGAAGATTTTGAAAATGTTATTACCAGGGAAGACAAGGGAGGTTTGATGTAGGAAACATAAAAGAGCTTCCTGATCCTTATAGTTTTTTTTTATAAATCAAAGGTAATTAGCATTCACATTGCTATGACAATCATGTATCTTACGTAAGTAACAGCGTTCTCATATTTCAAATGAGAATATAAACATTTTCAAATTATAATAAGTAACCATCAGACCAATAGCAAACATATACCTGTCACTAAATAGTAAGTGGTTTCTAGTGCATCGAAGTAAAGGTTTACTCTCATCTAGAAAATAATGTCATAATATTGGTTTTATATATGATGCATGCATGAATCAACCTAATGAAAGATTATCAGGGCTCTAAATTGCGGTGGACAAACTGTATTTGGAATACCTCTCAATAAATATTCTTCCATAGGGGACCAACATGTCTCAAAGTTCAGGTTTTCCCCCTTCTCCTTCCTCATAAGGCGCTCAAAGCTACTATGTCCCACAAGCGACTATACCAGTGAAAAAATTGAAGAGGGTCTTTTCCCTTCTGCCATAGAGCTATTGCTAAGTTTGCCATTCCCAAACAGTTCCATAATGCCGCCCTGTCGTTCTTAGACACATATTTTAGGTATGACTGTCTCAGGTACAGTAAAAAAAGTGCAGGGGTAAACGGCAGACAGAAGCTCAAAAATTCTTTAATCTCCTTTGCAATCTATTTCCAGAAAGGCTGTATGTTTGTTCATTCTCACCAACGGTGAGACAAAGAACATCTTTGCTCACATTGCCTCCAGCACAGTGGACTAGCAATAGGAAACATTTTATGAACTTTGGTGGGGTGGAAGTTCCATCCACAAAGCAGTTTATAATTGATTTCTCTCGTCTTTAGAGATATTGAGCCTTTATGGATATCCACCGAGAGTTTCTCCCACTCTTTCATCGGAATTTTCCATCATGCACCTTGTCCCATTTGTTCTAATAAGCCAATTAGGGCGGATTTTACTATCTAAAAGGACTGCATATAGTTCAGAGATAAGGCCCTCCTGAGTTGTGAGAGGTTGAAAGGGTGTTCTTTCCCTTGTGGCAGCTCATCTGACCTCTGGGTGCATTACCCAGTGTCTCACCTGAGCGTAATGCAATCTCTCTGATTCTGTTAGTGTGAAGTCTAGTTTGCATCGTGTGAAGGATTTAATTGTCCCATTATGAAACAAATCTGAGATGTATCTACATCTCCCTTCTCACCACCTATCAAAAGGACCTTAGTTTAGTGCTGGAGAAAAATCTGGGTTAAAATAAATTGGTGTTACATCGACTGTTAGGACAGGGAGCCTTTCCTAGTTAAAGTGTCCCACACAAGCCTTATAATTTCAAAGATCACCTATATGTATCAGTGAAGAAATAAACTTTATTGTTGAGTCAAATGATGTCCTCATTTAGGCTTTCTGAATATTTGCATTTCCTCCTAGGCTCTAATCCTGGGTATTATTTGAATAAAATGAGACTTGCAGGGTCCAGTGGACTGCCACTTCAGCAAAGTTTACAGCCTCTGCTCCCCTGGCCGAGGACTGCCCAAAATATTTAGAGATCCCCATGAAGCAGCTGGGGATTTTGCAACTGAAAAATTGTTTTAAACTATTTAAAATGACTAAATAAAACAAAAAAGTGCACTCTGCAGTGCAGCAATGAAACTCAAAAAGGCATTGACAATGAAAAAGCTGCGTGTAGATAAAAACAGTAGAGAATATTGAGAGTAGTTTGCAAACCATAGAAATGGTTGTGCCTAGAATTGCTCAGGATTGGTCACGTAGATTTTCAATCTTACAAATTATCCTGCAGCTAGAGGGGTTCATCCTGAGTACAAGCACTCCATGACAATACAACTCTTTTGGAATGTGGCACTCCCAAAGGGCCAATGCACTTTACCCTTTCAGCTGGTACCATACACAAAGCACTGTGATAGGAGCAACAGTGAGGCATTTTGAATTGGAAGACTGCGGTAAAAAGGGCAAAAATCATTGTCCCTCTCTAGTTCGTCACGGATAGCACTGTGCTCATCCTAAACCTGAAAGTGTATTGTCTTGACTTATACTGGGTGCCCCTTTCTATCTGGACAGAGCTGTAGCTCTAAATAGAGTGAAACACATGTTTCTGGTGTTGATTTTATTCACTCCAGGTTGACATGGATGGTACTTTACTAATCCAAAGCTTTAATACAGTGCCTGGAGTGCGTAAAAGTCTTTTGTGATTTTTCAGCTTGGCCTGGATGGCACGGTGTTAATCCAATGTGCAAAGTCTTTGCTGTAAAAATGGTAAAAGGCGTTGTCCCTTTTTACTTTGTCATGGATGGTACTGTGCTAATCCTACACTCATTCCTCTGTTAGAAAAGCAGACATTTGAGGTGAGCAGATTCAGTGTGCCGCTGGTATTGTAGGGTGCTCCATATAAAGGAGCTGCTCTCTGCCTAAACTTGGGATCTACCCAGAGTTCCTTGCTTCCTGTTTTGCCAAATGTTTTCATCACTCTAAGGCCAAAAGGGTGTTGTTTCAGCCACTTTTATGTACATGAAAATCTTTGCAGTTCTAAACATGCAGTTGAGCTAAAGTGCAGTCTGCAGAGTAAAGGAGCATGCCAAAGTATTCTGGATGTTTTACAGCCAGCTCAGAATTTACGTTAGTATAATTAACTTCGACCTTGTTTAATCAGAGCATTGGAAGAAAAATATGCCCTATTTTTATTACTGTTAGCAAGCACATGGCTTTCTTTCAGACAGCTCTCCTCTGTGTTTATTATTCAAAGAATGATGTCAAGAAAATTACATAAAACTGCGTAGTTTTGCAACATTTTGCAAATCAATACTGCTTATTTGTACATCTGAATTAATTTAAAGGTTTTTTTAACATCACATAGGAACTGCTTTGGAATAATTTCTTCAGCGTTCCAGAACTTCTGAGGAATACAGACTGCATAGAAATGTTACATCTATCTTTTGGAATGTTGCTATAAACCATCAAATGCAAACACAGGTACAATTATGTTTGTGTTGAATGACAGTCATAAAACGTTTGAAGGGGCGTGGCTTGTCGCCCGCGTTTGATGGCCGCGCCCGAGTGACACTCCTCGGGCGGCAGGGTCCGACCGCTTTTATATGCAGTCTTCTCAGGTTTGGCAGAGCGCTCCTGCTTGCGGAGGCCGTGCTGCTGCTGACAAAGTCTTTTGCAGCTAAATTCTTGGCTCTGCAGCACGTTTTCCTTTGAAGAGAGTCGCCGCCTAAGTTAACCTCCAGTTGCAGCCGCCATTTTAGGTGACACCAAATACTGGCAATAATGTGGTGATGTGAGGAAAGTGGTATTCATTACCTTTCTTTCCGTTTCTTTTTCCTGTGAGGCATTCTCCATTGTCTCTCATATCAACCTTTGTTGATATGTTGTTTTCTTTTATGAACTTACGCTTTATGGTGCGCTTACATTTTTTAAAATTGACTTTCAGCTGACCTTATCTCTATTGTGGATTCCCTATTGGATGGTGTACATCTATTCTTTTTGTCATTGCATAGAACTGCTTTCTTGCCTCCATCTTGTTTTATCTTTTCTATGGGAAGATTGAAATAAATGGGCTCCCCGGCTTTACGCTCTATGCAATCTTTCATCAAAAACTCTAAAATCTCCACAGAATTTTCTAAAATGGAGGATTCCTTGGTGTCTCTGTCTAAATGTTCTTCACCCTTGGCCCTATTCCTCTTGCTGCTGGGAAGGCTCCTTCAAAACCCTTGAAAAAAGACCCACCATCCCCGCCAAAATCTTCTTCTCCTGTCGCCTTAGATCTGTTACTGGAGGTAATTTATGCTTTACTCCCCTTCATCAAGGAAACAAATGTTAAGCTGCAATTCCTCACAGATAGCTGGTCACAGATAGATGAACGTCTTACCGCGGTGGAACACAATATGGCTTCTCTCAAGCTCTCTGATGTTAAAGTCACTGCACTTCAATCACAGGTATCCTCATTTCAGAAACAGGTTGAGGACCTTGAAAACTGGAATAGCTGTAACAATCTTCACATTTATGGTTTACCGGAAGTCTTGGAGGGCTCAGATCCTATCTCCTTCTTCAAAATCTTAATTCCCAAGGTGCTGAATTTGCCAGAGGGAACTACACTAACTATCCAAGGCACCCACAGACTTGGTCGTCAGCCGTCAGCTATGTCAAATTCACGGAGCCCAAGAGTAGTCATCTTGTATTTACTTGGATCTGTTTAAAGTCCTTGCAACAGTCAAGTAAATTCAATGTATTTTGTGGTCGGGTCCTACCTTGTACTTTGCTCAAGATTATGCCAGAGCCACTGCAATCAGACATAAGACATCAAGGGAGGCTTGATGTAGGAAATATAAAAGAGCTTCCTGATCCTTATAGATTTTTTTATAAATCAAAGGTAATTAGCATTCACATTGCTATGACAATCATGTATCTTACGTAAGTAACAGCGTTCTCATATTTCAAATGAGAATATAAACATTTTCAAATTATAATAAGAAACCATCAGACCAATAGCAAACATATACCTGTCACCAAATAGTAAGTGGTTTCTAGTGCATCGAAGTAAAGGTTTACTCTCATCTGGAAAATAATGTCATATTATTGGTTTTATATATGATGCATGCATGAATCAACCTAATGAAAGATTATCAGGGCTCTAAATTGCGGTGGACAAACTGTATTTGGAATACCTCTCAATAAATATTCTTCCATAGGGGACCAACATGTCTCAAAGTTCAGGTTTTCCCCCTTCTCCTTCCTCATAAGGCGCTCAAAGCTACTATGTCCCACAAGCGACTATACCAGTGAAAACATTGAAGAGGGTCTTTTCCCTTCTGCCATAGAGCTATTGCTAATTTTGCCATTCCCAAACAGTTCCATAATGCCGCCCTGTCGTTCTTAGACACATATTTTAGGTATGGCTGTCTCAGCTCCAGTAAAAAAAGTGCAGGGGTAAACGGCAGACAGAAGCTCAAAATCTCTTTATTCTCCTTTGCAATCTATTTCCAGAAAGGCTGTATGTTTGTTCATTCTCACCAACGGTGAGACAAAGAACATCTTTGCTCACATTGCCTCCAGCACAGTGGACTAGCAATAGGAAACATTTTATGAACTTTGGTGGGGTGGAAGTTCCATCCACAAAGCAGTTTATAATTGATTTCTCTCGTCTTTAGAGATATTGAGCCTTTATGGATATCCACCGAGAGTTTCTCCCACTCTTTCATCGGAATTTTCCATCATGCACCTTGTCCCATTTGTTCTAATAAGCCAATTAGGGCGGATTTTACTATCTAAAAGGACTGCATATAGTTCAGAGATAAGGCCCTCCTGAGTTGTGAGAGGTTGAAAGGGTGTTCTTTCTCTTGTGGCAGCTCATCTGACCTCTGGGTGCATTACCCAGTGTCTCACCTGAGCGTAATGCAATCTCTCTGATTCTGTTAGTGTGAAGTCTAGTTTGCATCGTGTGAAGGATTTAATTGTCCCATTATGAAACAAATCTGAGATGTATCTACATCTCCCTTCTCACCACCTATCAAAAGGACCTTAGTTTAGTGCTGGAGAAAAATCTGGGTTAAAATAAATTGGTGTTACATCGACTGTTAGGACAGGGAGCCTTTCCTAGTTAAAGTGTCCCACACAAGCCTTATAATTTCAAAGATCACCTATATGTATCAGTGAAGAAATAAACTTTATTGTTGAGTCAAATGATGTCCTCATTTAGGCTTTCTGAATATTTGCATTTCCTCCTAGGCTCTAATCCTGGGTATTATTTGAATAAAATGAGACTTGCAGGGTCCAGTGGACTGCCACTTCAGCAAAGTTTACAGCCTCTGCTCCCCTGGCCGAGGACTGCCCAAAATATTTAGAGATCCCCATGAAGCAGCTGGGGATTTTGCAACTGAAAAATTGTTTTAAACTATTTAAAATGACTAAATAAAACAAAAAAGTGCACTCTGCAGTGCAGCAATGAAACTCAAAAAGGCATTGACAATGAAAAAGCTGCGTGTAGATAAAAACAGTAGAGAATATTGAGAGTAGTTTGCAAACCATAGAAATGGTTGTGCCTAGAATTGCTCAGGATTGGTCACGTAGATTTTCAATCTTACAAATTATCCTGCAGCTAGAGGGGTTCATCCTGAGTACAAGCACTCCATGACAATACAACTCTTTTGGAATGTGGCACTCCCAAAGGGCCAATGCACTTTACCCTTTCAGCTGGTACCATACACAAAGCACTGTGATAGGAGCAACAGTGAGGCATTTTGAATTGGAAGACTGCGGTAAAAAGGGCAAAAATCATTGTCCCTCTCTAGTTCGTCACGGATAGCACTGTGCTCATCCTAAACCTGAAAGTGTATTGTCTTGACTTATACTGGGTGCCCCTTTCTATCTGGACAGAGCTGTAGCTCTAAATAGAGTGAAACACATGTTTCTGGTGTTGATTTTATTCACTCCAGGTTGACATGGATGGTACTTTACTAATCCAAAGCTTTAATACTGTGCCTGGAGTGCGTAAAAGTCTTTTGTGATTTTTCAGCTTGGCCTGGATGGCACGGTGTTAATCCAATGTGCAAAGTCTTTGCTGTAAAAATGGTAAAAGGCGTTGTCCCTTTTTACTTTGTCATGGATGGTACTGTGCTAATCCTACACTCATTCCTCTGTTAGAAAAGCAGACATTTGAGGTGAGCAGATTCAGTGTGCCGCTGGTATTGTAGGGTGCTCCATATAAAGGAGCTGCTCTCTGCCTAAACTTGGGATCTACCCAGAGTTCCTTGCTTCCTGTTTTGCCAAATGTTTTCATCACTCTAAGGCCAAAAGGGTGTTGTTTCAGCCACTTTTATGTACATGAAAATCTTTGCAGTTCTAAACATGCAGTTGAGCTAAAGTGCAGTCTGCAGAGTAAAGGAGCATGCCAAAGTATTCTGGATGTTTTACAGCCAGCTCAGAATTTACGTTAGTATAATTAACTTCGACCTTGTTTAATCAGAGCATTGGAAGAAAAATATGCCCTATTTTTATTACTGTTAGCAAGCACATGGCTTTCTTTCAGACAGCTCTCCTCTGTGTTTATTATTCAAAGAATGATGTCAAGAAAATTACATAAAACTGCGTAGTTTTGCAACATTTTGCAAATCAATACTGCTTATTTGTACATCTGAATTAATTTAAAGGTTTTTTTAACATCACATAGGAACTGCTTTGGAATAATTTCTTCAGCGTTCCAGAACTTCTGAGGAATACAGACTGCATAGAAATGTTACATCTATCTGTTGGAATGTTGCTATAAACCATCAAATGCAAACACAGGTACAATTATGTTTGTGTTGAATGACAGTCATAAAACGTTTGAAGGGGCGTGGCTTGTCGCCCGCATTTGATGGCCGCGCCCGAGTGACACTCCTCGGGCGGCAGGGTCCGACTGCTTTTATATGCAGTCTTCTCAGGTTTGGCAGAGCGCTCCTGCTTGCGGAGGCCGTGCTGCTGCTGACAAAGTCTTTTGCAGCTAAATTCTTGGCTCTGCAGCACGTTTTCCTTTGAAGAGAGTCGCCGCCTAAGTTAACCTCCAGTTGCAGCCGCCATTTTAGGTGACACCAAATACTGGCAATAATGTGGTGATGTGAGGAAAGTGGTATTCATTACCTTTCTTTCCGTTTCTTTTTCCTGTGAGGCATTCTCCATTGTCTCTCATATCAACCTTTGTTGATATGTTGTTTTCTTTTATGAACTTACGCTTTATGGTGCGCTTACATTTTTTAAAATTGACTTTCAGCTGACCTTATCTCTATTGTGGATTCCCTATTGGATGGTGTACATCTATTCTTTTTGTCATTGCATAGAACTGCTTTCTTGCCTCCATCTTGTTTTATCTTTTCTATGGGAAGATTGAAATAAATGGGCTCCCCGGCTTTACGCTCTATGCAATCTTTCATCAAAAACTCTAAAATCTCCACAGAATTTTCTAAAATGGAGGATTCCTTGGTGTCTCTGTCTAAATGTTCTTCACCCTTGGCCCTATTCCTCTTGCTGCTGGGAAGGCTCCTTCAAAACCCTTGAAAAAAGACCCACCATCCCTGCCAAAATCTTCTTCTCCTGTCGCCTTAGATCTGTTTCTGGAGGTAATTTATGCTTTACTCCCCTTCATCAAGGAAACAAATGTTAAGCTGCAATTCCTCACAGATAGCTGGTCACAGATAGATGAACGTCTTACCGCGGTGGAACACAATATGGCTTCTCTCAAGCTCTCTGATGTTAAAGTCACTGCACTTCAATCACAGGTATCCTCATTTCAGAAACAGGTTGAGGACCTTGAAAACTGGAATAGCTGTAACAATCTTCACATTTATGGTTTACCGGAAGTCTTGGAGGGCTCAGATCCTATCTCCTTCTTCAAAATCTTAATTCCCAAGGTGCTGAATTTGCCAGAGGGAACTACACTAACTATCCAAGGCACCCACAGACTTGGTCGTCAGCCGTCAGCTATGTCAAATTCACGGAGCCCAAGAGTAGTCATCTTGTATTTACTTGGATCTGTTTAAAGTCCTTGCAACAGTCAAGTAAATTCAATGTATTTTATGGTCGGGTCCTACCTTGTACTTTGCTCAAGATTATGCCAGAGCCACTGCAATCAGACATAAGACATCAAGGGAGGCTTGATGTAGGAAATATAAAAGAGCTTCCTGATCCTTATAGATTTTTTTATAAATCAAAGGTAATTAGCATTCACATTGCTATGACAATCATGTATCTTACGTAAGTAACAGCATTCTCATATTTCAAATGAGAATATAAACATTTTCAAATTATAATAAGAAACCATCAGACCAATAGCAAACATATACCTGTCACTAAATAGTAAGTGGTTTCTAGTGCATCGAAGTAAAGGTTTACTCTCATCTGGAAAATAATGTCATATTATTGGTTTTATATATGATGCATGCATGAATCAACCTAATGAAAGATTATCAGGGCTCTAAATTGCGGTGGACAAACTGTATTTGGAATACCTCTCAATAAATATTCTTCCATAGGGGACCAACATGTCTCAAAGTTCAGGTTTTCCCCCTTCTCCTTCCTCATAAGGCGCTCAAAGCTACTATGTCCCACAAGCGACTATACCAGTGAAAAAATTGAAGAGGGTCTTTTCCCTTCTGCCATAGAGCTATTGCTAATTTTTCCATTCCCAAACAGTTCCATAATGCCGCCCTGTCGTTCTTAGACACATATTTTAGGTATGGCTGTCTCAGCTCCAGTAAAAAAAGTGCAGGGGTAAACGGCAGACAGAAGCTCAAAATCTCTTTATTCTCCTTTGCAATCTATTTCCAGAAAGGCTGTATGTTTGTTCATTCTCACCAACGGTGAGACAAAGAACATCTTTGCTCACATTGCCTCCAGCACAGTGGACTAGCAATAGGAAACATTTTATGAACTTTGGTGGGGTGGAAGTTCCATCCACAAAGCAGTTTATAATTGATTTCTCTCGTCTTTAGAGATATTGAGCCTTTATGGATATCCACCGAGAGTTTCTCCCACTCTTTCATCGGAATTTTCCATCATGCACCTTGTCCCATTTGTTCTAATAAGCCAATTAGGGTGGATTTTACTATCTAAAAGGACTGCATATAGTTCAGAGATAAGGCCCTCCTGAGTTGTGAGAGGTTGAAAGGGTGTTCTTTCCCTTGTGGCAGCTCATCTGACCTCTGGGTGCATTACCCAGTGTCTCACCTGAGCGTAATGCAATCTCTCTGATTCTGTTAGTGTGAAGTCTAGTTTGCATCGTGTGAAGGATTTAATTGTCCCATTATGAAACAAATCTGAGATGTATCTACATCTCCCTTCTCACCACCTATCAAAAGGACCTTAGTTTAGTGCTGGAGAAAAATCTGGGTTAAAATAAATTGGTGTTACATCGACTGTTAGGACAGGGAGCCTTTCCTAGTTAAAGTGTCCCACACAAGCCTTATAATTTCAAAGATCACCTATATGTATCTGTGAAGAAATAAACTTTATTGTTGAGTCAAATGATGTCCTCATTTAGGCTTTCTGAATATTTGCATTTCCTCCTAGGCTCTAATCCTGGGTATTATTTGAATAAAATGAGACTTGCAGGGTCCAGTGGACTGCCACTTCAGCAAAGTTTACAGCCTCTGCTCCCCTGGCCGAGGACTGCCCAAAATATTTAGAGATCCCCATGAAGCAGCTGGGGATTTTGCAACTGAAAAATTGTTTTAAACTATTTAAAATGACTAAATAAAACAAAAAAGTGCACTCTGCAGTGCAGCAATGAAACTCAAAAAGGCATTGACAATGAAAAAGCTGCGTGTAGATAAAAATAGTAGAGAATATTGAGAGTAGCTTGCAAACCATAGAAATGGTTGCGCCTAGAATTGCTCAGGATTGGTCACGTAGATTTTCAATCTTACAAATTATCCTGCAGCTAGAGGGGTTCATCCTGAGTACAAGCACTCCATGACAATACAACTCTTTTGGAATGTGGCACTCCCAAAGGGCCAATGCACTTTACCCTTTCAGCTGGTACCATACACAAAGCACTGTGATAGGAGCAACAGTGAGGCATTTTGAATTGGAAGACTGCGGTAAAAAGGGCAAAAATCATTGTCCCTTTCTAGTTCGTCACGGATAGCACTGTGCTCATCCTAAACCTGAAAGTGTATTGTCTTGACTTATACTGGGTGCCCCTTTCTATCTGGACAGAGCTGTAGCTCTAAATAGAGTGAAACACATGTTTCTGGTGTTGATTTTATTCACTCCAGGTTGACATGGATGGTACTTTACTAATCCAAAGCTTTAATACTGTGCCTGGAGTGCGTAAAAGTCTTTTGTGATTTTTCAGCTTGGCCTGGATGGCACGGTGTTAATCCAATGTGCAAAGGCTTTGCTGTAAAAATGGTAAAAGGCGTTGTCCCTTTTTACTTTGTCATGGATGGTACTGTGCTAATCCTACACTCATTCCTCTGTTAGAAAAGCAGACATTTGAGGTGAGCAGATTCAGTGTGCCGCTGGTATTGTAGGGTGCTCCATATAAAGGAGCTGCTCTCTGCCTAAACTTGGGATCTACCCAGTGTTCCTTGCTCCCTGTTTTGCCAAATGTTTTCAGCACTCTAAGGCCAAAAGGGTGTTGTTTCAGCCACTTTTATGTACATGAAAACCTTTGCAGTTCTAAACATGCAGTTGAGCTAAAGTGCAGTCTGCAGAGTAAAGGAGCATGCCAAAGTATTCTGGATGTTTTACAGCCAGCTCAGAATTTACGTTAGTATAATTAACTTCGACCTTGTTTAATCAGAGCATTGGAAGAAAAATATGCCCTATTTTTATTACTGTTAGCAAGCACATAGCTTTCTTTCAGACAGCTCTCCTCTGTGTTTATTATTCAAAGAATGATGTCAAGAAAATTACATAAAACTGCGTAGTTTTGCAACATTTTGCAAATCAATACTGCTTATTTGTACATCTGAATTAATTTAAAGGTTTTTTTAACATCACATAGGAACTGCTTTGGAATAATTTCTTCAGCGTTCCAGAACGTCTGAAGAATACAGACTGCATAGAAATGTTACATCTATCTGTTGGAATGTTGCTATAAACCAGCAAATGCAAACACAGGTACAATTATGTTTGTGTTGAATGACAGTCATAAAACGTTTGAAGGGGCGTGGCTTGTCGCCCGCGTTTGATGGCCGCGCCCGAGTGACACTCCTCGGGCGGCAGGGTCCGACCGCTTTTATATGCAGTCTTCTCAGGTTTGGCAGAGCGCTCCTGCTTGCGGAGGCCGTGCTGCTGCTGACAAAGTCTTTTGCAGCTAAATTCTTGGCTCTGCAGCACGTTTTCCTTTGAAGAGAGTCGCCGCCTAAGTTAACCTCCAGTTGCAGCCGCCATTTTAGGTGACACCAAATACTGGCAATAATGTGGTGATGTGAGGAAAGTGGTATTCATTACCTTTCTTTCCGTTTCTTTTTCCTGTGAGGCATTCTCCATTGTCTCTCATATCAACCTTTGTTGATATGTAGTTTTCTTTTATGAACTTACGCTTTATGGTGCGCTTACATTTTTTAAAATTGACTTTCAGCTGACCTTATCTCTATTGTGGATTCCCTATTGGATGGTGTACATCTATTCTTTTTGTCATTGCATAGAACTGCTTTCTTGCCTCCATCTTGTTTTATCTTTTCTATGGGAAGATTGAAATAAATGGGCTCCCTGGCTTTACGCTCTATGCAATCTTTCATCAAAAACTCTAAAATCTCCACAGACTTTTCTAAAATGGAGGATTCCTTGGTGTCTCTGTCTAAATGTTCTTCACCCATGGCCCTATTCCTCTTGCTGCTGGGAAGGCTCCTTCAAAACCCTTGAAAAAAGACCCACCATCCCTGCCAAAATCTTCTTCTCCTGTCGCCTTAGATCTGTTACTGGAGGTAATTTATGCTTTACTCCCCTTCATCAAGGAAACAAATGTTAAGCTGCAATTCCTCACAGATAGCTGGTCACAGATAGATGAACGTCTTACCGCGGTGGAACACAATATGGCTTCTCTCAAGCTCACTGATGTTAAAGTCACTGCACTTCAATCACAGGTATCCTCATTTCAGAAACATGTTGAGGACCTTGAAAACTGGAATAGCTGTAACAATCTTCACATTTATGGTTTACCGGAAGTCTTGGAGGGCTCAGATCCTATCTCCTTCTTCAAAATCTTAATTCCCAAGGTGCTGAATTTGCCAGAGGGAACTACACTAACTATCCAAGGCGCCCACAGACTTGGTCGTCAGCCGTCAGCTATGTCAAATTCACGGAGCCCAAGAGTAGTCATCTTGTATTTACTTGGATCTGTTTAAAGTCCTTGCAACAGTCAAGTAAATTCAATGTATTTTATGGTCGGGTCCTACCTTGTACTTTGCTCAAGATTATGCCAGAGCCACTGCAATCAGACATAAGGCATCAAGGGAGGCTTGATGTAGGAAACATAAAAGAACTTCCTGATCCTTATAGATTTTTTTATAAATCAAAGGTAATTAGCATTCACATTGCTATGACAATCATGTATCTTACGTAAGTAACAGCGTTCTCATATTTCAAATGAGAATATAAACATTTTCAAATTATAATAAGAAACCATCAGACCAATAGCAAACATATACCTGTCACCAAATAGTAAGTGGTTTCTAGTGCATCGAAGTTAAGGTTTACTCTCATCTGGAAAATAATGTCATAATATTGGTTTTATATATGATGCATGCATGAATCAACCTAATGAAAGATTATCAGGGCTCTAAATTGCGGTGGACAAACTGTATTTGGAATACCTCTCAATAAATATTCTTCCATAGGGGACCAACATGTCTCAAAGTTCAGGTTTTCCCCCTTCTCCTTCCTCATAAGGCGCTCAAAGCTACTATGTCCCACAAGCGACTATACCAGTGAAAAAATTGAAGAGGGTCTTTTCCCTTCTGCCATAGAGCTATTGCTAATTTTGCCATTCCCAAACAGTTCCATAATGCCGCCCTGTCGTTCTTAGACACATATTTTAGGTATGGCTGTCTCAGCTCCAGTAAAAAAAGTGCAGGGGTAAACGGCAGACAGAAGCTCAAAATCTCTTTATTCTCCTTTGCAATCTATTTCCAGAAAGGCTGTATGTTTGTTCATTCTCACCAACGGTGAGACAAAGAACATCTTTGCTCACATTGCCTCCAGCACAGTGGACTAGCAATAGGAAACATTTTATGAACTTTGGTGGGGTGGAAGTTCCATCCACAAAGCAGTTTATAATTGATTTTTCTCGTCTTTAGAGATATTGAGCCTTTATGGATATCCACCGAGAGTTTCTCCCACTCTTTCATCGGAATTTTCCATCATGCACCTTGTCCCATTTGTTCTAATAAGCCAATTAGGGTGGATTTTACTATCTAAAAGGACTGCATATAGTTCAGAGATAAGGCCCTCCTGAGTTGTGAGAGGTTGAAAGGGTGTTCTTTCCCTTGTGGCAGCTCATCTGACCTCTGGGTGCATTACCCAGTGTCTCACCTGAGCGTAATGCAATCTCTCTGATTCTGTTAGTGTGAAGTCTAGTTTGCATCGTGTGAAGGATTTAATTTTCCCATTATGAAACAAATCTGAGATGTATCTACATCTCCCTTCTCACCACCTATCAAAAGGACCTTAGTTTAGTGCTGGAGAAAAATCTGGGTTAAAATAAATTGGTGTTACATCGACTGTTAGGACAGGGAGCCTTTCCTAGTTAAAGTGTCCCACACAAGCCTTATAATTTCAAAGATCACCTATATGTATCAGTGAAGAAATAAACTTTATTGTTGAGTCAAATGATGTCCTCATTTAGGCTTTCTGAATATTTGCATTTCCTCCTAGGCTCTAATCCTGGGTATTATTTGAATAAAATGAGACTTGCAGGGTCCAGTGGACTGCCACTTCAGCAAAGTTTACAGCCTCTGCTCCCGTGGCCAAGGACTGCCCAAAATATTTAGAGATCCCCATGAAGCAGCTGGGGATTTTGCAACTGAAAAATTGTTTTAAACTATTTAGAATGACTAAATTAAACAAAAAAGTGCACTCTGCAGTGCAGCAATGAAACTCAAAAAGGCATTGACATTGAAAAAGCTGCGTGTAGATAAAAATAGTAGAGAATATTGAGAGTAGTTTGCAAACCATAGAAATGGTTGTGCCTAGAATTGCTCAGGATTGGTCTAATAGATTTTCAATCTACAAATTATGCTGCAGCTAGAGGGGTTCATCCTGAGTACAAGCACTCCATGACAATACAACTCTTTTGGAATGTGGCACTCCCAAAGGGCCAATGCACTTTACCCTTTCAGCTGGTACCATACACAAAGCACTGTGATAGGAGCAACAGTGAGGCATTTTGAATTGGAAGACTGCGGTAAAAAGGGCAAAAATCATTGTCCCTCTCTAGTTCGTCACGGATAGCACTGTGCTCATCCTAAACCTGAAAGTGTATTGTCTTGACTTATACTGGGTGCCCCTTTCTATCTGGACAGAGCTGTAGCTCTAAATAGAGTGAAACACATGTTTCTGGTGTTGATTTTATTCACTCCAGGTTGACATGGATGGTACTTTACTAATCCAAAGCTTTAATACTGTGCCTGGAGTGCGTAAAAGTCTTTTGTGATTTTTCAGCTTGGCCTGGATGGCACGGTGTTAATCCAATGTGCAAAGGCTTTGCTGTAAAAATGGTAAAAGGCGTTGTCCCTTTTTACTTTGTCATGGATGGTACTGTGCTAATCCTACACTCATTCCTCTGTTAGAAAAGCAGACATTTGAGGTGAGCAGATTCAGTGTGCCGATGGTATTGTAGGGTGCTCCATATAAAGGAGCTGCTCTCTGCCTAAACTTGGGATCTACCCAGTGTTCCTTGCTTCCTGTTTTGCCAAATGTTTTCAGCACTCTAAGGCCAAAAGGGTGTTGTTTCAGCCACTTTTATGTACATGAAAACCTTTGCAGTTCTAAACATGCAGTTGAGCTAAAGTGCAGTCTGCAGAGTAAAGGAGCATGCCAAAGTATTCTGGATGTTTTACAGCCAGCTCAGAATTTACGTTAGTATAATTAACTTCGACCTTGTTTAATCAGAGCATTGGAAGAAAAATATGCCCTATTTTTATTACGGTTAGCAAGCACATGGCTTTCTTTCAGACAGCTCTCCTCTGTGTTTATTATTCAAAGAATGATGTCAAGAAAATTACATAAAACTGCGTAGTTTTGCAACATTTTGCAAATCAAAACTGCTTATTTGTACATCTGAATTAATTTAAAGGTTTTTTTAACATCACATAGGAACTGCTTTGGAATAATTTCTTCAGCGTTCCAGAACGTCTGAAGAATACAGACTGCATAGAAATGTTACATCTATCTGTTGGAATGTTGCTATAAACCAGCAAATGCAAACACAGGTACAATTATGTTTGTGTTGAATGACAGTCATAAAACGTTTGAAGGGGCGTGGCTTGTCGCCCATGTTTGATGGCCGCGCCCGAGTGACACTCCTCGGGCGGCAGGGTCCGACCGCTTTTATATGCAGTCTTCTCAGGTTTGGCAGAGCGCTCCTGCTTGCGGAGGCCGTGCTGCTGCTGACAAAGTCTTTTGTAGCTAAATTCTTGGCTCTGCAGCACGTTTTCCTTTGAAGAGAGTCGCCGCCTAAGTTAACCTCCAGTTGCAGCCGCCATTTTAGGTGACACCAAATACTGGCAATAATGTGGTGATGTGAGGAAAGTGGTATTCATTACCTTTCTTTCCGTTTCTTTTTCCTGTGAGGCATTCTCCATTGTCTCTCATATCAACCTTTGTTGATATGTTGTTATCTTTTATGAACTTACGCTTTATGGTGCGCTTACATTTTTTAAAATTGACTTTCAGCTGACCTTATCTCTATTGTGGATTCACTATTGGATGGTGTACATCTATTCTTTTTGTCATTGCATAGAACTGCTTTCTTGCCTCCATCTTGTTTTATCTTTTCTATGGGAAGATTGAAATAAATGGGCTCCCTGGCTTTACGCTCTATGCAATCTTTCATCAAAAACTCTAAAATCTCCACAGAATTTTCTAAAATGGAGGATTCCTTGGTGTCTCTGTCTAAATGTTCTTCACCCTTGGCCCTATTCCTCTTGCTGCTGGGAAGGCTCCTTCAAAACCCTTGAAAAAAGACCCACCATCCCTGCCAAAATCTTCTTCTCCTGTCGCCTTAGATCTGTTACTGGAGGTAATTTATGCTTTACTCCCCTTCATCAAGGAAACAAATGTTAAGCTGCAATTCCTCACAGATAGCTGGTCACAGATAGATGAACGTCTTACCGCGGTGGAACACAATATGGCTTCTCTCAAGCTCACTGATGTTAAAGTCACTGCACTTCAATCACAGGTATCCTCATTTCAGAAACAGGTTGAGGACCTTGAAAACTGGAATAGCTGTAACAATCTTCACATTTATGGTTTACCGGAAGTCTTGGAGGGCTCAGATCCTATCTCCTTCTTCAAAATCTTAATTCCCAAGGTGCTGAATTTGCCAGAGGGAACTACACTAACTATCCAAGGCGCCCACAGACTTGGTCGTCAGCCGTCAGCTATGTCAAATTCACGGAGCCCAAGAGTAGTCATCTTGTATTTTCTTGGATCTGTTTAAAGTCCTTGCAACAGTCAAGTAAATTCAATGTATTTTATGGTCGGGACCTACCTTGTACTTTGCCCAAGATTATGCCAGAGCCACTGCAATCAGACATAAGGAATTTCTGAATATGAGTCCTGAATTTCATTCTTAGGGGACCCGTTATGGACTCTTTCATCCATGCCTCTGTAAAGTCACATATAAAAACAAAACCACAACGTACAAAGATCCTGTTAGGTTAAAGAGCTTCATCAATTCCTGCAAACCAAAATCCATGGACTTCTCTGAAGCCTCCCTATCTCAGGCCATTTAACTTTAGTGGAATCTCATAGAAGTTCTTGAATTGATAGTTATTTGTTTCAAATTCTGTTAATATGATGACTAGTTTATTGCTGTTTGCTATAATGTATTCCATCATATTATTGTGGTTGTGTTTTGATGGTTGCCTTTTTTTCTCCTTTACAGGATTGTTGTTTGTGCCTGCCTTACTCCCTCGTTATATGTGATGCGGTCCTTCCTTGCCCACCATTCCATTGAACTTGGGCGAGTCGTCTGGTCCATGTGGTCTCAACCCCCCCACCCTTATCTGGAACTTTTAGGTATTATCTTCTTCTCTTATCCTCTTGTTCTTTTCCTCTTCTCTCTTTTCACCTGTCTATCATTCCTTCTTTTGTCTCCTTCCTTAGACCTCTTTTCCCCTCCTTTATTCAACTTTTCTTCTATGTATTTGCATTTACTTTTCTTATCTCTTATGTATTGTTATATTATGTATTTGAATGGTTGGACTGACATATGGCTTGTTACCTACATCTTATATGGTATGCATAGAGCTTTGTTTACCTTTTTCTTTAAAACATTTCTATGGCTATGAAAATTGTAACTTCGATGTCAGGGGTTTGAATTCTCCCATAAAGAGACAATGTGTTTTATCCCACTTATCTAAACTTGAGGCAGATATCGCCCTTATACAGGAATCTCTCCTCAAGACAAATGAATCCTTAAAGTTTAAGAGGGGTTGGGTGGCTGAAGTCTTTTTTTTTCACCAGGAGATGGCAAGTGGAATGGGGTTTTGACTCTATGTCGTAAATTGCTTTCTCAGATTTCTGACGATGATTGTAGATGGCTTTATACTAAATTGTTGATAGGGAATACTCCCATTTCCTTGCTTAATATCTATGCCCCCACTGTTGGAGATCCCTTTTTTTGGTTGTCTCTTTCTCAACAAATTACACAACGTATTGATGATAACTTTATTCTTACAGGTGACTGTAATCAAGTTGCTGATCCATTCATTCACCGCGCCTCATCAGTCTCCTTCACATCACATAAAGCACATATATTTTTTGTTCAAACTGTTCAATAATTGAAGCTTATTGATGCTTGGAGCCTTTGTAACCCCACCACAAAAGACTACACCTATTTTTCTATGGCTCACCAGACCCAATTGCCAATTGACCATTTGTTTATAACACACAATATATCCCAATCCTTAAGGGCTGAAAATATTGGATCCATTATAATATCCGATCATGCTCCTATTTCTGTTCAATTGGATATTTTGCAAAAACCCAATAGGCCTAGGAGATGGCATTTTAATAATGCTTTCCTTTTAGACCCTACATATACCTTCTCTTTTGTTTCCATTTTTAATCACTATTTTTCCTTCAATCAAGATGATACTTTACCTTTTTCTGTTATTTGGGATGCATTTAAAGCCGCTGCTTGTGATTTCATTATTAGATATGTCTCCAAAAAACGGAATACCATACGTAAGCAGGCCAAATAACTTTTAGCTAAGATAAAGAATTTGGAACAGTCCTATTATTCTTCTAAATGAAAGATTGCTTTCTGAGCTTATTAATGCCAAATTCCCATTTAACAAGAAGTCGACAGATAGTGCCTCACTGTATTTATTAAAATCTAGCGCAAAGTTCTATGGTGGGCAGAACAAAGTTGGTTAAGTAATAGCAAATTGTTTAAGTGTTAAACACAATAAGCTCAATATTGAATCTATTATGGACATTCAACAAACACTGAAGTTTAAGGACTCTGAAATTCTAAATGAATTTCTTCACTTTTCTAAACCTTTCTATATGCCAGAAAAATCTCCCTCAGCACCTCAAATTTCTCAGTACCTCTCTCATATTCATCACTCTTCTTCATACTCAAATTGGTTTTGCCTCCTTAGAATCTGATATATCACAGAAAGACCTCCTGACTGCCTTGCACACATTTAAGAAGGAAATAGCTCCGGTCCCGAATGACTTCACCATTGAATTTTTCATACATTTCGTGCAGCTACTTCACCCTAAAATACACAACCTTTTAGATTTTTTTTACGATCAGGTGATTCTTCCAGTTCCTTTTTGGACTTCCTGACATTTGTTATGCCCAAAGAAGGAAAATATGTAAAATATTGCAAAAAATATAGACCCATTTCATTAGTCAATATTTATTACAAGAGTTTTTCAAAGACTCTGGCCCTTCGCTTGGAATCATGCCTTCCCCAATTACTAGGCAAGGAGCAATCTGGATTCTTTAAAGGTCATCTTATTTCTGACAATATTTGCTTAGTATACATCTTGTCTAAATCCTCCCACTTACCCTACTCTCTAGCAGGAGAGGCCTTAGACGCAGAAAAAGCATTTGATCGAGTTGATTGGCCTTATCTTTTTCAAACGCTTAAATGGTTTGGTTTTGGCCCAAAAATGATTTCTTTTATCTCTATTCTTTACTCAAATCCACGTGCAGCTGTTTGTGTTAACAGCCTCATGTTTCCCTATTTTAATTCGAGCAGGGGTGTTCCCCAAGGTTGTCCTCTATCCCCATTTCTTATTAACTTAGCCTTAGAAATATTTTTGTCTAGAATACAGCACAATCAAGACATATGTGAGTTTGATTTTAAAAGTCAGCAAATTAAACTAGCAGCATATGTTGATTATGTATAATTATTTATTTCACAACCTCAATCCTCTCTCCCTGAATTCTTACAAGAAGTTGAATCCTTTGCTTCAGTTACAAATTAAATAATGAAAATGCGAAATCTTGCCTCTGACTATGTATACTTTTAAAGATGATTTTTCCTCCTCAAACTTTACTTGGAATCCACAACACATACTTAGGTTTATATTTCAAACCTTCACTTCCAGCAACACTTTCCTTGTGTATGGATACATGTATACAAAACATTTCCACACTAACTAATAGATGGCATCCCTTATACCTATCATGGTGGGGTCGTTTGGACACAATTAAGATGATGTTAACTCCCATAATACTCTATACAGTTTCTAATGTCCCAATACTTATTCCCTGCCCATTTTTAAAAAAAGATTAACTCTATATTATATTCATTTTTGTGGAATAATACAAAATCCTGCATGCCATTATCAAAGTTAACACATCCAAAATCAGAAGGTGGGGTTAACTTTTCAGATTTTTTAACATATCAAAAATGGTTTTTGCTCCTCCAGTCCTCGAGATGGCTCTCCGAGTCTTTTTTGGATTGCCCGTTGTGGGTTAAGCTTTAGCGCTCTTACCTTTCTCCCTTTTCATTACAAGAATATTTAGCTTTTACCTGCATACCACAAACCATATTTACTCCTATCCTTAAACATACATGCAGAATTGTATAGTCTGAAATATCACTATTCCCTCAGGATCTAAACTTCGTCCTTAAATCTACATTATGGCATAATAAGTTTATATTGATTTGTGGAGAACCCTTATATTGGAGATCGTGGAGACATAGACGCCCAATCTGGGTTCATCAACTTTTCGAACAAGATGAGGATATCCCTTTCCCACAAGCCAGACATCTCTTTGACCTCCCCCCATCTTTTCAGTCCAAATATACTCTCTTGAAGAATGCCCTTCACACTGCATATGCTCAATTCCTTTCTCCTAATCTTCATACTTCCTCTCCAATCAACAGGATCCACACTGTTCTTTGCACTTATCCCAGAGCGTCCACTATTTATTCTCATCTCCGTATATCACTTATTGCCAGAGAAAAAAACTAAAATTGAGCTGTCTTGGGAACGCGACTTAGGGGTAGACTGGTCAATTCTCTTATGGAATAAAATATGGATCAAAATTAAGAAATCCTCTAGAGAGGAAAATACTATACAAACACTTTTTTCCATCTATAATAGACTCCTTCGATGCCCTGTAGCTTTATGTAATAGACACACTGCCCTCCCTGACAATTGCTGGACTTGTTCCTTCACTTTCGCTGACTTAAAACACTTACTTTTTACCTATCCTCATGTACACACAATTTTTGGAAAAGTGTTTGGTCTCAAATTAACTTAATTTTTGCTTCCACAATTCCCTTCTACATCGCTAACTTATTTTTAGGAAGTTTAGCTCCTGCCTGGACTACTTGTAATTTCAATGCAAAGATCTTAGACCTCTTATTAGCAGTTTCTTCTCGGCAAATTACTAAGAATTGGAAAGATTTCACTAAATTATCTATTCAAGCTTGGTGGTACGCAGTTTGTCATAATCATAGATTATATACATCCTATTCGAATTGCTGCAAAACGTTTGAATTTATGGTTACCAGTCACAAAGTTTCTGGATGCTAATACTAAGCACTCATTTTCTCCAATCTCTATTGATTAAGAAGTTTTTAAACTTCCATGACTTTCCTTACTTTGGTATTATATTAGCTTACTTATGTTTATTATTGTTATTTTATAATTTATATATAATGTAACACTTCCTTGACCATATACATTTAATCTCTCTTTTCGTTTCTTTTATTTCCAAGCATGTTAAATCTGTATTTATACCCAACTATTCCTTTTAATGCTTTTTATCATTTTATGTGACCATTTACTGCTCTATCATATTATGTAATTCTATTTTAATTCCTTCTATAAAAATATTTCTGAACTTAAAAAAGAAAACTTTTGAAACCTGAAGGTGTTTATGGCGCTATGAAGGAGAACCAAAGAGACGTTACATTTGCCCAGTTAGTTGGCTCGGATGCAATAGCAGTCATTTTGCCTACAATAAATATTTTCCAGGCTACTTGTACATGTGTTTAGGATTTTTACATGTTTGTAGTTTTGCCAGCTTTACACAAGCCAGAGAGAAATAAAACATTGCTTAGCACATGCATAACTAGTATCATGGAATTCATTTAAACAGATGCATGTGAACGCTAATGTTGCTATTTGTAAGTGTATGGACGGTACAACAGAACTATTTATAATAATTCAGAAGGTAGATTCCACCGTTGACTTCATCATAAATCAGGTGAGAGCAGGAAGGTAATGATGTTCAGAGGCCTTGGTTTAGAACAGGTTCCTGCTGATCCCCAGGCTGCATGGCAAGGGTGAACAGGGAGAGAAGGCATGCGCTAGCCAATGTCATCTTCCAAGAGTTCTAGTGCTTAAAGGACACAGGGCAGAGTCCTCAGAGAGGACAGCCCATCTCTTTCTTTCACGAGTACAATATTATGGAATGACATATAGCTGTATATCCTACACTGTTATACAGAGTTAAGGCTATTTACACATGTTAACATGTCTGATTAGTCAAACAACCTCAGCATGGCCATGCCTGTGAAGAAGCAGGATAAAGAGAGCGATCACAGTGAGTTCACTAGCGGGCTTGTGCTAGTGTCCCCTGGAGAAGACACCTGCTTTGGCACTAATCCTGGAATCTAAGGTAGAGGCACCATTGCATTCTGCTGCTGTAAGAAATTACCCTAGCCGCCCCTCCAACACTTTTTGTGGTGCTTTCTGACTCCATACAAGAACTGCTCTACGACTTCCAGCTCATGGAAACTGCAATATTGTGCCTAGAGTGTGTAAAGAGCAAAAGATGTCTGGATCTTCATCGAATTACAGTTGGAACTTTATCATTCTTCCTAAACGGGCTTCAGTCATTAGTTATCGAAGAATGGCCTGGTCAGGCCCAATTCCTTCTCACAAAAAGCCCCAGAAATCTTCACACTCTGTGCTTGACCTTTAGCCTACTGCCCTCCTTTGGTTGAATTAGTTCAAATATGTGTGTCTTCTCCGTCTACCCAAAGGCACAAATGTCCTGTGCCCCTGAGGAGGAATATCCAAACTAACATGGACAATGGGTTAGACATGCCACCTGCTGTATTGTCTCTCATTTGATACATGAACTCCTGCAGAGGAAGGGAAATAATGTTTCATTGGTTCTTCAGTGGCCATACACCTATTCTGAGGGATATATTTGCAACAGGTATATCTGTATAATGAAAACACAACAAGAAAATGTAGGGAGGGTCCAAGGGAAAATGTTTATAGACCTGCAAGAAGTGATTCCCCATCTACAGTAATTAAGAACGCAAAACTTCTCGGGTCTGAAAAAGTGTGATGAAAAGAGTGTCTCTCAGAGAAGACCCTCTGGGGAGCAATCCCTTATAGGACAAATGCCCTCACTCACCATAGGTGACATGCTTCATCATATGGGCATCTCCTCCCAGTAGAAAAACCTAGTTCCACTGAGGGCTACAACTACCTCACTGTGAAGTAGGAGCTCTGAGATGTTTTGTAAATATATCCTATGTTTGTCTAAGGATGCTATAATCCCATATGCAAGTATTGGGTATAGTGAGGGTGCAGCGCTGTATGTGAAGAAGCAATAGTGATGTTAAAACTACCTAATTTGGTACAAATATTGTCTTTATTTGCTTGCCCAAATTGGCAGGATTAAAAAGCAGTGCAAAGCAGTGTGTAATAAACTGCTAAGATGATAAAGTCGGTCGACGTGTTTCAGCCTATATGATCCAAATGCATCAGGCTTTCATCAGGACCATAAACAATGCTGCTGCATACATGAACAAAATATAAAAAGAAAAGTTTATGTGATACAAAACCAGTAATTCAATATTTGTTTGGCGCTACTGGAACTTATCCAGTCTATTGTATAAGCAGATCCGCCTCTCCCTGGTAACAACTCAGGGAAGAGGGCCCCGCTCCCTCCGTCGGTACCCCGTTGTGGTACAAAATCTGCTACCGGTTCTTGATATCTGTATAATGTAGTTCAAATATGTGTGTCTTCTCCGTCTGCCCAAAGGCACAAATGTCCTGTGCCCCTGAGGAGGAATATCCAAACTAACATGGACAATGGGTTAGACATGCCACCTGTTGTATTGTCTCTCATTTGATACATGAACTCGTGCAGAGGAAGGGAAATAATGTTTCATTGGTTCTTCAGTGGCCATACACCTATTCTGAGGGATACATTTGCAACAGGTATATCTGTATAATGAAAACACAACAAGAAAATGTAGGGAGGGTCCAAGGGAAAATGTTTATAGACCTGCAAGAAGTGATTCCCCATCTACAGTAATTAAGAACGCAAAACTTCTCGGGTCTGAAAAAGTGTGATGAAAAGAGTGTCTCTCAGAGAAGACCCTCTGGGGAGCAATCCCTTATTGGACAAATGCCCTCACTCACCATAGGTGACATGCATCATCATATGGGCATCTCCTCCCAGTAGAAAAACCTAGTTCCACTGAGGGCTACAACTACCTCACTGTGAAGTAGGAGCTCTGAGATGCTTTGTAAATATATCCTATGTTTGTCTAAGGATGCTATAATCCCATATGCAAGTATTGGGTATAGTGAGGGTGCAGCGCTGTATGTGAAGAAGCAATAGTGATGTTAAAACTACCTAATTTGGTACAAATATTGTCTTTATTTGCTTGCCCAAATTGGCAGGATTAAAAAGCAGTGCAAAGCAGTGTGTATTAAACTGCTAAGATGATAAGGTTGGTCGACGTGTTTCAGCCTATATGATCCAAATGCATCAGGCTTTCATCAGGACCATAAACAATGCTGCTGCATACATGAACAAAATATAAAAAGAAAAGTTTATGTGATACAAAACCAGTAATTCAATATTTGTTTGGCGCTACTGGAACTTATCCAGTCTATTGTAGAAGCAGATCCGCCTCTCCCTGGTAACAACTCAGGGAAGGGGGCCCCGCTCCCTCCGTCGGTACCCCGTTGTGGTACAAAATCTGCTACCGGTTCTTGATATCTGTATAATGAACAGGAGGAATTTGTGCCCACGATGCCCGGGTATGTATGGGCCTGAATCATCTTTCCGATACAGTCATTGCTAGCCTGAATCGCATCAATGCCTCACTTGCCTGCTATATTATTGTGGAAATGTAGAATATTTTCGTCAAAGTGACTGTGCCTTGTTGTATTTACTTAATGGCTCTTATGAATGTTTTATTTAATTTTATTTAAGTTTGAATACCTGTGAGGTGTCACTGTGAATAATTTATTTTTAACTTTAGTGGTCCGATGCGCTCGTGTTGTTTTATTGTACAATTTATTTATTAACAAGAGCTTATTACTCCCTAGCCTACTACTTATATGCGTGGAAAAAGCAACAACTGGGGAGTACTACACTTTCTGAACCACCTGTGCTTCAAGAAATTGTTACCCAGGTGATTGCTCCTAGCCCTTCTGCAACCGTTACAGACTACAGTAGCCACAGAGGACATCTTCTTACTCATCTGGGGAACTACTTATTGCCAACACCCCATAAGTGGCTACTGAAATCTGCAATTCTGTAGCTTGATCCACCACATAGAAGCACCTAGAGGAGTACGGAAGGCTACCAAAGGATGTACACTTTTATTGTGGCAAAATAAGAAACTAGTAACAAAGAAGGGTACAAAGTTCCTCATGTACAGTAACGGAGAAGAGCAGGTAAAAGAATATCTCAGCTAGTTAATACTAAGAGAGACCAATCAGAAGAAAGCAAGGGAAATTCCCTTAATTTGAACTAGTGCTCTCACACACCCAGCAAGCTAGGTGTCATGCTTCATCATATGAGCACTGCCCCTCGTCAAGTCGGCGCTGCAATCCTTGACGGGCTCCCGAAATCGGGGCTCTTTGTCGGGGATCTTTTGTTCCTGCCGAGGGTGCTTGGGGGTGAGGGGCCTAGCGGGAGGTGATGTAGCAGAAGGTAGAATTAAAAGGGGTCAGTTGGTCCTACTTCAACTTTATTCCAAAGGTCAACTGCCCTGTTAAAAAATGTGTAGAGTGGCTAAATGCTAGGGATTAGGTATCTAGACAAGTGCTCTACTCTATATGATCAACATGTTTCTTGCCGCAGTAGTCAGGAGGATCAGGGCAATTCTTCAGGATCAAAATAATACTGTCTACAAAAATATAAGTGGTAAGGTGATTGCTACATACCACTTCTCATGGTTTGCTCCTATAAGGGTTGCTACTGTTGTTAGCAACGGTACTGGCGGTAAAAAGGAACCCGATTGGGTCCGACGTGGATCCACGTACAGGAGAGCGACCTACCCAAACCGCCAGGAACACAGGGTTGGACTGGCCATTCAGTCTCTCTGGTATTTCCCTGGTATTTTTGAGGCTACTTTCAGAGCAGAATGGTCTGCCATGACCCATCATGCCTCATTTACCCATTTTAATAACCGCTGCTTGCTGTGTGAGGCTGGTTTAACATTGCTGGTTTTGGTTTCCAGTCTGGCTGCCCTGCTATCAGATGTGGACCTTCAACAGTATAACTGGCTTGAGGGATGATGTGTGGCCCCCGTAATCTCAACTGCAGCAGCAAGGTTGTGGGAGACAATCACATACAACATTAATATAGTGACACCAAGGAATAATGCAGAAGACATCAAAAATCATGCAAAGACCCAAAAAGCCATGTGGAGAGCTAACCATGGAGCCTGCTTTGACCCAAGGGGTGGCATGTGATGTAGCCAAATGAGAAGTGAGTACATTCTATACATGTACACGTTCAAAGGAAGGTCAAACAATCAATTACGATGAGTTCCTGGATCTGGTTAATTCAAGTCAACAGCACTGACATCAGTCGCAGCTGGAGCAGGTAAAAGCGGTGGGGCTGGGATGGGGATGGGGTGTAAAGTCGACAGACGACGAGGGAAAATAAAATAGAATTATAAAAACACTTACCTTGCGCTCGCTGCATTGCCGATGCAGCGAGGGCATGGTAAGTGGTGTTTTTTAACATTTTTATTTTCCCTCGTTGTAGTCTGTTGACTTTGATGGGGCCGGATTCTTGACTACCTGGTTATCTCCAAGAATCATCTCAGGTGGCCAGGATCTTTTTATCTGCTGAATAGTGTAGAGGGGAGGAAATATATTATTTAAACATAATCGCCTAAATGTAATCTCATTTGGAAAGGACCACTGACTCCGAATCTAAAATTTGTAGGATTTTATTACAACCAAAAATAACTTCACATACAAACACCTTAGCACAAGGTGAAGAAGATAGATGGGCACTAATACAAACGCCAATCTGCGCAAAAGTCTCATACGACTCAGAACAAAAAGAATAATAAGCTCAAGAAGCATAAGAAATGCAATAGTCAAACCAATATCTACATTAGGAATCATTAGCCTAAAAGAAAACCAGTTAGTCTTTCCCTACTCTATCTCTAAAGTGACTTCCCTACTTAGCATTTCCCAATCCCAGACAAGAGAATAAAAGGTGTCAGAAGTGAAGACTTCCTAAGAAGTACATTCACTTAGTCAGAGCTCGTTCTAAGATGCTCTTTCTAGCTTCCCGTCTAAACCTCAACTGCTCAATCCTCCGGGGCACTGTCCCTAATACAAAATCCCAAAAACGTAGAACACGCCCTTAGGCACACCTCTTCAGCCAGGTCTTCTTCCAGTACTTTTCCATCAAAACTTGTAAGTCATCCAACGACGGTTAGGTTGACCTTGGGTCCCTGGCACCTTCTCCGCTGAAAGTATCATCCTCACATTCCATCGTACTCCCCTGTTGGCTTCCCATAGCATCCAAACTCCTAAAACAAAGACCTAGTCTAACTAACGAGCTAAATGTCCTTGCTCCTGCAACAGAAACATGGGAACGAAAACTTTCTCTCTTCTCTAAGATTTTTCATCGTCCTACAACCCAAAGCCTTTACCAAGGGAAATCATTTTCGGCCTACAACTTTTAGCTAACATAAGAAAAATGAACGGGCCTTTCTCTTCAAACGTATATGCGATCAGGTTTTTACACTGTTAACCACATTACTACATCACACTCTAAGCATTAGTTCATCACTTTTATACGTAACTAAGAAATTAGCACGTGTAACTTTAACATGGCACACGTTTAACCTGATACATTGCATTACGTAAACTAATCATTATGCTTTACTAAAATACATTCATAATAATCTGCAACGTTACTTGTCATGAAAAGCATGGTTACATTTCTAATCACCTCTATGTTAGACGATTCTAGTAAAATATTTCTATGGCACACTTAACCTACATCGATTAATATGCGGGTGCTGACTAACAATGAATATGGTGCACCCCTACAAATTTCAGAATAACATGATGCTCTATCAACTTCAACCCCCCATACGCCTCCCGCCCCCGCCCCACTGACCCACCGCTCTTACCTGCAACGGCCGCAACTGACTGACATCACTGTGTATAGGGAACAAGCTGTGCCCCCATACATACCATAACATGGCGTTGGGCGACTGGTTCAGGCTGTGGAAGAATTCAAGATGTTAGATGTGGTAAGTTAGCATGAAACAGTGTTACATTAGTGCTGTATAGTGAAGAGCTTTTAGAGTAATGGCTTTGTTTTTCTGATGAAAGATTCCAGCCAGTAAGCTCCAACGAGGAGTGACCCTGAGCCCAGATCTGAGCGCGTCAGACCACACTATAAGAAATTGATAGGCAGTTAAGAAAATGAAACAGACTAATTACTGACCACCTAGTCAACAGAATTGCTTCTTGAATTCAAAGATAGACCCAGATCACAAATTAGAAATATGTTTTATGAACAGACCAGTCAGCTCACACTAATTTTCAGGTAGAGCAGAATGCAATAACCGATAGAAAGGCCATACATAGCCCCTACTCCTGAGAAAGACCCCACTGAGAAGGCATTGATGAGGGTCGAACTGTATTAACGTAAATACAGGACAGAGAATTTAGCAAGATAAAAGGCAAATATGAACAGGATGTGCCCCCCTGTCAATTTCGACTGCCACTATTGTGAGATATGAAACTTATTGAGAGACTACTGATGTTCCAGATGTTATGGACAGTATTTTAAAAATATATATTTCTAGTCTTCATAGGCACTTTCATGGTAACTCTGTTGTTCTGCACACGTTTACTCTGTATTACATAGCTATACATGGAAAAACCTAGTCTAAATTGCCTCTTGTGGTCTAAAGTGTTCATTTTAATACGCTTAATGTATGGGCCCGATTCACAGAACAAACTTAAGACAAAATCCTAAACTTAGTACCATTTTGGTATTCACAGAATGCACTTACTACTTCTGGTATTCACAGAATGAACTTACTACTTTTGTGATTCACAGTATAAACTTACTACTTTTGCTATTCACAGAATGGATTTACGACTACTAACTTTACGTCCGCACTCGGGCCGGAAATTCCGGCCCGGAGGCAGAGCTTCCGGCCCGGAGGTGGGGCTTCCGGGCCGGAGGTGGGGCTTCCAGGCCGGAGGCGAGGCTTCTGGGCCAGAGGCGGGGCTTCTGGGCCAGAGGCGGAGCTTCCGGCCCAGAGGTGGAGATTTTGGCCATGGCTAAATCTCCGCCACTGGCCGGAATCCCCACCTCCGGGCTGGAAGCTCCGCCTCCGGGCTCTGCCTCCGGGCCGGAATTTCCATCCCGAGTGCGGACGTAAAGTTAGTAGTCGTAAATCCATTCTGTGAATAGCAAAAGTAGTAAGTGCATTCTGTGAATACCAAAAGTAGTAAGTGCATTCTGTGAATACCAAAAGTAGTAAGTTTAGGATTTTGTCTTAAGTTAATTCTGTGAATAGGGCCCTATGTGTTTATCTTGCTCGTCTTCCAGTCACAAATCAATGTTTAAGCAAGCATTGGTCTTGGCTTTTATTTATTGTTTTGTATCGACACAAAGCACAGTTTCTTTACTTTATGATTTTTTTGCGGTTGTCATAACTAACGTCGAATAAACCTTGCACCAAAGGTAAGTAAGGAACGTTACAGGTAGCGTTGCTACAGAAAGAGGCAAGTCGGACACGAGGAACTGTACATAGAACAATATCTGTTACACTTGTTTGAGAATGGATTACAGAAACCACCATGTGATGAGGGGGGCTTGTCAGTCCAACAGTGCTATAAAGGCACTGTAAGTTGCTTTTACACGTGTTTACAACAAACGCAAATTCACAAAT
Organism: Triturus cristatus; assembly: GCF_964204655.1. NCBI lineage: Eukaryota > Metazoa > Chordata > Amphibia > Caudata > Salamandridae > Triturus > Triturus cristatus. Next base: position 554,812,672 of record NC_140584.1, read on the forward strand.
TGAGACATATGTACAAGAAGTGATTTGTGCAAAACCCCACACAATTTTTATCAAGTGCCAAATATATTTTTAGAAGCGATGGTTTACTGATACCATGGTCAGAAAATGAGCGACTTGTTAATGTTCTCTTCCAGTTCTAACATACCTGTTGCATCTGTTTTTATTACAACATTCCAGTTCACAGTTTAATTTAGTATTGAAGGTTGAATTTGATTTATCCTTAGAACTAGTAACTCACAACTGCTCTTTTCCTGTAAGAATGAAAATCCATAAACTGGTTGTCAGGACCTTTACTATTCTGTTTATCAAAAGAGGTCTTGCAAGCGTTTGTTGATTGGAGATTCTCCCAGGTGGTTAGAGTAGGAGCGTCCTTGTTTTATTAAAGACACAGAAGTGAATATTATGCAGCTTTTCCTTGTTTAGTTTTTTAGTAGCACTTATACCAAGCGTAAAATAGCACCCATTATCCTGCTGTCCCCGGCAGGAAATAGAAACACAAAGTCAAGGTTAACATAGTCCATTAATGGAGGATGCAACAAACTACATGCCTCCTTTCTTGCTGCTCAAATCACAGCCCATGCATGGCTTGAAAAAAGTGAGAAAGCAATACAAAAGCCAACAAAAATGGCTTCATCCTTCCTACATTTTTCATTGAGTACAAGGTTTGCTGCTTGGCCAGCAAGAGACACATCTTCTAGAAAAATATCCATTGACACCTTAGGATGCTGCTGGAGTAGACGAGACTGGAACCAGTAAAAAAACAAGGTTGCCTATGAAGCAATGGGTTAATATTCACTTCATATTTTTAATATCATCAGGATGCTCATTCTTGCAACCTGGTACTAGCCCTAAAAGCTTTTGAGGTCATAGCACCATTTTGATAATGTGTGCCCACTTTGTGTGCCCCTGGGGCACTTTGGTTTTACAGAAGGGACCACTGACGCTTGTGCGGCTCCTTTTGTAATACAGATAGCAGTGGCGCACATATAGTGCCAGCACTATCTCAAGAGGACGTTCCCTCATTTGCATTGGGATGTGGCCCCTTGCAAATGCGGGAATCGTTTTACCCCTGCGCCTGAGACGTATTATGGACGTGGGTGCAAAGAAGCTGTCAGGAGGCACACTGAAAATGCACCACAAAAAGGTGATGCACTGTCAGTACGCCCCTGATGGCAGCCCTCAGGAGGAAGGGAAGGAGGGGTCCTATGGACCACCCAGACATCCCTTTGCAGGCGAGTGCAGTGTTCTGGTGAGGCCTAAGGTCTTAGCCGTAGCCCGCAAGTCCTTAAAATGATCAAGCACTGCATCTGCTTTGTCTCCGAAGAGATGTTAGTCATCAAAGGGCATGTCCATAAGGTTAGCTTGTACATGCCCTGAAAATCCAGACGTCCTCAGCCAGGCGTGGTGTTGTATAGCCACAGTCGAGAAAATTGCTCTACCTAGCGAGTCTGTCATGTCCAAGCCAGATCGGTTTGTGAATCTGACCCATCTGAAATTGCTTGGGAGAGCAGATCTCGGTCCTCCTCCGAGACTCTGGACAGCACCTGCACAACTGTATCCCATATTGAATGGGAATAATGGCCCAAAAGGCATGCAGTGTTCACTGACCACAATCTTAGACTGGAGGAAAAGAATATTTTCTTCCCAAAGCTTTCCAGTCTTTTAGAATTCCTGTCGAGGGGTGCGGAAGGAAAAACGCCACAGGAAGTGGAAGCTTGGACCACCAAGCTTTGTGGGGTGGGTTGGGGTGAGCGGTGAGGAAAGCTGGGTCGCCCGATGCAGGGTGATGGCAGCGGGCAATCATTCTGTTCACAGGAGCCCCTGTCCTGGGCTTGGACCAGGTGCCCAGAAGAATGTCTGTTAAAGTCTCATTGAAAGGCAGAAATGGTTCTGAGGTGGAGACACCAGGCTGCAGGACCTCTGTCAAGGCATTAGTCTTGACTGACAACATAGGATGCTGCAGTTCCAGGACCTCCGCAGCCCTATGCACCACTATTGCAAATGAAGCCCCTTCCTCTGTAGCCAGGCTAGAGGGAGACAGCATGCTAGAATCTGGGGAGGTGCTCAGGCCAATCGCATCACCCAGTTCCTCATATCAGTCTATATCCTGAGGTTGCAGGATTTCTAAGGGATCTTGCTCCCCACCAATCTTTTTCATCCATTCCTAACCCTTCAGAATAGGGCAGGTTGTACGGCATGGAGCAGAAAGGCTGCATTGGTGCTAGTCTCGGTCTCGGCATCGCTGAATGCCCGTCCAGAGTGACAATTGGGAAGATGCTGCCGGTGGGCTACGGCAATGCCAAGATCCTCTGCACCGAATGCGGTGCCTGGGAAGATTGTTGAGGGATGACCACCACCAGTCCGGACCCAGGAACGAGTACACTAGGAGACCGGGGCCAGAGCTTGTCAAAAAATGACAGGGGATAGCTCTCTTCGACGGATCTGCGCTGGCACGGAAAGAAAAGACCTGATGTCAACACGCCGGAGTGGCAGTTATATTGGTGACACAGACGTCACGACGAACATCGACGCCAACGATGTCACCCGGAGTCAACCAACGCCATCTACCAGCACACAGTGATACGGCTATCAAAAATCGTCCGGATCCATCCTGATGCCTGGAAGTTCTAAGGTAAGGAATCTGAGTTTAGATGTCTCTACCAGATACAATTTTATGTGGGGCTGAAGCATAGCAACTGTTGCCTTTCAGGTCCAAGTGGACTATCCAGTCCTGGGAAAGAAGGATGTCTCTAAGATTGATTCTTAAATCTATCTTGAAATGCTTACGTAACACAAATTGATTGAGCTCCCTTAAATTTATTACAGGATGAAATGTTTTGTTTAACTTGACAAAAATATGTTGCTTAAGAACCCATTTGGGTCTAACAGACATGACTGTATTGCACCTTTTAGAAGAAGATCCATCACTTAGTAAGCAAACTCTTGACCGACGTGAAAAATGCTAGGACTCGATATAAACTGGCCATTAGTAGAAGGAAGGAGGAGATCCTTGAAGAGCGTTGGGAGGTGTTAGCGCAAACCGCTGATCGCGGAAGGGGGGACATCTTTTGGGCAGCGGTCAAAGACCTGCACTGCTCAGGTCAGCTCTTGACTCCAATGGATTGTACCATTTCCGGAGCTACCTGGGTGGACCATTTCTCTAAGATTTATGCCGCCCCACCCTCAGCGATGGCTACTCCAATATTTAACCACTCTCCGTGGGTAGATATATCATTATCGGAGGTGGAAGAGGCTATCGCCCAGAGCGCGGAGAATAAGGCCCCAGACTCGGATGGCCTTCCTATTGACATTATTAAAGCCTACCCTGACTTGTGGGGCCCTCTTCTGTTGAACGTTTTTAAAAATTTAACTCTTACCTCTCCACCACCAACTTGGTCATCGAGCATGATAGTGCCTATTTTTAAAAAGGGCGATCGGTCCCAACCATCATGTTATAGGCCTATCTCCCTTATCGACAACACCCTAAAAAGTTTAGGCAGAGTGCTGTATAATAAAATTTTGACCTGGGCTGAGGATAACCATATTTTAGAGAGTTGCCAGTTGGGTTTTCGTAATGAGGTTGGCACTGCAGAGCAGTGCCTTAACCTCAACCTCATTTTGGGCAAATATACCGTCGCACGTAAATGCCCAATTTACCTTGCTTTTATGGATTTATCTACCGCCTTCGACCTTGTTAATAGGTCGCTGCTTTGGAGGGCCTTATTGAAATATGGCCTGGACGAATCTATGGTTCATTTCCTGGCCTATTTGCATAGAGATTTGAAGGCTTGTATTAGGATTGGCCAAGGGGGTGAGGTGACTGAGATGGTAAGAGTCCACAGAGGGGTCAGACAGGGCTGCGTCCTAGCCCCTCTTTTATTTATTATTTATATTAATGGCCTGCACAAACATCTGGTTTCCCTAACTGGCGATGTCCCTAAAATAAATGGCAACCACCTCCCCGCTCTGCTTCATGCAGATGATGCGGTCCTTATGGGCCGCACCCCTAATGCATTACGCATTTTAGTGAATGGTTTTGTCGACCACATGGACTCCTTAGACTTAAAGACTAATTTAAAAAAATCTTTTGTTATGTCCTATGGCCCGAAGAAACGACATATTGGTAGCATTGTAGTGGGGACAGAGAGACTGGGGTCAACTAGTAGTTTCCCCTATTTGGGAGTGGTCTTTGCTGCGAACAACTCCTGGAGTGGGCATATTGCCCACTCCAGGGGTAAGTTCTCAAAGGCCATTAACTCAATCTTGAGCCTCCCCCGCCCTGAAAAGACCGGTGCGCTGGCTGCTACCTTAAAAATATATAAGGCCCAATGCGTCCCGGTTGCCACATACGGAGCTGAGGTTTGGGGAACTGCTAGATGCTCATACATACTTGCTGAGGAAAATAGATTTTGCAGGAAACTCCTCTGTGCCCCCATTTCCTCCCCACACTATATATGCCATAAGGAATTGGGGTTGCATTTTATAGGGGACTTTATTCGTGCTCGCCCTGCTCTTTTTTGGCTGGCGATCTGGAAAAACCCTGCCGCCAAATTGACCAGGGACATTATCGAGGATTGTTTACGTTGTGATAAAGGCATGGCCATTCCCTGGCTCTCAGGGGTGCTGAGTGCCCTTCGCAGTGTGAATTTTCAAAATGTTTTCTTAAAGCCTACCACCACCAAGCTACCACCCAAGTCTGAACTTAAAAAAGCACTTTATACGTTGTTCAGTGACGAAAGGGCCGCGAGAGAGTCTATTAAATCTAGTGTCTCTAGATATCTAGCTCGCAATCTTTTAACTTATCCTACACCTAGTTATCTAACTCTACCAATGAGTCACTGGGAGCGAGGCCTTATATTCCGTCTTAGGGCAGGTACTATCAAATATGCTCTTAGTTTTCCGCTATGGAACTATAATGACCAATTTACCGAGCCATGCCCTTATGATTGTCGGAGTGACCAAACAATTTTACACTTTTTATTCTTCTGCAAATTTTATATTAAATATATTAAATGGTTTTTAACCCCGTATTTTAAAAAACTGAAACCAATCAGCCTGGACCTTGCATTTTCGATGATATTGACCCTGGACGATCATGAACTTGTTTTTCGTATGAGCTCCTTCTTAAAAACTGTGGTTCGTGCCCGATTAACTATGTCTTAAAGTTTGTATGGATTGTTGTTTTTTATTTTGTAAACAGCATCATATTGTGTATTTTGTAACGCTAACTGTATTTTGTGCTTTTATGGATTACTATTAATCCGAATAAAGTTTTACTGACTGACTAGTAAGCAAACTCCTTCCTCTCTTGGAAAATTGAATTGAGTTTGAAACTCAAGTTTGAACTGAAGGGGAATAAAACTCTATTTGGAAGGTACACACCATCAGTAAAGCCAGTGATTGTTTGAAATTCCCGGCCAATTTTGAGCAAAGAGTGCCAACCTGCCACCACCTATTTAAGAGGACTCTAATCCCCTATTAACTTGGATTCCACCTCTAACTTGCTTGTCCGCTGATAGAGGGCAAATGATAGCCTCTCTTCCTTCGGGGAAAGAACATCAGATGGATTATTCAATAGTGTTAACTGTACAGGGGCCTGTTGATATAACTCAAGCAGCTGGAGAAACAAGCCCATGAGCCATTGGCTCTGGCCGAAACCCACATGCCAAAGATACTGTCAAAGGAATAGTGCTCTGTATCTAAGGAGGAAAATGGCCGAAACCCACATGCCAAAGACACTGTCAAGGGAATAGTGCTCTGTATCTAAGGAGGAAAATGCTATCATGTTTTTGCCTAATTCTCTGAGAAAACCATCCCCAAACAAAAGCTCCTGATATTCCAAACTCATATCTGAGCCTGCTAACTCACTAAGCTTTGGGTCATTGTAATCCAGAATCCAATTCTACCTCTCAAAGGATACCACTATATTGGTGTTCCCAAAAACCTAAAATGTCAGGATTTAACAGCTCCCCTGAGATTTTTGCTTGTTCTGCCAAGAAAATAATCTTTGTAAGCAGACTCAAGGTGTCTAGAAGCTTACCTTAGCAGGAATCCCAGGCTTTGTCAATATCAGCCCAGGGATCACACCTTCCACACCTCAAAAGGGCACGTTCTTGGGAGATAGAACAGGGGTTGAAACTGCTCTAGGCAGTTATGGTAGTGGACGCTTTGCTCAGTTTCGATCTGTAGGCCCTGTCTCTTGAAGACCTCAGCCTAGATTTATTATTAACCTCTACAAGGAAAGGTGGAGACCACTCAGAAGAGTTGGGGTGCTGAATCAGGTCTTGATCAAGCGTGGGGATACCTGCTGCAGCCATTATTAGCAATAGAGCTTTTTCCTGACGTTTTACTTCTTGGGAACATCACCCCAACCATTACATATTCTTAATATGCACGATCAATGTCAACATATGCATCAACCAAGTCTTGATCAAATGTATCAGTTAGTGTCTCCACCACTTCAGATGCCACCTCTAGGTTAGTATGATGAGACCTCAGGCCATCATCATTATACAGATTTGTACCCATAAAGTCTAAATTAGCATTTAGAGATTCCTCTAAAGATACATGTTTAGTCTTAATACAGGTTGATTTGGCATCCCCCACCAGAAACTAAACCTGTATGGTGGAGTTGTAACTGCTCCCACTGGCAGGCTGTGTCATGTTATCTGCAATTGCTTTGACAACAGAAGTGTCTATGTCAGAGGCTCCATACTTCAAAGATAAAGATAATGCTTTGTACTTGGAATTAGATCAAGAAGCATTTCTCTTTCTTAGCTTGTCCTCATCACCAGCCCTTTTCCTTTTATTAGGGGTTCTCTCTATTTTGATGAATCTTATGACTATAAAATATTTATTAAGGACAACCAAACACATTACTACAAACAGTGCTACTAGAGATTTGAATGAATTCCTGTCCTCTGATTCTAGAGCCTTTTGCATTCAATGAAACACCATATATCCAGTTAACAAACACTAAGCATAGTATTGATAAGTCTCAGGCTCAGGCTCAGGCTCAGGAACGAAACAAAGTATCTCTGCCCCACCAAACCCTCCAGGAAAGGAAATATGCCGGCAAAAGCCGGCAGCACATGGACAATCAGGCAGTAAAGAAACGAAGGAGCAGCTTTACCACTTTTTCACGCAGTGCAGCACCAGCAAATGCTGCGCTGCAATGCCTGAAAAGGAGAGAGGAGGAGAGCGCCAAAGTTACTCAAATATTGCACACTCCTCCCCTCTCCCTAGTGCTGGTGCTGAAATCAGCTGCCGTGCGCCACTGGACACCTTTGAGCCATGGTTCAAGGGTGTGTCTGTGAGTCTAGCATGGGTTTTGTACTGGAAAGGCACCCTTCCATTACAAAATACTATGCATAGACTGACTTAAACCATTTTCCTTCCCTCCCACCACTTCCTTAGTATGCCATTCCTGCTCATAGCCTGATGAATTGACTGTAAACTTGCTTCATGAAGACATAATTTACAATATGCACAATGTATTCATAAGAAACAAAGATACAGTAAGGGGGAAAAGACCTATCAATTATGTCATGCCCAGTACTGCTGATAAAGTCATTGGCTCGGAGTTCTATCTGTTAAATGGGGTTATAGATGCCTGGGTCTGGGTTTGATCTTCTGCAATACCACTAAGGCTCCAATGAGCAGCTGCCTCTTGTCACCTGACATGATGATACTGCTTATGTTGTATCTATTCATTTAATTCCGTTGAGCACGGAGATGGGCTAAATAGACAAAACAAGCAATGGCAAAGTCAATAGGTCTGCCATGGGATGAAAGCCTTTTGGTTTGTCAAATATTGCTTTTTTGTCATGATTTTTCCAAAATGTTACTGTTGGGAAAGCTGTAGAACCATCATCAATCTAAAAAATAACATTTGGAGGTGGTTTTCGAACATCCTAGCTTACAACCTGTTTTTGATGAGCAAGCGCCTTGACATCCTCGGGTGAATGTTTCGCGCTCTACAAGTCTCCGTTTCATTTCATTTCATTTGCTAGAAAATAAAAATATTTTTCTTTCTCAAACAGCACACATTACCATAGTATTTATAACACAAAAGGGAGCTAGTTTTTACGGGGCTGTCCTCTTCATGAAAGAGTAGACTACTGTCACTGCCAGAGAAGTTAGACAATGACTGAAGTGGCCTGACCCCCTTCCCAATGCTATATGTTGTAATGAAAGGAAGGAAAATATGAATGTGACAATAACAGAACAATCAAAGAAGAGAGCTGACTGAAGCCCTGATAAATTTAGCAAAATCAAAAGTTCTTGGCTAACACCGGACATAAAAGAAAAGTACAAAAGTCTCTTGGTGATGAGAAGTTCTCTTAGAAGGGAAAAAGAAAAGGAGAAGGAAATCCCAGTAGTTCCAGTACATACCAGGTTCCATCAGGGCAGCAGGCACCTGTCAAAATATGTGCCATCTCTTTATTCTCAACACAGCATTAAACTTACACAAAGGAGTGTTGTTGTATTAACCTCTTCACATAAAAATGTATAACCTCTTTGATAAATCCACATCCTTGTCCCTTGGTACCATCTTCCCTTCCTCCCCTGTTTCCCCCATGTTCTATTATTTATGGTATGCCCGGGTGTCTCTCTTAGAATGTTGGGTTAGAAGAACGCAGGCATTATGGGGCATATCAACAAGGGCTTTATCTCTGCTTTTTTGGCTTTAAAAGCCAAAAAAGGGGAGATGAAACTAGCGCCCTATCAACAACAGGGTGCTAACATGCAAATGTGCATGTTAGCACCCTTTTACTCTACGCTTCCCCTTGCATCTCTAATGAGATGCAAGGGGGCGTTCCAGAGTAAAATAATAGGAGAAATGTCGCTAAGCGACATTTCTCCTATTATCAAGAATGTCGCTAACCCTGTTAGAGACAAAAAAAGCAGCGCTAACCGCGGTTAACGCTGCTTTTTTACATCTGGTATTTTTCTGACTTAGTCATGATATCCTATGGAAGGAGGATATCATGGCTAAGTTTGCCTGTCCCTATCAACAAGGTAACGTGAGATTATCGCTGGGTTTCCAGCGATAATCTCACGTTAGCCTGTTAGCATGAGGATTTTTATCGCTATTGAGATAAGCGTTGCTAATAGCACGCTATCTCAGCGATAAAAATTCACGCTAGCAGGCGATAATTATCCTAGCGCTAAGTGCGCTTAGAGATAATTATCGCCGGTTGTTGTTGATATGCCCCTTAGTGAGGTGACTTGGAGCTGTAATGAGGGAATAAATTTACCTTCTAATGCTTCCTGTGTCGCTCTCCATTATTTCAGCACTGGGGAATGAGGAAGGGATTCAGGCTGTGCAGATGACAGCATCGCACCTCCACCCCTGTAATTAGGGTCATCCAAGACTTCCTACGAAAGTAAGCCTTTATTGAGGCAGTTTGTAAGTCTCATCTTTGTGTATGCCGGTGAAGGATTTTCATTGTTTATTCTATGATTCTGCCGGTCCATTGATTTATTTTATTACCGGTTTTTACCTCAATATGAGTACAGCCTACGTTCACCTGGCTGTATCTTGTTGGTGGTGGTTTCCCACACTTCCTCGGGCTCGTTCATCCTTGTTACTACTCTGATAGGCAGTGTGCCGTCGCTCCTCGTAAGCTGGTCCCTGCGACAGAGTTGTGCAGTTTGGCTGAGGGGGAGTTACGCTGTCCCTACCAAGGAACTAAGGGGCAGATTTATGAGCCCCTTGTGCCTCATTTACGCTGCTGTTGCGTCAGTTTTGTGACGCAGCGGTGGCGCAAATCCTGCGCCATGCTGCGGGGTATTTACAACGTGACACATCTGGGAGATGCGTCACGTTGTAAAGCCCTGCACCAGCAGTAGGCGTACCTGTGCAGGGGGGGGGCGTTCCGTCGCAGGAACGCCTCCTAAAAGTGGCTGAGTGAAATCTACAAGATTTCACTCAGTCCCTTTTGAGCCCATGCGGCGTCAAAACCCTGCGCCTGCTTGAAGCAGGCGTAAGGATTGACGCAGCATTGTAATGATAGGGCACCCCCGAGCCTTGCTGGAGCTGCGTCGCGCTTGCGACGAACACCAGCAATTCGCCAACCTTCCGCCATCAGATGCGTCACGCATCTGTTTATCCTTGCGCCAGGATGCGCTGCATTGTAAATGCGGCGCATCTATTGTGGCGCAAGGGTAAACTTTCGTGACGCATCTTCCCTGGCGCATCCATGCTGATTTGCAGGGATGCGCCGGGGAACATAAATCTGCCCCTAATTTCTCCTGCTTTATATAGTGTCCCTGTACTTGTGGGGATATACCTATTTCAGAGGCAGTGCACTCATGAAAAAACTGGAATTTTAGACAATTCGAAGGAGCTTGTCGCGCTAATGGGCACAGCGCAGGCAGTCACCAGCGCATCTTACTTTGTTTGAGCATTCCCTTTGCGTGCATGTGTAGAGCCAAGGGTTTACGGCAGCCTGTCACGCTGACAGGCCCAGCTTATTAGAGGAAACTCCTCTCTGCTGTGGCATGCTGTGTTGAGGTTCCTTGTGTGGTGCCTGCGTTGATTAGAGATTCTGCATTTTATAGGAGTTTCATTCTCCCGCGCTGACAGGCACCGCCTTTTCAGTTTTGTTTTCCTTCTTTGGTTCCTAACCTGTGGGGCCTTGTGGAGCCAAGGGTTTATAGCAGCCTGTCACACCGACAGGCACAGCTTATTTAATGAGCCGGTCCTCATCTGTGGCTGTTCTTAGAGGCCCTGTCAAGTGCTTGTGCCGCATTTTTAGAAATTCCAGTCTGTGGCGCTGACAGGCTCAGCCATTTCAGCCTTGTTGCTCCATTTTTGGGCCCTAGTCTGCCGTGCTGACCGGCTCAGCTTTAAGTCTATTGTGCTGACAGTCACAGCCTGCTTCCTCCTATTTGTGTTCCTGCCTGTCGCACTGACAGGCACAGCTTTGTGATTCGTTCCTGCACTTTACCACATGCTTTTTTTCCACATAAAAAGCAAGCGAAGTGGCAGTGTTTGCAGCATGTCCTTTCACGAAAACAGACACAACTATGGACAGACACGTATTCTAGTAAATGTTTGAATGGAGTAAATGTTTGAATGGAGTACCTTGCCTTACATACTTTGAAGATTTCATCGCTTTCTAAAAATAACTTTGAGTACTCTTACACTTCATAGTGTCAGACATTTCCCTCTCTCGATCCAGTAAGGGAATGACGTAGAGCTCCACTCTTAAGGACCATTTCCTGTTCAATTTACTGAATGATAGCTAGTTTGTGTATTCTCTTTATGCCTTTTAGCTGCCATATTGGGACTAGAAGTACAAACAGCTTAGTTATATTTGGAGCATAAAAAAAAAACACTTTAGAGGGTTAAATTAATTTTAGAGCTGATTCATGTATATTAGCAGGTTTTAGTCACTTAGTGAACAATTTTCTTGGCACACAAGTATTTCTACACAGCCCCTTATGCTGAGTTTATTTCCTGCTTGTTCCATGTGTTTACAAATTCTTAATATTTTTATACAAACCATGGCCACAGCAACTATGTCCCAACCTCCTCCCTTTTTACATGATATAGGGGATCCCTTACAGCCATGGAAAGAGTAAATAAGTTGTTTGAATTATGCTTAGTAGCAATTGATCGGGAAAAAGTTACACCATACAGGAAACAACATATTGTGCTCCATAATGTAGGAACACCAGGTAGGAAATGTTTTGAAACTCTAGGTAACTGTATTCGTGACAGCAAAATACCGCAGGCACAGAACAGCATGATCTGTACCAGAAAAGTGTTAAGAAACTAGAGGACCACTTTGGTCAAAAGATTCATGTTGTTTTTGAACAACACAAATTTGCTTGTAGAGTACAGGAAAAACATGAAAAGATTGTGAGTGATATAGGTACTGACCTGTACCAAATTCTGACTACAATGCAACTTATTCCTACAAAAATTGACTGTAAGATTGACTCGCTGTCGTATAGAATGGACAGGATGTTGGAGCGCTTTGATAAGCATGCCGAGTGCATGAATATGTTGGAGAGGAAAGTGTTGGATGCAGAAAACAGGCAAACCATGGCAACCGGCAACCAGAAGCAGATGGAGAGAACCTTGCTGGCCGTGCAAGTGAAAGCGGAGGATTTAGTCTTGCTCATGATAATAATTGCAAAAAGTATAGAACACACCGCTGAGTGTATAAAAGTTATGAATCAACAAAGCCCCAATAAGGAAGTGAAGGAGATTTAGGGACACAGCAGAAAAGAAGGCATGGTTTTGTCAATGAAACAAAAATCTACCAGTGTAAATAACAAATTTAATGAAAGTGAGTAGGAACACACTGCTTGCATGCAACAGCGCTATTACCCAAAGCGGTGTGGTAGTTGTAGTTCAGTTTTTCAGAAAAAGTTCATATTATTTTTCAGCTAATGCTGTCTTTTGAAATTGTATGTCTAGACACCAGTGTTTCAGGATTCCTCCCTCATCAGTGGAGAACATTAACGGTTTGCTGGACATGCTGCCAATCTTCTCAGGTACAATCCCACTCGTAGCGTGCAGGTGTTCCAAAGCTCGTCAGCTTGGGGGTGGCTCACGACAACCTTTTATCAATGAAAGTGGGTAGGAACACACTGCTTGCATGTAACAGCACCATTACCCCATAGCGTCTTGGTAGTTGTAGTTCAGTTTTTCTGAAAACTTTCATATTATTTTTCAGCTAATGCTGTCTTTCAAAATCGTTTCTCTAGACACCAGTGTTTTGGGATTCCTCCCTCATCAGTAGAGCATGTTAACGGGTTGCTGGACATGCTGCCAATTTTCTCAGGTACAATCCCACTCGTAGTGTGCAGGTGTTCCAAAGCTCGTCAGCTTGGGGGCAGCTCATGAGAGCCTTTAATCAATGAAAGTGGGTAGGAACACACTGCTTGCATGTAACAGTGCCATTACCCCATACGCTACAAAAATATGGCATTACCTGATTCATATTTTGAACTTTGTACTGAGAGCTAATCATCGTACTACAATGACCAAGATGCAAAGAGGTAATCGCGCTAAGACGTGTCAGCAGTGTGCTCCTATCCCCTTTCACTATTTAAAAAGGCTCCCATGAGCTGCCGAGCTTTGGAGCCTCGGCATGCCAGGAGTGGAATTGTGCATGAAACATTGAGTGGCAGCATGTCCAGCAACCTACTAACATTTTCTCTCCTGATGACGGAGGAATCCAGAAACATGTGTCTAAAGATACACTTCAAAAATATGGCATTAGCTGATTAATATTTTGAACTTTGTACTGAGAGCTAAACATCGTACTACATTGACCAAGATGCAAAGAGGTAATGGCGCTGAGACGTGTCAGCAGTGTGCTCCTATCCCCTTTCACTATTTAAAAAGGCTCCCATGAGCCGCTGAGCTGATGAGCTTTGAAGCCTCTGGGTGCCCAGAGTGGAATTGTGCCTGAAACATTGAGTGGCAGCATGTCCAGCAACCTACTAACATTTTCTCCACTGATGACAGAGGAATCCAGAAACACGTGTCTAGAGATACGCTACAAAACTATGGCATTAGCTGATTAATATTTTGAACTTTGTACTGAGAGCTAAACATCTTTCTACATTGACCAAGATGCAAAGAGTTAATGGTGCTAAGACTTGTCAGCAGTGTGCTCCTATCCCCTTTCACTATTTAAAAAGGTTCCAATGAGCCACCAAGCTGATGAGCTTTGGAGCCTCTGCGTACCCAGAGTGGAATTGTGCCTGAAACATTGAGTGGCAGCATGTCCAGCAACCTGCTAATATTTTCTCTACTGATGACGGAAGTTTTACTTGACAGCACAAGGTTCTAATTTACTGGTTTGGAGACATCAAAGGGAGTTGGGGATAAGGTTAGATCCCGAACAAGTACTTTTAAGTGAAAGGTCGAGCACAGGAGTTAAAATGTTTATGGAATTCCCAGAGGTGTTCAATGACAAATAAGGGTGTTTAGAAAAGCACCAACACAAAAAAAGCAAGGCATATCCTGTTGTACATAAAGTTAGAGTGATTCCTCACTTTATGGAAGAACCTGCATGAGCTGTATGTAATATATTGTATTTTCATTTGTGCTTTTATGGCCATATAGGCCGAAATAAACATTTTATGATGATGATTCCTCACCGTTTGAAAGAACCTTTGAGGGAGGAACTTAAGTAATTAGAGAAACAAAATGTAATGGAAAAGATTGAAAAATCCGAATGGTTAGCTCCCATTGTAGTCACCCAGAAGGCAGATGAAAAGGAATTAGAATATGTGTTGATCTCCAAGACCTTAACTCTTGCATTTGGGTGAATCGCTTTCCCGCCTGAGACTTAATGAAATGTTGAGTACCATGGGCAAAGCCACTCACTTTCGTGTAATTGATTTATCTTAAGTATATCACCCATTAGAGCTCCACTCAGACTTTTGATCTTACACGTCCTTTATAGCTTGCTTTGAGGCTAACAGGTATCGTAGAATGCTATTTGGCCTAGCTTCTGCGGCAGCGGTTTTCCAATGCATAATGCAACAAATTTTAAAGGGCCTTAAAAATGTACTTGTTCTCCATGATGATGTTCTAATCTATGGTGATACAGAAGAAGTGCATAACAACATTCTAAGGTCTGTTTTGATCGTACTCAAGGAGGCAGGCCTAACTCTTAAGCTTGATAAGTGTCAAATTGGTTCTGTTGACTATCTTGGCAACACGATTTCCAAAGAAGGAATAAAACCTAAGTTGGACCTGACTGAGGTGATCAGAGAAGCTCCATCACCTACTAATAAAGACAAACTCAATTCATTTTTAGGACATGTTGAATACATGTCCAAGTTCATATAAAACTTTGTGGAAAAAGTAGCACCGTTACGAGAACTACTTAAACAAGCATTGGCATAGCCAATAGCTCTCGCCTTTGGGACCTTATAAGTATTTAGTTATGCAGCACAATATCCTTTGTGCAACAACATTAACTGTTGCATGGTTAAACACTTATAAGGTCACAAAGGCGAGACCTATTGGCTATGCCAATGCTTGTTTTTTTTAGTTAATTTGTTTTCCTCGGCTCAATATCCCACAGATGCTGCACGCTGTGGAGCTCCCCAGGAAGGGGACCCCTCTTCTCCAGCAGTGCTAATGATGTGCTCTGAGAAGCTGCTCCAACTCCCCCACACCTGATGCCTCTGAATAAGTCACTTTTCCCCACGCAGATCCTCAGACAGGGCAGCAGGTGCACCCCAGTGGCCAGGGTCACACGTGGGGTGCTTCTTGAGGCTGCAGTGCTCTACAGTACTCTAAAGTGCCGGCTGCCCTCCTCTTCTGATGGGGCATCCTCCCTAGCGCCGGTGGCTGCGATGCTCCTGGCTGCCAGGTTCAGCCCTGTTAGCGGCTCCGCTTCAGGAAATGACGTGGCGGCTCAGGAGACGGTTGGCAGGAGACGGAGGGACACAGTCCAGCTCTGCATAGGTGAAGCGAACAGTACCTGGGGCCTGCAGCATGTGCTTGGGGTGCCCGGGGGCTTTATCTAGGGCCTGGCGACCGGAGTGCCCCGAGGGTCCGTGAATGGGGCAGCTACTTTCAGTCTAGGAGAAACAAGCATTGGGGTTATGGTGTCACTCACCCAAGTAAGGTTTCGAATAGGTAAACATACAATGAAGAGCCTGGAATTACTTAGTTTGGCCACAATTTAAATGTCCTGTCAAAACCTTAAGCTGAAAGAAGTTCATACAAGATTTCTTTTTCGCGCCTTTGCGGAATCCCCTGCATAAATCGATGTCCAGCCTGGGATCAGTGTGTTTATTTTCGAGATCTCACATTTAGAAAAATTTTGAGCACATTGTAATGGAGGCTGTAACAGTAACCGTCACAAAAGGCCTCATTCCCCAATACTCAGTAGCGTAGCCAGTGTGACATGGGCACTAGAAAGGACATGGGCCGTCTGGATGCTGTCGGTAATATAAATAAAAAGCAACAATCGGTGTTGACAGCCCCCTCAGGCCCCTGGGCGCGGTGTCACTGCACCTGCTTCACCAATGGAAGCTACGCCACTGCCACTATTACACCTGTGTGATTCTCAGGGATGGGCATTGAAGTGTTGTGTCAGCAGAGTCTGGAAGGAGGCGTGCTGAAAGGTTATACTTAATGGTTCTCTTCATGTACGAGTCTCAGAACGAGAAGTGTTAGGTGACATCTGAGCCTGTGGCCTTCAGCTGTTGTAGCAGGTGCATTAACCCTCTGCGCCACCTTACCAGTTAACGTGAATAGTAACCACAAATATCAGCGACGCCAGGGGGCAGCTAACTCTTCTTCAGTCGTGTGTTTCTTCGTGCATTGTAGGACTTGCGGTTCCACGTCATGTACAAATGCATAACTACAAAAGCAAGCATGAACTGGGAGTGCTACCACCACCCCTCACTCAAGGCACCTCGAGAGCTTGGTGTGATGAGCGTTGCTGGGAGTACTATATCAGTTTACCAGTTTGAACTTCCCCTCATCTGCAGAGATCTGCATTTATACTTACTTCAAAGTAGGTAAAACGATGTGTGCTCATGCATGTATTAAAATTTTACAGTGCTACGAAACGTCAAAAGACATGTAGCACTATTTGTTTTTATTTTCTCATAGTGTATCGGGTGCCAGAAGCATCACCTATTCTTATTCCGTGTTTCAAAAAAGGTGGAAAGGGCAAAAAAGACGCAAGCTGCTCTCTGGTTTAGAACTATTAGCAAGGCGGGCAGAAGGAATCCGGATGGCGCACCATGGCGGTCTGTGCCCTGCCTGAGGCAAGAAATGCTGAAAGGCTCGGAAGCCCCCCTCCCCCTCCCCAACAACCCTATGTCGCCTACATCTAACATATTTATCACCTGCAGGATTTTCTTAAATTCGTGTACCCCCTCCCTAATATTCAAGCCGATATCTACCTGGTTCTCTCCCTTCTGTCCAAATTATGCCATTTCCCCACCATTCAGTTCGCCACCTCATCTGTCAGTGGCATCAATATTCTTCCATCTCATCTGATTATTTTGAAATGTAAATCATTGAAAATTAAATGAATGAAAAAGAAATGAAAAATGTAAATCATGAAAACATTTTATATTTGTGGGGCGTCGCAAAAGAGAGGTGTTCAGATGACAGATAGTGTAGTAGGTTAAAACGCTTGATGGGAAAATCCGCGGGTTGTCTGCAAAGTATGCCACTGCTCTGTACGCCACCTTCAATTGTGCGTGACTTCGACTT
The DNA here is from genome assembly GCF_964204655.1 of Triturus cristatus. Taxonomy (NCBI): domain Eukaryota; kingdom Metazoa; phylum Chordata; class Amphibia; order Caudata; family Salamandridae; genus Triturus; species Triturus cristatus. Next base: position 554,829,893 of record NC_140584.1, read on the forward strand.
CACCCTTGCAATATCGATAAGAGAAGTGCTGTCCAGTTAATATTAGCATCTGATTTCACCTGGTGGTGAAGAGTGCGAAGACGGCGAAGGAAAGCGACGAGCTGAATTGTATTTTTAACGTATCTGCATCCTCGCAATGTGTGATCTAGGGCTAATCAGTTTGTCAACTCCCTTCTATCTCGGTAACACTGGTAGCGCCAAGAAGCAGGATAAAATATGGTGCAGGGAACTATATATGTACAATTGCACATTTGCTTACTATTCGGGTAAACTCATTTGCTTACTATTCGGGTAAACTCCGATTGATGTAAAAAAAAAGTTCCTAGTTTTATAAAAGAGGCCCATCGTAATAAAAGGGATCACATCGCCTGAGGGTTTATTTCCTACATAGAGCTGTCAGCGGGGTGATGTGCTCCCTAAGTGGAAGGGAACTTTGCTGGGGAGGAATTAGTGGTCCGTGCAGCCGGCACCCCTGTGTGGGTTGGGCGGGAGATGCGCGTGCTTGTCATACAACAGAGACAAGCGGATGACACGAAGCAAGTCATTCAAGAGTGGTGTCTACAGCGTCAGGGACGGGGGTGAGCAGCACAGCTCGGATCACTGAGGCAGGGGACAATAGCTGGGCGGGGGTAGGGGCTGCACGGAGAAAAGCAGGGTAGAGAGAATTCGTGATGGGGTGGAAGCAACAACATCAGGAAAAGAGGGAGAGAAGGGGCAGTGTGTGAAGGAGAGTAGCGTGATGTGAAGAGGAAGAGGTGTGGGCAAAAGCGGTGGAAGCAACAGCATCAGGAAAAGAGGGGAGAGAAGGCGCAGCGTGTGAAGGAGAGTAGCGTGATGTGAAGAGGTGTGGGCACATGCGGCAGGGTCGGGGAAGGGGATGAGAGGTGAGCAGAAGGAGCCAAAAAAAAAAGTCCCAAGCATTTTGGAGGTCGTGAGAGGATGCCAGTAAACGGGTAATACACTTTAGATGTTGCTCTCGGCTGCGGACCACTTGAAAGTTGTGATGAAATGCTTTTGATTAAATGAAAGACAAAGAACGCTTACTTGGTTAAAGCATGGTCGGGGGAGGAGGGCTTTAACGTGGCAAGATGCGACAGGCGAATGGTGGAGGGGGGGAGGCACAGACAGGCACCAAAGCTGAACACACATCGACACGAGCAGGAAACGCGAACATCCAAACATGAGCCGAGACAGGAAACTAATTTTAACAAGTAACATCATACCTCGAACAAGTCAAGACTATTGTTTTGTCAATGTTTGGTAGTTGCGTAAGATAAATAAGCAGCAACTATGGCTTGTATGCAATACTGAAAACGCTTTAAACAAGCATCCGCGAGATGCGATATGTGGTGGGGGAGGGGAAGAAGCGAGAGTTGTGTGCGCGCGCGGCCACACAAAAGTCATCGCGATCACGATCGCTGTGAAAGTGAAAGTGATTGCGATGACGCGCTAAAGGCGTTCCTGAGTGCTGCTGGTTGGCCTAGCGCATGGCGGCTGCGCGCGTGCACGCTCTCGTGCACGCAAGCGCTAGGCCAGCCAGCAGCACTTAAAAAACACACATACAAAATGTCTCTCCGAGCCAGCGCATGCGCTGGACTCAGCGATACCTAAAAAGGAGTACATTTTGTGTGGAATGAAGAAGTACACAGCACATTTTAAAACATTAAGCAAGCAATTATTACAGCTCCCCCTCTGGGCAATTTTGAATTCAGGTGTAAAACTATTTTAACCACTGATGCAAGTACAAAGGGATCAGGGGCCATCCTTACACAAGTTGTGACTAATTCAGAGCAAATAGTAGTGTTTGCATCACATGCTCTCAAAGGGGCAGAGATTAACTATTTCACTATTGAGAGAGAGGCTTTGACCTGCTATTGAGCCATCCTGCATTTCAAGTACTTCCTCTGGAGTCTACCTTTTACCCTGAGTGCTAACCACAAACCTTTGACCCACATTTTTTCCACCAGAGGTATTGAAAACACTATTCCACGCATTTGTAAATGGGTGCTTGGACTGGAAGGTTACAACTATAAAATGGGATACTTCTCAGGAGTTAACAATCTAGCAGCATATTGCCTTTCAAGGATGCCTATAGGGCATTGTCAAGCCAATGATGAGTGTCAACATAATCCAGTTTAGAATGTGTATTGGCAGGCATCAGTAAGGACGAACCCTTAACCAGAGTGAAAGACGAAATTATACAGGGTTGGCCCAACAAACAGCGTGTATTACCTGAAGACGTACAAGGTTTTTGGGGGTCAGACAAGAATTCAATATTGAAGGGAAACTAATCAAAAGAGGAGACATGTTGATACCTCCTAGAAAGTTATGGGATAGGATAGCTGAACTTGCATACAAAGGGCATCCAGGTAGGAGCCAGACTAAAAGCAAATCCAGAGCACATTACTTGTTCCCAGGAATGGACACTCTTTTAGAGAATACAGTGAAGGAAACCCCCTATGTCCCTAGTAGTAGTACCAAGAAAACTGTGAGATAAGTTAGATGTTAATATTGTAGGTCCCCTCAAATACTCAACATGGCAGGGAAGATACATGATTGTATTAATTGACTACCATTCCCATTGGATAGTAACCAGGGTAGCTCACTCATTTACCACTAAGGTGATGATTGATTTCCTCTTGGACACATTTTGTAGTGAAGGCATTCCTAATACTTTAATATCAGACTATGGAGTGCAATGTGTCTCTGAGGAGATGAGAAATTTCCTAAAGAGCTTATCTATTACCCATTTTACCACAGCTCTGTACTGTCCTAGAGTCAACAGGTTAGTTGAGAGAACCAAAAGGGTGATCAAAGAAAACTCACAATTAGCCACAATATCAGGAACATCTTTGGACAATTCGTTGCAAGACATGTTGTGGTCTTACCACACTACTCCCAATGCTGTCAAAGGAATCTCTCTCTTCACATCACTCAAAGGAAGGATACCAGATACCAAACGAAAACCAAATTGACTGGGAGAAGGGCAACCTGTATGGGTCCAAAGAGGCAAAGTGGAGAAAAAAATAGAGCAACACCTAGAAGACTATAGCAGTCCCTAAAATAATAAACAAAGAGCAATCAGAAGGGAGTGGAGGATTGGGGACAGGCTAATAGTACAACTCCCTACATCCTGTAGGCTTAAGAACAGTTGTTACTCTGAGCCCAAGAGAATTACCCAACTGAGGAAGAATGTTGTGGTGCTAGGCGATGGCAACATTTGGAGCATGGACAGACTATCTAGGTTCCCAGTAACTCACTTCTGAGCAAAAGGAACCATCAAGGTTCAATGACACTGTTATAAATGTTGCCAACCCCACTCCCAAAAGAGACAGGAGAAGGCCTGCATGGTTCAAGGATTAAACTACAGATTGAGTTACTGTTGTTTCACTTCCTGTATTCCACCCTTTGTGTAATCTAGGAGTGTTGTCAACCTTTTGTTAATTCATTATGAGACCATGTGGTGGTAATATGTTAGGAATTGGTTCTACATTTAATTTTCTATTCTGTTATAAAGGGGGACGTGTTGTAATTAACCACTTCACATAAAAAATGTATAACCTCTTTTGTAAATGCACATAGTTTATTATTTACTCATTTATTTACCTCTCCTTGTCCCTTGGTACCATCTTCCCTTCCTCCCCTGTTTCCCCCATGTTTTATTATTTATGGCATGCCCGGGCATCTCTTTTAGAATGTTGGGTTAGAGAGAGGGCATGGTGTGAGGTGACTTGGAGGTGTAAGGAGTGAATAAACATACCTTCTACTGCTTCGTGTGTCGCTCTCCATAATTTCAACAAATGTGTTATTACATCTCGTAAATTACAAGACAACCAACGATGTAAGCAGCAGCCTCCCAATTTATTGAGCCGAAAATGCAGCTATTTTAATTTTCTCCACTTAAAACTTCCTCCATACAAGCAAAGATGAATAGGAAATTTGTATTCCCATGAGTTTTTTCCCAATCTTCCTAAGACTCAGCATGTCTTTAAAAAAATGACTTACCTTTGGGCTAGGGAATATAATCCTCTCACCTGTGGCATGTTTTCAATTACTTTTTTTCCATTCTCTTTCTAATGAAGAGACTAATGCAGAAAATGTTGAGCAAGAAGAGGTTTGTCTTAGATAATACTACTACTCTGCTACTGCGACGAACTGTTCTTATTACTACTATAACTATTATTATCACTACTAGTAGTGATACTAGTATAGCTACTATAATGCTGTTAGGAATAATAGTAGCATTATTACTTCTGTCATTCTACTACAAATTGTGTTGCTTCTACTAGAACCACTAGTACTACTGTTATAGGTACTACTAATGCTGTTAGGATTAGTAGCAGTGCTACTACTACTTCAACTAGTGGCATTTCTATTACAACTATTACTACTGCTATGACTTCCTCAGCTACCAAAAGAACCAAGACTACTAATAATAGTAAGCTCTTCATGATAATACTGCAGCTAAAGCCAAGGTTGGCCAGACTCACTGACATAGAATCTTTTACAGTGATCTGTCGTAGATTCAAACGTATAAATTTCAGGTTACGCAGACATCTCAGCAGCACGTTACTCACTAAGCTTTTCACCAGATCACACCTGTTACCATTCAATTCTAGATTGTTGATCTATAAAGGGCTCCCCATGGGAGAGAAAAACAGAGGGGCATATCAGCAAGGGGTGGCGATAATATTATCGCCACTTTAGAGCCCGTTTATGGGCAAAAAGCGGCGATAATATTATCGCATTATCAACAAGGACACTCTAGCCCGTGTTTCCTTGCAATAGCGCCCCTTGCCAGCACACCTCCCATTGCATCGCTAATGAGATGCAAAGGAGACGTGCCTGACAAGACTACCTTGGGAAAATATCGCTAACCCAGCTTCGTCATATTGACAACGAGGATTAGCGATATTTAAAATCACGTTAAGTATGCCTTAACGCAGGAATTTAACGTCTGTTAAATTCCTGACTAAGGCTTACCTAACATGGGGGATGGATTGTGTGGCTAAGATCACAGGCCCTATCATCTAGGATAACCATGGAAAACGGCGATACCCACACTATCTCTGGAATTTTTATCGCCTCAGCGATGCGCGTTGTTGATAACGCGCTAACCGGTCGATAAATTCCAGAGATAGCCGGCGATAAATATGCAAGCGCTAAGCGCGCTTTGCGATATTTATTGCCGGCCCTTGATAATATTCCCCTGATTCTCTGCACAAGTCTCAATTAGATAAGATTTTCAAAGTATCCCATCTGCTCACAGTTCCCCTAGACTCTTGTCATAACTGATCTGCTTATTCCTTTGTAGAAATCCAGAATCTGAGGTGTGGCAGTAGAACATGTCACGAAGTAGGGCCAGGCTATGTACTTCAAAAAGGCAAGGTGAGGCTCCACCTAGTGGCACCGCAGAATTATTGCAAAATGCTTGAAGTGTTGGCTGCTTAGAGGCAACTTGACTGGGTGGACCTTGTGTTGGCCGCAGTCTTCTTCATCAGTGACAATGCATAAGAAAGGGTCTAACGGACTTCCTGAGTGAAAGGAAGATGAAAAGGAGGTGGATACTAGATGCATGTCGAATATTGCCCCTGGACTGCATTATCTTGTGGAGAACTAGTTCCTGTTCTGTCCGCGTCTGTATGCTCTCGACTGTAGAGCTACACATGTATTTATATTTCTAATTACGTGTCTGCCCATTCCATTTGACCTTTTTGCACAGTAATACATTTTTATATAATTATGGTTCTAATTATCATAAAAAACTGGCAGGGCCAAAGTTAATTGGAGAAATACTACAGAGATCGAGATGCAATCATTAGGTTAACTACTGCTAACCTTTCACCAATTACATTGCTGGTTTGCTTACAGCAATCTTTTCACCAATCATAACGGCATGCTCTTGTTAAAGCATACCATTTATAGATAGCGGGGAAAATAAGTGGATTTAAAAGCCACATAAAATGTTATTATAATTACCTATAGAATAGTTGTTTCAACCATCTATTTACCTAAAAATAGTTTCCTTTCCTCTGACAGACATGTTCTACGTTACCCCAGAATCAGAAAGAGCTGGATTTTGGAATGCTGTTTTCCTTCCAGAATTATCGACCATCTTCATCAATGCTGGCTGCAAGATGTGCATTGCAACTGCACCAAAACCCTTGGCTAATCGAAGGAGAAATATTTTTATGATTGATAAATATGCTTTTGTGTTTCTTGGCAACGTTTTCCAGGTCAGAAAACGTGGAGTGTAGCTCACACGTCAGCCCAATGTTTCCTGCTTTCTGAGAATTTGAAAAATCATGGTGCAATTTTTAGACTATATTCCCAGGGATTGGAACAAACATATTCCTTTTTTTAATATTGACCTGCACATGTTTCAACTCCACAATATCCATCTGTGCAATATTGTCAAGGTAAGTAGATGTGGAGGTATTAAAGTACATCAGATGCTTGCCTTGACTCCAAAGTGGTAGTCGATATTGTGAAGTCAGAATGGGGCATATCAACAACAACCGGCGATAATTATCGCTAATCGCACTTAGCGCTAGGATAATTATCGCCGGCTAGCGTTGATTTTTATCGCTGAGATAGCGTGCTATTAGCAACGCTTATCTCAATAGCAATAAAAATCCTCACGCTAAGTGGCTAACGTGAGATTATCGATGGAAACCCAGCGATAATCTCACGTTAGCTTGTTGATAGGGACAGACAAACTTAGCCATGATATCCTCCTTCCATAGGATATCATGGCTAAGTCAGAAAAATACCAGACGTAAAAAAGCAGCGTTAACCACGGTTAGCGCTGCTATTTTTGTCTCTAACAGGGTTAGCGATATTCTTGATAATAGGAGAAATGTCGCTTAGCGACATTTCTCCTATTATTTTACTCTGGAACGCCCCCTTTGCATCTCATTAGAGATGCAAGGGGAAGCGTAGAGTAAATGGGTGCTAACATGCAAATTTGCATGTTAGCACCCTGTTGTTGATAGGGTGCTAGTTTTATCTCTGCTTTTTTGGCTTTTAAAGCCAAAAAAGCAGAGATAAAGCCATTGTTGATATGCCCCTAAATGTGTAAGTCGATGTTTCTGTCCCGGATGTTTTACTAAATAATTGTTAATTGCTCTTGACTAAACAAAACACGCTGGGGCGTGTTGGCTTGCCCCAGCAAATTAAAAAGGCAGATATCTATTATATAATGTAGGTCCTACAGAAGAGATCCAACGTGGCCCCCTCATGTTTATTTCTGCCACCTCGGGCACTTGCCACACATCACGATACCTGATCTGTTCTGCATGGATGTCATGTCCTGAGATTAAATTTCAAACTTGTACACCCTGAATCGGAGCCGGAGCCTACAAAAGAAAACTAAACGACCAGACTCTGAGGTGGAAAGAGAAAGGGTATAGAAAAAGACAGCAGCTGGTTCTGTGTAGAGGTGGACCCTTCTGGTAATGGACAGAATCGGCACTTAAAAAACACATGGAGATTAATGCTAATTTTCATTCATGGCAGTTCCGTTGCTTAAGTTGTTCTTGGCATTCCTCATATATTGCTTAATGGATCTCAATAGACAATATGTTTATTACCTCTGGTTAAACAGTCTTTTGAATTTAATATTCTCAATCATTATACTTTCTGAATACTTTCACAACTTTCATTGATTCCTAATTGAAATGCAAATTTAAGAAACTGTATTTTTTTTTTTTAATCGAGTGCTTAATTTCTAAAAGAGAGTATCAGTACCCGAATCTCTGCTCAGAAGCCCACGGGTGATGCAATTAAATGTCAGTGCACTGAATACCAAGGCTGTTAGTCTTAAATCCACATCATGCCTCTTTACTCCACTACCAGACCTTCCTGCCTCTTTATCTCACTCCTGCAGGATCATACGTTCTCAGTTTGTAACGGTTTTGCCACCTTTCCCTTCCTCGGTCTTTTAGAATCTTTCCGAACTGTGGGGCAGATTTACAAACCCCTTGCGACAGTTTTACGCCACCACTGCGTCACTTTTGTGATGCAGCGGCGGCGTAAACTGTGGTACTTTGAAATTTGGGACCGCGTAGGAGGCAGGGCCCTATCCCTGTCTATTCCGGTATTAGCGAACCGCGAATGGTCAATGCGGTATGTACAAGTGCTTTGTGTAACGTTTTAGCGATAAATGCACTGTGTACATGTTATTATACATTGACTACGTGGGTTCCATCTTAGAGCGGTGGCCATCTTATGGTTGCCCTCACATAGGCTACATATTACGAGCAAATACGGGCCTTTAGAACACATGTGTCTTCCTTTGACTTCTCTGTGACCTGGGCAGCTTGGCTCCGCTGCCCCAGGTCAGTCCGGTCCCACGAGCTCCCCGTCCTTCGGCCACCTGTGATTAGCATCAGGGTTTGACATTCCATAAAGCCTTTTCATCCCACACGAGCCTCCAGCTAATCTCTTTCACACCTGACTGTTTCTGCTTTATGGATTGTTTTCCAAACAGGAGATGCTCGTGTTTATTGGGGCCTGTTGATATCTGATGTGGGATCTGAGCCTTGCTGGGTAAATAATTGTGGGCTGGCTTAACTGGAATGTGGGATGGTCATCATGACTCTGCCTTTTCGTTTGTAATGTGTACATTTATATGGCCATATCATAAAACAAGGAATGTATGCCTGAAGCAGGATATTTTGTATTTAAGGAGAAGCCCGTTTCTGTAATTTTTAAGCAGTCTCCTGAGAACATACACGCTGTTGTACTTCTAGGATACCTGTAATTGGTCTGCAGCCAATAAACTGATCTTTGACTTCACCCAGAAGACTCTGTGTTTCTGTAGGTCTAAAACAGGAAGAACCCAAAGTCATAGGGTGTGTTCCCCTGCACCGCTGGGCTTAAAATTTCAGCGGTACTTCAGTTGGCGCCCAACTCGGGACGATTTCAGCGGTACCAGTCCAAGCCAGAGGTTCGTGAGGAGCTTCGTGTGGAAATTCTGGAGGAAGGCCGCCACTTCATCGACCCCTGCATGTCGACGTGGTCCGAAAGTCTTTTCTGCGAGGTTCTCCACGTCCCGACGGCTACGAAGGACTGCTGCCCTGATTAATTGCCCTGTTTTGGACCCTTGACGATTTTGGTAGAGCGAAACAATCGAGAGAGTCTTCTGGTGACGCCATTGATCATCGATATTCAGTTAAGTATAAGTGGAGCGTCCCCCAGTTTGTTTGGTATCCTTTGGGATTTTTGGTATCCTTCGGGATCATTTCGATTTGGAGTTTGCAAACGCCAAAGCCAGAGGACTCGTGTATTCACGAGACTATCGTAATCGATAATCCTTTGAAGTTTGAAACTAGACTAGTGAGCAAAGATGCCTGGTGCTAGTGTATTTGGAAGATTGTTTTGTTTTGGTTGTGGAAGGGATTTCCAGTTAGAGGATTCATGTCCGGTTCCTCCAATTGGAACTCCAACTTATGAGCTTTATGTAAAACATGGCGTGGGCCCCATTGCATATAATGAAGTATGGATCCGGTACACCAGAAAGGACGGTGTTTTAAAATGGCCCCAAAATGGTAGTTTCGATACAGATATCTTAGATAATTTGGAAGTTAAATTGTTTAAAAAGAAAGCCCGGCCGGCGATGTTTGATTCTTTCCGCCTATGGCGAAAGGAAGCCAAACAGAAGGAAATTAAGCTAGCGAAAAGGAATAAGAGAGAAAGAGGTATGTCAATGATGCAAGCGGCTGTGCAATTTAAAGATAATGAGGAGGAACAAATGAATGAGCAATTGCACAGACAGCGCAAACTAGGGATTGATAAATGTTACCCTGTTTTGTCACCCCTTGTGCAAGATGAGACAAAAGAGAAAGAGAAAGATTCCCTAATATCCCATTTGCTAAGTTCGCCACCCCCGTATGCGCAAAATGCCACCGCACCTCCACAGCTTGTAAATGCGCAGCCTCCAGTAAATATGCCGCAAGCCTTCCCGCAGCCGCCAGCTCCTCTTCAGCTGGCTCCTATCTCTGCAGTGCAGCCCTCTCAAGGGCCGCCAGTTTTGTTACCTGTTACCCCCGCGCTTCCGGCGACTTTGCCTAGCACATCAGCTGCCTCCCCTGGCGCTCCTTGTTACACTACCCAGGTACCTGTATCTGACTCCGCTTTTCTTCCCTCTGTCTATCCCCCCGTTCTCGCCTCAACCTCTCCTTCAGCACGACAACGACTAGCTAATGTAGTTACTAGTTTAATGTCGCCTCTCTTTGGGTCATCTAGTGTGACTCCTGGTTTACAACGTAAGCAATTGCGCAGTTAGCTGCCTGGTCCCGACGAGAAAGAGGTGTTAGATCATCTGGCGCGTAGGTGGATTGGTTTCCCTTCACTCTATGATATGGAATCAGTTGTTAACGTTTTTCACCAATGGGATGCCCCAACACAGAGGTATGTCTTTGATAAAATGTGTGAATTCCTCTGTGAGGAATTGGAGGATAATGGTGCAAGCCCAAACCCCCAGGAATTGTGTCGAGTACGATTTGATTTTGGAACAGGTACAATTGTGGGTCCCAATGTAGATAAAGCAGTTGCGACTTTACTATCCTTCAGAAATGGCGATTGTCAGCAATCATTGTTCGAACAGGAACTCCCTGTGGGGAAAAAGGTAAAAGCGCGCCAATATCCGATGCGTGAGGTTCCCCCAGTTTGGAGACCTGCTGAGCCAAATGCTGTTCCACCTGTCTTAGCACATTTTCAGCGTGTTTGGGTACATGTTCCATGGAAGCGTTCTGAGGTGTTAGCACTTAAGCAGACATTGCCTGACCCCCGTAAAAACCCTACAGGATATTATAAGGAGTTATCACAAACTGCAGAATCATGTGTAATGAATTTGGCTGACATAGATATGCTGTTTGGGAATGTGGTTCCACAGCCTTTATGGGGATCCATTCGTAATGTAGATCATGCTGCAGAATTGGGTAACACATGGGTTAATATCATTGCTGCAGATGCTGGCCAAGTTGGTGGTGCGAAACCTGACCCTTTAGTAGCAGAACTCCCTGGTAGAATTATTACATACATGAAGACTATAATGCCCGCGATGCGCGTAAATTGGGATAAACTATCTGCATGCAAGCAGAAGAAAGATGAGACAGTGTCCGATTTCTTTACCAGGTTTGAAGAAACGTTTATCGACCACAGTGGTCAAGACATGAGCACTGAAGGTGGCCAACGGTTATTCGTTGATAAATTTGTACAGAATCTACTTCCCGAGTTGTGTAAGAAATTAAAAGATTCCGAAAGTTCTTGGGCTGTTTCCTCTTCAGCGCAAATACTGGCTACTGCACAGTATTATGAAAATAGAGATAAAGATGAGAAGGATAGAACAGATAAGAAAACGAAAGAACTGAAAACGAAGGTCCTCTTGCAGCAGGCTTATCCACCACGTGGAGGACAGAATAATTATAGGCAAACACAAGGTATTTATCAGCAGCCCCAACAATTTCAGAATAATCAGCAAATTAATGGGTATTATCAACCACGAATCCCTGTAGGTCCCAACCAATGTTCATATTGCAAAGAGGAAGGTCATTTTAAATATAGTTGCCCTAAATTAATGCAGCGTAACAGTAATGCGTATGGCGCAAGAGGTAGAGGTGGTAAACAAGCTCCTAGAGGCAGAGGGCGTGGAAATGCTCCCCAGAACGCGCGTCCTCTTCCGCCTCAAAATACCATAAATAGCTTTGATCAGCAAGCGAATGCAACTGGTAATACAGCTCAGTACTACAATAATGATTATTATGCAGAAGACGACAATGTGGAAGGTAATGATTACTAGGACAGCCGTTGACAGAGAGAGGGATTTGTTTCAGTACCAGTGGATCAGAGCGGACCTTATGTTAAGTAACTACAGCAAATGTAACGGAACCCTTTCTGTTGGATACTGGTGCTGCAAAGAGTTCAATCATGCATTCAAAACTCCCTGGCGCGCCTTTGTCTGGCGAAATGAATGTTTCAGTAGGTTTTTCTGGCGCCCCAGTTAGGAACCCGATTTCTAGTCCTATGTCACTTTCTGTTGGACCTTGTGAGCTAAAAGCACCCCTCATCCTAACGACAGGTTGTGGTGAAAATTTGCTAGGATTAGATTTGCTAAAAAGATTGCATGCAACACTATATTGTTCTCCCTCAGGAGTACAACTTACATTAGGTAAGAAAGTGATTTCCCCAATGTATTTGTCTAAAAATGCAATGCCACCTGAATTGTCATCCCTTCCGGATGGCCTTTGGGCTACTGGTCCCAATGATGTGGGTCTTCTGGAAATACCGCCATACGTGGTCACTTTAAAAGCCAATGTCAGATTGCCACGTATTCCCCAGTATAAGATCTCCAATGAAGGTCAAAAAGCGTTGTTAGCAATTGTCAGTGATTTGATTAAAAAGGGTGTAATTGAAGAGACAAGAGGCAACGTTTGCAATAGTCCTGTTTTACCTGTCTTAAAACGAACGGACCCTTCACAGCCACCTGTTTACAGATTTGTGATTGATCTTAGAGAGGTTAATAAGATTGTTGTGCCACAGTTTCCAGTTGTCCCTGATATAACTGCCTTGTTAACTATGATTCCAGCCTCCGCTGCATGGTTCTCAGTGATCGATCTGAAGAATGCTTTCTTTAGCATCCCAATTGCAGAGGAGAGCAGAGACATTTTTGGCTTCAGTTTAGGAGGTCGCAGCTTTCGCTTTAAACGCACTCCACAGGGCTACTGTGAAAGTCCATCAATATACAGTCAAGCTTTAAAAGCGCAACTTGATGCACTGGTTTTACCCAGTGGCGCTATCCTTATTCAGTACGTTGACGATTTACTAATCGCCGCGGATACTGAAAAGATTTGCAAAGAAGCTACATTGTCATTGTTGTGTCATTTGTCTGCCTTCCATCACAAAGTGTCTCTCTCAAAGATGCAATATTGTCGACAAGAAGTGACCTACTTAGGTCATCTCTTATCGAAGGAGGGAAGGAAACTGACCCCAGAAAGAATTCAAGCCATTGCACAGTTGAGTGTGCCTAGAACACAGAGAGAAGTACGTGCTTTCTTGGGCATTACTTCATACTGTAGGCACTTAATACCAAATTTCTCCTTGCTGGCAAAACCTTTGTTAGCATTAACATGCAAAGACACACCGAATCCTATCCCATGGTCTGAAGAGTGTCAGAAAAGTTTTTGGGAATTGCGTAATGCATTGTGTTCAGCTCCTGTGTTGGGTACCCCTGACTACAGCAAGCCTTTTACATAGTATGTTCATGAAAAAGATGGTTGCGCATTATCAGTGTTAACACAGCCTTTTGGCGATAGACCGCGTCCATGCGCATATTTTTCGTCAACCTTGGACCCGGTAGCGAGGGCATTGCCAAGTTGTCTGAGAGCCACAGCCGCCGCAGCTATGTCTATTCGACAGTCTGCTGGCCTAGTGATGGATAATACATTAATTGTTATGGTTCCACATGCTGTGGACACATTGTTAAACAGGACCAAGACACAACACTTAACTAGCGCGCGATTATCCGGATATGAGTTGACACTGTTAGCAAATCATATACACATAAAGAGATGCAACACGTTGAATCCAGCTACACTATTACCAATTCCAGCAGACCTAGATGAGATTGAGCAACATGATTGTTTGTTCAGAACAGAAGAAGAGACGAAAGGGAGAGTAGATCTTAAAGATACTCCCCTGACTGAGTGTGATGGTACTTTATGGGTGGATGGTTCGTGTTTCAAGCTTCCAAATGGTGATACGACTGCTGCATATGCTATCACGACTTTGCACACGATTGTTGAAACTGCACGTGTACCACAAAATTCGTCTCAAGCAGCAGAACTGATTGCCCTTACAAGAGCATGCGTGTTGTCTGAAGGAATGAAAGTGAACATATATACGGATAGCCAGTACGCCTTTGGCGTGGCGCACAGTTTGAAGACTCGAATGTATGTTGCAGGCCCTGCAAGATGGGTTGGTGATGTTGGAATGTGTGAAAACACAATAGAGAGTGTGAAGTCCCTTCAAGCTGAAGCCACAGAGAAAGAGTTGAGCAAGTGGAGAGAAAGTACGGGTAAGTTGGATGAGAATGGCTGTTGGATTGATCTGTCAGAACATAGGCGATGGTTGTTACCTGATGCATATGTGCTTCCAGTGGTTACTATGGCACATGGAATGGCACATATCAGTATGAAAGGAATCTGTAAGTTGTTGGCTCCAGTATGGCAGAATGCTGGAATTCCCAAGTGTGCAGAGAATGTGGTCAAGAATTGTATGGTATGTTTGAAGTACAACCCTGGTAGGGGAACCCCAACTCCAGCTGGTCATTTTGCGCCTCCATCATATCCATTTGAAGTTTTGCAGCTAGATTTTATCCACATGGAAAGGTGCAACAACCTGAAATATGTATTGGTGGTTGTTTGCGCTTTTTCAAAATGGATAGAGGCATATCCCCTAAAAGACAACACTGCTCTATCCACAGCCAAAACCCTTGTGAAATAATTTTTCCCTAGGTTTGGAATGCCAAGAATGGTGTGGAGTGATAATGGGAGTGAATTTGTGGGCCGAGTGATGAAGAATGTGTGTGAGGGATTAGGGATTAAGCAAAAGTTCCACGCTGCAAATCACCCCCAATCAGCTGGATTAGTAGAGCGCTACAATGGCGCTCTAAAACTCAAGCTGGCCAAAATCCAGGCGAGCTCCGGTCTTAAATGGCCTGACGCTCTGCCTCTAGCACTCCTATCCACCAGAATGACTGTGCATTCACGAGTGGGACTCAGTCCATCCGAGGTGGTTTTTGGCTGCCCGGCCAATGTATGGGGTGTGCCAAGACCGACGAAATTCAGCGAAATCAAACATCCAGTACTGCTTGATTACTTGTATGAATTGATGGCTAAATTGCGTGTTTTACACCAACAGGTGCATGATACTCTCCCCCAGGCCTCTGAGGCTCCAGGACACCCTATCGACCCTGGCACATGGGTGCTCATCAAGAATTTCCAGCGGAAGAGCAACGATGAGCCCCGTTGGATTGGCCCTCACCTCGTACTTCTGTCTACAAGATCAGCTGTTCGAGTAAAGGGGAAAAAGAATTGGATCCACGGCGCCCACATCAAGAGGATACCTTTGCCTCTACCGTATGACCAGTGGGTCCAGGAGGGTATCGCCGATTCTGAAACAGACACTGTACCTCGTTTTGTGCCGTTCAGTGATGCACGCGTAAGAGGCACAGCTTCAGCACCAGAGAGTAACGATATTTTGCAAGAAGCTGTGCCACCGTCAATTCGATTGGACACCACAGAGCCTGAACTCTTGTTTCAAGATCAGACAGTACCTGGCCGTTTCCACTATAACCTGAGACCAAGGCCTATGGACAAATAAATATTCTTTTCCTCACCTCTTTGTTTTTTGATACCATAGCTCTCCCATCTGAAGGACTTTCTTGATTTTTGTTTTTCGAACCACCATCCGGGTTCAGCCGCAGGGTCGCGGTGCCAAGACTTTGGGGTACAGGCCGAAGACGTTAGGTCAACGGTTCTGGTTGGTCTAGGGCGTTCCCTGGACTGACAGGCGTACTCCTTAGCAGAAGATACTCACCCGCCGTGAGCGGCACGATTAGAGGATGGAGTTTTTCAAGATGGAGAGACTCGCTGAAGAAATTAACTTTAAAACGAAAATATGTAAAATAATGAAGAGCAAACGTTTTGTATTATTATGTCTGTTTATATTATGTAGTATGGTAGTGTTTACTGTAGGATTTGTATTCTTCTCCTCTCAAGAGCCCATTGCACCCACTGTACAGCCTATACCTCCTCCTACTGTCTCCCCACACTCTTTTCACCCTCTGCCTGAACACGAACAAGCTAGACGATCAGAGTTTGTAAACAACTCGTTTATTCAGCTCCTGCACCAGCACCAACTAGTTCTGAATACAACCAATTGCTGGGTGTGTGGTTTAATGCCACATACCATTAATAAGGGTATTCCTTATCTAGTGCTGCCGTTTAGTTACAATGGATCGTCATGGGCATTCCAGACCATGTTTCTCTTTGCACTAGATGCCTACTCCCCGCGACAACCGTGTTCCATCAGACCTACCACCAATAATAAAGCTTTAATGAAAGGAGTTGCCGATATGAGCAGAGATATCAACGCATACTCATCTATACCCAAGGAGGAATTGAGAGCTTATGTAGGGTGGAACGCGACGGGGTATAGTATTAGTCTGAGTGAAAGACAGCGAAAAATCTCATCCCCAATTTGGGTCGTACCCCATATAGGTCGGTTCTGTTTACAAGGTAATGGTCAGAATCCAAGAGCTCAACTGGGGAGAAGTGACTGTACTGAAACGTACACTTTTCCATTGCAGTTTTCCCCTGCGTTTTTGGCTGCCAAAGGTACATATTTTG
The DNA here is from genome assembly GCF_964204655.1 of Triturus cristatus. Lineage (NCBI taxonomy): Eukaryota > Metazoa > Chordata > Amphibia > Caudata > Salamandridae > Triturus > Triturus cristatus. The sequence goes on from NC_140584.1 coordinate 554,846,305, forward strand.
TCTGCAATGACCGAGCATATACATGGTTGCCCCCTGACTTCTCGGGCACATGTTATATTGCAAATCTGCTACCGCCAACATTTACTGCTGCCTCTGACTATCACAAGACCAGAGTTGTGATAGGCGTGATTAGTAAGGAGGATACTGCCGGTCAGGAAGCGGGAGACTTCTTTTTGGGTTTCCTGCCGTTTTGGGGACCTATGGTCAATAGTAGGAACCTGAGACAACTGACTCGTGTGGTTGAATCCACTGTTAATGTTACGGCTGGTGCCCTTGGTAATTTAACAGCTGAGCTCCAAGCGGATCGCCTCATGACTTTGCAGAACCGCATGGTTCTAGACGTTATACTTGCAGACCGCGGTGGGGTATGTAAGGTTATCCAATCTAGTTGTTGCATTTTCATACCAGATAACGCTCCAACAGTTTATCAAGCCATCTCCAAACTCCATAAAATATCTGAATCCATACACGTGGATAAAGGAGATTGGTCACTGGTGGGGTGGTTCTGGGAACTGATATCTGCCTGGGGTTGGAAAACTCTGATGGTCATTGGAATGATCTTAGCCATCCTTTTCCTGTTCTGTCTGTGCATACAGTGTGCTCCTGCGATATGTGGCCTTTGTGCTACATTATGTGTAAGGAAACCTGTATCGAGGGACGAGCTAAGTAATAGGATGATGCTACAGCAACATCTCCATGACTTCGTGAATATTGACCTAGACTCGGATTGATGTGAGTATAGTTATTGCCTATGTAAGGGCAAAAGGAGGGTCTGTGGTACTTTGAAATTTGGGACCGCGTAGGAGGCAGGGCCCTACCCCTGTCTATTCCGGTATTAGCGAACCGCGAATGGTCAATGCGGTATGTACAAGTGCTTTGTGTAACGTTTTAGCGATAAATGCACTGTGTACACGTTATTATACATTGACTACGTGGGTTCCATCTTAGAGCGGTGGCCATCTTATGGTTGCCCTCACATAGGCTACATATTACGAGCAAATACGGGCCTTTAGAACACATGTGTCTTCCTTTGACTTCTCTGTGACCTGGGCAGCTTGGCTCCGCTGCCCCAGGTCAGTCCGGTCCCACGAGCTCCCCGTCCTTCGGCCACCTGTGATTAGCATCAGGGTTTGACACACCATAAAGCCTTTTCATCCCACACGAGCCTCCAGCTAATCTCTTTCACACCTGACTGTTCCTGCTTTATGGCTTGTTTTCCAAACAGGAGATGCTCGTGTTTATTGGGGCCTGTTGATATCTGATGTGGGATCTGAGCCTTGCTGGGTAAATAATTGTGGGCTGGCTTAACTGGAATGTGGGATGGTCATCATGACTCTGCCTTTTCGTTTGTAATGTATACATTTATATGGCCATATCATAAAACAAGGAATGTATGCCTGAAGCAGGATATTTTGTATTTAAGGAGAAGCCCGTTTCTGTAATTTTTAAGCAGTCTCCTGAGAACATACACGCTGTTGTACTTCTAGGATACCTGTAATTGGTCTTCAGCCAATAAACTGATCTTTGACTTCACCCAGAAGACTCTGTGTTTCTGTAGGTCTAAAACAGGAAGAACCCGAAGTCATAGGGTGTGTTCCCCTGCACCGCTGGGCTTAAAATTCCCAGTACTTCAAAACAATGTGCCCCTATGCGACATATTTACAACGTGATGCATCCAGAGAGATGCGTCACGTTGTAAAGCCCTGAGCTACATTATACCTGCGTCAGGTATAATGTATGCAAGGTGGGCGTTCCGTCACAAGGAAGCCCCGTAAAAGTGACGCAGTGAAATCTACAAGATTTCACTGAATCACTTTTACGTCACTTTTACGTCCCAGCTGCGTCAAATCCTTATGCCTGCTTCACCGCACATGCAGCACATCAGGTATAGGGCACCCCTGAGCAGTGCTGGAGTTGCGTCGTGCTTGCGACACAACTTCAACACTGCGTCACCCTTACGGCGATAGATGCATCACGAATCTGTCTATCCTTGCCCCATGGTGCGCCGCATTGTAAATGAGGCGCATCCATGGTGGCGCACGGGGGTTTTTGAGTCACGCAAACTAACTGGCGCATCTCTGCTAATGTGGAGGAATGCGCCAGTTATTGTATATCTGCCCCTGTATGTTTTTTCTTTTCTTCGCTCGGAAAATGGAAAATGCCTGATACAAGAAAAAAAGTGGCGGTTCCCACAAATAAATGCTGCACTGGAGTCAAATTCATAAATCATTCACAAAACTACTGGGGATAATAGTTTTCTTTTCACCAAGTGAACCAAAGCAAGATTAACATGGCACAGGTGTACAAACAAGTCTCCAAACACACGTCCGAAAAGTTGCTGCTGAGAAGAACTGCCTGGATTCTTCCGGTTCTTCATATCACGACATGAAAAAACTATAGCAGAACTCATAAGACATGCTGGTCTACTTCAAACATGGCGTTTACTACAAGATGAGGGCTATGAATTCTTTCCTCAGACCTGAGTATCACTGAAGACATCATTTCTGTTTATAGATCCTAACTGCTGACCCTTGACCTTGAGTGGAATTCACTGAAGACCGTGCTCCAGTTTCCGGATTACACAGGTTGCTCTGTTATCAAAATGTGCCAAAACCAACTGAATTGTAAGTTTAGAAATACTAATTTAGATGAGTGGGAGCTTCATCCAAAGTCTACCCTCTGCTGTTCTCTGAATACACGGATATGGGTAGAGGTGTGGCGCTGCGGCCAGGGCGACTGACTCCGGAATCTGGGGATCACGGTTCGATCCCCACCACCGGCGGCAGATTAGCCCAGCACCATGTGACACTGGGCAATAGCTTGCTTAATCTTCCCGAAGGCCCCCAGCGCCTAGAGACCCTTACGGGTGATTGTTCGCGCTTTACAAATGTGGCTTATTATTATTATTATATGTAAACTGCTTGTTCCTGACAACACTAATGGAGAGGTGGTCTCTCTCAACATCCTAAAGATTTAACCTTGTGATGTTCGCAGTGCATGGGGGTGAACAGATGATGTTTACTGTACCCCTGTTTCAAGGAAACTCAGGTTCCCCAATGACCATTTTGCATTGGCTTTCATAAATACAGCCCAGGTTAGAATGGAGCAAGCCCATAGAATTATGATTGAGAGTGTTAAATTAAAGTGGGATTGAGAAAGGCAAATGATATGCAAGCTACATGAGAGAATAAAGCTGGTCATCTGAAGGAAGAGCAAGGAGACCAAGACATAGGAAGGACAAGAGGGCAGATTGAGGTACAAGAACAAATGTGTAGCAAAGTGTCCTTTTTGTATGGTCACATTACCCCACCCCCACTTTTTGCTCCAATGCATACGGCTATGACTCTAAAAGTGCACTGGAGCCTGCTTCCCAGGACCAAGTGCCAGTGCTCTCTCTCTAAAACTGTTGTATGTAAATTGGCATCGCCAATTGACAAGGACTTTACATCCTTTTATGTCCCAAGTATATGGTACCAGTGGTACCGAGGGCATGGGCGGTAAATGGGTCCCCAAGCTTGCAGCACTGTTTGTGCCACCTGAGGTGATCCAAGTAAACTACTGATAGCAGTCCTGCCATTGCAGACTGCAGAAACAGGGAAACCTGCTCCGTTTTAACTTTGCGCACACCATGTGTGGCAAAGTCAAGGCACTGCTTTTAATATATGTCAGTCAATCCTAAGGAAGGCCTCCAGGAGGCAGGGTGCATTATATTAAAGGTGTGGACATGTAAGTGGAAGTGTATATGTCCCTTTAGTAGCCTTTATGATTAAAGGACACTATAAGTGATAGGCAGTCCATAGGATAACATGGACTGAAACTCGGGCAAACCCGAGGTTGGCCGCTTCGTTATGGTAGCGCATAAATATGTCTTATTTGGTATCAAACTTCATGCCCCATCACCCCTGATGCGAATCTCGTTCCTGGGCCAGATGTCGAAGTACGTCCAAAGTTTACAGCTGCCAAGGCTTGTTGGTTCCCAGTCCGACAACTGATCCATGCACTCAGTGCTTCACCTAGAGGGAACTCCATCTGACTTTCAAATGACATCAGAAACAACCCTGTTGTTGTGCTTTTGCATCTTGTTCCCCACAGCAATGTACAAACAATAAAAAACAGCTCTCTTGCGGCTCCCATTCAGCACCAAGGACAGTCAGGACAACTCTGTGCCCAGGCAAAATTAAACTGACTGTCAAGACTTGGCCCTGGAACCTGCAGCACCTTAGCCCTCTTTGGGTTCCACGCAACATGACCTGCAAGTGACCAACTGTTGCAACTCTATTTCCCATTGACCGCAATGCAATAGTTCTGCAGAATTGAACTGCTGGTAATTTATGTTTTCCTCTAAAATCCATAACTCCGATTATATATATCTGATCATGTTCATTTTAGTTTCTGAATTAAGATAAAAATACACTTCCTTTTTATATATTGGTGTCAGATTTCTATTGAGTCGTGTCAATTACTTATCATCCATGTTGGTACTCTAAAATGCCTAAAACATGTTCTGCTAGTAAAGCCTGGCTGCTCTTTGCCACTCTACCAGGGCTGAGCTAAGGATTTATTATTGTGAATCCAAGGACCATCTTTGGGGTCTGCAACATGGTAAAGCCTAACCAGCATCACCACATAATACTACCCCTTCCTACAAAATGGGATGGTACAACAAGGTAAATCACAGAAGAGGGATGAGAGGGAGGCAGATGATTGCTGGGAGAGGGAATTAATGCGCAAGACAGAAGTGGGAAGTGTGCCACAGGTTGGATGAACCACCTAGTGGCTGAACTCTCTCACTCATATGACCTGCATCCCCTTCCACTCTCTTATCCGATATATGTATAGCTCAACTCTCTCATCTGTCTTGGGGCTCACTCATATCTCTGTCTTGGCTTAGGTGTTGGTCTTTTCTCTGAACCATCTTGTGCCAGATCCTGTCTTTAATCCAACACATGTCTTCCTCTCCTATTTTATCCAGCCTTTGCTGGCTGTTCTTTTTCATCTAGCTGGACTTGTTGTCTTCTCTCATCCAGCTTCCAACTTTGCTTTCTCGCTTAACTTATACCACACTAAACATTCTCACCGGTCTTGTCCCTTGATCTTCTCTCTCATGTAAAAAAGTGCTTTGGTTCCCCTCCTAAGAGAACCCCTTCTGTTTTGTGAATGAGCCACCACTCCAACTTGGAGGTCCTTAAAACTTCAATGTTCTGGGATCAGATTTTGGTTAAAAAACATTTACAAACATGACACAATTGTGGTATTTGAAATGAACACCTACAACACACCCCTTCCAGATAAAAATTCAGTATCCGTTCAGAATCCCATTTTAGGATTCAGAAAATGGTCTCTGAGTACTTAAATGGGATTAGTTCTTGGCAAAAAGCATTTTCACAGTCACAATCGTCGAGTTGGAGCATTTGCAACTATTAAAGTGCTTTGTAACATCTAGCCCTAAGTTCTCCATTGCTTGTAACAGTTGCCCAATGGTACATTTGTAGACAAGTGTTTGGGTAAAATAGCTTACCCTAAAATAACATATAGCACATAGAGCATTCACTGGCAATGCTAAAAGCACTGGCGTTTTTTTTTTTAAAGAAGTGCTTGGTTTTAGTACGGTGACACTGAGTTATTTCTTCTTTCCTAGAAAGAAAACTCCATAATGAAGGAATATCTTTTACTACAACAATATGGAAGGAGGGAGTGAAGTCCTTTTGTTGAACATACTGCATTAGGAGAATTAATCTGCATCCTCAAAGAAAAGCTTTATGAAACGAAATCAGAAGATGAAATTTGAGGTAATTGGGGGGAAGTGTAAGCCCTGCACAACAACATATTGCATAGAAGACAATTTTCACAAATGGACAGTACTGGACCTGGTCCTCCCTGCATATTCAATCCCAATCCTTTGGCTTTCACCCCTCATGTTTTCGAAACCCATTTTGTTGGTTTTAGGATTCGGTGCACTTTACCACTGCTAACCAGTGCTAATGTGCTTGTGCTCTCTCCCTTAAACAGTGAAATTGGCTTATATTCAGTTGGCACATTTATTTTACTTATGACTCCCTAGTAAATTGGTACTAGAGATACTCAAGGCATGTAAATTAAATTCTACTAGTGGGCCTGCAGCACTTGTTGTGCCACCCACTCAAGTAGCCTTTTTAAACATGTCTCATATCTGCCATTGCAGCATGTATGTTCAGTTTTCAATTGCTGTTTCAACTTGGCAAAATTAACCTTTTGCCTTGCTTAAAACCATCCTTTTTAATACATATAAGTCACCCCTAGGGTACGCCCTAAACAACCCATAGGGCAAGGTGCATTGTAGATAAAAAGTTGGACATGTACTTTTAAGTTTTACATGTCCTTGTAGTGAAAAACTCTCAAATTCATTTGTCACTATTGCAAAGCCTACCGCTCCCATAGGATAATATTGGATTACCTTATAGCATTTAATGTGGGATAACTTATGGCTGGAAGCAGGTAGGTATGTCAAGTTTGCTGTCTGAGGAATTGTTATTTAAAATCATCTTTAATGGTAAAGTTGGATTTTAAGTCACAATTCTGAAAATGCCACTTGTAGAAAGTTGTAAATTTCGTGCCTCAAATGAGAGAGGTTACCTAATGCCTTTAGTCTGTTCCTGAGTCACATGACTAGGTGTAGTTGGCAGTTGGTCTTTGTGTATTCCTCTCAGACAGTAAGAGGGTCAGGTTGCTGGCAGTATGAGCCACCCTGACTTGATGGGGGCGAAGATCTGTCACCTGGCTCACTTGCACTTCAGAGACCCTGCCTCAGCTCATACACAAAGGGCTTCACACTAGTGTATTATGCATGCAGACAGACTGTGACCAGGACAGGAAGTCAGAAAATTTCAAAAACATCTGTCGGGGGAAAACTCAAGACATTTCTTTCACTTCAAAGTTGGTACTAGGTCTGAGCAGAATTTTTAATTCTGCTGATGTGAAATAGGACAAAATTTGGCAGTTCTGCATTACCCTTGTAACGCGAAATCACTGCTAAATTAAAATTCCTCAAGGGAAATTAAAATTATGCAATTGTTTCTAAAGTTCAGAAACCACTGCATACCACTCAGTGCCCTTACATACTCTGCAGTGATTAAAACTTTTAATCACACCAGAGTATGTAAGGGCGCCAAGTGGTATGCACTGATTTCGAAACTTTAGAAACCACTGCATATACCACTCAGCGCCCTTACTAACTCTGCAGTGATAAACAATTTTAATCACTGCAGAGTATGTAAGGGGCAGTCGTTGAGAGATATACAGTTGTTTCTATAGTTCAGAAACCACGGCATACTACTTGGCACACTTACATACTCTGCAGTGATTAAAGTTTTAATCACTGCAGAAAATGGTAGGGCACTAAATGATATGCCATGGATCTTACATTTTAGAAATGACTGCATACACCACACCACTTAGCACCTTTACATACTCTGCAATGATAAAAATGTTTAATCACTGCAGAGTCTGCAAAAGCAGAGAGTGGTATTTGGACACGTTATTTTCTCAGGCAAAATGCATCCTTGCTTCCATGTTTGGCCAACAAGGTGCATTTTACATTAAGAAAATAGCACCAAATGCCCACTCATGGAATTCAATGGAATCTGACAGAATTTAATGTAACTCCGCATGATTCCACAGAATTGAACTCTGTGAATTCCACCCAGAAAAAAAGGGGATGCTCAGACCTACTCTAAAGTACACTCCTTGACCTGTGAATACTTCAAAAGAAGGACTGCCCTGCTTCCAGAGAACAACACTGTTGCTCAAGGCCTGCCCTGCTGTCTGAGAAGAAAGACTGGACCTGCTCCCTTCATCCCAGGCTGAGTGACTCAAAGGGTAAGCTGACTGACCTCCTGTTCTGAGCTACAGAGACACAACGCTAGAGACCTCCATGCAACTGCCCAGCTGGCCTGCTTTACTGGATTTGTATGGACCTGCCTGAGCCCTGCTGAGATCTGCTGAAGTGAGTTCTTGATCCACAAGCGGTGCCTCTCCAGCTCTTGGGCACTTGGCTTGCATCGGAGAGAGCTTTTCCTGTACTACCAGACCCTTGGCTTGCATCAAAGAGAGCTTCTTCCAGCCTACCTGAAGGTTCCTCTAAATCTGGCGTGAAGCGACACAAAGCTGCACAAAGCCTTGCCGGAGAGCTGCAAGCTTCATTGGAACCAGTGTGAAGTAACGCAGAGCCTAACTGCATGCTGCAAGCTTCATTGAAACCAATGCCGACTGACAAGAAACCTTGCAAGACCTCACCGCACAGCTGCCAGCATCAGCAGGAATAATTCAGACTGATGCAAAGCCCTGCAAAGAATCACCTCACAGCTGCCGGCTTAATCGGAACCGAAGCATAGCAATGCAAAGCCTCGCTGTACAGCTCCATTGGGACCGACGCCAGATGAAGCCAAGCCTCGCAAAGCACTGCCACACAGACTGTGAACTAAGGACATAAGGTACAATCCTCGGTCGGCCAAACTTGGGCCTGTGCCCCACCTGCACTCTTTCAAGGTCAGCCTGAACTTGTGACTTTGTCCCGGTCCAGCGTGACCAGATACACCTTGGAGCTACTTATATCTAAACCTTTAAAATTCAATATCTCCAGTTCTACTGATTGGGATTTTGTTGCTTTTCAAATAATTTATTAAAATCCACTCTATTTTTCTAAATTGGTGTGGGATTTTTCTTGTATTGTGTTTTCACTTTGTTGATATTGTATGCTGCATAAATACTTTACACATTGCCTCTAAGTTAAGCCCGACTGCTTTTGTTGCAAGCTGCCAGAGGGTTAAGCACAGGTTAATTTAGTGACTGTTTGTGGTTCCTCCTGACAAGGATTGTAGCTGTTGTTTGAAAAGGGCTCACACCCCCTCGACCAAGGACCCAATTTATTACAGACAGTATAATTGTTGCATCTTTTAAAAACAAGCCTATGTTCCCACACATCTTTACTTTACAATAAAAATTAGCTAAAATGTACATGTCATCATGACAGCAAATTAAGACATATGCAAGTGATTAGTGAATACCTCTGTGGCTTGGAAAGTCTTAGGCATTCATATTGAACACATCCCTAAACAAAAAAAACAGTTTTCAGCAATTAAAATGTCCATGTGTTAGCAATGTAAATACATTAACGCACACACACTTGTTCTCAACTACAAGCTGTACATCATGCCACATATGCAGGCTAACAAAAGGCCTAGTTGATTTCCATCACTAAAACCTACTGGGAATATATTCTATTCTATTTTAGGCATTTATAGAGTACATGGCTATCCAGAAGGCCTCCCAAAGCTCAAACAACAGACCAGATCTATCCACTAATTTTTATACAAACAGCCAGGATTTCAACATCTTCCTGAACACTGATTCATTTTCTATCTACAAATCTGATATAAAAACATGTCAACGTAACCTGCTATGAAATGTGATGGCTATCCCATACAATTAATGTCAAACCTTGTAAAACACTGGTCCAGAACCCACTCTCTTGCTGTACTTCTTAATGTACTTTTTGAAGAATTGATGACAAAATATAAAGTTGTTTATATCAAGACCTACAAATGGGTCACATCATGAGGGTTCTAGTCACCCTTGAAATGTTTAGATTTCCAGAGAGTGAACAGGATAAGAGGCATTGCCCATTTTTAAACCATTGGGGATAGGCAAGTATGTAAATACATAGAAAGGAGTACCACCACTAGATTAGGGATATTTTTACATCCAGATGGACCTGTGAATTCCTAGCCTGCTTCTGGCTTGGGGATTTTTGTCTATTCTTCAAACCATGTTAAGCATAATTTTGAAAACCTCAAGTTTCCAGAGATTTTCCTGAGAATAAACTAAATTTCCTAATTTCTTCAATTTGGAATGCTGAATAATAAAGACTCAACCCATCACCATTTGGATGTAAACCACAATTCAGGAAAAGAGTGCTTTTCAGTACACTAGAGCAACAATACAAAGATGTAAAATTCAATATTTGTTGTGGCACCAATCTGATAATATAATCCTTCTGGCTCTGTGCCTCCAGGGTCGTTCTTTTCTCATTTTGTAGTCATAGTAGAAGATGGGAGAAAGAATAGAGGATATTGTTGTCCTACTGAAATATTCTATTTAGAATCGCGCTACTGGCAGTTTTTTGTCTCTACCTTTTCCTTGGTTGGTAATGCTTTTTGACTATCTAGGTGCTGATAGAGCTGGGATCTTCATCTGGACAAGAGGACTGGTTGGTTGAAACTGCCATGTTCTCTATTTGATTGTCAGTGTCATTTCCTGTTTCTCCAAATATAGTTTAGGGTAGAGAGCAAAGTGGGCTTCAGTGTTAATGTTTTCTTGTTTGAATGGCCTCCTAATTGGTAAGGAAAGCAGAATTACCAGAACTTTGCATGATTTGAAATGAATGACTGAATACCCGTCTCTGTGTTTGGATCGTGTGTAGTGTGCACCTGGTGGTAGAATGTTACTCAAACAGGTAGCCAATGATTTTCCATTGTGTGATTACCTCACAGATTTAAAAATAGAAGCATGAAAAAAATACTTAGTACAAGGTATTGTTACCTGTCATACTGTGTGAGCTGGAAGAATCCCAAGTAATATAATTGCATTGACAGCAAATGACAAATCATGTGCTCCACAATTATTTTGAAGTTAAGATCAAAGGAACAACCTCAAAAATGTGGGTGATGCATGTTTGTACAGTGGTGTATCAAGATGGGAATATATTTTAATTCCCTTAATTTAAAAACGTTTGTAGGCAAACTCTTCACATCCCAAGTATCTGTTTCCCACATGGCAATATATCTGTTGGCTGACGAATTTCTTAGGACCACAAATGTGAAAGTACCATAAAATATCAGTGACAGTCTGGAACTGAATGTGTTGGATCAAATAATGTAACAAATATGCACTGTCGGTACATATGTCACACTAAAATTACAAATGGCAGGTATACACCAGCCAGTATAACATTCAAAGTCAAATAATATCTATTCATAATAAGGCATATTGACATTCTTCATCAATGTAATAGATGATTACATACATGTCACAAGTTGCCTACATTTGCAACATCACACATATTCAAAGTACTCGTCACACAATGATTAAATAGGCTAATACAGAAGTCATACACTAGGAACAAACCTGAGGCACATAGCGATGAAGGGAAGGTATCACAGTGTAATTACCACAAACAATTCTACATACTTATGTTCAAGAAATGGTGTAAGAATCAAGGGCTATGAGTACTGACTCATAAACAGTGAAATTTCACAACATGCATTTTTTGACAAACACTTGAGTGTACAGGTCTGTTCGACCAAGTCAGTCTTTCAAACATAATTAGGTCTTATACAGAACAGGGCCCCATTTCTATTCATATGTGTCAGTCTAAGTTCATCCAGACAATTTACCATGGCAACATGACCTGAAGGATGATTATTCCAAAGTGAAATATTTACGTCATATCTCAAACAATGGAAACTTTGAATAAGTAACTAGACATGCAAATTCATATCTAACTATGTAAGGCTGTGGCAACCATGTAGGCAACCAAGCATATCATAGTTGAAAATATGTCATTTGTGAGTGTCAAATTTACTGGAATTTCAGGAAAAACTTAAAGACCTGGCTGTTTCCTCGCCAAGTACTTGTAGGCTCACTGCTGTACAAACAGAATCTCTCAAGCACTGGGAAGCCTTCGGGCAGCCATGCGCTTTACAAATCCTAAACATAAACTGTCACTATTCCAACCCATAGATCTCAATATACCTGCAAGAGAGTCTTATCTATAGTTGGATACATTGTACACACATAGTTCCAAATTTATATTTAGCTGATACAAATAGACAAACGTGTTATTCTTGCCAATCCTCTGTCTAAACACTTTAACCCTCATGTTGATGTGTTGTAACCCTTACCTGCTGTACAATATTTGCTAATAATCCAAACTTTAACAACAACCATGTGTAAAGCAATGTTCAGCAATAACTAAGATATATCAGTGTCAACATAAATGAAACTTGTTTGATTATGCCTGCATACGAATGATACATAGGTAGTTATGTTGAAGTCACAAAAAATACAATTATTGACTTGTGATGTTGTCTATTTTCAGGTCACCAGGGATATGGTTTGCAGCCGTGGCTGATGATCCCTTTCCCAAATCCCTAGATGGATGGACAGAAGAAATTCAATGCCACCCTGTCCAAAACCTGCAATGAGGTGGAGCGTATGTTTGAGGTACTAAAGTCCCGCTTCAGGTGCCTGGACAAATCAGGTGCAAAAACAACAATTGATGGACAGAATGCAGAACAATGTCATACATTCACCCCAGTACAGAGATCTGGGCCATGCTATTCCAGTTTGAACTTAGCCATATGCAAATCAGTCTTGACCCAGTGCCTCATGGGAACAGTCCAGCCCGAACTGCCAAGCCAGGTCCTCCCTGGACTGGAAACAAGCATCCTAGGATCGGTTTCAGGGTTTCACCCATCTTCAGCCAGGATAGCTTGATTCCAGTTTCCAGTGGCATGGAGAGCACGGGACCCACGTCTGGGCAAACCCGTCCCACTCGCGGTAACAAATGCAAAAACAACAATTGTTGGACAGAATGCAGAACAATGTCATACATCCACCCCAGTACAGAGATCTGGGCCTAAATCCATCATTTTTTGCTCACCATGCCATTCCAGTTTGAACCCAGCCATTTGCAAATCAATCTTGACCCTGTGCCTCATGGGAACAGTCCTGCCCGAACTGCCAAGCCAGGTCCTCCCTGGACTGGAAACAAGCATCCTAGGTTTAACCCCTCTTCAGCCAGGATAGCTTGATTCCTCCCTGGACTGGAAACAAGCATCCTAGGTTTAACCCCTCTTCAGCCAGGATAGCTTGATTCCAGTGGCATGGAGAGCACGAGACCCATGTCTGGGCATACCCGTCCCACTTGGGGTGACAAATGCAAAAACAACAATTGATGGACAGAATGCAGAACAATGTCATACATTCACCCCAGTACAGAGATCTGGGCCTAAGTCCATCGTTTTTTTGCTCACCATGCCATTCCAGTTTGAACCCAGTCATATGCAAATCAGTATTGACCCTGTACCTCATGGGAGCAGTCCAGCCCGAACTGCCAAGCCAGGTTCTCCCTGGACTGCAAACAAGCATCCTAGGACCGGTTTCGGGGTTAAACCCCTCTTCAGCCAGGATAGCTTTATTCCAGTGGCATGGAGAGCACGGGACCCACGTCTGGGCATACCCATCCCACTCGGGGTGACAAATGCAAAAACAACAATTGATGGACAGAATGCAGAACAATGTCATACATTCACCCCAGTACAGAGATCTGGGCCTAAATGCATCGTTTTTTTGCTCACCATGCCTTTCAAGTTTGAACCCAGCCATATGAAAATCAGTCTTGACCTTGTGCCTCATGGGAACAGTCCAGCCCGAACTGCTAAGCCAGGTCCTCCCTGGACTGCAAACAAGCATCCTAGGACCGGTTTCGGGGTTTCACCCCTCTTCAGCCAGGATAGCTCGATTCCAGTGGCATGGAGAGCACGGGACCCATGTCTGGGCATACCCGTCCCACTCGGGGTGACAACTGCAAAAACAATTGATGGATAGAATGCAGAACCAATGTCATACATTCACCCCAGTACAGAGATCTGGGTCTAAATCCATCGTTTATTTGCTCACCATGCCATTCCAGTTTGAACCCAGCCATCTGCAAATCAGTCTTGACTCTGTGCCTCATGGAAACAGTCCAGTCCGAACTGCAAAGCCAGGTCCTCCCTGGACTGGGAACAAGCATCCTAGGACCGTTTTCGGGGTTTCACCCCTCTTCAGCCAAGATAGCTTGATTCCAGTGGCATGGAGAGCACAGGACCCACGTCTGGGCATACCCGCCCACTCGGAGTGACAAATGCAAAAACAAAAATTGATCGACAGAATGCCGAACAATGTCATACATTCACCACAGTACAGAGATCTGTGCTTAAATCCATTGTTTTTTGCTTACCATGCCATTCCAGTTTAAACCCAGCCATATGCAAATCAGTCTTGATCCTGTGCCTCATGGAAACAGTCCAGCCCGAACTACCAAGCCAGGTCCTCCCTGGACTGGAAATAAGCATCCTAGGACCGGTTTTGGGGTTTCACCCCTCTTCAGCCAGGGTGGCTTGATTCCAGTGGGATGGAGAGCAGGAGACCCACGTCTGGGCATACCCGTCCCACTTGGGGTGACAAATGCAAAAACAATTGATGGACAGAATGCAGAACAATGTCATACATTCACCCAAGTACAGAGATCTGGGCCTAAGTCCATCGTTTTTTTGCTCACCATGCCATTCCAGTTTGAACCCAGCCATATGCAAATCAGTATTGACCCTGTACCTCATGGGAACAGTCCAGCCCGAACTGCCAAGCCAGGTCCTCCCTGGACTGCAAACAAGCATCCTAGGACCGGTTTCGGGGTTTCACCCCTCTTCAGCCAGGATAGCTTTATTCCAGTGGCATGGAGAGCACGGGACCCACGTCTGGGCATACCCATCCCACTCGGGGTGACAAATGCAAAAACAACAATTGATGGACAGAATGCAGAACAATGTCATACATTCACCCCAGTACAGAGATCTGGGCCTAAATGCATCGTTTTTTTGCTCACCATGCCTTTCAAGTTTGAACTCAGCCATATGAAAATCGGTCTTGACCTTGTGCCTCATGGGAACAGTCCAGCCCGAACTGCTAAGCCAGGTCCTCCCTGGACTGCAAACAAGCATCCTAGGACCGGTTTCGGGGTTTCACCCCTCTTCAGCCAGGATAGCTCGATTCCAGTGGCATGGAGAGCACGGGACCCATGTCTGGGCATACCCGTCCCACTCGGGGTGACAACTGCAAAAACAATTGATGGATAGAATGCAGAACCAATGTCATACATTCACCCCAGTACAGAGATCTGGGTCTAAATCCATCGTTTATTTGCTCACCATGCCATTCCAGTTTGAACCCAGCCATCTGCAAATCAGTCTTGACCCTGTGCCTCATGGAAACAGTCCAGTCCGAACTGCCAAGCCAGGTCCTCCCTGGACTGGGAACAAGCATCCTAGGACCGTTTTCGGGGTTTCACCCCTCTTCAGCCAAGATAGCTTGATTCCAGTGGCATGGAGAGCACAGGACCCACGTCTGGGCATACCCGCCCACTCGGAGTGACAAATGCAAAAACAAAAATTGATCGACAGAATGCCGAACAATGTCATACATTCACCACAGTACAGAGATCTGTGCTTAAATCCATTGTTTTTTGCTTACCATGCCATTCCAGTTTAAACCCAGCCATATGCAAATCAGTCTTGATCCTGTGCCTCATGGAAACAGTCCAGCCCGAACTACCAAGCCAGGTCCTCCCTGGACTGAAAATAAGCATCCTAGGACCGGTTTTGGGGTTTCACCCCTCTTCAGCCAGGGTGGCTTGATTCCAGTGGGATGGAGAGCAGGAGACCCACGTCTGGGCATACCCGTCCCACTCAGGGAGACAAATGCAAAAACAACAATTGTCATGAAAAAGAGATGGCAGGATTGCCCCATATCTAAATGGATATGGGGCATTCCTGTCCTCCGTCTCTTAAGCAGTGCAGTGCCTTACAGCAAGCTGTCTTCTGCTGCACCTAAGTGTGTTAAATGTGCCACTCAGTGAATGATGGATCACATAACTCTCAATACGACAGTCCCTAAGGCAATATTTTAATTGATATGTGTGTCACATATGAACTAGCATGCAGAGTGGCAGCACTTTGCTGGAATAAATATTGCAGCAGATACCATCACAGCTCAGGGGAGATGCCTGTCATGGCCAAAGGCCTAGTCTCAGGTGTAGATGTTAATATGACATTTGTAAACATTGTCTTTATGGGTATTCACAAAACAGTACACATGTAGCACCTTTCCAAGGCTGATGTTCTCAAGTCTATTTTTGCCCACACTTAATACGAAACACATTTACCATGCTTTTGTGAGCAACGCAAGGAGGCTCAAAGGCCCATTCCAAAATATACCAAACTGCTAAAGAAGCAATGTGTAGCATTTAGCTCAAAAGTAAGACAAGTGAGAGGTTTCCTTACAATCACATCACTTTAGGAATACAGAGATGTGTAATGTGTGAAGCATGTATGTCAGAATGCAAGCACAAATGGTTGTGGACATACGGAAATATTTGAAATATGGTATAATTTTGGATTTGGTTTGGAAATTTCCCATGCATGGTAAAAGGTGTGTACCCCTGCCCCGAGGGCCCAACTGTATTGTTGTCTGGAGCACTAATGCTGATTTATTCCCATGGGAGAACAAGGAATATGCATGTGTGTCATGACATAGGCTTGTGTCATGGATTTTGGTCTTGTTGGACCAGGAGACCCACCCGAAGACCCACCCGAAGACCCACCCTCATAGTTGTGATAAGCTACTGCCTTTGCCAAGAGTCGGGGTGGCAGCATACCGTGTAGTGATTTAGTAGTTTGCATATAGCCATCAAGGAGTCTGTCTTCTAGGGGTGAGGCCTCTGGAGGGGACTCCCAGTTCAGTATCTGTGACATCAGAGCGTGCCTCACTTACAGGTATCGAAAATATTCTGTGTCTGCCATATCATATTCCTGTTGTAAGGTGGCAAATGATACAACGCCTCCCCACCTCCATAAGTCGTCAACCCTTGAGATCCCAATTATATCCCATTTATCAAATCTCTTTGTCTTTCTCAAGGTGCACAGCTGCTCCAAATCTCACAGGGGAGAGATCTATAAATGCCCCCACTAACTTTGCCAAGCCAAAAAACTAGGTAGGAGACCACCAGTAGAGCTGATTAAAATCTATAAATCAAAGTGTGTCTCCACTTCGATCTATGGGCCGGGGGTTTGGGGTTTCGCTAATGTGCTCCAAATTCAATGGGCGGAAAACTCCTTTTAAAGATACATTCTATCCGTCCCGAATAGTACCTCATCCTTTATCTGTCACACAGAGTTGGGTCTTCCTTTTATTTCTGATTTAATAAAGTTAGAGCCTGTTCTTTTATGGCACAGGCTCTGGACTAGAGTAGAAACAAAGCTAAATCGAGATATTCTTACAGATACCTTGAAGCTGGAAGGGGTCCTAAAGATTCCATGGGTGAGATATGTCAGGAATTTCTTACAAGATCTAGGTCACATAGAATATTTTACTAATCCAAGAACTATTGATATAACGAGGAAGGAATTAAAAAAAGAGGCTCTTCGGTTATTGGATCAGCTGATTTTAACTACTTTTAATATTCAACCCTATTTAACTTTTGTACCAGGTGTTTTTGACAGATTTTTGCTGACTAGATTCAGGCTGGGGGTTTTATAGACTTGTCACCCTTCCTAAAATGAATGACTGGGCCCAAGATCTTGATATGTGTCCTTGTGATAATCATTCTGCACAGTCTACAATACATGTTATTCTTTGCTGTAAATTTTATTCTGATACGCGGAAAGTCTGCTTACTACCGATTTTGAAATCGCTGGGACTTCGACAATGTCGACCGGCTCTCCTCGTACTACAACTTTTGGATAATGAGCATAGTGTCTTTAAGACTGTAACCTTTTTAAAACGAGTTTTGAGTCAAAGGAAATGTTTATTTATTTTTTGTTTTATCTGTAACTTGAAATATGATCAATTTTACAACGGTCAAAAATGTTAATTTTATTTATAGATAATATTTTTTCTTTTAATTGTTTGGTATATTCTCTATGAAATAATTGTTGTGTTATTTTGCGTGCTTTAATGATTGTTCGATATGGCAATCGAATAAAGCTTTCCTTGACTTGACACAGGGGAGTGGCCTGAGATTCTTTTTGCCCCCAACCCATATTTCTAGTGGCTGCATGGCACACTTGTACTGAGTGCCTGGTGGGTCCAGTCAGATGAAATTTTGTGGGTTTGGAGTAAAGAGCCATATTATAGTTTTCACCTGGTAGAAGCCATTTGTCCATTCTGTAGCCCGGGTCATCCCAATGTCGATGCGTGCAGTGCTTGATGGCAGTCAAGTGGGTAGCCCAATAGTATTTTTGATGTCAGGAAGCCCAATTCCCCCTTCGTACCATCCCCTCACCAATTTTGGAAGTGATATATGGGGATGTTCATCCCAGAGCAGTTCTCTCTACACGCTCTCCACCTCTTTAAAGTATCTCGCTGGAACCGGGTTTGGGAAGATTTGGAGAGGATAAAGGAAGCGCGTTAACGCCATCATTTTAAATAGCGCGGCTCTTCCCAGTAACGATATTGGAAGAGTCTTCCAGTTTCCTACATCTCGTTTCAGTCGTTGTAGCAGGGGCAGTAGGTTACGCTCATAGCTAGCCCTGGGGTCTGCTGTTATATTCATCCCCAGGTATTGAAATCTTTCTTTCGCATCCTGTACTGGGCAATCTTTGGGCAGGGGAGGAAGCCCTCCGCTGAGGACATAGATCAAGGATTTACTCCAATTGAGTGTATATCCCGAATATTTGCCAAAATTTGTAAATATGTTAAGGACTCTATGTAGCGATGCCATGCCATGTCGCCAACATAAAGGGAACTGCGGTCTTCCCAGTTTTCAGCCCATTTCAGGCCCCGAATAAGGGGGTCTCTAAGGATCCAAGCCGCCAGGGGACAGCGGGCATCCTTGTCTAGTCCCTCGACTGAGGGAGAAGACCGCTGATTTTTTATTGTTGACGACCACTTGTGCTTGAGGTTCCAAATATAACAGTTTTATCCATTTAATAAAGTTTGGTCCGAATCCGATCTTCCCCAATACAGCAAAGAGGTAAGGCCATTCAGTAGTGTCAAGGGCCATTGTGGCATCCAAGGATACCACAACTGCATCCTCGCTTGTAGATTCCTGACATCCTAACACCCCCCTAAGCCTCCTCAAGTTAAGTGCTGTATTTCTATGAAACATAAAGACTGATTGGTCTGGGTGTTCTAATTTGTTGACTACCCGAATGAGACGCATGGCCAGTAGTTTGGCCAATATTTTGGGCTCAGCATTCAGTAACGAGATTGGTCTGTATGAGGAATACGCGTTTCTGGGCTTACCTACCTTGTCTATAGTGACCAATGTGGCCACCCTCTGGTCTTGAGGGAATATACCCAAGTCACGACTTTCTTCAAACATGACTCTTAGATATGGTGCAATTGTGTCTGGTTTCAGCTTATACAGTTCAATTGGCAGACCATTAGGGCCCATTGCCTTTCCAGATTGAAGACTTCTTATGACTTGGGCAACCTCATCATTGATTATAGCACTGTCTAGCAGCTCCATATCTTCAGTCGATAATGCTGGGAGTGTTATGTCTAGAGCAGGGCTTTAGAATCTTCTTCTTGGAGGGAGGTATGTATTTGATAGATAGTGTGGTAGTAATTGGCAAATTCATTAGCTATCTTCTGTGGATCTACTAACAATGCCCCAGACTCTGTCATTAGTTCGGTGACCAGACGGTTTGCAGGCTCTTTTCTGTCTAACCAAAATAGTTTTCCAGCCTTGTCACCTAATTCATACAATCTGCCTGTCTTGTCCCTACTCAGTCTTTTGGCCAAGTCAGTGGCTATAGTTTGATATTCCTCTCTCTTAAGTTTTAGTGTGTGGAGTCTTTCCTATTCCCTTGGTCCCGCTGCTTCCTCCTCTATTTGGAGAATCTCTTCTTCTAGTCTGACTAACTCTTTAGGCCTTTCTTTGCTCACCCTGGCAATCAGGGAAATTGCCTTCCCCCTTATGACTGTTTTGAAGGCCTCCCAAAGTGTTTGTGTCGACTTCACCGAACCTTCGCTCTACCAGGAAATAATGTTCAATAACTGTAGAAAGTTTTTTCTTCACTACTGGATTTCGGCGGTACCAAAGGTTAATCAGTGATATTGCGCCCGCCCGCTTTTTGCCCAGTGCTACCCTGGCCCATAGCGGTGAGTGGTCTGAAATACCCCGGTCTAGGTTTTGGATCTCCTGTTTATTCCCTAATCGAGCCGCCGGAGTAAGAAGGTAATCTAATCAAGATAGGCTGTTATGTGCCCCTGAATGGAAAGTGTGCTGAACATACCCGGGGTGATACACCCTCCATGCGTCCACCAGTCCCATTGCGTCTAGAAAATCAGGAAGCCATCTTTGTGTGGGGCCTATATGATGGGGGGATACCAGTCAAAAGTCCCAGACACAACAGAATTAAAGTATCCACCCACCACTAGGCATCCCTCTGGAAATGCCAGCATATTATTACCTAAATCTCTGAATGTGTGTCCCTGCAGTCCAGGTGGGACATATATTGTTACTGTTGTGAATGGCATTCCCTCTCAGTGTCCCGATATGGCTGCATATCTACCCATCGCGTCTGTCCAAGTGTGATTGGTTGACATTGGAAAGGAGCTCTTAATCATGATACCCACCCTCCTGGAACCCGTAGTGAAACCTGAGTGAACAACCAGACAATATCCCCATTAGTTCAAAGCCTTACATGTATTGCCAATGAGGTGCATTTCTTGGAGCAGCACTGCGTCGGGGGCGCATCTCTTAATATACTGTAGTATGATACTATGCTTTAGTTTGTCCCTCAGACCGTTAACATTCCAAGACAGGAGCTTAAACCTTTTGTCCCACAGCATTCCCATCTTTGCGTTCATGCCTAACTGATACCCTCCCATTTCCGGCGCCACTCGTCAATAAAACATAAAACAACACAATGCCTGCTCCCCTGCACTCTGGGCTTTGAACTGCTCATGACCTCATTCATGCAGAGTGCCTGTCGCCCTAAACCTTAGACTAAAAGTAGAATATAATGGGGGGAGATTCCACCACCCCGACCTCTACCAATCATAAATACATTACAGAAGGTCCAGCATGGTAGTTAGAATGGTTAATAAGACACTTAGCGCGGTCATCGAGGGCACTGTCCATCGGTATAGCATTGTCGCTACTCGGGCTCTAGACCACATCAATGTTGAGTTACGCCTGCCCAGCAAGTGGTGTATAGGTCACCTAGACTGCATTGATCGTCCCGTTTGACCTGGCTCTCTTCCCTTTTGGGTATTGTGTTCTCTTGCTGGTCGCCATCCCTCCAACCAATCCGCTGCTGTTTCTGGGTTATCAAAGAGCCAGGCCATACCTTCGGCCTCGACTCGGAGCCTTGTGGGGAACAATATTGCATAGTTGAGGCCTCTTTCCCTGAGCTGTTTCTTAATCTCGAGAAAGGATCTCCCCTGCCTCAGTACATTTAACATAAAGTCTGGAAAGAAAGCGAGCTCACAGTTTTCATACTTAAGGGGAGGGGCCACTTGGGCAGCATGCAGTATATTGTCCCTATCCCTAAAGTTCAGGAGCTTAGCCAGCATTGGATGGGGAGCCGCT
This sequence comes from Triturus cristatus, assembly GCF_964204655.1. Taxonomy (NCBI): domain Eukaryota; kingdom Metazoa; phylum Chordata; class Amphibia; order Caudata; family Salamandridae; genus Triturus; species Triturus cristatus. The sequence goes on from NC_140584.1 coordinate 554,867,699, forward strand.
CCTGGTTTCGGTCTTCCTCCGGGGTCTCTGTGAGCCATTTCAACGACAAAGAATTTGGAAAGTCCCTTAGGTTGCAGGTGCTTGACTATTAGATCTTCCACAAAGAGGTCTGCTGCGGGGTGCTCTGCTCTTTTGGGTATTCCGATTATTCGTATGTTATTCCTCCGAATACGTCCTTCATAATCGCCCAATTTATCCTCTGCCAACTTCCAAAAGGCCTGCAAGTCCTTGATGTACTGTTGCAACTGTTTTGAGTCCCCCATAAGGTCTGTGGTAACCGTTTCCATTTGTCTGACTTTCTCTGCCATTTTTTGTAGGTCTGCCCTAATCAGCGTGACCTCCCTCGTAATGGAGTCCATTCTTTGCTCTAGTGAAGTGTGCACACACAAGATGGCGTCCATGATGTCCTGCAGGGTTGGGTCCTGGTCTTCGTGCTCTAGTCTCGTTGCCGTATTGCCTTTGGTGGTGTGTTCAGGGTCGGCTGGTCTGGGCATTGTGAATTAATCTAGCTTTGTCTGATGCGAGCCCTTAAGGCCCTTGGCGCCGAACATCCCGACCCTCACCGAGCACTGCGCCCAGTACTGGCCTCTCGTCGCTTTGTTTTTCCCTGTCATCTAATTTATATTCCATTTCTTTGATTCACTTGAGTGCCAGGTATTAATGAAGATGCTTTTCCTGTAAGGCTATGTATTCCAGGAGCGTTTTCTGAGGGTCTGTTTTTCTCCCCTCACTGTCTGTATGTTGTCCAATATGTGGATCCGGAGTATTCAGTTGTTTGCGCATGATTCTTTCTCTGTGGTGCTTCTAGGCAGGCCGTACTATGATGATCTTGGGCAATTGGTGACCAGCCCGCCAATCGCCACCAGGTCCGAGTTATCCCCAACTATCCAGGGTATCTAGCACTTGAAGGTCATCCCCAGGCACGCAAAAAATGTAGAAATCATAACGCATCTTTTTAACTGTGCCTGTCTATTATATAACACACGCTCACACGGGTCAGCGGACCACGAAGTTGTGGTGGCGACCAGGGAATTTCACGCGGCACAGGTCTTCTCTCCGTATCTCTCCACCTTGTCCCCGGCCGGTTCTTTGAGCCGTTTCTATGTCGTTCGCTTCTCTATTGTGGCATAGATGATGGGTGCACCCAAACAATCTCCATGCGGCGGCCCGATTGGTCCCCGGGCGTGTGGATCAGTGGTCGAACAGTCAATGCTGTGTTCCGCACCCCTCCGGCTCACCTCATTAGCCTCTCAACTCTCGGCAGGCCCAGGATCTCTTCAGTGCACTCTCAATCCAGCCGCCACAAGGTCTCAAGCCATGCTCTACCGGTCCCGCTTCGTGGCTGCAGTCGCTCGTGTCCCGCTGGGTCTCTTTGGTAATTGGCCGCAGCCTCCGGTCTCGCGTTTTCAGGGAGATGACCTTGCGGCGTCACTGCTCTCGGCCTTCTAATTACGCAAGTCCCTGGCTCCCGATCTCTGATACACCGCAACACGCAGCTTCTAATATTTGCCAGCCACGGGTTCCTTCGGTACCGTTTTTGACTCGCCAGTACCGATGATGCCTCTGATGATTCCGCTGTATTTTAGGATGGATCTGTGCAGTGGATCACGGGGTATGATCAGGGTGTTCCGGAGCTGATCTAACCAGTATCCATTCCGTGTAGTGGTGAAGCCACGCCCCTGTAGTGATTAGTATTAGGGAACATGACCATAGAAACCCTGGGTCACTGGGGTAAGGCCTGCTGGCTCACTCACCTCTTCCAAAGTTCTGCTGCTGTGTGTTTCACTCATCCCTGCGCAACATCAGGTTGATCTGGAAGTCTGTGCTTGAGAAAAGCATATGCAGAATGCATGTGCCCGTGCAAGACATAGACTACACAAAGGTTGACATGTGGAACAATGTGCACATGGTTAATGTGTGTGACCTTGTAGTATGTGTTCAAAGTGACACATTTCCAGTACAGTACCAAGGGACAGAAGTACTGAATAGTGTGGGAAGACTGGGTTTGTGTGCTGCATGTCTGTATGCTGGTAGTAGCATAATACATGTGGATAACAGTACTGGTCACAGAATGTGCTGTGATTGTACATTGACTGCAGAAGGGCCTGCACCACTACATTATATTGAGGGCCTTGGGTCCCTTTGTGGGAAAGGTCATGGCTGCCTGAGGGAAAACATGAGGAGCAGAGGAATCCCACCAGACCGAGTTTGATAGTCCAACAAATCTGCAAGCTCGGGTGACAAAAAAATGAAGAATGGGAGAGCCAGTCTGTCTCTGTGCTTCCCTAAGTGTGTGTTGAATCAGCAATACATCACAAGGAAGAGGCCTTGACACATCTCAGGAATAGAGAGATTAGGCTGAATAGGGTACCTAAAAGAGTTGGGTTGAGGGGCCAGCATTACCTTTAAATGCACATATGACTACTTCTGGCATTCAGGCGTGTACTGTCGTAACTCATATGAATCTTGATGTGAGAGCAATCAGATTCGTTGTCCTGCCTTGCCCTGCTGCCTGCTGTTCCCCTGGCTGGAGGAAAATGCCTGCACATGCATCCCTTGAACCCAGAGTGACTCTAAGGCCAATTTGGCTGGCTCCTTGTTATGAAGTCTTGGGGACATAAAAGAATCCAAACCACCCTGCTCTAGACTCTGCCATCTGCCAATCTACCCTGCCAAGTGGTGCCACTCCAGTCCTGGACTCATGGAAGTAGGCCTCAGGTGCTTGCTCCAGCAGAAGCCACACATCTACTGTAGATCCAGCGCATTGCATCTGTTGCACGGGTCGGAACAAGCGTATCGCCTCTGTTGCGTGGGTCAGAACCTGTGCATTGTCCCTATTGTGGCGGTCAGAACTGATGCATCGCTGCCATTGCATGGCCCTTAGAATTGCTGAATAAGTGCAACTGCACGATGTATATTTACATAGCAATGCATCATAAGAATCGATGCAAACATCGAGAAAGTGAGGGTTACACCCAGGAAATGATGCAATGGGTGTGGCTGGCTACATAACAGAAGTGTAAAAGTTACTTTCACTTTCCATTAGTGTATGTTGGTTGGTGCTTATGGTTGCTGGAGTGCAGAGAGAGTTTGGAGGAGATTTCAGCTCTTGGTGGTGTAGTCTTGTCTGTCCCTGTTACTTATAGATTTGGTACTTTTTGTGTCTTAGTGTTGTATTTTGTAATTGTATTTGTCTTTGTATTGTTGGGTGTTCGTTCAGTTTGAGGTACCAGTTTTTAGGCATGATTAGGGGTTTAATGGGTGTGTTTTTTTCTTTAAGGTTGTTAGCAGGGATAGGGCCATGACTGGGAAGGGTTGATGGAAGAACTATCATGAGAAAGAGGTCTGTGCATTGATGTGACTGGTCATGGACTACCCACCACAGATGGTGGGTGCCAGGGGAAGGGTAAGCCAAGCTTACCCCCCAAAGGATCACAAGGACAGATGGGAGAGGGTGCAGTGGTACATGGCCATGGTGTTTAACCAACACCGGCCTGTTTCCCAGCGGAAGTATCATTGGACAGATGCTATATTCTGTGAAGCGGATGTGGTATAGATGCTGGGCTTGGAGGTCCTTTAGGTGTATTTACGTACCATCAGCATGTAATAATATTGATATATTAGTTATGCTTAATTTTAACCACAAATCATAGTTGCAATGTGTGGATGCATTGTGACACACAAGGCAAGAGAGAGCGACAAGAAGTGATGTAACAAATGGTCACACAAAGCATGACACTTGGCATAAATGCTATGTTGCATTACATATAGCAAGCAGTTATGGGTTCAAGTAATGTCGAGCAGCCTTTATCCCAATTGAGGGCCACTATTTACCAATAACCTGCACTGATGAATGTTTTGGCATGTCGATGTGGATAATGTATTGCTGTTTGGCTCAATCAGGTTACACTAACACAGCACACTATGGTAGACAAAATGCCCCTAAGACTAGATTCACATTACATATCACAATCCACAGTGCACATGGTATAACGTATGTATCTGTAGCAAGGCTAGTATGTATGTACCACGTGTCACATTTATAATTAATACACCTAGCACAGCACAGCAAGTCACCTTGCTGTGCTGAGCCAAAGTGAAAGGGCAGGAATGCATAGTCTTTAACCTTCCCGGTGCATTCCTGTCCTTTCCTAGTGCACAAACACTTTTGTCTGCCTATTCCCAATGGTTGCACCCGTGTTTCATGGTGCAATGGGGTCTGTGATGATGCTGGGTAGTGGTTCTTACAACATTACATGGCTGAAGCATGATTCTGGCATTTGATATGAGATATCTCTGCCCTTTCACCTCCAGCAAGGTCAGCGCTGCAAGATGCCTAGCTGCATTACATGTTCTGACAATGTATACATATGTGTGTAAGGGTGTTGACGTGCCATTACACTGGCATGCCATAGTGCTTATTTTTTTATTTGAACTGTGTGTATTTGCACTATATTAAAATGCACATTTAAAATTAATGACTTGCAGGTGGACATTGACTTTCACCCGGAAGAAGTTGACAGCTTCCAGGATCGTATGCAGCAAGTGAGTGTAATGAGTACATCATTTTAGCTCTGTGACGTGTGTGTGTGATCCATGATAGTTGTGACAGTGTGATGTGTATGGGGGTATTCATTCATTCAGTGTGCCAACACCACAGCATGAGTCCACAGATTCATTCTGAATTAACATGGAGGCATGTTCATGTGAACGCAATCCACTGCTGATGATGTCACATATTACATCATTCATGACATGGTCAGTGACATCACTGATGACATCATCCAGTAGATGTAATATGTGACGTCATCAGCAGTGGATTGCGGGCACGCGAGTTATAGTTAGTAGAACTGACTATAATGGAGGAATTTCAAAGGTTTTGTACGAGTGAAATGTCCAGCTAACTATAACACCCCTGAAACCTATGGTTTTTTTCAGTGAATATGTATATATATATATATCTATATATCATCTTTTAAAAATGATTAGCTTACTAAAAATCATTTGCACACCAACCATTCCAAATCTTAGTCCCACTATTGGAAGTAGTGTACGTTTTTAATGTGTTTTATTTTTTCAATAAAAAAAATTAATTTAGCAGAAAACACGAATTTCCGTGTCAGAACATTTTTACAAAATGAAGAGCATCAAGTGCACATATATTAACTCTTTGACTGCCCACTGACATATGTATACATCATATAAAGCAGTTATCAGTGCACACTTATTATACATATGAACATCAGGGGAACGTATGTTAGAAGATGTACCTCTGGCAAGTTTGCTCAAGCTCCAACTAAATTGACTTCTACCTTTGAGATCCCCTAGTAAAAGGTCAGTTTTTTACTTTTTTATTTTTATTTTTAAGTTATAAATCTATAACAAACCATTTGTAAATGTAACAAACTGAAGAAGAAAAACAAAACAATATCTTCACTGAAATATATGCTGGATAAAGTGAAATCTCGGGGTAAGTTTATTTGAAATAGCCTATGTACATGTGCAAATTAATTCTTCTCCATAATTTGCCTTTCACGCTCTTCGGTCTGGCAGCTGATGTTTTGCCATCACAACTCAACTGTAATAATTTACCAGAGTAGAATAGGTATGTCATTTTATTATTACATGCGACTTGGAATGTGGCAACTAGACGGTAATAACACAATTAGAGACAGTTTTTTTCATAAAGGATTTCATGCTTCCATGGATAATTAAATTACTACTATTTAATGTGCTCATGGCTTGCATATTTTGCAAAGATTTGAGAATTTGCAACATGATGGTTAATATTATAGCAGAGTATATAATGAAGGTTCTGATTATAATGCCTTTAAAGTGGATGCTAGTAACACCTGTCATTTACATTTCTAAGAAAGATCTAATGATGCTAAGTTATGTACAGTGCCATAAAAAGGCCACTGATGCAGGCCCCTGTAAAGTAAGGACATAAAATGGCTAGCTCTCAATACTGAATGGCTTGAGACATATAGGAACATAGAATGTGCAAGACATGTCAAATAGGTTTATATAGTGTCAAACAATCAAATATATGGCAAGTGACATTATGGAAAGGGATCGATATTTACATACTGGTGTAATTCATGTAGCGTCCTCCCCAGCCCAGGAGCATCCAAATGAAACACGGCACACAGGAAGCTCTGTAACAGACATCCTTATTCTTCTGCATGCAGTCAGACACTGCACACATTGTGTCATCACTTTAATAACACACCCTACGCCTCCCAGCAGCTTGTGTTATTCCAATTTAAAGTCCGCCCAGAACTGCCAGGGTCCTAAGCGCTCATGATCTTAAAGACTAGATCTCCCCCTTTGTTAAATAAAAAGTACAAACCACATTAACATCATATCGTCAAGGTTGGCGAATAAGATTTTGGAGTTGGAGCTTAGAGTCGAAGGACTTTAGAGGAGTATTGGTATAGGTGCTCCAGGACACGCCTGGCGGGGGGGCAGAAGGGGGGATGGTAGGGAGAATAAGGGGCGACCTCTTGATAGGAAATGAACACAGAGGCATTGCATGTCACAAGCATCATTGCATTACAACCTGACAGCCGAGGAAGTTGAAAGCTAGTCAGCATGGATATAAAGACTGGTCATATACTGTATCAGCATGTGTAATTAAGGGTGTGACCCCCATTTAGATGGAGGGAACAGTGGAATGATGGCGGACTTCGATAAATAGGTTAGATGAGGTATGGGTATGTTTATATGTTGCATGGCATTTATTATTGTATGCTTTCATGAACAAAAGCTCAATAAAGTTTGTTTAAGAAAATATATATATATCCTCAAGGTGCTCGCACTGGTCTGCCAGATCCCTGGTCGTATGAGGTAGTTGAGAAGTACATTGATCATTCACCTATGACATAGACTCCGATGTTTGATCTAGATGCTCAGTGGAGTGGCCTCGCTCACACACCTAGGAGCAGAGGATCACCGAGCCAAATGTCTCAAGTGTGTTGAGTCCCGTGAGATGGACTTTCTGTGATGCCGTATGGTCACCATGTGTCTTTTGTCTTTACAACTCTCAGAGGGTCAATTTTCTGCTTCTGTTTCTGTTTGACCAATACCCAGCCCCCTTTACTGAAGACAGTTTTCTGGGCGCGTCGGCATTGATCAGCATATGTTTTCATCTTGCATTTTCGAGAAGTGTATGGGGCACAGACCTTATTGGAGTTTATTGATCTGTCCGATGTCCATTGTGGTAGCTTAGTTCCGATGGCTCTCCCAAATAGCAAGGAGGTAGGACTCTCACCAGTGGTGGAGTGTGGAATTGATCAATAGGCACAAAGGGCTTTGGACATGGCTTGTTTTAGATCGATTCTCCCCACTGATGCCGCGGAATCACTCTCTTGAATACCCATGAATCGTTCAACAACACCATTGACCTGAGGCCATAAAGGCATACTCCTTTGATGCTTGACATTGAGTCTAACAAGAAACTCCTTGACTTCTTTGATATTAAAAGATAGGCCATTGTGAGGAACTTCGATTTTCGATCCAGATCGTATCGACCCGCCATTTTGTGCTCCGCCACCATTTTGTGTTGCCCTCACTCAGGCAGCACGACGATCGAAGTCTTTTTCTGCTTTTCCTGCAATAGTGTGTCGAAATAACCTTGTGCCTCTGTTTACAAAAGCTGGTGTTAGAGACTGGCCGAGTACACTAATCCCTGTCTGGTTTTCCTAATCCCTGTCTCAACTATCTGTTGGTTCACACTATTCTCTTCTGATTTTATCTTATCGTCTGGCCTTCGCTGTCCTCTGCTCGTATTCTCTTGTTTCACAGCTATCCTCCAAAACACACAAACGTATCTCATCACCTGCAAGACAGCTACAAGTCAGTTAATAAATTAGCTTGTGGGGAGGGGTAACAAACACAGTTAGAGGAGAGGCTTCTTCGAGTTACTCGATACTTTATTTTCAAACCTTTCCTATTGGTTCTGTTCTGTTTTCCAACTTTTCTTATTGGCTCCTTTTATATGTTTTAGGTGTGTTCTTAGTTAATGTATATGTCACCTATATACTATATAGGATTGTGCGCCACGGAGTGAAGTGGCAGTCTCCTGAGAACATACCGTGTGTACTTCTAGGACAACTGTACTAGCTGCAGCTAATAAATCTGATCTTTTACGCCGACAGAGTGTCCCCGTGTCTCTGTGTAGCTAAGCAGGAGAACCCAGGAGATTAAGGCGTACCCTGCGCCGCCAGGTCCAAAAGGTTCTGGTTCTTCAATTGTCAGTTTAGAGTGCAGCACGGGTCCCCCACAATGCAAAGATGTCATCAAGCCTCTCTCTGACTTTGTCATGGGTTGTCGATGATAAGTCTTGCACCAAAGGAAAATGTGAGGATTCATCAATAACTACAATGAGATAATGTCCATTTTCTAGGGGACTGAAGTAATCAACAGCCACTCTCTCCCTCGTATGCGCAGGAAGATCAGACATGGTCAATGAATGCTGTGTCACTTTGGGAGATAATCAGCTACACAAATGGCGCACTTTCAGTTCTTCTCAACTCGTTAATGCGAGCGAGGGGACCATACTCGATCTCTTAGTGCTGCTTTGGTAGCTGCAATGCCATGATGTCCTTCATTGGCCAGCTCAATGACTTGCTGGTGCAGGCTCCCAGGGATGATGATTCTTGAGCCTCTGAATACGATACCCTCTCGGGTGATGGATAGTTCATCCTGTACATTTTAGAATTTTTGATCATCGTCAGCAAAGGATTGAATGCTTTTCTTCCAAGCTTAAGTTAAAATGTGGTCTTTTTGGATAATCATGTTGTTATCTTTATTGGCAGCAGCAATAATCTATTCAATGGATAGGGCTGCTGGCGTGCTGGACCTCACAATGAAGCTGACATACTCTTCAGCCGTTGTGAATGTCGAACTGTGGTGATGTAGCAGCACTCGTGAAAAGTAATCAGCAGGTTTTTGATCTTTCCCCACCTTATGCACAATTTTATAGTCATACTCTTGCAGTCCCAACCCTCATCTCTCAACAGGAGGGGACATTTTATTTTGGATTTCCAAAGACTGTGAGCAACGCCTGGTGGTCCGTGATAATGGTGAAACATTTTCCATATGCAAACAGATGAAAATGTTCACAGGCCCACAAGGCAACGAGATTCTCTTTTTCCGGCTGAGATTAGGCACATTCAGTTTCAGACAAGCTTTGAGTTGCATAGGCCACAATGTGTCTCTGAGCAATTGGATGACCATTGTGTTGAGCAAAAATGACCCCTAGCCCCACCAATCTTGCACCTACTGTGATCTCAGCATGTAGTTTTGGGTCTATTTCAGTTGCATTCTCAATCACATGTTCTATTCTTTTGAAACTTTGATCAAATCTAGGAGACCACTCAAATGGGATATTTTGCTTTGTTAATTCTCTCAATGGGGCACTCACTGTTGCAAAGTCACATATATTCCTTGAGCAGTAACTGCCAATGCCTAAGAAGGATGGCAGCATGGTTATATCTTGTGGGGGACAAGTAGATGACAGCGCTTTCCCCTTATCTGTGTCAGGAGCCATTTCCCCATCAGAGAATATGTGCCCAAAGAATTTATATTTGGTCTTGTGAACCTCACACTTTGTTGCATTCAGATTGAGGCCTCCATCAGCAAGCAACTGTCAGAGCCTTGTCATGCTCCTATCATGTTGTCCCAAATACCAGTATGTCACCACTGTAATTAAAAGCATGTGTATTGATTGAATTACCCGGCGTATAACATCCTAAATATTTCTGTAGCCGAAGATACTCTTTTGTATCTGAACAAACCAACATGAGTCGAAAAAGCAGTAATTCACCTACAGTTCTCTTCCCGGACCAGTTGATGATATCCCTTGTTCAAGTCAAGGCGAGAGAAGACTTTGACTCCATTTGATTGCATGATCATGTCCGTTATATGGGGACAAGATGACTTTCTCTCTCAATTGCTTTGTTGGCCTGACGCATATCAACACAAATGTGCACTGCACCTCCATTGACCTTTTTTGGCACCACCACTAAGGGCAAAACCCATGGCGTAGGACCGGTGGAGCATTCAATGATGTCATGCTTCAACAGCATTTGTAGTTCTTTCTGCATTGCTTTTTGCAAGTGAAAAGGAACTCTGGTGTGCCATTGAGCAACGGGGTGAATGTCCTCATTAATATGAATTTGCACTTTAATTTTATTGAGTTTTTCTAAACCATAAAACAACGACAAGAACTGAGTTACATTTTCAGACTGAGTACGAAGGTTGTAATTGAGAGATATTAGTGTCAGCAGCAGTGGAAAAACTGAGCACTGGATGAGGTTCCTTGAAGGACATGGATCGGCACTTGCACTGATGTAATTTTGTGTTTCATGGTTGCTGTGAATTACCCTTGGCTTTGTAGTGGTTCAGAAGCAGCCTAAGTGTATACCTTTGTGCCTGACTTAGATTTAGATGGCACTTCCTCTTCTGGGAGAGGTTTTCTGGTATCTGAAGAGTATCATATTAATTAATTTTAAACTACTCATCCTGCATCACATAACAAACAGTACTGCCCCCCTCTAATTTTAATCCTTCACATGGTGAAGCATGGGAAGACAGTATCACATAAAGTAATCTGTCCTTGCTGGGGTGGGGAGATTGAAATAAAAAATGCAAAGCAGGTCCTTTTCTTAATTCATCAATTATATCTATGTATCCCTCAAAGTTCTTTTTTAAAAAAATTTTTTTTATTGATTGCATATCCAGAAAAAAATTATATACAAATACAAACATAAGCTTAGACCAAGACAATAACATTTTACAAAAGAAGAACATATAGTAATACATACAATAATACATACATTGTGTACAGGGGCATAGCTAATTCGTCCTCACTTCTCTGCTCCATTTGGCGACGAGCGCCCAGATCTTCATGCCCCTAGCTCTTGCCAATCTACCTCTGCAGGCATATATAGACATCTCTTGTTTATATATCCCGAGGAGCCTAGCAAGCCACATATAAAAAGTTGGTGGATCCTGATCTTTCCATCTTGTGGCCAAAAGTAACCTATAGACCGCCGCCCCGAGGAACATACCATATTTTTGTTCAGTATTGAGGCACAGGGTGCTATCGTGACCCAGGATCAACAGGGTCGGAGTTAAAGCTGGTCTGAAGCCAAGCAGTAATTCCCAAAAGCCCAAAAGGCCATCTTTGAGTAAAGCCAGTTTGTCACAACCATAAAACATATGGACCAGGGTGGCCGGACCGGACCCACATCTAGGACATTTATCATCGGGCCTCATCCCCCATTGATGTAGTTTAGCAGGGGTAAAGTATAAGTTGAATACCGTTTTATAGATTTGGGCTTTTAAATTTGATGTTAAGAAAATTCCAGCTGTTAGAGACAGGGTCATATAAATATCCACATCGGGGTTACTAAGGTTAGTTGCCCAAGCTGCTTCGGTTTTTTCTAAATCGTCCGGGCTTTTATCAATAAGTATTTTATAGTAATCCCTGATTCTACTCGTTTCCCTGATTGCTGTTTCTGTTTCTGTTTCTAAGAGCGGAACCTCCTCCATCTTTATCTTTATCTTTGGCTTCCGTGTGATAAGGATATGTTTGACCTGTAGGAATTTAAAGTATTGATTGTCAAGGATGCCAAAGACCTGCTGTATTCTAGGGAATTGAGCCTCTTGGACCCCCCCACAGAAATCGCCTATTGTACAGATCCCTTGTTTTTCCCACCTTTTCCCCAAATCGTCATTTGCAAGGTGGGGCAACAGTGAGGAGTGCCATAGAGGGGTATATCTAGAAAATCTTGGAATACCCATAACCTTAGAAACCTGCTCCCAGACTTTCCATGAGCCATAAATTACTTTAAATCACACCTTTTTAAAATAGCTGGGTTCAAGTTGTCTCAGTAACACCCCAGAGGCTTCTCTCCCGAGCGAAAGTTTGTAAATTGTAGGTATATTTAAGCCCTGTGTTATTTCCTTATTGCTGTTAGACCATAGGAGAGTGGTAATCTGGAATAGAAATGCTGCCCAATAGTACTTCATAATATTTGGGCCTGCGAGACCTCCCCTTTCCTGGGGTAATGTTAGGTATTTGAGGCTTCTTCTGATCTTCCCGTATTGCCAGATAAACCTAGAGAAAGTTGTTTCCAACATCTTCAATAGGTTATCGTCAACTGCCAGAGGTATAGAACGAAACAGATACAGTATTTTCGGCAGTATAGTCATTTTTAAATAATTACCCCTCCCGATGATAGAGAGGTGCAGCCCATTTACCCTCCTTAAGTCCATCTCAATATTTTTGATCAGCGGTATGAAATTGATTTTACTAATTTCATCGACCTTGGCACTTATTCGCACACCGAGGTAGACTGCTGAGTTTGCTCTCCTGGGATCGACAAACTCAAGATTGTCTGTGCATACTACTATTGTTTTCCCAGAATTTAGAGCATAGCCAGAAAAGCGGCCAAAGGCCTCGGCAATTTCCCCAATTGCCGTGATTGACTCAGCAGGATTGGGAGTGAGGACTGCGATGTCATCGGCGTACGCCAACATTTTTTTCTCAAATCCGCTCGTACTTATTGGTGCAATATGTCTAGACTGCACCAATTTCTCAACTAATGGGTTGATATAGAGGGTAAATGAAATTGGGGAACATGGGCAGCCCTGTCTAGTCCCTCTTGAGATTTCAATATTGCCTGATATTCCCCCCATCAGTTGGAGTCTAGCTGTTGGCAGATGGTACATTGCCTTAATAGCCTTTACTAGGTGTGGGCCAAGACCGTTCTGCTCTAGTATCAACCATAAAAACTCCCATGACACCCGATCAAAGGCTTTTTCCGCATCGAGGAGGATCATGGCCATCTGGCCTCCCATCCCAGACATGATGTCGAAAAGAGAAACAACTCTGCGAATGTGATCCGTTGTTCCTTTTCCGGGAATAAAACCATGTTGCCATGGGGAGGCCAGATGTCCTATGACCCGGCCTAGCCTAATGGCCAAGATTTTTGAATAAATTTTGATGTCTGAATTTATCAGAGAGATCGGCCGATAGGACGATGGATTATCGAGCGGTTTCCCTTTCTTAGGAAAAATTACTATAGTAGTCTCCTTCCAAGACTCAGGGGGGGGTTCCACTATATTGTACCCCCTTGAACAAGTCTAAGAGCAAAGGTGTGATGGATAGCCCCAAAATTTTATAAACCTCAAGGGGGATACTATCAGGGCCAGCCGCCTTTCCTGATGCCAGCAATGACAAAGCGAGTTGGACTTCTTCGGCTGTGATATCCGACTCGAGCACCTCACGCGCGGGATCGGCCATCCTTTCACCTAGAGTATTACCTGGAAACAGCCCTGCCATGCCTTGGGTGACCTCTTCTCGAGTTTTATTGATGTCCTCTTGATAGAGAGCCTGGTAATATTTTTGGAACTCCCTGATTATATCTTCCTGGTCAGTATAAGCTTGACCCTCAATTTTAATCGATGTTATGGCGCTTGATGCTACCTTCTGCCTAGTGCGTAGCGCTAGCCTCCGGCCCACTTGTTCTCCGGTTTCATAGACAATATTACGATGTGACTGATATTCCTCGGCGAGTTTCTGATTTCACCAATTAGTAGCCTCTGCTTTTAATGCAATAATTCGATACTGAGTTTGGACTCCCTCCCGTCCTAATGCTATCTGCGAGGTATGTTCTTCTTCAGCACTAGCTAGGTCTTGCATCACTTGTTGCTTTTTTGATTCCTGGAGTTTTCTAGCCGTGGCAACAAAGGAGATCGTCTCGCCGCGGAGGGCAGCCTTAAAGGTGTCCCACACCACCCCCCTACTAGCACTGAACCTATTTATATCGAAGAATTCCTGAGCCCACTTTTTCATATGTGTAATATACTCGTTGTTCACCAGAAGTTTCCGATCGAAAGTCCACCTACTCCGTGGTTTTTCAAAGCTAGCAATTTCAAACTCTAAAATCAAGGGATTATGGTCTGAGATTATTTTAGGGAGTTTCCTTATCCTGGCTAGAGGGGCATGATCCCTAGTACAGAAGAAGTAATCAATCCTGACATATTTCTGATGTGGACAGGAGAAGTATGTGTACCCAGGGTTATCAGGGGATTTAGAGGTCCATATGTCTTCTAAGCCATGACTAATTTTTAAGGATTTAAATGCCCTATAGACTCTGGGCTTCCGACCCATGTAGACCCCTGGTCCATGATCGAGAGAAATATTCAAATCCCCACAGAAAATCAAGGGGATAGGCCAGGTAGCAAGCTCGACTTCCAACTCCTCAAAAATCTGAGGATCGTCTTGGTTAGAGCCATAGACTGCACACAGCGTGCCACCCATAGCTAATTCAATAATTGCCCATCTACCCTGTGTGTCCACTAGTTTCCGTTTTGCCATTCCCAGTATGGATTTTGCAAGGATAGCCACCCCCCTTATATTTGATGTCTGGGTGGTGCATGCCAGTAGATTATAGCCTGTTGTTCTTAATACTTCTCTTTTCCCCCATGGAATATGCGTCTCCTGAAGACAAATTATATCGGTAGGGTTCATTCTGATAAATTCTGCATACCTTGCCCTCTTAGCTCGATCGTTTAACCCAGCAATATTCCAAGAACATATAGTTAACTTCCCCATCTTAGATTAGATCCATAAACCGAAAGACCTCCGCAAAGTCTTCTCAACCTCATTCCATTATTATTATTAAAAATTTGCATTAACATCCCCGTTGGCATCCCCATACGCCTGTGATTTGTCCCTCTTATTTGACCCAGCGATTTATAGTGATTTCTGGATATGCTTTTTCCCCTCCCCACTTTTCCCCCCCACCTTCACCTCCTCCCCCCACCCCCCCTCTTTATTTCCTCCCCCTCTTCTCCCCCCCCGCTCCCACCGTAAGGGCAAACAGACTCAATCCTGAGTCTGAGCAGGATGGTTGTGCTGCACAAGTGAGTGCTGAGAGCTTCATTGCTAATAACAGTAAGCTGGCGCTGCTTCAAACAAACTTCCCCACTTTTCATCCCTCACCAAAGTGTACCCATAGCAATTCAGTGGCACAGACTGAAACTATAGTTATGCATTATGTTTTATTTTCCCCCACCCCCCTCATTGCTTTTTTCCCCAACAGTTTTAACTAGGTAGTCCATCCAGATACTCTCTAGCCTTTATTTCCGACACAAAGGTTTTTATTTGGCCTTCAAAAATTACTTTAAGACGAGCTGGATTATTCAAGAAGGCCTGAGCCTTTTTGTCCTGGAATGGTTTGATAAGCTGCCGTAAACGCCACCGCCTTTCGACAGTGGAGTGACAAAAGTCCGGACGGACGAAATAAGAGATCTCATTGTGGATTCTTTTAGAATCAGGCCGTGCTTTATCAAAAACCGCCTGGCGTAACAGAAAATTACCGAAATAAACGAGGATAGCCTGGGGTAGGGCCCCTGTTTTCACGGGCAGTTTCTGGGCAAAAGGGACCCGATGCGCGCGCTGGATCTTGAGAGCCCAATACCAGCCAGTAAGCTCAGGTAGAGAGTCTCGCAATAAGCCAACCACAAAAGAACGTATATTTGCTCCCTCAGCCCCCTCCGGAACCCCAAGAATCCTGAGGTTGGATCTCCGTTGGAAATTTTCAAACTCCTCCAGTTTCCATCTAACATCCACTAACTGTGCCTCGTGAGATCGAACCATTGCAAGGGTTGAGGCAGCATCAGATTCCGCGATGACAATCCTGGACTCAAGATCAGTTAGATGTTCCCTAAATGAATTGCAGGTTTTCGTAAGTTTACGCATAGCTCCCTGCATTTTACGTGTGGCCAGCTGTGCCTTGCGACTATCTTGGCGAGTTTCCTCACGGTGCAAGGAGATAGCCTGGAAAATAGACTCTAATTTTGGAAGAGTTGGAGGAGTTGAGTCAGATAAAACAAGGGCCGGTGGTGAACTGAGCTTAGGGTCTGACAGTTGGTTCGTTGGGGTATAGTCCCAGGCGAGCTCTTCACCACCGCTCTTCATTTTCCTTCTCTCGATAGTATTACATTTGGGACCAGCTGCACCTTCCTCCTCACTATAGCTTAGGTCTGAATCGTCTGCTGACTCCTCAGACCACTCGTCGCCATTGGAGACAGAGAACATTTTTTCACTGGGTTCCTTATCGGGCTCTGTTAGATTCTCGGAGTCGATATTGCTCCTACTGCCGTCTGCCTCGATTCCAAGAGTGTGCTTAATGGTAGCTGGACCAAGATTATCATTAAGGAGTTTTTCCTGTACCTGGGGGCATAAATTGTGGCAATTATCAATATGGGCCCTGGAGCCCCCACTGACCGTATCCATTGTTGCCATATTGCCTGCATTGCCCCTACTCTCTGGGTAGGTCACTGCTAGAGCCGGCGTTAATTTCAGCCCCTCCTTTAAACTAAGAGTCAAGGTTTGAGATATAGAATCGGCTGGCCTACCTTCAGTGCTGACTAGACCATTTGCCTGATTTCCGTCTCCATGAAGTGTGCTTGGCAGTGGGTCTGGGCTTAGCTCAGAGCGAGCCGCTGCCCTAGGCTTCCTTTCATGACCCAAATCAGCTCTCCCGCTAGGACCTCGCATCAACTCAACAACCGAGGGGCCAGCCGGGCGGCCTCTTTGCGAAGAACCGCCTCTTCCTCTCTTCTCCGGATCCGGACCCGCCAGCGTCCCGCGTCAACCACCCTGCCGTGGAGTAAGAACACTGGGCTGCAGCGCACCCGGAGCCTCTGCAGCAGCCTCTCCCACCACGATCCCGTGGGTCTGCTTGGAAACCTTGGACCTGGCCCCTGAAGCGGCTTTCGGACCCATCTCCTTCGTCCGGGAGTCCGCAGGCGCCCCCTCGGCAGCCGACAGCGTCTGTAGAGACAGGACCTCTCGCGGAACCACAGACCTGGCAGCGGTGATCCCGGCAAAATATCGCAGAATGGAGAGGCCGATCGCTTCTCCCAGAAGCCGAAGGTAGTGGCTGCCAACCTTTTGAAGGTAAGATACTTCTGGGGTGCACCCTGCAGCATTCATGATGACAGCCGTGAGTTTTTCCCCCTTTTAAGGCAGCGTTTCAAATGTCCAAAGCCATCCGCCCTCAGCACTCTGTGCACCTATGGTCTCAATCGACCGCCATCCGTATCCCTCAAAGTTCCAGTGCAATGGTTTTCAAAACCCCAGTAACAATATATGTTGTACTGTTTGGGTACTCCCTTTCCCCTTGCAACATATATTTCTAGTCAGCTAATTGCAATCTGGAGTCATTTTATGGCTCTTAATGGCTCTTCTATTAAGTAGCTACCTGCGCTGGTCTTAATTTAGCACCTACCCTGGTCACTTTGAGCAAAGCTAGACACAATTGCTGCAATCAGCTACTAGAGAAGAGCTGTGTGACTCATTCATCACCAGAGAGAAAGTCTCTGTGGCCCCTTCTTACAGTGAACAGGGTTTCAGAGACAACCCAATACAGAGACGGGTTTCATGAGGCTGACTATTGACCCTCACATAGATCACCAAGGATACATTTAACAAAAGGGTATTTAAATCTTGAGAGGTGTATGCTCTATAACTAACTGCAGGTTGCCTAATACATGAGGTGCCAGCATTTGTTTTGCTCATTGATAGGGAAGACACCTCGTTAGCATAAAGATGCCATCATGCTAATGAGGACTGACTCACCCATCCGCACCAGAAGATAGAATATGGCTTTGAATTGTGACAATTCATGTTAAAATTAGGTTTTGCTAGTGCACACTTCTTCGGTTTATTCCTGGGCAGTAGTTCCCTTGCATCGTGAAGTCCCATCTATTTCCATGCAGGAGCTACCAGCCCTTAATTTAGTACAGTCATTCATGAACAATATGCACATTGGCAGTCTCTGAAGTGCATTCCAACATAGACTGTAGATGATTTGTGATAATAGAAGACATGCTTCTGTGAGGACTCTTATGGGGTGCAGCCATATGTTTAGAGACCTGCAGGCATAAACTAAAGCTCAGGAAGGTCCTTTATGAACAGACTTCTAGATTCTCATCTCCATTGAGGTGCATTCATTGGAATCCTGGTATCTTTGGCCATGTGAAACTACAAAATATGGCAGCAGCATCGAAAATGTCCTCAGATGTGCAAATAACACCCTGGTGATAGCTGCATTTATATGTAACTTTCCCGCAAAGTCTTTCAGAAGTAGAATGAACTGCCCATTACTTTAAGACATCAGGTTGTAATACCTTGCTGAAAAGTTCTATGTCATCACAGACCAACTTCTTTATGGGGTACCGGAACCCAAAAGCAACTGATGAATGCAAGTATGAAAAAGTTACATGTATTGTTTTATGTTGTATGTGAGTCATAAGAAAAAGCAACTTAGAAAAAGGTTTTCTGAATGATTAATTTAAACCTGTTTCCTCATAATTTCCAAGATCAAAAGTACTTAGCATTTTTTCAAAACCGATTGTGGCCTATGTCGTTCCAGGAAATACGCATCCACAACAAATGTTCTATGTAAATAACTTCCATTAAGGTTTATTTTTACACATTTGTTGAACATGGTTACTCTGAAACTTTGGCTTGAATGCTGATCCCTGAATCAACATTAAAACCTCAGGTTTAATTCCTGTCATGGGGAAACCTATTGCCAGACCCAAGATTTACAGAGTGACGACCTAAAAGGTATAACCAAGGATTTTCCGTAATTATCATATACTCAACATTGGACCTGCAGAGCAACTTTTAGGAGCATTGTAATGCAATGTAAGCTGACTATTTCCCTCATTCATCCCTTCCCCGTCACACTGCTGAACACTGCGACCCAAGACACAATCGGTACATCTCTCTGGTCACTCACACACCACACCAAACAACTCCTGCATGAACGTCATCCTTTTAGCCATGACCACCCTCCATTTTTGGACTGATGCTGGTGGTTACTGACTCTTAAAGTGCCCAGGGCTCTACTCACCAGACCGAGGGCCAGTGCTCTATCCCCTAAAGGTATATACTGATTGGTATAATTCCCTTTGGTAAGGTCAGCTAGCTTTCTACATCATTACAATTTGTAAATCAATTGTTACATTAAACCCAACAACTTGCCAATGTTGAATTTAATATAAATATAACAGTAATGTATTTTTAGAACTAACTTTCCTGAAGTTGCCTAAAGCAGCTCTGTGGCAGCCTTTTCCCATTGGTAAGCCTTTGCCAGCCTAAGCTGCTCCCTGTGAAGGGGTGAAGAGATCTGCGACTGCAACAATACAGCCATTTGGTGGGAGGAGATCTCCTTCCTGGAAAAGCCAGAGAGAGAAAGGGGGCTGGGTAGATATGCTCGACTTCAAAGGCCGGGGCTTCTAAAGAAAACAGACCTCTAGCCAGATGGGAGCCCCCCTAAATATATTATGAGAGGGGCTGGAAGAGGAAAATAGTCAGTTGTTCGCCACACCTCAGGGTTGGGCTACATAGATACACACACCGAGGAGAGATTTGCTCCATTTTGATTTTTGGGAGAATGTTATATTCCGGGCTAAAAGTCTGCCACGTTTCACAGGAAGTGGTCATTCTAGAGCAGAGGTTTTCAAACTGTGTTGCTCTTAGCCCCCCTAGGCAAAATGTTTTGGAGTTAGGCCTCCTCCAAAACTATATGGAATGTGTTTGGGGATTGTGAGGTAGAGGGTTTATCGCAGGGGGCGGGATCATGAGATCATTTATGTGTGCTTTTCTGCAGCCCGTAATCCACACTAAAGGTGGCACTTATAAAAAAAGCAACAGAATCAAACAAGAATGGAACTGACCAAAAACACTACTCTCCATAATTGGAGTGCTGTAGGCCCCAATGCACTCCATCTGCTGCACTAATGATGGCTGCAGCCCTGAGATGTAGACTATTTCCCCTTCTTTCACTCTTTCCTCCCCATGTCTGACCATCACTTCAATCTGGAAACAAGTCTGGTCGCTTTCTGAAATAAAATGAACTACTGCATCTGTGCCCGATTTTTGCGCCAAGGGCACCAAGTGCCCTATTGCTAGCAAGGAAAATCAGCCCCCATAGCCGCTTTTTATAGTAAACAAAAATTCACTTTTAGCCCCTCCTCCCCTCCCTGTTGCTTAGGCGCTATTCCGTGAACACAGTGGCATAGCTGGGGGGGGGCGGTCCGCCCCAGGCGGCACTATTTTGGGGGCGGACAAAGGCATTCAGATAAGGCTCGGCTTGCTTTCATGGACGTTCGGGGACGGGCAGAGAAGGAATAGGACTTGGGCAATGTCCTCTTCTTTTTTGTGCTGGCAGCTGTCCCCCCCTCTCTTTCTGTCTTACTCCTCACTTACTGAAAACCGTAACTTGAAGAATCGGTTGACAACCTCTTTCCTTCTTTCATTTAGTTGCTTCCCTGTGAAATGGATCCAAAAAAGAAAAACACTCTTGCGGGAAATGCCCTTTTTCTGACATTTTTCTATTCCAAAGTGCAGCAGGATGGAGAGAAATAAAAGGTTTTAAATATGAAAAATAAATACATAACTAAATAAAGCAAGAGAGAGTGGTTGTAAAGTGACCAGATTGGTTTTATTCACATCCAAACACATCAGCCTCACTTTACAGAGTTTGCAGTGAAGCGCTACTTTTGTTTTCTCGTCTTTCTTTGAACAGCATTGTTGTCCCCAGGAGGGGAAGTGCACCATTCCTGGAGGTACTGCAATACCTGGTTGATGGGTGGATTGGAAAACAAAATGCGCATCATGGCTCTGTTTATGGATGTGGTCTTTTTAAACCATAATGCTTACGTTTATTAAGGATATAAGCAATGGACATTGAAACGGTTCCCTTCAGGGCCCTGTAGTCATGTCCTTAACTTTTCAGGTAAAACCACTCACTGATTTCTGAATAGTGAGTGAGAGATCGTTAAGGTAACCATGTTGTTTCTGCTTACATTTCACATGCTTTACTTAATCTTGCATTCCCTATGAGTGTTTGCTTTTACTTTTTTTTTAGGCAGCATATTACTCTTATCAAGTGCATAATTTGAATTGAGCCACATCCAACTGTTTATATTGGGCACAATTAGGTTGTAGCTGAAGGCAGTGAGAGTTTCTCTCAGTGGGGCAGTATGGTATTCAGTGGGGGAGAGGATGTGGCACTATGGCCAGAGCTGTTGAATTTGGAACTGGGGAACTGGGTTCAGCCTTCATGACCAGCCAACCAGACCACTCTACTGAGGAAGCATATTCCCATGCTAGACCTTACAAGGCCCCACTAGACCTTAGAAGGCTTAATGTCTTAGCACAAGCAGGTGTACCGTAGTGGTATCAATTGTGAGTTAACCTTGAAGGCCTGTCCACCACAATCCATACTGAAGTTCATCTCCAGTCTTGCGGGCAGGCCTACGAAGCAGCACACCTAGAGCAACAGTGATCCAGTCACTGAGACTCTGTCACTGAGGTCACATGAACCTTGAGCAGGTTAGGGCGGTGCAAACTGTGTGACCGCACTGGGTACCTATTTCGGGCGGGTGCATAGTGTTTGCAAGTATATTATGGTTTAAAAAAAACTTGCTGCCTCCTTCCTGGCCTCCAGCAATTTTCAGAAACAATAAAAATGTCATGATAACTTCGGTAATTAATGTTCTTCCGAGAGAGATCAGAGTTTTGTCTAGTGGAAGGGTTGACTCCTGGAAAGGTAGCACAGAGGGTTAATGTGCCTGCTGCAAAGAACATGTACCATGCAGATCACAAAGTGCACTGCTTTAATGGGGGGACCATGATGAATGGTCATTTAATGTCAGCTGTAGATGATGGATCCCTGAACAGTGCCATGTATGTGCATGTTTGCATTGTGCTGAGGGGATTACCAGGTAATTGTTCATGCAGCTCTCTCATGGATGTCACATGAGTCCACAGATAGATCATGCAGTCTGTGTGTTCTCTTTTGTACTGCCAGTTACTGCCAGTCACCAGTGTATTCAACTGTGTAGCCTTGGACCGTGTCATGTATGTGCATGTAACTTGCATGATCGAAGTAGCTATTAGCGGTGATACTACGTGTCTCTCGGTCCTCTTTCAAGTGCTTGCCGTCCTTTTTCCCCCGCAACCCCCCCCCCCCACTCCTCCCAGGGGCGGCAATCTGAGGGATAGCCCCGGATACCACAAGCTCTAGCTACGCCTCTGCGTGAACAACAATTGTGACCTAATGCTAGCAAGGAAAATGCATCCCATGATCTTTTTCACAGTAAGTCTGCCATAACTGGGGTCCTGCACCCACTCACAGAGAATGGGGGGGTGGGATGAGGGGGCTCCTGTGCTGTGAAACAGATAGCAGAGAACTAAAGAAGAAAAATGCCTTTTCATCAAGGTTCCCTCTACCTGAAAGAAACGTATATGTATGCAATGATTGGAGCCAGTGTAGGTTTTAATTAATAGAGTCACTCAGCATCATGGTGACAGATATTTATTCTTTTTGAAAAGTTTATATGTGTTCACTTTTTAGTGGACACATATATCATTTCTCAAAAGGAATAAATATGCACCCTTTTAATGGGCATATATAAAAATATTTACTCTGAATTCTTATCACTAAAATGCATATTTTTAAAGCAGTTGTTTTATCTTAAACAGTATTTTGTAGCAGCCTGTTTTATACAGTGTAATATATAATTTAAAACAATGATATTCACATTGCTTTCTGTCACAGACTAGGACCTCGAAGCACTGTAAACATGTCACTATTCCTCACTGCACCAATCAGACTTCAGTTCTGTGACTCTGTGGTCACACTTGAAGATATCTGCAGTGATCATATTAGCTAACTGAGGTTTCATAAGGTAAAAGAGTAAAGTTCCCTTTGATTAATTTAACTTGCATTTATTTTTCATTTGAGGTGTATGCATGTTTTATATGCAGTTACACGACGGTGAAAAACAAAACAATAAAATGGCAAAAAAAAATGTTTAGCCATGTCTTTTTTATGGACTTTAAGTGCTGAACAGTGGAGTAGCCAGGAAAAAAAATACCCCTCACTTGAACAACACACGGAATGGCTTTTAGAAAGTAAGTGAGCATTCTATGCTTCCTAGGAGGATTCAAAGGGTTCTCCATCCAAAATTTCATTTACAAAATCGCGACATACAGTGCATGTAAAAGTACAATGCTCCAGGAATCTGGCCAACAAGTTGCAAGTTTTCCAGACATTTCATTGACGATTTCTGTATAAAATTAAGTACTGGTTTGCAAATGCATTCTACTACTACTTCCTAAATCAATGCAACCACAATGGAAGGGTTCTCTTCTGTCAGTCACACAACCTGCTGGTCAAGCGTTTTGGAGAGTTTCAATAGAATGTGACCTGCACACAGGGGCTCGTGGCCAGAATGGGAAAGCAGTCACTAGAAAGGATTCAGGTTAGGAACAGCAGACAGCACATTGATGTAGATGAGCGTTGAAGTCCCGTTTTACGCTATCTCGAAGGCTTCCGTGCATTGATAGAACTGTAATGGTCCAGGGTTGTAACGAATAAAGTTACGTAAGGTCAAGAATGGTTACTGTAGGGATGCTACAGTTTAGAATAGAGGTGCATTTATGGAGATAGTTGAGGTTTCGTGGTGTAATAATAACAGGGGTGGTTCTGCAATTCAGGATTCAAGTGTCTGTAGGGTTATTTAGGGTTAAGTGCTGAAATAGCAGGAACACTAGTCACAGACTAGATGAACTGGCAGAGCTGTCTTTGTACCGTGCAAATGTAACAGCAGGGGACGCTGCATATGAAGATGTTTTAAATTGTGACTTAGGTAGCACTTATGTGAGGATTTCTCAGCAGTGCTGTGAGGAGTGTATTCTACAATGATGGCTCCATTTACAGCAGTCTTATGTCCTGACGAGGAACACTGTTGCCTTCCTGATTAGATCAAGCGCTTATGAAATCATGTGTGACATTTGTAGCCAGTTATGGCTTTTTAGCAAACAGTACACTGCAAGCAGGTCCCACTTTAAACGATGCCTGCACACGTTTATAAATGCCAGTATGAAGTTGATGTTTGGATGCAAAGCTAAAACTCGGTACAAGTGTCACACTGGCGTTATACAGCTAAATGTGCTAAATAAATGACATCTTAGTTAGGAAGGATTGGTGTAGGCATCTGTATTTAATGTTTTCCGAAAAGTGCCTTTTTTAACTAGCAGAATGCATCATCGTGCATTAGTCACATGTGGAACATTAATGTGGTCAAGGAAGATGAATGAGCAGAAACTGGAAGGCAATCGGTTGTGCTGTCTTGTTTTCAGGGAAGGGCTAGCAGCAAGGATCTGCTATGGAAAGCCCTTTAAAGCTATCTATAAAACACCCCTGTGTCGGTAGACATCCATTGCAACGCATGCGTTAGGTCGCATGCATTTACGTCGCAAGCGTTACAACGCAAGCGACGTTAGGACGCAGACCATTACGCCACGCACCATTACACCGCATGCGCATTCACCACGCATACGCTTTTAGATCATATGTGGTGTAATGGACGCGAGGCGGGCGGCACGGACAAGCAACGGGGAAGAGGCGGAGGAGCACCGGGTCGACGCGAGGAGAAAAAGGTAAGGGGGCTTAAAGTTTAGGGTTTAGGGCAGTGTCTGGACATTAGGGTTTAGGGCAGTGTCTGGACATTAGGGTTTAGAGCAGTGTTTAGGGTTTAGGGCAGTGGCTGGGGATTGTGATGACAGTGTAGTGTTTAGGGTTGAGGGCAGTGTCTGGAGATTAGTGTTTAGGGTTTAGGGCAGTGGATGGGGATTGTGCTGACAGTGTCGTGTTTAGGGTTTAGGGCAGTGTGTTTAGCGTAGTGTATTAGGGGTTAGGCCTTAGGGTTTAGGGAAGTGTAGGGTACTTTTTTAGGCTTTAGGCGAGTGTGTGTTATGTTGGGGGGTATTTGGGGAAAAATCGCGATGCTAAACCATGCGGGGTGTTTGTGTGGGTTGTAAATGTGTTTTGCATGTCTTTGAATGCGTACGCTAAGTAATGGTTTGCGTGGTGAAAGACTGCGTTGTACGTGTGCATGCGATGTGAAGACCCCGATGTAAAGGGATGCGATGTAAACGTTTGCGATGTCGCATCATACATCCCCTGTGTCAGCTGGCGAGGCCCAGAAAGCATATTTAATTAGCTGCAGCCCGCAGCTCAGTTACTAACAAACTTTAGATGTGATGCCCTGATTACCTCTAGCCACAACAGCAGATGCACCAGCATCAGTGTTGCCCCAGCTCTGGACCAGACTTGCTTTGTGACTGCGGCAGCCTCCAGTCTGCACAAGCCCATCCAGAGCCCTGGATCTACCAGCAGCACGTACAATGCATGCACGCACTCAGCAAACACTCTACCCAAGCCACTTCCAGGCCAATGGCAGGCGAGCTTATGACAAGATGGGGAAAGGATAGTAAAAGGAAGCTGATGCTGCATTATTTAATAACAGAACTGTAGCTGGCAGAAATCCTCTTCTGGCTCTTTTCAGGATAGAGCAGACACCTCAGTTTGAGAAAACAGCGAGAAAGGAGTTTCTCTGATGACTGCGGAATAAGTAAAACAAGCATTGGCATAGCCAATAGGTCTCGCCTTTGGGACCTTATAAGTGTTTAGCCATGCAACAGTTGATGTTGTTGCACCAAGGATATTGTGCTGCATAACTAAATACTTATAAGGTCCCAAAAGCGAGACCTATTGGCTATGCCAATGCTTGTTTTATTCGAGTTTTGGTGTGTTTACAACATAAATCTGAAGTACTACGAGAAAAAAAAATCTTCTTCAAAGCATAAACTACAGCATTGCAAAGTTTACCATGTTGCAACCTTAGTGGTTAACAGTAACACAACCCATTAAAACTATGATTATAGGTTCATATAAGCACGGGCATAGTCACTTAAATGGTATTTCCTCCTCTGTCGACAGGTAGGTGGTCAAAGGGGCCCATATATCTTTAGGCCGCAATGCTACTGGTAGTTCCTCTACATATGTTACAAGTTGATATATGCAATATACATGGTCTGTGAGCCATTGCTGCTTCATCTGTAAGTTCCATTTGCCCCAGCAAATTGCTAGTCTTGTCTTCGCCATCAATAATGCGATGTTTATAAAAATGACACCGCTGAAGACTGCATGAGGTATGTTATGCCATCTACAAAGAGATGACTACTCAGGGATCTTTAAAATAACATAATTTCAGAAAATTATAATTAGATCCCGAGATGCAGCTCATATTGTCTTTAAAAAGCAATTTTTTACTAATGCAGTTGCTTATGTTGATTAGGAAAATCGTTAAAGATTACCAAGATGATTTGTCAGGTGCTACAATGTCAAATTAACACTGAAATCAAAGATAAGTATTTGCTTAGTGTCTCAAAACCTAAAACACTATGTTGTGGTGTGTGCTGTAAATCCCCTCTTGTCCCACTGCACATCTCTAGCACAGTAACACTGCTGACACAATGTTTCAGAGCTCCCGAGTATCCTGGAGTCCATGAGTGAGTAGGCCATCCAGTCTAGGTTTTCTCATTGAATTATGCAATTTGCAGTCTTTTATACCCTGATAAAAAATACTTCAAAAACGGAAGGATTCGAAATGCAAAAATAAAAACTTGGACTGAACAAGCTACTGCCATATGGCTGGGGAGGATTGAGTGCACAGCCTTTTTTAGGTCAAATGTGGAGGTGTGTGAATTAAAAAAATACTTTGCTGTTTAAGCCAATAAGATGCTGGACTGAAAGCAAACAGGAGACTTAACAAAAACAGCACCCTAAGTGAATACAGCATGTCGAGAGACAGCGCATGGGCTGCCTAGGCTCAACCTAAAAAGCAACAGAAAGCTGGTAAAGCACTATTGCATATGGTATCCACAGTAGCCACAGGCTTGTAATTCACTCTTCCATGTGGTAACCAAATACTTCCCCTCTCTATGACAAACCTGCAGTTAAGTAGCACTTTTAAAGTCAGCTTGTTAAATGGACAGGTTCAATGAAGGCGGCGTGGCTCCCATGTGAGAAAGCACAACAAATAAAAGAGGAGCACCTTCACAAAATAACAATGCTCCAAAGTAAGTGTCCTCTAATCTTGGTAAAGCGGTACAAAAGGGGTGGTGATGGACGGAGCATCAGAACCAATCAAACACTCACGCCCAGTCAACAGATCTGGGTTTGATCCATCACCGTTCTTTAGCCCACTCTGCCACCGCAGTTCATACATGGCCATATGCAAATCAGTCTGACCATGTGCCTCATGGGAACAGTCCAGCCCGAACTGCCAAGCCTTGCCTTCCCTGGACCGGAAACAAGCTTCCTAGGACCGGTTTCTGGCATTTCAGCCGTCTTCAGCCAGTCTTGCTTGAATCCAGTAGCAAAGTGAGCAAGGGACTCACGTCTGAGCATACCCTGCCAACTTATGGCAAACAAAGCGGTACAAAAGGGGTGGTGATGGACGGAGCATCAGAACCAATCAAACACTCACACCCAGTCAACAGATCTGGGTTTGATCCATCACCGTTCTTTAGCCCACTCTGCCACCGCAGTTCATACATGGCCATATGCAAATCAGTCTGACCCTTTGCCTCATGGGAACAGTCCAGCCCGAACTGCCAAGCCTTGCCTTCCCTGGACCGGAAACAAGCTTCCTAGGACCGGTTTCTGGCATTTCAGCCGTCTTCAGCCAGTCTTGCTTGAATCCAGTGGCAAAGTGAGCAAGGGACTCACGTCTGAGCATACCCTGCCAACTTATGGCAAACAAAGCGGTACAAAAGGGGTGGTGATGGACAGAGCATCAGAACCAATCAAACACTCACACCCAGTCAACAAATCTGGGTTTGATCCATCCAATTTTGGTAGACAGAGTCCGTTTAGGAGAGTGACAGCTCAGCGATGAATAGAAGAAGGCAGGTAAGTGACCGACGCTGAAAAGAAGAAAGGCTGAAGGTCAGAGGCTAACTGAGGAAGGCGGAGGTGGTGGAAGGAGTAGGGTGCGTTCACGTCTTGCAATAATAGGCAAGCAAGGGTGCTTGCCACAGCCACTGCTCAAGGTACTGTGTCACTGGCACCATGTGTTACATTACATGACATCATCGGCTCTCGGTCACCCGGTATACACATTGATACATTTAGGGGATGCAGTCTATAAAATATACACACTGCACTCCTGTTTATTAATGTAGCTAGCTTCAAAATAGTAAAACAACACTGGTTGATGTTCTTACCTGAATTTTCTCCGTATAAGAATTGCTCAGTGATGTCTGTGCAATACAAATGGCGCTGTGAGCAGCAATATAACACTTAAAGCGCTATTGAAATCATTTTCAAGAACACCTTTCCTGTACTCACTGTTATTTTAATGTGATATGCACTGCTGATGGAAAGTGCACAAACAACGCGCCACACTGCAAAGACAATTAGAAGCATGCAGCAGTATCGGGGTGAAAGCATACGTGTTTGGGTGCGTGGAGTAAACATTAAATTAAAAGTGAATAAGAGAGGGATGCAGAACACAGAGGCAGGAGAGAAAGGAAGTCGAGGGCAGACAGCAAGCCACACAGAGGTGAGGCAGGATTAGAGGGCTGGGTGGGGAGAGAATGATATTCAGGAGAATGTAAGCAGGAGGGAAAGAAGGAGAATCCAACAGGGGAATGCGATGATCAGGGAACCTGAAGTGAGCTAAGGTCAAGTAGTGAGTCACACAGAGCCGCGAGGAAGGAAAAGAGGATTTTATGAGAAAGTGAACAGATGTTAAGAGCGTTAGGGAAGAAAGGCAGTCACAGGCCCAGGCGTGGAAGAAAAGGTGGGGGGGTATCACATGGAAGGGGAGAGAAAAAGACGCAGAGTCTGCCAAGCCAGATAAACAAGCAAAGTGAACAGATGCAAAGAGCAATCGGGAAGAAAGGCAGTCACAGGCCCGAGTCACACAGAGCCGCGAGGCAGGAAAAGAGGATTTTTATGAGAAAGTGAACGGATGCAAAGAGCGATCGGGAAGAAAGGCAGTCACAGGCCCAGGCAAGGAAGAAAAGGCGGGGGAACCACACGGAAGGGGAGAGAAAAAGACACGGAGTCTGCCAAGCCAGATAAACAAGCAAAGTGAACAGATGCAAAGAGCGATCAGGAAGAAAGGCAGTCACAGGCCCAGGCGAGTAAGAAAAGGCTGGGGGGGCGGGGGGAACCACACGGAAGGGGAGAGAAAAAGACGCGAGTCTGCCAAGCCAGATAAACAAGCACGCGCATCAGGAGTAACGAGCATTGATCGCGATCAAAGAGAAAGCCGAGTGGTGCTAATGACCCGTGAAAGACAAATGGCAGCTGCGTGCGTGAACGCAAGCGATAGGCCAGCCAGCAGCACTTTGAAAACTTACCAACTAAATGTCTCTCCGAGTCAGCGCATGCGCTGGGCTCAGCGAGACCTAAAAATAAGGGCAGTACTGATACTTAAGGACATCTCTGTGTAAAAGCAGCTGTGGGAGTCTGAGGATCTGTCCCACCCCCGCTCTAGCTGCCGGAGCTGGGTGTTCATGACGCCAATGCTGCTCAATGTAAATGAAGACAACCTAGAAACGAGCCTTTTGCGCTTCCAGGCTACCTTCATTTACATGTAATTACAGACCCATGCTCCTCCCTCGGAATTCATTCATGGCCCATCAGGAGGCGCGCCCCACAGTTTGAAGACCTCTGTACTGGAGGGAGGTAGTTTAGTTTCTATTGATTTGGGGATCCCCGCCCTCAAGTGCAGAAATGAAGGATAAATAAGGCAGCTATGCAGAGCTCAATAGAACACTGCATGAAAAAGAAGAAAAGGAGTACCCTTCTGGACCCTGGACTGCACCAAAGAGAGGATTCCATGCTGAAAGATTGCATCTGCTGCAGACACAAGGCTCCACGATGGAAGGACTGTGCCTGACTCCAGAAGGAAAGGAGTGGATACCCTGACCAGCAACAGGTACAAAAGAGCTAAAGAAGTCACCTGCACAGCCAAAGAGAGGACACCCCAACTGACCAGCTGTAAGTGGACTAATCTAGACTGCGCAAGTGCCTTGTGGGAGATTGAGTCCTAGCTCCCAAGTGGCAACCCATAGCTTCTGAACTCTTGGCCAGTGCTGGAGGACATTTAACTCCCCAAAGGATCTAAGAACCTGCTGGCAGCCTAATCAGAACCAATGCGAAGACTCTCAAAGCCTCGCTGCTTAGCGGCCAGCTTCATCAGAACTGACATGAGTCGACATGAAACGTCACAAAGCCTCACTTCACAGCTTCAACAGAACTGAAGCAAGTCGATGGGAAGCCTCGTAAAACCTCACTGCACAGCTTAATTGGAATCAATGCACCATGACGCAACTCGAAGAATGACCTTGCATTATGGCCCTCACAGCTCCTCTGAACCTATGCCGGATGTCGTAAAGGCTCGCGCAGAATGCACACCAAAGGCATAAGGTACAATATTCAGTGGGCCTAACTTGGTCCTGTGCCCACCATCATGGTCGGCCTGAACTTCTGACTTTATACCGATCCATAGCGACCAGATACCCTCAGTTGGGGCTTTGCGCCTTCTGGCACTATTTTTAATTACATTTTTAGAAATTCATGTCTCAGTTTCCCTACATTGGATTTTTGTTGCTTTGGTGTCATTTTACAGATAAAAGTATTTTCTCTTTTTGTAAATTGGAGTTGGATTTTTATAGCTTGTGTCTTTTACTTATTCATTGTTTTGGTGGATTTAAATGCTTCACACATGCCTTTTTATTTTTTTTTGCCAACCTGCTAAGGGTTGAGCGCGGATTAATTTACTGAGACTTGACTGAACCTATTAGTGATTCTGGCATTATTACTAGCTGAGGATGAATGCCTCCACCTACTAAAAACCCACTTTCCTACATTTGTTGCATAGAGGCGGGATCCTCAACTTGTGTTTATTAACACCATTCAGTATCTAGATTGGACAATTAAAAACCCTCTAAATTGACCAAGTGTAAAAATAGTTTTTGATTTTTAATTTAGACCAATATTAATTGAATCACTTTCAATTTCTTCTAAATTACTTTGACCCCAATGTTTGCAAAGTTTTTGTGTAAATTCAAGGGATACCATGGAGCTCTAACTAGCCTGTCAACTCACCAAGTCGCAAAGCTAAGGGACTTATGTAGGGCTAAGGGATTACCAGCACCGTTTAATTCCAGGAAGGCAGTGCTGATAAAGGCCCTTATGGCATGGGCAGAAGCCTAACTAGATGATCAGCACTTTACTACAGAGGAGGCTCAAGGGATAGGGCAGGGGGAGGAGGAAGACTCCCTAGTCTTCAGTGATGAGGACGATGAACAGTTCTCCACACCCACAGTAACCAGGGCAATGTCTAGAGCTAGTGGGGGAGAAGATACACCAAAGATGAGTCAGATATGTCCCTTAGGGAAAGAGAGCTTGAGAAACAGCTGGCTTTTATTGCTCTAGAAGCAGACAAGTTAAAACTTGTGAAGAAGTGGGCCCGTGAGGAGAGGAGAACCACAAGGGGTGGTAGACAGAAAGATGGTGGCAGTGTCAATGGTTGGAAGGTTTGACCCAAGACTACCCAAGAGGATTTTCCCAAAATACCAGAAGGGTGATGACAAAAAAAAATGGCTGGCAGCTTTTGAGAGGTCCCTCAAGAAAGGTGAGTTCTCAGTACTGGGGTTCACAAGGGGTTTGATCTCAGCAGTGGGGAGAGGTAGGCTCTAGACCTGAGAGGGTAAGGAGGCTAAATCATATTCCCACCTGAAGCAGAGCTTAATCATAAAGTTTAGTCTGACCCCTAAGCAGTATAGGATAAAGATTAGGGACACCCAGAAAGCCAGCACCCAATCCTGGGTTGACTTTGTTGACATGTCTGTCAAAGCACTAGAGGGCTAGATACAAGGTAACAAGGTAAATGCCTATGAGGTGCTGCACAATTTGCTCATGAAAAAGCACATATTGGCCAACTGCCCCACAGAGACGTTACACCAGCATTTAGTAGGCATTAAGCTGTCTAGTCCATGGGAACTGGGCGAGATAACTGATGAGTGGGTTTGCACCTGTCATGAAACTGGGTAAGGGGCTATGGTGCAGGGATCATATTTCTACACCAGTGGTCCATTTTCGATTGAATCCTGCAATTCTACTGTAAGTATCCCCGGGTGTTCGTAGTCTTGCTAGTCATTTTTCACTGCAGCAGACTTAATGTTTAGAGTATATGTTCCTCCAGGACTGGCTCTTATTGTTCTTCATATCCCCCGGGACTGTAATTCTCACCTGAGGTTACCGCAGGGGCGAAATGCAAGTACCGAAGCAAGGTCCCAAGTTCCCTCCCCCACCAAAAATGCCCAACAATATCAAAGCCAGAAATAGTGAGAAGGGGGAAGAGGGGAAAACAAGGGAAAAGAAAAGACACACATCCATGGAGCACTCAGGGAAGAATGGTAAGCTTCAGAATCTTTCTATGGGATTCCTACATGTAAGGAACAGAATATACTTGTTAGTTTATGTATATCGTTTTGATATAATACAATGCACTCCTGTTTTAAATGTATTCGCAGTCAGTGAGGAACTACTTGTTAAATTCCCCTCTTCCACTAAGGATTTAGTAGTGATAGATGCAGGCTCAGATTACCATCTATGTAAGTAAGAGAGGAAAATGTGTTGTTTATGTAATATAAGAAGTGGGAAACATCATATGAACTAACCTATAATGGTGATATAGCATGGAATCAGTGACAGCCCAAAACAGATAACCATACTAGAAAGGAAAACAATAATAATATACTCCCAAATGGAATTTTTCCTTGAACTTAAACAAGACATATAAACAAACATGTGCAAGGCTAAAAAATAGGGATTAGTTCCTTAACCTCAGGAATACCTAATCCTTTGTTTGTATTTTATCACCTCTGAAATGCACAATAGAAAATGGAATCTTCAAGCTCCATGTGATATTTACATCAGATAAGTAAAGCACAGTGCATAGCTTGTGCAGTGCATGTTACCACCTTAATAGTAAGTGTTGATTCTTTCGAAGTCCTTGGTATCTTCCTACTTTTTTTACTGGTTTCCGGGGGATTAGCCAGGCATCACCGCAGGAGCCAAAAGAACCAAAACTGGATCGAGAAGGGAAGATGAACCGTCTCACTGCAGCCCAATGAGGAACTGCGACGTGAGGTGACCCTGGGAATATAAGGTAAGTGAAGGGCAGGGGGAAGACACGTGAATGTCAACTAGAAAGTGAAACACTCTTCCGCCAGTGCCGGGACTCTTTATGCTGGGTTTGCTCTGCCCCATCTGCACACACGATCGGGCACGGAGCAAGTCTGACAGTAGACCCCTCCCAAGAATCCCTCCAATAGATTTGGGTTTCCCAGGACATCATCTATGAAACAGACGATGGGTTCCCACGTTCGGTCCTTCGGACCATACCCCTTTCAATGGACCAAATATTGCAATCTGCGTCTCACTCTTCGGGAATCCACAATAGCCTCCACTTCATATTTGGGCTCATTATCAACCACTGCAGGCGAGAGGTTGGACAGGTATTCTCGTCCCGATACTACCAGCTTCAACAAGGAAACATGAAAAACTTGGTGGAATAGAAGCAAGTTCCAATGTCATGGCTACAAGATTAACCACTTTCATGATTTTATAGGGACCAATAAAATGGGGCTTGAACTTGTGGCTTCTTTTCACTGCAGTGTTGTGTGGACAACCACACTTTGTCCCCAGTCACATAATCAGGGGATGGGTGACGATGGAGGTCTGTATTCCCCTTGTACACAACCTTAGCTTTGTCCAAAATAATCAGAGCTGTCTTTTGTGTAGCATGTATATGATCAACGAACTCCAGAGCAGCAGGAGTAGAGGTAGAAACAGGAGGAGGTAAAAGCAAGAAACGAGGATGGAATCCATAATTACAGTAAAAGGTAGAAAGACCAATAGAAGAATGTATTCCATTGTTGAAAGCAAATTCAGCTACCCATAAGAAGGTGTCCCAGTCTGAAAAGGAGTGTAGAAATTGGCACCGTAAGTATTGCTCAAGACATTGGTTCACTCTCTCTGTCTGAGGAGAATATAGCACTTTAGTACGCATGCTATTACCACGCAGTAGGTTACAACGCGGTCGTTACAACAACCGCGTTGTTACGACGCGTGGCATTACATCACAAGTTGTTTCTACTAATTGCGCTAGATGGGACACTGGACTTAGGAATAGTATACATTATAATTCCTACTTCAGTTAGCGCCACAGCAGGGAATGTGTTGGATTTAAAATCCAGCACATTCCCTGGTGTTGCACGCCACCTATCGCAAGTCGTAGAAACGACTTGCCATGTAAAGCCAAGCATGGTAACAACGCAGTCGTTGTAACAGCCGCGTTGTTACCTACCTGCATGGTAACAGCAGCGTTGTAAATGCTGTTTCCTGTCTGGAGATGATGGCCTGATGAAAGATGGACATCAATCTGTACCAAGGTACCCAGCACCCTCCAAAATTTGGATACAAGCTGGGGATCACGATCCAAAACAATCAGAGAAGGGAGGCCATGCAATCTCACTATATGTTGTAAGAATGTAGTGGCTAAGTCTTTAGACGTAAGCATAGCTTTCAAGGGAATGAAGTGAGACATCTTAGTTAACATGTCTACTACGACAAAAATTATTGTAAAACCTTGGGTGGTCATTGTTAGTTCCATGATAAAGTCCATGGAAATAGAATGCATTGGGCTAGGGGGTGTTGGCATTGGAGTTAATAGACCAGCTGGGGCTTGGTGGGAGATTTTACTTTGAGCACAAAAATGACATCTTTGAATGTACTGTCTTGTATCATCAGCCATGGTGGGCCACCAAAAGGATCTTTAAAGCATTCCTAAGGTTTGTTTGAAGCCTGGAATCCCAGATAGCATGTGTGTGTGGCACCATTCTAAAGCTTGTTGTTGTAAAGGTGTTGTGGAAATAAGTAAACCCCCTTAATGTAAAGAAGGTTTTGCACTCTCACGCAGTTATGTTTTTGTTCTAGATCATCAACTTCCTTACAGTTTTGTGTTTGCAACTCGTCATTAATAAAGTTCTCTTTAGAACATAAGGCCCCCAAGATACGTTCTATGGCTATAATAGGAGGATGATCAAGAGTAATTTCCACCTCTAACTCGAGATAAGGCATCAGCTTTCCCATGTTTTTTGCCTGCTTGGAATTGCATCCCAGAATCACTCAAATATTGGGTCCAGCACAATTGTCTCATGGACACAGCTCGGGCTGATTAAAAAAATTGTGAAGAAGGTAACTGTGTGTTGAGCACCCAACAGATACTGGCGCCATTCTTCAAAGGCATGCTTTATTGCGAGGAGCTCTCTATCTCCAACAGAGTAGTTTTGTTCTGCTGGGTTCAATTTATGAGAAAAAAAAGGCAACAGGATGCAAATATTCTGTTTCCTTATCTCTTTGGGACAAGACTAACCCAATAGCTACCTGTGATGTGTCAGCCTCAACTATGAAGGGTTGAGATGACTCAGGGTGCTTCAATATAGGGGTAGTGACAAAAGCGTCTTTCAATTTCATAAATGCTTCTTCAGCAGCAAAAGTCCAACAGAAGGTAACCCCCTTTTTTAACAGTTTAGTGGTTGGTTGGTTAGTAACTTTATTCGATCTTAATTGCTAAGAACATAACAGTATGCTGATCATACATTATTCAAAGTATATAAGAAAGATGCATCTCACAAACAGTATAATTAAAACATCACAAAGATGTACAAACAAGGAACCATTTAAAATAGTAATACCGTTCATTGAATTATTCAAACTAACTTATCAGTAGCTCATAAAGTGCATAGTGCTTAGAGTGCTAACAGCGCCTTTGTAAACAATACCATTAAATTGATAAAATATATTGCAATGGCGAATATATGAGTTATAAAAAAACATTTTAGATAGTTATCAAATTAGACTCCTCCCAATCAGTTATTATAAAAAATGTAATTAGTGCTTTTTTCTTTAAGCAGTCTAATGTCTCACTAACCTCCTTTTTGATAGAGCCGAACATAAATACGATGCTACACAATAGTTGCCATATGGCTTAGGGAGAGTTTGGAGGAAAAACAGGGCAGGACGGCACTGGATAAAATTATATTTTAGCAGTAATGGACGAATATACTTTTTCCGAATACATGAATAAAATTTACAAAAGAATAATAAATGTAAGTTAGATTGAATGGATATATTGTCACAGGGACAAATAGGAAGTTTGTTTACTGAGTAGGTCCCTGATGGATAACCTAACATACAGGGGATAAAATGTAATCTAAACCTTAGCAATATAAATTTATGTCGGGGATTTGTTACCGATGTCAAATATGAATTCATTGCTCCTAAAATACACGGTTGGGTTAAGTATAGTACAACTGTCGGTTTAGCACGATTTAAATTCTCTCTTTCCTTTTCTCTAAATTCTTTAGCTTGTGCTTTAATCACACCTTTGGGTGTACCCCTGCAGACAGATGGATCTAAATACAGGGTCTCTAAACTCAACTTCAACAGTGTGTTTTTAACGTAAAACAACCAAGGGACTTGGTTTACCTTATCCAGCAGTATACAATCTTGGATGATGCCTTGGGTAAGTCCTACTGTATCTCTCATCCAAATTGAATGCCAACGTAAAACCGGGGCTAAAAATGTCAGATCAGATATAAAAGGTACTTGTAGTTCCTGGTGTATAATATAATTTGAACACCCTTTGGAGATAGCAAATAACTTTTAAAAGAATATATCTTCCTTTTTTTGTAGTGTGTCGGTATTAGCTACACCCCATATGCCTGTGTCATATGTAGCAGAAGCAACAGCTCTGGCGCCATAGATTCTTTTAATTGGTTCTACCGGTTTAGGGCCCAATTTTTTTGTAAAAGATCCAATGGCCATGGTATTTTTTTCTAAGGCGTTACATTTGTTCGCCACCATGTCTTTCCATGTCCCTTCACTATTAAAAATTACCCCCAGATATAAAAAGTTTTAGTTATTTAAATTTTTTGTGAGGCAATGTAAAAAGTAGGTAATTTTTTTGGATGCTTCCCCACTACTAAAACAAATGTTTTAGTTTAGTTTACTTGTAGATCTAGACCCGCCATATAAGACACTTAATTATTTATTAGTTTCTGTAAGGCTACGCCAGTTCTTGCCACTAAGACGGCGTCGTCTGCATATAGTAGTATGGGAAGCTGTTTCTTATTTACCCTAGGTACATCGATAACATCCGCATTTACTGCTGACTCTACCCCATTAGTGTACATAGAAAATACAAGAGGGGCTAAAACACAGCCTTGCCTAACCCCACGGTGAATTGGGAAGGCTCTTGTACATTCACCCTGGGATCTGTATCTGACACAAGCTGTGGACTGAGAATATAGCTGTCTGATAAAAATTATAGTCAAAGTCAAAGTCAAAATGGTCTTTATTCGGATAAAATATCCATAAAAGTACAAATCATCACCACCAATAAGATATAAAATACAGCATAAAACGACAATAAAAACAAGGTCATTTTCCATGATGATATTACTGATAACATGGACGTAAAGTGCAGGGGTAGCAATAAAGTGCAAATATATTCAGTGTGCATAACATGTAAACATCAGCAACTGTTTCATTTTGTGCAAACAAGCAATCAAATATAGCTGTCTGATAAAAATTATAATATTTTCCTCCACGCCCATCTCTTTTAAAATAAGCCATAATTTCCCGTGTGATACTGAATCAAACGCGGCGGAGAGATCCATGAGCGCCATAAATATGTTCCCCTCCTTCGCGTTGTTATATTTTGCCGCAATTAGGTTTAGATTTAGACACTGGTCTAATGTCCCCATCCCTTTTTTAAAACCATATTGTGTAGAAATTAAGATATTTTTGCCAGCTGCCCATTCTTCAATTCTATTTAAAACAAGGCGACCCAATAATTTGCAGGTGCCATCTATAAGTGAGATTGGTCGATAATTTTTCGGCAGTGCTTTGTCTCCTTTTTTAAAAATTTGAATAATTACCGTAATATTCCAAGAAACCAGTATAGGGCCTTTTGCAATAGTATTAATAACATTAGTTAAAAGTGGAATCCAGAGTCCCAATGGCTCAAAGAAAAAGGCAATTGGAGCACCATCGGGACCCAGAGCCTTAGCACTGCTACACTGTTTTAATCCCTTTTCCACCTCTGTCATTGCAAAAGTGATTGGTGTGCCTGTTTTAAAGCTAATAGAATAATCATCATTCGGATTTACCGAACTGAAAATTGCAGTATAGTGATCCACCCAGGCTTCCTCTCCCACATGCGTGCTTATAGAGGGATCTGAGTCTTCACACAGAAACGGGGAGTTGACTATCTCCCAAAAATTGTTGGAACTTTTTAAGAGGGAAGCTGCCCAAAGTTTTTCTCATGCCTCTTCTTTTAGAGCCATCAGTCTCACCTGTCTACATCATTTGTGTTCGCCTCGTAAGAGGCTTACCAAAGCAGTATTTCTTGGCTTTTCCTTTAATATATTAAGAAGTCTACCCAGAGCTTTTGTACAGGACCTATCAAACCATCGCAGAGTTTTCCCTACCCTTGCCTTGGAGTCAGATTTTAAATTACCTTTCACCACATTTAGCAGAGTAGCAAATGCTTTTACTATACTTTGTGGATCACCTTGCAAAGCGAGGAATATATCAATTTCTTCCTGAGTATGACCAATTACTTTAGGGATTAATGTAGCTTTATTTATTTTTATCCATTTAAGCACTATGTGATGGGAGATGCCATGGCTGCAAAGTTATCAATAAAACGCCTATAAAAATGGGCGAATCCCAAAAGGCTCTGTACTTCTTTCACTGAATGAGGTGACTGCCAACGTGTTATTGCATTAATCTTTTGGAGGGTCCATGCACACCCCACCCTAGGATAACACAAACCCCCCAAAAAATGACTTCTGACGTGTTAGACTCACATTTATCAAATGTTACATATAGTTGTCTGTCTCTTAATCTTTCAAGAATAACCCTCACATGTTCAATATGCTTTGCTGTAGAAGAGGAGTAAACTAGAATGTGCTATAGCACATATGTCCAAAATGTCTTTCAAGGCTTCATTTATAAAAAATTGAAAGTCAGAAGGGGCGTTACAAAAACCGAATGGCATTACAAGATACTCATATAATCCAAACTTATTGCAGAATGCTGTTTTCCATTCACTGCCTTCTTGAACCCTCACCAAATGATGTGCCCCTCCCTGGTCAAGCTTTGTAAAAATTCTGGCATTCTTAACCTGATCAGGCAAGGATTGGATTAATGGTAAAGTGTACCAATTTTTTATAGTGATATCATTGAGAAATCTAGAATCAATGCAGCATCTAAGACCTCCCTCCTATTTTGGAATAAAGAAAAAAGGAGAGGAAGCCAGAGATCAAGAAGGTCTGATAAACCCAATACGGAACAATTCGTCCAAATATTATCTGAGATAAAGGTTTTCTTTTTCGGTTAAAGTGTAGATTCTACTGCAGGGTATTTGTGATCCTGTAATTAAATCAATACGGCAGTCATAGGGTCAATATGGCAGGAGGGTAAAAGCCTTTTTTTATCAAAATCATCAGCCAAATCATGATAACAGGGGGACAGTTCAGGTATAATGGAGTCTGTAATCACGGCTATTTCTTTCTGAGGTAACTGTTATGGAATGCAATGGGACATACAAAACTCAGAATGAAAAGACAAGGAATGGATTTACCTATCTATATCTGGATTGTGTTGCATTAACCAGGGAATGCCTACAATAGCTTGGAACTGGGGTCAGTGAATAAGATCAAACTGCACAGTTTATTTATGTTGATCATGTATAAGGATACTTAGCTCATAGGTAGCATGGGTAATGGGGCCAGATTTTATACAGATCCTGTCAATGGTTTTGACCTCAACTATCACAGCCTTGGACACTAAAGGGAGCTCTATTTGTTTAGACCATTGTATGTCCATGAAATTCCCTGTAGCACCAGAATCAATCATTATCTGAACTTCAATGGACTGACCTCCCCATTGGAGTTGGGCTTTTACAAAGAAATGATGGTGAGAGGATAAGGAGTTATTTTGAGCTAAGAGTTGGCAGACGATTAATCCTGATCTACCCGAAGTACTTGTCTCCATGGACTTCGGGCTCAGTAGTTTCCCGAGTAGTTGGTCCTATAGAAGTTATTGGTATCGCTACGTCTCTTGAGTTTTACTGGACAATCAGGTACAAAGTGCCCTTGTTTCTCACAATAGAGGCATCATTTCTTATCTCTGTGCCATTGTCTCTCTTCATTACTAAGAGGGCCCCTTATACTTCCTATTTGCATAGGTTCAGGTTTTTCAAAAAGCCTTTCAGGCTCTACTTTCTTTTCTTTATATATGACAATTTTAGTGTCAAGATGTCCTTTTTTCTACGGCTCTCATGTATTCGATGGTCTGATTTGACTACTAGGTTGATAAGTGCATCATATGATTCTAGGGGATCCACTACCTAGGCCAATAAATCCTTTAACTCCTCTTTCAGTCCTTTATAAAAGAGAGCGCTACGCTTTGCCTCAGGCCACCCTGCCTCTGCCACTAATCTATTGAAACTGGAGCTATAAGACATTAAATCCTAAGTACCTTGTTTCCAGTTCAAAAGTTCAGTATCAACAGATTGCATAAAGGAATGTCAATCAATCAATCAATCATTCGCATTTATAAAGCGCGCTACTCACTCATAAAGGGTCTCAAGGCGCTGGGGGGGGGGGGGGGATCAGTGCTCGAAGAGCCAGGTCTTGAGCTGCCTTCTGAAGGAGAGGTGGTTAGGTATGGCGCGGAGGTGGCTGGGCAGCGAGTTCCAGGTCTTCGCTGCCAAGAAGGAGAAGGATCTTCCTCCGGCGGTGGCTTTGCGGATGCGGGGTACAGCTGCCAGGGCCTGACCGGCGGAACGTAGAGTGCGCGGAGGGGTGTAGAAGGAGACGCGGCTGTTGATCAGTTTGGGTCCGAGGTTGTGGAGGGCTTTGTGTGCGTGGGTCAGGAGTCGGAAGGTAATCCTCTTGTTGATGGGGAGCCAGTGGAGTTTTCTCAGGTGTCCGGAGATGTGGTGGTGGCGAGGGATGTCCAGGATGAGTCTCGCGGCGGCGTTCTAGATTCGTTGGAGTTTTCTCATCAGCTTGTTGGTGATGCCGGCGTACAGGGTGTTCCCGTAGTCCAGGCGACTGGTTACGAGGGCATGGGTGACGGTCTTCCTGGTGTCGGTGGGGATCCAGCGGAAGATCTTGCGGAGCATGCGGAGGGTGTTGAAGCATGCCGAGGTCACCGCGTTCACCTGCCTGGTCATGGAGAGTGATGAGTCCAAGATGAAGCCGAGGTTGCGTGCGTGGTCGGTGGGTTGGGGAGTGCTGCCTAGGGCGGGGGGCCACCAGGAGTCGTCCCATGCGGTGGGAGTGGGGCCGAGGATGAGGACCTCCGTCTTGTCTGCGTTCAGTTTCAGACGGCTGTCTGTCATCCAGTTCGCCACTTCCTTCATTCCTTCGTGAAGTTTGGTTCGGGCTGCGGTGGGATTGTTAGTGAGGGAAAGGATGAGCTGGGTGTCGTCGGCGTATGATATTAGGTCGAGTCCGTGGTTGCGTGCGATGTTTGCCAGGGGGGTCATGTAGACGTTGAAGAGAGTGGGGCTGAGGGAAGATCCTTGGGGTACGCCGCAGATGATTTCCGTGGCTGTCGATCTGAAGGGGGGGAGGCGGACTCTCTGGGTCCTGCCGGAGAGGAAGGAGATGATCCATTCGAGGGCCTTGCCTCTGATGCCGGCGTTGCTGAGGCGTCGTATCAGGGTGCGGTGGCAGACCGTGTCGAAGGCTGCGGAGAGGTCCAGTAGTATGAGGGCCACGGTCTCACCCTTGTCGGTCAGGGCTCTGATGTCGTCCGTGGCTGCGATGAGGGCGGTTTCGGTGCTGTGGTTGGCTCTGAAACCGAACTGTGTGGGGTCGAGGGAGTCGTGGGTTTCCAGGGCGTTGGTGAGTTGAGAGTTGACAATTTTCTCAATCACTTTGGCGGGGAACGGCAGGAGAGAGATGGGTCTGAAGTTTTTGAGATCGGTGGGGTCTGCTGTGGGCTTCTTCAGGAGGGCGTTGAGCTCTGCGTGCTTCCAGCTCTCCGGGAAGGTGGCGGTGGTGAGGGAGGCGTTGATGACGTCTCGAAGGTGTGGTGCTATGATGTCGTCGGCCCTGTTGTAGATGTGGTGCGGGCAGGGATCCGATGGGGAGCCGGAGTGGATCGAATTCATGGCGCGGGTGGTCTCCTCGGTGGTGGTTGGGCTCCAGTTGAGGATGGTGGTGATCTCGTTGGTGGGTTCTGGGGGGGGGGTTCGCGTTGGTGGTCGGGAAGCTGTTGTATATGTTGGTGATTTTCTGGTGGAAGAAGGTCGCGAGGGAGTCGCAGAGGTCCTGTGATGGAGGGATGGAGTTGTTTTCTGCGTCCGGGTTGGAGAGCTCTTTGATGATGCAAAAAAGTTCCTTGCTGTTGTGGGCGTTGTTGTCCAGTCTATTCCGGTAGGCGGTTTTTCGTGGGGCGCGGAGGTGTTGGTGATGTTGGCGGGTGGCGTCCTTGAGAGCTGAAAGGTTCTCTTCGGTCTGGTTGAGGCGCCACGTCTTCTCTCGGGTGCGGCATTCTTTCTTGGAGTCTTTGAGGTCGGGGGTGAACCATGAGTTTTTCTTGTGGTTGTTGGTGCTGGCTTGAGTCTTCAGGGGGGCCAGGAGGTTTGCACAGTCGGAGAGCCAGTTGGTGAGGTTGTTGGCGGCTTCGTTTGGGTCGGTGGTGCCGGTGGGTTGGTTCTGGGAGAGGGTTGCTGCGATCTGTTCTGTGGTGATACGGTTTCAGTGTCTTCTTGGTGGTTGCTGAGTGTGGTGATGCACGGTGGTCTTCTTGAAGCTGAAGTGGACGCAGCTGTGGTCCGACCAGGTGAGTTCGGTGGTGTGGTTGAAGGTGACGTGTCTGCTGGAGGAGAAGATGGGGTCAAGTGTATGTCCGGCGTAGTGGGTGGGGGTGTTGACAAGCTGGTTCAGTCCCAGGTTGGCGAGGTTGTCCAGGAGGGCGGTGGTGTTGTTGTCGGTGGGGTTCTCTAGGTGGAAGTTGAGGTCTCCTAGGAGGATGTAGTCGGTGGAGGAGAGTGCGTGAGGGTTGACGAAGTCTGCGATGTCTTCGGTGAACTTGGAGCGAGGTCCTGGTGGTCTGTACATGAGGGTGCCTCTGAGGGTGGTCTTGGGGTCGCTGTGGATCGTGAAGTGGAGATGTTCGGCGTCGGGGAATGAGTTGTCGGTGTCGGTTGTGACTCGGATGGAGTTTTTGTGCGCGATGGCGATGCCTCCTCCGATGCGGTTGGTGCGGTCTCTCCGGATGATTTTATAGCCGTCGGGGATGGCTATGGCGATGTCGGGTGCCGAGGAGGGGTTCATCCAGGTCTCGGTGAGGAAGGCGATGTCCGGGTTCGTAGAGTTGATGAGGTTCCACAGTTCGATGGCGTGCCTGTGGACGGATCGGGTGTTGACCAGGATGCAGTGGAGGTTGTTTCCGGGGGCGTTGTTCTCGGCGGGAGCGGAGTGGGTCCGATGGCAGGAGAGGCGGCAGTTGTTGCAGGTGAAGGATCCGTGGGTCCGTTTCGGGGTGGCGCGGTAGCAGCCCGGCGTGCGGCCGGGGTTGAGGCTGGTGAGAATGGCGGAGTCGTAGGTCAGGCGGAGGGGGTGGGGACCAGGGGTTCGGGCGCTGGGCGTGGTCCAGGCGCGGACGGGCGCAGACGGGCTTGCCTTAGGCGCGCCTTCGCAGCGGCCGCCATATAAGGGGGTAGCCAGGGGGGCGGGGTGAGCTGGGAGGCGGGAGGAGGGCGGGTAGGCGGGAAAAGCGGCAAAAGGCGAAGGCGGAAGAAGCGGCGCAGAGAGGCCTAAAGGACGAGGCGGCCTCAAAAAAGCGGGAAAAACGGACGGCGAGGGGGGGGGAAAACGGCGAGTGGGACAGAAGGCACAGTCTTACAGGGGTACAGAAGGCAATAAACGGGGGGGGCGCAGTCACACAGGGATACAAAATGCAAGAAGGGGAGAGAGGGGAGCACAAGCACGCAAGGATAC
Organism: Triturus cristatus; assembly: GCF_964204655.1. NCBI lineage: Eukaryota > Metazoa > Chordata > Amphibia > Caudata > Salamandridae > Triturus > Triturus cristatus. The sequence goes on from NC_140584.1 coordinate 554,911,764, forward strand.
AGGAAGCAAAAGGGGGGGCGCGATCACACTGGGGTACAGAATGCAAACAGGGGATCACAAGCACACAGGATACAGCAGGCAGAGGGGGTAACAGGCGGATCAGCAAGCAGAAGGAGGAGAAGGCAACACACAAGAGCTGGTGGCGCTGCGGGGACAGGGGAGCGACCTACCCTGAGGTCAAGGGTCACTACGACTACCTCGCAGCGGCCGCCATATAAGGGGGTAGCCCGGGGGGCGGGGTGAGCTGGGAGGCGGGAGGAGGGCGGGGAGGCGGGAAAAGCGGCAAAAGGCGAAGGCGGAAGAAGCGGCGCAGAGAAGCCTAAAGGACGAGGCGGCCTCAAAAAAGCGGGAAAAACGGACGGCGAGGGGGGGGAAAACGGCGAGTGGGACAGAAGGCACAGTCTTACAGGGGTACAGAAGGCAATAAACGGGGGGGGGCGCAATCACACGGGGATACAAAATGCAAGAAGGGGGGAGATCGGAGCACAAGCACGCAAGGATACAGGAAGCAAAAGGGGGAGCGCGATCACACTGGGGTACAGAATGCAAACAGGGGATCACAAGCACACAGGATACAGCAGGCAGAGGGGGTAACAGGCGGATCAGCAAGCAGAAGGAGGAGAAGGCAACACACAAGAGCTGGTGGCGCTGCGGGGACAGGGGAGCGACCTACCCTGAGGTCAAGGGTCAAATCAAACAATCTGAGTAGCTCTTCTTTGACACCTGCATAGTTATAAAGTAAAGGGTCATTATGCTCTATTAATGGAATTGGCCAAGAGGCAGCCGTTCCACCTAGATACAACAAAATAAAGGCTACTTTAGCTTGTTCAGTAGGTAAGCATGAACCCTTGCACAGAAAACGAAATTGACACTGGTATATGAATGTAGCAAATTTAGTCAGATCTCCCATAAACCGCTCAGGAGGAGCTAAAGGTATGGTGGAAGGAGTGGTTACATGAAACACAGGATGACTGGTTCTTGAAGAGGAAGGAGCAGGAGAGAACAAATTGCCAGTCACCCACATATTGACCCCCACTGCTGTAGCAGGAATATAATGTCTACCCTAAGTGTAAGGGCTTGAGTTTCCTTTCGCAGATTCCCTATCATATGGGCTAAATCTATCACTGTTTTCTGGTGCTCTTCCATCTCGCCCAGGCGGAAAGTAAATGTGGGCGTCACGTTCTGTAATTCTCACCTGAGGTTTCCGCAGGGGTGAGATGCAAGTTCCGAACCAAGAGAAGTTACACCAGCATTTAGTAGGCATTAAGCTGTCTAGTGCATGGGAACTGGGCAAATTAACTGATGAGTGGGTTTGCACCTGTCATGAAACTTGGTTCCTATATTATCTGTGTCATGGGCTATGGTGCAGGGATCACTCCCGTGGTCCATTTTCTATTGGACCCTGCGATTTTACTGTAAGTATCCCCAGGTGTCCGTAGTCTGATTAGTTTTTTTTCACTGCAGCAGACTTAACGTTTAGAGTATATGTTCCTACAGGACCGGCTCTTATCATATCCCCCGGGGCTGTAATTCTTACCTGATGTTTTTGCAGGGGAGAGATGCAAGTTCCGAAGCAAGGTCCCATCTTCCCTCACCCACCCGGAATGCCCAACAATGTCAAAGCTAGAAATGGTGAGATGGGGGGAAGAGGGGAAAACAAGGGAAGAGAAAAGACACACATCCATGCCGCACTCAGTTCCTACATGTAAAGAAAAGAATATACCTAGTGGATATATGTGGCTTTGATATAATAGAACGCACTCCTTTTTTAAAAGTATCCACATTCAGTGAGTAACTACCTGTTAAATTCTCCTCTTCCACTTATGATGTAGTGGTGGTAGATGCAGCATCAGATTACCATCTATGTAAGTAAGAGAGGAAAATTAGGTGTTTATGTAATCAGAGCAGAGAACGTATATAGGAAGTGGGAATCATATGAACTAAGCTATAGTGGTGATAAAGCATGGAATCATCGAAAGCCCAAAACAGATATCCATACAAAAAAGGAAAACAAAAATAATATGTTCCCAAATGAAATTGTTCCTTGAAGTTAAACCAGAAATATACACAAAAAATGTGCAGGGCTAAATAATAGGGATAGTTCCTTAACCTCAGGAATAACTAATCCTTTGTTTGTATTTTATATAGCTTCCTCAGAAGTGCACAGTATGAAATAGAATTGCCAAGCGCCACTAGTAGAGTACAATGCATTATTGCGCACAGCGCATTACTGTATTCATAGTAAGCGTTGGTCCTTTAGAAGTCCTTGGTATCTTTCTTCTTTTTCACAGGTTTCCAGAGGATTAGCCAAGCGTAACTGCAGGAGCAAGAAGAACCGAAACGGGATCGCGGAGGGAAGATGAGCCACTGCACTGCAGCCCGTTGAGGAATGCCGACCGCAACGTGAGGTGACCCCAGAAGTAGAAGGTAAGTGAAGGGCAGTTCCGAAGACACAGGCACATCAGCTATAACGCGAAGAGCTCTTCTGCCCGTGCTGGCCGTCTTTATTCTGGGTTTGCTGCGCACCATCTGCACACACGATCGGGAGTGGAGCAAGCCTGACAGGGCCTTTTATGACTGTTGTATGATTGTGGTACAAGTTTAAAAAATGTTACTAGCACCACACATGCTTCCCCCAGGGCCCTGCCATTCAGACAATCATTCCCACCTCATGGCGGCCGAAATCTTGTGGGATTTCAGAGCGCATGTGTTGGTGGCCATCTTAGTTTCAGGTGCGGTAAAAATGCTGCACTAAAACCACGAGACGGTACTTGGCTTCGCACCGGTCGACGAGAACTAGTCTCTCTGTCTTCCTGCTCTCCTGGGGGCCCTTCACCCAGCACCAAAGTCACTGCTACGTGATTCTTGTTTACCTATTATTCCTGTGAAATCCCTCAGTGACATCCATCAGCAAGGCGCCTTGCTTCTTCGAGCTCCGCTTCCCGTGCCATCTGGTCTGCACAATAGAATCCCTGCAGGAAAAACGACAAACGGAAAAGAAACAAGGTTAAATAAAAGACTCAAGAGGTTAGTGCACTAACTATTCAAACTGTAACGAGACATTCTTCTTATTGGATCACAACTCAGTAAGCCCTGGAAAGCACAAGATTGGCGCATTCATAGACTGCGTTGTGAAGTACATTATTCGAAGTATGAGAGGATGAGCTTGAGGCTACTCATGACTTTCAAGTGTAACAAGCAGAAGACATTGTTCGTATAACTTATATAGAAATGATGCACATGGAGAAATAAGTGCACTGAAGTGATATCACTTTGAACTCAGTAAGGAGCAAGACAACTCCTCTGAACATTATAATAGAATCACTTTGAACTTATTAAGGAACAAGACAACTCCTCAGAATGTTTATAATAGAATTGGATTCTATGCTGTAATAGAATAGACCACATGTAGGTGATCAAAACATGTATGTAATATAATAGGAACATACAGTGATTAACCTGTCATAGTAATACACTCTTTGTCATTAATTTTTTAGCACAGCTCACTCATACTACTCAGAAATGGTACCCAGGGGTTTGAAGCGCTTGTTAAGCAGGCACCAGAAAGGACCTTCAACAGTTCCAGAAGACGCATGTCTCTTTTTTTTCATTTTATCCCAACCTCTCTTCCCTTCTGGGACATTGCCGGATTCTGGGTTTTCATCTCCTCGATCAGATGCTGCACCAGGAGTGAGTGGAGGTCCAGCATTGTCTTCGCAGAGAAGTACTCCAGGTGAGTAGCGTGACGGCACCAGTGTGGCCAAGAAGACCCATGGAGGCAATCTGAAGAAGGGACGACAGGTCAACTCCCAGGGGACAGACCTGGGTAACCAAGATAAAATGAAAAGGGAATACTCAAAAGGTGCTCAAACACTAGCCCAAGGAGGGAGTTCTCAGAGCCAATCCACTTACATGGGGAAGGGTATCAGGGAAGACAATTTGCCGTACAAAGGCACAGGTGTGTTTTGACTGCACAAAGAAGCCCCCCACTAGTGGGCAGTTCAAGGGATTGCCATTGTAGGTTTGGTGGTGAACGTTTGCCTAGAGATGGGGCAAGGGTATGCAAAGGTGACCGTAGTTTCCATGGGTAGGGTGGAAGTTGAATCACTGGCAGTCTTATCTCCAAGCATGGAAAAGTACAGGCAAAGGCCAAAGATCAACAGGACTGAGTTTAAGTCTCTGAGGAATACAGGAGCCAGTGTAACCATAGTGTTGGCCAAACTGGTTTCATACCTGGTGTGTCATCAGAGCACGTTTACAGACAATGAAACAAAGCTACATCCCATGGCAATGGGGAGTTTGAAATGGGGAGATGTGATTGGCCCTACAAACGTAGTTGTGTCCTCTCCGTAACATTGGAGTGTCTACTGGGAAATGATCTTGAAGCTTCCGAGTTGCCAGAGTTGGAGAGGAAGGCCCATACTGAGAAGTTGGGCCTCCCTGAGCGGGTTTGTGCTGTGATGTGGGCACAGGCTGCAAATCAGGGGAGTAGGGAAACTTGAACACTGGAGCAGTGGGCCAAGCCTCCAGGAGCAAAGGGTCTGTTGAGCCAGCCCAAACAGCTTAAGTGGTCCAGGAGGAATCCAACCTAGAGGGGGAGGATCTGGTATCCGGGGGGAGGGACTCCACCTCTGTCTGACTTGGCAGAATTGCAAGGAGCAGGTGGGCCTTCCAGAAAAGAGCTGTGCCAGGGACTCAGGAATTGTCCCTCTCTTGAGGGCCTTTGGTAGACTGCTTCACAGGCAAGAGAAGGGTGATGTTAGTGGATCCCACAGGGTCTATTGGGAGAAAGGAGTCCTCTATACTGATGCAAGAGACCCCAAACCAGGGGCAACCAGGGGAGTGTTGGTCCCCCAGAAATACGGAGAGTTCCTCCTCGCATTGATTCATCACATCCCCTTAGCTAGGCATCTGGGACAGACCAAGACCTGGAATAGGCTGGTCTTCCATTTGTATTGGCCCCTAATATTTGACACAGTAAAGGGATTTTGCAGCTCCTGTGTTGCCTGTCAAGGTAGTGGCATGGCAGGGGGCAAGCCAAAGGCTCCCTTAATACCACTGTCAGTGGTTGGGACTTCCTTTAAGAGGGTGTGGGTTGCCATTGTTGGGCCCCTAGACCCGCCAACTGCCTCAGGGAACAGGTTGAATTTCGTGGTAGTGGACCATGCCACCAGATGCCCAGAAGCAATAACCCTCAGGACGGTCACTGCTCCCACAGTTGCCAGAGCCCTACTTGGCATCTTCACCAGAGTAGGCTTTCTCAATAAGGTGGTGTCAGACTGTTGGACTGACTTTATGTCTGCCTATCTGAAGGTGATGTGGGATGAATGTGGTGTTACCTACAGGTTCATCACTCTATATCATCTCCACTCCAACAGGTTTGTGGAAAGATTCAATAATACCATAAAGGGGGGCGTGGCTGAGCGGCAACCAAGATGGCCGCACTGGGTTAGAGCTCCTCGCCAGATAGATCGATCCCCTGTATATCCGCTATAATTATTCAGCTATAGCCCAGTTTTGAGGTTACCCCGGCGATCCTCTGCCCCGACCTGCATTGACTTAAAACTGCAATCTCCAGATGTTCCGGGATCGCACACCATCGAGTTGGCGGTGGCCCATGGAGGGCATGATGCGAGCCCCGAGCACATCCGAGACTGGAGAGGGAGGCCCGGGAGCTGAAGCGGGCCCGATTCCAGTGATAGGGCGTTGGACTGTTCTTTCTCCTTGCCACCCCTGCGATTGGACCGCATACTACAGGACCGTGGCAGCATCCTGATTGAATGTGGACCGAGACCCTAATTGAGCCGATGCAGAGCGGAGATCCCTACAGGTATGGCCGAGATACTGGGGGAGCATGGCTCTTGGCTCCGGCTGACGGCGCGAGAACCACAGGGGGCAGGAGAGGGATTGCGGGATTCTCAGACACGGCCCCCCACCTTCCGGACAGACAGCGCAGCACTGATCCTCTCCATAACGTGGCACTGGGGCTGAACTGGAGGAATAGAAGCTTGCTCGACGTGGGGGGGTGCATAAGCATTGCCCCCTGCCTGCTGGAGGGCCTCTATGGGTGGGAGCCCACCAGGAACACAGCGTGAGATCTGTAAGAGGGCGCAAACCCAATACTTTGGAGGCTTTGATGTGACTTTTGCCCCAGGGCATCACAAAGGAGCCGCCATTTTGGAGTGAGGTGGAGGGGAGGTGAGCAGGACACAGTACTGCACGGTGGTTTGGCACCTGATTGACGGGAGTCCTTAATTGACTATTGCAGTAAGGTTAACACCAGTACCTGGGTAGTAACACTATTTTGGGCTCCTCACGATTGGTTGCATCTGCGCAAATGGCGAAAATCAAAGGACAAAAAAAAATTCACCAGACTAAGCTGGACAGATATGCGCAGTCTAGGACAGAGCAAGTGGAGGAGAAACATGCAGGGCAGGATGGGAAACAACAGGTGGAGGAACGCGCCCCAATTCTTCAGGACATTATGGAGGCGATAAAAGAGATTTGCAAGACCCTGGAACAAAAGATAGACACAGTCACCATGGCGGTGACGCTGATGCGAGCAGATTTGGGCAATATGGGGGACAGAGTGTGGCCCACGGAGGACTCGGTCTCTACTCTTCAATCCACTGCAAAAGAGCTGAAACTCACGGTGAAGAACCTTCAGGTGACAACGACGTACCTTGAAAAGAAGCTTGAAGATTTTGAAGGACGCGCCCATTGAAATAGCGTCCGCATTTTGGGGGGACCAGAACGGGTGGAGGGACAGGCCGCAGACTTATTCATGGAGTATCTGATACAGAACCACCTTCAGCCCCTCTCACTCGCTCCAAACGTTTCTGTCAAACGAGCCCACAGGGTACCGGGGGGACCCTCGAAACATGGGCCGCCTCCACGTCCCATTCTAGCCAGGGTGTTCAACTATAGGGATAGAGACATAATACTCTAGATGGCGCGAGTGGGCCATCTGCTAAAATGTGAAAACTGCACAGTTACCTTTATTTCCAGATTTCACATTCAAGGTCCAGAAAATGCGAAGATCCTTTTTAGAGGTTAAACGTGCGTTGCGTGAGAAAGAGATAAAGTATGCAATGCTTTTTCCAGCCAAGCTGAAAGTGATGGCCGAGGGGAAACCCTGGTTTTTCTTGTCCCCAACTCCTGGTGTATTACGAAGGGTCTTAGAATCAGACGAATCACATCTTAACTATCTGGGTCGAGCAGCCCGGTATATATTTGAATAATGGGTTTACAGAATACTGAATACGGGGGATCTAGAATAACTGGCAGGATCTGCGAAGCCATATTCCCCTCGTTGAGGTATGAAGGGCATGGGTACACAGGCACTCTGCAAGGTTGGGGGGTGGGCAGTTTGGAGTCCACGTTGCAGGGAGGCTGGGTGGGGGGTGGGTTGGGTTGGGGGAGGTCTTTTTGGGAATGTTTTCGTTTAGTTTATTGTTCAATGTGTTTTATAATGCTAGCAGGATACAATGCATGGGGAATGTGTGACCTAAACTTAGAGAGACCGATTTTGCGACTGGCCGGACAGCCGACCAACATGTGGCTAGAAGTATATGGAATGAACCGGGTGGGGGGTTCGAGGCGACATCATTTAAAGGATAGAAGGATGCAGTCTATATCACCCCCCATGACTAGAACAGTAAAAAGGAGTCCGAACACGGGGGGTATTAAAGTACTTTCCTGGAATGTGAATGGCCTGAGAGATAAAATAAGGAGGGGAATTGTACTACAATTCGTAAGAGAGACAGGCCCGGACATGGTGCTCCAACAGGAAACGCACATACAAGGTACTTCGTAGAGTGCCTTGAACAGGTGGGGATATAAATTGGTGGCCCATTCAGGATACACGAGGGGTTCGAGAGGGGTAGGAATCCTCCTCTGCAATTCCTTTCCCTTTGCGGTACAAACAGTGACACACGATACCATGGGCAGATTTGTCACCCTAACGGGTACTTGGGAGGGTAGGTTATTTAACATCACTTCCCTTTATGTGCCGCCTCGATTGCATTCATCAGCTTTGGCTGATTTGGGAACACACTTGCTTCTCCTGTCTGAGGGAGAATTGTTGATTGGGGGGACTGCAATGCAGCCCTGAATGGGGATTTAGACAAGAAACCTCCGAAGTAGGGAGAGGTGGCTAGAAGGACATTGGGTGAGTTTGTAATGGTATTGGGGCTGGTTGATATATGGAGAGCGTATAACCCTTCATCTCTTCAATACACTTTCCACTCTGGAGTGCATGGGAGCCTGTCTAGAATCGACTATTTATTTGGCAGAGCCGAACAGCTTGTGATGTTCAGAGAGGTGGAACATCTACCTAGAGGCATTTCTGACCATTCACTGGTCGCGGTCACTTATGGTGGTATCCTTTCAGCTAAGAGGCAGGAGATGGCACTTAACCCCTGGTATTTGTGGACAGCTACTATACGGGAAAGGCTCACTGAGGCGAAGGACCAAATTTTCAACGAGAACGTAGGTTCAGTAGACCCAGCCTCCACATTATGGGAGGCGTATAAGGCTGTGTTTAGAGGGCAGGGAGTGGCAGAGATTGCCGGACACAAGAAAGAACAACGTAAACAGCTCCATGACATAGAGTGAGAAATAACTCATTTGGATGCTGAGCTAGAGACCCGGGCAGCTCCCGATACTAAACATAGGTCACTCCTAAAGCAAAAAGATTATAGAGATATCGCTGAGGAAGCAGCTAAGGCCCATTACCGGGCGACACAGTGTAGAGTCTATGAAATTGGAGATAAAGCGAGTAAATTACTGGCGTGGTTGGACAAATGGGAACAGGCTGCCAGATATTTGAATTGATTACGAAGAAAGGGGACAGACTTAAAGATGCACATCTGAAATCGTTATATGAATCCTCTAGAACGTCTTCTTACGAGGAGGCTTGAGAGTTGCTGGCCACTCTGAATCTTCCGGTCCTGTATGACTCGGAAGTACAGGAATTAGAGGCCGATCTTACTAAAGAAGAAGTGGTTAAAGCAATTGGAACTTTACAATCGGGGAAGGCAATGGGTCCGATTATTCTTACCATTGAGTTATACGAAACAAATGCATCTACGATTGCCCCCTACTTCATAGACATGTACAATGAAAGTGTGTCCCGGGGGATTCTCCCCTATACACAAAGATTGGCAAATGTGGTGTTAATCCATAAACATCGTAAGCCCCCGGAGCACTGTGAGTCCTATCGGCCGATCTCATTGTTAAATCCGGAAATTAAGATATTAGCAAAACTCCGAGCCACAAGACTATCGCCACTGCTCCATAAATTGATTCATCCGGACCAGTCCGGTTTCATGCCTGGCAGGAATACAGCATTGAATCTGCGGCGGCTCAAAGGAGTGCTGGACAGAGCAGGGAAGATACGAGAGGAGGCAGTCATCATGTCTCTAGATGCCAAAATGGCATTTGACATGATTGAGTGGCCCTATTTGTTTGCAACGTTGGAGCGTTACGGCCTCAGACCGAAGTTTCTGGCTTGGGTGAGACTCCTTTACTCTGAGCCAATGGCTAAAGTAGCTGTAAATGGGGCCCGCTCTGCAACTTTCACCTTACAGAAGGGTACGAAACAGGGCTGCCCGCTCTCCCCTTCGATTTTCGCTTTGGTCCTGTAGCCATTGGCGATTTGGATTAGAGGTGACCCGCTTATAAGGGGACTAAATTGGACGCCAGACTGGGACGATAGGATCTCCATGTACGCAGACAATATTTTGCTTTATTTGGCCAAACCCCATAGCTCTATTCATAGAATTTTACATACATTCGCCCTTTTTCAGAAATATTCTGGATACACCATTAATTGGGACAAATCACTCATATATATATTAGCTGGGGAGGGTTTCATTCCAACCAGAACTTGCAAAGCCAGAGTAGTTACTGATGGCTTTCGCTATTTAGGGATGTTTGCCACTTCAGACCCTGGAGAGTTTTCCGATTAAAACTTGGCCCCCCCACTGCGTCGTCTACAAGATGACGTTAAACACTGGAAATGCAAAAACAATTGATGGACAGAATGCAGCACAATGTCATACATTCACCCCAGTACAGAGATCTGGGCCTAAATCCATCGTTTTTTTGCTCACCATGCCATTCCAGTTTGGACCCAGCCATATGCAAATCAGACTTGACACCTCGCCCAATGGGAACAGTCCAGCCTGAACTGACAGGCCAGGTCCTCCTTGGACTGGAAACAAGCATCCTAGGACCGGTTTCGGGCATTTAGCCCTCATCAGCCAGGATAGCTTGACTCCAGTGGCATGGAGAGCACGGGACCCATGACTGGGCATATCCGTCCCACACGGGGTGACAAATGCAAAACCAATTGATGGACAGAATGCAGAACAATGCCATACATTCACCACAGTACAGAGATCTGGGCCTAAATCCATTACTTTTTTGCTCACCATGCCATTCCACTTTGGACCCAGCCATATGCAAATCAGTCTTGACCCTGCGACCAATTGAAACAGTTCAGCACAAACTGCCAGGCCAGGTCCTCCCTGGACTGGAAACAAGCATCCTAGGACTGGTTTTGGGCTTTCAGCCCTCATCAGCCAGGCTAGCTTGACTCCAGTGTATACCCAGACGTGGGTCTCGGGCTCACTGTGCCACAGGATTCAAGCTATCCTGGCTGAAGAGGGGTGAAACCTAAAAACCGGTCCTAGGATGCTTGTTTCCGGTCCAGGGAGGACCTGGCTTAGCAGTTCGGGCTGGACTGTTCCCATGAGGCACAGGGTCATGACTGATTGGCATATGGCCAGGTCTAAACTGGGGTGGCATGGTGAGCAAAAGAATGATGGATTTAACCCAGATTTCTTGACTGGGGTGAATCTTTTGATTTATTCTGCATTCCGTCCATCAATTGTGTGTCTTTTGCTTCCTCGCCCTAAGTGCGCCGAGTATGCCCAGACATGGGTCCCGGGCTCACTGTGCCACTGGATTCAAGCTGTCCTGGCTGAATATGGGTGAAACCCTGAAACCGGTCCTAGGATACCTGTTTCCGGTCCAGGGAGGACCTGGCTTAGCAGTTCAGGCTGGACTGTTCCCATGAGGCACAGGGTCAAGACTGATTTGCATATGGCCAAGTCTAAACTGTGGTGGCATGGTGAGCAAAAGAATGATGGATTCAACCCAGATCTCTTGACTGGGGGTGAATGTTTTGATTTGTTCTGCATTCAGTCCATCAATTGTGTGTCTTTTGCTTCCTCGCCCTAAGTGCGCCGGGTATGCCCAGACGTGGGTCCCGGGCTCACTGTGCCACTGGATTCAAGGTATCCTGGCCGAAGAGGGGTGAAACCCTGAAACCGGTCCTAGGATGCTTGTTTCCGGTCCAGGGCAGACCTGGCTTAGCAGTTCGGGCTGGACTGTTCCCATGAGGCACAGGGTCAAGACTGATTAGCATATGGCCAGGTCTAAACTGGGGTGGCATGGTGAGCAAATCAATGATGGATTTAACCCAGATCTCTTGACTGGGGGTGAATGTTTTGATTTGTTCTGCTTTCCGTCCATTAATTGTGTGTCTTTTGTTAAACACTGGAAGACCTTGCCACTTACGTTACCGGGGAGAGCAGCACTTTATAAGATGATGGCCCTGCCCTGCTTTATCTGTGCCCTACAGAATACGCCATACCTTGTTCTGGACAAGTATTTTCAGACCGTGGAATCGGAAGTTCGGATCCTGCTCTGGAATAGCGGCTCCTCTCGCATCTCTCTGTCGAAACTGTCAAAAAGTTGGTTTGACGGAGGTATTGCTCTCCAGCGATTAAAAGCTAGTATTGGGCCTCTCAGTTGGTGGTCACCAATCATTGGATGCATTGGCCGATAGCTGATCCTGCCTATAGGATGGACAAATATAATATGACACCAGGGACATATCAAAGGGCATTATACGGGGGAAACGCACATAGCCCACTATGTACCCCAATGGCGACTACGGTTAAGCTCTGGCAGACGGCCATTTCCGCATTGGGATGAAAGAACAAGATTACGCAGGCCACCCCCCTTCTAGAAACTGAACGATTGGAGCTCTTGGCAACCCGTGCTGGATTTGATAAATGGGAGCTTATTGGGCTCTCGAGGGTCAGGGATGTCTGGGCAGGAGGTTAAGTAGTTCCCTTTGCAGACCTCCAGTGTGACTATGAATTGAGTGATGGGGAGACCTTTCGATACCTGCCGGTCAGGAGCACATTGCAAAGGGCGATCCCCAAAGGGATCTGCCGCCCGCTTCGCCCCTAGAAGGCTGACTCCTTGGCAATTACCTTAAAGACAAAGCAAATTCCTTGACCTATAGAAAGATATTGAATAATACACCTGATGCGCTAGAGAAGATCAGGGTCAAAAAGGCGGAGGAGGTGGGCGTATAGGTGATGAGAACGGATCACTGACAGAATATCGGGGAGCAGAATACCGAGCTGCCAGAATATGGATGAGAAAATATCGAGTGACAGAATATCGAATTCCTATCTACAAACAGGTAATTACAAAAATATCGAATCCTAAATATTATTGTAAATAATATAGTTTGCTAAAATATCGACTTTTTTAAATGTCTTAAAAGTAATGTAAAATTAATTAAATAATAAATATAATTAAGTAAAACATACTTAAAAATAACATTAAAATTAATAAATAATAAATGTAATGTAAAAAACATGCATTTTTATTTTTTATTATATATATTAACTTAATAATATTAAAAAAGAATTAATATTTTAATTATAAAATGTAAAAAGCATAATTTAAAATATAATTATATATATATATATATATATATATATATATATATATATATATATAAATATCTGTACCGCAGCCATGTTAAACTCTGGCTGCGGTATATCGATGATCTTTTTATAATTTGGGGTGGTTCTGAGTCACAGGCAAATGAATTCATCTCTGCTTTAAATCAAAATGAGATGAATCTGAAGTTAGAAGGCACTGTAAGTAATCGCAGTGTGGAATTTTTGGACCTACAAGTACAGGCAGTGGGAAACAGATTGGTTTCGAAACTTTATCGAAAATCCACAGCAGGGAACACCTTGCTATACGCAGAAAGTGGACACCCTAAAACATTGATCCGCAGCATCCCTTATGGGGAGTTCCTCCGAGCACGGAGAAACTGTAGTCTGGAGATGGATTTTATTGCAGAAAGTGAATGTATGACTCAAAGATTCTTAGAGCGAGGGTATACTCCTAAGGTCATTGAGGAAGCATTGACAAAGGCGAAGAGATTCACGCAGAATGATTTGCTGGTACCTAGAGACAAAGAGGGTGATGGTTTGAGTGATGGGGTTATTAGATTTGTAACCACATATCATTCTAATTCCTGGGAAATACGAAAGTGTTTGAACCAACATTGGAAGATTTTAACAACTGAACCTACACTAAAAGACAAAATAGGTTCTTTGCTAAATATCACTTATAGGAAATCTGATTCCCTCAAAGACAAACTCTGTCAGAGTGAGGTATTGAGTCACCACAATGCTAACAGTGACATACAGGGATTTTTTACCTGTATGTCCTGCAAAGCGTGCAAGTTCAGTACCAATGTTAAGAAAGTGTATTATCCTATCAGCAACACAGAGAGAACCATAAGTAAACATCTTACATGTATGTCGGACTTCTGTGTCTATGTTCTGGTTTGCCCTTGTGGAAAGAAATATGTAGGCAGTACGATGTTCACTGCAAATAAAAGGGTATTGGAACATCAAAGGGCAATCCACAATAGGGACAAACTGTCTCCGGTTGCCAGACACTTTGAGGGACTCCATAAGAGTAATCGAAACTTATTGAAATTCTTTGTTATCGATAGAGTGGTGGCAACACAAAGAGGGGGAGACAGGATACGCAAACTCAGGCAGTTGGAGTCAAGGTATATCTTAGATCTGAATACCAAAATTCCTGAAGGATTAAATTCTGAGGAGGAGATGTCTTGGCATTTGGGGGAATGATGATATCAGACGGGAGTGGCCATTACACTTCTGTCATCATCACTGTTAAGATATCCTATTTTGGATATCTATCTCACCCTAGATATTTCCGTATGTGCAATGGGGAATGTCTAATTCGTTGTCTGGTTTTATTGCTATTGTTTACTTTCCAGTGAACTATCTGTGAAAAACTTTTTAGTAATGATGAACTTTGCTATGGGAGCAATTATATGCTTCTGTGTGATTTTAGGTATCTTTGAATCCATCTGGTTTAATTTTGTTGAATGTTATATGATGTGTGTTAAATATTCTGTGGTAGGCAGAGTGGCAAGTTATGAAGTCCAGTCTTTTTTCTTACTTTCTCTCTTGTTTCTCATTTGTGATTTCTTCACCTGGATCTCTTCTTCCTTTTATTTCAGTATCTGTAGATCTTCATGAGCAGTGAAGAAGCCCGGGCTATTACGTCTGGTATTGGAAAATACTTTTGGTCCACTGGGACTGAATGGGTTTGCTATGAACAGTGCAGTACTATTGATATGCTGATAGAGAATCTGTATGTTATGTCTTATTTGACCATGACTAGGATAATGATTTACATTTTCACTATTCAAATTGCACGAATTAACCCCACTGGGGGTATGTTTTCTTGAACCGATGCTGATAAGTTAGAGCAACGTTGGCCATAGCATCTACGAGATGAGCATGAGCTTGTTATCAGCCTTTGAAGGAAGTGGAAGTATGTTTTATGCCGGTGATAGATACATTAGGTATGTGTTAAAATACAATTATTTATGAATTACGGCATACAAAACCACTGGGGAGTGGAGATAATGAATTTCACATGCAAATGGGTTGTACAATTGGTTAAGACCACATGTGGGACACCTGAGTGGGTGGGGAAACCCGGTGTGCACTAAAATGTCATTGTGATTATATTTTTTTCAATTACAACTTTATCTATTGAATTTTGGGTTACGATGAAAATAAGACTGTTCCAAAATGGCCGCCACGTTTATGTCACAGATTGATATGTAAGTCTGTTGTCTATGTTTATGTATCTGACGTCGTGTGTAACATGAAGTCTTAAATTTGTGTTTTTGAAGACTTTCACTTACCTGTGACCAAGGCGAGTTTCGCCGAAACGCGTTGTGTACATTTCTGGCGGATGCTCTATGCTGTGAAATAAACACGATCTTTCATTGACGGATGGACTCATAGCGGTTATTGTGTCCTGACGAGAGTGCAATAGCACTTTGGTACTTAGTGAAAATGATATATACATAAATAAACCTATAATTTTAATATTAAAAAAATATATATATGATAAGGTTAAAACATTAAAATGAATCTTTTTAAAAAATATATATTTTACACTACATTAAATAAAACAATACTAAATACGTTACATAGCATAAAGGATAACATTACTATTCCCACTCCAACAAGTGGTACAGTAGGGAAAGTGTTGGATAGCGGGTGGATAAAGATTACTATTCACACTCCAGCAAGTGGAGCAGTAGAGAAAGTGTTGGATAGCGGGTGGGTAAAAATTACTATTATCACTCCAGTGAGTGCAACAGTAGGGAAAGTGTTGAATAGCGGGTGGGTAAAAATGACTATTCCCACTCCAGTGAGTGCAACAGTAGGGAAAGTGTTGTATAGCGGGTGGGAATAATGTACTATTCCCACTCCACCGACTGTAACAGTAGGGAAAGTGATGGATAACGGGAGGGTAAAAATACTATTCCCACTGCATTGAGTGCAACAGTAGGGAAAGTGTTGGCTAGGGGGAGGGTTAAAATTACTATTCCCACTCCAGTGAGTGTAACAGTAGGGAAAGTGTTGGTTAGCGGGAAGGTAAAAAATATTATTCCCACTCCAGCGAATGCAACAGTAGGGAAAGTATTGGATAGCGGGTGGGAATAATTTAATATTCCCACTCCACCAAGTGTAACAGTAGGGAAAGTGTTGGATAGCGTAGGGGAATAATTGCAATATAATTAACAATAATTAACAAGTAGTTTATTTTTCCAAATTAATTTACCTCCCACCAACTTCCCATATAGACGTCACCTACAGTATGGTAAAATATTAATTAATTAACATAATTAATTAACAATTAATTAATTAACTAAAAACAATTAACAAAAACATTATTAACCATCAAATCTAAATTAATTCACACAATTTACATAATAAAATTACTTTTAATAAATATAATATATAAAATAATAAAAATTACCTTAAAACCAAATTATTTCCTACCTACTCTCCTATCAACCCTCAACCCACTCCTGAAAAAAGTACACAATTAACATATTTACAAATTAATTATTAATAATGAATATCTAATTAATTACTAAGGTGCCAATTCCGATCTTGTAAAAAAATGGTCGTACGGAACGTTTTGTCCGTCCGACTCGTACCGGGGAAAAACACCTTACAAACTCGCAAGTACGATTTGCACAGAAATATCATTTCCGTACGAGTCGTACAAAAGACCGACCGGCAAAAAAATACATACAAATCAGATTCTGGACGGCGCACACGCGATGTCCGGACGGAGTCAGGCAGCGTTTTACGGACCAGCAAGTACGATTCGTGCCTACGTCACTTCGCACGTAGCATTTTTTACGGGAGCCAAAAACTGCCGGGAAATTGAGGACGACTCGAAGAAGGAGCACCGGTATGCGACGGACAGCGATGGACCCCAACCTACGCGTCATCCTGGCCCTCATAGCCTACGACCTCGTGTTCAGAAACCGACGCAGATGCCGCAGAAGGTCAGAACAACCCCCAGGGGCAAAGGGGGGGTGCAAGGGGCATGAAACATAACCCACACCCCACAAAAAACAAATATATCCTGCACATTAATTACCTCCATGGTCTGGTCACTTCGGGGGGCGTGTCCACTAATCCCACGTCCCGCCACAACGGAAGTGGACGTGGACGCGTACCCGTCACCACCACAATGGTGGTACGGGACGTACCCATGCCCCTCAGAGCGTGGGTACGGTCCGTACCACCATTGCAGTGGTGATGTAGGGATACGCGTGTACGGACCGTACCCACGCCCCCAGAGCGTGGGTACGGTCCGTACACGCATACCCCTACATCACCACTACAATGGTGGTACGGACCGTACCCACGCCCCCCAGAGCGTGGGTACGGACCGTACCACGCGTACCCCTACGTCACCGCCACAATGGTGGTACGGCCCGTACCCACGCTCTGGGGAGCGTGGGTACGGGCCGTACCACCATTGTAGTGGTGATGTAGGGGTACGCGTGTACGGACTATACCCACGCTCTGGGGGCGTGGGTTCGGTCCGTACACGCGTACCCCTACATCACCACTGCAATGGTGGTACGGACCGTACCCACAATCAGGGGGGGCGTGGGTACGGGCCGTACCACGCGTACCCCTACGTCACCGCCACTATGGTGGTACGGCCCGTACCCACGCCCCCAAAGCATGGGTACGGGCCGTACCACGCGTACCCCTACAGCCCCATTACATGATGAATACAAGGCGTGCACATGCCATGGATGTAGGTGTACGGCTTGGTGCAGCACATCAGCTGTAAATTGGGGGTGGTGTATACCCAGGACAGCAGTGTACCACAGCAAGGGCGCAAGTTGGTGGGTGGGTGGGTGCAGAGGAATACCAGCAGTGGACAGGGACATGTGAGGGGTGGGTGCCCATCACTCCCAGCAGTGGACAGAGACATGGGGGTGGGTGCAGAGGACTCCCAGCAGTGGACAGAGACATGGGGTGGGTGCAGAAGACTCCCAGCAGTGGACAGAGACTTGGGGGTGGGTGCAGAGGACTCCCAGCAGTGGACAGAGACATGGGGGTGGGTGCAGAGGACTCCCAGCAGTGGACAGGGACATGGGGGTGGGTGCAGAAGACTCCCAGCAGTGGACAGGGACATGTGAGGGGTGGGTGCCCATCCCTCCCAGCAGTGGACAGAGACATGGGGGTGGGTGCAGAGGACTCCCAGCAATGGACAGAGACATGGGGGTGGGTGCAGAGGACTCCCAGTAGTGGACAGAGACATGGGGATGGGTGCAGGGGAATACCAGCAGTGGACAGGGACATGTGAGGGGTGGGTGCCCATCACTCCCAGCAGTGGACAGAGACATGGGGGTGGGTGCAGAGGACTCCCAGCAGTGGACAGAGACACGGGGGTGGGTGCAGAGGAATACCAGCAGTGGACAGAGACATGGGGGTGGGTGCAGAGGAATACCAGCAGTGGACAGGGACATGTGAGGGGTGGGTGCCCATCACTCCCAGCAGTGGACAGAGACATAGGGGTGGGTGCAGAGGACTCCCAGCTTTGGACAGACATATATGAGTGGGTGCAGAGGACTCCCAGCAGTGGACAGAGACATGGGGGGGTGTACATCATTATCAGATGACTACAACTCCATGGGTGTATGTACGTATCCCTAACTTTGGACAATGATGATAGTGCCATAACAACACATCACTGACAGCAGTGTCCCACTCCCAGGAGGATGGATCTCTTTCCCCCACTGCATGACACACCACATGTGGGTGTAAGGACAAATAACACATGCATACCCACCCCTGGCAGATGCAGCACAATACACACACTGAGATCATGCCACAAGACTGTATAGCCATGTCACTGCCTAATAAACTAAGAGAGCCAAAGAGAACACACACTGCCACGCACATCCCAGGACTGATAGGAATGTTCAGGTGCTGGGCCAGCCACCAAGATGTTGTCTGTCATGGAAGGAATAGGGTGGAGTTCCCACAGATACAACATGCATTGTGCGAAAAAGGGACAATTTATCCATGAAGGCATGGCAAAATACTCTATACACAAGTACAGTGAGTACCAAGGATGGCACAGACGATGCAGCCGGAGACATTGCTGAGCAGGCATGGCCAGAGTTGAAGGGATCCATCACCAACAAAGGAAATGTAGACACAGGGCAACACAACAATTGTGCAACCCTCTGCAGGGGAGATGTCAGATGCCACAGAGGAAGGAACACTCCTAGGGACAATGTCTCCAAACACAAAGAGCAGACACGACCAAAGATTCTTTGCAGAGACCTTGTGAGGGCACGCAGATTCCAGGTTCCACCCCATGAGATGCAGACTACAACATGTCCATGAAACATAACACATTCCCACAACCCCAACTCCTGGAGCCTCAGCATCAACATCAATACATGAAATGCAAGACTTTCAAAACGGAAAACAAAATGCTTTATTCAGCATGAAAAAATAAGATGTAGTAAAGAACACTATGTACAAAGGCCAATGGCCAGTCCAGATATGAAGTCCTTGGGGGGGACACATGTCCACGCGTTTCCCCTAGCTTGCCTGCACATACTAAACCTCTGGTTCAGCGACTGGGGGGGGCATCATGTGGGGAAGGACCAGGCACCGCAGGGACAGGATGGGGAAGGGTAGGTGTGGTGGGTGCAGGGACGGACGACTCCACCACAGGGGGTGGAGCAGCGCCAAAGGTGGAAGTGAGCTCGGCGTTGCACACATCTGCCAGTTCTTCAAGCGTCTCCCCTGCACCCGGAGAAACAACAGGCCCCAAGGAGGGGGAGGGTCGGAGGGATGGGTTGCAGCGCTACTGGGGAGGTGGTGGACAGGCAGGGGGACTTAACTCCCCTACCCGAGGAGTGCCTTGACCGTTTCCGGCCAGGTGAACTAGTGGGGCTGAGGCCCAGCCCAGCAAAGTAGGCCTCCTTCTCCGAATCTGGGGCAGGGGAGCCAAGCGGAGTGACATCGGAGGGACTGGGGAGTGAGTCATGTGGACGAGGACTGTGGCTGCATGCCTGCCTGTGTGTCCCAGACCCAGTGGGTGTGCCTGCTTCCCCTTGAGTGTGCGTGTCTGGAGGTGTGCGCTTGCCCTTTAGGTGGTGGTGTGCTGCTTGTGTCTGGTGGGTTGTGTGTGTGTGGATGTCTTGGTGTGCTTGGGACAGGCATGGGTGTGGGACTTGTGGATGGGGCAGGGGTAGGGGGGGAGGCAGCGCTGCAGGTGACTTACTACTGCCGTCAGTGACGAGTCCAGGGACCTCAGCAACATCCGTTGGTCAGACATCGCTGATGACATGCCCTCCATGTACGACACCATCTGGGTCAGCAGTCTGGTGTGGCCATGGAGGACAGTCAGGATCGATGTCTGCCCAACTTGCAACTGCCGCTGAATGCCCACAGACTCTGCAGTGAGGGCAGCAGGTGGGACAGGGGCAGGGGGTGCGGAGCCTGGCACGAAGGAGACACGGTGTGGCCTAGCACGGACAGAAGGGACCCGAGCAAGTGGGAGGGCGGTGATGGGAATGGAGGGGGCGGCGAGAGATGTACTGCTGCTTTCAGCTGTGGGAGCAGCCTCCGTCCCCTCTGGGAGCTCAGCCTCGGACCCGTCTGCCTCGTAGTCAGTGTTGGTCCTGGGCAGGTTCTCCACCTCACTCCCCTTGCCCTCCGTGCCACTAGATTCCACCGACTCCTCAGCAGTGGTAGCACCACTGCTCGATCCCTCCTCCACGTCCGTGCCGGTGTCTCCCTCGGTGTCCTCCGATGATGCTGTGGGCAAGGTGAAGAGACAGGAAAAAATCAGTCACCTGTATACATCTGACACATGAGTCTAAACAAAATAGGCAACAGTGCATATCAGGAAAGGCATCATGAGTAACATCTAGGATACTCCCCACATATGTAAGCCCTGCACTCCCCAGTTGGTTGACCCACCATGCCACTTGGAAACAATGAAAATTAGGAAACAACAGCAAATAACTTGAAATCACAAGATCATGAGAAGCTAGTGTCTGGGATCAGTTGAGCACAGCAAGTCTATGAAGGCATGCCACCTCTTGTTCACTGTGAACCAAACAGTATTGTCGCACCCAAGGCCAAATACCACATGCCAATGCAGAAGGTGTCCCCACACTCAGAGACCTGTGAGTGCTTTTGACACCCCAAAGAAATACATTGTGACTCCTGGAGAATCACAACCCTTTACACAATGGACATGTCTAGCATGTGTGAATGTGGCACTCTGTGAACACAACACACATGTGTCTGTATAGCAGAAGTCACACAAGGAGGTGCACACCAAACTACATGTACACAGTCATTGTCTGAGCTGCCAGACTCATTCAAATCAGCCACTGTTAGGCAGAAATGGCGTATCAGTAAGTACATATACATGGCACCACGGTGGTCTGGATGACTTGACACTCGTAAGTTGGTATCAGCAACAACCAAGGACTAACCCAAATGCTACCACACTGTGGGAACATGTATATGTATGAACTCCAAACAAGTTTTGTACAAACTGTGCCTTACTTTAAAATGTGCCAGCGTGTCCCTGGAAAGTGTAAAGGTGGTGTCTTGTGCACTTCCTTGGGAGACATCTGTCATGCAGGCACAGCATTGTCCTTCACAACAAAACAACAAGGTCAAGCATATGAAACATTGAGACATGTTGACAGGTGTAGTGAGTGCCAATGGACATTTTCTCTGAGTAACAACTTGAATAATGTCATTTGTCACATGGCTAACCGTCACCTCATCACACAGTTGGCTACACATATGACCTACTGACTGTCATATGGAGTGGCACACATGTCCACACCCAGGACAATGCATAAGCTAATGGGCCTGCAATTGTTTAGCAAAAAAGCCTAGCTGTACTGTGGGTTCCCCCTCATGGCAAGCCAGAATGTACCCACAGATGTCAGCACACAAAGTCACAACTGTGTAGCATCTGAACCACACACAGGTGCCAAAAATGTACAAGCAGGATACATGATTGTCAAAAACTGACACAGGCAATGAAGCACGAACATTAAGCACTGGCCAACAACATGGGGGCACTGCACGATGACTTTTTGTACTGCGAATCATCACACACAAGTCAGAACTGGCAATTAAATATCAGGGTTGAACATGTACGCCCCTCCCGCACACACCCACCCATACCTGAGTCAATGTGACTGATACCGATCAAGAAGTGACACCTCTTATTCAGGGTTACAATAACTGTGCTTGAAAACTAGCTTCATTAACACGACATCACCTTGTAGGGCTGCCAAAACATAATGGTTACAAACAAACATCAACAGATTGTTTTGAATAGCCACACAGGCACTGCCCAGTGTGAGTATGCACAAGCAAACTGGTGTATCCCTGTCCAGTGGGCAAATGGATCACACATGTGAAAAATACTACCTAGGCCAGGGAACAATGCCACAGAGGCAGAGCCATGCTGAACCCACAGTGAATGTGCACAGTGTTGGATGACACACATGAGTAGGAGGGCAGGCTGTGTCAGGGGACTGTAGTGGGCACACTGCTCCATGGTCCTGGAATGAGCTGACTGTTACAGGAGCAACCGTCCCGGCACTATGCATATATCCCACTCATGCACATCATGTCTGAGGCCACAACATTGGTAATGCATGCTGCAAGTCTGTTCATTTGAACCCTCACACTCCTATGTTAAGACTCAGCATCAGTGCCAACAATTATGCACCCCCAAATGACTGAACAGGACAGGGCACAGGCAGACCACCGCCACACACGATGCTGAAAGCAGTGTGCACCTTGATAAACTGGCAGCCTAGATGACCATGTGCAATAGTGATAACACACAGACCAGGTAACACATGTCAAGGAGGGGAAGGGAGGAAGAACAGCACAGGTTTACTTGGGGGAACAGGATATGCACTGCACATATATAGCCTGGCAGTGTATCCAGGCGAATGAGCAGCTACAAAAGCTGGCGACACACAACAAACACACATGTACCTACCCCCTTCCTGCTGCTGTAACTCCTGTATCCGCCTATCCAGGTCAGGGAAGACCACCGCCAGGACACGCTTCATCTGGTGGGTCAGGCGCCGGCACCCGCCATGCTTGCGAGGAGCCTCCTCCTTCAGCATGACCCGGGCGATCCTCCGGGTCCAGCACCGGATATCCTGCCATCTCTTCCTCACTTGTGGCAGGCGCCGACTGCGACCCTCCACCAATTGCACGGCCTTGACGGCATCCTTCCAGATCTTCCCCTTGTGGTAGGCGGTTACCTGTGTGGATGACAAAGTGGGACAACATCACTACACCTGCACCATGTCACAGAGACACACATTTGAACATCTTTGATTTGTTCAACAGGGCATAGTATGCTGGCAAGTAATAGCACCTTAGTCATAGGGACTTTTTCCACTGGGGACGCAACAATGCACTACATGGCATAGTAAGTACACAGGTGGCATGAGGGGTGCGAAACAATCCCTGTCATGGCACACACTGTGCATCCCAAGCAACACAAGGCTGATGGACAGCACCGCAAAGCAGTCACATGCCCCAGGCCAATGACGAAACCTCAGCAGAGTGCACAGACACACACAGGCACACATCAATCACCTGCCATTGGCAACAGCGGATGCAAACCTCACTCTGCACATGTGCCACTTGCCGGGGGGGTCACAGGTGTGGGGCTAGCTCAGCAAGTCAGACACACAGCACGGCTTACTTCACACATCAGATGGATTGAGCAGTTGCCTCCTCCATGCAGGTGTGGTGCAACACTCCACATAGACACTCACCCACATGACAAGTAACATTCACACACATCAATGTCCAGGGGGCATACACATCATTTGGACGCTCTCACCACTCTCACCACAGCTCCACTCAACTCTCACACACATCTGTGAGTGCAGTCACCTGTCACACCGTGGTGACCACTGAATCACCGCAGGACAATAGAACAACAATGCCCAAGAGGATTAGGCTGGCTGAATGTGCCATGCACTATGCAGTGAATGTCACAGTAAGCACAATGCAAGTGAGGAGTGCACACATGAACTACATCAAGCCCTGCATGAGAGACATAAGCCATCCACCCCCCCCTGGGACCCACTCCAACCAACATTGCTTGTCTGTCACACCTGGACACAATGCCAGAAGTGACAGACACAATAAAGGTGCACAGGCAAAGGTAGTGGAGTCAGCACTCACCTGCTCCCATGGTCGACCATACAGCATGGGGTACCGTGGGAGGATCACATCAAGCAGGGTGAAAGGCTGGGCCCTCTCCACAGTCCTTGACATGGTGCCAGAGGGAGACAATACAGCAGCAGTGGTATCGACTGACATGTTGTGCAGGCAAGTGCCCTCTCATGGGTTCTGCCTGCCTTATATCTGCCTTGCTGGCCTATTTCATTTACAGGAGTACAGAGTGATTGGTCAGACTCATTTGCATCCTACGTTTCCTCCAATCCCTTTAAACATACACCAGTGACAGCCTTCGCATCTTTTGATTTTGCAGCATCATGTCAAGTCAACAACCACTTTGCAACAATGTATAATGTGGCCAACTGCTTTTTCCAGACCACATGATGTTAAATTTTGAACTTGAAACTCGGTATCCATGACAACCAGCATGCATTTAGGCCCTAATACTTGTCCCTCATGTGTCCCCATTGTAATTCTTAAATCCCCACACAGGTACGGCGCGTTTCACACGTACCCCTAGGGCACCATCACTACAGTGATATGGGCCGTACTCACGCTTGTACGGGCCGTACACGTGTGAGTACGTGCCTATCACTATAGTTGGGGGTACCATAGGGCCTAGTGATACGGCACGTACTCACGCGTGTACGGGCCGTACACGCGTGAGTACGTGCCGATAACTATAGTTGGGGGTACCGTAGGGCCTAGTGAAACGGCACGTACTCACGCGTGTACGGCCCGTACACGCGTGAGTATGGGCCTATCACTATAGTTGGGGGTACCTTAGGGCCTAGTGATACGGGACGTACTCCCACGTGTACGGCCCGTACACGCGTGAGTACGTGCCTATCACTATAGTTGGGGGTACCGTAGGGCCTAGTGATGCGGCACGTACTCACACGTGTACGGCCCGTACACGCGTGAGTACGTGCCTATCACTATAGTTGGGGGTACCATAGGGCCTAGTGATACGGCACGTACTCACGCGTGTACGGGCCATACACACGTGAGTACGTGCCGATCACCATAGTTGGGGGTACCGTAGGGCCTAGTGATACGGCACGTACTCACGCGTGTACGGCCCGTACACGTGTGAGTACATGCCTATCACTATAGTTGGGGGTACCGTAGGGCCTAGTGATACGGCACATACTCACGCGTGTACGGGCCGTACACGCGTGAGTACGTGCCGATCACTATAGTTGGGGGTACCGTAGGGCCTAGTGATACGGCATGTACTCACGCGTGTACGGCCCGTACACGCGTGAGTACGTGCCTATCACTATAGTTGGGGGTACCATAGGGCCTAGTGATACGGCACGTACTCACGCGTGTACGGCCCGTACTCACGCGTGAGTACATGCCGTACACGCGTGAGTACGTGCCGTATCACTCGGACCTACAGTAACACAACTATAGTGATAGGCACATACTCACGCGTGTACGGCAGGTACTCACGCGTGAGTACAGCCGTACACACACCCTCAGAGCGTGTGTACTGCGTTTCACAGCTTACACTGGTGATAGGAGGCGCACACGATAGGAATGGAGGTGTCAGACTGGCACAAGGCTGGACATCAAGTCATTGTCAGTGCAGTCCTTCATGTGCAGGGCCTAGGTGTGTCAGGCAGTGATGTGGCACATGTCTCTTCATGTTGTGGCACAATAGATGTGTGATGAGCTGTTTACACATTTCATGTGTGATGGGGCACTACGTGGCACACTTCCCCTTCACACTTTGCACATGTGTGCATGTACGACACATGTGTCAAGCACTGCATCACTGGTATGGCACAGTCAGCAACACCCGCAACTGTCCCCTGATGCCAGGTACACGGATAATTACACCTGACATGTGACTACCAGTGTGCCACGATGTGACTATGTCATGTGTGTGTCATGTGTTCCCATGAGCTTTCCGTTGGTGTTCCGTCAACTCCATCTGCTGTTGCAGCATCCAACATGTGTCTGTGTGCATATGTGCATGACACACATATACGCACACCATGCCATATGTGAACTCACACGTTACATGTGTCATGATGGTTCGAAGATGACTTCCTACCATGAGGCAATATCTGCGTTCTCTCAATGTCTGTGTCTTCAGTTTTTGACATGTACCCCTTCATGGAAATGTGTGTTATCTGTCCTTTTTCAGATGACATGTGACCTGTGCGTCTAGACTCCCGCCAGCTGTCTGTATGAGATGACATCCTTCAAATGCTGATATGTGGATGTCTGTCACTCATGTAATGTGTCTGGCTTGTCACCTACACTGGCCCACAGCTATTTTAATGGCATGTCACGTCAACATTGCCATGCAACTATTGTGGCTGGCTCTTCGTAGGAGTATCACCTGGCTGGCCTACGTGTCCTGGATGTATTGCACAGCACAGACTCTGTATTAAGCAGATGTGTATTAGCTGTTGAACATGTGCTCACCTCAGTGACATTGGTGTGGTAATGTACTCACTCTTCGTTATTCCTTCCAAATCTCTGCAGTGCACCGCCTCTCCCCAGACGAATGCCAGACCTGGATGCCATGCGTGAACATGACTGCATACGCAGATACCGCTTCTCGCAAGAGTTGATAGAGGACTTGACCCGCCGGCTTGCACCACACCTCCAACCACAACACAGGTATCCTACAGCTCTGACCCCCAAGATGAAGGTGATGGCAGCCCTACATTCTTTTGCCACCGGCACGTTTCAATTGACCATAGCTGATGTCGGTGGCATGTCCCAGACAATGTTCAGCCGTGTCCTGCATGATGTTTTAGAAGCCATGTTGGTGCACCTGGATGAGTTCATCCATTTTCCCACTCGTGAGCAGTTGACAGGTGTCAAGGGTGAGTTCTATGCCCTGGGAGGGATGCCTCATGTAATTGGGGCCATTGATGGGACACATGTGGCTTTGGTACCACCACAGGCACAGGAGGTAGCCTATAGAAACAGAAAACATTACCACTCCATTAATGCCCATGTGGTGTGTCTTGCTAACATGCTGATTTCCCATGTGTGTTCCCGTTTTCCAGGGTCCGCACACGATGCATACATCATGAGGCGTAGCAGGGTGCCAGAAATGATGCTGCAGCTGCACGCGGAACGAGCATGTCTTGTTGGTGGGTATACTCTGTTAGTCCTGTGTTTTGCGCTATCTTTGTATCTTACGGCATCTCCTGACCCACTTCTTCACATGATGTTTCCATGTAGGGGACTCTGGCTATCCCAACATGCCATGACTGATGACGCCTCTCCGCAACCCCAGAACAGCCGCAGAACACCGGTACAACGACACCCATGGGCAGACGAGGCGCGTGATTGAGAGGACGTTTGGACTCCTGAAGAGCAGATTCCGGTGCCTCTACAAGAGCAACGCCCTCCCATATGCTCCGGTGAAGGTCTGCAAAATCTTCATTGTGTGCTGCATGCTGCACAACATGGCAGTGGAGAAGGCCGTGCCACTCATCCTTGATCTGGATGAGCAGGATCATCCACCCGTGGAGGATGAAGGGCTCGGGCACGGGGCAAGTGAGGATGAGGATGAGGATGAGGACATCCAGAGTGAGCTTATCCGCAACTTCTTCTCATGATGGTGAGTCCCTGTGTCTGAGTGTGCACGCTTTGAGCCTTGTGTGGCATGTGTTGCAATGTGTGTGTCGAGCTGACTGTGTGCTAAGTGACTTGGAGGTGTGTTCTGATGTGTCATTCAAGTGATGATGTAATTCCACACATTTTAGCTGGGACACTAAATTTATTAAGGGCATGGTGACAACTTCATTCCTGTAGAGTACATGTACATGTCTGCGGATTACTAGCTCTTCGCTGACTTGTTGTGTGTCTGTCCTCCCCAGGTTCTTGCGGCTGTCGTCTGCTCATGCCATCATTGCCCTCCTGCTATTCCTCATGAGTATTGCAACGTGTGCTGGATCAGAGTTACATGCACAGACATGGTGAAAAGTCATTTGGGGTAAGGAGTGCAGCAAGGCATTTTGTGGGTGGTACGTGTTTGTGATATGTGGGGACTGCTCCTGTGCATGTTGTGTTACCATGCATACATGTCGACTCACCATGAGCCACATGACGTGTTGCATGGCTCCCATGAATTGATAGTCACCCTTCCTGACAGTCATCTGTAATGGTTTGTGGATTCTGATTAAGGCATCAATGTGTGTATAACGTCCCTCAGGAACATACGGGATGCTAATGGTGGACATAGTGTGGGACATCCCCATATGTGGCTCAATGGAGAATTGTAGACTCTCCGTGTGCAGCAAGGGGTGTTAGGCTCAACCCCTTCACTTGTGTGCCAGCTCAGTAGGATTTACCACATCTGTGTGTTGAAGGGGGTGTCCAGTGTAGGTCACACATGGTCAGCCAAATGACCTGTGAGTCTGTTCCAATTGATGCATTTCCCTTAGTGTGAGGCTGAGTAATAAAGGTGTTCGCCACACTCCAAGGTGCCTCATCTCTGTCAATGCAGGTCTCTTGCCACTTGCATGCGGCATATCTGGCATAGTTGTGGAAGATTATGCATAGGAGTCCATGTGTCATTTAGCAACATGCATGCAGTTGCTCATGGATTAGGCTCCCTATTGGGCATGAAGTACATGGTTGTGTATATTTTTCGGCATGTTGGTCCACACAATGGGCCATCAACAGCTGCTGAGGGTGTGTCTCCTGTGCGCAGGTCGGCCTTCAGTTTCCTGATCCGGTGTCATGCTTCTTTGGTGATTGTGCATGCATTGTCTCTGGGTGTGCCATGTGACACTGGACACTCCTTACTTTACACACGCGCCTGTTGCAGTTGTCCTTCTGACATCCTAGTCTTTGTGTGACAGTTCTGGCCTTTTGCAAGGAGATGCCGCCTGCTGCTGCGGCCCCTGCAGCAAGGGCCCACAGAGTATCCAGATTTGGCTACACACACGCCTCCAAGATGCTCCTCACTTCCTCCCTCCACCCATTCATTTGGCTGTCCTCAGCTTGTCTATGCCACTGTTGCCGCCACGCGGTGCCAAAGGCTGGACCATCAGCACATGCAAGGTGCACATTGCACCACCATCCTGTCCTTGCGTAACCCACATCACACTACAGTCTGATGTAGCAGCCACACTCCGAGCTATGTCCATCCGCACATCTACCGCCTGCTGTCAGACATACCCTGAGCACACACACGATACCTTTGCATTCTGAGTGTGCAACTCCAACTGCCTACACTGCACTTTCCCGCCCTCCAGGCCCTGTCACACCAACCAGGTCACGTCCCTAATACTCCCCACCGGCTCTGTAGCCCAGCAAGGGCATGGGAGTGGGACTCAAGGCTTCAGCATGTAGTATGGTGTCATCGTCTGGGACATGGCACAGGTATCATCTCTCAGCATGTCAATCTACAGAGTGTCCAGGACCCCCCTCTCCACCATCACATGCGCACAGCACCTCATCATCAGCTCGTATGCCACTGACAGCCAGGTGCTCCTCACCCTCAACAAAGACACAGACATTGGCAGTTCCATCATTCAAGTATGCATGAGATCCATTGATGAATGGCTGAACACGAGCAACCTGAGGCTGGACTTGTACAGGACTGAGGTGATCATCTGAGGATTGTCCCCTTCCAGCTGGGTTAAGTGCTTGTGTCTCACCCGCAAGAGCCCTGCAGAAGCACCCAGTGTCCACACACACAAGATGGTGTGCATCATGTTTGGCTCGCTCACATTTGCCATGCTAGTCCACAGCATCTGTACCTCATGCTGCAACGCCCTCTACATTATGCACATGATCCACAGATAGATCCACTCCAAGAAAAGACAGACCATCCCCCAGGTCCATGACAACATCCGTGTCAAATACTGCCCTGCCCTCTACGGAGCAAGTACATCCAAACTCCCAGGAAACTTGTCCCCATCCAGGGTGCATCTACACACCTCAGCTTCAACACCCTGCGCCCCAGCCACCTCACTGTCCACCATAGATAGCTGCAATGGATCACTGTCTGCTGCAGGATGACCTCCACACTCCCCACCCACACTCAGGAGGCAGTCCACAACCCCGACCCCAAACCAACCTTGTACGTCTGTCATCCTAGATCCCGTTGGGCCATCTCCGTGCATCCAACCTTGCCCTGGCCACCGTTCTTCACATCCACCGTACTCCAGCATGCAGGACATTGTTCTCCCACCTGGCCACACATACCTGGGACTCCCTCCCTGGGAACCTCCACATTAGTCATGTCCTCTACGTCTTGATGATAATCTCTCAAATAGGTCTGTCCGCACAGTTTAGCAAGCCCCCCCTCAGCAGCCGGAGGCCATCACAGGTGAGTGTTGTGCTCCATGCCTACATTGAATGATACCTTGTGACCCATGTGTGTCCTGTACCAGACTCTGATCCCAGGATATGGATGGCTGGAGTTAGTTCAACACTCAGGCATAGTTTGACATTTCCACACACATATGTCGTTGAATAATGCAAAATGACAGGAACGTCTCATGACCAAAGTAATATATTTATTTGCGGTGGGGTACGTGTATTGGTAGATGAAATTAGGTGCTCTACCGGGGGAATAGAATCCAAAGTTCACAGGGGGAGATGGTATCCTTGGCATTGGAAGTCATCAGAGTCCAGGGCACAGTATTGGTCATCATTGGTCAGACTGTGACCAGCAAGTCCATGTGGCAGAGAATGTCATTGGATGAGGTGCTGCTGTTGCGCCAGAGGGCCAGGTGCCAGGCCAGGTGACCTGGGAGATGTGGATGGTGCGCTGACTCTCACAGTCTTTTCCGTGGACGACCCACCTTCCTCCGGGGACCCTCAGATGTAGGCCTTGACGATGCTTGGGCCGCTCCGCCAGACGAATCCTCCTCCTCCTCCTCCCTCCCTGTGTCTGGTGCTGGTCTACGCCTGGTGGCACAGGGAGGGTTGCCCATGCTTTGGGTGATCTGACGGAGTGATTGGCTCATGTCCCTGTGCACCGCCAGGAGCTCAGCCAGTCTTGCCTCCATCCATCCTTGGTGTTGTTGATGACTGGCATGATGCTCGACCTGCAGGTTCTTTATCTCATCGAGGGTCCCCTGCATCTCTGAGAGTCTCGACACGACCTGGTTGATGCCTCTGGTGTCACGCCGGTATGAGTCCAGGATGTTGCATATGTGTGACATACCGGTGTCCTGAGCTGACTGGTCAGGTTCGCGCCTCCGCCTGCCGCCACTCCCACCACCCCTGCCCACTTGAGCCTGGCCTGCCCTTGTGGGCACATCGGGTCTACGAGACCCCTGAGGGATGGCATTTGCAGGGTTGCCTGCCTCCTCCTGGGTGCCCGGAGAACCTTGTCCCTCCTGGTCAGACTGGCTCTGTTGTTCAGTGCGAGCAGGGCTCCTGGGTGTGTCCTGGGATGTGGCAGGAATGGGGGGGTGGTTGGCACAGATGTACCTGACGTAGGTGCTGCAGGGGCTTGGGCACCAGAGGGTCCAGGTTGGTCGGGGTCATCCACGGAGTGGTGAGAGTCGTCGCTGCCGGTGGGATCATCTTCACGTGGAGTCTGGGACTGTGATTCTTCCCCCCCAGTGTTGGAGGGAGATTGTCGACGTTGCCCTGTGTGTGAGAGAGAGACAATGTTAATGGTGTTTCATGCGACATCTATGTTTCATACATACCTCCAGGTAGTTGGATGTGCCTAGCATTCCTCTCAATGTCCACTTGGGGATGGGTATGTTGCGGGGGACAGATTGGGACGTTCTCCTGAGTGTTTGAGCTGTAGATTGTTGGCTACGATGCTTATCTGGCTATGGATTGGTCTTGTTGTGTCAGATGTCCATTGTGGGAGTGTGTAAATCTGTTGCCTGCCCTGGGGGTGTGTGGTTGGGGGGGGTTGTGACCGGGCCTGCTGTTGTGTGTAGTGTGAGTTGTCATTGGGTCTCCCAGGTGATGTGTCTGTCCCCTCATGGTGCATGCTGGCATGACAGTGAGTGTGAGTTCCTGTGCTAGATACATGTGCTTGTGGAGTTGGTGTTTGAGTGTACAGTGGTCCCAGGAGGGCCTTGTGCTGCATACAGCAGGGCCAAGTGTCAGCTACCTTGTCAGTACTTTGCCAGTCCCTGTGCATTGTGCATGGGTCTGTACCTATGCCATATGGGCTGAGGGCATTGGTGTCTGCGTCTCATTTTCACAATGTGTTGTGTGGGGCCCACCCTCCCATCCTCCCGGACATCCAGTCTTGTGTTTGTGGTTGTTGTAGCCTTGGACATGGCCTTGCCTTGATTTGTGAAGGGTGCATGGAGACGTTAGTGGCATGAGCATGGTTTTTGAGTGTGGTTGTGTGCGGTGAGTGCATGGGGGAAGTTGTGTGCATTTGGAGTATATGTGGTGTGAACCCCATTGCCCCCAGGTTACATAAGTTGTTTGTGTACTCACCAGGCTCTGCGACTCCTTCAACTCCGTGTACTCCCACCGGCGGTAGCAGGGCCATCACCTTCTCCTCCCAGGGATGGTAGTGTACGGGTCTGCGGGGTGGCCCACCTCCAGTGATGTTACTCTGGGCATATTCTTCGTTCATTTTCCTCTTGACCGCCCTGCGCAGATCGTACCACCTGGCTTGGCATTCATGCCTGGTCCTTCGGATGGGTGCAACAGCATTCACCTTATCGACAATCCTCTGCCACATGGCAGATTTTTCAGCTATGCTGGTCTGTCTGACCAATGTTCCAAACAGCTGTGGCTCGACTCTGATGACTTCGTTGACAAGGAGGTCCAGCTCCGCCGTTGTGAACTTTGGATTCTTGTCTCTGGGCATGGTGTGGAGTTGTTTCTCTGTGGGGTCTGGCAGCAGTGGGTCTGTTGCAAAGGCTCATGGGTTGTGTGTGTGGGCCCTTTTTATTGGTCCATTTTTGGGTGTGGCTGTGTTTGAATGTTGGTGGGTGTGTTATAAGAGGTGGTTGTGATTTGGGGCCTCTGTTTGCCTGTTTGGATGTGCCAGGTCAGTCATTGAGATATATTTTGTCATGTAGACGTGTTTTGTGGTGTTGTGCGAGTCGAATTGACCCTCCTTGTGCTATTTTACAGTGTCCTAGTTCTGTAAGAGTCTTTTTCGCATAGGTACGATCCGTACATACGCGATGCTGGGTGATGGTGCTGGGGTACGGTGTTGGAGTGCGGCACGTACATGCGGTGGGGGTACGGTGCGTATACGTGCGACCCTGGGGTACGGTGCGTACATGAGGAGGTACGGCGCGTACATGGGGGTAAGGCGCGTACATGCGGTGGGGGTACGGTGCATACACGTGCGGGCCTGGGGTACGGTGCGTACATGCGGAGGTACGGCACGTACATGGGGGGCATAAGGCACGTACATGGGGAGAGGGCGCATACATGCGGTGGGGGTACGGGGGGTACACGTGCGGCCCTGGGGTACGACGCGTACATGCGGAGTTAAGGCGCGTACATGGGGGGGTACGGCACATACAGGTGCGGGGCTGGGGTACAGTGCGGACAGGGGGGGTAAGGCGCGTACATGGGGGGTTCGGCACATACATGGGGGGTACGGCGCGTACAGTTGCGGGGCTGGGGTACAGTGCGGACAGGGTGGTGTACGGTGCTGACATATTTGGGGGTGGGGGGCTGTACGGCTCGTACAGGGGCATAAGTTTACCCGTGTACATGTGTGCTACTGCGTTGGCTCCGTACGGGCCATTTTACGTGCGATTGTGTATTCGGAGGACGGTCGGGATCGTACTTGCGCGCTCGGACTTGTGTTTTACGATTTGCACGTAAAAATGTCCGGCTCACTCTCGTACACTTTTCTCAACGATATTCGGACGTAAAAACTTTCCGACGCACTCTCGTAGACTTTTCCCGACGCTATTCGTAGTTATTTTTCACGTACAAATCGTACTTGGCCGTTTGTACGGTACTTGTACGACTCGTACGTAAAAAAATACGGATACGGGTCGTACGCAAATTATTTTTAACGAATTGGAATCGGCACCTAGTTAGTAAAAAACAACACAATTAACATAATTACCAATTAATTATTAATTGTTATTAATCAATTTATAATTAATTAAAAATAAATTAATTAACTTAATTAACAATATAAATTATTAAATACTAGGTTATTAATTAATAAAATAATTTATTAATAAATTGCAATTAAATTACTTCCCACCCTATTCCCCTATAAACCCACAACCCTTCTACAGAATTAAATTACACAAAAAGTAATTAACATATAATTAATTAATTCTAAATTATTCTTCAAAAATATATTATAATTAAATTACTCCCCACCCTATTCCCCTAAAAACCCACAACCCACTACGGAATCAAATTACACAAAAATGAATTAACATAAAATTCATTACTTTAAAAAAATTCAAGCATACATTACAAAAATGATACATAATTTTAACACATATATTAACACTTAAAATACACAAAAAAACAACATTTTTAGCAACTATATTAAGACTGTCGATATTACTAACTAGAATATTATGACAAACAAAATTTCTTACCTGAATTTCGATA
Source organism: Triturus cristatus (assembly GCF_964204655.1). Taxonomy (NCBI): domain Eukaryota; kingdom Metazoa; phylum Chordata; class Amphibia; order Caudata; family Salamandridae; genus Triturus; species Triturus cristatus. The sequence goes on from NC_140584.1 coordinate 554,946,260, forward strand.
TTCTGCACCACTATATTTTTGACAGTCGATATTATGTCCACTCGATATTTTAAACTCGATATTTTGCCATATCGATATTTAAAATTCGATATTTTGACTGTTCACCGATGAGGACTGGCGGGAGGCATTGGCATCCTGCTGGGAGGTGGCAATTTGGTCCCAGTTCAGGTTAATCCAGTTTAAGCTCTTGCACAGAGTGTACTACACCAGTGTGTTATTGGTGAAGATGGGTATCCTGAGCTCCCCATTATGCCCCAGAGGTTGTGGTCAAGAAGGGACGTATCTCCACCAGTGGTGGGAATGTCCTGTGGTACAATCATACTGGGGTAAAGTGACAAGAAAAATGTGGGAAATCTGTGGGAAATCTATGGAGGTCACACCCCGGCTGTGTCTACTCAATATTTGGGAGACGACGGATCTGTCAGCAAAAGAGAGGACCTGGGTCACCATGGGCATTGTAGTCGTGAAACGCAACATTGCAAGGACTTGGAAGGGAGTCAGGGTGCCCAAACTCCGGGACTGACAGGACGACATGGACTGGTGCATGCAGACAGAAAGGGCTATGTATGAAGGGAGGGGGTGTCTGCAGAAATGGTTCAAGATTTGGGGAAACTGGAACAAATATAGAGGGATGTTGTGTGCTCCAGTGAACACGTACTCCCCTAACCCCTACGGGACTGATGGCTGCTTGGCCACAAGGGGGTCGCAAACTGCTTTGTAACATAGTATTGTACGGTTGGGTTGACCACACAAACAGAAAAAGATTGAAATTGTCGCATGCACTGTATAACCTTATCCTCAACTGTGGCTAACATGTTTTCTTTCTTAATAAAAAGATTTGTTTTTTAAATCCATAAAGGGCAGGATCATCAGCTTGTTTGACAAGCTCGAGAGGAGATGGGGATGTTCTCCTTCCATGCCTGATGTTTACTTACAGGGATGTGCCACAGAAAGGGGTTGGTTTTAGCCCCTTTGAGTTACAGTTTGGCCAAACTATAAGAGGGACGTTAAGTTTGGTAGATAAGCTTAGGAGAAGCCTCTCGAGATCCAAAACAGGAAGTGCTGAACTGTGTGCTAGGCCTGTGATCCCGCATGACTGAGTACATGAAAAAGGCAAACAGCAACCTGGAGGCCAGCCAAGAGCGTATTAACCTGTGGCACGACCCAAAGGCAACCATGCCTGAGTACCATTCAGGACAGTTGGTGTGGGTGTGGGAGCCTGTGGCTCCCAATGCCCTACAGGACAGATGGACTGGGTCCTACCCCATTCTAGAGAAAAAGGATGAGGTCAACTACTTGGGGGATGTTGACACCCCCAGTAGTCCCCACAGGTTATTCCATGTCAACAGACTGAAATCCCACTAAGACAGGGCTGACATGACCATGCTGATGATCACAGATGAAGGGGAGGAGGAGGAGCGCAAACCTTTTCCAGACCTCCTCTCCACCAATGCCAAAGATGGATCAGTGGAGCAAGTTGTTCTCTCCTCCAAGTTGACAGACCATCAGCAGAAAGACTGCAGAGAAGTGTTGGAGCAGTTTACTAGGCTGTTTTCCCTGAGCCCTGGACTAACCAAGTGGTGTGTCCATGATGTTGGCCCTGCTGACAAGCCTACCTGTTTAAAACAAACTGTACAGGTTGTCTGAACAGGTCAAGGAAAGCATAAAGGCTGAGGTAGCCAAGATGCTTGAGTTGGGGGTAATTGAGCCCTCTGACCATAAATGGGCCAGTCCAGTGGTACAGGTGCCAAAGCCTAATTCCCAAGTGGAAAAGTAAGAAATACAGTTCTGTGTGGACTATAGAAATTTGAATGCAGTCACCAAGACTGTCGCTCACCACATGCCTCTAGATGAATAGCTTATTGACAAGTTGGGGGCTGCAAAGTACCTGAGTACATTTGATTTGACCTCAGGTTACTGGCAGATTTGTAAGTCCAGGATCATGGAGGAGATCAGCATTTTCCATCCCAGACAGCCATTTTTGGTTCAAAGAGATTTGCTTTGGTATGAGGAATGCCCCTGCCACCTTCCAAAGGTTGGTGAATAGAGTCATGTCTGGGATGGAAACTTTCAGTGCGGCTTATCTAGAATGATATAGCTGTATTCAGTTACACCTGGGAGGAGCACCTGTTCCAACTGAAGGAAGTGCTTCAGAATCTGCAGCAGGCGGGCCTGACTATCAAGGCACGCAAATGCTGAATAGGGCAAGGTTCAGTGATGTGCCTGGGCCAACTTGTAGTTGGAGGCTGTGAACAACCTCTCCAGTCCAGGATCTACACCATCTTGGATTGGGAATCTCCGAAGACTCAGACAGAGGTCAGGGTCTTTCTTGGCCTGATTGGGTACTACAGAAGATTTATGAGGAACTGTGGGGCCACTGTGGCTCCTCTGACACAGCTTACCTCGAAAAAGCATGCCAAAAAGGTATTTTGGACCACTGGAGTGCCAGCAGGCCTTACACGCCCCGAAGGAGGCTCTGTGTTCAGCATGAGTCCTACTGGCCCCTGACTACAATAATGAGTTCATGTCTAGACACATGCTTCAGAGCAAGGGATTGGGTCTGTACTAGCACAAGTAAATGAAGAAGGCCAAGATCAACCAGTTGCCTTAATTAGCAGGCAACTACTACCCAGAGAGCAAAGATGGAGTGCCATTGAGAGGGAAGCCTTTGATGTGGTCTGGTCCCTGAAGAAGCTGAGACTATACCTATTTGGTACTCACTTCCATGTTCAAACCGACCCATGAGCTCTCAGATGGCTCATGCAGATGACGGGGGAGAACTCAAAATTGTTAAAGTGGCCCATTTCCCTACAAGGGATGGATTTCACAGTTGAACACATACCTGGGCTGCCCATGCCAATGCAGGTAGATTTTCCAGGTTTTTCAACTTAGATGATGAGGACTACCAGACCCCCTACTTCCAGGGAGTAGGTTAGTTGCCCATCACCTTTCAGTTGGGGGCAGGTGTAGGAATGTCATCCTTTTTGCCATGATCACCCTCCATTTTTGGACTGATGCTGGTGGTTACCGACTCTGAAAGTGCCCTGTGCTCTGTTAACCAGACCCAGCGCCAGTGCTCTAGCCTCTAAAGGCATTTGCTGATTAGTATTATTCTAATTCTTAAGGACATCCTACCTGTAAGTTCCTAGTAATTAGTAGGGCATATAGGTTTATAGATCCAAGTGGTCTTAATGCACTTACGTATTCACTGCTGTAGTGTCTGATGTCATTTTAAAGCTAGGCCTGCCTTGTTGACTGGTTTTAAAATAAAAAAGCATCCAAATTTGACTTTGGAATTAAAAACACTTCCAAAGTTCAAAACTAACTTTTTATTACTTATAAGTCACCCCTAATGTCTGCCCTAGGTGCCCCAAGGGTAAAGTGCATAGGTATAAAAAGCAGGGACAATCAATCAAATTGTGTATATATACTCTGGTAGATAAAAACAGCCAAAGTTGTTTTTCCCAGTAGTAGTGCTGCTAGCCCCACAGGCTAACAAGGGGAAGATTTTATTTAATTTAATAAAGTCTTACTTGGATTGGAACTAGCTAGCCATATCACTAAAAGTATCGAATCATACATCAAACCTAACAAATTGCCATGGTTGGATTTAATATAACTATTACAGGAAAGTCGTTTTAGAACTTACTATCCTGAAGTTACCTAAAGCAGCTTCGTGGCAGCCTCTTCTAATTGGTCAGCCTTCCTGAGCTGCTCCCTAAGTAGGTATGACGAAGTCTGGGGCTGCAACAATTCAGCCATTTGGTAGGAAGAGATCTCCTTCCAGGAGAAGCCAGGGAGAGGAAGGGGCTGGTACATTACTTGGACATCAAAGGCAGGGGCCTCTGCAAAAAACAGACATCACAAGACGGCCACCTCCTCCTCTTTCCTTGATCTCTGGCTCAGATGGGAGCCTCCCTAATTAGATTAGGGGTGGGGGTGGAAGAGTAGTGTAGTCAGTTGTTAGCCATACCTCTGGGTTGGGTTACACAGATGCACACTCCAAGGAAAGAGTTTCTCTATTTTGATTTTTGGGAGAATGTTGCATTCTGGGCTAGAGGTTTGCAACAATTTACCAGAAGTGGTCATGCTAAATGGATGTAGCTTAGCTCCTATTGGTTTAGGTGCTCCCTCCCCCAAGCCCAGAAATGAAGGGTAAATGAGGCAGCACTACAGAGCTCACCAGAACACTGCCTGGAAAAGAAGAAGAGAAGAGGGACTGCACCAGAGAAAGGATGACACTCTGAAAGACTGCACCTGCTGTGCTCACAAGGAGCCACAAAGAAAGGGCTGTGCCTGACTCCAGCAGGAAAGGAGTGGACTCTCTGGCCAGCAACAGGTACAAAGTAGCTAAAGAATTTACCTGTACTGTGAAAGAGGGGACACCCCTCCTGACCAGTTGTAACTGGACTTTTCTTCCACTGCGCAAGTGCATCAAGGGAGATTGAATCCTAGTCCCCAAGTGGCAATCAAGAGCCTCTGAACCCTTGGTCAGTGCTAGGGAACACATATCTCCCCAAAGGAACTAAGAACCAGCTGCCAGCCTCATCTGAACTGATGTGAAATGACACAAGACAACGCAAAGCCACGCAACGCCTTGTCAATCAGCTGCCAGCTTCAACAGAACTGATGCAGGTACTCGCAAAGCCTCACCGCACAATTTCATTGGAACCGATGGAAGATGACACAAAGCCTCACCACACAGCTTCATCGGAGCTGACACAGTGGGACGCAACTCAACGCAGTACTTCACATCGCAGCCTTCGCAGCTCCTCTGAATAGATACCAGACTACGCAAATCCTCGCAAAGCAACACCGCACAGAACGCACACTACACATAAGGTACAATACTCAGCTGGCCTAACTTGGTCCTGTGCCCGGGCTACGCTCCATCGTGGTCAGCCTGACCCTGTGACTTTGTCCCAGTTCAGCATGAGCGTTATTTTTACCTAAATATTTAGAAATTCAGATCTTCAGTTCCCTCCTTTAGATTTTTGTCGTTCTGGTGTCATTTTGAAGATAAAAATATTTCTTATTTTGTAAATTGCTGTTGGATTTTTATTGTGTTGTTTCTTTTACTTATTCACGGTTTTGGTAGTGCTAAATGCTTCACACATGGCAATCTCCTAAATTAAGCCTGACTGCTTGTTTGCAAAGCTGCATAGGGTTGACCAAGAATTAATTGACTGAAACTTGACTGAACCTATAAGTGATTGTCTTAATATTATTTACTGAGGGTGAATACTCCTGGCTGCTAATAACCTACTTTCCCACACGTCCCGCATAGCAAGTACAACTTTCGCACCAAGCACTTCCCCATAGTGTATCGCGATACCGGCCCTATAATGCCTGTCAGCTCGTTGCAATGAGGAAAGAAATGCTGGACAAAAAATCAGTTACTGTTAAAATTACCAAAGGAGCTTGGAGCAGTCGTATGGGCCTGCCCGGGCAATTAATGATTCTATTATCCCGAAGTTGAATATAAGTAATGCGTCCGTATTAAAGGTTCACTTAATTATTGTAGCTTTATGGCTGCAGCGCGTCTAGCTTGTTTTCCCTGATTTCTGCCTCTTATCTTCTCTCACTCAGTGCCACCAGACCCCCTGCTGTGCAGCAGGCACGACTCGCGGTGCCTCTGCCCCACCGACTGCATTCCCTCCGCATTAGGCGCGCGCGCTCTGGCAGCCGAACCCGGGGCTGACTCAAGGCTCCAGCTGCCCGCGGGCTCCTGTGATCTTTAGGTGAGCATTCCCAAGCATGTCTTTGAAATGGCGGCTTTACACCCCTTCTTTGATGGCACCCAGGCACGATGCCAGTGCAACAGGCGGACCGTGGAAGCTCAGCATTGTCACCAGGCCTGCAGCGCAGCCACGCGTCTCCCTCCGAATAGAGACAGCGGGTTACGCGCTTGCTATCTTTAGTTTGGATGTTGCCAAGGCAAAAACGAGCCACATTTTTTGACATCCCTCCTACCCGTACATGTGACATCCCAAGGAGGTAATTAGCTGCTTGATTTCTGAACTGAGCTTGGGAGCTTATTTTTTCCACTTACTGTTGCTAGACACATTTTTTGCTTCCGATGTCAGGGTGGTGTTGAGTAGCATACTGTAAATTACGGTGTCTCTCCGTTTGATTTACTTGTTCTAGACTCATTACATGCGTCACAGTTCAACATATTTTTAGCTGACATATAACTCTGGAGACTTTAGTCGGCCAACTATTATGCGGCACTCCACGCAGGCTTTTGCTTCCAAGTTTTCCGAAGTCAAGACCAACAACACGGCCGGGGGCACCAGTGTTCATTCGTAACGGGCAATACCTAACGTATTCGGTTCCGCGGCGAGCTTTATTTTCAAAATAATATTATTTTAATTATTAGTAATAATAACAATAATAATAATGGTGTAGGGGCAAACATGTTTCTCAAGAGCCGACCGCGGCCTTGCCGACCTTTGTGGTTGCACAGTATCAATGGTGCCCAGTTTTGAGTTCATCCAAAATCTTTCTTCCCACACCTCCTCATTTGCATCGCACAATTGAAGAATATTCATCCTTGTTTTCTTATCTTTATTCTTCTTCTTCTTCCTCTCTTTTCTGCCATTCTCTCACCTGCACTGGTCGAAGTCTGCTGATAAAAAAAAAAAAAAACTTGGTCCCAAAACATGCAAGCGCGTGCCCACCGGTGGGGTAGCCAGTGCGTCATGGGCCCTAGTGCAAGGAAGGGCACGCCTCTATGGCTGTAGTGTGAATTGTGAAATACGACTATAATCATGATTCCGTGGGCCCCGGTGCCACTGCACCTTTCGCACGCACCTGGTACCCCTCCATATTCAATCCCCGGCAAAAATGAAATACTGCTCAGCGATGTGCAAATGGCCTCTTCCTGCACCAGTGCTGGTTTCGCAGTCAGGGCCTGCTTGAAGGAGGGGGTGAAGGTGGGCAGCATTACCTGCTGCACAGACAGGGCGTGTTGACATGCTAAATCCGAGGGTGCTGCCCTGTCGCTGTGGCACTGGGGAACCACGTGCGACATGGGCCTGCTCATGCGTGCTCCTTGGAGCATCAACGAGATCTGCAAGGAAATATCAGCAAAAAATCATTTGTATCCTTAAATTACGTCTAGAAACAAAGAGGTGTGCAAGGGTGAACAGGCCATTAATGGTGAATGGGCAAAAATATTCAGACCAGATCCAATGCAAGGTACCCACCAGCGGAGCGAGGGGGGCGGCCACTGCAGAATCCAGCGGAATCCTCTGTCAAAGAACGCTGCTCCTGGTTGGCCACTCTTATGCACACCCCATTCTGCCCCATCCGTACATTTTCACACCCCAAGCGTACATTTTTTATTTGGCCCTCTTTGGCCACACACAACGCATTCTGCACAGCCACATTTGTACGGCAATGCCCAGGTCGCGAAAAAAACGAGGAATAGAACCTTCTACTTTCTACGACTTGAAAGGTGATTTGCAAGAGAACAGTGCGGCCGGCTTCAGCCCCCACAGCCACATCCCACATACTCTGCGGGGACAGTTGCATGGAGCCTCGCGGCCATTTTATGATGTTTTTCATCGACTACTAGCTTTATGACTTCATTATTTTTCATCCAGACTTTGATGGCACAAATTGAGCTCTTTCTCACAGTTCATTGCTCCAATTTCTATCAAATTATATTTCTATTTGTACGTCGCACTTTCATCATCCATCCTCGTCTGCCTTGCAGATACGAGATGTCGAAGTTTTAACTCTGAGTTATAGGTAAGATGGTAGTTAGCAAAAAATGGGTTCCTGCCGGAAACAGGCTAAGCACAGAGCCTTGGAAAGTGCTGTTGCTAGCAATTTAATGACTCTTTGCATTTTATACTAGTAGTCTATTTGTTAAAAGAATGAATTACAAAATTACACAGAGACTGAAACTGAATGCCAACCAATTGTAAATCAGTGGGGTATGTATGATGAATTTCAAACTGCTGCCGAGAGATCGTCCATGAGTGCAGGAATAATACTACAGAATAAATCAAAATATACACGGAAATGTAATGTACCGCAGTCTGGCATCAGCCCTACGCTATAAATATTAAACGCACACTGCTCAAATTAATTAAACACATGTTACATTTAATAATATGAAAACAAATGTGTTCGAGTTAAAGGCAAAGTAGAACACCTTTGAGTTACATCACATAATTTGCACATAATGGAATTTGCCTTTAATTAAAATATTGTACATCAAAAAGAGTCAACGTTGCTGTATGAACTGATCTCGCTCCCTAACATGCTCACAGACTACCTCTATGATATGCTTTGGGTGTTTTTACAACTCATCATTTGACACTTAAACAGCTTCTTGGCGCTTTGTGCAGACATTGAAGGGTGAATCCCAATCGCAGGCCATAGGTTACCCACTAGGGATTTCTTTATCGACATAAAACATCCTGCTGCATAGTTCTGAGAGCAGATGTATGTATTATATGTAGAGAGTGCTGCCTGATGCAGAAGCCATAACGCCGTATTGTAAGCTGGACACTGGGCAAGGGGGTCAGGAGAGTTTTGTAACCAGGCTTACGTCAGGGACAGCTAAGCTTGCTGTGGCTTTGCTTAGTATTTTTGAAGCAACTGAAGATGACTTCGCCTTCTGGACATATTAAAATATGAGAAAATCAAGTTTTAGGGACACATACATGTAAGGATTTATTGCTTTTCTTTTGTAAAGCTGGCAGAAACAATGTGACTTTATGGAAACAATTCAAAATGTACTGTGAATAAGACCTAAAACAAAGTGACAATTATTCATGGTAGGGATTCTGAGGATACACCTAGTCCGAGAACGCCCTTCTTCAGGGCAGGTTGGCGTATCTTTTTTACCGGGGTATTGTAGGCGGCCAGAACATTTTGCATATCTATGACATAACCTTAAAAAGTCAATCACAGGTGCGACCTATTTGGTGCCTTTGCTTTTACTCATGAACCAATGCACCTTCCCTTCTGAACAATGACATTTCTCTTCACCTTTACCAACGTTATGTACATGTTGAGTATAGAGAATGGTGGTGAAGGTCAACTATTGGTTTTCAGGCTCAAAAAGTCATTGCATAGAGTTGAAAAGCCTCAGGCACTGGGTTTTGGTCCAGCTTCATGATCTTATATGACATCAGGAGGGAGAAGACACTGAAACGTAATGATTGCAGGAAATGGCCCTATTGTATAGTTGCACAGGAAGTCTCACTACCCTTCTTTGCATGAATATAGGAAACAAACAATCTAAAGATTGGAGCGTTGTAAGTTGGATCTGAGAACCAATTCTCAATAAAGTTTTGATCGGGTACTTTCAGGATCCGAAGAGAGCTTTGAAGAGAAAGTTGGACTGAAGATTTCCTAATTTTGATGACCGTCTGAGAAGACCTTCAGAAGAAATCAAGACTGAGCCCTGAGAACAATGTTTTCCTAAGGGAACACTGTAAGGATGTTGAGAGGATGGTTTGCGTCTCAGTTTAAGTCAGGGCTAAGGTGTCTACTATACCTGTAAGCTGTCACCAGGATGCCATTGTTCAAAGGACTTGTGAATCTGTGCAAATGAGGCAAAAATGTAATTCCGAAAAAGATCGCACTTTCAAAGGTGGGAAATATAGCTGGTGGTGCAATTGACATCTATTTTATTAACTGCATTTTAAAAGAATTAACACTGCTCTTCTAAGTTCCCAGTGGTGGCTATTGCTTCCAGGTAGAACCTACACGATTCTACCTGCAGGTGGCATTTATTATTATGTGTACTAAATGCTGGAGACTGTGTTAACATATTGGTAAATTGCGAGGTATACTCTCCCGAAGTGGCATCTCTTGGAATGAATAATACCTGACATCTTTTCTATGATTGCCTGAAGTCTTATATTAATGGCCATAGGTCAATGTCCCTGTTGAAGCAAGGTTACACATAGCCATTGAATCACTGACAGAATAAGGTCAGAATATCGACCTACAGAAATATCGAAGGCAAGAATACCGAAGTCAAGAATATCGACATCCTATCTACATTATGGTAAGTACAAAAATATAGAGAAAAAAAATTTCTATATCAAAAATATCTTTGTTAAAAATATCGTTGTTTATTTAAGTTAAAAAAATAATTTAAAATAAAGTAAATAATACATATAATTAAAATAAACATAGTTAAAAATGTTTTAAAATGTTTAAAAATTATAAGTAATATATATATCATGTAAAAACTAAACGAAACATATATATATAGGTGGCAATTCCGATCCTGTAAAAAATTTTTGCGTACGACTCGTATCCGTATTTTTCACGTACGAATCGTACAAGTACCGTACAAACGGCCAAGTACGATTCGGACGTGAAAAATACCTACGAATAGCGTCGGGAAATGTCTACGAGAGGGAGTCGGAATTTTTTACGTCTGAATGGCCTCGTGAAAAGTGTACGAGAGGGAGCCACACATTTTTACATGCAAATCGTAAAACAAAAGTCCGAGCGCGTAAGTACGATTCGTACCGCCCGTCCGAATACACAACCGCATGTAAAATGCCCCGTACGGAGCCAACGCAGTAGCACACATGTACACGGGTAAACTTGTGCCCGTGTACGAGCCGTACAGCACCCACCCCCAATATGTCAGCACCGTACACCCCCCTGTCCGCACTGTACCCCAGGCCCGCACCTGTACGTGCCGTACCCCCCTAGTATGTGCCGTACCCCCGCATGTACGCGCCGTACCCCCCATGTACGCGGGTACTCCAGGCCCGCACCTGTACGTGCCGTACCCCCCCAGTACGCGCTGTACCCCCAGTACGCGCCGTACCCCTGCATGTATGCGCCGTACCCCCATGTATGCGGGTACTGCAGGTCCGCACCTGTACACGCCGTACCCCCCCATGTACGCGGGTACCACAGGCCCGCACCTGTACGCGCCGTACCCCCGGTACGCGCCGTACCCCCGCATGTACATGCCGTACCCCCCCATGTACGCGGGTACTCCAGGCCCGCACCTGTACGCGCCGTACCCCCGTCAGTATGCGCCGCACCCCCGCATGTACGTGCCGTACCCCCGCATGTACGTGCCGTACCCCCCCCATGTACGCGGGTACTCCAGGCCCACACGTGTACACGCCGTACCCCCGCATGTACGCGCCATACCCCCCCATGTACGTGGGTACCCCAGGCCTGCACCTGTATGTGCCGTACCCCCACCGCCCCAGGCCTGCACCTGTACGCGCCGTGCCCCCACCGCCCTAGGCCCACACCTGTACTCGCCGTACCCCCACATGTACGTGCCGTATCCCCCCAGTACACGCCGTACCCCCGCATGTACGTGCCGTACCCCCGCATGTACACGCCGTACCCCCCCATGTACGCGGGTACTCCAGGCCCGCACCTGTACGCGCCGTACCCCCGCATGTACGCGCCATACCCCCATGTATGTGGGTACCCCAGGCCCATGTACGAGCCGTACAGCCCCCCCACCCCCCAAAATGTCAGCACCGTACACCCCCCTGTCTGCACAGTACCCCAGGCCCACACCTGTACGTGCCGTACCCCCCAGCACGCGCCATACCCCCGCATGTACGCGCCGTACCCCCCATGTATGCAGGTACTCCAGGCCCGCACCTGTACGCGCGGTACCCCTCCCAGTACGTGCCGTACCCCTGCATGTACGTGCCGTACCCACGCATGTACGCGCCATACCCCCCCCATGTACGCAGGTACTCCAGGCCCGCACCTGTATGCGCCGTACCCCCGCATGTACGCGCCGTACCCCCATGTATGCGGGTACCCCAGGCCCGCACCTGTACATGCCGTACCCCCCCCGGTAAGCGCCGTACCCCCGCATGTACGCGCCGTACCCCCCCATGTACGCAGGTACTCCAGGCCCGCACCTGTACGCGCCGTACCTGCCCAGTAGGCACCGTACCCCCGCATGTACGCGCCGTACCCCCGCATGTACGTGCCGTACCCCCCCATGTACGCGGGTACTCCAGGCCCGCACCTGTACGCGCCGTACCCCCGCATGTACACGCCGTACCCCCCCATGTACACGGGTACCCCAGGCCCACACCTGTATGCGCTGTACCCCCACCGCCCCAGACCCGAGCCTGTACGGGCCGTACCCCCACCGCCCTAGGCCCGCACCTGTACGCGCCGTACCCCCGCATGTACGCGCCGTACCCCCCAGTATGCGCCGTACCCCCGCATGTATGCGCCGTACCCCTGCATGTACGCGCCGTACCCCCGCATGTACGCGCCGTACCCCCATGTACTCGGGTACTCCAGGCCCACACCTGTACGCGCCGTAACCCCGCATGTATGCGCCATACCCCCCCCATGTACGTGGGTACCCCAGGCCCGCACCTGTACGTGCCGTACCCCCACCGCCCCAGGCCCGCACCTGTACGCGCCGTACCCCCACCACCCTAGGCCCGCACCTGTACGCGCCGTACCCCCGCATGTACGCGCTGTACCCCCCCATGTACGCAGGTACCCCAGGCCCGCACCTGTACGCGCCATACCCCCACCACCCCAGGCCTGCACCTGTATGCGCCATACCCTCACTGCCCCAGGCCTGCAACTGTACGCGCCGTACCCCCACCGCATGTACGCGCAGCACCCCAACCCCGTACCCCAGCACCCTCACCCAGCATTGCGTATGTACGGACCGTACCTACGCGAAAAATACTCGTACAGAACCAGGACACTGTAAAACAGCACAAGGAGGGTCAATTCGACTCGCACAACACCACAAAACACGTCTACATGACAAAATACATCTCAAAGACTGACCTGGCACATACAAACAGGCAAACAGAGGCCCAAACTCACAACCACCTCTTATAACACACCCACCAAAATTCAAACACAGCCACACCCAAAAATGGACCAATAAAAAGGGCCCACACACACAACCCATGAGCCTTTGCAACAGACCCACTGCTGCCAGACCCCACACACAAACAACTGCACCTTACTGGCACACCTTCACACAACCTCCTTCATAAACACCCCCACTCACATTCACACACACACCGTCACATTCATACCCACACACCCACAACCATCCACACCCACACCCCACAACCATCCACACCCACACCCCACACCATGCCCACAGACAAGAATCCAAAGTTCACAAGGGCAGAGCTGGAGCTCCTTGTCAACAAAGTCATCAGAGTCGAGCCACAGCTGTTTGGAGAATTGGTCAGACAGACCAGCATAGCCCAAAAAACCAGCCTGTGGCAGAGGATCGTCGATAAGGTGAATGCTGTTGCGCCCATCTGAAGGACCAGGCATGAATGCCAAACCAGGTGGTACGATCTGCGCAGGGCAGTCAAGAGGACGATGAATGAGGAATACGCCCAGAGTAACATCACTGGAGGCGGGCTGCCCCGCAGACCCGTACACTACCATCCCTGGGAGGAGAAGGTGATGGCCCTGCTTCCGCCGGTGGGAGTACACGGAGTTGAAGGAGTCGCAGAACCTGGTGAGTACACAAACAACTTACGTAACATGTGGGCAATGGGGTCCACACCACAAATACTCCAAATGCACGCAACTTCCCCCAAGCACTCACCGCACACAACCACACTCAAAAACCACGCTCATGCCACCAACGTTTCCATGCACCATTCACAAATCAAGCCAATGCCATGTCCCAGGCTACACCAACCACAAACCAAAGACTGGATGTCCGGGAGGCTGGGAGGGTGGGCCTCACACAACACATTGTGAAAATGAGAAGCAGACACCAATGCCCTCAGCCCATATGGCATAGGTACATACCCATGCACAATGCACAGGGACTGGCAAAGTACTGACAAGGTAGCTGACACTTGGCCCTGCTGTATGCAGCACAAGGCCTTCCTGGGACCACTGTACACTCAAACACCAACTCCACAAGCACAGGTAACTAGCACAGGAACTCACACTCACTGTCATGCCAACATTCACCATGAGGGGACAGACACATCACCTGGGAGACCCAATGACAAATCACACTACACCCAACAGCAGGCCCGGTCACACACACCCCCCTTACACAAGCACACACCCCCGGGGCAGGCAACGGATTTACACACTCTCACAATGGACATGTGACACAAGACCAATCCATAGCCAAATAAGCATCCTAGCCAAAATACTACAGGTCAAACACTCAGGAGAACATCTCAATCTGTCCCCCGTAACATACCCATCCCCAAGTGGACATTGTGAGGAATGCTAGGCACATCCAACTACCTGGAGGAACTGTGACAACTTGAATATGTATGAAACATGGATGTCGCATGAAACAGCATTAACATTGTCTCTCTCTCACACACAGGGCAACGTCGTGGATCTCCCCCCAACACTGGGGGGGAACAATCACAGTCCCCGGCTCGGCGTGAAGATGACCCCACCGGCAGTGACGACTCTCACCACTCCATGGATGAACCCGACCAACCTGGCCTCTCTGGTGCCCAAGCCCCTGCAGCACCTGCGTCAGGTACATCTGTGCCAACCACCACCCCCATTACTGCCACATCCCAGGAGACACCCAGGAGCCCTGCTCGCACTGAACAACAGAGCCAGTCTGACCAGGAGGGACAAGGTTCTCCGGGCACCCAGGAGGAGGCAGGCAACCCTGCAAATGCCATCCCTCAGGGGTCCCGTAGACCTGATGTGCCCACAACGGCAGGCCAGGCTCAAGTGGGCAGGGGTGGTGGGAGTGGAGGCAGGTGGAGGCGTGAACCTGACCAGCCAGCTGAGGGAACCGGTATGTCCCACATACGCCACATCCTGGACACATACCGGCGTGACACCAGGGGCATCAGCCAGGTAGTGTCAAGACTCACAGAAATGCAGGGGACCCTCAACGAGATCAAGAACATGCAGGCCGAGCAACATGCCAGTCAACAACAACACCAAGGACGGATGGAGGCAAGACAGGCTGAGCTCCTGGTGGTGCAAAGGGACATGACCCTGGAGTGCTGTATTTACCTAACCTCTCCCATTTAATACTGCTCCTATACACCATCACAGAACGCAAGGAACTCCTTGCGCAAGCCTACCAGGAACTGCTGTGGTTTATCCTATGGAGTAGAGAGGGTAAGTCCAACTAGTACTGCTGTAATTCTCTCCAGAGTGATCACTTCACGTGGTTTTGTGTGTGTTTTTTAACTATTCCCCCCCCCCCTACACAGAATGTGCACTTTGAATGCAAATGCACGTTCCACCAGCACCATGTATGATAACTGTCTTATGAATGAGTGTTTTTTAACACCTTTTTTTGGTCTCCAACCTTCTATGCAGGTAGACCGAGGAGCAGGTAATAATATCAGTGTTATATTAACGCCAGTTGTCTATCACTTAATTTTCCTAGATAGACTTGTAGATAGAATTTCATGGTCCTGACGAATCACTTGAGTACAGCTCTATAATAGTGAGAAACATGTTGACCAAGACGAGGCAGTTTAGTTAACCCAGAACATAAATCTGAGCTACTATAACTTTACCTCATATTTTTTAATCAGGCGAGGAGACATCGTAATAAAATTGTTCAGATAGTACTCTCTCCCCTTTTTAAACATTCATCTACATTATCACCAAGCCCTACACTCGGTACAGTTGAACAATCGGCTATCGTGGATATAGAAGATCTCCATAAGAGTGCTCTCTAAACAAGAGCCCGTCGGGTATTGCACCAGCCGACTCGACGTAGGAGCAGCCCGATGATGGTACATTACATCCTGAGGGGTATGTGATTCACAATATCCCGATGGCTGTGTGAGGGCTCCAATATCCATAACAGATATCTTCATACATGGTACCTCTTCCCCCAACCCCCTTAGGAACAGCTTTGTCACTTGTTGTTTGCAAAGGGACATGAGCCATTCACTCCGTCGGATTGCCGACAACATGGGCAACCATCCCTGTGACAGCAGGCGCAGACCAGCACCAGCCACAGGGAGGGAGGAGGAGGAGGAGGATTCATCCGACGGAGCGTCCCAAACATCATCAAGGCCTGCATCTGAGGGTCCCCGGAGGAAGGTGGGTCGTCCACGGAAAAGACCGTGAGAGTCAGCGGGCCATCAACATCTCACAGGTCACCTGGCCTGGCACCTGGCCCTCTGGCGCAACAGCAGCACCTCATCCAATGACATTCTCTGCCACATGGACTTGCTGGTCACAGTCTGACCAACAATGACCAACACTGTGCTCTGGACTCTGATGACTTCCAATGCCAAGAATACCATCTCCCCCTGTGAACTTTGGATTCTATTCCCCCGGTAGAGCACCTAATTTCACCTACCAAAACACGTACCCCACCGCAAATAAAAATATTATTTGGTTCATGAGACGTTGCTGTCATGTTGCTTAATTCCACAACATATGTGTGTGTAAATGTCAAACTATGCCTGAGTGTTGAACTAACTCCAGCCATCCATACCCTGGGATCTGAGTCTGGTACAGGAGGACACACATGGGTCACAAGGTATCATTCAAAGCAGGCATGGAGCAGAACCCTCACCTGTGATTGCCACAAGCTGCTGAGGGGGGGCTTGCAATACTGTGCGGACAGACCTATTTGGAAGATTATCATTAAGGTGTAGCGGTCATGGCTCATGTGGAGGTTCCCGGGGAGGGAGTCCCAGGTATGTGTGGGCAGGTGGGAGAACTATGTCCTGCATGCTGGAGTACGGTGGGTGTGAAGAATGGTGGCCAGGGCAAGGTCGGATGCACGGAGATGGCCCAACGGGGTCTTGTATGACAAGACGTACAAGGTTGGTTTTGTGTTGGGGTTGTGGACTGCCTCCTGAGTGTGGGTGTGGAGTGTTGAGGTCATCCTGCAGCAGACAGTGATCCATTGCAGCTATCTATGGTGGACGGTGATGTGGCTGGGGCGCAGGATGTTGAAGCTGAGGTGTTCAGATGCACCCTGGATGTGGACAAGTTTCTCGGGAGTTTGCATGGACGTGCTCCGTAGAGGGCAGGGCAGTATTTGACACGGATGTTGTCGTGGACATGGGGGATGGTTTGTCTTTCCTTGGAGTGGATCTATCTGTGGATCATGTGCATAATGCAGAGGGCGTTGCAGCATGAGGTACAGATGCTGTGGACTGACATGGCAAATGTGTGCGAGCAATACATGATGCACACCATCTTGTGTGTGTGGCCACTGGGTGCTTGTGCAGGGCTCTTGCGGGTGAGACACAAGCACTTGACTCAGCTGTAAGGGGACAATCCTCAGATGATCACCTCAGTCCTGTACAAGTCCAGCCTCAGGTGGCTCATGTTCAGCCATTCATCAATGGATCTCATGCATTCAGGAATAATGGAACTGGCAATGTCTGCGTCTTTGGTGAGGGTGAGGAGCACCTGGCTGTCAATGGCATTTGAGCTGATGAGGTGCTGTGCGCATGTGATGGTGGAGAGGGGGGTCCTGAACACATTGTAGATTGACACGCTGAGAGATGATACCTGTGCCATGTGCCAGACGACGACACCATACTACATGCAGAAGCCTTGAGTCCCACTCCCATGGCCTTGCTGGGGTACAGAGCCGGTGGGGAGTAGGAGGGACATGACCTGGTTGGTGTGACAGGGCCTGGAAGGCGTGACAGTGCTTTGTAGGCAGCTGGAGTTGCACACTCAGCATGCAAACGTGTCATGTGTGCGCTTAGGGTATGTCTGACAGCAGGTGGTAGAATTGCGGATGGACATTGCTTGGAGTGTGGCTGCTACATCAGACTGTAGTGTGATGTGGGTTATGCAAGGACATGAGGGTCGTGCAATGTGCACGTTGCATGTGCTGATGGTCCAGCCTTTGCCACCGCGTGGCGCCAACTGTGGCATAGACAAGCTGAGGACAGCCAAATGAATGGGTGGAGGGAGGAAGTGAGGAGCATCTTTGAGACGTGTGTGTTGCCAAATCAGGATACTCTGTGGGCCCTTGCTGCAGGGTCCACAGCAGCAGGCGGCATGTCCTTGAAAATATTCCACAATTTGCACACAAAGACTAGGATGTCAGAAGAACAACTGCAACAGGCGTGTGTAAAGGAAGGAGTGTCCGGTTTTACATGGCACACCCAGAGACAATGCATGCACTAACACCAAAGATGAATGACACCGGATCAGGGAACTGAAGGCCGAGCTGCGCACAGGAGACACACCCTCAGCAGATGTTGATGGCCCATTGTGTGGACCAACATGCCAAAATACATACACAACCATGGACTTCATGCACAATAGGGATCATTATCCATGAGGAACTGCATGCATGTTGCTAAACTACACATGGACTCCTATGCACAATCTTTCACAACTATGCCAGAGATGCCGCATGCAAAGTGGCAAGAGACCAGCATTGACAGAGATGAGGCACCTTGGAGTGTGAGGAACACCTTTATTACTCAGGCTCACACTAAGGGAAATGCATCCTTTTGAACAGACTCACAGGTCATTCCTCTGACCATGTGGGACCTACACTGGACACCCCCTGCAATACTCAGATGTGTAAAATCCTACTGGGCTGGCACACAAGTGAAGTGGGTGAGCCAAACACCCCTTGCTCCACACGGAGAGTCTGAAATTCACCATTGAGCCTCTTATGGGGATGTCCCACACTATGTCCACCATCAGCATCCCGTATGTTCCTGAGGGACGTTTTTTTACACATTGATGCCTTCATCACATTCCACAAAACATTACAGATGACTGTCAGGAAGGGTGAATATCAAGTCATGGGAGCCATGCCACATGTCATGTGCCCCATGGTGAGTCGACAGGTATGCATGGTAAATACACTTCACAGTGGATATGCTATGAGGACCTGCACATCGTAAAGTTTAATCCGTAATGCAATAAGTTGTTGTTGACAGTTGTATTGGGTGCTAGCATATCGCCACATACTCATCCACCAAGAGTAATAGTCATCTCTAAGAATACAGGATTCCAAAGATGTTGAAATTTATCAAAAAGGCAATGCAGCACACCCCAAAAGTAACCTGCACCCCTTAAACAATCTTATCTCCGGGTGTAGTCCAAAAGTTGTAAATATTCATATAAAGAACACCATCGATATCCGTTCTTGATATAACTGGATATGTTATATTTATTCGTTAATAATCATATGGGTATCCAATTTTCACAGCGCAGCCGACGCGCGTTTCGCCCAACGGGCTTTCTCAAGGCTAGTCAAGTTCAATGTATCGTTCGTCTTTGGTGTAAGAAACTCCAAGTTACACCTAATCCCAACCAAATGGTCACGTATAATTCATATAGAGTGCCACGAGTTAGACACTATCAGCGTTTTTCCGTATCTGTAATATATAGAGTATAACGAAGGACCAGGATCCGTCCCCTCTCGTTCACGTAACTAATTCTCCCACATTCGGAGACCCCTGGGTACCTGTCCTTTTTCTATGTATGTGTACGTAAGATTGTTGCGTCCCACCATCTGGAGAGTTCCTGACGTTTCAACCTCTCTAATCTAATACATTTTTGTCTCATTCCTTCTTTTGCAGTTGACTTAGTGTTAGCTTGACCTGAAATTGTTTTGTTGCTGAAAAGGTCTTCTAGCAACGTATCTCTATTGTCCTCAAAATTAGCCATTTTCAATTATCAAAATAGAACACACAATGGGTAGATAGTCAGTACCCAACTTACAACGCAATCCAAACAAACGTGTCACATGTAATAACAAGTTATAGGCAAAACGAGTGCTCGATCAGCAAAATTTGATGTATAAATACACTTCACAGTGGATATGCTATGAGGACCTGCACATCGTAAAGTTTAATCCGTAATGCAATAAGTTGTTGTTGACAGTTGTATTGGGTGCTAGCATATCGCCACATACTCATCCACCAAGAGTAATAGTCATCTCTAAGAATACAGGATTCCAAAGATGTTGAAATTTATCAAAAAGGCAATGCAGCACACCCCAAAAGTAACCTGCACCCCTTAAACAATCTTATCTCCGGGTGTAGTCCAAAAGTTGTAAATATTCATATAAAGAACACCATCGATATCCGTTCTTGATATAACTGGATATGTTATATTTATTCGTTAATAATCATATGGGTATCCAATTTTCACAGCGCAGCCGACGCGCGTTTCGCCCAACGGGCTTTCTCAAGGCTAGTCAAGTTCAATGTATCGTTCGTCTTTGGTGTAAGAAACTCCAAGTTACACCTAATCCCAACCAAATGGTCACGTATAATTCATATAGAGTGCCACGAGTTAGACACTATCAGCGTTTTTCCGTATCTGTAATATATAGAGTATAACGAAGGACCAGGATCCGTCCCCTCTCGTTCACGTAACTAATTCTCCCACATTCGGAGACCCCTGGGTACCTGTCCTTTTTCTATGTATTTACGTAAGATTGTTGCGTCCCACCATCTGGAGAGTTCCTGACGTTTCAACCTCTCTAATCTAATAAATTTTTGTCTCATTCCTTCTTTTGCAGTTGACTTAGTGTTAGCTTGACCTGAAATTGTTTCATTGCTGAAAAGGTCTTCTAGCAACGTATCTCTATTGTCCTCAAAATTAGCCATTTTCAATTATCAAAATAGAACACACAATGGGTAGATAGTCAGTACCCAACTTACAACGCAATCCAAACAAACGTGTCACATGTAATAACAAGTTATAGGCAAAACGAGTGCTCGATCAGCAAAATTTGATGTATAAATACACTTCACAGTGGATATGCTATGAGGACCTGCACATCGTAAAGTTTAATCCGTAATGCAATAAGTTGCTGTTGACAGTTGTATTGGGTGCTAGCATATCGCCACATACTCATCCACCAAGAGTAATAGTCATCTCTAAGAATACAGGATTCCAAAGATGTTGAAATTTATCAAAAAGGCAATGCAGCACACCCCAAAAGTAACCTGCACCCCTTAAACAATCTTATCTCCGGGTGTAGTTCAAAAGTTGTAAATATTCATATAAAGAACACCATCGATATCCGTTCTTGATATAACTGGATATGTTATATTTATTCGTTAATAATCATATGGGTATCCAATTTTCACAGCGCAGCCGACGCGCGTTTCGCCCAACGGGCTTTCTCAAGGCTAGTCAAGTTCAATGTATCGTTCGTCTTTGGTGTAAGAAACTCCAAGTTACACCTAATCCCAACCAAATGGTCACGTATAATTCATATAGAGTGCCACGAGTTAGACACTATCAGCGTTTTTCCGTATCTGTAATATATAGAGTATAACGAAGGACCAGGATCCGTCCCCTCTCGTTCACGTAACTAATTCTCCCACATTCGGAGACCCCTGGGTACCTGTCCTTTTTCTATGTATTTACGTAAGATTGTTGCGTCCCACCATCTGGAGAGTTCCTGACGTTTCAACCTCTCTAATCTAATAAATTTTTGTCTCATTCCTTCTTTTGCAGTTGACTTAGTGTTAGCTTGACCTGAAATTGTTTCGTTGCTGAAAAGGTCTTCTAGCAACGTATCTCTATTGTCCTCAAAATTAGCCATTTTCAATTATCAAAATAGAACACACAATGGGTAGATAGTCAGTACCCAACTTACAACGCAATCCAAACAAACGTGTCACATGTAATAACAAGTTATAGGCAAAACGAGTGCTCGATCAGCAAAATTTGATGTATAAATACACTTCACAGTGGATATGCTATGAGGACCTGCACATCGTAAAGTTTAATCCGTAATGCAATAAGTTGTTGTTGACAGTTGTATTGGGTGCTAGCATATCGCCACATACTCATCCACCAAGAGTAATAGTCATCTCTAAGAATACAGGATTCCAAAGATGTTGAAATTTATCAAAAAGGCAATGCAGCACACCCCAAAAGTAACCTGCACCCCTTAAACAATCTTATCTCCGGGTGTAGTCCAAAAGTTGTAAATATTAATATAAAGAACACCATCAATATCCGTTCTTGATATAACTGGATATGTTATATTTATTCGTTAATAATCATATGGGTATCCAATTTTCACAGCGCAGCCGACGCGCGTTTCGCCCAACGGGCTTTCTCAAGGCTAGTCAAGTTCAATGTATCGTTCGTCTTTGGTGTAAGAAACTCCAAGTTACACCTAATCCCAACCAAATGGTCACGTATAATTCATATAGAGTGCCACGAGTTAGACACTATCAGCGTTTTTCCGTATCTGTACTATATAGAGTATAACGAAGGACCAGGATCCGTCCCCTCTCGTTCACGTAACTAATTCTCCCACATTCGGAGACCCCTGGGTACCTGTCCTTTTTCTATGTATTTACGTAAGATTGTTGCGTCCCACCATCTGGAGAGTTCCTGACGTTTCAACCTCTCTAATCTAATAAATTTTTGTCTCATTCCTTCTTTTGCAGTTGACTTAGTGTTAGCTTGACCTGAAATTGTTTCGTTGCTGAAAAGGTCTTCTAGCAACGTATCTCTATTGTCCTCAAAATTAGCCATTTTCAATTATCAAAATAGAACACACAATGGGTAGATAGTCAGTACCCAACTTACAACGCAATCCAAACAAACGTGTCACATGTAATAACAAGTTATAGGCAAAACGAGTGCTCGATCAGCAAAATTTGATGTATAAATACACTTCACAGTGGATATGCTATGAGGACCTGCACATCGTAAAGTTTAATCCGTAATGCAATAAGTTGTTGTTGACAGTTGTATTGGGTGCTAGCATATCGCCACATACTCATCCACCAAGAGTAATAGTCATCTCTAAGAATACAGGATTCCAAAGATGTTGAAATTTATCAAAAAGGCAATGCAGCACACCCCAAAAGTAACCTGCACCCCTTAAAAAATCTTATCTCCGGGTGTAGTCCAAAAGTTGTAAATATTCATATAAAGAACACCATCGATATCCGTTCTTGATATAACTGGATATGTTATATTTATTCGTTAATAATCATATGGGTATCCAATTTTCACAGCGCAGCCAACGCGCGTTTCGCCCAACGGGCTTTCTCAAGGCTAGTCAAGTTCAATGTATCGTTCGTCTTTGGTGTAAGAAACTCCAAGTTACACCTAATCCCAACCAAATGGTCGCGTATAATTCATATAGAGTGCCACGATAAAGGTATGCATGGTAACACAACATGCACAGGAGCAGTCCCAACATAAACCAAACACGTACCACCCACAAAATGCCTTGCTGCACTCCTTACCCAAAATGACTTTTCACCATGTCCGTGCATGGAACGCTGATTCAGCACACGTTGCAATACTCATGAGGAATAGCTGGAGGCCAACAATGACACGAGCAGGCGACAGGCACAAGACACTGTGGATGATATACACACCACAAGTCAGCAAAGAGCTAGTTATCGGCAGACATGGACATGTACTCTACAGGAATGATGTTGTCACCATGCTAATTTAACAAATTAGTGTCCCAGCTAAAATGTGTGGAATGACATCATCACTTGAATGACACATCAGAACACACCTCCAAGTCACTTAGCACACAGTCAGCTGGACACACACATTGCAACACATGCCACACAAGGTTCAAAGCGTGCACACTCAGACACAGGGACTCACCATTATGAGAAGAAGTTGCGGATGAGCTGACTCCGGATGTCCTCCTCCTCACTTTCCTCGTGCCCAAGCCCTTCATCCTTCACGGGTGGATGTTCCTGCTCATCGGGATCCAGGATGAGTGGCACTGCCTTCTCCACTGCCATGTTGTGCAGCATGCAGCACACAAGGAAGATTTTGCAGACCTTCACCGGGGCATATGGGAGGGACCCGCCGGTCTTGTGGAGGCACCGGAATCGGCTCTTCAGGAGGGCAAACATCCTCTCAATCATGCGCCTGGTCTGCCCATGGGCGTCGTTGTAACGGTGTTCTGCGGCTGTTCTGGGATTGCGGAGAGGCGTCATCAGCCATGGCATGTTGGGATAGCCAGAGTCCCCTACATGGAAACATCATGTGAAGAAGTGGGTCAGGAGATGCCGTAAGATACAAAGATACCGCTAAACAGAGGACAAACAGAGTATATCCACCAACAAGACATGCTAGTTCGTCGTGCAGCTGCAGCATCATTTCTGGCACCCTGCTACGCCTCATGATGTAGGCATCGTGTGCTGACCCTGGAAAACGGGCACAGACATGGGAAATCCACATGGTAGGTAGACACACCACAAGGGCATTAATAGAGTGATAATGTTTGCGGTTCCGAAAGGCTACCTCCTGTGCCTGTGGTGGTACTAAAGCCACATGTGTCCCATCAATGGCCCCAATTACATGAGGCATCCTTCCCAGGGCATAGAACTCACCCTTGACACCTGTCAACTGCACACGAGTGGGAAAATGGATGAATTCATCCAGGTGCTCCAACATGGCTTCTAAAACATCATGCAGGACACGGCTGAACATTGTCTGGGACATGCCACCGACATCAGCTATGGTGAATTGAAAGGTACCGGTGGCAAAAAATGTAGGGCTGCCATCACCTTCATCTTGGGGGTCAGAGCAGTAGGAAACCTGTGTCGCGGTTGGAGGTGTGGTTCCAGCCGGGTGGTAAAGCGCTCAATCAACTCTTGCACGAAACGGTATCTTCGGATGCAGTCATGTTCATGCATGGCACCCAGGTCTGGCATTGGTCGGGGGAGAGGCGGTGCCCTGCAGATATTTGGAAGGAATAACGAAGAGTGAGTACATCACAACACCAATGTCAATGAAATGAGCACATGTTCAACAGCAAATACACATCTGCTAAATACAGAGTCTGGTCTGTGCAATACATCCAGCACACGTATGCCAGCAAGGTGATACATCTACGAAGAGCCAGCTACAATAGTTTATTTGCAAGGTCGACGTGACATGCCATGAAACGAGCTGTGTACCAGTGTAAGTGAACAGCCAGACACATTACAGGAGTGACAGACATCCACATATCTGCATTTGAAGGATGTAATCTCATACAGTCAGCTGGCGGGAAGCTAGACGCACAGGTCACATGTCATTTAATAAGGGCAGATCACACACCTTTCCATGAAGGGGTACATGTCAAATGCTGATAACCCAGACATTGAGACAACGCAGATATGTCCTCAGGTCGCAATACCATGTTCGATGCATGCAGACACATGTCACGTGGGATTCCACATGTGGCATGGTGTGCGTAATTGTGTGTCATGCACATATGCACACAGACACATGTTGGATGCTGCAACAGCAGATGGAGTTGACGGAACACCAACTGCAAGCTCATGGGAACACATGACACGCACATGACATAGTCACATCGTGGCACGCTGGTAGTCACATGTCAGGTGTAATTATCCGTGTACCTGGCATCAGGGGACAGTTGCGGGTGTTGGTGACTGTGCCATCCCAGTGATGCAGTGCTTGACACATTTGTACTAAATGCACCCATGTGCAAAGTGTGAAGGGGAAGTGTGCCACATAGTGCCCCATCACACATGACATGTGTAAACAGCTCATCACACATCTATTGTGCCACAACATGAGGAGACATGTGCCACATCACTGCCTGACACACCTAGGCCCTGCACATGAAGGATTGCACTGACAATGACTTGATGTACAGCCTTGTGCGAGTCTGACACCTCCATTCCTTTCGTGTGCGCCTCCTATCACCAGTGTAAGCTGTGAAACACAGTACACGTGCTCTGAGGCCGTGTGTACGGCCCGTACATGCGTGAGTACGGCCCATACTCACACGTGTGCGGGCCGTACACGCGTGAGTAGGGCCCCTATCACTGTAGTTGTGTTACCGTAGGCCATAGTGATAGGGGCCGTACTCACGAGTGTACGGGCCGTACACGTGTGAATACGGCCCCTATCACTATAGTTGTGTTACCGTAGGCCATAGTGATAGGGGCCATACTCACGCGTGTACGGGCCGTACTCACGCGTGTACGGGCCGTACACGCGTGAGTACGCCCCTATCACTATGGCCTACGGTAACAAAACTATAGTGATAGGGGCCGTACTCACGCGTGTTCGGCCTGTACATGCGTGAGTACGGCCCGTACACGCGTGAGTAAGGCCCCTATCACTATGGCCTACGGTAACACAACTATAGTGATAGGGGCCGTACTCACGCATGTACGGCCCGTACACGCGTGAGTACGGGCCGTATCACTGTAGTGATGGAGCCCTAGGGGTACGTGTGAAACGCGCCGTACCTGTGTGGGGATTTAAAAATTACAATGGGGACATATGAGGGACAAGTATTAGGGCATAAATGCATGCTGGTTGTCATGGATACCGAGTTTCGAGTTCAAAACTTTACATCATGTGGTCTGGAAAAAGCAGTTGGCCACATTATACATTGTTGCAAAGTGGTTGTTGACTTGACATGATGCTGCAAATTCGAAAGAAGCTAAGGCTGTCACTGGTGTATGTTTTAAGGGATTGGAGGAAACGTAGGATGCAAATGAGTCTGACCAATCACTCTGTACTCCTGTAAATGAAATAGGCCAGCAATGCAGATATAAGGCAGGCAGAACCCATGAGAGGGCACTTGCCTGCACAACATGTCAGTCGATACCACTGCTGCTGTATTGTCTCCCTCTGGCACCATGTCAAGGACTGTGGAGAGGGCCCAGCCTTTCACCCAGGAGGAGAGTGAGGCCCTGCTGGATGTGATCCTCCCACGGTACCCCATGCTGTATGGTCGACCAGGGGAGCAGGTGAGTGCTGACTCCACTACCTTTGCCTGTGCACCTTTATTGTGTCTGTCACTTCTGGCATTGTGTCCAGGTGTGACAGACATGCAATGTTATTTAGAGTGGGTCCCAGGGGGGGGGGGTGGATGGCTTATGTCTCTCATGCAGGGCTTGATGTAGTTCATGTGTGCACTCCTCACTTGCATTGTGCTTACTGTGACATTCACTGCATAGTGCATGGCACATTCATCCTGGCTAATCCTCTTGGGCATTCTTGTTCTATTGTCCTGCGGTGATTTAGTGGTCACCCCGGTGTGACAGGTGACTGCACCCACAGATGTGTGTGAGTTGAGTGGAGCTGTGGTGAGAGTGGTGAGAGTGTCCAAATGATGTGTACGCCCCCTGGACATTGATGTGTGTGAATGTTCCTTGTCATGTGGGTGAGTGTCTATGTGGAGTGTTGCACCAGAGCTACATGGAGGAGGCAACTGCTCGACCCATCTGATGTGAGAAGGAAGCCCTGCTGTGTGTCTGACTTGCTGAGCTAGCCCCACACCCTTGACACCCCCCTGGCAAGTGGCACATGTGCAGAGTGAGCTTTCTATCCGCTGTTGACAATGGCAGGTGATTGATCTGTGCCTGTGTGTGTCTGTGTATTCTGCTGAGGTTTCGTCAGTGGCCTGGGGCATGTGACTGCTTTGCGGTGCTGTCCATCAGCCTTGTGTTGCTTGGGATGCACAGTGTGTGCCATGATCAGGGATTGGTTCGCACCCCTCATGCCACCTGTGTACTTACTATGCCATGTAGTGCATTGGTGCGTCCACAGTGGCAAATGTCCCTATGACTAAGGTGCTATTACTTGCCAGCATACTATGCCCTGTTCAACAAATCAAAGATGTTCAAATGTGTGTCTCTGTGACATGGTGCAGGTGTAGTGATGTTGTCCCACTTTGTCATCCTCACAGGTAACCGCCTACCAGAAGGGGAAGATCTGGAAGGAGGCCGTCAAGGCTGTTCAATCGGTGGAGGGTCGCAGTCGGCGCCTGCCACAAGTGAGGAAGAGATGGCAGGACATCCGGTGCTGGACCCGGAGGATCGCCCGGGTCATGCTGAAGGAGGAGGCTCCCCGCAAGCATGGCGGGCGCCGGCGCCTGACCCACCAAATGAAGCGTGTCCTGGCGGTGGTCTTCCCTGACCTGGATAGGCGGATACAGGAGTTACAGCAGCAGGAAGGGGGTAGGTACATGTGTGTTTGTTGTGTGTCGCCAGCTTTTGTAGCTGCTCAGTCACCTGGATACACTGCCAGGGTATATATGTGCAGTGCATATCCTGTTCCCCCAAGTCAACCTGTGCTGTTCCTCCCTTCCCCTCCTTGACATGTGTTACCTGGTCTGTGTGTTATCACTATTGCACATGGTCATCTAGGCTGCCAGTTAATCAAGGTGCACACTGATTTCAGCATCATGTGTGGGGGTGGTCTGCCTGTGCCCTGTCCTGTTCAGTCATTTGGGGGTGCATAATTGTTGGCACTGATGCTGAGTCTCAACATAGGAGTGTGAGGTTTCAAAATAACAGACTTGCAGCATGCATTACCAATGTTGTGGCCTCAAACATGATGTGCATGAGTGGGAGATATGCATAGTGCCGGTACGGTTGCTCCTGTAACAGTCAGCTCATACCAGGACCATGGAGCAGTGTGCCCACTACAGTCCCCTGACACAGCCTGCCCTCCTAATCATGTGTGTCATCCAACACTGTGCACATTCACTGTGGGTTCAGCATGGCCCTGCCTCTGTGGCATTGTTCCCTGGCCTAGGTTGTATTTTTCACATGTGTGCTACATGTGTCCACTGGACAAGGATACACCAGTTTGCTTGTGCATACTCACACTGGGCAGTGCCTGTGTGGCTATTCACAACAATCTGTTGATGGTTGTTTGTGACAAATATGTTTTTCCAGCCCTACAAGGCGATGTTGTGTTAATGAAGCTAGTTTTCAAGCACAGTTATTGTAACCATGAATAAGAGGTGTCACTTCTTGATCGGTATCAGTCACATTGACTCAGGTATGGGTGGGTGTGTGCAGGAGGGGCGTACATGTTCAACCCTGATTTTTAATTGCCAGTTCTGACTTGTGTGTGATAATTCGCAGTACAGAAAGTCACCGTGCAGTGCCCCCGTGATGTTGGCCAGTGCTTAATGTTTGTGCTTCGTAGCCTGTGTCAGTTTTTGACAATCATGTATCCTGCTTGTACATTTTTTGCACCTGTGTGTGGTTCAGATGCTACACAGTTGTGACTTTGTGTGCTGACATCTGTGGGTACATTCTAGCTTGCCATGAGGGTGTCCCCACAGTACAGCTAGGCTTTTTTACAAAACAATTGCAGGCCCATTAGCTTTTTCATTGTCCTGGGTGTGGACATGTGTGCCACTCCAGATGACAGTCATTAGGTCATATGTGTAGACAACTGTGTAATCAGGTGACGGATAGCTATGTGACAAATGACATTATTCAAGTTGTTACTCAGAGAAATTGTCCCTTGCCAATCACTACACCTGTCAACATGTCTCAATGTTTCATATGCTTGACCTTGTTGTTTTGTTGTGAAGGACAATAATGTGCCTGCATGACAGATGTCTCCCAAGGAAGTGCACAAGACATCACCTTTACACTTTCCAGGGACCCGCTGGCACATTTTAAAGTAAGGCACAGTTTGAACAAAACTTGTTTAGAGTTCATACATATACATGTTCCCACAGTGTGGTTGCATTTGGGTTAGTCCTTGGTTGTTGCTGATACCAACTTACGAGTGTCAAGTCATCCAGACCACCGTGGTGCCATGTATATGTACTTACTGATACCCCATTTCTGCCTAACAGTGGCTTATTTGAATGAGTCTGGCAGCTCAGACAATGACTGTGTACATGTAGTTTGGTGTGCACCTCCTTGTGTGACTTCTGTTATACAGACACATGTGTGTTCTGTTCACAAAGTGGCACATTCACACATTCTAGACATGTCCATTGTGTAAAGGGTTGTGATTCTCCAGGAATCACAATGTATTTCTTTGGGGTTTCCTAAGTACTCACAGGTCTCTGAGTGTGGGGACACCTTCTGCATTGGCATGTGGTATTTTGCCTTGGGTGCGACATTACTGTTGGTTTCACAGTGAACAAGAGGTGGCATGCCTTCATAGTCTTGCTGTGCTCAACTGATCCCAGACACTAGCTTCTCAGGATCTTGGGATTTCAATTTATTTGCTGTTGTGTCCTAATTTTCATTTTTTCCAAGTGGCATGGTGGGTCAACCAACTGGGGAGTGCAGGGCTTACATATGTGGGGAGTATTCTAGATGTTACTCATGATGCCTTTCCTGATATGCACTGTTGCCTATTTTGTTTGGACTCATGTGTCAGATGTATACAGGTGACTGATTTTTTCCTGTCTCTTCACCTTGCCCACAGCATCATCGGAGGACACCGAGGGAGACACCGGCACGGACGTGGAGGAGGGATCGAGCACTGGTGCCACCACTGCTGAGGAGTCAGCGGAATCAAGTGGCACGGAGGGCGAGGGGAGTGAGGCGGAGGACCTGCCCAGTACCAACACTGACTACGAGGCTGACGGGTCCGAGGCTGAACTCCCTGAGGGTGCGGAGGCTGCTCCAACAGCTGGCAGCAGCACTCCATCCATCACCGCCCCCTCCATTCCCTTCACCGCCCTCCCACTTGCTCAGGTCCCTTCTGTCCGTGCTAGGCAACACCGTGTCTCCTTCGTGCCAGGCACCGCACCCCCTGCCCCTTTCCCCCCTGCTGCCCTTACTGCCGAGTCTGTGGACATTCTGCGGCAGTTGCAGGTTGGGCAGACATCGATCCTGGCTGTCCTCCATGGCCACACCAGACTGCTGACCCAGATGGTGTCGTACATGGAGGGCATGTCATCAGCGATGTCTGACCAACGGATGTTGCTGAGGTCCCTGGACTCGTCACTGACAGCAGCAGTGAGTCACCTGCAGCGCTGCGTCCCCCCCACCCCTGCACCATCCACAAGTGCCACACCCATGCCTGTCCCAAGCACACCAAGACATCCACACACACGCACCCCACCAGACAGAAGCAGCACACCACCATGTAAGGGCAAGCGCACACCTCCTGACACGCACACTCAGGGGGAAGCAGGCACACCCACTGGGTCTGGGGCACACAGGCAGGCATACAGCCACAGTCCTCGTCCACATGACTCACTCCCCAATCCCTCCGATGTCACTCCCCTTGGCTCCCCTGCCCCAGAATCGGAGAAGGAGGCCTACTTCGCTGGGCTGGGCCTCAGCCCCACTAGTTCACCTGGGCGCAAACGGTCAAGGCACTCCACGGGTAGGGGAGTTATGTCCCCCAGCCTGTCCACCACCTCCCCCAGTAGCGCTGCAGCCCATCCCTCCGACCCCCCCCCACTCCTTGGGGCCTGTTGTTTCTCCGGGTGCAGGGGAGACGCTTGAAGATCTGGCAGAAGTGTGCAGCTCCAAGCTCGCCTCCACCTTTGGTGCTGCCCCACCCCCTGTGGTGGAGTCGTCCGCCCCTGCACCCACCACACCTACTCTTTCCCCTCCTGTCCCTGCGGTGCCTGGTCCATCAACACATGATGCCCCCCCCAGTCAACGAACCAGAGGATTCTGATGTGCAGGCAAGCTAGGGGAGACGCGTGGTCATGTCCCCCCTCCAAGGACTTCATATCTGGACTGGCCATTGGCCTTTGTACATAGTGTTCTTTACTACATCTTATTTTTTCATGCTGAATAAAGCATTTTCTTTTCCGTTTTGAAAAGTCTTGCATTTCATGTATTAATGTTGATGCTGAGGCTCCAGGAGTTGGGGTTGTGGGAATGTGTTATGTTTCATGGAAATGTTGTAGTCTGCATCTGATGGGGTGGAACCTGGTATCTGCGTGCCCTCACAAGGTCTCTGCAAAGAATCTTTGGTTGTGTCTGCTCTTTGTGTTTGGAGACATTGTCCCTAGGAGTGTTCCGTCCTCTGTGGCACCTGACATATCCCCTGCAGAGGGTTGCACAATTGTTGTGTTGCCCTGTGTCTACATTTCCTTTGTTGGTGATGGATCCCTTCAACTCTGGCCATGCCTGCTCAGCAATGTCTCCGGCTGCATCGTCTGTGCCATCCTTGGTACTCACTGTACTTGTGTATAGAGTATTTTACCATGCCTTCATGGAGAAATTGTCCCTTTTCCGCACAATGCATGTGTGTAATCCCACAAAACAAAGGGGGACCCCTAAAAGAACTGATACGGGTGGAGAAAACAGGGGAAAATCAAGTAAGAACACAGAAAAGCTATACTCTACCCTTGTTATTGAAATATGTAGAATGTATCATAGATTTAAGTGCAAGCACAATGACACTCTGGCTGGATCAAGATCATAAGACATATACATACATATAGACACCCAAAAAATTTACAAAAAGACAGAAAGAACAAGTATCACACATTTTTTTTCTCTTTTTTCTAATATAATTTTTTTTATTTGTATTGTTGTTACTATTTTTTATATATAAAAAGTTATAAATTCTTTCCCAAAGTGATCACAATGTATAAATCGAATTTTTTGTATTCAAAACACACAAAATGTATATAAAAAATAATATAAATGATTATACAAAAGGAAATACAAACGTAATACACAACAAAGTTAGGGAAAAAGACAAAAACAGGTTCCCAGTCAGAAAAGGAAAGTTTAATCAGACATAAATTCATTCAAGTTCAAAAACATACATTCATACAACATCACGCAAACACATTGTTGGACAGGCCACATGAAGGGCTTGCTCCCTCCCCGCATGACAAGGCCCAAGCCCCGGACTCCCAGGTGTTACCCACAAGGGCAACCCGCACCCCGTCTCCCAAAGGAACTCCTGCCCCCGGACAGCCATGTATCATGGGGCCGAACCACTACCGGCTCCCCCGGCCGGATCAGCCGCCATCTTGGACACTGCGCCACGAGGCCGCGTGGCCTCAGCTCGACCCTAACCCTGGGCCTGGCCGGCCCCGACATCCCGGCACCACCATCCACCCAGGAGGTGAACGGACCACTTGGCAGGTCAATGGGAGAAAGAAGTGTCGATGGCTCTCCCCCGCCAGGTGCCGATCGCCCTCCAGCTCCCCCAGGCGCTGGCTCCACCCCCTGCTGGGTGTCTGGACTCCCTCATCCCGGACCCCCCGACCTCCAAGTGCGAGGGTCCGGACATCAAAGGGCGCCAGACCTATAACTAGGGCAGCTCCAGAGCAGGAAGGCAGTTGTATCCTGAAGTCGAGAGACACCGAGAAGAACTCAGCCTTGACGGACTACTGGCGCTGCCGTAGCCCTGCCTTGTGAAATATCGTCCTGCCTGCTGGCGCTGCCGCGGCCTTCTGCATCATCCATCCTCGTCGGGACCTGCTGGCGCTGCCGCGGACCGTTGTAACGACCACCTTCATCGGGACCTGCTGGCGCTGCCGCGGACCGTGTAACGACCACCTTCATCGGGACCTGCTGGCGCTGCCGCGGACCGTGTAACGACCACCTTCACCGGGACCTGCTGGCGCTGCCGCGGCCCGTCCAAGCTAGAACACCGAGCTCGAGGATTGTAAGCTATCCACCATACCATCTCAGCTACCAGATTGGTAACCAGACTGTCCCGCTACCCCCTTTTCCCAAACCAAGAGACTAGAATCGAGGGGACCCCTGAGTCCAGACCTCCTTGTACCATTTCATCGTACCTTAAGAAATCACCTATAAAGAACGTTAAATCCTATCCTTGTGTGGTGTATATCTGTGGGGGGGAAGTTATTCATCTGTACGATCGCTGGAGACGGCTCTCCCCGGAGACCTCTCCCCTTGTCCTCGGCCGACCCTCCCGGTCCGTCTAACATTGGTGGCCAGCGGCGCGATCCGAATCAACGCGTAATCGTACAGAGAGTAGCTCACCCCACGACAAAACCACGATGTCAACCAAAGAGAGCGGATCCACCGAGAAATTCCAGATGGATAAATTGGAAGAGTATAGCCATCGTGAACTGAAACAATTCTGCATGGAACTAGGCATTGCTACCACCGGCCTGAGTACCAAAGACGATTTGAAGCACGCCATTGAGTCGTGGGCGGAAACCGGGGTCGCCGGATCCCCAGACCAAAACGGTGCAGCATCGGAGAGGAACGCCACGGCTCCCGAGGAGCGAGGAACGGGCCTCTCGCAGGAAGAGATCCAAGAAAGAGGAAAAAACAGATTACATGAGTTGGAAATGGCACGACTCAAAATGGACGGTGAACTAAAATTAGCCGAGCAAAAACTGAACCTAGAACATCTGCGGCTCCGAGAAGAACGGGAAGAAAAACAGAGGCAGAGAGAGCTCGAAGAAAAAAGACTAACATTCGAACACGAGCGCAAACTGGCAGAAATAGAACTACGGAAGCAGAATAAAGAACCGGAGGTGCCTGAGCGACCGCGCACCCCGGGAGCAACCGAAAAGAAAGTCCACATCCCCAAGGATGTTGTCCGAGAGTATGTCCGAGAGGACGACATACAACAGTGGTTCAAAGCCTACGAGATCGCCATGACCTCCCACCGGATCGATCGGAGTGACTGGGGAGCCGGCCTATGGGGGAGGTTCGTCAACGAAGGCCGCGATGCCCTACTGCAGCTCCCAGACCATCAGATGTCATCCTATGACCACATGAAGGCTGCCCTCCTCACCCGATATGGGCTCACACCCGAAATGTACCGCCAGAGGTTCCGAGACTGCACCCGGATCCCGGGTACAACTTGGGTGGAATATGTCAACT
This sequence comes from Triturus cristatus, assembly GCF_964204655.1. NCBI lineage: Eukaryota > Metazoa > Chordata > Amphibia > Caudata > Salamandridae > Triturus > Triturus cristatus. The sequence goes on from NC_140584.1 coordinate 554,980,717, forward strand.
ATTTCAGCCGAGCCTTCGAGGGTTGGATCAAGGGAAGCCACCTAACGACCTACGAGCAACTTTTTAATCTCATGGTGTGGGAGCACCTGTCTAACAACTGCTTCGTCGAGCTCAGGCAGCACCTCCTCGACAGTAAATTGACTGACCCACGGCAACTCGCCGCCGAAGCTGACCGGTGGGAAAGCACCCGAGTGGGCCGGAGAGGGCCACACGAGCAAAACCGGAACAACCAAGGTCAGCACCGTCCCCGAGGAGGAGGAGGAGGCCAGGGGCGAGGGAGAGACACCGTCCCGGCCACTCCCGCGGCCAGCACCCCGCCCCCGGCCGGCCGGGGCAACCCCCCGATGCGCCCGGGGTTCGGAGCCAACGTCACGTGTCACCGATGCCAGCGAGTCGGCCACTACGCCAATGACCCGAACTGCCCGCAGAACCAAATGCCAAAACCCCGCCAGGTAGCTGCCGCCGCCCTGGGGGGAGAACAAATCTCCGAGGAACAAGAAGAATATGAGCAGGCACAACAAGAGTGGGAACCGGCCGCCATGGTTCTAGCGTGCCTAGGGGGAAAAGACATGGTCCCGCGGGCTCCCCTACCCGCCAACACCAGAAAATATAGCCAGTGGGTGAACATTAATGGGCGCCGGGCCGAAGCCCTACGTGACACAGGGGCCAGTGTGACGGCCGTCCGCTGTCACCTGGTAAAACCAGAGCAGATCCTGCCGAACATTCTCTGCCCCGTCCGCTCAGCCGACAATTCCGAGAGTCTATGTCGGATGGCCTGCGTCCCCTTCGAATGGGGAGGGGTCTCCGGCATGTTGAAGGTGACGGTCCGGGATGATGCCCCCGTGGACTGTCTCCTGGGGAATGACCTTGAGGGTTCCCCGTGGGCCGCCGTCGAAAGAAGAGAGCACCTGGGGATGCTGGGCCTCCCGGACTGGGCGTGCGTAACCACCCGGTCCATGGCCGCCCGTGCCATCCCCCGACCAGAAGAACCAGAATGGCCAGCACCTCCTCCCCCGATCGCTCCAGTAGAGGACACCGACTATACCGACCCCCCAGAGCCAACCCCCGAAGGAGTCGCCCAGCCCCAGGACCTTCCCGGCCTGGCTCAGTGGCGTCAAGAAGGGGGGCCCACCCAGGAACAGTTCCACCAGGAGCAGAAGACCTGTCCCTCCCTCGAGGGACTCTGCCAGCAAGCCATCGCCCAGAGCGCAGGGGACTCCACCGGAGCCCATTGGGTCTATTGGGATAACGACCTGTTATACAGTGAACAAAGAATCGCGGAGTTAGGGGCCAGTCGAGTGCTGGTGGTGCCCCTCCGTTTCAGAGACTTCCTGCTAAATTTGGCCCACGATGTCCCCCTGGCTGGACACCTGGGCCAGGACAAAACCTACAGTCGCCTGGTGACCCACTTTTTCTGGCCGAGGATGCGAAACGACGTCCTCAACCACTGCCGGTCCTGCCCCACGTGCCAGGCCAGCGGGAAGAGCGGCCGCAAGCTCAAAGCACCTCTGCAACCCTTCCCAGTGGTCACCACCCCGTTCGAGAGGGTAGGAATAGACATTGTGGGGCCCCTGGACCCCCGCACAGCACAAGGACATCGGTTCATCCTGGTACTGGTGGACCACGCCACCCGCTACCCCGAGGCTGTGCCCCTGCGAACTGTAACAGCTCCGGTGGTCGGCCGGGCCCTAATGGGGATCTTCTCCCGGGTGGGCTTCCCCCGAGAAGTCGTCAGCGACCGAGGCACAAACTTTATCTCGAAATATATGAAGTCCCTCTGGCAACAGTGCGGGGTCACCTACCGATTCACGACCCCCTATCATCCTCAAGGGAACGGACTAGTTGAGCGATTCAACCGCACACTCAAGGGAATGATTGGGGGATTGGAAGAGCCCCTCCGTCGCCAGTGGGATGTACTACTTCCGTGCCTCCTCTTCGCCTATCGAGAAGTTCCCCAGAAGTCCCTCGGTTTTAGCCCTTTCGAACTCCTGTACGGGCACCCTGTGCGAGGGCCCCTCAGCCTAGTCAAAGAAGGTTGGGAGATGGCCCCCCTAAAGACCCCTCCAGACGTCTTCAAGTACCTCCTGGCCCTACGCAATCAGACCCGGCGATTCAGGGAAATGGCAAAAGCAAATCTTGAGGCCAGTCAGGAGGACATGAAAAAATGGTACGATCAGAATGCCTCCTCCGTCGAATTCGAACCTGGTCAACAAGTGTGGGTGATGTCCCCCACCGAACCATGTGCCTTGCAAGATAAGTGGACGGGGCCCTTCAAAGTGGTCGAACGCAAGAGCCCCGTCACCTATCTCATCGATATGGAGTCCCCCCGGAACCCCCTCCGGGTCCTCCACACCAACAGACTCAAACCCCACTTTGTGCGCTCGGAACTCAGCCTCCTGATGGCTACAGACAGTGGGGCGGAAGAAGACTCCGAGCCTCTCCCTGATCTCCTGAAGACTCAGGAGAAAGACGGTTCCGTGGACGGGGTCCGGCTCTCCGATGCCCTCACCCCAGAGCAACGCCAGGGCTGCCGGGACCTCCTGCTGCAGTTTGCTACTCTGTTTTCCCTCACCCCAGGGATCACCCCCTGGTGCTTGCACGACGTGGACACTGGGGACAGTCCCCCTATCCGACACCGGGCCTACCGCGTACCAGATCGGGTGCAGGCCTGCATCCAAGAGGAAGTGTCCAAGATGCTCACGCTCGGGGTCATCGAGCCCTCGGACAGCCCCTGGGCCAGCCCGGTCGTGCTGGTCCCCAAAGCCGCTGCCCCCGGCACCACTCCTGAACTCCGAGTCTGCGTCGACTATCGGGGCTTGAACGCTGTCACCAGGACCGACGCTCATCCCATCCCCCGAGCGGATGAATTGATCGACCGCATGGGGGCTGCCCGCTACCTCAGCATCTTCGACCTGACAGCGGGCTACTGGCAGATCGGTCTCACACCCCGGGCCCAAGAACGGTCCGCCTTTTCTACCCCCGATGGCCACTACCACTTCAAGGTCATGCCCTTCGGCATGAAGAATGCCCCAGCTACTTTTCAGCGTCTAGTGAACCAGGTCTTGGCGGGGCTCGAAGAGTTCAGCGCCGCCTACCTGGACGACATCGCTGTATACAGCCGCCACTGGTCCGACCACCTCCACCACCTCCGAGAGGTCCTGCAAGCCCTCCAGCGGGCCGGCCTCACGATCAAGGCCGGCAAGTGCCAAATTGGTCAGGGGTCCGTGACCTACCTCGGACACCAGGTGGGAAGCGGTCTGGTGGCCCCTCTGCAACTCAAAATTGCTGCCATCCAGTCCTGGCAACCCCCAGTCACGCAGACCGAGGTCCGAGCCTTCTTGGGACTCACCGGCTACTACCGGCGGTTCGTGAGGGACTATGGCAGCATTGTGGGGCCCCTCACGGGTCTCACGTCCAAAAACCACCCGAAGAAGATTAACTGGACCCCCGACTGTCAAGCGGCCTTCGAGAAGCTGAAAGCCGCCCTGTGCACCGCCCCTGTGCTCCAGGCCCCCGATTACAGTCGGTAATTCATTGTACAAACGGACGCCTCCGACCACGGCATCGGGGCGGTTCTCTCCCAGCTGAACCCCGAAGGTCTTGACCAGCCGGTGGCCTTCATCAGCAGACGCCTCCTGGCCCGAGAACAGCGCTGGAGCACAATCGAGAGGGAGGCCTTCACAGTAGTGTGGGCCCTCAAAAAGCTCCGGCCCTATCTCTTCGGTACCCACTTCCGGGTGCAAACCGATCATCGACCCCTGCAGTGGCTAATGCAGATGCGGGGGGAAAACCCAAAACTATTGCGCTGGTCCATCTCCCTGCAGGGGATGAACTTCACTGTGGAACATCGACCGGGCCAAGACCACGCCAACGCAGATGGCCTGTCACGCTTTTTCCGCCTCGACGAGGAGAGTCCGCAAGAGGATGGGTGACTCTCCCCGCCTTCAGCTGGGGGGGACGCATGTTGGACAGGCCACATGAAGGGCTTGCTCCCTCCCCGCATGACAAGGCCCAAGCCCCGGACTCCCAGGTGTTACCCACAAGGGCAACCCGCACCCCGTCTCCCAACGGAACTCCTGCCCCCGGACAGCCATGTATCATGGGGCCGAACCACTACCGGCTCCCCCGGCCGGATCAGCCGCCATCTTGGACACTGCGCCACGAGGCCGCGTGGCCTCAGCTCGACCCTAACCCTGGGCCTGGCCGGCCCGACATCCCGGCACCACCATCCACCCAGGAGGTGAACGGACCACTTGGCAGGTCAATGGGAGAAAGAAGTGTCGATGGCTCTCCCCCGCCAGGTGCCGATCGCCCTCCAGCTCCCCCAGGCGCTGGCTCCACCCCCTGCTGGGTGTCTGGACTCCCTCATCCCGGACCCCCCGACCTCCAAGTGCGAGGGTCCGGACATCAAAGGGCGCCAGACCTATAACTAGGGCAGCTCCAGAGCAGGAAGGCAGTTGTATCCTGAAGTCGAGAGACACCGAGAAGAACTCAGCCTTGACGGACTACTGGCGCTGCCGTAGCCCTGCCTTGTGAAATATCGTCCTGCCTGCTGGCGCTGCCGCGGCCTTCTGCATCATCCATCCTCGTCGGGACCTGCTGGCGCTGCCGCGGACCGTTGTAACGACCACCTTCATCGGGACCTGCTGGCGCTGCCGCGGACCGTGTAACGACCACCTTCATCGGGACCTGCTGGCGCTGCCGCGGACCGTGTAACGACCACCTTCACCGGGACCTGCTGGCGCTGCCGCGGCCCGTCCAAGCTAGAACACCGAGCTCGAGGATTGTGAGCTATCCACCATACCATCTCAGCTACCAGATTGGTAACCAGACTGTCCCGCTACCCCCTTTTCCCAAACCAAGAGACTAGAATCGAGGGGACCCCTGAGTCCAGACCTCCTTGTACCATTTCATCGTACCTTAAGAAATCACCTATAAAGAACATTAAATCCTATCCTTGTGTGGTGTATATCTGTGGGGGGGAAGTTATTCATCTGTACGATCGCTGGAGACGGCTCTCCCCGGAGACCTCTCCCCTTGTCCTCGGCCGACCCTCCCGGTCCGTCTAACATTGGTGGCCAGCGGCGCGATCCGAATCAACGCGTAATCGTACAGAGAGTAGCTCACCCCACGACAAAACCACGATGTCAACCAAAGAGAGCGGATCCACCGAGAAATTCCAGATGGATAAATTGGAAGAGTATAGCCATCGTGAACTGAAACAATTCTGCATGGAACTAGGCATTGCTACCACCGGCCTGAGTACCAAAGACGATTTGAAGCACGCCATTGAGTCGTGGGCGGAAACCGGGGTCGCCGGATCCCCAGACCAAAACGGTGCAGCATCGGAGAGGAACGCCACGGCTCCCGAGGAGCGAGGAACGGGCCTCTCGCAGGAAGAGATCCAAGAAAGAGAAAAAAACAGATTACATGAGTTGGAAATGGCACGACTCAAAATGGACGGTGAACTAAAATTAGCCGAGCAAAAACTGAACCTAGAACATCTGCGGCTCCGAGAAGAACGGGAAGAAAAACAGAGGCAGAGAGAGCTCGAAGAAAAAAGACTAACATTCGAACACGAGTGCAAACTGGCAGAAATAGAACTACGGAAGCAGAATAAAGAACCGGAGGTGCCTGAGCGACCGCGCACCCCCCGAAAGCAACCGAAAAGAAAGTCCACATCCCCAAGGATGTTGTCCGAGAGTATGTCCGAGAGGACGACATACAACAGTGGTTCAAAGCCTACGAGATCGCCATGACCTCCCACCGGATCGATCGGAGTGACTGGGGAGCCGGCCTATGGGGGAGGTTCGTCAACGAAGGCCGCGATGCCCTACTGCAGCTCCCAGACCATCAGATGTCATCCTATGACCACATGAAGGCTGCCCTCCTCACCCGATATGGGCTCACACCCGAAATGTACCGCCAGAGGTTCCGAGACTGCACCCGGATCCCGGGTACAACTTGGGTGGAATATGTCAACTATTTCAGCCGAGCCTTCGAGGGTTGGATCAAGGGAAGCCACCTAACGACCTACGAGCAACTTTTTAATCTCATGGTGTGGGAGCACCTGTCTAACAACTGCTTCGTCGAGCTCAGGCAGCACCTCCTCGACAGTAAATTGACTGACCCACGGCAACTCGCCGCCGAAGCTGACCGGTGGGAAAGCACCCGAGTGGGCCGGAGAGGGCCACACGAGCAAAACCGGAACAACCAAGGTCAGCACCGTCCCCGAGGAGGAGGAGGAGGCCAGGGGCGAGGGAGAGACACCGTCCCGGCCACTCCCGCGGCCAGCACCCCGCCCCCGGCCGGCCGGGGCAACCCCCCGATGCGCCCGGGGTTCCGAGCCAACGTCACGTGTCACCGATGCCAGCGAGTCGGCCACTACGCCAATGACCCGAACTGCCCGCAGAACCAAATGCCAAAACCCCGCCAGGTAGCTGCCGCCGCCCTGGGGGGAGAACAAATCTCCGAGGAACAAGAAGAATATGAGCAGGCACAACAAGAGTGGGAACCGGCCGCCATGGTTCTAGCGTGCCTAGGGGGAAAAGACATGGTCCCGCGGGCTCCCCTACCCGCCAACACCAGAAAATATAGCCAGTGGGTGAACATTAATGGGCGCCGGGCCGAAGCCCTACGTGACACAGGGGCCAGTGTGACGGCCGTCCGCTGTCACCTGGTAAAACCAGAGCAGATCCTGCCGAACATTCTCTGCCCCGTCCGCTCAGCCGACAATTCCGAGAGTCTATGTCGGATGGCCTGCGTCCCCTTCGAATGGGGAGGGGTCTCCGGCATGTTGAAGGTGAAGGTCCGGGATGATGCCCCCGTGGACTGTCTCCTGGGGAATGACCTTGAGGGTTCCCCGTGGGCCGCCGTCGAAAGAAGAGAGCCCCTGGGGATGCTGGGCCTCCCGGACTGGGCGTGCGTAACCACCCGGTCCATGGCCGCCCGTGCCATCCCCCGACCAGAAGAACCAGAATGGCCAGCACCTCCTCCCCCGATCGCTCCAGTAGAGGACACCGACTATACCGACCCCCCAGAGCCAACCCCCGAAGGAGTCGCCCAGCCCCAGGACCTTCCCGGCCTGGCTCAGTGGCGTCAAGAAGGGGGGCCCACCCAGGAACAGTTCCACCAGGAGCAGAAGACCTGTCCCTCCCTCGAGGGACTCTGCCAGCAAGCCATCGCCCAGAGCGCAGGGGACTCCACCGGAGCCCATTGGGTCTATTGGGATAACGACCTGTTATACAGTGAACAAAGAATCGCGGAGTTAGGGGCCAGTCGAGTGCTGGTGGTGCCCCTCCGTTTCAGAGACTTCCTGCTAAATTTGGCCCACGATGTCCCCCTGGCTGGACACCTGGGCCAGGACAAAACCTACAGTCGCCTGGTGACCCACTTTTTCTGGCCGAGGATGCGAAACGACGTCCTCAACCACTGCCGGTCCTGCCCCACGTGCCAGGCCAGCGGGAAGAGCGGCCGCAAGCTCAAAGCACCTCTGCAACCCTTCCCAGTGGTCACCACCCCGTTCGAGAGGGTAGGAATAGACATTGTGGGGCCCCTGGACCCCCGCACAGCACAAGGACATCGGTTCATCCTGGTACTGGTGGACCACGCCACCCGATACCCCGAGGCTGTGCCCCTGCGAACTGTAACAGCTCCGGTGGTCGGCCGGGCCCTAATGGGGATCTTCTCCCGGGTGGGCTTCCCCCGAGAAGTCGTCAGCGACCGAGGCACAAACTTTATCTCGAAATATATGAAGTCCCTCTGGCAACAGTGCGGGGTCACCTACCGATTCACGACCCCCTATCATCCTCAAGGGAACGGACTAGTTGAGCGATTCAACCGCACACTCAAGGGAATGATTGGGGGATTGGAAGAGCCCCTCCGTCGCCAGTGGGATGTACTACTTCCGTGCCTCCTCTTCGCCTATCGAGAAGTTCCCCAGAAGTCCCTCGGTTTTAGCCCTTTCGAACTCCTGTACGGGCACCCTGTGCGAGGGCCCCTCAGCCTAGTCAAAGAAGGTTGGGAGATGGCCCCCCTAAAGACCCCTCCAGACGTCTTCAAGTACCTCCTGGCCCTACGCAATCAGACCCGGCGATTCAGGGAAATGGCAAAAGCAAATCTTGAGGCCAGTCAGGAGGACATGAAAAAATGGTACGATCAGAATGCCTCCTCCGTCGAATTCGAACCTGGTCAACAAGTGTGGGTGATGTCCCCCACCGAACCATGTGCCTTGCAAGATAAGTGGACGGGGCCCTTCAAAGTGGTCGAACGCAAGAGCCCCGTCACCTATCTCATCGATATGGAGTCCCCCCGGAACCCCCTCCGGGTCCTCCACACCAACAGACTCAAACCCCACTTTGTGCGCTCGGAACTCAGCCTCCTGATGGCTACAGACAGTGGGGCGGAAGAAGACTCCGAGCCTCTCCCTGATCTCCTGAAGACTCAGGAGGAAGACGGTTCCGTGGACGGGGTCCGGCTCTCCGATGCCCTCACCCCAGAGCAACGCCAGGGCTGCCGGGACCTCCTGCTGCAGTTTGCTACTCTGTTTTCCCTCACCCCAGGGATCACCCCCTGGTGCTTGCACGACGTGGACACTGGGGACAGTCCCCCTATCCGACACCGGGCCTACCGCGTACCAGATCGGGTGCGGGCCTGCATCCAAGAGGAAGTGTCCAAGATGCTCACGCTCGGGGTCATCGAGCCCTCGGACAGCCCCTGGGCCAGCCCGGTCGTGCTGGTCCCCAAAGCCGCTGCCCCCGGCACCACTCCTGAACTCCGAGTCTGCGTCGACTATCGGGGCTTGAACGCTGTCACCAGGACCGACGCTCATCCCATCCCCCGAGCGGATGAATTGATCGACCGCATGAGGGCTGCCCGCTACCTCAGCATCTTCGACCTGACAGCGGGCTACTGGCAGATCGGTCTCACACCCCGGGCCCAAGAACGGTCCGCCTTTTCTACCCCCGATGGCCACTACCACTTCAAGGTCATGCCCTTCGGCATGAAGAATGCCCCAGCTACTTTTCAGCGTCTAGTGAACCAGGTCTTGGCGGGGCTCGAAGAGTTCAGCGCCGCCTACCTGGACGACATCGCTGTATACAGCCGCCACTGGTCCGACCACCTCCACCACCTCCGAGAGGTCCTGCAAGCCCTCCAGCGGGCCGGCCTCACGATCAAGGCCGGCAAGTGCCAAATTGGTCAGGGGTCCGTGACCTACCTCGGACACCAGGTGGGAAGCGGTCTGGTGGCCCCTCTGCAACTCAAAATTGCTGCCATCCAGTCCTGGCAACCCCCAGTCACGCAGACCGAGGTCCGAGCCTTCTTGGGACTCACCGGCTACTACCGGCGGTTCGTGAGGGACTATGGCAGCATTGTGGGGCCCCTCACGGGTCTCACGTCCAAAAACCACCCGAAGAAGATTAACTGGACCCCCGACTGTCAAGCGGCCTTCGAGAAGCTGAAAGCCGCCCTGTGCACCGCCCCTGTGCTCCAGGCCCCCGATTACAGTCGGGAATTCATTGTACAAACGGACGCCTCCGACCACGGCATCGGGGCGGTTCTCTCCCAGCTGAACCCCGAAGGTCTTGACCAGCCGGTGGCCTTCATCAGCAGACGCCTCCTGGCCCGAGAACAGCGCTGGAGCACAATCGAGAGGGAGGCCTTCGCAGTAGTGTGGGCCCTCAAAAAGCTCCGGCCCTATCTCTTCGGTACCCACTTCTGGGTGCAAACCGATCATCGACCCCTGCAGTGGCTAATGCAGATGCGGGGGGAAAACCCAAAACTATTGCGCTGGTCCATCTCCCTGCAGGGGATGGACTTCACTGTGGAACATCGACCGGGCCAAGACCACGCCAACGCAGATGGCCTGTCACGCTTTTTCCGCCTCGACGAGGAGAGTCCCCAAGAGGATGGGTGACTCTCCCCGCCTTCAGCTGGGGGGGACGCATGTTGGACAGGCCACATGAAGGGCTTGCTCCCTCCCCGCATGACAAGGCCCAAGCCCCGGACTCCCAGGTGTTACCCACAAGGGCAACCCGCACCCCGTCTCCCAACGGAACTCCTGCCCCCGGACAGCCATGTATCATGGGGCCGAACCACTACCGGCTCCCCCGGCCGGATCAGCCGCCATCTTGGACACTGCGCCACGAGGCCGCGTGGCCTCAGCTCGACCCTAACCCTGGGCCTGGCCGGCCCCGACATCCCGGCACCACCATCCACCCAGGAGGTGAACGGACCACTTGGCAGGTCAATGGGAGAAAGAAGTGTCGATGGCTCTCCCCCGCCAGGTGCCGATCGCCCTCCAGCTCCCCCAGGCGCTGGCTCCACCCCCTGCTGGGTGTCTGGACTCCCTCATCCCGGACCCCCCGACCTCCAAGTGCGAGGGTCCGGACATCAAAGGGCGCCAGACCTATAACTAGGGCAGCTCCAGAGCAGGAAGGCAGTTGTATCCTGGAGTCGAGAGACACCGAGAAGAACTCAGCCTTGACGGACTACTGGCGCTGCCGTAGCCCTGCCTTGTGAAATATCGTCCTGCCTGCTGGTGCTGCCGCGGCCTTCTGCATCATCCATCCTCGTCGGGACCTGCTGGCGCTGCCGCGGACCATTGTAACGACCACCTTCATCGGGACCTGCTGGCGCTGCCGCGGACCGTGTAACGACCACCTTCATCGGGACCTGCTGGCGCTGCCGCGGACCGTGTAACGACCACCTTCACCGGGACCTGCTGGCGCTGCCGCGGCCCGTCCAAGCTAGAACACCGAGCTCGAGGATTGTGAGCTATCCACCATACCATCTCAGCTACCAGATTGGTAACCAGACTGTCCCGCTACCCCCTTTTCCCAAACCAAGAGACTAGAATCGAGGGGACCCCTGAGTCCAGACCTCCTTGTACCATTTCATCGTACCTTAAGAAATCACCTATAAAGAACGTTAAATCCTATCCTTGTGTGGTGTATATCTGTGGGGGGGAAGTTATTCATCTGTACGATCGCTGGAGACGGCTCTCCCCGGAGACCTCTCCCCTTGTCCTCGGCCGACCCTCCCGGTCCGTCTAACACACATAATTCATTCAAGAGCAAACCAAAAGCACTCATAGGCCCCACCCCAAAAAACAATGGAATAAAGAATCCAAAAAGATTCTAATAGTTGGTCAAAGCAAATACACAAATCCAATCAATTAAAGGGAATAGAGGGGCCCAGAACAGCAACGCCGACGCACGTTTCGGTGAGACAACTCCTAATGGGGAGTACCACCTTCTTCATCTTGATCCAGCCAGAGTGTCATTGTGCTTGCACTTAAATCTATGATACATTGTACATATTTCAATGACAAGGGTAGAGTATAGCTTTTCTGTGTTCTTACATGTGTGTAATCCCAGCCTAGCACAAATATGGTACTTGTTCTGCAGGGAATTTGAACACCTGACTCACAATTGTGGGCATTGTATCTGTGGGAACTCCACCCTATTCCTTCCATGACAGACAACATCTTGGTGGCTGTCCCAGCACCTGTACAGTCCTATCAGTCCTAGGATGTGCGTGACAGTGTGTGTTCCCTTTGTCTCTCTTAGTTTAGTAGGCATTGACATGACCATACAGTCTTGTGGCATGATCTCTGTGTGTGTATTGTGCTGCATCCGCCAGGGGTGGGTATGCATGTGTGATTTGTCCTCACACCCACATGTGGTGTGTCATGCAGTGGGGGAAAGACATCCATCCTCATGGGAGTGGGACACTCTTGTCAGTGATGTGTTGTTATGGCACTATCAACATAGTCCAAATATCGGGATGCGTACATACACCCATGGAGTTGGGATCATCTGATAAGGATGTACACACCCCATGTCTGTGTCCACTGCTGGTATTCCTCTGTACCCACCCCATGTCTGTGTCCACTGCTGGGAGTGATCGGCACCCACCCCTCACATGTCTGTGTCCACTGCTGGGAGTGATAGGCACCCACCCCTCACATGTCTGTGTCCACTGCTGGGAGTGATAGGCACCCACCCCTCACATGTCTCTGTCCACTGCTGGGAGTGATAGGCACCCACCCCCATGTCTGTGTCCACAGCTGGTATTCCTCTGCACCCACCCCTCACATGTCTCTGTCCACTGCTGGGAGTGATAGGCACCCACCCCTCACATGTCTCTGTCCACTGCTGGGAGTGATAGGCACCCACCCCTCACATGTCTGTGTCCACTGCTGGGAGTGATAGGCACACACCCCCATGTCTCTGTCCACTGCTGGGAGTGATGGGCACCCACCCCCATGTCTCTGTCCACTGCTGGGAGTGATAGGCACCCACCCCTCACATGTCTCTGTCCACTGCTGGGAGTGATAGGCACCCACCCCATGTCTGTGTCCACTGCTGGTATTCCTCTGCACCCACCCCTCACATGTCTGTGTCCACTGCTGGTATTCCTCTGCACCCACCCACCTACCCACCCACTTTCCCCCTTGCTGTGGTACACTGCTGTTCTGGGCATACACCACCCCCAATTTACAGCTGATGTGCTGCACCAACATTTGTGGCGTGTGTACGCCTTGTATCCATCATGTAATGGGGCCGTAGGGGTACGGGTGGTATGGCCCGTACCCCTGCATTCATAGGGTGTGTACGGGCCGTACCCACGCTCTGAGGGGCGTGGGTACGGTCGGTACACGCGTACCCCTACATCACCACTGCAATGGTGGTACGGACGGTAACCACGCTCTGAGGTGCGTGGGTATGTCCCGTACCACCATTGCAGTGGTGATGTAGGGGTATGCGTGTACGGACCGTACCCACGCCCCCAGAGCGTGAGTACGGTCCGTACACGCATACCCCTACATCACCACTACAATGGTGGTACGGACCGTACCCACGCTCTGAGGGGCGTGGGTACGGTCTGTACACGCGTACCCCTACATCACCACTGCAATGGTGGTACGGACCGTACCCACGCTCTGGGGGGCGTGGGTATGTCCCGTACCACCATTGCAGTGGTGATGTAGGGGTATGCGTGTACGGACCGTACCCACGCCCCCCAGAGCGTGAGTACGGTCCGTACACGCATCACCACTACAATGGTGGTACGGACCGTACCCACGCTCTGAGGGGCGTGGGTACGGTCTGTACACGCGTACCCCTACATCACCACTGCAATGGTGGTACGGACCGTACCCACGCCCCCCAGAGCGTGGGTATGGTCCGTACACACGTACCCCTACATCACCACTACAATGGTGGTACGGGACATACCCACGCTCTGAGGGGCGTGGGTACGGTCCGTACACGCGTACCCCTACATCACAACTACAATGGTGGTACGGACCGTACCCATGCTCTGAGGGGCGTGGGTACGGTCCGTACATGCGTACCCCTACATCACCACTACAATGGTGGTATGGACCGAACCCACCCTCTGAGGGGTGTGGGTACGGTCCATACACGCGTACCCCTACATCACCATTGCAAATGGTGGTATGGACCGTACCCACGCTCTGAGGTGCGTGGGTACGTCCCGTACCACCATTGTAGTGGTGATATAGGGGTACGCGTGTACGGACCGTACCCACGCTCTGGGGGGCGTGGGTACGGTCCGTACCACCATTGCAGTGGTGATGTAGGGGTACGCGTGTACGGACCGTACCCATGCCCCTCAGAACGTGGGTACGGTCCGTACACGCATACCCCTACATCACCACTGCAATGGTGGTACGGACCATACCCACGCTCTAAGGTGCGTGGGTACGTCCCGTACCACCATTGTAGTGGCGATGTAGGGGTACGCGTGTACGGACTGTACCCACGCTCTGGGGGGCGTGGGTACGGTCTGTACACGCGTACCCCTACATCACCACTACAATGGTGGTACGGGATGTACCCACGCACCTCAGAGCGTGGGTACGGTCCGTACCACCATTGCAGTGGTGATGTAGGGGTACACATGTACGGACCATACCCACGCCCCTCAGAGCGTGGGTACGGTCCGTACCACCATTGCAGTGGTGATGTAGGGGTACGCGTGTACGGACCGTACCCACGCCCCTCAGAGCGTGGGTACGGTCTGTACCACCATTGTAGTGGTGATGTAGGGGTACGCTTGTAGGGACCGTACCCACGCTCTGGGGGGTGTGGGTACGGTCCGTACCACCATTGCAGTGGTGATGTAGGGGTACGCGTGTACAGACCATACCCACGCTCTGGGGGGCGTGGGTACGGTCCGTACACGCGTACCCCTACATTACCACTGCAATGGTGGTACGGACCGTACTCACGCTCTGGGGGGCGTGGGTATGTCCCGTACCACCATTGCAGTGGTGATGTAGGGGTATGCGTGGTGACGGGTACGCGTCCACGTCCACTTCCGTTGTGGCGGGACGTGGGATTGGTGGACACGCCCCCCGAAGTGACCAGACCATGGAGGTAATTAATGTGCAGGATATATATGTTTTTTGTGGGGTGTGGCTTATGTTTCCTGCCCCTTGCCCCCCCCCCCCCCCTTTGCCCCTGGGGGTTGTTCTGACCTTCTGCGGCGTCTGCGTCGGTTCCTGTACACAAGGTCGTAGGCTATGAGGCCGGGATGACACGCAGGATGGGGTCCATGGCTGTCTGTCGTGTACCGGTGCTCCTTGTTCGCGTCGTCCTCAATTTCCCGGGAGTTTTTGGCTGCCGTAAAATATGAGCCGTGCGGAGTGACGTAGGCACGGATCGTACTTGCTGGTTCGTAAAACGCTGCCTGACTCCGTCCGGACATCACGTACGCGATGTCCCGGATCGGAATTTGGGGTATTTTTTTGTCAGTCGGTCTTTTGTACGACTCGTACGGAAATTGTATTTCTCTACGAATCGTACTTGCGGGTTTGTAAGGTATTTTACCTGGGGACGAGTAGGACGGAGAATACGCTCCGTACGACCATTCGTACCCGGCTTTTACAGGATCCGAATCGGCACCATAATATATATATACATATATATTTACTTATTTATATTTTTTGATAATTATTGTAATAACTTATAAATTGTTCAAAAATATCTTATAAAATATAAATACATAAATGCACATAAAACAATAATATAAATACAACTTAAATAAATATATATAACAAATTAAAAAAATTGAAATTATTTTTAATCTTTTTTAAATCAATTATATACTACATTAACTAAAATACTACAAAAAATATTAGATAGAGGAGGGAATAAAATTAGTATTCCAATTCCACAGAGTGCAACATTAGGGAATGTGTTGGATAGAGTAGCGGTAAAAATTAGTATTCCCACTGCAGAAATTGCAACAGTATGGTAAGTGTTGGATAGCGTAAGGATAAACATTATTATTCCAACTCCAAACAGTGGAACAGTAGGGAAATTGTTGGATGGCGTAGGGGTAAAAATGACTATTCCCACTCCAGTGAGTGCAACAGTAGGGAAAGTGTTTGATAGTGTAAGGGTAAAAATTACTATTCCCACTACAGGGAGTGCAACAGTAGGGAAAGTGTAAGATAGCGTAGGCGTAAAAATTACTATTCACATTCCAGTGAGTGCAACAGTAGGGAAAGTGTTGGATAGCGTAGTAGTTAAAATTACTTTTTCCACTCCAGTGAGTGCAACAGTAGGGAAAGTGTTGGATAGCGTAGGGGTTAAAATTACTATTCCAACTCCCGGGAGTGCAACAGTAGGGAAAGTGTTGAATAGCGTAGGGGAAAAAAATCCTATTCCCACTCCAGTGAGTTCTGGTCTGTGTTTTGTGGATCGGTATTTTAAAAGTCGTAGTTTGATCCCAAACCTGGGTGGACTATCCTAGAAGGCGACATTTGTACCCGATTGAATTGCTGATAATTGTCTTGGTTGCATAAAGGCTTTAACAATGGCCCCCAGAAAGGCTAAAAATACCCAGGATCCAAAGATGAAGCTATAAGAGACCTTAGTAGATCTGGGTGACTCTGTGGAAAGTATAAAGAGCCCAGTGGTAAGACCAAAAAAAGGAGCGAAACGAAAAGGAAAAAGGAACGGTGACACAAATACAAGCACAAGCACAAAAAGGGGGGGCACGGCCTCAAGCTCATTGAAAGACTTTGTGGGGAAGCACTTTAAAAAAGTATTTTCACCAGCAAAGGCCTCTGTAATAGAGGAGGCAGAGGCGGAGCCCGAACTGCAGATTGGGAATAGCTCACTAGCTTATGAGGAGTCTACGATGGAGTCAGTAAGTCTAGCTAACCAGTCTCTCCAATTTTTATTGGGACAAAAAGGCAAAATCTCTCCACGGCTGTCCTCTTCCCCGCACGGGCTGTTTACTCAGGACTTAGAAAATATAACTCTGAACTGTCCGGAATTAATCAGCGAGAATCAAAGAACAGAAGGAGAAGTTATACCAGACACCAAGCAAAGGGGGAAAGAGACTGAAAATCAAGGCCAGCATGGAATCCAGTTTTCGATGGAAAAAGAAAGCATCGAACAAAATCAAACTTCAGGGCTGAACCTAGAACTTTCTGCAACACCTCCATCCTCTATGATAGACTTGATTTTAATTCTGCAAGTCACCTTGTCAAATAATGAAATTTTAAAAGCACAAAAAAAGCACCTATTTAGGATTGAGGGGGAGTTAGAAGGAATTAGAAATCAAATGCCAGCAATGGTAAGACCCGTTCCAGAACCGCAGCCTCCTGCATCAGCAAGGGAGGAGGCAGAGATGGCCGGCCCCTCTAAGACAAATCAGGAGGTTTATATCTCGAGGTGGCCTATGAGGGTAATAAGAAGGGGAGAGAATTTTAGAAATGGGATATATAACAGAATGAGACAAGCCGGATGGAAGTTAGAAAAAAGGGATCTGTTCAATTAGCAAAAAGAAGTGGGGTCAGAAAGGCAAGCTCGAGAATCCTTGAGCAGGAAACCCAGCTAAGTAAATCTCAAAGCGAAATAGAAATGAGGACGGCAACAAAGAAGCACGTGAAAAAGGTCCCACTCAAAAAAAAGCCAATGGCCCAGGAGAGGCAAGTACGGTATCCACCACATATAGAGTCTAAGAACTCCAACAACATTGCCTGTTATGGAGTAAGGCCACAAGTATGTAATCTACCAGAGGCAGGAACTAGTAGGCATTCCAGCCAGTCATATATGGTAACAACTGGGATAAGAAAAGAGGGCGTAGAGAGTAAGTGGCTATACTTTGTACTTATTCAAACAGGTAAAGGTGGTAAGAAACAGAGGAAGAGAGGGCCGTTAAATAGGGCACAACTTTTACACTCATTTGCCCAATGCCCAAATTTGAAGGGCATAGGGACAAAAGACCTGCGGCAAGTAGGTTTTAAGCTGAATGAGGAAGGAAAGGCGGTTACCAGGGTATTGGTCTACTCAGACCTGGTGAAATTTGCTATCCAGAAAGCGGAGAGAGAGGTATTAAAGGAAGGGATAATGTTAATACCCGAAGAAGTAGTAGAATTAGATGTAGAAGGAACGGAGCCACAAGGAAAGGATTTTCTAAGATGCCACGCCGGCCTAGGTAAGAGACAGGTGAGGATAATAGAGAAAGAAGTAGGTGTAAGTATGGGAAATCTTAAAATAGATGTTAACAACTCAGACATAGAAAAATGGTGGGGAAACTGGAGTCAAGGATCTAGCCACATGGGCCCTTCCAATAGGTTTAGAGAGGTGCATGGTGAAGAGGGTTACTTAGAAGATGTTGAATAGGTAATGGGGATGCCGCGTGGCTTAAAGCTTGTTTCCTGGAATGTAAATGGTCTGGTAGATCAAATAAAACAGGAAGATTTAAAGGAGCTAGCAAAAAGCTCCGAGATCATTTGCATCCAGGAAACTTGGCTATGCGGCAAGACCCCAACATTCGATGGCTTCTGTCAATTCCACCGCCCAGCAAAGAAACAAAGGTTTGGACGCCCAACGGGAGGAATTATGACATTGATATCAACAAGAATAGTAAAGAATATAACCCAATTTAAAGTAAAATGTAAGTGACTGCTCGCTTGTAGGATATTTTTAGCAGCTTCTGGTACAAAGTACGCAGAGTTAATGCTTTTAAATGTATATATGCAATGGGGAAGTCAGGAGGATTATGTCGCTGAAATGAGCAATTTTAAAGAAGACATGGATTTAATTGGGGAAAGTATGGCACAGATTTAATTTTATTGATGGGGGATTTTAATCATAAACTAAACCCAAAGAAATCTGATGGCTGGTTCTCAGACATATTGGAGGCTTATGATGTAAATCAAGCAACCTTCCCCAATTGTGAAACTACAACCCGGGATATAAACCTGGGAATCTATTTAGGGACTAAAAACCTCTTTTGCTTAAACGGAAGGTCACCTCTTGACTGCCCAGCGATGAAAACATTTAAACCAGGCTCACAAAATTGTCCAATAGACTACGTCTTTATGTCACCCTGGAATTTTGCCTTAGCTAAGGATTTTAGAACTTATCATAGAGAAGGAAGTGACCATAACCCTTTGGAGTTCGAGCTTTTAGAGATCCACCTGAAGCCCTGCAATAAAGTTATTGATTAAGAGGTGGGATACCCAAGGCGTATTACAACGAGGCTAACAGATGAATACATTGAAAGGCTGGAAAGATTACAACAGAACCTCGAGCTGGGAAAAGAGAGAGGGCAGGGACTAGATTGGTATGTGGACAAATTAGAACAAGTGGTTCAAAGCCTCCGAGTAGAACTCAGAATGGATAGAAAAAACGTAAAGAGGCATCAAATTGTAACAAAGATTCATGGATGGTTCACTGAGGATTGCCTAAAAAAGAAGAAGGAGCTAAGGAGAGCAGCACGTAGCTTAAGGGTTAAATACGAACAGGAAAGGGCAGATAAGATTGCACAATTAAAAAAAGAATATATTATGTTAATAAGGAGTGAAAAAAGATCTTATAAAGATTCTTGCTGGGCAAAATTACTGGACACAATTGAGATAAAGAACTTACGCCAGTTTTGGAAGCTGGCACAATCGGTAGCAGAACCCACAGCCGCCTCATTTAATTGTGTGGTGGAAGAAGCGGCATGGGTGGAATACCCGCTGGAATTGTATAGCCCGGGAAGAGAATTGGATGTTAGGGAGCCCCAGGAGTGGGGCGGGCTAGTAGAGGAGATCAAAGCAGATTTCTTACCCTCAAATGTAAAACATACTATAAAAACCCTGAATTTAACAAGAGCAGCAGGACCAGACAATCTTCCAGCCCTGATAATAAAATCACAGTTGAATTGGTGGGCAGAATTCTTCTCACTAATGTTTCAAGTAATCTTAGATTCTTGGAAGATCCCCAACAATTGGAAAGGTGCAATAATTAGACCAGTGCATAAGAAAGGAGATATGCATACCCCAAAGAACTACAGATTAATAAACCTGTTAGATATTGGTGAAAAGATTTTCGCGAAAATAATACTAAGAAGGCTCAAAGCTTGGGTGGAACAGTACTCAATTATACCGGTAGAACAGGGGGGGTTTAAAGAATGCCATTCCACCATTGACCACTGCTTTGCCCTTTGGGCACTCGCCTGGAAGTCAATAGAGCAGAATGGGAAATTGTATTGTTGTTTCGTTGATTTCCGGGCAGCATTTGACTCAGTGGATCGCAAGTGTCTTTGGGAATGCCTGACTAAGTATGGAATACCGGCAGGCTTACTGGTTATCCTAAAGGAACTACATACAGGAAACTGGGCTCAGGTAATTAAGGATACACATGGGGCACTAACACAGAAAATAGTGGTAGGGAATGGGCTGAGACAAGGCTGTGTTTTGGCTCCTTTACTATTTGCCTTATTCCTGGCCGACCTACCCGAAGTTTTAGAAGTGGAAAGAAGTGCAAACCCCAGAATGAGCGGAAATAAAGTGGCATGTCTTTTATATGCAGACGACCTTGTGATACTCGAGCTTGGGCTCCAAAGGAAATTAAATGTTTTTAGAGACTACTGTGAGAGAAAGTTTTTAGTTGTAAATATGGATAAAACAAAGATTTTATGCTTTGGAAAACGAGAAAAAATTGTTAGCTGGTTCTTAGGGCAAATAAAACTGGAGATTGTAAAAGAATACAAATATTTGGGCCTCTGGTTTGATAGTGCCCTTAAATGGTGTACCCACATTGAAGCCCAAAAAGCAAAAGCTTTTTCCTCAATCTGTGGGCTGAAAAAAATTAATAAGGAATATGGAGAAATGTCCCATAGACCTTTGCTAAAAGCATATGATGCCATGATACCCCCGCAGGTTTTGTACGGGGCAGAAGTCCTGTACTTAAGTGGCAAATGCAGATGGGACCAGGAAGAAGGAAAGATCCTAAAAACCTTATTGTCTCTACCAAGCTCTGCTATGATCCAGGTGGTAAGAATGGAGATAGGAACAATAGCTTGGAACATTCAGATTCAAATGTCACTGCTAAGATTTTGGAAACGCCAGGACCCCGGGGGTCTGAAGAAGGTCTCACAATGGTGTAGAGAGGAGATCCGAAGTAGTAGCTTAAAGTGGGCAAAGGAGGTAAAAAAGAAGCTCTCAACCATAGTGGAGACACTAAGGGGCCGATTCCGATCCTGGAAAACCCGGTTACGAATCGTCGGACGGAGCGTTTTCTCCGTCCGACTCGTACCCGGGAAACCCACCTTACAAACCCGCAAGTATGATTCGTACAGAAACACCATTTCCGTACGAATCGTAAAAAACACCGACCGGCTAAAATATACCCACAATTCCGATCCGGGACACCGTTTTACGGACCAGCAAGTACGATTCGTACCCACAGCACTTCGCACAGCAATATTTTTACAGGACCCAAAAAGTGCCGGAAAAGCTAAGTACGCCACGATGCACGGCGAAAAGGGGGCCCAGTACGCACCGTACCCCCACCCCCGTATGTACGGTGCGTACCCCCACCCCCATATGTACGGTGCGTACCCCCACCTCCCATATGTACGGTGTGTACCCCCCACCCTCGTATGTATGGTGCGTACCCCCACCCCGCGCTGGGGGTACGCACCGTACATACGGGGGGTGGGGGTACGCTCTGTACCTATGGGGTGGGGGTACGCTCCATACCTACACGGGGTGGGGGTACGCTCCGTACCTACGGGGTGGGGGTATGCTCCGTACCTACGGGCTGGGTGTACGCTCCGTACCTACACGGGGTGGGGGTACGCTCCGTACCTATGGGGTGGGGGTATGCTCCGTACCTACGGGGTGGGGGGACGCTCCGTACCTACATGGGGTGGGGGTACGCTCCGTACCTACACGGGGTGGGGGTACGCTCCGTACCTACGGGGTGGGGTACGCTCTGTACCTATGGGGTGGGGGTACGCTCCGTACCTACACGGGGTGGGGGTACGCTCCGTACCTATGGGGTGGGGGAACGCTCCGTACCTACACGGGGTGGGGGTACGCTCTGTACCTACGGGGTGGGGGTATGCTCCGTACCTACGGGGTGGGGGTACGCTCCGTACCTACACGGGGTGGGGGTACGCTCCGTACCTACATGGAGTGGGAGTACGCTCCGTACCTACGGGGTGGGGGTACGCTCCGTACCTACGGGGGTGGGGGTACGCTCCGTACCTACACGGGGTGGGGGTACACTCCGTACCTACGGGGTGGGGGTAGGCACCGTACATACGGGGGGTCGGGGTATGCTCCGTACCTACGGGGTGGGGGTACGCTCCGTGCCTACGGGGGTGGGGGTACGACGCATACATGGGGGGCTGGGGGTACGGTGCATACTTGGGGGGGTGGGCTGGGGTGTATTCGGCGCGTATGCGGGCACATGTTTGGACGTCTCCATGGTTGCTATGGGAGTTCGCTCCGTACGGTGTTTTTTCCATACGTTGTGCATTCGGACGGACGAGACGGATCGTACTTGCGCGCTCGGACCTCAGTTTCCCGATTCGTACGTAAAACTGTCCGGGGACATGTCGGACACTTTTTCCGACCCGAGGACATGTCGGGGAATTTTCCCAATGCGATTCGTATGGATTTTTTAACATACAAATCGTACTTGCCAGTTTGTACGGGACTTGAACGATTCATACGTAAAAAAATTCAGATACGATTCGTACGGGGAATATTTTTAATGGATCGTAATCCGCACCTAAACGTGAGCCTAATTCAGCACACACTGGAGCTAGAATTTACTAAGGGCTCACTTAGGTTCCAAGGTCAGGAACAGTCAAGAAAGAATGATCTGGAATACTTGACTAGGAAAAAATCAGTGAAAGAGTTAAGACATTCATGGGTAAAGAATCATGGTATCCATACCTGGACACCTTGCCAAATTATGAGCTTAGGTGTGAACTACTAAGAGTACGAATTGGAATTAACCCGTGGCTAATGGTGGGAAAAATAAAGGCTGAAATGTCAAATGCCGATGGAATATGTAAATGTGGCCTTGGAACTAAAAATGATATCCTGAATATATTGGTAGATTGCCTTGCAGTTTTAGCATTGAGGAAATTGTTTTTACGCACGATTATCTTAAAATATGGAATTAGGTCAAGAGCCCAAGCAATAGATTTATTAGTAGAAATGATAAATCTTGATATAGCTATTGCTTTGGGAAACTATATGAAAAGTATAAAAACCTTCTTGAGGGACAGATTGAAGGGGGTTTAGCAACTCTATCCCTCTTCTTCCTATAGACTCCCCCACCTAGCCTAGGCAAAATGTTTTAGACAAAGATACATTTTATTGAACTGAATTGCAATGAGTTGTAACGGTGGAAAGGAAGCAGATATTGTATTTAAAAAAAAAAGGGGTACATAATTGAAAATTTATTTTAATGAATCTTACTGCTATTTATTTAACTATAACTACATATTTAATTTTCAAGTTTATCGGGTTAAAAAGTTGCTGCTATTGGGGAATGAATATGGATTCTGTACTTTTATCATGAATTTCACTATAAGGAATTTTTAACGCATTGTTTGTTACTTAATATTGTGTTTTTTGCAGTGTTTAATGACTATGGTCTAAATAAACAAAGTGTTTCATTCATTCATTCACTCCAGTGAGTGCAACAGTAGGGAAAGCGTTGGATAGCGTAGGGGTTAAAATTACTATTCCCACTCCAGTGAGTGCAACAGTAGGGACACTGTTGGATAGCGTAGGGGTAAAAATTACTATTCCCACTCCAGTGAGTGCAACAGTAGGGAAAGCGTTGGATAGCGTAGGGGTTAAAATTACTATTCCAACTCCAGTGAGTGCAACAGTAGGGACAGTGTTGGATAGCGTAGGGGTAAAAATTACTATTACCACTCCAGTGAGTACAACAGTAGGGAAAGTGTTGAACAGCGTAGGGGTAAAAATTACTATTCCCACTTCAGTGAGTGCAACGGTAGGGAAAGTGTTGAACAGCGTGGGGGTTAAAATTACTATTCCCACTCCAGTGAGTGCAACGGTAGGGAAAGTGTTAGATAGCGTAGGGGTAAAAATTACTATTCCCACTCCAGTGAGTGCAACAGTAGGAAAAGTGTTGGATAGCATAGGGGTTAAAATTACAATTCCAACTACAGTGAGTGTAACAGTGTGGAAAATGTAGGATAGCGTAGGGGTTTAATTAACATAATTATTAATTAAATAATTTGTGTAAAATAAATAACATATTCATAATTAATTAACAACAAATTAATAATAAATACCAATAAAATTAAATTAATATTTACCTAAATACCATTAAATTACTTCCCACCCTATTCCCCTATAAACACACAACCCGCTACACATAAAAAATAACACAATTAATTTAATTATCAATTAATCAATTAATGCAAATTAATTACCAATGAAAAATTAACTAACAATAAATTAATAATCAATACCAATTAAGAAAAATTAATAATTAATTATAATAAATTACTTCCCACCCTATTCTGCTATAAACCCACAACCTGCTACACATAAACAATAACACAATTAATTTAATTATCAATCATTCAATTAATAAAAATTAATTACCAATTAATAATAAATTAACAAAAAATCAATGAACAATAACAATAAATAAAAAATGATAAAAAAATAATTATAATTAATATAAAATTATAAATTAATCAATTAATATACATTAATTACCAATTAATAGTAATTAACAATAAATTAATAATCAATAGCAATAAATAAAAACGTATTGATTAATTAATTATAATTAAATTACTTCCCACCCTATTCCCCTATAAACCCACAACCCGCTACACATAAAAAAATAACATAATTAATTTAGTTATCAATTAATCAATTAATAAAAATTAATTACCAATTAATAATTAATTACAATAAATTAATTAACAATAACAATAAATAAAAAATAACAAATTAGTTATGCTTAATATAATGATAAATTAATCAATTAATAAAAATTCATTACCAATTAATAATTAATTAACAACACATTATTAATCGATAACAATAAGTAAAAGCATATTAATTAATTAATTATAATTAAATTACTTCCCATCCACAACCCGCTCTGATACTAAAATGCAAAATTTACTTTAAAAAAATTACTAATTTCTAAACATTTAATACATGTATCTAAAAATAATAAAAATACATTACAAAAATGTTTAAACATACAAATAAAATACATACTAAAATACATAACACTAATATAAACATCGATATTATTCCCAACAATATTTTTGCTAACGATATTACTTACTTCGATATTACTTACTTCGATATAAAAAAAACGACATTACTTACCTTAAGGTCGATATTCTGGTCACCGATATTCTTGACATCGATATTCTGTCCCTACGATATTAAAAACTCGATATTAGTGTAAGTCGATATAAAAAAATAGATAATTTGACTGCGCACCAATCCATTGAGGTGTCACTTCCTCGTTATGCAATGTTTATGGAGAGCATAGACGAACCTGTTGATGATGCTGACCTCACATTCTGAATTCCATGAATATTTACAATATTATACTGCAACGTGATTGTTGAAATAAAACATAACAGTGGAGTTGTCAATGTAGAGCAAAGTCACTATGCCTGAAGAACCTGAGGAAAGAAGAGTTTCCGTGCAAGTTAAATCGCATGCCATCCTAAAACACTGATTTAAGGTAATCTGTATTAGGCAAATGTTCTGGTCTTCGATTGTGTCCCAAACCAAACCCCCTTGGAGATAGGGGCATTGTGTCATTTGAGATTATCCACCTGATTGTAGTTAAGTCATGGAGACTAGATCTGATACATCCTAAATGAAGCAAAAAGTGCAACCTGCAACCAGGAATATTATAGGCCCGACAAACCATCAAAAACCACTAAACTGTGGTGATAAAAGTCCTCAAAGGAATGTCATGTCCTGATGGGATTCAAGATTGTCAGGAATGGTAGGATTCAGCAATGCACCTATGACCAGCCTCATCCTGGAGGAAACCAGGGATATTTATGTGAAATATACATCATACAGGACCAGGATGGAGAGACTTTGGTGCCGATCACGATCCGGTAAAAAATTCCCCCGTGCGACCCGTATCGGGTCTTTTTACCGTACGAATCGTACAAGTGCCGTACGAACTGGCAATCACGATTCGCATGGTAAAAAGTCCATACGAACCGCACTGGGAATCATTCCCCACACGTCCCCGGGTCGGAAAATGTGTCCGACACGTCCTCGGACGATTTACCTTACAAACGTGAAAAACCAAGTCCGACCTAGGAATCACGATCCATCCCGTGCGTCCGAGGTTACAACCGTATGGAAAAAACACCGTCCGCACCGAACTCTTACAGCAACCATGGAGACATGTGCCCGCATACGCGCCCAACACTCCCCCCAGCCCCCGTACGTCCGACACGTACCCCCCGTATATGTATACCCCCACCCGTCTAGGTACACCCCAGTACGTTCCAGTCCAACCCCCACCCCAGGACGTGTCGTACCACCGTCAATGTACACCCCCCCACCCCAGTACGTGTTGTACCATCGTCCATGGACACCCCCCCACCCCTGTACGTGTCGTACCCCCCGTGTACCTACACCCCAGTACGTGCGAGCCACACCCCCACCCCAGGACGTGTCATAGCCCCGTCTACCCACACCCCAGTACGTTCCAGTCGTACCCCCACCCCAGTACGTGTCGTACCACCGTCAATGTACACCCCCCCACCCCAGTACGTGTCGTACCACCGTCCATGTACACCCCCCCACCCCTGTACGTGTCGTACCCCCGTGTACCTACACCCCAGTACGTGTGAGCCACACCCCCACCCCAGGACGTGTCATAGCCCCGT
Organism: Triturus cristatus; assembly: GCF_964204655.1. NCBI lineage: Eukaryota > Metazoa > Chordata > Amphibia > Caudata > Salamandridae > Triturus > Triturus cristatus. The sequence continues at coordinate 555,006,928 of NC_140584.1, forward strand.
CTACCCACACCCCAGTACGTTCCAGTCGTACCCCCACCCCAGTACGTGTCGTACCACCGTCAATGTACACCCACCCACCCCAGTACGTGTCGTACCACCGTCCATGTACACCCCCCCACCCCTGTACGTGTCGTACCCCCGTGTACCTACACCCCAGTACGTGCGAGCCACACCCCCACCCCAGGACGTGTCATAGCCCCGTCTACCCACACCCCAGTACGTTCCAGTCGTACCCCCACCCCAGTACGTGTCGTACCACCGTCAATGTACACCCCCCCACCCCAGTACATGTCGTACCATCGTCCATGGACACCCCCCCACCCCTGTACGTGTCGTACCCCCCGTGTACCTACACCCCAGTACGTGCGAGCCACACCCCCACCCCAGGACGTGTCATAGCCCCGTCTACCCACACCCCAGTACGTTCCAGTCGTACCCACACCCCAGTACGTTCCAGTCGTACCCCCACCCCAGTACGTTCCTGGCGCACCCCCAACACAACCTCCTAAGTACGGAGCGCACCCCATGCCCCAACATCACAACCGCATGTACGAGTCGTACAAAGCCACACACAAGGACATAATCGTACAACCAAATGGCCCATGTACACACCGTACACACGCTCAAAACGCACGTACACAACAAGGACAAAACAAAACAACACAACAATACACCATTCGAAAGGCACACAGCCACTAAACATGGCCAACAACCACTAAAATAACACAATCACTGACCTGCAACTGTCAAAAACAAACAGAGGCCCAATACACCACCACTCCTTATAACACACCCACCCAAAATTCAAACACTGCCACACCCACCCATGGACCAATGAAAAGGGCCCACACACACAAACCATGAGCCTTTGCAACAGACCCACTGCTGCCAGACACCACAGAACCAGACTACAAGCGACACCACATCTTACACTTGCACACCTTCACACGACCACCCTCACAAACACCCTCTCATCACATTCACACACACACACAACCATCCACACCCCCCCCCAACATCCACACCCCCCCCACACCCACACCATCCCCACCCACACCCCTCACCATGCCCACTACCAAGAATCCAAAGTTCAGTCACCGAGAGTTGGAGGTCCTTGTTGATCAAATCCTCAGAGTCGAGCCACAGATCTTTGGAACATTGGTCAGAAGCACCAGCCAGGCAGCCAAAACAGCCATGTGGCAGACCATCGTCGATGCTGTGAATGCTGTTGCGGACACCAGGAGGACCAAGCAGGATTGCCAGAACAGGTGGTACGATCTGCGGAGGAGGGTCAGAGCCAAGAGACAGGAGGAACACGACCAGGCCAACGCCACCGGAGGAGGGCCCTCCCGCAGAGCCGTACAGTACCATCCCTGGGAGGAGAGGGTGATGGCCATACTGCCGGTGGAGGCAGTTGAAGGAGTAGAAGGACTCCGAGACCCGGGTGAGTACACAAACAACGCACCACACATGGGGGGAACTGCAACCACAACCAAAATTAATAACAGGCACGCAACCACCACAAGCCATCGCATTACTCAACCACACTCCATGAGCAGGCACATGCCACTGCTGCCACCATGCCCCATGCACCCAGCTGGACAATGTCAAGTCACAGGCCACAGAAGACAACAACACATGACACGGTAACCCGGATGGCGGGAGGCTGGGCACCAAGAATCACATAGTGCGACTCCAAAGCAGACAACAATGCCCTCTGCCCATATGGCCTAGGTCACAGCCAGACAAACACTGTGTCCCAACACAGGAATGACTTGCCAGCAAATGGCGGACGCCTTGCATCAACACATGGGGGTGAAGGCACTGTTTTGCACATGCCAGCAGCTAATGAACAGCCAACAGTGTGAGAGAGTGGCAGCACACACCACCACAGCAGCAGCGCACAGACATACAGCAGACAAAATGGGTGCCTGGAGATCAGAAACAAACTCACATCAACAGGCCAAGGGCCACTCAAAGATCTGCTAACAGTGTGTGCCCAGGAAGCTGGGCCAAGGTGACAGAGGGTGACACACGGAGGGAGGGAGAGGGGGACACAGAGGGAGGGAGAGGGGGACAGAGAGGGAGGGAGAGGGGGACAGAGAGGGAGGGAGACACAGGAAGATGGACACAGGGAGGAGGCTGACACACAGAGGGAGGGAGAGGGGGACAGAGAGGGAGGGAAAGGGGGACAGAGAAGGAGGGAGACACAGGGAGAGCAAATCAGTCCTTTGGTGTGTGGGAATGTCTGCTCGTCAGCAGGTGGACTGCGTGCATGTAGACAAGGGTGGCCAGTGCCAGAACCCCCCCTCTTCATCATGGCAAAACGCAGGGCCATGTCACAACCTGTACACGAGCACAAGGACAGCCACCTGCATCATATAAGTGTGTGGATCCACTCCATGTGCACATGTACAGTGCTACAAGGAAGGCGCAAATGCATAGCTCGGCACACATGCACACTCCACTGCTGACTGCAGTCACACTTGACGCAGCAAGTAAGACTGTGCCACACATAGTTAAAGGGGCCAAATTGGTGCCCAAGGGACACACACATGCACAAGTGCACTGTGAGTGGAATGCAAGACAGATCCTAATTCCAAGAGGAAATGTGCCAACTTTGTAACGGATGAAACATGGATGTTGCATGGATCCAAATTAACATTTTCTCTCTCACACACAGGTCAACGTCGTGCCGCACCCCCCAACACTGGGGGGGAACACTCACAGGACCCGGATCTGCAGGAGACCGATCCCACCGGCAGCGACCACTCTCACCACTCTGCGGACGACCCCGACCGACCTGGCCCCTCTGGTGTCCAACCACCTGCAGCACCTGCGTCAGGTACAACCGTGCCAACCACCACCCCCACTCCTGCCACATCCCAGGAGACACCCAGGATCCCTGCCCCAACACCACAATGCAGCCAGGCTCGCCAGGAGGGACACGGTGTCCCGGGCACCCAGGAGGAGGCAGGCGACAACGCCAATGCCACCCCTCAGGGGTCCCGGAGACCCGATGTGCCCACAAGTGCAGGCCAGACGCAAGTGGGCAGGGGTGGTGGGAGTGGAGGACGGCGGAGGCGCGAGCCTGACCAGTTGGCTGGGGATCCGGTATTTTCCCATGTCCGTAACATCCTGGACTCATACCGGCAGGACACCACGGGCATGGCCCAGGTTGTGTCTGTCCTCGAGGGGATCAAGGTCCAGCAGGCCCAGCAACATGCGGAGCTAATAGCCTGTCTACAGCTACACCAACGGAGGATGGAGGACAGACAGGCTGAGCAAGTGACGGCGTCCCAGGGGATTCACGCTGAACTCCGTCGGATGGCCGACACCATGGCCGACCCTCCCTGTGCCAGAAGGCGGAGAACATCACCACCCACAGGGAGGGATCATGAGGAGGAGGAGGAAACATCCGACGGAGCATCCCAGACGTCGTCACGGCCTGCTGCTGAGGTTCCCCGCAGGAAGCCGGGTCGTCCACGGAAAGGACCGTGAGGGTGGCTGCTACATCACCATCTCCCAGGACACCTGGCCTGGCACCTGGCCCACTGGAGCAACAGCATCACAGCATCAAGAGACATTCTCTGCCACATGGCCCTGCTGGTCACTGGCTGACCAATGTTGACAAAGACTGTGGCATGGACTCTGAGGATTTCCAATGGCAAGGACACCAACTCCCCTACTGAACTTTGGATTCCCTAATCCCGGAAAGCCCCTCACTTTGTCCCCCCCCCCCCCCAATAATAAATCACACTATTAAGAGTAGATGCCTGCTGGTAGCATTATTACCTAACATGTGTCTTGTACAGTCTAAACATGCCTGAGTCATCTGTTCACTTCAACCATCCACACCCTGGGGCCTGAGTCTGGCACAGGACACATGGGTCACAGTTTTTTAGGCAAGACAGACATGGAGCACCATACACACCCGTGATGGTCAGAACCAGCTGAGGGGGTGGCCGAACAACCGTGCTGACAGACACATTGAGTACAGCAACAGTCATGCGCAGAGGTCAGGGATCCTGGCCCGTGTCCTGGGGGGCACCCAGGTATGTGTAGACAGGTGGCAGAACCATGTCCTGCAAGCTTGAGTCCGGTGGATGCAGAGAATGGGGTCATGGACAACGTTGGATGCATGGGGATGGCACATGTCACAATACCCACACAGTCATGGACATCATGCCCAATACACAGTCTCAGCACACACACACAGCTTGCATCTTGCCACTCGACACATTGACACATAGCCACAATCAGGGAATACCATGCCAGACATGCAGGATGCACCGTGCCAACACACCAGCATTGACTGAGAAGAGGCACCTTGGAGGCATAGGGACACCTTTAATAGTCATGTTTTTGGGATTGCAGAGGCAACTTGAAGTACACATGAACACATCATGTGGAGTAACATGTGGCTCCAACACTGGCACCCCCCTTCTGCAGCACAAATGCGTGATAGCCATGGAACTGGCACACAAGTGTCGGCTAACAGCTAAATACCCACAGCTGCTCACGGAGAGACTGCCATACACCATACATCCGCTGATGTGGAAGTCCCACGCCATGTCAAGACAATGTTAACCGTATGTGTCCGAGGGCAGTGTCACACACATTGATGCCTTCATCACAATCCACTATCCCATCACTGATGACTGACAACCAGGCAGGCCATCTATTCAGGTGTACCCAGCTGCATGTCGTGTCCCATGGGGATGCCACATGTCTGCAGAGGAACCAAACCCCGACCGGGGCAGTGTGCACACATCGTGAACAACTGCCACACCCAATACACCCCAGATGCATCCCTTACCCCATGGAGACTTCCAAACGTGTCCGTGCCTGTAACGCTGAGTCAGCCCACGATGTCATGTCCATGAGGAATAGCAGTGCCACAACAATGCAACCAGCAAACGGCATGCGCAGGTACCTGGGGAAGAGAGACACACAAGAAGTCAGCCACAAAAAGCACAGCCACTTGCATGTGCATGTACTCGACACATGTATGGATGACAACATGCTAGGTCACAATTATGACTGGGGAAATACTACCATCACTGCCACCATCACTCCAGTGACACACCCACACACACCTCTGACACACGTGCCATACATGCAGGTGGAGACACACATCACAACGCATGCCACACGGGGACCAATGCGTGCACACTCAGACCCTGGTACTCACCACTAAGCAAAGAAGTCGCGTATGAGCCGAGTCCGGATGTCCTCTTGCGGCTCCACATCCTCCACATCACTAGCCCCATTGCCAAGCCCTTCGTCCTCCACGGGTGGATGGTCCTCGTCATGTTGATTCAGGATGAGTGGCACAGCTCTTTCAACTGCCATGTTGTGCAGCATGCAGCAGACCATGAAGATCTTGCAAACCTTTGCCGGGGCATATGGGAGTGCGCCGCCGGTCTTGTGGAGGCACCGGAATCGGCTCTTCAGCATGCCAAACGTCCTCTCTATCACTCGCCTTGTCCGGCCATGGGCGGTGTTGTAGCGGAGCTGGGCCGGCGTGATGGGGTTGCGGAGAGGTGTCAGCAGCCAAGGCATGTTGGGATAGCCAGCGTCCCCTAAATGGAAAGCACATGGATATCGTTAGAACTGGCGAAGCGGTAGTGCTGCTCGGCCAAACAGAATACAGGACAGACAGACTGTACCCACCAACAACACATGCCCGTTCGTTGCGCAGCTGCATCATCATATCAGGCATCCCGCTACGCCTCATGATGTAGGCATCGTGTGCTGATCCTGGGAAACGAGCACAGACATGTGAAATCACCATGTTGGACAGACACACCACAAGGGCATTGATGGAGTGGTAGTGCTTCCGATTGCGGTACGCCACCTCCCGTGCGTGTGGTGGTACCAAACCTACATGTGTCCCATCTATGGACCCAATGACATGGGGCATCCCTCCCAGGGCATAGAAACCACGCTTGACCTCAGTCATCTGTTCAGGGGTTGTGAACTTGATGAAGTCATCCAGGTGAATCAACATGGCCTCCAAGAAATCATGCAGCACACCGCTGAACATGCTCTGGGACATGCCACCAACATGAGCTATGGTATTTTGGAAGGTACCCGTGGCAAGGAAATGTAGGGCAGCCATTACCTTCAGCTGGGGTGTCAGTGCCGTAGGATACCTGTGCTGCGGTTGCAGGTGTGGTGCCAGTCTCGCCGTCAGCTCCAGAATCAACGGTTGGGTGAAGCGGTAGAGCCGTATCCTGTCATTCTCCTGCATGGTGGCCAAGTCTGGAATTCTTCGGGCAACAGGTGGCGCTCTGCAGTAATTTGGAAGTGACAGGGAAGAGTGAGTGCACTATGAGAACAACTCATGTCTACTGAGCACATGTAAATCTGGCAATACACACATGCCACATAGGGAGTCAGGCATGTGCTACATGCCCAGGACACGTATGGATGCAAGGTGACACTCCTTCCAAGACCCAGCTACACACGGTGATTGAGAACCTCCCCATGCCACGCCATGGAAATAGCTGTGTCCCAGTGCAAGTGCACTGCCCGACGCAAGACAGGAGTGACATACACCCACACATCAGCAGAAGTGTGATGCCGATTGCAGAGACTGGCAGCGGAACACTTGAGCCACAGGTCACATGACATTACACTAGTCCAGCCCACACACCTTGCCATGAAGGTGCACATGTCATGACTCACCACACATTCCTTGTGAGTTTGCTGACATGGCCTTGTCACGCTACTCCGTGTCCCTTGCATACATGTGCACCTCACATCCGATAACACATGTGGCATGGTGTTGGGAACAGTGTGCAATGACAATCTACACACAGCCACATGTTGGTTGCTGCAACGGCTGCAGCTTTTGAGGGTGCTACAACCTCAACCTGATGTAAATCCCGGACACATATATGGCATAGTCACATTGTGCACTGTGGGTAGTGACAAGTCATGTGTCATGACCCCTGTACCGGGCATCATGGGACACTTCCGTGTGTTGGTGTCCGTGCCATGCCAGTGACGCTCACCCCAAGTGCGCAGTCCCACATGCACACATGTCAAAGGAGTCAAGGGCATGCCTGGCACACATTGCACCCTCACACAGTACACATGTACACATCTCATCATACATCTGGTGCCTTCTCCACTCAGGAGGCATGTTCCACATCACAGCCTGTGACACCTGTGCCCCACACATGTGGTAATGCACAGACGATGCCTTGATGTCCATTCCTGGACAAGTATGTCCATCCATGGACAAGTATGTCCGCCCTATTCCTACATGTGTGTCGCCTATCACCACAGTGATGTGTAAAATCCGCCGTACTGCTGCTGAGAGGGCCTGTGCATGTTCCCAAATCACTGTGGGAGTGCTGCCGTATGTGTACCCATCGTGATGGCGAGCGTAGATGCGAGTGTACGGTCCGTACCACTACGGGTACGCATACGCGTGCAGACCCATAGTGATAGTGAGCGTAGATGCGTGTGTACGGTCCGTGCCACTACGGGTACGCATACGCGTGCAGACCCATAGTGATGGAGAGCGTAGATGCGAGTGTACGGTCCGTACCACTACGGGTACGCATACGCGTGCAGACCCATAGTGATAGTGAGCGTAGATGTGAGTGTACGGTCCGTACCACTACGAGTACGCATACGCGTGCAGACCCATAGTGATAGTGAGCGTAGATGCGTGTGTACGGCCCTATCACTATGGGTCTGCACGCGTATGCGTACCCGTAGTGGTACGGACCGTACACTCACATCTACGCTCACTATCACTACGAGTACGCATACGCGTGCAGACCCATAGTGATAGAGAGCGTAGATGCGAGTGTACGGTCCGTACCACTACGGGTATGCATACGCGTGCAGACCCATAGTGATAGTGAGCGTAGATGTGAGTGTACGGTCCGTACCACTACGGGTACGCATACGCGTGCAGACCCATAGTGATGGAGAGCGTAGGCATGCATGTACGGGCCGTTGCCATGCATTTGGGGTGCCCTAGGGCCCCCACACGCACCGTACCTGTGTGTGATGCTCCAAATTACATAGGGGACAAGTATTAAGGCCTACATGCATGCTGGTTGTCATGGAGACCAAGTTCAAAATTCGAAATTGTTCTGGAAGGTGCACAGCAGAAGTCAGTTGGAATTTGTCTACTTTGTTGCAATGTGTTTGTGGGGCTGACATCATGCAGGAGAATGAAACCGATAGAGAACCCACAGACTGCTAGGTTTGAAGGGATTGGTGGAAACATAGGATGCAAATGTGAGTGACCAATCTCTCTGTACTCCTGTGCATGAGACTGGGCAGAAGGGCACATATAAGGCAGCCAGGTCCCATGAGGGAGCACTTGCCTGCACATCTTTGCATTCGTCGACCCAGCTGCTGCTACTGATTCCCTGGAACCATGTCAAGGGCTGTGGAGAGGACACAGCCATTCACCCTGGAGGAGAACATGGCTCTGCTGGATGTGATCCTCCCACAGTACTCCATGCTGTATGGGCGACCAGGGTATCAGGTGAGTGCATAGGCCACTGCCACAGACTGTCCCTATGTGGTGACTGTGACTTCTGCCATTGCGTCCAGGTGTAACACACATGCCATGTACTGTCGGGGGGTCCCAGGGGGGGGGTGCCTGATGTCTCCCAGCAGTGCCCTGAGACAGGAGGGGTGGGGGACTATCACTCACAGCAGTGCCCTGAGACAGGAGGGGTGGGGGCCTATCACTCACAGCAGTGCCCTGAGACAGGAGGGGTGGGTGTGATGCACAGTGTGAGCCTTGATCATTGATTGTGACATTGCCATCATTCCACCTGTGTACCCACTGTGGCACGTAGTGCTTTTTCCCTCACCAGGGGATGATGTCCCTATGACAAAGGTGCAATGCGTTGGCTGCATGACATGCCTTGTTGTAACCAGCTAATTTGTACCCATATGTCTCTCTGTGACATGTGGCTGGTGTATTGATGTGGTGTCACTTGTTCCTCCTCACAGGTAGGCGCCACTGCCAAGGAGCAGATCTGGCTGACCGCCGTCAGTGCCGTGAGGGGTGTGGATGGTCGGAGGCGGAGCCTGCCCCAGGTGAGGAAACGCTGGCAGGATATCCGGTGCTGGACGCGGAGGATTGCACGGCTCCTGCTGGGGGACTCACCTGAGAGCCACAAGAACCGCGGCCGCCGCCGTCTGAGCCACCTCCACAGGCGTGTGCTGCCGGTGGTCTTTCCAGACCTGGAGAGGCGCTTACAGGCGATGCAGCAGCCGGAAGGGGGTAGGTACATGTGTGTTTGTTGTGTGTCACCGGCATTTGTAAGGGCACAGTAGCGTGAATTCACTGGCAGGGTTTAAAGGTGCTGTGCAGATCCTGTTTGCCCCAGTATAGCGCTGTGCCCCTGCCACACTTCCCCTCCTTGCAATGTGTTCCCTGGTCTGTGTGTAGTCACTCCTTCACAGGGTAATGTAGGCTGGCGCTTTGTCCACGGGAACAATGACTGTAGCATCATGTGTGGGGGTGGTGTGTAACAGGTTGTGGGACCTTGCCTGTGCACTGTCAAGTTCACTGCATGTGGGTTCCATGTCAGTTGGCACTGATGCTGACTCCAGACATGGGAGTTGGTCTCTCATGTGTCATGCCTTACAGCGCGCATGTCCCATGTAGTGGCCTGTGACATGATGTGCATGAGTGTGCGATACACATGGTGCAGGGATGGTGACGTGTGTTGCAGTCATTACCATTCAGTAGCATGTAGTTGCGTGCCCACTACTGTCCCCTGGGGCACCTTTTCCTCAGTGGTGTATGTGTCATCATAAACGTGGCCACTGTCAGTGTCTACAGCGTAAGTTGTGCTCTGTGCCATTGTCCCCTGTCACCATGTATATAGACGTGCTATTTTGTACAGGTGTCCACTGTGCAGCCTGACCTGATTGTCCTTCTTCATACTCACAGTTGCCAGTGCCTGTGTGTCTTGTTATACTCATCTGAGGATGGGCACTGGTACCTCATTATTTGTACAGGCGCACCTTGGCTGTTTGGCGTCCAATCTTGCTTTTTGCCTGCCCCTGTGTGTATCACCCAGACTATGAGATGTTGGTGCCACCTGTGTCTCAACAATTTGCCTCGTGTAGGGTCTTGTTGGGGCGGGCAATGCCTATGTGTTAAATCCTGATTACCACTTGCTGGGTCTGGGCAGTGTGTGATGTGTCTGGACACACACGCAATGTGCAGTGACCGAGTCATGTTGTGCATGTTTTCAGCATTACCTATGCAGCATGTGTCTCAAGTTCATGGATATGGTCCCTGGTCATCGGTATTTTCGCCAACGCTGTGTGGTGCAGATGCAGTGCTGGATTGTCCCCAGGGCCTGGGTGCTATGTCAGACTCCTTTTCCTGTGTTTAGCTATTGTCTCATGCTCTCCATGGTATTTCAGTGGCATGGTGGCTCAACCAACTGTGTGTTTCATGCCCTACATCGGTACCCTGTTCAGTAGATGTTAGGGATCTTCCTTTTCAGGCCATGCAATGTTACCTATGTAGATTGGACTCATGTGACAGATGTGTACAGGTGTATGATTATTTTCTGTCTCTCCACCCTGCCCACAGCATCGTCGGGGGACACAGAGGGAGACATGGACACAGACCAGGCGGAGGGACCGAGCACCAGTGCCAGCCGTGACATCGGGTCTGGCACATCGAGTGGGACAGAGGCGGAGGAGAGTGTGGCCGAGGACCTGTCGACTGGCACATCAGACTACGAAGCTGACAGGTCCGGGGACGATGTCTCCGAGTGGGCGGAGGCTGCACCAGCAGCTGACAGCGGAACAACACCTCGCACCGCCCCCTCAGTTTCCACCAGCCGCCTCCCACTTGCTCGTGTCCCTTCCCAGCGTGCCCGGTCACAGCATGTCTCCTTCCTGCCAGGCACCGCACCCCCTGCCCCTGTCTCCACTGCTGCCGCCAATGCAGAGTCTGTGGACATCCAGCGGCAACTGCAGGTTGGTCAGGCTGCGATCCTTAATGTCCTCCATGCCCACGGCAAAACCCTCACCAACATCGAGGCTTTCTTGGAGGGCATTCATTCATCGCAGGCTGACCAACGCAACTTGCTGAGGTCCATCGACTCCACACTGACTGCAGCAGTGGCTCTCCTGCAGCGCGACCTCCCCCACCTACCCCTGCCCCATCCACACTTCCCACTCCCATGCCTGTCACACGTACACCCAGACGTCGGCATGCACCCACATCAACGGACACGGGCACCACACCAGCAGGGAAGGTCCACCGCACTCCTCCTGACACGCACACACAGGGTGAGGTAGGCACACCCACTGGGTCGGGGGGCAAACGTGTGACACGCAGCCATAGTGGGAGTCCGCATTCCACCCAGTCCACTCCCTCCAAATCCCCTCCCCTCAGCTCTCCTGGCCACATCTCCCCCAAGGACTCCTTCATGGCCGCTCTGTCCCTGAGCCCCACAGTTACACCACCACGCAAGCGGTCAAGGAGGTCCCCGGTCAGGGTGGTTGAGTCTCCCCCCCTGTCTCCACCCTCCCCCGGTGGCGCTGCGACCCATCCCTCTGACCCCCCCCCCTCCTTGGGGCCTGAGGTCCCTTCGGGTGCAGGGGACTCCCTGGAGGACCTTGCAGAGGTGTGTAGTGCCATCCTGGCCTCCGCCTTTGGCACTGACCCACCCCCTGTGGTGGAGTCCTCCATCCCTGCACCCACAACGCCGCCCCTTTGCCCTGATGTCCCTGCGGTGCCTGTTGCTTCCCCCCCCCCTGATGCCCTCACCAGTGTGGAAGACGATGCCATTTGACTGTGCAGGCAAGGTAGGGGACATGCATCCCACTGTGTCCCCCATCCAGCTGAGAATCATTGACTGCCCTATGGGCTTTGTGAAGATTGAACTGCCTGCGATCCACGGACATTGTGCTCATGCTGAATAAAGCTTAATTTTGTTTTCATTATCACACTACTGCTATGCTGGTATTGGTGTTGGTGGGGCTGCTACATGGTTTTGGGTGGTGTGTAAGGGTTTGGGTGTGTGGGATATGTAGTAGTGTACTGCTCATTGGTGGGACCCTGTGATCTGTGTGCCATCACAAGGTGTTGGCTAACTTTCTTTGTTCATGTAAGCAGTTACTGCATGGTGCACTTGTCCCAGGGTGTATTCCTTCCTCTGTGTACCCAGCTTTCTTCCCTGCAGGGTGTTCCCAATGTTTAGCGCAGAGCTGTGTCTACATGAGCTGTGTGTGTGACGGAGCCCTTCTACTTTGGCCATGCATGCAGGGCCATGTCTCCACCTGCAACAATCGTGGCATCCTTAGTGATCACTGTACTTGTGTGTGGAGTCTGTTGACATGAGTTCATGGGGACATGTTCCCTTGTAGCCAGTATGCATGTGGATGATTCTGGCCTCACACACATGTGTTACACCCCTCCTGTGTCAGGGCACTGCTGGGAGGACTCTGCACACACCCCTCCTGTCTCAGGGCACTGCTGGGAGTGATAGGCACCCACCCCTCCTGTCTCAGGGCACTGCTGGGAGGACTCTGCACCCACCCCTCCTGTCTCAGGGCACTGCTGGGAGGACTCCACACCCACCCCTCCTGTGTCAGGGCACTGCTGGGAGGACTCCACACCCACCCCTCCTGTCTCAGGGCACTGCTGGGAGGACTCTGCACCCACCCCTCCTGTCTCAGGGCACTGCTGGGAGGACTCCACACCCACCCCTCCTGTGTCAGGGCACTGCTGGGAGGACTCCACACCCACCCCTCCTGTCTCAGGGCACTGCTGGGAGTGATAGGCACCCACCCCTCCTGTCTCAGGGCACTGCTGGGAGGACTCCACACCCACCCCTCCTGTCTCAGGGCACTGCTGGGTGGACTCTGCACACACACCTCAGATTTCAGGATATGTGCGCTTTGCACATACACGGTGGGGGTACGCTCAATGCATTCGAGGTGAGGGTACGAGTCTACTGACACTGGTGTGGTGGGGGTACGCTCCGTACGTCCGCGGGTGTGGGTACGGGTCGTACTTACACTGTTGGCATGGGGGGTACGCTCCTTGCATTTGCGGGTGGGGGTACGGGTCGTACTTACACTGTTGGGCTGGGGGGTACGCTCCTTGCATTCGTGGGTGGGGGTTCGAGTCGTACTTACAATGTTGGCATGGGGGGTACGCTCCATGCATACGCGGGTGAGGGTACGGGTCGAACTTACACTGTTGGGGTGGGGGTACGCTCCTTGCATTCGCGGGTGGGGGTACGGGTCGTACTTACACTGTTGGGCTGGGGGGTACGCTCCTTGCATTTGCGGGTGGGGGTACGGGTCGTACTTACACTGTTGGGCTGGGGGGTACGCTCCTTGCATTCGTGGGTGGGGGTTCGAGTCGTACTTACACTGTTGGCATGGGGGGTACGCTCCATGCATACGCGGGTGAGGGTACGGGTCGAACTTACACTGTTGGGGTGGGGGTACGCTCCGTACGTCCGCGGGTGGGGGTACGGGTCGTACTGACACTGTTGGCATGGGGGGTACGCTCCTTGCATACGCGGGTGGGGGTACGGGTCGTACTTACACTGTTGGGCTGGGGGGTACGCTCCTTGCATTCGCGGGTGGGGGTACGGGTCGTACTTACACTGTTGGGCTGGGGGGTACGCTCCTTGCATTCGCGGGTGGGGGTACAGGTCGTACTTACACTGTTGGGCTGGGGGGTACGCTCCTTGCATTCGCGGGTGGGGGTACGGGTCGTACTTACACTGTTGGGCTGGGGGGTACGCTCCTTGCATTTGCGGGTGGGGGTACGGGTCGTACTTACACTGTTGGGCTGGGGGTACGCTCCTTGCATTCGTGGGTGGGGGTTCGAGTCGTACTTACACTGTTGGCATGGGGGGTACGCTCCATGCATACGCGGGTGAGGCTACGGGTCGAACTTACACTGTTGGGGTGGGGGTACACTCCGTACGTCCGCGGGTGGGGGTACGGGTCGTACTTGCACAGTTGGGCTGGGGGGTACGCTCCTTGCATACGGGGTGGGGGTAGGGTCCGTACATATCCGTCCCCGCGCTATGTGATGTTTGTGCGGCCCGTACCCAGGCCTTTGCCACGTGGGTGCGATCCGTCCCGCCATTGTTGGGGTGACGTGTGTGGGCGTGGTCCGACTCGTACCCACGCTCTTCAGGCGTGGGTACGGGACGTACCTGTCTGGTTGTGTTGCCGGTTCGCGTGGTGACGGACTTCCGTTGTGGCGGTCGCTGGCTTATCAGGACACGCCCCCACCCCCTCGTGGTGACCAGGGCATGGGAGTCAGGTATGTCCAGGCCATGTGTGGTGTGTAACTTATGTGGTTGTTTTGTGGCCTGCCCTGGTCGTGCCACCCCCACCCCACCCCACTTTCCCCCCTCCCTTAGTTATTCTGACCTTCTGCGGCGTCTGCGTCGTAACCTGTAGAGGAGGTGTACTGCTATGAGGGCAGGGATGACTCGTAGGTTCGGGTCCATGTCTGTCCGTCGCGTACTGGTACTCCTTGCTCGCGTCGTCCTGTCGCGTACGGGTCCTCCTTGATCGCGTCGTCCTGTCGCGTACGGGTCCTCCTTGGTGGCGTCGTCCTGTGTGTCCGTCACGTACTGGTCCTCCTTGTTCGCGGCGTCGTCTGTCCGTCGCGTACTGGTGGTCCTTGTTCGCGTCGTCCTGATTTCCCGGCAGTTTTTGGCTGCCGCAAAATATTCACCGTGCGGGGTGACGTCGGTGCGAATCGTGATTCCTGGGTCGTGAATGGCTGGCTGCGAGCGTCCCGACGTCAGGTCGGCGCTTTCCCGGATCGCATTGGTAGGTGTTTTTTGTTCGGTCGGGCTTTTTTACGAATCGTACGGTAATGGTGTACCCGTGCGAATCGTAATTCCTTGTTTGTAAAAATTGACGACCGGGTACGCGTCGGGCGGAGATTATGCTCCGTCCGACGGTTCGTACCCGGTTTTTGCCGGATCGTGATCGGCACCTAAATGCTTCTGCTTGTAGAAAGTCTGACGATTTCTGAGGCAAGTGAGTTTACATCAACTAGTAATCTAAGTATATGTACATATATATTGATTTACATTTTTGGTGACTTTTAAATTAAATGAACCATGTAGGACAGAGCACAGCCAGTGCAGCAGCGAGTTTTTATCTTGGATACCATTTTGGCGCCCCATGAATCAAAACATCTCCACATAAAGATATGGAGGAAGTCATCTAGGAAATGTTATCTATTCACTATTTTCCCCAGTTACTGTATATAGAAATTCAAATGCTGCACAAGATCAGCGACATGGAATTTGGAAGTTGAGGACGGTGGAGCAATTTCAGTCCTGGGAATACCAAACATCAGGAATTGAAATGTGAAAGGACATGGGGATTGGGCCAACAGGATTTAGGTGGAGACATTATGAGAACAAGAGGGAACAGCTATTGTACAGCAGACAGTGAGGATGATAATCATCAGCGGATAAACATTAACATTTTAATACAAAAGTGATATTTAGGATGCAAAGAAAAAATAATTTATCAAAGTGGGATACGATTTGATAAGATGTAGGAGGTGCTTAGGTATATTGCCCGTTGAAAGCTAATACCAAAGGAGAACCACAAATGGGAAGACGCAGTAGTCAGGCTATGGGAAAACCAGTGTGATATTTAACATCAGGTTCCAACACGAAGTTGAGTTGAAGAAAGTTACTTTTATTCCTCAATAGAAGATCCTACCCAGCAACATCTCATTAGATCCAAACAGCTCACTAACAGCCCTCCAACTGCCTACCCCAACCTTCTCAGAACATAAGTAGGTCATTCTTGACAACGCAACCACTATGACAAGCATAGCAACCAATACAGGAATAGAAATGCAAGATGCCACAACCAGTTTTTTTTATAACAATTCAGTTTGCATTACAAAAGAGAAGAGAGCATAGCTTGCAAACATTGAGCAGCTGGAGTGAGGAAGTACATAACAATCTAAAGATTTGTGTTGAAAAGGAAACAACAAAGGTGCCAATTACGATCCGGTAAAAACCGGGTACGAACCGTCGGACGGAGCATATTCTCCGTCCGACGCATACCCGGTCGTCAAAATCTACCAACATGGAATTACGATTCGCACGGAAACACCATTTCCGTACGAATCGTACAAATCCCCGACCGACGAAAATAAACATACAAATGCGATCCGGGAATGCGCCGAGCTGACGTCGGGATGCGCGCAGCCTGCCATTCACGAACCAGGAATTACGATTCGCACCACCGTCATCCCGCATGGTGAATATTTTCCGGCTGCCAAAAACTGCCGCGAACAAGGAGTACCCGTACGCAACGGACAGACATGGACCCGAACCTACGTGTCATCCCGGCCCTCATAGCAGTCCACCTCCTCTACAGGTTTCGACGCAGATGCCGCAGAAGGTCAGAACAACAAAGGGAGGGGGAAAAGGGGGGGGGGCAGGACCAGGGGCAGGCCACAAAATCCCCACCATAGTCACACAGCACACATGCCCTGGACATACCTGACCCTCAGGCCCTGGTCACTACGAGGGGGTGGGGGCGTGTCCAGCTAAGCCAGCGACCGCCACAACGGAAGTTCATGACGACGCGAACCGGCAACACAACCAGACAGGTACGTACCGTACCCACGCCTTAAGAGCGTGGGTACGAGTCGTACCACGCCCACACCTACGTCACCCCAACAATGGCGGGACGGCACGTACCCACGTGGCAAAGGCCTGGGTACGGGCCGCACAAGCATCACATAGCGTGGGGAGGGATATGTACGGACCGTACCCCCACCCCGTATGCATAGAGCGTACCCCCAACCCCAACAGTGTGAGTACGACACGTACCTCCACCCGCGTATGCATGGATCATACCCCCCATGCCAACAGTGTAAGTACGACACGTACCTCCACCCGCGTATGCATGGAGCGTACCCCCAACCCCAACAGTGTGAGTACGACACGTACCCCCACCCGCGTATGCATGGAGCGTACCCCCCATGCCAACAGTGTAAGTACGACACGTACCCCCACCCGCGTATGCAAGGAGCGTACCCCCATGCCAACAGTGTAAGTACGACACGTCCCTCCACCCGCGTATGCATGGAGCGTACCCCCCATGCCAACAGTGTAAGTATGACACGTACCTCCACCCGCGTATGAATGGAGCGTTCCCCCATGCCAACAGTGTAAGTACGACACGTACCCCCACCCGCGTATGCAAGGAGCGTACCCCCCATGCCAACAGTGTAAGTACGACCCGTACCCCACCCGCGTACGTATGGAGCGTACTCCCACCCCAACAGTGTAAGTACGACCCGTACCCCACCCGCGTACGTATGGAGCGTACCCCCACCCCAACAGTGTAAGTACGACCCGTACCCTCACCCGCGTACATATAAGTCCCACCCCAACAGTGTAAGTATGACCCATACCCCACCCGCGTACGTATGGAGCCGACTCCCACCCCAACAGTGTAAGTACGAACCCTACCCCCATGGAGCGAACCCACACACGTGTATGTACTAAGCGTACAGATTGTTAAATAGGAGGGGTGTGTGCCTATCACTCCCAGCAGTGCCCAGAGGCAGGAGGGGTGGGTGCAGAGTCCTCCCAGCAGTGCCCAGAGACAGGAGGGGTGTGTGCAGAGTCCTCCCAGCAGTGCCCAGACACAGGAGGGGTGTGTGCAGAGTCCTCCCAGCAGTGCCCAGAGACAGGAGGGGTGTGTGCAGAGTCCTCCCAGCAGTGCCCAGAGTCAGGAGGGGTGTGTGCAGAGTCCTCCCAGCAGTGCCCAGAGTCAGGAGGGGTGTGTGCAGAGTCCTCCCAGCAGTGCCCAGAGACAGGAGGGGTGGGTGCCTATCACTCCCAGCAGTGCCCAGAGTCAGGAGGGGTGTGTGCAGAGTCCTCACAGCAGTGCCCAGAGACAGGAGGGGTGGGTGCCTATCACTCCCAGCAGTGCCCAGAGACAGGAGGGGTGGGTGCCTATCACTCCCAGCAGTGCCCAGAGTCAGGAGGGGTGTGTGCTGAGTCCTCACAGCAGTGCCCAGAGACAGGAGGGGTGGGTGCCTATCACTCCCAGCAGTGCCCAGAGACAGGAGGGGTGGGTGCCTATCACACCCAGCAGTGCCCAGAGACAGGAGGGGTGTGTGCAGAGTCCTCCCAGCAGTGCCCAGAGACAGGAGGGGTGGGTGCAGAGTCCTCCCAGCAGTGCCCAGAGACAGGAGGGGTGGGTGCCTATCACTCTCAGCAGTGCCCAGAGTCAGGAGGGGTGTGTGCAGAGTCCTCACAGCAGTGCCCAGAGACAGGAGGGGTGGGTGCCTATCACTCCCAGCAGTGCCCAGAGACAGGAGGGGTGGGTGCCTATCACTCCCAGCAGTGCCCAGAGTCAGGAGGGGTGTGTGCAGAGTCCTCACAGCAGTGCCCAGAGACAGGAGGGGTGGGTGCCTATCACTCCCAGCAGTGCCCAGAGACAGGAGGGGTGGGTGCCCATCACTCCCAGCAGTGCCCAGAGACAGGAGGGGTGTGTGCAGAGTCCTCCCAGCAGTGCCCAGAGACAGGAGGGGTGGGTGCCTATCACTCCCAGCAGTGCCCAGAGTCAGGAGGGGTGTGTGCAGAGTCCTCCCAGCAGTGCCCAGAGACAGGAGGGGTGTGTGCAGAGTCCTCCCAGCAGTGCCCAGAGTCAGGAGGGGTGTGTGCAGAGTCCTCCCAGCAGTGCCCAGAGTCAGGAGGGGTGTGTGCAGAGTCCTCCCAGCAGTGCCCAGAGACAGGAGGGGTGGGTGCCTATCACTCCCAGCAGTGCCCAGAGACAGGAGGGGTGTGTGCAGAGTCCTCCCAGCAGTGCCCAGAGTCAGGAGGGGTGTGTGCAGAGTCCTCCCAGCAGTGCCCAGAGTCAGGAGGGGTGTGTGCAGAGTCCTCCCAGCAGTGCCCAGACACAGGAGGGGTGTGTGCAGAGTCCTCCCAGCAGTGCCCATAGACAGGAGGGGTGGGTGCCTATCACTCCCAGCAGTGCCCATGAAACGCAAAGGGTGGAGTAGCCACAGATACCATGCCCACAAATGTCAGTCAGGTGCACAAAGACCCTGCAGTACATGTACCACATGTGTGCGAGGCTGGGAGTATACGCATGCATAGCGCAGAAAAGAAAACATGTACACATGAAGTCATGTCAATAGTCCACACACACAAGTACTATGACTACCAAGGATGCCACGAATGATGCAGGTGGAGACATCGCTCAGCATGCATGTGCAAAGTTGAAGGAGTCCGTCACACACCCAGCTGATGTAGACACAGCTCAGCACCACATATTGGGAACACCCTGCAGGGAAGATGTCAGGGTACACAGAGGAAGGAATACACCCTGGTACAATTCCACCATGCAGCAACTGCGTACATGGACTGAGAGACCTAGCTAACACCGTGTGATGGCACACAGATACCAGGGTCCCCCCTATGACCAGCACACTACTACATTTCTCACACACCCAACACATGATCACCACCCATATTCATGTAGCAGCCCCACCAACAGCAATATCAGTAAAGCAGTAGTGTTCAAAGGAAACAAAAATGGCTTTAATCAGCATTATCTTAAATTGTTTGTTCTCAGAAAGTTCAAAAGTAACAAAGCCCATAGGGCAGTCCAGAAGTCACAGCTGGATGGGGGACACAGTGGGATGCGTGTCCCCTAGCTTGCCTGCACAGTTACAAGTCGTCGTCTTCCACAGGGGTGAGGGCATCATGTGGGGGGGAAGGAACAGGCACCGCAGGGACAGGAGGGCAAAGGGTAGGCGAATTGGGTGCAGGGATGGAGGACTCCACCACAGGGGGTGTGGCAAGGTCCTCCAGGGACTCCCCTGCACCTGAAGGAACCACAGGCCCCAAGGAGGGGGGGGGGTCAGAGGGATGGGTCGCAGCACCACTGGGGGTGGGTGTGGACAGGGGGGGACTCAAGCACCCTGACCGTGGACTTCCTTGACCGCTTGCGGGGTGGTGTCAATGTGGGGCTCAGGGACAGAGCGGCCATGAACGAGTCTTTGGGGGAGATGTGGCCAGGAGAGCTGGGGGAGGGGATTTGGAGGGAGTGGATTGGGTGGAATGCGGACTCCCACTCTGGCTGCGTGTCACACGTTTGCCCCCCGACCCAGTGGGTGTGCCTACTACACCCTGTGTGTGCGTGTCAGGTGGTGTGCGGCGGACCTTCCCTGCTGGTGTGGTGCCTGTGTCTGTTGTGGTGTGTGCATGCTGACGTCTGGGTGTATGTGGGACAGGTATGGGAGTGGGAAGTGTGGAAGGGGCAGGGGTAGGGGGTGGGACGTAGCGCTGCAGGAGACCCACTGCTGCAGTCAGTGTCGAGTCTATCGACCTCAGCAAGTTGCGTTGGTCAGCCTGCGATGAATGAATGCCCTCCAAGTATGCCTCCATGTTGTTGAGGACCTGGCTGTGGGCATGGAGGACATTAAGGATCGCAGTCTGACCAACCTGCAACTGCCGCTGGATGTCCACAGACTCGGCATTGGCGGCAGCAGTGGAGACAGGGGCCGGGGGTGCGGTGCCTGGCAGGAAGGAGACATGTGGTGACTGGGGATGGTGGGAAGGGACACGAGCACGTGGGAGGCGGCTGATGCCAATGGAGGGGGCGGTGCGAGATGTAGGGCTGCTGTCAGATGGTGGTGCAGCCACCGCCCACTCGGAGAGATCATCCTTGGACCCGTCAGCTTCATACTCAGTTGTGCCAGTCGACAGGTCCCCGGGTTCACTCTCCTCCGCCTCAGGCCCACTCGATGTGCCAGTCGCCATTTCACTGCTGGCACTGGTGCTCGGTCCCTCTGCGCCGTCTGTGTCCATGTCTCCCTCCGTGTCCCCCTACGATGCTGTGGGCAGGGTGAAGAGACAGAAATTTATCACACACCTGTATACATATGTCACATGAGTCCAATCTACATAGGTTACAGTGCATAGCCTGAAACGAAGGAAGAGTTACAACTACTAAACAAGGTACATATGTAGGCCCTGCAAGACACAGTTGTTTGACCCACCGTGCCACCGAAAAACTATGGAGAGCATGACACAATAGCAAATGAGATGACATGGAATTTTGACTGAGGAGCAAGGCCCTGGGGACAATCCAGCACTGCATCTGCACCACACAGCGTGGCAGGAAATAGGGATGAGCAGGGACCATAGGCAGGTACTAGAGGCACATGCAGCATTGGTAATACTGATAACATGCCCACCATGACTGGCACACTGCACCTTGAGTGTATGTCCAGGCAAACATCACACACTGGCCAGTCCTAGCAAGGAGATATCAGGTTGTGACATGAAGGCCATGCCCGTACCACCCACCCCCTACATGAGACAAATCTATGGAGACACAGGAAGCACGTACATCTCTTAGTCTGGGTGAAATACACATTGGAAGCGAAAATTCTATATAGCACACAAAATACCCAAGGTGCGCCTGTCCAAATAATCATGTACAAATGGGCATCATGACATGATTGTAACAAGACACACAGGCAATGGCCACCGTGAGTATGTACTGGGAAAATCAGGTCAGGCTGGACAGTGGACACCTGTACTACATTTCACGTCAATATACATGGTGCCAGGGGACAATGGCACAGAGCACAGCCTATGCTGTAGACACAGAGATAGTCGACATTTTCGGATTACACACATGAGACCTAGGAAAATATGCCCCTGGGGACAGTAGTGGCCACACAACTCCATGCTCCTGAATGGGAATGACTGCAACACACGCTAACATCCCTGCACTATGCGTACCGCACACTCATGCACATCATGTCACAGGCCACCACATAGGACATGCGTGCTGGAAGGCCTCGCACTTGAGAGATTAACTCCCATGTCTGGACTCAGCATTAGTGCCAACTGAAATGGAACCCACACGTCCAGAACGGGACAGGGCACAGGCAAGGTCCCAATACCTGTAACACACCACCCCCACACATGATGTTGCAGGCATAGTACACTTTG
Organism: Triturus cristatus; assembly: GCF_964204655.1. Classification (NCBI taxonomy): domain Eukaryota; kingdom Metazoa; phylum Chordata; class Amphibia; order Caudata; family Salamandridae; genus Triturus; species Triturus cristatus. The sequence continues at coordinate 555,028,950 of NC_140584.1, forward strand.
AGAAGGTGCCAGGCTACATAACCTTGTGACCGAGTGACTACACACAGACCAGGGAACACATTGCAAGGAGGGGAAGGGAGGCAGGAGAGCACAGCAACACTGTGGGTAACAGGATCCGCACAGCACCAGAAAACCCTGGCAGTGTACCCATGGAACAGTGCACGTACAAATGCTGGTGAAACACAACAAACACACATGTACCTACCCCCTTGCTGCTGCTGCATCTCCTGTAGGCGCCTGTCCAAGTCGGGAAAGACCACCGCCAGCACACGCTTGTGGATATGGGTGAGACGGCGGCGCCCGCCGTTCTTACGGCTCTCAGGTGAGTCCCCCAGCAGGACCCGTGCGATCCTCCGCGTCTAGCACCGGATATCCTGCCAGCGTTTCCTCACCTGGGACAGGCTCCGCCTCCGACCATCCGCACCCCTCACGGCACTGACGGCGGTCAGCCAGATCTGCTCCTTGGCAGTGGCGCCTACCTGTGAGGATGAACAAGTGACACTACATCAATACACCTGCAACATGTCACAGAGACACATATGGGAACAAATTAGCTGGTTACAACAAGGCATGTCATGCAGCCAACGCATTGCACCTTTGCCATAGGGACATACTCCTCTGGGGAAGGGCAAAAGCAGTACGTGCCAGTGAAAGTACACAGGTGGAATGAGGGCAAACACACAATCAATTATCAAGGCTCACACTGTGCATCACACCCACCCCTCCTGTCTCTGGGCACTGCTGGGAGGACTCTGCACACACCCCTCCTGTCTCTGGGCACTGCTGGGAGTGATAGGCACCCACCCCTCCTGTCTCTGGGCACTGCTGGGAGTGATAGGCACCCACCCCTCCTGTCTCTGGGCACTGCTGGGAGGACTCTGCACACACCCCTCCTGTCTCTGGGCACTGCTGGGAGTGATAGGCACCCACCCCTCCTGTCTCTGGGCACTGCTGGGAGGACTCTGCACCCACCCCTCCTGTCTCTGGGCACTGCTGGGAGTGATAGGCACCCACCCCTCCTGTCTCTGGGCACTGCTGGGAGGACTCTGCACCCACCCCTCCTGTCTCTGGGCACTGCTGGGAGTGATGGGCACCCACCCTCCTGTCTCTGGGCTCTGCTGGGAGACATCAGGCATTCCCACCCCTGGGACCCCCCCTACAGTACATAGCATGTGGGTCACACCTGGACACAATGCCAGAAGTCACAGTCACGAAAAAGGGGCACAGTCTGTGCCAGTGGACACTGCACTCACCTGATAACCTGGTCGCCCATACAGCATGGGGTACTGTGGGAGGATCACATCCACCAAAGCCATGTTCTCCTCCAGGGTGAATGGCTGTGACCTCTCCACAGCCCTTGACATGGTTCCAGGGAATCAGTAGCAGCAGCTGGGTCGTGGAATACAGAGATTTGCAGGCAAGTGCTCCCTCATGGGACCTGGCTGCCTTATATTTGCCTTGCTGGCCCATTTCATTCACAGGAGTGCAGAGTGATTGGTCACTCACATTTGCATCCTATGTTTCCTCCAATCCCTTCAAACCTAGCAGTCAGTGGGTTCTTATTCTGTCTTTTTCGTCAGCATGATGTCAACCCCACAAACACATTGCAACAATGTAGATTCATTCCAACTGACTTCTGCTGTGCACCTTCCAGAACAAATTCAAACTTAAAACTTGGTCTCCAGCATGCATGTAGGCCTTAATACTTGTCCCCCATGTGTCCCCTATGTAATTTGGAGCTTCACACACAGGTACGGTGCGTTCCGGGGCCCTAGGGCACCCCAAATGCATAGCAACGGACCGTACACACGCCTGTACGCTCACTATCACTATGGGTGTCCTCGCGTATGCGTACTCGTAGTGGTACGGACCGTACACACGCCTGTACGCTCACTATCACTATGGGTGTCCTCGCGTATGCGTACTCGTAGTGGTACGGACCGTACACACGCCTGTACGCACTCCATCACAATGGGTGTTCTCGCGTATGCGTACTCGTAGTGGTACGGACCGTACACACGCCTGTACGCTCACCATCACTATGGGTGTTCTCGCGTATGCGTACTCATAGTGGTACGGACCGTACACACGCCTGTACGCTCACCATCACTATGGGTGTCCTCGCGTATGCGTACTCGTAGTGGTACGGACCGTACACACGCCTGTACGCTCACCATCACTATGGGTGTCCTCGCGTATGCGTACTCGTAGTGATAGTGAGCGTACAGGCGTGTGTACGGTCCGTACCACTACGAGTACGCATACGCAAGAACACCCATAGTGATGGTGAGCGTACAGGCGTGTGTACGGTCCGTACCACTACGAGTACACATACGCGAGGACACCCATAGTGATGAGGACCGTACAGGCGTGTGTACGAGCCGTACCACTACGAGTACGCATACACGAGGACACCCATAGTGATGGGGACCGTACAGGCGTGTGTACGAGCCGTACCCCTACGAGTACGCATACACGAGGACACCCATAGTGATGGGGACCGTACAGGCGTGTGTACGAGCCGTACCACTACGAGTACGCATACGCTTGGACACCCATAGTGATGGTGAGCGTACAGGCGTGTGTACGGTCCATACCACTACGAGTACGCATACGCTTGGACACCCATAGTGATGGGGACCGTACAGGCGTGTGTACGAGCCGTACCACTACGAGTACGCATACGCTTGGACACCCATAGTGATGGGGACCGTACAGGCGTGTGTACGAGCCCGTACCACTATGGGTGTCCTCGCGTATGCGTACTCGTAGTGGTACGGACCGTACACACACCTGTACGCTCACCATCATGATGGGTACACATACAGCAGCACTCCCATAGTGATACGGGAAGGTACACAGGCCCTCTTAGCAGTAGTACGGTGTTTTTCACACATCACAGTGGTGACAGGCAGCACACAGGAAGGGATAGGGCTGACATACTTGTCCATGGATGGACATCAAGGCATTGTCTGGCCAGTACTACATGTGTGGGGCACAGGTGTGAAAGGGTGTGATGTGGCACAATCCTCCTGAGTGGAGAAGCCACCAGATGTCTGATGAGATGTGTACATATGTAATGTGTGATGGTGCGATGTGTGCCAGGCATGCCCTTGACTCCTTTGACATGTGTGCATGTCGTACTGCACACTTGGCATGAGCGTCACTGGCATGGCACGGACACCAACTCACGGAAGTGTCCCCTGAGGCCCGGTACAGGGGTTACCACACCTGACATGTCACTACCCATGGTGCACGATGTGACAATGTCATGTATGTGTGGGGGGGTTCACATTAGGTAGATGTTTGAGCTCCCTCGAAAGCTGCAGCCGTTGCAGCAACCAACATGTGTCTGTGTGTAGATGGCCATGGCACACTGTTACGCACACCAGGCCACATGTGGTCTCGGATGTGAGGTGTGTATGTATGCATGGGACACGGATTAGCGTAACAAGGACATGTCTGCATCCTCTCTATGAATGTGTGGTGAGTCATCACATGTGCACCTTCATGGCAAGGTGTGTGGCCTGTCCTAGTGTAATGTCATGTGACCTGTGGCTCTAGTGTTCCGCTACCAGTCTCTGCAATCGACATCATACTTCTGCTGATGTGTGGGTGTATGTCACTCCTGTCTTGCGTCTGGCTGTTCACTTGCACTGGGACACAGCTAATCCCATGCCATGGCATGTGGAGGTTCTCAATCTGCGTGTGTCGCTGGGTCTTGGGAGGAGTGTCACCTGCCAGCCATAGGTGTCCAGGGCATGTGGCACATACCTCACTCCGTATGTAGCATATGTGTATAGACAGATTAACATGTGCTCAGGACAAATTATTTGTTGTTGTGGTGCACTGACTCCTCCTTGTCATTTCCTATTTCCTGCAGAGTGCCGCCTCTTCCCCGAGCAATTCCGGACTTGGCTGCCATGCGGGAGAATGATTGTATCCGGTGCTACCGCTTCCCCCAACGGTTGATTCTGGCTTTGACGGCGAGACTGGCACCACACCTGCAACCGCTGCACAGGTATCCTACGGCACTGACACCCAAGCTGAAGGTAATGGCAGCCCTACATTTTCTAGCCACGGGTACCTTTCAAAATACCATAGCTCATGTTGGTGGCATGTCCCAGAGCATGTTCTGCCGTGTGCTGCATGATTTCTTAGAGGCCATGTTGATTCACCTGGATGAGTTTATCCATTTCCCAACCCCTGAAATGTTGACTGTGGTCAAGCGTGGATTCTATGCCCTGGGAGGGATGCCCCATGTCATTGGGTCCATAGATGGGACACATGTAGCTTTGGTACCACCACACGCACAGGAGGTAGCGTACAGGAATCGCAAACACTACCACTCCATCAATGCCCTTGTGGTGTGTCTGTCCAACATGGTGATTTCACATGTCTGTGCTCGTTTTCCAGGATCAGCACACGATGCCTACATCATGAGGCGTAGCAGGATGCCTGAAATGATGACGCAGCTGCGCAACGAACGAGCATGTGTTGTTGGTGGGTACACTCTGTCTGTCCTGTATTTTGCGTAGACTTCCAGCACGACCGCTTCTCCTGTTCTAACGATGTCCATGTGCTTCCCATGTAGGGGACGCTGGCTATCCCAACATGCCATGGCTGATCATACCTCTCCGCAACCACATCACGCCAGCCCAGCTCCGCTACAACACCGCCCATGGCCGGACAAGGCGAGTGATAGAGAGGACGTTTGGCCTGCTGAAGAGCCGATTCAGGTGCCTACACAAGACCGGCGGCGCACTCCCATATGCCCCGGCGAAGGTCTGCAAGATCTTCATGGTCTGCTGCATGCTGCACAACATGGCAGTTGAGAAAGCTGTGCCACTCATCCTGGATCAAGATGACGAGGACCATCCACCCGTGGAGGACGAAGGGCTTGGCAATGGGGCTAGTGATGTGGAGGATGTGGAGCCGCAAGAGGACATCCGGACTCGGTTCATACGCGACTTCTTTGCTTAGTGGTGAGTACCAGTGTCTGAGTGTGCACGCATTGGTCCCCGTGTGGCATGTGTTGTGATGTGTGTCTCCACCTGCATGTATGGCACGTGAGTCAGAGGTGTGTGTGGGTGTGTCACTGGAGTGATGGTGCCAGTGATGGTTGTATTTCCCCAGTCATAATTGTGACCTAGCATGTTGTCATCCATACATGTGTCGAGTAAATGCACATGCAAGTGGCTGTGCTTCTTGTGTCTGACTGCTTGTGTGTCTCTCTTCCCCAGGTACTTGCGCATGCCGTCTGCTGCTTGCTGTTGTGGCACTGCTATTCCTTATGGACACGTCATCGTGTGCTGACTCAGCGTTACAGGTACGGACAAGTTTGGAAGTCTCCTTAGGGTAAGGGATGCATCAGGGGTGTATTGGGTGTGGCAGTTGTTCACGATGTATGCACACTGCCCCTGTCGATGTTTGGTTCCTCTGCAGACATGTCGCATCACCATGGTGCACATGACATGCAGCTGGGTACACCTGAATAGATGGTCAGACTTGTTGACAGTCATCAGTGATGGGATAGTGGATTGTGATGATGGCATCAATGTGTGTAACACTGCCCTCGGACACATACGGTTTGCATAGGGTTGACATGCTGTGGGACTTCCACATCAGCTGATCAATGGTGTATGGCAGGCTCTCCGTGAGCAGCTGTGGGGGTTTAGCTGTTAGCCGACGCTTGTGTGCCAGTTCCATGGCTATCACGCATTTGTGCTGCAGAAGGGGGGTGCCAGTGTTGGACCCACATGTTACTCCACATGAAGTGTTCATGTGTACTTCAAGTTGCCTCTGCAATCCCGAGAACATGACTATTAAAGGTGTCCCTATGCCTCCAAGGTGCCTCTTCTCTGTCAATGCTGGTGTGTTGCCACGGTGCATCCAGCATGTCTGGCATGGTTTTCCCTGATAGTGGCTATGTGTCTATGTGTCGAGTAGCAAGATGCAAGCTGTTTGTGTGGGATTAGACTGTGTATTGTGCATGATGTCCATGACTGTGTGGGTATTGTGACATGTGCCATCCCCATGCATCCAACGTTGGCCAGGCCCCCATTATGTGCATCCACCGGACTCAAGCTTGCAGGACATGGTTCTGCCACCTGTCTACACATACCTGGGTGCCCCCCAGGACACTGGACATGATCCCTGACCTCTGCGCATGACTGTTGCTGTACTCAATATGTCTGTCAGCACGGTTGTGCGGCCACCCCCTCAGCTGGTTGGGCCCATCACGGGTGTGTATGGTGCTCCATGTCTGTCTTGCCTAATACACTGTGACCCGTGTGTCCTGTGCCAGACTCATGCCCCAGGGTGTGGATGGTTGAAGTCAAAAGAGAACTCAGGCATGGTTAGACTTTACAAGACACATGTAAGGTAATAATGCAACCAGCAGGCATCTTCTCATCATGGTGTGACTTTTTATTTTAGGGGGGGGGGGGGTGGTGGATGACATGAGGGGCTTTCTGGGTGTTTGGAATCCAAAGTTCAGTAGGGGAGTTGGTGTCCTTGCCATTGGAAATCCTCAGAGTCCATGCCACAGTCTTTGACAACATTGGTCAGATGGTGACCAGCAAGGCCATGTGGCAGAAAATGTCTTTTGATGCTGTGATGCTGTTGCTCCAGTGGGCCAGGTGCCAGGCCAGGTGTCCTGGGAGATGGTGATGTAGCGCCGACCCTCATGGTTGTTTCCGTGGACGACCCGCCCTCCTGCGGGGAGCCTCAGAAGCAGGCCATGACGACGTCTGGGATGCTCCATCGGATGTTTCCTCCTCCTCCTGATCCCTCCCTGTGGGTGGTGATGTTCTCCGCCTTCTGGCACAGGGAGGGTTGCCCATGTTGTCGGCCATCCGACGGAGTGTATCGTGAATTCCCGTGTACGCCGTCACGAGCTCAGCCTGTCCGTCCTCCATCCTCCGTTGGTGTTGCAGTAGACAGGCATGTAGCTACGCATGTTGCTGGGCCTGCTGGGTCTTGATCCCCTCGAGGACGGACACAACCTGGGCCAGGCCCGTGGTGTCCTGCCGGTATGTGTCCAGGATGTTTCAGACATGGGAAAATACCGGGTCCCCAGCCAACTGGTCAGGCTGGCGCCTCTGCCGTCCTCCACTCCCACCACCTATGCCCACTTGCACCTGGCCTGCCCTTGTGGGCACATCGGGTCTCCGGGACCCCTGAGGGGTGGCATTGGCGTTGTCGCCTGCCTCCTCCTGGGTGCCCGGGACACCGTGTCCCTCCTGGCCAGCCTGGCTGCTTTGTGGTGGTGGGGCAGGGATCCTGGGTGTCTCCTGGGATGTGGCAGGAGTGGGGGTGGTGGTTGGCCCCGTTGTACCTGACGCAGGTGCTGCAGGTCGTTGGACACCAGAGGGGCCAGGTTGGTCGGGGTCGGGTTGATCCACAGAGTGGTGAGAGTCGTCGCTGCCGGTGGGATCGGCCTCCCGCGGAGCCGGGTCCTGTGAGTCTTCCCCCCCAGTGTTGGGGGGTGAACCACGAGGTTGACCTGTGTGTGAGAGAGACAATGTTAATTTAGGTCCATGCTACATCCATGTTTCATCAGTTTCAAAGTTGGAACATTTCCTCTGGGAATTTGGTTCTGTCTGGCATTCCACTCACAGTGCACTTGTGCATGGGTGTGTCCCTTGGGCACAGGTTTGGCGCCTTTAACTATGTGTGGCACAGTCTTACTTGCTGCGTCAAGTGTGACTGCAGTCAGCAGTGGAGTGGGCAGGTGTGGCGAGCCGTGCATTGGCGCCTTCTGTGTTGCACTGTACGTGGGCACATGAAGTAGTTACACACACTTCAATGATGCAGGTAGCTGTCGTTGTGCTCGTGCACAGGTTGTGACATGGCCCTGTGTTCAGCCATGGAGGAGAGGGGGGGTGCTGGCACTGGCCACCCTTGTCTACATGCACGCAGTCCACCTGCTGACGAGCAGACATTCCCACACACCAAAGGACTGATTGGCTCTCCCTGTGTCTCCCTCCCTCTCTGTCCCCCTCTCCCTCCCTCTCTGTCCCCCTCTCCCTCCCTCTCTGTGCCCCTCTCCCTCCCTCTGTGTGTCAGCCTCCTCCCTCTGTCCGTCTCCCTGTGTCTCCCTCCCTCTCTGTCCCTCTCTCCCTCCCTCTCTGGCCCCCTCTCCCTCCCTCTCTGTCCCCCTCTCCCTCCCTCTCTGTCCCCCTCTCCCTCCCTCTGTGTGTCAGCCTCCTCCCTCTGTCCGTCTCCCTGTGTCTCCCTCCCTCTCTGTCCCCCTCTCCCTCCCTCTGTGTGTCAGCCTCCTCCCTCTGTCCGTCTCCCTGTGTCTCCCTCCCTCTCTGTCCCCCTCTCCCTCCCTCTGTGTGTCAGCCTCCTCCCTCTGTCCGTCTCCCTGTGTCTCCCTCCCTCTCTGTCCCCCTCTCCCTCCCTCTCTGTCCCCCTTTCCCTCCCTCTGTGTGTCAGCCTCTGTCACCTCAGCCCAGCTTCCTGGGCACACACTGTTAGCAGAACTTTGAATGGCCCTTGGCTTGTTGATGTGCGTTTGTTTCTGATCTCCAGGCACCCATTGGGTGTAGTGTGTGTCTGTGCGCTGCTGCTGTGGTGGTGTGTGCTGCCACTCTTTCACAATGTTGGCTGTTCATTAGCTGCTGTCATGTGCAAAACAGTGCCTTCACCCCCATGTGTTGGTGCAAGGCGTCCGCCATTTGCTGGAAAGTCTTTCCTGTGTGGGGACACACTGTTTGTCTGGCTGTGACCTAGGCCATATGGGCAGAGGGCATTGTTGTCTGCTTCTGAGTTGCACTATGTACATTTTGGGGCCCACCCTCCCGCCATCCGGGTTACCGTGTCATGTGTTGGTGTCTTCTGTGGCCTGTGACTTGACATTGTCCAGCTGGGTGCATGGGGCATGGTGGCGGCAGTGGCATGTGCGTGTTCATGGAGTGTGGTTGAGTCATGCGATAGCTTGGGGTGGTTGCGTGCCTGTTAGTGATTTTGGTTGTGGATGACATTCCCCCCATGTGAGGTGCGTTGTTTGTGTACTCACCCGGGTCTCGGAGTCCTCCTAATCCTTCGACTGCCTCCACCGGCAGTATGGCCATCACCCTCTCCTCCCAGGGATGGTAGTGTACGGGTCTGCGGGACGGCCCTCCTCCAGTGGCGTTGGCCTGGTTGTGTTCATCCAGCATCTTGGCTCGGACCCTCCTCCGCAGATCGTACCACCTGGCTTGGCATTCCTGCTTGTTCCTTCTGGTGTCCGCAACAGCATTCACAGCATCGACGATGGTCTGCCACATGGATGTTTTTTCTGACATGCTGGTCTGTCTGACCAAGGTTCCAAAGAGCTGTGGCTCGACTCTGAGGATTTCATCGACAAGGACCTCCAACTCTCGGTTACTGAACTTTGGATTCTTGTTAGTGGGCATGGTGAGGTGTGTGGGTGTGGATGGTGGGGGGGGTGTGGATGGTTGTGGGTGGGTGGGTGTGGTTGTGCAGGTGTGTGTGTGAATGTGATGAGGGTGTGTTTGAGAAGGTGGTTGTGTGAAGTTGTGCAAGTGTAAGGTGTGGTGAAGCTTCTAGTTTGGTGCTGTAGGTTGTCTGTGGGGTCTGGCAGCAGTGAGTCTGTTGCAAAGGCTCATGGTTTGTGTGTGTGAGCCCTTTTTATTGGTCCATTGGTGGGTGTGGCTGTTTTTGAACTTTGGGTGGGTGTGTTATAAGGAGTGGTGGTGTTTTGGGCCTCTGTTTGTTTTTGGCTATTGCAGGTCAGTGAATGTGTTGTTTTGGTAGCTGTTGGACATGTTTTGTGGCTTTGTGCCAATCGAATGGTGTATTATTGTGTCGTTTTGGTTTGTCCAGGTTGTGTACGTGCGTTTTTTGGCGTGTATACGGTGTGTACATGGGCCTTTTTGATGTACAGTGCTGTCCTTGTGTGTGGCTTGGTACGAGTCGTACTATCGGTTGTGATGTTGGGGCCTGGGGTGCGCTCCGTCCTTAGGATGTTGTGGTGTGGGTACGCTCCATGCATACGCGGGTGGGGGTAGGACTCGAACGTACAGGGGTGTACATACACGGTGGTACGACACATACAGGGGTGGGGGTAGGACTCGAACGTACACGGGTGTACATACACGGTGGTACGACACGTACAGGGGTGGGGGTACGACTCTGACGTACACGGGTGTAGGTACACGGGGGTACGACAGGTACAGGGGTGGGGGTAGGACTCGAACGTAAAGGGGTGTACATACACGGTGGTACGACATGTACAGGGGTGGGGGTAGGACTCGAACGTACACGGGTGTACATACACGGTGGTACGACACGTACAGAGGTGGGGGTACGACTCTGACGTACACGGGTGTAGGTACACGGGGGTACGACACGTACAGGGGTGGGGGTACGACTCGAACGTACAGGGGTGTACATACACGGTGGTACGACACGTACAGGGGTGGGGGTACGACTCGAACGTACAGGGGTGTAAATACATGGTGGTACGACACGTACAGGGGTGGGGGTACGACTCTGACGTACACGGGTGTAGGTACACGGGGGTACGACACGTACAGGGGTGGGGGTAGGACTCTGATGTACACGGGTGTAGGTACACGGGGGTACGACACGTACAGGGGTGGGGGTACGACTGGAACGTACAGGGGTGTACATACACAGGTGGGGGTTCGACACGTACACGGGTGTACATACAGGGGGGGTGTACATTCACGGGGAGTACGACTCGAACGTATGGGTGCTGGGGGGAGTGTTGGGCGCGTATGCGGGCACATGTCTCCATGGTTGCAATGGGAGTTCGGTGCGGACGGTGTTTTTACCATACGGTTGTGAGATCGGACGCACGGGTTGGATCGTGATTCCTCGGTCGGACTTCACTTTTCACATTTGTACGGTAAATCGTCCGAGGACGTCTCGGACACATTTTCCGACCCGAGGACGTGTGGGGAATGATTCCCAATGCGGTTCGTATGGAATTTTTACCATGCGAATCGTGATTGCCAGTTTGTACGGCACTTGTACGATTCATGCATACGCGGGTGGGGGTAGGACTCGAACGTACAGGGGTGTACATACACGGTGGTACGACACATACAGGGGTGGGGGTAGGACTCGAACGTACACGGGTGTACATACACGGTGGTACGACACGTACAGGGGTGGGGGTACGACTCTGACGTACACGGGTGTAGGTACACGGGGGTACGACAGGTACAGGGGTGGGGGTAGGACTCGAACGTAAAGGGGTGTACATACACGGTGGTACGACATGTACAGGGGTGGGGGTAGGACTCGAACGTACACGGGTGTACATACACGGTGGTACGACACGTACAGAGGTGGGGGTACGACTCTGACGTACACGGGTGTAGGTACACGGGGGTACGACACGTACAGGGGTGGGGGTACGACTCGAACGTACAGGGGTGTACATACACGGTGGTACGACACGTACAGGGGTGGGGGTACGACTCGAACGTACAGGGGTGTAAATACATGGTGGTACGACACGTACAGGGGTGGGGGTACGACTCTGACGTACACGGGTGTAGGTACACGGGGGTACGACACGTACAGGGGTGGGGGTAGGACTCTGATGTACACGGGTGTAGGTACACGGGGGTACGACACGTACAGGGGTGGGGGTACGACTGGAACGTACAGGGGTGTACATACACAGGTGGGGGTTCGACACGTACACGGGTGTACATACAGGGGGGGTGTACATTCACGGGGAGTACGACTCGAACGTATGGGTGCTGGGGGGAGTGTTGGGCGCGTATGCGGGCACATGTCTCCATGGTTGCAATGGGAGTTCGGTGCGGACGGTGTTTTTACCATACGGTTGTGAGATCGGACGCACGGGTTGGATCGTGATTCCTCGGTCGGACTTCACTTTTCACATTTGTACGGTAAATCGTCCGAGGACGTCTCGGACACATTTTCCGACCCGAGGACGTGTGGGGAATGATTCCCAATGCGGTTCGTATGGAATTTTTACCATGCGAATCGTGATTGCCAGTTTGTACGGCACTTGTACGATTCGTACGGTAAAAAGACCGGATACGAGTCGTACGGGGATATTTTTTACCGGATCGTAATTGGCACCAGAATCTAAGATCACACAATGAATACCAGTGGAGAAAGAGGAAAGAATACATTTAGGAATTCCAAAGAATATGGTGACTGTGGAAGTAGTGAGCTGAGATATCAACAAATATGAAAATGTTTGTATATTTGAGGGATTAAGGAGCAAAGAGAGGAAGGACACCAAGGAGCTGAATGAAGCACAGACAGTAGGAATGAGTGCTTCAGAGGACAATAGTGTAGGAGATATATATATATATATATATATATATATATATATATATATATATATATATATATATATATATATATATATATATTCATAGGTTTTACACACGCTATGGTTAGGAATTAGCATTTAAAAAACCTTGCAGATTCACTTAAAAAACCATAGGTTTCACACAGGTTATAGTTAGGTGGATATTTCTCTCGTAAAAAACCAATGAAATTCCCCCGTTATAGTTAGTTCAGATAACTATAACTCGCGCGACCGCAATCCACTGCTGATGACGTCACATATTACATCACTCATGACATGGTCAGTGGCATCACTCATGACATCACTGATGACATCATCCTTGTGATAGAGTGGCAGTCGCTCGAGTTATAGTTATCTGAACTAACTATAACGGGGGAATTTCATTGGTTTTTTACGAGAGAAATATCCACCTAACTATAACCTGTGTGAAACCTATGGTTTTTTAAGTGAATTTGCAAGGTTTTTTAAATGCTAATTCCTAACTATAACGTGTGTGAAACCTATGGTTTTTTAAGTGAATTTGTACGTTTTTTTAAATGCTAAGTTATGTATTTATTAATATATATATATATATATATATTTTTTTTTTTACCGTGCGTGCACCTTGCGCGCACCCCGCGATTTAAAAAAAAATAAAATAAAATGTTTTTTTCCCCCTGGGGGATCCTTCTGTGACCGCCTGACAAAGGCTAGGGGGTCAGGAACTCTCTTCCCTGCCCCCTTTTCACGTTTTCCACGTTTTTTCCCCCTTTCCTTTTCAGTGCGAGAGACAAAATGGCGGCCGACACTTCCTGATTTTGACCAATTCGAATGTTGACTGACATCTAACAACCAATCAGAATTTCGCTCGCGCACGCCACCATGCGCGCACGTGCGCGCACGGTGCGCGCGTATAGATATTTATATGCTTTTAAATGCTATTTTCTCCGGAAATACTGAACAGATTGACACCAGACCTGCAAAAGGCACTTCCCTGACCTGAGGACTACCTCTCTGCCAAATTTCAATTAATTCTGTTCAGCCGTTCGGGCTGTACCTTCGACTAAAGGTCCTATGGAAAAATGCATAGGGAAAACGTGTTTTGGGACCCCCCTTTTTTCTCGGCCCCCGCTTGACGAATCACCCCGAGACTTTCAGGGTAGGAGCTGAGAGGAGAGCCCCATTAGTTTGGAAAATTTCGCAAAGATTCGTCAACCGGCGCCAAAGTTATTCAAAATAGAATTTTGAGATTTCCTATGGAAACACGGTCCTAACGATAACTATCTACTGGCGACCGCCAGTAGATAATATATATATATATATATATATATCACCAAAACGACCACTTCACTCCGAAAGCAATCCAAGACCAAGCGGGGAATTTTGTGGGAAGTCCTTTATTCACAGGTTGCAGCATAGCATAATGCATTTCGGCCAAAGCCTTCCTCAGATGCCGCCGTCAACTCGTTATCACCATCTCCCATCTTTGAATCTCCCATGGCGCTCCCATTGGTGGGAGATCAGCTGACCCTGCTGCAATCAGGAAAGAGGTAGTTCAATGTCCGACTACAATTCCCAGCATGCACTAGATTTGGTAAGTACCGCAGCAGGATTTAATATTGTCCTTGTGAACGCTGATATTGCCTTGCAAAGGGGGGACCGTGTAGCAGCTGATGATCGCGCAATAACTGTGTTCAGGTCCCCCTCAAGTCCCCTGCGTCCAGCCTCAAATTCGGGAACAGGCAGGACCGCGAAGCGAGCTGAAATCATACTCACTTCCCCGTGTAATCACAGTCTGCCAATGGCAGCAGCCTCTGACAAGGTCCGTTTTTGAGGTGGTCACTGGAAATACCAATCCCTTGGTGCAAAAAAACAGTTGTGTGCCAGCATATTCCAGGACTACTTCATGGACGGGTCCTTGTCTCGCGCTACTGGCAAGCGCAAAAAATATCACCAAAACGACCACTTCACTCCGAAAGCAATCCAAGACCAAGCAGGGAATTTTGAGGGAAGTCCTTTATTCACAGGTTGCAGCATAGCATAATGCATTTCGGCCAAAGCCTTCCTCAGATGCCGCCTTCAACTCGTTATCACCATCTCCCATCTTTGAATCTCCCATGGCGCTCTCATTGGTGAAAGATCAGCTGACCCTGCTGCAATCAGGAAAGAGGTAGTTCAATGTCCGACTACAAATTCCCAGCATGCACTAGATTTGGTAAGTACCGCAGCAAGATTTAATATTGTCCTTGTGAACGCTGATATTGCCTTGCAAAGGGGGGACCGTGTAGCAGCTGATGATCGCGCAATAACTGTGTTCAGGTCCCCCTCAAGTCCCCTGCGTCCAGCCTCAAATTCGGGAACAGGCAGGACCGCGAAGCGAGCTGAAATCATATATATATATATATATATATATCTAAATCAATTGGAGCATGATTGGGGGGCACCATGAAACCAAAGCTAAGAATAATTTCATGAATATTTTTTACATTCATTTTAAACAGCTCATATAGGAACCCCATATGGTTACAAATCATAGGCGTAAGAATTTATCGCCTGAAATCACGCCATTCCTCATTATTTGGTTTGCGCGTGAACCCAACCTGAATTGATAACTCGGTTTGTGTCAGCTTAATTGAGTTGCTACCTATAACTGGTTCAATCCATTGCAACTCACGTTAAACATTACCCCACAAACAAAGAAGTTGACCACTAAAATGCCTGAGACCTTTTAAGTTTAACTACATTCAAGAAAATATTTGTGCTGCCAGTTAAAAAACAACATCTAAGTGGTTGGTGGGGCAAAAGGAAGAGACAACAAAAAAAAAAAAAAGAGTGATAACAATAATTCAAAATAAAAGAAAATAACAAAAGGAAAGAACGATGGTGATCAACAGTTACATTGAATCCAAACTCTTACGCGGAACAAGTGCTATTTAATGCTATGCACATTACAAATGCAGGGCAGATATGGAGTGTAGGTTGGATTTAGAGCCATGTAAAGAAGTCCTCACTGGCGTTTAACCCGTTAGGTACCTTAGAGTCTAGCTCCAAAATGTACCGCGTCTCCAGTTTTCTGAGGATAGCTTCCCGATCCCCACCACGTCTAAGTGGAGGCACCGAATCGATGACAAAGTAGCTAAGATGTTCAAGGTTGCTGTTATGTTTGTCACCGAAATGTCTTGCTACAGGATAGGATACGTCATGATTCGTGATAGCCCTCATGTGCTGGAGTATACGTTTGTGTGCCTGCAATTTGGGGCTGCCAATGTATTGCAGGCCACATGTACACTCCAGCACATAAACTACAAAATCTGTCCTGCATGTAAGTTTTTTAGTGATCTTACAGGGTGTGTTGGAGAACAGAGAAGAATAAGTAGTTGTGCTCCTGCCCAACGTGCAAGCCTTGCAAGAGGAACATTTAATGAATCCCTTACTGGCTTGTAACCAATTGCTTGTGTTGCTGCTTAATTCGGGACTGCTCTTTACCAGCATATTGCTCATGGACCGAGCCTTCCGAAAAGTTAAGGCAGGGGCATTTGGCACATTGCTACCTATTACCGGGTCATGGCGAATGAGCGACCAATTTTTCTTGAAAATTTTACGCAAGCTATGATGTTGGCAACTATAGGTTAAAATCAGTCTCGGTGAATCATCTTGAGTAGATATCAAACTAGAAGCATCCTTAGAATTAGAATTGGTGTTTCTGGTAGTTAGGGTTAGGTCTCTGGACATAGACCTAGTTCGAGCCATAGCCTTGTCAATCACTGCCGGGGAATAACCCCTTGCTAGGAACCTCAGTTTGCTCTGTTCCTGGGCTGATATACAGTGCGCATCCGTGCTGCAAATGCGTCTAATACGCAGCATCTCCCCGTAGGGGATGCTACGTATGAGATGTTCCGGATGATGGCTGTGTGCATGCAGCACAGTATTGCCCGCGGTTGCTTTGTGGAACAGCTTAGTGTGTAGATTACCCTCAAGAACAAAGACCTCTACATCTAGAAAGCTAACTTGAGTTTGGCTGATCTGAGCTGTAAACTGTAAATTGAGTCGGTTGACATTGATGGCCTGAATAAAGTCCAAGGCAGCAGCTCTTGGCCCCTTCCAAACCACAAAAAGGTCATCTATATAGCGAAGCCATGTAATGATGTTGTTAGACATGACCTCACTACAATCCACTTTGAGGACTTGCTCTTCCCACATGCCCATGTGTAAACACGCGTAGCTCGGGAAAAAGCAAGCCCCCATTGCCACGCCTCTTAGTTGCTGGAACACTATATTCGGAAATAGGAAATAGTTGTTATTTAGACAGATGTTAATCATGGCCAGAATCATTTTGCAGTGGTCCATCATATACATAGGCTCAGTCCTCAAAAAGTGTTCAACCGCTTTAATCCCATCCTGATGATGAATACTGGTGTACAAAGCAGTAACATCCAGGGTGATTAACTAGTATTCATCCTGCCACTCAATATCATTGATCTTCCTCAAAAAGTCGTTAGTGTCTTGTATATAGGATGGTAATCCCTTCACGTACTTTTGTAGGAAAAAATCAACGTAGAGCGATGTTTTCTCCAAAATACTGCCCCTGGCCGAGATAATAGGCCTACCAGGGGGTTTAACTGTGTTCTTGTGTATTTTGGGAATAAGATACAAAACCGGCATGATGAGATGATTAACTTTCAAGAATTTGAATTCCTCAGTGCTGAGAGGACCAGCGCTCTTCCACGCCAAAAGTTTGCTATAGAAATCGCCCCATGCGGCTTTAACCACCTTCCATTCGCTTCTCTTATAGCACAACCTGTCATTTAGATGCATCAGGGCCTCATCAACATACAAATTACTTGGCCACAAGACAACGTTTCCTCCCTTATCCGATTGACGGACAATAACATTGTCATCACTTTGGATCTTTTTCATCCACTGTCCATAACCATGGTTCCAGTGTTGTTGAGTTTGCCGAGCACCTTTAACAGATTTGTGTAAAGATTTCAATTGGCAGGTAACCATTTCATTGTATGTTTCTATATTGTCATGGACCATGATGGGGTTAAAAGTGGACTTTGGTTTAAACGGTGTTGTGCCAGGTTTGTTGGTGATGGGAGCAACATCAACTTGTGAAAGATTGTCAACACGGCCTTCTTCTTGTAGCAATTGAAGATCACAAAGACGATTGTAGTCACCCACAGTGCCTACTGGAGGACTGAAGGAAATAGCAGGTGTTTCACTTTGCGTTTTATTGGCTTTATCTTTGTTCAGTTAAAAAAACTTACCAAGTTTCAACTTCCGTATGAATTTATAAACGTCTATGCGGGTTTGCGCATAGTTGAAGTTGTCTGCTGGACAAAAAGAAAGGCCGAGGGCAAGGATCTTCTCTTCATTGGTGCTGAGTTGCATGTTGGTGAGGTTGATGACAGCGAGGGGTTTGGAAGCTGCGTTCAATGTTTGCGAGTCCATCGCTTCTGACCTCTTTTGCTGTTCTGCGGTCTTTGACCGCTGTTGGATCTTGCGGTGTTGCCTGCGTTCCCTTCGCTTGATGTTATTTCTCCTGCCATTCTTGTATTCTGTACACGTGGACTTAAGGTCTGACGTCTGTCGTGCCGAAGGCAATCCACCTCTTGCGCCGGGGTAAGCCTTGTAAACCCCAATTCTTTGCTTGCAGAGGCTTGTTCATTTTCTGATTCACTGCCTGGAATTGAGCTAAGATCAGAAATAGAGGATGATGAATACGCCCTGGTCTTGCTGCCTGTCAATTGCGATGTTGTGGCAGACTGACAAACCTTCTGTTTCAGGGTGACAAACTTCTTGGCGAATGTAAATATTTGACCATTTTGATAGTCAATTTTGTCCCTCTGAAATTTAAAGGACTTTCGTTTTTTGATGGCCTCTTCTTCTTTGGCTAATCGGGTATGCATTTCATCACGATATTTTTTCTCCAAATCAGAGGGACCCAGCTTGTTTATTTGCTCATTCAGCTCTTCGATGGTTATTTGGATTTTTAAACGATCGCTTTCAGCATACCTGACCAGAATTCTCAACAAGTTGGCAGAAGATTGTAAGTTGCACTCCGCCCAATCTATCAGCATCTGGGGATCCGGGTTCTCATAGCTGGGCGCCAGCATAATACGCAAACCCCGCGGTATGCGTCCAACTTCCAGATAGCGTGATAGAGAACGATGCTCCCACCATTTCGAGGTCTCAATTCGCATGGCCTTTTCTAACTTTTTGAATAGTTCTTTCAAATCCGTGTTGCCCACCCTGGGGACCTCCGCGGAACTGGTCGGTTCAGATTCAATGACTGGTGAATCATCGAACATTTCCATTGCCGCTTCCTCACGACTTCTCGCAGCGCTGGCGGCCATGGTGCTCAGGTTACGGATAATTAATGATAATGTATAAGTTCACTTTCGCGGCACTGCGCCAAATGACGATGCTCGCGAATGTGAATACGCACACTTCTTAACCGGTTCAAAATGCCAGTCCGCCTACCTTTGCAGTCTTCACGGCCGCTTGCAACCCAGGCAGGCTGGCCTCTGGCTCTCGGTAGGGGTCGTAGCTGCTGACCGGGGGCTCCCGCAACCGCTCCGACTAGGAGCTCGTAGAACTTCCGGGTGACCAGAAGGATGCTTCCTGTTGCTGAGCCCAGGCAAAGAAGGGGTCCGTGACACTCCGTAGAAGCTGAACGGAGAAACGATAAACGCCACAAGGAATCGCCTCACAAGTTGCGCTGCATACACACGCCAGAGACGAACACGGACCTAGAAGTAGGTGCTCTTAGTTTTTTATTTAACCTCTTCAATGCCCGTGACGAGCTGGACTCGTCATGGGCCGCGGTGGCGCTGTGCCCATGACGAGTCCAGCTCGTCACAAACCCCGCCCGCTAATGCAACAGCCGGCACAGGGCGGGGAAAGGGGCGGGCACCGAAGGGGTTAATCCATAACCTGCACCGCCGCCATGACGCGTTTCGACCTACTGGAGGCCTTGGTCACATGACGCTAACGATAGAAGCCTGAATTTTTAAAGTGCAAGTGCGTGGTAACGTGACATCATAACCATGAACATAGACAACAGATTTTAGCGTCGTTATTTTGAAAACAAATGTCAACAATTTTCATGCCATTCATGAACTTGTTATAATATATATATACACACACACATACAGATATCTCTCTCTCTATATATATATACACACACACATACATATATATATATACGTTTATATATAAATAATTAAAGGTTACAGGGACGTTATAATTAGGCTCAGATTTCACTTCTACAAAATCATTGAAATTCAGCGGTTATAGTTACCTGAGCTTACTATAACTTACGCACCCGTAATGCACTGCTTATGACCACACAGATTACATCACTCATGACATGGTCAGTGACATCACTGATGACATCTCAAATGACATTAGTGATGACATCATCCACAGAGCCACTCACACACCCACTCATTCACAGACACAGACACTCACTTATCCATACACCTACTCTTACAGCCACTCCCTCACCCGTACAGTCACTCACACAGACACTCACTCCTCCATACAACCACTCACACACCCACTCACTCACCAATATACCTACTCACACACCCAGTCACTCACCAATACAGCCTCTCAACAGAGCCACTCACACACCCACTTATCCATTCAAAAATACATAGAAGCACTCACACATCTACTCACTCACCCATACAACCACTCACATAGTCACTCCAATACAGCCACTACCACTCAGTTAATGAAACACCCACTCAAACAGCCACTCACACACATACAACCACTCAGTCACTCACTCATAGAGCCACTAACACAGCCACACACTCACCCATACAGCCACTCACTTACCAATAAAGCTACTCAAACAGCCACTCATTCACCCATACAGCTACTCACAGAGCCACTTATTCAGCCATACAGCTACTCACACACCCACTTATTCACCCATATATCCACTCACACATCCACTCACACACCCATATATCCACTCACACATCCACTCACACACTCATACAGCCACTCAAAAACCCACTCACACACAGATACACACTCATACAGCCACTCACATAATATATGTTAAAAAATGGAATCACTCATTAGTAGTATACAAAGTATACTAATTGTACTTTTGTAGTACCTTAGTATACATGTTTAACACCCAGACACCTTAAGAAATCACTCACAATCTGTTACAATGTGTTTTCCAAGGCAGGCCATGTTAATGCCCAGCAGAGCGTAATTGGTACATCCCCGAACCACCCCTACAGTATATGGTTTGTTCCAAGTCCCTGAAGGGGACATTAGAATGTTGGTGACAGGGAGACAACTAAGACTAGGGTGATACTACCGTCAAATTGCACCATAGCCTTAGTTGGATCCGATGGGAAAGCTGACTCTGGTGAAACAAACAATGTGACAACCACTGTTAATAACAATTCGATCCACCTGGAAAGAGAAAGCCCAAGTTCATTACGACAGAGCCTAAAACTAGATAATGGAGGCTGCACTGAGAGTGGCCTATTGACCATAATTTCTTGGAACATAGCCGGCCTAGGCCCTAAAATAGCAGACCCTGACTGGTTAGGTTTTATATCTAAATTTGACATATGTCTCTTCCAAGAGACATGGTCGCTAGACCCCCTCATATGCAATGGATTTCTTAATTTCTATATTCCAGCCCTAAAAAGCAAAAGAGGCCGGCCGTCTGGCAGGCTAACTATATGGCTAAAGCAAGACTTAGGATGTCGAGTGACCCAAAGACCTAGTACTAATGATGATATTTTATCTGTAAAGATCGTCCCAAAGTCCGGGATTAACCTAGAAATTTTTAATGTTTATGCGCAAGGTCTCCTGGGGGGAAAAAGGTCTCCAGTTGTACAATTATTGGAAGAAATAATCGACTCTCTCCCCCCCAACATCCTGCCTATTATAGCAGGTGATTTTAATATATCATTCGAACCACTGCACTTTGATGACATATTACAGCTTACTGAAGAAGAAGATGTTAATTGGGGAATACCTCCACTTGAGATTGCACCAGTAAAAAGATGGACGGAGGCCGCAATCCAGTTAAATGGCCTCTGCTTAGGTAATCACATGAGAGCAGCGAATGGCAGAAGTCCGTCCGATAAACAAGGTGCAAATACTTTCGATAACGGTCGTAGGGCTAGTAGAATTGATTATTTACTGATCCACATTCAACTCTGGACCCACTTTAATGACATGGAGGTAATTAATCGGCAAGAGAGCGATCATCATCCATTAGTCTCATCATTTAATGCGTCCTTGTTTGGTCATTCACCACCATTGCAAGTTACGTATGAGTCTGAGCACCTCCTGTCTAATAATACACGCTACCTAAAATGGGACCGGGTTGCTGAGGATCCAAAGACCCTACAGGCAATAAATGGAGAAGTAATCTCTGCACTAGAAGTATTGAGTGTACAGGCAAAGGGCCAAAATCCACCTCATCTAGTGGCAGAAATCCATACCAGGCTTTTCGCGGGCCTGCGAAAATATTTTCTCAAACCTACCTCCGGTAGAAATCCCAAACTTCATAAAAAAGAGGGCTGGTATAACAATGAGTGCCGGAAAGCCCGGTCAGAGCTTGGCAGTGCACTCAAGCAGAATGACATATCACTTGTAAGGTCTGCCAGGTCTCGTTATGGGAAGATATTGAAAGAGGCAAAGGCAACTTGGGATACTGAGATGTGGAAGGATCTATTGGATGCTTCCCGGGACAAGAATAGTAAAGTTTTCTGGGACACATACAAATGGGATAGGGGTGGCATTGCAGAGCGGCCGCAAAACAACGTGGCGCAAAATGCTTGGGTTGATTATTTCAAACCCCAGTATGCCGCACCGTGTGAAAACAGTCTTTTTGAGACCTCCCCATCTGTATTTTACGCTGAGGCCTTATTCTCAATAAAAGATGTAGATAGAGCTTTGGACAAAGTGGTCAGAGGAAAAGCCCCTGGCATGGACGGAATCCCTGCAGACATGTTTGTTAATGATAGAAGTCTCTGGTCTTGTTATATTCTGCAACTTGCAAATGCAATTGCTCAGGGAGCCGCCATTCCGTGCTCATGGAAAGGCGCAGAAATCGTCCCAGTATATAAAAAGGGGGATAAAACAATGGCAAGTAATTATAGGCCAATCAGTCTAATTGACTCGATTCAAAAGATCATAGGCCGCTTGTTCCTCCACAAAATCCAACTCTGGATCGACGATCATGACATCTTGAGCCCAATGCAGGCAGGGTTCCGTTCCAGGATAAGTACTATTGACCAAGTCTTCCGTTTTGTTAACTTATACTGGAAGACGGTGGTCTTGGGGAAAGGTGCCCTTTACGCAATATTCGTGGACCTAAAGGCAGCCTTTGACCTGGTCCCAAGGAGCAGGCTATGGCAGGTTTTGGGGGAAATGGGTATTGCTCCTGAGCTCCTTTCCGTGATCATCCGCTTACATGAGGGAAATGTTGCTCGAGTGCGGTGGGGGGGTATGGGGGAGGTGACCGAGGACTTCCCGGTCGGCAGGGGAGTGCGGCAGGGTTGCGTCTTGGCGCCGACCCTGTTCTCACTGTTTGTCGATGGGGTGGCCGGCCGCCTCTCACTGACCCCGACCGACGCACCTGCTTTGGCCGGTGTACGCATCCCTATCCTCATGTTCGCGGATGACACGTTGATTATTTCGAAGACCCCCAGTGGCCTATCGAAGGCCCTCCGGTGCTTTGAAGAATTTTGCACTGTAAGGGGTCTGGAAGTCAACACGGGACAAACCAAATTTATGTCATTTAACGGATCAAAATCCTTCAAAGGGAAAATATACATGAACAAGTTACCTTTGGAGGAGGTTCCCTCATTTACTTACCTGGGGATAACTTTACAAAAAGACATGCACTGGGATTGCCAACTTGACCGCGCCGTCTTGCAACACAAACAAAGATCAGGGGCTCTTCTATCTAGATTTAAAAACTCACTTACAAAGCCAATCTCTCCAGCTCTAGAAATTTACGGAACGTCGGTCCTGGGCTCATGCCTCTATGGGGCCGAGCTCTGGGGCTTTGGCAACTTGAATAGGCTGAAGGTCCTAGAAAATGCTTTTCTTCGCAAAATCACAAATCTTCCACCTAGTACGCCATTGCGTCCCTTATTATTGGATCTTGGCAAAAAAACCCTAGAACACCTGGCGAGGTTACGTCCAATATTATACTGGCGTCGACTTTGGTGCACAGATGAACTCATGCACTATAGGAGTGGCTTTGTGGATATAATCGAATCCGACAGGTCCCAAAAAATAACCTGGTTGCTTGAGATAAAATCCCTTTTGGGTAGTATAGGCCTGATTGAACTTTGGAAAAACCCTGCAGGTGCAGTTTTTCCTTCCAAAGAAAAGTTGAAAATGATGTACTGGGAATGGGTTTATAAACTGCCCAAGGCCTTTCCACCCATCTAACGTCCCGCTTTCTAGAGTTAAAAGTTCAACCCCTCAAAGAGAAGTTTTGGGACATCATTGAAAAAATCTCTGATCGCAAGCTATATTTTCAACTGCGGGTGGGTACATTACCCGTTGCAGATTTCACCTCGATATGGGGGGGATCAGGTACTAATAATGATAGGTGCTATAGATGCGTAGACGAATGCGAAAACATAGGACATGTACTATTCTTTTGTCCAATGTATATAATACCGAGAAAAAAATGGATAAAACTAATCTGTAAGTCTATGGGCATTAGAAGATATGCCATCGCCCTTCGCATTCTGTGCACTGATCCTGCACCCCCGATCTGTATAGCAGTGGCTAAGTTTATAGGATGGGCCTGGGGCATAAGGTCAAAAGCTCTGAGACCCAACGTAAACTCCATACCCATAAACAACTCAACATCTTGTTAACATCACCCGCTGCTGTTATTATAAGCAGGCAATTAAGGTGACCATAATATTATATTATGTTATCCCCTGTGCAATTTAAGCTGATATGAGCTGGTTCTAACTTCATGACTGTGATTTCTCACTATTTTTAAAGCAAGAATTAGCTTGACGGACATTTAAAAATTTAATTGGAATTTTACTTATTTTTTAGGTAATTTATATAACTGTAAATAATGTTTGTAAATGTGCTTTTATGTCTTAATTGCCGAATAAAGCTGATTGATTGAGAATGTTGGTGACAGGGAGGCTATTGATGGAGAGAGGAGTGAGGAATAAAGGGCTCAAAACCCACCTTCGTAATTGTTTTACTTCGTATCACTGGCGACGATCTGTGTAAGGGGGCAGATGTGCCTTACTCCTCCCCTTCTGCATAATACTCCATCAGCTGTTCCTGTGGTGTCGCATCTTATCAGTGATGCTGCCTTGCTATTCCTGGACCTGAAAGAACTGTGGGTGATCCACGGACAGTACCAGCGAGCCTTCTGAGAATTTTCGTCTGCACACCATTTTATGGTGGCGGTGGCGTGTGGCACAAGTCTTATGCTCTGGAGACAGGCGTAAATCGGTGGCTCTGCCTGGGTGACTTCAATACTACTAAGGGACTGTGTTGATTCTTCTGGTCACCGGCATCGTTGTTTTCACTGTGGGGCTATCGTGAGTATCTTGGCTTGTCATCCGGAGGGACCGTCATCAAGCCTGTCAGGAGTACCCTGGTGCCGGGGACATTCTGGTTGAGTGGCGCCAATTGCCTCGTCAGGTGAATTCAGAATCCGTGTCAGAGACACTCCGGGTTCTCTCCTGAGTGGACTTCTTGCGCACAAGCAGCCGGGAGACACTTTCTCCGTCCAGCGCCGTTGCCAAGTTACCTCAGGAAGCTTTCATTACGGGATGCCGCCGACGCTTGCCTGTGAGTCTCCACGAGTGCTGCCCTGGGTCCTAACGCCGGTAAGGTGATTCGTCAAATTTTCGGAGGCACGCACTCCATGGCGTGTCTAATGAATCCTTCGGTGACACGCACACCACATTACACCTCAAGGCAATTAAATCACGTTGTTGATATTTTTGCGGAGACACGCACTCCAGTGTGTGTCTAATTAATTCTTCGGTGGCACGCACACCACAGTACACTTCAAGGCTTAGTGATTCACATCAACGTGTTGATATTTTGCGGACTCCATTGCGTGTTGAGGTAATCCTTCGGTGACATGCACATCAACCGTAAGGAGGGCAGTTACCCCTCTTGCGCCTCACTAATCCTCTAATAAATCTCCTCAACCTCGACATATGGTCTAGCGGACATCGCACTCCATGGCATGTAAAGCTAATTCTTCAGTGACACGCACACTATACAAGCGGTCAAGGGTTATGTATATGACATTGATAGTTTCCAATCTGCATTTTACCTCAAAGTACTCTTCGTACTTCCACGTCTTCACGATGCAGGCAATTACAAGTTGACTGTTACAATGCACCTTTAGCTAAGACAGTACTTATACCTATACTTCTATTGGGGGGCATGCCAAATTGTGTAGAGTTGATGCACATAGGTCGCTTATGAATTGTATCGCTGGTTTCTTGTCTTCTGACAGATAAAAGCTTGGTTCAATTGGGGTGCGGGTTACGTATGCTTAGGCTTATTGTGGCTCATGTAAACGTATTATATGGTACAACTCAGACACATGTTTCCGCTAGTTGTGAAGTTGATGCACCATATGTTTCTCATGATTTGAGGTGTTGGCTCCTATGTCTCATTTGGGGGCTGGTCACACATTACTCTTGATCTGTAGTCGCTCTTGTTAACCTTTGATTGTGTAACGCAAGTTCCTATCTCATCATTTAGGTGTACATCACAAATTTAAACATAGTACTTTTCTGGCTCTATCACAATGGCAGCTGCTAGCATGTTACAACCAACGCCGTTCTTGAATGAAATGGGAGAACCAACAATTCCATGGGAAGATTGGGAGAAAGTATTTGAATCTTATCTAGTGGCAATAGGAGGGGAAAAGTTCAGTGCGTTCAGAAAGCAGCACATATTACTGCACAACTTGGGTTCGAGTGGAAGGAAGATTTTTGAATCACTACCGGAACCTGAAGGAGAAGAAGAGGATGAAGATGCTTATGACACAACGTTGTCCAAGTTGCGGAGTCACTTTGGGGACAAAATTAATATAGTCTTGGAGAGACACAAGTTTTTCAGTCGGGCACAGGGCAAGCAAGAGAATGTGTCTACTTATGTTGCAGTTCTCAGAGGTTTGAGCAAGCTTTGTGCTTTCAATGATCTCAATGACTCACTAATCAGAGATCAATTGGTACGCTGTACAAACAGCAAGGAGATACAAAGGAAGTTTTTGGAGAAGCAACCGAATCTCCTGGAAGCAATTAGAATTGCGAAATCGATTGAACACACAGCAATCTGTATAAAAGAAATAAATTCAATGGAGTCTAGTGAAAGAATATCGGAGATAGCCAATTTAGACGAGGAATCTGATGTGTACAAAATCAAAAATGAACCGTCAAAAAAAGAATGACAACTGGCGTGGCCAGACAACAAAACTCTGAGAATGGGAAATTCAAATGCTATTGTTGTGGAAGCAACAATCACTTGGCGAATGATCTCAACTGTCAGGCCAGGCATGCTTGGTGTAGGAAATGCAACAAGAAGGGTCATCTTGCAAGATTGTGTGGGTGCTTCCCAAAGAAGACGGGGGGAAACCAAGTTCCTGCAACGCCAACACAAGTGAAGAAAATAGTATTACAAGTTAATGAGGTTGCTATTCAAGAGCAGCAGAGTTACCCTGTATGTGAGGTATCTTTCGATGGGAAAAGTGTCAAAATGTTCGCTGATTCGTGCTCGCCTTTTACCCTGGTGAACTTCGCGGATTTTCAAACTGTTTTAGAAAAGGGGCAGCACAAGCTGGATAAAGCGGATATAGCCCCTAGCGGTTATAACAGAGACCCTATACCTATGAAAGGAATGTTTAAATCGCATATCTCTTTCAAAGGCCGCCGAACAGTTGGAAAGGTATACGTTGTAGAGAATGGATCAAACCTACTGGGATGGCAACATCAGAGAGAGCTAGGAATCAAATTGGACCTGAATAACCCAGAACAAGTATTAGTAATAAGCCCTTCAGGTCAGAGCGGAAACGTTGCAAGTGAGTTTCCGGAAGTCTTTTCAGAAAACTTAGGATTACTCAAAGACTTTCAGCACAAAATTCAGTTGAAACAAGATGCTAAACTGGTGATCCACAAAACAAGACCTATTCCACATCTTATGTGGGAACCACCGAGGAAAGATCTAGAGAGGTTGGAGAAACTTAACATCATTCAGCCGGTGGATTGTTCTGAATGGGTCGCCCCGATTGTTATTGCTAAGAAGGGTCACAGTCAGGACATTCGCATGTGCATTGATCTACGTGATCTAAACAATAACGTATTAGTGGAAAGACATCCCTTGACCCGCATCCACGAGATGTTAAGCACCATGGGCGAGGCTAATTGTTTCAGTGTTCTGGATCTCTCCATGGCATACCACCAGGTGGAGTTACATCCAGACTCTAGAAAACTCACTGCCTTCACCACACCCATGGGCACCTTCATGTTCTGTCGCATGCCATTTGGGTTAGCCTCTGCGGCAGGGGTCTTTCAAAGAATTATGCAACATATTTTAAAAGGGGTGCCGAAAATGTTTTGTTTCCAAGACGATGTCCTAGTTTATGGCGCCAGTGTGGAAGAACATGACAATGTGTTAAGACAAGTCCTATCTAGATTTAAAGACGCTGGTCTTACCCTGAAACGAGAGAAATGTCAATTTGGCGTGGATTCTGTGGAATACTTAGGACATTGCATTTCAAAAGAAGGTTTCAAACCTAAACATTGCCTAGTAGAAACTGTAAGGGATGCACCTGCACCCACAAACAAGGATGAGCTTAAATCGTTTTTAGGGTTGGCTGAATATATGGCGAAATATGTGGACCACTTCGCGGATCTAACGGCCAACCTGAGAGACCTCACGAAGAATAACACGCAATTCAAATGGGCAGAGGAACATGAAACGTCGTTTCAGAGAGTGAAAGAAGGCATACTATCTGCTCCGTTTTTGTGCAATTTTGAACACAACCGCAGAACCTTTTTTACCATGGATGCTAGTGGGAAAGGGTTGGGAGCAACACTCTCACAAATCATTGAGGGCAAAGAGAGAATTGTTGCGTTTGCTTCAAGGTCCCTTACCAAAGCAGAAAAGAACGATTCAGCAGTGGAAAGAGAAGCATTGGCTTGTTTTTGGGGGGTGAAACATTTCAAGTTTTTTCTGTGGGGCATTCAATTTTGTTTACGTACTGATCACAAACCTCTAATTTTCATGTTTAACCCGAAGAATAGCTCATTTAACACTCCCCGCATAGCTAAGTGGTTACTGGGGTTGGAAGGTTTCTGTTTCCCAACCAGATATGTTCTGGGTATTCAAAATTCGGCAGCTGATTTCTTGTCTAGAAGCCCCATTAACAAAGAGGAACAATTTGAAACTCCTGAATATCCAGTTTTCCAGCTCAACTTAGACACCATCACCACACAAGAATGGCTAGATTGCATGAACGCAGATAACAACATGACACAGATCATTGAATACATGGTGCAGGGTTGGCCAGATTCTTCTGATCAGGTTAATGCAGAGTTAAAAGCGTTCTGGGAGATACGTTTTGAGCTTAACGTGGATCAAGGTATCTTATTCAGAAACGACAAAATAGTTCCACCAGAGTCTATGAGGGGCAAGATAATTTATCTTGTACATGAGGGCCACTTGGGCAGGAGCTTGACAAAGGCAAGACTACGAGAAAGGTATTGGTTCCCCAAGATGGACTCGTTAGTAGAGGCTAAAGTTAAAAATTGTTTCACGTGTTCCAACAGTGACACGTCTAGAATAACCAGGAAGTCACCCTTATCCCCTATAGCTGTACCGGATAAACCATGGGAGAAGGTTGCATTAGACATTATTGGTCCCCTCAACTTCAAGGGGGTAGGGAAACAGTTTGCACTAGTTCTAATTAACTTCCACTCCCACTGGACTGTGGTCAGAATGGTCCATCAGATAACAACTGAGTCTGTAACACGTTTGCACAGGAGGGCATACCATCCTCCATGGTAACGGATAATGGGGTCCAATTTACGTCCCATGCCATGACAGAGTTTTTGAGTAAGCTCAACATAGCACACTTGAGAACAGCACTATATTGTCCTAGGGCGAACGGATTAGTGGAAAGAATGAACCGCATGGTTAATGGTTGCGTACAATTGGCGGTGGTAAATAGAATACCCACTGAACAAGCGTTACAGGAAATGTTATGGGCTTATCACACCACTCCTAATTCTGTCACGGGGGTTTCTCCTTTTTCAGTACTGAGAGGTAGAAAACCGGGTACAAAATTCTTCCCGTATTGGTTAGGAGGGGGGTCCCACATCACAGTGGACAGGCATGCTTTCAGGGACAGAATTGATGCACATCAAAGTAAATACAAGGCTCAATATGACACCAAACATGGGACCAAAACTCCACAGTGGAAAGTGGGAGACTGGGTATGTATTAGAGTACCAAGGAGGGGCGACGGTGCAACTAAGTTTTCAAGCCCAATGTGCATCAAAGTTGTAAGGAACAACCCAGCCATATTGGAGAATGATCAAATGTGGACCATGGACAGGTTAGTGAAACTACAAAGCTCACACAGCCAATCTTATGACCAAGCAGCGATGCCACAAAACCTTGACACCAATGGGTTACCTGTCACACGAAGAACATGCAGAACCCCAGGATGGCACAAAGACTTTATTAAGTATCAGTAGAGAATTGTAGCTCAGTTATGTTTCTTTACTTTGTTCATGTTAAGGGGGAAGATGTGTTACGATGTGTTTTCCAAGGCAGGCCATGTTAATGACCAGCAGACCGTAATTGGTACATCCCCGAACCACCCCTACAGTATATGGTTTGTTCCAAGTCCCGGAAGGGGACATTAGAATGTTGGTGACAGAGAGGCTATTGATGGAGAGAGGAGTGAGGAATAAAGGGCTCAAAACTCACCTTCGTAATTGTTTTACTTCGTATCACAATCACTGGGTGATGTAATTAAGCCAGCACTTCTCTGACTGACAGGGGGTTGCTAAAAGGCAGCTTCCTGTCTGTCAGAGCAATTTTAAATCTGTTTCTCTGCACGCATATTTGTGTGCAGGGAAACAAATGAAAACTGCGCTTTCTGCAAAGCAGGATCTGTTTGACAGCTCCAACTTGCAGAAAGCGGAGTTATGTTTGCTATCGCTTGGTAGGAGCTTTCAGCTCCCAACAAGCAAAAGCAAACGGCTACCTCTTGGGGTTGGGCACTACGGGAGCTAGCAGGAACCGGCCCTGGGGGATGCGGTCCCCAAGGCCATCCCCCCTCCATCGTAGAATTTACCCCTGGGGAGGTGGTGGTCACTGGGGCTGGGGTTTCACGACATACACCCTAAATTAATTTATTTCAAAGCTGGTGAGGTGGTGGTCCCCGGAGCTGCAGGGGGGGTCTGTGTGGGCCCCTGCATTACTTTTATATTATTTTAAATTATTTGCCATGGGGAGGTGCTTGTCCCTGGGGTGTGGGCGGGCCTGCCAGCATATACATTTGTATAGTGCCCTGGGGAGGTGGTGGTCCCAGGGCTGTGGGGAGGCATGCACGCCCCACATTAATTTAACTTCATTCTCCCCAGGAAGGTAGTGGTCCCTAGGGTGCACACCTATTTCAAAGTTCCCCGGGGAGGTGGCAGCCCCCGGGGATTTAATAAGTCGTAGGAGGGGGGCCCCGTGCACACCCCTCCTTTATATATTTGCTCATACCCAGGGACATGTCCCACCCAGGGGCTCAACATTACAGGAGCATGGTAGTCCGCTCTTTTGTTTTCCAGTGAGCGCAGCAGGTCCTGCGCATCTCCCACCAAAAATGACCTACCTGACCTCCAAGAGGCCAGATGGGAGGTCAGGGTAGTCCTACCCATGCCCAATCGCTTTTTTAATTTATTTTTTTTATAATCAGCTGAAGCCGAGTCCCAAGATGGCTGCCAATACTTCCTGGTTCAAGTGTTGGCAGCCAATCCCATTTGAGCATGGGGTCTGTTGGATCCATGGAGAATCTGCATCCTAGATATTACCATTTTATTTTTATTTCTCCAAAACTACTGGACAGATTTACACCAAATAGCCAAAAGCTCTCTTTCTGGACCAAGAGCCAGCTTTCTGACATGTTTGGTGTAATTCCGTCCAGCGGTTTGGGCTGTAGTCGTGTTCAAAATTCCCTTTAGAAATTAACATTGGAAAAACACTTTTTTGACCCCCCCCCCTTTTTGTTCACCCCCGCTTGTCGGATCACCCCAAAACTTTCCATACACTTACTATGACACTTTGTTGGGAAAAGTTTGTGAAGATTCGTCAAGCGGCGCCAAAGATACAGGCAAGTCAGGGAGCACTAGGTGGGGCACGACCAAGATGGCCGCACGCCTGTGAGGCTTTTGCTGCTTGGCGGCATCATCCTGTAATTATTCATCATCCACGTGCAATATTATTGGTGAAAACTGCCTGCCGACTGTGCATCAACCTTCCCTGCAGCTCTGGTTTGATTTTCGGTGTCCGCAGACATTGCAGAACACTCCCTTGCCGCGCTGCACTCTGGGATCGAGTCTGACGCGGCGCATCACTGGAGGCGGACTGGGCCACTGCTGCTACGTGAGTCCCGGGGATCTCAAGAGGTGCCTAGGACCTGGCCGATGTGCGTGCTCATCTGCGTCATTCTTGCCTGCCTGGCCGTGGTGGACTTAGACGAGTGGATTCACGCTTGCACCTCCACCCGTTGCACTAAATGTGGTAAGGCAAAATACTGCATGTAGAAGAACTTGTTGGCTTACTGAGACCTGTTCTGCCAGGCTGCTTCCTACGCTCATACCATCTCTGCGTGACGCGGGGGAATTTATGACCCCGCATGGAGCCAAGCGCACTTATTTTCTGCAGGGACCCGCTCACCCACTGATACACCATAGTTTCTGGTGTCATTGCCTGCCTCCTATACGACAATATCCTAACTGGTGCCTATTACACAGATCCAGTGACGTGCTATGGTGGGATATTGACGCCGTATCTGGCATCTTATATTCTGCCGTCCTTTTGGAGCAACCGCTTTGAATCGCATCCATTACCCCTTCACTCTCAGCATGGAGGCAGCTGCAGGGAGAGGGGATCTCTGCTGCTGGGACGGGCTTGTGGCACCATGCCATAGGGCAGTCTGCACTTGGACCCTGACACTGCAATAGAGACATTCCTACAGTCACGAGCCGGGCTGTGACCGCCATTTCGCGTTCTGTTGCGGTGGGTGTAGGGTACCTATTAGCTGAAGCGTATGCTACCTAAGCCTTTACTGATGTATGCGCTACTCCTGACACACTTACACCAGCTCTCGGTGCAATGCGGCACGTACTACCGCCGACAGCCGGCTCCCGCTGTGTGGCGTAGCGCTCCTTTATACACCCACGTTACAAGCACATCAGGCTCCGTTGCCACCAAGAAAGTGTGTCGATCAGGATGTTGCCATGTTAGCATACTGTGCACAGTGAGACTTTTTCTTATTACGCCTTGACAGAAGGTGCAGCGCAAACCACAGTCCCTACAAGCTTTGCTTCAGTGAATCATCCGCTCCTTGAAAAAAGTGAACAGCTGCTGCTATTACCACCCGGTAAATAGTCAGAACTGAGCTCATTAGCTGTCTCTCAGGATAGCACATCGGGGGTGGGGACCTTCGACTTCCTTTCCACTACCTACTACCTCCATCATAACGTCACTCCTTCCCTCTTTTTGTTGCTGCATTGACAACGGAAAACACTCTCATAACAATGGGGAAAACTGATGGCCGGCAATCTAAACTCCCCTTTGAATAAAAAAAAAACTAACATGAGGTCCAGTTTGGAAGAACCAGATCAGCCCAGCGAAGAACAATCGTAAACGCCACTGTCCACCCAGGACGAAGATGTTAAGAGTTTACTTCGGGCCATGAAACAAAGTCACACGGATATTTCATGTAAGATGGACTCCATGAATAGTCGCATGGATTTCATTGCCCAAAAGGTAGACAAACATGATGGGCAGCTTAAGGAGGCGGAGAGGCGGATTTCAGACAATGAGGATGCTATGACCCAGGTACAGCAACACGTGGCACAAATGGACAAACTTCTCAAAGTCATTGCTGCTAAAAATGAGGATCTTGAGGCACGCAGCCGTCGAAATAACATCCGTGTTATTGGGATCTCTGAGAGCACCAATACTGGGCGAATGGCGGACTTCATCGAACGCCTACTAAGGGACACTTTTGGTGCTGAGGTTTTTTTCCTCTCAACTGATAGTGGAGAGGGCACATCGATCATTAAGCCCAAAGCCCCCCCAGGAAGCACTCCGTGCCCGATTGTTGCTCGTCTTCTTAACTACAGAAACCGGGATACAGCGTTTAGGTTTGCTAGGGAGAAGAATACACTCCATTATGAAGGCAATGACTTCACCATTTACCCGGATTTCACTGCCGCTGTTCAGGAGGCGAGACGGAAATTTATGCAGACCAAACAAAAGCTGCGGAAAGCGCAAATAGAATACGTACTTGTGTACCCAGCTCGCCTGCAAGTTACATACCAAAGTAAGCAACACTTCTTCACAAATCCACAACAAGTAGATGACTTTCTAAAAAGCATCAAGAAACGTTCACCGCATCGTGATTCTACGGAACACCGCTCCAGATCCTCCTCCCCCTCGGCAGTCTGAACCACACGGTCAAGAACTTTTAACGCTGGAAACAACTCCTTATAAATTTGTTCTTGCAGGCATCTCAACACTTGCTCTTTGGGACTTTGTGGCGATGGAGTGATACAGACTACTTCTGGTGAATGAAACAGTTCAAGTCTCCCAGCTACTCTGCCGGTTGTGGCGATGTCTAGAGACAGATAAGTGATAAGCGAAACAAAGATGCACCCATCTTTTGGTTGACAGGCACGTTATATAGAATGTTAATAATTCAGACAATGCCAAGCACCCTCCTCCCCCCTTTTTTTATCCCCCAGCCCCATGGAAGCTGCCACTGCAGCTCGGGAAGAAGGGAGAACTCGTTGCTCACTAGCAACGACCACACGGGAGTTCCCCCTACTGTTTTCTCGCTGTTGTATTTGATTTGGACTATAATGTCAAGGGTTAGTTGGGATATGGGTGGGTACCAAGATGCCAGCATGATTGGGGTGCTGTTGTGGGGTGGGGAGGGATGGGTAAGGTTAATGCATGATTAACCTACTGTTATTCTCCAGCAGGTAGACATATACGAACACAGAACGAGAAATACGCCCACAGTTCTAAGTCCGAAACACATTACGATAAACATAGTTTGCTCTTCGATACATCCGCACACTGAGGGGCTAAAGTTAAATCTCCTTTATGGAACGTCAGGGGATTGGTCAATCCCCGGAAATGTAGGTAAATACTGGCATACCTCGATCGACACCAAATTCACATTGCCATGCTGCAAGAGGCACACTTTGACCCTCATCGTGTTCCCAGGTTCACCTGTAGATGGGCTGCGGTTCATGTCTTTTCCTCCTACTCCACTTATTCCAGGGGCACAGTAAATCTTATAAAAAATAACACCTCATTCATTTTTGATGGGTCCTATCATGACTCCATAGGTAAGAGCTGTATTATTTGGGGAACACTTGACATGCAGTTGGTCACATTAGTGTGTAGCTACGGACTGAATGTGGATGATCCGGACTATTTTACCATGCTATGAGGGCAGATTTTGAAGGCAGGCTCCACTCATGTAATCTGGGGGGAGATTTTAACACTACATTATGCCCCACTGCTGACAGAGCTAACCCGCTCCCTCATCACTACACTAAAACGCAGAGTTTGTTGGCAAGTTTGTTCCCCACTCACGGAATCACGGTTGCATGGAGACATGTTCAGCTGCACACTCTACGTGGGCTCGATTAGATTACTGGGCTGTTTCCCGGGGAGTTGCTCCATGGGTAAATGCTGTTCAGCATTTAGCCAGAACCTATTCTGGTTATGCCCCGGTTCTTATGACGATTTCACCTCCCAATTCGATTGCCATTCCTGGAAGCTGTAAACTCATGCCAGAGGCTCTGTTAGATACTGCATTTAGGGCTGAACTTGGCGAAGAAATAACAAACTTTTTCCAGAGAAATGTAGGTTCTGTTACGCATATCAGCACAGTTTGGGAAGCCTTCAAAGTGATGATAAGAAGGGCTTGCATAGCCAAAAGCTTTGGCGTCTTAAGAGACATCAGGCGTAGACTGCGGAAACTTGAGGAAGTCCTGAAGCACTTAGAAGGTGGCCTGTAGCAGGACAACTCTGAGTCACAACAGGTAATATTTCGAAAAACTCTCTTGTAATATACAGGCACTGAGGAGTAGGCCTGGGCGGTAAATTCCGTTCCGTTTGCGGAATTTGCGAAATTTGGGTAATTTCGCGTTC
This sequence comes from Triturus cristatus, assembly GCF_964204655.1. NCBI lineage: Eukaryota > Metazoa > Chordata > Amphibia > Caudata > Salamandridae > Triturus > Triturus cristatus. The sequence continues at coordinate 555,064,729 of NC_140584.1, forward strand.
CGCGGAGAACGCGAAATTGCAAAAAAATCTACGTTCCGCAACTTCGCGAAATTTTTTGCTTGTTCGCGTTCTCAATATGCGTGTTCGCGAGATATTTCACCCCGAGCACGCAAACAGCGATCACGAACAGGAAAAAAGTATCGCGAACAAGCATTTCCGCGTGTTCGCGGAATTTCTGCATGTTCGCGGAGATTTTTTACCGTTTCGCGGAGATTTGCGTAACGCGATTACGCAAATTCCGCCCACCCCTACTGAGGAGCGCGATTCTTGGTTCCAGGGAAAATATTTTACCTCACGTAGGTATGGATAGGGAGAAAGGCCAGGCAGAGCTTTGGCAAAGGACATTCAGCATCCCCGCTTCTCCAACTACATCTTAGAAATTGAAGATAATGATGGTGTTCGGCACAGAGACAGTCTTGAAATCTTTAAAGTCTTCACAGAGTTCTATGCAGACTTATATAGCACTCGCAGACTCGAGCCTCCTGATCTCTCCACTTACCTGAAAGACATAGCTCTTGGCTGGTTGGGGGACGCTCAGAGAGAGTTTCTTGCAGCACTTCTTGAAAATGACGAGATAAGGGCTGTAATTATGCAGATGAAATCGGGGAAGGCTCTGGGCTCCGATGGCCTCCCCATCGATTTCTACAAAACCTATATTGATCGACTGCTCCCAGTGCTAAAATTAGTCTACAAAGAGGCTCAGGTACTTGAGATCCTTCCCGGTTCATTGAGGGAGGCTCTCATTACCTCTCTCCTGAAACCTGGGAAACCTGTGGACACATGTGACTCATATTGTCCACTTTCTCTAATTAATAACGACTCGAAAATTCTCGCCAAGGTACTTGCTAACAGACTCAGCCTCCTGATGGAGAAGTTAGTCCTTCCAGATCAGGCTGGTTTTATTCCGGGTAAGGCAACATCATATAATTTCCGCACCCTTTTCTCCATCCTGCAAAACGTAGATCTGAAGCTGGCATTGGTGGCGGTCTTTTTGGATGCCACCAAGGCCTTTGATTCAGTTGAATGGGACTATCTATTTGTCATTCTCCAAAATATGGGGCTTCCGAAAGGTTTCCTGGCATGGATAAGTCTCTTATACACTGCGCCGGTAGCCAAGGTTCTCATTAATGGACACACCTCTTCCTCATTTTCCATCACTCGAGGCACTCGGCAGGGTTGCCCACTTTCCCCACTTCTCTTTGCGCTAGCAATAGAGCCTCTTGCAGCCAGAATTAAGCAACATCATCAGGAGAAGGCTTTACGCTGCTTCCTCCGCCCAATACTTTCCCTATATGCTGATGACGTTACCCTATATGTCAGAGAGCCACTACACAACCTTAATCCATTGCTTCGAGAATTTGTGCGATTTGGGGGTCTTTCCGGCATTACTATTAATTGGACGAAATCGCAGATTTTTCCCATCACTAATTCAGTGACAGAATTCACCCCTGATTTTCCCATAGAATGGTGCACTTCGAAAGTGAAATACTTAGGTATACACATCACAGCTGACCGTGAAGAAATGATGTGGTTCAACTACGGCATAGCTATGGATAATATAATAAGTAGTATAACAAGGTGGATTGCTCTCCCATTTACCATGTCAGGACGTACCTCTCTCATAAAAATGATCATCCTCCCCAAATTACTGTATCTCTTTCTAAATATTCCGTATCACTCTGGCAGGTATTTTTTCTCCACACTTCGCTCGGAGTTGACACGGCTGACATGGGCCGGCAAACAACCTCGGCTGCAATAGGAGATACTCACTAGACCCTACTCCCAGGGAGGGTTGGACATCCCCAATTCTGAACTGTATTACCTCTGTGCTCAGGCACATTATGCCCATTATTGGTTCCACCCCCTAGATACACACCTCACGTGGCCACCGAACATTGGCTGGCGGATCCTATACCGCTGGAAGGTGCCATAATGACCATAACTACCCACCGGGTGGCTAACCCAACATCGGTTGACTGCACGGTGAAAGCATGGCAACACATTGCCAGACATCTACAAGCCCCCATGCTATACTCCCCTCTGCTCCCACTTGTCTATCACCCCAAAATGCCGTTCTTACAGGAAGGCGCCTTGAAAAAAACTAAAGCTAAACATGACATCACACTACAACAACTCTTTTCAAAACAGGCGCCCTCTCCTATGGATGTTTTCCTTTATGTCAGGTTGTGTGAAGGCATCAAAGAGTTCACCCCTTCATATCCATTGGTACCTCAGGAAGTCAACCCATTAGGCACAGTACTGCATGCTGATACTGCCTCACACCTAGTTTCTACACTATATTACAGCCAATATATATGTCTGGCCATGACCCCGTGTGCTGCTAGAGACAAATGGCTGTTGAACTAGGACATGACATCACTGATTAGCAATGGACATATTGCTGCACTCAAACAGAGCAGGTCTCTTCCAGCAGCTTTTTACGCATCACCAATTATAAATTTCTGCACCGCACATATTACACTCCGGTCTAAATGTGTAGATATAAACTACGCGATAATGATAACTGCGATAGATTTTCTGCACCTGGCCTGGGAATGTCACACCGTCCACGCTTACTGGCGACAAGTGATTACAGCGCTGGAATGGATGGCTTCTTTGAGGCTCCAGCTATCTCCCATGATGGCCCTTCTAGGCTACACAGAAGGCTTAGTCGCTGCACAGCGCAAATTTGTCTCCTTTGGTCTTCTGTTGGCTAAAAGGAGAACAGCATGTCGATGGGGGTGTGGCAGGGCACCTAAATTTAAGGAGTGGATTAACGACATGTTATTCTGGCAGGAACAAACATACACATATGCTGAACTCCTTCCCCTCACTTTGCGTCCCCGTGATATCTGGGCTCCCCTACAAACATATCTCCTTGAATATCCGGCTGAAGTTACCAACAATACACGCGATGCCTCACAGTTGAACATAACACTTGCTTACAGCCTCCTCTTTATGAAGTGTGCACACTTTTCAGCAATATTATGAACCATACTTACTTAGATGGAGCTCTGAAAAGCACTTATGGTTTTGCTGCATACGGGTAATGTGTAAACAATGCCTACAATAGTTTCTGTAATTCCGGACATTGCTCAGTATCTCCATGCTATTTCAATTCTTATGCCATGTGTGTCTCTACCATTTACTATTTATGTACTGCTGGATATATGTTCTCAAAACTTCAATAAATAGAAAAAATATAAAAGATACAGGCAAGTCAAAAAATGTTTTTCCTATGGAAACATGGTTTTAACTATAACTACCTACAGACGACTGCCAGTAGAATATATATATATATATTTATACATATATATCCCAAACACAATTCACTCCTGCTGGATCCTGTGAACCATGAGGGGTGGTGTGCCGTGCCGGCAGAGCATACCAGTGTATATATCAATAATCCAGTGAAAATAGACGTGCGCTCAGGACACCATCAGCAATGCAAAAAGTTTACTGTATAGCCTTATGACGCATTGCGACCATCAGCATGGTCTTAATCACATACAAGGATACAGGAAGTGCTGGCGTTTATACAATACCATAAAATAAATGAAGGACAAACATTGCCACAAGTTGGTACAACGGCGGCCATGTTGGGGTACCATAAACAAAGTAAATGTAAGTATAGTGAACAAGAATACATTACATAAAGCAAGCTCTGCAAGAGTGTCCTCAAAACAAAATGTCAAGTGCAACTGTACATAGTCATCTAGATAAAGACTAGACTCTGAGTATCGAGTGCACTCTATGTTCCCATAGGAACTAAACAGCTGATGTGTCAAGGCTAGTGTCAACATACCAAAACTTCAGCGAGTGTGGACCAAAGAATGACTATAGCTGACAATGGCATAGTTCATTGTCTGGTAGGAATTGGAGGAACCAATTTAGACATAATCCAATCATCAGGGAACGTGTGGAGGAACAAAAAAGAATGGGTAAATGATATATTTACATTCTCTGCTCATTGGATTATGTTTAAATTGGTTGCTATATATATATAAATATATATACATACATATATGTGTGTATGTATTTTCGTTAGTATATTTATGTATATGAATGTATGTATATATGTATGTATGTGTATATATATGTATATATATGTATGTATGTGTATGTATACGTGTGTGTATGTAAATATATATGAATATCAAGACCTGTGTTCGGCTGAAACGCGTTGTGGCGAGACCTGCACCCTGAATAAATAACTTTAAGAAAAGGCACATTAATGTGGTCCGTTCATTTTTTGTTTACGAGGTGGAGGAGTGGTGGAGCTTCAGAATATGAATATATATATACACACACATACACACACCGCACTCTGGTATGTGATTTGTGCAAGTTTTTAATCAAAGTCGAGCAGCACACAAAAATCAACAATACAACGTACAATGCGTTTCGACTGAGGTCTTGGTCACGTGTTCAATTAATCAAATATTGTCTGTGTCTTTATGCAGTTTTGCAGTTTGTTCCTTTCTGTAACAGGCATATGGGGAAATGTAGTTCATAATACATGTTTGTATTCCTATACAGTTTTCCATTTCTTTCTATATTGAATATAGGAAATGTAGTTCATGTTGACTAAATTGTCGAATCTAACGAGTACGTTTATAACTTCGATCACGTTTTTTTAAACACAAATAATGGATGGTCAAGATGCTAAATACATACAAAGCTTGTGGAGTCAACTGTACGCTGAGCTAGTCACAAACGATTAAGCCATTCGTAATGTGTCTGACTAGAGCTTTCAACCCGAAATCAATCATACCTCCTAATGGGCCATGGCTAAACATAAGTCAGATTTGTGTCAAGTGTCATATAGCTGATCTGATCAAAACAAACAATATAAATACTGAGTGAATAACTCTGTACAAACCAGCTGCACTTTGAACTTGAAAATTTCGTACTAACACATGTGAACGGTTTTTATAAAACTTTGAAAAGTGTGCAACAGGTGGGCGAGGAAGGTGAAAATAAATTTAAGCAACTGTATAGATTTCAAAAACATGGATAGGCTGCCGCCGAATTGTTTAATGAAAAAAACATATCAATCCATGATATGAGCAAAGTGGGTCTTACAAAATAAAGAAATGATGATGAAGTGGCAATAAAAAGACCAACATCTTGAATGATTAAAAATGAAGGAGATTAATGAGTGGTGGGAAATAACCTCATTGGGCAAATATCTTGAGTCGAATCCAAAGAAGCCTGAGAATCTTTTTAATGCCAAGCCATCTTGACACAAGAGTTGAAGTGTGCCAAGAAGAGGGAGAAGACTGAATGACCTCCTTTAGAGAGAAAATTGAAACATTGAGAAAATATGACACAACTGTACAGTAGAAACTGTAAAAGGAAAATTTGGAACTAGAAAAAGAAATAAAAGATATAGACAAACAAAATGATGTGCGTGAGTCATTAATTAAATTGGAAGAATGTTTGAAAAAAGCATGAAGAAACAGGTAAATAAAGAAAACATGGGGCATATTTCGGTGACAAAAATTACTATTTTAATGGACAAATTTACACAGTTGCAAAAAGATATATGCCACTACAGAGAAGGAAAGTCTAAGGTAGGATAATAAACCTAGCTGAAGTACAGATTTCGCTGAATTTTTTTCAAATGGGATCGGTTCACTTATTTAGATGGAATCTGCCTCACGCACCTCAGCCAGAAATGAAGTAAGGGTGAGGTCAAATTCAAGCAAGAGGGAAATCCCATAAAAAAAGATTGATAAAAACGAAAAAAAGAGCAAAACTCCGATGAAAAAATGGTATTGAAAGCAAATAAACCGCAATGAGAGAAATTAGAAATGTCCATACTAAGGGGCCGATTCCGATTCTGGCCACAAAACGAACCGACCGACACAGACCCAGACCGAATACCGACCGACACGGACCAACGCCATACGACCCGCGCAGTACGATGCAACGCGAGTGAATTACAACCGACACGTACGGAATACAAGCCGTACGACCGAGCCGGAGGGAAAATAGTGATCCAGCCGGAAAACCGACGCGATTTTCACCGACCGCCACAAACCCGGAATCAACCCGACCGACCAGTACCCGCGATGTACGATTAGCGCAGTACGATGCAATGCGTGTAAAACCAGACCGACTCGCACGGAGACCAAGCCGCACGACCGACACGCACAGACAACCCAGCACACAAGCAATAGAGACCGCCGCGAACGATGCCTACCAAACACAGAAGACAGGCAGCGTGAACGAGGCGGAGAAGCCCGCACGAGACAACAGCAGCGTCCGTTTCCGTCACATGAACGTCTCCTACATGCCTACAAAACACAAAGGAAAAAACACAAAAAAAGGACCAACAAGCAATGACTAAGTCAATAAATACCCAACACAAATTAATTGGACAAAGACACACCCAGAACTACAACTATATAAAGGACTACAATCACTACCATCATCCCTTGCAAACAGGAGACACAGCCAGCAGCAAACACCAGTACACAGCAACCACAGACACACTCACAACTCACCCATCACACAACTCACACACCATCAGCACCTCATACAAAAGCACACACACATACACACAGCAAAACCAACACCAAACCAACATCACTTGCACCCTCACACACACATCCCTCACCACCACCACCCATCACCATGCCTCCAAAGAAGAATCCAAAGTTCACAGATAGTGAGTTAGAAGTGCTGGTAGACGAGATCATCAGAGTAGAGCCACATTTGTTTGGTGCATTGGTTCAAAGGACCCCCATCTCACAGAAAACCAAGATGTGGGCGAGGATTGTGGACAAGGTGAACGCACAAGCACCAACGTTGTGCACAAAGGACGATATCCAGAACAGGTGGTATGACATGCGCAGGAGGGTCAGGAAACTCATCGAGAAAGATCACGCCTTGAGTCAGCGCACTGGCGGTGGTCCTCCTGCCAAACCAGTCTACTTCAGGACCTGGGAGGAGAAGGTGCGGGACATCCTACCACCAGAGAGCGTCCATGGCCTAACAGACATCCCAGAGACTGGTGAGTACACAAACAACAAACCCAAGATTGTGTGGCAAGGGGACAGTAAAACCATGCACCCCAAGCAAACCTACACTAACCAATAGATAATCAACCCAAGATGTGTATGCCAGTCACACAAACACAATATCTGCCATCTCATAGTGACTGGGGACTGTGTCATGACATGCACCAACCTACAAACAAATAGAGCAAGCCACTGGCACTAAGCCAAATACATCCAGCAATACAGTTTGCCACCACAAACACACCACCTCACAGTGCAGCTGACTGTCAGGAAGGAATAGTGGGGATGCAGGTGAAGTGAGTGTAGCCAAAAGCATGATGGGGCCTGTAGTCAGAGATAATGCTCCCCCTCCTGATTGGCCCATCAAGATCTCTCTGAAACATGCCCACATCGCAGGGAGTGGAAAATGACTGACAAGATGGCTGACACTGGGTCCTGCTGTGGGGAGCACAAGGCCCTGCTAGGGCATGTGCGCAAATCAGAAGCAGGACACCACTGACTGACATCCTGAAAGACAACTTGCACGCCCTACAAGGAAGCACGTGTCATGATACGAAGGACTACTGACAGCCCTGACCATACTAATCAGCATGGGGAGACACCCCCTCCCCAACACAAACTCCACACAACTCACCGGGTACAATGCTTTGACACACACCTCATTGAAATATCAGCAAAAGATCCCCCGTACTGGCTGCTGCTGTGTGAAACACAGGGGCTCACTTGGAACTTGTAGCCAAACAAACACCAGAATTTCACTGTCAGCCATCTTGCCATTGCTGTCACACCCCCTCACAGGGAAGCAGAGTCAAGAGGGAGGAAGCATGGCATGCTGGGAAGGGGGGTGTAGCCAAGAGTATTATGGGACTCGCAGTCACAGACAACCTCCACCCACCCACATGGCCCAGCAAGATCAACCTGAACCATACTCGCCTCACAGGGAGTGGGAAGGGATCGACAAGATGTCTGACACTGGGCTCTTTTGTGGGGAGCACAAGGCCATGATGGGACTGCTAGCCAAACAAACACCAGGATTCCACAGTCAGCCATCTTGCCATTGCTTTCACACCCCCTCACAAGGAAGCAGAGTCAAGAGGGAGGAAGCATGGGCATGCTGGGAAGTGGGGTGTAGCCAAGAGTATGATGGGACTCGGAGTCACACACAACCTACACCCACCCACATGGCCCAGCAAGATCAACCTGAACCATACTCGCCTCACAGGGAGTGGGAAGGGACCGACAAGATGTCTGCAACTGGGCTCTGTTGTGGGGAGCACAAGTCCGTTGAAGGACCAGAACCTTTTGGACCTGGTGGCGCAGGGTACGCCTTAATCTCCTGGGTTCTCCTGCTTAGCTACACAGAGACACGGGGACACTCTGTCGGCGTAAAAGATCAGCTTTTATTAGCTGCAGCTAGTACAGTTGTCCTAGAAGTACACACGGTATGTTCTCAGGAGACTGCCACTTCACTCCGTGGCGCACAATCTTTTATAGTACATAGGTGACATATACATTAACGAAGGACACACCTAAAACATACATGAAAAACCAGTAGGAATAGCCCGAAGGAAAGTCAGAGCCAATAGAAAAAGTCGGAAAACAAAAGTATCGAGTAACTCGAAGAAGCCTCTCCTCCAACTGTGTTTGCCACCCCTCCCACAGTTTAAGGTATTAACATGTCTGTAACTGGTTTGCAGGTGGCGAGATACGTTTGTGTGTTTTGGAGGACAGTTGTGAAATGAGAGAATACGAGCGGAGGACAGTGAAGGCCAGAAGATGAGATAAAGTCAGAAGAGAATAGTGTGAACCAACAGATAGTTAAGACAGGGATTAGAAAAACCAGACAGGGATTAGTGTACTCGGCCAGTCTCTAACACCAGCTTTGTAAACAGAGGCACAAGGCTATTTCGACACAATATTGCAGGAAAAGCAGAAAAGACTTCGATCATCGTGCTGCCTGAGTGAGGGCAACACAAAATGGCGGCGGAGCACAAAATGGCGGGTCAATTCGATCACGATCAAAAATCGAATTTTCTCAGAACCTCCTTTTGCCAGAACTCAGGCAAGATACATAGACTCACGTTAATCTGAGTCGATGTCGATGGCCATGAGGTCATCAAGCTGTTGCTGTAACATCATTCTAATATTCTCTGTTCTTTGTGATTTGGGTTTAGGGATGCACATAGTAGCACAAAGATCGCAGATAGCGGGACCACAGTGCATACAAAGGCAACAAGAGAATACGATGGTTAAAACTATTCCAAGGAATGTCAATACCTTCCAACCCCATTTGGACAGTAGTCCCCAAAACCACTCCAATAATGACCAATCTCCTTCGTCCTGATGAATCGACTCAGAGATTATATGTAACTTAGAGATAGCTTAGTATACTGTCGGAGCGTCATCAGGTATGAAAATACAGCAACTTGACCCGATCAATTTACACACTCCACCACGGTCCGCAAGAACAAAGTCTAAGGCAACTCGGTTTTGTAAAGTCATAAGACGATCCGCCTGTAGTTCTGCCGTGATATTACTTAAGGCTCCTACAGTGATGTCTATAGTGGTTTCTACGACACAAACCAGTTGCCTTATATTTCTTCTGTTGGCCATTGGACCCCAAAAAGGAAGAAATCCTTTGAGGAAATCTCCTCCCTCTTGTCCTGCTGTGTCTTTAGAATTAATAATCCCTCTGCCATATCTGTTCCGATGATGATTTGCAGAAGCGTTGTATGTAGGGGGAAGAAAGAAAGCTATATAACAGGTACCAGAAAAACCAGTTGGCAACCACGTGTAAGCCCTATCGTGACAGAGTAAATATGTACCCTGAGATGGTACTAGAGGTGGCGAATTCTGAGAGGAGTAGACGTATGTGTGGGAACAGCTATTTCTTTGTACGGTGTCAGCAGACTGACCATTTATTTGTAGACAGAAATTGCCCTGCTGAGGAATAGTCCAAATCGGTGGAGATTTTCCTTGTTTAACCTTATCACTAAGGCTAGTGACATAATGGGTGACGTTCCAGTTAGTGTACGCTTTTCTTTCGTCAACGGAAATCTTACTATTTTCCATGATTTTAGCCATAGCTACCATTCCTTTTATCAATGAACTATGACTAAAATCCGGACCATCAATATATGAACTAACGGATCGTCTGAATTTGCTTTGATAGGCATTGGAGAAGATAATAAAATAAGCCCAAGCAGAACCCTCATAAGAGAACGGAAGAACTAAATACGGCATTCCTTTTTCTGTGGTATGTGGCGTAAGTCCACACACCCAACAGTCAGTTGTATTGATCACTAATTGGTGTTGATGTAATAACTGGACCAATGAATTGTTGTAATATTTGGTTCTTCTAATGAGTTCATGTTGAGGGAGGGTATGAAATAGATGTGGAGAGACAGTAGAAGAAGACGAAGAGGTAGAAGGAGAGACAACTTTTTGCTGCAGAGCATAAATAATCCAACTTATACACGCCAAAAGAATACACAATAATATAATAATACATTAAGCTATACTAAAACGACTGTACATTAGTCTACAGGATTCTTTTTCATTTTATCCTTTCTCTCTCTTTTGCCTAATGTAGTTTCCATCTTTCTAAATGGATGCTCACAGCAATCTTCCTCAATCACTTAGTCACGATTGTCTGCTGTCCTATGACACTGCAAGTCCTGCAGGCCTATTGCCACAACTCAGGTCGCAACGAAGACTCCTACCGTGACCCTGCAACCGGGATAGAAAAACTACATAGGAGAGAAAAATCCTAAGTGTTCTTTAGTCTAGGTCTTAGGTTATAGTGTTCTTTATCAGGTGCAGTTTGGTCTCGGAACAATGTTCACGGATTTGTCGTATTCAAGCGACAATGTGGTGTCATCGCTTCCTGAAGAATGTCGTCGTCCTCTTTCTCAGACAATGTTCCATTCAGGCGTGCATCAGTAAAAGGTACAAATCGCGGAACCTTCTCACTCTCAGAGTCACTAATACCCTTACGTACCCACTGATCAAACGGTAGAGGCAAAGGCACTTTCTTGCAATGCACGCCATGAATCCAGTTTTTCTTTCCTTCGACTTTTACTGCTGTTCTTGTAGTAAGCAAAACCTGACGAGATTCCTTCCACCGAGGCTCTAAGTTCTTCGTTCTTTGGAAATTCTTCACGCAAACCCAGTCACCTGGTTGGATGGAATGACCTGGGTCTGTGGAAGCCTTTGGCAAAGCACTCTGAACCTGTTGATGGAGAACACGCAATTTAGTTGTAAGTTCATGTAAGTAATCAATCAACATTGGATATGGCAAGTCTGAGTATTTCTTAGGGCGAGGGACTCCCCATATATTAGCTGGGCGCCCAAAAACCACCTCGTAAGGGCTAAGTCCCAAACGAGAGTGTACAGCAGTTCTGGTGGATAGAAGAGCCAAGGGTAAAGCATCGGGCCAATTAAGTCCTGTACTAGCCTGCACTTTCGCTAGTTTTAGTTTTAAAGTTCCATTGTAGCATTCCACTAAACCTGCTGAATGTGGATGGTTTGCCGCATGGAACTGTTGCTTCATACCAAGACCCGCACAAACTTTTTGCATGACTTGGCCCACAAATTCGCTCCCATTGTCACTCCAGACAATGCGCGGCAAACCAAACCTAGGGAAAAATTCTTTTAGTAGAACTTTGGCTGTGGATAAGGCTGTATTGTCTTTTAGTGGGTATGCTTCTATCCACCTAGAAAAGGCACATACTACCACCAGAACATATTTGAGGTTGTTGCATCATTCCATATGAATGTAATCGATCTGCAACACCTCAAATGGATATGTTGGAGGAGCAAGGTGACCTGCTGGAGTTGGGGTTCCCTTTCCCGGATTGTACATCAAACAAACAATACAATGTTTCACTACATTGTCTGCACACTTTGGGATTCCTTTATTTTGCCATACTGGAGCCAGAAGCTTGCATATTCCTTTCGCACTTAAGTGGGCTGGACCATGCGCCATAGTAACTACTGGGAGTACATAGGCATCTGGTAATAGCCAACGTTGGTATTCAGATAATTCCACCCAACATCCCATCTCATCTAACATTCCTGTACTTTCTTTCCACCTACTCAATTCTTTCTCTGTGGCCTCTTTCTGAATTGACCTTACACTTTCTACTGTATTCTCATACATTCCTCTCTCTCTAACCCAATTCGCAGGACCTGCAACATACATTCGACTTGTAGCATCTCTCGCTGTCTTTTTCGCTACTTCATCTGCAAATGCATTTCCTCGACCAACATCGTCAGTAATCTTCTTGTGCGCACTACCCTTCACAATTGCTATTTGGGCAGGTAAAGAAAGTGACTCAAGAAGATCAGTCACCAATTGACCATGTTGTATCTTAGTGCCGTGAGAAGTAAGGAATCCCCTCTTTTTCCAAAGACGCCCAAAATTGAACGCTACACCAAACGCATACTGGCTGTCAGTATACACATTCACTCTTTTTCCTTTTGACAACACACATGCTCTCGTTAAAGCTATCAGTTCTGCTGCTTGAGCTGAATTGTGTCTGATACGTGCTGTTTTCACGACTGTATGTAAAGTAGTAACAGCATAGGCTGAAACTGTATCTCCATTAGGAAGCTTGAAACAAGAACCATCCACCCATAGAATTCCATCCGGATTTTCTAGCGGCGTATCTTTCAAGTCAATTCTTCCTTTTGTCTATTCCTCAGTACGGAGGAAACAATCGTGTTGTTTTTGAACGCCTTTCTCAACTGGAAGAGGCAACAAAGTAGCTGGATTTAAAGTGTTACATCGTTTGATGTGCACATGACTAGCCAAAAGTGTCAGCTCATATCCAGACAAACGAGCACTCGTAAGATGTTGTGTTTTTGTTCGGTTTAATAAGGTATCCACTGCATGCGGCACCATAACAATAAGTGTGTTATCTAACACTACTCCAGCAGACTGTCAAATAGAAATTGCTGCTGCTGCTGTCGCTTTAAGACAACTAGGCAATGCTTTGGCTACTGGATCTAACGTAGCCGAAAAATATGCACATGGTCGCTGTTTGTCTCCAAAACGCTGTGTTAAAATTGACATCGCACAACCCTCTCTCTCATGGACATAGAGCGTGAACGGCTTACTGTAATCGGGAGTACCCAATACAGGAGCAGAACACAGAGCAGTACGCAAGTCAGTGAAACTCTTCTGACATTCGTCAGTCCATGGAAGGGGCTGAGGCGTATCTTTCAAAGTAAGTGCCAACAGAGGTTTAGCTAACAAAGAAAAGTTCGGAATCCACTGCCTACAATAAGAAGTAATACCCAGAAAGGCACGTACCTCCCTTTGTGTTGATGGCACAGACATTTGCACAATCGCCTGAATTCGTTCTGGGGTTAATCGTCCTCCCTCCTTTGATAGGAGATGACCCAAATAGGTAACCTCTCGATGAACATATTGTAGTTTAGAAGGTGAAACCTTATTATTCAGATTAAACAAATGGCGTAACAATTCAACAGTCACATTTTTGCAAATATCTTCTGAATCAGCAGCGATTAACAAGTCGTCCATGTACTGGATAAGAGCAGCACCAGACGGCAAATGAAAAGTATCAAGATGACATTTTAAAGCTTGGCTGTAAATAGAGGCACTTTCACAATAGCCCTGAGGTGCGCGCTTAAACCGGAAGCTTCGGCCTCCAAGAGAGAAGCCAAAAATATCCCTACTTTCTTCTGCAATGGGAATACTAAAGAAGGCATTCTTTAGATCGATCACAGAAAACCAAGTCGCTGTGGAAGGTATCATTGTCAATAGAGCAGTGATATCTGGGACAACAGGAAATTGTGGTACAACAATTTTGTTTACCTCCCGAAGATCAATTACGAAATGATATACAGGAGGCTGAGAAGGATCAGTGCGTTTAAGAACAGGAAGAATAGGACTATTGCATATGTTACCTCTCGTTTCCTCAACCACATACTTCTGAATCAAATCATGAATGATTTCCAAAAGCGCTTTTTCACCTTCAGTGGAAATTCTATACTGCGGAATACGTGGCAATTCAACATTAGGCTTGAGAATGACAACATAAGGTGGAATCTCAAGACAGCCCACATCGTTCGGACCCGTGGCCCAAAGCGTTGCCGGAAGAGAAAGCAATTCAGGTGGAAACTGATCTTTGGACAAATACATTGGAGAAGTCAGTTTCTGTCCTAAAGTAAGATGTACACCAGAAGGAGAACAATATATCGTAGCATGCATTCTTTTCAATAAGTCCAAACCCAACAGATTCTCACCGCAACCATTCGTCAAAAGAAGCGGAGCTTCCAAATCATAAGGGCCAATTGAAATACGCAAAGGGAAAGAAACCGGATTACGAACAGGGGCGCCAGAAAATCCTACAGATACATTCGTTAAGCCAGACAAAGGTGCCCCAGGGAGTTTAGAATGAATGATAGAACTTCTCATCGCCCCAGTATCTAGAAGAAATGGCTCTGAAACACCCATTGTAGTGACATTAACATAAAGTCCATTCTGATCTACTGGACTCGACACAACTCCCTTACTTTGTCCAAGGCTGTCCTAGTTAGCATGAAGACTTTCATTCTCGCCTTCAATATAATGGTCTTCATTGTAATACTGTGTAGACCTAACATTTTGCTGATCAAAGTAATTCATGGAATTAGGAGGAGGAAGGACACGCTGTTCTTGAGTCAACACACCTCGACCTCTACCTCTATTTGCTGACTGGAGGCCACCACGACCACGTGGAGCAGATAATGCTCCATTTCGCTGCAATAAAACCGGACAACTATTCTTAAAATGACCTTCCTCTCTACAATAGGCACATTGATTAGGTCCTAACAAAGGTCGCGGAATATATGGCTCAGGTTTTGATACAACCTCTGAAACTGCGGAGGCTGTTGAAACTGAGGCGGAACATAGCGAGGAGGATAAGCCTGTTGCAAGAGAACCTTCGTTTTCAATTCTTTCGTCTTTTTCTCTTGCTTTTCTTTTTCTTCTTTATCTCTATTTTCATAATATTGTGCAGTAGCCAATATCTGGGCAGAAGAAGAAACAGCCCATGAACTTTCAGAATCTTTCAATTTGTGTGACAACTCTGAAGCAAATTAAATACAAATTTGACCACAAATATTCGCTGTCCACCCTCTGTAACCATATCTTGACCACTGTGATCAATAAATGTCTCCTCGAAACGAGTAAAGATATCAGAGACACTTTCATCTTTCTTTTGTTTGCATGCTGCTAATTTATCCCAGTTAACTCTCAAGGCAGGCATCATCGTTTTCATTAATGTAATAATCCTACCAGGGAGTTCTGAAACCAAAGCATCAGGCTTAGCACCACCCACTTGAGCTGCATCCGCGGCAGTTATAGCAGCCCAATCACCACCTAATGCTTGAACATGATTCTCTCTACGAATCTTAGCCCATAATGCTTGCGGAACTACATTTCCCATCAACATATCGATATCAGCTAGATTTATAATGCAAGCATCAACCGTCTGTGATAATTCTATATAATAACCCGCAGGGTTTTTACGAGGATCCAGTAGAGTCTGTTTAAGTGCTAAAACTTCAGATCTCTTCCAGGGGACATGTACCCATATACGCTGGAAATGAGCAGGAATAGCTGGATTATTACCTTGAGCCGCAACTTCCTCCTTCCACACTGGAGGAACCTTTCTCATGGGATAATTTTTCAGTGTCAGTCTAACCGACGGATCGGAATCAAGGAAAGTCTGAGAAGACAATAAGGTTCTAAAGGTAATAAGTGTCCTTACAGCGTTTTCAACCTTAGAACCCACAATAAGTCCTTTACCAAAGTCAGCCTGAACATCTAACAGACCCTGTGGAACCGAACTCAAATTCACATCCTCCCATTCTTTAATGAGAGTATCACACATTACATTGAAAACATATCTTTGCGTAGGCGCATTCCATTGTGAGAAGGTAGGCATAATATCGGGCACACTGTACTGGGGACCCCTCTCGATCCATTTACGTGCGAGAGAGTCCAACCTTTCTCGTTCTTCAGAATCTGGGAACTGACTACGAGACTGTCTTCGAGCAAAAGCCGGAGACACATTTAAAGCTTCAAAGAAAGGAGATAAAATACCAGTGACAGTGTCCGTGAGTCGCTTACGCATAGACGGAGAATTGGACATAAGAATAGGGGACAAGGTATTAGGCGAACTAACGGAAGGAGAACCGGTAATTGCAGGAGGAGCAGAAGGCAAAGGAGATCGAAGATCAGGAGATGAGGGCAAAGAAGTTGAAGTTAAAGGCAAAACTGGTAGAGGCGGTAATACTGGAAGGGGCAAATGTGGAAGAGCCAGAGCAGGCGGAGGTACTACTGGCGGCTGAACAGGCTGTAACAACTGGGGTGCATTGGCACCTTGTGCATAGGGCGGAGGCAATCTCAATAAATGAGACATTAGGGGATCTTCTTCTAAATCTTTCTTGTTATCGGAAGGGGAAACAGGCAACACCGGATAGAATTTATCTATCGCCATACGATGCTGTCTCTCTGAAATTTCCATCGCATTATTAATTTCGTCATCTTTGAATTGTTGGG
Source organism: Triturus cristatus (assembly GCF_964204655.1). Lineage (NCBI taxonomy): Eukaryota > Metazoa > Chordata > Amphibia > Caudata > Salamandridae > Triturus > Triturus cristatus. The sequence continues at coordinate 555,081,331 of NC_140584.1, forward strand.
CAGCCTGTATAATTGTCATACCCTGTGCTTTCCTATCTCGTTTTGCTTGTTTAATTTCTCTCTGTTTGGCTTCCTTACGTCAAAGGCGGAAAGAGTCAAACATTGCCGGCCGGGCTTTTCTTTTGAATAAAACTGTTTCCAAATTATCTAGCACATCAGAATCGAAACTACCATTTTCTGGCCATTTTAAAACACCATCTTTCTTCGTGTATCGGGTCCATGTCTCGTTAAAGGCAATGGGGCCAACACCATGTTTTGAATAGAGCTCATATGTGGGAGTTCCAACCGAAGGAATCGGACAAGAGTCCTCAAGCCGGGAATCCCTATTACAACCAAAGCAACAAAGTTTTCCAAGCTTAGTCAGACCAGGCATCTCATGATTTCACCGGACTGTTCACAAACATCAAGGGGGTAAAACTCAGTTTACGCAGTACAAATGCACTTACCCCTCAGCTTCGGCTATTGCAATAGTCGAATCTAAGGACCAAAGAAACAAAGGAACAAAGAACCAAAGGACCAAAATTGTGGGAGCGACCCACCAAATACTTAACTAAGGATGTCTTCTTACGCCAACAGAGGCCCGTCTATCGTCTCGCCTTACCATACATCACCAAAGGAAGGGCCAAGGCAGGGCGGCAGTCAGGGCAGCAGTTGTCAGTAGCCGTCAGGAAGGAGTAACCGCGCTGAAAAAGACCTTCGGACCACTTTCGACATACAGGGGTCGCTTGACGTGGCTCGCGATTTCTCCAGAATTTTCTTGCGGGGTTCCTCACGACCTTCAGGCAGAACCACTACCACTGAAGCCACCCCACATTGGGCGCCAGTTGAAGAACCAGAACCTTTTGGACCTGGCGGCGCAGGGTACGCCTTAATCTCCTGGGTTCTCCTGCTTAGCTACACAGAGACACGGGGACACTCTGTCGGCGTAAAAGATCAGATTTTATTAGCTGCAGCTAGTACAGTTGTCCTAGAAGTACACACGGTATGTTCTCAGGAGACTGCCACTTCACTCCGTGGCGCACAATCTTTTATAGTACATAGGTGACATATACATTAACGAAGGACACACCTAAAACATACATGAAAAACCAGTAGGAATAGCCCGAAGGAAAGTCAGAGCCAATAGAAAAAGTCGGAAAACAAAAGTATCGAGTAACTCGAAGAAGCCTCTCCTCCAACTGTGTTTGCCACCCCTCCCACAGGTTAAGGTATTAACATGTCTGTAACTGGTTTGCAGGTGGCGAAATACGTTTGTGTGTTTTGGAGGACAGTTGTGAAATGAGGGAATACGAGCGGAGGACAGCGAAGGCCAGAAGATGAGATAAAGTCAGAAGAGAATAGTGTGAACCAACAGATAGTTAAGACAGGGATTAGAAAAACCAGACAGGGATTAGTGTACTCGGCCAGTCTCTAACACCAGCTTTGTAAACAGAGGCACAAGGCTATTTCGACACAATATTGCAGGAAAAGCAGAAAAGACTTCGATCGTCGTGCTGTCTGAGTGAGGGCAACACAAAATGGCGGCGGAGCACAAAATGGCGGGTCAATTCGATCACGATCGAAAATCGAATTTTCTCACCATGCTGGCAAATGGCCAACAACAAGATCAAACTCTGTCCGTGACAAGCTGGGAAAAAGCATTGTACAGGCAGGCATCTGTTATAAAAGTAGAAAATGTCATGTTTGTGAACCAACGATGCATGTAGAAACATAAATCACATTGTGTGTCTCTTCCAAACACAGGTCGTGCTGGGCACCCACTGACAAATGACGAGGATACCCAGTCCTAGACTCTGTTGGACACGGAGCTCTCTGGTCTGATTCTCTCACTGTCCTCTTCGGATGACGACGACCAACCTGGCCCCTCCGGTGTGAGCCATCATGCAGCAGCAGCAACATCTGCCCCCCCTGTACCCACGCCTCCACCATCTGGACACTGACAGGACACCCCCGCAAACACGGACAGACCAAGGACAATCAACAACCACAGCACAGGGACACAGGACCCCCCGGAAGCTACAGCCAAAACCACCAGCAACACCACCCAAGGGGTCCCAGGGTCACATGTGCGTACCGCCGCTGGTCCTGCCCGTGTGGAGAGGGGTGCTGGGAGGGGTGGGAGGCACAGGGCACGCCTTGCAGAGGGGTCTGGACTGCATGAGGACCCCCAACTGGCACGCATCATAGATGCGTACCAGGATAGGACCAGAGGATTTGGCCAGGTAGTGGGGATCCTCAAGGACATAAAACAGGAGCAGGTCGCCCACCATGCCAGCATGGAGGCAAAGTTGGATGCCCTAACTGCGGTGCATCGGGACATACTACAATGCCTCCACCAGATCAACACCAACCTGTCCCCACCCCCCTGTGTGCCCACAACATCTGTCACAACACCATCTGCCAGCACCACAGGGAGGGAGTAGGACTCTGGCGGAGAGTCCCCTGCACCGCAGAGGCTTGCACATGAGGATCCCCCCCCCCCGGAAGAAGAGGGGTCGTCCAAAGAAGGACATGTGAGAGGCAGATGTCCCAGCACATCCCCCAGGGCCTCTAAACCTGTTCTGGACAATGTTCTTTGTGCGCAACCCGTTCACCTTGTCCAATCGCACACAACTCGCCCACAAGACATGGAGGGTTCATGTTGGGCCAATGTATCAGATGACTGTGGACTTTATTCTGGACATTTCATCTACCAGCACGTCCAACTCAAATGTGAACTTTGGATTCCCAAACCACTGTACAGCACCCAACATCCTGTGCACCTCACTCACACATGTTTATAAATAAACTCACCAGTACACCATACTTGCCTGTTGTGATTCAAACTTGTCATGTTCAGGGCGAAGTCGATCTGCTACACAACACAGTGCATGCCAAATACTGCAACAATGTGACCAACGTAAGGTCAGTCATGGGGATGTGACACATGTGAGGGAGACACACCACTATGGCAACACAAAACATACTCACCATGGCCATGTGACTCATCACACACAATGATGTTGACCTGAAACACATTGGCATGCACAGACACAACACCAAGCACAGTCAGTGGTAACAAGTCCACAGGTGAGGTAAGCAGATATCACTCAGATGTGGGAAGACAGACAACGCACATAACAAAGCATAGCACAGGTTCATTACACACCAGCAACACGTTTATTCCACAATAGTTGCACAGTAATTCTACGTAACAGTGGACACACACTCACAATGTTTTGGAGAATGGAAGTCCAGGGATGTCTGGTACATCAGTTGATGGGAATTCTCAACTTCCACACTGGTGTTGGCTTCTGGGTGTTGGGGGTCAGTGTTGACCACACAACAGGCAAAGGACCCTGGGAAGGACAGACAAGATACAGTCAAAAGCACAGACGAACAGGAGAGAAATGCAATACACATGCACAAAACATGTTGCAAAACACCTACACAAACACTAGTTAGCAGTACTACCCTTTTGTGGTGTACACACCACCTGAATGGACACATTACAGCACGCATCCAGTCAAGTGGCACACAGACACACTCAGACAGCAACAGAGCTGGCTCAACACATTCCTGGCTACCTCCATACATTCACATAACAACCCTGGAAACTCACTTTCAGGTGAAGAAGTTGTTGATGAGCTGGGAGCGGACGTCATCATCCTCTTCATCATCACTGGCATCCTGGCCCAGGCCGGGATCCTCCACAGGTGCTGGACGTTGGTCATCGTCATCCTCATCCAGGATGAGAGGCACCTCCTTCTGCACCGCCATGTTGTGTAGCATGCAGCAGACCAGTATTATTTTGCACACCTTTGCAGGCTCATATGGGAGGGCCCCTCCGGTCTTGTCCAGGCAGCAAAAGCGGCTTTTCAGGAGGCCGAATGTCCGCTCAATCACCTTCCTGCTCCGACCATGTGCCTCATTGTAGCGCAGCTCGGCTGGTGTCACAGGGTTCCTGAGGGGTGTCAGCAACCACGGCATGTTGGGGTATCCGGAGTCACCTACACACACAAAAATAACCAACTATATGAATTTGGTAGGAGTGTGGAATACAACACTGACAAACACACAATGAGAAACAGTCAGTACACACCGACAAGCCAGGCACGCTGAGCTGGCATCTGTGACATCAGCGTTGCAATGTGACTACTCCTCATTATGTAGGCATCGTGCGCCGAACCAGGGAACCGTGCACACACATGTGTGATCAACATGTCAGCAAGACAGACCACCAGAGCATTGATCGAATGGTAGTGCTTCCTGTTACGGTATGCCTGCTCATGTGCCTGTGGTGGTATCAGGGCAACATGTGTCCCGTCAATGGATCCAATGACGTTTGGCATCCTCCCCAGTGTATAAAAGGCATCCTTAATTTCAGGGAGTTCATCTTGGCTCGGGAACTTGATATACAGGAATTGAGGAATTGCAACATCCCCTCCAAGACATCGCGTAGCACCCGACTAAACATCGTTTGCGACATACCACCAGCAGTAGCCACAGTGTACTGGAAGGTACCAGTAGCAAAGAAGTGAAGGGCTGCCATCACCTTCACCTCTGGGGTCAGTGCTGTAGGGTATGTCCGGCCATGTAGCAGATGTAGCGCCAACTGCTCCGCCAACTCCTCAATCAGTGGCGTGGTGAAGCGGTACCGTCTGATGCTGTCGCATTCCTGCATGGTTGCAAGGTCTGGGATCGGACAATGCACAGCTGGTGCCCTGCAGTACAGAGATGCACAAAGGAAGATTGTCAGTATATCCCCCCATGTGGCCATGACCACGATCACTCTCACATGCTAGTTCATGACATTACACAGTGTACTGAGGTGTGTGCTGTTGGTCACGGACACATATGTCACCTACAAGACCACCACCTCACATCTCAATTCCACATGTCCACATGAGTCCCATGTAGTGCAATGGGCTAATTATCTGGCTGTGTCACCCAACCTATGTGCTGCTGCAACGTTAAAAAAAACCATCCCAGTGACTAATGAGGACTCATGTCTCCCAGGCATCACAGATCTTTGCCATGCAGAAACCCAGGCTCCCTGTATTGCCACATCAACACAGCAATGGACATGGCGTAGCACGTACACACCACAAGGCAAGCGTAAGTCCCACAGGTAGTGGCCACTGTTGTCCATGCCGGCCCTACATGTACGTCTCTTAGACACACACCCCATCAATGTTGATGCATATACCACATGGATGTGAAGACTGTCACCCATTGGTAACATGTGATCAGACACATCTGAGACACAACATGCACACAGACTGTGGGTGCACATCAGTATTGGGGCTACTGGTCTCACTGTGACGTACATGCCATCACCCCCAGGACTCAGGGTGTATGTGACATGCCCCAAACATATCCAACCTGACACTGTGGCCTTCACTCATGCCAATAACTGTCCAATTGCACATCACAGTGCTAATGTGCACAACACACAAAGGGCTCTCCCCTCATGTACAAGATAACAGCCTGTGAGTGGCTGCACAAAGTGCCAGACAAAAAAACTGCTGTGGCCCCCTCAAACACCCAGGGAATGCAGCCTCACATGCCATGGGACACTGTGTGGCCAATGCTATAGTGTGGCAGGTGTGTGCAGGTGTCCATGGCCAGTATATGTGTGTTGCATCCGTCTAATAGTCACACTAATGCGGTCCGACGCGGGTGACAATGCGTACGCATTGCACGGGTCATGTCCGAGCCGTGCATACGCCTTGTCATTGAATGCAATGAGGTCCGACGCGGGTGACAAAGCGTACACATTGCACGGGTCATGGCCGAGCCGTGCGTATGCCTTGGCAATTGAATCGTATGGAGACGGGTGCATGTGTACATTCAAAATACGCGTTGTACAATCAGTTGAACGAGCCGGGCGCACCCATTGGCTCAGGACTGTCATGGAGACGGATGCGGATTCAAAACTTGTACGAGTTGTGCACTGGAAATTCAGTTGGATGCCTACAACAATGTTGCAATTTCAAGTGTTCCATAAAGGTGAAGATTTGAACGATGCGGAATGCGTGTACGAGTCGTACTTTTAAATGGATTGGCCAGATTCATAGAATGCAACCGTGTTGGACCTATCACTTTGGACACATGGCACAGAGTCTGCCTCTGCAGCACAGATATAAGGCTGGCTGGACCCCATGGAGCTCACTTGCCTGCACTACATGCTACTGGACCACATCCCTGCTACCACTGCTGCTGTCTATGCATCCTCTGGCTCCTGCTATGGCACGTACACTGGAGAGGGCCCCAGCCTTCACTGAGAAGGAGAACCAGGCCCTGCTGGATGGGCTCCTTCCAGAGTACAGAAAGCTTTATGGGACACCAGGGGAGCAGGTGAGTGTGCCGTCCACTGCCTTCCTAATTAAGCATGTTGTTTGACTAGCAGTACTAGCAGTGTGTACAGCAGTGGCAAGCATTATCACTGACTACTTTCATCCCCCTAAGTGTGTAGGGACATGTACTGATTATTTTTCCTGCTGCTAAAGTGCATTTTTGTGAGCTTAAACTATCCATGCATTGTTAACATGTCAGACATGCATGTGAATTTTCATTCCCCAGGGTTGCACTACCTGTGTAATTATTTTCCCTTTGTGGTGATGACATGTATATCTAATTGTATGCTGCACAAATTTGAGGCTTGTGTGTTAATGTACTTATCACTTTGTCCTCCTCACAGGTTGATGCCCACCAGAAGCAGGAGATCTGGCTGACCATCGCCCGGGCTGTTCATTCTGTGGGGGTCTATAAGCACCGCATCCGCCACTGCCAGAAGAGGTGGCAGGACCTTCGGGGCTGGACCCGGAGGATAGCTAGAGTCCAGCTGAAGCTGTCACCTCCACGCAGGAGGGGCGGACACCGGACCCTGACTCCCCACATGCTCTGGATACTGGCGGTGGTCTTCCCGGACCTGGATAGGCAGCTGAAGGCCAGACAGCAGCAGGAAGGGGGTAAGTCCATGCCTGATCTGTGTACTATGTCTAACATGGAAATAGCAGTCTTTTGTCCGGGTCACACTTCCACATTACGTAGGTCTTGTAGTCCCCAAATCAGGGCCCTCATCTGTGTGATGCACCCTCCTCATCTGTTCCACAGGTGTGGCCCCTACAGTCTTTGGATTGTGTCACTAGGGTACTGTGTCCCTGCAGTCAGCTATGTATCAGGTACCAGTCAGCATCAGTTCCCGTGACTCTGTTGTGTGTGTCATGGGTGGGTCAATTGTTTACACAATGCCTGAGATCTGACATGTGAACTGCGTGTGCCCTTGAGATGTGTACCAATTGCTGGTCTGACTCACAACATGTTTCTGGGGTATTCAATACAAAACCATGCAGCAGGGTACTCCAATTTTTGGGCATCAGGAGTAGGTGTGGCAAGTATGCCACAATTGCTTAGCCATCTGACTACTGTCCGGGGCAAAACAATGTTTCACACAGTCCTGCCCAGTCCTGCCCCCTCAAGGGCATTCAGAAACACTCTGTAATCCCACTCCTGTGTGTGAAATTGCAGGTTGTGCTTCGTGACATGTGCCCTTAGGTGTGTGCCTCTGTGTCATTAGGGTGTGGCTTGTTGCTACGTACAACTGGGGTGTCCATGATTCCGAGGGTCAGCATGACATCTGCAATGTGACTGTGGGAGACAAGACCTGTGTGACATATAGGTGTGTGAGCATCTGACAGCGCACAATGGTGTATGCAACTCTGTCCCTCATACAGCTGGGTTACATGCATGGCAGACTGTGATGTGTGAATGTGCATGGATTCGTGTTTGCTGAGACTCATATGTCTGATTTTCATGATGTGGGGACTTCTGGGTCCTGGATATGTTGTTTGCATGGGATGGGCAAGTGCGCCGGTCATCTGCAGAGTCAGATTTGCCCCTGAGCTAGGATTGTGAGTCAGTGCATATTGTTGTTGTCTGGATGCCCTGCCCCTGTGACAGGAGACAGTGTTGACTGACTTACAGGGCATCCCAGTGCCATGGCATTGAACTTGCTATGAGTGAGCCTGCATTGTGTTCAAGTGTGCACCATGCACCCCATTGTGGCCTTGCCCATCAGGACATGAGTACATCATGGTGTGTGTTGCTGGCATGCATCCCAAGCATGTGAAATGAGTCTCTGCCCATCCCTTCATCTGGACACCTGTGCTGAGTCAGTAGCAAGAGATGTGCTGTGGGTCTAGTGGCATACTCCTACATGTTCACTTGCATGTACAACTAATGTGTGGGTGGTGCATGTTGGCACATTGGGGTATTAGCATCCAACATGCAACAGACATATGTGTGCAAGTCAAGGAGGGATATGTGTGCCATGGTTGATGTTGGAAATGACAATTGTCTTATTCTAAACAGTGTTGGCACTTTGAGCTGTGTTCAGCTGATGATGCCAGGGCTTGCCCTGTGATGTGATGTACTCACTGTGGTGTGTGCAGTAGGTGCAGGTGACTGATGCTGTTCTGTTACTTCCTAGAGCCATACAGGGACAGAAGGAGAGGAGTCAGGTGGACCCAGTGGCACGGAGTGCGATTTCAGCCACACAGAGGAGTCGCCAGCACCATCCCCCCAGCTGAAGGCCACAGCAGCTCTGAGGATGACTCCCCTGTGGAGGCGGGTGTCAGCAGCCACCAAACCCCAGCTAGTGAGGCTGTCTCCGCCACCACCATCACCACCACCACCCCCCTCCCTTCGGCTCCCATCCCAGAGGTCCCTGTGGGCTCCCGTGTTCGTGAGCATGTCTCCTTTGTGCCAGGCACCACACCCCCTGACCCCGTGTCCCCTGCTGCCCTGAGTGAGGAGTCTGTGGACTTACTTAGACAGATGCATGTGGGGCAGAGGTCCTCCATGCACACACAGGTCTGTTGACACAACTGGTATCATTCATGGAGGGCATTTCCTCAGGCATGTCTGCCCTACAGAGGACCAACCAGTCCGTGGCCTCCTCCCTGACGGCAGCAGTGTCCCTCCTCCAACAGTCCCACACCCCTCCTACCCCTGCAGCACCCCCAATTCCTAGCACACTACCTGTCCAAAGCACAGAAACCCCCAAACCAAGGGCTAGATGTGCACACAAGCAAGCGCATGGGACTGATTCCACACTCACAGGGGCTGGTTTGCTGACACACACACAGTCATCCACAACCACTCCACAGTCCTCCGAGACCTCTCCCTCCCAGCCCCCTTCCCTTGCCTCACCTGCAACCCCATCCCCCCAGAAGCTCTTCCTCTGTGACCTTGGCCTCTTCCCCACCGACCCAGCAGATCCTGATTACAAGGGGAAGAGGAAGTCCCCACACACAGAAGGGAGTGCCCCTCATACCCGGACACCCTGCCCCAGGCGCACTCTGACCGAGACGCCCACCCGCAAGTCCCCCCGGCGCAAGAAGAGCAAGACCCCACTGCCAGCACGCAGCTCCAAGGCAAATTCTCCATTCTCCATCCCCCAGGCTACCAGACCAGAGATTCCCCCACCACTCCATGCCCTGGGTTCCCCCACACACAGATACACCACCCCCAAAATGCTAAGGCCATTCCCCCCTAGCACTTGCTCCTCCACACCTGGTCAGACAGTTGCTGCCACTGATGTGGGGACCGTGTCACCACCCCCTGCCCTGCAGACCTCACCTGTCCCCCATTCTGCTCCCATGAATGTAGGCACTGCTTTGGAGTCCACGACCACCCCGTGGTGAGCCAATCCACTCCATCTGACCTGCCCACTGGAGTTTTGCCAGCACCCACCCCATCTGACTTGTGCCCCACAGTTGTGACAGCACCCACCACTTCAGTCATCTCCACTGCAGTTGCAAGTGTCTCGCCTGCATCCCCCACCTCTTCACTGCCTCCTTCTGCTGTGCCCTGATCCTGTCCCTGGCCTACCCCCATGTATGCCCCTCCAAGGGGATGACCCCGGTCCGTAGCAGTGCAGGCAAGCAAGGTGTGAGAGTTGTCACTCTAGTTCACTCCTTGGCAATTTGACATGGACTGGCCATTGGCCTTTTGGTTGCACAGATGTTTCGAATTTCATATACTGAATTTGTGACTCTAGTTCACTCCTTGCCCTTTGGACATGGACTGGCCATTGGCCTTTTGTTGGAACAGACGTTTCACTTTTCATATGCTGAATAAAGCTTTTTACTTTGTCCCTGTGAATGCGATTTAGCTGTACATCATGTTGAGGTTGTTTTAGATGCCCTTTCACCTATAATGCTTGGTTTCCAATGTTGCATACTGATGTGTTGATGTGAGGTACTCCCTGTGGTCCATGAGATATGTATCCTATTCTGGTGGGTATCCATGTCATCCTTTGCAGCTACATGGGTGTGTCTGGATCAACCATTTGTGTACATCTCTCTGTGAGCATTTAATTGCCATGGTCACATCTGTGGCTTGCACCCCTGCACCTATGATGTGCTTCCCATTGTCCAAATTGTCACTTCCACATACTTCGTGTTCATCACTACTGGCCCTACAGGTGTGGGCATCATTGTAATAGGAGAAACTGGGTCCTCTGTGCAACTTGTACATGTACATATGTTTGGGGTATGTGCAGCTAATTTAGGGGTGACTCCCGTACCCAGGCTGTTGTGACCAGAGCCTTCATTGTGCGGTAACTGATGGCTGACTGACCAAGTGTTCTGCAGACATGAGTGGGGCTTGCGGTGAATATGTTTGGCACAGCTGGGCTCCCACAGGAGTTGTGTCCCCTCAAGTTAGTGTGTTGTCCAGTGACATGGCCTGGGCCCATGGTGTGTGTTGTATGTGCATGTCTGTGTGTCCACATCCCTGTTCATACACAGACAGTGTTCCCGTGATATGTTCGTGTTGTTGATGCTTGCTGAGTGGTACTGGGTTAATCCCACTTCTTTTCCAATGGGCTACCAGATGTGTGGGTGCATGACTCACTACTGTTAATTGGTGTATCATCATTGTGATTTGTCAGTTCTGAGTGTTGATGATGTTGTCAGACACAGATAGGACACAGTGAGGGTTCCTCAAGGCACTTGTTTGTTCGCAATATCATGTAGTTGTCCCTAGGTGGTAGTTTTCAGTGATTGAGACATTTGTATGTGTGTGTGACTGCTCCCACTTGTCGGGTTCACGGCAGAAATGCTGGCAGGTGTCAGCATGATTGCCTTGTGTTCCTCTTTGGCATCTGCATAGTCCTGGGACAGTGGCAGGGATTGTGAAGGTCACATGAGCTTTGAGGTCATGGCCATGTACCGCATACTGTGCAGTGTGTCTGTCATTCCCCAGGGTTGTAAACAGTCCTTGTGTGATGTGTGTGTGCACCTTAGTTCCTGCCAACATTCCTGTGTTTGTCATGTGGGCATGTGCAATGTCACCTGTCCATGTGGGCTTCACAGATACACATTGTTGCAGTTCAGGTGTGTGGTTTTGATGGTGGACTGATGTGAATGTTTGCATGGATGGTCCCCTAGCTCCCGTTTGTCCATGGATGAGGGGCCATGCTGAGTGATATGTGTTTCTGTATGTGTGATGTACGTTTGTGGCACAGGACACATGTCTGGGTTTCCCAGTTTGTACGACATCTGCCTTTGTCATCACAGTGGAGGTGTCATGCATGCTTATGTCACCCCAATGTCTTGTCCCTGGGGATTATGCTGTTGTGTGTCAGTCTCTTGCTGTGTTAGTTGGTGTTCATTCCAGCCAGTGTCACATGTGTCTGTTGTGCTCCCTCTCATCTCCCAACGCCTGATTGCCCACTGAGGGTGTCCCAATGATGGTTTACTTTTGTATGTGTCCACATCTGTGTCACTGTGGTTCAGCCCCTCTCATGTGTTGTGTAGTTGCGTGTGGATACTGTGACACACACACACACATGTTGTGTCCGATTTGCAGTGTGAGTTTGCCTGTTTGTTTTTGTGCATCTGCACCAATGCATTGGTATTGCTGTTGTGGGCCTTTGTCTGGATGCTGTTTCTGTGATTTTGCATGCTGTCCCTGTGAGTCATTTCACATCATTGTGCACATTCATCCTGGTTGTTGGGTGCCATTGCTGGCATGGAATGTGAGTTAATGAGCTGACACCTACAGTCTACACATGTTGTTTTGGTTGGTGTGTCTATTTTCGAGATGTGTGCATGCTTGGTGATGGTCGCTTCTGCTGTTGTGTCATTGTACGCTGTGTGCATTGTCAGCCCCCATGTGTGGTGCTTGTCTGCACATGGCCAAGAGTGTTATGTTTTCACAGCACTGTTTGCCTCAACACATCTCTGTGTGTATGAGACACAACCACTATTTTCCCCCAGAAGTGTTTGATGTGTTGGGAGCAGGGATCATACATGCTGTTTGTTATTTGCAGCTTTGACCATGATGACACTTACCTTTTGGCCACTGTGTTGTGGGGGGTTTGGTCCCCCCCATCACCACAATGCTCCACATCTGCTGCATTTTGTGAGCCCCCACTTGACTTCTGTTCTACACAGTGAGGGGGTGTTCTTTTTACATTGCCACAGTGCTATGGTGATGCTTGCCTTGTGTATGTCACACTCATGTGTTGGTCACACATGTGCTGTTACTTACATTGTATGCTCATAGCCATATTCACTGTTCTGGGCATTTTTCACAGACTACACACTGTTGTCATGATGTCGTGGGGATGTATTTTGCGGACATACCTGATGTTTGCGTATGCTGGATGTGTTGCGCATCACTCATCCTATGGCTGGGGGTGGCAGGGGTAATGGCCAATAGGTCCCCTGTGAGTGGGGGTGGTGGGAAACATAAGCCCTGTGAGTGGGGGTGGCAGGGGTGATGGGCAACAGATCCCCTGTGAGTGGGGGTGGCAGGGGTGATGGGCAACAGGTCCCCTGTGAGTGGGGGTGGCAGGGGTGATGGGCAACAGGCCCCCTATGGGTGGGGGTGTTAGTGGTGCTGGCCATGCAACCCCTATGGTGGGCTGTTGTTAGTGGCCAGGATATGTATCCCCTGTGTGTGTGCCATTTTGCGGGTACGTGTCGTTTGTTTATGTGGTAGGTGTCTGATTTACCATCTGCGCCGTCGGCGTCGGTCCCTGATCCGGTCATAGATGTAGAGTACTGGTATGACCTGCGCGATGGGATTCATGATGTGTTTGTGTCGTACACGCTGCTTGTTGCTCAGTCTCGTACCCACTGCAAGCTGTTCCTTCTCGTAGCCGTGTATTGATTTGTGGTGCGAATGGTAGCTGATATGCTTGTTTTCCGGATGCTGTGACGTGCCGTATGTGACGACCCGTCCAGCACATAGGAAGTACGCATCGTACTTGTCATGCCGGACACTGCTATGGATACTGCTTCCGGGCGACAAGGTTCCTCTTTGGGAGTTACGGCTCGGACGGAGAATGGGTCTTGATTCACAGCCTACGTGTCGGTCGTGTTTTTGGTAGTTATGCGCATCGTACTTCCTATACAGGACGGCTCCGGGTACGTGTCCGACTGGCCAATCGGAATCGGCCCCTTAGTCTATCAGGAAGGGGCCACACTAAAAATGAGTAAAACATTGTAAAGAAAGGATTGAACGTCGGCCAGGAGCTACAATTTAACTTGGTTGAAACCAAAAATGATATACTCAAAATAACATGCACATTAAAATGATTGAAATATTATGGAACAAAAGAAAGAAAACAAGTGATACAGAATGTAAATCAGGCCCGTCTTACTTATAATAATCTGTCTATACAAGATATGGAGTTAATATTACCCTGCTAAGGGGTGGATTCTCACTGGCCACAGGTCTGTCCCACTCTGTCCCATGGGATCATGGTAAAAGCAGTCTATACTTTACAATATTTCTTGTGTTCACTCGAGAGTTGAGGCAGTGCTGTTAACTCTTGACACCACCGTTACTGTCTTCTGAACTCTTCAGAAAGGCAAATATTCCTTTTGGAGGAATATGATCTGCTACTGTCTGTGGGTGAGTGCCATACAGTTCCCAGGTGCAGACTCCTGGCTCTGGGAACCAATCACTAGCTCCCCCAAGGGGCAGGAGCTTGTATATACATTGCTAAGAGGTGAAGTCGCACACTGTTCACAGGACTTTCCCAGTCATTTCCATATATCATGGTAAATGACGCTCAAGCAAGTCCATAACTTACAATGTTTCTTGTGGTCGCTTGAGTGTTAAAGCACTGCCAGTGTTGTTAGCCCTTGACACCAGTGTTTTTTTCTTCTGAACTCTTCAGAAAGGCAATGAGTCCTTTAGGGGGAGTATGAGCTGCTGCTGTGTCTACAAATGAGTGTCAAACAGCTTCCAAAAGCAGATGCCTGACTCAAAAAAACAATCACCAGATCCCCCAAGGGGTCTGGAGCTTATACATACATTATTAAGGTGTGGAGTCACCCACTGGTCAGAGGTATGTTCCACACCTCCCTAGTGCAATGCGTTAAAAGCAGTTCAAAGCAGTCCATAACTTATAATTCTCTTATTCCTTTCTTAATTACCACGGCCAAAAAAAAAAGTGACAAAGATGGAGAAGACGTGCAGAATAAGCATTACCTCAAGAACTTAATGTAGACTAAGCAGGAGCAGGACTAAGCAATCTGAGAGAGAAATCCAAATTGTGTCCAGTCCATACACATGGGAACAAAATGGATTTGTTCTCTGAGAGTGTAATGAAAGATCTGGAGGAGATGAAAAAAGTTAAAAATGAGAAACCAGAGAACATGAGCCAGGCTGAAATGAAGGCATAAAGTTGGGAAACATTATTATCATCTCTAAAGAACAATTCATACAGGAAGCACACAGGCAATTAAATGACAAAACATGCTACAGGAAGGTTGAAGAAAATCCAATGCGACAGATTAGAAAGAACTATGAAGAAAAATGTATGAGCAGGAAGGAAAGAGGCATTCTTAGCGAAGATGAAGTCTGTTTTTTAATGATGGAAATTCTATTATACCTACAAAATGCTCTTTGCCCAAAGTGCATAAAAATGCAAAGAATAATCTGTGATAGTTTAGGGCATTGGGTAATTATTTGACAGAGCATCAAAATGTATGGGCATAGTTCTGGCACAAAAAGTGAAACAATTGAGCTATTGTTTACAAGATAAAACGGATTTCAATGGCATTTACAAAATATTCCATGGAGTGAAAGCCATTATATGAAAAAATGGATGTTACCTCTTTGCATAAATGCATAAACAAAGAGTTGGGCCTATAAGCATGCTGGCTCTGTGAATATGTTCTGAAACAGAGAACAACAGTAAATGGAACATACAAACATGCTACTGGAAATGATTGTGACAAAAAACTATTTCTTATATGACAATCACATTTTCCACCAAACCTGCTGAATTGCAATAGGCAATATTTTTCCCCCAAGCTATGCCACCCTGCCAATGGAATGGTGGAAAAAGGAATGTGCTTGGTCTTGTAAACATGGAAAATATTTGGAGTAACAATCCACACAATATTCATCATACACATTCAATAAGTTCAGAAAGTATTGATTGTCGGGATATGTTAATCTATTGACTAAAAGGAAAATATGATACAACTATTCATAGGAAAATCACAGCAATAAGGTATTGGAAGAATCCAGCCACCATGACAGAAAGTTAAATTGCAGCATTCCGTATGTAGAGATGTAAAAAGAAATTGCTCCACAGATGAGGAAAATAATAAACATCTGCTAAACTTTAACACAAATGATTTGTATCACGAGGCTACCCTATGGATATTGTAGCCAAAATACAAGGATAAATGGTCAGAGTAAAAGTAGAAGAACTATTGAAATACATGGCAAAATAGATACTGAGAGAAATGAAAACAGATTAATAACCACTTAAGGTAAGGAGATCAATCAAATTAGAGGTATTCTCCAAAGACACTGGCCTGTATTGAAGAATGACCTCGACCTAGCAGGAAGAATAGGTGATTGCCCTCTGATGATATTTAGAATAACACCATAATTAGCTATGATTCTTACTAAGAGTCACCTTCAAGTGACACGTACACCAGTTTGGCAGGAGAAAAAATAATACAGGTTCTGGAAATGGCACAAGTGCATGACATGTAAACAGGGCATGAATACATATTAATATGATGTTAACGGTGTAAATAAACACAATCAGAAAACACACCACATGTAAGAGCACATTTGTGGTATGTGTACTGAAATGTCCATGCAATAGTAATTATATGGGAAGCACAACATGCCAACTTCAGTATCGGTTTCCATAACCCGCAATGACAAAAACTGTCCCATGGCGATACATTATCATAAAGAACACCATAGTGACCCCACATCACTCATCTTCTGGGGTACTGATTTAGTGGAAAAATGAATTTGTGGGGGAGACAGGAAAGAGACATGAGACAGATAGAATCTTGACTAAAATCGAAATCCACCTATGGTCATAATCTCGATGAAGAACTTTTTGTGCACCTATGAATGATGTATGACCATACTTTTTTGTTTAAATCCCCTTTCCGTCTGTCATTCTATCTGGCACAGTTAAAGAATTCACCGGAATTCATTGTGCTATATGCTGATACTTTGACTTTCATTAGTTAAGTATACAGTATTTAGATTGTTTCTTTTGTAAATGAATGAATAATTATATTCAATCATTAAAATAATCATAAAAGTACACATATGCAAAAACCTAAGAACAATAAATATACCAGTTCATCACACATAGTATCAAAACTGCTAAAACATGATAACAATAATTAAATACCAATTTCATCAAATAAAAATCACAAAACACTTTAAAAATAGCTTATGGTGGATGACATTGATTTTCCTACTACTTTTTTTACAAGAGCAACAATTTTCCACAGTATAGAGAACGTTTTAAGGGACTAACACTGAGACAGACATCTCGAGAATTAAGCAATAAGAAAAACATCAATGCTGGTCTACATCTTCTAATATCCCTTCCCCCTAAGTATTCAAATAAAAAGAAATTCTAATGGATTGAGAGTAAAAAAACATAAAATGAAGCAGATTCTGAGGGGACGCCTCATCACAAGGGCAAACAAGGACGGAGCTGAGGTCATATTGACCCACAGGAAACATAATTGGGATCTGATGCTTCCCATCTAAAACCTAATCAAAAGCATCCCATGTATTCCACACCCTATTCAGGTAACGCTGCAGGCCTCTTGTGATTTGAATCAAAACATATTTATTATCTTGTGGTCTAGTTAAACCCCCCGTCTCTTTCATGCTGCTTATGATCTATGGAGGACTTTCCCAGACAGGCTCTGACAGTTTTTGTGGCTTCAAAATATGGATAGGTCGGTTAAGAGTTCCAAAAGGATTATTAACATAATGGAGCTATGGAATCTGTAGGCCCCAATCACAGCTGTTAGCCCGAAACCGGTCCCAGGATGCTTGTTTCTGGTCCAGGGAAGACATGTCTTGGCAGTTCGGGCTGGACTACTCCCATGTGGCACAGGGTCAGACTGATTTGCATACGGCCATGTCTGAACTGGGGTGGTGGAGTGAGCTAAAGAATGATGATGGTTTAAACACAGATCAGTTGACTGGGGGTGAGTGCTTGCAATTTTCAACACTCCGTCCATCATCCCCTTTGGTTCTGCTTTGTTCACCCTAAGTTGCAGAGTATGCCCAGACGTGGGTCCCTTGCTCACTTTGCCACTGGATTCAAGATAGCCTGGCTGATGAGGGCTGATTAGCCAGAAACCGGTCTCAGGATGCTTGTTTCCAGTCCAGGGAAGACATGGCTTGGCAGTTTGGGCTGGACTGTTCCCATGAGGCACAGGGTCAGACTGATTTGCATATGGCCATGTCTGAACTGGGGTGGCGGAGTGAGCTAAAGAATGATGATGGATTAAACCCAGATCAGTTGACTGGGGGTGAGTGCTTGCAATGTTCAACACTCCGTCCATCATCCCCTTTGGTTCTGCTTTGTTCGCCCTAAGTTGGCAAGGTATGCCCAGACGTGGGTCCCCTGCTCACTTTGCCACTGGATTCAAGCTAGCCTGGCTGATGGCGGCTGATTAGCCAGAAACCGGTCCCAGGATGCTTGTTTCCGGTTCAGGGAAGACATGGCTTGGCAGTTCGGGCTGGACTGTTCCCATGAGGCACAGGGTCAGACTGATTTGCATATGGCCATGTCTGAACTGGGGTGGTGGAGTGAGCTAAAGAATGATGATGGATTAAACCCAGATCAGTTGACTGGGGGTGAGTGCTTGCAATGTTCAACACTCCGTCCATCATTTCCTTTGGTTTTTGCTAAACTAAAATATAGCCAGCTATACTTTGGAAATGGCACCTACTTCAAACCTCATACTGCACTTAGGTTAGGTACACTGGGGTAGAACAATTTAGAAGCATCCGATGAGTATCACATTTTAGCTTATGTTATTTATGTATGTATTTTGATTAATATATGTCATAGCTACAAACCATGCTATTGCAGTATTATTTTATCTTACTGCTAACCCGGTACATATTGTACTTTGCAGTCTGTCTTATAATTGTAGCAATTCATATCTGTTGCATGAGAAATAAGACTGTTCAATAAACCCTTTTATTGAAACGCCCGTCTCTCTATTTCTGTGCAACTCTGTAGAAACGAAGCATGCACGATTGACAGAGTGAAACTGTCATCTATTGTTTCCACGAATCTGAGACTGTTCCGATTCTAAAAGGAAACAAAGTTGTCATGTTTATGCGGTTGTCAGAGACTAATCCCTTCTTGCATATTCGAGAAGTTTCTAGTGACCTCTGAGTTAGCTGGCACACACAAGTAATTTAGTTTAATATACTCGATAGAGACATACTGACCTTAGTCTTATGTCAAATCTATTGTGTATATTATTCCAATGTGCAGAGCCTATCAGGGATATAGGAACTACTCTACACTCTACTGTTGTATACACTGGAGTTGAATAGTGAAATTAACCTCTCTGAAATCCAATGCTAAAATATGAAAATCAATATAACATAAAATAAATAATTATATGCTGTTACTATATATATATTTATATATACATAAACATGTGTATATGAGGAAAATGTATATATAATTATATATTTATATATGGTATTAAATATGAGTGCAATTTACAAAATGTATTTATTAAAATATTTACTATTTTAGATTCTATTTATATTTATATATAGAAAACATGTATATCAATTATACAAACAATAATAACATAAAATTCATATATGCACTAAAGCACATTAAAATAATCAAAGTACAATATTTAAACATCTATATAATTGAAAACGATATTGAAAGCAATGAAATTCTTAACAAAGATATTGCTTACTTTAAAAAACTATATTCTTGACATTGATATTTCTGTGTCACAATATTTTTGTACCACAACATTTTTTTCCAATATTTCTGCCTCACAATATTAAAAACTCAATATTTTGTCCAAATACCTGTATAAGTGGCTATAGCATGACCATTTATCACACCCCAGTTCCTGATACAAAGTAAAATCTAGAAGCTGTCTCATTTCATCTCAGCGGTAATGGTAGGGATCAAGACTGGTATATGTGGATAAAAACAAATGACCCACTTTGGTTTATTTGGCAACAGTGACTTTGAAATATGGCTTTTCGTTTTGACTAAACCACAAAAAAGAATTTTCAAATTTTGTCTCAAGACATTTACATCATCCCCAATGGCATATAACTGATAATAGTTCAAAAGATTTGTGGTGTATTTAGCTCACTCACCCTTATGATCATTCAGTATTGTGTATTAAAGTGATGAGCATATATTCCAATTGCATCAGAGTGGGTTTGATGCAAACCTAAGAAATAATCCAAGGCTGCTTCATCAGCTTTCATCCCTGTAGCTATCCTTCTGAGTTCAAGTCTTATACTGCCTTGTAGCATACAGTGTCTAACTTTGAATAACTTGTGCATGTCAACAATTCTATCAAATATAAGGTAGAGTTGCCCTTACCACTTACACACCAAGGGTAGCCAAAGATGGAATTAAGTTTACTAGAAAAGACTTTCAGAAGAGGAGAGCAATAATCAGCACCTTAAATAGCCCAAAATCTTCTGACACCACATCCACTACAAGTACATTTCATTGCTAAAACTATCATCAGGACAACCCAGGATTAGATTTGCTCATTGTGCCCAAGCAAATATGGTTCTTTACCTTTGCAAGTATATGGCCTTTAATACACCATGAGTGTTTATTTCTGTTTCTTCTGAGTGCCATAATTTTAGTTTCCAACATGTTTATAATCAAATAGCTTTGGGAATAATAATTTGAGACATCATTTACCAATATTTAGGGAGTGAAAAATGGTTGACAATATTTAAAATCCATCTAGTTCTTAATGGTATCAGATCTCATAGTGTAGCCTGTATTTGAAGTTTGAGAAGCCAATTTCTGTCAAGCGTTGTTCTTCTGGACGACATTCTGATCAGATTCTTTGTCTGGACCTGTGGCCGGTTATCTTCCGTGGTAGTGCTGGATTCCAGGATGGAAACAAGCCGTCCAGTAAATGGTCCAGGAAATAACACAGTGAGAAGGGAAAAACCGATACCAGAAAAAACCTTCAAGTTAAGCAGGCAAAAACTGTAGGAAGAACTGGAACTGGAGAATGGAAGGGAATCCACGGAGTCCAGTGAGTGGGCAAGAACACAAAACAATTGAGATACATAGAGACTTTACAATGGAGTTCACTGACATGGTTTAAAATAGGATATGGGATCATAGAAAAAAGTTTTGGACATCCTGGATTGGGTAAGACAATTGTAAAAATAATAATGCTTACACAAAAAGATAATTAATACAAAATATATATGCCTCAATATGTTTCCTTTTCCTTGTTTTTTAACAATAAAGTTCTGGCATACGGTGTATATCAGGAGCTTGCTTATGAAACTTTACTGTTCAAACATATCGCCCACTAAGAATGCCAACGTGTGCAGGAGACAGCCCACACAGAGATGTGTAGTGCTGCCACAGTTGGAACCGCGGCAACAGGAAGAATTAATGCTGCTGTGGCAAGGCCCATGATGGCAGTATGCCAGGATGCTGCTGTGGCATGACCCGGGGCAACAGAATTGTGAAATGCCACTGTGGTAGAGCCCACAGTGGTAAATGGTAAGGACCTTTCCTCATAATTTCAGAGAACCCATTTTGCATAGCAACTACCAGTGTTAAACAAGACAAGAGTTTAAGTCACAATTATCTATTTATGTGTTATGTTTATACCATACATTCAATGCTTCCTGGTAAGACACAGAACAAATTTTAGCTGATTTCCACCTTCCACCTTAGTTTTAGACGATTTATTTATTTTATACTTACTATTCATAAAAGGTGGCCACTATGAAAATTCTATGCCAAAGAAAACCAATTTACCAGATGTAAGTGAATTTCATCAATTAATGTGTAGACTAAAATGGCCAGTATCTGTTCAATGTTAGCTGATATGTAATTAAGCGTATCACAGGAGGCAGGGGTGGTAAAAGCTGAGAAACATACTTTTCAGTTTAGCTGAAACAGTTTATTCTTCATTCATTTAAATAATTACCAAAAGCAGCTCTAAGTAGCTTGTAAATCCTTTGTAACAGCTACTTTGACCAAGCTAGGATTTACACAAAGGAACTTTACAAAGCTTTGAATAACCTTGAATAACCTTGAAAAGCCTTGAGCCTGATCCCAAACCATCTATGTCCATCAAAACTATGTGATTCTTTGGAAGATTTCACTGATGATAAAATGAATATCATCTATAGGTACGCCTGAGAAGGAACTTGATTTCAGTCTATCTCCTCCAAACGCTATCTGTGTTCTGCGCAATTTCGAATCATGCTCTCTCGAGCAGGTGCAGAAGATTCTGGCCTTAGTCAAATCTGGATCCCACTCGGACCTTTGCCCCCCCAAAAACAACATCCTGTATAGCCAATTTCATTTTACCTTTGTTGCTGGTGATCTATAATGTCTCCATTACCTCAGCCAAACTCCTGTCTGAGTGGAAGTGCACCCAAGAATCTCCAATTCTTAAGAAGCCCCTGCTACACCACAGATCCTCTCCAAATAGTGACCAATCTCTGTGCTCCCTCTACTAAGAAAAATTATAGAAAGCTTCATCAATAAACAGCTTGTAACTTTCCTAGAAGAACACAAGACCTTAGATCCTTCCCAATCGGGTTTCAGAGCGCTACACAGCACAGAGATTGCACTAGTGGTTGTCACTGAAACCATCCGACTATAACTTGATGCAGATACCACGGTCATGTTGGTACTACTAGACCTATCCCTGCCTTTGATATGATCTCACATTTCACAGACTATGGTGCCGATCACGATCCGGCAAAAAATTCCCCCGTGCGACTCGTATCGGGTCTTTTTACCGTACGAATCGTACAAGTGCCGTACGAACTGGCAATCACGATTCGCATGGTAAAAAGTCCATACGAACCGCACTGGGAATCATTCCCCACACGTCCTCGGGTCGGAAAATGTGTCCGACACGTCCTCGGACGATTTACCTTACAAACGTGAAAATCCAAGTCCGACCGAGGAATCACGATCCATCCCGTGCGTCCGAGCGTACAACCGTATGGAAAAAACACCGTCCGCACCGAACACCTATAGCAACCATGGAGACATGTGCCCGCATACGCGCCCAACACTCCCCCCAGCCCCCGTACGTCCGACACGTACCCCCCGTATATGTATACCCCCACCCGTCTAGGTACACCCCAGTACGTTCCAGTCGTACCCCCACCCCAGTACGTGTCGTACCACCGTCAATGTACACCCCCCCACCCCTGTACGTGTCGTACCACCGTCTATGTACACCCCAGTACGTTCCAGTCGCACCCCCACCCCAGTACGTGTCGTACCCCCCGTGTACCTACACCCCAGTACGTTCGAGCCCCACCCCCACCCCAGTACGTGTCATAGCCCCGTCTACCTACACCCCAGTACGTTCCAGTCGTACCCCCACCCCAGTACGTGTCGTACCCCCCGTGTACCTACACCCCAGTACGTTCGAGCCACACCCCCACCCCAGTACGTGTCATAGCCCCGTCTACCCACACCCCAGTACGTTCCAGTCGTACCCCCACCCCAGTACGTGTCATACCCCCCGTGTACCTACACCCCAGTACGTTCCAGTCGTACCCCCACCCCAGTACGTGTCATACCCCCCGTGTACCTACACCCCAGTACGTTCGAGTCCTACCCCCACCCCTGTACGTGTCGTACCACCGTCAATGTACACCCCCCCACCCCTGTACGTGTCGTACCACTGTCTATGTACACCCCAGTACGTTCCAGTCGTACCCCCACCCCAGTACGTGTCGTACCACCGTGAACCTACACCCCAGTACGTTCGAGCCCCACCCCCACCCCAGTACGTGTCATACCCCCATGTACCTACACCCCAGTACGTTCCAGTCGTACCCCCACCCCAGTACGTGTCGTACCACCGTCAATGTACACCCCCCCACCCCTGTACGTGTCGTACCACCGTCAATGTACACCCCCCCACCCCTGTACGTGTCGTACCACCGTCTATGTACACCCCAGTACGTTCCAGTCATACCCCCACCCCAGTACGTGTCGTACCACCGTGAACCTACACCCCAGTACGTTCGAGCCCCACCCCCACCCCAGTACGTGTCATACCCCCCGTGTACCAACACCCCAGTATGTTCCAGTCGTACCCCCACCCCAGTACGTGTCGTACCACCGTCAATGTACACCCCCCCACCCCTGTACGTGTCGTACCACCGTCAATGTACACCCCCCCACCCCTGTACGTGTCGTACCACCGTCTATGTACACCCCAGTACGTTCCAGTCGTACCCCCACCCCAGTACGTGTCGTACCACCGTGAACCTACACCCCAGTACGTTCGAGCCCCACCCCCACCCCAGTACGTGTCATACCCCCCGTGTACCAACACCCCAGTATGTTCCAGTCGTACCCCCACCCCAGTACGTGTCGTACCACCGTCAATGTACACCCCCCCACCCCTGTACGTGTCGTACCACCGTCAATGTACACCCCCCCACCCCTGTACGTGTCGTACCACCGTCTATGTACACCCCAGTACGTCCCAGTCGTACCCCCACCCCAGTACGTGTCGTACCACCGTGAACCTACACCCCAGTACGTTCGAGCCCCACCCCCACCCCAGTACGTGTCATACCCCCCGTGTACCTACACCCCAGTACGTTCAAGTCGTACCCCCACCCCAGTATGTGTCGTACCACCCTCAATGTACACCCCCCCCCCTGTTCGTGTCGTACCACCGTCAATGTACACCCCCCCACCCCAGTACGTGTCATAGCCCCGTCTACCTACACCCCAGTACGTTCCAGTCGAACCCCCACCCCAGTATGTGTCATACCCCCCGTGTACCTACACCCCAGTACGTTCCAGTCGTACCCCCACCCCAGTACGTGTCATACCCCCGTGTACCTACACCCCAGTACGTTCGAGTCCTACCCCCACCCCTGTACGTGTCGTACCACCGTCAATGTACACCCCCCCACCCCTGTACGTGTCGTACCACCGTCCATGTACACCCCAGTAGTTCCTGGCGCACCCCCAACACAACCTCCTAAGTACGGAGCGCACCCCATGCCCCAACATCACAACCGCATGTACGAGTCGTACAAAGCCACACACAAGGACATAATCGTACAACCAAATGGCCCATGTACACACCGTACACACGCTCAAAACGCACGTACACAACCAGGACAAAACAAAACAACACAAGAATACACCATTCGAAAGGCACAAAGCCACTAAACATGGCCAACAACCACTAAAATAACACAATCACTGACCTGCAACTGCCAAAAACAAACAGAGGCCCAATACACCACCACTCCTTATAACACACCCACCCAAAATTCAAACACTGCCACACCCACCCATGGACCAATAAAAAGGGCCCACACACACAAACCATGAGCCTTTGCAACAGACTCACTGCTGCCAGACACCACAGAACCAGACTACAAGCTACACCACACCTTACACTTGCACACCTTCACATGACCACCCTCACAAACACCCTCTCATCACATTCACACACACACACAACCATCCACACCCCCCCCAACATCCACACACCCCCCACACCCACACCATCCCCACCCACACCCCTCACCATGCCCACTACCAAGAATCCAAAGTTCAGTCACCGAGAGTTGGAGGTCCTTGTTGATCAAATCCTCAGAGTCGAGCCACAGATCTTTGGAACATTGGTCAGAAGCACCAGCCAGGCAGCCAAAACAGCCATGTGGCAGACCATCGTCGATGCTGTGAATGCCGTTGCGGACACCAGGAGGACCAAGCAGGATTGCCAGAACAGGTGGTACGATCTGCGGAGGAGGGTCAGAGCCAAGAGGCAGGAGGAACACGACCAGGCCAACGCCACCGGAGGAGGGCCCTCCCGCAGAGCCGTACAGTACCATCCCTGGGAGGAGAGGGTGATGGCCATACTGCCGGTGGAGGCAGTTGAAGGAGTAGAAGGACTCCGAGACCCGGGTGAGTACACAAACAACGCACCTCACATGGGGGGAACTGCAACCACAACCAAAATTACTAACAGGCACGCAACCACCACAAGCCATCGCATGACTCAACCACACTCCATGAGCAGGCACATGCCACTGCTGCCACCATGCCCCATGCACCCAGCTGGACAATGTCAAGTCACAGGCCACAGAAGACAACAACACATGACACGGTAACCCGGATGGCGGGAGGCTGGGCACCAAAAATCACATAGTGCGACTCCAAAGCAGACAACAATGCCCTCTGCCCATATGGCCTAGGTCACAGCCAGACAAACAGTGTGTCCCAACACAGGAATGACTTGCCAGCAAATGGCGGACGCCTTGCATCAACACATGGGGGTGAAGGCACTGTTTTGCACATGACAGCAGCTAATGAACAGCCAACATTGTGAAAGAGTGGCAGCACACACCACCACAGCAGCAGCGCACAGACACACAGCAGACAAAATGGGTGCCTGGAGATCAGAAACAAACTCACATCAACAGGCCAAGGGCCACTCAAAGATCTGCTAACAGTGTGTGCCCAGGAAGCTGGGCCAAGGTGACAGAGGGTGACACACGGAGGGAGGGAGAGGGGGACACAGAGGGAGGGAGAGGGGGACTGAGAGGGAGGGAGACGGACAGAGGGAGGAGGCTGACACACGGAGGGAGGGAGGAGGCTGACACACAGAGGGAGGGAGAGGGGGACAGAGAGGGAGGGAGAGGGGGACAGAGAGGGAGGGAGACACAGGAAGACGGACAGAGGGAGGAGGCTGACACACAGAGGGAGGGAGAGGGGGACAGAGAGGGAGGGAGAGGGGGACAGAGAGGGAGGGAGACACAGGAAGACGGACAGAGGGAGGAGGCTGACACACAGAGGGAGGGAGAGGGGGACAGAGAGGGAGGGAGAGGGGGACAGAGAAGGAGGGAGACACAGGGAGAGCAAATCAGTCCTTTGGTGTGTGGGAATGTCTGCTCGTCATCAGGTGGACTGCGTGCATGTAGACAAGGGTGGCCAGTGCCAGAACCCCCCCTCTTCATCATGGCAAAACGCAGGGCCATGTCACAACCTGTACACGAGCACAAGGACAGCTACCTGCATCATATAAGTGTGTAGATCCACTCCATGTGCACATGTACAGTGCTACAAGGAAGGCGCAAATGCATGGCTCGCCACACCTGCACACTCCACTGCTGACTGCAGTCACACTTGACGCAGCAAGTAAGACTGTGCCACACATAGTGAAAGGGGCCAAATTGGTGCCCAAGGGACACACCCATGCACAAGTGCACTGTGAGTGGAATGCAAGACAGATCCTAATTCCAAGAGGAAATGTGCCAACTTTGAAACGGATGAAACATGGATGTTGCATGGACCAAAATTAACATTTTCTCTCTCACACACAGGTCAGCGTCGTGCTGCACCCCCCAACACTGGGGGGGAACACTCACAGGACCCGGATCTGCAGGAGACCGATCCCACCGGCAGCGACCACTCTCACCACTCTGCGGACGACCCCGACCGACCTGGCCCCTCTGGTGTCCAACCACCTGCAGCACCTGCGTCAGGTACAACCGTGCCAACCACCACCCCCACTCCTGCCACATCCCAGGAGACACCCAGGATCCCTGCCCCAACACCACAATGCAGCCAGGCTCGCCAGGAGGGACACGGTGTCCCGGGCACCCAGGAGGAGGCAGGCGACAACGCCAATGCCACCCCTCAGGGGTCCCGGAGACCCGATGTGCCCACGAGTGCAGGCCAGACGCAAGTGGGCAGGGGTGGTGGGAGTGGAGGACGGCGGAGGCGCGAGCCTGACCAGTTGGCTGGGGATCCGGTATTTTCCCATGTCCGTAACATCCTGAACTCATACCGGCAGGACACCACGGGCATGGCCCAGGTTGTGTCCGTCCTCGAGGGGATCAAGGTCCAGCAGGCCCAGCAACATGCGGAGCTAATAGCCTGTCTACTGGTACACCAACGGAGGATGGAGGACAGACAGGCTGAGCAAGTGACGGCGTTCCAGGGGATTCACGCTACACTCCGTCGGATGGCCGACACCATGGCCGACCCTCCCTGTGCCAGAAGGCGGAGAACATCACCACCCACAGGGAGGGATCAGGAGGAGGAGGAGGAAACATCCGACGGAGCATCCCAGACGTCGTCACGGCCTGCTGCTGAGGTTCCCCGCAGGAAGCCGGGTCGTCCACGGAAAGGACCGTGAGGGTGGCTGCTACATCACCATCTCCCAGGACACCTGGCCTGGCACCTGGCCCACTGGAGCAACAGCATCACAGCATCAAGAGACATTCTCTGCCACATGGCCCTGCTGGTCACTGGCTGACCAATGTTGACAAAGACTGTGGCATGGACTCTGAGGATTTCCAATGGCAAGGACACCAACTCCCCTACTGAACTTTGGATTCCCTAATCCCGGAAAGCCCCTCACTTTGTCCCCCCCCCCCCAATAATAAATCACACTATTAAGAGTAGATGCCTGCTGGTAGCATTATTACCTAACATGTGTCTTGTACAGTCTAAACATGCCTGAGTCATCTGTTCACTTCAACCATCCACACCCTGGGGCCTGAGTCTGGCACAGGACACATGGGTCACAGTTTATTAGGCAAGACAGACATGGAGCACCATACACACCCGTGATGGGCAGAACCAGCTGAGGGGGTGGCCGAACAACCGTGCTGACAGACACATTGAGTACAGCAACAGTCATGCGCAGAGGTCAGGGATCCTGGCCAGTGTCCTGGGGGGCACCCAGGTATGTGTAGACAGGTGGCAGAACCATGTCCTGCAAGCGTGAGTCCGGTGGATGCAGAGAATGGGGTCATGGACAACGTTGGATGCATGGGGATGGCACATGTCACAATACCCACACAGTCATGGACATCATGCCCAATACACAGTCTCAGCACACACACACAGCTTGCATATTGCCACTCGACACATTGACACATAGCCACAATCAGGGAATACCATGCCAGACATGCAGGATGCACCGTGCCAACACACCAGCATTGACTGAGAAGAGGCACCTTGGAGGCATAGGGACACCTTTATTAGTCATGTTTTTGGGATTGCAGAGGCAACTTGAAGTACACATGAACACATCATGTGGAGTAACATGTGGGTCCAACACTGGCACCCCCCTTCTGCAGCACAAATGCGTGATAGCCATGGAACTGGCACACAAGTGTCGGCTAACAGCTAAATACCCACAGCTGCACACGGAGAGCCTGACATACACCATAGATCCGCTGATGTGGAAGTCCCACGCCATGTCAAGACAATGTTAACCGTATGTGTCCGAGGGCAGTGTCACACGCATTGATGCCATCATCACAATCCACTATCCCATCACTGATGACTGACAACCAGGCAGCCCATCTATTCAGGTGTACCCAGCTGCATGTCGTGTCCCATGGGGATGCCACATGTCTGCAGAGGAACCAAACCCCGACCGGGGCAGTGTGCACACATCGTGAACAACTGCCACACCCAATACACCCCAGATGCATCCCTTACCCCATGGAGACTTCCAAACGTGTCCGTGCCTGTAACGCTGAGTCAGCCCACGATGTCATGTCCATGAGGAATAGCAGTGCCACAACAATGCAACCAGCAAACGGCATGCGCAGGTACCTGGGGAAGAGAGACACACGAGAAGTCAGCCACAAAAAGCACAGCCACTTGCATGTGCATTTACTCGACACATGTATGGATGACAACATGCTAGGTCACAATTATGACTGGGGAAATACTACCATCACTGCCACCATCACTCCAGTGACACACCCACACACACCTCTGACCCACGTGCCATACATGCAGGTGGAGACACACATCACAACGCATGCCACACGGGGACCAATGCGTGCACACTCAGACACTGGTACTCACCACTAAGCAAAGAAGTCGCGTATGAGCCGAGTCCGGATGTCCTCTTGCGGCTCCACATCCTCCACATCACTAGCCCCATTGCCAAGCCCTTTGTCCTCCACGGGTGGATGGTCCTCGTCATGTTGATTCAGGATGAGTGGCACAGCTCTTTCAACTGCCATGTTGTGCAGCATGCAGCAGACCATGAAGATCTTGCAGACCTTCGCCGGGGCATAAGGGAGTGCACCGCCGGTCTTGTGGAGGCACCGGAATCGGCTCTTCAGCATGCCAAACGTCCTCTCTATCACTCGCCTTGTCCGGCCATGGGCGGTGTTATAGCGGAGCTGGGCCGGCGTGATGGGGTTGCGGAGAGGTGTCAGCAGCCAAGGCATGTTGGGATAGCCAGCGTCCCCTACATGGGAAGCACATGGACATCGTTAGAACTGGTGAAGCGGTCGTGCTGGTCGGCTATACAGAATACAGGACAGACAGACTGTACCCACCAACAACACATGCCCGTTCGTTGCGCAGCTGCATCATCATATCAGGCATCCCGCTACGCCTCATGATGTAGGCATCGTGTGCTGATCCTGGGAAACGAGCACAGACATGTGAAATCACCATATTGGACGGACACACCACAAGGGCATTGATGGAGTGGTAGTGCTTCCGATTGCGGTACGCCACCTCCCGTGCGTGTGGTGGTACCAAACCTACATGTGTCCCATCTATGGACCCAATGACATGGGGCATCCCTCCCAGGGCATAGAATCCACGCTTGACCTCAGTCATCTGTTCAGGGGTTGGGAACTTGATGAAGTCATCCAGGTGAATCAACATGGCCTCCAAGAAATCATGCAGCACACCGCTGAACATGCTCTGGGACATGCCACCAACATGAGCTATGGTATTTTGGAAGGTACCCGTGGCAAGAAAATGTAGGGCAGCCATTACCTTCAGCTGGGGTGTCAGTGCCGTAGGATACCTGTGCTGCGGTTGCAGGTGTGGTGCCAGTCTCGCCGTCAGCTCCAGAATCAACGGTTGGGTGAAGCGGTAGAGCCGGATCCTGTCATTCTCCTGCATGGTGGCCAAGTCTGGAATTCTTCGGGCAAGAGGCGGCGCTCTGCAGTAATTTGGAAGTGACAAGGAAGAGTGAGTGCACTACGAGAACAACTCATGTCTACTGAGCACATGTAAATCTGGCAATACACACATGCTACATAGGGAGTCAGGTATGTGCTACATGCCCAGGACACGTATGGATGCAAGGTGACACTCCTTCCAAGACCCAGCTACACACGGTGATTGAGAACCTCCCCATGCCACGCCATGGAAATAGCTGTGTCCCAGTGCAAGTGCACAGCCCGACGCAAGACAGGAGTGACATACACCCACACATCAGCAGAAGTGGGATGCCGATTGCAGAGACTGGTAGCGGAACACTGGAGCCACAGGTCACATGACATTACACTAGTCCAGCCCACACACCTTGCCATGAAGGTGCACATGTCATGACTCACCACACATTCCTTGTGAGGATGCTGACATGGCCTTGTCACGCTACTCCGTGTCCCATGCATACATGTGCACCTCACATCCGATAACACATGTGGCATGGTGTGCGGAACAGTGTGCAATGACAATCTACACACAGCCACATGTTGGTTGCTGCAACGGCTGCAGCTTTTGAGGGTGCTACAACATCAACCTGATGTAAATCCCGGACACATATATGACATAGTCACATTGTGCACTGTGGGTAGTGACAAGTCATGTGTCATGACCCCTGTACCGGGCATCATGGGACACTTCCGTGTGTTGGTGTCCGTGCCATGCCAGTGACGCTCACCCCAAGTGCGCAGTCCCACATGCACACATGTCAAAGGAGTCAAGGGCATGCCTGGCACACATTGCACCCTCACACAGTACACCTGTACACATCTCATCATACATCTGGTGCCTTCTCCACTCAGGAGGCATGTTCCACATCACAGCCTGTGACACCTGTGCCCCACACATGTAGTAATGCACAGACGATGCCTTGATGTCCATTCCTGGACAAGTATGTCCATCCATGGACAAGTATGTCCGCCCTATTCCTACCTGTGTGTCGCCTATCACCACAGTGATGTGTAAAAACCGCCGTACTGCTGCTGAGAGGGCCTGTGTATGTTCCCAAATCACTGTGGGAGTGCTGCCGTATGTGTACCCATCGTGATGGCGAGCGTACAGGCATTTGTACGGTCCGTAGCACTACGAGTACGCATACGCGTGCAGACCCATAGTGATAGGGCCGTACACACGCATGTACGCTCACCATCACTATGGGTCTGCACGCGTATGCGTACCCGTAGTGGTACGGACCGTACACTCGCATGTACGCTCACTATCACTACGAGTACGCATACGCGTGCAGACCCATAGTGATAGTGAGCGTAGATGCGTGTGTACGGTCCGTACCACTACGGGTACGCATACGCGTGCAGACCCATAGTGATAGGGCCGTACACACGCATCAACGCTCACTATCACTATGGGTCTGCACGCGTATGCGTACCCATAGTGGTACGGACCGTACACACGCATCTACGCTCACTATCACTATGGGTCTGCACGCGTATGCGTACTCGTAGTGATAGTGAGCGTACATGCGAGTGTACGGCCCGTACCACTACGAGTACGCATACGCGTGCAGACCCATAGTGATAGTGAACGTAGATGCGTGTGTACGGTCCGTACCACTACGGGTACGCATACGCGTGCAGACCCATAGTGATAGGGCCGTACACACGCATCTACGCTCACTATCACTATGGGTCTGCACGCGTATGCGTACCCGTAGTGGTACGGACCGTACACACGCATCTACGCTCACTATCACTATGGGTCTGCACGCGTATGCGTACTCGTAGTGATAGTGAGCGTACATGCGAGTGTACGGCCCGTACCACTACGAGTACGCATACGCGTGCAGACCCATAGTGATAGTGAACGTAGATGCGTGTGTACGGTCCGTACCACTACGGGTACGCATACGCGTGCAGACCCATAGTGATAGGGCCGTACACACGCATCTACGCTCACTATCACTATGGGTCTGCACGCGTATGCGTACCCGTAGTGGTACGGACCGTACACACGCATCTACGCTCACTATCACTATGGGTCTGCACGCGTATGCGTACTCGTAGTGATAGTGAGCGTACATGCGAGTGTACGGCCCGTACCACTACGAGTACGCATACGCGTGCAGACCCATAGTGATAGTGAACGTAGGCATGCATGTACGGGCCGTTGCCATGCATTTGGGGTGCCCTAGGGCCCCGAAACGCACCGTACCTGTGTGTGATGCTCCAAATTACATAGGGGACAAGTATTAAGGCCTACATGCATGCTGGTTGTCATGGAGACCAAGTTCAAATTTCGAAATTGTTCTGGAAGGTGCACAGCAGAAGTCAGTTGGAATTCTTCTACTTTGTTGCAATGTGTTTGTGGGGCTGACATCATGCAGGAGAATGAAACCGATAGAGAACCCACAGACTGCTAGGTTTGAAGGGATTGGTGGAAACATAGGATGCAAATGTGAGTGACCAATCACTCTGTACTCCTGTGCATGAGACTGGGCAGAAGGGCACATATAAGGCAGCCAGGTCCCATGAGGGAGCACTTGCCTGCACATCTTTGCATTCGTCGACCCAGCTGCTGCTACTGATTCCCTGGAACCATGTCAAGGGCTGTGGCGAGGACACAGCCATTCACCCTGGAGGAGAACATGGCTCTGCTGGATGTGATCCTCCCACAGTACTCCATGCTGTATGGGCGACCAGGGTATCAGGTGAGTGCATAGGCCACTGCCACAGACTGTCCCTATGTTGTGACTGTGACTTCTGCCATTGTGTCCAGGTGTAACACACATGCCATGTACTGTCGGAGGGTCCCAGGGGGGGGTGCCTGATGTCTCCCAGCAGTGCCCTGAGACAGGAGGGGTGGGGGCCTATCACTCACAGCAGTGCCCTGAGCCAGGAGGGGTGTGTGCAGAGTCCTCCCAGCAGTGCCCTGAGACAGGAGGGGTGGGGGCCTATCACTCACAGCAGTGCCCTGAGACAGGAGGGGTGGGGGCCTATCACTCACAGCAGTGCCCTGAGACAGGAGGGGTGGGGGCCTATCACTCACAGCAGTGCCCTGAGACAGGAGGGGTGGGGGCCTATCACTCACAGCAGTGCCCTGAGACAGGAGGGGTGGGTGTGATGCACAGTGTGAGCCTTGATCATTGATTGTGACATTGCCATCATTCCACCTGTGTACCCACTGTGGCACGTACTGCTTTTTCCCTCACCAGGGGATGATGTCCCTATGACAAAGGTGCAATGCGTTGGCTGCATGACATGCCTTGTTGTAACCAGCTAATTTGTACCCATATGTCTCTCTGTGACATGTGGCTGGTGTATTGATGTGGTGTCACTTGTTCCTCCTCACAGGTAGGCGCCACTGCCAAGGAGCAGATCTGGCTGACCGCCGTCAGTGCCGTGAGGGGTGTGGATGGTCGGAGGCGGAGCCTGCCCCAGGTGAGGAAACGCTGGCAGGATATCCGGTGCTGGACGCGGAGGATTGCACGGCTCCTGCTGGGGGACTCACCTGAGAGCCACAAGAACCGCGGCCGCCGCCGTCTGAGCCACCTCCACAGGCGTGTGCTGCCGGTGGTCTTTCCAGACCTGGAGAGGCGCTTACAGGCGATGCAGCAGCCGGAAGGGGGTAGGTACATGTGTGTTTGTTGTGTGTCACCGGCATTTGTAAGGGCACAGTAGCATGAATTCACTGGCAGGGTTTGAAGGTGCTGTGCAGATCCTGTTTGCCCCAGTATAGCGCTGTGCCCCTGCCACCCTTCCCCTCCTTGCAATGTGTTCCCTGGTCTGTGTGTAGTCACTCCTTCACAAGGTAATGTAGGCTGGCGCTTTGTCCACGAGAACAATGACTGTAGCATCATGTGTGGGGGTGGTGTGTAACAGGTTGTGGGACCTTGCCTGTGCACTGTCAAGTTCACTGCATGTGGGTTCCATGTCAGTTGGCACTGATGCTGACTCCAGACATGGGAGTTGGTCTCTCATGTGTCATGCCTTACAGCGCGCATGTCCTATGTAGTGGCCTGTGACATGATGTGCATGAGTGTGCGATACACATAGTGCAGGGATGGTGACGTGTGTTGCAGTCATTACCATTCAGTAGCATGTAGTTGCGTGCCCACTACTGTCCCCTGGGGCACCTTTTCCTCAGTGGTGTATGTGTCATCATAAACGTGGCCAATCTCAGTGTCTACACCGTAGGTTGTGCTCTGTGCCATTGTCCCCTGTCACCATGTATATAGACGTGCTATTTTGTACAGGTGTCCACTGTGCAGCCTGACCTGATTGTCCTTCTTCATACTCACAGTTGCCAGTGCCTGTGTGTCTTGTTATACTCATCTGAGGATGGGCACTGGTACCTCATTATTTGTACAGGCGCACCTTGGCTGTTTGGCGTCCAATCTTGCTTTTTGCCTGCCCCTGTGTGTATCACCCAGACTATGAGATGTTGGTGCCACCTGTGTCTCAACAATTTGCCTCGTGTAGGGTCTTGTTGGGGCGGGCAATGCCTATGTGTCAAATCCTGATTTCCACTTGCTGGGTCTGGGCAGTGTGTGATGTGTCTGGACACACACGCAATGTGCAGTGACCGAGTCATGTTGGGCATGTTTTCAGCATTACCTATGCAGCATGTGTCTCAAGTTCATGGATATGGTCCCTGGTCATCGGTATTTTCGCCAACGCTGTGTGGTGCAGATGCAGTGCTGGATTGTCCCCAGGGCCTGGGTGCTATGTCAGACTCCGTTTCCTGTGTTTAGCTATTGTCTCATGCTCTCCATGGTATTTCAGTGGCATGGTGGCTCAACCAACTGTGTGTTTCATGCCCTACATCGGTACCCTGTTCAGTAGATGTTAGGGATCTTCCTTTTCAGGCTATGCAATGTGACCTATGTAGATTGGACTCATGTGACAGATGTGTACAGGTGTCTGATTAATTTCTGTCTCTCCACCCTGCCCACAGCATCGTCGGGGGACACAGAGGGAGACATGGACACAGACCAGGCGGAGGGACCGAGCACCAGTGCCAGCCGTGACATCGGGTCTGGCACATCGAGTGGGACAGAGGCGGAGGAGAGTGTGGCCGAGGACCTGTCGACTGGCACATCAGACTACGAAGCTGACAGGTCCGAGGAGGATGTCTCCGAGTGGGCGGAGGCTGCACCAGCAGCTGACAGCGGAACAACACCTCGCACCGCCCCCTCAGTTTCCATCAGCCGCCTCCCACTTGCTTGTGTCCCTTCCCAGCGTGCCCGGTCACAGCATGTGTCCTTCCTGCCAGGCACCGCACCCCCTGCCCCTGTCTCCACTGCTGCCGCCAATGCAGAGTCTGTGGACATCCAGCGGCAACTGCAGGTTGGTCAGGCTGCGATCCTTAATGTCCTCCATGCCCACGGCAAAACCCTCACCAACATCGAGGCTTTCTTGGAGGGCATTCATTCATCGCAGGCTGAGCAACGCAACTTGCTGAGGTCCATAGACTCCACACTGACTGCAGCAGTGGGTCTCCTGCAGCGCGACCTCCCCCCACCTACCCCTGCCCCATCCACATTTCCCACTCCCATGCCTGTCCCACGTACACCCAGACGTCGGCATGCACCCACATCAACGGACACGGGCACCACACCAGCAGGGAAGGTCCACCGCACTCCTCCTGACACGCACACACAGGGTGAGGTAGGCACACCCACTGGGTCGGGGGGCAAACGTGTGACACGCAGCCATAGTGGGAGTCCGCATTCCACCCAGTCCACTCCCTCCAAATCCCCTCCCCTCAGCTCTCCTGGCCACATCTCCCCCAAGGACTCCTTCATGGCCGCTCTGTCCCTGAGCCCCACAGTTACACCACCACGCAAGCGGTCAAGGAGGTCCCCGGTCAGGGTGGTTGAGTCTCCCCCCCTGTCTCCACCCTCCCCCGGTGGCGCTGCGAACCATCCCTCTGACCCCCCCCCCCTCCTTGGGGCCTGAGGTCCCTTCGGGTGCAGGGGACTCCCTGGAGGACCTTGCAAAGGTGTGTAGTGCCATCCTGGCCTCCGCCTTTGGCACTGACCCACCCCCTGTGGTGGAGTCCTCCATCCCTGCACCCACAACGCCGCCCCTTTGCCCTGATGTCCCTGCGGTGCCTGTTGCTTCCCCCCCCCTGATGCCCTCACCAGTGTGGAAGACGATGCCATTTGACTGTGCAGGCAAGGTAGGGGACACGCATCCCACTGTGTCCCCCATCCAGCTGAGAATCATTGACTGCCCTATGGGCTTTGTGAAGATTGAACTGCCTGCGATCCACGGACATTGTGCTCATGCTGAATAAAGCTTAATTTTGTTTTCATTATCACACTACTGCTATGCTGGTATTGGTGTTGGTGGGGCTGCTACATGGTTTTGGGTGGTGTGTAAGGGTTTGGGTGTGTGGGATATGTAGTAGTGTACTGCTCATTGGTGGGACCCTGGGATCTGTGTGCCATCACAAGGTGTTGGCTAACTTTCTTTGTTCATGTAAGCAGTTACTGCATGGTGCACTTGTCCCAGGGTGTATTCCTTCCTCTGTGTACCCAGCTTTCTTCCCTGCAGGGTGTTCCCAATGTTTAGCGCAGAGCTGTGTCTACATGAGCTGTGTGTGTGACGGAGCCCTTCTACTTTGGCCATGCATGCAGGGCCATGTCTCCACCTGCAACAATCGTGGCATCCTTGGTGATCACTGTACTTGTGTGTGGAGTCTGTTAACATGAGTTCATGGGGACATGTTCCCTTGTAGCCAGTATGCATGTGGATAATTCTGGCCTCACACACATGTGTTACACCCCTCCTGTCTCAGGGCACTGCTGTTAGTGATAGGCACCCACCCCTCCTGTCTCTGGGCACTGCTGGGAGGACTCTGCACCCACCCCTCCTGTCTCAGGGCACTGCTGGGAGGACTCTGCACCCACCCCTCCTGTCTCAGGGCACTGCTGGGAGGACTCCACACCCACCCCTCCTGCCTCAGGGCACTGCTGGGAGGACTCTGCACACACCCCTCCTGTCTCAGGGCACTGCTGGGAGGACTCCACACCCACCCCTCCTGTCTCAGGGCACTGCTGGGAGGACTCTGCACACACCCCTCCTGTCTCAGGGCACTGCTGGGAGTGATAGGCACCCACCCCTCCTGTCTCAGGGCACTGCTGGGAGGACTCCACACCCACCCCTCCTGTCTCAGGGCACTGCTGGGAGGACTCCACACCCACCCCTCCTGTCTCAGGGCACTGCTGGGAGGACTCCACACCCACCCCTCCTGTCTCAGGGCACTGCTGGGAGGACTCTGCACACACCCCTCCTGTCTCAGGGCACTGCTGGGAGTGATAGGCACCCACCCCTCCTGTCTCAGGGCACTGCTGGGAGGACTCTGCACACACCCCTCCTGTCTCAGGGCACTGCTGGGAGGACTCCACACCCACCCCTCCTGTCTCAGGGCACTGCTGGGAGGACTCCACACCCACCCCTCCTGTCTCAGGGCACTGCTGGGAGGACTCCACACCCACCCCTCCTGTCTCAGGGCACTGCTGGGAGGACTCTGCACACACCCCTCCTGTCTCAGGGCACTGCTGGGAGTGATAGGCACCCACCCCTCCTGTCTCAGGGCACTGCTGGGAGGACTCTGCACACACCCCTCCTGTCTTAGGGCACTGCTGGGAGTGATAGGCACCCACCCCTCCTGTCTCAGGGCACTGCTGGGTGGACTCTGCACACACACCTCCGATTTCAGGATATGTACGCTTGGAACATACACGGTGGGGGTACGCTCAATGCATTCGAGGTGAGGGTACGAGTCTACTTACACTGGTGTGGTGGGGGTACGCTCCATGCATACGCGGGTGAGGGTACGGGTCGAACTTACACTGTTGGGCCGGGGGGTACGCTCCTTGCATACGCGGGTGGGGGTACGGGTCGTACTTACACTGTTGGGGTGGGGGTACGCTCCGTACGCCCGCGGGTGGGGGTACGGGTCGTACTTAGACTGTTGGGCTGGGGGGTACGCTCCTTGCATACGCGGGTGGGGGTACGGGTCGTACTTACACTGTTGGGGTGGGGGTACGGTCCGTGAGTCCGCGGGTGGGGGTAGGAGTCGTACTTACACTGGTGGGGGTGGGGGTACGCTCCGTACATCCGCGGGTGGGGGTACGGGTCGTACTTACACTGTTGGGCTGGGGGGTACGCTCCATGCATACGCGGGTGGGGGTACGGGTCGTACTTACACTGTTGGCATGGGGGGTACGCTCCATGCATACGCGGGTGGGGGTACGGGTCGTACTTACACTGTTGGGCTGGGGGGTACGCTCCATGCATACGCGGGTGGGGGTACGGGTCGTACTTACACTGTTGGGCTGGGGGGTACGCTCCATGCATACGCGGGTGGGGGTACGGGTCGTACTTACACTGTTGGCATGGGGGGTACGCTCCATGCATACGCGGGTGGGGGTACGGGTCGTACTTACACTGTTGGGCTGGGGGTACGCTCCATGCATACGCGGGTGGGGGTACGGGTCGTACTTACACTGTTGGGCTGGGGGGTACG
Organism: Triturus cristatus; assembly: GCF_964204655.1. Taxonomy (NCBI): domain Eukaryota; kingdom Metazoa; phylum Chordata; class Amphibia; order Caudata; family Salamandridae; genus Triturus; species Triturus cristatus. The sequence continues at coordinate 555,120,380 of NC_140584.1, forward strand.
CTCCATGCATACGCGGGTGGGGGTACGGGTCGTACTTACACTGTTGGGCTGGGGGGTACGCTCCTTGCATACGCGGGTGAGGGTTCGAGTCGTACTTACACTGTTGGCATGGGGGGTACGCTCCATGCATACGCGGGTGGGGGTGCGGGTCGTACTTACACTGTTGGGGTGGGGGGTACGCTCCATGCATACGCGGGTGGGGGTACGGGTCGTACTTACACTGTTGGGCTGGGGGGTACGCTCCATGCATACGCGGGTGGGGGTACGGGTCGTACTTTCACTGTTGGGGTGGGGGGTACGCTCCTTGCATACGGGGTGGGGGTAGGGTCCGTACATATCCGTCCCCACGCTATGTGATGTTTGTGCGGCCCGTACCCAGGCCTTTGCCACGTGGGTGCGATCCGTCCCGCCATTGTTGGGGTGACATGTGTGGGCGTGGTCCGACTCGTACCCACGCTCTTCAGGCGTGGGTACGGGACGTACCTGTCTGGTTGTGTTGCCGGTTCGCGTGGTGACGGACTTCCGTTGTGGCGGTCGCTGGCTTATCAGGACACGCCCCCACCCCCTCGTGGTGACCAGGGCATGGGAGTCAGGTATTTCCAGGCCATGTGTGGTGTGTGACTTATGTGGTTGTTTTGTGGCCTGCCCTGGTCCTGCCACCCCCACCCCACCCCACTTTCCCCCCTCCCTTAGTTATTCTGACCTTCTGCGGCGTCTGCGTCGTAACCTGTAGAGGAGGTGGACTGCTATGAGGGCAGGGATGACTCGTAGGTTTGGGTCCATGTCTGTCCGTCGCGTACTGGTACTCCTTGCTCGCGTCGTCCTGTCGCGTACGGGTCCTCCTTGATCGCGTCGTCCTGTCGCGTACGGGTCCTCCTTGGTGGCGTCGTCCTGTGTGTCCGTCACGTACTGGTCCTCCTTGTTCGCGTCGTCGTCTGTCCGTCGCGTACTGGTGGTCCTTGTTCGCGTCGTCCTGATTTCCCGGCAGTTTTTGGCTGCCGCAAAATATTCACCGTGCGGGGTGACGTCGGTGCGAATCGTGATTCCTGGGTCGTGAATGGCTGGCTGCGAGCGTCCCGACGTCAGGTCGGCGCTTTCCCGGATCGCATTGGTAGGTGTTTTTTTGTTCGGTCGGGCTTTTTTACGATTCGTACGGTAATGGTGTACCCGTGCGAATCGTAATTCCTTGTTTGTAAAAATTGACGACCGGGTACGCGTCGGGCGGAGATTGTGCTCCGTCCGACGGTTCGTACCCGGTTTTTGCCGGATCGTGATCGGCACCTATGTGAGGCAAGAATTTACAGCAATGCAGTACAGTGGCTCATGGACTATCTTGACAGTCGGATCCAAACTATCTGTCTGGACTTCTTCATATCAAGAATAAGGCTTGTATAGCACCTCTAGCACATATATTGAGATCATGTGGATTTGAGGTATTATCTTATGGTGACAATACCCAACTCCTCATTTCTTTTGGGTCAGGTCCAGAAATAATGAGATATCAGTTTATAAGCTACATGAGGGAGATTGAATAACCAACAACTGTCTCCAACTAAATGATGAGAATACTGAGTTAATACTATTTGGTAAAGCACAGGAGTCGTGGGCGCCCAATTTGGTCCTGCCCCTCTTCAAAACAAGTGGTGAAAAATATTGGTATTAAAATCAACCACAATCTATCTATGAAAAACCAAGTTAACACTACTTGTGGCACCTGCTTTGCCACAATGCGATCATTACGGAAATTCTTCCTGTGGCTTCAATCTGACTCCAGAAAGACCTTAGTACAGGCACTAACCACCAGTCGCCTGGACTACTTAAATGCATTGTTAGCGTCAGCAAATGGCACTTTTTGCTGTCAAAACTGCAAATCGTTCAGAATACAGCTGCTCGGCTAATTTGCAACCTGCCCTCCTGCTCCTCTGCCGCCCCTCTTCTAAAGACCTTGCACTGGCTTCCTATCAGAAAATTAGTAATCTTCAAACTATGCTGCCTGGCCCACAAGACACTTATTAAGGCTCTTCCCACATATCTGCACCCAAGACGTCATGATTATCAGCACATCAGACTGCTTAGGTACCCAAATTAAACCCTTCTAAAAGTTCCACACTTTCGCACCTCCAGATATGGGGCAGAAAGTGCCCCATTCCACTGGAATAAACTGCCTTCCCAATAAGCTCCTGTTCGGAATTTGCAATGTTTAAGAAGTTGCTGAAGACATGGATATTCAAAGAAGTGCACCCCTGCCCTGAACAGCAAAGCGCCAAAATAATCCTTCGGGAGTGAGTCGTGCGCTATACTAAATGCGTTTAACATGATATAAAATAACATAAATTCGGTCTGCGGCTCTACCTTTGAGTGAGTCAGTCATTTCCTCAGTCCCTTATATAGCCGAATATCACCTGACGATGTAGTTAGCCCAAAGGGAAAGCTATTTCTTGGAGAGTATGTGCCACTACATCTGGTTCTTGGTTTGGACCCTTCTCGCTCAATGTCCAAAACACTGAACTTGTTGAACTTTACTCACCTTTGTGCTACTGCTGATGCTTCTGCTTCAGTCACAGGTGAGCATATTTTAAAATAGGTGGGGAAGGCAAATAAAAGGTCAGTGAGTGTCCTTCAACTATAGTCACAGGTTCCACACCCGGCCTTTCAGTGTCTGGCAAAAATTCCATTGATAAATTATTGGTGCCTGTGCAATTTATTTTTTTAAATCATAGAATCAATAAATGATACTCATAATAATTTAAAAGTACCTAAAAAGTTTCAATAGTTTCATATCTTCAATAATTTACATTCTTTGAAACAATGGTGATAGCCAATCTCTTCCACCACAGCAATGACCAACCAATACTTGTTTTTTAAAGGGCAAATCAGACACATATCACTATACAAATCTTGTCCTAACCCAAAACCTGAAACCAATTACAAACACATTGTCTTCCCTTTGTTTTTAACTTATATGTATGCCTAAATTGCCCTTTCCTAATAGCCTATATAGTTCATTTAACTTTGAAAATAATGTAATGTTTTGCAACATATCTTAAAAATATAAATGCAATCATTTATATCTTTAAGATATGTTATTTGGAAACACCTGAATAGTTAAACTTGTCACAATTCCTGTTGGACAGACACTAGTTCAGTTAGCCTCCTCATATAATAAAATGTCTATTTCAAAACAATAGTAAAGCTTGCACATGAATGTTTATATGTATATGGTACTTCTGTACCACAGACCTAGCCAAAAGGCAGCTAAGTGCTCTACATAGTCAAAGACAAGCATAAAATTAATGAATAAGAGAAGAGGAAGCTGGGTGTGGATGGTTAATACATTGTTCAACATACTTAACATGTTGTTTTATTAACTTCCACACTTATCCTGTAGTCAGTCGTAATAGGTAACACATTTTTGAAACAGTAGAATATCAGCTTTTAATATCTACCTGTGTGCATTGTCTGTCCATCTGATTCCTATCTACAAGGAAAAACGTTTTGACATAAAGCCCTAAGGCCAGACTCCATCTTGAGCAGGCAGAGACTCAATTTTCTCTATTTTTGCCTAATCATTGACATGTTTGCCTTTAACACAGATGTCATCTGTCATTATCTTACCAAGAAGCTGTGAAAGAGTCAAGTCATTCAGACAATGACATCAATAACACACCTGATGCGCAGACAAAAAAAACCTCAATAAGATACCTGATGCGACATCAGTCTGGGACAAGTGTCTTGTTAGCTTTATCTCAGTGTCAGATATTAAAAATAACATAAACAATGTAGTTTAATGTACCTTATTTGTTGCATTTAAAACTAGAATATTGATGCACACAGGTTATTTCAGAAATTCCCAAGGGGTGAAGATCAGCCTGCTGTTGAACCGATTCAAATGCCTGTCATTTCTCAAAGTGGCATTGAGGTCTCTGATGAAGAAGAAGAGACCAAACCTCTACTTACGAAAAATGCTGGGACATCATTTATACGAATAGAGGATCTGGGTGAAGGAACAAGTATTGAGACCAGAAGTGTCACCTGTAAAGTTGAATGGCCTCGGTGCAAACATCAAAGGAAATTAAAAGCAAGTGTTTCCATGACATCACTTTAAGTAACATGTGGATAAAGCTGTCTTACAAAGACCTCTGGAGAATACTGAGAGATGTTCAAAAGACTAAAACTGCATGAAAAGTGCTGAAAGACTGAAACAAAATATTCATATTTTTTTTGAAGAAGATCGAGGCCCAAGGTTGCAGTACAAAAGTAGGGATACCATTTTAGAAGCACATGGAGTAGATCTAAGGAATGTCTATAAGAATATTCTGGATTAAGAAGACTTTATTAAAAGGAACAGTTTGAATAATGTTCAAAATGGGGGTTTCTAGTTGGCAGTGGTATGAAAGTACAAGTAGGAACTTTTCCTTTTAGTCAAGGTGTTACACACCCAAGATAACTCATGCTCACTAACCCTGGGTGTAGTGGGCGTAGCGGGGCTGCACGGAGGTCCACGGAGTTGCGAACAAACTCCGTGGAACTCCACTACGCCACCCACCTCCAACCCCCTCTATAACAAGTAATTCAACATTAATTAAAAATAAATTTAAAACCACTTACCTCTGTACTGTGGTGTCCCCGGGCTGCCCTCTTCCTCTTTTTTGCTGTCTCGGTAATTCTTGAGAAAACTGCGCAAGCGCCCGTGCATGCGTTTCACTATCAGGACATGTGAAATACGCCAGTACATGTCCTACCATTCACATAAATTGCACCCTGTCCATGGAGCTAGCATGGGCCTACCTTAGGGATGCCATTCATGCAATAAAAGGAAAGGTTTGGGCCTGGCAAGAAGCTGCACTTGCCAGGTTGACATGGCAGTTAAAAACTGCCCTTGCAGACGCTGCAGTGGCAGGCCTGAGACATGTTTGCAGGGCTACCGGTGGCACAATCAGTGCTTCAGGCCCAATATTAGCATTTAATTTACAGGCAATAGCCACACACAGTGCACTAAACTAAGGACTTACCAGTAAATCAAAAATGCCAATCATGGATAACCAAACATAATCCCAATTTGCACAGGGAGCACTTGCAGTTTAGCACTGATCAGCAGTGGTAAAGTGCACAGGGTTTAAAAACCAGCTAAAACGAAGTCCAGCATACAGTCAAAAATACAGGAGGTAGAGGAAAAAAGAAAGGGGAAACCATTCCAAAGATGCCAGGTCTAACAAATAACTTGCAAGGAACATGTTTGTAGAAAACTTCAAATTGAATTGTTGTGCTGTTGCTGAATACTTTGCTTTAAACAACCTGTATCTAGGTAAACATGTGTTGTGTTAGAAATAGATTCAAAATTATTATGTGCTCAATTTTCATAATATCAGTACTAATAATTATAATAGTGTTAGTAGGATTCTAGTTAATACCCAAGAAAGATGTTAGGTCTACAAATGCAACTATCACATTTGCACACAAAACAGATGAGGAGTAATAGAAACCATAATTTGCAAGACATAAGAGGGATGATTACACTACTCATGTTCATTCTAGCTTAGTGCAAGAATACACACAAGCTATGGATGCAAAAGACTCTTACGTTTGTGCCCACTTACCTTCTTCAGCAGCAGAATAAGTCACATACCATCACATTCCATTATCATACGCATTTGTACGTAGTATATTGCTTACATTTGTATTTAAGCACGTACATTTTGAATATTTTTATTCTAACTAAGATCAAATACTTTCCAGAGTACCGATAGTACAAAGCATGAATTTACACCCACAAGCAAAACAATTTACACAGCTTGGTATTATTTTAGACAGTGTATGACCATAGATAGTGTTAAGGTTTATCAGAATAATGTTACCTGTTTAATTAGACAACTTGTACTGGTGGTTGCTATGACATTAGAAGAGAGGACCACTAACATTACACAGAGTAAGAATAGAGAAAATTATGTTTTGAAAAATGTTTGGGAGAAGGATGAAGATGATTATAACAAGAAAATGGTTTACCCAAACCTGAAATTAGACAAATTACAAAAAGGGAAAATTTGTATTTACAAGAGGAGGGCACATTCAAGAACCAGACATGTGGTGAATTAGGCGGTGAGCACACATTTGAATTAATGGGAGGCACAAGTTCAAATTATTAAATAGAACAAAACCCCAATTCCAGGTTTTCATTTTATTTGTGGACAAGATTTTTACTTCCAGTTACCTGCTGATTGGGAGGGTATTTGCTGCTTAGCTATATATTGTTTCCAAAGATGTATCATATGTATAATATAGATGCAATAACATTGACACCAGCACACTCACGGATGCTGAGGACGATTCTGCCTCAGGACATTGCTCCGGGGTCTCGGAATCTGAGGGGCTGGAATAGATAGATGGTGGTCCCCCGGATGTTACTCCCCAGTCATCGGATGAGATCCTTTAATGGGGGTGAAGGTGAGCACTGGGAGCTCTGGGAGATCTCTCTCATGAGGCCTCAGTGAGAGAGCTGAGAATGGCAGTGAGGCTGGTGCCATAAGACGGTGACCTTAGGCGGTATTTGAGGCTACCTCCACCTCTAACCCCATAGAGTTGGAATGGAGGACAAATGTAACTATACTTTGGTTCTCATTGTTTGGGTTGCCAGCCGTTACTGGCCTGCTCTAGGGTTGGAGAGTTGGGTCACATGTTCATTTTATTTGTTGTTATTTTCTTCAGTCACAGGTGGGTGGATACAGAGGAGGGGTTATTAGGGGGAGAGGGAGAGCGCCCGGGAACATGCTGAGACAGCCACCCTGACACCCTCACTACACAAACTTAAACTTATGACATACAACATATGGGGAATGGGAGCGGCGGCCAAATGCCATAAAATCCACATGTAACTTAAGCGGCGGGGAGTGCCCATAGCCATGCTGCAGGAAACCCTTTTCACGAGAGTGAAGGCTGATAAACTCCAGCGCCACTGGCAGGGTTCGAGACATGTCACTACCTACTCAGTGTATGCGCGGTGGTGGCCATTTGGGTAAGGGCGGGGGTGTCCTTTGAGGCCACGACAGTCAAAATTGACAACAAGGGTGTATATATATGCTGGAGAAGGGCTATGTATTACAACAAACAAATGATGGACGGAATGCTGACAATGCAGACATTCTCCCCCAGTCAAGAGATCTGGGTTAAATCCATTGTTCTTTTGCCCACTACGCCACCCCAGTTTAGACATGGCCATATGCAAATCAGTCTTGACCCTGTGCCTCATGGGAACAGTCCAGCCCGAACTGCAAAGCCATGTCTTCCCTGGACCGGAATCAAGCATCCTAGGACCGGTTTCTGGCTATCAGCCGTCATCAGCCAGGATAGCTTGACTCCAGTGGCGTAGTGAGCACGGGTCCCATGTCTGGGAATACCCATCCCACTTAGGGCGAAAAGCATTACAACGAACAAATGATGGACGGAATGCTGACAATGCAGACATTCTCCCCCAGTCAAGAGATCTGGGTTAAATCCATCGTTCTTTTGCCCACTACGCCACCCCAGTTTAGACATGGCCATATGCAAATCAGTCTTGACCCTGTACCTCATGGGAACAGTCCAGCCCGAACTGCAAAGCCATGTCTTCCCTGGACCGGAATCAAGCATCCTAGGACCGGTTTCTGGCTATCAGCCGTCATCAGCCAGGATAGCTTGACTCCAGTGGCGTAGTGAGCACGGGTCCCACGTCTGGGAATACCCATCCCACTTAGGGCGAAAAGCATTACAACAAACAAATGATGGACGGAATGTCAGCATTCCGTCCATCACTTGTTTTTTGTAACGCTTTTCGCCCTACGTGGGATGAGTATTCCCAGACGTGGGACCCGTGCTCACTACGCCACTGGAGTCAAGCTATCCTGGCTGATGAGGGCTGATAGCCAGAAACCGGTCCTAGGATGCTTGATTCCGGTCCAGGGAAGACATGGCTTGGCAGTTCGGGCTGGACTGTTCCCATGAGGCACAGGGTCAAGACTGATTTGCATATGGCCATGTCTAAACTGGGGTGGCGTAGTGGGCAAAAGAACGATGGATTTAACCCAGATCTCTTGACTGGGGGAGAATGTCTGCATTGTCAGCATTCCGTCCATCACTTGTTTGTTGTAACGCTTTTCGCCCTAAGTGGGATGGGTATTCCCAGACGTGGGACCCGTGCTCACTACGCCACTGGAGTCAAGCTATCCTGGCTGATGACGGCTGATAGCCAGAAACCGGTCCTAGGATGCTTGATTCCGGTCCAGGGAAGACATGGCTTGGCAGTTCGGGCTGGACTGTTCCCATGAGGCACAGGGTCAAGACTGATTTGCATATGGCCATGTCTAAACTGGGGTGGAGTAGTGGGCAAAAGAACGATGGATTTAACCCAGATCTCTTGACTGGGGGAGAATGTCTGCATTGTCAGCATTCCGTCCATCACTTGTTTGTTGTAACGCTTTTCGCGCTAAGTGGGATGGGTATTCCCAGACGTGGGACCCGTGCTCACTACGCCACTGGAGTCAAGCTATCCTGGCTGATGACGGCTGATAGCCAGAAACCGGTCCTAGGATGCTTGATTCCGGTCCAGGGAAGACATGGCTTGGCAGTTCGGGCTGGACTGTTCCCATGAGGCACAGGGTCAAGACTGATTTGCATATGGCCATGTCTAAACTGGGGTGGCGTAGTGGGCAAAAGGACGATGGATTTAACCCAGATCTCTTGACTGGGGGAGAATGTCTGCATTGTCAGCATTCCGTCCATCACTTGTTTGTTGTAACGCTTTTCGCCCTAAGTGGGATGGGTATTCCCAGACGTGGGACCCGTGCTCACTACGCCACTGGAGTCAAGCTATCCTGGCTGATGACGGCTGATAGCCAGAAACCGGTCCTAGGATGCTTGATTCCGGTCCAGGGAAGACATGGCTTGGCAGTTCGGGCTGGACTGTTCCCATGAGGCACAGGGTCAAGACTGATTTGCATATGGCCATGTCTAAACTGGGGTGGCGTAGTGGGCAAAAGAACGATGGATTTAACCCAGATCTCTTGACTGGGGGAGAATGTCTGCATTGTCAGCATTCCGTCCATCACTTGTTTGTTGTAACGCTTTTCGCCCTAAGTGGGATGGGTATTCCCAGACGTGGGACCCGTGCTCACTACGCCACTGGAGTCAAGCTATCCTGGCTGATGACGGCTGATAGCCAGAAACCGGTCCTAGGATGCTTGATTCCGGTCCAGGGAAGACATGGCTTGGCAGTTCGGGCTGGACTGTTCCCATGAGGCACAGGGTCAAGACTGATTTGCATATGGCCATTTCTAAACTGGGGTGGCGTAGTGGGCAAAAGAACGATGGATTTAACCCAGATCTCTTGACTGGGGGAGAATGTCTGCATTGTCAGCATTCCGTCCATCACTTGTTTGTTGTAACGCTTTTCGCCCTAAGTGGGATGGGTATTCCCAGACGTGGGACCCGTGCTCACTACGCCACTGGAGTCAAGCTATGCTGGCTGATGACGGCTGATAGCCAGAAACCGGTCCTAGGATGCTTGATTCCGGTCCAGGGAAGACATGGCTTGGCAGTTCGGGCTGGACTGTTCCCATGAGGCACAGGGTCAAGACTGATTTGCATATGGCCATGTCTAAACTGGGGTGGCGTAGTGGGCAAAAGAACGATGGATTTAACCCAGATCTCTTGACTGGGGGAGAATGTCTGCATTGTCAGCATTCTGTCCATCACTTGTTTGTTGTAACGCTTTTCGCCCTAAGTGGGATGGGTATTCCCAGACGTGGGACCCGTGCTCACTACGCCACTGGAGTCAAGCTATCCTGGCTGATGACGGCTGATAGCCAGAAACCGGTCCTAGGATGCTTGATTCCGGTCCAGGGAAGACATGGCTTGGCAGTTCGGGCTGGACTGTTCCCATGAGGCACAGGGTCAAGACTGATTTGCATATGGCCATGTCTAAACTGGGGTGGCGTAGTGGGCAAAAGAACGATGGATTTAACCCAGATCTCTTGACTGGGGGAGAATGTCTGCATTGTCAGCATTCCGTCCATCACTTGTTTGTTGTAACGCTTTTCGCCCTAAGTGGGATGGGTATTCCCAGACGTGGGACCCGTGCTCACTACGCCACTGGAGTCAAGCTATCCTGGCTGATGACGGCTGATAGCCAGAAACCGGTCCTAGGATGCTTGATTCCGGTCCAGGGAAGACATGGCTTGGCAGTTCGGGCTGGACTGTTCCCATGAGGCACAGGGTCAAGACTGATTTGCATATGGCCATGTCTAAACTGGGGTGGCGTAGTGGGCAAAAGAACGATGGATTTAACCCAGATCTCTTGACTGGGGGAGAATGTCTGCATTGTCAGCATTCCGTCCATCACTTGTTTGTTGTAACGCTTTTCGCCCTAAGTGGGATGGGTATTCCCAGACGTGGGACCCGTGCTCACTACGCCACTGGAGTCAAGCTATCCTGGCTGATGACGGCTGATAGCCAGAAACCGGTCCTAGGATGCTTGATTCCGGTCCAGGGAAGACATGGCTTGGCAGTTCGGGCTGGACTGTTCCCATGAGGCACAGGGTCAAGACTGATTTGCATATGGCCATGTCTAAACTGGGGTGGCGTAGTGGGCAAAAGAACGATGGATTTAACCCAGATCTCTTGACTGGGGGAGAATGTCTGCATTGTCAGCATTCCGTCCATCACTTGTTTGTTGTAACGCTTTTCGCGCTAAGTGGGATGGGTATTCCCAGACGTGGGACCCGTGCTCACTACGCCACTGGAGTCAAGCTATCCTGGCTGATGACGGCTGATAGCCAGAAACCGGTCCTAGGATGCTTGATTCCGGTCCAGGGAAGACATGGCTTGGCAGTTCGGGCTGGACTGTTCCCATGAGGCACAGGGTCAAGACTGATTTGCATATGGCCATGTCTAAACTGGGGTGGCGTAGTGGGCAAAAGGACGATGGATTTAACCCAGATCTCTTGACTGGGGGAGAATGTCTGCATTGTCAGCATTCCGTCCATCACTTGTTTGTTGTAACGCTTTTCGCCCTAAGTGGGATGGGTATTCCCAGACGTGGGACCCGTGCTCACTACGCCACTGGAGTCAAGCTATCCTGGCTGATGACGGCTGATAGCCAGAAACCGGTCCTAGGATGCTTGATTCCGGTCCAGGGAAGACATGGCTTGGCAGTTCGGGCTGGACTGTTCCCATGAGGCACAGGGTCAAGACTGATTTGCATATGGCCATGTCTAAACTGGGGTGGCGTAGTGGGCAAAAGAACGATGGATTTAACCCAGATCTCTTGACTGGGGGAGAATGTCTGCATTGTCAGCATTCCGTCCATCACTTGTTTGTTGTAACGCTTTTCGCCCTAAGTGGGATGGGTATTCCCAGACGTGGGACCCGTGCTCACTACGCCACTGGAGTCAAGCTATCCTGGCTGATGACGGCTGATAGCCAGAAACCGGTCCTAGGATGCTTGATTCCGGTCCAGGGAAGACATGGCTTGGCAGTTCGGGCTGGACTGTTCCCATGAGGCACAGGGTCAAGACTGATTTGCATATGGCCATTTCTAAACTGGGGTGGCGTAGTGGGCAAAAGAACGATGGATTTAACCCAGATCTCTTGACTGGGGGAGAATGTCTGCATTGTCAGCATTCCGTCCATCACTTGTTTGTTGTAACGCTTTTCGCCCTAAGTGGGATGGGTATTCCCAGACGTGGGACCCGTGCTCACTACGCCACTGGAGTCAAGCTATCCTGGCTGATGACGGCTGATAGCCAGAAACCGGTCCTAGGATGCTTGATTCCGGTCCAGGGAAGACATGGCTTGGCAGTTCGGGCTGGACTGTTCCCATGAGGCACAGGGTCAAGACTGATTTGCATATGGCCATGTCTAAACTGGGGTGGCGTAGTGGGCAAAAGAACGATGGATTTAACCCAGATCTCTTGACTGGGGGAGAATGTCTGCATTGTCAGCATTCCGTCCATCACTTGTTTGTTGTAACGCTTTTCGCCCTAAGTGGGAAGGGTATTCCCAGACGTGGGACCCGTGCTCACTACGCCACTGGAGTCAAGCTATCCTGGCTGATGACGGCTGATAGCCAGAAACCGGTCCTAGGATGCTTGATTCCGGTCCAGGGAAGACATGGCTTGGCAGTTCGGGCTGGACTGTTCCCATGAGGCACAGGGTCAAGACTGATTTGCATATGGCCATGTCTAAACTGGGGTGGCGTAGTGGGCAAAAGAACGATGGATTTAACCCAGATCTCTTGACTGGGGGAGAATGTCTGCATTGTCAGCATTCCGTCCATCACTTGTTTGTTGTAACGCTTTTCGCCCTAAGTGGGATGGGTATTCCCAGACGTGGGACCCGTGCTCACTACGCCACTGGAGTCAAGCTATCCTGGCAGATGACGGCTGATAGCCAGAAACCGGTCCTAGGATGCTTGATTCCGGTCCAGGGAAGACATGGCTTGGCAGTTCGAGCTGGACTGTTCCCATGAGGCACAGGGTCAAGACTGATTTGCATATGGCCATGTCTAAACTGGGGTGGCGTAGTGGGCAAAAGAACGATGGATTTAACCCAGATCTCTTGACTGGGGGAGAATGTCTGCATTGTCAGCATTCCGTCCATCACTTGTTTGTTGTAACGCTTTTCGCGCTAAGTGGGATGGGTATTCCCAGACGTGGGACCCGTGCTCACTACGCCACTGGAGTCAAGCTATCCTGGCTGATGACGGCTGATAGCCAGAAACCGGTCCTAGGATGCTTGATTCCGGTCCAGGGAAGACATGGCTTGGCAGTTCGGGCTGGACTGTTCCCATGAGGCACAGGGTCAAGACTGATTTGCATATGGCCATGTCTAAACTGGGGTGGCGTAGTGGGCAAAAGGACGATGGATTTAACCCAGATCTCTTGACTGGGGGAGAATGTCTGCATTGTCAGCATTCCGTCCATCACTTGTTTGTTGTAACGCTTTTCGCCCTAAGTGGGATGGGTATTCCCAGACGTGGGACCCGTGCTCACTACGCCACTGGAGTCAAGCTATCCTGGCTGATGACGGCTGATAGCCAGAAACCGGTCCTAGGATGCTTGATTCCGGTCCAGGGAAGACATGGCTTGGCAGTTCGGGCTGGACTGTTCCCATGAGGCACAGGGTCAAGACTGATTTGCATATGGCCATGTCTAAACTGGGGTGGCGTAGTGGGCAACAGTACGATGGATTTAACCCAGATCTCTTGACTGGGGGAGAATGTCTGCATTGTCAGCATTCCGTCCATCACTTGTTTGTTGTAACGCTTTTCGCGCTAAGTGGGATGGGTATTCCCAGACGTGGGACCCGTGCTCACTACGCCACTGGAGTCAAGCTATCCTGGCTGATGACGGCTGATAGCCAGAAACCGGTCCTAGGATGCTTGATTCCGGTCCAGGGAAGACATGGCTTGGCAGTTCGGGCTGGACTGTTCCCATGAGGCACAGGGTCAAGACTGATTTGCATATGGCCATGTCTAAACTGGGGTGGCGTAGTGGGCAAAAGAACGATGGATTTAACCCAGATCTCTTGACTGGGGGAGAATGTCTGCATTGTCAGCATTCCGTCCATCACTTGTTTGTTGTAACGCTTTTCGCCCTAAGTGGGATGTGTATTCCCAGACGTGGGACCCGTGCTCACTACGCCACTGGAGTCAAGCTATCCTGGCTGATGACGGCTGATAGCCAGAAACCGGTCCTAGGATGCTTGATTCCGGTCCAGGGAAGACATGGCTTGGCAGTTCGGTCTGGACTGTTCCCATGAGGCACAGGGTCAAGACTGATTTGCATATGGCCATGTCTAAACTGGGGTGGCGTAGTGGGCAAAAGAACGATGGATTTAACCCAGATCTCTTGACTGGGGGAGAATGTCTGCATTGTCAGCATTCCGTCCATCACTTGTTTGTTGTAACGCTTTTCGCCCTAAGTGGGATGGGTATTCCCAGACGTGGGACCCGTGCTCAATACGCCACTGGAGTCAAGCTATCCTGGCTGATGACGGCTGATAGCCAGAAACCGGTCCTAGGATGCTTGATTCCGGTCCAGGGAAGACATGGCTTGGCAGTTCGGGCTGGACTGTTCCCATGAGGCACAGGGTCAAGACTGATTTGCATATGGCCATGTCTAAACTGGGGTGGCGTAGTGGGCAAAAGAACGATGGATTTAACCCAGATCTCTTGACTGGGGGAGAATGTCTGCATTGTCAGCATTCCGTCCATCACTTGTTTGTTGTAACGCTTTTCGCCCTAAGTGGGATGGGTATTCCCAGACGTGGGACCCGTGCTCACTACGCCACTGGAGTCAAGCTATCCTGGCTGATGACGGCTGATAGCCAGAAACCGGTCCTAGGATGCTCGATTCCGGTCCAGGGAAGACATGGCTTGGCAGTTCGGGCTGGACTGTTCCCATGAGGCACAGGGTCAAGACTGATTTGCATATGGCCATGTCTAAACTGGGGTGGCGTAGTGGGCAAAAGAACGATGGATTTAACCCAAATCTCTTGACTGGGGGAGAATGTCTGCATAGTCAGCATTCCGTCCATCACTTGTTTGTTGTAACGCTTTTCGCCCTAAGTGGGATGGGTATTCCCAGACGTGGGACCCGTGCTCACTACGCCACTGGAGTCAAGCTATCCTGGCTGATGACGGCTGATAGCCAGAAACCGGTCCTAGGATGCTTGATTCCGGTCCAGGGAAGACATGGCTTGGCAGTTCGGGCTGGACTGTTCCCATGAGGCACAGGGTCAAGACTGATTTGCATATGGCCATGTCTAAACTGGGGTGGCGTAGTGGGCAAAAGAACGATGGATTTAACCCAGATCTCTTGACTGGGGGAGAATGTCTGCATTGTCAGCATTCCGTCCATCACTTGTTTGTTGTAACGCTTTTCGCCCTAAGTGGGATGGGTATTCCCAGACGTGGGACCCGTGCTCACTACGCCACTGGAGTCAAGCTATCCTGGCTGATGACGGCTGATAGCCAGAAACCGGTCCTAGGATGCTTGATTCCGGTCCAGGGAAGACATGGCTTGGCAGTTCGGGCTGGACTGTTCCCATGAGGCACAGGGTCAAGACTGATTTGCATATGGCCATGTCTAAACTGAGGTGGCGTAGTGGGCAAAAGAACGATGGATTTAACCCAGATCTCTTGACTGGGGGAGAATGTCTGCATTGTCAGCATTCCGTCCATCACTTGTTTGTTGTAACGCTTTTCGCTCTAAGTGGGATGGGTATTCCCAGACGTGGGACCCGTGCTCACTACGCCACTGGAGTCAAGCTATCCTGGCTGATGACGGCTGATAGCCAGAAACCGGTCCTAGGATGCTTGATTCCGGTCCAGGGAAGACATGGCTTGGCAGTGCGGGCTGGACTGTTCCCATGAGGCACAGGGTCAAGACTGATTTGCATATGGCCATGTCTAAACTGGGGTGGCGTAGTGGGCAAAAGAACGATGGATTTAACCCAGATCTCTTGACTGGGGGAGAATATCTGCATTGTCAGCATTCCGTCCATCACTTGTTTGTTGTAACGGAGAAGGGCTATGTGGCACACTGGTGGTAATGGGGAGTATCTATGCATCGAACCAGGATCATGCCCCATACCTGAGTTCCCTATCGACAAAGTTGGGTCCTACTGCTAGGGGGAGAATTTAATTATGTGTTAGACACTGTATTGGTTCCATCAACCCCGAATGCCTGTGGCACAGGCCCATAATACAGCAGAGGGTTTGAGGGATTGGATGGCACAATTTGACATGGAAGATGTCTGGCGCACACAACATACTCTGGACAGGGACTATTCGCTTTTCTCCCGCAAGTATCAGGTTCACAATAGACTAGATAGATATATCTGTTCTAAGGGATTGTGCCTCTATTCAACATACTCATAATATCTAGGCTGTATGCTTTCTGATCATAGCCCACTTCTACTGTCCCCTAGGGACCCCCTTCCCATTTGTGAGTGGTTTACCACCTACTTGAAGTAGGTGGTAAACTGTGAGTGTTTTGCGGCCGCAAATGCGGTCGCAAAACAATACTACATGGCATGGTGACTCGCTATGAAGAAGGGACGCCCCTTCCTAATAGTGAGAGTCACAATTGCTATTTTGCAAGCATTTGTACATGCCCTTACCCTTTTTTGGGGTCGCAAACAGGAGGATCTCCCGTTTGCAGACGCAAAAAAGAGTTGTACATCTGGCCCATACTTCGTAATTAAATATTTAGTTAGGGCATCTTGGCAAGATCTGATAGGAAAAGCTTGCACACCTAACAGACAAGGTTGGGACAGACCTCTACACTGGCAAGATTATATACTGGCAGAAGGACCCGGATAGATTGTAGGAATGGGCAGGCGAGTCCTGGTCGAGCCCAGGCTGCACACACATGGAATGCAGTGGGATGGCAGGGAGGCCAATGATGGGCCACATCCACCGGGATAAGGTACCCATGAGTACTCACATGAGAACTGCACAAGGGACTGTGGGGATGAAGTAATACTTGCTATGTATGACTGATGGATGGTCAATAATATGTTACACTGTTAAATGGCAATAAATACAAGTTATAAAAAATAACACCAGCAGACAGACACACATGTAGTACAGAAGATGGGACCCAGTTAGTGGGAGATATTTTTGGTGTATTCATTCCACCTGTAGGAGTCATACCGAATGATGAAAAGATTAGGAAACTGTAAACATTTGTCAATTGTTAGGCTTGGCTTTTTCAGCAGTTTACACCCAGACCTTTTGCGTTTTGGCCTACTGTTTTTGACCTTGTTTTTGTTCGTTTTAGGACTCTGGGCACTTTACCACTGCTATTCAGTGCTAAAGTGCATTTGGTCTCCATGTAAATTGTGTTTATGGATTAGTCTTTCCATGTTTGGCTTATTTGATTTACTACTAAGTCCCTACTAAACTGTGCACTGTGTGTGTCCAGGTCCTGTAAATCAAATGCTGCCAGAGGGCCTGCAGCACTGATTGCTCTACCCACACAAGCAGCCTTTCAAAGGGTTCTCAGACCTGCCACAGTGTCTGCGCACAGTTGTGACTGCCATGTCGACTTGGCAAAGTCACCCACTTGCCAGGCTGCAACCTTCCCTTTACATACATGTAAGACACCCCTAAGGTAGGCCCAAAGTACCCCTGTGAGCAGGGTGCAGTGCAGGTGAAAGGTAGGGCATGTACTGGTGTGATTTACATGTCCTTATAGTGAAAGACTGTGCATTTAAGTTTTTTCTATTGCAGGGCTATCTGTCCGATAGGCTGTCATGGGAGCTGCTTTGTAACATCTTACAAGCATAACTTTCCATCGGGACAAGATAAGGAAATGGAGTTAAGGCTTCCTGAACTCAGGATTTAAAGATACATCTTTTAGTAAAGATGATTTTTAGGTTGTGTGTTTGAAAATGCCACTTTTAGAAAGTGGGCATTTTCTTGTTTAACCATCCTGTGTGCCTATGCCATTTGCGCATCCACACTAGACAGACACCAAGGGGGTGGTTGAGGTGTGCCCTGCCTTTCCTGGGTGACTCATAGCCAGACCAAATAGACCTGGCTGCATTTAGAGTAGTGAGAGAAGTTGTTGCTTGCACCTGAATGGACGTTGTCTCTCTTCCACAATGCTGTCTCTACCCCCTGGAGTGAGCCTCACCCGAGCCAGGCAGAACTGGATTATGTATGCCAGTAGAACTTTGTTTGAGCCAACTTCAAAGGGAAATGTGGTATAAATATTGGGGCCCTAGCCCCAGAACTTTAGATTATGCTGGACTAATGAACCTGCCAGGAGTAAGAGCGGGAAGAACTGTGAGGAGAGACTACCACTTTGCTGTGTTCTTTGCTGGGTTAGCCTGCAGTTGCTGCTCCTGCCATGGGCAGGGAAAGGACTGGACTGTTCTTTCTGCATTCTATGTATACAGCTTGCCTTCCGTTGGAAGTCTCAGGGAAATCAAAGACTTCAACTTCTTCTGGGCCCCAGCTTCCAGAAGTGAATGTTTCAGCTGCCACAGAGGAAAAAGGTAACCTGATGCCGTCAATGACGCAACTGCTGGCTCTGTGACCTGAAGACACTGCAGAGGGCACTGCTGCTTTTCGCACCGCAAATCTAGTCTCACCGACATCGCTGTCCAATATCGCCACAGACCCGCTGCTTGAACTATGACCTGTGGGCACTACACTCTGCACCGCCTCTCTTCACACCACCGCACTTGTATCCCAGCAACAGCGCAATGCCATCACTGTTGTGGCTGCCTGCACACACCACTTGTGGAGAAAATAGAGCACCATCCCGCTTCATACCGCAGCCCTGGTGTCACCGATGACGCCACTCCAAGCAGATATTGACGCCGCTGCTTGTACAGTGGTTCGGGGGCACCGCTTGTAAGTTACATGAAGCACTGCCCCGTCCCACACCGCAGCCTTGGGCCACCAATGTCAGCGCCATCGAATCCAGTTCATCAACCGCCGCTGCTGCCTGCACCGCGACCTGTGGGCCCTGCACACTTCATTGCCCCATCTTGAACTGGATCCTTGGGTCTACCGTCGACAGCCCTTCAGAAACGACGATGACGCTGCCTGCACCGTGGCCTGTCAGCACTGCAACGTGCACTGCCCCGTTTCGCACTGCAGCCTCGGTCTCATCACCACCGCTGGATGACATCACCGAGCCGCTGCCTGCACCGCAACCTGAGGGCATCGCATGTCGAACCACTACACACTGCAGCCCTGATGACTGCAGATGCCGGCGCTCCTAGCTTCAATCTCAAGGAGTTTGACCTGCAACGCATGTGACTTCAAGGGCCTCCTGACTCCTGCACCGACTCCCGGAACCGACGCCTGCTGACACCACTCCTCTGGAGCTTATCGCAAGGTCCGATGCCCTGCATTTCCAAAGGTACTGTTTTACGGGTCTCCACAACACCGTAGCTGGCCCGTGAAGCAGAGGTTGGCCAGAACTGTTGGATTTGTGTGCTCACGATGCCCTGATAGCCCCGGACTGAGCTATTGACTTCAAGAAACTGTATATAAAGTCTAGTTTTGCTTTATTGGTAACCCATTTCTAACATTGATAAGCTGGCAAGTAGTATTTCTGGAGCTTTAATAGTTGTTAACACTGAGCTTGTAGGAATTATATCCATGATTTTGTTAAATCGCTAAGCATTAGCTAACTTGCAGAGAAAGCTGGAGTCTACCGAATAATCAAAACTCAGCATTGTTGCTCATACATACCCGATAAGAGCAAGAAAATTCAATAATTCACCAAAAAATTATTCAGTCCTGAAACCTGAATTAGAGGAGTTAGAAACACCTAGTATTTTTCAAAAACTTTGGGAAGGGAAAACACACTATTGGTAACTGGTTTCCAACCGCAGGAGAAGGAATTTTGAAAGCTATTTTGATGGCGATACTAATTATAGAATTTTGTTTGTTTTTCCTTCATGAATTATTCAAACGTTGTAGATACTGCATTAATAGAAGAAGGAGTAGAGAAATGAACAAGAGAAAGGAAAAAGAACTAGCATTAAATGATCATCGTAATGACAAGTATGGAAAAGCATTATAATTCAAAAGTAAAAAAAAAATAAACAAGACTCAACAGATGATGAGCGTCCTCTGAGCAGATGTTACATGCGAAATTGTGATGGTTAAGATAACCATCAGATGGGGATTGAGAGAAAGATTTTATTAAAATGGAAAATGATGTAGTTAAAGAGAGGTGCAATATTAACATTCAAATTGATATTGAACTGACACAACTTTAGAATGTGCAGAAACATAGTTTTTAACCATACCTGTTAGTAATAAGACTGAAGATGTTTGAACAAGCTTCATTTTACAAAGCAATTTAACTAACTGTGCTGAGACATGCAAAAAATGCTTAAAAGCTGACCTTACCCTGACATGATTTTCATAAAACGCTTCATATCATATTGAAGAAAGTTCTTGATTAACAATGTTTTGAACTGTTTTGCTAGAAACACTTTATCATTGAATAGAATGACTTCATATTGTTTCACCCACAAAAAAGCAATGCATGAATAGGAAATCTTATTCTTTTAACTTCATTTTCCTCATTTTATAATAAAGAAATGAAGTGCTGAATAATATTCTTCTCAGCTGATGTTTCTAAATTCACATAGTCTATTGTTTAACTAACATAAAGATTATTTTATTAGAAGGATTAAGAATGAGCACATACTCATATGTCTAAGAACCGAGAAGTCCACATGCATAGATGGTTTTAATAAATGTTTCATACTTCATGATAAGCCTTAGTAAATCCTTTGTGTAAATGTGGGAACATATGAGAAGAATCGAAAGCTGATTGGATGAGAGGAGAAGAAGATACAATTGCAACTGCAACATTTCTTTTCAAATGTTTATATTAGTGTGTGTTCCTAAAGTAGTTAATGCCTATTTCCAGACCCTAGCTATATACTACTTGTCCACACTGAAGCTGAATGCTAACAGCTTAATGCTGATGGTTGAACTCTGATGTGATACACTTTCCCTACCTGATTGCTGCATGCAGTTGCTACTGCTATTGCATAATTATGTTTCTTCATTGCTGAGACTTATTGAGTTTTTGAACCTCTCAATGAGAACTTAATCGCTATTTGACTGATTGAATTTGAGCTTTATGCTCTCTTTCACTTTTGCCTCTCGAACTTGAACTCTTTACAGGTTTATGCTAACACCATTTTCACCCCATTCTTTAAAAAATGGATTATTTCCTTTATGGAGCGCGTTGAATGCATTATTTGATATGATCTATCCATATATTTTTCTGATCAATTCTGTAATATGACTGATACTTTGACTAACTGAATAAAATAATTAAAACTTACTAAATGTTTAATGAAAATAAAACCCTTAAAACTTACACCTAACTCTTGGTATTGAATGAACTTAGGAATGTATGACTTTTGACCTTCTCATAAATGACGGCAAAGGTCTATCACAGAGAAGCTAATGAAAAACATCTGAGGAGGGATTAACCCTGTTGTTGTGAAATAGAGATGCTAAACTGTTTTATTTAATCAATTCCAGCTCCAGCACCTATCAATGGCAGATGTAGCTCACACCTAAGCCTGCTTTCTTTTGTCTTCTTAGGAAACTTGTCCCACATGCAGTGGAAGGCAGAGCTGGCCCAGCACTGGTTTGGAGTGACAACATGGAAGAGCTGCACATGATCATAGCCACACCCCTGGGTGGGCACAGGGAGCTCTGACCAGGTGAAGAAAGTTTTTGTCATGTTGGATTTAGGGAAAGAAGGGCACTGTGGTACAGCTTACAGTAAGACAGACAGGGAGTGCTGCAAAAGTGGGTAGGTTCACCCCTAGGAACTTTCACCCCATTGGTTAATGAGTGACAAGCTGTTTCCTACATGCACAGGGTGGCACGGGGCATAAATGTGTCATCCCAGTACCCTCCAGAGAACAACCCTGGATGAGTGAAGATCAGATGAAGGACTGCCCTGATGTCTAAAACCTAAAGAATGACTGGACATGCTTGACTTGGACCCAGGATCCCAGAAGTGACTCCAAGGGTCAGTTGGCTGACCTGGTTGAGCTATAGTGACACAACAAGCTTCCAGAGACTCTTTTACTGCAACTGCCCAGCCGGCCATGACCAACTGGATTTGCCGTGGACCCAGCTGTTGACCTCTGTTGGAGGGAGTATAAACGCACAAGTGGTGCCGCTTGGTCCTGATCCCTCAGCTGATGTTAGACCGTAATCCTCCAGTCCCCAAACTACAAGAAGTGGAACTCAGAAATGTTTTGTCAACTTTTTGCCTGGAGAACGAGATTGCCAACACAGCCTCAGCAGTCAATATCGAATCACTGGTAAGCCTCAGCTTGATGGGTTGTCCCAATTCCAGAAACGTTTCTAAATCCTAACATAGTGGGCTTTATCTGGAACAATGCCGAGCCGCATCCGATGAACATTAAGGCCTTCCCGGGCATGGACTTCACCTGTTCAGAGCTTTCCTACCTTGATCAATGACCACACCGGGACCCTGCCACCATGAAGCTCTGCTTTGTATCCAGCTTGCATCTTGCCCCATCGATGATTCGACTACGACCACTTTTTCTCCATAAATGTTTCTAGGTCAGAAGGTAACATTTCCACGGACGAACATCGTCTCTATATCCCACCCGCGCTCCATCTCTGTCAGCCTTAACATTTGATTTTGACTCAATATAGTGATACCAGATAACTGTGGTTGACGCTTTGAGCTTTCTGGCACTATTTTTAATTTTTAAAAAATGAAACTCATATTTCTGGTTGTACTTATTGCATTTTTGTCATTTTGGTATCACTTTATTTAATAACTTATTCTCTATTTTGCAATATCGGTTTAATTTTCTTGTTATTTTTTCACTTTATTACTCTTTGAGGTCTGCATAAATGCTTTACACATTACCTCAAACTTAAACCTGACTGCTCTGTACCAAGCTATCAGAGAGTTAGGCACGGGTTAATTTGTGGACTTTTGTGGTTCACCCTGACAAGGATTGTGATTTTTATTTGAGGTGGGTTCTCACCCCGCTTAGCCATACTCCAACTTCTTACAGTAGCCAAGAGTTTTTATCTTGGTGGAGATGTACATTTTCAAAAACAGAAATAGACTTCATTTTATTTACAGGATTCTGAAATATTTATTTCTGAAAGAATGTCATCATTCATTCACATTGTTTCGAATGTTTGCATCCTGTTATATGACTCCAAGAGCGTATAGGGAAGAAAACTTTCTTCTTTTGGGAAAAATACATTTATATTGTCCTTTCCAAAAAGAGAAAGGTTTTGATTAGAGTATGAGCAATACTTCTACATACAAACATGAATTTAAATGATTTGTAAATAATATCATAGCACTATATCAATAGTAACTGTCAATTTTATCTATCATTTTTTGAATCACAAACGTTGTGTGTTATAAAATCAATAGTTCATTTTTATCGTATTTCTCTAATGCCTCTTTAAAGTTCATGTATGAAATATTCCTAACGTCTTTCCCTAGGCTAAACCAATTGATCATATGAGCATTTTCTAAACTCCCTTTGCATTTGTAATCTGTTTAGGCTATATCTCAACTTGTATGTACCTACATATATTAATTTGCATGCTCAGTGTTTAGTTCCATGTGGTTTTTAGTCCGCGCAATACATCAGGTCCATTTTTGCAGCATTTGGCGCCTGGAAGCCAGTTCAGTATCTACAAAGGGAAACAGAATGCTCTGGCGTTTGTTTTAACTTGTGAATGCGCTATGGATACAGGATATTAGTGTGCTGTTAGCCTTCCAATTTCCGAAATAATTTCTTCTTCTATTTTGTCAAGATATCAATACCATTTGCATAGTATCTTGCGTATTGTGTTTCTGATTACTTCATGTGTGTCTGCTTGTGATTTGCTCACAAAATGTAATCGAAATTTTATATTCCACTTAATTCACTGATTTCATACACGTTATGTGTTAGGAGGTTAGATTATGCCACAGCTTGGAGTGACTTTATTTAAAAGTGAAAATTCTAAACATGAATTTCGAAACCTTAATGAACATCCACTTGCCCTGAAGCGAATTTCCATATGCCACTTACACATGGCCAATAATGCTGTTGCAGATGGAGCAACATTTTAATTTACTAAACGATATATGACAGAGGTTCTTGTAGACAGTACGCCTGGAACACAATTACTTCAAGGTGCTCTCAAATGTGACAATCAAGGAAAATATCACAGAACTTAGTCAAGAAGAGAAACAGAGATTTGGTTCCAAGTTTCCTTGTAAATCATTGTGGAATTTAGCTATTGAGGGGCCTAATACGATGTCTTCCGACACTGTTGCGGATTGGAACCGCCCGACCCTAGGTCAGCGGTTCCGACCGCAGTATTAGGATGAAATCGCCCATAAGGTGGTCGCAAACATTCATTCTACAATAGAAGTTTGTGCGGTGGGCGAAATAGGCCCGCAGCTCATGCTTCCATTGCAGAATGGATGGTTGCAAACATCCCTGCACCTTGTGGCAGGCACCATGTGGTTGATTGCTATTTTTCTTTCTATCCCATTTAACACCAAAAGGCAGTGCTTTTTCTTTAATCCCTTCGCCGCGGCGCAAATTCCGCCGCGGCGCTGGGGTGTGTGGGGTGAGTGCGATCTGCTTGCTCCGGCAGCGGGTATTGTGATGAAATAAGCTATTAAGGTTGAGCAGCTACGTCATTTCTTTATTTCTTTATTGCTGGTGACTAGGTGCATCACAAGTCACCTGTAATAAGAAAATTAGAGAAAGGCTTTCATACAAGGATTGCAGGCTCTCATGTGTTATATGTTAATATCACTGGCTTCCTCTGACTTAACAAGAAGAACGATTTCAGGAGCAGCTGAACACCTCAGTGAAGGCAATTACACATATTAGCAAGAAGATGTGTCCGAGATCACCTCCGAGTTGTATGTGCAGTTACTATAAGTCTTCATTGAGATACACAGAAGTGCAGAGCTCAGTTGCAGGCATTCATGTGGTTGAACCACAAAAACAAGGTCACGCTGAAATGCACATTAGGAAGGGAAAAGAGCTGTGCCTGGGAAGTCAGATTGGCTTTTTTGATAAACCAGTCTCCATGGTCAAGGGCCATGCCAGAGTTAGCCCGCCACCAACAGCCTGTCTGTGGCAGCCCCAACACCAACGGAATGAGAATTCCCACCCGCCACATTAAGGTGGCGGGCGGATGTATGACGGTTAGAGAGACGAACCGCCACGGATCCGACAAGCTCAATGAGCCCATCAGACCATCAGAGGGAACTCCAATCCCTACAATGGTGGCGGTGCCTGCCAGGCACTGCCGTAGGTATTATAATGTCCCTCTCCACCAGTCATTTCATGGCGGTTTACCTGGGACAGCCCTCAGCTGTGGACTTTGGGAGGCACCTATGGTGCTCCCCTACATATTCCTGCACCATGTGGCAGGCACCACATGGTGCTTGGCATGTAGTGCAGGGATATGTGTAGTGTCCCCTTTTTGTACTGTGGCATGTGCTGCAGCCGGCAGCACCCGCTGCTATACTAAATATAGGCATTGCGGCTGCCATGGTGGCGGTTGCATCCTAATACCTATGGCAAGACCGCTGACAGCCTGTCGGAAGGTCCCATCTCCAATAGTCCGACCGCCATCATAAACAGGTCTTTTGTCACAAGTGAATGTGTGTCCAGTAAATCAAGATGTAGGTCAGCTGGCATTTTCCACCTGCTCTGGGTGTAAAATGTCAGATGTAAAAGCTACAGAATCGGGACGTGTATGAAGACAAAAACCCAATTCTTCCAGGTCTCGCACATATACTCCAATCTGGGGCCATCATCTCATAATGTCTTTAACATACCTGCCAACTTAATAAATGTCACCATGTGAGGAGGGGGTAGGGCCTTGGAGGGGCGTGTCCTCTTGCCGAGAGTTGCCTAAGATGCACTCTGCCCCTCACCAAACCCCCACCCCTTCCCAAAACAAAAAACAAAGGGTCATTGAGGCTGTCACCGATGTTCTGGGGTGTTTTCACACCTCTTAATGGACATCGGCTGCTTACTGCCTCAGAGCCGAAATCATGTGACACACTGTGGCACCATGTGAGTTAGCAGGTCTGCTTTAAGGTACAGAGATTCAGGCTGGAATTGGTCATCTCAGCACCAGTATCTTCACCTGAAATCAAGGGAGCTCATAGTGAGGCACTCTGACGAACTGCAAACGTGATCACTACAAAGGATTTGTGGCTAAGTACAACTTTTATACATCATAATAATGTTAATTATATGAGCAGAATGCTTGGAAAGCAGCAAATACTGTGTACTATGTATACACTTTTTTTCCACATTTGATTACAATAAATACTATAATCTTTATACACTAAATATGCTGCATAAACCCTGGTTTGAATTTCTGATTATGTTTAGTCCAATCAATCTGTTTAGTTTACGATTCTTTTGGTCATTTTTGGATAAAATGTTTTATAATTTGAAAAGACTTTAGCAAATTTACCAGACCTTAATCAAATATCAAATAAACTATATCAAATGAAAACATGTGAACTAATATAATTTGCTCTCTGTCTTTCGTGGTGAGGCTGGTTCGCTGAATTTATGAAGGCAATGTTCCTTGACGGTTTATTTACATGCTTGTTATATGTTTGTTCTATGACCTGGTAAATGTCTTGTGATGTAGGGTAGGCCAATGCAAGCCCTGCGGCGCATGGGGTTCCTAACCTTCAGGGGTTACACTTTCAACCAAATTCTGTTCTGCAAGGGCACCATATGTTTTGTTAGGCCATTGCAAACGTCCATCTGCAAATATACAAGGTACAAGTGCTGATTTGAAATTCTGGGTTTATTTTGCAATACTGTACACCTTGAGCATTAATACACAAATCATTTGTAAGTGACACTTAAACACAGATGTGGTGCCAATGGGTTCAAACTCCAGCCTGAAAGAGGGAATCCTGCATTGATCTATGTACCTATATTTACATCACAGGACTCAAATTCCACACGCTTCTATTCTCTCATGCCATAACTTAGTGGCGGGGTGGGGACCAGATGGGGGACGACGGACAATGGGGAGGTGGGGGGGAGGAAGGGGAAATGGACAACACAGAAAACATTGGAAAAAAATAGGCAAAAAAGAACTTACCTGCCTGCCGCTCGCCTTTCTTCTGCTCCATGTCCTGGCTGCAGCACAGACTCCCAGATTACCCTCAGGCCAATCATGAAGCTGCTCTCATGCTTGAAAGCGGGCATTAGGATTAGCTCAAACACCGTGTATTTGCACTCCCAGAGAGACTGGGAGCCTGTGCTTGCTGTCTCCAACTCTGCAACGCCGCAGCTGGGTTGGAGACATCTCAGTGTGCATGTCGGTTTCGCCATGCTGAGACGGCCGCCCAAACCGGCATGCACACTGCTAGCAGTCACCAACACTCCCTCACGTCCCTGCCCTCGCGATGGCCCCACCCCCAAGACTTGCCCCGCCCTTAGAACCTGAAAAATAAAATGATAATAAACCTGTTTGATTATTGTTTTATTTTTGAAGTTTTGAGGCTGGCAGGGGGGGCGACGCTCTTCTGCCATAGCGGGGGAGCCGCTACTGAACTTAAATATAATTTTTTTTGTGTAAAGTAGAATGATTGGCAGATAGAGAGCACTGTTTCATGGAAACGATCCTACTGACGATGTTCCTGTTTGTGCAACCCTCATGGACAAAGGTCAATTACATAATGCAGATATGCAAATATTGCAACAGTGAGCACAAGTGGCCCTATCATGATGAAGTTTTCTGTGTTGAGCCAGCGCCTAAGTTATCTGTACACTTTTGTTTGCTGTCCTAATCGCTTACATTAACTTGAAATATCACCAACTTAATGCATGTTTTGTTGACAGCAGGGTCGGAAGCACAGGGTAGTAAATTAAATGCCTGTTTGTGTTTCCGACCTCTGCTGACAGGGAAACGTGCATTAACTCAGAGATATTTTGAGGTAATGTATGCATTTAAGACACCAAAACGAAGTGCATAGACAGCTTCTGCACTGGCATACTGAAAACGGCAGCATGATATGGCCCCTGGGTTCCACAGATTCAACATTGAAATGTTTTTAACAATGTTTAATTTCTTATCAATTTTTTGTCGCAATATTTTTGTTATTAAATAAATACATTGGGGAAGATTTGTGTTGCAAACTGGCACAAAATGTTTATTGCAGATTTACTTCCCAGAGCAAAACTTTGTTTGAGCTGGAAGCAGCAGAAAAGTAATGCAAAGTAGCACTAGTACTGCTTTGTGTTAAGTGGGAGTACCCTGGGTAGGATATGGATGTTGCCATGCAAGCACCCACAGGTTTAGACTTTAGGTCCTATCTAGTAACAATTGTTGTCAGGAATTTGTGCCAAAATCTTATGCTTCCTCGAAGCAGACGTAACAGAGGAGAAATATTTTAATATCTCAATACTTTTGAAACTTTGTATGTGTGCTGCACTGTACAGCAAACTCCAAAGTGTGAAATGTTTTACATTTTGTCTAAGTATAGTATTTTGTAGTTCAGGGGTACCACAAAACCTATGCTAGACATGACGCAGACACCTTTGCACTATGGTTCTAAGGTCTGGGCATGGCTCTTGGCAGCTTGATAGCTGCCCCATCGTTTCATCACAATGTGATTGGGGTTATTAGCCATTCACTGCTGACCGCATCCAGGGAATGCTCGTTAGCAAGCCTTATATTAAGTGTCCATGCTGACATTTTGTATACAGTTAAAATGTATTCGCGCCACAGTGCTTTCAGCAGTGACCCCCCAGGGCCCAATAGGCCCTTAACAAATCTCACCTGCTTCAGTAGGGAGGAAGCATGCCGCATTTTGGAGGGTGTCCTGTCCGCAGGCACTCTTAACAACTCCAGTCCTGCTCAGGTGAGTCGCTGCATGCAGACTTAGCAGCAAGTGGCAAGCACAGGCTCTCTCCTTAGCTCAAGCGGTCATGCTCAGGTAACAATCATAGGTGTTTCCATGTTCCTCCTGTGGGGTAAGTTTCCATGATCCCAAAGGAGGGGGGAGAGTTTTCTGAGGCTCCTCATCTTGAGTGCACTGTGGTGGCGATGCTCCATTGGCATCCTCATTCGGTTCACGGGTCGGGGTAGTTAGAGTGCTCATTGCTCCTGGTGACCTACGGGTCACCACTACTCACAGTTGACAGGCTAATGCCCAATCCACAAGGCACAATTATCCTCCTGGCATACGGGGTTGCCACACCACTACCGTTCATGGTGTAGGCCCTTACCGCATGGCAGTATTTACTAAGGTGACCCCTCCTCGCATATGGGGTCACTACTACAGTGTGGTATAGGCTTCGGGACCTAACACACGGCAGTCTTCCATGGTGGCCCCTCCTGACCTATAAAGACTCGTAGGGCAGGGCGCATTGTATTTAAAAAGTAGGGCATGTGTTTTTAGGTTTTACATTTCCTAGTAGTGAATAACTCCTAAATTAATTTTTCACTTTTGCAAGGCCTATCTCTTCCTTTGGATAACATTGGGCTACCTTATTACACTTAATAAGTGATATCTTAAGTTTGTAAGCAGACAGGGAAATTATGCTTACACTCAAATTAATTGTAATTGAAACCCTCCGTAATGGTAAAGTCGAATTTTAAGTCACAGTTCTGAAAACGGCCCTTTTGGAAAGGTGGGATTTTCTTGTTCTAACCATGTGGTGCCTGCTCAATGGGTCACATGAATAGACGTAGATGACAGTTGGCCTTTGTGTATTCCTCCCAGACAGTGATACAAAGTGTGACTAGGTGATGGCAGGATGAACCACAGCCACAAAGCGACTAGACACTAGTCTATTGTGACCCCCAGACAAATCAGATCCTAGAATGGGGAAAGGAGGAAGTTTCCAGAACCAGTCGTAGGAGTGGTATAGGTGTTTCCACCCTTCAAAAGCTGAAACCTCTTTAGCCACTCCTCAGATCACTTCTAGGCCTTTAGAGACTCAGAAGAAGGACTGCTCTGTTGCCCTGCTGCTGGAAGAACTGTCCTGCTGCCTGAGGAAGGAAGACTGCATTTGCTTCTTGAACCCAGAGCCACCAAAGTGTCTCCAAGGGCTAGATGACTGGCCTCCTGTTCTGAACTACAGGGACATAACAAGCTCCAGATACCTGTCCTGCATCTACCCCTGGCATACTCAACTGGACCTGCCTGTGACCTGCTGCTGGCATTGACTGAAGTGAGTCCTGATCCCCAAGAGGAGCCCCCCAGGTCCTGGACCCTTGACTGGCCTCAGAGTGTACTCATCCTGGCCCTACTGTGGATTCCCTCAGAACTAATGCAGCACCAAGCAGGACCTTGCATTGCAGCACCTCGCAGCTCCTGATTGGTGGTCTCATTGGAGCTGACGCAGCGTGATGCAGCTCGACACAGCACCTCACAGCTCCAGATTGGCGGCTCCATCGAAACCAGTGCAACTCAACGCAGGACCTCGCATTTCAGTCCCAAGTGCAACCAGGTACACTGCCCAGCAGGCCAAATTCGGTCCTGTACTCGGCCGGCACGCCATTGCGGTCGGCTTGAACTTGTGACTGTCCCGGTGTGACCAGATAGCCCCATTTGGTGCTTTGCCCCAGATGAAAATCTGTAATGGCGAGATGATGGTTGTTATTGGATAGAGACTGTGCTGATTTGACATATGATTAAACTTGATTAGGAAGAGATGCTGACCAAGAGATGCAGAATTTGTCAGATTTTTTTAGATGAAGGATGAGGCAAGTAAATTTAAAATCATTGTTGGACATGGTCATTTACTGTGACAGTTGATTTTATTTATCCTAAAGAGAGAGAATTTCTTTGGGTGAGCATTTCTTTATTGCTAGAGCAGTCTAAAGTAAAATTGCTGACACCGTTCGTTAAACGATGTGTGATTGGACTGGGTCAGCATGTTTGGGGGTCAACCAAGTGTAGGCAATGCCTGGAAATTTACCAACATATTATTTACTTTTTGTTATTACGAATTCAGCAATGAAGTTACAAGATGGTTTTCATGGGGACATTTGGTCTGGAGGTTGACGAGTGCTTCGAAAGGAGATAACCAATTGAGGCATGTATTGGCACTTTAAGATAATTTCTCGATTTATCATCATTGACTTCCATATTGCTGTTTTATTTAACTTTATCTTGTCTGTCATTTGCCTTGAACATTTTCAGCTCACTGGTGAACCCGAATCCTGTGATGGGCTGGATCCTCAAATGCTAAGTATAAGTGGCAACCTTGATTGCTACTGCAGTAGTTGACTTGAAGTTGTGTCATATGTCTTCCTAAAGCTGCTAAATATTTGTGAGGGGGGGTTTCAGTGATGTTTCTGTTCACCAGGATTTGTTTTTAGGATTTGTTTCTGTGTTTGTTGTCTGTGTGACAAACTTGATCCATGGTGTGTCCTAAAAAGCAAACCGGTTGCAAACTCTGAAATGTCAGAGAGCAAAATTGTATGAGAGCTACAGAGTCTTTTCTAGTGGTCACTTGTTTCTAGTGAAAGTGGATGTTAAACTGATTGTTAAAGTCCCCTAGGACTAACTGTAAGGTACTTATGGAGCAGAGAAAGCCTATAGGTTCTAATGGTATAGTTTTAAAATGAAGTCTTGGTGGATGTTAGCAAAGATTCACTGGAACTTATTCTTTGTTACAGAGTAGCACCACCGAAAAAACATGATTTCCACATTGCCATGCAAAGTTCTGGTAATGAGAAGACAATTTGAAAGCCTTTGTAATGGTTGTTGTCCATCACACCTCCTCTTCCAAGTTTCCTATTTTGATGAGCCCTGTGTTACCTACCAGGGCAGCATAAGCACTCAACTCTTCAGTCGGGTCCAGCCAAACATTCTTCTCAGGTAGATGAAATCTGCAGAGAAAATCTTGAGAGGAAAACAAACCATACATTTATCACCATAGTGTGCTCAAGAGCACTTCTCTCCATGGACTATCATTTTTAGCACATAGGGGCAAGTTTCAGCGTCATGCATTTAATTCCGTCTTCCCTGCTAATTTCACCTGGCACAAACGTTCATTCCGAGAACAGATATTGTTTGCACAATTCTTTCTTGATGTCTCTCTTTAATAAAGGGGAGTGCTCATGGGAGCAGTAACAGAGGTAAATAAGTAGGTTCATGCGTGTCAAAATATTGCATATCTTACAAATAAAACTAGTGCGACCTTCAATATTACACCAGGGAAACCCTTTCTGTACATAGTATTCAAAGAACTGTTCGTATAAGTGCCTCAGCTTTACTGACCACCGAAAACGGATCGGGATTCCCATGGGTTGCACTCTAGTCACCTGCATGGGCAAAAAAGGTTTTCACGATGCAAATGTCTGCTTAGATAATGTGTGCTAAAGAGAGAAGGGCGCCAGAAATACCAGCAGCGATGACGCTTACGCTCTGCAGATGGAGGTAATGTTGCTATTTTGCTGCAGGTCCAAATGTTCTCTGCATTTGCAGCGCTGCAGTGAGTGTCAGGGAATGCTTCAGCTGCAACAATTCTATCTAGGATGGTTTTGTCAACTAGAGGATAGTGAGAAAGGACACAAGGACTCTCAACAGAATGTCTACGACAGTGGTTCTTAACCTTTTGACTCCTGAGGATCCCCGCTGAATCACTACTGGAAGCCGGGGACCCCCAAGCAATTTGTACGATTTAAACATTGAAACAGTAATTCGCAAAAAATACACAAACAGCTACACACCAAAGAAATACTCGAATTACCTCATTTATGCGCATGCAGGGCATAAAGTGAATTAACTTTGAGGTAGCACTTTATTTTGAGACAGCACAGCTCGGAAACAGTGGGCTGGGTTTATTCCTTAGCTCTGGTGTATGAAAATTAAGGACTATCCCAAGGATATCAGGCGAAAGTAATTCACTTAACGTCCTGCAGGTGCACAAAACAGTACAACACAAAACAAATGACATTTAAATAATGCAGCGAACAAGCACAGCAACAAAAAAAACTCATGCACTCACATCTATGAACAGAGCACCATGGAAGCTGTAGACACTTTGCACATACTTTGGACAATCGTTAGAGGGGGTGCATCAATTACTGGCCTGGGCTAAATAATTTCTCTAAGTTATGCTGAAGGATGGAAAAATGAGGGCCTAACTGTGATTACAAGCCTGCTAATTGGCTTAAACTATTTCTCACTATTTATTAATCAATAGGGGCATTTGTCGTACTGTAGAAACTTAGGGGGAGATTTACTAAATCTCCACGCAACACAGCGCAGTCTCCCACGAGGCTGCGCTGCGTTGCGTGACAGGGAAGGAGCAAGAGAGCGACATATTTTTAAAGATATGGCTCTCTCCTCCCCTTTCCTTTGTGCTGCCGCTGATTACAGCTGCCGTGCACCATGCACCACCTTAGTGCCATAGCACTAGGGTGTGTGCATGAGTCCAGCATAGGTATTGTACAGTAAGGCTACCCTTCCTATACAAAATACTATGCCTACACACAACAGAAAGTTTTTACCACTTTATATGCATGCTGCACAGTGCAGCATGCATGCAAAGTCGGGAAAGGAAAGCATTTCTCCGTCCTTGCGCCTAGTTTAAAAGGGCGCAGTTTTCTCACGTTAAACCCAATCTACTATGTTTAGTAATGTAATGTAAGACAGTCTTGTAGAGCGCATCTATCACCCTACGGGTATCTTGGCGCTAGGACTAAGATGGAGGAAGAAAAACTTTAACCAATCCAGTGTTCGCATCCTTAGAACAAAAAAGAAGAGGAGAACAGAGGAAGAGGACAGCTAACCAGGGATGCCGGACTAGGAGGTCATAGGTCCCTCCCTCGGAAAGAGCCAGGTTTTGAGGCTCCGCCTAAAGTCCATCAAGGAGTTGGCTTGTCTGATATTCAGAGGGAGGTCGTTCCAGCAGCGCGTAACCACAGTGCTAAAGTAAATTTGTGTAGTAAATTTGGTTTAGCGTGAGAAACCTTGGGTGGTTGCATGGCAATGGCCATGCACCACCCATGGCGCAAAGTAATGCCCTATGTGCTGATTCGCATTACTTGCAAGCACTAAACAAGTTTCTTGCAGGAAAGAAAATTAGGAAAAAAAAATATTTTGTGCAGTTTTGTCTCACTTTTGTGATGCAAACACGGTGCATACAACTTAGTAAATCCAGGGGCGGCTGGTGACATTTTAAAGTGGTGGGGCGTAAAATGATTGGTATACTTCACTGTAGCGAGCGAGCGTAGCGAGCGAGCCCGAACCCCTATAAGGAGGGTTCGGGGGGGTTCTCCCCCCGAGAAAATTTTGAAAAAAGAGAAGAGAAATGGTGCATTTTCAAGCAAATTTGAGAAAGCAGGAAGGTTAATAAATCAATTGTGAAAGTGCAGTTATAACATTAATAAAGAGATGTCATATAACATAGGTAGCTGCTTATTCAGTGTATAACCACAGAGCTTCATAACAGACTTCGAGATACAATGCATTTCTGAGTACCTCACTCACAGATGTTTTTTATTTAACAAACTAAACTGGTTGCAAAGTAGCAGCATTCAACATTGTTTACTTTTTGTAAATGAAATCAGCACGTCTCTCTCTAAGAGCAGCAAACTTTTCAATAACTTTAGTGTTAAAGTCCGGGATTTTCTGAACTAGCTTGCTCTCTACA
Organism: Triturus cristatus; assembly: GCF_964204655.1. NCBI lineage: Eukaryota > Metazoa > Chordata > Amphibia > Caudata > Salamandridae > Triturus > Triturus cristatus. The sequence continues at coordinate 555,154,589 of NC_140584.1, forward strand.
GAGAGCATTGCCAAAGCATTGAGTCTTTCCTCAAGCATGGTGTTTCTCAGGAATGTCTTAATCCTCTTTAAGGCTGAAAAACATCGTTCTGCCTCGACTGTTGTCATAGGAGTGGTTATGACAATTTTAAGTAAAGCCACTGTCTCTCCAAGTGACTTTTCCATATTAAGTTTATGGATTAAAGCCAGCAAAGACAAGGCACTTGTGGCCTTCCGGTACACAGGCATTCCGTACAGTACAGTCAACTCAGTTCTCAGCTCTTCTTTATTGAGCATAGGATAAGCTCCCACAGCCTCATTCAGAGCACGCTCCGGGAAGGATTCATCATATTTGGCAAACTGTTGACTTTGCAATAATGTGGCACTCACCAAATGTTTAGTGAAAGAAAAACGCTCTCGTGCCTGCACAATTACAATGTCACAGATCTCCTTTGCAATTCGGACCATAGTGGTGATGTTTTTCCTGCGGTATGTGAAAAAAGATTTCTCTGGCAGTTTGCTGTCTAAATTGTCAACCCCATCTCTCACTTTGCTTATGCTTTGTACAAACATAGTAGTATATACTTGTACTTTGACAGTATCTATCTCTCGTGCTTGTAACTGATTGTATAACAGGTCGACAGCTACCATTATATCATGAAATAAATACAGTAAGAACTGAAACTCTCTGTCTTGTAGTGTTCTACCAAAGCCATGGGCTTCAATCTGACTTTTGTAATCAAACTCATCATTGGTTTCTATGGCTTCAAAACATTTCAGAAGGTCCTCTCTATGTTCATAGATTAGGTTGACTGTACGGATGTTAAAGTTCCAACGAGTTGAGGATCCCCTTGGAACGCTTTTGTCTACAATGTCATGAAGTGCTTCTGTTCTTTTGGGGGAACGCGAGAAGAATGCTGCCATGCCTCCTATATCCTGAAAGAAAATTCGTGTCTCGGTGATCTTTGATACTGCCTGTTGCATAATAAGATTAAGTTGGTGAGCGTAACAGTGCACATAATGAGCATTAGGGTACACATCTCGAATTCTCTTTTGTACTCCACTAAGGCTTCCACTCATTACGGACGCACCATCATAGCTTTGCGCAATAAGTTTTTTTTTTTGAGACAGCTCTGGAAAAATTAAGCTCAGTTGACGCAGTATAGCTGCAGTAATGGTTTCTGCACTAGAGTCTCTTAAATGTGTGAAACCATAGAACCTCTCCACAACTTGTCTGTCATTGTCAATGTATCGAAACACTAATACGGACTGTGTTTTAGTGGCCACATCAGTGGTGTCATCAGCCTGAATAGCCACAAAGTCTGTGTTTTGCAATTCTTGCACAATATGGCTTCTCATAATTTCGAGCATACACTCAAGAAGTTCATTTTGTATTGTTTTAGAGGTGCCCTTAAAGACTGTAGCACGTGCTAAATGTGCTTCCATATCCTTGTCTATGCTTGCTATTAAATCCACAAGGCCTTTGAATATTCCAGGATTTGGGGAACCTTCCGATTCATCATGGCCTCGCAATGCCAGTTCAAAAGCACCACAGAAACGAATGCAATCAATTATTTTGGATAGAATCTGTCTGTTCCTATCAACTGTTTCATTGTGTTTCTGTATTGCTTTGCGGTATGCATCATTTATCTGCTGCTCAATCGGAGCATCTTCCCCCAACATTCCCAGTCTAGTCAGGTTTTCCATATGCTTTCTTGTGCGTGAATGCTTCTTTATTTTTTCAGACAAATGCTTCAAGTCTGTTACTCCTTGATTTGTCCAAGAAAACTCACCACCAAACAGCAAGCAGGGGAAGCAGAACAGAGAATTTCTTAAAGGGCACCCTGTAAGCCAATCAGCTTTTGTGTACCAGGCGTTTGAGAATGTACGTGTGGACATTTTCCCTCTGTCCTGGGAAGTTTGCTGTAGTTTTAGGTCAGGCCGATGAGGTCCCAATTGCTTTAAATCTATTTTCTCTTGAAGTGGCCGTGCCTGGAATGACCTTGTAATCAGCTCTTGTACTGTATTCATGATGACGATGCTGGCCTTACCAATATATATTAAAGAAACCTGCCAATAATCAAAGTACAACATATAAGGTGCGGTGCAATAATATCAAATTTCTGTATAAATACATATATCTTGTGCAGTATCGCAATAAATCTCCAACAGCTCCCCTTTGCACAACATGACTGCTAAAAATACAGCCTTACTGCCTGCTGCCTCTGTGTGCCATAGTGGTTGCTGAAGGCACTGAAACAGACACTGCTTGAGGGCCTTGAACAAGGCAAGGGATAGTTAGTGCTGTTAACAACCGTTATTGGCCAAATCACAGGGCTAAGGCTGTTAGTAAATTCCATCTACTGAGTGTACAATGTTCAGAATGTGTGCCTACCCCAACCACCATGTACAGTGACCACACACATAGCTCTAACTCCAATCTAAAAAAAAAAATAGCATCAGTTTCCTTACCTTTAACTCTGGTGTTTGCTGGGTCGTAGCCGGGGTGAAAGAGCAGCAAAGGAGGTCTTGTTCTTCGCCGGAAATATGACCAAAAATTTGGTAAGGGTTGTCAAGCTTTAGAAGGTGCTGAAAATAAAAATAACGTGCTGTAACTAGACAAGCATTGCTTTTAAAATACAAGTAATCCCAATGAATTTTACCAGCGTCAGTTCTTCAAGTTAACATAAAATAACTACAGTGTTCTTAAAATATTTATTTTGTTTGATGTTCGGGGAAACCAGACTTTTTTTTAGTCTGCTACGTTAAAATTATCCATTGGAACCTGCTTACATTTAAATGTAATAATGATATGATCTTTAGCTTTCAGTATCTTTATGGAATACAATAGATCACAATTTTAAATTCAAATTATCCTTTAATCAATACATTAAGAAGTGCAACACTGGTAGTAGTCCAACGTGAAAAAATAGCGTGAAACTGCGTCTCGTCGTGAATCTGCAAGGAGCTTGACCCACCCGGACAGAGCGTGCGAGTAGTTCAGTCAGTGTGCATGGGCATAGTGTGAAAAGCTTGGCGTGCATGCTGCACCGAAGGGTAATTCTGCCCGGTACTGGTGCAGATCTTCAAGCATTTATTTCAAGAGCTCCCCTTGAGAACTGTCTCTAAAATCTGTAAATCTACCGGATTTTGCTTCAAAACAGCGTTTTGCTCCTTTATTTTATTTCGGGTTGTGCAGCTATAAACTATAAATCCTAGTTGGGGTGATAAATTGCACACCCAGCTGAATCCCACCTCATCGCTCGGTTGTGTACATGGACAGAGAAAGTGCGCATACAAACATTCTTCGTACACACACATTGTTTTTGCTCCTAGCTCACAAGCGCCCAACATACGCCCTATCGGTTTATCACATAATTGTGGGACATATGCATTTCTATTTTCTATCCTGTTTTTTTGGAGTTAAGCTTTGCTGGAGCATGAATTGCTGCTTACTTAGACAGTTAGGACTAGGACACCTTTAAATGTTTGACTTAGAACGTGCAGGGTGGGTTTAAGTTTTCCCATGAAAAGACGCACATTGCTAAAAATGTGTCCATGCTAGAGAGGTGTCAATGGCCTTTCTCCAGAAGATTCACCTCCTTGGGGAGAATGTGGACCCCCTTAACTTTCTGATACATCCCGGTGCGTACAATATCAATCCCCGAGCAAAGCGAAAACAAAGGGAGTCACGATTCTATTTTGTAGTCGAGGAGCTGCTTTGTTCTCCTTTTCATAATACAGCTGCTGGTTGTATGTCATTACAGCGCGTTGCTTAGCACACGTTATTACAACGCAGGCGCGCAACACCCATTGGACTCACAGGGCTTCAGCCAGCCCCTCCCCCCCCCCCCCGTCGCGTGTGGCAGCCCGGGCTGAGACAGCATCCCGGCGCACACACAGCCGCACCCGAGCACTTCACAGGTCTTTAAAAAACCATTTGCATGTTAATGAGGCCTCGCTGTTGTTTCACCCCTTCTAAGAGCCCCTGCAGCTCCACTCTGCCTATTGCTTAAAAGATTCAGCCCCCCCCCCCGAAATTTGGCTCTAGTTGCGACTCTGCAACGCACATAATACCACGCATACAATTACAACATTTCCAAGAAGATTCCACATTCTAGGATGGTGAAGGGAGGTCACTCATTGTTCGGGGTCAGCTGGAGGGAATGGTTACGCTTGCCAATGTCTATGGGTAACCAGATCATAAAGCAAAATTCTATGCCACACTATTAGTATATCAGTTATGAGATTCATAAGTACGTTTAGCACCATTTTAACTAACTGTGCTTGATGCGTTTTTTTACTAAACAGCCTTTTACCAATTTGAGAGGCAAAGCCTCTTTCGAACTTTTTTTCAATTCATGATTGGGAATAAAAGCCCATTGCTGGTGGAAATGGCCTGGGGAGGCGGAAAAGATTGGGCGGTAAAAGAAGAAGCCAGTGGAAAAGCAGAGTCCAGTGTCATAATTTCATGAGTAGGGTTGCAATGAACGAAGCTCCATGAAATCATTCAGAAGACAGACGGCAAGGAGCACGTTTGATCTGTGTGGAAAAGAGTGTGTGCCACTCTGCGTGTGAAGATGGCGCAGCCCAAGGTAACGCCTTCCACCTGTATCCACAGGCATGCTCACACCAAGGATGCTGTCGCCATTTCATTATTTTTAAAAACACAAACACCCGATCATGTGGGTCGCTGTCTCCATAGCCATGGAGGACAGACTACCGTCCCCATCGTCTTTAATACATTTTTAAAACAAGGCATGAGCGCGGGGTCGGGGAGCTCGCAGACAGTGTAAGAGCTACAGGCCTAGTACATATTTCCTTATTGTTTTCTCATTATACAGTACTCTACTTACTTCAGCCCAGGGAGCCCGAGCTTGAGTCGCTTGACGACGGTGTGAGAAGCTAGCCTAGCTCGGATGGATGTAGACGACATGTTGTGTCGGGAGCTTTATACTTACGTTACGGACACTATGCGGTCTGCGGAGTATTCAGCACATAGCGCGCATGTGGCTTGGGGCAGAGTGAGGAGCTAGGTTAAGGTTAGGCGTGGAGGAATGGCGTGAGGAGTTTGATGCACGTTAACAGCGCGGGGTCGGGGAGCTCGCAGACAGTGTAAGAGCTACAGGCCTAGTACATATTTCCTTATTGTTTTCTCATTATACAGTACTTACTTCAGCCCAGGTACTTTTATGCAGTGATATGATCACGAGTTTTTCACGATGACACACACGACGAGTCACTCAGTCACGACGGGTCGACTCCTCCTGACTCTGAACGCACCGCCGCCACGAGGTTATGAGCAGACAGTGTCGCACCACCGCGTGCGTGATGACGCGACCGACTGCTGGAGTGCGCACCTCATGGCCAATCACTGTCACTGTGTTCAGACATAAGCCACAGTGATTGGCCATAGGTGCGCGGCACCCAATTAGCAGTTACTCGTTGCTGTAGCAGGCTCTCAGCCAATCCAGAGACGCTGCATTATCAGCGCCTGCCCTGGATTGGCGAAAGAGCACGGATAGGGCTCGCCCGGATACCTAGAGGGGGGCTGCTGCAGAGGCAACCCTCGGCCTCTCGGCCCCCTCCTCTCAGTACAGTAGTCAGTGGCAGACAGTGCGGCGAATGCGCATGCTCGTGCTTGTCGTGAGACAAACTCGAGCATGCGCAATAAAATTGCGAGCCGCTGCCTGTCTGTCAACTAGTCTCAACTGTGCTCGCCCCCCGGCCCCACCCCCTTCATGTCCGACGCAATGCATCATTTGCATTGCCATTGCTGCCGGTCTGGGGATTGATTTGCGTGCATGGTAAGTGGGGCTCCGCCCCTGCGCCCCAATGGACGCACCGCCGCTGAGTAAATCTCCCCTTAGTGTGTGTCACAGTTGCAGAAAGGGCTTGTGATGGTTGGAGGAATTGTGATTAAGACACAAAAGTTTTTCACCGTAATACATCAGATTATTTGAAAAGTATTTATCAAAAGTAGGAGTTTTGAAACTTGCAGCGAGAAACATTCTGCCGGACTGACATTGTTATTAGTGAACTGAGAGGAAAGTCAATTGTCATGTATATATAAAATTGTAGTATATGTGGCATATATTCTTAATATATTTGGAGCAACTTTATGAGTTTTTAAATCAAACACGCAACACGGTTTTGTACAGTGCACATCCTGAACTCAAGTATTTAAAATTGCACTTATGTGTGATAATTAAACAGATTGCTTGATGAAATAAAAGTAATTGCCTACGTCAAGATCACACATTTTGGCCAAGCAGGAACTGATCCCAGTTTCCAGTTTCAGACTTTACAACTCATTTACTAAATTGGAATTCCATTATGCTTTCAAAGGTTTCTGCTTCCTGCTTAATTCTTGGAGAAGATTAGACTTGGGTCACAGGCAGAATTCACTTTTTATTTTGGGCGCGTTCAACACCTGGTAGAGGTTACATGACATGTTTCTCGCCCACCTGTACTGCTATAGCGTACAAGCACCTATTAGTTAAATGTTTGCATTTTGTAGCACAAACACTTTTTTGAGCTATATATTTTAGCAGGACATAGTTTACAGAAATAATAAAACCACTCACATATTTATGTCAAGAGGCCCACTGTTTGAACTGGATAAGTGCCTCAGGCTCTGAGCGTCCTGAACACTATTCAGCCTTAAAAGAACACTTAAGAGGCACGGCTCTTCTGCATGCGGGTGACGCGTGACCAGAGTTGGAGAGGGAACAAGGGCATCAAAATGCCCTGGGCCCAAAAGCGACTGACTTTCGGCCCACTGCATACGCACACTCACAAGTGAATACCAGCACTGCAGTGCAGGTGTGAAAAAAGATAATAAAATAAGGCCGATCACCCTTCAGCTTACAACTAAGTTTGAATGGTGATTGGCCAGATTTTACTTTAGTCCCGCTGCCCCTGCACTGTCAGCCACAGCTCTTGCATGCTGTGAGGGTGCCTGGTCGTTTCCTTAACCAGCTGATCCCAATGCCTTTAATGATGAGAGAAGGCTTGGATAGGTGTAAGAGACTTGCAGACCCCTGGGAATGTGTCACAGAGCCCTGGAGGACAGCGGGCCACAGGTTGGGAACCACTTGTCTAAGAGGTCTTCGAAACTGGACGCTACTTCCTACAAGGGAGGAAGCAGGAAGTGAAGTGGTAGATAATGAGTATTCTAGCACGGGGCAGTTTGGGAATGGGATGGTGGAAGACAAGCTCCCCCAGAAGGTAAAAATAATTGTACCAGAGAAGGCTACTAAATAAATAGCGTTTATTAATCCTGTGTGATGCGTTCTTTACTCCAAACAATGAATAACCAATGAATAGGACTGTTCCCTATGGCATGAGGAAAACAGCACTGATTTTAGTCCAGCAGTGGTTTTGTCAGGCAAGTGACATATTATGCAAGCGGATCAGAGAGACCTAAACTAGGTCTGCAAATACTACTCAGCAAGCTTCGTCTTGGAATGCAAGTAAAAAAACCTTTATCGTACCAGATTAATATTTTTACTGGCTACCACAAATATACATTCTTTCTCATTTCTATCAGATCATTTGCAGGTTTTCAGATCCAACCCCCTCAGCCTAGAGTGGATAGTAAAAGAATCACTATTCAACATAACCCAAAGAAACTTGGATTTTATTGTAGCTGATTTAACCTTAGGAGCTAATATTGGAGGCAGCAGGGTCACGGTTAATCACCATTTTTTAAATGTAATGAATATCGAATTCACTACTTTCCCACATTCAATAAAAATATCTATATATTCACACCATATTCCTAATTTCAACTATTAGCAGTAACAACCTACGGAATAATGTAATGCATTTTAAATTCAAAAAGCAATTTAATGCTTAAAGGGAAGCCCTGTTCTTGGCAAGTACTCAAGAAGCAAGAGTGTAAAGTGTTGAAATAACCTCTCTCCCTCCTGTCCAAGTAGGTTTTTTCTATGGCCAAACAGTTGATTGTTCTCTTCTGTTTCTAACCTTTCTTGTTGTATGCCTTTGCTGACATAACAAGAATGCAGAGTATATCTGTAAAGGTTACAGGGACGTTATCATTAGGAAATAGAATTTAAAAAACCTGAAATTCACTGAAAAAAACAAAGGTTACAGGGACAATTATAGTTAAGCTCAGATTGTAGACGCACAAAACCACATAAATTCAGCAGTTATGTTTACCTGAGCTAACTATGACTTACAGCCCCACAATGCACTGCTTATAATCTCACATATTACATCACTCATGAGATGGTCAGCAATATCACCTTTGTTTTGTCAGTGAATTTCTAAGGAGTTTTTAATACTGTTTCCTAACTATAACATCCCTGTAACCTTTGTTTTTTTCAGTGACTTTCTTAGGTTTTTTTATGTTATTTCCTAACTATAAGGACCCCATAACCTTTGTTTTTTAGTGCATTTCTAAGGTTTTTTTATTTAATTTTTGTAATTGTAACCTGTAACCTTAGAAGATGTGTGTGAGAGTGGCTGTATGTGTCGTAGAGTGGTTGTGAGTGACTATGGGGCATATCAGCAACACCGGTGATAATTATCGCTCAGCGCTCTTAGCGAGAGGATAATTAACGCCGGGTAACGTGGATTTTTATCGCTGAGATAGCGTGCTATTAGCAACGCTTATCTCCTCAGTGATAAAAATCCTCACGCTAACTGCCTAAGGTGAGATTATCGCTGGAAAACCAGCGAAAATCTCACGCAATGTGGCGTTAGCTTACTGATAGGGACTCACAAACTTAGCCATGATATCCACCCTCCATAGGATATCATGGCTAAGTCAGTCCTGAAGCAGGCGTAAGGAAAGTAGCGATAACAGGGGTTATCGCTACATTTCCTGACGCTATGCTTCATAGCGTGGGGCTTGATGATAAAAGAAATGTCGCTTAGCGACATTTCTCCTGTCATGTTAGGTCAGGAACGCCCACTTTACATTTCATTAGAGATGCAAAGCTGGGCGTAAAGAATCCCCACGCTAAAGCAAGGTTTCACGCGTTAGCGTGGCCGTGCTAATTAGGCGATAAAATTATCGCCGCTTTTCGGCCGAAAACGGCCGCAAAAGCGGCGATAATTGTTTAACGCCTGCTTGTAAATATGCCCCTAAATGAGTGTGTTAGTGGGTGTGTGATTAGTAGTATGGGTGGGTGTCTAGTGTTTTTGTGAGCATGTGACTCGGTGTGCGAGTGGCTCTATTGGTGAGTGTAAATGAGTATGTCAGGGGCTGTATAGGTCTGTGGGGTTTATGAGTGGTTTTGTGAGTGTGTGAGTGGATGTGCAAGTGGCTGAATGGGTTTGTGAGTGTTCTAATGAGTTTATTAGTGGATGTGTGAGTGCTTGTTTGTGGAATTGCAAGTTGATTTGTGTATTTGTTTACTTATATTAATTTAAATAAAGAATACTCTCGTGCCACCAGGAGAGATGTGGAAATATCCCAGAGGGCAAACTGATTACAGGAAATATTGTGCTCTGATAGATGTATGATGCATTCACCTGCTTCAAGGATTTCCATTAGTTTTGTTAGGTTGCAATTCCCTGAAAAACACACTTGTATTGCCTTTGCCAAGCCTAAGAATTTAGGATAATTTGGGCCATATTATCAAGAACGGCAATAACATTATCGCCGGTTTAGCGGCAGGAAACTGCCGCTAAAGTGGCGATACGGGGCTTGATAATATGCCCTTGTGAATTCCAATAGAAGCCCAGGTTTGATGTCCTTCACACCAGAACCTGGGCTTCTATTGGTATTCACAAGGGCATATTATCAAGCCCCTTATCACCGCTTTAGCGGCAGTTTCCTGCTGCTAAAATGGCGATAATGTTATCGCCGTTCTTGATCATATGGCCCTTTGTGCTTTACAGAATTTGTGGTGTAACTGGGGCACTTGCTATGTTTATATTTTGAATAGGTGTATGAGTATTTGTGTGGACTTGTAAGTAGGTCTGTGAGTCTGAGTAGGTGTTTGAGTGTCTGTGCAGGACCGTGAGCCTCTGTGTGGTTGTGTGAGTGGTTGTGTGAGTATCTGTGTGGGTCTGTGAGAGGGCATGAGAGTGTCTGTGTGGATCTGTGATTGGGTATGTGAACATCTGTGTGGGTCTGTGAATTGGTGTCTCAGTGTCTGAGTGGGTCTGTATTTGGGTGTATGAGTGCCTGAGTGGATGTGTCCATGTTTAACTGGATCTGTGACTGGGTGAATCAGAGTCTGAATGGGTCTGTGAGTGGGTGTCTGAGTGGGTCAGTGAGTGAGTGTGAGTGTCTGAGTATATCTGTGAGTGGGTGATTGAGGGTCTGAGTGGGTCTGTGAGTGTCTGTGTGAGCACCTGAGTGGGTCTGTGAGTGGGTGTGTCAGTGTCTGAATGGCTCTGTGACTGGGTCTGTGAGTGGGTGTGTGAGTGTCTGAGTGGCTCTGTGAGTGGGTGTGTGAGTGTCTGAGTGAATCTGTGAGTGGTTGTATGAGTGTATAAGTGTTTCTGTCAGTGGGTGTGAGAGTGTTTTAGTGGGTCTGTGAGTGGGTGTGTGAGTGTCTGAGTGGATCTGTAAGTGGGTGAGAGAGTGTCTGTGTGGGTCTGTGAGTACATTTGTGAGTGTCTGAGTGGGTCTGTCTGTAGGTGTGTGAGTGTCTGGGTGGGTCTGTGAGTGGGTGAGAGAGTGTCTGTGTGGGTCTGTGAGGGCATTTGTGAGTGTCTGAGTCGGTCTGTACGTGGGTGTGTGAGTGTCTGAGTGGGTCTGTGAGTGGATGTGTGAGTTGCTGAGTGGGTGTGTGAGTGTCTGTGTGGGTCTGTGATTGGATGTGTGAGTATCTGTGTGGGTCTGTGAGTGAGTGGGTGTGTGGGTGTCTGAGTGGGTGTGTGAGTTTCTGAGTGGGTGTGTATCTGTGTGGGTCTGTGAGTGGGTGTGTGAATGGCTGTGTGGGTCTGTGATTGGGTTTGTGAGTGTCTGTGTGGGTCTGTGAATGCGTGTGTGAGTGTCTATGTGGATCTGTCAGTGGGTGTGAGAGTGCCTGCATGATTCGGTGAGTGGGTGTGTGAATGTCTGTGTAGGCCTATGAGTGGGTGCATGAATGCCTGGGTGGGTCTTTAATTGGTTGTGAGAGTACATGTGTTCGTGTCTGAGTTGGTCTGAAAGCGTTTTTTTCCAAAGTGCGTCAAGATTTACAAATCCATCGCATATTTACATGGGAGGCCACACTTAGCTTCACGGGGGACCTTGGGATTCCCGAAGTGGGGAAAAAAACAATATAACTCAGTTATGTACCTAGCATAGGTCCCTCTCACACTCCTCTAGCACACCAATGGAGTCAGGGTACCTCTACCCTGATCCCTTTAATCATTTTGCAGATACCTTTTAAGATCCAGGACCGTTCCCTGATACTAAAAGTGGTGGCTGTAACCTCCCGGTCAGGCTGTGGTCAGTCAATCACGGGAAGTGATGGTGGCGTGTGACTTCGTGGATCCATTGCAGGTGATCTGTGGGGTCCGCTTCCCTAGATATCTATATTTCTTTTTTCTTTAATCCCTCCCTAACTACTGAACGCATTTACTTCAAATCACAAAAAAGGCTACTTCTGGACCAACAGCTACCTTTCTGCCAAATTTGGTGTAATCTCATCCAGTAGTTCGGGCTGTAGTCGTGTTCGAAATCCCTATCGGAAATTGCATGGGAAACACTATCTTTTTTACCCCCCTCCTGTTTTCTCGGCCCATACTACTAGGATCACTCTGAAACCTTCCATGAAGAACTAGACATACTGTGCCACTTCTTTGTGAATATTTTGTGAAGATTTGTCCAATGGCATCAAGGTTATAAGCAAGTCAAAAAATGTTTTACCTATGGAAACTAGGTCCTAACTATGACTACCTACTGGTGGCCGTCAGTATGATTTATATATATATATATATAAATATATATATGTATATATATATTCACTTAAAAAACCATAGGTTTCTCACATGTTATAGTTAGCTGGACATTTCACTCGTAAAAAACCAATGAAATTCCCCCGTTATAGTTAGTGCAGGCAACTATAACTCACGCGACCGCAATCCTCTGCTGATGACGTCAGATATTACATCACGGTATTTAGACACTTATTTACCCATGTCTTCTTCCATTAATCTTTAGCTATACATATATTACAAATATTTATTTTTCATAAAGACACATATGTCATCAGTGATGTAATATCTGACGTAATCAGCAGAGGATTGCGGTCGCGTGAGTTATAGTTGCCTGCACTAACTATAACGGGGGAATTTCATTGGTTTTTTACGAGTGAAATGTCCAGCTAACTATAACATGTGTGAAACCTATGGTTTTTTCAGTGAATTTCTAAGGCTTTTTAAATGCTAATTTCTAACTATGCCTACAGAGATAGGACATGTGAAGAAATAAGGAAAAACGCACAGGAAGAAAAAAAAGAAATGCAGAAAGAAGCAACAGAAGTCCTCAAAGACGAAGAAAAGTGCAGGAAGAAATATAACGTGCAGAAAGAACAAACAGAAGAGCAGAAAGAAGCCTTGTTGCAAAATCATCCTGTACCCTCAACTTTTTCAGACAGATACTGGTGGTAACTGAGTCTGCCTAAGCAGTCCTAGAGCCAGTGCTATGTTAAAAGACACTCAGAATACAGTGAAAACACCTACATACACTAGGGCACACTATGCGTTGGGGTCCCCCTGTGATTAGCATGACCTCCTCTGTAAGCCCCTAGTATATAATAGGGCAGGGGATTAAAACTACCTCTTAAAACGCACCACAGGGCGTGTTTGAACACGTCACCTCATGCCCCGTCCCCTCCCTTCCCCTCTGTGTAAACACACCCTGTAGCCATTTTAAGTTAGGAGATTAAGTCCCCTTGAATCCTGAGGGTCCCTAGGGTCCAACTAGACCACTAGGTACCTCCAGTAAGCACCACAGAGCTGCGTTGCAGAGAGGTGTAAAAAGTGGCACGGCCTGCACCACCTCTCTGCAACGCAGAGCAGTGGTGCTAACTGGAAGCACCTAGTGGGCTAGTTGGACCCCAGGGTCCCTCAGGATTGAAAGGGAATTATTTCCTCAACTTAAAAACGCGCCACAGGGCGTGTTTGCACACGTCACCTCAGGTCCCATCCCCTCCCTTCACCACTGTGTAAACACGCCCTGTGGCCGTTCTGAGTTGAGAGATTAAGTCCCCTTGAATCCTAAGGGTCCCTCGGGTCAAACTAGCCCACTAGGTACCTCCAGTAAGCGCCACAGAGCTGCGTTGCATGGAGGTGTAAAATGTGGCGTGGCCTCAGAACACCTGTCTGCAACGCAGCTCCCTGGCGCATACTGGAGATACCTGTTGGGCTAGTTGGCCCTCAGGGACCCTCAGTATTGAAGGGGAATTAATTCCTCAACTCACAACTGGCCAGGGGGCGCGTTTGCAGAGTGCTGCAAGGAGGGGGCATGGCCTCCGGCGCGATGCCAGTCTTTTATTTATTTATTTTTAAGAAGGAGGGCTGTGTGGCCCCCTTTCTTTTTCTAATTTATTAGCCCTTGGGGACCCCATCCCCCAGGGCCTGCACCCTAATTTTTTTTGTTGAAAAAAATAAATTTGGCCCTCCCAAGGCCTTAATCGGCCACTGGGACCCCAACCCTCAGGTCATGGCCTTTTTTTTTTATTCTTTAGGAGGGGGGCTGTGTTGCTGGACAAACCGTATGTACCTATCACCATGACGATTTGCGTGATATTCATTAAAAGGCGACTATGCATACAATGAATCCACGTAGAATGTATTCACACCGCTAGTGAAGCTCTGACATGTCTGACACCCTACCGTGCCTAATCCCGGCGCCCCCGCTGGTGGGTACTCTCCAAGTAGACACCCTTGTTGTTTATTTATACAAACATGGGTAGCTATTGACGGGCACATTTAATACACATGCACACCAAGCCATTCAAAGGGGATTCGACAAAAATTCGACCAAACTATGCAAGAAACCCCCTCACGGTTAATAAAACACACATCCACTGCCGAATGTGTAACACTTTTTATTTTACTCTCTGGAAAGGAGACAAACCGCACTTGAGAGTCACAGCGTGCTCCTGGCTGAGCCCAATGCTGTGTTACACCCACCATTGCCTGCCGAGTGCCACACACCTCTGTGTTGTATTCCACCATCTAGTGCTTATGCTATGACACTCTCTAGCCCATGTGCACTGTAACACCACCCCGTGAATATGTCATGCCACACTTGCCTTCGCACGGGTTATATTGCCCCATCTAACGTGCCTTCCTCGATGCCTATGTTATAAAGCACAGCGCTATGCCATACTTATTACAATCTGGATTCCATATCTTTGTCACAGTGCATATGCAATGTTACACTACCCAGCACATATTTTATATTACAACTTTAGAGACTACTTAGGTTACACAACACTGCCCTGTGCATATTACACTCCAAGGCGCATATCACATAGCAAGCGCTAGTGCCTGTGCTATCTCGCGCTCTTCAATGTATCTGTCATTGCGCACAATGTATTGCATATTATATTTCACGCCCCGGTTCATCTTATATCACACTTTTTGGTGCATAGTTTATACCATATACTATATCTAGTTTTTATTTTCAATCGTGCTCTCAGGACTATGTTCTATATAACACTGCGTCCACCTACCCTTTTCACGGGCATTACATTTTGCGATGGGGGGTGGAAGGTCAGGGGATGTTTCTGCCAAGTGAGCCCGGAGTCACAGTCCCAAACGTCCTCTTCTTCCTGAATAAAAGTGAGATTATGCTGCATACTTGTTCATATTTTAAGTAGTTCGCACAGACGCACATTTTAAAAACAATAAAGTTCCTAATACCCACCTTCTATGAACAGTTAGCTTGCTGCCCCATCCACCTCCTCCCTAACCTCTGTTGTCTGAATCCATGGACTAGCCTCCTCCCTCCTGCCATGCATGGTCTGATGTGCTGCCACTGCCCTCCATTTAGCATGATGTACCAGTCCACTCCTCCTGCCCTCCATTGCCCAATTATATGGGCAATCATTGACCTCCTGCTTAGCCTCTGTGCTTAGCTTGCTGCCCCTATTCTCCTTCCCCCTGCCCTCCGATATCTTTGTGCATGCCCCTGCTCCATCCTTTTTGACCAACATGTTCCATGGACCTGCCACTCCTATCTACTCTGAGTGTTCTGTTGAGCTGCCACTCCCCTCCCACCTGCCTAGCATTGTCAGATGACTGTAACCTGTCCCTGCCACCTCCACCCTGCCTGTCCACATGCCATGCCCCTATCCCCTTCCTCCTGTCCTTCATGGTCCATTTTACTGCCACACCCTTCTGCCCTCCCTGGTCTGTTGTGCTGCAACTGCTCCTCCTGCCTGCCCCGCGCGGTCTGTTGTGAGGCCCCTTCCCCTGAACTCTCTTGTCTGTGCCCAGGTCCTGACCCTCCCTTCTATCCTCCATGGTCCTTTGAGCATGCCCCTGCACCCTCCTTCTTGCCCATCATAGCCATTGTGCTGCCACTAACCCTCCCGCTTGCCATGCATGGTCTTCTGTGCTGCCATGGCCCCTCCCACCTTCCCTGTGTGGTCAGCTAGCTGCTCCTGACCCCCTCCCACCTTCCCTCCATGGTCTGTGTGTATGCCATCAGTCTCACTGTTGCTCTCCATGGTGTGTCTTGTTTCTAGTGCCCATCCTGCCTTGCCTCCATGGTCATCTTGCTGCTCCTGCTCTGCCCCCTTACCCCCAGCCCTCTGTGTCCATGTGCAGACCCCTATTCCCTCCTTTCTGGCTTGTCAGCTCCATTGTAATGCCCCTGATCCGTCCCTCCTGCCCTTTATGGTCTGTTATGCTGCAGCTTTCTCTCCTGTCTGTCCATTATGGTCAGCTAGCTACCATTGCCTCTTTCCCCTCTGTTGTCTGTTGTCCATGTGCATGGTCCTGTCCCCTCCCTATTGCTTTCTATGGATTGTTGTGCTGCACTCCCGTCCCGCATGCCCTGTGTGGTGTATTGTGCTGCTGCAAACCCTGATGCCTGCCCTGTAGGGTCAGTTTGGTGCACCTCTCAATGTCCCTCCTGTCCTCTGTTATCCGAGTCCATGTCCCTACCCCAATTCCTCCTGCCTACCATGATCCAATGTACCATACTTGCGAACATTTTGAACTTGGTAAGAGGGAGATTTTGAAATAAAACTGGGGTATTGATTTTCCCCTTTGAGTTACATTGAAAAAGAGAAGATTGTAGACAGGAACCAGATCAAGTAAAGCCCATTTGAGCTTAAAAACATTGGACGTTTCCTGGCTGAAACGGGTCTGTTGGCATGTATGGTTGTATGACCACTGCCTCTTCCTTCTGCCCACAATGGTCTATTACATCACCACAGCCTCTCTTGCCAGTCCTGTATTGTTGGTTTGTAGCCCCTGCCCCCTTTCCACTGCCCTCCATAGTCTGTTGTGCTGCCACTGCCCTTCCTGCCTGCCTAGTGTGGTCAAATTGTTGCCTCTGCACTCTCCTACCTGCCTTCAATTTTCAGAGTCCGTGCCCCTGGCCTCTGCCTCTCAACAGTATCCCAATGAACAACTAGATTGCTAACATTCTATATTTATTACAAAAGTGTGGAACGCCTGACGTCATCTTGATGTAATCAAAACTGTAATGCCTAGAGCATTTCCTTTAGAAATTACATATATGAGATGGTCTTATTTGCATCAAAATTATGGTTAGTGCTCTAAAAAACTAAAATGAGGACATATTTTCTGAGTTTTCAAATAGGGACAAAGAACTTTTAAATTATTTGTAATCTTAGTTTTTTATCCAGTTGATCACTTGATTAAATGTTGTATCCAAGGGGAGAGGGTGTGGTGTTACTTCCAGAGCTGCAGACTTTGCAACTGGGGAACCAGGTTGGAGTTTCTGCTTCAGCACAACATTCTGTGATTCTGGTCAAATCACTTAATCTCCCCATGTCTACAACCAAAATGAATTTGATCTTGTGTGATGTAACCAATGCTCATGTAAAGCACTCCAATACCTGACAAGTCTGCACTATATAAAACTGCAAATACACAAAAAATAAGTGTTTTGCACACTTCTGTCATTGGGCTACATTTGGGCTACATTTGGGTGATATTTGGGCTACATTTGGGCTACATTTGGGCTCTTTTGTCTCTGGTGGCCATTTTAGGAGATTTATTTGTTATGAAGTTTCCTAATTTCCTCATTTACTGCAGTCTCCTCAGTAGGAAATACTTTCAGTTTTTTAGTTTGATTCCATCAAAAAGGCATTCAGATGTGTCACACATTTTCCATAAATTCTGAATGTTAGCACTCTAGTTGCTCATTAGATCACTGTAGTAAAGCTACTGCTCACCCTGCAAATCTGCTGCTGGTATTGAAAGTGCATGTTTCAGTCTGCATGTCAGAATTTTTTTATGAAATAAAAGAGGATTTCAGAAGTCAAAATGTGTTTTTCTTTCTGCAGCACTAATCATAATTTATATGACAAAATGAACCCCCTCATTTTGTTCCTTTGTAAATTAAATGTTTTAAGTGTTACCACTTTATTCCAATCAAGATGGCTTCAGGTGTGCCATACTTTTGTCATAAGTAAGACTGTTAGCGCTCTAGTTGTTCTTTAGAACACTCTGGGAAGCTGCAGTAGATCACAAAGGAATCAACTGACAGTCTCTGCCCTTGTTGGATGTACATGTTTTACTGAGAATGTCAGACTTCATTCTCACATGACTGAGAAAGATAATGTGAATTTACAGAAAATATGCTCTCAGTTTAGCTTATAGATCACCTTCCAAACCTCTGTGGGAAAAGCATGAGAAAATAGTTTTCTCTAAAACACGGTTCATGATATCACAGCAGAAGGCTTTTTCACATGGTAAAATCACCTTAGAATACACCACAATTCCTTAAATGAGTGTGGTACCATCAACAAATGATTTATAATGTAACTAAAGTCTTAAAACCTTCTATTAACTGGAATGCTTTTTAATGAGGTGCTATCATGTATATTGGTCCCAAGATGGCTGCCAACACTTCTTGGATGAAGTGCTGACAGCCAATCAGATCTCAGGATGAGATGTGTGGTTAGGCTCCGCCCAGATATATATATGATTTTACTTTTCATTTTCTCAGGAACTACTGAACAGATTGACTCCATATATGCAAAAGGCACATCCCTGAGCTGAGGACTACCTCTTTGCCAAATTTCAAGTAATTCTGTTCAGCCGTTCGGGCTGTACCTTGGACTAAAGGTCCCTATGGAAAATTGCATGGGGAAAACGTGTTTTGGGACCCCCCTTTTTTCTCAGCCCCCGCTGGAGGAATCCCCCCGAGACTTTCAGGGTAGGAGCGGAGCGGAGCGCCCCACCTATTTTGAAAATTTCGCGAGGATTCATCAACCGGCGCCAAAGTTATTCCACATAGAATGTTGCGGATTTCCTATGGAAACACGGTCCTAACTATAACTATCTACTGGCGACCGCCATTAGATAATATATATATATATTTATATATATATATATATATATATATATATATATGTATATATATATATATATACATATATATATATATATATATATTCACTGAAAAACCATAGGTTTCACACACGTTATAGTTAGGAATTAGCATTTAAAAAACCTTGCAAATTCACTGAAAAAAACAGAGGTTTCACACATGTTATAGTTAGCTGGACATTTCACTCGTACAAAACCATTGAAATTTCCCCGTTATAGTTAGTTCAGCTAACTATAACTCGCGCGCCCGCAATCCACTGCTGATGACGTCACATATTACATCACTCATGACATGGTCAGTGACATCACTCATGACATCACTGATGACATCTCAAATGACATCACTGATGACATCACTGATGACGTCATCCATGTGATAAATTACCACATCTTCTCACACCCTAATATAACCTTTGATACACCGACTCAAAATTTAAGAGTTCCATTCTCAAAACCATACATACTGCAATACCAATAACTACATACCCACTTATTAACTCTTAGGTCTTCATACACCTCCACTCACTCACCTGTACAGTAACTCATACTTACAGTCACTGCATACAAAACTATCATATGCATTTATACACTTATATAGACACTCACACACTAACAAGTATCCATAGAGCTACTCTTACACCTACTCAGTCATGCAAATAATCACACTCCCATTTACTCACCTATGCGGTTATACACACTCAAGTTCACTTACTCATAAAAATAGTATAACATTCTTACACTCTTATAGAATCATTGATACAAGCACACACTCATCCATACAGTCACTCTCACAATCACACACTATCACATTTACCCACTTATATAGTCTTACACGCATATATTCTGCCTTTCACATATGTAGTTAGTCACAAATGTACCACTGAGATATGCATTCAATCCCTAACACACCCATACATACACTCACTCAACCATACAGTCCATCACAGATGCACTCTTAAAACCATGCACCCATAGAATCACCCACTCACACATCTATGCATAGAGTCACACACACCCTACCCACACAAACACTCAGCAACCCATACAGATACTGAGACAAGCAATCAATAACTCATATACACACTTATATAGGTATTTACAAAACCATGCCGCCACTTATACAGCAACATACAGACACATACAAACATTTACACAGTTTAGTCACTAGTCTGCAGTAAGATACATTTAATGACTCACTTATAGAGTCAGTTACGCACCACACAAAATCATCCATTTACACACTTGTACACCCACTCATTCTTCAACAGGCCTTTCCCTATATATATTAAACATATTAAAATTGTTCAGAAACACATACCCAATGGATGACGTCATCAGTGATGTCATCAGTGATGTCATTTGAGATGTCATCAGTGATGTCATGAGTGATGTCCCTGACCATGTCATGAGTGATGTAATATGTGATGTCATCAGCAGTGGATTGCGGGCGCGCGAGTTATAGTTAGCGGGAACTAACTATAATGGGGAAATTTCAATGGTTTTGTACGAGTGAAATGTCCAGCTAACTATAACATGTGTGAAACCTCTGGTTTTTTCAGTGAATTTGCAAGGTTTTTTAAATGCTAATTCCTAACTATAACGTGTGTGAAACCTATGTTTTTTTCAGTGAATTTGCAAGGTTTTTTAAATGCTAACTCCTAACTATAACGTGTGTGAAACCTATGGTTTTTTCAATGAATTTACAATGTCTTTTAAATCCTTTTTTTTTTTTTCTTTTGAGATTTTTTTTTTAAACAATATGCTACCTATGTATATAATCATTGATTTACTGTATCCTGCAATATAGAATGGTTCACCTTTTTTAAATAAATGTTTAGATTGTATAACATAGCTAATATCTTCTACAAACCTTTATTTATTTTTTTTAGGTTTTTTTACCATGCGCGTATGGTAAGCTTACGGTACGCGCACGGTACGCTTTAAGTACGGTGCGCGTACGTAATATCTATGCTCCGTGTGCGCATGCGTACGTGATTTACATACGCATCCGTACTTCGTCTGCGACGCGTATGCGCTTGCTTCCTATGCGCATGCGCGCGCGCACGTTATGCGGAACCGCCGTATGTGCGTGTGCGCCTCTAATGCACATGCGCGCATGCGCGCGTGCATGCTCGCGTGCTTCTAATGCGCGCGTGCGCGCGTGCCTCTAATGTGCATGCGCGCGTTCGCGCGTCTTACGCACGCGTACTTTTACCGTGCGCGTACGGTAAGTGTACGGAGCGCGCACGGTAGGTCATGTGATCCAGAAACAACACTTTCATTGGTTTAAACTTGTTTCATTTCCAGAAACTTCCAACACCACACCCATTCCCCTCATTACTGCTTGTGATTCCCTAGGAGAAGGAGCTGAATTGTCTTTGGGATACAATGGCAGAGCAGCAGTCCTCTTCTGGGAGTGAGCAGGACAGCATTATTAGACAGAGAAAGAGGAAACAGAAGAATTCTTTTGTCTGGCAATATTTCACATTTCCAGAGGGGCAGAAAAAGTCAATGCTCCATTAGTCACCTGCAGACTTTGTGGGCGTGTCTTATCTAGAGGAAATCCAAAGAAGAAGTATTCTTTTGGAATTTTCTCTATGTTTAGACACATTAGGGATGTACATCCCAAGACTTTTGCTCGACATACTGAAGCAACCCCTCCAGTAAGTCAGCCGAGCACATCCGCAGAAGCTCAGCCGAGTACATCTTCGGCAGCTCAGCCGAGCACTTCCTCTGCGGTGGGAGCATCACCCTCTTCTGCTCCTCTGGACATTTACCCTCGGTTTCAGAGAGTACATATAAGGTGCAATACTTGTTACTCTCTTATTGCTATTGGGGAGACTAGTATTCCTCTAATAGACAATAAGATTGAGCAGCACAAGTGCGGTACCTTTTAATATTGCCATTCTTTCTTTCCTCTGTCCCTGTATTAACACAAGGGCTCTTTTAAGAGCCACCCTACCTCACAATTTTTTTAAATTTATTTTATCACTTTAAAAAAAAAAAACATTTTTACCGTGCGCGCACGGTATGCGCACCCATTAAAAAAAAAGAAAATGTATTTCACCCTTCAATGTACTTGAGGGACCACAAGGGAAATGAGAAAAGCAGAGTAAGGAGAAGTGAAAAAAAGGGAGTATGAAAGTAAATGTGTGATAAATACAGATATTTCAAACTTACCTGACCAACAAAATAACTTAATTATCAATAACTGTTTTTTTTTTAATTGCTAGAAAAAAGTATTAATTTTCCAAAATTTTCTTTCTCAATCTGTAAAAAAAGAAAAAAAGTATTAATATTTAACAATACATTTTAGAATACAGTACACATATTTACTTATTTAAAAAAACAAATGTTTGCCCTTTTTTTGCTGTTTTCAGAATATATTGAATTTCACTGTAAATCGTGAAACCAATTGCATTCATCACTTAACAGCTGGCAAAAAAATTAGCAATCTGAAAGATTGTTTAAAAAAAGCCCTGAATCTCTTCTCAGTAAAACATACCTTTATAGAAATGTAACATATTTAATAAAAACATCATCTAAAAACAACAAATATTTGCAATAAATACCATCTGTAAATCTTGTTGCTTAAGCACATACACCAAAATATTATCTGTCAAAGAAGTCCACAAGAGAAATTTTTACCTTTCCATGAGGCCAAATGGTAATTTTTAAATTCTTTTTTGATGAAATATCCAATGGTAATCCAATAAAATCGCTAAAATGATTTGTTCAGATGTTGCAATTTGTATCTAAAATTTTGGTTTCAGAAAAATTAAATAGGAATTTGGTAATTCTGCAGGCAAACGTTGCTTGAAAATCAATTGAGAATCATTACACAGTGTCCAGCCTTTTTCACATTTAAGATAAACTGTGTAATGACCAAAAGTTATCGAAGGTCCATCATGGAAAATTATTGCAACTGCAACAAAAGTTTTTCCAGATATTGATAATTGATGTCCTGTAAACTTCTTTATTAAAGTGTCCAATTTTGAACCATCAGCTCTACAACGTTGCATCATTAAAATTACATACTATCCATATTTCTTTAAAAATAACGTTGAAAACATGCAGGGGCGGCTGGTGGATTTCTAAACTGGTGGGGCGTAAAATCTGTCCCCATGTACAATGCGTGCGCGAGCGAGCGAAGCGAGCGAGCCCGAACTGAAAAAGGAGGGTGCGGGGGGAATCGCAAGAAAATTTTGCAAAAAATGTATTCAAATGGTGGGTTTTACACCACTTATTTACTATAAATTTTTGCAAAAACGGGATCCAAATATAGCATTTTAAAGCACAAGTGTGAAGAAAATATTACAAAAATGTGCCCAATCCTCTAACTGGTCTGCTTGCAAAACGACCCCCAAGCCAAGCACACACAGCCAATGGGAAGAGGCCCTCTAAGTGTTTTCTACCTGTAACACATCTCTTCCTCTTTACTGTATTGGTTAATGAAGTCATCAAGGCTCACACCATTGGTAAGACCGTACATTGCAAATACTTTGAAAATTAGATGGCGAAAGAGATCCATCCAAGGATTGCAGTTCATCCTTGATTTTTGTAAGATTAGCCAGACAAACAGAAATTATATTCCAGCAAACTGTGTTTATTTTGCGAAATATAGCATTTATATACTATAAACGTACACTGACAGAAAGTCCACATAACAGAAATTGAGGTGCAAAGCATACAAACCTGACGACAAGATTTTGGGTGGAAAGCAAAGATATGCTGAAAAAGACAGATAGGGTTTATAAATTGTTTCAAAATTTACAATAGAGAAAAAGGAGTTAACACAATAAATGTAACTTTTAAATTGAAACATAAATAATAAAACATATAAATGTAGAGCATTACAAGAAAAAAAATTGAAATCAGTGAAGATAGTAGTTTGCATTTAGGGCCTCATTTATGAGGTTTTGCTGTAGGGCAGAACAGTAGGCCTTCCTGCTGCCCTGCCCTACAGCAAAAGAAAAGGGCACAAATGTACCGTATCTATCAGCAGATACGGCGCATTTGTGTCCTTTCCCCATGCACCGGCACACAATAAGCTGCTGTGCGCCAATGCAGGCACTGTTGCACCATGGTGCACTGGTGCCTGCATAGCGGGCAATTACAAGAGGCGTTTTCCTCTTTCCTTGAGTGCTGCAGAAGGCACTATGCATAGAAAAAAGAAAAAAAGAAGCGAAATAAAGAGATTTCTCCGCGTTGTACCTCTGTAAATTTTTGGTGTTGCTTCAGATTACCAATTTCTCCCTCCCTGCACTACAGAGTATAGCCATCTAATCACTTAAAGGAACCCTACGTGAATGATGTGTTGTCACTGCAGTCTGGTAAAAAACGAAACGGGCCGGCTGCCTGTGCCAGGGCACAAAACAGAGCCCGATTAGAGACCTGTTTCGAGGCCCCCATTAAAAAACTGCAGGGGTTCAGACTCTGCCCACTTAAAGCTCTGGGCAAGCCCACTCTCCTTCTCTGCGATGCTGCACATTTGAGCAAAATAAATGTAATGCATTCGACTTCTGGCCTCCTCACATTCACCTACTCTGAGATATGGCATCAGACACAGGACATGAAGTGGGCAGACGTCACGGGCCTTGCGGGCCTCTGTCTTAGGAATTATTATTACATATCAATTGCAATATTTTTTGGGGAGATTTACATGAATTTTGGACCGTCAGCTGCTGCTGCACATTGCTCATAACTGGGCTCTAACACTGATTAATTGATGGAGTCAAATGACCATCTGGTTGGATTTGTTACCATATGGGTATCAACTATGTTCTAAATGGTTTTGATTTGAATGGCCTGCCTGATGTGAGTCATTCTCATAAAAAAGGATGTGTTCCATACTCTGTAAGAATTAGACCAGAGGAATGGCATTGGGAGTGTGTCAACACTGAAGAGACAGCTTATCTGCGTTTATTGGACTATACTCGGAATTTCCGAGCCGTATACCACCACCTCCTTAATATTAACTATTTAACTTAGCACGGTTTGCTGCATTCAAACCTACAATCGCTACCCGTTTTTCATATCACAGTGCCACAATTGCAGGGTTTGAGTTGTTATTAGAGTGCCATCGTTTGAAGTTGTTAAGTCGTCCTTGTATTTTTATGAATGGAATGGTTAAAAATGGCACACAAAGGCGCACAGGGCCTCAAAATGTCTGCTATCCAACTAACGAAACCAAAAGTTACCAACAAATTGCACAATGTACGTACGCCACCAGGGCAAGGCATCAGGCCTCAAAGCCACCCTCCACCCCCGCACCACCACCACCACCACCCCACCCCCGCAACTACCCATCATGGAATCAAAGTCACCCTGCCGGCCGGGCCCCAAAAGGCGTCAGTAAAATAAATTATTGCAGCAGTGACAAAATTAAAAACAACACATAAACAGTTTAACTGTTTAAGTGTTGTTTTTCATTTTAAACAGTCTTCAGAAGTTCTGCACAAATGTTTTAGTATGAGGTCAAAGACCAGACTTTATAGCCCTTGGAAAAATGCTGCTTGCAACCCATGCCTAAGAACATACCTCACGCACAAATAAAGTGTGCACAAATATGGAAATCTTGCCTGATCGTTAACAGCATAGACCCCATCAGAGGCGTAGCTAGAGCTTATGGCGCCCATGGCTATCCCTCAGATTGCCGCACCTGGGGGGGGGTAGGGGTTGCTGGGGAAAAAGAACGGCAAGCACTTGAAAGAGGACAGAGAGACACATACTATCGCCGCTAATAGTTATCTCGATCATGCAAGTTACATGCACATACAAGACACGGTCCACGGCTACACAGTTGAATACACCGGTGATTGCCAGTGACTGGTAGTACACAAGAGAATACACAGACTGCATGATCTATCTGGGGACTCAGAAAAACCACATGTGACATCCATCAGAGAACTGTGTGAACAATTACCTGATAATCCCCTCAGCACAATGCAAACATGCACATACATGACACTGTTCAGGGATCCATCATCTACAGCTGACATTAAATGACCATTCATCATGGTCCCCCCATTAAAGCAGTGCACTTTGTGATCTGCATGGTACATGTTCTTTGCAGCAGGCATATTAACCCTCTGTGCTACCTTTCCAGGAGTCAACCCTTCCACTAGACAAAACTCGGATCTCTCTCTAGAAAGAACATTAATCACCGAAGTTATCATGACATTTTTATTGTTTCTGAAAATTGCTGAAGGCCAGGAAGGTGGCAGCAAGTTTTTTTTAAAGCATAATATACTTACAAACACTACGCACCCACCTGAAATAGGTACCCAGTGCGGTCACACAGTTTGCACCGCCCTAACCTGCTCAAGGTTCATGTGACTTCAGTGACAGAATCTCAGTGACTGGATCACTGTTGCTCTATGGTGTGCTGCTTCATAGGCCTGTCCGCAAGACTGGAGATGAACTTCAGTATGGATTGTGGTGGACAGGCCTTCAAGGTTAACTCACAATTGACACCACTAGGGTACACCTGCTTCTGCTAAGACATCCAGCCTTCTAAGGTCTAGTGGGGCCTTCTAAGGTCTAGCATGGGAATATGCTCCCTCAGTAGAGTGGACTGGTCATGAAGGCTGAACCCAGTTCCCCAGTTCCAAATTCGACAGCACTGGCCATAGTGCCCCATCCTCTCCCCCACTGAACACCAAACTGTCCCACTGAGAGAAACTCGCACTGCCTTTAGCTACAACCTAATTGTGCCCGCTATAAACACTTGGATGTGGCTCAATTCAAACTATGCACTTGATAAGAGTAATATGCTGCCTAAAAAAAAAAAGTAAAAGCAAACACTCAAAGGGAATGCTAGATTAAGTAAAGCATGTGAAATGTAAGCAGAAACAACATGGTTACCTTAACGATCTCTCACTCACTATTCAGAAATCAGCGAGTGGTTTTACCTGAAAAGTTAAGGACATGACTACAGGGCCCTGAATGGACCCATTTCAATGTCCATTGCTTATATCCTTAGAAAACGTAAGCAGTATGGTAAAAAGACCACATCCCTGAACGCAGAGCCGCAGTACACATTTTGTTTTCCAATCCACACTTTGCAGTACCTCCAGGACTGGTGCACTAGTTGCAAGCCCAGGGAAAACAAAGTCAAGAAAACAAAAATAGCGCTTCACTGGCAAACTCTGTAAAAGTGGCGCTGATGTGTTTGGGTGTGAATAAAATCAATCTGGTCAGTTTGCTACCACTCTGTCTTACTTTATTTCGTTATTTTTCCTATTTTTAACCTTTTATTCCAGATGCTGCACTTTGGAATTAAAATACGACATTTACAGCAAAAAAATAAATACTTTTTTGGATCCATTTCACAGGGGAGCAAATAAAAGGAAGGAGAGGAAAGAGTGTGAAAACCCTGTCTTGAAATCTCGGTTTTCTGTAAGAGACAGGGCCGGCTTTAATGCTGGTGGCGCCCTGTGCGATAATGTTTGTTGGCGCCCCCCCCCAATGACCACCTCCACCACGGATTCTCTCACTAGCACCCTTTAACAGTGACCAAGTCACCATAACCACACCCTCTCAGATGCATTGAATTAGTTATATAGCGCCACTCATACCAGGGTAGGGTGTCCGAGCACTTTGCATCACACACACACCTACGCAGAGACAATCAATCATACGTGTGTAAATCAGTGTATAGGAAATGTTACTTAAGCCAAAGGACTGAAAGTGTAGGAGTCACATGTCACCCATACTGGTAGGCAGTATAGTTCAAGAGTGCTTGGTGTGGAGAAGCACAAACGCAGAGTCGAAAAAGAAACAGCATAGTTGGGAGTTTTCTCTAGTAATAAGAATCGATTTCTAGCCAAATTAACCCTTTTTGCAACATTAATCAATGTTCTAATAATGTATACTTTGCAGTGTGTATGCAGTTCTAGGATGAAAGTTAATAGCTCACTATTCTATATTAGGACTTTAAGTTATAAATTGCAAGTAACAAAAGGATGTCTCTTTTGAAAGCAGTAACCTGCTGATCTGTTAACATTGTGTGCACTCTGTAATCTACTTGGCACACGCTCTTTGCAGCAGGCACTTTAACCCTCTGCACTAACTTCACATGAGTGAAAACCTCAACTTTACAAAACACTGATCTCTCTCCAGGAAGATAATTAATCACACGAGTTTTCTTGACATTTATGTGAGGCCTGGTAATTGCAGAGGGAAAGAAACGCTGCAGCAGGTGCTTCAAAAACTTAATAAACTTTCAAACACGGCGCCCTCAGGAAGCCAGCACCCGATGCGGTGGCACCGGTCGCACCGCTCTGTCTCTGCTCTCTTTCTCTCCTCAAGGGGCCAAGGGCACAGTCTCTTTCCTCTCAGGGGTCAGTCTCTCTTCTCTCAGAGGTCTGTCTCTCTGCTCTCTCTCCTCTCTGGGTCACTGCCCTCTCTTCTCTCAGGGCTCTGTCTCTGCTCTCTCCCCACTCGAGGGCTCTGTCTCTGCTCTCTCTCCCCTCAAGGTCTCTGTCTCTCTCCTCTCAGGGGCTCGGTCTGTGTACTCCTTTCTTCTCGGGGTTTCTGCTCTCTCTCCCCCAGGAGGCTCTGTCTCTTCTGGGAGGGTGCTCTGCACTCTCTCGTGTGCGCCCTCTCCGGAGCTCGCTCCCTCCCTCCCTCTGCCCGGGATCCGAGGCGGGAAGCAGGTGTCTCGGGGCGGTGTCTCTCGTTGCTGTGGGAACGAGAGCCCTGCCCTGTCCTGCCCTGGGACAGGACAGGACTCTCAGCCGGGAGTGAGCCCGAGGGCCTGGGACACGAACTTGTGTGGCTCTTGGTGTGAGATTTACAGAGAGGGCGCGTGTGTTTAACAAAAAAAGCGAAAGATAAAAAAAGTTATACACATATTTAAAAAAAAGTATCACAACACAGCGCAGCAAATCCCCTTGATGTGCTGTGATACAGGGAATTGGAAAGCGAATGAATGCACCTTATTTATTCCAATACAGGCACCACCACATAATCTAAGTCACCCTGCCTGCCGGCCGAGCCCCCAGGCGTCAAAGTGAAGTAATAAATTATCGGATTCCATTTACTTTACTTACCGATGTTCCGATGTGATGATGACCTTCCTTCACCTCGATGTTGTTCGGTCCAGGACTCCAGGCCTTGTTCAGTCTCTCAGTCCATCTAAGCCGGGCTCCTCGGGTCTGCAGTTCACAGCGTGGAATTGGTATGAAAGCACGC
Source organism: Triturus cristatus (assembly GCF_964204655.1). Classification (NCBI taxonomy): domain Eukaryota; kingdom Metazoa; phylum Chordata; class Amphibia; order Caudata; family Salamandridae; genus Triturus; species Triturus cristatus. The sequence continues at coordinate 555,183,277 of NC_140584.1, forward strand.
AGGTCTCACAAGTCACGACGAAGCAAAGCCAAAAACTAGAATAAACTGGATTTTGTCTTTGGACTCCTCCCCCAGACCCCAGCAAACCAATCCCTTGAAAGCAACAACAACTGTTGCTGGGTCTGGGGGAAGAGGCAAAGGCCACTGCCACACCCCCACAAACTCTAAGCTTGCCAGACAGCCCCGCCCCCAGCCATTGGAATGAATGGAGTGTCTCCAACTCCTCCCTGGGCCAAGGGAATAACGCCCAAAATCGAAATGCTATTCTGCAAATGAGACACAGGCTGCACCCACCAGTGTGTCGTCACTACCCTGCTTTCTGGCTCCAGGTCGAAGAAATCTTCGCCCAGCCAAAAGCATGTACAGAGCAAGGGCCATCCCCCCACCCCCCCTAAAGAAAACCCCACATTTTCACGTGTTTGTTCACTGAGCACTAGCAGCCAGCACAATTTATTGCTAGCTGCTCAGTGTTTTTCATCAGGCATTTTTTTTGTCCCCCAGGGTGGGAGGGCGACGCCCATCTCGCCCCTATGCACCAGCCTCCACTGAAAACATGTCTGATTTACATTTAGAACATTCCATGCTGTGATTGGCATCTTTAACTAATTTACTAAAAGTCACTGATTGACTCTCTGGTAATGTTAAATATATGAACCTTTCTGAATCAACATTAGAGCTGCATGTGTTGAAACAGTTTTCACAACTATGTTCCCATTTATAAGAGAGACCAAACATATTTTCTATTTCTACCCCTTCTTCTTCCAGTACCATAAGGATATACATCAAGAATTCCTGTGCATCTTGCTGGACATTTTGAGTAAACTGTGTACATCCTGAACATACATCTAAAAGGTTTCTAACATCAGAAGCACTTTCTATTTTAGTTTTATCAATACTCAGCTTCTCAAAAAGAAAACTCAGCAGAGAACAAAATCTTTTTACATGATTAAGTATTATCTGCTCTTGCAAATTTTCAAGATAAAATACAACATTCAGCACTACATTAGCGTAGCAGTTGACACCAGAGCTATTTTCAAAATGACAACCAACAACCTCTTGAACACTGTCCTTTTTCTTTTTGCTTGCAATCACATCACTCTCCTTTTGTTTTCTCTTCTGTACATCCTCATTACAGATATTCTCAATTCTCCTTTTCCGAGAAACAACACATTTTTCAAACACAGGATACTGACCTAAATGAGGAGCATAGGTTCTTCTTAATCTATTATACTCCTTTACACAATTTGCATCAGCAATAACTTTTGAGTCATCAAAGTCTATCATGAATAGACCAGATAATGTTTTCACTCGTGACAAAACAACATATGCCATACCTTCTTTGAACACAGTAGAACCAATGTTTACAAAAGCACTATCTACAGTTAATCCTTGAGATTTGTGAATAGTTACAGCATATGCTAGAGAAAACGGAAACTGCTTCCTACGTCCATATAAGTCTTTCACAAGCAAGAAACGAACTGAACAACGACAAATGTCTTTAACCTCTTCAATCTGATCAAATTTTATTTTTAAAAATTCAATCCCATCTTTTTTCTGGTATTTCACAAAACCCACAACTTTACCCATAGCTCCATTCACTAAACCTTTTTCTACATCCAAATTTCTTCTTAAAAATACTCGACAGTTCATACAAACATAAAGATTTTTTCTAATCCAGCTGTTTTCGAAATGTTCTTCTCTAGAGAATCCAATTTATTTTTCAATTTGCCTGTTAATGTAATAGTAATTCCTTCATGCTGCATTTTGTCCACTGCTTCCATTTTCTTAATCTCTTCCTTTTCCAATTTCAAAAGTTCCTCATTGAATATCGAGCATTCACGTAGTGTTGGCATTAAGCAGATTACAGTATTTTTTTCTGCAATGTTCTGGTATATTTTCTCTGCAACTATTTCTTCACTTGGAAATAAATTATGTAGCAACCGACTCTGTAATGCTTCTCTGCCAACTTCTGTGAGTAGCCCAATTCTGATATCTTTCAGAATACTTGCATAATCTTCATCGTTTGCTTGCCTCATATTGGTAGTGAGTTCTTTGTACTCAAAGAATGACCAAATATTCCCATTACCAATACTTCCTAATGACTTCTTCGTGTCTTCATGTGTCACAGTATTAAACACTGGTTGTCCTTTAACTGGAGTGAGCTGCAGAAGATCCCCAAAAACTACAACATGTTTTCCACCAAATAACACTTCATAGTCTCTCTTTAGAATTTGCTGCATTCTTAAATGCACAAAGGCAAGCATTAAGTTTGATACCATGCTTACCTCATCAATAATGAGAACTTGCATCTTCTTCAACACTCTTGAAACTTCGAAGCATGCTTCTCCTGTTAGCTTGTGATATTCTATTTTGTTCTCATACTCCACTGGTAACATTAGCAAGCGATGTAAGGTAATTCCTTTTATGTTATATGCTGCTAACCCAGTTGGAGCAGTAACAACACAAGACAAAGTTGAATCTGTTTTTTACTGTAGGTAGCTTCGGATGACTTTAATCAAGAAACATTTTCCAGTTCCGGCTTGTCCACTCACATACATTCTGATTGGTTCAAATGATGCACATGACCCCTCTTTCTTTTCATGTAGTAATCCATGATCAATTTTTTTTGTGACTTCTTCATAAATTTGTTTTTGTTCTTCATTCAGTTGCTGTTCCAAATTTGGTAAGTCTATTAAATCTTCCTGAGCTTGATTCATAGCTGTTTCCACTTCAGTCATTGCTATTGCAGCTTCATTTTCTACGATTGGTTGTCCTAGGGGATCTTGACTGAGCGTTCCAGAACTTTGGCTGTCTTGAGAACTGTCTCTAGCTACTTCAGCTGCAATTGTAGCTTCCTGTTCAATTTCTTCATTTAACATTTGCACATCATTTGTGAAAGTACTGCATTCAATCGTATCTTTACATTCATTAAAGGAAACTTCATAGCTGTGAAAATCTCCTAGTAATTCATCCTCTGAACGCCATGGTTTAAACAGCTGTAAAAGTGCTAAGTAGTAAAATTCCTTTTTGTCAGGAGTGTCGCAACTCAGCTTCCTGTGATTATTCAAACTTCCTTTTGTTTGCTTCACCAAACATCCTTCCTCACCAATGACTTTATATTTTCCATTGTTGATGTCTTCTGTGGCTTTCCGTGCAAAAATGTAGTTCTGCAGCACTTCATAGAGACACATGTTCTCAAGATGACGACTTCTTTTTGGGTAATATGTGTCCAACATGTTTGATTTCAAAATATCTGTACTTTCCGGGTCATTCTCTGCCAAATATTCAATTTCTCCAACAGATTTCAGTACCCGATTTCGCATTCCTGCAAGGCCTAAACTTACCCAAATTATTCTTCTGGATTTGGAGTACACACTTGCAGATGATAACCTATCTGAGCATTCGTAGCATCCAATTTCTCGATGTGATAACATCTTTAAACTGAAACTGTATAGCTTCTTACTGACAGTCTTCTCGTGAGAAATCTCTTCCCACATTTCCTTCAATTCCGTTTTCTCAGATTTAGTGATGTAAGATGTGACATACCGAGCAACAGCAATAGAATTGTCAGCAACATACTGTATATCCATGTTAGCATTCCACATGGATAAAATGACTGGGTTGTAGTCATTTATATATTTTGACTCTTCTTTTCTTCTTAGGTTGTACGTATTTTTGGGAGATTTTCTTGTAATAGTATGTCGCACAGCTGACATAAAACTGTTGACTCTTCCTTTTGAAAGAACAGGTTGTGGAAATCCAAATCGACGTTATATGTAGAATTTTTCTTTACTCTTGTACTTTCGTCGACAGTATTTTCCACACCGATGACTTTGGAAACGTAAAACTTGCTCTTTTAAGTTTTTCTCTTCTGTGCTTTTAGGTATAGCACATGTTGCATATTCTTCGATGAAACTTAAAACTGCATCATCAGAATCTGTTCCAAATTTTGGGGCATCCTTGATCCACAACAGCATATGAATATGAGGAGCACCTCTTGCTTGGTACTCTTTTCTCCAAAAGAAATCCACAACTTCTCCAAGAGGTGGATTTTTTTTATTGCAGATGAAGGACATCATAGCCTCTAATCTATGAGTGAAATATCTGCAAACATTAACCGGATCCAATGAGCACAATTCTCCTGCTGTCTTGTATTGGATGTTTTCAATATTTGAATTTGCCTCTCGAAGAAAATCCAGTAGATCATCCCAAGCGTACTCAGCACAGCTTAGGGTGAGAAACCATGTAGGAGTTCCTAAATTCCGTAACATACATTTCAATTCTCCATGGCGTCGCTGCCAATATTCATTTGTCCCACGCTGACAAGCCATTAGATTAATCAATTGAGATTCCAAATGATCATCTCGCTGTTGCACTTTGTTAATAAAATCCTTTGCAGACACATTATGTAGATGTACTCCAGTTTTCAAAATGTGATTTATTGCATAAGATAGTGCTGACAAGTTACTTTCAAATAAAAGATGGAACAAATAAGGAATACATTGACGAATTCTTGGATCTTCTGCATATAATCTTGCAGTCCGATACTCAGAAGCAGGAATCTGTACTGGACGTTCATCATATCGTCCACCTTTTCCTGTAGGAAACAGCTGGGCAAAACAACGAGCTTCCAAGCTCTCCTCCCATACACTCACGGGAGTTCCTTGTGCTTTTTTCATCTGAAACAGATCAATAGTGTTTGCCATAACTTCTTTTGAATGAAGAGGATGTATGCTGAAATGTTCATAAATTTCTTCTTCTTTTGACTTATCCACTTTTTCAATTTGCCCAGCTGGTATTCCTGAGTCTGGTAGTAAAACTTCTTCATTTTCATCCATATAAATTGTTTCATACCATTTATTATTTATTTTCAAATATAAATTTGCTCTTTGTACTTTTCGTACATCTACCAGCTCCTGCCAAATTTTCTTATTCTTTGTTGGTACTCCATTAACCAAAATAACTAATGGTTCAGTTTCCAATCTATCTGCATCAATAGTTTCCATATTTTTTTCAAATCCAATGGCAAATAGACAACTCTTTCTTTTAAACCTCTTTGTAAATCCGAAGGAGGTAATTTACCTGTTTTTGGCTCCATACGCACTATGGTCTGAAACAGATGGACACATTGAATGAGTATAGACTCATACGTATTTAAATCAGAAAGTTCTGCAGGAATATCAACCAATTCTAAACTATTATGTACAGCTCTGGCTGGCATTCTATTTTCTTCTAACTTGTTATAACAGTATTTACAAATACGCTGATCTTCACCCAAATCAAAACTATTTTCCAGAAATATATATTTTGCAAAATCCTTCCACTTATAATTATCTTCATTTTCACTTTTTTTATAGAGATCAACATTCCTTGTTTGAGTTTTATAATGGCTTCTCTGGCAACAAATACAAGTAATATTTGGTCTTTCATTAGAGATGATAGTAAATTTTGTCATTTGATCTTCAAATTTTTTACTAACAGTGGGTTCTACATTCTCTTCCACATTTTCTTCAATAACTGTGTCATTACCTGCACTTTCTTGTTCCGGACCAAAGTAACAAAACTGAATTTCATCAGTAGCCTTCTCTACATCTGATACAGATCCACGGAACAGAGCCCTATTCAACTCATTTAACTTTAGTGCTGGACTTTCAGCAAAATACAATCTTCTCACAAACTTTCTCATTTCAGTATGATGAACTGCCAGCATCCTAAAATGGTGTGTTTGCAAACTTTCCTAGAAAGACAAGCCAGAGAATGTCCTTGCAAACCAGTATTCTCTCTCACTCTACATGGATCTAGTCTTTGAAGTGCCTTAATCTTCTGTTTAACACTTGTTTTACTATATTCTCTTAGAAACTCACGTAATGTATCAATAGATTCCTGTCGTACAGTACAAATACTACTACAATTCCAAGTGTACACTGGGGCTTTAGGACGTCTCCCCATAACCTCATCAGCTATCACTTCTTCCTCATTTCTTGGAACCATTTTCTCCTTTTCCATTATACAACCATCTTTCACTTCATAAGCACGACCTCTGGTGTCAACTGCATGCAGCAAACTATTACTTTGAAGATAACTCTCTTCATTAAAAAATGGTTCAGTACTTGAACTATGCATCCATTCTCCTAAAAACACTTTACAAAAGTTATTTCTTTTCACTACTCTTTTCGTTTTGCTTTGTGACTTCATTACATTGACCATTTTATCTAAAGTACGGATCCTGTTCAAAATTAAAATGAATAGTTTTCTTTTCAAATCTAAAGCCTTAGCTACAATTGATTCAATATCTTGCTTTCGCTTATAAAATTTTGCTTTCTTCTTATATTTTTTCACATCCTTTAGCAAATTGGACATCACTCTTCTCTGAAACATTTTTTTACGAATGTCTTTAAATGCTATTTTTCTTTTTAAGTCAATCTTTATTGCTTCTGATTGTACATTAGCATTTTGTAATTTCTCACTTTTGTCCTGTTGTTTTCTACTTGAAACACTATTTGCAGTGGGGACATTTTTCAAATTTGTTCTTTTTTTGAAGATATTTTTTAAAAAATCCTTAGTTTGCTTACCAGAAGACTTTTTCTTTATTCCAACATGAGGATCTTCAACTAATTTGGGTCCTCCAGTTGTCTTCAAATATAAATGTTTTTTCTGTTCTTTTCTCTTCCTTGATTTTATAGGCATCTTTAATTTATTTCACTGTTGGTCAGAAACTAAAAAAAAATACCTTTATGTAATTTAAATTTATACTATAATTTTTTTCTGCTTTTCAAATCTTATAATACTATCTACCCCTTTCCTACAAGTGAAAAACACAATAAAACCAACACAAATTAAAGCTTCCCCTTTCCTACGAATGTAATTCTAAAAGAACCAGAGTACCACAAATTAAATCTCTGACAACAATTCCTGTGTGCGCACAGACTCATGGTGTGATTCTAGGCAGAAAACGAAATTTAATTTGCAATTTGAAAGCACACTTACTACTGTGGTAGAGCAAGTGATAATTACTCTAACAGTCTGACACATTTCATTATATTTTTCAGAAACAGAAAAGAGCACTTGCCCAAACAGCTTTTTGAGACCATGAACATGTGCAACCTGAATGACGTACTACACTGAGCCTTGGTGATGTTCAATGTATTAGCGTTACTCACTGCTATCTGAAACACCACACAGCGCTGAATAGTAAGCATGACTGTACGTGAGAAACAGATTGCTCTCTGCTAAGAGTGTGCTTCTGGAGACTGTCTACTGTCAAGTGCAAGAGAGATCTGCATAGATGCTTGCACAACTGCATAAACACTGGAGACATGTATGTAACACTACATGTGTGGTAAGGGTTAATAGGACTTTTGAACATGTACAAACTACATGACCCATTGCAGGAGTGGAAGGAAAATCTACCATATTGATGTCAAATGTGTTTGCATTGCCCTCTCATTTGTGACATATTAATTTGGGCTCAATGCTAGCCATCACAGTTCAATAAAACAAGCTTCCCCTTTCCTACAAATGCAATTCTAAAAGAACCAGAGTAACACGAATTGAATCTCTGAGAACAATTCCTGTGTGCGCACAGACTCATGGTGTGATTCTAGGCAGAAAACGAAATTTGATGTGCAATTTGAAAGCACACTTAGAGCAAGTGATAATTACTCTAACAGTCTGACACATTTTCATTTTATTTTTCAGAAACAGAAAAAAGCACATGCCCAAACAGCTTTTTTATGCTGAATACAAACCATCACAGTTCTAAAAAACAAGCTGCGCCTTTCCTACGAATGCCATTCTTACAGAACCAGACCAACACAAATTAATTCTCTGACAACAATTCCTTTGTGCACACAGACTCATAGTATGATTCTAGGCAGAAAACAGTATTCCTGGGTGATACCAGTACACCTTAACTTCTAGAGAAGAAATACTCCATAATATCTTACAAGTTCAAGGCACTTAAATATCTTCCTTATTTTAAAATATAAAACACAACTTTAAAAGTGGAAGGAAAATGTTCCATGTTAATTTCAAATGTGTTAGCATTTGCCTCTCATTTGTGAGAAAGTGGTTTCTGCTGAATGCTAACCATCACAGTTCAAGAAAACAAACTGCCCCTTTCCTGCGAGTGCAAGGCTAACAGAGCAAGAGCAACACAAATTAAATCTCTGACAACAATTCCTGTGTGCAGACAGACTCATGGTGTGATTCTAGGCAGAAAACAGTATTCCTGGGTGATACCAGTACACCTTAACTTATGGTGAAGACATACTCAATAATATCTTACAAGTTCAAGACAGTTAAATATCTCCCAAAACACAAAATGTGAAAAACAACTTTAAAAGAAGAATCACATTTCTATTATTTATATTAAAATGCACCACATACATTCCCTCTCAAATTCATAACTCACCTTTAAAAGTAGTTAGTTCAGAAAGAAATGTGGCACTCAAACAGCAGATTATCACAGCAACAATCTCTGAGCTGTACACCTTTCTCCTCTCACCAGAACCAGTTAATGGTAATGTTTCCCTCTCTTTTTTCACACATATACATGTTAACTCCAAATCACAGTGCTTCCCACATTTTTTTCAAATGGAAACACACATTTCTATTGGTTGCAAATTTCAACCCTTTCCAAATGATCCCTTCCCCCAACATGACTTCTGCCTGCTACCATAGCAACATGTCATGGAACACTGCTGTGAGCAGAGAGGTCAGAAGTTCAACACACAATGTTTCTAAACCTTAGAGCAAGAGTGCTTGACTTTTCAAACCTAACAGCAAATCCAAAGTAATGTTCTATGGGTACCCATTTTTCTGAGCCAATGCAAAACATGCTTGTAAAAATCTAAACATACAGCCTAGTTTTAACTGTAAAATGGTTTGAATCAGGTAATCAGTTCTTTTTTTTATTTTTTAAAAGTATGTTAGCCTCCATTTTACAACTATCTTTCTTTTCATATTGCCATTCTACTGAAAGACACCTTCTGAGTGCATCCAGATCTCCTTGAAAGATGTTCACAGTGTAGATTGTAGGTCATAGCTATGTCTTCTGGAGTGAAAAGTTTGCAGAAAAAAGAGGTATTGTGAAAGACCTTGCTTTGCCAAATGTAGACATTAAATGGATTGGTCAGAGAGGGTTAAAGTGGCACCAATTAATGCCTTTGGTGAAAACCTTTCTACATCTCCCACAGCCTAACCTTAATATTGTGCACTGTGGTGGAAATGACCTAGGAACTTTAACTGGGGTAGGTCTGGAAATGCTTGTTAAGGACACCTTTGTGCAATTGATGTCACTTTTTCCACAAACTGCCTTTGTATATTCTAATATATGCCAAAGGCAAAAGTGGAACTGGTCCAACCAATTTTGTCAGCAGATTGACAAAGCAAGAAAGCACGTCAATAAGTCTGTTTCTGCTTTCCTCAGAGACTATGGTATGGGTTCTATATACCACAACAACTTGCGTTACAACATGCAAGACATTTATAGAGGAGACGGTGTACATTTCAATGATGAAGGGAACAGAGTCTTCCTCTTGAACTTTAGACTCTGCATCGGTACTTACTTGTAGGTACCAAAAAAATATTTCATAAACACAATGGCTCTTTTTAGAGCCACCTAAAATCTAAACATTTGATTTTGATTTTTAATTCTATTTTTTTTATTTTTTTTTACCGCCGTACGCGTACCGTACGCGCATGGTACGCGTACGCCGCGATTTTTTAAAACAAAATAAAAATTTATTTTTCACACTTCTGGGTCCTTCTTGGACCCCTGACAAAGGCTGGGGGTCTGCAACTCTCTACCTTGCCCCCTTTTCACGTTCTTCACCTTTGTTTTTCAGCGTGAGACACACAAAATGGCGGCCGACACTTCCTAATTTCGACCGACTGGAATGTTTACTGTCATGTAACCATCAATCAGAATTACGCTCACGCACGGCAGCGTGCGCGTACGGTATGCGTACTGTGCACGTACGGTACGCGTACGGTGCGCGCCTATAGATATGTATGTACTTTTAACCGCAATTTTCTCAGGAACTACTGAACAGATTGACTCCAGATATTCAAAAGGCACATCCCTGACCTGAGGACTTTATCTTTCCCAAATTTCAAATAATTCTGTTCAGCCGTTCGGGCTGTACCTTGGACTAAAGGTCCCTATGGAAAAATGCATGGGGAAAACGCGTTTTTGGGACCCCCCTTTTTTCTCAGCCCCCACTTGTCGAATCCCCCCGAGACTTTTAGGGTACGAGCGGAGCGGAGCGCCCCACCTATTTTGAAAATTTCGCGAGGATTTGTCAACCGGCGCCAAAGTTATTCAAAATAGAATTTTCAGATTTCCTATGGAAACATGGTCCTAACTATAACTATCTACTGGCGACCGCCAGTAGATAATATATATATATATATATTACCTACTGGCGGTCGCCAGTAGGTAGTTATAGTTAGGACCCCTTTTCCATAGGAAAACCTCAACATTCTATTTTGAATAACTTTGGCGCCGGTCGATTAATCCTCGCGAATTTCTCAAAATAGGTGGGGCGCTACGCTCCGCTCCTACCCTGAAAGTCTCGGGGGGATCCATCAAGCGGGGGCTGAGATAAAAGGGGGGTCCCAAAACGCGTTTTTCCCATGCATTTTTCCATAGGACCTTTAGAACGAGCTACAGCCCGAACGGCTGAACAGAATTACTCGAAATTTGGCAGAGAGGTAGTCCCTAGGTCAAGGAAGTGCCTTTTGTAGGTTTGGTGTAAATCTGTTCAGTAGATTCTGAGAAAATAGCCTTTAAATCAATATATATATCTGAGCCCGCTTACGGTACGCTTACCGTACGCTTACCGTAAGCGTACGGTGGCGTGCGCGAGCGCGATTCTGATTGGCTCTTAGATCTTAGTAAACATTCGAATCGGCCGAAACCAGGAAGCGGCGGCCGCCATTTTGTGTATTTCACTCAGAAAAAAAAGAGTGAAAACAAGAAAAGGGGGCAATGAGGAGAGTTACAGACCCCCTTACATTTGTGAGGGGGTCAAAGAAGGACTGTAAAGTACAAAGAAAACATTTATTGATTTTAAAAAAAATCACGGGGTACGTGTACGGTAAGCTTACGGTAAGCGTACGGTAGAAAAAAAAAAAAAAAAAAATGAAAATCAGATTTAAGTGTTTAGATATTAGGGGGCTCTAAAAAGAGCCGTTGTGTTTATGAAATGATTTTTTAGTGGTACCTACAAGTAAGTACCGATGCAGAGTCTAAGGTTCAAGAGGAAGACTCTGTTCCCTTCATCATTGAAGTGCACACCATCTCCTCTATAAATGTCTTGCATGTCATAACGCAAGTTGGTGTGGTAAATGGCACCCATACCATAGTCACGGAGGAAAGCAGAAACAGATTTGTTGACGTGCTTTCTTGCTTTGTCATCGCACCGCGTGCCCACCGTGCGTGCACGGCACTAACTGCGTAAAGTGGGCGCGCGGTGCGCGAAGCGCACCGCGTGCTCACTGTGCGCGCACGGTGCGCGAAGCGCACCGTGCGCGCACGGAACGAACTGCGTTAAGTGGGCGCGCGCGCCACGTATGGCGTAAAGTAACTTAGCATTTAAAAAACCGTACAAATTCACTGAAAAAACCATAGGTTTCACACACGTTATAGTTAGGAATTAGCATTTAAAAAACCTTGCAAATTCACTGAAAAAACCATAGGTTTCACACATGTTATAGTTAGCGGAAATTTTACTGATAAAAAACCAATGAAATTCCCCCGTTATAGTTAGTGCAGGCAACTATAACTCACGCGACCGCAATCTTCTGCTGATGACATATGTGTCTTTATGAAAAAAAAATATTTGTAATATATGTATAGCTAAAAATGTATGGAAGAAGACATGGGCAAATAAGTGTCTAAATACAGTATTAGCATCAGCAGAGGATTGCGGTCGCGTGAGTTATAGTTGCCTGCACTAACTATAACGGGGGAATTTCATTGGTTTTTTATCAGTAAAATTTCCGCTAACTATAACATGTGTGAAACCTATGGTTTTTTCAGTGAATTTGCAAGGTTTTTTAAATGCTAATTCCTAACTATAACGTGTGTGAAACCTATGTTTTTTTCAGTGAATATATATATATATATATATATATATATACATACATATATATATATATATATATATATATATATATATATATATATATATATATATATATATATATATATATATATATATATATATATTACCTACTGGCGGTCGCCAGTAGGTAGTTATAGTTAGGACCACGTTTCCATAGGAAATCTGCAACATTCTATTTTGAATAACTTTGGCGCCGGTCGACGAATCCTCGCGAACTTTTCAAAATAGGTGGGGTGCTACGCTCCGCTCCTACCCTGAAAGTCTCGGGGGGATTCATCAAGCGGGGGCTGAGATAAAAGGGGGGTCCCAAAACGCGTTTTTCCCATGCAGTTTTCCATAGGACCTTTAGACAAGGCTACAGCCCGAACGGCTCAACAGAATTACTAGAAATTTGGCAGAGAGGTAGTCCTCAGGTCAAGGAAGTGCCTTTTGTAGGTTTGGTGTAAATCTGTTCAGTAGATTCTGAGAAAATAGCCTTTAAATCAATATATATATCTGAGCCAGCTTACGGTGCGCTTATGGTACGCTTACCGTACGCGTACGGTGGCGTGCGCGAGCGCGATTCTGATTGGTTCTTAGATTTTAGTAAAAATTTGAATCGTCCAAAACCAGGAAGCTGCGGCCGCCATTTTCTATCTCGCACTGAGAGTGATGTTTAAAATATAAAGCACAAAAACATGTAAAGGGGCTGTTTAGACAGCTCCCACACACATAGCAATGTTGAGGGAGTCCCCAAAGATCCCCCAAGGCCAAAAACTGAATTTTTATTTTTTCGCTAATTTTGCCGATTACGCTTACCGTACGCGTACGGTAAAAAATTAAAAAAAAAAAAAATTATCCACACTCTCCCCACCCACGTGTGCAATTGGTTCCCGAAGGGCACCAATTGTGCATGGCTTATTAAAGATGAGTTAAACTAAAATATTAAATAAAAAAATAATAAAAAAAAAAATTATCCACACTCTCTCCACCCCGTGTGCAAATGGTGCCCGAAGGGCACCATTTGTGCATGGCTTATAACATATACGAAAAATTAAAATATTCCCTTTCAAAACGAAGTGCATCATATGTCCTCCATGTGCGCACGGTGCGCGAAGCGCATCGTGCGTACATGGCCCATCTAGCTTAACGTGGGAACGCGGTGCGCGTAGCGCACCGCGTGCCCACCGTGCGTGCACGGCACTAACTGCGTAAAGTGGGCGCGCGGTGCGCGAAGCGCACCGCGTGCTCACTGTGCGCGCACGGTGCACGAAGCGCACCGTGCGCGCACGGAACGAACTGAGTTAAGTGGGCGCGCACGCCACGAATGGCGTAAAGTAACTTAGCATTTAAAAAACCGTACAAATTCACTGAAAAAACCATAGGTTTCACACACGTTATAGTTAGGAATTAGCATTTAAAAAACCTTGCAAATTCACTGAAAAAACCATAGGTTTCACACATGTTATAGTTAGCGGAAATTTTACTGATAAAAAACCAATGAAATTCCCCCGTTATAGTTAGTGCAGGCAACTATAACTCACGCGACCGCAATCTTCTGCAGATGACATATATGTCTTTATGAAAAAAAAATATTTGTAATATATGTATAGCTAAAAATGTATGGAAGAAGACATGGGCAAATAAGTGTCTAAATACAGTATTAGCATCAGCAGAGGATTGCGGTCGCGTGAGTTATAGTTGCCTGCACTAACTATAACGGGGGAATTTCATTGGTTTTTTATCAGTAAAATTTCCGCTAACTATAACATGTGTGAAACCTATGGTTTTTTCAGTGAATATATATATATATATATATTCACTGAAAAAACCATAGGTTTCATACACGTTATAGTTAGGAATTAGCATTGAAATTCCCCCGTTATAGTTAGTTCAGATAACTATAACTCGCACGACACTCTATCACAAGGATGATGTCATCAGTGATGTCATGAGTGATGTCACTGACCATGTCATGAGTGATGTAATATGTGACGTCATCAGCAGTGGATTGCGGTCGCACGAGTTATAGTTATCTGAACTAACTATAACGGGGGAATTTCAATGCTAATTCCTAACTATAACGTGTATGAAACCTATGGTTTTTTCAGTGAATTTGTACGGTTTTTAAAATGCTAAGTTATGTATGTATTATTTATATATATATATATATTTATTTTACAATAAACTACGTATTAAATTATTTATTTATTGTTGGGTTTTCACCATGCGCGCACGGTGCGCGCACCCCCGCGATTTTTTTAAAAAAATTTTTTTAAAAAAAATGTCTGCCTTCGGGGTCCTTCAGGGACCCCCTGACAAAGGCTAGGGGGTCAGGAACTCTCTACCCTGCCCCCTTTTCACGTTCGCCACCTTCCTTTTTCACTCTCGCACTGAAAACAAACAAAATGGCGGCCGACACTTCCTGATTTTGACCGATTCGAACGTTGACTAACATGTAACCACCAATCAGAATTATGCTCGCGCACGTTAGGGTTCTCGCACGGTGCTCGCACGGTGCGCGCACGGTACGCGCTTATAGACATTTATATGATTTTAAATGCTTTTTTCTCAGGAACTACTGAACAGATTGACACCAGACCTGCAAAAGGCACTTCCCTGACCTGAGGACTACCTCTCTGCCAAATTTCAAGTAATTCTGTTCAGCCGTTCGGGCTGTACCTTCGACTAAAGGTCCTATGGGAAAATGCATGGGGAAAACGCGTTTTGGGAGCCCCCTTTTTTCTCGGCCCCCACTTGACGAATTGCCCCGATATATATATATATATATATATATATATATATATATATATATATATATATATATATATCCAAACAACATGCCTACGGGCACAGGAGCCCCAGACCCTGCAGGGCGGCCTCACAACAATGGTCCCGGAGAGACCCATCCTTTGACACACCATCACGAACAGAGTGAGGCCCAATATCGGAGTAAAGCACTTTATTTGCAGGTACAGCAGCGCAAACAGAACTCCCTCTCCTTACGCGTTTCGGCAACCTTATGCCTTGGTCACAGGTGGAGTATGTAATGCAAAGTGCAGTCGTGCGCGCCTTTTCAGTTAAAAGTCACGTGACAGATATACAAAACTTCAATCCCCATAATGCATTTCAAGAGAAATTTTCTTGCATGGTATCTTATAACATCCATCTGCCTTTGACTCAAAGTTATTTTTTCATACCTGCATCATTATAGTGGGTTTCAATAATTAGCATTGTCCCGTGCTTATTTTTGTCGTGCCCAGTGCTCCATATCAAAATGTATCTGCAATAAAGCCTGTCCTTCGACACGATCAAAATGAGGAATCACCCCACTATATATATATATATATACCCACACATACACAAACTACTGCATCGTATCCACCCTCCCTCTGCTGGGTCCAAAGTTAAAATCTTAAAACACACACTTATCAGCCATTCGCTAAAAGAGTGACTAGCCACCCCCTGGACATACAGACCTTGCCAAGTAGTAAAAATGACGCAATTTCACCTACATGTGCAACCTGTGCCTCCAGACACCAGCCAACAGGCAACAGCATACCTCACATTGATCACTGCAAAAAAGCAACTGCAATAGTTCACCTGACACAGCTAAAAGTCTTAATTTTTCAATCCAACAAACATTACCTTATTTTAAAACTTGTTCTATAGAATACGTTTTAATAATTTCTGGTAAGTTTAGCAATGTGTTCAAATTAATATCGAAGTAAAAATGTCGGTAACGTAGTGACACACAAATAATTAAAGATTAGATTCAAAGACCCGCCTCCTTACTTTGCTCAGGCAACACTGACACACAGAACCAAATTGCATTAGAGAACAAAGACTAACTGCATGAATGGGCAGCATGATGCCCCATCATTTCCAATTGTGTTGCCCAGTGGGAGCTTCAAAGCAAGAGAACCACAGTTAAACCAGCACAGCAGAAACAACTTATTATGCCTCTTTCAAACACAGGCATACTGTCAAACTCACAAAGCAGAATAAAACAAAACCCTTAATTCCTAGTTACAAGAAGTACACAAGACTTTATGAGCCTTGTTAACTTATTGTTGTTTCCACTCATTACTCTCCCTTTAGCCAATCAATAGCAAAGGGACAGTGTTTCAAACCTGCTATGCCACCGGAAAGGATGTGTGATATTGCTTTCGCTAATCCTGACATTTAGTGAATTGAAGGAAATGGGTGGTGCCCCCACCCCCCACCCCCACTGTCCTACTGTCTAGTCCCATAAAGATGCAGAGAGAACACAACTCTCCCCTACGTGGACCAAGACTATGAGGCTCCAGATCTCAGTCACAGCATCCTCTAGCTCCAGGCCATTACAAGCCTGGATAAACACCCATTTTCATAGACATAGGAGAGCAGACGCAATAGGATTAGATCTTTTAACCACATTATTCAATGTTGCGTATCCTCTCCCCACGTGTATTGGTTTCATTGTGTTTATGAATCATTTCATCTTGATTCTTTACCTCATGACTACTGAACACTTTCTGGAATCATCACAGTGCTTAATTTGAGCCGGTGGGGGGCCACCCGCACTCATTTTTGGGGACCTGCATCTATATTTCTGCATCTGGCATCAGGCATCAGGCAAGAAAGGAAAAAAAACCAAAGCATAAAGACACAGAAAGAGAAAGATGGATTAACTGTCACAAAGAGGAGAAACAGTGGCCGGCAAGAGTGAGGTAAATGGGCAGGTAGTATTTGGTAGTGGAATAAAGAGGCATCTGGGGCCAAATTTTCTTTACTTTCATGCAACACAGTGTAGCAAGGCAACTCGCTGTGCTGTGTTGCATGAAAGGGAGAGAGCAGAAATGTGCCATATCTACCAAGGTATGGCCCACTGCTGCTCTTTCATAGCGGTGGCGTACTTCAGGCAGCCTAGCGCCAATGCAGGCATCCTTGCATCACTGTGCAACAGTGCCTGCTTTACAAGAATTGTTTTTGTGCAGGAAGGGATGACTTCCTGCATGGAAACAATCTCCCAAGACAACTTCCTCTTTCTATGTGTGCTGCAGACTGTAGCACACATAGAAAGAGGAGAAAAAAAAAAAAAAAAGAAAGAGGAAATAATGAGGAGGAAAAAATTGTTTTCTCCTTATTACACCATCCTCTGGGAGGCGTAGTGATTTCACGCAATCCTAGGTTTACAAACCTTCGTAAATCTGGGATTGCGTGAAGTCCATGGGTGGATGCATGGGAACGCCCATGTTCCACCTACAGAACGCCTCCCAGAATAAAATGTAACACAATGCAGAGCAAGCCGCTCTTTGCATCACATTTTATTTTACAAAGACACGCAAGGCGGTGCAATTGCCCCTTGCTTGGCTTTGTGAAAATCTACTAGCATTTTGCTTCATGGATGCCCCACAAAAGTGGTGCAACCATGACACAAGATGTTAGTAAATATGGCCCCTTGTTTCTTAAGACTACGCAGTCTTGGTATTCCAAGGGCCAACTTTTTTGCACCTGCCTCGGGCTTCGAGAAGAAATTAAAGACTTTTTCACCTTCTACCCACCTTGATGCTATATATTCTTTCGCTAAGAGGAGAGATTCACTTTCTCCAATAAGTTGTGCTAATTGAGATTGTTGTAGCCCATATTTGCCAACGACGAGCGTTGCAAGATTGCTGTACGTTTATTTTCTTGCAATAAAAATGGTTAATCCAGTGATTGTTATTGCATGCCGGGGGACGGGGTGGAGGGGGCGGATTTGCCGGGAGAGTCTCGGGTTTTCACCATCTGCCCCAGCAAATGTCTGTTAGTGTAGCACATCCCAGTTTCCATAGAGGGTGGGCTGAAAACAGAGGGAGGCAAGTTTTCATGTTTTCCAAAGCAGGATTCGTTGTCAGCTCTTAATGGAAAGCATCTCATAGCACAGATGATATTGAGTGTAAAGATTGCATTTGACTCCAGACTCCTGATTGTGTTTTCTCTGTCGCTCAAGTCATCCTGTGCCCTTTAGTCCATGCAAAAGCTACATTTTTCTTGGGAAATGACAGTGTCCATTCACATAATGTGATGTGCAAAATTCTGTGGAGTGTTTTGTCACTTTCAAAGCAAATTGAAGGCACTTTTAAAGCCTGGGTGATTAGATCAGTAATTGGAAGAGCGACGGCGTGGGCTATGTGAATATTTATATATTAATACTTCTAGAAAAAAGGCTAAGTAATTGAGTAATCCCTGAGGTGACAGGAAAGAGGAGGCATCTCTGTTACATCATGCTACTGACGGATGATAAATTTAAGTTTCATCCAATCCCAGTTTAGTTAGTCACACACTGAGGTAAAAGATTACCAGTGACCCTGGTCTTGTCACCAGATCTCCATTGCCCATGAAACTGCTCCACTAAATTTGCAATCTGATTAATGCATGAACCGAGAATTATAAATCGCAGTCTGAACTTTTCTGTGGATTGTTTCCTCATTTTAGCAGTATTTTACCCAATTTGTGTTAATTCGATTACTTTAAATGCAAATTAGTTATTTGCTGTAAGGTGCCGAATAAATACATTTTACAAAAAGAAATCGCGCAGCAGCAGGAAAGGAGCTCTGCAGAATCTTTGGCACATGCTTCAGGGCTTGATTCCTTTCCGGGCCCAGGGGCTAATCGATTATACATACTTCCAAAGAAAGGCAAATTACTATCTTCTTGTCCATCAAAAGGATACATATTTTTTTTCATTTCTGAATGCATTTAGGCATGGTAAAAAATGAATGTAGTATAATTTAAAGCCAAATATAGGTGGTTTCGGGGTGTCCTTAATTCAGCACTTTCTCAAACATTGGATGATTCTCGAGGAATCACTATATCCTCCAGTGACTTTCTAGAGTTGCTTAATCCTTACTATGAATCGCTAACTAAAAAACAACTACCATAGGCATGAAAGTGGAATGCAAACATAAAGCAGGCTGACAAACTATTCATAGGGTGTTAGGCAGCACAGATCACTGCAGTATGTACAAGCAACCAGGAGCCTAGTTATTCAAAACATGTAGAAACCAGGAGAGGCTTTAATTCTCTCTCAAAGACATCAAAATTTGGGCTAACAGTAGAGGGGAAGGGTCTCAGGGCAGCTGCTGACAAGATTTTTAGCTCGAGGAAATGCACCAGGTCTTCCCACGAGTCTGGAGGAGTCCACCAAAGAAAATGTATCGGCTATATATGAGGAGTTACAGAAAATATGACTTTGTGGTTTACACGACCAAGGTTAAATTTAATAAACACCTTCAAAACAATCCAATATATGATCAGGAGTGATGTACGCAAACTTTAGGCCCCTACTATAGTGTGAGTTGCAGAGTGGATCCTTGATTTAAAGCCAGGCAAGCCTACCAACAGAGTCTTACCATCAAAACCTACAACTGAGCTTTCTCTGAGATCGCCCTGAGAATTTGGAACGCCTTGCCCCTGAAATCAGACTAAATCCCTCAACTGCATCTTTCAAGAAAGAAGTCAAAGTAGTACTTGTGAACTCATTTCTGCTGTTGATCCTAGGATCTCCTCCCTTCGTACCTCTCATGACATTTATCCTCATGACTACTGCTCTCCTGCTATGTTATTGATCTATCAGTCCTGATATTGTGTTATACCCTCCCTTATCTGGGTGCTGCATTATCCTGTATTTTTCTCAACTATGATATTATTGATTTAATTTGTCTCTGCTTTCTGAACAATTGTAAAGTGCTCTGATACCCGCAAGGGTCATGTTTGCGCTATATAAATCTTTTAAAATAAATAAGTAAATGCATAATAAGATCAGTCGCTGGAAATCTGTATGAGAACAGCAGATTAAATAAAAAAGATCATTGCTTGTCGAAGATACAATGTTTACAATTATATTTTTTGTTTTTTGAGTGATGTATGCCCAGCAACTGAACAAACTCAACCAATGTACGCATACAAATAATGTATAGGTGGACAGTTCAGATGTAAAAGCTTGATTTAAAAAACTGCCTCTTCCACAGGGTGCAGGGTCATTAGCATGTTAAAGGATAGAGAGATTCTACCCAGCAACCAACGTTCCCAGTGTCTCACTGCAGAAGAAAAGGAGAAAAACTAGGGCCCAGACACATCGCCAGCAGGAATGCAGCTCTTGAGAACCCTATCTATCCAGATGGGTACTGAGTACAGCCAGAAAGGAAGCATATAAACCTCTCTTGGGGGCATATTATCAAGGACGGCGTTAAAAATTATCGCCGGTTTAGCGGCAGAAAACTGCAGCTAAAGCGGCGATAATGGGCTTGATAATATGCCCTGGAGAATTCCAATAGAAGTCCATGTTCTGGTGTGATTGATTGATTGATTGATGTGGAACTTATATAGCGCAACTATCGCCCTACGGGCATCCTGGCGCTTTAGACTGATGGTCAACATCAAGGTGGCAGAGGAAGGGACATGGAACCTGCCTCAATTAAGCTTTGGGATATATGAACATGGGCTTCTATTGGAATTCTCCAGGGCATATTATCAAGCCCATATCGCCGCTTTAGCGGCAGTTTTCTGCTGCAAAACCGGTGATAATTTTAACTCCGTCCTTGATAATATGCCCCTGAGTCCTTACTATTAGTGCCCAGGACAGGGCCGTAGCCAGGAACATAGGTTTCTGGCGGCCTGGCCCCCACTCATACCATCAATATAAATATCAACATAAAGGAAGAAAACAATGGGTTAAGATGCAGTGTTGATTGGGTTCTTGGAATCTGTTCTTGAACAAATGCATTTTTTACAGATTTTCTTGATTATTGTAATATAATCCCATGGAGATTGGTTGGAAGCACGTATAACCTTTCAAAGCACATGGTCAAAAATGAATGTAATGTAACTTAAAGCCAAAGATATGGTGATTTTGGGGTGTTCTTGATTCATCATTTTGTCATACATTGTATGATTCTGGAGGAAACACAATATCCTCCATCGACTTAAACTGTAAATATACGAAAATGGGTTATACAAAATGTGAAAATAAGAACTTTACGTAGCATCATCCATTTTGCCATGTCTTGCTTCCTCTCCCCATCACAAAATTCATCTTTTTTAAAATCTGGTCTTGTCTTAACAGTTGTTACACTTGTTTTTGATGGGTATGCTGACTATAGAATATGCTCTGCAGTCCTTCTGGTTTCATCATCATTGAGCTGGATTGAGTATTAGCCATACACCAGAGGGCTGCATACTGTGAATGTATCTTACATTCATAGCTTGAAAGCCTATCTGATGACAGCTTGCTTTTCATATAAGTCATACTTTCATACCGTGCCTATATAAGTGACTCATATATAATGCAGATACCACAGGCTTCTATATTATCAATATATCTGAGGCTTCTTTATTGTGCATATATCTGAGGCTTGACACCTTGCATGTGTCAGAGGTTTCCATACTGTGCACATATCTGAGGCCTACGTACTTTGGACTTCCTGAGGCGCCCATACTGTGCATATATCTGATGCATGCATACTGTGCACACACCAGAGGCCTGAAAATTATGCTAAATCCCCTGCTTCATTTTCTTTGTTTGCACAAGGGATTCCCCATGATCCTCCACACCAGGTGGGTCATATTCTGTCTCACTAATCACCTCATCCTACCTTCCCTTGTGGCTATTCTCCTGTGTGTTGCTCTTCCAGTTTCCCTTTCGATTTGTTTGGATTGCTGACTGCAAAGTAAATCCTGGTATCTTCTTGGTAGTGGCCCAACTCATTTTTAGGGCATCTGGGATCCAGTCCACTGCCTTCCTACCTGGCTGTATCTAACCTCCTCATTTCCCAGTGCTAGCTGAACTGCTATGAAGTGTAGGGAGTCGCAAGAACGAGACGCGATGAATGGCTGACGCAGGATTTATCCACACAGAGCGTGAGCAATAAAATTATTGCATATGAGCAGAGCCACTGGAATTACGTGTTAGTCTGGTACTAATAAGGTGCAACTAATGCCCAGACAATGTTAACAAGTTTGAAAATCACAAAATAATGAAGGAATACTATCACAAAATATGCCACATCATGCTGCATAATTTGCCTGATCTTTCCACATAATTTACTCACTCCAGTCGCATACTTTGTCCCTCCCCTGCCGTATAATTTCAGTGTCTCTGCATATGAGTAATGGTGAGCATATTTACATATTCATGAACAGGGCCCTGGCAAGGATGTATCACTAGCTAGTAAAGCATGATAACTATCTTTTCTGTGAACACAGTGTGGGAAGCACCGTTTACTTGATTAAGCACAGAGCACTTTTGATGCATGAGACTCTATATATGCATCTACATTAGCCACTGATCCTGAATCAGCTCTACCACCTTTCTGCAATCAATCTCAACACAACAGAAAGAGTCGGTAAATGTGTGCTTTTCAGAACAGCTAAGATGTATGGTAAAAGGGAAAGGTTTCCTTGCACTTTCTAAGGCTGCTGCATCAGTTATGGGGCTTGGCACATTCATTATACTGCCAGGCTAATGGCGCCAACAAAAACTGAGTGATATAGAAACCCATTAGGTTTATAACAGATAACTGTTAGTGCACAGCCTAACAATGGGAACAAAAAAGAAGAAATGTAGTAAAAACTCAAGAAACAACTGTGCTGTGCTATTCTCAAAACAATTGTGGTGGATAACAAAACCGTTCCAGGGTCGGACCGGGACTGAAAATAGGCCCGGGCACCAAAATACATGTTGCCCCCATTAGTGAATGAGATAGCTTACAATGTGGCCCATATTAGCAAATTAAGGCAGATTTGCACTTAGAAAGACACAATGTAGAAGTGATTTGCATGGTACGGCAGACTGTATGGATTTGGGATTGCTGCAAGCAAAGTGTTTTTAGGGCGCAGCACTGCTTGCGCAGGCGAGAGCCCTTTTGTCCGGGGTTTGAAAACAGACCCTGGAATTGCACACGCTTGTGCGTGTGCTTTTCCTTTTGGGTTCCGCTATTGGGATTTGATTGCGTGTTTTTTTAAAACAGAGCATGCAGTAGGCCTAAGGCGGGTTCATTGCTCCGCCCATGGCCTAATGGTGTCTGTTACGCGCACCAAAGCCCATGTGGTTTCAATTATCGTGCCCAAGCACGGGTGCGATAATTGAAAGCGATCGCTTTCACTTTCGTGTGCCGCTTGTTTTATTTTGCTTTCAGCACTCCATGGGACTGAATGGTTTTAATGCACCTCCATTCAGTACATTGATTCCAGATCCCCCCTTTGATTATTATTTATTTATTTAAAATGTCACTGAGCTTCTTAGGTGTCTCCCCTTTGCTGTTGCCGTGTGATTGTATTTACTAACCCTCATCTCCACCCGCATGCTTGCTTTACCATTGCTGAATCACTCCTTTTCGTTGTGTCCATTTTTTAAGGTCAAGCCTAACAGACAGCTGACTGTACATTAAAGCCTCTTATGGACCACACAAAAAACCTACAGTGGGCTTAGTCCCGTCCCTTATTGTCACTCACAGTTGCTTACTTGATGGCTTGCCCTACTTTTTTTTATCTTTGTCCCTTCCCTTTACCATTGTTTTTTTTGGCAGACTTGAATCTTTCCACTTTTCACATTTAGAAAACGACTATTTTTTTCATTAAGCACCCCATTAGAGCCAATGTGTTTTCAAGCTCGCTCCCTCATGTTGTGCTTAACATACACCCCTCACTCCTAAGATTGTCAATTACTTTCCCCAAACTTCCCTTTTAAATATTTTTATTAATTTCTTTTACCTCCCCAGTGCCCACACTCCACTGCTCCCTCGCCCTCTCCCTGTTGCTTCCCTGCCTCTCCTGCAGCAGTTTTTTCTTTTTCATTTTGATGATCAGCTTTGCTTCTGCTATTTGCTGCTAGACCGCTCCTGTTTTCTGTGCCCTCCCTCCACCCCTGCTCACTCCCCTTTGCTTCCCAATCTTCTATTGTGGTCTTTACAAAAAGAGGTAATTTTTAAGTGACTCTGCAGCTGCCATTTGGTTTCTTGTGCACATTTTTAAAAAATCATTTAATGCTTAAAGTTTGGGATCCGTTATCTCAGAACGGTAAGTACAAACATAAAGAAAATGGCATCAGCTCATTGTGTATGCACGTGTAATTAAAAAAAATGCAATTTTTTTTTTCACTTTCTTTATGCAAATGATGTACAGCATCGGAAAGTAGCATTTGCAAGACCAGAAAGTCTCAAACGGTTTTTTAACTAAACCGCTCCTTTCTAAAGACACATCAGATTTGTCTTCCTTTTTATTTTTGGGGGCGTCCATCATCTTCAAGCTATAAATTAAAAAACAACCCCCCACACACACAAAATGGCAGCTGCATCATGATGCAGGCAAATGCCATGACACATACCACTCCTCTAGGTATGGGTTATCTTAAATAGGATTCACATTCCAAGATTACCGGCTGTGTGCTCTTCCGTCTTGATGCAAGGGTTCGTTGCAAAAAAGGTATTTAAAAAGTCGATAACCTGGCCCTTTAAAGCCTAGACTTATTGGTGTTGCCAATGCTTGTTTGCTGAGTGCCGTTTATAAGTGTGCTGCGGTCCTGCCACTGGGTGTCAGTGTTCATTGACGGCCCTTCCTGGCAATGAACTACATAAATGACTGAAAGCCACAGCAGAGCCTTTGGAGCCTGCAGTTCAGGTTCAATTCAGTGACTTATTTCCCAAAAGGCTCAGAAGGCTTATTACAACAAGCATTTGCAATGCAACAGGTCTCGCATTTACTAGAGTTTGAGCTATTGGCATTGTAGATTACAATGCCTTTTATTAATGTGTTTGGTTTTTTAAACAAATAAATAAAAGGCATTGTCATTTCCAATGCCAATAGCATAAACTCTCGCAAATGCGAGACCTATTGCATTGTAAATGCTTGTTTTTTAATATCAGAGAAATCAACAATAAAAACCGGCCCAGTAGACGGTAAAAAAGGTTCACAAACAGCAAAAAACGACCCACACACTGACTTGTCAGACCACCCATCGGGCGCTGCCTGATTGGGATGCTCAGGGTCGGACTGAAAAATAGGAAATTTTTGCGGCAAAATTTTATTTTAGGTGGAACTGTGAGTTTGTATGGACAAAACAACTCCTTGCTTTTTATATTATCTCCTGGTACAACAACATTTAATGTATGCTTGTCTAAACTTAAAACAATCTTAGATTGTGTTTTACCACAAGGAAGGGAAGTAAAGAAATATATTCGACATTGTCAATAGTAGAAGAGACGCGATTGAAACCTACATGTATGACTCGACCAGTTTGGTACTGAACAAACAAATGTTTCTTACCTACCAAAGTCCAGGTCCTCGTGCCAGCTCCTACTTTGATAGTTCTCCTGCCCAGCTTCCAGGCAGCCCACTACCCTCTGCTGCCTGTTTACCTGCTGCCATCTGTTTGTGCTTCCTCTGCTCGTTTCTTGCTCTGTTTTGCCTTTTCTGCTAGTTTTTCTGCCCTCTGGTTAGCCCTTTTTAGGTCGAGGCTACAGCAGCGCATGCGCTGTTGCTCGACTTTTGTAAGTGGGATTTAAAAGTGCTTACCACCGGCATTTGCTGGCCTAATGCTTGCGTTCACGCTCGCGTGAACATGCAATTACATTCACTTTGGGCGCTGCTGCGCGCGCACCACTCAGGTGTTTGCCGGCGTGCGCGCCTCCGCCTCTCTCTCCCGCTGCAGCCCCCATCTTTGCATTCCCCGCGACCAATGCTTGTTCTTAGACGTGGCTACGTATCTTTATTATCCACCGCTTCCACCTCTCAATTATAGAAGGTTCTGAATGTTTCTCAATTTAACCTCGTAGCTCTCGTTTTGTTTATTCTTTTCTCCTAGGTCATTGCTTCTCATGTTTTTACATTTTTCTGTAATTTAATCTTGTTTTTCTTATATTATAATGAACATCCCATTTACAGTTACAGTACTTTTTTGTTAATCTATGTCTTTCCTGTTAATATACTATATTCTATAAAATATTTTGAACTGTAGAACGTACTTGGTAATTAAACAAGGATACACCATAACGTTGTT
Organism: Triturus cristatus; assembly: GCF_964204655.1. Taxonomy (NCBI): domain Eukaryota; kingdom Metazoa; phylum Chordata; class Amphibia; order Caudata; family Salamandridae; genus Triturus; species Triturus cristatus. The sequence goes on from NC_140584.1 coordinate 555,209,404, forward strand.
TAGTGGTTAAATAAATGAGTTTTGGCAGCTTCCTAAACGTGTCAGGGATAACTCCTAGGATCCTATCTCAAGAAATATTGCAAAGCGTTCTAAGGTCTGTGTCATGAAGAGCTCCGCCTCCAGCTAGCACTGGAATACTACGTAGGGAGTACGCTGTTTTTTGCGCTATTTAAATATCTGTAACATCACATACGTTTTTGCTGCGGAAATAGAAAAAGCCACAATCCCGAAGGATACTTACTGTTGTTCAGTATTAGTACACTTGCAGACAAGAGAGGCAGATGGTGCATGACGTCACCACAGGCTCAACTTGCATAGAGTCCTGCACGTGTAAAACTTACATTGTACAAAAAGCTAATACAGACATTTACTGCTCCAAACAAGTGGATATATAAGCACACGTTAGATTTACTCCTGCAGAAAACCTGGCCACAAACTGAGGTATCCACAGCCATACCCAGAGGAGGTGCTGGAATGTGGGCATTAACAGGAAGTGCAGGGGGCATGCATAATATGGTAAAATACCACAAACCCATACATTTTATAAGCACTTACAAACATTTTGCAGCCTTTTTCCTACAATGCATAGGCACATAAATGTACTCCTGAGAAAGCTGGAGTAAAGGTCAAAGGATGGGGCAGGGTGAGTACTTGCCCTAGAGCAGAGAAAGGCTTTCTTCCCTGAGGAAAAATATTTTCCTTATGGAATATATTTACATTTATTGCGCTTTTGCACACTTCAGCCGTGTGTATGCGCCAATGGTGGGTTAGGAAGTACACAAGGTAATCTATCATTTTCACGATAATTAACTTATTGTAAGCAGCCTTTCAGCCGCCAACCTCAACACCAACATGAATGCTGTTAACGGCCTCTTTGCGAATCCCCGCACCTCCAACATTCGAGAACATACCAGAGTTGCATGTGGGAAGGGGAGACAGTGGAAAGAGAAGGAAGGGAAAGGAAAAGGGTATAGAAATAAACACCTCTTATTAAATTCAACTGTTCAAACCACGTCACATCTCCCTTCTTCAATAAAGTATGACTTTAAAATCCTAGCATGAGTTTCCGATAGGGCACCCGTTGAGCGAGGAAGACTCCTCCCACCTTTCTGCAATGGACCCAGAGTTCTCTTGTGGAACATTTATGGTGTCGTGGTCTTCTTCCCTTGGGCTCTCCATCAACAACTGGACCAATGTCCTTGTCATGAGAAGTAGAGTTACCGAAATTGAACATTTGGTCATGATCATCAACACCCTCTTCGCAGTTATCAGAATAATTTTAGTCTTGTAATAGGTTTCCGGGATTCACACATTTAGATACCCCCTTAAGATTCCAACAATTTTTGTCTTGCATGATAACACTCCCTTTATTGATCTTAATCACTCTAAAAGGGCCAGGGAATCTGCTTCTACCTTTATTTACTCTCCTGGGATTACGAAGTTTGACAAAGTGTCCTATTTGAATGTTCAGACTTTTGACCTTATGGGAAACATCGTAATAGGCTTTGGATCTACGCTGATGTCTTTCTACTCGCAAGAGAGCAGTTTGTGTGATGTGTGGCGCAACCAGTACTAGTAAAATGGGAATTTGTTTTTGAGCCACCATGGGCAAATGGCAGAGGTAGGCTCTCTTTCCTTCAATAATAACAAGCATTGGCATAGCCAATAGGTCTCGCCTTTGGGACCTTATAAGTGTTTAGCCATGCAACAGTTGATGTTGTTGCACCAAGGATATTGTGCTGGATAACTAAACACTTCTAAGGTCCCAAAGGCGAGACCTATTAGCTATGCTAATGCTTGTTCAGTATCCGGCTGGTCTCATCATAAGGTCCCAACAATGTAAAAACGGAAAAAGCTGTGGTTGTTTTCCTGCTCAAAAAACCATCAGCAGGCTCAAAACTTCTCTGCATCTCCTGACGTATGTTTGCTACACTTTTCTCGAATCTTCCATAATATTTTTCTGTGCATGGAAGAAGCAGATGCTTATTGAGAGACATTTTCTTTGGGTTAGGGCCTATAGATGATTCATTGGTAACATCTGTTGAGGGTACAGTTGTTTATGATTGTTGTTTTAGACCTGACTATTTCATTTCATTTGGATAAGAGTTATTATTTTTAGAAACTTGTCTCTCCAAAGGTAGCAATAGCAAGCAGTCAAAGCTCAATCTAGGAGGTCAAACACAGTATGTCATGTTAATCACACCCAATGGGCACCTTATTCAGCCAGCCGAGCTATCTCTTTTAAAAGAGACTGATTTAGAGCAGGTGGTAATAGAATTGAAACTCTAAAAAATGTGTTCTGTGACTAATAGTCCCCAGTACCCAACAAACATCTTACAATATCTCTGTGTGTGCAAAGTATGCTACAAAGTGATAACAGTCAGTAATCCACCCTCCAAAACTTGCCGCAAGGCCCCAGGAAGCGGTTAGATTCAGGTAGGAAAGGCAGAGAATCCACAGTTGACTGACGGGCCAACGGCCAGACCACTGGGTGAGATGATTTTTTTAAATTACTGTGGACAAACTGGCCCACTTGCTTGATCTGGCTTGGTGGCTAGTGCATAACCTAAAAGGCTGCTGCAGCCATAAGAGTGGTGTGCACAGAGTTAGTCTGACTGTGCTTGCATGTGCAGAACATGTTCCATCCTTTGTTGCTTCTGCCTGCCAACATATTAGCCACCTCACCTGCGTATGACATTTGTGCTGTCGCCTCTTCTTATATTTTGGAATTTGAGCCTTCTGTTGTCCACAGCAGCTCTTGCAGGTCACTCACCTGATCTAGCATTTATCTGTTTGCGTTGATCCCCCATGCCTGCTGAAAACCAAATACCTTATCTTCAAGTGACCCTCCAGCCCTCCCTTTTCGCTAGTGAAGTTGAAGTCCAACTGTATAGTTCTGGGACAATATGACTTGAAACGTTAATCATATCCTAATCTGAAAAATTAGTGAACATCATAGTAATCATGTCTGATTTGGAGAGACCTAGGCCTAGCTTTTTTACCCACGTAATTCAGCTTTAATTCACACATACTTATTTTATTTGCATTATTATTTATATTTTCAGCCATTTTAGTGGTCTTCACACTAGGTAAGTAGTTTCTTTCAAGGTTGCGACAACAGTGCCAGGAAGTTAATGTTCAATTGTTGTCACTTCCTGTGATGTCACATCTTAGAGGGGCCTTGCATGTTCCTATTCTGCTCTGGCCCCCCACAAACCCTTAGGTCGGCCCTGCTCTTCACATAACGACCCAGAAAATGGGGGTTTCTGGAACCTGTGAAGGCACATGGTCATAAATGCCTCCATAACTTCAGGTTTTGAAAAGGCACGTTCCACAGCAGGCAAGAAACTGTCTCCCCCACAGACCAAGATTCAAATGATTATTTGGATAATTTTAGGAACTGGTTGTGCCATAAAATTCTTCAGATTTCCCGCCATCAAGCATTAGGGTTTCATTCTAGTGCATGAAGCAGTGATGTTTCCTTCCTTCGTGGTTCCAGGTTTATTCTGATGGTGCAAATGATGAGGTAAGATTTTTTTAAGGGATTAACTAGTTTCCCATTAGTGGATACTCTACGACCGAAACCAAGATGTTTCCACAGATTCCACTCCCTCTCTTTTTCGTAGGGTATGGGGTACTCCTGCACTTGAACAGTAACAAAACCCCCAGAGTGCATTACATGCAAACAACAAGCATTGGCATAGCCAATAGGTCTCACATTCAGGACCTTATAAGTGTTAAGCCATGCAACAGTTGCTGTTGTTGCACCAAGGATATTCTGCTGCATAACTAAATACTTATAAGGTCCCAAAAGCGAGACCTATAGCCAATGCTTGTTCTGCTTGTTTTTCTGCCCTCTGTTTTGCCTTTTCTGTTTGTTTGTATGCCCTCCGTTTTTTCTTTGCTGCTCGTTTTTCTGCCCTCTGTTTGGCCTTTCTGCTCGTTTTTCTGCCCTCTGTTTTGCCCTCTTCTGCTCTGTTTTGCCTTTTCTGCTCCCTTGTTTTTCTGCACTCTGTTTTGCCCTTTCCTGCTTGTTTCTTCCCTCTTCCTACCGGTTTCTCAACACCTGGCTTTTCGATGTAGACCTCGAACCCTAGCACCCAGATACCCTCAGTAGTGACAGTGCCTTGCTCTACAAATGCTGATTGATTGACGATTGACTGATTGACCTAAGTAGACACATTTGGAGACGGGGAAGGTGCTGATATGGAGTTTTATATGAAAATGTAAATTTGCAGTGGTATATACATTGCAGGCTATGTTGAACCAGAAAAGTTCGCACTTTAGTTCATGAATAGTCCACACTTTTACACTTGGGTACAAGGGTCCCTATGCCACTACACCAGTCATGGCTACGCCCCTGGAATTCGTTGTTTCAATGGTGTATGCTTTTGGCATGCTGAGCAATTGCTCTGGATAATTTCAATTCAGATATCATGTGTTTTATATGTATTGTGAGTGTTAGTCTAAAAATATAATTGTCTTTGAAACTTCCGGCTAAGCACCAAATCCCGCGTAGAATTCAGAGGCCAAGACGCAAACTCATTTATTCACAAGACTACTGATAAATGCATTTGAAAGTACAATGCCATCATCAATAATGTGGTTATCCACCATCATGAGTAAATGGGCACAACTGGCAGTTAAAAGGCAAAATCATGCACGGTAGGACAGAGGGAGAAATCTTGTGCATTAGTCTATAGGCAGAAACTGGGAAGACCTTTCACAGGTTCAGCCTGTGGCAATGGCTTTACTGTGGAGAGACACTCGCACAGATACGGGTCTTAAAGTCTTCCATCATTTAACTCTGTGTTCTTCTGTTTCATTTCCACTGCCATAGTAATGACTTTTCCAGAGCATAGCCTTTAAACTGTCTACTCAAGCCTTAAAGCCTGACCAATCATGTCGGCAGCACCGGTGGAGAGGGAGGAGCCGACTGGAGGGCAGCTACCATAGTCCATGGTACATTTCCAGCAGCTGTATGTGGAGAATATTGCATTCGCTTTTGAATGATGTTTTTTTTAATTTACGGGCTAAAGAATCAGGGGCAAGCACGGCTGAAATTCCCAGTAATGCTGGAGCTTTACCTACAAACCCCATAAGTTACACCCTCAGTTGTCTTAACTCATTTCCACCATTTCCTCCTTGGCACCATCAGTCATTGTCTTTGCGCCATTTACACGCTTGCTCTGCATGCCTGTGATTTCGCAGCAGTAGAGCCAGTGAAAAAAAGACTATGGTTGTGGAGCAAGAATGAACACTTTGATGACCATTGGTGATATCTTTTTTAGGTTGGTATTAGTTGGGCTCTTCTGATTTTACTTTTTCAGTAATGAAGCTTGATTTGATTTCATCCTTAAAACTTTTTGGGAAATTGAATGACATTACCATCCCAAAGTTTGATTCTTATTTCATTTTTTCATCCAGGTTTAACTGAGTGGATCATTTTTCATCGGCTATTTTGCCAAATTTGTAACTCCACAGTTAATTTTTTCCGGTTAAATTTCGTAGGGTTGTTTTTTCAACTAATTAACATAATGCCTTTGTAAGCAGGGTTGCAGAAGAAGGTGCCAGAGAGGTACTGCCCGCTACAATAATCTTGGTGAAGTGGTCAAAAACCAAGGAGATGCAGCTACTGACAAGAGCGTCTCTACCAATCGGGGAGAGGGATATTGGGAGCTGTATCGGACTTGACTCTCTCTGCAAGGTCACCCCAAAACCTTTTGGCCTTCGCCCCTCCTGCTTTCTGAATTTATTTTTCTTGACCTTAGGCTCTCTGCACCTTTCCACTACTAATTAGTGCAACAGCGCTTGTGCGCTGCCCTTGAAACATGGTAAAATTGGCCTACACATGAATGCCACATTTCATTTACTTTTAGGTTCCTAGTACAGTGGTACTGCTTGTACCCAGGGCCTGTAAATAAAATGCTGCTAGTGGGCCGGCAGTACTCATTGTGCCTTCCAATAAAGTAGCACTTTAAAACATGTCTTAGGCATGCCATTGCAACTTGTAGTGTGGTTTTAAATTGCCAAGTGGATATGGCAAAATAAACCGTTTGCCAGGCCTAAGCCTTCCTTTTCACATATATACTTCACCCCTAAGGTGGGTCCTAAAAAGCCTGTAGGGCAGATTGCATTGTATTTAAAAAGTACAACATGTGCTTTTAAGTTTTACATGTCCTGGTAGTGAAAAACTCCAAAATGTGTTTTTCACTACTTTAACGCCTACCTCTCCCATAGGGAAGTACTGGGGTACCTTATTACATTTACCAAGTGCTAACCTTTGATTGGGAGCTAGTAGAAAGTCATATTTGGACTCAAATTAATTGCAATTTAAAATCCTCTTTACTGTTAAGGTCGGGTTTTAAGTCACAATTATGAGAATGACACTTTTAGAAAGATGGGATTTTCCTGCCCTAGCCATTTGGTGCCTGCTTCCAGTGTTCTGGGTCACATGACTTGAATGGCTTAGCTGTTTATCTTTGTGTATTCATCTAAGAAAGTGAGACTAAGGGGCCATCCTGCCTGCATTGCTAGGGGTGGAGCTGTTCCCTACCCCAATTGCATTCCAGTGGGCTACCTCCAACACGCACACAAAATAACCTGACACTAGTCTTTTGTCACCCTAAACCTGGCAAGGGAAGAACTTTTCTAAACCAGATGTGGATGTAGCCCAGGAGATTCCCACACTTCAAAGGCTTACACCATGTATAAAAATTGGACCTTAACAACACTCCTTCAGTACACTTCTGGACCTGCAGGCGTTACAAGAGAAAGAACTGCCTTGTTCCCTAGAGGATTGCAATGCTGATTGAGGCCTGCGTTGTTCCTCAAGAGGACTGACCTGCTGCTTAAGGTCTGCCTTGTTCTCCAGAGGACTGCCCTGCTGCATGAGGCCTGCCTTGCCCCCTCGATGACTGCCCTGCTGCTTGAGGACTGTCCTGATCTCTGAGAAGGAAGACTGGACCTGATTAAGGGTGGGCGTAGTGGGCATAGTGGGGCTACGTGAAGCAGCGCGTAGTGTACCCAAATCTACACACACTACGCGCTCCGCGTAGCCCCACTACGCGCCACCCGCCTCCCGCCCGCCCTCCTTTTAAAACATACCCTGAATTTATAAGAAATAAAAGTAAAGACACTTACCTGAAGCGCGGCATCTCCGGGGCTCCCTCTTCCTGGTTTCCAACTTCTTGCGAGAAATGCGCATGCGCGGACGCCCGCGCATGCGCATTTCTTGCGAGAAATGTGCATGCGCGGGCGTCCGCGCATGCGCATTTGTCAGAAGAAGTTGGAAACCAGGAAGAGGGAGCCCCGGAGACGCCACGCTTCAGGTAAGTGTCTTTACTTTTATTTATTTTACATTCAGGGTATGTTTTAAAAGGAGGGCAGGTGGGAGGCGGGTGGTGGGCGGAAGGCAGCTACGCTTCGCCCTGGCGTGTGCGTAGCGCTGCCTGCTTCACCTACTTCAAAAACTGCGAAGCAGGCAGCGCTACGTACACTACGTGGGTGAAGCGTAGTGTCACGCCCAGTGTTAGACTTGATACCTTCATCCCCAGCTACCTGAGTGACTCCAAGGGTCAGTTGGCTAACCTCCTGTCTGAGCTAAAGGGACACAGAGGCTTGACTTTAAATGCCCAGCTGACCTATTGCACTGGACCTGCCTGCACCTGCTGGTGTGATGCAAAAAGAACAATTGATGGACAGAATGCAGAACAATGTCATACATTCACCCCAGTACAGAGATCTGTGACTAAATCCATCGTTTTTTTGCTCACCATGCCATTCCAGTTTGAACCCAGCCATATGCAAATCAGTCTTGACCCTGTGCCCAATAGAAACAGTCCAGCCTGAACTTCCAGGCCAGGTCCTCCCTGGACTGGAAACAAGCATCCTAGGACAGTTTTTAGGGTTTCACGCCTCATCAGCCAGGATAGCTTGACTCCAGTGGCATGGAGAGCACGGGACCAACGTCTGGGCATACCCGTCTCACTCGGGGTGACAAATGCAAAAAGAACAATTGATGAACAGAATGCAGAACAATGTCATACATTCACCCCAGTACAGATATCTGGGCCTAAATCCATTGTTTTTGCTGGAGTGAGTCACTGATCCCCAAGAGGTGCCTCCTCAGGTCCTGGACCCTTGGCTGGCATCACAGAGAACTCCATGTTGACTAACTGAAGGGTCCATCAAAACCAGGGAGAAGCCCTTCAAAGCCTCATCACACAGCTGGTGGCTTCATCTGAACTGACGCCGAGCAATGCAGAGCCCTGCAAAGCCTTGCTGCATCGCAGCGCAACACTGCATAGACCACACACCGAGGACATAAAGCACAACCTCTATGAGCCAAATCTGACCCTGTGCCCGACCCGCCCTCTATTGTGGTTGGCCTGAACTTGTGACTTTGTCCCTGTCCAGCACAACTAGATATCCTCTGTTGGCACTTTGTGCTTTTAGACGCTATGTGTACTTAGAACTTTAAAATTGCATATCTTTGGTTCTACAGATTATATTTTGTCAGTCTGTATCACTTTAATCATTATAATTGTCTCTATTTTGCTAATTTGGTTTGGGATTGTTCTTGTGTTGTGTTTCTTCTTTATTAAAGTTTGTGTGCTGCATGAATACTTTATACAGTGTTGCTAAGTTGAGCCTCACTGCTTTTGTGCCAAGCTACCAGGGGGTTAAAGTTAATTTAGTGACTTTTGTTGTTCACCCTAACAAGGATTGTGACTGTTGCTTGAGTAGGGTTTCCAGTTCCCTCAACCAATCACCCAGTTTCTTACATTCACACAAGTTCTCTGATAACAAAAAGGGATTCTGACTAACAAAGGGAAGGCAATAGGAAATATTCTTTTGGAGGATCTTTTCCTCTGGAGGTTCCGCAGAATGACATTTGTTTCCCGTATGTAGTTCTTTGCCTCTACACCACTTCTGCTTTAGACCTTAGGTCCCTGACCTCATGCACAATGCTCTTCCTTACCTCTAACTTGAATTCTGTGGGGTACTTGGATTGTGGGCTTTCTGAAACATTCAAGAAGATCCATTTATGAACGATTTCCTCTTAAAGGCTGGAACATGGACGTGGCCTGGTTATATTTCATCTAATAACTCATTTTGTCTCATTACGTTTAAGCTACTCATGAATTTCTATTTTGGGCATTCCCTTATTGTCTTTGGAGTAACTTTGGGGCTCATTTCCCCATGTGCCTTCTTGATAAGCATATTTTCATATAGGTATTCTTAAGGAGGTCTGAGTATCTGTGGCCATTTTGATAAGATGTGATGTAGTGCCAATTTCCATTTATATATAATGTATAATGAGTCGACCTCTACTATCAAGGTTCCTGACACTACCACAACTTTAGGCCGGGGACTATCATGGGTTTTGGTACTGGATAACTGTAGTACCACCGTCATTTATGCCTCAGAGGAAACCTGAGGCCACTTAAAAAAGGATCCAGAGTTACGTTCCCAGACTAGTAGGAGGGCTCACCTTTGTTTTTGTTTTTTATAATTCTTTTTATTAACAGACATCAGCTTATTGATTACAATACAGAGGAAATAATAAGTCAGGCAACAAGGAGACACTAGGTAAAATCAGTTAATGCAAAATGTCACTTGGAAGATCTAGGGTGACAACTGACAGTGAGGGGCGGCTGACATATGTACCCACGATAGGAATTCCACAAGCCCCATACGCGGGTCCACTTCTTAGGGCAACCCCGGGCCACATACATTGTCTTCTCTCTGAACATGGACAATCCAGATCTCTTTCCCAGTTTCCCACTGTGGGAGGAAGTTACGCTCCCCACAGCTGTGCGATGTTTCTCGTAACGAGCATAAGCCCCAGAGTGACCCATTGTGTTGTGTAACTATTCAAATCTGTCTGCTCCCAAATGTTCAATAAGCATCTACGAACTTCAAGGCTGAGTTGGGTGGATAGAACTGTGTTAATGATGTCATGGATCTCACGCCAATAGGATTGAATACTATCGCATTCCCAAATCATGTGCATAAAAGTGCCCACCTTGCCACACCCTCGTCTACAATCCCCCGTCTATTTTTCCCATCCGCACCAGCTGGGGTCCTGTCACATAGACCCTATGGAGGATTTTAAGTTGGACTAGTCGGAGTCGCGCTGGAATTGCCACGACTCTAGGCGAGGAAACGGCCTCCTGCCATTCTTCGTCATCCATCTCGATTCCATCTCCTGACCATCCCTCCCGAAGTGAGCAAAGAGGGTCTGGCATATTATTTATCAATTTTTTAAATATCAGCAAAATAGTTTTGTCAGGGACGTGGCCATCTAGTACCCTATCTTCCAACATGGAGGATTTGGTAAGGGTGGTACCACCTGCAAATGGGAACGCAAAGCATGTTGGATCTGTGTGTAGCGGAAGTATTCAGAGTCCGCTAATTTGAATTGTTGCTGCAGGGCGGCGAATGGTTTGACATCTGTCTTTTCCCATAGGTCACCTATACGCGAGATACCTATAAGGTCCCACTTGTCAAACCCCTTGCATTTCCATAGGCTACCCAGCTGCTCTGAGTCCCATAACGGGGTCACAAGTGTGAGCCTGCGATCCCACCCAAGGCATTTAGTAGCAGTATGCCAAACCTGTACCGAATGTTTGGTAGGGCCCGTGAGTTTAAAGTGCTGAGGTTTGGAGTAAAGGGCTCTTTTGTAGTTCCCACCAGAGAGAAGCCATCTGTCCATGTTATAGCCTGGATCCCCGGGACGGGTGTAGGTGCCATGATTGATGGCAGTTAGGTGAGCCGGCCAGTAATACTTTTTAAAATCGGGGAGGCTAATGCCCCCGTCGTACCAATTCAGGGTGAGCTTACTGAGAGCGATATGTGGCTTTCCATCCCATAACAGGTCCCGCTGAAGGCCCTCCACCTCCCTGAAATAGGACGACGGGACAGGATCTAGGGAGTTCTGCAGGGCGTATAAAAACCGAGATAAAGACATCATTTTAAAAAGAGCCGCCTTTCCTCGTAGAGAAAGGGGGAGTGACTTCCAATTGTTTATGTCTTTCCTCAACCTGAGTAAAGGCGGGAGCAGGTTCTGGGTGTATCGGAGTGATGGATCTAGGGAGAGAAAGATTCCGAGATACTTGAAGCCCTCTGTACAAATTTGTATCAGGCACCCCTTTGGTGGTGTAGGCGGTTCTCCTGCCAAAATGAACAGCAGGGATTTACTCCAGTTAATAGAATATCCGGAAAATCTATCGAAGACGGCAAGGATATCCAAGAAAACAATCAGGGACCGTCTCAGGGAGGTCAGATAATGTAGGATATTGTCCACATAGAGAGAGATGCGGTCTTCCCACTCTGGGGACCAGCGCATGCCCCGTACCATCGGGTCTCTGCGTATCCAGGCTGCCAATGGTTCCAATGCTAAGGCAAACAGAGGGGGGGACAGCGGACATCCTTGCTGGGTCCGCCGACCCAGCTCAAAAGTGGCCAACTTTTTATTATTAATCACCACTTGTGCTAAAGGTTTAGCATATAGGAGCTGTACCCTTTGGATATATTTCGGGCCAAACCCCATTTTCTCCAAAACTGCCCAGAGATACGGCCATTCAATGGTGTCGAAGGCCATGGTAGCGTCAAGGGAGACTATTATAGCTGGTTCTTGGATGGAGGCTGCTCTGCCTAATACTCCATGTACCCTACGCAAGTTAAGAGCTGTGTTACGGTGTGGAATGAAACCGGATTGATCTGGATGGACTATATTCCCGATAACAGTAACCAGACGGTTGGCCAGGAGCTTCGCCAGAATCTTGGGCTTTGCATTTAAAAGGGAAATCGGTCTGTACGACCCACAGTCAGTTTTAGGCTTCCCTTCCTTGTGGATAGTAATTACGGTGGCTGTCCTCTGGTCAATCGGTAGGAATCCCTTGTTTCTGGATTCTTTGAATATGGGGCCGACATTTATATAGTTCGATCGGAAGTCCGTTAGGACCGGATGCCTTCCCTGAGATTAGGGACCTGATTACTTTTGCTATCTCATCGTTGGATTTATCGCTATCTAGAAAGTTACTGTCGTCCACTGGGAGCTTGGGCAGCGTTATGTCAGCTAACAGTTGACGGGAGTCCTCTATGGAATAGGGAGCCACTTAAGAATAAACAACGCTGAAATGGTCCGCAAACTTGTCCACAATGCCTGGCGGATCTGTGAGGGGGCTGCCCCCCTCCCTGTGAAGTTCCGACACCAGCCGGCTTGCCCACTCTTTTTTGTCCAGCCACGCTAGTAGTTTTCCCGCTTTGTCTCCCACCTCATATAACTGCCCCTGCGTGGCTCTCCCCAAGGTTTTAGCCTGTTCAGTCGCCAACGCCCTATACTCCTGCTGTCGGAGCTTAAGATAGTGGAGCTTGTCCGGTGTAACATCTGGTTCCAGATCAATGTCTAATTGGTGAATCCCAGCCTCAATGGCAACCATTTCTTTCTGGTGGTCTTTCTTTGTACCAGAGATCAGAGATAAGGCCTGACCCCGAATCACCGTCTTGAAGGCCTCCCATAGCGTCTGCGGGGAGTCCACTGATCCTTCATTGTCAACAAAATAATTATCTATGGCTGCGAGAAGTTGCTTACGAATTTTGGGATTCCGGAAATACCATGGGTTTATGGGGGCACCCGTCCCACCTGTTTATAGTTAAGAACTATGTGAAGCCAAACTGGTGAATGGTCAGAAATATCCCAGGCCAGGTGTTTAATCTCGCGGATGTGTGCGACCTGAGATGTGGGAACTAAAAAATAATCTATGCGCGAAAGACTCCCATGGGCCCGGAATGGAAGGTGAGCTGCACTGTGTTTGGGTGATAGGTCCGCCAGCCATCTACCAGCCCCATGGTCTCAAGGAATTCAGGAAGCCAACACGCGGTGGGGCCCACCTCTCGGGGAGGATGACGATCTAGTTCGCCCGAGACTACAGAGTTTACGTCACCTCCAAGTAGTAACAGGCCCTCTGGAATAGCAAGCAAGATAGTACCTAGGTCTCTGAAGGTGGTGGCTTGTAAACCAGGCGGTATGTATACCGATAGAAGTGTGATGGGGTGCCCCTCCCATGTCCCAGAGACCCCAATGTACCTACCCCGGTCGTCTGTCTAGGTTGCCTGTACCACCAGAGGAAAGGATTTTCTCATCATAATGCCCACCCCTCACAAGCTAGAGGTGAATCCTGCATGAGCCAACATGGTGTAACCCCCTCTTTGTAAGGCTTTACAGGCATTTCCAATGAGATGCGTTTCTTGAAGCAATACAACATCAGGGGCTTGACGCTTGATATATTGGAGGAAAACACTGCGCTTGATTTTATCCCCCAACCCATTGACATTCCAGCTTAGAGTTTTAATCCCTCCGTCCCACCGTGTAGCCATGACCAATTAGAAAATATCTCTACTTCCTCTGAGGACATTACAGGTGTTTCTACTTCCTCTATGGAGATTTCAGTATGAGTCGCTGATGCAATAATTACAACTAAAACCAAACAACACACCCCCTCCCAACAACCCCCCATACCGCTGTCCTGCACTCTGGGCCTAGAACTGCCCATCGGAAACTTGCAGAGTGCCTGTCGCCCTTGTAAGGAACTAAAAGTAGAAGAAAAAGGGGGAATAGAGCACTCCGCTTCCCTGCCCCCAAGCAAGTCAAATGTACATCCCCTAACAAGTAAATGTGTCAAGTCCAAAAGAGTCCACCACCGTAAAGGATCAGAAACAAGGAACCCCCCTCCCCAGCCCACCCCGGTCCAGGCTCCATTTACTCAGTTCAGGTTCAGCTGCCGGCTGGGTCTCCTCCTCAGCCCGGTCGATTATCTTCACACTCCTTGTGGCCATTTGGGCTCCTCACTCCACGGCGTTCGATCCAATCTGTCACTGCTTCCGGACGTTCAAAGAACCAAGCTCTTCCCTCCGCCTCGACCCGGAGACGTGCCGGGAATAACTTTGAATATTTCAGTCCTCTTTCTCTAAGGTCTCATTTCACTGAGAGGAACGACCTCCTCTGCCTTTGTACCCTCTGTGTGAAGTCCGGGAAAACGGTTATGTCCGCATTTTGTAGCGGAGGGGGGCCCCCGTCCTGGCATTCTGGAGGATGACATCCCTGTCTCTGTAGTTCAGGACTCTAGCCAACATCGGCTGCGGGGGAGCGCCCGGCTTGGGAGGGCCACCCGGGACCCTATGAGCTCGTTCAATAACAAAGAATTTGCTGAGGCCTTTAGGTTGCAAATGTTTTAGGATGAGGTTCTCAACAAAGAGGTCGGGGGACTGTCCTTCTGACTTTTCCGGAACACCCAGAATGCGGAGGTTGTTGCGCCGGAGACGGCCTTCATAGTCGTCTAGTTTTAAGTCTGTGAGTTTGCGGAAATCCTGTAGCTCGCAGACTTCTCCTTGAAGCTGTGTGACATCCCCGACAAGACTGGTGGCAGTGATCTCCACCTGTTTGACTTTCTCATTCAGTTTCACCAGATCGGCCCTGATGAGATTCACGTCGATTGTCATAGTGTCCATTTTGTGCTCTAGGGAGATTTTGACTCCGGTGATAGCGTCCATGACATCTTTTAGCGATAATTCCTGCTCCTCTTCACCCGAGCCACCATGGGAGGCATCGCTGGACAGTCGGTTCTGTTGCGTGTCTTTAGGCACAGTGTAGCGGTCCAGTTTGTTGGTTTGCGCCACCTTCAGCCCCTGGGCCCCTGAGCCTTTACTGCGATCCATTACGCCGCTAATTGACCACTCTGACCCCTGCTAGGGTCACACAGGGCAGGCGGCGGCACAACCCCTCACCGTACTCTCGCCTGGTCGGTGAGTTTGTGGGTTTGCAGACCCCAATGTCCGGATGCAGGGGGAACCAACACGATCTCTGTCTCCCCCAGGGAATGCCCACCTCGGCGCAGTTTAGCCACCGTCGATAGATACGATGCTGGCGCTTAAAATCGAGCCTCTCTAGTCCAGCCGGGCCCCCCTTTATGGATCGCCACTAGTGCCTGGCCACATGCCCTCACGGACCGCCCGGGGAAGTCTCACCTGCCTTACTCAGAGACGACGGTACTATACGTTCCTTCCCGCCGCAACGCGGGATGCAATCTGCCTGGCTGCAGCACTCCCCGAGTCCCCGGTGGCACCGCGGGCCTACGGATCCAACACAATGGGTAGGCCCTGATACGTAGAGCTCGGCAGTCATGGCCCTTGGGTTCAGCCGTGGGTGGGGGGAGCAGAACGAGGCGACAGGTCTCAGTGGCGCAGCACCGCCATCTGCCGATTTTCGGCCCAGTGCGCGAGGATGGCACTGAAGTCTAGGCCCCTCCTGCCCCACGGAGCCCCCTCACCAGACCGCTGCTTGCTGTAGGTCTCGGCGGGCCTCGGTCCTTGCACGGGGATCAAGCACTCCTCCTCTGATGGCGACGTCCCCAGGGTCCTGCGTCGATGCACAAAGTTGTCAGCACTGCCGAGCCACTCCCCCGGTCTCCCGCGGCACAGTGGGTCCCGGCTTACGCTCGGCGATCAGGCCTCACTTCACCGATCCCCGTATCTTAGGTCCTAGACATCGGATGCGTGCCGGGATGGGCGGGATAATTACCGCTACTGCTCCGATGCATGGAGCCACCTTCGGATGGGTCGGATAAAGGAGTCGGCTAGACGTGGGGTAAAATCGGGCGACGGAGCTTTACTCTACACAGCCATCATGGATCGATGCTTGGCCATGCCCCCCCGAGGGCTCACCTTTGTGACCATATTAGCCCAAATTTGCATGGATTGCACTAACTACCAATACCCTATCATAATAAATGTGAATGATTTTCAAGTTGGTGCACATGACAGTCCTGCACATTGATGAGCTACACTTTGGGCTACATTCATCAAAAGAAAACCTGTCACAAAGGGACAGATTCTCAGAATATGCCCTTTTGCGACTGGTATTTTTGCATTTGGGATGCATCATCCCAAAAGCAAAAATCGCAATTTAAGTAATCTCTAAATTGTGATTACTTTAAATTGCGATTGCATTTAAGGAATCGCAACTTGAGATTCCTTAAATGCAATGCATTAAAGTAAAAGCTTTAGCGATTTCGCTAATAGGAGTTGCAAATTACCATCAATTTGTACTTGATGGTAATTTGCAAAAACTTTGAAAAACGCACTAAAGGTCATTTTTCAAAGTTCCATTTTACACACACACATGCCCTTTCTCCAAAGCATCTCGTGAAGGACGAGATGGGTAAAGACCCTGCGGTTCCACCCCGCAAGAACTGTTCGCTACTTTTCGAAGCCCCAGAGGCACGGCTGGCGCCTGCACCCTCCTTCTCTCTACAGCGATGGGAGAAGATAGAGAAGCATTCACGTTCCAAGACGGGAGCGGTGAACTGCGTTGACGTCGCTGAGAGACTAAAGTGTGGGTAAGAGCTCCGAGACTGGAGGGTGCTCCGCGGGGGCACTTCCTTGACATTTACTTTGAAAGACAAGCTGGGCGCTTCGATGCAGGAGCGGTCAGCAGCACTGGTGCTTGCGTGACATTCTCAGCTGTTTACTCCACGCTAGCGTTCCAGTACATTGTGCGCTTGTTGCTTTACTTTATTTAAAGCTCCGAAGCAGGAGCCATTCGCCACTCAGATCCTAATGACCTCCAGTGCTGTGATTGAACCGAATGAAGTGGAGGGCATAACTTGGCCTTGATTTTCAAGTCCTTACTCTTTATTTTTGGAACAGCTAATACTTTGATATATGAACCTAAAGACATAGAGTCCTGGAACAATAAAGAGACTATCTACTGCTTAGTACTCCCCTCTTATCAACTTGAGACACACGCTCCAGCATTCAGTATAGCGTCTTCACCTTCTCCCGCTCATCTTTGGTGGGTGTTTGACCAGAGAGATCTAGGTTTCTCTAGGCATATGTGGCTGGGGTGTTAATGCCTGTGTTATGTTTTTTGTAGTGCATTCCGGTATGATGGAATGCTGCCGTTAACAGGAGAGGCGAGGAAGTCTGATGGATAGTGTGGCAAGAATAAGGTAGCGGCCTACCTAGCGAGAATTCATAAGAGTAGTGTTGCTGGTGCAGATTGGAGCTTCCGAATCCCCTCTACTTCCACGGACGGAATGATCTCACAGTCACACACGCACACACACATCACACGCTGGTGGGGCCCATTTCACCAACATTCATTCTACCACTCTTATCCGTGACATATATAAGGGAAAACACTTTCTGATACCTAACCAATCTGCATGTACTTTGAGGTCAATAGCATCTACTTAGTTGCTTATAAATCTAGCGAAAACATCTCAAAGAATACACAAATAAATTCAATAAAACATGACCAGAAATAATTACCCGACACAGAGATTCAAACAGAATTATTTGTTTATCTAAAATTGTAAGAAAAGCCAATTAAATGCAAATTCATTTCTCTCATATTTACCTATTCTGTCTAAATGTCAGATCCTAAGTCAGAACTGGTCCTCAGTAGAAGAAACAGAGTTTTCTGCTGTCATGTAGAGTCACCATCCTCTCCGTCAGCATAGGGACCTCGGATCATCAGTTCGGGAAGAAGTGGCGCTAGACCTCTCTAGTCTACTAATATTTATACTAAAATTTACATTCTGTAAAGTTACAATTCATTGTTCAGAACGGATGAATGGCGGAAATAATGTCATCTTGGTACATTTGCGATACAGTGCGAGATTTTCTCACACTTAGATTGTCCCAAATAATGAATAGGAAATAAAGATGTTCATAACTAATTCGATACTTTTACGGATGTCTTTTTCAGATAAAATGTATCTCAGTCATGGGATCATCAGTTCATAAATTCAGCATTCTTATTGGAAACAAATTTCATGTTCAGGGGCTCTTGGCATTCGTCCTGGATTTGTCGTCATGATCATGGCTTTTCAGTTTTGTCGAGTGGGCAAGGTCACAGGCAGCGCGAAGCTTCCTTGCAAAAATTTCCATCAACTTGAATGCAGGCTGCGGGTGGTAGCCATTTTCTGGTAGGCCACATTAGTCAACTTAAGTGAAAATAGACATAAAACATAATTACTGCACGGAAATGATTATACAGTGTTATTCCCCTGCTAATACCCTTATGTGTGTGTATTTATCTAGCCATTTGTGGCATCAGAAGCCATTAATGCATATTAATTATAAGCGCAAAACACAATAACATCACATAAGCAACATCTATTTCTGTCAGTTTGCTCACCAACTTAGTTCACTTAATATTTTAGCCATGCAATAGCATTCTCACGTGTAATTCTCTTGTTAATAAGGTTGGTTAGACAAGACTCAACAGACTTTTTAATAATTAATAATTAATCAGTAGTACTTTTAATTATAACATGCGAAAATGAAACAGGTATTCGGGTTTAAAGTAAAAACCCTGCTCCATCAATCCCCCCTTTGGTGATATCTTATCACCACAAAATCAAAAACCCCAAAAATCAATTTAATTTCCCTTTTTGGAAGAAATTCAAAATATTTTCTTGTTCATTATTCAAACCCTTGTTTCCAACTCATTTCTTCCTTAGTCTCTATGTATATGCTTTCTCTTAGCTCTTCTAATTCTATTTCTTGTGGATCTCTTTCTGGTTTCTTTAGTCTCCTTTTAACATTTTCTTTTGTGATTTTCTTTTTATTTCTTCTATACCTACAACACATACACCCTAATCTAAGGATCAATAATGCAACAATCACACAGGTTAATGGAAATAATATCTTACCAAAAATGGTACTACCTATTTTAGCTATAAAATTTTTAATAGCAATCATCTTATTAGCCATTCTAGTCCAGATACTTTCAGCTTCCAGTGGTACTAATTCTTCATGCAAATCAGTAATATTTTTGATGTAAACTTTTAGATGTTTGCTTTCGTCAGGAATGTAAGTGCAACAATGTTATACTTTCAGCATTCCACAGACTCCACCCTCTTTTGCCAAAAGAATGTCAAGGGCAAGTCGATTTTGCATCGCCATAGCGCGTAAAGCAACCATTTCAGTATTTACCAAAAGAAAGCCTCCAGCAGTGCTTGTTGACAATCGATCCACCACTGTTGACAGCTTCCGAGTGCCAAAGGCATTCAAAGAAATTCCCACTGCTGGAATTAAAGCTCCAAAAATATCTCCTACAATTTCTGTCCATGTTTCTCTTCTATAACGTGTTAATGTGTTAGAATGTTCAGCATCATCTACTCTATCCATGTGAAAAATCTTTGGAAAGACCAGGCCAACATAACATGTACCAAACCAATGGTCAGGCAAACGATAATAAGCCTTGTTCCCACAAATATAATACACTCCTGGAAAGACGGGATCTTCTCCTCCTCTGAAA
This sequence comes from Triturus cristatus, assembly GCF_964204655.1. Taxonomy (NCBI): domain Eukaryota; kingdom Metazoa; phylum Chordata; class Amphibia; order Caudata; family Salamandridae; genus Triturus; species Triturus cristatus. The sequence goes on from NC_140584.1 coordinate 555,228,737, forward strand.
CCCCATCCGGTTGCAATAAAGTATGTATCATGGCACTCACTAGTCCCTATGAAATAATAATCATACTGGGATCTCTTCCTAGTAATGCACAGTTTACCTTTCTGTGGGGCATCTATAGCCATAGTTGGACTGGCTCCATTTTTCAACTCCTTTTCTTTTTCAATATCCCACATTGTGTCACTCATTTTATGCCCTTCTGCTTTCCTGTGCATGTTCAACATTCTTCTCCCAACCATGTCTAGAAAATTCTTCTCTTCTCCCTTCAAACTGCAAGTTAAATTGTTTCTAAAAACATATTCTAAGGTTAATTCTTTGGTTTCTAAAAAAATCTCACCTAAAGTGTTAGCTTCTTTTGCAGGATTCAGTGCTTTATTCATAGGCAGTTGCCCAAGAATATTATCTACATTAGACATATTATAATCTAATTTCCCCAACTGGTAAAATATACTAATCAGCACACTACAGGAAATTCCATACGTAGCCGGAAGATGATGATAAGTCACTCCTTCCGAAACAGAAGCAGGTAATTGCATGCAAACGTAGCAATCCCTTACTTCCATTGTCTTTACGTACTCATACAACAATTTAGAAAAAACATTGCTAGAAAAATCATTAATTGACCTATCCTTATGTATATGTATATTGCTAGTTCTAGTTGGTACTATCCTCTGTGAAATCTTCCCTATATTAGTTTTGTTCTCAGTATGACCTTCTAAAGTGTCTATAGTGACTTTAAACTAAATCAATAGAGCAAGCACGCTCCAAAGCAGCATTAATAAACCTGTACAGCAGCAGCACATCTTGCACCATCTTTTCAGAAAGGTACATCTATTTTGATTATTCTCAGTGTTAGCCATTTTATTATTTTGACCGTGTCTTTTGACTTAGCCTCTTCTACTCGACTACTGAACTTTTTTTAGGGCAGCAAGTACCCACCAGATTATTACAATCTATTAGTTCTTAATTTTACTTCTTCACTTTCCTCTTCAAGTGATTCTCTTGACTTTCACTCAATTTGGATTTTCATCACTTTTCACTGTTTCTTCATCATCCTCATCAAACTGTATTAGGTCCTGAACATCCGTCTCTTCTGCAATGTCGGACAAGATAACTCTCAGGATTCCCACAGCTTCTTCTTCTGCAACCTCTTTCAGTAAAGCCTCCTCTGGACTTCCTTGACTGTCTGCCTCTTCTACTTGTTCAGGCAGTGCCACATACGTCCATTCCGGTGACTTGTACCTCTGGTTTGGTTTTCTTATTCTTTTAGTTTTCTCAGGTATCTTTGTTTCTTCTTCTTTCTTTGGATTTTGACTAGACACTTCGTTCACTTGTTCAGCTTTCGAAAAGTTAACTCTTATCAGTCGATACCTCAGTCTCTTTATCTTATTGGGCCAAAGATCTCCTTTAGCATTTCTCTTTTGTCTTCCTTCATTATTGTTTCTTTCTCCAAGCCAAGTTCTCTTTCTCAGAACTCGTCCTCCATGTATCTCATTGTCACTTTCATCAGATTCTGTCTCAGTTGCCTCTTGTTCATCAACAGTTTTCTTTTCTCCAACAGCTTCTTTTTCCCCAACAGTCTCCTTTTCCACCACTTGAGATTTCCCTACTTCTGTCCCTCCTCGGGTCTCCGACACGCAATCTTCTTGCTGTCTACTTGTCCCTTCACCTAGCTTGTTGTTGGTGTTCCCTACACCTCCTCGGGGTTTTTCCGCAATCTGTCCCTCTCTGTCTTTTTCTGTCCCTTCTTCTTCAAGAATTATCTCAGGTGGAACTTGTCCAATTATCTCATTTGATTCAGGTGTTACCTCTGTTGGAATGTTCTTTTCTTTTCTTTCTTTTTGTATTTATCACTGTCAGTTGGAACTTCAGGCACTTCTTCAGATTCTGGACTCGCCTCTGCGGTTTGCACTGTTCTTTTCAGAACCTCTTCTGGTGGGATGAAACTTTCTCTTGACTCACTTTCCCCACTTTCAGGATTCTTTTTCCTTCTTACTGTCTCGCTGTCCGCATCATCACTGGAATCTGATTCTTCAAAGTATTCTTTTCCAGTGCCGTCTCTTGGATTTGGAACTCTCAGTGTGTGACTTGCATGTATCCAATTTTTCACTCCAGCACACTTCACAGCAGTCGTTGTGGTCAGACTGACCTGTCTTGGCCTTCCCCACCTTGGAACCAGGCAATTCCTTCTTCTGTTGACTTTTATTCTTACCCAGTCCCCTGTGCTCAGATCATGGGCTGGTTTCTTTTCAAGTGTGGTGGCCTCTTCTCCAACCTGGTGAAACACAGAATGAACTGCGTCAGCCAGGCCCTTACAGTAATCCAAAATCATGTCATCAGTTATAGTCATCAGCTTGTTGACTGGTACAAAGGCATGTCTCATAGCACGTCCCATGATAATTTCATGAGGAATCAAACCTGTCGTTCTGTCTGGAGTAGACCTAATGGTCATCAGGACTAGAGGCAAGACATCGGGCCATTTCATTCCTGTGGCTAAGCACATTTTGCCAATTCTGTTTTTGATGGTACCATTCATTTGTTCAACCACACCAGAAGCCTCTGGTCGGTAAGCACAATGTAGCTTCTGCTGTACACTCAATGCTTCACAGATTAGACCCATGATTTCATTATAAAAATGTCCTCCTCTGTCTGATTCAATGGTTACTGGGAACCCATACCTTGGGATAAACTCTCTCAGCAGTAATTTGGCCACTGTTATCCCATCATTTCTTCTTGTTGGATATGCCTCCACCCACCTTGAGAACAAACAGACCACCACCAGGACATACCTCAATCTGTTGACTGGGGGCATTTCAATGAAGTCAATCTGCATTCTTGTGAAGGGTCCTCCCTCTCTGCCTATTGTTCCTAGGCTCACCACTGTTTTCTTTCCAGGATTGAATTGCTGACATATCAGACATCTCTGACAGAGACTTTCTGCTATCAGCCTGAACTTTGGACTGTACCAGGTTTGTTTAAAGGCTCTTATCATAGCATCCCTCCCCAGGTGTCCTTGGCCATGATACATCCTTGCCATTGTTGATAGCATGCTATGTGGCATGACTGGTCTTCCATCTCTATAGACCCACACATGATCCTTTTCTCTAGGTGCACAACCTGCTTTCACCCAATCTTTCATTTCCTCGTCTCCTGCCTCATCCTGCAACTGTTTCACCTCCTCCCATGTTCCCACTTCATTAGTAAACATCAAGGAACAAGAAAATATGTCTCTTTCTTTACTCCGATTAATAGAATGATTGTTTCTTGCACAATATTGTGCTATGTCATTGGCGAATTTATTTCCCACTGTAACAAAATCATCACCTTGACCATGAGCAGCACATTTTACAACTGCTAGTTCTTTAGGCAGCTGTATCGCCTCTAGCAATTTTCCAACCACTTCAGCATTCTTTATGGGAGTTCCACTTGAGGTCAGGAAACCTCTTTGTAGCCATATCTGGCCACAATCATGGAAAACTCCGAAGCCATACTGGCTGTCAGTCATCACAGTCACTCTCACACTTCTTCCAATTTTGCAGGCTTTTGTCAGTGCCACCAATTCTGCCACCTGAGCGGATTTAACTCCTTTCAAAGGTGATGCTTCCACAACTCCTGAAACTGTACACACAGCATAAGCTGCACTCAAGGTTCCTTCATCCGTTCTCAAGCAAGATCCATCCACAAACAACACATGATCACTCTCAGGCAGTGGCAGATCTCTTATGTCTGGCCTTGGCTTTGTACAGTAATCAAGCACATCCAGGCAGTCATGATCAACTTAATTCCTTATTCCCACACATTCAGCATCAGGCAACAGTGTCGCTGGATTCACATTCACACATCTCTCCAGGCTCACATTAGTTGCACCAAGAATGACTTTCTCATATTTAGTCAGCCGACTATGAGACATGAACTGCGTCAGGCTCCTTGTTAAAAGGATTGCCACATCATGAGGTACAAATACCCTTACAGGATATCCCATTATGATTCCCTCACTTTGTTCCAGACTTTTACAGGTAGCAGCTACTGCTTTTAGGCAACCAGGTAAACCCACGGCTACTGGGTCAAGTGTTGCTGAGAAATAGGCAATTGGCCTTCTCAGGCGTCCATGTTTCTGGATTAACACTGAAAGTGCACATCCATTTCTCTCACTACAATACAGCTCAAATTCTTTTTCATAATCGGGCATTCCTAGGGCAGGGGCTTCACATAGTCTGTCCTTTAGCTCTCTAAATGCAGCCATTTCTTCTGGATTTAGTTCTAATGGGTCTTTCACCTCACTTTTGGTCAATTTAATCAATGGTTTGGCAATCAGGGAAAAGTTACTTATCCACTGACGACAGTAACCCACCATTCCCAGGAACATTCTCACTTCTCTCTGTGTCATTGGGGCTCTCATCCCTCTAATGATTTTAATCCTGTCAATGGTCACTTTTCTCAGACCTTTCTCAATGTTATGTCCCAAGTACTGAACTTCTTTCTTGCAGAATTGCAATTTGGCTGGAGATACTTTTAATCCCCCATCTGCCAAATGATTCAGTAAAGCTATGGTATCTACTTCGCAGGCTTCACGGGTTTTTGATGCCACAAGCAGGTCATCAATATACTGGACCAAGACTGAATTTTCAGGCATTGTCAGACTTTCCAGAGATTTCTTCAGCAATTGATTAAATATTGAAGGGCTCTCTGTATACCCCTGTGGAATTCGGCACCATGCCAAAATCCGCTCTCCAAATCTAAAAGAAAATATTGGCTGGCTGTCATGATGCAATGGGATTGAAAAGAAAGCATGACACAAATCAATTACAGTATACCATTCTGCATCATGGGGAATCTGATACAAAATCACTGATGGATTTGGCACAATGGGACAACATGACACAACAATCTTGTTAATTTTTCTCTAATCCTGTACTATTCTGAACTTTCCATTAGGTTTCTTCAGTCCCATTATTGGTGAATTACATGGGCTGCTCAATATCTCTCTTAACACCCCCTGCTGAATCATCTTCTCAATTATGGGTGTTATTCCTTCAATTATTTCAGGTGTCAGTCTGTATTGCGGTATGTTTGGGTAAGCCACTCCCTCTTTTACAGTAATCTTTACTGGATCTACATTTCTCATCAGACCCACATCTTCTCCAGTAAAATCCCAAACTGCTGCTTTTACTGTCTGTTTCAATTCTGGGGGTAATGCATCTGGATTAAATATTGCATATGTTCCCAGAGCCTCACATTCCCTGTTATCCATGGTCATTCTGTATAGATCATCCTCATCTGGTGTCTCAAAGGTTATTCCATCTGGAGTACAGAAAATAGTGCAATTCATCTTGCACAGCAGGTCCCTGCCTAGCAAGTTCACAGGACTTGTGTCACACACCACAAATCGGTGCATGTCTGAAAATTTCCCTATTTTAACCCTTACTGGTTCAGTAAGTAGAGTTTTAATCTGTGTGTTGGAAACACCAACTACTTGGATTGCTTCGTCCGAGAGAGGAAGATTCTTTATATCAGCTGACCTGACAGTTGATCTCGTGGCTCCTGTGTCAACTAGGAAAGTAACACTTTCACCATTAATTTTCCCATCTACAAAAGGCCCTGTCTGGTCTATTTCTAGAGTTGCGCCAAGTACGCACTCCTCCTCCTCTGTTCGGCACCGTCAGAAGTCTCCCTCGGAGTCGCTTCCCTCATCTTTCAGCCAGTACTGAGAAACTTAATACAACAAACAATGATCCTGACTCAATACTTAACAAACCAGCAGTATGTCATCCCGTTAGTTCTTTGTTAAATTTAGAGCTGAATTACATTTAGCATAGCTCAAGAAACTCAATTTGACACTTCACCATGAAGCGATGCAACATCCACTATTTGATTAGGCGATATTTATTTATTTACAACAATTTTTTTGATTATATAAAGTTCGGCGCATGGTTGCTCCAGAGGGAACGTGCATAAGGTAAGGGTGCTGAGAGGTGAATGTGTGAGGAGAGAATTTCCAAGAGCAATAGAAGAATTAAGATAAGTAACAAAATACACGGTTTACAATTCACCGTACATGGTGTCCTGGTCACGTATCAATGAATACAGTCACAATTTTTGTACAGAATCCAATTTGGTCCCTGACTTTTTGGGACAACCCCATTTTTTGTAAGTACTGAGAAACAGCGCTGGCGCGTTTTGGTTTGATTACCTGCTCTTCATCGTAGAACCCCGACTCTTGGCTGTACTGCTGTTGCCGATGCTGACCACACCCCTCACTCTGCACCTGTGACTTCAATGATGGATTCACATCATTAGTAGATGGGAGATTCTTACACTCGGATTTCCAGTGCCCTAATTTTTCACAGTTGTGGCATGGGAACTTCTTCTTTGCTTCTTCAATGTTTCCTTTCCCTTTTCCTGGACCAAACCTGGGTTTATTTCCTGGGTTATTTGCCTGTTCAACCAACTGAGCTTCCTGTCTTTCTGCAACTTTCACCAGTGCCCACATTGCCTTTTCTTTTAGCTTCCTCTGCTTTGCCTCAATCTCATCACTGAAGTATTTTGCATGTCTCAGAATCTCATCAATCTTCTTGCTCTGCCAGTCTACGGTATGCTGCCTTATCATTTCACTGATTTCCGTCCGCAAACCGTACACAAACCTATATAAAAAATGGCTCAGGTCCTTGTCACCCAGATGTTCATCTCCACTGAACTGTTTGAAAGCTAATATTAATCTTTCATAATATGCATGGACTGATTCTTTCAATTCTTGATGTGTTCGATCTATTTTAACCCAATCGGTTTCCTTGGGGGGTACCTTATTTTTCAAGAAGGCCAGAACCTGCTCATACTTCTTCATTACCTCCGGGTCTGGAGCTCCTGTCTTTGGATCTCTTGGGTATTCCTTAGTGGGCCAGTCTATGACTATTTTACATTCTGCCCACAGGTCTGCTGGTACAATTATATCAAACAGACTATTCAGGTCAATCCACAGCACTTTTGACAACTTCACAAATCTGTCGACCTGTCTATACCACTCGACGGGCTTCTCCCTTAGTCGAGGGAAATCATTTGTTAAGGATAAAATATCCTGTCTGGTCCATGGGACATGTACATACCCACCTCCTGGAATCTCTCTCATGGGGTAAGCTGTCACTGCCTTCTCTTTTTCTTTCAGAGGGAATGTCGAGTAAGTTCTATCTGCCCCATCCTCTCGCTTTCGGTACCATCTGTCTTTCCATCTTTCTACATCTCCCCATTTCTTCAGCAAGGCAATCATTTCCTTAATCTGTCCTGTTCGGCCTGCATTGTTCAGATTCTCAATGTCCTTATCTGTAAAATCCACCCGGTAAGGCTTTTGTAAAGCTTTTACCTTGTCCATGTCAATCCCCAATTCATTGGCTATTCCTTTCAACCTGTCATGTATGTTCTTTGCTCTCCATGTGATGCTTTTGCACAGGAAGAGGATCTCCCCTTCCTGATAATTTTTCAGTGTTTCTGTAGGGATTGTTCCTACAATCATCTCCTCCATTTCCATACGTAGCCTAGCTACATCAATTCCCTGGGATTCTTTTTCTTTTCTCTGCAGAGTTTTCAGCCAATCATTCAAATCTTCAGCAGTTATCACAGGATTTTTCTGCACCCCCTGGTTCTGTCACTCTTTGCGGTTCTAAAATTGATCCTCTGTTCCCTTCCACACATCCAGAATTCAAACTTGAGTTAGTCTGCACACTCAATTCTACTCCACATATGTATGTCTCCACTGATTTTCTTCCGTTCTCCACTGTGTTTCTCCTGCTCTCATTTCTGCCTGCTCCGGAGGAACAATCAATCTATTGCCCACATATGGTACTGTCAAACCACTTTCACCTGTCCTCTGCTTGTCAAAAATTGGCATAACCGGGCCTATTGTCACTGGCACTGTAACTGCCTCTAGATTTTTAGTCAGTTCTCTGATTTTCTCTGTCAGTTCAAAGGTAGTCCTTGCTAGTTCTCTGGGTCTTTTCATCCTCAAGTTCATTCTCTCTCTCTTTCTATCTCTCTCTCTCTCTCTCTCTCTCTCTTCTCTCTCTCTCTCTCTTTCCCTCTTTCTCTCTCTCTTTCTCTCTTCTCTCTCTCTCTCTATCTCTCTCTCTTCCTTTCCGCCAGAGAACAACTGCTTTTCAATCCAGGGGAGGTACCCTCTGTCTTAATAATCCGCAGGGTGTCTCTCATCGGGGTAACTGCTGTTCCTACCTCTGGTTCTCGTCTATACGGGGGTGGTCTTTTATAGAGCATGTCTTCTAAGACATCATAATCAGACTCATTTGCCCCAATCTCCTGGTTCTATATTATGTTCTTTCTCTGTACACTTTCTCCCTTCTGACTCCTCCGCTGTTCTTACAGGATATAATCCCTCGGTCATACTGGCATCACGCCACCTTCTCATCCGGTCATGATGGGTTTCACGATCATACTTTCGCCCAATCATGTACCTATAATTTCCCTCCACTCCTCTTCTTTTCTCGCTCATGTACTTCATCTTCCCATTCTGTTAATGCCTCGAATTGCGTCGGCCTAGGCCGAGGCTCTAGGCCCATCATCCTCTCCGTAAGTTCCTCATTATGGCCAGGTTAAATGAGGCCATGTCTGGGAAAGCTAGAACTCCATCTTCCTTAGTATACTTTACCCAGTTGTCTAACCAAATACAGGTATGATACCCATATTTCGCAACCATGAAGGATGCAGGGGTTCTTATCGGAGGAAGTAACTGTCCTTCCCTAGTCACAATATCTTTATCCTTGTCAAACCAGGTCTTAACCTTACTAAACAAGGATTTATTTTTCTTTTCCTCAGTATGGAAATACATTTTGTTGTTTTCCGCAACCCTTCGTCTCTCTACAACTGTACGATCTCTTGTCCAATTGCAGCGCGACTTACACTAACGCACCAATCCTGGAGCGTCTACGTCACTGACTCAGTCCACGAATCGCAGCGCGACTCACACCAACGCACCAATCCTGGAGCGTCCACGTCACCCTGTATGTCTTCCAATCCTAGCGCAGCGTACACTAGCACACCAATCACTGGGCTTCCGCTGTTCTAACCCACTGTCCAATTACAGCGCGGTCTCCCTGACGTCAGCAGTCGCTGCAGTCGCTTCTGCTCCTGTCTCCTGTCTTACTCGTCTACCCCTGCTTTACAAGACTACTCGGTAGACTTTGTTTCAACTTCTACGAGTCTGTTAGTTACAACATACAAACATCTCCATTGTCTGCTTCTCTAGCCACAGAACAGCAAAAGACCTTTCCCACGAGAATTCTGCCTTTCCCGAAAGCAGCGCTTACCTCTGCCCTACTACAGAATCGTTACTTCCGTTGATAAAGTAGCACATCCCTCTACTTTACCCTTCTATCAAGCACCAATTAACTGTATTCTCCGGAATGCTCCTAAGAGTTTCACAATTAACCAGAATGCCTTCTCATTCACACACTTTCACACCGGAAAATGTAGTTCACTCACACAGAATTCTGTCTTTCCCGAGAACAGCAAACAGTCTGTCCTACTACAGAATTATATCACACGTTAACAAAGCAGCGCTTACCTCTGCTCTGTCCCTCTACCAAGCTCAGTAAATACCTATTACCTTTCCAGTGGTAAGTTTTAACGGAATGCCATATGGATCCCTGAGACCTAAGACCAGAACTTCACAGATAACCTTCGCTATCATATACACTTCTCTCACACAGAAAATCAATTTCTAATGGCAACACACGGCGATGCTACCTCATCGAACCCAGACAATGCGACGCGCAACTTCAATTGTCACACGTTTTCCCCTGTCTGCATACAGGGCCAACAATCCCGCCTTTTTCCGAGAGCAGCACTCCCTCTGCCCTACTACGGTACTGTCACCGACTCCCTACGTCCCAGAAGCCGTTCACAATACATAAAACTCAACACGACTTCAACATATAGTGTTAGTACAAATATCAATCAATAATCAACAAGCCTATATACACGCAATTTCGCCAGACCAAGACAATAGTAAACCATCATTCTGCTACCAAGAAACTGGTGCAGATTGGAGCTTCCGAATCCCCTCTACTTCCACGGACGGAATGATCTCACAGTCACACACGCACACACACATCACACGCTGGTGGGGCCCATTTCACCAACATTCATTCTACCTCTCTTATCCGTGACATATATAAGGGAAAACACTTTCTGATACCTAACCAATCTGCATGTACTTTGAGGTCAATGGCATCTACTTAGTTGCTTATAAATCTAGCGAAAACATCTCAAAGAATACACAAATAAATTCAATAAAACATGACCAGAAATAATCACCCGACACAGAGATTCAAACAGAATTATTTGTTTATCGACAATTGTAAGAAAAGCCAATTAAATGCAAATTCATTTCTCTCATATTTACCTATTCTGTCTAAATGTCAGATCCTAAGTCAGAACCGGTCCTCAGTAGAAGAAACAGAGTTTTCTGCTGTCATGTAGAGTCACCATCCTCTCCGTCAGCATAGGGACCTCGGATCATCAGTTCGGGAAGAAGTGGCGCTAGACCTCTCTAGTCTACTAATATTTATACTAAAATTTACATTCTGTAAAGTTACAATTCATTGTTCAGAACGGATGAATGGCGGAAATAATGTCATCTTGGTACATTTGCGATACAGTGTGAGATTTTCTCACACTTAGATTGTCCCAAATAATGAATAGGAAATAAAGATGTTCATAACTAATTCGATACTTTTACGGATGTCTTTTTCAGATAAAATGTATCCCAGTCATGGGATCATCAGTTCATAAGTTCAGCATTCTTATTGGAAACAAATTTCATGTTCAGGGGCTCTTGGCATTCGTCCTGGATTTGTCGTCATGATCATGGCTTTTCAGTTTTGTCGAGTGGGCAAGGTCACAAGCAGCGCGAAGCTTCCTTGCAAAAATTTCCATCAACTCGAATGCAGGCTGCGGGTGGTAGCCATTTTCTGGTAGGCCACATTAGTCAACTTAAGTGAAAATAGACATAAAACAGAATTACTGCACGGAAATGATTATACAGTGTTATTCCCCTGCTAATACCCTTATGTGTGTGTATTTATCTAGCCATTTGCGACATCAGAAGCCATTAATGCATATTAATTATAAGCGCAAAACACAATAACATCACATAAGCAACATCTATTTCTGTCAGTTTGCTCACCAACTTAGTTCACTTATTATTTTAGCCATGCAATAGCATTCCCACGTGTAATTCTCTTGTTAATAAGGTTGGTTAGACAAGACTCGACAGACTTTTTAATAATTAATAATTAATCAGTAGTACTTTTAATTATAACATGCGAAAATGAAACAGGTATTCGGGTTTAAAGTAAAAACCCTGCTCCATCATTGCATGCAGTTGTATTTCATTGTGGTGTTATTTCTCTTTCAGGTTCTATTCCCTGCTGTTCCCTTCCTACCCTTCCCTCACTTGATCGCTCTAATCATCTGTACAATAATTGCTGGAGTTGGAGATATCAAGGGGTGGATACCCTATTGCATCGCTCGGATCCTGAGGAGTACCGGACCGAGGGCGGAAACGTAACAGAAATACGCACCCACGAGAAAAAGTAGAAAGGCTAGCCAGGAACCCTTTTGATGTAGGTCCCGGAACACCTCACATACACGTCACCGTGCCTCCTCCCATTCCGTTAGGCAACCCAGAGAGATACGCAGGGGACCCCCAGAAGATCTAGGTGTTCTTGACACAAATCTTGATGCATTTTTCTTGCAGGCCGTCTTCGTTCCCGAACAACCATTCAAGGGTGGCCTTTGCGATCTCCTAGCTGGTAGGCGGCGCACCCAATTGGGAGGTGCCTTTGGTGCGAAATAACGATCCCGTCTTGTCCGATTGGGACGATTATAGGGCAGCCTTAGAAGGGGTTTTTGATAGAAACCTGTCGAAGTGGACCTTTTGCCTGATGTGGTGCCCTGCGATACTGGATGATCAAACTGTGAGTGGTTTTGCTGTGGGGAATTAAGCTGGAAGGTACCTGGGCATTTAAATAAATAAATATACTGCTGGTGTTTGGCCTGCTTTATACACTCTCCAGGCCCGTTCCCTGTATGTGAAACGGAGAGCCCTGTGCACGTGTACTAACCTACTTGTTGTGTGCAATTTGCCAAGACCGGCGTTGTTGCGGCCGCGGCCTGCTCTCTTGAGGCTTGGTGGGCAGTGACCGGTACCACGCTTGCTGGGTGCTGCTAGGGCACTGCAGGGGGCAGAGAAGTGTGCAACCGAATTGCAGCTAGGGACCCCACAGCTAGAGTGCCACGATCTTGGTACAAGAAAGGTCTGTCGAATATACCCCGCAATTAAACACCTCTGACCAAGCACTGATACACTGGCAAAGGAAGAAAGCCACTTTGATCGAGACTGCTGATCCCCCTGCCATATAAAACACACTGTACCTGAGATCTGACCCCACCGCGGGCCCTTAAGGGTCGTTCTCACTGCGCGGACATAGAAACCATGGGCTGCGCGGAGGGCAAGCAGTCCAAGCTACAATTCTCTGCTCGGAAAAATGTCCTGGAAGACACAAAGGACATTGCATCGCAGAGGGAGGAAGGAGCCCCTGCCTCTATTTCATCACAATATTCCAACATCAAGCCTCACGTCAATCGAATCCAAAATGGACGCAATGAACATGCGCATTTCGGAAACTGAACAACGTATCTCTGCTTTGGAAGATTGCTCCACGGCCAGCAAGGAAAAAGTCCTGGGTATGGAAAAGTTGCTGAAGTTCATTGCCAGCAAAAACGAGGATTTAGAAGCGCGCTCGCACAGGAACAACTTGCGATTAGTGGGTATTTCGGAGTACACTGCCACTAGACGTATGGAGGACTACATTGAAAAACTGCTGCTGGATCTCTTCGGGCTGAGGCCTTCACCAAGGTACTGGTGCTTGATAGAGCTCATCGCTCCTTGGCGCCTAGACCACCACTGGCGCCTCCCCCACCCCATCCTGGCATGCTTACTTAATTATAAAGATCGCAACACTGCACTATGACTGGCCAGGGAAAAACAAGACCTGTCATATGATGAAAACAGAATTTCGATCGACCCTGACTTCACCTTGGCTGTACAAGAGGCACGGAAAAAAAACCTTCCAATCAAAAAAAATCTGTAACTGACCAATTTACAATACTCCAAGCTTTATCCGTCCAGGTTACGGGTTCTCCATCTTGGCAAATCACTTGTCTTCAGCAGCCCCCAGAAGGCCCCAGACTTTTTGAAAAGTGCTCTGCGGCGCTCGCCCATGCCTCGGGACGAGAGCCGGGGCTCTGAACGAACATCTCCGATCCCGGACAAAGAGTAAGAGTAAAGTGTAATGATGAAATGACTGTTTGTGCTGTGCTGCACAATGGTGGGCTTTGATGTTGATCATATATGGCCCAATGTATATACATGTTGATATGCCAGGCACAATTACCAATTACTATGTTAAGCCTGCCTTACAATAATGATCTCCCGGGCTCCCTCGCTAATTCGAGGTGCGCTAACGGTCCCTCTGGCGTGCATCCCTAGCGGGAATGTCTCCCTTTTTATTATGTCATTTTTTAAAAACATGTCATATGTAGTGACAATTTGTAATTTGTTGGATGTCCTCTTTAGACTAAGCACTGTTGGGAAGGGGAGTATGCATTCACCTGTGGGGTTGGGGTGCAGGTGTGGGTGGTGGGTGGCTTAAGGTTACTTGAGTTTAATGGAAAGGTATTGCACTGCATAGTACTAAATTTATATGACTGTATCTGCTTGATTTCAATGTTTAGCTGTAGCACATTATGGATACTAAATCTCGTCCCCATTGTAATCCCCAATGGGTGAAGGCCACTAAAGATTTCGACAAGGTTCCCATAGTTCACTGTCTGACATGGAACATGCACTGGCTTGGTGACCCACGCAAGCGTAGGCTGGTTCTGGGATATTTAGATAGGCACCAGATCCAAATAGCTATGATACAGGAGACTCATCTTAACCCGCAGGTTCCGGTTGCCTTTGGTAGAAAATGGGCGGCGCATTGTTGGTTTTCTTCTTTCTCTACATATGCCCGAGGCACAGCCATACTGGTTGAATCTGGGGTGGACTACTGTCCAATAGGACAGCTGCAGAACACAGAAATTGGTTCCACGTTCATTATATGGGGGGGGGCTTTAACCTGACACTGGATCCCGGGTTGGGCCACTCCCCTACATATTTCCACTAACACCCCCAGGCGACCAATCACCTTTCAGACATCATGGTTGATCATCAATTATTTGATGCATGGAGTATCATTCACCCCGCACATGGGGAGGGCACATTTGTTTCTAGCGTACATTCCAGCTGGTCGAGACTAGACTTGTGGCTGCTCTGTGCGGGCCTAAACACGTGGCTCAGGGAGATATCGCACCTAGCGCAGACCCTCTCTGATCACTCCTGAAACTCTCCCTACCGGGTGCTGCCCCCCCTTGTCGGTCATGGAGCCTCCTGCCCACAGCCTTGCTTGACACAGCTTTCTGTGAGGAGAAATGTCAAGAGATCATCAAATTCTTTCAGCGCAATGTTGATAGCATTGCGACGCTGTTATGTGTGTGGGAGAGCTTCAAGGTTACAATGAGGGGACTGTGTAAGGCCAAGAGCGGGGGGATTCTTAAATCTATACGGGGTACTCTACAGAAAATAGAGATGGAGATATAAAAGACAGAAGAGGCAATTGCATCCTCTCATGGTTGGTTTCTTTGCGCGAGGCTCAAGGAGCTTTTTACAGAATATACTGACAAAGCTGAACAAGAATCCAAGTTCCGTTCGAAATATCATGTGGCCCGTGCTTATGGCGCGGGGCCTCTAGATTTGTCAACCAAGTGCTGGAGGTACTAGATGATGGGGGAAATAGACAAACCGACTCTAAAGAAATCCTTGAGGTATTTTTCACCTACTATGCATCACTCTATCGCTCTGGGGAAAGTGGCACACCAGATGTAGCTGCTTTTTTTCGAAGACACTGCGCTGGGGTGGATAAGTGACTCTCGTACAGAATTTCTATCTGCTGAATTCAAAGAAGATGAGATCCGAGTAGCAATCATGGGTCTGTGCTCGGGTAGGGCCCCTGGGCCTGAAGATTTTTATAAATGTTACATCGAGCAGCTGGCCCCCATGCTTAAACAAGTTTTTGTCCTTCCATTGTCAATGCGCCTGGCTATGATCATATCGTTACTCAAACCGGGTAAAGAAGCCGCCAACTGTGACGCTTACAGACCATTATTGTTAATCAATTGCGACACCAAAATTCTTGCCAAGGTCATTGACAATAGGCTATCATTACTAATGGACGGATTGGTTCTACCGGACTAGGAGGGATTTGTTCCCGGGAGGTCTACTTCACATAACTTGAGAACCACCTTCGCACTGCTACATGACATAGACCCAGATGTATCGGCATCAGGAATCTTTTTAGACGCTACAAAAGTGTTTGATTCCCTTGAGTGGTGATATATCTTTGCCATATTGAGCAGGATGTGTCTTCCCCAGCCCTTCCTGAGGTGGATAAGGCTATTGTATACTGAGCCTGAGGCATTACTTCAGGTCAGTGGACTATACGCCGAACCAATCAGCATCACTAGGGGCACGCGGCAGGGATGCTTGTTGTCCCCGCTGCTTTTTGCTTTAGCCATTGAACCAGTAGCTGCCAAAATCAGACAACACTACAGGGAATATGCTGTTCAATACCCCTCTCAGCAGATTTTGATATCACTATCCGCTAACGATATCACTCTATATTTGCGGGACCCTAGCATCAGCCTCAAACTGATTCTTCGGGAATTTATAAGATTTGGCAACATTTCGGGTATAAGACTGAACTGGAATAAATCTCAAATATTTCCACTTACTCCCAATACTGTACAATTTACTCCTGATTTCCTGCTGAGCTGGTGCGATCAGGATATAAAATACCTGGGCGTGGTCATAACCAGAGATAGAGAAGCAACCCTCAGAGCCCATTAAGGCACAGCGATCAAGACTTTTTGTTCATGGATAGATAGGTGGGTCATGCTGCAACTCTCCCTGGCTGAAAGGGTGGCGCTAATGAAGATCAACATCTTACCCAAACTTTTATACTTGTTCCTCAATATTCCCTATAATCCTGGCCGTCCCTTTTTCAATACTCTCCGATCCCTGCCAAATAATCTTGCATGGGGGGAAAACAACCCAGAGTGGGATGGAAGGTTCTGACGCAGCCATTCTCTAGAGTGGGTTTTGAGGCCCCAAATATGGAACTGTACTTTCTTAGCGCGCAGGCCCACTATGCTACCTACTGACTTAATCCCTCCCCTTTTATGTCACACCTGGCTATCGAGCAGGGATACATGTGGCCTACGCCTCTAAACTCCTTTCTGGGCAATGCAGTCCCTGGTGAGGGGGTTGCTCATTATACTGTCAGCTGCACCAACCTCGCTTGGAAGACATTGTCCAAAATAATGGGAAAATCGGTCCTATACTCCCCACTGATGCCACTACCGTACTTGCATGACGCACCGGTTACTCAAGAAGCTGCATGCCGGGAAATGTTCCAGAAGCGAAACCTTAATGTGTGGGGGGATCTATACCACGAGGGGCAATTCAAAACTCATCAGGAATTATTGGCGGGGGAGAGAACCACTCCCTAGGAAGTGTTTCCATATATACAGCTCAAACACGAGATTAGGGCCAATGTCCCTGGCTTCCCAATAGAACCGCACACACTAGAGGTCTTCCACTCGGAATTGAAGATGTCAGGGGCGGCACATGCTGTCTCCCACGTATACCAAACAGCGTTGACTGAAAGGCCACTAACGATACACGGAGTCAGAGAAGAATGGGATAATGAAATGGGAATCACTTACTGATGAACACAGAACCTACTGCTGCTCGCAGACAGAAGCCATCCCTGCAAGCAGCTGGTTACGCGTAATCCATTTTAAATTCTTGAACAGAACCTATTATACCCCTACAAAGCTGTACGAATTCAAATGAAGGGATGATGATTGCCGCTTGAGATGCCGGCAGGAGGGAGTGGACTGGGGAGAGGTGCTGGAGGCACTATCAAAAATGGTTGGCGCTGCTATCCCATACAACCCACAATTGGCACTCCTGGGATACACAGCCAATATACAGGAATCCTGCAGGAGATGTGTGGCATTAGGCTACTATTGGCTAAGCGCAGACTGGCGTGCAGGTGGGGCAGGGGGCGAGTTCCCAAGCTTAAGGAATGGCTCTCTGACTTTCTATATTGTAGAGACCAACTAACGACCTACGCTGATCGTCTCCCAACGTCATCTCCTCCTTGAGACATTTGGGCGCCACTAATGGAGTACCTAAAATACATTACTGAATAATGTCATATATGGTTGTGTAAACCTATGTATGCCCACTGAGGAATGAGCTGCTGTATGGACGTGGGGCAGATTAAACCCTCCAAGCTGCTCTGAGGTTAATGTATTGATAGGCATAATATTCAAGGATAAATGTATTGTGTTCTCTCAAGTAGAAATCAATGCTAACTCATGATCCCGTTTTACAATATGTGTCATATACTGAACTCTGGGTCAATGCATAACTAACAGATGGCAGTATCTATGTATATTATGATATGACCTTTCCAGCCTCCTTTTCATTATGAAACGTGCAATGTCCCTCCATTGTTTTTTCCTTCTTGCTCCTCTCTTTCCGAATGTATGTTTGTTTGGAAATGCAATAAATAAAAAATCAAAAAAATAAAACATAAACTTGATGAGCTCGATCTTTTTCATCCAGGTCAGGCATTAAATCTTCGCAAGTGCGGGGCTTCTAGTCAGGCCATGCGCCCTAAAAACAGCCCCGCTTCTGTAAATAACTGTCCTGCTAAGGAACTGAACATAATGTATTTAAATACTCGCTCCACGGTCAAACATCAGCTAGAACTGTTCAACCTGTTAGACACCGATTCGCCCGACATGCTGTCTATGACAGAAACCTAGTTGACAGATGAATCTACGAATTATTATCTCCTACAGTCCAACAGATCTCCGGGAAAAAGGGGGGAAGGGTGGAAGGTGCCATAAAAAAGAGTTTGTCCTTTACTGCCATCTCCCCACTAGAGAGAACCCTAGTTGACAGTTTAACAGTTAAATTGTATTCTCCCACTTTCACACTGGTATGCGTATTGATTTAAAGACCACCAACAGCGATGCCTGAATTCCCTAATGCATTAGCTAATAGCATTGCGTCACTGACCATGGACTATGCTAAAGTTCTGGCCATTGGAGACATGAACTACTGGGCAAATGAGGTGGATGGGGGTAAGGGCTCCAGGGAATTGGCTGAATCCCTACAAAGTCTGAACCTCACACAACATATCCATGTACCCACGCATGTTAAAGGACACACACTTGATCAAGCTTGGTCTATCAATTTCACTCTCCAGAATTTAGTCATTTACCCCTGTATATCGTCAGATCATCACATAATTAGTTTCACTTTGAGTGACATTACTCTGCCCAAACTCACGACACTTCAAAAAGGTCCAACCGGAAATTGGAATCATATAAACTCGAACTTCCTCTGCGATACCCTGGTCCATGAGATACTCACTGGGCTGTACAATGTAGACAACCTCGAGAAAGAAATCTCCAACTGGCAATTGAAGGCTATTAAAATTCATGCTCCTCTGCAGACCCAAACCTCCCTTACCAGGCGTCATGAAGCATCAAAATGTTTTTCCTCTGATTTAAAAGCTGCGGAACATAGAACACGTCAGGCCGAAAGGAAATAGCGGAAAACCTACTCGAAAGAATCCAAAGAGCAATGCAATCTTAGCTTGATACCCTACAAAAAAGCCATCTTGGAGGCTAAAAAAACTTTTTTACCAACAAAGTATTAAATTGAAATAATAAATCAAAGGACATCTTCAATACACTAAGGGAGCTATCTAACCTTGATCGAGTGACCCCCCCTATTATTACTTCACTTATGCAATGATCTCAATTTCTTCTTTCTAGACAAAATCAAGAAAATTCAAGAATCCATAGATTCCAGTCACAAGGATATGCAAAACTCATCAGGAAACAACATCCCTGACTCCATGGCCACTTTTCCCTTTCTTAACAAAGAACAACTTTTAGAACTACTTAACAAGGTAAAATCAGGCTCCCCTGAAGATGTCTGTCCCCCTCATATACAAAAACTCGTCTTTACAGCCTTCCCGGAGACTATCCTCTCCTTACTAAATTCATCCTTGACCCAAGGGATTGTGCCGTTAGCCTTCAAAGAAGCAGTGATCATTCTGTTACAATAAAATCAAGGCATAAACCCTCAGAAGCTGGATAATTACAGGCCAATATCCCTTCTCCCCTTCCCACCCAAACTTTTAGAGACACATGTGGCAAAACTTCTCTGCGCCTTCATTAAAGAAACCGATTTTTAGACCCCCTTCAGGCAGGTTTTCGACCCGTCCATTCCAATGAATCCATCATACTATCCATTATGGACGACCTAAAAGCAAAGGCTGATGAGGACAGCACTCAGGCCTTGATCCTATTGGGTCTATCTGTAGCTTTCGATATCGTTGATCATGACATTCTGATGGAAAGCATTGTTGCAGTGGGCCTTAGAGGTGCTGTCTTAAACTAGTTTAAATCCTTTTTACAGGATCGAAAGCAATCAGTATGGCTTTTGCCCCACGGATCTGCCATTGTCAACATGATCTGTGGAGTACAGCAGGGCTCCTGTCTGTCTCCATACCTTTTCAATATCTATATTCGACCCATAATACGTATGCTTCAACAAATGAAGATAAAAATCTATAGCTATGCTGACGATATGCAGCTGATTTTCACGATGATGACTCAACTGACTCCAAGGAGTCTCTAAGGAACACCATGCTGTTCATCAGGAACTGGATGAACCAAAACCAATTAAAACTCAACTCTGATAAAACAGAGATTATCATCCCCAACAACAAACTCTCTCACTGGAATCCTGCTCACTGGCCTCCGGAGCTAGGCTCTGCACCTATTCCAAAGAACACGATAAAGAGCCTATGCATACACATTGATGCAGATCTATCTATGAGTTCTCAGATAGGATAGGTCACTTCCTCCTGTGTTTTCCAATTACCGAAATTCCGAAAAGATTCTTCAGCAGAAAGGCTGGTGTGAAAATTATTATCACTATGATCCTGTCAAAAATTGACTATGCGAACGTAATCTATCTAGGCCTTCCGTGCAACCAATACTACTACTAGTTGATACAAAAACAAGCTGCTAGAATCATCTACCAACATCCTAGGTGCTGTCATGTCTGGCCGCTGATGAAGGAGCTCCACTGGCTTGCAGTGGAGCAGCGATCCATGCTTAAGATGGGCTGCATCCTTTTCAAAGCTATGCACGGCACAGGCCCCAATTACATATCCTCTAGGATTCACGGATATTCCCGTAAGCGCACTCTTAGATCTGTGCATATGAATCTATTGGTGGTCCCCAGATTTAGACGCAAACGGACAGGAGGGTTGCGTTTCTCCATACAAGGACCCCGATTCTGGAACTCTCTGCCCACCACTATGAGACAAGAGACAGACTTCATGCGCTTTAGGAAAAAGCTGAAAACTTGGCTTTTTACCTAAGCATATAGTTAGACACGGACTTCCATAAACGGTGACTTCGTAACTCAGCGCGACGAGACCTGATGGTGTACATGCACTTTAGACATTTTCTATAACATAACAGGCATTACAGAATCTGATGAAGAATTCTTAGATGATAAATGAAAGTGGAGTTAACTGTTTTAAAGAGAGGTACAGTAAATAATGGTCATCAAAGCTGAGCGAAGGTGTTTTGGATTTGTAATTAGAATTAGGCAGTCTCTGTTGTGGATTGCTAAGACACTTCACTCCAGGAGTTCAATTCCATTAACCAATATGATAGTTTTCTTTGGGCTGAATTTTAGCCAATTCTTTCCATCCCATCCAATCCTATGCAGCTGGGTCAGACTGGTAATATGTATCTACCCACTGCAAAAGAGAATGTAAGATTCCCCTTCCTAGGAACGATGCTTAGCCAGCAGCCATGATGGCCGCATAAGCTACGAGCTCCCATGGTCAAGGAATGGAACGACAAACATCGTTGCATTTGGAGTGTGCTTCTGACCTCAAAATACATGGCTCATGGTGTGTGAAAACCTTGGGGCCAGATAACTGTCGGTGGATCGCGGGGGGTGGCGACCTATAATCCGTGGTGCAGCCGGGTGGTGCTCCCCCTCTGGAGACATAAAATGGCAGTCAGTGTGTGCCTCAGATTGGAATCAGCAATCTGGCTAAAGGTGAAGTAGAGCTGACATGGAGAGTGCCTTGGACCGCAGGCCAAGGTTGGCTGGAAGTGGTTGGCACTGGCAGGCGGATAACACTGTGAGTAGTGGCACTGGGAGCGGCTTTTATTAGGGAGTGGGACGGCAATCACTGCGGGTGGAGGCAGCTCAGAATCTGCAGTTACAATTGTAGGACCTTCCAATGCAGTCATAACAATGACGGGAATGTACAGCCGAGTGCAAGTGTTGCATCGCCCCACATAAGCAATTACTGTTAGAAACAGACGGAAACATCTGTATTGCAGCCCGATACCACTCAGGCAGTCCATTGATGGTGCTTGAAACTTTACCTGGCTGCACTGCAAGACCCCCAACCCACTATATATACAAAGGGGTGACACTCTCTTTCTTCTACATATTGGACCTGCACATTATTCCTGTCAAGAGCGTGCCCCTACATTTGCTGTTGAATAACAGGTCTCATTACAGTAAAAGTGACCTAGGCGTGACAGCGCTTTGCACTCAACAGTGTGCCGACACACACGGGCTAAACGGCCAGTTATGAGCTGCCTGGCATTCCCACTGGGGAGAAATCCTAAATACAGACTGCTTAAGAAAGTGACTACAGGCTCTACAATGTTTCACAATATATTAAATGGGGAAAAATACCAAACTCCAAACAGCCCAATCTGCCATTTGAGTCGGAAACCAGCACATGGGACCTTGGGGCAAGGGGTACAGGTGAACACTGACGTGGATACTGACATGAAAACACTACTCAAAATAATGCATAAATGTATTTTCTCAATTGAGAAGATTGACACTCTTAATACCCTCATATGCTCTATGGCATCGAAAGTAGACAAACAGGAACACCAGTTAAATGAAGTGCAGCAAAGGATATAGGTTATTCCAGGTGCTGTGACAAGATAAAGATGCTTTAAATGGATAAAGGGCTCATGCTCATAAATGCACAACATGAAGACTTCAAGGCTAGATCCAGGCAAAATAATATGTGCATCGTGAAGTTGCTTAATCGACAAACACTAGTAAAATGGAAACATTTGTAGAAAACATGCTGATTTCACTGTTTGGACCTGTTCAGTTCTCCAGGTTGTTTGTTGTGGAAAGGACACATCAATCATTGGAAATCTGTCCCCTGCCCTGGCCAGACCCATCATCGCCGGGCTCCTCAACTTCACCCCCAAAAGCCTGTGGAAAGCTCATAGATTATCAGACACTGTGCGCACAAGATGCCTGGGGGAGGTTAGGGATTCTTACTACATGGTCTGGAGGTAGCCTACTATTCAGCAATAAAGGCATTCCATATTTAAGTCCCTGTCACTACTGTTAGGTGGGACTCTAGAAGCCTCCCCCAAAGTTGCCCCCCTTGGCCTCGTGGTTGAGCTGGGTGGACCAAGGGGAAACCGTACTCTGGTGGGCTTGGGCATGTTATTAGCTAAGAGAGACATAGCCAAATACTCGAAGTCACAAGAGGCTCTACAACTGACGGAATGGAAGTCAGGCACGGACCTTCTGCTAAATTGGAGGAATCTATTTAGGTTCCCTGTGGATGCCCCAAGAAACATCAGAGGATATAGGGGAAATGATGCGAGTACTACGGACTGTGCATTTCAACTATGCAAAACTAAGGGGGTACAATGGACTGAGGGAGGCGGACTACAAGTGCATTTACTGGGGCCCCCTTTACGAAGTGACAATATTTGATATTGCTCTCTGTCTTATAAAACTAATAAAGTGTTGTTATAACAAAACAAAAAAAATTCTGGACTGAAACTGCAACCGAGCAGAGGGCGAAATCTCCAAACAGTGCATGAAAGATGAAAACACTGCATTGGGAATACACAGTTGCCTGTTACTTCTGGTGTTCACTAGGGCTGGGCGGACTTTGCGTAGCAGAATTTTAAAAAAATTTGTGGAAAACGAGAGCACATCCTGAGTAGGGCTGGGCGGACTTTGCCTAGCGCAACTACGCACTATTCTGAAGAAAATTGTGGAAAACGAGCGCACAACCTCATGGACTGTGTGCCCGGGACGGGTCCCTCGTGCTTGGGCAGGCTCCCCGACCTCCCCAGCCTGGCTGTGTTGAGAAGCAGGGACCGGCCCCGGGCCTCCTGATTTTTGGTCAGGGCCTGGGATCCCACGTCCTGCGGCCTGCCAAGTGTCCATCTGCCCGGGACAAGGGACCCTGGTGCAGAGCCCCGGAGCCCTGCAAGGGCAGTCGGGAGCCCTACCGCTATGGCTCGGTGTGGGCAGCTGGGAGTCCTTCCGGTCCCGGCCATCTGGTCGCACCTTTCCCTCGGCCATCTGGTCGCGCGCAATGCTTTCCAATGGGGCGACCAGATGGCCGGGCCGGCCTGGAAGTCCCGATGAGGGTCCATTCGCCTCGCGGATCCCAGCCAGGGCTCCAGGAGGCCGGGCGCGTCCGCGCCTAGGGTCCCCTCCGTCACTCGGAGCGCGAGGGTTACAAGAAAGGTGGGTAGCCTTCCTCCGGATTAGTAGGGGCAGGGTATGCCGGGACACCCCTCCTGGGGATTGCGGTTCTCAGGCGGGGACCAGATGGGCCAAGCCCGGACGACACTTCCCCGGGGCGTCGGGTGCTTCCTCCTCCAGCCCGCGGCGAGGCAAAGTGCCCAGGACGGGCTCCATGGGTCTCCCGGGCGTCCCCCGAGGCCTGCAGCCCCAAAGCCCTGCAGACCCTGGAGCCCTTCAGCACGGAGCCCTGGAGCCCTGCAGGCCCGGAACCCTAGCAGGCCCAAGGCCCTGCAGCCCCGGAGCCCTGCAGGCCCGGAGCCCTGCAGCCCCGGAGCCCTGCAGGCCCAGAGCCCTGCAGCCCCGGAGCCCTGCAGCCCCGGAGCCCTGCAGCCCCGGAGCCCTGCAGCCCCAGAGCCCTGCAGCCCCGGAGCCCTGCAGCCCCGGAGCCCTGCAGGCCCAGAGCCCTGCAGGCCCAGAGCCCTGCAGCCCCGGAGCCCTGCAGCCCCGGAGCCCTGCAGCCC
The DNA here is from genome assembly GCF_964204655.1 of Triturus cristatus. NCBI lineage: Eukaryota > Metazoa > Chordata > Amphibia > Caudata > Salamandridae > Triturus > Triturus cristatus. Next base: position 555,253,076 of record NC_140584.1, read on the forward strand.
CGGAGCCCTGCAGGCCCAGAGCCCTGCAGCCACGGAGCCCTGCGTGGGCAGGCGGGAACCCTACCGCTATGGCTCGGGCAGACGGGAGCCCTTTCAGTTGCCGGCCACCTGGTCGCGCCTTTCCCCTCGGCCATCTGGTCGCGCGCAATGCTTTCCAATGGGGCGACCAGATGGCCGGGCCGGCCTGGAAGTCCCGATGAGGGTCCATTCGCCTCCCGGATCCCAGCCAGGGCTCCGGGAGGCCGGGCGCGTCCGCGCCTAGGGTCCCCTCCGTCACTTGCAGCGCGCGGGTTACAAGAAAGGGGGGTATCCTTCCTCCGGATTATTAGGGGCAGGGTATGCCGGAACACCCATGCTGGGGCTGTGCGGTTCATTGCCGGGGACCAGATGGGCGACGCCCGGGCAACATCCTCCAAGGCCTCCGGGGGCTTCCCTCCTCCGGGCCGCGGCATGGCAAAGTGCCCAGGGACGGGCTCCACGGGTCCCGGGCAGTCCTCCCCCGGGCGCCCAGGCCCCGAGAGCTCCGGTGGACCTCCCCGTGCCCGAGGCCAACCCGGGAAGCAGAGTCCCCCCCCGAGCCCTTGGTGTGAGGGTGGGCAGGCGGGAGCCCTACCGCTATGGCTCGGGCAGACGGGAGCCCTTTCAGTTGCCGGCCATCCGGTCGCTCCTTTCCCCTCGGCCATCTGGTCGCGCGCAATGCTTTCCAATGGGGCGACCAGATGGCCGGGCCGGCCTGGAAGTCCCGATGAGGGTCCATTCGCCTCCCGGATCCCAGCCAGGGCTCCAGGAGGCCGGGCGCGTCCGCGCCTAGGGTCCCCTCCGTCACTCGCAGCGCGCGGGTTACAAGAAAGGAGGGTATCCTTCCTCCGGATTAGTAGGGGCAGGGTATGCCGAAACACCCATGCTGGGGTTGTGCGGTTCATTGCCGGGGACCAGATGGGCTACGCCCGGGCAACATCCTCCCAGGTCCCCGGGGCTTCCCTCCTCCGGGCCGCGGCATGGCAAAGTGCCCAGGGACGGGCTCCACGGGTCCCGGGCAGTCCTCCCCCGGGTACGCCCAGGCCCCGAGAGCTCCGGTGGTCCTCCCCGTGCCTGAGGCCCAGCCGGGAAGCAGAGTCCCCACCCCGAGCCCCTGGTGGGTGGGCAGGCGGGAGTCCTTTCAGTTGCCGGCCACCTGGTGGCTCCTTTCCCCTCGGCCATCTGGTCGCGCGCAATGCTTTCCAATGGGGCGACCAGATGGCAGGGCCAGGCCTGGAAGTCCCGATGAGGGTCCATTTGCCTCTCGGATCCCAGCCGGGGCTCCAGGAGGCCGGGTGCGTTCGCCCCTAGGGTCCCCTCCGTCACTCGGAGCGTGCGGGTTTCAAGAACGGGGGGTAGCCTTCCTCCGGATTACTAGGGACAGGGTACTCTGGGACCCCTCTCGGTCCTCAGCCGGCAACTGGGTCCTGCCGTGTGGCAGGGTGGCCGGAGGGCCTTCCCCTGCGCGCCCGGGAGCCCCGGATGGGTCCAGGGGCCCGGCCGGGCCCCGGGTCGGGGTCTCCGGCCCCGGGTGCCGTCCCCCGGCCTGCGGCACCGCCAAAGGCCCGGGACGGGGTTCCGTTGTGGCCGGGGTGCCTCCCGTGGCTGGATTGGGTTCAGGAGCTCCGGCCGGGCCCCGGGGAGGGCGGCCTCCCCGCCCCGGTCTCCGTCCCGGGTCCTGCCGCGTGGCAGGGTGCCCGGGGAAGGGTCCGGAGGGCCCGGGGAGGCTTCCCCTGCACCTGCGGTCCTCGGAGCCCCGGCTGGGTCCAGGGGCCCGGCCGGGCCCCGGGTCGGGGTCTCCGGCCCCGGGCGCCGTCCCCCGGCCTGCGGCACTGCCAAAGGCCCGGGACGGGGTTCCGTTGCGGCCGGGGTGCCTCCCGTGGCTGCATTGGGTTCAGGAGCTCCGGCCGGGCCCCTGGGGGCCCCGGGGAGGGCAGGCTCCCCACCCCGGTCTCCGTCCCGGGTCCTGCCGCGTGGCAGGGTGCCCGGGGAGGGGTCCGGAGGGCCCCGGGAGGCTTCCCCTGCGCCTGCGGTCCCCGGAGCCCCGGCTGGTTCCAGGGGCCCGGCCGGGCCCCGGGTTGAGGCCTTTGGCCCCGGGCCCAGTCCCCCGGCCTGCGGCACTGCCAAAGGCCCGGGACGGGGTTCCGTTGGGGCCGGGGAGCCTCCCCTCGCTCGTCTGGGTCCCGGAGCTCCGGCCGGGCCCCTGGGGGCCCCGGGGAGGGCGGCCTCCCCACCCCGGGCTCCGTCCCGGGTCCTGCCGCGTGGCAGGGTGCCCGGGGAGGGGTCCAGAGGGCCCGGGGAGGCTTCCCCTGCGCCTGCGGTCCCCGGAGCCCCGGCTGGGTCCAGGGGCCCGGCCGGGCCCCGGGTCGGGGTCTCCGGCCCCGGGCCCCGTCCCCCAGCCTGCGGCACTGCCAAAGGCCCGGGACGGGGTTCCGTTGTGGCCGGGGAGCCTCCCCTCGCTCGTCTGGGTTCCGGAGCCCCGGCCGGGCCCCTGGGGGCCCCGGGGAGGGCGGCCTCCCCGCCCCGGGCTCCGTCCCGGGTCCTGCCGCGCGGCAGGGTGCCCGGGGCGCGGTCCGGAGGGCCCGGGGAGGCTTCCCCATCGCCTGCGGTCCCGGGAGCCCCGGCTGGTTCCAGGGGCCCGGCCGGGCCCCGGGTCGGGGTCTCCGTCCCCGGGCCCTGTCCCCCGGCCTGCGGCACTGCCAAAGGCCCGGGACGGGGTTCCGTCGTGGCCGGGGAGCCTGCCCTCGCTCGCCTGGGTTCAGGTGCTCCGGCCGGGCCCCTGGGGGCCCCGGGGAGGGCGGCCTCCCCGCCCCGGGCTCCGTCCTGGGTCCTTCCGCGTGGCAGGGTGCCCGGGGCGCGGTCCGGAGGGCCCGGGGAGGCTTCCCCATCGCCTGCGGTCCCGGGAGCCCCGGCTGGTTCCAGGGGCCCGGCCGGGCCCCGGGTCGGGGTCTCCGTCCCCGGGCCCTGTCCCCCGGCCTGCGGCACTGCCAAAGGCCCGGGACGGGGTTCCGTTGTGGCCGGGGAGCCTCCCCTCGTTCGCCTGGGTTCAGGAGCTCCGGCCGGGCCCCTGGGGGCCCCGGGGAGGGCGGCCTCCCCGCCCCGGGCTCCGTCCTGGGTCCTGCCG